>NC_133553.1:0-2400000 GCF_048773025.1 Camelus bactrianus
TTTTCCAATCGCCAGATTCCAAAATGCAGCAGATTTCACAGCAAAAAGCTCTTGGAGCGGGTTCTACCCAAGAGACTTGTAATTTACATAGATTAAATCACCGTGAAACTCCGGGTTCTGAACACAATACATGCATCTCTGATTCCACAAATATTCACTACAGAGTTATTAGCATATGGTTTACCGTACCTTCATCCACCATAAAAGGCTTATTGACACTTACAAGCATTTTCTCATTTTTTGAAAGTTTTACCTAAAGCCAGTTTCGAAAATGAGGCAGTTTTCACAGAAAAATATTCTTGGAGAGAGTTCTACACAATAGATATGTAATTTACGTAGATTCGCTCACCGTCAAAATCTGTGTTCTGACAAAGATGCATGCATCAAGGTTTCGACAAGAATTCACTACAGATTTGTTAGCATGTGGTTTTCTGATCTTTCACCCACATAAAAGTCATATTGACACTTAGAAGCATTTTCTCAGATTTCGAATATATTTCCTACTGCCAGTTTTGAAAGTGAGGCAGATTTTGCAGAAAAATGCTTTTGGGGCGAGTTCTACCCAATGGACATGAAATTTAAATGCTTCCACTCATCGAGAAATTCCGTGTTCCAAACATTCTACGTGCATCACGGATTCGACAAACACTCTTTAATGAGTTGTGAACATTAGTATTACCGAATTTTCATCCACCAAACAAAGCATATTTACACGTAGAAAGACTTTTTCAGATTTAGTAGATATCTCCTAATGTCAGTTTCTAAAATCATGCAGTTTAAGCAAAAAAATTCTCTTGGAGCGAGTTCTACTCAATAGACGTGTAATTTATATTTTTTCACTCAGTATGACATTCCGTGTTCTGAACAAACAACATGCATCACTGATTCGAAAAATATTCTTTAATGAGTTGTGAGCATGAGGATTACCAAACTGTCATCTGCCATAAAAGGCATATTTACACCTAGAAACCATTACTCTGAGTTCGCAGTGTTTTCAAAATGTCAGTTTTGAATGTGAGGTAGTTTTTGCAGAAAACTGCTCTTGGAGTGAGTTCTACACAATAGACATGTAATTTACATAGATTGGCTCACCGTGAAATTCCGTGTCCCGAGAAAGCTGCATGCATCAAAGAATCGACACAAATTCACTACAGATTTGTTAGCATGTGGATTACTGATCTTTCATCCACCATTAAACCCATATTGCACTTAGAAACATTTTCTCAGATTTCGAACTCTTTTCCTTATGCCAGTTTTTAAAATGAGGCAGATTTCACAGAAAAATACTTTTGGAGTTATTTCTACCCAATAAATACTTAATTTACAAAGTTTCTTTCACCATGATATTCTGTGTTCTGAATATGATACGTGCATCACGGATTCGAGGAACATTTTTTAATGAGTTGTGAACATGTGGATTACCAAACTTTCATCCACCAAACACGGCATAATTACACCTAGAAATGTTTCCCCTCGTTTGCAGATTTGTCCTAATGCCCGTTGCAAAAAAAAGGCAGATTTCACAGGAAAAATCCCTTCGATCGTGTTCTATCCAATAGACATGAAATTTACAATGTTTCACTTACCATGACATTCCTTGTTCATAACACGCTACATGCATATTGGATTTAGAAATCATTCATTACTGAGTTGTGAGCATGTGGATTTCTGAACTTTCAACCACCATAAAAGGTATATTTTCACCTAGATATATTGACTATACTTTCACAGCTTTTTCCTAATTTCAGTTTCAAAAATCATGAAGTTTTCGCAGAAAAAAACTCTTCATGCGAGTTCTACCCAGTAGAATTGTAATTTAAATAGTTTCCAACAAAGTGACATTCCATTTTCTGAACAAGCTACATGCATCACGGATTTGTCAAACATTAATTACTCAGTTGTGTGCATGTGGATTACAGAACTTTCATCCACCATACAAGGCATAAATACACCTAGAAATACTTACTCTGATTTCACAGATTTTTCCTAACGTCAGTCTCGAAAATCATAAAATTTTCCCAGAAAAAATCTCTGCATGTGAGTTCTACCCACTAGAATTGCAATTTCAATTGTTTCCCACAAAGTGACTTTCCGTGGTCTGAACACGCTGCATTCATCACGGATTTGACAAACATTCATTAGTCAGTTGTGTGCCTGTGAATTACAGAACTTTCATCCACCATATAATGCATATATACACCTTGAAAATATTATTCTGATTTTGCAGCTTTTTCCTAACTGCAGTTTAGAATATCAGGCAACTTTGGCAGGATAATTCTTTTGTAGAGTGTTCTACACAATAGACATGTAATTTAAATTGTTCTCCTCGCCGTGACATACCATGCTATGAAAATGCTACATGCACCGCAGTTCGACAATATTAAGTGTTGAGTTGTTAGCATGTGGATTAATGTACTTTCATCTACCATACCATGTATATATACAGCTAGAAGCATGTACTCAGTATTTGCAGATATTTCTTAATGCCAGTTTCGAAAATACGACAATTTTCACAGAAAAATCCTCTTGGAGTGAGTTCTATCCAATACATTTGTAATTTACATAGTTTCAGTTACCATGACATTCCGTGTTCCGAATACATTACATGCATCACAGATTCTACAACATTCTTTATTGAGTGTAAGCATGTGCATTACAAACTTTCATCCACCAAACAAGACATATTTGCACGTAGAAACATTAACTCTGAGTTTGCAGCAATTTCCTAATAGCAGTTTTGAAAATTAGGCATTTTCCTAAGGAAAAAACTTTTGGAGCGATTTCTACCCACTAAGCATGTAATTTACATAGATTCCATTGCTGTGTAATTACGTCTTTCGAACACGCTACCTGTATAACGGATTCGACATATATTCACTACAAATGTGTTTGCATGTGGATTACCGAACTTTCAGCATAATAAAAGGCATATTGATACTTAGAAGCATTTTCTCTGATTTCACAGAGTGTTCCAAACGCCAGTTTTGAAAATGCGGCAGATTTCGCAGCAAAAAGCTCTTGGAGTGATTTCTACCCAAGAGATTGGAATTTACAAAGATTCGCTCACCGTGAAATTCCGTGTTCTGAACACGCTACATGCATCTCGGATTCCACAAATATTCACTACAGAGTTGTTAGCATGTGGATTACAGTAGTTTTATCCACCATACAAGCCATAATGGCGCTTACAAGCATTTTCTCATTTTTTGAAAGTTTTTCCTAACGCCAGTTTCGAAAATGAGGCAGTTTTAACCGAAAAATGCTCCTGGAGAGTGTTCTACACAATAGACATTTAATTTAAATAGGTTCGCTCACCGTCAAATTCTGTGTTTCGAGAAACCTGCATGCATAACAGTTTCGACAAATATTCACTACAGAATTTTTTAGCATGTGGATTACTGTACTTTCATCCACCATACAATTCATATAGACACTTAGAATCTTTTTCTCAGATTTCGAAGTGATTTTCTAATGCCAGTTTTGAAAATGAGGCAGATTTCGCAGATAAATGCTTTTAGAGCGAGTTCTACCTAATATATGTGTAATTTGCAAGGTTTCTATTACCGTGATAGTCTGTGTTCCGAATATGTTACATGGATCACGGATTCGACAAACATATATTAATGAGTTGGGAACGTGTGGATTACCGAACATTCATCCAACAAACACGGCATATTTACACCTAGAAATTTTTGTCAGTGTTTGCAGATTTGTCCGAATGCCACTTGCAAAAAACAGGCAGTTTTCACAGAAAAATTCTCTTCGAGCGTGTTCTATCAGACAGACATGAAATTTACAATGTTTCACTTACCATGACATTCCTTGTTCAGAACACTCTACATGCATACTGGATTTATAAAACATTCATTACTGATTCGAGAGCATGTGGATTTCCGAAATTTAATCCACCATACAAGGCATATTTACACCTAGAAATATTTACTCTGCTTTCACAGCTTTTTCCTAACTTCAGGTTTTAAAATCATGAAGTTTTCTCAGGAAAAAACCTCTTCAAGCGAGTTCTATCCAGAGGAATTGTAATTTAAGCAGTTTCCCTGAAAGTGACTTTCCGTTTTCTGAACATGCTACGTGCATCACGGATTTGACAAACGTTAATTATTCAGTTGTGTGCATGTAGTTTACAGAATTTTCATCCACCATATAAGGCATATATACACCTAGAAATATTTATTCTGATTTCACTTTTTCCTACTGTCTGTTTTGAAAATCATGATGTTTTTGCAGAAGTAATCTCTGCAAGCAAGTTTGACCCAATAGAATTGTAATTTCAATAGTTTCCCACAAAGTGACTTTCCATGGTCCAAATATGATAAATTCATCACGGATTTGACAAACATTCATTACTCAGTTGTGTGCATGAAGATTACAGAATTTTCATCCACCATATAAGGCATATATAAAGCTAGAAAACATTATTCTGAGTTCACAGCTTTTTCCTAATGGCAGTTTAGAAAATCAGGCAACTATAGCAGGATTAATCTCTTGTAGCATGTTCTACACGTTGGATATATAATTTACATAGTGTCCCTCGCCGTGAATTTCCGTGCTTTTAACTTGCTTCTTGCACCGCAGGTTCGACAAATACTCACTGCTGAGTTGTTAGCATGTGGATTACTGAACTTTCATCTACCATAAAATGTATATATACAGCTAGAAATATGTACAAATTATATGCAGATTTTTCCTAACTTCAGTTTCAGAAATCAGGCAGTTTTCAAAGAAATATACTCTTGGAAATTATTCCACCCAATAGTCATGTAATTTACATAGATTCGCTCATCGTCAAATTCTGTGTTCTGAAAAAACTGCATGCATCACGGTTTCGAAAATATTCACTACAGATTTGTTAGCATGTGTATTTCTGAACTTTCATCACCATACAAGTCATATTGACACTTAGAAGCATTTTCTCAAAATTCGGATTTTTTCCTAATGCCAGTTTGGTAAATGAGGCAGATTTCACAGAAAAATGCTCTTGGAGCAACTTCTACCAAGTGGACATGTAATTTAAAAGCTTTCACTCACCGCGACATTGCATGTTCTGAACACGCTACATGCATCACTGATTCGACAAACATTCTTTTTTGAGTGGTGAACATGTGTATTACCGAACTTTCACCCACCATCCAATGTGTATTTACACATAGAAACATTTATTTTTATTTAGTAGATTTCTCCTTACGTCAGTTTCTAAATCATGCAGTTTTCGCAGAAAAATACTCTTGGAGCGAGTACTACACAATAGACATGTAATTTACATTTTTCCCCTCACTGTGACATTCCATGTTCTGAACATGATACATGCATCACAGATTAAGAAAATATTCATTACTGTGTTACGTGCATGTGCATTACAAACTTTCATCCACCACACAAGACATATTAGCACCTAGAAACATTAACTCTGAGTTCGCAGCAATTTCCTAATAGCAGTTTTGAAAATTAGGCATTTTTCTAAGGAAAAAACTGTTGGAGAGATTTCTACCCACTAGGCATGTAATTTACACAGATTCAACTGCTGTGAAATTACGTCTTTCGAACACACTACATGCATAACGGATTTGACAAATATTCACTACAAATGTGTTTGCATGTGGATTACCGAACTTTCAACACAATAAAAGGCATAGTGACACTTTGAAGCATTTTCTCTGATTTCACAGAGTTTTCCAATCGCCAGATTCCAAAATGCAGCAGATTTCACAGCAAAAAGCTCTTGGAGCGGGTTCTACCCAAGAGACTTGTAATTTACGTAGATTAAATCACCGTGAAACTCCGGGTTCTGAACACAATACATGCATCTCTGATTCCACAAATATTCACTACAGAGTTATTAGCATATGGTTTACCGTACCTTCATCCACCATAAAAGGCATATTGACACTTACAAGCATTTTCTCATTTTTTGAAAGTTTTACCTAAAGCCAGTTTCGAAAATGAGGCAGTTTTCACAGAAAAATATTCTTGGAGAGAGTTCTACACAATAGATATGTAATTTACGTAGATTCGCTCACCGTCAAAATCTGTGTTCTGACAAAGATGCATGCATCAAGGTTTCGACAAGAATTCACTACAGATTTGTTAGCATGTGGTTTTCTGATCTTTCACCCACATAAAAGTCATATTGACACTTAGAAGCATTTTCTCAGATTTCGAATATATTTCCTACTGCCAGTTTTGAAAGTGAGGCAGATTTTGCAGAAAAATGCTTTTGGGGCGAGTTCTACCCAATGGACATGAAATTTAAATGCTTCCACTCATCGAGAAATTCCGTGTTCCAAACATGCTACGTGCATCACGGATTCGACAAACACTCTTTAATGAGTTGTGAACATTAGTATTACCGAATTTTCATCCACCAAACAAAGCATATTTACACGTAGAAAGACTTTTTCAGATTTAGTAGATATCTCCTAATGTCAGTTTCTAAAATCATGCAGTTTAAGCAAAAAAATTCTCTTGGAGCGAGTTCTACTCAATAGACGTGTAATTTATATTTTTTCACTCAGTATGACATTCCGTGTTCTGAACAAACAACATGCATCACTGATTCGAAAAATATTCTTTAATGAGTTGTGAGCATGAGGATTACCAAACTGTCATCTGCCATAAAAGGCATATTTACACCTAGAAACCATTACTCTGAGTTCGCAGTGTTTTCAAAATGTCAGTTTTGAATGTGAGGTAGTTTTTGCAGAAAACTGCTCTTGGAGTGAGTTCTACACAATAGACATGTAATTTACATAGATTGGCTCACCGTGAAATTCCGTGTCCCGAGAAAGCTGCATGCATCAAAGAATCGACACAAATTCACTACAGATTTGTTAGCATGTGGATTACTGATCTTTCATCCACCATTAAACCCATATTGCACTTAGAAACATTTTCTCAGATTTCGAACTCTTTTCCTTATGCCAGTTTTTAAAATGAGGCAGATTTCACAGAAAAATACTTTTGGAGTTATTTCTACCCAATAAATACTTAATTTACAAAGTTTCTTTCACCATGATATTCTGTGTTCTGAATATGATACGTGCATCACGGATTCGAGGAACATTTTTTAATGAGTTGTGAACATGTGGATTACCAAACTTTCATCCACCAAACACGGCATAATTACACCTAGAAATGTTTCCCCTCGTTTGCAGATTTGTCCTAATGCCCGTTGCAAAAAAAAGGCAGATTTCACAGGAAAAATCCCTTCGATCGTGTTCTATCCAATAGACATGAAATTTACAATGTTTCACTTACCATGACATTCCTTGTTCATAACACGCTACATGCATATTGGATTTAGAAATCATTCATTACTGAGTTGTGAGCATGTGGATTTCTGAACTTTCAACCACCATAAAAGGTATATTTTCACCTAGATATATTGACTATACTTTCACAGCTTTTTCCTAATTTCAGTTTCAAAAATCATGAAGTTTTCGCAGAAAAAAACTCTTCATGCGAGTTCTACCCAGTAGAATTGTAATTTAAATAGTTTCCAACAAAGTGACATTCCATTTTCTGAACAAGCTACATGCATCACGGATTTGTCAAACATTAATTACTCAGTTGTGTGCATGTGGATTACAGAACTTTCATCCACCATACAAGGCATAAATACACCTAGAAATACTTACTCTGATTTCACAGATTTTTCCTAACGTCAGTCTCGAAAATCATAAAATTTTCCCAGAAAAAATCTCTGCATGTGAGTTCTACCCACTAGAATTGCAATTTCAATTGTTTCCCACAAAGTGACTTTCCGTGGTCTGAACACGCTGCATTCATCACGGATTTGACAAACATTCATTAGTCAGTTGTGTGCCTGTGAATTACAGAACTTTCATCCACCATATAATGCATATATACACCTTGAAAATATTATTCTGATTTTGCAGCTTTTTCCTAACTGCAGTTTAGAATATCAGGCAACTTTGGCAGGATAATTCTTTTGTAGAGTGTTCTACACAATAGACATGTAATTTAAATTGTTCTCCTCGCCGTGACATACCATGCTACGAAAATGCTACATGCACCGCAGTTCGACAATATTAAGTGTTGAGTTGTTAGCATGTGGATTAATGTACTTTCATCTACCATACCATGTATATATACAGCTAGAAGCATGTACTCAGTATTTGCAGATATTTCTTAATGCCAGTTTCGAAAATACGACAATTTTCACAGAAAAATCCTCTTGGAGTGAGTTCTATCCAATACATTTGTAATTTACATAGTTTCAGTTACCATGACATTCCGTGTTCCGAATACATTACATGCATCACAGATTCTACAACATTCTTTATTGAGTGTAAGCATGTGCATTACAAACTTTCATCCACCAAACAAGACATATTTGCACGTAGAAACATTAACTCTGAGTTTGCAGCAATTTCCTAATAGCAGTTTTGAAAATTAGGCATTTTCCTAAGGAAAAAACTTTTGGAGCGATTTCTACCCACTAAGCATGTAATTTACATAGATTCCATTGCTGTGTAATTACGTCTTTCGAACACGCTACCTGTATAACGGATTCGACATATATTCACTACAAATGTGTTTGCATGTGGATTACCGAACTTTCAGCATAATAAAAGGCATATTGATACTTAGAAGCATTTTCTCTGATTTCACAGAGTGTTCCAAACGCCAGTTTTGAAAATGCGGCAGATTTCGCAGCAAAAAGCTCTTGGAGTGATTTCTACCCAAGAGATTGGAATTTACAAAGATTCGCTCACCGTGAAATTCCGTGTTCTGAACACGCTACATGCATCTCGGATTCCACAAATATTCACTACAGAGTTGTTAGCATGTGGATTACAGTAGTTTTATCCACCATACAAGCCATAATGGCGCTTACAAGCATTTTCTCATTTTTTGAAAGTTTTTCCTAACGCCAGTTTCGAAAATGAGGCAGTTTTAACCGAAAAATGCTCCTGGAGAGTGTTCTACACAATAGACATTTAATTTAAATAGGTTCGCTCACCGTCAAATTCTGTGTTTCGAGAAACCTGCATGCATAACAGTTTCGACAAATATTCACTACAGAATTTTTTAGCATGTGGATTACTGTACTTTCATCCACCATACAATTCATATAGACACTTAGAATCTTTTTCTCAGATTTCGAAGTGATTTTCTAATGCCAGTTTTGAAAATGAGGCAGATTTCGCAGATAAATGCTTTTAGAGCGAGTTCTACCTAATATATGTGTAATTTGCAAGGTTTCTATTACCGTGATAGTCTGTGTTCCGAATATGTTACATGGATCACGGATTCGACAAACATATATTAATGAGTTGGGAACGTGTGGATTACCGAACATTCATCCAACAAACACGGCATATTTACACCTAGAAATTTTTGTCAGTGTTTGCAGATTTGTCCGAATGCCACTTGCAAAAAACAGGCAGTTTTCACAGAAAAATTCTCTTCGAGCGTGTTCTATCAGACAGACATGAAATTTACAATGTTTCACTTACCATGACATTCCTTGTTCAGAACACTCTACATGCATACTGGATTTATAAAACATTCATTACTGATTCGAGAGCATGTGGATTTCCGAAATTTAATCCACCATACAAGGCATATTTACACCTAGAAATATTTACTCTGCTTTCACAGCTTTTTCCTAACTTCAGGTTTTAAAATCATGAAGTTTTCTCAGGAAAAAACCTCTTCAAGCGAGTTCTATCCAGAGGAATTGTAATTTAAGCAGTTTCCCTGAAAGTGACTTTCCGTTTTCTGAACATGCTACGTGCATCACGGATTTGACAAACGTTAATTATTCAGTTGTGTGCATGTAGTTTACAGAATTTTCATCCACCATATAAGGCATATATACACCTAGAAATATTTATTCTGATTTCACTTTTTCCTACTGTCTGTTTTGAAAATCATGATGTTTTTGCAGAAGTAATCTCTGCAAGCAAGTTTGACCCAATAGAATTGTAATTTCAATAGTTTCCCACAAAGTGACTTTCCATGGTCCAAATATGATAAATTCATCACGGATTTGACAAACATTCATTACTCAGTTGTGTGCATGAAGATTACAGAATTTTCATCCACCATATAAGGCATATATAAAGCTAGAAAACATTATTCTGAGTTCACAGCTTTTTCCTAATGGCAGTTTAGAAAATCAGGCAACTATAGCAGGATTAATCTCTTGTAGCATGTTCTACACGTTGGATATATAATTTACATAGTGTCCCTCGCCGTGAATTTCCGTGCTTTTAACTTGCTTCTTGCACCGCAGGTTCGACAAATACTCACTGCTGAGTTGTTAGCATGTGGATTACTGAACTTTCATCTACCATAAAATGTATATATACAGCTAGAAATATGTACAAATTATATGCAGATTTTTCCTAACTTCAGTTTCAGAAATCAGGCAGTTTTCAAAGAAATATACTCTTGGAAATTATTCCACCCAATAGTCATGTAATTTACATAGATTCGCTCATCGTCAAATTCTGTGTTCTGAAAAAACTGCATGCATCACGGTTTCGAAAATATTCACTACAGATTTGTTAGCATGTGTATTTCTGAACTTTCATCACCATACAAGTCATATTGACACTTAGAAGCATTTTCTCAAAATTCGGATTTTTTCCTAATGCCAGTTTGGTAAATGAGGCAGATTTCACAGAAAAATGCTCTTGGAGCAACTTCTACCAAGTGGACATGTAATTTAAAAGCTTTCACTCACCGCGACATTGCATGTTCTGAACACGCTACATGCATCACTGATTCGACAAACATTCTTTTTTGAGTGGTGAACATGTGTATTACCGAACTTTCACCCACCATCCAATGTGTATTTACACATAGAAACATTTATTTTTATTTAGTAGATTTCTCCTTACGTCAGTTTCTAAATCATGCAGTTTTCGCAGAAAAATACTCTTGGAGCGAGTACTACACAATAGACATGTAATTTACATTTTTCCCCTCACTGTGACATTCCATGTTCTGAACATGATACATGCATCACAGATTAAGAAAATATTCATTACTGTGTTACGTGCATGTGCATTACAAACTTTCATCCACCACACAAGACATATTAGCACCTAGAAACATTAACTCTGAGTTCGCAGCAATTTCCTAATAGCAGTTTTGAAAATTAGGCATTTTTCTAAGGAAAAAACTGTTGGAGAGATTTCTACCCACTAGGCATGTAATTTACACAGATTCAACTGCTGTGAAATTACGTCTTTCGAACACACTACATGCATAACGGATTTGACAAATATTCACTACAAATGTGTTTGCATGTGGATTACCGAACTTTCAACACAATAAAAGGCATAGTGACACTTTGAAGCATTTTCTCTGATTTCACAGAGTTTTCCAATCGCCAGATTCCAAAATGCAGCAGATTTCACAGCAAAAAGCTCTTGGAGCGGGTTCTACCCAAGAGACTTGTAATTTACGTAGATTAAATCACCGTGAAACTCCGGGTTCTGAACACAATACATGCATCTCTGATTCCACAAATATTCACTACAGAGTTATTAGCATATGGTTTACCGTACCTTCATCCACCATAAAAGGCATATTGACACTTACAAGCATTTTCTCATTTTTTGAAAGTTTTACCTAAAGCCAGTTTCGAAAATGAGGCAGTTTTCACAGAAAAATATTCTTGGAGAGAGTTCTACACAATAGATATGTAATTTACGTAGATTCGCTCACCGTCAAAATCTGTGTTCTGACAAAGATGCATGCATCAAGGTTTCGACAAGAATTCACTACAGATTTGTTAGCATGTGGTTTTCTGATCTTTCACCCACATAAAAGTCATATTGACACTTAGAAGCATTTTCTCAGATTTCGAATATATTTCCTACTGCCAGTTTTGAAAGTGAGGCAGATTTTGCAGAAAAATGCTTTTGGGGCGAGTTCTACCCAATGGACATGAAATTTAAATGCTTCCACTCATCGAGAAATTCCGTGTTCCAAACATGCTACGTGCATCACGGATTCGACAAACACTCTTTAATGAGTTGTGAACATTAGTATTACCGAATTTTCATCCACCAAACAAAGCATATTTACACGTAGAAAGACTTTTTCAGATTTAGTAGATATCTCCTAATGTCAGTTTCTAAAATCATGCAGTTTAAGCAAAAAAATTCTCTTGGAGCGAGTTCTACTCAATAGACGTGTAATTTATATTTTTTCACTCAGTATGACATTCCGTGTTCTGAACAAGCAACATGCATCACTGATTCGAAAAATATTCTTTAATGAGTTGTGAGCATGAGGATTACCAAACTGTCATCTGCCATAAAAGGCATATTTACACCTAGAAACCATTACTCTGAGTTCGCAGTGTTTTCAAAATGTCAGTTTTGAATGTGAGGTAGTTTTTGCAGAAAAATGCTCTTGGAGTGAGTTCTACACAATAGACATGTAATTTACATAGATTGGCTCACCGTGAAATTCCGTGTCCCGAGAAAGCTGCATGCATCAAAGAATCGACACAAATTCACTACAGATTTGTTAGCATGTGGATTACTGATCTTTCATCCACCATTAAACCCATATTGCACTTAGAAACATTTTCTCAGATTTCGAACTCTTTTCCTTATGCCAGTTTTTAAAATGAGGCAGATTTCACAGAAAAATACTTTTGGAGTTATTTCTACCCAATAAATACTTAATTTACAAAGTTTCTTTCACCATGATATTCTGTGTTCTGAATATGATACGTGCATCACGGATTCGAGGAACATTTTTTAATGAGTTGTGAACATGTGGATTACCAAACTTTCATCCACCAAACACGGCATAATTACACCTAGAAATGTTTCCCCTCGTTTGCAGATTTGTCCTAATGCCCGTTGCAAAAAAAAGGCAGATTTCACAGGAAAAATCCCTTCGATCGTGTTCTATCCAATAGACATGAAATTTACAATGTTTCACTTACCATGACATTCCTTGTTCATAACACGCTACATGCATATTGGATTTAGAAATCATTCATTACTGAGTTGTGAGCATGTGGATTTCTGAACTTTCAACCACCATAAAAGGTATATTTTCACCTAGATATATTGACTATACTTTCACAGCTTTTTCCTAATTTCAGTTTCAAAAATCATGAAGTTTTCGCAGAAAAAAACTCTTCATGCGAGTTCTACCCAGTAGAATTGTAATTTAAATAGTTTCCAACAAAGTGACATTCCATTTTCTGAACAAGCTACATGCATCACGGATTTGTCAAACATTAATTACTCAGTTGTGTGCATGTGGATTACAGAACTTTCATCCACCATACAAGGCATAAATACACCTAGAAATACTTACTCTGATTTCACAGATTTTTCCTAACGTCAGTCTCGAAAATCATAAAATTTTCCCAGAAAAAATCTCTGCATGTGAGTTCTACCCACTAGAATTGCAATTTCAATTGTTTCCCACAAAGTGACTTTCCGTGGTCTGAACACGCTGCATTCATCACGGATTTGACAAACATTCATTAGTCAGTTGTGTGCCTGTGAATTACAGAACTTTCATCCACCATATAATGCATATATACACCTTGAAAATATTATTCTGATTTTGCAGCTTTTTCCTAACTGCAGTTTAGAATATCAGGCAACTTTGGCAGGATAATTCTTTTGTAGAGTGTTCTACACAATAGACATGTAATTTAAATTGTTCTCCTCGCCGTGACATACCATGCTACGAAAATGCTACATGCACCGCAGTTCGACAATATTAAGTGTTGAGTTGTTAGCATGTGGATTAATGTACTTTCATCTACCATACCATGTATATATACAGCTAGAAGCATGTACTCAGTATTTGCAGATATTTCTTAATGCCAGTTTCGAAAATACGACAATTTTCACAGAAAAATCCTCTTGGAGTGAGTTCTATCCAATACATTTGTAATTTACATAGTTTCAGTTACCATGACATTCCGTGTTCCGAATACATTACATGCATCACAGATTCTACAACATTCTTTATTGAGTGTAAGCATGTGCATTACAAACTTTCATCCACCAAACAAGACATATTTGCACGTAGAAACATTAACTCTGAGTTTGCAGCAATTTCCTAATAGCAGTTTTGAAAATTAGGCATTTTCCTAAGGAAAAAACTTTTGGAGCGATTTCTACCCACTAAGCATGTAATTTACATAGATTCCATTGCTGTGTAATTACGTCTTTCGAACACGCTACCTGTATAACGGATTCGACATATATTCACTACAAATGTGTTTGCATGTGGATTACCGAACTTTCAGCATAATAAAAGGCATATTGATACTTAGAAGCATTTTCTCTGATTTCACAGAGTGTTCCAAACGCCAGTTTTGAAAATGCGGCAGATTTCGCAGCAAAAAGCTCTTGGAGTGATTTCTACCCAAGAGATTGGAATTTACAAAGATTCGCTCACCGTGAAATTCCGTGTTCTGAACACGCTACATGCATCTCGGATTCCACAAATATTCACTACAGAGTTGTTAGCATGTGGATTACAGTAGTTTTATCCACCATACAAGCCATAATGGCGCTTACAAGCATTTTCTCATTTTTTGAAAGTTTTTCCTAACGCCAG
The DNA here is from genome assembly GCF_048773025.1 of Camelus bactrianus. Taxonomy (NCBI): domain Eukaryota; kingdom Metazoa; phylum Chordata; class Mammalia; order Artiodactyla; family Camelidae; genus Camelus; species Camelus bactrianus. The sequence goes on from NC_133553.1 coordinate 14,602, forward strand.
TTTCGAAAATGAGGCAGTTTTAACCGAAAAATGCTCCTGGAGAGTGTTCTACACAATAGACATTTAATTTAAATAGGTTCGCTCACCGTCAAATTCTGTGTTTCGAGAAACCTGCATGCATAACAGTTTCGACAAATATTCACTACAGAATTTTTTAGCATGTGGATTACTGTACTTTCATCCACCATACAATTCATATAGACACTTAGAATCTTTTTCTCAGATTTCGAAGTGATTTTCTAATGCCAGTTTTGAAAATGAGGCAGATTTCGCAGATAAATGCTTTTAGAGCGAGTTCTACCTAATATATGTGTAATTTGCAAGGTTTCTATTACCGTGATAGTCTGTGTTCCGAATATGTTACATGGATCACGGATTCGACAAACATATATTAATGAGTTGGGAACGTGTGGATTACCGAACATTCATCCAACAAACACGGCATATTTACACCTAGAAATTTTTGTCAGTGTTTGCAGATTTGTCCGAATGCCACTTGCAAAAAACAGGCAGTTTTCACAGAAAAATTCTCTTCGAGCGTGTTCTATCAGACAGACATGAAATTTACAATGTTTCACTTACCATGACATTCCTTGTTCAGAACACTCTACATGCATACTGGATTTATAAAACATTCATTACTGATTCGAGAGCATGTGGATTTCCGAAATTTAATCCACCATACAAGGCATATTTACACCTAGAAATATTTACTCTGCTTTCACAGCTTTTTCCTAACTTCAGGTTTTAAAATCATGAAGTTTTCTCAGGAAAAAACCTCTTCAAGCGAGTTCTATCCAGAGGAATTGTAATTTAAGCAGTTTCCCTGAAAGTGACTTTCCGTTTTCTGAACATGCTACGTGCATCACGGATTTGACAAACGTTAATTATTCAGTTGTGTGCATGTAGTTTACAGAATTTTCATCCACCATATAAGGCATATATACACCTAGAAATATTTATTCTGATTTCACTTTTTCCTACTGTCTGTTTTGAAAATCATGATGTTTTTGCAGAAGTAATCTCTGCAAGCAAGTTTGACCCAATAGAATTGTAATTTCAATAGTTTCCCACAAAGTGACTTTCCATGGTCCAAATATGATAAATTCATCACGGATTTGACAAACATTCATTACTCAGTTGTGTGCATGAAGATTACAGAATTTTCATCCACCATATAAGGCATATATAAAGCTAGAAAACATTATTCTGAGTTCACAGCTTTTTCCTAATGGCAGTTTAGAAAATCAGGCAACTATAGCAGGATTAATCTCTTGTAGCATGTTCTACACGTTGGATATATAATTTACATAGTGTCCCTCGCCGTGAATTTCCGTGCTTTTAACTTGCTTCTTGCACCGCAGGTTCGACAAATACTCACTGCTGAGTTGTTAGCATGTGGATTACTGAACTTTCATCTACCATAAAATGTATATATACAGCTAGAAATATGTACAAATTATATGCAGATTTTTCCTAACTTCAGTTTCAGAAATCAGGCAGTTTTCAAAGAAATATACTCTTGGAAATTATTCCACCCAATAGTCATGTAATTTACATAGATTCGCTCATCGTCAAATTCTGTGTTCTGAAAAAACTGCATGCATCACGGTTTCGAAAATATTCACTACAGATTTGTTAGCATGTGTATTTCTGAACTTTCATCACCATACAAGTCATATTGACACTTAGAAGCATTTTCTCAAAATTCGGATTTTTTCCTAATGCCAGTTTGGTAAATGAGGCAGATTTCACAGAAAAATGCTCTTGGAGCAACTTCTACCAAGTGGACATGTAATTTAAAAGCTTTCACTCACCGCGACATTGCATGTTCTGAACACGCTACATGCATCACTGATTCGACAAACATTCTTTTTTGAGTGGTGAACATGTGTATTACCGAACTTTCACCCACCATCCAATGTGTATTTACACATAGAAACATTTATTTTTATTTAGTAGATTTCTCCTTACGTCAGTTTCTAAATCATGCAGTTTTCGCAGAAAAATACTCTTGGAGCGAGTACTACACAATAGACATGTAATTTACATTTTTCCCCTCACTGTGACATTCCATGTTCTGAACATGATACATGCATCACAGATTAAGAAAATATTCATTACTGTGTTACGTGCATGTGCATTACAAACTTTCATCCACCACACAAGACATATTAGCACCTAGAAACATTAACTCTGAGTTCGCAGCAATTTCCTAATAGCAGTTTTGAAAATTAGGCATTTTTCTAAGGAAAAAACTGTTGGAGAGATTTCTACCCACTAGGCATGTAATTTACACAGATTCAACTGCTGTGAAATTACGTCTTTCGAACACACTACATGCATAACGGATTTGACAAATATTCACTACAAATGTGTTTGCATGTGGATTACCGAACTTTCAACACAATAAAAGGCATAGTGACACTTTGAAGCATTTTCTCTGATTTCACAGAGTTTTCCAATCGCCAGATTCCAAAATGCAGCAGATTTCACAGCAAAAAGCTCTTGGAGCGGGTTCTACCCAAGAGACTTGTAATTTACGTAGATTAAATCACCGTGAAACTCCGGGTTCTGAACACAATACATGCATCTCTGATTCCACAAATATTCACTACAGAGTTATTAGCATATGGTTTACCGTACCTTCATCCACCATAAAAGGCATATTGACACTTACAAGCATTTTCTCATTTTTTGAAAGTTTTACCTAAAGCCAGTTTCGAAAATGAGGCAGTTTTCACAGAAAAATATTCTTGGAGAGAGTTCTACACAATAGATATGTAATTTACGTAGATTCGCTCACCGTCAAAATCTGTGTTCTGACAAAGATGCATGCATCAAGGTTTCGACAAGAATTCACTACAGATTTGTTAGCATGTGGTTTTCTGATCTTTCACCCACATAAAAGTCATATTGACACTTAGAAGCATTTTCTCAGATTTCGAATATATTTCCTACTGCCAGTTTTGAAAGTGAGGCAGATTTTGCAGAAAAATGCTTTTGGGGCGAGTTCTACCCAATGGACATGAAATTTAAATGCTTCCACTCATCGAGAAATTCCGTGTTCCAAACATGCTACGTGCATCACGGATTCGACAAACACTCTTTAATGAGTTGTGAACATTAGTATTACCGAATTTTCATCCACCAAACAAAGCATATTTACACGTAGAAAGACTTTTTCAGATTTAGTAGATATCTCCTAATGTCAGTTTCTAAAATCATGCAGTTTAAGCAAAAAAATTCTCTTGGAGCGAGTTCTACTCAATAGACGTGTAATTTATATTTTTTCACTCAGTATGACATTCCGTGTTCTGAACAAGCAACATGCATCACTGATTCGAAAAATATTCTTTAATGAGTTGTGAGCATGAGGATTACCAAACTGTCATCTGCCATAAAAGGCATATTTACACCTAGAAACCATTACTCTGAGTTCGCAGTGTTTTCAAAATGTCAGTTTTGAATGTGAGGTAGTTTTTGCAGAAAAATGCTCTTGGAGTGAGTTCTACACAATAGACATGTAATTTACATAGATTGGCTCACCGTGAAATTCCGTGTCCCGAGAAAGCTGCATGCATCAAAGAATCGACACAAATTCACTACAGATTTGTTAGCATGTGGATTACTGATCTTTCATCCACCATTAAACCCATATTGCACTTAGAAACATTTTCTCAGATTTCGAACTCTTCTCCTTATGCCAGTTTTTAAAATGAGGCAGATTTCACAGAAAAATACTTTTGGAGTTATTTCTACCCATTAAATACTTAATTTACAAAGTTTCTTTCACCATGATATTCTGTGTTCTGAATATGATACGTGCATCACGGATTCGAGGAACATTTTTTAATGAGTTGTGAACATGTGGATTACCAAACTTTCATCCACCAAACACGGCATAATTACACCTAGAAATGTTTCCCCTCGTTTGCAGATTTGTCCTAATGCCCGTTGCAAAAAAAAGGCAGATTTCACAGGAAAAATCCCTTCGATCGTGTTCTATCCAATAGACATGAAATTTACAATGTTTCACTTACCATGACATTCCTTGTTCATAACACGCTACATGCATATTGGATTTAGAAATCATTCATTACTGAGTTGTGAGCATGTGGATTTCTGAACTTTCAACCACCATAAAAGGTATATTTTCACCTAGATATATTGACTATACTTTCACAGCTTTTTCCTAATTTCAGTTTCAAAAATCATGAAGTTTTCGCAGAAAAAAACTCTTCATGCGAGTTCTACCCAGTAGAATTGTAATTTAAATAGTTTCCAACAAAGTGACATTCCATTTTCTGAACAAGCTACATGCATCACGGATTTGTCAAACATTAATTACTCAGTTGTGTGCATGTGGATTACAGAACTTTCATCCACCATACAAGGCATAAATACACCTAGAAATATTTACTCTGATTTCACAGATTTTTCCTAACGTCAGTCTCGAAAATCATAAAATTTTCCCAGAAAAAATCTCTGCATGTGAGTTCTACCCACTAGAATTGCAATTTCAATTGTTTCCCACAAAGTGACTTTCCGTGGTCTGAACACGCTGCATTCATCACGGATTTGACAAACATTCATTAGTCAGTTGTGTGCCTGTGAATTACAGAACTTTCATCCACCATATAATGCATATATACACCTTGAAAATATTATTCTGATTTTGCAGCTTTTTCCTAACTGCAGTTTAGAATATCAGGCAACTTTGGCAGGATAATTCTTTTGTAGAGTGTTCTACACAATAGACATGTAATTTAAATTGTTCTCCTCGCCGTGACATACCATGCTACGAAAATGCTACATGCACCGCAGTTCGACAATATTAAGTGTTGAGTTGTTAGCATGTGGATTAATGTACTTTCATCTACCATACCATGTATATATACAGCTAGAAGCATGTACTCAGTATTTGCAGATATTTCTTAATGCCAGTTTCGAAAATACGACAATTTTCACAGAAAAATCCTCTTGGAGTGAGTTCTATCCAATACATTTGTAATTTACATAGTTTCAGTTACCATGACATTCCGTGTTCCGAATACATTACATGCATCACAGATTCTACAACATTCTTTATTGAGTGTAAGCATGTGCATTACAAACTTTCATCCACCAAACAAGACATATTTGCACGTAGAAACATTAACTCTGAGTTTGCAGCAATTTCCTAATAGCAGTTTTGAAAATTAGGCATTTTCCTAAGGAAAAAACTTTTGGAGCGATTTCTACCCACTAAGCATGTAATTTACATAGATTCCATTGCTGTGTAATTACGTCTTTCGAACACGCTACCTGTATAACGGATTCGACATATATTCACTACAAATGTGTTTGCATGTGGATTACCGAACTTTCAGCATAATAAAAGGCATATTGATACTTAGAAGCATTTTCTCTGATTTCACAGAGTGTTCCAAACGCCAGTTTTGAAAATGCGGCAGATTTCGCAGCAAAAAGCTCTTGGAGTGATTTCTACCCAAGAGATTGGAATTTACAAAGATTCGCTCACCGTGAAATTCCGTGTTCTGAACACGCTACATGCATCTCGGATTCCACAAATATTCACTACAGAGTTGTTAGCATGTGGATTACAGTAGTTTTATCCACCATACAAGCCATAATGGCGCTTACAAGCATTTTCTCATTTTTTGAAAGTTTTTCCTAACACCAGTTTCGAAAATGAGGCAGTTTTAACCGAAAAATGCTCCTGGAGAGTGTTCTACACAATAGACATTTAATTTAAATAGGTTCGCTCACCGTCAAATTCTGTGTTTCGAGAAACCTGCATGCATAACAGTTTCGACAAATATTCACTACAGAATTTTTTAGCATGTGGATTACTGTACTTTCATCCACCATACAATTCATATAGACACTTAGAATCTTTTTCTCAGATTTCGAAGTGATTTTCTAATGCCAGTTTTGAAAATGAGGCAGATTTCGCAGATAAATGCTTTTAGAGCGAGTTCTACCTAATATATGTGTAATTTGCAAGGTTTCTATTACCGTGATAGTCTGTGTTCCGAATATGTTACATGGATCACGGATTCGACAAACATATATTAATGAGTTGGGAACGTGTGGATTACCGAACATTCATCCAACAAACACGGCATATTTACACCTAGAAATTTTTGTCAGTGTTTGCAGATTTGTCCGAATGCCACTTGCAAAAAACAGGCAGTTTTCACAGAAAAATTCTCTTCGAGCGTGTTCTATCAGACAGACATGAAATTTACAATGTTTCACTTACCATGACATTCCTTGTTCAGAACACTCTACATGCATACTGGATTTATAAAACATTCATTACTGATTCGAGAGCATGTGGATTTCCGAAATTTAATCCACCATACAAGGCATATTTACACCTAGAAATATTTACTCTGCTTTCACAGCTTTTTCCTAACTTCAGGTTTTAAAATCATGAAGTTTTCTCAGGAAAAAACCTCTTCAAGCGAGTTCTATCCAGAGGAATTGTAATTTAAGCAGTTTCCCTGAAAGTGACTTTCCGTTTTCTGAACATGCTACGTGCATCACGGATTTGACAAACGTTAATTATTCAGTTGTGTGCATGTAGTTTACAGAATTTTCATCCACCATATAAGGCATATATACACCTAGAAATATTTATTCTGATTTCACTTTTTCCTACTGTCTGTTTTGAAAATCATGATGTTTTTGCAGAAGTAATCTCTGCAAGCAAGTTTGACCCAATAGAATTGTAATTTCAATAGTTTCCCACAAAGTGACTTTCCATGGTCCAAATATGATAAATTCATCACGGATTTGACAAACATTCATTACTCAGTTGTGTGCATGAAGATTACAGAATTTTCATCCACCATATAAGGCATATATAAAGCTAGAAAACATTATTCTGAGTTCACAGCTTTTTCCTAATGGCAGTTTAGAAAATCAGGCAACTATAGCAGGATTAATCTCTTGTAGCATGTTCTACACGTTGGATATATAATTTACATAGAGTCCCTCGCCGTGAATTTCCGTGCTTTAAACTTGCTTCTTGCACCGCAGGTTCGACAAATTATCACTGCTGAGTTGTTAGCATGTGGATTACTGAACTTTCATCTACCATAAAATGTATATATACAGCTAGAAACATGTACAAACTATATGCAGATTTTTCCTAACTTCAGTTTCAGAAATCAGGCAGTTTTCAAAGAAATATACTCTTGGAACTTATTCCACCCAATAGTCATGTAATTTACATAGATTCGCTCATCGTCAAATTCTGTGTTCTGAAAAAACTGCATGCATCACGGTTTCGAAAATATTCACTACAGATTTGTTAGCATGTGTATTTCTGAACTTTCATCACCATACAAGTCATATTGACACTTAGAAGCATTTTCTCAAAATTCGGATTTTTTCCTAATGCCAGTTTGGTAAATGAGGCAGATTTCACAGAAAAATGCTCTTGGAGCAACTTCTACCAAGTGGACATGTAATTTAAAAGCTTTCACTCACCGCGACATTGCATGTTCTGAACACGCTACATGCATCACTGATTCGACAAACATTCTTTTTTGAGTGGTGAACATGTGTATTACCGAACTTTCACCCACCATCCAATGTGTATTTACACATAGAAACATTTATTTTTATTTAGTAGATTTCTCCTTACGTCAGTTTCTAAATCATGCAGTTTTCGCAGAAAAATACTCTTGGAGCGAGTACTACCCAATAGACATGTAATTTACATTTTTCCCCTCACTGTGACATTCCATGTTCTGAACATGCTACATGCATCACAGATTCAGAAAGCATTAATTACTGTGTTACGAGCATGTGCATTACAAACTTTCATCCATCACACAAGACATATTAGCACCTAGAAATATTAAATCTGTGTTCGCAGCAATTTCCTAATAGCAGTTTTAAAAATTATGCATTTTTCTAAGGAAAAAACTGTTGGAGCGATTTCTACCCACTAGGCATGTAATTTACATAGATTCCACTGCTGTGAAATTACTTCTTTCGAACACGCTACATGCAAAACGGATTTGACAAATATTCACTACAAATGTGTTTGCATGTGGATTACCGAACTTTCAACACAATAAAAGCATAGTGACACTTAGAAGCATTTTCTATGATTTCACAGAGATTTCCAATCACCAGATTCCAAAATGCAGCAGATTTCACAGCAAAAATCTCTTGGAGCAAGTTCTACACAAGAGACATGTAATTTACATAGATTCACTCAATGTGAAACTCCGTGTTCTGAACACGCTACATGCATCTCAGATTCCACAAATATTCACTACAGAGTTATTAGCATATGTTTTACCGTACTTTCATCCACCATAGAAGGCATACTGACACTTACAAGCATTTTCTCATTTTTTGAAAGTTTTACCTAAAGCCAGTTTCAAAAATGAGGCAGTTTTCACAGAAAAATATACTTGGAGAGAGTTCTACATAATAGACATGTAATTTACATAGATTCACTCACCGTCAAAATCTGTGTTCTGACAAATTTGCATGCATCAAGTTTTCGACAAGTATTCACTACAGATTTGTTTGCATGTGCATTTCTGATCTTTCATCCACATACAAATCATATTGACACTTAGAAGCATTTTCTCAGATTTCGAATATATATCCTACTGCCAGGTTTGAAAGTGAGGCAGATTTTGCAGAAAAATACTTTTGGAGCGAGTTCTACCCAATGGACATGAAATTTAAATGCTTCCGCTCATCGAGAAATTCCGTGTTCCAAACATGCTATGTGCATCTCGGATTCGACAAACACTGTTTAATGAGTTGTGAACATTAGTATTACCGAATTTTCATCCACCAAACAAGGCATATATACACGTAGAAAGACGTTTTCAAATTTAGTAGATATCTCCTAATGTCAGTTTCTAAAATGATGCAGTTTATGCAAAAAAATTCTCTTGGAGCGAGTTCTACTCAATAGACATGTAATTTACATTTTTTCCCTCACAATGACATTCCGTGTTCTGAACACGCAACATGCATCACTGATTCGAAAAATAATCTTTAAGGAGTTGTGTGCATGAGGATTATCAAACTTTCATCTGCCATAAAAGGCATATTTACACCTAGAAACCAATACTCTGAGTTCGCAGTGTTTTCCAAATGTCAGTTTTGAAAGTGAGGTAGTTTTTGCAGAAAAATGCTCTTGGAGTGAGTTCTAAACAATAGACATGTAATTTACATAGATTGGCTCACCGTGAAATTCCGTGTTCCGAGAAAGCTGCATGCATCACAGAATCGACACAAATTCACTACAGATTTGTTAGCATGTGGATTACTGATCTTTCATCCACCATTAAAGTCATATTGCACTTAGAAATATTTTCTCAGATTTCGAAATCTTTTCCTTATGCCAGTTTTGAAAATGAGGCAGATTTCACAGAAAAATACTTTTGGAGTGAGTTCTACCCAATAAATATGTAATTTACAAAGTTTCTTTCACCATGATATTCTATGTTCTGAATATGATACCTGCATCAAGGATTCAACAAACATTTTTTAATGAGTGGAGAACATGTGGATTACCAAACTGTCATCCACCAAACATGGCATATTTACACCTAGAAATGTTTCTCCTCGTTTGCAGATTTGTCCTAATGCCCGTTGCAAATAACAGGCAGATTTCACATGAAAATTCTCTTCGATCGTGTTTTATCCAATAGACATGAAATTTACAATGTTTCACTTACCATGACATTCCGTGTTCATAACACGCTACATGCATATTGGATTTAGAAATCATTCATGACTGAGTTGTGAGCATGTGGATTTCTGAACTTTCAACCACCATACAAGGTATATTTACACCTGGAAATATTGACTCTGCTTTCACAGCTTTTTCCTAACTTCAGTTTCAAAAATCATGAAGTTTTCGCAGAAAAAACCTCTTCATGCGAGTTCTACTCAGTAGAATTGCAATTTAAATAGTTTCCCTCAAAGTGACTTTCCATTTTCTGAACATGCTAAATGCATCACGGATTTGACAAACATTCATTACTCAGTTGTGTGCATGTGGATTACGGAACTTTCATCCACCATACAAGGCATATATACACCTAGAAATATTTACTCTGATTTCACAGATATTTCCTAACGTCAGTCTCGAAAATCGGAAAGATTTCCCAGAAAAAATCTCTGCATGTGAGTTCTACCCATTTGAATTGCAATTTCAATTGTTTCAAACAAAGTGACTTTCCGTGGTCCGAACACACTGCATTCATCACGGATTTGACAAACATTCATTAGTCAGTTGTGTGCCTGTGATTTACGGAATTTTCATCCAACATATAATGCATATATACACCTTGAAAATATTATTCTGATTTTGAAGCTTTTTCCTAACTGCAGTTTAGAATATCAGGCAACTTTTGCAGGATAATTCTCTTGTAGAGTGTTCTACGCAATAGACATGTAATTTACATAGATCCCCTCGCCGTGACATAACGTGCTCCGAACATGCTACATGCACTGCAGTTCGACAAATATTAACTGCTGAGTTGTTAGCATGTGGATTAACGTACTTTCATCTACCATACAATGTATATATACAGCTAGAAGCATGTACTCAGTATTTGCAGATATTTCTTAATGTCAGTTTCGAAAATAAGACAGTTTTCACAGAAAAATTCTCTTGGAGTGAGTTCTATCCAATAGACTTGTAATTTACATAGTTTCAGTTACCAAGATATTCCGAGTTCCGAATACATTACATGCATCACAGATTCTACAACATTCTTTATTGAGTGTAAGCATGTGCATTACAAACTTTCATCCACCACACAAGACATATTAGCACCTAGAAACTTTAACTCTGAGTTCGCAGCAATTTTCTAATAGCAGTTTTGAAAATTAGGCATTTTTCTAAGGAAAAAACTGTTGCAGCGATTTCTACCCACTAGGCATGTAATTTACATAGATTCCATTGCTGTGAAATTACGTTTTTCGAAAACGCTACATGCATAATGGATTTGACAAATATTCACTACAAATGTGTTTGCATGTGGATTACCGAACTTTCAACACAATAAAGGGCATAGTGACACTTAGAAGCATTTTCTCGGATTTCACAGAATTTTCCAAACGCCGGTTTTGAAAATGCAGCAGATTTTGCAGCAAAAAATTTTTGGAGCGGGTTCTAACCTAAAGACTTGTAATTTACATAGATTCTCTCACCGTGAAATTTCGTGTTCTGAACACACTACATGCATCTCGGATTCCACAAATATTCACTACAGAGTTGTTAGAATGTGGATTACCATAGTTTTATACACCATACAAGGCATAATGTTGCTTACAAGCATTTTCTCTTTTTTTGAAATTTTTCCTAATGCCAGTTTCGAAAATGAGGCAGGTTTCACCGAAAAATTCTCTTGGTGATTGTTCTACACAATAGACCTTTAATTTACATAGGTTCGCTCACCGACAAATTCTGTGTTCCGAGAAAGCTGCATGCATAACAGTTTCGACAAATATTCACTACAGAATTTTTAGCATGTGGATTACTGAACTTTCATCCACCATATAATTCATATTGACACTTAGAAGCATTTTCTCAGGTTTCGATGTGTTTTTTCAAATGCCAGTTTTGAAAATGAGGCAGATTTCGCAGATAAATGCTTTTGGAGCGAGTTCTACCTAATACATGTGTAATTTGCAAGGTTCCTATTACCGTGATAGTCTGTTTTCCGAACACGTTACATGGATCACGGATTCGACAAACATTTCTTAATGAGTTGGGAACATGTTGATTACCGAACATTCATCCAACAAACACGGCATATTTACACCTAGAAATTTTTCTCTGTTTTTGCAGATTTGTCCGAATGCCAGTTGCAAAAAACAGGCAGTTTCCACAGAAAAATACACTTTGAGCGTGTTCTATCAGACAGACGTGTAATTTACAATGTTTCACTTACCATGACATTCCTTGTTCAGAACACGCTAAATGAATACTGAATTTATAAAACATTCATTACTGATTCGAGAGCATGTGGGTTTCCGAAATTTAATCCACCATACAAGGCAGATTTACACCTAGAAATATTTACTCTGCTTTCACAGCTTTTTCCTAAATTCAGGTTTTAAAATCATGAAGTTTTCTCAGGAAAAATCCTCTTCAAGTGAGTCCTATCCAGAGGAATTTTAATTTAAGCAGTTACCCTCAAAGTGACTTTCCGTTTTCTGAACATGCTACATGCATCACGGATTAGACAGACTTTAATTACTCAGCTGTGTGCATGTGGATTACAGATCTTTCATCCACCATATAAGTCATATATACACCTAGAAATATTTACTCTGGTTTCACTACTTTTTCCTACCGTCTGATTTGAAAATCATGATGTTTTTCAGAAGTAATCTCTGCAAGCGAATTCGACCCAGTAGAATTGTAATTTCAATAGTTTCCCACAATGTGACTTTCCATGGTCCAAACATGATAAATTCTTCACGGATTTGACAAACATTCGTTACTCAGTTGTGTGCATGTAGATTACAGAATATTCATCCTCCATGTAAGGCATATATAAACCTAGAATACATTATTCTGAGTTCGCAGCTTTTTCCTAATGGCAGTTTAGAAAATCAGGCATCTATAGCAGGATAAATCTCTTGTAGCATGTTCTACACGTTGGACATATAATTTACATAGAGTCCCTCGCCATGAATTTCCGAGATTCAAACTTGTTTCTTTCACCGCAGGTTCGAAAAATATTCACTGCTGAGTTGTTAGCATGTGGATTACTGAACTTTCATCTACCATAAAATGTATATATACAGCTAGAAACATGTACAAACTATATGCAGATTTTTCCTAACTTCAGTTTCAGAAATCAGGCAGTTTTCAAAGAAATATACTCTTGGAAATTATTCCACCCAATAGTCATGTAATTTACATAGATTCGCTCATCGTCAAATTCTGTGTTCTGAAAAAACTGCATGCATCACGGTTTCGAAAATATTCACTACAGATTTGTTAGCATGTGTATTTCTGAACTTTCATCACCATAAAAGTCATATTGACACTTAGAAGCATTTTCTCAAATTTCGAATTTTTCCTAATGCCAGTTTGGAAATTGAGGCAGATTTCACAGAAAAATGCTTTTGGAGCAAGTTCTAACAAGTGGATATGTAATTTAAATGCTTTCACTCACCGTGACATTGCATGTTCCGAACATGCTACATGCATCACTGATTCGACAAACATACTTTATTGAGTGGTGAACATGTGTATTACCGAACTTTCACCCACCATACAATGTGTATTTACACATAGAAATATTTATTCTTATTTAGTAGATTTCTCCTTACGTCAGTTTCTAAATTCATGCACTTTTGCAGAAAAATCCTCTTGGAGCGAGTTCTACTCAATAGATATGTAATTTACATTTTTTCCCTCACTATGAAATTCCGTGTACTGAACACGCAACATGCATCACTGATTCGAAAAATATTATTTAAGGAGTTGTGAGCATGAGGATTACCAATATTCAACTGCCATAAAAGGCATATTTACACCTAGAAACCATTACTCTGAGTTCGCAGTGTTTTCCAAATGTCAGTTTTGAAAGCGAAGTAGTTTTTCAGAAAAATGCTCTTGGAGTGAGTTCTACACAATAGACATGTAATTTACATAGAATCGCTCACCGTCAAAATCTGTGTTCTGACAAAGATGCATGCATCAAGGTTTCGACAAGTATTCACTACAGATTTGTTAGCATGTGGATTTCTGATCTTTCATCCACATACAAGTCATATTGACACTTAGAAGCAATTTCTCAGATTTCGAATATATTTCCCACTGCCAGTTTTGAAAGTGAGGCAGATTTTGCAGAAAAATGCTTTTGGAGCGAGTTCTACCCAATGGACATGAAATTTAAATGCTTCCTCTCATCGAGAAATTCCATGTTCCAAAAATGCTATGTGCATCACGGATTCGACAAACACACTTTAATGAGTTGTGCACATAAGTATTACCGAATTTTCATCCACCAAACAAGGCATATTTACACGTACAAAAATTTTATTTTTAGATTTAGTAGATATCTCCTAATGTCAGTTTCTAAAATAATGCAGTTTATGCAAAAAAATTCTCTTGGAACGAGTTCTACTCAATAGACATGTAATTTATATTTTTTCCCTCACTATGACATTTCGTGTTCTGAACACGCAACATGCATCACTGATTCGAAAAATATTCTTCAAGGAGTTGTGAACATGTGGATTACCAAACTTTCATCTGCCATAAAAGGCATATTTACACCTAGAAAATATTACTCTGATTTCGCAGTGTTTTCCAAATGTCAGTTTTGAAAGTGAGGTAGTTTTTGCAGAAAAATGCTCTTGGTGAGAGTTCTACACAATAGATATGTAATTTACATAGATTGGCTCACCGTGAAATTCCGTGTTCCGAGAAAGCTGCATGCATCACAGAATCGATAAAAATTCACTACAGAATTGTTAGCATGTGGATTATTGAACTTTCATCCACCATTAAAGTCACATTGCACTTAGAAACATTTTCTCAGATTTCGAACTCTTTTCCTTATGCCAGTTTTGAAAATGAGGCAGATTTCACAGAAAAATACTTTTCGAGTGAGTTCTACCCAATAAATATGTAATTTACAAAGTTTCTTTCACCATGATATTCTGTGTTCTGAATATGATACATGCATCACGGATTCGACAAACATTTTTTAATGAGTTGTGAACATGTGGATTACTAAACTTTCATCCACCAAACATGGCATACTTACACCTAGAAATGTTTCTCCTCGTTTGCAGATTTGTCCTAATGCCCGTTGCAAATAACAGGCAGATTTAACAGGAAAATTCTCTTCGATCGTGTTCTATCCAATAGAAATGAAATTTACAATGTTTCACTTACCATGACATCCCGTGTTCATAACAAGCTACATGCATATTGGATTAAAATTCATTCATGACTGAGTTGTGAGCATGTGGATTTCTGAACTTTCAACCACCATACAAGGTATTTTTATACCTAGAAATATTGACTCTGATTTCACAGCTTTTTCCTAAATTCAGTTTCAAAAATCATGACGTTTTCGCAGAAAAAACATCTTCATGCGAGTTCTACTCAGTAGAATTGTAATTTAAATAGTTTCCCTCAAAGTGACTTTCCATTTTCTGAACACGCTACATGCATCACGGATTTGACAAACATTCATTACTCAGTTGTGTGCATGTGGATTACAGAACTTTCATCCACCTTATAAGGCATAAATACACCTAGAAATATTTACTCTGATTTCACAGATTTTTCCTAACGTCAGTCTCGAAAATCATAAAGATTTCTCAGAAAAAATCTCTGCATGTGAGTTCTACCCATTAGAATTGCAATTTCAAATGTTTCCCACAAAGTGACTATCCGTGGTCCGAACACACTGCATTCATCACGGATTTGACAAACATTCATTAGTCAGTTGTGTGCCTGTGATTTACGGAATTTTCATCCAACATATAATGCATATATACTCCTTGAAAATATTATTCTGATTTTGAAGCTTTTTCCTAACTGCAGTTTAGAATATCAGGCAACTTTTGCAGGATAATTCTCTTGTAGATTGTTCTACACAATAGACATGTAATTTACATAGATCCCCTCGCCGTGACATACCGTGCTCCAAACATGCTACATGCACCGCAGTTCGACAAATATTAACTGCTGAGTTGTTAGCATGTGGATTAATGTACTTTCATCTACCATACAATGTATATATACAGCTAGAAGCATGTACTCAGTATTTGCAGATATTTCTTAATGCCAGTTTCGAAAATAAGACCGTTTTCACAGAAAAATCCTCTTGGAGTGAGTTCTATCCAATAGACTTGTAATTTACATAGTTTCAGTTACCATGACATTCCGTGTTCCGAATACATTACATATATCACAGATTCTACAACATTCTTTATTGAGTGTAAGCATGTTCATTACAAACTTTCATCCACCACACCAGACATATTAGCACCTAGAAACATTAACTCTGAGTTCGCAGCAATTTTGTAACAGCAGTTTTGAAAATTAGGCATTTTTCTAAGGAAAAAACTGTTGGAGCGATTTCTACCCACTAGGCATGTAATTTACATAGATTCCATTGCTGTGAAATTACGTCTTTCGAACACGCTACATGCATAACGGATTTGACAAATATTCACTACAAATGTGTTTGCATGTGGATTACCGAACTTTCAACACAATAAAAGGCATAGTGACACTTTGAAGCATTTTCTCTGATTTCACAGAGATTTCCAATCGCCAGATTCCAAAATGCAGCAGATTTCACAGCAAAAACTCTTGGATCGAGTTCTACCCAAGAGACATGTAATTTACATAGATTCACTCACCGTGAAACTCCGTGTTCTGAACACGCTACATGCATCTCAGATTCCACAAATATTCACTACAGAGTTATTAGTATATGTTTTACCGTACTTTCATCCACCATAGAAGGCATAATGACACTGACAAGCAATTTCTCATTTTTTGAATATTTTACCTAAAGCCAGTTTCAAAAATGAGGCAGTTTTCACAGAAAAATATTCTTGGGGAGAGTTCTACACAATAGACATGTAATTTACATAGATTCACTCACCGTCAAAATCTGTGTTCTGACAAAGATGCATGCATCAAGGTTTCGAAAAGTATTCACTACAGATTTGTTAGCATGTGCATTTCTGATCTTTCATCCACATACAAGTCATATTGACACTTAGAAGCATTTTCTCAGATTTCGAATATATTTCCTACTGCCATTTTTAAAAGTGAGGCAGATTTTGCAGAAAAATGCTTTTGGGGCGAGTTCTACCCAATGGACATGAAATTTAAATGCTTCCATTCATCGAGAAATTCCGTGTTCCAAACATGCTATGTGCATCACGGATTCGACAAACTCTCTTTAATGAGTTGTGAACATTAGTATTACCGAATTTTCATCCACCAAACAAGGCATATTTACACGTAGAAAGACTTTTTCAGATTTAGTACATATCTCCTAATGTCAGTTTCTAAAATCATGCAGTTTATGCAAAAAAATTCTCTTGGAGCGAGTTCTACTCAATAGACATGTAATTTACATTTTTTCCCTCAGTATGATATTCCGTGATCTGAACACGCAACATGCATCACTGATTCGAAAAATAATTTTTAAGGAGTTGTGAGCATGAGGATTACCAAACTTTCATCTGCCATAAAAGGCATATTTACACCTAGAAACCATTACTCTGAGTTCGCAGTGTTTTCCAAATATCAGTTTTGAATGTGAGGTAGTTTTTGCAGAAAAATGCTCTTGGAGTGACTTCTAACCAATAGACATGTAATTTACATAGATTGTCTGACCGTGAAATTCCGTGTTCCGAGAAAGCTGCATGCATCAAAGAATCGACACAAATTCAATACAGATTTGTTAGCATGTGGATTACTGATCTTTCATCCACCATTAAACCCATAATGCACTTAGAAACATTTTCTCAGATTTTGAACTCTTTTCCTTATGCCAGTTTTGAAAATGAGGCAGATTTCACAGAAAAATACTTTTGGAGTGAGTTCTACCCAATAAATATGTAATTTACAATGTTTCTTTCACCATGATATTCTGTGTTCTGAATATGATACATGCATCACGGATTCGACAAACATTTTTTAATGAGTTGTGAACATGTGGATTACTAAACTTTCATCCACCAAACATGGCATATTTACACCTAGAAATGTTTCTCCTCTTTTGCAGATTTGTCCTAATGCCCGTTGCAAATAACAGGCAGATTTCACAGGAAAATTCTCTTCGATCGTGTTCTATCCAATAGAAATGAAATTTACAATGTTTCACTTACCACGACATCCCGTGTTCATAACACGCTACACGCATATTGGATTAAAAATCATTCATGACTGAGTTGTGAGCATGTGGATTTCTGAACTTTCAACCACCATACAAGGTATATTTACACCTAGAAATATTGACTCTGCTTTCACAGCTTTTTCCTAACTTCAGTTTCAAAAATCATCACGTTTTCGCAGAAAAAACATCTTCATGCGAGTTCTACTCAGTAGAATTGTAATTTAAATAGTTTCCCTCAAAGTGACTTTCCATTTTCTGAACACGCTACATGCATCACGGATTTGACAAACATTCATTACTCAGTTGTGTGCATGTGGATTACAGAACTTTCATCCACCATATAAGTCATATATACACCTAGAAATATTTACTCTGATTTCACTACTTTTTCCTACCGTCTGTTTTGAAAATCATAATGTTTTTGCAGAAGTAATCTCTGCAAGCGAGTTCGACCCAGTAGAATTGTAATTTCAATAGTTACCCACAAAGTGACTTTCCATGGTCCGAACACACTGCATTCATCACGGATTTGACAAACATTCATTAGTCAGTTGTGTGCCTGTGATTTACGGAATTTTCATCCAACATATAATGCATATATACACCTTGAAAATATTATTCTGATTTTGAAGCTTTTTCCTAACTGCAGTTTAGAATATCAGGCAACTTTTGCAGGATAATTCTCTTGTAGATTGTTCTACACAATAGACATGTAATTTACATAGATCCCCTCGCCGTGACATACCGTGCTCCAAACATGCTACATGCACCGCAGTTCGACAAATATTAACTGCTGAGTTGTTAGCATGTGGATTAATGTACTTTCATCTACCATACAATGTATATATACAGCTAGAAGCATGTACTCAGTATTTGCAGATATTTCTTAATGCCAGTTTCGAAAATAAGACCGTTTTCACAGAAAAATCCTCTTGGAGTGAGTTCTATCCAATAGACTTGTAATTTACATAGTTTCAGTTACCATGACATTCCGTGTTCCGAATACATTACATATATCACAGATTCTACAACATTCTTTATTGAGTGTAAGCATGTTCATTACAAACTTTCATCCACCACACCAGACATATTAGCACCTAGAAACATTAACTCTGAGTTCGCAGCAATTTTGTAACAGCAGTTTTGAAAATTAGGCATTTTTCTAAGGAAAAAACTGTTGGAGCGATTTCTACCCACTAGGCATGTAATTTACATAGATTCCATTGCTGTGAAATTACGTCTTTCGAACACGCTACATGCATAACGGATTTGACAAATATTCACTACAAATGTGTTTGCATGTGGATTACCGAACTTTCAACACAATAAAAGGCATAGTGACACTTTGAAGCATTTTCTCTGATTTCACAGAGATTTCCAATCGCCAGATTCCAAAATGCAGCAGATTTCACAGCAAAAACTCTTGGATCGAGTTCTACCCAAGAGACATGTAATTTACATAGATTCACTCACCGTGAAACTCCGTGTTCTGAACACGCTACATGCATCTCAGATTCCACAAATATTCACTACAGAGTTATTAGTATATGTTTTACCGTACTTTCATCCACCATAGAAGGCATAATGACACTGACAAGCAATTTCTCATTTTTTGAATATTTTACCTAAAGCCAGTTTCAAAAATGAGGCAGTTTTCACAGAAAAATATTCTTGGGGAGAGTTCTACACAATAGACATGTAATTTACATAGATTCACTCACCGTCAAAATCTGTGTTCTGACAAAGAAGCATGCATCAAGGTTTCGAAAAGTATTCACTACAGATTTGTTAGCATGTGCATTTCTGATCTTTCATCCACATACAAGTCATATTGACACTTAGAAGCATTTTCTCAGATTTCGAATATATTTCCTACTGCCATTTTTAAAAGTGAGGCAGATTTTGCAGAAAAATGCTTTTGGGGCGAGTTCTACCCAATGGACATGAAATTTAAATGCTTCCATTCATCGAGAAATTCCGTGTTCCAAACATGCTATGTGCATCACGGATTCGACAAACTCTCTTTAATGAGTTGTGAACATTAGTATTACCGAATTTTCATCCACCAAACAAGGCATATTTACACGTAGAAAGACTTTTTCAGATTTAGTAGATATCTCCTAATGTCAGTTTCTGAAATCATGCAGTTTATGCAAAAGAATTCTCTTGGAGCGAGTTCTACTCAATAGACATGTAATTTACATTTTTTCCCTCAGTATGATATTCCGTGATCTGAACACGCAACATGCATCACTGATTCGAAAAATAATTTTTAAGGAGTTGTGAGCATGAGGATTACCAAACTTTCATCTGCCATAAAAGGCATATTTACACCTAGAAACCATTACTCTGAGTTCGCAGTGTTTTCCAAATGTCAGTTTTGAATGTGAGGTAGTTTTTGCAGAAAAATGCTCTTGGAGTGACTTCTAACCAATAGACATGTAATTTACATAGATTGTCTGACCGTGAAATTCCGTGTTCCGAGAAAGCTGCATGCATCAAACAATCGACACAAATTCAATACAGATTTGTTAGCATGTGGATTACTGATCTTTCATCCACCATTAAACCCATAATGCACTTAGAAACATTTTCTCAGATTTTGAACTCTTTTCCTTATGCCAGTTTTGAAAATGAGGCAGATTTCACAGAAAAATACTTTTGGAGTGAGTCCTACCCAATAAATATGTAATTTACAAAGTTTCTTTCACCATGATATTCTGTGTTCTGAATATGATACATGCATCACGGATTCGACAAACATTTTTTAATGAGTTGTGAACATGTGGATTACTAAACTTTCATCCACCAAACATGGCATATTTACACCTAGAAATGTTTCTCCTCTTTTGCAGATTTGTCCTAATGCCCGTTGCAAATAACAGGCAGATTTCACAGGAAAATTCTCTTCGATCATGTTCTATCCAATAGAAATGAAATTTACAATGTTTCACTTACCACGACATCCCGTGTTCATAACACGCTACACGCATATTGGATTAAAAATCATTCATGACTGAGTTGTGAGCATGTGGATTTCTGAACTTTCAACCACCATACAAGGTATATTTACACCTAGAAATATTGACTCTGCTTTCACAGCTTTTTCCTAACTTCAGTTTCAAAAATCATCACGTTTTCGCAGAAAAAACATCTTCATGCGAGTTCTACTCAGTAGAATTGTAATTTAAATAGTTTCCCTCAAAGTGACTTTCCATTTTCTGAACACGCTACATGCATCACGGATTTGACAAACATTCATTACTCAGTTGTGTGCATGTGGATTACAGAACTTTCATCCACCATATAAGTCATATATACACCTAGAAATATTTACTCTGATTTCACTACTTTTTCCTACCGTCTGTTTTGAAAATCATAATGTTTTTGCAGAAGTAATCTCTGCAAGCGAGTTCGACCCAGTAGAATTGTAATTTCAATAGTTACCCACAAAGTGACTTTCCATGGTCCGAACACACTGCATTCATCACGGATTTGACAAACATTCATTAGTCAGTTGTGTGCCTGTGATTTACGGAATTTTCATCCAACATATAATGCATATATACACCTTGAAAATATTATTCTGATTTTGAAGCTTTTTCCTAACTGCAGTTTAGAATATCAGGCAACTTTTGCAGGATAATTCTCTTGTAGATTGTTCTACACAATAGACATGTAATTTACATAGATCCCCTCGCCGTGACATACCGTGCTCCAAACATGCTACATGCACCGCAGTTCAACAAATATTAACTGCTGAGTTGTTAGCATGTGGATTAATGTACTTTCATCTACCATACAATGTATATATACAGCTAGAAGCATGTACTCAGTATTTGCAGATATTTCTTAATGCCAGTTTCGAAAATAAGACCGTTTTCACAGAAAAATCCTCTTGGAGTGAGTTCTATCCAATAGACTTGTAATTTACATAGTTTCAGTTACCATGACATTCCGTGTTCCGAATACATTACATATATCACAGATTCTACAACATTCTTTATTGAGTGTAAGCATGTTCATTACAAACTTTCATCCACCACACCAGACATATTAGCACCTAGAAACATTAACTCTGAGTTCGCAGCAATTTTGTAACAGCAGTTTTGAAAATTAGGCATTTTTCTAAGGAAAAAACTGTTGGAGCGATTTCTACCCACTAGGCATGTAATTTACATAGATTCCATTGCTGTGAAATTACGTCTTTCGAACACGCTACATGCATAACGGATTTGACAAATATTCACTACAAATGTGTTTGCATGTGGATTACCGAACTTTCAACACAATAAAAGGCATAGTGACACTTTGAAGCATTTTCTCTGATTTCACAGAGATTTCCAATTGCCAGATTCCAAAATGCAGCAGATTTCACAGCAAAAACTCTTGGATCGAGTTCTACCCAAGAGACATGTAATTTACATAGATTCACTCACCGTGAAACTCCGTGTTCTGAACACGCTACATGCATCTCAGATTCCACAAATATTCACTACAGAGTTATTAGTATATGTTTTACCGTACTTTCATCCACCATAGAAGGCATAATGACACTGACAAGCAATTTCTCATTTTTTGAATATTTTACCTAAAGCCAGTTTCAAAAATGAGGCAGTTTTCACAGAAAAATATTCTTGGGGAGAGTTCTACACAATAGACATGTAATTTACATAGATTCACTCACCGTCAAAATCTGTGTTCTGACAAAGAAGCATGCATCAAGGTTTCGAAAAGTATTCACTACAGATTTGTTAGCATGTGCATTTCTGATCTTTCATCCACATACAAGTCATATTGACACTTAGAAGCATTTTCTCAGATTTCGAATATATTTCCTACTGCCATTTTTAAAAGTGAGGCAGATTTTGCAGAAAAATGCTTTTGGGGCGAGTTCTACCCAATGGACATGAAATTTAAATGCTTCCATTCATCGAGAAATTCCGTGTTCCAAACATGCTATGTGCATCACGGATTCGACAAACTCTCTTTAATGAGTTGTGAACATTAGTATTACCGAATTTTCATCCACCAAACAAGGCATATTTACACGTAGAAAGACTTTTTCAGATTTAGTACATATCTCCTAATGTCAGTTTCTAAAATCATGCAGTTTATGCAAAAAAATTCTCTTGGAGCGAGTTCTACTCAATAGACATGTAATTTACATTTTTTCCCTCAGTATGATATTCCGTGATCTGAACACGCAACATGCATCACTGATTCGAAAAATAATTTTTAAGGAGTTGTGAGCATGAGGATTACCAAACTTTCATCTGCCATAAAAGGCATATTTACACCTAGAAACCATTACTCTGAGTTCGCAGTGTTTTCCAAATATCAGTTTTGAATGTGAGGTAGTTTTTGCAGAAAAATGCTCTTGGAGTGACTTCTAACCAATAGACATGTAATTTACATAGATTGTCTGACCGTGAAATTCCGTGTTCCGAGAAAGCTGCATGCATCAAAGAATCGACACAAATTCAATACAGATTTGTTAGCATGTGGATTACTGATCTTTCATCCACCATTAAACCCATAATGCACTTAGAAACATTTTCTCAGATTTTGAACTCTTTTCCTTATGCCAGTTTTGAAAATGAGGCAGATTTCACAGAAAAATACTTTTGGAGTGAGTCCTACCCAATAAATATGTAATTTACAAAGTTTCTTTCACCATGATATTCTGTGTTCTGAATATGATACATGCATCACGGATTCGACAAACATTTTTTAATGAGTTGTGAACATGTGGATTACTAAACTTTCATCCACCAAACATGGCATATTTACACCTAGAAATGTTTCTCCTCTTTTGCAGATTTGTCCTAATGCCCGTTGCAAATAACAGGCAGATTTCACAGGAAAATTCTCTTCGATCGTGTTCTATCCAATAGAAATGAAATTTACAATGTTTCACTTACCACGACATCCCGTGTTCATAACACGCTACACGCATATTGGATTAAAAATCATTCATGACTGAGTTGTGAGCATGTGGATTTCTGAACTTTCAACCACCATACAAGGTATATTTACACCTAGAAATATTGACTCTGCTTTCACAGCTTTTTCCTAACTTCAGTTTCAAAAATCATCACGTTTTCGCAGAAAAAACATCTTCATGCGAGTTCTACTCAGTAGAATTGTAATTTAAATAGTTTCCCTCAAAGTGACTTTCCATTTTCTGAACACGCTACATGCATCACGGATTTGACAAACATTCATTACTCAGTTGTGTGCATGTGGATTACAGAACTTTCATCCACCATATAAGTCATATATACACCTAGAAATATTTACTCTGATTTCACTACTTTTTCCTACCGTCTGTTTTGAAAATCATAATGTTTTTGCAGAAGTAATCTCTGCAAGCGAGTTCGACCCAGTAGAATTGTAATTTCAATAGTTACCCACAAAGTGACTTTCCATGGTCCGAACACACTGCATTCATCACGGATTTGACAAACATTCATTAGTCAGTTGTGTGCCTGTGATTTACGGAATTTTCATCCAACATATAATGCATATATACACCTTGAAAATATTATTCTGATTTTGAAGCTTTTTCCTAACTGCAGTTTAGAATATCAGGCAACTTTTGCAGGATAATTCTCTTGTAGATTGTTCTACACAATAGACATGTAATTTACATAGATCCCCTCGCCGTGACATACCGTGCTCCAAACATGCTACATGCACCGCAGTTCGACAAATATTAACTGCTGAGTTGTTAGCATGTGGATTAATGTACTTTCATCTACCATACAATGTATATATACAGCTAGAAGCATGTACTCAGTATTTGCAGATATTTCTTAATGCCAGTTTCGAAAATAAGACCGTTTTCACAGAAAAATCCTCTTGGAGTGAGTTCTATCCAATAGACTTGTAATTTACATAGTTTCAGTTACCATGACATTCCGTGTTCCGAATACATTACATATATCACAGATTCTACAACATTCTTTATTGAGTGTAAGCATGTTCATTACAAACTTTCATCCACCACACCAGACATATTAGCACCTAGAAACATTAACTCTGAGTTCGCAGCAATTTTGTAACAGCAGTTTTGAAAATTAGGCATTTTTCTAAGGAAAAAACTGTTGGAGCGATTTCTACCCACTAGGCATGTAATTTACATAGATTCCATTGCTGTGAAATTACGTCTTTCGAACACGCTACATGCATAACGGATTTGACAAATATTCACTACAAATGTGTTTGCATGTGGATTACCGAACTTTCAACACAATAAAAGGCATAGTGACACTTTGAAGCATTTTCTCTGATTTCACAGAGATTTCCAATTGCCAGATTCCAAAATGCAGCAGATTTCACAGCAAAAACTCTTGGATCGAGTTCTACCCAAGAGACATGTAATTTACATAGATTCACTCACCGTGAAACTCCGTGTTCTGAACACGCTACATGCATCTCAGATTCCACAAATATTCACTACAGAGTTATTAGTATATGTTTTACCGTACTTTCATCCACCATAGAAGGCATAATGACACTGACAAGCAATTTCTCATTTTTTGAATATTTTACCTAAAGCCAGTTTCAAAAATGAGGCAGTTTTCACAGAAAAATATTCTTGGGGAGAGTTCTACACAATAGACATGTAATTTACATAGATTCACTCACCGTCAAAATCTGTGTTCTGACAAAGAAGCATGCATCAAGGTTTCGAAAAGTATTCACTACAGATTTGTTAGCATGTGCATTTCTGATCTTTCATCCACATACAAGTCATATTGACACTTAGAAGCATTTTCTCAGATTTCGAATATATTTCCTACTGCCATTTTTAAAAGTGAGGCAGATTTTGCAGAAAAATGCTTTTGGGGCGAGTTCTACCCAATGGACATGAAATTTAAATGCTTCCATTCATCGAGAAATTCCGTGTTCCAAACATGCTATGTGCATCACGGATTCGACAAACTCTCTTTAATGAGTTGTGAACATTAGTATTACCGAATTTTCATCCACCAAACAAGGCATATTTACACGTAGAAAGACTTTTTCAGATTTAGTACATATCTCCTAATGTCAGTTTCTAAAATCATGCAGTTTATGCAAAAAAATTCTCTTGGAGCGAGTTCTACTCAATAGACATGTAATTTACATTTTTTCCCTCAGTATGATATTCCGTGATCTGAACACGCAACATGCATCACTGATTCGAAAAATAATTTTTAAGGAGTTGTGAGCATGAGGATTACCAAACTTTCATCTGCCATAAAAGGCATATTTACACCTAGAAACCATTACTCTGAGTTCGCAGTGTTTTCCAAATATCAGTTTTGAATGTGAGGTAGTTTTTGCAGAAAAATGCTCTTGGAGTGACTTCTAACCAATAGACATGTAATTTACATAGATTGTCTGACCGTGAAATTCCGTGTTCCGAGAAAGCTGCATGCATCAAAGAATCGACACAAATTCAATACAGATTTGTTAGCATGTGGATTACTGATCTTTCATCCACCATTAAACCCATAATGCACTTAGAAACATTTTCTCAGATTTTGAACTCTTTTCCTTATGCCAGTTTTGAAAATGAGGCAGATTTCACAGAAAAATACTTTTGGAGTGAGTCCTACCCAATAAATATGTAATTTACAAAGTTTCTTTCACCATGATATTCTGTGTTCTGAATATGATACATGCATCACGGATTCGACAAACATTTTTTAATGAGTTGTGAACATGTGGATTACTAAACTTTCATCCACCAAACATGGCATATTTACACCTAGAAATGTTTCTCCTCTTTTGCAGATTTGTCCTAATGCCCGTTGCAAATAACAGGCAGATTTCACAGGAAAATTCTCTTCGATCGTGTTCTATCCAATAGAAATGAAATTTACAATGTTTCACTTACCACGACATCCCGTGTTCATAACACGCTACACGCATATTGGATTAAAAATCATTCATGACTGAGTTGTGAGCATGTGGATTTCTGAACTTTCAACCACCATACAAGGTATATTTACACCTAGAAATATTGACTCTGCTTTCACAGCTTTTTCCTAACTTCAGTTTCAAAAATCATCACGTTTTCGCAGAAAAAACATCTTCATGCGAGTTCTACTCAGTAGAATTGTAATTTAAATAGTTTCCCTCAAAGTGACTTTCCATTTTCTGAACACGCTACATGCATCACGGATTTGACAAACATTCATTACTCAGTTGTGTGCATGTGGATTACAGAACTTTCATCCACCATATAAGTCATATATACACCTAGAAATATTTACTCTGATTTCACTACTTTTTCCTACCGTCTGTTTTGAAAATCATAATGTTTTTGCAGAAGTAATCTCTGCAAGCGAGTTCGACCCAGTAGAATTGTAATTTCAATAGTTACCCACAAAGTGACTTTCCATGGTCCGAACACACTGCATTCATCACGGATTTGACAAACATTCATTAGTCAGTTGTGTGCCTGTGATTTACGGAATTTTCATCCAACATATAATGCATATATACACCTTGAAAATATTATTCTGATTTTGAAGCTTTTTCCTAACTGCAGTTTAGAATATCAGGCAACTTTTGCAGGATAATTCTCTTGTAGATTGTTCTACACAATAGACATGTAATTTACATAGATCCCCTCGCCGTGACATACCGTGCTCCAAACATGCTACATGCACCGCAGTTCGACAAATATTAACTGCTGAGTTGTTAGCATGTGGATTAATGTACTTTCATCTACCATACAATGTATATATACAGCTAGAAGCATGTACTCAGTATTTGCAGATATTTCTTAATGCCAGTTTCGAAAATAAGACCGTTTTCACAGAAAAATCCTCTTGGAGTGAGTTCTATCCAATAGACTTGTAATTTACATAGTTTCAGTTACCATGACATTCCGTGTTCCGAATACATTACATATATCACAGATTCTACAACATTCTTTATTGAGTGTAAGCATGTTCATTACAAACTTTCATCCACCACACCAGACATATTAGCACCTAGAAACATTAACTCTGAGTTCGCAGCAATTTTGTAACAGCAGTTTTGAAAATTAGGCATTTTTCTAAGGAAAAAACTGTTGGAGCGATTTCTACCCACTAGGCATGTAATTTACATAGATTCCATTGCTGTGAAATTACGTCTTTCGAACACGCTACATGCATAACGGATTTGACAAATATTCACTACAAATGTGTTTGCATGTGGATTACCGAACTTTCAACACAATAAAAGGCATAGTGACACTTTGAAGCATTTTCTCTGATTTCACAGAGATTTCCAATTGCCAGATTCCAAAATGCAGCAGATTTCACAGCAAAAACTCTTGGATCGAGTTCTACCCAAGAGACATGTAATTTACATAGATTCACTCACCGTGAAACTCCGTGTTCTGAACACGCTACATGCATCTCAGATTCCACAAATATTCACTACAGAGTTATTAGTATATGTTTTACCGTACTTTCATCCACCATAGAAGGCATAATGACACTGACAAGCAATTTCTCATTTTTTGAATATTTTACCTAAAGCCAGTTTCAAAAATGAGGCAGTTTTCACAGAAAAATATTCTTGGGGAGAGTTCTACACAATAGACATGTAATTTACATAGATTCACTCACCGTCAAAATCTGTGTTCTGACAAAGAAGCATGCATCAAGGTTTCGAAAAGTATTCACTACAGATTTGTTAGCATGTGCATTTCTGATCTTTCATCCACATACAAGTCATATTGACACTTAGAAGCATTTTCTCAGATTTCGAATATATTTCCTACTGCCATTTTTAAAAGTGAGGCAGATTTTGCAGAAAAATGCTTTTGGGGCGAGTTCTACCCAATGGACATGAAATTTAAATGCTTCCATTCATCGAGAAATTCCGTGTTCCAAACATGCTATGTGCATCACGGATTCGACAAACTCTCTTTAATGAGTTGTGAACATTAGTATTACCGAATTTTCATCCACCAAACAAGGCATATTTACACGTAGAAAGACTTTTTCAGATTTAGTACATATCTCCTAATGTCAGTTTCTAAAATCATGCAGTTTATGCAAAAAAATTCTCTTGGAGCGAGTTCTACTCAATAGACATGTAATTTACATTTTTTCCCTCAGTATGATATTCCGTGATCTGAACACGCAACATGCATCACTGATTCGAAAAATAATTTTTAAGGAGTTGTGAGCATGAGGATTACCAAACTTTCATCTGCCATAAAAGGCATATTTACACCTAGAAACCATTACTCTGAGTTCGCAGTGTTTTCCAAATATCAGTTTTGAATGTGAGGTAGTTTTTGCAGAAAAATGCTCTTGGAGTGACTTCTAACCAATAGACATGTAATTTACATAGATTGTCTGACCGTGAAATTCCGTGTTCCGAGAAAGCTGCATGCATCAAAGAATCGACACAAATTCAATACAGATTTGTTAGCATGTGGATTACTGATCTTTCATCCACCATTAAACCCATAATGCACTTAGAAACATTTTCTCAGATTTTGAACTCTTTTCCTTATGCCAGTTTTGAAAATGAGGCAGATTTCACAGAAAAATACTTTTCGAGTGAGTTCTACCCAATAAATATGTAATTTACAAAGTTTCTTTCACCATGATATTCTGTGTTCTGAATATGATACATGCATCACGGATTCGACAAACATTTTTTAATGAGTTGTGAACATGTGGATTACTAAACTTTCATCCACCAAACATGGCATATTTACACCTAGAAATGTTTCTCCTCTTTTGCAGATTTGTCCTAATGCCCGTTGCAAATAACAGGCAGATTTCACAGGAAAATTCTCTTCGATCGTGTTCTATCCAATAGAAATGAAATTTACAATGTTTCACTTACCACGACATCCCGTGTTCATAACACGCTACACGCATATTGGATTAAAAATCATTCATGACTGAGTTGTGAGCATGTGGATTTCTGAACTTTCAACCACCATACAAGGTATATTTACACCTAGAAATATTGACTCTGCTTTCACAGCTTTTTCCTAACTTCAGTTTCAAAAATCATCACGTTTTCGCAGAAAAAACATCTTCATGCGAGTTCTACTCAGTAGAATTGTAATTTAAATAGTTTCCCTCAAAGTGACTTTCCATTTTCTGAACACGCTACATGCATCACGGATTTGACAAACATTCATTACTCAGTTGTGTGCATGTGGATTACAGAACTTTCATCCACCATATAAGTCATATATACACCTAGAAATATTTACTCTGATTTCACTACTTTTTCCTACCGTCTGTTTTGAAAATCATAATGTTTTTGCAGAAGTAATCTCTGCAAGCGAGTTCGACCCAGTAGAATTGTAATTTCAATAGTTACCCACAAAGTGACTTTCCATGGTCCGAACACACTGCATTCATCACGGATTTGACAAACATTCATTAGTCAGTTGTGTGCCTGTGATTTACGGAATTTTCATCCAACATATAATGCATATATACACCTTGAAAATATTATTCTGATTTTGAAGCTTTTTCCTAACTGCAGTTTAGAATATCAGGCAACTTTTGCAGGATAATTCTCTTGTAGAGTGTTCTACACAATAGACATGTAATTTACATAGGTCCCCTCGCCGTGACATACCGTGCTCCAAACATGCTACATGCACCGCAGTTCGACAAATATTAACTGCTGAGTTGTTAGCATGTGGATTAATGTACTTTCATCTACCATACAATGTATATATACAGCTAGAAGCATGTACTCAGTATTTGCAGATATTTCTTAATGCCAGTTTCGAAAATAAGACCGTTTTCACAGAAAAATCCTCTTGGAGTGAGTTCTATCCAATAGACTTGTAATTTACATAGTTTCAGTTACCATGACATTCCGTGTTCCGAATACATTACATATATCACAGATTCTACAACATTCTTTATTGAGTGTAAGCATGTTCATTACAAACTTTCATCCACCACACCAGACATATTAGCACCTAGAAACATTAACTCTGAGTTCGCAGCAATTTTGTAACAGCAGTTTTGAAAATTAGGCATTTTTCTAAGGAAAAAACTGTTGGAGCGATTTCTACCCACTAGGCATGTAATTTACATAGATTCCATTGCTGTGAAATTACGTCTTTCGAACACGCTACATGCATAACGGATTTGACAAATATTCACTACAAATGTGTTTGCATGTGGATTACCGAACTTTCAACACAATAAAAGGCATAGTGACACTTTGAAGCATTTTCTCTGATTTCACAGAGATTTCCAATCGCCAGATTCCAAAATGCAGCAGATCTCACAGCAAAAACTCTTGGATCGAGTTCTACCCAAGAGACATGTAATTTACATAGATTCACTCACCGTGAAACTCCGTGTTCTGAACACGCTACATGCATCTCAGATTCCACAAATATTCACTACAGAGTTATTAGTATATGTTTTACCGTACTTTCATCCACCATAGAAGGCATAATGACACTGACAAGCAATTTCTCATTTTTTGAATATTTTACCTAAAGCCAGTTTCAAAAATGAGGCAGTTTTCACAGAAAAATATTCTTGGGGAGAGTTCTACACAATAGACATGTAATTTACATAGATTCACTCACCGTCAAAATCTGTGTTCTGACAAAGAAGCATGCATCAAGGTTTCGAAAAGTATTCACTACAGATTTGTTAGCATGTGCATTTCTGATCTTTCATCCACATACAAGTCATATTGACACTTAGAAGCATTTTCTCAGATTTCGAATATATTTCCTACTGCCATTTTTAAAAGTGAGGCAGATTTTGCAGGAAAATGCTTTTGGGGCGAGTTCTACCCAATGGACATGAAATTTAAATGCTTCCATTCATCGAGAAATTCCGTGTTCCAAACATGCTATGTGCATCACGGATTCGACAAACTCTCTTTAATGAGTTGTGAACATTAGTATTACCGAATTTTCATCCACCAAACAAGGCATATTTACACGTAGAAAGACTTTTTCAGATTTAGTACATATCTCCTAATGTCAGTTTCTAAAATCATGCAGTTTATGCAAAAAAATTCTCTTGGAGCGAGTTCTACTCAATAGACATGTAATTTATATTTTTTCCCTCACAATGACATTCCGTGTTCTGAACACGCAACATGCATCACTGATTCGAAAAATAATTTTTAAGGAGTTGTGAGCATGAGGATTACCAAACTTTCATCTGCCATAAAAGGCATATTTACACCTAGAAACCATTACTCTGAGTTCGCAGTGTTTTCCAAATATCAGTTTTGAATGTGAGGTAGTTTTTGCAGAAAAATGCTCTTGGGGTGACTTCTACACAATAGACATGTAATTTACATAGATTGTCTGACCGTGAAATTCCGTGTTCCGAGAAAGCTGCATGCATCAAAGAATCGACACAAATTCAATACAGATTTGTTAGCATGTGGATTACTGATCTTTCATCCATCATTAAACCCATAATGCACTTAGAAACATTTTCTCAGATTTCGAACTCTTTTCCTTATGCCAGTTTTGAAAATGAGGCAGATTTCACAGAAAAATACTTTTCGAGTGAGTTCTACCCAATAAATATGTTATTTACAATTTTCTTTCACCATGATATTCTGTGTTCTGAATATGATACGTGCATCACGGATTCGACAAACATTTTTTAATGAGTTGTGAACATGTGGATTACTAAACTTTCATCCACCAAACATGGCATATTTACACCTAGAAATGTTTCTCCTCTTTTGCAGATTTGTCCTAATGCCCGTTGCAAATAACAGGCAGATTTCACAGGAAAATTCTCTTCGATCGTGTTCTATCCAATAGAAATGAAATTTACAATGTTTCACTTACCACGACATCCCGTGTTCATAACACGCTACACGCATATTGGATTAAAAATCATTCATGACTGAGTTGTGAGCATGTGGATTTCTGAACTTTCAACCACCATACAAGGTATATTTACACCTAGAAATATTGACTCTGCTTTCACAGCTTTTTCCTAACTTCAGTTTCAAAAATCATCACGTTTTCGCAGAAAAAACATCTTCATGCGAGTTCTACTCAGTAGAATTGTAATTTAAATAGTTTCCCTCAAAGTGACTTTCCATTTT
Source organism: Camelus bactrianus (assembly GCF_048773025.1). Classification (NCBI taxonomy): domain Eukaryota; kingdom Metazoa; phylum Chordata; class Mammalia; order Artiodactyla; family Camelidae; genus Camelus; species Camelus bactrianus. The sequence continues at coordinate 47,583 of NC_133553.1, forward strand.
CTGAACACGCTACATGCATCACGGATTTGACAAACATTCATTACTCAGTTGTGTGCATGTGGATTACAGAACTTTCATCCACCATATAAGTCATATATACACCTAGAAATATTTACTCTGATTTCACTACTTTTTCCTACCGTCTGTTTTGAAAATCATAATGTTTTTGCAGAAGTAATCTCTGCAAGCGAGTTCGACCCAGTAGAATTGTAATTTCAATAGTTACCCACAAAGTGACTTTCCATGGTCCGAACACACTGCATTCATCACGGATTTGACAAACATTCATTAGTCAGTTGTGTGCCTGTGATTTACGGAATTTTCATCCAACATATAATGCATATATACACCTTGAAAATATTATTCTGATTTTGAAGCTTTTTCCTAACTGCAGTTTAGAATATCAGGCAACTTTTGCAGGATAATTCTCTTGTAGAGTGTTCTACACAATAGACATGTAATTTACATAGGTCCCCTCGCCGTGACATACCGTGCTCCAAACATGCTACATGCACCGCAGTTCGACAAATATTAACTGCTGAGTTGTTAGCATGTGGATTAATGTACTTTCATCTACCATACAATGTATATATACAGCTAGAAGCATGTACTCAGTATTTGCAGATATTTCTTAATGCCAGTTTCGAAAATAAGACCGTTTTCACAGAAAAATCCTCTTGGAGTGAGTTCTATCCAATAGACTTGTAATTTACATAGTTTCAGTTACCATGACATTCCGTGTTCCGAATACATTACATATATCACAGATTCTACAACATTCTTTATTGAGTGTAAGCATGTTCATTACAAACTTTCATCCACCACACCAGACATATTAGCACCTAGAAACATTAACTCTGAGTTCGCAGCAATTTTGTAACAGCAGTTTTGAAAATTAGGCATTTTTCTAAGGAAAAAACTGTTGGAGCGATTTCTACCCACTAGGCATGTAATTTACATAGATTCCATTGCTGTGAAATTACGTCTTTCGAACACGCTACATGCATAACGGATTTGACAAATATTCACTACAAATGTGTTTGCATGTGGATTACCGAACTTTCAACACAATAAAAGGCATAGTGACACTTTGAAGCATTTTCTCTGATTTCACAGAGATTTCCAATCGCCAGATTCCAAAATGCAGCAGATCTCACAGCAAAAACTCTTGGATCGAGTTCTACCCAAGAGACATGTAATTTACATAGATTCACTCACCGTGAAACTCCGTGTTCTGAACACGCTACATGCATCTCAGATTCCACAAATATTCACTACAGAGTTATTAGTATATGTTTTACCGTACTTTCATCCACCATAGAAGGCATAATGACACTGACAAGCAATTTCTGATTTTTTGAATATTTTACCTAAAGCCAGTTTCAAAAATGAGGCAGTTTTCACAGAAAAATATTCTTGGGGAGAGTTCTACACAATAGACATGTAATTTACATAGATTCACTCACCGTCAAAATCTGTGTTCTGACAAAGATGCATGCATCAAGGTTTCGAAAAGTATTCACTACAGATTTGTTAGCATGTGCATTTCTGATCTTTCATCCACATACAAGTCATATTGACACTTAGAAGCATTTTCTCAGATTTCGAATATATTTCCTACTGCCATTTTTAAAAGTGAGGCAGATTTTGCAGGAAAATGCTTTTGGGGCGAGTTCTACCCAATGGACATGAAATTTAAATGCTTCCATTCATCGAGAAATTCCGTGTTCCAAACATGCTATGTGCATCACGGATTCAACAAACTCTCTTTAATGAGTTGTGAACATTAGTATTACCGAATTTTCATCCACCAAACAAGGCATATTTACACGTAGAAAGACTTTTTCAGATTTAGTACATATCTCCTAATGTCAGTTTCTAAAATCATGCAGTTTATGCAAAAAAATTCTCTTGGAGCGAGTTCTACTCAATAGACATGTAATTTATATTTTTTCCCTCACAATGACATTCCGTGTTCTGAACACGCAACATGCATCACTGATTCGAAAAATAATTTTTAAGGAGTTGTGAGCATGAGGATTACCAAACTTTCATCTGCCATAAAAGGCATATTTACACCTAGAAACCATTACTCTGAGTTCGCAGTGTTTTCCAAATATCAGTTTTGAATGTGAGGTAGTTTTTGCAGAAAAATGCTCTTGGGGTGACTTCTACACAATAGACATGTAATTTACATAGATTGTCTGACCGTGAAATTCCATGTTCCGAGAAAGCTGCATGCATCAAAGAATCGACACAAATTCAATACAGATTTGTTAGCATGTGGATTACTGATCTTTCATCCATCATTAAACCCATAATGCACTTAGAAACATTTTCTCAGATTTCGAACTCTTTTCCTTATGCCAGTTTTGAAAATGAGGCAGATTTCACAGAAAAATACTTTTCGAGTGAGTTCTACCCAATAAATATGTTATTTACAATTTTCTTTCACCATGATATTCTGTGTTCTGAATATGATACGTGCATCACGGATTCGACAAACATTTTTTAATGAGTTGTGAACATGTGGATTACCAAACTTTCATCCACCAAACACGGCATATTTACACCTAGAAATGTTTCTCCTCGTTTGCCGATTTGTCCTAATGCCCGTTGCAAATAACAGGCAGATTTCACAGGAAAATTCTCTTCGATCGTGTTCTATCCAATAGAAATGAAATTTACAATGTTTCACTTACCATGACATCCCGTGTTCATAACACGCTACATGCATATTGGATTAAAAATCATTCATGACTGAGTTGTGAGCATGTGGATTTCTGAACTTTCAACCACCATACAAGGTATATTTACACCTAGAAATATTGACTCTGCTTTCACAGCATTTTCCTAACTTCAGTTTGAAAATCATGACGTTTTCACAGAAAAAACATCTTCATGCGAGTTCTACTCAGTAGAATTGTAATTTAAATAGTTTCCCTCAAAGTGACTTTCCATTTTCTGAACACGCTACATGCATCACGGATTTGACAAACATTCATTACTCAGTTGTGTGCATGTGGATTACAGAACTTTCATCCACCATATAAGTCATATATACACCTAGAAATATTTACTCTGATTTCACTACTTTTTCCTACCGTCTGTTTTGAAAATCATAATGTTTTTGCAGAAGTAATCTCTGCAAGCGAGTTCGACCCAGTAGAATTGTAATTTCAATAGTTACCCACAAAGTGACTTTCCATGGTCCGAACACACTGCATTCATCACGGATTTGACAAACATTCATTAGTCAGTTGTGTGCCTGTGATTTACGGAATTTTCATCCAACATATAATGCATATATACACCTTGAAAATATTATTCTGATTTTGAAGCTTTTTCCTAACTGCAGTTTAGAATATCAGGCAACTTTTGCAGGATAATTCTCTTGTAGATTGTTCTACACAATAGACATGTAATTTACATAGATCCCCTCGCCGTGACATACCGTGCTCCAAACATGCTACATGCACCGCAGTTCGACAAATATTAACTGCTGAGTTGTTAGCATGTGGATTAATGTACTTTCATCTACCATACAATGTATATATACAGCTAGAAGCATGTACTCAGTATTTGCAGATATTTCTTAATGCCAGTTTCGAAAATAAGACCGTTTTCACAGAAAAATCCTCTTGGAGTGAGTTCTATCCAATAGACTTGTAATTTACATAGTTTCAGTTACCATGACATTCCGTGTTCCGAATACATTACATATATCACAGATTCTACAACATTCTTTATTGAGTGTAAGCATGTTCATTACAAACTTTCATCCACCACACCAGACATATTAGCACCTAGAAACATTAACTCTGAGTTCGCAGCAATTTTGTAACAGCAGTTTTGAAAATTAGGCATTTTTCTAAGGAAAAAACTGTTGGAGCGATTTCTACCCACTAGGCATGTAATTTACATAGATTCCATTGCTGTGAAATTACGTCTTTCGAACACGCTACATGCATAACGGATTTGACAAATATTCACTACAAATGTGTTTGCATGTGGATTACCGAACTTTCAACACAATAAAAGGCATAGTGACACTTTGAAGCATTTTCTCTGATTTCACAGAGATTTCCAATCGCCAGATTCCAAAATGCAGCAGATCTCACAGCAAAAACTCTTGGATCGAGTTCTACCCAAGAGACATGTAATTTACATAGATTCACTCACCGTGAAACTCCGTGTTCTGAACACGCTACATGCATCTCAGATTCCACAAATATTCACTACAGAGTTATTAGTATATGTTTTACCGTACTTTCATCCACCATAGAAGGCATAATGACACTGACAAGCAATTTCTCATTTTTTGAATATTTTACCTAAAGCCAGTTTCAAAAATGAGGCAGTTTTCACAGAAAAATATTCTTGGGGAGAGTTCTACACAATAGACATGTAATTTACATAGATTCACTCACCGTCAAAATCTGTGTTCTGACAAAGAAGCATGCATCAAGGTTTCGAAAAGTATTCATTACAGATTTGTTAGCATGTGCATTTCTGATCTTTCATCCACATACAAGTCATATTGACACTTAGAAGCATTTTCTCAGATTTCGAATATATTTCCTACTGCCATTTTTAAAAGTGAGGCAGATTTTGCAGAAAAATGCTTTTGGGGCGAGTTCTACCCAATGGACATGAAATTTAAATGCTTCCATTCATCGAGAAATTCCGTGTTCCAAACATGCTATGTGCATCACGGATTCGACAAACTCTCTTTAATGAGTTGTGAACATTAGTATTACCGAATTTTCATCCACCAAACAAGGCATATTTACACGTAGAAAGACTTTTTCAGATTTAGTACATATCTCCTAATGTCAGTTTCTAAAATCATGCAGTTTATGCAAAAAAATTCTCTTGGAGCGAGTTCTACTCAATAGACACGTAATTTACATTTTTTCCCTCAGTATGATATTCCGTGATCTGAACACGCAACATGCATCACTGATTCGAAAAATAATTTTTAAGGAGTTGTGAGCATGAGGATTACCAAACTTTCATCTGCCATAAAAGGCATATTTACACCTAGAAACCATTACTCTGAGTTCGCAGTGTTTTCCAAATGTCAGTTTTGAATGTGAGGTAGTTTTTGCAGAAAAATGCTCTTGGAGTGACTTCTAACCAATAGACATGTAATTTACATAGATTGTCTGACCGTGAAATTCCGTGTTCCGAGAAAGCTGCATGCATCAAAGAATCGACACAAATTCAATACAGATTTGTTAGCATGTGGATTACTGATCTTTCATCCACCATTAAACCCATAATGCACTTAGAAACATTTTCTCAGATTTTGAACTATTTTCCTTATGCCAGTTTTGAAAATGAGGCAGATTTCACAGAAAAATACTTTTGGAGTGAGTTCTACCCAATAAATATGTAATTTACAAAGTTTCTTTCACCATGATATTCTGTGTTCTGAATATGATACATGCATCACGGATTCGACAAACATTTTTTAATGAGTTGTGAACATGTGGATTACTAAACTTTCATCCACCAAACATGGCATATTTACACCTAGAAATGTTTCTCCTCTTTTGCAGATTTGTCCTAATGCCCGTTGCAAATAACAGGCAGATTTCACAGGAAAATTCTCTTCGATCGTGTTCTATCCAATAGAAATGAAATTTACAATGTTTCACTTACCACGACATCCCGTGTTCATAACACGCTACACGCATATTGGATTAAAAATCATTCATGACTGAGTTGTGAGCATGTGGATTTCTGAACTTTCAACCACCATACAAGGTATATTTACACCTAGAAATATTGACTCTGCTTTCACAGCTTTTTCCTAACTTCAGTTTCAAAAATCATCACGTTTTCGCAGAAAAAACATCTTCATGCGAGTTCTACTCAGTAGAATTGTAATTTAAATAGTTTCCCTCAAAGTGACTTTCCATTTTCTGAACACGCTACATGCATCACGGATTTGACAAACATTCATTACTCAGTTGTGTGCATGTGGATTACAGAACTTTCATCCACCATATAAGTCATATATACACCTAGAAATATTTACTCTGATTTCACTACTTTTTCCTACCGTCTGTTTTGAAAATCATAATGTTTTTGCAGAAGTAATCTCTGCAAGCGAGTTCGACCCAGTAGAATTGTAATTTCAATAGTTACCCACAAAGTGACTTTCCATGGTCCGAACACACTGCATTCATCACGGATTTGACAAACATTCATTAGTCAGTTGTGTGCCTGTGATTTACGGAATTTTCATCCAACATATAATGCATATATACACCTTGAAAATATTATTCTGATTTTGAAGCTTTTTCCTAACTGCAGTTTAGAATATCAGGCAACTTTTGCAGGATAATTCTCTTGTAGAGTGTTCTACACAATAGACATGTAATTTACATAGGTCCCCTCGCCGTGACATACCGTGCTCCAAACATGCTACATGCACCGCAGTTCGACAAATATTAACTGCTGAGTTGTTAGCATGTGGATTAATGTACTTTCATCTACCATACAATGTATATATACAGCTAGAAGCATGTACTCAGTATTTGCAGATATTTCTTAATGCCAGTTTCGAAAATAAGACCGTTTTCACAGAAAAATCCTCTTGGAGTGAGTTCTATCCAATAGACTTGTAATTTACATAGTTTCAGTTACCATGACATTCCGTGTTCCGAATACATTACATATATCACAGATTCTACAACATTCTTTATTGAGTGTAAGCATGTTCATTACAAACTTTCATCCACCACACCAGACATATTAGCACCTTGAAACATTAACTCTGAGTTCGCAGCAATTTTGTAACAGCAGTTTTGAAAATTAGGCATTTTTCTAAGGAAAAAACTGTTGGAGCGATTTCTACCCACTAGGCATGTAATTTACATAGATTCCATTGCTGTGAAATTACGTCTTTCGAACACGCTACATGCATAACGGATTTGACAAATATTCACTACAAATGTGTTTGCATGTGGATTACCGAACTTTCAACACAATAAAAGGCATAGTGACACTTTGAAGCATTTTCTCTGATTTCACAGAGATTTCCAATCGCCAGATTCCAAAATGCAGCAGATCTCACAGCAAAAACTCTTGGATCGAGTTCTACCCAAGAGACATGTAATTTACATAGATTCACTCACCGTGAAACTCCGTGTTCTGAACACGCTACATGCATCTCAGATTCCACAAATATTCACTACAGAGTTATTAGTATATGTTTTACCGTACTTTCATCCACCATAGAAGGCATAATGACACTGACAAGCAATTTCTGATTTTTTGAATATTTTACCTAAAGCCAGTTTCAAAAATGAGGCAGTTTTCACAGAAAAATATTCTTGGGGAGAGTTCTACACAATAGACATGTAATTTACATAGATTCACTCACCGTCAAAATCTGTGTTCTGACAAAGATGCATGCATCAAGGTTTCGAAAAGTATTCACTACAGATTTGTTAGCATGTGCATTTCTGATCTTTCATCCACATACAAGTCATATTGACACTTAGAAGCATTTTCTCAGATTTCGAATATATTTCCTACTGCCATTTTTAAAAGTGAGGCAGATTTTGCAGGAAAATGCTTTTGGGGCGAGTTCTACCCAATGGACATGAAATTTAAATGCTTCCATTCATCGAGAAATTCCGTGTTCCAAACATGCTATGTGCATCACGGATTCAACAAACTCTCTTTAATGAGTTGTGAACATTAGTATTACCGAATTTTCATCCACCAAACAAGGCATATTTACACGTAGAAAGACTTTTTCAGATTTAGTACATATCTCCTAATGTCAGTTTCTAAAATCATGCAGTTTATGCAAAAAAATTCTCTTGGAGCGAGTTCTACTCAATAGACATGTAATTTATATTTTTTCCCTCACAATGACATTCCGTGTTCTGAACACGCAACATGCATCACTGATTCGAAAAATAATTTTTAAGGAGTTGTGAGCATGAGGATTACCAAACTTTCATCTGCCATAAAAGGCATATTTACACCTAGAAACCATTACTCTGAGTTCGCAGTGTTTTCCAAATATCAGTTTTGAATGTGAGGTAGTTTTTGCAGAAAAATGCTCTTGGGGTGACTTCTACACAATAGACATGTAATTTACATAGATTGTCTGACCGTGAAATTCCGTGTTCCGAGAAAGCTGCATGCATCAAAGAATCGACACAAATTCAATACAGATTTGTTAGCATGTGGATTACTGATCTTTCATCCATCATTAAACCCATAATGCACTTAGAAACATTTTCTCAGATTTCGAACTCTTTTCCTTATGCCAGTTTTGAAAATGAGGCAGATTTCACAGAAAAATACTTTTCGAGTGAGTTCTACCCAATAAATATGTTATTTAAAATTTTCTTTCACCATGATATTCTGTGTTCTGAATATGATACGTGCATCACGGATTCGACAAACATTTTTTAATGAGTTGTGAACATGTGGATTACCAAACTTTCATCCACCAAACACGGCATATTTACACCTAGAAATGTTTCTCCTCGTTTGCAGATTTGTCCTAATGCCCGTTGCAAATAACAGGCAGATTTCACAGGAAAATTCTCTTCGATCGTGTTCTATCCAATAGAAATGAAATTTACAATGTTTCACTTACCATGACATCCCGTGTTCATAACACGCTACATGCATATTGGATTAAAAATCATTCATGACTGAGTTGTGAGCATGTGGATTTCTGAACTTTCAACCACCATACAAGGTATATTTACACCTAGAAATATTGACTCTGCTTTCACAGCATTTTCCTAACTTCAGTTTCAAAATCATGACGTTTTCACAGAAAAAACATCTTCATGCGAGTTCTACTCAGTAGAATTGTAATTTAAATAGTTTCCCTCAAAGTGACTTTCCATTTTCTGAACACGCTACATGCATCACGGATTTGACAAACATTCATTACTCAGTTGTGTGCATGTGGATTACAGAACTTTCATCCACCTTATAAGGCATAAATACACCTAGAAATATTTACTCTGATTTCACAGATTTTTCCTAACGTCAGTCTTGAAAATCATAAAGATTTCTCAGAAAAAATCTCTGCATGTGAGTTCTACCCATTAGAATTGCAATTTCAATTGTTTCCCACAAAGTGACTTTCCGTGGTCCGAACACACTGCATTCGTCACGGATTTGACAAACATTCATTAGTCAGTTGTGTGCCTGTGATTTACGGAATTTTCATCCACCATATAATGCATATATACACCTTGAAAATATTATTCTGATTTTGCAGCTTTTTCCTAACTGCAGTTTAGAATATCAGGCAACTTTTGCAGGATAATTCTCTTGTAGAGTGTTCTACACAATAGACATGTAATTTACATAGGTCCCCTCGCCATTACATACCGTGCTCCAAACATGCTACATGCACCGCAGTTCGACAAATATTAACTGCTGAGTTGTTAGCATGTGGATTAATGTACTTTCATCTACCATACAATGTATATATACAGCTAGAAGCATGTACTCAGTATTTGCAGATATTTCTTAATGCCAGTTTCGAAAATAAGACCGTTTTCACAGAAAAATCCTCTTGGAGTGAGTTCTATCCAATAGACTTGTAATTTACATAGTTTCAGTTACCATGACATTCCGTGTTCCGAATACATTACATATATCACAGATTCTACAACATTCTTTATTGAGTGTAAGCATGTTCATTACAAACTTTCATCCACCACACCAGACATATTAGCACCTAGAAACATTAACTCTGAGTTCGCAGCAATTTTGTAACAGCAGTTTTGAAAATTAGGCATTTTTCTAAGGAAAAAACTGTTGGAGCGATTTCTACCCACTAGGCATGTAATTTACATAGATTCCATTGCTGTGAAATTACGTCTTTCGAACACGCTACATGCATAACGGATTTGACAAATATTCACTACAAATGTGTTTGCATGTGGATTACCGAACTTTCAACACAATAAAAGGCATAGTGACACTTTGAAGCATTTTCTCTGATTTCACAGAGATTTCCAATCGCCAGATTCCAAAATGCAGCAGATTTCACAGCAAAAACTCTTGGATCGAGTTCTACCCAAGAGACATGTAATTTACATAGATTCACTCACCGTGAAACTCCGTGTTCTGAACACGCTACATGCATCTCAGATTCCACAAATATTCACTACAGAGTTATTAGTATATGTTTTACCGTACTTTCATCCACCATAGAAGGCATAATGACACTGACAAGCAATTTCTCATTTTTTGAATATTTTACCTAAAGCCAGTTTCAAAAATGAGGCAGTTTTCACAGAAAAATATTCTTGGGGAGAGTTCTACACAATAGACATGTAATTTACATAGATTCACTCACCGTCAAAATCTGTGTTCTGACAAAGAAGCATGCATCAAGGTTTCGAAAAGTATTCACTACAGATTTGTTAGCATGTGCATTTCTGATCTTTCATCCACATACAAGTCATATTGACACTTAGAAGCATTTTCTCAGATTTCGAATATATTTCCTACTGCCATTTTTAAAAGTGAGGCAGATTTTGCAGAAAAATGCTTTTGGGGCGAGTTCTACCCAATGGACATGAAATTTAAATGCTTCCATTCATCGAGAAATTCCGTGTTCCAAACATGCTATGTGCATCACGGATTCGACAAACTCTCTTTAATGAGTTGTGAACATTAGTATTACCGAATTTTCATCCACCAAACAAGGCATATTTACACTTAGAAAGACTTTTTCAGATTTAGTACATATCTCCTAATGTCAGTTTCTAAAATCATGCAGTTTATGCAAAAAAATTCTCTTGGAGCGAGTTCTACTCAATAGACATGTAATTTACATTTTTTCCCTCAGTATGATATTCCGTGATCTGAACACGCAACATGCATCACTGATTCGAAAAATAATTTTTAAGGAGTTGTGAGCATGAGGATTACCAAACTTTCATCTGCCATAAAAGGCATATTTACACCTAGAAACCATTACTCTGAGTTCGCAGTGTTTTCCAAATGTCAGTTTTGAATGTGAGGTAGTTTTTGCAGAAAAATGCTCTTGGAGTGACTTCTAACCAATAGACATGTAATTTACATAGATTGTCTGACCGTGAAATTCCGTGTTCCGAGAAAGCTGCATGCATCAAAGAATCGACACAAATTCAATACAGATTTGTTAGCATGTGGATTACTGATCTTTCATCCACCATTAAACCCATAATGCACTTAGAAACATTTTCTCAGATTTTGAACTCTTTTCCTTATGCCAGTTTTGAAAATGAGGCAGATTTCACAGAAAAATACTTTTGGAGTGAGTCCTACCCAATAAATATGTAATTTACAAAGTTTCTTTCACCATGATATTCTGTGTTCTGAATATGATACATGCATCACGGATTCGACAAACATTTTTTAATGAGTTGTGAACATGTGGATTACTAAACTTTCATCCACCAAACATGGCATATTTACACCTAGAAATGTTTCTCCTCTTTTGCAGATTTGTCCTAATGCCCGTTGCAAATAACAGGCAGATTTCACAGGAAAATTCTCTTCGATCGTGTTCTATCCAATAGAAATGAAATTTACAATGTTTCACTTACCACGACATCCCGTGTTCATAACACGCTACACGCATATTGGATTAAAAATCATTCATGACTGAGTTGTGAGCATGTGGATTTCTGAACTTTCAACCACCATACAAGGTATATTTACACCTAGAAATATTGACTCTGCTTTCACAGCTTTTTCCTAACTTCAGTTTCAAAAATCATCACGTTTTCGCAGAAAAAACATCTTCATGCGAGTTCTACTCAGTAGAATTGTAATTTAAATAGTTTCCCTCAAAGTGACTTTCCATTTTCTGAACACGCTACATGCATCACGGATTTGACAAACATTCATTACTCAGTTGTGTGCATGTGGATTACAGAACTTTCATCCACCATATAAGTCATATATACACCTAGAAATATTTACTCTGATTTCACTACTTTTTCCTACCGTCTGTTTTGAAAATCATAATGTTTTTGCAGAAGTAATCTCTGCAAGCGAGTTCGACCCAGTAGAATTGTAATTTCAATAGTTACCCACAAAGTGACTTTCCATGGTCCGAACACACTGCATTCATCACGGATTTGACAAACATTCATTAGTCAGTTGTGTGCCTGTGATTTACGGAATTTTCATCCAACATATAATGCATATATACACCTTGAAAATATTATTCTGATTTTGAAGCTTTTTCCTAACTGCAGTTTAGAATATCAGGCAACTTTTGCAGGATAATTCTCTTGTAGATTGTTCTACACAATAGACATGTAATTTACATAGATCCCCTCGCCGTGACATACCGTGCTCCAAACATGCTACATGCACCGCAGTTCGACAAATATTAACTGCTGAGTTGTTAGCATGTGGATTAATGTACTTTCATCTACCATACAATGTATATATACAGCTAGAAGCATGTACTCAGTATTTGCAGATATTTCTTAATGCCAGTTTCGAAAATAAGACCGTTTTCACAGAAAAATCCTCTTGGAGTGAGTTCTATCCAATAGACTTGTAATTTACATAGTTTCAGTTACCATGACATTCCGTGTTCCGAATACATTACATATATCACAGATTCTACAACATTCTTTATTGAGTGTAAGCATGTTCATTACAAACTTTCATCCACCACACCAGACATATTAGCACCTAGAAACATTAACTCTGAGTTCGCAGCAATTTTGTAACAGCAGTTTTGAAAATTAGGCATTTTTCTAAGGAAAAAACTGTTGGAGCGATTTCTACCCACTAGGCATGTAATTTACATAGATTCCATTGCTGTGAAATTACGTCTTTCGAACACGCTACATGCATAACGGATTTGACAAATATTCACTACAAATGTGTTTGCATGTGGATTACCGAACTTTCAACACAATAAAAGGCATAGTGACACTTTGAAGCATTTTCTCTGATTTCACAGAGATTTCCAATTGCCAGATTCCAAAATGCAGCAGATTTCACAGCAAAAACTCTTGGATCGAGTTCTACCCAAGAGACATGTAATTTACATAGATTCACTCACCGTGAAACTCCGTGTTCTGAACACGCTACATGCATCTCAGATTCCACAAATATTCACTACAGAGTTATTAGTATATGTTTTACCGTACTTTCATCCACCATAGAAGGCATAATGACACTGACAAGCAATTTCTCATTTTTTGAATATTTTACCTAAAGCCAGTTTCAAAAATGAGGCAGTTTTCACAGAAAAATATTCTTGGGGAGAGTTCTACACAATAGACATGTAATTTACATAGATTCACTCACCGTCAAAATCTGTGTTCTGACAAAGAAGCATGCATCAAGGTTTCGAAAAGTATTCACTACAGATTTGTTAGCATGTGCATTTCTGATCTTTCATCCACATACAAGTCATATTGACACTTAGAAGCATTTTCTCAGATTTCGAATATATTTCCTACTGCCATTTTTAAAAGTGAGGCAGATTTTGCAGAAAAATGCTTTTGGGGCGAGTTCTACCCAATGGACATGAAATTTAAATGCTTCCATTCATCGAGAAATTCCGTGTTCCAAACATGCTATGTGCATCACGGATTCGACAAACTCTCTTTAATGAGTTGTGAACATTAGTATTACCGAATTTTCATCCACCAAACAAGGCATATTTACACGTAGAAAGACTTTTTCAGATTTAGTACATATCTCCTAATGTCAGTTTCTAAAATCATGCAGTTTATGCAAAAAAATTCTCTTGGAGCGAGTTCTACTCAATAGACATGTAATTTACATTTTTTCCCTCAGTATGATATTCCGTGATCTGAACACGCAACATGCATCACTGATTCGAAAAATAATTTTTAAGGAGTTGTGAGCATGAGGATTACCAAACTTTCATCTGCCATAAAAGGCATATTTACACCTAGAAACCATTACTCTGAGTTCGCAGTGTTTTCCAAATGTCAGTTTTGAATGTGAGGTAGTTTTTGCAGAAAAATGCTCTTGGAGTGACTTCTAACCAATAGACATGTAATTTACATAGATTGTCTGACCGTGAAATTCCGTGTTCCGAGAAAGCTGCATGCATCAAAGAATCGACACAAATTCAATACAGATTTGTTAGCATGTGGATTACTGATCTTTCATCCACCATTAAACCCATAATGCACTTAGAAACATTTTCTCAGATTTTGAACTCTTTTCCTTATGCCAGTTTTGAAAATGAGGCAGATTTCACAGAAAAATACTTTTCGAGTGAGTTCTACCCAATAAATATGTAATTTACAAAGTTTCTTTCACCATGATATTCTGTGTTCTGAATATGATACATGCATCACGGATTCGACAAACATTTTTTAATGAGTTGTGAACATGTGGATTACTAAACTTTCATCCACCAAACATGGCATATTTACACCTAGAAATGTTTCTCCTCTTTTGCAGATTTGTCCTAATGCCCGTTGCAAATAACAGGCAGATTTCACAGGAAAATTCTCTTCGATCGTGTTCTATCCAATAGAAATGAAATTTACAATGTTTCACTTACCACGACATCCCGTGTTCATAACACGCTACACGCATATTGGATTAAAAATCATTCATGACTGAGTTGTGAGCATGTGGATTTCTGAACTTTCAACCACCATACAAGGTATATTTACACCTAGAAATATTGACTCTGCTTTCACAGCTTTTTCCTAACTTCAGTTTCAAAAATCATCACGTTTTCGCAGAAAAAACATCTTCATGCGAGTTCTACTCAGTAGAATTGTAATTTAAATAGTTTCCCTCAAAGTGACTTTCCATTTTCTGAACACGCTACATGCATCACGGATTTGACAAACATTCATTACTCAGTTGTGTGCATGTGGATTACAGAACTTTCATCCACCATATAAGTCATATATACACCTAGAAATATTTACTCTGATTTCACTACTTTTTCCTACCGTCTGTTTTGAAAATCATAATGTTTTTGCAGAAGTAATCTCTGCAAGCGAGTTCGACCCAGTAGAATTGTAATTTCAATAGTTACCCACAAAGTGACTTTCCATGGTCCGAACACACTGCATTCATCACGGATTTGACAAACATTCATTAGTCAGTTGTGTGCCTGTGATTTACGGAATTTTCATCCAACATATAATGCATATATACACCTTGAAAATATTATTCTGATTTTGAAGCTTTTTCCTAACTGCAGTTTAGAATATCAGGCAACTTTTGCAGGATAATTCTCTTGTAGAGTGTTCTACACAATAGACATGTAATTTACATAGGTCCCCTCGCCGTGACATACCGTGCTCCAAACATGCTACATGCACCGCAGTTCGACAAATATTAACTGCTGAGTTGTTAGCATGTGGATTAATGTACTTTCATCTACCATACAATGTATATATACAGCTAGAAGCATGTACTCAGTATTTGCAGATATTTCTTAATGCCAGTTTCGAAAATAAGACCGTTTTCACAGAAAAATCCTCTTGGAGTGAGTTCTATCCAATAGACTTGTAATTTACATAGTTTCAGTTACCATGACATTCCGTGTTCCGAATACATTACATATATCACAGATTCTACAACATTCTTTATTGAGTGTAAGCATGTTCATTACAAACTTTCATCCACCACACCAGACATATTAGCACCTAGAAACATTAACTCTGAGTTCGCAGCAATTTTGTAACAGCAGTTTTGAAAATTAGGCATTTTTCTAAGGAAAAAACTGTTGGAGCGATTTCTACCCACTAGGCATGTAATTTACATAGATTCCATTGCTGTGAAATTACGTCTTTCGAACACGCTACATGCATAACGGATTTGACAAATATTCACTACAAATGTGTTTGCATGTGGATTACCGAACTTTCAACACAATAAAAGGCATAGTGACACTTTGAAGCATTTTCTCTGATTTCACAGAGATTTCCAATCGCCAGATTCCAAAATGCAGCAGATCTCACAGCAAAAACTCTTGGATCGAGTTCTACCCAAGAGACATGTAATTTACATAGATTCACTCACCGTGAAACTCCGTGTTCTGAACACGCTACATGCATCTCAGATTCCACAAATATTCACTACAGAGTTATTAGTATATGTTTTACCGTACTTTCATCCACCATAGAAGGCATAATGACACTGACAAGCAATTTCTCATTTTTTGAATATTTTACCTAAAGCCAGTTTCAAAAATGAGGCAGTTTTCACAGAAAAATATTCTTGGGGAGAGTTCTACACAATAGACATGTAATTTACATAGATTCACTCACCGTCAAAATCTGTGTTCTGACAAAGAAGCATGCATCAAGGTTTCGAAAAGTATTCACTACAGATTTGTTAGCATGTGCATTTCTGATCTTTCATCCACATACAAGTCATATTGACACTTAGAAGCATTTTCTCAGATTTCGAATATATTTCCTACTGCCATTTTTAAAAGTGAGGCAGATTTTGCAGGAAAATGCTTTTGGGGCGAGTTCTACCCAATGGACATGAAATTTAAATGCTTCCATTCATCGAGAAATTCCGTGTTCCAAACATGCTATGTGCATCACGGATTCGACAAACTCTCTTTAATGAGTTGTGAACATTAGTATTACCGAATTTTCATCCACCAAACAAGGCATATTTACACGTAGAAAGACTTTTTCAGATTTAGTACATATCTCCTAATGTCAGTTTCTAAAATCATGCAGTTTATGCAAAAAAATTCTCTTGGAGCGAGTTCTACTCAATAGACATGTAATTTATATTTTTTCCCTCACAATGACATTCCGTGTTCTGAACACGCAACATGCATCACTGATTCGAAAAATAATTTTTAAGGAGTTGTGAGCATGAGGATTACCAAACTTTCATCTGCCATAAAAGGCATATTTACACCTAGAAACCATTACTCTGAGTTCGCAGTGTTTTCCAAATATCAGTTTTGAATGTGAGGTAGTTTTTGCAGAAAAATGCTCTTGGGGTGACTTCTACACAATAGACATGTAATTTACATAGATTGTCTGACCGTGAAATTCCGTGTTCCGAGAAAGCTGCATGCATCAAAGAATCGACACAAATTCAATACAGATTTGTTAGCATGTGGATTACTGATCTTTCATCCATCATTAAACCCATAATGCACTTAGAAACATTTTCTCAGATTTCGAACTCTTTTCCTTATGCCAGTTTTGAAAATGAGGCAGATTTCACAGAAAAATACTTTTCGAGTGAGTTCTACCCAATAAATATGTTATTTACAATTTTCTTTCACCATGATATTCTGTGTTCTGAATATGATACGTGCATCACGGATTCGACAAACATTTTTTAATGAGTTGTGAACATGTGGATTACTAAACTTTCATCCACCAAACATGGCATATTTACACCTAGAAATGTTTCTCCTCTTTTGCAGATTTGTCCTAATGCCCGTTGCAAATAACAGGCAGATTTCACAGGAAAATTCTCTTCGATCGTGTTCTATCCAATAGAAATGAAATTTACAATGTTTCACTTACCACGACATCCCGTGTTCATAACACGCTACACGCATATTGGATTAAAAATCATTCATGACTGAGTTGTGAGCATGTGGATTTCTGAACTTTCAACCACCATACAAGGTATATTTACACCTAGAAATATTGACTCTGCTTTCACAGCTTTTTCCTAACTTCAGTTTCAAAAATCATCACGTTTTCGCAGAAAAAACATCTTCATGCGAGTTCTACTCAGTAGAATTGTAATTTAAATAGTTTCCCTCAAAGTGACTTTCCATTTTCTGAACACGCTACATGCATCACGGATTTGACAAACATTCATTACTCAGTTGTGTGCATGTGGATTACAGAACTTTCATCCACCATATAAGTCATATATACACCTAGAAATATTTACTCTGATTTCACTACTTTTTCCTACCGTCTGTTTTGAAAATCATAATGTTTTTGCAGAAGTAATCTCTGCAAGCGAGTTCGACCCAGTAGAATTGTAATTTCAATAGTTACCCACAAAGTGACTTTCCATGGTCCGAACACACTGCATTCATCACGGATTTGACAAACATTCATTAGTCAGTTGTGTGCCTGTGATTTACGGAATTTTCATCCAATATATAATGCATATATACACCTTGAAAATATTATTCTGATTTTGAAGCTTTTTCCTAACTGCAGTTTAGAATATCAGGCAACTTTTGCAGGATAATTCTCTTGTAGAGTGTTCTACACAATAGACATGTAATTTACATAGGTCCCCTCGCCGTGACATACCGTGCTCCAAACATGCTACATGCACCGCAGTTCGACAAATATTAACTGCTGAGTTGTTAGCATGTGGATTAATGTACTTTCATCTACCATACAATGTATATATACAGCTAGAAGCATGTACTCAGTATTTGCAGATATTTCTTAATGCCAGTTTCGAAAATAAGACCGTTTTCACAGAAAAATCCTCTTGGAGTGAGTTCTATCCAATAGACTTGTAATTTACATAGTTTCAGTTACCATGACATTCCGTGTTCCGAATACATTACATATATCACAGATTCTACAACATTCTTTATTGAGTGTAAGCATGTTCATTACAAACTTTCATCCACCACACCAGACATATTAGCACCTAGAAACATTAACTCTGAGTTCGCAGCAATTTTGTAACAGCAGTTTTGAAAATTAGGCATTTTTCTAAGGAAAAAACTGTTGGAGCGATTTCTACCCACTAGGCATGTAATTTACATAGATTCCATTGCTGTGAAATTACGTCTTTCGAACACGCTACATGCATAACGGATTTGACAAATATTCACTACAAATGTGTTTGCATGTGGATTACCGAACTTTCAACACAATAAAAGGCATAGTGACACTTTGAAGCATTTTCTCTGATTTCACAGAGATTTCCAATCGCCAGATTCCAAAATGCAGCAGATCTCACAGCAAAAACTCTTGGATCGAGTTCTACCCAAGAGACATGTAATTTACATAGATTCACTCACCGTGAAACTCCGTGTTCTGAACACGCTACATGCATCTCAGATTCCACAAATATTCACTACAGAGTTATTAGTATATGTTTTACCGTACTTTCATCCACCATAGAAGGCATAATGACACTGACAAGCAATTTCTGATTTTTTGAATATTTTACCTAAAGCCAGTTTCAAAAATGAGGCAGTTTTCACAGAAAAATATTCTTGGGGAGAGTTCTACACAATAGACATGTAATTTACATAGATTCACTCACCGTCAAAATCTGTGTTCTGACAAAGATGCATGCATCAAGGTTTCGAAAAGTATTCACTACAGATTTGTTAGCATGTGCATTTCTGATCTTTCATCCACATACAAGTCATATTGACACTTAGAAGCATTTTCTCAGATTTCGAATATATTTCCTACTGCCATTTTTAAAAGTGAGGCAGATTTTGCAGGAAAATGCTTTTGGGGCGAGTTCTACCCAATGGACATGAAATTTAAATGCTTCCATTCATCGAGAAATTCCGTGTTCCAAACATGCTATGTGCATCACGGATTCAACAAACTCTCTTTAATGAGTTGTGAACATTAGTATTACCGAATTTTCATCCACCAAACAAGGCATATTTACACGTAGAAAGACTTTTTCAGATTTAGTACATATCTCCTAATGTCAGTTTCTAAAATCATGCAGTTTATGCAAAAAAATTCTCTTGGAGCGAGTTCTACTCAATAGACATGTAATTTATATTTTTTCCCTCACAATGACATTCCGTGTTCTGAACACGCAACATGCATCACTGATTCGAAAAATAATTTTTAAGGAGTTGTGAGCATGAGGATTACCAAACTTTCATCTGCCATAAAAGGCATATTTACACCTAGAAACCATTACTCTGAGTTCGCAGTGTTTTCCAAATATCAGTTTTGAATGTGAGGTAGTTTTTGCAGAAAAATGCTCTTGGGGTGACTTCTACACAATAGACATGTAATTTACATAGATTGTCTGACCGTGAAATTCCATGTTCCGAGAAAGCTGCATGCATCAAAGAATCGACACAAATTCAATACAGATTTGTTAGCATGTGGATTACTGATCTTTCATCCATCATTAAACCCATAATGCACTTAGAAACATTTTCTCAGATTTCGAACTCTTTTCCTTATGCCAGTTTTGAAAATGAGGCAGATTTCACAGAAAAATACTTTTCGAGTGAGTTCTACCCAATAAATATGTTATTTACAATTTTCTTTCACCATGATATTCTGTGTTCTGAATATGATACGTGCATCACGGATTCGACAAACATTTTTTAATGAGTTGTGAACATGTGGATTACCAAACTTTCATCCACCAAACACGGCATATTTACACCTAGAAATGTTTCTCCTCGTTTGCAGATTTGTCCTAATGCCCGTTGCAAATAACAGGCAGATTTCACAGGAAAATTCTCTTCGATCTTGTTCTATCCAATAGAAATGAAATTTACAATGTTTCACTTACCATGACATCCCGTGTTCATAACACGCTACATGCATATTGGATTAAAAATCATTCATGACTGAGTTGTGAGCATGTGGATTTCTGAACTTTCAACCACCATACAAGGTATATTTACACCTAGAAATATTGACTCTGCTTTCACAGCATTTTCCTAACTTCAGTTTGAAAATCATGACGTTTTCACAGAAAAAACATCTTCATGCGAGTTCTACTCAGTAGAATTGTAATTTAAATAGTTTCCCTCAAAGTGACTTTCCATTTTCTGAACACGCTACATGCATCACGGATTTGACAAACATTCATTACTCAGTTGTGTGCATGTGGATTACAGAACTTTCATCCACCATATAAGTCATATATACACCTAGAAATATTTACTCTGATTTCACTACTTTTTCCTACCGTCTGTTTTGAAAATCATAATGTTTTTGCAGAAGTAATCTCTGCAAGCGAGTTCGACCCAGTAGAATTGTAATTTCAATAGTTACCCACAAAGTGACTTTCCATGGTCCGAACACACTGCATTCATCACGGATTTGACAAACATTCATTAGTCAGTTGTGTGCCTGTGATTTACGGAATTTTCATCCAACATATAATGCATATATACACCTTGAAAATATTATTCTGATTTTGAAGCTTTTTCCTAACTGCAGTTTAGAATATCAGGCAACTTTTGCAGGATAATTCTCTTGTAGATTGTTCTACACAATAGACATGTAATTTACATAGATCCCCTCGCCGTGACATACCGTGCTCCAAACATGCTACATGCACCGCAGTTCGACAAATATTAACTGCTGAGTTGTTAGCATGTGGATTAATGTACTTTCATCTACCATACAATGTATATATACAGCTAGAAGCATGTACTCAGTATTTGCAGATATTTCTTAATGCCAGTTTCGAAAATAAGACCGTTTTCACAGAAAAATCCTCTTGGAGTGAGTTCTATCCAATAGACTTGTAATTTACATAGTTTCAGTTACCATGACATTCCGTGTTCCGAATACATTACATATATCACAGATTCTACAACATTCTTTATTGAGTGTAAGCATGTTCATTACAAACTTTCATCCACCACACCAGACATATTAGCACCTAGAAACATTAACTCTGAGTTCGCAGCAATTTTGTAACAGCAGTTTTGAAAATTAGGCATTTTTCTAAGGAAAAAACTGTTGGAGCGATTTCTACCCACTAGGCATGTAATTTACATAGATTCCATTGCTGTGAAATTACGTCTTTCGAACACGCTACATGCATAACGGATTTGACAAATATTCACTACAAATGTGTTTGCATGTGGATTACCGAACTTTCAACACAATAAAAGGCATAGTGACACTTTGAAGCATTTTCTCTGATTTCACAGAGATTTCCAATCGCCAGATTCCAAAATGCAGCAGATCTCACAGCAAAAACTCTTGGATCGAGTTCTACCCAAGAGACATGTAATTTACATAGATTCACTCACCGTGAAACTCCGTGTTCTGAACACGCTACATGCATCTCAGATTCCACAAATATTCACTACAGAGTTATTAGTATATGTTTTACCGTACTTTCATCCACCATAGAAGGCATAATGACACTGACAAGCAATTTCTCATTTTTTGAATATTTTACCTAAAGCCAGTTTCAAAAATGAGGCAGTTTTCACAGAAAAATATTCTTGGGGAGAGTTCTACACAATAGACATGTAATTTACATAGATTCACTCACCGTCAAAATCTGTGTTCTGACAAAGAAGCATGCATCAAGGTTTCGAAAAGTATTCATTACAGATTTGTTAGCATGTGCATTTCTGATCTTTCATCCACATACAAGTCATATTGACACTTAGAAGCATTTTCTCAGATTTCGAATATATTTCCTACTGCCATTTTTAAAAGTGAGGCAGATTTTGCAGAAAAATGCTTTTGGGGCGAGTTCTACCCAATGGACATGAAATTTAAATGCTTCCATTCATCGAGAAATTCCGTGTTCCAAACATGCTATGTGCATCACGGATTCGACAAACTCTCTTTAATGAGTTGTGAACATTAGTATTACCGAATTTTCATCCACCAAACAAGGCATATTTACACGTAGAAAGACTTTTTCAGATTTAGTACATATCTCCTAATGTCAGTTTCTAAAATCATGCAGTTTATGCAAAAAAATTCTCTTGGAGCGAGTTCTACTCAATAGACACGTAATTTACATTTTTTCCCTCAGTATGATATTCCGTGATCTCAACACGCAACATGCATCACTGATTCGAAAAATAATTTTTAAGGAGTTGTGAGCATGAGGATTACCAAACTTTCATCTGCCATAAAAGGCATATTTACACCTAGAAACCATTACTCTGAGTTCGCAGTGTTTTCCAAATGTCAGTTTTGAATGTGAGGTAGTTTTTGCAGAAAAATGCTCTTGGAGTGACTTCTAACCAATAGACATGTAATTTACATAGATTGTCTGACCGTGAAATTCCGTGTTCCGAGAAAGCTGCATGCATCAAAGAATCGACACAAATTCAATACAGATTTGTTAGCATGTGGATTACTGATCTTTCATCCACCATTAAACCCATAATGCACTTAGAAACATTTTCTCAGATTTTGAACTCTTTTCCTTATGCCAGTTTTGAAAATGAGGCAGATTTCACAGAAAAATACTTTTGGAGTGAGTTCTACCCAATAAATATGTAATTTACAAAGTTTCTTTCACCATGATATTCTGTGTTCTGAATATGATACATGCATCACGGATTCGACAAACATTTTTTAATGAGTTGTGAACATGTGGATTACTAAACTTTCATCCACCAAACATGGCATATTTACACCTAGAAATGTTTCTCCTCTTTTGCAGATTTGTCCTAATGCCCGTTGCAAATAACAGGCAGATTTCACAGGAAAATTCTCTTCGATCGTGTTCTATCCAATAGAAATGAAATTTACAATGTTTCACTTACCACGACATCCCGTGTTCATAACACGCTACACGCATATTGGATTAAAAATCATTCATGACTGAGTTGTGAGCATGTGGATTTCTGAACTTTCAACCACCATACAAGGTATATTTACACCTAGAAATATTGACTCTGCTTTCACAGCTTTTTCCTAACTTCAGTTTCAAAAATCATCACGTTTTCGCAGAAAAAACATCTTCATGCGAGTTCTACTCAGTAGAATTGTAATTTAAATAGTTTCCCTCAAAGTGACTTTCCATTTTCTGAACACGCTACATGCATCACGGATTTGACAAACATTCATTACTCAGTTGTGTGCATGTGGATTACAGAACTTTCATCCACCATATAAGTCATATATACACCTAGAAATATTTACTCTGATTTCACTACTTTTTCCTACCGTCTGTTTTGAAAATCATAATGTTTTTGCAGAAGTAATCTCTGCAAGCGAGTTCGACCCAGTAGAATTGTAATTTCAATAGTTACCCACAAAGTGACTTTCCATGGTCCGAACACACTGCATTCATCACGGATTTGACAAACATTCATTAGTCAGTTGTGTGCCTGTGATTTACGGAATTTTCATCCAACATATAATGCATATATACACCTTGAAAATATTATTCTGATTTTGAAGCTTTTTCCTAACTGCAGTTTAGAATATCAGGCAACTTTTGCAGGATAATTCTCTTGTAGAGTGTTCTACACAATAGACATGTAATTTACATAGGTCCCCTCGCCGTGACATACCGTGCTCCAAACATGCTACATGCACCGCAGTTCGACAAATATTAACTGCTGAGTTGTTAGCATGTGGATTAATGTACTTTCATCTACCATACAATGTATATATACAGCTAGAAGCATGTACTCAGTATTTGCAGATATTTCTTAATGCCAGTTTCGAAAATAAGACCGTTTTCACAGAAAAATCCTCTTGGAGTGAGTTCTATCCAATAGACTTGTAATTTACATAGTTTCAGTTACCATGACATTCCGTGTTCCGAATACATTACATATATCACAGATTCTACAACATTCTTTATTGAGTGTAAGCATGTTCATTACAAACTTTCATCCACCACACCAGACATATTAGCACCTTGAAACATTAACTCTGAGTTCGCAGCAATTTTGTAACAGCAGTTTTGAAAATTAGGCATTTTTCTAAGGAAAAAACTGTTGGAGCGATTTCTACCCACTAGGCATGTAATTTACATAGATTCCATTGCTGTGAAATTACGTCTTTCGAACACGCTACATGCATAACGGATTTGACAAATATTCACTACAAATGTGTTTGCATGTGGATTACCGAACTTTCAACACAATAAAAGGCATAGTGACACTTTGAAGCATTTTCTCTGATTTCACAGAGATTTCCAATCGCCAGATTCCAAAATGCAGCAGATCTCACAGCAAAAACTCTTGGATCGAGTTCTACCCAAGAGACATGTAATTTACATAGATTCACTCACCGTGAAACTCCGTGTTCTGAACACGCTACATGCATCTCAGATTCCACAAATATTCACTACAGAGTTATTAGTATATGTTTTACCGTACTTTCATCCACCATAGAAGGCATAATGACACTGACAAGCAATTTCTGATTTTTTGAATATTTTACCTAAAGCCAGTTTCAAAAATGAGGCAGTTTTCACAGAAAAATATTCTTGGGGAGAGTTCTACACAATAGACATGTAATTTACATAGATTCACTCACCGTCAAAATCTGTGTTCTGACAAAGATGCATGCATCAAGGTTTCGAAAAGTATTCACTACAGATTTGTTAGCATGTGCATTTCTGATCTTTCATCCACATACAAGTCATATTGACACTTAGAAGCATTTTCTCAGATTTCGAATATATTTCCTACTGCCATTTTTAAAAGTGAGGCAGATTTTGCAGGAAAATGCTTTTGGGGCGAGTTCTACCCAATGGACATGAAATTTAAATGCTTCCATTCATCGAGAAATTCCGTGTTCCAAACATGCTATGTGCATCACGGATTCAACAAACTCTCTTTAATGAGTTGTGAACATTAGTATTACCGAATTTTCATCCACCAAAGAAGGCATATTTACACGTAGAAAGACTTTTTCAGATTTAGTACATATCTCCTAATGTCAGTTTCTAAAATCATGCAGTTTATGCAAAAAAATTCTCTTGGAGCGAGTTCTACTCAATAGACATGTAATTTATATTTTTTCCCTCACAATGACATTCCGTGTTCTGAACACGCAACATGCATCACTGATTCGAAAAATAATTTTTAAGGAGTTGTGAGCATGAGGATTACCAAACTTTCATCTGCCATAAAAGGCATATTTACACCTAGAAACCATTACTCTGAGTTCACAGTGTTTTCCAAATATCAGTTTTGAATGTGAGGTAGTTTTTGCAGAAAAATGCTCTTGGGGTGACTTCTACACAATAGACATGTAATTTACATAGATTGTCTGACCGTGAAATTCCGTGTTCCGAGAAAGCTGCATGCATCAAAGAATCGACACAAATTCAATACAGATTTGTTAGCATGTGGATTACTGATCTTTCATCCACCATTAAACCCATAATGCACTTAGAAACATTTTCTCAGATTTTGAACTATTTTCCTTATGCCAGTTTTGAAAATGAGGCAGATTTCACAGAAAAATACTTTTCGAGTGAGTTCTACCCAATAAATATGTTATTTAAAATTTTCTTTCACCATGATATTCTGTGTTCTGAATATGATACGTGCATCACGGATTCGACAAACATTTTTTAATGAGTTGTGAACATGTGGATTACCAAACTTTCATCCACCAAACACGGCATATTTACACCTAGAAATGTTTCTCCTCGTTTGCAGATTTGTCCTAATGCCCGTTGCAAATAACAGGCAGATTTCACAGGAAAATTCTCTTCGATCGTGTTCTATCCAATAGAAATGAAATTTACAATGTTTCACTTACCATGACATCCCGTGTTCATAACACGCTACATGCATATTGGATTAAAAATCATTCATGACTGAGTTGTGAGCATGTGGATTTCTGAACTTTCAACCACCATACAAGGTATATTTACACCTAGAAATATTGACTCTGCTTTCACAGCATTTTCCTAACTTCAGTTTCAAAATCATGACGTTTTCACAGAAAAAACATCTTCATGCGAGTTCTACTCAGTAGAATTGTAATTTAAATAGTTTCCCTCAAAGTGACTTTCCATTTTCTGAACACGCTACATGCATCACGGATTTGACAAACATTCATTACTCAGTTGTGTGCATGTGGATTTCAGAACTTTCATCCACCTTATAAGGCATAAATACACCTAGAAATATTTACTCTGATTTCACAGATTTTTCCTAACGTCAGTCTTGAAAATCATAAAGATTTCTCAGAAAAAATCTCTGCATGTGAGTTCTACCCATTAGAATTGCAATTTCAATTGTTTCCCACAAAGTGACTTTCCGTGGTCCGAACACACTGCATTCGTCACGGATTTGACAAACATTCATTAGTCAGTTGTGTGCCTGTGATTTACGGAATTTTCATCCACCATATAATGCATATATACACCTTGAAAATATTATTCTGATTTTGCAGCTTTTTCCTAACTGCAGTTTAGAATATCAGGCAACTTTTGCAGGATAATTCTCTTGTAGAGTGTTCTACACAATAGACATGTAATTTACATAGGTCCCCTCGCCATTACATACCGTGCTCCAAACATGCTACATGCACCGCAGTTCGACAAATATTAACTGCTGAGTTGTTAGCATGTGGATTAATGTACTTTCATCTACCATACAATGTATATATACAGCTAGAAGCATGTACTCAGTATTTGCAGATATTTCTTAATGCCAGTTTCGAAAATAAGACCGTTTTCACAGAAAAATCCTCTTGGAGTGAGTTCTATCCAATAGACTTGTAATTTACATAGTTTCAGTTACCATGACATTCCGTGTTCCGAATACATTACATATATCACAGATTCTACAACATTCTTTATTGAGTGTAAGCATGTTCATTACAAACTTTCATCCACCACACCAGACATATTAGCACCTAGAAACATTAACTCTGAGTTCGCAGCAATTTTGTAACAGCAGTTTTGAAAATTAGGCATTTTTCTAAGGAAAAAACTCTTGGAGCGA
Organism: Camelus bactrianus; assembly: GCF_048773025.1. Lineage (NCBI taxonomy): Eukaryota > Metazoa > Chordata > Mammalia > Artiodactyla > Camelidae > Camelus > Camelus bactrianus. Next base: position 75,199 of record NC_133553.1, read on the forward strand.
TTTCTACCCACTAGGCATGTAATTTACATAGATTCCATTGCTGTGAAATTACGTCTTTCGAACACGCTACATGCATAACGGATTTGACAAATATTCACTACAAATGTGTTTGCATGTGGATTACCGAACTTTCAACACAATAAAAGGCATAGTGACACTTTGAAGCATTTTCTCTGATTTCACAGAGATTTCCAATTGCCAGATTCCAAAATGCAGCAGATTTCACAGCAAAAACTCTTGGATCGAGTTCTACCCAAGAGACATGTAATTTACATAGATTCACTCACCGTGAAACTCCGTGTTCTGAACACGCTACATGCATCTCAGATTCCACAAATATTCACTACAGAGTTATTAGTATATGTTTTACCGTACTTTCATCCACCATAGAAGGCATAATGACACTGACAAGCAATTTCTCATTTTTTGAATATTTTACCTAAAGCCAGTTTCAAAAATGAGGCAGTTTTCACAGAAAAATATTCTTGGGGAGAGTTCTACACAATAGACATGTAATTTACATAGATTCACTCACCGTCAAAATCTGTGTTCTGACAAAGAAGCATGCATCAAGGTTTCGAAAAGTATTCACTACAGATTTGTTAGCATGTGCATTTCTGATCTTTCATCCACATACAAGTCATATTGACACTTAGAAGCATTTTCTCAGATTTCGAATATATTTCCTACTGCCATTTTTAAAAGTGAGGCAGATTTTGCAGAAAAATGCTTTTGGGGCGAGTTCTACCCAATGGACATGAAATTTAAATGCTTCCATTCATCGAGAAATTCCGTGTTCCAAACATGCTATGTGCATCACGGATTCGACAAACTCTCTTTAATGAGTTGTGAACATTAGTATTACCGAATTTTCATCCACCAAACAAGGCATATTTACACGTAGAAAGACTTTTTCAGATTTAGTACATATCTCCTAATGTCAGTTTCTAAAATCATGCAGTTTATGCAAAAAAATTCTCTTGGAGCGAGTTCTACTCAATAGACATGTAATTTACATTTTTTCCCTCAGTATGATATTCCGTGATCTGAACACGCAACATGCATCACTGATTCGAAAAATAATTTTTAAGGAGTTGTGAGCATGAGGATTACCAAACTTTCATCTGCCATAAAAGGCATATTTACACCTAGAAACCATTACTCTGAGTTCGCAGTGTTTTCCAAATGTCAGTTTTGAATGTGAGGTAGTTTTTGCAGAAAAATGCTCTTGGAGTGACTTCTAACCAATAGACATGTAATTTACATAGATTGTCTGACCGTGAAATTCCGTGTTCCGAGAAAGCTGCATGCATCAAAGAATCGACACAAATTCAATACAGATTTGTTAGCATGTGGATTACTGATCTTTCATCCACCATTAAACCCATAATGCACTTAGAAACATTTTCTCAGATTTTGAACTCTTTTCCTTATGCCAGTTTTGAAAATGAGGCAGATTTCACAGAAAAATACTTTTGGAGTGAGTTCTACCCAATAAATATGTAATTTACAAAGTTTCTTTCACCATGATATTCTGTGTTCTGAATATGATACATGCATCACGGATTCGACAAACATTTTTTAATGAGTTGTGAACATGTGGATTACTAAACTTTCATCCACCAAACATGGCATATTTACACCTAGAAATGTTTCTCCTCTTTTGCAGATTTGTCCTAATGCCCGTTGCAAATAACAGGCAGATTTCACAGGAAAATTCTCTTCGATCGTGTTCTATCCAATAGAAATGAAATTTACAATGTTTCACTTACCACGACATCCCGTGTTCATAACACGCTACACGCATATTGGATTAAAAATCATTCATGACTGAGTTGTGAGCATGTGGATTTCTGAACTTTCAACCACCATACAAGGTATATTTACACCTAGAAATATTGACTCTGCTTTCACAGCTTTTTCCTAACTTCAGTTTCAAAAATCATCACGTTTTCGCAGAAAAAACATCTTCATGCGAGTTCTACTCAGTAGAATTGTAATTTAAATAGTTTCCCTCAAAGTGACTTTCCATTTTCTGAACACGCTACATGCATCACGGATTTGACAAACATTCATTACTCAGTTGTGTGCATGTGGATTACAGAACTTTCATCCACCATATAAGTCATATATACACCTAGAAATATTTACTCTGATTTCACTACTTTTTCCTACCGTCTGTTTTGAAAATCATAATGTTTTTGCAGAAGTAATCTCTGCAAGCGAGTTCGACCCAGTAGAATTGTAATTTCAATAGTTACCCACAAAGTGACTTTCCATGGTCCGAACACACTGCATTCATCACGGATTTGACAAACATTCATTAGTCAGTTGTGTGCCTGTGATTTACGGAATTTTCATCCAACATATAATGCATATATACACCTTGAAAATATTATTCTGATTTTGAAGCTTTTTCCTAACTGCAGTTTAGAATATCAGGCAACTTTTGCAGGATAATTCTCTTGTAGAGTGTTCTACACAATAGACATGTAATTTACATAGGTCCCCTCGCCGTGACATACCGTGCTCCAAACATGCTACATGCACCGCAGTTCGACAAATATTAACTGCTGAGTTGTTAGCATGTGGATTAATGTACTTTCATCTACCATACAATGTATATATACAGCTAGAAGCATGTACTCAGTATTTGCAGATATTTCTTAATGCCAGTTTCGAAAATAAGACCGTTTTCACAGAAAAATCCTCTTGGAGTGAGTTCTATCCAATAGACTTGTAATTTACATAGTTTCAGTTACCATGACATTCCGTGTTCCGAATACATTACATATATCACAGATTCTACAACATTCTTTATTGAGTGTAAGCATGTTCATTACAAACTTTCATCCACCACACCAGACATATTAGCACCTAGAAACATTAACTCTGAGTTCGCAGCAATTTTGTAACAGCAGTTTTGAAAATTAGGCATTTTTCTAAGGAAAAAACTGTTGGAGCGATTTCTACCCACTAGGCATGTAATTTACATAGATTCCATTGCTGTGAAATTACGTCTTTCGAACACGCTACATGCATAACGGATTTGACAAATATTCACTACAAATGTGTTTGCATGTGGATTACCGAACTTTCAACACAATAAAAGGCATAGTGACACTTTGAAGCATTTTCTCTGATTTCACAGAGATTTCCAATCGCCAGATTCCAAAATGCAGCAGATCTCACAGCAAAAACTCTTGGATCGAGTTCTACCCAAGAGACATGTAATTTACATAGATTCACTCACCGTGAAACTCCGTGTTCTGAACACGCTACATGCATCTCAGATTCCACAAATATTCACTACAGAGTTATTAGTATATGTTTTACCGTACTTTCATCCACCATAGAAGGCATAATGACACTGACAAGCAATTTCTCATTTTTTGAATATTTTACCTAAAGCCAGTTTCAAAAATGAGGCAGTTTTCACAGAAAAATATTCTTGGGGAGAGTTCTACACAATAGACATGTAATTTACATAGATTCACTCACCGTCAAAATCTGTGTTCTGACAAAGAAGCATGCATCAAGGTTTCGAAAAGTATTCACTACAGATTTGTTAGCATGTGCATTTCTGATCTTTCATCCACATACAAGTCATATTGACACTTAGAAGCATTTTCTCAGATTTCGAATATATTTCCTACTGCCATTTTTAAAAGTGAGGCAGATTTTGCAGGAAAATGCTTTTGGGGCGAGTTCTACCCAATGGACATGAAATTTAAATGCTTCCATTCATCGAGAAATTCCGTGTTCCAAACATGCTATGTGCATCACGGATTCGACAAACTCTCTTTAATGAGTTGTGAACATTAGTATTACCGAATTTTCATCCACCAAACAAGGCATATTTACACGTAGAAAGACTTTTTCAGATTTAGTACATATCTCCTAATGTCAGTTTCTAAAATCATGCAGTTTATGCAAAAAAATTCTCTTGGAGCGAGTTCTACTCAATAGACATGTAATTTATATTTTTTCCCTCACAATGACATTCCGTGTTCTGAACACGCAACATGCATCACTGATTCGAAAAATAATTTTTAAGGAGTTGTGAGCATGAGGATTACCAAACTTTCATCTGCCATAAAAGGCATATTTACACCTAGAAACCATTACTCTGAGTTCGCAGTGTTTTCCAAATATCAGTTTTGAATGTGAGGTAGTTTTTGCAGAAAAATGCTCTTGGGGTGACTTCTACACAATAGACATGTAATTTACATAGATTGTCTGACCGTGAAATTCCGTGTTCCGAGAAAGCTGCATGCATCAAAGAATCGACACAAATTCAATACAGATTTGTTAGCATGTGGATTACTGATCTTTCATCCATCATTAAACCCATAATGCACTTAGAAACATTTTCTCAGATTTCGAACTCTTTTCCTTATGCCAGTTTTGAAAATGAGGCAGATTTCACAGAAAAATACTTTTCGAGTGAGTTCTACCCAATAAATATGTTATTTACAATTTTCTTTCACCATGATATTCTGTGTTCTGAATATGATACGTGCATCACGGATTCGACAAACATTTTTTAATGAGTTGTGAACATGTGGATTACTAAACTTTCATCCACCAAACATGGCATATTTACACCTAGAAATGTTTCTCCTCTTTTGCAGATTTGTCCTAATGCCCGTTGCAAATAACAGGCAGATTTCACAGGAAAATTCTCTTCGATCGTGTTCTATCCAATAGAAATGAAATTTACAATGTTTCACTTACCACGACATCCCGTGTTCATAACACGCTACACGCATATTGGATTAAAAATCATTCATGACTGAGTTGTGAGCATGTGGATTTCTGAACTTTCAACCACCATACAAGGTATATTTACACCTAGAAATATTGACTCTGCTTTCACAGCTTTTTCCTAACTTCAGTTTCAAAAATCATCACGTTTTCGCAGAAAAAACATCTTCATGCGAGTTCTACTCAGTAGAATTGTAATTTAAATAGTTTCCCTCAAAGTGACTTTCCATTTTCTGAACACGCTACATGCATCACGGATTTGACAAACATTCATTACTCAGTTGTGTGCATGTGGATTACAGAACTTTCATCCACCATATAAGTCATATATACACCTAGAAATATTTACTCTGATTTCACTACTTTTTCCTACCGTCTGTTTTGAAAATCATAATGTTTTTGCAGAAGTAATCTCTGCAAGCGAGTTCGACCCAGTAGAATTGTAATTTCAATAGTTACCCACAAAGTGACTTTCCATGGTCCGAACACACTGCATTCATCACGGATTTGACAAACATTCATTAGTCAGTTGTGTGCCTGTGATTTACGGAATTTTCATCCAACATATAATGCATATATACACCTTGAAAATATTATTCTGATTTTGAAGCTTTTTCCTAACTGCAGTTTAGAATATCAGGCAACTTTTGCAGGATAATTCTCTTGTAGAGTGTTCTACACAATAGACATGTAATTTACATAGGTCCCCTCGCCGTGACATACCGTGCTCCAAACATGCTACATGCACCGCAGTTCGACAAATATTAACTGCTGAGTTGTTAGCATGTGGATTAATGTACTTTCATCTACCATACAATGTATATATACAGCTAGAAGCATGTACTCAGTATTTGCAGATATTTCTTAATGCCAGTTTCGAAAATAAGACCGTTTTCACAGAAAAATCCTCTTGGAGTGAGTTCTATCCAATAGACTTGTAATTTACATAGTTTCAGTTACCATGACATTCCGTGTTCCGAATACATTACATATATCACAGATTCTACAACATTCTTTATTGAGTGTAAGCATGTTCATTACAAACTTTCATCCACCACACCAGACATATTAGCACCTAGAAACATTAACTCTGAGTTCGCAGCAATTTTGTAACAGCAGTTTTGAAAATTAGGCATTTTTCTAAGGAAAAAACTGTTGGAGCGATTTCTACCCACTAGGCATGTAATTTACATAGATTCCATTGCTGTGAAATTACGTCTTTCGAACACGCTACATGCATAACGGATTTGACAAATATTCACTACAAATGTGTTTGCATGTGGATTACCGAACTTTCAACACAATAAAAGGCATAGTGACACTTTGAAGCATTTTCTCTGATTTCACAGAGATTTCCAATCGCCAGATTCCAAAATGCAGCAGATCTCACAGCAAAAACTCTTGGATCGAGTTCTACCCAAGAGACATGTAATTTACATAGATTCACTCACCGTGAAACTCCGTGTTCTGAACACGCTACATGCATCTCAGATTCCACAAATATTCACTACAGAGTTATTAGTATATGTTTTACCGTACTTTCATCCACCATAGAAGGCATAATGACACTGACAAGCAATTTCTCATTTTTTGAATATTTTACCTAAAGCCAGTTTCAAAAATGAGGCAGTTTTCACAGAAAAATATTCTTGGGGAGAGTTCTACACAATAGACATGTAATTTACATAGATTCACTCACCGTCAAAATCTGTGTTCTGACAAAGATGCATGCATCAAGGTTTCGAAAAGTATTCACTACAGATTTGTTAGCATGTGCATTTCTGATCTTTCATCCACATACAAGTCATATTGACACTTAGAAGCATTTTCTCAGATTTCGAATATATTTCCTACTGCCATTTTTAAAAGTGAGGCAGATTTTGCAGGAAAATGCTTTTGGGGCGAGTTCTACCCAATGGACATGAAATTTAAATGCTTCCATTCATCGAGAAATTCCGTGTTCCAAACATGCTATGTGCATCACGGATTCAACAAACTCTCTTTAATGAGTTGTGAACATTAGTATTACCGAATTTTCATCCACCAAACAAGGCATATTTACACGTAGAAAGACTTTTTCAGATTTAGTACATATCTCCTAATGTCAGTTTCTAAAATCATGCAGTTTATGCAAAAAAATTCTCTTGGAGCGAGTTCTACTCAATAGACATGTAATTTATATTTTTTCCCTCACAATGACATTCCGTGTTCTGAACACGCAACATGCATCACTGATTCGAAAAATAATTTTTAAGGAGTTGTGAGCATGAGGATTACCAAACTTTCATCTGCCATAAAAGGCATATTTACACCTAGAAACCATTACTCTGAGTTCGCAGTGTTTTCCAAATATCAGTTTTGAATGTGAGGTAGTTTTTGCAGAAAAATGCTCTTGGGGTGACTTCTACACAATAGACATGTAATTTACATAGATTGTCTGACCGTGAAATTCCGTGTTCCGAGAAAGCTGCATGCATCAAAGAATCGACACAAATTCAATACAGATTTGTTAGCATGTGGATTACTGATCTTTCATCCATCATTAAACCCATAATGCACTTAGAAACATTTTCTCAGATTTCGAACTCTTTTCCTTATGCCAGTTTTGAAAATGAGGCAGATTTCACAGAAAAATACTTTTCGAGTGAGTTCTACCCAATAAATATGTTATTTACAATTTTCTTTCACCATGATATTCTGTGTTCTGAATATGATACGTGCATCACGGATTCGACAAACATTTTTTAATGAGTTGTGAACATGTGGATTACCAAACTTTCATCCACCAAACACGGCATATTTACACCTAGAAATGTTTCTCCTCGTTTGCAGATTTGTCCTAATGCCCGTTGCAAATAACAGGCAGATTTCACAGGAAAATTCTCTTCGATCGTGTTCTATCCAATAGAAATGAAATTTACAATGTTTCACTTACCATGACATCCCGTGTTCATAACACGCTACATGCATATTGGATTAAAAATCATTCATGACTGAGTTGTGAGCATGTGGATTTCTGAACTTTCAACCACCATACAAGGTATATTTACACCTAGAAATATTGACTCTGCTTTCACAGCATTTTCCTAACTTCAGTTTGAAAATCATGACGTTTTCACAGAAAAAACATCTTCATGCGAGTTCTACTCAGTAGAATTGTAATTTAAATAGTTTCCCTCAAAGTGACTTTCCATTTTCTGAACACGCTACATGCATCACGGATTTGACAAACATTCATTACTCAGTTGTGTGCATGTGGATTACAGAACTTTCATCCGCCATATAAGTCATATATACACCTAGAAATATTTACTCTGATTTCACTACTTTTTCCTACCGTCTGTTTTGAAAATCATAATGTTTTTGCAGAAGTAATCTCTGCAAGCGAGTTCGACCCAGTAGAATTGTAATTTCAATAGTTACCCACAAAGTGACTTTCCATGGTCCGAACACACTGCATTCATCACGGATTTGACAAACATTCATTAGTCAGTTGTGTGCCTGTGATTTACGGAATTTTCATCCAACATATAATGCATATATACACCTTGAAAATATTATTCTGATTTTGAAGCTTTTTCCTAACTGCAGTTTAGAATATCAGGCAACTTTTGCAGGATAATTCTCTTGTAGATTGTTCTACACAATAGACATGTAATTTACATAGATCCCCTCGCCGTGACATACCGTGCTCCAAACATGCTACATGCACCGCAGTTCGACAAATATTAACTGCTGAGTTGTTAGCATGTGGATTAATGTACTTTCATCTACCATACAATGTATATATACAGCTAGAAGCATGTACTCAGTATTTGCAGATATTTCTTAATGCCAGTTTCGAAAATAAGACCGTTTTCACAGAAAAATCCTCTTGGAGTGAGTTCTATCCAATAGACTTGTAATTTACATAGTTTCAGTTACCATGACATTCCGTGTTCCGAATACATTACATATATCACAGATTCTACAACATTCTTTATTGAGTGTAAGCATGTTCATTACAAACTTTCATCCACCACACCAGACATATTAGCACCTAGAAACATTAACTCTGAGTTCGCAGCAATTTTGTAACAGCAGTTTTGAAAATTAGGCATTTTTCTAAGGAAAAAACTGTTGGAGCGATTTCTACCCACTAGGCATGTAATTTACATAGATTCCATTGCTGTGAAATTACGTCTTTCGAACACGCTACATGCATAACGGATTTGACAAATATTCACTACAAATGTGTTTGCATGTGGATTACCGAACTTTCAACACAATAAAAGGCATAGTGACACTTTGAAGCATTTTCTCTGATTTCACAGAGATTTCCAATCGCCAGATTCCAAAATGCAGCAGATCTCACAGCAAAAACTCTTGGATCGAGTTCTACCCAAGAGACATGTAATTTACATAGATTCACTCACCGTGAAACTCCGTGTTCTGAACACGCTACATGCATCTCAGATTCCACAAATATTCACTACAGAGTTATTAGTATATGTTTTACCGTACTTTCATCCACCATAGAAGGCATAATGACACTGACAAGCAATTTCTCATTTTTTGAATATTTTACCTAAAGCCAGTTTCAAAAATGAGGCAGTTTTCACAGAAAAATATTCTTGGGGAGAGTTCTACACAATAGACATGTAATTTACATAGATTCACTCACCGTCAAAATCTGTGTTCTGACAAAGAAGCATGCATCAAGGTTTCGAAAAGTATTCACTACAGATTTGTTAGCATGTGCATTTCTGATCTTTCATCCACATACAAGTCATATTGACACTTAGAAGCATTTTCTCAGATTTCGAATATATTTCCTACTGCCATTTTTAAAAGTGAGGCAGATTTTGCAGAAAAATGCTTTTGGGGCGAGTTCTACCCAATGGACATGAAATTTAAATGCTTCCATTCATCGAGAAATTCCGTGTTCCAAACATGCTATGTGCATCACGGATTCGACAAACTCTCTTTAATGAGTTGTGAACATTAGTATTACCGAATTTTCATCCACCAAACAAGGCATATTTACACGTAGAAAGACTTTTTCAGATTTAGTACATATCTCCTAATGTCAGTTTCTAAAATCATGCAGTTTATGCAAAAAAATTCTCTTGGAGCGAGTTCTACTCAATAGACATGTAATTTACATTTTTTCCCTCAGTATGATATTCCGTGATCTGAACACGCAACATGCATCACTGATTCGAAAAATAATTTTTAAGGAGTTGTGAGCATGAGGATTACCAAACTTTCATCTGCCATAAAAGGCATATTTACACCTAGAAACCATTACTCTGAGTTCGCAGTGTTTTCCAAATGTCAGTTTTGAATGTGAGGTAGTTTTTGCAGAAAAATGCTCTTGGAGTGACTTCTAACCAATAGACATGTAATTTACATAGATTGTCTGACCGTGAAATTCCGTGTTCCGAGAAAGCTGCATGCATCAAAGAATCGACACAAATTCAATACAGATTTGTTAGCATGTGGATTACTGATCTTTCATCCACCATTAAACCCATAATGCACTTAGAAACATTTTCTCAGATTTTGAACTCTTTTCCTTATGCCAGTTTTGAAAATGAGGCAGATTTCACAGAAAAATACTTTTGGAGTGAGTTCTACCCAATAAATATGTAATTTACAAAGTTTCTTTCACCATGATATTCTGTGTTCTGAATATGATACATGCATCACGGATTCGACAAACATTTTTTAATGAGTTGTGAACATGTGGATTACTAAACTTTCATCCACCAAACATGGCATATTTACACCTAGAAATGTTTCTCCTCTTTTGCAGATTTGTCCTAATGCCCGTTGCAAATAACAGGCAGATTTCACAGGAAAATTCTCTTCGATCGTGTTCTATCCAATAGAAATGAAATTTACAATGTTTCACTTACCACGACATCCCGTGTTCATAACACGCTACACGCATATTGGATTAAAAATCATTCATGACTGAGTTGTGAGCATGTGGATTTCTGAACTTTCAACCACCATACAAGGTATATTTACACCTAGAAATATTGACTCTGCTTTCACAGCTTTTTCCTAACTTCAGTTTCAAAAATCATCACGTTTTCGCAGAAAAAACATCTTCATGCGAGTTCTACTCAGTAGAATTGTAATTTAAATAGTTTCCCTCAAAGTGACTTTCCATTTTCTGAACACGCTACATGCATCACGGATTTGACAAACATTCATTACTCAGTTGTGTGCATGTGGATTACAGAACTTTCATCCACCATATAAGTCATATATACACCTAGAAATATTTACTCTGATTTCACTACTTTTTCCTACCGTCTGTTTTGAAAATCATAATGTTTTTGCAGAAGTAATCTCTGCAAGCGAGTTCGACCCAGTAGAATTGTAATTTCAATAGTTACCCACAAAGTGACTTTCCATGGTCCGAACACACTGCATTCATCACGGATTTGACAAACATTCATTAGTCAGTTGTGTGCCTGTGATTTACGGAATTTTCATCCAACATATAATGCATATAAACACCTTGAAAATATTATTCTGATTTTGAAGCTTTTTCCTAACTGCAGTTTAGAATATCAGGCAACTTTTGCAGGATAATTCTCTTGTAGAGTGTTCTACACAATAGACATGTAATTTACATAGGTCCCCTCGCCGTGACATACCGTGCTCCAAACATGCTACATGCACCGCAGTTCGACAAATATTAACTGCTGAGTTGTTAGCATGTGGATTAATGTACTTTCATCTACCATACAATGTATATATACAGCTAGAAGCATGTACTCAGTATTTGCAGATATTTCTTAATGCCAGTTTCGAAAATAAGACCGTTTTCACAGAAAAATCCTCTTGGAGTGAGTTCTATCCAATAGACTTGTAATTTACATAGTTTCAGTTACCATGACATTCCGTGTTCCGAATACATTACATATATCACAGATTCTACAACATTCTTTATTGAGTGTAAGCATGTTCATTACAAACTTTCATCCACCACACCAGACATATTAGCACCTAGAAACATTAACTCTGAGTTCGCAGCAATTTTGTAACAGCAGTTTTGAAAATTAGGCATTTTTCTAAGGAAAAAACTGTTGGAGCGATTTCTACCCACTAGGCATGTAATTTACATAGATTCCATTGCTGTGAAATTACGTCTTTCGAACACGCTACATGCATAACGGATTTGACAAATATTCACTACAAATGTGTTTGCATGTGGATTACCGAACTTTCAACACAATAAAAGGCATAGTGACACTTTGAAGCATTTTCTCTGATTTCACAGAGATTTCCAATCGCCAGATTCCAAAATGCAGCAGATCTCACAGCAAAAACTCTTGGATCGAGTTCTACCCAAGAGACATGTAATTTACATAGATTCACTCACCGTGAAACTCCGTGTTCTGAACACGCTACATGCATCTCAGATTCCACAAATATTCACTACAGAGTTATTAGTATATGTTTTACCGTACTTTCATCCACCATAGAAGGCATAATGACACTGACAAGCAATTTCTCATTTTTTGAATATTTTACCTAAAGCCAGTTTCAAAAATGAGGCAGTTTTCACAGAAAAATATTCTTGGGGAGAGTTCTACACAATAGACATGTAATTTACATAGATTCACTCACCGTCAAAATCTGTGTTCTGACAAAGATGCATGCATCAAGGTTTCGAAAAGTATTCACTACAGATTTGTTAGCATGTGCATTTCTGATCTTTCATCCACATACAAGTCATATTGACACTTAGAAGCATTTTCTCAGATTTCGAATATATTTCCTACTGCCATTTTTAAAAGTGAGGCAGATTTTGCAGGAAAATGCTTTTGGGGCGAGTTCTACCCAATGGACATGAAATTTAAATGCTTCCATTCATCGAGAAATTCCGTGTTCCAAACATGCTATGTGCATCACGGATTCAACAAACTCTCTTTAATGAGTTGTGAACATTAGTATTACCGAATTTTCATCCACCAAACAAGGCATATTTACACGTAGAAAGACTTTTTCAGATTTAGTACATATCTCCTAATGTCAGTTTCTAAAATCATGCAGTTTATGCAAAAAAATTCTCTTGGAGCGAGTTCTACTCAATAGACATGTAATTTATATTTTTTCCCTCACAATGACATTCCGTGTTCTGAACACGCAACATGCATCACTGATTCGAAAAATAATTTTTAAGGAGTTGTGAGCATGAGGATTACCAAACTTTCATCTGCCATAAAAGGCATATTTACACCTAGAAACCATTACTCTGAGTTCGCAGTGTTTTCCAAATATCAGTTTTGAATGTGAGGTAGTTTTTGCAGAAAAATGCTCTTGGGGTGACTTCTACACAATAGACATGTAATTTACATAGATTGTCTGACCGTGAAATTCCGTGTTCCGAGAAAGCTGCATGCATCAAAGAATCGACACAAATTCAGTACAGATTTGTTAGCATGTGGATTACTGATCTTTCATCCATCATTAAACCCATAATGCACTTAGAAACATTTTCTCAGATTTCGAACTCTTTTCCTTATGCCAGTTTTGAAAATGAGGCAGATTTCACAGAAAAATACTTTTCGAGTGAGTTCTACCCAATAAATATGTTATTTAAAATTTTCTTTCACCATGATATTCTGTGTTCTGAATATGATACGTGCATCACGGATTCGACAAACATTTTTTAATGAGTTGTGAACATGTGGATTACCAAACTTTCATCCACCAAACACGGCATATTTACACCTAGAAATGTTTCTCCTCGTTTGCAGATTTGTCCTAATGCCCGTTGCAAATAACAGGCAGATTTCACAGGAAAATTCTCTTCGATCGTGTTCTATCCAATAGAAATGAAATTTACAATGTTTCACTTACCATGACATCCCGTGTTCATAACACGCTACATGCATATTGGATTAAAAATCATTCATGACTGAGTTGTGAGCATGTGGATTTCTGAACTTTCAACCACCATACAAGGTATATTTACACCTAGAAATATTGACTCTGCTTTCACAGCATTTTCCTAACTTCAGTTTCAAAATCATGACGTTTTCACAGAAAAAACATCTTCATGCGAGTTCTACTCAGTAGAATTGTAATTTAAATAGTTTCCCTCAAAGTGACTTTCCATTTTCTGAACACGCTACATGCATCACGGATTTGACAAACATTCATTACTCAGTTGTGTGCATGTGGATTACAGAACTTTCATCCACCTTATAAGGCATAAATACACCTAGAAATATTTACTCTGATTTCACAGATTTTTCCTAACGTCAGTCTTGAAAATCATAAAGATTTCTCAGAAAAAATCTCTGCATGTGAGTTCTACCCATTAGAATTGCAATTTCAATTGTTTCCCACAAAGTGACTTTCCGTGGTCCGAACACACTGCATTCGTCACGGATTTGACAAACATTCATTAGTCAGTTGTGTGCCTGTGATTTACGGAATTTTCATCCACCATATAATGCATATATACACCTTGAAAATATTATTCTGATTTTGCAGCTTTTTCCTAACTGCAGTTTAGAATATCAGGCAACTTTTGCAGGATAATTCTCTTGTAGAGTGTTCTACACAATAGACATGTAATTTACATAGGTCCCCTCGCCATTACATACCGTGCTCCAAACATGCTACATGCACCGCAGTTCGACAAATATTAACTGCTGAGTTGTTAGCATGTGGATTAATGTACTTTCATCTACCATACAATGTATATATACAGCTAGAAGCATGTACTCAGTATTTGCAGATATTTCTTAATGCCAGTTTCGAAAATAAGACCGTTTTCACAGAAAAATCCTCTTGGAGTGAGTTCTATCCAATAGACTTGTAATTTACATAGTTTCAGTTACCATGACATTCCGTGTTCCGAATACATTACATATATCACAGATTCTACAACATTCTTTATTGAGTGTAAGCATGTTCATTACAAACTTTCATCCACCACACCAGACATATTAGCACCTAGAAACTTTAACTCTGAGTTCGCAGCAATTTTGTAACAGCAGTTTTGAAAATTAGGCATTTTTCTAAGGAAAAAACTTTTGGAGCGATTTCTACCCACTAGGCATGTAATTTACATAGATTCCATTGCTGTGAAATTACGTCTTTCGAACACGCTACATGCATAACGGATTTGACAAATATTCACTACAAATGTGTTTGCATGTGGATTACCGAACTTTCAACACAATAAAAGGCATAGTGACACTTTGAAGCATTTTCTCTGATTTCACAGAGATTTCCAATCGCCAGATTCCAAAATGCAGCAGATTTCACAGCAAAAACTCTTGGATCGAGTTCTACCCAAGAGACATGTAATTTACATAGATTCACTCACCGTGAAACTCCGTGTTCTGAACACGCTACATGCATCTCAGATTCCACAAATATTCACTACAGAGTTATTAGTATATGTTTTACCGTACTTTCATCCACCATAGAAGGCATAATGACACTGACAAGCAATTTCTCATTTTTTGAATATTTTACCTAAAGCCAGTTTCAAAAATGAGGCAGTTTTCACAGAAAAATATTCTTGGGGAGAGTTCTACACAATAGACATGTAATTTACATAGATTCACTCACCGTCAAAATCTGTGTTCTGACAAAGATGCATGCATCAAGGTTTCGAAAAGTATTCACTACAGATTTGTTAGCATGTGCATTTCTGATCTTTCATCCACATACAAGTCATATTGACACTTAGAAGCATTTTCTCAGATTTCGAATATATTTCCTACTGCCATTTTTAAAAGTGAGGCAGATTTTGCAGAAAAATGCTTTTGGGGCGAGTTCTACCCAATGGACATGAAATTTAAATGCTTCCATTCATCGAGAAATTCCGTGTTCCAAACATGCTATGTGCATCACGGATTCGACAAACTCTCTTTAATGAGTTGTGAACATTAGTATTACCGAATTTTCATCCACCAAACAAGGCATATTTACACGTAGAAAGACTTTTTCAGATTTAGTACATATCTCCTAATGTCAGTTTCTAAAATCATGCAGTTTATGCAAAAAAATTCTCTTGGAGCGAGTTCTACTCAATAGACATGTAATTTACATTTTTTCCCTCAGTATGATATTCCGTGATCTGAACACGCAACATGCATCACTGATTCGAAAAATAATTTTTAAGGAGTTGTGAGCATGAGGATTACCAAACTTTCATCTGCCATAAAAGGCATATTTACACCTAGAAACCATTACTCTGAGTTCGCAGTGTTTTCCAAATGTCAGTTTTGAATGTGAGGTAGTTTTTGCAGAAAAATGCTCTTGGAGTGACTTCTAACCAATAGACATGTAATTTACATAGATTGTCTGACCGTGAAATTCCGTGTTCCGAGAAAGCTGCATGCATCAAAGAATCGACACAAATTCAATACAGATTTGTTAGCATGTGGATTACTGATCTTTCATCCACCATTAAACCCATAATGCACTTAGAAACATTTTCTCAGATTTTGAACTCTTTTCCTTATGCCAGTTTTGAAAATGAGGCAGATTTCACAGAAAAATACTTTTGGAGTGAGTTCTACCCAATAAATATGTAATTTACAAAGTTTCTTTCACCATGATATTCTGTGTTCTGAATATGATACATGCATCACGGATTCGACAAACATTTTTTAATGAGTTGTGAACATGTGGATTACTAAACTTTCATCCACCAAACATGGCATATTTACACCTAGAAATGTTTCTCCTCTTTTGCAGATTTGTCCTAATGCCCGTTGCAAATAACAGGCAGATTTCACAGGAAAATTCTCTTCGATCGTGTTCTATCCAATAGAAATGAAATTTACAATGTTTCACTTACCACGACATCCCGTGTTCATAACACGCTACACGCATATTGGATTAAAAATCATTCATGACTGAGTTGTGAGCATGTGGATTTCTGAACTTTCAACCACCATACAAGGTATATTTACACCTAGAAATATTGACTCTGCTTTCACAGCTTTTTCCTAACTTCAGTTTCAAAAATCATCACGTTTTCGCAGAAAAAACATCTTCATGCGAGTTCTACTCAGTAGAATTGTAATTTAAATAGTTTCCCTCAAAGTGACTTTCCATTTTCTGAACACGCTACATGCATCACGGATTTGACAAACATTCATTACTCAGTTGTGTGCATGTGGATTACAGAACTTTCATCCACCATATAAGTCATATATACACCTAGAAATATTTACTCTGATTTCACTACTTTTTCCTACCGTCTGTTTTGAAAATCATAATGTTTTTGCAGAAGTAATCTCTGCAAGCGAGTTCGACCCAGTAGAATTGTAATTTCAATAGTTACCCACAAAGTGACTTTCCATGGTCCGAACACACTGCATTCATCACGGATTTGACAAACATTCATTAGTCAGTTGTGTGCCTGTGATTTACGGAATTTTCATCCAACATATAATGCATATATACACCTTGAAAATATTATTCTGATTTTGAAGCTTTTTCCTAACTGCAGTTTAGAATATCAGGCAACTTTTGCAGGATAATTCTCTTGTAGAGTGTTCTACACAATAGACATGTAATTTACATAGGTCCCCTCGCCGTGACATACCGTGCTCCAAACATGCTACATGCACCGCAGTTCGACAAATATTAACTGCTGAGTTGTTAGCATGTGGATTAATGTACTTTCATCTACCATAAAATGTATATATACAGCTAGAAGCATGTACTCAGTATTTGCAGATATTTCTTAATGCCAGTTTCGAAAATAAGACCGTTTTCACAGAAAAATCCTCTTGGAGTGAGTTCTATCCAATAGACTTGTAATTTACATAGTTTCAGTTACCATGACATTCCGTGTTCCGAATACATTACATATATCACAGATTCTACAACATTCTTTATTGAGTGTAAGCATGTTCATTACAAACTTTCATCCACCACACCAGACATATTAGCACCTAGAAACATTAACTCTGAGTTCGCAGCAATTTTGTAACAGCAGTTTTGAAAATTAGGCATTTTTCTAAGGAAAAAACTGTTGGAGCGATTTCTACCCACTAGGCATGTAATTTACATAGATTCCATTGCTGTGAAATTACGTCTTTCGAACACGCTACATGCATAACGGATTTGACAAATATTCACTACAAATGTGTTTGCATGTGGATTACCGAACTTTCAACACAATAAAAGGCATAGTGACACTTTGAAGCATTTTCTCTGATTTCACAGAGATTTCCAATCGCCAGATTCCAAAATGCAGCAGATCTCACAGCAAAAACTCTTGGATCGAGTTCTACCCAAGAGACATGTAATTTACATAGATTCACTCACCGTGAAACTCCGTGTTCTGAACACGCTACATGCATCTCAGATTCCACAAATATTCACTACAGAGTTATTAGTATATGTTTTACCGTACTTTCATCCACCATAGAAGGCATAATGACACTGACAAGCAATTTCTCATTTTTTGAATATTTTACCTAAAGCCAGTTTCAAAAATGAGGCAGTTTTCACAGAAAAATATTCTTGGGGAGAGTTCTACACAATAGACATGTAATTTACATAGATTCACTCACCGTCAAAATCTGTGTTCTGACAAAGATGCATGCATCAAGGTTTCGAAAAGTATTCACTACAGATTTGTTAGCATGTGCATTTCTGATCTTTCATCCACATACAAGTCATATTGACACTTAGAAGCATTTTCTCAGATTTCGAATATATTTCCTACTGCCATTTTTAAAAGTGAGGCAGATTTTGCAGGAAAATGCTTTTGGGGCGAGTTCTACCCAATGGACATGAAATTTAAATGCTTCCATTCATCGAGAAATTCCGTGTTCCAAACATGCTATGTGCATCACGGATTCAACAAACTCTCTTTAATGAGTTGTGAACATTAGTATTACCGAATTTTCATCCACCAAACAAGGCATATTTACACGTAGAAAGACTTTTTCAGATTTAGTACATATCTCCTAATGTCAGTTTCTAAAATCATGCAGTTTATGCAAAAAAATTCTCTTGGAGCGAGTTCTACTCAATAGACATGTAATTTATATTTTTTCCCTCACAATGACATTCCGTGTTCTGAACACGCAACATGCATCACTGATTCGAAAAATAATTTTTAAGGAGTTGTGAGCATGAGGATTACCAAACTTTCATCTGCCATAAAAGGCATATTTACACCTAGAAACCATTACTCTGAGTTCGCAGTGTTTTCCAAATATCAGTTTTGAATGTGAGGTAGTTTTTGCAGAAAAATGCTCTTGGGGTGACTTCTACACAATAGACATGTAATTTACATAGATTGTCTGACCGTGAAATTCCGTGTTCCGAGAAAGCTGCATGCATCAAAGAATCGACACAAATTCAATACAGATTTGTTAGCATGTGGATTACTGATCTTTCATCCATCATTAAACCCATAATGCACTTAGAAACATTTTCTCAGATTTCGAACTCTTTTCCTTATGCCAGTTTTGAAAATGAGGCAGATTTCACAGAAAAATACTTTTCGAGTGAGTTCTACCCAATAAATATGTTATTTAAAATTTTCTTTCACCATGATATTCTGTGTTCTGAATATGATACGTGCATCACGGATTCGACAAACATTTTTTAATGAGTTGTGAACATGTGGATTACCAAACTTTCATCCACCAAACACGGCATATTTACACCTAGAAATGTTTCTCCTCGTTTGCAGATTTGTCCTAATGCCCGTTGCAAATAACAGGCAGATTTCACAGGAAAATTCTCTTCGATCGTGTTCTATCCAATAGAAATGAAATTTACAATGTTTCACTTACCACGACATCCCGTGTTCATAACACGCTACATGCATATTGGATTAAAAATCATTCATGACTGAGTTGTGAGCATGTGGATTTCTGAACTTTCAACCACCATACAAGGTATATTTACACCTAGAAATATTGACTCTGCTTTCACAGCATTTTCCTAACTTCAGTTTCAAAATCATGACGTTTTCACAGAAAAAACATCTTCATGCGAGTTCTACTCAGTAGAATTGTAATTTAAATAGTTTCCCTCAAAGTGACTTTCCATTTTCTGAACACGCTACATGCATCACGGATTTGACAAACATTCATTACTCAGTTGTGTGCATGTGGATTACAGAACTTTCATCCACCTTATAAGGCATAAATACACCTAGAAATATTTACTCTGATTTCACAGATTTTTCCTAACGTCAGTCTTGAAAATCATAAAGATTTCTCAGAAAAAATCTCTGCATGTGAGTTCTACCCATTAGAATTGCAATTTCAATTGTTTCCCACAAAGTGACTTTCCGTGGTCCGAACACACTGCATTCGTCACGGATTTGACAAACATTCATTAGTCAGTTGTGTGCCTGTGATTTACGGAATTTTCATCCACCATATAATGCATATATACACCTTGAAAATATTATTCTGATTTTGCAGCTTTTTCCTAACTGCAGTTTAGAATATCAGGCAACTTTTGCAGGATAATTCTCTTGTAGAGTGTTCTACACAATAGACATGTAATTTACATAGGTCCCCTCGCCATTACATACCGTGCTCCAAACATGCTACATGCACCGCAGTTCGACAAATATTAACTGCTGAGTTGTTAGCATGTGGATTAATGTACTTTCATCTACCATACAATGTATATATACAGCTAGAAGCATGTACTCAGTATTTGCAGATATTTCTTAATGCCAGTTTCGAAAATAAGACCGTTTTCACAGAAAAATCCTCTTGGAGTGAGTTCTATCCAATAGACTTGTAATTTACATAGTTTCAGTTACCATGACATTCCGTGTTCCGAATACATTACATATATCACAGATTCTACAACATTCTTTATTGAGTGTAAGCATGTTCATTACAAACTTTCATCCACCACACCAGACATATTAGCACCTAGAAACTTTAACTCTGAGTTCGCAGCAATTTTGTAACAGCAGTTTTGAAAATTAGGCATTTTTCTAAGGAAAAAACTTTTGGAGCGATTTCTACCCACTAGGCATGTAATTTACATAGATTCCATTGCTGTGAAATTACGTCTTTCGAACACGCTACATGCATAACGGATTTGACAAATATTCACTACAAATGTGTTTGCATGTGGATTACCGAACTTTCAACACAATAAAAGGCATAGTGACACTTTGAAGCATTTTCTCTGATTTCACAGAGATTTCCAATCGCCAGATTCCAAAATGCAGCAGATCTCACAGCAAAAACTCTTGGATCGAGTTCTACCCAAGAGACATGTAATTTACATAGATTCACTCACCGTGAAACTCCGTGTTCTGAACACGCTACATGCATCTCAGATTCCACAAATATTCACTACAGAGTTATTAGTATATGTTTTACCGTACTTTCATCCACCATAGAAGGCATAATGACACTGACAAGCAATTTCTCATTTTTTGAATATTTTACCTAAAGCCAGTTTCAAAAATGAGGCAGTTTTCACAGAAAAATATTCTTGGGGAGAGTTCTACACAATAGACATGTAATTTACATAGATTCACTCACCGTCAAAATCTGTGTTCTGACAAAGATGCATGCATCAAGGTTTCGAAAAGTATTCACTACAGATTTGTTAGCATGTGCATTTCTGATCTTTCATCCACATACAAGTCATATTGACACTTAGAAGCATTTTCTCAGATTTCGAATATATTTCCTACTGCCATTTTTAAAAGTGAGGCAGATTTTGCAGGAAAATGCTTTTGGGGCGAGTTCTACCCAATGGACATGAAATTTAAATGCTTCCATTCATCGAGAAATTCCGTGTTCCAAACATGCTATGTGCATCACGGATTCAACAAACTCTCTTTAATGAGTTGTGAACATTAGTATTACCGAATTTTCATCCACCAAACAAGGCATATTTACACGTAGAAAGACTTTTTCAGATTTAGTACATATCTCCTAATGTCAGTTTCTAAAATCATGCAGTTTATGCAAAAAAATTCTCTTGGAGCGAGTTCTACTCAATAGACATGTAATTTATATTTTTTCCCTCACAATGACATTCCGTGTTCTGAACACGCAACATGCATCACTGATTCGAAAAATAATTTTTAAGGAGTTGTGAGCATGAGGATTACCAAACTTTCATCTGCCATAAAAGGCATATTTACACCTAGAAACCATTACTCTGAGTTCGCAGTGTTTTCCAAATATCAGTTTTGAATGTGAGGTAGTTTTTGCAGAAAAATGCTCTTGGGGTGACTTCTACACAATAGACATGTAATTTACATAGATTGTCTGACCGTGAAATTCCGTGTTCCGAGAAAGCTGCATGCATCAAAGAATCGACACAAATTCAATACAGATTTGTTAGCATGTGGATTACTGATCTTTCATCCATCATTAAACCCATAATGCACTTAGAAACATTTTCTCAGATTTCGAACTCTTTTCCTTATGCCAGTTTTGAAAATGAGGCAGATTTCACAGAAAAATACTTTTCGAGTGAGTTCTACCCAATAAATATGTTATTTAAAATTTTCTTTCACCATGATATTCTGTGTTCTGAATATGATACGTGCATCACGGATTCGACAAACATTTTTTAATGAGTTGTGAACATGTGGATTACCAAACTTTCATCCACCAAACACGGCATATTTACACCTAGAAATGTTTCTCCTCGTTTGCAGATTTGTCCTAATGCCCGTTGCAAATAACAGGCAGATTTCACAGGAAAATTCTCTTCGATCGTGTTCTATCCAATAGAAATGAAATTTACAATGTTTCACTTACCATGACATCCCGTGTTCATAACACGCTACATGCATATTGGATTAAAAATCATTCATGACTGAGTTGTGAGCATGTGGATTTCTGAACTTTCAACCACCATACAAGGTATATTTACACCTAGAAATATTGACTCTGCTTTCACAGCTTTTTCCTAACTTCAGTTTCAAAAATCATCACGTTTTCGCAGAAAAAACATCTTCATGCGAGTTCTACTCAGTAGAATTGTAATTTAAATAGTTTCCCTCAAAGTGACTTTCCATTTTCTGAACACGCTACATGCATCACGGATTTGACAAACATTCATTACTCAGTTGTGTGCATGTGGATTACAGAACTTTCATCCACCATATAAGTCATATATACACCTAGAAATATTTACTCTGATTTCACTACTTTTTCCTACCGTCTGTTTTGAAAATCATAATGTTTTTGCAGAAGTAATCTCTGCAAGCGAGTTCGACCCAGTAGAATTGTAATTTCAATAGTTACCCACAAAGTGACTTTCCATGGTCCGAACACACTGCATTCATCACGGATTTGACAAACATTCATTAGTCAGTTGTGTGCCTGTGATTTACGGAATTTTCATCCAACATATAATGCATATATACACCTTGAAAATATTATTCTGATTTTGAAGCTTTTTCCTAACTGCAGTTTAGAATATCAGGCAACTTTTGCAGGATAATTCTCTTGTAGAGTGTTCTACACAATAGACATGTAATTTACATAGGTCCCCTCGCCGTGACATACCGTGCTCCAAACATGCTACATGCACCGCAGTTCGACAAATATTAACTGCTGAGTTGTTAGCATGTGGATTAATGTACTTTCATCTACCATACAATGTATATATACAGCTAGAAGCATGTACTCAGTATTTGCAGATATTTCTTAATGCCAGTTTCGAAAATAAGACCGTTTTCACAGAAAAATCCTCTTGGAGTGAGTTCTATCCAATAGACTTGTAATTTACATAGTTTCAGTTACCATGACATTCCGTGTTCCGAATACATTACATATATCACAGATTCTACAACATTCTTTATTGAGTGTAAGCATGTTCATTACAAACTTTCATCCACCACACCAGACATATTAGCACCTAGAAACTTTAACTCTGAGTTCGCAGCAATTTTGTAACAGCAGTTTTGAAAATTAGGCATTTTTCTAAGGAAAAAACTTTTGGAGCGATTTCTACCCACTAGGCATGTAATTTACATAGATTCCATTGCTGTGAAATTACGTCTTTCGAACACGCTACATGCATAACGGATTTGACAAATATTCACTACAAATGTGTTTGCATGTGGATTACCGAACTTTCAACACAATAAAAGGCATAGTGACACTTTGAAGCATTTTCTCTGATTTCACAGAGATTTCCAATCGCCAGATTCCAAAATGCAGCAGATCTCACAGCAAAAACTCTTGGATCGAGTTCTACCCAAGAGACATGTAATTTACATAGATTCACTCACCGTGAAACTCCGTGTTCTGAACACGCTACATGCATCTCAGATTCCACAAATATTCACTACAGAGTTATTAGTATATGTTTTACCGTACTTTCATCCACCATAGAAGGCATAATGACACTGACAAGCAATTTCTCATTTTTTGAATATTTTACCTAAAGCCAGTTTCAAAAATGAGGCAGTTTTCACAGAAAAATATTCTTGGGGAGAGTTCTACACAATAGACATGTAATTTACATAGATTCACTCACCGTCAAAATCTGTGTTCTGACAAAGATGCATGCATCAAGGTTTCGAAAAGTATTCACTACAGATTTGTTAGCATGTGCATTTCTGATCTTTCATCCACATACAAGTCATATTGACACTTAGAAGCATTTTCTCAGATTTCGAATATATTTCCTACTGCCATTTTTAAAAGTGAGGCAGATTTTGCAGGAAAATGCTTTTGGGGCGAGTTCTACCCAATGGACATGAAATTTAAATGCTTCCATTCATCGAGAAATTCCGTGTTCCAAACATGCTATGTGCATCACGGATTCAACAAACTCTCTTTAATGAGTTGTGAACATTAGTATTACCGAATTTTCATCCACCAAACAAGGCATATTTACACGTAGAAAGACTTTTTCAGATTTAGTACATATCTCCTAATGTCAGTTTCTAAAATCATGCAGTTTATGCAAAAAAATTCTCTTGGAGCGAGTTCTACTCAATAGACATGTAATTTATATTTTTTCCCTCACAATGACATTCCGTGTTCTGAACACGCAACATGCATCACTGATTCGAAAAATAATTTTTAAGGAGTTGTGAGCATGAGGATTACCAAACTTTCATCTGCCATAAAAGGCATATTTACACCTAGAAACCATTACTCTGAGTTCGCAGTGTTTTCCAAATATCAGTTTTGAATGTGAGGTAGTTTTTGCAGAAAAATGCTCTTGGGGTGACTTCTACACAATAGACATGTAATTTACATAGATTGTCTGACCGTGAAATTCCGTGTTCCGAGAAAGCTGCATGCATCAAAGAATCGACACAAATTCAATACAGATTTGTTAGCATGTGGATTACTGATCTTTCATCCATCATTAAACCCATAATGCACTTAGAAACATTTTCTCAGATTTCGAACTCTTTTCCTTATGCCAGTTTTGAAAATGAGGCAGATTTCACAGAAAAATACTTTTCGAGTGAGTTCTACCCAATAAATATGTTATTTAAAATTTTCTTTCACCATGATATTCTGTGTTCTGAATATGATACGTGCATCACGGATTCGACAAACATTTTTTAATGAGTTGTGAACATGTGGATTACCAAACTTTCATCCACCAAACACGGCATATTTACACCTAGAAATGTTTCTCCTCGTTTGCAGATTTGTCCTAATGCCCGTTGCAAATAACAGGCAGATTTCACAGGAAAATTCTCTTCGATCGTGTTCTATCCAATAGAAATGAAATTTACAATGTTTCACTTACCATGACATCCCGTGTTCATAACACGCTACATGCATATTGGATTAAAAATCATTCATGACTGAGTTGTGAGCATGTGGATTTCTGAACTTTCAACCACCATACAAGGTATATTTACACCTAGAAATATTGACTCTGCTTTCACAGCATTTTCCTAACTTCAGTTTCAAAATCATGACGTTTTCACAGAAAAAACATCTTCATGCGAGTTCTACTCAGTAGAATTGTAATTTAAATAGTTTCCCTCAAAGTGACTTTCCATTTTCTGAACACGCTACATGCATCACGGATTTGACAAACATTCATTACTCAGTTGTGTGCATGTGGATTACAGAACTTTCATCCACCTTATAAGGCATAAATACACCTAGAAATATTTACTCTGATTTCACAGATTTTTCCTAACGTCAGTCTTGAAAATCATAAAGATTTCTCAGAAAAAATCTCTGCATGTGAGTTCTACCCATTAGAATTGCAATTTCAATTGTTTCCCACAAAGTGACTTTCCGTGGTCCGAACACACTGCATTCGTCACGGATTTGACAAACATTCATTAGTCAGTTGTGTGCCTGTGATTTACGGAATTTTCATCCACCATATAATGCATATATACACCTTGAAAATATTATTCTGATTTTGCAGCTTTTTCCTAACTGCAGTTTAGAATATCAGGCAACTTTTGCAGGATAATTCTCTTGTAGAGTGTTCTACACAATAGACATGTAATTTACATAGGTCCCCTCGCCATTACATACCGTGCTCCAAACATGCTACATGCACCGCAGTTCGACAAATATTAACTGCTGAGTTGTTAGCATGTGGATTAATGTACTTTCATCTACCATACAATGTATATATACAGCTAGAAGCATGTACTCAGTATTTGCAGATATTTCTTAATGCCAGTTTCGAAAATAAGACCGTTTTCACAGAAAAATCCTCTTGGAGTGAGTTCTATCCAATAGACTTGTAATTTACATAGTTTCAGTTACCATGACATTCCGTGTTCCGAATACATTACATATATCACAGATTCTACAACATTCTTTATTGAGTGTAAGCATGTTCATTACAAACTTTCATCCACCACACCAGACATATTAGCACCTAGAAACATTAACTCTGAGTTCGCAGCAATTTTGTAACAGCAGTTTTGAAAATTAGGCATTTTTCTAAGGAAAAAACTGTTGGAGCGATTTCTACCCACTAGGCATGTAATTTACATAGATTCCATTGCTGTGAAATTACGTCTTTCGAACACGCTACATGCATAACGGATTTGACAAATATTCACTACAAATGTGTTTGCATGTGGATTACCGAACTTTCAACACAATAAAAGGCATAGTGACACTTTGAAGCATTTTCTCTGATTTCACAGAGATTTCCAATTGCCAGATTCCAAAATGCAGCAGATTTCACAGCAAAAACTCTTGGATCGAGTTCTACCCAAGAGACATGTAATTTACATAGATTCACTCACCGTGAAACTCCGTGTTCTGAACACGCTACATGCATCTCAGATTCCACAAATATTCACTACAGAGTTATTAGTATATGTTTTACCGTACTTTCATCCACCATAGAAGGCATAATGACACTGACAAGCAATTTCTCATTTTTTGAATATTTTACCTAAAGCCAGTTTCAAAAATGAGGCAGTTTTCACAGAAAAATATTCTTGGGGAGAGTTCTACACAATAGACATGTAATTTACATAGATTCACTCACCGTCAAAATCTGTGTTCTGACAAAGAAGCATGCATCAAGGTTTCGAAAAGTATTCACTACAGATTTGTTAGCATGTGCATTTCTGATCTTTCATCCACATACAAGTCATATTGACACTTAGAAGCATTTTCTCAGATTTCGAATATATTTCCTACTGCCATTTTTAAAAGTGAGGCAGATTTTGCAGAAAAATGCTTTTGGGGCGAGTTCTACCCAATGGACATGAAATTTAAATGCTTCCATTCATCGAGAAATTCCGTGTTCCAAACATGCTATGTGCATCACGGATTCGACAAACTCTCTTTAATGAGTTGTGAACATTAGTATTACCGAATTTTCATCCACCAAACAAGGCATATTTACACGTAGAAAGACTTTTTCAGATTTAGTACATATCTCCTAATGTCAGTTTCTAAAATCATGCAGTTTATGCAAAAAAATTCTCTTGGAGCGAGTTCTACTCAATAGACATGTAATTTACATTTTTTCCCTCAGTATGATATTCCGTGATCTGAACACGCAACATGCATCACTGATTCGAAAAATAATTTTTAAGGAGTTGTGAGCATGAGGATTACCAAACTTTCATCTGCCATAAAAGGCATATTTACACCTAGAAACCATTACTCTGAGTTCGCAGTGTTTTCCAAATGTCAGTTTTGAATGTGAGGTAGTTTTTGCAGAAAAATGCTCTTGGAGTGACTTCTAACCAATAGACATGTAATTTACATAGATTGTCTGACCGTGAAATTCCGTGTTCCGAGAAAGCTGCATGCATCAAAGAATCGACACAAATTCAATACAGATTTGTTAGCATGTGGATTACTGATCTTTCATCCACCATTAAACCCATAATGCACTTAGAAACATTTTCTCAGATTTTGAACTCTTTTCCTTATGCCAGTTTTGAAAATGAGGCAGATTTCACAGAAAAATACTTTTGGAGTGAGTTCTACCCAATAAATATGTAATTTACAAAGTTTCTTTCACCATGATATTCTGTGTTCTGAATATGATACATGCATCACGGATTCGACAAACATTTTTTAATGAGTTGTGAACATGTGGATTACTAAACTTTCATCCACCAAACATGGCATATTTACACCTAGAAATGTTTCTCCTCTTTTGCAGATTTGTCCTAATGCCCGTTGCAAATAACAGGCAGATTTCACAGGAAAATTCTCTTCGATCGTGTTCTATCCAATAGAAATGAAATTTACAATGTTTCACTTACCACGACATCCCGTGTTCATAACACGCTACACGCATATTGGATTAAAAATCATTCATGACTGAGTTGTGAGCATGTGGATTTCTGAACTTTCAACCACCATACAAGGTATATTTACACCTAGAAATATTGACTCTGCTTTCACAGCTTTTTCCTAACTTCAGTTTCAAAAATCATCACGTTTTCGCAGAAAAAACATCTTCATGCGAGTTCTACTCAGTAGAATTGTAATTTAAATAGTTTCCCTCAAAGTGACTTTCCATTTTCTGAACACGCTACATGCATCACGGATTTGACAAACATTCATTACTCAGTTGTGTGCATGTGGATTACAGAACTTTCATCCACCATATAAGTCATATATACACCTAGAAATATTTACTCTGATTTCACTACTTTTTCCTACCGTCTGTTTTGAAAATCATAATGTTTTTGCAGAAGTAATCTCTGCAAGCGAGTTCGACCCAGTAGAATTGTAATTTCAATAGTTACCCACAAAGTGACTTTCCATGGTCCGAACACACTGCATTCATCACGGATTTGACAAACATTCATTAGTCAGTTGTGTGCCTGTGATTTACGGAATTTTCATCCAACATATAATGCATATATACACCTTGAAAATATTATTCTGATTTTGAAGCTTTTTCCTAACTGCAGTTTAGAATATCAGGCAACTTTTGCAGGATAATTCTCTTGTAGAGTGTTCTACACAATAGACATGTAATTTACATAGGTCCCCTCGCCGTGACATACCGTGCTCCAAACATGCTACATGCACCGCAGTTCGACAAATATTAACTGCTGAGTTGTTAGCATGTGGATTAATGTACTTTCATCTACCATAAAATGTATATATACAGCTAGAAGCATGTACTCAGTATTTGCAGATATTTCTTAATGCCAGTTTCGAAAATAAGACCGTTTTCACAGAAAAATCCTCTTGGAGTGAGTTCTATCCAATAGACTTGTAATTTACATAGTTTCAGTTACCATGACATTCCGTGTTCCGAATACATTACATATATCACAGATTCTACAACATTCTTTATTGAGTGTAAGCATGTTCATTACAAACTTTCATCCACCACACCAGACATATTAGCACCTAGAAACATTAACTCTGAGTTCGCAGCAATTTTGTAACAGCAGTTTTGAAAATTAGGCATTTTTCTAAGGAAAAAACTGTTGGAGCGATTTCTACCCACTAGGCATGTAATTTACATAGATTCCATTGCTGTGAAATTACGTCTTTCGAACACGCTACATGCATAACGGATTTGACAAATATTCACTACAAATGTGTTTGCATGTGGATTACCGAACTTTCAACACAATAAAAGGCATAGTGACACTTTGAAGCATTTTCTCTGATTTCACAGAGATTTCCAATCGCCAGATTCCAAAATGCAGCAGACCTCACAGCAAAAACTCTTGGATCGAGTTCTACCCAAGAGACATGTAATTTACATAGATTCACTCACCGTGAAACTCCGTGTTCTGAACACGCTACATGCATCTCAGATTCCACAAATATTCACTACAGAGTTATTAGTATATGTTTTACCGTACTTTCATCCACCATAGAAGGCATAATGACACTGACAAGCAATTTCTCATTTTTTGAATATTTTACCTAAAGCCAGTTTCAAAAATGAGGCAGTTTTCACAGAAAAATATTCTTGGGGAGAGTTCTACACAATAGACATGTAATTTACATAGATTCACTCACCGTCAAAATCTGTGTTCTGACAAAGAAGCATGCATCAAGGTTTCGAAAAGTATTCACTACAGATTTGTTAGCATGTGCATTTCTGATCTTTCATCCACATACAAGTCATATTGACACTTAGAAGCATTTTCTCAGATTTCGAATATATTTCCTACTGCCATTTTTAAAAGTGAGGCAGATTTTGCAGAAAAATGCTTTTGGGGCGAGTTCTACCCAATGGACATGAAATTTAAATGCTTCCATTCATCGAGAAATTCCGTGTTCCAAACATGCTATGTGCATCACGGATTCGACAAACTCTCTTTAATGAGTTGTGAACATTAGTATTACCGAATTTTCATCCACCAAACAAGGCATATTTACACGTAGAAAGACTTTTTCAGATTTAGTACATATCTCCTAATGTCAGTTTCTAAAATCATGCAGTTTATGCAAAAAAATTCTCTTGGAGCGAGTTCTACTCAATAGACATGTAATTTACATTTTTTCCCTCAGTATGATATTCCGTGATCTGAACACGCAACATGCATCACTGATTCGAAAAATAATTTTTAAGGAGTTGTGAGCATGAGGATTACCAAACTTTCATCTGCCATAAAAGGCATATTTACACCTAGAAACCATTACTCTGAGTTCGCAGTGTTTTCCAAATGTCAGTTTTGAATGTGAGGTAGTTTTTGCAGAAAAATGCTCTTGGAGTGACTTCTAACCAATAGACATGTAATTTACATAGATTGTCTGACCGTGAAATTCCGTGTTCCGAGAAAGCTGCATGCATCAAAGAATCGACACAAATTCAATACAGATTTGTTAGCATGTGGATTACTGATCTTTCATCCACCATTAAACCCATAATGCACTTAGAAACATTTTCTCAGATTTTGAACTCTTTTCCTTATGCCAGTTTTGAAAATGAGGCAGATTTCACAGAAAAATACTTTTGGAGTGAGTTCTACCCAATAAATATGTAATTTACAAAGTTTCTTTCACCATGATATTCTGTGTTCTGAATATGATACATGCATCACGGATTCGACAAACATTTTTTAATGAGTTGTGAACATGTGGATTACTAAACTTTCATCCACCAAACATGGCATATTTACACCTAGAAATGTTTCTCCTCTTTTGCAGATTTGTCCTAATGCCCGTTGCAAATAACAGGCAGATTTCACAGGAAAATTCTCTTCGATCGTGTTCTATCCAATAGAAATGAAATTTACAATGTTTCACTTACCACGACATCCCGTGTTCATAACACGCTACACGCATATTGGATTAAAAATCATTCATGACTGAGTTGTGAGCATGTGGATTTCTGAACTTTCAACCACCATACAAGGTATATTTACACCTAGAAATATTGACTCTGCTTTCACAGCTTTTTCCTAACTTCAGTTTCAAAAATCATCACGTTTTCGCAGAAAAAACATCTTCATGCGAGTTCTACTCAGTAGAATTGTAATTTAAATAGTTTCCCTCAAAGTGACTTTCCATTTTCTGAACACGCTACATGCATCACGGATTTGACAAACATTCATTACTCAGTTGTGTGCATGTGGATTACAGAACTTTCATCCACCATATAAGTCATATATACACCTAGAAATATTTACTCTGATTTCACTACTTTTTCCTACCGTCTGTTTTGAAAATCATAATGTTTTTGCAGAAGTAATCTCTGCAAGCGAGTTCGACCCAGTAGAATTGTAATTTCAATAGTTACCCACAAAGTGACTTTCCATGGTCCGAACACACTGCATTCATCACGGATTTGACAAACATTCATTAGTCAGTTGTGTGCCTGTGATTTACGGAATTTTCATCCAACATATAATGCATATATACACCTTGAAAATATTATTCTGATTTTGAAGCTTTTTCCTAACTGCAGTTTAGAATATCAGGCAACTTTTGCAGGATAATTCTCTTGTAGAGTGTTCTACACAATAGACATGTAATTTACATAGGTCCCCTCGCCGTGACATACCGTGCTCCAAACATGCTACATGCACCGCAGTTCGACAAATATTAACTGCTGAGTTGTTAGCATGTGGATTAATGTACTTTCATCTACCATAAAATGTATATATACAGCTAGAAGCATGTACTCAGTATTTGCAGATATTTCTTAATGCCAGTTTCGAAAATAAGACCGTTTTCACAGAAAAATCCTCTTGGAGTGAGTTCTATCCAATAGACTTGTAATTTACATAGTTTCAGTTACCATGACATTCCGTGTTCCGAATACATTACATATATCACAGATTCTACAACATTCTTTATTGAGTGTAAGCATGTTCATTACAAACTTTCATCCACCACACCAGACATATTAGCACCTAGAAACATTAACTCTGAGTTCGCAGCAATTTTGTAACAGCAGTTTTGAAAATTAGGCATTTTTCTAAGGAAAAAACTGTTGGAGCGATTTCTACCCACTAGGCATGTAATTTACATAGATTCCATTGCTGTGAAATTACGTCTTTCGAACACGCTACATGCATAACGGATTTGACAAATATTCACTACAAATGTGTTTGCATGTGGATTACCGAACTTTCAACACAATAAAAGGCATAGTGACACTTTGAAGCATTTTCTCTGATTTCACAGAGATTTCCAATCGCCAGATTCCAAAATGCAGCAGACCTCACAGCAAAAACTCTTGGATCGAGTTCTACCCAAGAGACATGTAATTTACATAGATTCACTCACCGTGAAACTCCGTGTTCTGAACACGCTACATGCATCTCAGATTCCACAAATATTCACTACAGAGTTATTAGTATATGTTTTACCGTACTTTCATCCACCATAGAAGGCATAATGACACTGACAAGCAATTTCTCATTTTTTGAATATTTTACCTAAAGCCAGTTTCAAAAATGAGGCAGTTTTCACAGAAAAATATTCTTGGGGAGAGTTCTACACAATAGACATGTAATTTACATAGATTCACTCACCGTCAAAATCTGTGTTCTGACAAAGAAGCATGCATCAAGGTTTCGAAAAGTATTCACTACAGATTTGTTAGCATGTGCATTTCTGATCTTTCATCCACATACAAGTCATATTGACACTTAGAAGCATTTTCTCAGATTTCGAATATATTTCCTACTGCCATTTTTAAAAGTGAGGCAGATTTTGCAGAAAAATGCTTTTGGGGCGAGTTCTACCCAATGGACATGAAATTTAAATGCTTCCATTCATCGAGAAATTCCGTGTTCCAAACATGCTATGTGCATCACGGATTCGACAAACTCTCTTTAATGAGTTGTGAACATTAGTATTACCGAATTTTCATCCACCAAACAAGGCATATTTACACGTAGAAAGACTTTTTCAGATTTAGTACATATCTCCTAATGTCAGTTTCTAAAATCATGCAGTTTATGCAAAAAAATTCTCTTGGAGCGAGTTCTACTCAATAGACATGTAATTTACATTTTTTCCCTCAGTATGATATTCCGTGATCTGAACACGCAACATGCATCACTGATTCGAAAAATAATTTTTAAGGAGTTGTGAGCATGAGGATTACCAAACTTTCATCTGCCATAAAAGGCATATTTACACCTAGAAACCATTACTCTGAGTTCGCAGTGTTTTCCAAATGTCAGTTTTGAATGTGAGGTAGTTTTTGCAGAAAAATGCTCTTGGAGTGACTTCTAACCAATAGACATGTAATTTACATAGATTGTCTGACCGTGAAATTCCGTGTTCCGAGAAAGCTGCATGCATCAAAGAATCGACACAAATTCAATACAGATTTGTTAGCATGTGGATTACTGATCTTTCATCCACCATTAAACCCATAATGCACTTAGAAACATTTTCTCAGATTTTGAACTCTTTTCCTTATGCCAGTTTTGAAAATGAGGCAGATTTCACAGAAAAATACTTTTCGAGTGAGTTCTACCCAATAAATATGTAATTTACAAAGTTTCTTTCACCATGATATTCTGTGTTCTGAATATGATACATGCATCACGGATTCGACAAACATTTTTTAATGAGTTGTGAACATGTGGATTACTAAACTTTCATCCACCAAACATGGCATATTTACACCTAGAAATGTTTCTCCTCTTTTGCAGATTTGTCCTAATGCCCGTTGCAAATAACAGGCAGATTTCACAGGAAAATTCTCTTCGATCGTGTTCTATCCAATAGAAATGAAATTTACAATGTTTCACTTACCACGACATCCCGTGTTCATAACACGCTACACGCATATTGGATTAAAAATCATTCATGACTGAGTTGTGAGCATGTGGATTTCTGAACTTTCAACCACCATACAAGGTATATTTACACCTAGAAATATTGACTCTGCTTTCACAGCTTTTTCCTAACTTCAGTTTCAAAAATCATCACGTTTTCGCAGAAAAAACATCTTCATGCGAGTTCTACTCAGTAGAATTGTAATTTAAATAGTTTCCCTCAAAGTGACTTTCCATTTTCTGAACACGCTACATGCATCACGGATTTGACAAACATTCATTACTCAGTTGTGTGCATGTGGATTACAGAACTTTCATCCACCATATAAGTCATATATACACCTAGAAATATTTACTCTGATTTCACTACTTTTTCCTACCGTCTGTTTTGAAAATCATAATGTTTTTGCAGAAGTAATCTCTGCAAGCGAGTTCGACCCAGTAGAATTGTAATTTCAATAGTTACCCACAAAGTGACTTTCCATGGTCCGAACACACTGCATTCATCACGGATTTGACAAACATTCATTAGTCAGTTGTGTGCCTGTGATTTACGGAATTTTCATCCAACATATAATGCATATATACACCTTGAAAATATTATTCTGATTTTGAAGCTTTTTCCTAACTGCAGTTTAGAATATCAGGCAACTTTTGCAGGATAATTCTCTTGTAGAGTGTTCTACACAATAGACATGTAATTTACATAGGTCCCCTCGCCGTGACATACCGTGCTCCAAACATGCTACATGCACCGCAGTTCGACAAATATTAACTGCTGAGTTGTTAGCATGTGGATTAATGTACTTTCATCTACCATACAATGTATATATACAGCTAGAAGCATGTACTCAGTATTTGCAGATATTTCTTAATGCCAGTTTCGAAAATAAGACCGTTTTCACAGAAAAATCCTCTTGGAGTGAGTTCTATCCAATAGACTTGTAATTTACATAGTTTCAGTTACCATGACATTCCATGTTCCGAATACATTACATATATCACAGATTCTACAACATTCTTTATTGAGTGTAAGCATGTTCATTACAAACTTTCATCCACCACACCAGACATATTAGCACCTAGAAACATTAACTCTGAGTTCGCAGCAATTTTGTAACAGCAGTTTTGAAAATTAGGCATTTTTCTAAGGAAAAAACTGTTGGAGCGATTTCTACCCACTAGGCATGTAATTTACATAGATTCCATTGCTGTGAAATTACGTCTTTCGAACACGCTACATGCATAACGGATTTGACAAATATTCACTACAAATGTGTTTGCATGTGGATTACCGAACTTTCAACACAATAAAAGGCATAGTGACACTTTGAAGCATTTTCTCTGATTTCACAGAGATTTCCAATCGCCAGATTCCAAAATGCAGCAGATCTCACAGCAAAAACTCTTGGATCGAGTTCTACCCAAGAGACATGT
The DNA here is from genome assembly GCF_048773025.1 of Camelus bactrianus. Lineage (NCBI taxonomy): Eukaryota > Metazoa > Chordata > Mammalia > Artiodactyla > Camelidae > Camelus > Camelus bactrianus. The sequence goes on from NC_133553.1 coordinate 111,047, forward strand.
AATTTACATAGATTCACTCACCGTGAAACTCCGTGTTCTGAACACGCTACATGCATCTCAGATTCCACAAATATTCACTACAGAGTTATTAGTATATGTTTTACCGTACTTTCATCCACCATAGAAGGCATAATGACACTGACAAGCAATTTCTCATTTTTTGAATATTTTACCTAAAGCCAGTTTCAAAAATGAGGCAGTTTTCACAGAAAAATATTCTTGGGGAGAGTTCTACACAATAGACATGTAATTTACATAGATTCACTCACCGTCAAAATCTGTGTTCTGACAAAGATGCATGCATCAAGGTTTCGAAAAGTATTCACTACAGATTTGTTAGCATGTGCATTTCTGATCTTTCATCCACATACAAGTCATATTGACACTTAGAAGCATTTTCTCAGATTTCGAATATATTTCCTACTGCCATTTTTAAAAGTGAGGCAGATTTTGCAGGAAAATGCTTTTGGGGCGAGTTCTACCCAATGGACATGAAATTTAAATGCTTCCATTCATCGAGAAATTCCGTGTTCCAAACATGCTATGTGCATCACGGATTCAACAAACTCTCTTTAATGAGTTGTGAACATTAGTATTACCGAATTTTCATCCACCAAACAAGGCATATTTACACGTAGAAAGACTTTTTCAGATTTAGTACATATCTCCTAATGTCAGTTTCTAAAATCATGCAGTTTATGCAAAAAAATTCTCTTGGAGCGAGTTCTACTCAATAGACATGTAATTTATATTTTTTCCCTCACAATGACATTCCGTGTTCTGAACACGCAACATGCATCACTGATTCGAAAAATAATTTTTAAGGAGTTGTGAGCATGAGGATTACCAAACTTTCATCTGCCATAAAAGGCATATTTACACCTAGAAACCATTACTCTGAGTTCGCAGTGTTTTCCAAATATCAGTTTTGAATGTGAGGTAGTTTTTGCAGAAAAATGCTCTTGGGGTGACTTCTACACAATAGACATGTAATTTACATAGATTGTCTGACCGTGAAATTCCGTGTTCCGAGAAAGCTGCATGCATCAAAGAATCGACACAAATTCAATACAGATTTGTTAGCATGTGGATTACTGATCTTTCATCCATCATTAAACCCATAATGCACTTAGAAACATTTTCTCAGATTTCGAACTCTTTTCCTTATGCCAGTTTTGAAAATGAGGCAGATTTCACAGAAAAATACTTTTCGAGTGAGTTCTACCCAATAAATATGTTATTTAAAATTTTCTTTCACCATGATATTCTGTGTTCTGAATATGATACGTGCATCACGGATTCGACAAACATTTTTTAATGAGTTGTGAACATGTGGATTACCAAACTTTCATCCACCAAACACGGCATATTTACACCTAGAAATGTTTCTCCTCGTTTGCAGATTTGTCCTAATGCCCGTTGCAAATAACAGGCAGATTTCACAGGAAAATTCTCTTCGATCGTGTTCTATCCAATAGAAATGAAATTTACAATGTTTCACTTACCACGACATCCCGTGTTCATAACACGCTACATGCATATTGGATTAAAAATCATTCATGACTGAGTTGTGAGCATGTGGATTTCTGAACTTTCAACCACCATACAAGGTATATTTACACCTAGAAATATTGACTCTGCTTTCACAGCATTTTCCTAACTTCAGTTTCAAAATCATGACGTTTTCACAGAAAAAACATCTTCATGCGAGTTCTACTCAGTAGAATTGTAATTTAAATAGTTTCCCTCAAAGTGACTTTCCATTTTCTGAACACGCTACATGCATCACGGATTTGACAAACATTCATTACTCAGTTGTGTGCATGTGGATTACAGAACTTTCATCCACCTTATAAGGCATAAATACACCTAGAAATATTTACTCTGATTTCACAGATTTTTCCTAACGTCAGTCTTGAAAATCATAAAGATTTCTCAGAAAAAATCTCTGCATGTGAGTTCTACCCATTAGAATTGCAATTTCAATTGTTTCCCACAAAGTGACTTTCCGTGGTCCGAACACACTGCATTCGTCACGGATTTGACAAACATTCATTAGTCAGTTGTGTGCCTGTGATTTACGGAATTTTCATCCACCATATAATGCATATATACACCTTGAAAATATTATTCTGATTTTGCAGCTTTTTCCTAACTGCAGTTTAGAATATCAGGCAACTTTTGCAGGATAATTCTCTTGTAGAGTGTTCTACACAATAGACATGTAATTTACATAGGTCCCCTCGCCATTACATACCGTGCTCCAAACATGCTACATGCACCGCAGTTCGACAAATATTAACTGCTGAGTTGTTAGCATGTGGATTAATGTACTTTCATCTACCATACAATGTATATATACAGCTAGAAGCATGTACTCAGTATTTGCAGATATTTCTTAATGCCAGTTTCGAAAATAAGACCGTTTTCACAGAAAAATCCTCTTGGAGTGAGTTCTATCCAATAGACTTGTAATTTACATAGTTTCAGTTACCATGACATTCCGTGTTCCGAATACATTACATATATCACAGATTCTACAACATTCTTTATTGAGTGTAAGCATGTTCATTACAAACTTTCATCCACCACACCAGACATATTAGCACCTAGAAACTTTAACTCTGAGTTCGCAGCAATTTTGTAACAGCAGTTTTGAAAATTAGGCATTTTTCTAAGGAAAAAACTTTTGGAGCGATTTCTACCCACTAGGCATGTAATTTACATAGATTCCATTGCTGTGAAATTACGTCTTTCGAACACGCTACATGCATAACGGATTTGACAAATATTCACTACAAATGTGTTTGCATGTGGATTACCGAACTTTCAACACAATAAAAGGCATAGTGACACTTTGAAGCATTTTCTCTGATTTCACAGAGATTTCCAATCGCCAGATTCCAAAATGCAGCAGATTTCACAGCAAAAACTCTTGGATCGAGTTCTACCCAAGAGACATGTAATTTACATAGATTCACTCACCGTGAAACTCCGTGTTCTGAACACGCTACATGCATCTCAGATTCCACAAATATTCACTACAGAGTTATTAGTATATGTTTTACCGTACTTTCATCCACCATAGAAGGCATAATGACACTGACAAGCAATTTCTCATTTTTTGAATATTTTACCTAAAGCCAGTTTCAAAAATGAGGCAGTTTTCACAGAAAAATATTCTTGGGGAGAGTTCTACACAATAGACATGTAATTTACATAGATTCACTCACCGTCAAAATCTGTGTTCTGACAAAGAAGCATGCATCAAGGTTTCGAAAAGTATTCACTACAGATTTGTTAGCATGTGCATTTCTGATCTTTCATCCACATACAAGTCATATTGACACTTAGAAGCATTTTCTCAGATTTCGAATATATTTCCTACTGCCATTTTTAAAAGTGAGGCAGATTTTGCAGAAAAATGCTTTTGGGGCGAGTTCTACCCAATGGACATGAAATTTAAATGCTTCCATTCATCGAGAAATTCCGTGTTCCAAACATGCTATGTGCATCACGGATTCGACAAACTCTCTTTAATGAGTTGTGAACATTAGTATTACCGAATTTTCATCCACCAAACAAGGCATATTTACACGTAGAAAGACTTTTTCAGATTTAGTACATATCTCCTAATGTCAGTTTCTAAAATCATGCAGTTTATGCAAAAAAATTCTCTTGGAGCGAGTTCTACTCAATAGACATGTAATTTACATTTTTTCCCTCAGTATGATATTCCGTGATCTGAACACGCAACATGCATCACTGATTCGAAAAATAATTTTTAAGGAGTTGTGAGCATGAGGATTACCAAACTTTCATCTGCCATAAAAGGCATATTTACACCTAGAAACCATTACTCTGAGTTCGCAGTGTTTTCCAAATGTCAGTTTTGAATGTGAGGTAGTTTTTGCAGAAAAATGCTCTTGGAGTGACTTCTAACCAATAGACATGTAATTTACATAGATTGTCTGACCGTGAAATTCCGTGTTCCGAGAAAGCTGCATGCATCAAAGAATCGACACAAATTCAATACAGATTTGTTAGCATGTGGATTACTGATCTTTCATCCACCATTAAACCCATAATGCACTTAGAAACATTTTCTCAGATTTTGAACTCTTTTCCTTATGCCAGTTTTGAAAATGAGGCAGATTTCACAGAAAAATACTTTTGGAGTGAGTTCTACCCAATAAATATGTAATTTACAAAGTTTCTTTCACCATGATATTCTGTGTTCTGAATATGATACATGCATCACGGATTCGACAAACATTTTTTAATGAGTTGTGAACATGTGGATTACTAAACTTTCATCCACCAAACATGGCATATTTACACCTAGAAATGTTTCTCCTCTTTTGCAGATTTGTCCTAATGCCCGTTGCAAATAACAGGCAGATTTCACAGGAAAATTCTCTTCGATCGTGTTCTATCCAATAGAAATGAAATTTACAATGTTTCACTTACCACGACATCCCGTGTTCATAACACGCTACACGCATATTGGATTAAAAATCATTCATGACTGAGTTGTGAGCATGTGGATTTCTGAACTTTCAACCACCATACAAGGTATATTTACACCTAGAAATATTGACTCTGCTTTCACAGCTTTTTCCTAACTTCAGTTTCAAAAATCATCACGTTTTCGCAGAAAAAACATCTTCATGCGAGTTCTACTCAGTAGAATTGTAATTTAAATAGTTTCCCTCAAAGTGACTTTCCATTTTCTGAACACGCTACATGCATCACGGATTTGACAAACATTCATTACTCAGTTGTGTGCATGTGGATTACAGAACTTTCATCCACCATATAAGTCATATATACACCTAGAAATATTTACTCTGATTTCACTACTTTTTCCTACCGTCTGTTTTGAAAATCATAATGTTTTTGCAGAAGTAATCTCTGCAAGCGAGTTCGACCCAGTAGAATTGTAATTTCAATAGTTACCCACAAAGTGACTTTCCATGGTCCGAACACACTGCATTCATCACGGATTTGACAAACATTCATTAGTCAGTTGTGTGCCTGTGATTTACGGAATTTTCATCCAACATATAATGCATATATACACCTTGAAAATATTATTCTGATTTTGAAGCTTTTTCCTAACTGCAGTTTAGAATATCAGGCAACTTTTGCAGGATAATTCTCTTGTAGAGTGTTCTACACAATAGACATGTAATTTACATAGGTCCCCTCGCCGTGACATACCGTGCTCCAAACATGCTACATGCACCGCAGTTCGACAAATATTAACTGCTGAGTTGTTAGCATGTGGATTAATGTACTTTCATCTACCATACAATGTATATATACAGCTAGAAGCATGTACTCAGTATTTGCAGATATTTCTTAATGCCAGTTTCGAAAATAAGACCGTTTTCACAGAAAAATCCTCTTGGAGTGAGTTCTATCCAATAGACTTGTAATTTACATAGTTTCAGTTACCATGACATTCCGTGTTCCGAATACATTACATATATCACAGATTCTACAACATTCTTTATTGAGTGTAAGCATGTTCATTACAAACTTTCATCCACCACACCAGACATATTAGCACCTAGAAACTTTAACTCTGAGTTCGCAGCAATTTTGTAACAGCAGTTTTGAAAATTAGGCATTTTTCTAAGGAAAAAACTTTTGGAGCGATTTCTACCCACTAGGCATGTAATTTACATAGATTCCATTGCTGTGAAATTACGTCTTTCGAACACGCTACATGCATAACGGATTTGACAAATATTCACTACAAATGTGTTTGCATGTGGATTACCGAACTTTCAACACAATAAAAGGCATAGTGACACTTTGAAGCATTTTCTCTGATTTCACAGAGATTTCCAATCGCCAGATTCCAAAATGCAGCAGATTTCACAGCAAAAACTCTTGGATCGAGTTCTACCCAAGAGACATGTAATTTACATAGATTCACTCACCGTGAAACTCCGTGTTCTGAACACGCTACATGCATCTCAGATTCCACAAATATTCACTACAGAGTTATTAGTATATGTTTTACCGTACTTTCATCCACCATAGAAGGCATAATGACACTGACAAGCAATTTCTCATTTTTTGAATATTTTACCTAAAGCCAGTTTCAAAAATGAGGCAGTTTTCACAGAAAAATATTCTTGGGGAGAGTTCTACACAATAGACATGTAATTTACATAGATTCACTCACCGTCAAAATCTGTGTTCTGACAAAGAAGCATGCATCAAGGTTTCGAAAAGTATTCACTACAGATTTGTTAGCATGTGCATTTCTGATCTTTCATCCACATACAAGTCATATTGACACTTAGAAGCATTTTCTCAGATTTCGAATATATTTCCTACTGCCATTTTTAAAAGTGAGGCAGATTTTGCAGAAAAATGCTTTTGGGGCGAGTTCTACCCAATGGACATGAAATTTAAATGCTTCCATTCATCGAGAAATTCCGTGTTCCAAACATGCTATGTGCATCACGGATTCGACAAACTCTCTTTAATGAGTTGTGAACATTAGTATTACCGAATTTTCATCCACCAAACAAGGCATATTTACACGTAGAAAGACTTTTTCAGATTTAGTACATATCTCCTAATGTCAGTTTCTAAAATCATGCAGTTTATGCAAAAAAATTCTCTTGGAGCGAGTTCTACTCAATAGACATGTAATTTACATTTTTTCCCTCAGTATGATATTCCGTGATCTGAACACGCAACATGCATCACTGATTCGAAAAATAATTTTTAAGGAGTTGTGAGCATGAGGATTACCAAACTTTCATCTGCCATAAAAGGCATATTTACACCTAGAAACCATTACTCTGAGTTCGCAGTGTTTTCCAAATGTCAGTTTTGAATGTGAGGTAGTTTTTGCAGAAAAATGCTCTTGGAGTGACTTCTAACCAATAGACATGTAATTTACATAGATTGTCTGACCGTGAAATTCCGTGTTCCGAGAAAGCTGCATGCATCAAAGAATCGACACAAATTCAATACAGATTTGTTAGCATGTGGATTACTGATCTTTCATCCACCATTAAACCCATAATGCACTTAGAAACATTTTCTCAGATTTTGAACTCTTTTCCTTATGCCAGTTTTGAAAATGAGGCAGATTTCACAGAAAAATACTTTTGGAGTGAGTTCTACCCAATAAATATGTAATTTACAAAGTTTCTTTCACCATGATATTCTGTGTTCTGAATATGATACATGCATCACGGATTCGACAAACATTTTTTAATGAGTTGTGAACATGTGGATTACTAAACTTTCATCCACCAAACATGGCATATTTACACCTAGAAATGTTTCTCCTCTTTTGCAGATTTGTCCTAATGCCCGTTGCAAATAACAGGCAGATTTCACAGGAAAATTCTCTTCGATCGTGTTCTATCCAATAGAAATGAAATTTACAATGTTTCACTTACCACGACATCCCGTGTTCATAACACGCTACACGCATATTGGATTAAAAATCATTCATGACTGAGTTGTGAGCATGTGGATTTCTGAACTTTCAACCACCATACAAGGTATATTTACACCTAGAAATATTGACTCTGCTTTCACAGCTTTTTCCTAACTTCAGTTTCAAAAATCATCACGTTTTCGCAGAAAAAACATCTTCATGCGAGTTCTACTCAGTAGAATTGTAATTTAAATAGTTTCCCTCAAAGTGACTTTCCATTTTCTGAACACGCTACATGCATCACGGATTTGACAAACATTCATTACTCAGTTGTGTGCATGTGGATTACAGAACTTTCATCCACCATATAAGTCATATATACACCTAGAAATATTTACTCTGATTTCACTACTTTTTCCTACCGTCTGTTTTGAAAATCATAATGTTTTTGCAGAAGTAATCTCTGCAAGCGAGTTCGACCCAGTAGAATTGTAATTTCAATAGTTACCCACAAAGTGACTTTCCATGGTCCGAACACACTGCATTCATCACGGATTTGACAAACATTCATTAGTCAGTTGTGTGCCTGTGATTTACGGAATTTTCATCCAACATATAATGCATATATACACCTTGAAAATATTATTCTGATTTTGAAGCTTTTTCCTAACTGCAGTTTAGAATATCAGGCAACTTTTGCAGGATAATTCTCTTGTAGAGTGTTCTACACAATAGACATGTAATTTACATAGGTCCCCTCGCCGTGACATACCGTGCTCCAAACATGCTACATGCACCGCAGTTCGACAAATATTAACTGCTGAGTTGTTAGCATGTGGATTAATGTACTTTCATCTACCATACAATGTATATATACAGCTAGAAGCATGTACTCAGTATTTGCAGATATTTCTTAATGCCAGTTTCGAAAATAAGACCGTTTTCACAGAAAAATCCTCTTGGAGTGAGTTCTATCCAATAGAATTGTAATTTACATAGTTTCAGTTACCATGACATTCCGTGTTCCGAATACATTACATATATCACAGATTCTACAACATTCTTTATTGAGTGTAAGCATGTTCATTACAAACTTTCATCCACCACACCAGACATATTAGCACCTAGAAACATTAACTCTGAGTTCGCAGCAATTTTGTAACAGCAGTTTTGAAAATTAGGCATTTTTCTAAGGAAAAAACTGTTGGAGCGATTTCTACCCACTAGGCATGTAATTTACATAGATTCCATTGCTGTGAAATTACGTCTTTCGAACACGCTACATGCATAACGGATTTGACAAATATTCACTACAAATGTGTTTGCATGTGGATTACCGAACTTTCAACACAATAAAAGGCATAGTGACACTTTGAAGCATTTTCTCTGATTTCACAGAGATTTCCAATCGCCAGATTCCAAAATGCAGCAGATTTCACAGCAAAAACTCTTGGATCGAGTTCTACCCAAGAGACATGTAATTTACATAGATTCACTCACCGTGAAACTCCGTGTTCTGAACACGCTACATGCATCTCAGATTCCACAAATATTCACTACAGAGTTATTAGTATATGTTTTACCGTACTTTCATCCACCATAGAAGGCATAATGACACTGACAAGCAATTTCTCATTTTTTGAATATTTTACCTAAAGCCAGTTTCAAAAATGAGGCAGTTTTCACAGAAAAATATTCTTGGGGAGAGTTCTACACAATAGACATGTAATTTACATAGATTCACTCACCGTCAAAATCTGTGTTCTGACAAAGAAGCATGCATCAAGGTTTCGAAAAGTATTCACTACAGATTTGTTAGCATGTGCATTTCTGATCTTTCATCCACATACAAGTCATATTGACACTTAGAAGCATTTTCTCAGATTTCGAATATATTTCCTACTGCCATTTTTAAAAGTGAGGCAGATTTTGCAGAAAAATGCTTTTGGGGCGAGTTCTACCCAATGGACATGAAATTTAAATGCTTCCATTCATCGAGAAATTCCGTGTTCCAAACATGCTATGTGCATCACGGATTCGACAAACTCTCTTTAATGAGTTGTGAACATTAGTATTACCGAATTTTCATCCACCAAACAAGGCATATTTACACGTAGAAAGACTTTTTCAGATTTAGTACATATCTCCTAATGTCAGTTTCTAAAATCATGCAGTTTATGCAAAAAAATTCTCTTGGAGCGAGTTCTACTCAATAGACATGTAATTTACATTTTTTCCCTCAGTATGATATTCCGTGATCTGAACACGCAACATGCATCACTGATTCGAAAAATAATTTTTAAGGAGTTGTGAGCATGAGGATTACCAAACTTTCATCTGCCATAAAAGGCATATTTACACCTAGAAACCATTACTCTGAGTTCGCAGTGTTTTCCAAATGTCAGTTTTGAATGTGAGGTAGTTTTTGCAGAAAAATGCTCTTGGAGTGACTTCTAACCAATAGACATGTAATTTACATAGATTGTCTGACCGTGAAATTCCGTGTTCCGAGAAAGCTGCATGCATCAAAGAATCGACACAAATTCAATACAGATTTGTTAGCATGTGGATTACTGATCTTTCATCCACCATTAAACCCATAATGCACTTAGAAACATTTTCTCAGATTTTGAACTCTTTTCCTTATGCCAGTTTTGAAAATGAGGCAGATTTCACAGAAAAATACTTTTGGAGTGAGTTCTACCCAATAAATATGTAATTTACAAAGTTTCTTTCACCATGATATTCTGTGTTCTGAATATGATACATGCATCACGGATTCGACAAACATTTTTTAATGAGTTGTGAACATGTGGATTACTAAACTTTCATCCACCAAACATGGCATATTTACACCTAGAAATGTTTCTCCTCTTTTGCAGATTTGTCCTAATGCCCGTTGCAAATAACAGGCAGATTTCACAGGAAAATTCTCTTCGATCGTGTTCTATCCAATAGAAATGAAATTTACAATGTTTCACTTACCACGACATCCCGTGTTCATAACACGCTACACGCATATTGGATTAAAAATCATTCATGACTGAGTTGTGAGCATGTGGATTTCTGAACTTTCAACCACCATACAAGGTATATTTACACCTAGAAATATTGACTCTGCTTTCACAGCTTTTTCCTAACTTCAGTTTCAAAAATCATCACGTTTTCGCAGAAAAAACATCTTCATGCGAGTTCTACTCAGTAGAATTGTAATTTAAATAGTTTCCCTCAAAGTGACTTTCCATTTTCTGAACACGCTACATGCATCACGGATTTGACAAACATTCATTACTCAGTTGTGTGCATGTGGATTACAGAACTTTCATCCACCATATAAGTCATATATACACCTAGAAATATTTACTCTGATTTCACTACTTTTTCCTACCGTCTGTTTTGAAAATCATAATGTTTTTGCAGAAGTAATCTCTGCAAGCGAGTTCGACCCAGTAGAATTGTAATTTCAATAGTTACCCACAAAGTGACTTTCCATGGTCCGAACACACTGCATTCATCACGGATTTGACAAACATTCATTAGTCAGTTGTGTGCCTGTGATTTACGGAATTTTCATCCAACATATAATGCATATATACACCTTGAAAATATTATTCTGATTTTGAAGCTTTTTCCTAACTGCAGTTTAGAATATCAGGCAACTTTTGCAGGATAATTCTCTTGTAGAGTGTTCTACACAATAGACATGTAATTTACATAGGTCCCCTCGCCGTGACATACCGTGCTCCAAACATGCTACATGCACCGCAGTTCGACAAATATTAACTGCTGAGTTGTTAGCATGTGGATTAATGTACTTTCATCTACCATACAATGTATATATACAGCTAGAAGCATGTACTCAGTATTTGCAGATATTTCTTAATGCCAGTTTCGAAAATAAGACCGTTTTCACAGAAAAATCCTCTTGGAGTGAGTTCTATCCAATAGAATTGTAATTTACATAGTTTCAGTTACCATGACATTCCGTGTTCCGAATACATTACATATATCACAGATTCTACAACATTCTTTATTGAGTGTAAGCATGTTCATTACAAACTTTCATCCACCACACCAGACATATTAGCACCTAGAAACATTAACTCTGAGTTCGCAGCAATTTTGTAACAGCAGTTTTGAAAATTAGGCATTTTTCTAAGGAAAAAACTGTTGGAGCGATTTCTACCCACTAGGCATGTAATTTACATAGATTCCATTGCTGTGAAATTACGTCTTTCGAACACGCTACATGCATAACGGATTTGACAAATATTCACTACAAATGTGTTTGCATGTGGATTACCGAACTTTCAACACAATAAAAGGCATAGTGACACTTTGAAGCATTTTCTCTGATTTCACAGAGATTTCCAATTGCCAGATTCCAAAATGCAGCAGATTTCACAGCAAAAACTCTTGGATCGAGTTCTACCCAAGAGACATGTAATTTACATAGATTCACTCACCGTGAAACTCCGTGTTCTGAACACGCTACATGCATCTCAGATTCCACAAATATTCACTACAGAGTTATTAGTATATGTTTTACCGTACTTTCATCCACCATAGAAGGCATAATGACACTGACAAGCAATTTCTCATTTTTTGAATATTTTACCTAAAGCCAGTTTCAAAAATGAGGCAGTTTTCACAGAAAAATATTCTTGGGGAGAGTTCTACACAATAGACATGTAATTTACATAGATTCACTCACCGTCAAAATCTGTGTTCTGACAAAGAAGCATGCATCAAGGTTTCGAAAAGTATTCACTACAGATTTGTTAGCATGTGCATTTCTGATCTTTCATCCACATACAAGTCATATTGACACTTAGAAGCATTTTCTCAGATTTCGAATATATTTCCTACTGCCATTTTTAAAAGTGAGGCAGATTTTGCAGAAAAATGCTTTTGGGGCGAGTTCTACCCAATGGACATGAAATTTAAATGCTTCCATTCATCGAGAAATTCCGTGTTCCAAACATGCTATGTGCATCACGGATTCGACAAACTCTCTTTAATGAGTTGTGAACATTAGTATTACCGAATTTTCATCCACCAAACAAGGCATATTTACACGTAGAAAGACTTTTTCAGATTTAGTACATATCTCCTAATGTCAGTTTCTAAAATCATGCAGTTTATGCAAAAAAATTCTCTTGGAGCGAGTTCTACTCAATAGACATGTAATTTACATTTTTTCCCTCAGTATGATATTCCGTGATCTGAACACGCAACATGCATCACTGATTCGAAAAATAATTTTTAAGGAGTTGTGAGCATGAGGATTACCAAACTTTCATCTGCCATAAAAGGCATATTTACACCTAGAAACCATTACTCTGAGTTCGCAGTGTTTTCCAAATGTCAGTTTTGAATGTGAGGTAGTTTTTGCAGAAAAATGCTCTTGGAGTGACTTCTAACCAATAGACATTTAATTTACATAGATTGTCTGACCGTGAAATTCCGTGTTCCGAGAAAGCTGCATGCATCAAAGAATCGACACAAATTCAATACAGATTTGTTAGCATGTGGATTACTGATCTTTCATCCACCATTAAACCCATAATGCACTTAGAAACATTTTCTCAGATTTTGAACTCTTTTCCTTATGCCAGTTTTGAAAATGAGGCAGATTTCACAGAAAAATACTTTTCGAGTGAGTTCTACCCAATAAATATGTAATTTACAAAGTTTCTTTCACCATGATATTCTGTGTTCTGAATATGATACATGCATCACGGATTCGACAAACATTTTTTAATGAGTTGTGAACATGTGGATTACTAAACTTTCATCCACCAAACATGGCATATTTACACCTAGAAATGTTTCTCCTCTTTTGCAGATTTGTCCTAATGCCCGTTGCAAATAACAGGCAGATTTCACAGGAAAATTCTCTTCGATCGTGTTCTATCCAATAGAAATGAAATTTACAATGTTTCACTTACCACGACATCCCGTGTTCATAACACGCTACACGCATATTGGATTAAAAATCATTCATGACTGAGTTGTGAGCATGTGGATTTCTGAACTTTCAACCACCATACAAGGTATATTTACACCTAGAAATATTGACTCTGCTTTCACAGCTTTTTCCTAACTTCAGTTTCAAAAATCATCACGTTTTCGCAGAAAAAACATCTTCATGCGAGTTCTACTCAGTAGAATTGTAATTTAAATAGTTTCCCTCAAAGTGACTTTCCATTTTCTGAACACGCTACATGCATCACGGATTTGACAAACATTCATTACTCAGTTGTGTGCATGTGGATTACAGAACTTTCATCCACCATATAAGTCATATATACACCTAGAAATATTTACTCTGATTTCACTACTTTTTCCTACCGTCTGTTTTGAAAATCATAATGTTTTTGCAGAAGTAATCTCTGCAAGCGAGTTCGACCCAGTAGAATTGTAATTTCAATAGTTACCCACAAAGTGACTTTCCATGGTCCGAACACACTGCATTCATCACGGATTTGACAAACATTCATTAGTCAGTTGTGTGCCTGTGATTTACGGAATTTTCATCCAACATATAATGCATATATACACCTTGAAAATATTATTCTGATTTTGAAGCTTTTTCCTAACTGCAGTTTAGAATATCAGGCAACTTTTGCAGGATAATTCTCTTGTAGAGTGTTCTACACAATAGACATGTAATTTACATAGGTCCCCTCGCCGTGACATACCGTGCTCCAAACATGCTACATGCACCGCAGTTCGACAAATATTAACTGCTGAGTTGTTAGCATGTGGATTAATGTACTTTCATCTACCATAAAATGTATATATACAGCTAGAAGCATGTACTCAGTATTTGCAGATATTTCTTAATGCCAGTTTCGAAAATAAGACCGTTTTCACAGAAAAATCCTCTTGGAGTGAGTTCTATCCAATAGACTTGTAATTTACATAGTTTCAGTTACCATGACATTCCGTGTTCCGAATACATTACATATATCACAGATTCTACAACATTCTTTATTGAGTGTAAGCATGTTCATTACAAACTTTCATCCACCACACCAGACATATTAGCACCTAGAAACATTAACTCTGAGTTCGCAGCAATTTTGTAACAGCAGTTTTGAAAATTAGGCATTTTTCTAAGGAAAAAACTTTTGGAGCGATTTCTACCCACTAGGCATGTAATTTACATAGATTCCATTGCTGTGAAATTACGTCTTTCGAACACGCTACATGCATAACGGATTTGACAAATATTCACTACAAATGTGTTTGCATGTGGATTACCGAACTTTCAACACAATAAAAGGCATAGTGACACTTTGAAGCATTTTCTCTGATTTCACAGAGATTTCCAATCGCCAGATTCCAAAATGCAGCAGATTTCACAGCAAAAACTCTTGGATCGAGTTCTACCCAAGAGACATGTAATTTACATAGATTCACTCACCGTGAAACTCCGTGTTCTGAACACGCTACATGCATCTCAGATTCCACAAATATTCACTACAGAGTTATTAGTATAAGTTTTACCGTACTTTCATCCACCATAGAAGGCATAATGACACTGACAAGCAATTTCTCATTTTTTGAATATTTTACCTAAAGCCAGTTTCAAAAATGAGGCAGTTTTCACAGAAAAATATTCTTGGGGAGAGTTCTACACAATAGACATGTAATTTACATAGATTCACTCACCGTCAAAATCTGTGTTCTGACAAAGATGCATGCATCAAGGTTTCGAAAAGTATTCACTACAGATTTGTTAGCATGTGCATTTCTGATCTTTCATCCACATACAAGTCATATTGACACTTAGAAGCATTTTCTCAGATTTCGAATATATTTCCTACTGCCATTTTTAAAAGTGAGGCAGATTTTGCAGGAAAATGCTTTTGGGGCGAGTTCTACCCAATGGACATGAAATTTAAATGCTTCCATTCATCGAGAAATTCCGTGTTCCAAACATGCTATGTGCATCACGGATTCGACAAACTCTCTTTAATGAGTTGTGAACATTAGTATTACCGAATTTTCATCCACCAAACAAGGCATATTTACACGTAGAAAGACTTTTTCAGATTTAGTACATATCTCCTAATGTCAGTTTCTAAAATCATGCAGTTTATGCAAAAAAATTCTCTTGGAGCGAGTTCTACTCAATAGACATGTAATTTACATTTTTTCCCTCAGTATGACATTCCGTGTTCTGAACACGCAACATGCATCACTGATTCGAAAAATAATTTTTAAGGAGTTGTGAGCATGAGGATTACCAAACTTTCATCTGCCATAAAAGGCATATTTACACCTAGAAACCATTACTCTGAGTTCGCAGTGTTTTCCAAATATCAGTTTTGAATGTGAGGTAGTTTTTGCAGAAAAATGCTCTTGGGGTGACTTCTACACAATAGACATGTAATTTACATAGATTGTCTGACCGTGAAATTCCGTGTTCCGAGAAAGCTGCATGCATCAAAGAATCGACACAAATTCAATACAGATTTGTTAGCATGTGGATTACTGATCTTTCATCCATCATTAAACCCATAATGCACTTAGAAACATTTTCTCAGATTTCGAACTCTTTTCCTTATGCCAGTTTTGAAAATGAGGCAGATTTCACAGAAAAATACTTTTCGAGTGAGTTCTACCCAATAAATATGTTATTTACAATTTTCTTTCACCATGATATTCTGTGTTCTGAATATGATACGTGCATCACGGATTCGACAAACATTTTTTAATGAGTTGTGAACATGTGGATTACCAAACTTTCATCCACCAAACACGGCATATTTACACCTAGAAATGTTTCTCCTCGTTTGCAGATTTGTCCTAATGCCCGTTGCAAATAACAGGCAGATTTCACAGGAAAATTCTCTTCGATCGTGTTCTATCCAATAGAAATGAAATTTACAATGTTTCACTTACCATGACATCCCGTGTTCATAACACGCTACATGCATATTGGATTAAAAATCATTCATGACTGAGTTGTGAGCATGTGGATTTCTGAACTTTCAACCACCATACAAGGTATATTTACACCTAGAAATATTGACTCTGCTTTCACAGCATTTTCCTAACTTCAGTTTCAAAATCATGACGTTTTCACAGAAAAAACATCTTCATGCGAGTTCTACTCAGTAGAATTGTAATTTAAATAGTTTCCCTCAAAGTGACTTTCCATTTTCTGAACACGCTACATGCATCACGGATTTGACAAACATTCATTACTCAGTTGTGTGCATGTGGATTACAGAACTTTCATCCACCTTATAAGGCATAAATACACCTAGAAATATTTACTCTGATTTCACAGATTTTTCCTAACGTCAGTCTTGAAAATCATAAAGATTTCTCAGAAAAAATCTCTGCATGTGAGTTCTACCCATTAGAATTGCAATTTCAATTGTTTCCCACAAAGTGACTTTCCGTGGTCCGAACACACTGCATTCATCACGGATTTGACAAACATTCATTAGTCAGTTGTGTGCCTGTGATTTACGGAATTTTCATCCACCATATAATGCATATATACACCTTGAAAATATTATTCTGATTTTGCAGCTTTTTCCTAACTGCAGTTTAGAATATCAGGCAACTTTTGCAGGATAATTCTCTTGTAGAGTGTTCTACACAATAGACATGTAATTTACATAGGTCCCCTCGCCATTACATACCGTGCTCCAAACATGCTACATGCACCGCAGTTCGACAAATATTAACTGCTGAGTTGTTAGCATGTGGATTAATGTACTTTCATCTACCATACAATGTATATATACAGCTAGAAGCATGTACTCAGTATTTGCAGATATTTCTTAATGCCAGTTTCGAAAATAAGACCGTTTTCACAGAAAAATCCTCTTGGAGTGAGTTCTATCCAATAGACTTGTAATTTACATAGTTTCAGTTACCATGACATTCCGTGTTCCGAATACATTACATATATCACAGATTCTACAACATTCTTTATTGAGTGTAAGCATGTTCATTACAAACTTTCATCCACCACACCAGACATATTAGCACCTAGAAACATTAACTCTGAGTTCGCAGCAATTTTGTAACAGCAGTTTTGAAAATTAGGCATTTTTCTAAGGAAAAAACTTTTGGAGCGATTTCTACCCACTAGGCATGTAATTTACATAGATTCCATTGCTGTGAAATTACGTCTTTCGAACACGCTACATGCATAACGGATTTGACAAATATTCACTACAAATGTGTTTGCATGTGGATTACCGAACTTTCAACACAATAAAAGGCATAGTGACACTTTGAAGCATTTTCTCTGATTTCACAGAGATTTCCAATCGCCAGATTCCAAAATGCAGCAGATTTCACAGCAAAAACTCTTGGATCGAGTTCTACCCAAGAGACATGTAATTTACATAGATTCACTCACCGTGAAACTCCGTGTTCTGAACACGCTACATGCATCTCAGATTCCACAAATATTCACTACAGAGTTATTAGTATATGTTTTACCGTACTTTCATCCACCATAGAAGGCATAATGACACTGACAAGCAATTTCTCATTTTTTGAATATTTTACCTAAAGCCAGTTTCAAAAATGAGGCAGTTTTCACAGAAAAATATTCTTGGGGAGAGTTCTACACAATAGACATGTAATTTACATAGATTCACTCACCGTCAAAATCTGTGTTCTGACAAAGATGCATGCATCAAGGTTTCGAAAAGTATTCACTACAGATTTGTTAGCATGTGCATTTCTGATCTTTCATCCACATACAAGTCATATTGACACTTAGAAGCATTTTCTCAGATTTCGAATATATTACCTACTGCCATTTTTAAAAGTGAGGCAGATTTTGCAGAAAAATGCTTTTGGGGCGAGTTCTACCCAATGGACATGAAATTTAAATGCTTCCATTCATCGAGAAATTCCGTGTTCCAAACATGCTATGTGCATCACGGATTCGACAAACTCTCTTTAATGAGTTGTGAACATTAGTATTACCGAATTTTCATCCACCAAACAAGGCATATTTACACGTAGAAAGACTTTTTCAGATTTAGTAGATATCTCCTAATGTCAGTTTCTAAAATCATGCAGTTTATGCAAAAAAATTCTCTTGGAGCGAGTTCTACTCAATAGACATGTAATTTACATTTTTTCCCTCAGTATGACATTCCGTGTTCTGAACACGCAACATGCATCACTGATTCGAAAAATAATTTTTAAGGAGTTGTGAGCATGAGGATTACCAAACTTTCATCTGCCATAAAAGGCATATTTACACCTAGAAACCATTACTCTGAGTTCGCAGTGTTTTCCAAATATCAGTTTTGAATGTGAGGTAGTTTTTGCAGAAAAATGCTCTTGGGGTGACTTCTACACAATAGACATGTAATTTACATAGATTGTCTGACCGTGAAATTCCGTGTTCCGAGAAAGCTGCATGCATCAAAGAATCGACACAAATTCAATACAGATTTGTTAGCATGTGGATTACTGATCTTTCATCCATCATTAAACCCATAATGCACTTAGAAACATTTTCTCAGATTTCGAACTCTTTTCCTTATGCCAGTTTTGAAAATGAGGCAGATTTCACAGAAAAATACTTTTCGAGTGAGTTCTACCCAATAAATATGTTATTTACAATTTTCTTTCACCATGATATTCTGTGTTCTGAATATGATACGTGCATCACGGATTCGACAAACATTTTTTAATGAGTTGTGAACATGTGGATTACCAAACTTTCATCCACCAAACACGGCATATTTACACCTAGAAATGTTTCTCCTCGTTTGCAGATTTGTCCTAATGCCCGTTGCAAATAACAGGCAGATTTCACAGGAAAATTCTCTTCGATCGTGTTCTATCCAATAGAAATGAAATTTACAATGTTTCACTTACCATGACATCCCGTGTTCATAACACGCTACATGCATATTGGATTAAAAATCATTCATGACTGAGTTGTGAGCATGTGGATTTCTGAACTTTCAACCACCATACAAGGTATATTTACACCTAGAAATATTGACTCTGCTTTCACAGCATTTTCCTAACTTCAGTTTCAAAATCATGACGTTTTCACAGAAAAAACATCTTCATGCGAGTTCTACTCAGTAGAATTGTAATTTAAATAGTTTCCCTCAAAGTGACTTTCCATTTTCTGAACACGCTACATGCATCACGGATTTGACAAACATTCATTACTCAGTTGTGTGCATGTGGATTACAGAACTTTCATCCACCTTATAAGGCATAAATACACCTAGAAATATTTACTCTGATTTCACAGATTTTTCCTAACGTCAGTCTTGAAAATCATAAAGATTTCTCAGAAAAAATCTCTGCATGTGAGTTCTACCCATTAGAATTGCAATTTCAATTGTTTCCCACAAAGTGACTTTCCGTGGTCCGAACACACTGCATTCATCACGGATTTGACAAACATTCATTAGTCAGTTGTGTGCCTGTGATTTACGGAATTTTCATCCACCATATAATGCATATATACACCTTGAAAATATTATTCTGATTTTGCAGCTTTTTCCTAACTGCAGTTTAGAATATCAGGCAACTTTTGCAGGATAATTCTCTTGTAGAGTGTTCTACACAATAGACATGTAATTTACATAGGTCCCCTCGCCATTACATACCGTGCTCCAAACATGCTACATGCACCGCAGTTCGACAAATATTAACTGCTGAGTTGTTAGCATGTGGATTAATGTACTTTCATCTACCATACAATGTATATATACAGCTAGAAGCATGTACTCAGTATTTGCAGATATTTCTTAATGCCAGTTTCGAAAATAAGACCGTTTTCACAGAAAAATCCTCTTGGAGTGAGTTCTATCCAATAGACTTGTAATTTACATAGTTTCAGTTACCATGACATTCCGTGTTCCGAATACATTACATATATCACAGATTCTACAACATTCTTTATTGAGTGTAAGCATGTTCATTACAAACTTTCATCCACCACACCAGACATATTAGCACCTAGAAACATTAACTCTGAGTTCGCAGCAATTTTGTAACAGCAGTTTTGAAAATTAGGCATTTTTCTAAGGAAAAAACTTTTGGAGCGATTTCTACCCACTAGGCATGTAATTTACATAGATTCCATTGCTGTGAAATTACGTCTTTCGAACACGCTACATGCATAACGGATTTGACAAATATTCACTACAAATGTGTTTGCATGTGGATTACCGAACTTTCAACACAATAAAAGGCATAGTGACACTTTGAAGCATTTTCTCTGATTTCACAGAGATTTCCAATCGCCAGATTCCAAAATGCAGCAGATTTCACAGCAAAAACTCTTGGATCGAGTTCTACCCAAGAGACATGTAATTTACATAGATTCACTCACCGTGAAACTCCGTGTTCTGAACACGCTACATGCATCTCAGATTCCACAAATATTCACTACAGAGTTATTAGTATATGTTTTACCGTACTTTCATCCACCATAGAAGGCATAATGACACTGACAAGCAATTTCTCATTTTTTGAATATTTTACCTAAAGCCAGTTTCAAAAATGAGGCAGTTTTCACAGAAAAATATTCTTGGGGAGAGTTCTACACAATAGACATGTAATTTACATAGATTCACTCACCGTCAAAATCTGTGTTCTGACAAAGATGCATGCATCAAGGTTTCGACAAGTATTCACTACAGATTTGTTAGCATGTGCATTTCTGATCTTTCATCCACATACAAGTCATATTGACACTTAGAAGCATTTTCTCAGATTTCGAATATATTTCCTACTGCCATTTTTAAAAGTGAGGCAGATTTTGCAGAAAAATGCTTTTGGGGCGAGTTCTACCCAATGGACATGAAATTTAAATGCTTCCATTCATCGAGAAATTCCGTGTTCCAAACATGCTATGTGCATCACGGATTCGACAAACTCTCTTTAATGAGTTGTGAACATTAGTATTACCGAATTTTCATCCACCAAACAAGGCATATTTACACGTAGAAAGACTTTTTCAGATTTAGTACATATCTCCTAATGTCAGTTTCTAAAATCATGCAGTTTATGCAAAAAAATTCTCTTGGAGCGAGTTCTACTCAATAGACATGTAATTTATATTTTTTCCCTCACAATGACATTCCGTGTTCTGAACACGCAACATGCATCACTGATTCGAAAAATAATTTTTAAGGAGTTGTGAGCATGAGGATTACCAAACTTTCATCTGCCATAAAAGGCATATTTACACCTAGAAACCATTACTCTGAGTTCGCAGTGTTTTCCAAATATCAGTTTTGAATGTGAGGTAGTTTTTGCAGAAAAATGCTCTTGGGGTGACTTCTACACAATAGACATGTAATTTACATAGATTGTCTGACCGTGAAATTCCGTGTTCCGAGAAAGCTGCATGCATCAAAGAATCGACACAAATTCAATACAGATTTGTTAGCATGTGGATTACTGATCTTTCATCCATCATTAAACCCATAATGCACTTAGAAACATTTTCTCAGATTTCGAACTCTTTTCCTTATGCCAGTTTTGAAAATGAGGCAGATTTCACAGAAAAATACTTTTCGAGTGAGTTCTACCCAATAAATATGTTATTTACAATTTTCTTTCACCATGATATTCTGTGTTCTGAATATGATACGTGCATCACGGATTCGACAAACATTTTTTAATGAGTTGTGAACATGTGGATTACCAAACTTTCATCCACCAAACACGGCATATTTACACCTAGAAATGTTTCTCCTCGTTTGCAGATTTGTCCTAATGCCCGTTGCAAATAACAGGCAGATTTCACAGGAAAATTCTCTTCGATCGTGTTCTATCCAATAGAAATGAAATTTAAAATGTTTCACTTACCATGACATTCCTTGTTCATAACACGCTACATGCATATTGGATTAAAAATCATTCATGACTGAGTTGTGAGCATGTGGATTTCTGAACTTTCAACCACCATACAAGGTATATTTACACCTAGAAATATTGACTCTGCTTTCACAGCATTTTCCTAACTTCAGTTTCAAAATCATGACGTTTTCACAGAAAAAACATCTTCATGCGAGTTCTACTCAGTAGAATTGTAAATTAAATAGTTTCCCTCAAAGTGACTTTCCATTTTCTGAACACGCTACATGCATCACGGATTTGACAAACATTCATTACTCAGTTGTGTGCATGTGGATTACAGAACTTTCATCCACCTTATAAGGCATAAATACACCTAGAAATATTTACTCTGATTTCACAGATTTTTCCTAACGTCAGTCTTGAAAATCATAAAGATTTCTCAGAAAAAATCTCTGCATGTGAGTTCTACCCATTAGAATTGCAATTTCAATTGTTTCCCACAAAGTGACTTTCCGTGGTCCGAACACACTGCATTCATCACGGATTTGACAAACATTCATTAGTCAGTTGTGTGCCTGTGATTTACGGAATTTTCATCCACCATATAATGCATATATACACCTTGAAAATATTATTCTGATTTTGCAGCTTTTTCCTAACTGCAGTTTAGAATATCAGGCAACTTTTGCAGGATAATTCTCTTGTAGAGTGTTCTACACAATAGACATGTAATTTACATAGGTCCCCTCGCCATTACATACCGTGCTCCAAACATGCTACATGCACCGCAGTTCGACAAATATTAACTGCTGAGTTGTTAGCATGTGGATTAATGTACTTTCATCTACCATACAATGTATATATACAGCTAGAAGCATGTACTCAGTATTTGCAGATATTTCTTAATGCCAGTTTCGAAAATAAGACCGTTTTCACAGAAAAATCCTCTTGGAGTGAGTTCTATCCAATAGACTTGTAATTTACATAGTTTCAGTTACCATGACATTCCGTGTTCCGAATACATTACATATATCACAGATTCTACAACATTCTTTATTGAGTGTAAGCATGTTCATTACAAACTTTCATCCACCACACCAGACATATTAGCACCTAGAAACATTAACTCTGAGTTCGCAGCAATTTTGTAACAGCAGTTTTGAAAATTAGGCATTTTTCTAAGGAAAAAACTTTTGGAGCGATTTCTACCCACTAGGCATGTAATTTACATAGATTCCATTGCTGTGAAATTACGTCTTTCGAACACGCTACATGCATAACGGATTTGACAAATATTCACTACAAATGTGTTTGCATGTGGATTACCGAACTTTCAACACAATAAAAGGCATAGTGACACTTTGAAGCATTTTCTCTGATTTCACAGAGATTTCCAATCGCCAGATTCCAAAATGCAGCAGATTTCACAGCAAAAACTCTTGGATCGAGTTCTACCCAAGAGACATGTAATTTACATAGATTCACTCACCGTGAAACTCCGTGTTCTGAACACGCTACATGCATCTCAGATTCCACAAATATTCACTACAGAGTTATTAGTATATGTTTTACCGTACTTTCATCCACCATAGAAGGCATAATGACACTGACAAGCAATTTCTCATTTTTTGAATATTTTACCTAAAGCCAGTTTCAAAAATGAGGCAGTTTTCACAGAAAAATATTCTTGGGGAGAGTTCTACACAATAGACATGTAATTTACATAGATTCACTCACCGTCAAAATCTGTGTTCTGACAAAGATGCATGCATCAAGGTTTCGACAAGTATTCACTACAGATTTGTTAGCATGTGCATTTCTGATCTTTCATCCACATACAAGTCATATTGACACTTAGAAGCATTTTCTCAGATTTCGAATATATTTCCTACTGCCATTTTTAAAAGTGAGGCAGATTTTGCAGAAAAATGCTTTTGGGGCGAGTTCTACCCAATGGACATGAAATTTAAATGCTTCCATTCATCGAGAAATTCCGTGTTCCAAACATGCTATGTGCATCACGGATTCGACAAACTCTCTTTAATGAGTTGTGAACATTAGTATTACCGAATTTTCATCCACCAAACAAGGCATATTTACACGTAGAAAGACTTTTTCAGATTTAGTAGATATCTCCTAATGTCAGTTTCTAAAATCATGCAGTTTATGCAAAAAAATTCTCTTGGAGCGAGTTCTACTCAATAGACATGTAATTTATATTTTTTCCCTCACAATGACATTCCGTGTTCTGAACACGCAACATGCATCACTGATTCGAAAAATAATTTTTAAGGAGTTGTGAGCATGAGGATTACCAAACTTTCATCTGCCATAAAAGGCATATTTACACCTAGAAACCATTACTCTGAGTTCGCAGTGTTTTCCAAATATCAGTTTTGAATGTGAGGTAGTTTTTGCAGAAAAATGCTCTTGGGGTGACTTCTACACAATAGACATGTAATTTACATAGATTGTCTGACCGTGAAATTCCGTGTTCCGAGAAAGCTGCATGCATCAAAGAATCGACACAAATTCAATACAGATTTGTTAGCATGTGGATTACTGATCTTTCATCCATCATTAAACCCATAATGCACTTAGAAACATTTTCTCAGATTTCGAACTCTTTTCCTTATGCCAGTTTTGAAAATGAGGCAGATTTCACAGAAAAATACTTTTCGAGTGAGTTCTACCCAATAAATATGTTATTTACAATTTTCTTTCACCATGATATTCTGTGTTCTGAATATGATACGTGCATCACGGATTCGACAAACATTTTTTAATGAGTTGTGAACATGTGGATTACCAAACTTTCATCCACCAAACACGGCATATTTACACCTAGAAATGTTTCTCCTCGTTTGCAGATTTGTCCTAATGCCCGTTGCAAATAACAGGCAGATTTCACAGGAAAATTCTCTTCGATCGTGTTCTATCCAATAGAAATGAAATTTAAAATGTTTCACTTACCATGACATTCCTTGTTCATAACACGCTACATGCATATTGGATTAAAAATCATTCATGACTGAGTTGTGAGCATGTGGATTTCTGAACTTTCAACCACCATACAAGGTATATTTACACCTAGAAATATTGACTCTGCTTTCACAGCATTTTCCTAACTTCAGTTTCAAAATCATGACGTTTTCACAGAAAAAACATCTTCATGCGAGTTCTACTCAGTAGAATTGTAAATTAAATAGTTTCCCTCAAAGTGACTTTCCATTTTCTGAACACGCTACATGCA
This sequence comes from Camelus bactrianus, assembly GCF_048773025.1. Classification (NCBI taxonomy): domain Eukaryota; kingdom Metazoa; phylum Chordata; class Mammalia; order Artiodactyla; family Camelidae; genus Camelus; species Camelus bactrianus. The sequence continues at coordinate 136,552 of NC_133553.1, forward strand.
TCACGGATTTGACAAACATTCATTACTCAGTTGTGTGCATGTGGATTACAGAACTTTCATCCACCTTATAAGGCATAAATACACCTAGAAATATTTACTCTGATTTCACAGATTTTTCCTAACGTCAGTCTTGAAAATCATAAAGATTTCTCAGAAAAAATCTCTGCATGTGAGTTCTACCCATTAGAATTGCAATTTCAATTGTTTCCCACAAAGTGACTTTCCGTGGTCCGAACACACTGCATTCATCACGGATTTGACAAACATTAGTCAGTTGTGTGCCTGTGATTTACGGAATTTTCATCCACCATATAATGCATATATACACCTTGAAAATATTATTCTGATTTTGCAGCTTTTTCCTAACTGCAGTTTAGAATATCAGGCAACTTTTGCAGGATAATTCTCTTGTAGAGTGTTCTACACAATAGACATGTAATTTACATAGGTCCCCTCGCCATTACATACCGTGCTCCAAACATGCTACATGCACCGCAGTTCGACAAATATTAACTGCTGAGTTGTTAGCATGTGGATTAATGTACTTTCATCTACCATACAATGTATATATACAGCTAGAAGCATGTACTCAGTATTTGCAGATATTTCTTAATGCCAGTTTCGAAAATAAGACCGTTTTCACAGAAAAATCCTCTTGGAGTGAGTTCTATCCAATAGACTTGTAATTTACATAGTTTCAGTTACCATGACATTCCGTGTTCCGAATACATTACATATATCACAGATTCTACAACATTATTTATTGAGTGTAAGCATGTTCATTACAAACTTTCATCCACCACACAAGACATATTAGCACCTAGAAACATTAACTCTGAGTTCGCAGCAATTTTGTAACAGCAGTTTTGAAAATTAGGCATTTTTCTAAGGAAAAAACTTTTGGAGCGATTTCTACCCACTAGGCATGTAATTTACATAGATTCCATTGCTGTGAAATTACGTCTTTCGAACACGCTACATGCATAACGGATTTGACAAATATTCACTACAAATGTGTTTGCATGTGGATTACCGAACTTTCAACACAATAAAAGGCATAGTGACACTTTGAAGCATTTTCTCTGATTTCACAGAGATTTCCAATCGCCAGATTCCAAAATGCAGCAGATTTCACAGCAAAAACTCTTGGATCGAGTTCTACCCAAGAGACATGTAATTTACATAGATTCACTCACCGTGAAACTCCGTGTTCTGAACACGCTACATGCATCTCAGATTCCACAAATATTCACTACAGAGTTATTAGTATAAGTTTTACCGTACTTTCATCCACCATAGAAGGCATAATGACACTGACAAGCAATTTCTCATTTTTTGAATATTTTACCTAAAGCCAGTTTCAAAAATGAGGCAGTTTTCACAGAAAAATATTCTTGGGGAGAGTTCTACACAATAGACATGTAATTTACATAGATTCACTCACCATCAAAATCTGTGTTCTGACAAAGGAGCATGCATCAAGGTTTCGAAAAGTATTCACTACAGATTTGTTAGCATGTGCATTTCTGATCTTTCATCCACATACAAGTCATATTGACACTTAGAAGCATTTTCTCAGATTTCGAATATATTTCCTACTGCCATTTTTAAAAGTGAGGCAGATTTTGCAGAAAAATGCTTTTGGGTTCTACCCAATGGACATGAAATTTAAATGCTTCCATTCATCGAGAAATTCCGTGTTCCAAACATGCTATGTGCATCACGGATTCGACAAACTCTCTTTAATGAGTTGTGAACATTAGTATTACCGAATTTTCATCCCCCAAACAAGGCATATTTACACGTAGAAAAACTTTTTAAGATTTAGTACATATCTCCTAATGTCAGTTTCTAAATTCATGCAGTTTATGCAAAAAAATTCTCTTGGAGCGAGTTCTACTCAATAGACATGTAATTTACATTTTTTCCCTCAGTATGGTATTCCGTGATCTGAACACGCAACATGCATCACTGATTCGAAAAATAATTTTTAAGAAGTTGTGAGCATGAGGATTACCAAACTTTCATCTGCCATAAAAGGCATATTTACACCTAGAAACCATTACTCTGAGTTCGCAGTGTTTTCCAAATATCAGTTTTGAATGTGAGGTAGTTTTTGCAGAAAAATGCTCTTGGAGTGACTTCTACACAATAGACATGTAATTTACATAGATTGTCTGACCGTGAAATTCCGTGTTCCGAGAAAGCTGCATGCATCAAAGAATCGACACAAATTCAATACAGATTTGTTAGCATGTGGATTACTGATTTTTCATCCACCATTAAAGTCATATTGCACTTAGAAACATTTTCTCAGATTTCGAACTCTTTTCCTTATGCCAGTTTTGAAAATGAGGCAGATTTCACAGAAAAATACTTTTCGAGTGAGTTCTACCCAATAAATATGTAATTTACAATTTTCTTTCACCATGATATTCTGTGTTTTGAATATGATACGTGCATCACGGATTCGACAAACATTTTTTAATGAGTTGTGAACATGTGGATTACCAAACTTTCATCCACCAAACACGGCATATTTACACCTAGAAATGTTTCTCCTCGTTTGCAGATTTGTCCTAATGCCCGTTGCAAATAACAGGCAGATTTCACAGGAAAATTCTCTTTGATCGTGTTCTATCTAATAGAAATGAAATTTACAATGTTCACTTACCATGACATTCCGTGTTCATAACACGCTACATGCATATTGGATTTAGAAATCATTCATGACTGAGTTGTGAGCATGTGGATTTCTGAACTTTCAACCACCATACAAGGAATATTTACACCTAGAAATATTTACTCTGCTTTCATAGCTTATTCCTAACTTCAGTTTCAAAAATCATGAAGTTTTCGCAGAAAAAATTTCTTCATGCGAGTTCTACTCAGTAGAATTGTAATTTAAATAGTTTCCCTTAAAGTGACTTTCTATTTTCTGAACACGCTACATGCATCACGGATTTGACAAACATTCACTACTCAGTTGTGTGCATGTGGATTACAGAACTTTCATCCACCATACAAGGCATAAATACACCTAGAAATATTTACTCTGATTTCACAGATTTTTCCTAACGTCAGTCTCGAAAATCATAAAGATTTCTCAGAAAAAATCTCTGCATGTGAGTTCTACCCATTAGAATTGCAATTTCAATTGTTTCCCACAAAGTGACTTTCCGTGGTCCGAACACACTGCATTCATCACGGATTTGACAAACATTCATTAGTCAGTTGTGTGCCTGTGATTTACGGAACTTTCATCCACCATATAATGCATATATACACCTTGAAAATATTATTCTGATTTTGAAGCTTTTTCCTAACTGCAGTTTAGAATATCAGGCAACTTTTGCAGGATAATTCTCTTGTAGAGTGTTCTACACAATAGACATGTAATTTACATAGATCCCCTCGCCGTGACATACCGTGCTCCAAACATGCTACATGCACCGCAGTTCGACAAATATTAACTGCTGAGTTGTTAGCATGTGGATTAATGTACTTTCATCTACCATACAATGTATATATACAGCTAGAAGCATGTACTCAGTATTTGCAGATATTTCTTAATGCCAGTTTCGAAAATAAGACCGTTTTCACAGAAAAATCCTCTTGGAGTGAGTTCTATCCAATAGACTTGTAATTTACATAGTTTCAGTTACCATGACATTCCGTGTTCCGAATACATTACATGCATCACAGATTCTACAACATTCTTTATTGAGTGTAAGCATGTGCTTTACAAACTTTCATCCACCACACAAGACATATTAGCACCTAGAAACATTAACTCTGAGTTCGCAGCAATTTCCTAATAGCAGTTTTGAAAATTAAGCATTTTTCTAAGGAAAAAAGTGTTGGAGCGATTTCTACCCACTAGGCATGTAATTTACATAGATTCCATTGCTGTGAAATTACGTCTTTCGAACACGCTACATGCATAACGGATTTGACAAATATTCACTACAAATGTGTTTGCATGTGGATTACCGAACTTTCAACACAATAAAAGGCATAGTGACACTTAGAATCATTTTCTCTGATTTCACAGAGATTTCCAATCGCCAGATTCCAAAATGCAGCAGATTTCACAGCAAAAACTCTTGGATCGAGTTCTACCCAAGAGACATGTAATTTACATAGATTCACTCACCGTGAAACTCCGTGTTCTGAACACGCTACATGCATCTCAGATTCCACAAATATTCACTACAGAGTTATGAGCATATGTTTTACCGTACTTTCATCCACCATAGAAGGCATACTGACACTTACAAGCATTTTCTCATTTTTTGAAAATTTTACCTAAAGCCAGTTTCAAAAATGAGGCAGTTTTCACAGAAAAATATTCTTGGGGAGAGTTCTACACAATAGACATGTAATTTACATAGATTCACTCACCATCAAAATCTGTGTTCTGACAAATTTGCATGCATCAAGGTTTCGACAAGTATTCACTACAGATTTGTTAGCATGTGCATTTCTGATCTTTCATCCACATACAAGTCATATTGACACTTAGAAGCATTTTCTCAGATTTCGAATATATTTCCTACTGCCAGTTTTGAAAGTGAGGCAGATTTTGCAGAAAAATGCTTTTGGGGCGAGTTCTACCCAATGGACATGAAATTTAAATGCTTCCATTCATCGAGAAATTCCGTGTTCCAAACATGCTATGTGCATCATGGATTCGACAAACACTCTTTAATGAGTCGTGAACATTAGTATTACCGAATTTTCATCCACCAAACAAGGCATATTTACACGTAGAAAGACTTTTTCAGATTTAGTAGATATCTCCTAATGTCAGTTTCTGAAATCATGCAGTTTATGCAAAAGAATTCTCTTGGAGCGAGTTCTACTCAATAGACATGTAATTTACATTTTTTCCCTCAGTATGATATTCCGTGATCTGAACAAGCAACATGCATCACTGATTCGAAAAATAATCTTTAAGGAGTTGTGAGCAAGAGGATTACCAAACTGTCATCTGCCATAAAAGGCATATTTACACCTAGAAACCATTACTCTGAGTTCGCAGTGTTTTCCAAATGTCAGTTTTGAATGTGAGGTAGTTTTTGCAGAAAAATGCTCTTGGAGTGAGTTCTACACAATAGACATGTAATTTACATAGATTGGCTCACCATGAAATTCCGTGTTCCGAGAAAGCTGCATGCATCACAGAATCGACACAAATTCACTACAGATTTGTTAGCATGTGGATTACCATACTTTCATCCACCATACAAGGCTTAATGGCGCTTAAAAGCATTTTCTCATTTTTTGAAAGTTTTTCCTAACACCAATTTCGAAAATGAGGCATTTTTCACCGAAAAATTCTCTTGCAGAGAGTTCTACACAGTAGACACTTGATTTACATAGGTTCGATCACCGTCAAATTCTGTGTTCCGAGAAAGTTGCATGCATAACAGTTTTGACAAATATTCACTACAGAATTTTTTAGTATGTGGATTACTGTACTTTCATCCACCATTAAAATCATATTTGCCTTAGAAACATTTTCTCAGATTTCGAACTCTTTTCCTTATGCCAGTTTGAAAATGAGGCAGATTTCACAGAAAAATACTTTTGGAGTGAGTTCTACCCAATAAATATGTAATTTACAAAGTTTCTTTCACCATGATATTCTGTGTTCTGAATATGATACGTGCATCACGGATTGACAAACATTTTTTAATGAGTTGTGAACATGTGGATTACCAAACTTTCATCCACCAAACATGGCATATTTACACCTAGAAATGTTTCTCCTCTTTTGCAGATTTGTCCTAATGCCCGTTGCAAACAACAGGCAGATTTCACAGGAAAATCCTCTTCGATCGTGTTCTATCCAATAGACATGAAATTTACAATGTTTCACTTACCATGACATTCCGTGTTCATAACACGCTACATGCATACTGGATTTATAAAACATTCATTACTGATTCGAGAGCATGTGGATTTCCGAAATTTAACCCACCATACAAGGCATATTTACACCTAGAAATATTTACTCTGCTTTCACAGCTTTTTCCTAATTTCAGGTTTTAAAATCATGAAGTTTTCTCAGGAAAAAACCTCTTCAAGCGAGTTCTATCCAGAGGAATTGTAATTTAAGCAGTTTCCCTCAAAGTGACTTTCCGTTTTCTGAACATGCTTCATGCATCACGGATTTGACAAACGTTAATTACTCAGTTGTGTGCATGTGGATGACAGAACTTTCATCCACCATATAAGTCATATATACACCTAGAAATATTTACTCTGATTTCACTACTTTTTCCTACCGTCTGTTTTGAAAATCATGATGTTTTTGCAGAAGTAATCTCTGCAAGCGAGTTCGACCCAGTAGAATTGTAATTTCAATAGTTACCCACAAAGTGACTTTCCATGGTCCGAACATGCTAAATTCATCACGGATTTGACAAACATTCATTACTCAGTTGTGTGCATGTGGATTACAGAACTTTCATCCACCATACAAGGCATAAATACACCTAGAAATATTTACTCTGATTTCACAGATTTTTCCTAACGTCAGTCTCGAAAATCATAAAGATTTCTCAGAAAAAATCTCTGCATGTGAGTTCTACCCATTAGAATTGCAATTTCAATTGTTTCCCACAAAGTGACTTTCCGTGGTCCGAACACACTGCATTCATCACGGATTTGACAAACATTCATTAGTCAGTTGTGTGCCTGTGATTTACGGAACTTTCATCCACCATATAATGCATATATACACCTTGAAAATATTATTCTGATTTTGAAGCTTTTTCCTAACTGCAGTTTAGAATATCAGGCAACTTTTGCAGGATAATTCTCTTGTAGAGTGTTCTACACAATAGACATGTAATTTACATAGATCCCCTCGCCATGACATGCCGTGCTCCAAACATGCTACATGCACCGCAGTTCGACAAATATTAACTGCTGAGTTGTTAGCATGTGGATTAATGTACTTTCATCTACCATACAATGTATATATATACAGCTAGAAGCATGTACTCAGTATTTGCAGATATTTCTTAATGCCAGTTTCGAAAATAAGACCGTTTTCACAGAAAAATCCTCTTGGAGTGAGTTCTATCCAATAGACTTGTAATTTACATAGTTTCAGTTACCATGACATTCCGTGTTCCGAATACATTACATGCATCACAGATTCTACAACATTCTTTATTGAGTGTAAGCATGTGCTTTACAAACTTTCATCCACCACACAAGACATATTAGCACCTAGAAACATTAACTCTGAGTTCGCAGCAATTTCCTAATAGCAGTTTTGAAAATTAAGCATTTTTCTAAGGAAAAAAGTGTTGGAGCGATTTCTACCCACTAGGCATGTAATTTACATAGATTCCATTGCTGTGAAATTACGTCTTTCGAACACACTACATGCATAACGGATTTGACAAATATTCACTACAAATGTGTTTGCATGGGGATTACCGAACTTTCAACACAATAAAAGGCATAGTGACACTTAGAATCATTTTCTCTGATTTCACAGAGTTTTCCAATCGCCAGATTCCAAAATGCAGCAGATTTCACAGCAAAAAGCTCTTGGAGCAAGTTCTACCCAAGAGACATGTAATTTACATAGATTCACTCACCGTGAAACTCCGTGTTCTGAACACGCTACATGCATCTCAGATTCCACAAATATTCACTACAGAGTTATGAGCATATGTTTTACCGTACTTTCATCCACCATAGAAGGCATACTGACACTTACAAGCATTTTCTCATTTTTTGAAAGTTTTACCTAAAGCCAGTTTCAAAAATGAGGCAGTTTTCACAGAAAAATATTCTTGGAGGGAGTTCTTCACAATAGACATGTAATTTACATAGATTCTCTCACCGTCAAAATCTGTGTTCTGACAAATTTGCATGCATCAAGGTTTCGACAAGTATTCACTACAGATTTGTTAGCATGTGCATTTCTGATCTTTCATCCACATACATGTCATATTGACACTTAGAAGCATTTTCTCAGATTTCGAATATATTTCCTACTGCCAGTTTTGAAAGTGAGGCAGATTTTGCAGAAAAATGCTTTTGGAGTGAGTTCTACCCAATGGACATGAAATTTAAATGCTTCCACTCATCGAGAAATTCCGTGTTCCAAACATGCTATGTGCATCACGGATTCGACAAACACTCTTTAATGAGTTGTGAACATTAGTATTACCGAATTTTCATCCACCAAACAAGGCATATTTACACGTAGAAAGACTTTTTCAGATTTAGTAGATATCTCCTAATGTCAGTTTCTGAAATCATGCAGTTTATGCAAAAGAATTCTCTTGGAGCGAGTTCTACTCAATAGACATGTAATTTACATTTTTTCCCTCAGTATGATATTCCGTGATCTGAACACGCAACATGCATCACTGATTCGAAAAATAATCTTTAAGGAGTTGTGAGCATGAGGATTACCAAACTGTCATCTGCCATAAAAGGCACATTTACACCTAGAAACCATTACTCTGAGTTCGCAGTGTTTTCCAAATGTCAGTTTTGAATGTGAGGTAGTTTTTGCAGAAAAATGCTCTTGGAGTGAGTTCTACACAATAGACATGTAATTTACATAGATTGGCTCACCATGAAATTCCGTGTTCCGAGAAAGCTGCATGCATCACAGAATCGACACAAATTCACTACAGATTTGTTAGCATGTGGATTACCATACTTTCATCCACCATACAAGGCTTAATGGCGCTTAAAAGCATTTTCTCATTTTTTGAAAGTTTTTCCTAACACCAATTTCGAAAATGAGGCATTTTTCACCGAAAAATTCTCTTGCAGAGAGTTCTACACAGTAGACACTTGATTTACATAGGTTCGATCACCGTCAAATTCTGTGTTCCGAGAAAGTTGCATGCATAACAGTTTTGACAAATATTCACTACAGAATTTTTTAGTATGTGGATTACTGTACTTTCATCCACCATTAAAATCATATTTGCCTTAGAAACATTTTCTCAGATTTCGAACTCTTTTCCTTATGCCAGTTTGAAAATGAGGCAGATTTCACAGAAAAATACTTTTGGAGTGAGTTCTACCCAATAAATATGTAATTTACAAAGTTTCTTTCACCATGATATTCTGTGTTCTGAATATGATACGTGCATCACGGATTGACAAACATTTTTTAATGAGTTGTGAACATGTGGATTACCAAACTTTCATCCACCAAACATGGCATATTTACACCTAGAAATGTTTCTCCTCTTTTGCAGATTTGTCCTAATGCCCGTTGCAAACAACAGGCAGATTTCACAGGAAAATCCTCTTCGATCGTGTTCTATCCAATAGACATGAAATTTACAATGTTTCACTTACCATGACATTCCGTGTTCATAACACGCTACATGCATACTGGATTTATAAAACATTCATTACTGATTCGAGAGCATGTGGATTTCCGAAATTTAACCCACCATACAAGGCATATTTACACCTAGAAATATTTACTCTGCTTTCACAGCTTTTTCCTAATTTCAGGTTTTAAAATCATGAAGTTTTCTCAGGAAAAAACCTCTTCAAGCGAGTTCTATCCAGAGGAATTGTAATTTAAGCAGTTTCCCTCAAAGTGACTTTCCGTTTTCTGAACATGCTTCATGCATCACGGATTTGACAAACGTTAATTACTCAGTTGTGTGCATGTGGATGACAGAACTTTCATCCACCATATAAGTCATATATACACCTAGAAATATTTACTCTGATTTCACTACTTTTTCCTACCGTCTGTTTTGAAAATCATGATGTTTTTGCAGAAGTAATCTCTGCAAGCGAGTTCGACCCAGTAGAATTGTAATTTCAATAGTTACCCACAAAGTGACTTTCCATGGTCCGAACATGCTAAATTCATCACGGATTTGACAAACATTCATTACTCAGTTGTGTGCATGTGGATTACAGAACTTTCATCCACCATACAAGGCATAAATACACCTAGAAATATTTACTCTGATTTCACAGATTTTTCCTAACGTCAGTCTCGAAAATCATAAAGATTTCTCAGAAAAAATCTCTGCATGTGAGTTCTACCCATTAGAATTGCAATTTCAATTGTTTCCCACAAAGTGACTTTCCGTGGTCCGAACACACTGCATTCATCACGGATTTGACAAACATTCATTAGTCAGTTGTGTGCCTGTGATTTACGGAACTTTCATCCACCATATAATGCATATATACACCTTGAAAATATTATTCTGATTTTGAAGCTTTTTCCTAACTGCAGTTTAGAATATCAGGCAACTTTTGCAGGATAATTCTCTTGTAGAGTGTTCTACACAATAGACATGTAATTTACATAGATCCCCTCGCCATGACATGCCGTGCTCCAAACATGCTACATGCACCGCAGTTCGACAAATATTAACTGCTGAGTTGTTAGCATGTGGATTAATGTACTTTCATCTACCATACAATGTATATATATACAGCTAGAAGCATGTACTCAGTATTTGCAGATATTTCTTAATGCCAGTTTCGAAAATAAGACCGTTTTCACAGAAAAATCCTCTTGGAGTGAGTTCTATCCAATAGACTTGTAATTTACATAGTTTCAGTTACCATGACATTCCGTGTTCCGAATACATTACATGCATCACAGATTCTACAACATTCTTTATTGAGTGTAAGCATGTGCTTTACAAACTTTCATCCACCACACAAGACATATTAGCACCTAGAAACAGTAACTCTGAGTTCGCAGCAATTTCCTAATAGCAGTTTTGAAAATTAAGCATTTTTCTAAGGAAAAAAGTGTTGGAGCGATTTCTACCCACTAGGCATGTAATTTACATAGATTCCATTGCTGTGAAATTACGTCTTTCGAACACACTACATGCATAACGGATTTGACAAATATTCACTACAAATGTGTTTGCATGGGGATTACCGAACTTTCAACACAATAAAAGGCATAGTGACACTTAGAATCATTTTCTCTGATTTCACAGAGTTTTCCAATCGCCAGATTCCAAAATGCAGCAGATTTCACAGCAAAAAGCTCTTGGAGCAAGTTCTACCCAAGAGACATGTAATTTACATAGATTCACTCACCGTGAAACTCCGTGTTCTGAACACGCTACATGCATCTCAGATTCCACAAATATTCACTACAGAGTTATGAGCATATGTTTTACCGTACTTTCATCCACCATAGAAGGCATACTGACACTTACAAGCATTTTCTCATTTTTTGAAAGTTTTACCTAAAGCCAGTTTCAAAAATGAGGCAGTTTTCACAGAAAAATATTCTTGGAGGGAGTTCTTCACAATAGACATGTAATTTACATAGATTCTCTCACCGTCAAAATCTGTGTTCTGACAAATTTGCATGCATCAAGGTTTCGACAAGTATTCACTACAGATTTGTTAGCATGTGCATTTCTGATCTTTCATCCACATACATGTCATATTGACACTTAGAAGCATTTTCTCAGATTTCGAATATATTTCCTACTGCCAGTTTTGAAAGTGAGGCAGATTTTGCAGAAAAATGCTTTTGGAGTGAGTTCTACCCAATGGACATGAAATTTAAATGCTTCCACTCATCGAGAAATTCCGTGTTCCAAACATGCTATGTGCATCACGGATTCGACAAACACTCTTTAATGAGTTGTGAACATTAGTATTACCGAATTTTCATCCACCAAACAAGGCATATTTACACGTAGAAAGACTTTTTCAGATTTAGTAGATATCTCCTAATGTCAGTTTCTGAAATCATGCAGTTTATGCAAAAGAATTCTCTTGGAGCGAGTTCTACTCAATAGACATGTAATTTACATTTTTTCCCTCAGTATGATATTCCGTGATCTGAACACGCAACATGCATCACTGATTCGAAAAATAATCTTTAAGGAGTTGTGAGCATGAGGATTACCAAACTGTCATCTGCCATAAAAGGCATATTTACACCTAGAAACCATTACTCTGAGTTCGCAGTGTTTTCCAAATGTCAGTTTTGAATGTGAGGTAGTTTTTGCAGAAAAATGCTCTTGGAGTGAGTTCTACACAATAGACATGTAATTTACATAGATTGGCTCACCGTGAAATTCCGTGTTCCGAGAAAGTTGCATGCATCACAGAATCGACACAAATTCACTACAGATTTGTTAGCATGTGGATTACCGTACTTTCATCCACCATACAAGGCATAATGGCGCTTACAAGCATTTTCTCATTTTTTGAAAGTTTTTCCTAACGCCAGTTTCGAAAATGAGGCAGTTTTCACCGAAAAATTCTCTTGCAGAGAGTTCTACACAGTAGACATTTGATTTACATAGGTTCGATCACCGTCAAATTCTGTGTTCCGAGAAAGTTGCATGCATAACAGTTTCGACAAATATTCACTACAGAATTTTTTAGCATGTGGATTACTGTACTTTCATCCACCATTAAAGTCATATTTGCCTTAGAAACATTTTCTCAGATTTCGAACTCTTTTCCTTATGCCAGTTTTGAAAATGAGGCAGATTTCACAGAAAAATACTTTTGGAGTGAGTTCTACCCAATAAATATGTAATTTACAAAGTTTCTTTCACCATGATATTCTGTGTTCTGAATATGATACGTGCATCACGGATTCGACAAACATTTTTAATGAGTTGTGTACATGTGGATTACCAAACTTTCATCCACCAAACATGGCATATTTACACCTAGAAATGTTTCTCCTCTTTTGCAGATTTGTCCTAATGCCCGTTGCAAATAACAGGCAGATTTCACAGGAAAATCCTCTTCGATCGTGTTCTATCCAATAGACATGAAATTTACAATGTTTCACTTACCATGACATTCCGTGTTCATAACACGCTACATGCATACTGGATTTATAAAACATTCATTACTGATTCGAGAGCATGTGGATTTCCGAAATTTAACCCACCATACAAGGCATATTTACACCTAGAAATATTTACTCTGCTTTCACAGCTTTTTCCTAATTTCAGGTTTTAAAATCATGAAGTTTTCTCAGGAAAAAACCTCTTCAAGCGAGTTCTATCCAGAGGAATTGTAATTTAAGCAGTTTCCCTCAAAGTGACTTTCCGTTTTCTGAACATGCTTCATGCATCACGGATTTGACAAACGTTAATTACTCAGTTGTGTGCATGTGGATGACAGAACTTTCATCCACCATATAAGTCATATATACACCTAGAAATATTTACTCTGATTTCACTACTTTTTCCTACCGTCTGTTTTGAAAATCATGATGTTTTTGCAGAAGTAATCTCTGCAAGCGAGTTCGACCCAGTAGAATTGTAATTTCAATAGTTACCCACAAAGTGACTTTCCATGGTCTGAACATGCTAAATTCATCACGGATTTGACAAACATTCATTACTCAGTTGTGTGCATGTGGATTACAGAACTTTCATCCACCATACAAGGCATAAATACACCTAGAAATATTTACTCTGATTTCACAGATTTTTCCTAACGTCAGTCTCGAAAATCATAAAGATTTCTCAGAAAAAATCTCTGCATGTGAGTTCTACCCATTAGAATTGCAATTTCAATTGTTTCCCACAAAGTGACTTTCCGTGGTCCGAACACACTGCATTCATCACGGATTTGACAAACATTCATTAGTCAGTTGTGTGCCTGTGATTTACGGAACTTTCATCCACCATATAATGCATATATACACCTTGAAAATATTATTCTGATTTTGAAGCTTTTTCCTAACTGCAGTTTAGAATATCAGGCAACTTTTGCAGGATAATTCTCTTGTAGAGTGTTCTACACAATAGACATGTAATTTACATAGGTCCCCTCGCCGTGACATGCCGTGCTCCAAACATGCTACATGCACCGCAGTTCGACAAATATTAACTGCTGAGTTGTTAGCATGTGGATTAATGTACTTTCATCTACCATACAATGTATATATATACAGCTAGAAGCATGTACTCAGTATTTGCAGATATTTCTTAATGCCAGTTTCGAAAATAAGACCGTTTTCACAGAAAAATCCTCTTGGAGTGAGTTCTATCCAATAGACTTGTAATTTACATAGTTTCAGTTACCATGACATTCCGTGTTCCGAATACATTACATGCATCACAGATTCTACAACATTCTTTATTGAGTGTAAGCATGTGCTTTACAAACTTTCATCCACCACACAAGACATATTAGCACCTAGAAACATTAACTCTGAGTTCGCAGCAATTTCCTAATAGCAGTTTTGAAAATTAAGCATTTTTCTAAGGAAAAAAGTGTTGGAGCGATTTCTACCCACTAGGCATGTAATTTACATAGATTCCATTGCTGTGAAATTACGTCTTTCGAACACGCTACATGCATAACGGATTTGACAAATATTCACTACAAATGTGTTTGCATGTGGATTACCGAACTTTCAACACAATAAAAGGCATAGTGACACTTAGAATCATTTTCTCTGATTTCACAGAGATTTCCAATCGCCAGATTCCAAAATGCAGCAGATTTCACAGCAAAAAGCTCTTGGAGCAAGTTCTACCCAAGAGACATGTAATTTACATAGATTCACTCACCGTGAAACTCCGTGTTCTGAACACGCTACATGCATCTCAGATTCCACAAATATTCACTACAGAGTTATGAGCATATGTTTTACCGTACTTTCATCCACCATAGAAGGCATACTGACACTTACAAGCATTTTCTCATTTTTTGAAAGTTTTACCTAAAGCCAGTTTCAAAAATGAGGCAGTTTTCACAGAAAAATATTCTTGGAGAGAGTTCTTCACAATAGACATGTAATTTACATAGATTCTCTCACCGTCAAAATCTGTGTTCTGACAAATTTGCATGCATCAAGGTTTCGACAAGTATTCACTACAGATTTGTTAGCATGTGCATTTCTGATCTTTCATCCACATACAAGTCATATTGACACTTAGAAGCATTTTCTCAGATTTCGAATATATTTCCTATTGCCAGTTTTGAAAGTGAGGCAGATTTTGCAGATAAATGCTTTTGGAGCGAGTTCTACCCAATGGACATGAAATTTAAATGCTTCCACTCATCGAGAAATTCCGTGTTCCAAACATGCTATGTGCATCACGGATTCGACAAACACTCTTTAATGAGTTGTGAACATTAGTATTACCGAATTTTCATCCACCAAACAAGGCATATTTACACGTAGAAAGACTTTTTCAGATTTAGTAGATATCTCCTAATGTCAGTTTCTGAAATCATGCAGTTTATGCAAAAGAATTCTCTTGGAGCGAGTTCTACTCAATAGACATGTAATTTACATTTTTTCCCTCAGTATGATATTCCGTGATCTGAACACGCAACATGCATCACTGATTCGAAAAATAATCTTTAAGGAGTTGTGAGCATGAGGATTACCAAACTGTCATCTGCCATAAAAGGCATATTTACACCTAGAAACCATTACTCTGAGTTCGCAGTGTTTTCCAAATGTCAGTTTTGAATGTGAGGTAGTTTTTGCAGAAAAATGCTCTTGGAGTGAGTTCTACACAATAGACATGTAATTTACATAGATTGGCTCACCGTGAAATTCCGTGTTCCGAGAAAGCTGCATGCATCACAGAATCGACACAAATTCACTACAGATTTGTTAGCATGTGGATTACCGTACTTTCATCCACCATACAAGGCATAATGGCGCTTACAAGCATTTTCTCATTTTTTGAAAGTTTTTCCTAACGCCAGTTTCGAAAATGAGGCAGTTTTCACCGAAAAATTCTCTTGCAGAGAGTTCTACACAGTAGACATTTGATTTACATAGGTTCGATCACCGTCAAATTCTGTGTTCCGAGAAAGTTGCATGCATAACAGTTTCGACAAATATTCACTACAGAATTTTTTAGCATGTGGATTACTGTACTTTCATCCACCATTAAAGTCATATTTGCCTTAGAAACATTTTCTCAGATTTCGAACTCTTTTCCTTATGCCAGTTTTGAAAATGAGGCAGATTTCACAGAAAAATACTTTTGGAGTGAGTTCTACCCAATAAATATGTAATTTACAAAGTTTCTTTCACCATGATATTCTGTGTTCTGAATATGATACGTGCATCACGGATTCGACAAACATTTTTAATGAGTTGTGTACATGTGGATTACCAAACTTTCATCCACCAAACATGGCATATTTACACCTAGAAATGTTTCTCCTCTTTTGCAGATTTGTCCTAATGCCCGTTGCAAATAACAGGCAGATTTCACAGGAAAATCCTCTTCGATCGTGTTCTATCCAATAGACATGAAATTTACAATGTTTCACTTACCATGACATTCCGTGTTCATAACACGCTACATGCATACTGGATTTATAAAACATTCATTACTGATTCGAGAGCATGTGGATTTCCGAAATTTAACCCACCATACAAGGCATATTTACACCTAGAAATATTTACTCTGCTTTCACAGCTTTTTCCTAATTTCAGGTTTTAAAATCATGAAGTTTTCTCAGGAAAAAACCTCTTCAAGCGAGTTCTATCCAGAGGAATTGTAATTTAAGCAGTTTCCCTCAAAGTGACTTTCCGTTTTCTGAACATGCTTCATGCATCACGGATTTGACAAACGTTAATTACTCAGTTGTGTGCATGTGGATGACAGAACTTTCATCCACCATAGAAGTCATATATACACCTAGAAATATTTACTCTGATTTCACTACCTTTTCCTACCGTCTGTTTTGAAAATCATGATGTTTTTGCAGAAGTAATCTCTGCAAGCGAGTTCGACCCAGTAGAATTGTAATTTCAATAGTTACCCACAAAGTGACTTTCCATGGTCCGAACATGCTAAATTCATCACGGATTTGACAAACATTCATTACTCAGTTGTGTGCATGTGGATTACAGAACTTTCATCCACCATACAAGGCATAAATACACCTAGAAATATTTACTCTGATTTCACAGATTTTTCCTAACGTCAGTCTCGAAAATCATAAAGATTTCTCAGAAAAAATCTCTGCATGTGAGTTCTACCCATTAGAATTGCAATTTCAATTGTTTCCCACAAAGTGACTTTCCGTGGTCCGAACACACTGCATTCATCACGGATTTGACAAACATTCATTAGTCAGTTGTGTGCCTGTGATTTACGGAACTTTCATCCACCATATAATGCATATATACACCTTGAAAATATTATTCTGATTTTGAAGCTTTTTCCTAACTGCAGTTTAGAATATCAGGCAACTTTTGCAGGATAATTCTCTTGTAGAGTGTTCTACACAATAGACATGTAATTTACATAGATCCCCTCGCCGTGACATGCCGTGCTCCAAACATGCTACATGCACCGCAGTTCGACAAATATTAACTGCTGAGTTGTTAGCATGTGGATTAATGTACTTTCATCTACCATACAATGTATATATATACAGCTAGAAGCATGTACTCAGTATTTGCAGATATTTCTTAATGCCAGTTTCGAAAATAAGACCGTTTTCACAGAAAAATCCTCTTCGAGTGAGTTCTATCCAATAGACTTGTAATTTACATAGTTTCAGTTACCATGACATTCCGTGTTCCGAATACATTACATGCATCACAGATTCTACAACATTCTTTATTGAGTGTAAGCATGTGCTTTACAAACTTTCATCCACCACACAAGACATATTAGCACCTAGAAACATTAACTCTGAGTTCGCAGCAATTTCCTAATAGCAGTTTTGAAAATTAAGCATTTTTCTAAGGAAAAAAGTGTTGGAGCGATTTCTACCCACTAGGCATGTAATTTACATAGATTCCATTGCTGTGAAATTACGTCTTTCGAACACGCTACATGCATAACGGATTTGACAAATATTCACTACAAATGTGTTTGCATGTGGATTACCGAACTTTCAACACAATAAAAGGCATAGTGACACTTAGAATCATTTTCTCTGATTTCACAGAGATTTCCAATCGCCAGATTCCAAAATGCAGCAGATTTCACAGCAAAAAGCTCTTGGAGCAAGTTCTACCCAAGAGACATGTAATTTACATAGATTCACTCACCGTGAAACTCCGTGTTCTGAACACGCTACATGCATCTCAGATTCCACAAATATTCACTACAGAGTTATGAGCATATGTTTTACCGTACTTTCATCCACCATAGAAGGCATACTGACACTTACAAGCATTTTCTCATTTTTTGAAAGTTTTACCTAAAGCCAGTTTCAAAAATGAGGCAGTTTTCACAGAAAAATATTCTTGGAGAGAGTTCTTCACAATAGACATGTAATTTACATAGATTCTCTCACCGTCAAAATCTGTGTTCTGACAAATTTGCATGCATCAAGGTTTCGACAAGTATTCACTACAGATTTGTTAGCATGTGCATTTCTGATCTTTCATCCACATACAAGTCATATTGACACTTAGAAGCATTTTCTCAGATTTCGAATATATTTCCTACTGCCAGTTTTGAAAGTGAGGCAGATTTTGCAGAAAAATGCTTTTGGAGTGAGTTCTACCCAATGGACATGAAATTTAAATGCTTCCACTCATCGAGAAATTCCGTGTTCCAAACATGCTATGTGCATCACGGATTCGACAAACACTCTTTAATGAGTTGTGAACATTAGTATTACCGAATTTTCATCCACCAAACAAGGCATATTTACACGTAGAAAGACTTTTTCAGATTTAGTAGATATCTCCTAATGTCAGTTTCTGAAATCATGCAGTTTATGCAAAAGAATTCTCTTGGAGCGAGTTCTACTCAATAGACATGTAATTTACATTTTTTCCCTCAGTATGATATTCCGTGATATGAACACACAACATGCATCACTGATTCGAAAAATAATCTTTAAGGAGTTGTGAGCATGAGGATTACCAAACTGTCATCTGCCATAAAAAGCATATTTACACCTAGAAACCATTACTCTGAGTTCGCAGTTTTTTCCAAATGTCAGTTTTGAATGTGAGGTAGTTTTTGCAGAAAACTGCTCTTGGAGTGAGTTCTACACAATAGACATGTAATTTACATAGATTGGCTCACCGTGAAATTCCGTGTTCCGAGAAAGCTGCATGCATCACAGAATCGACACAAATTCACTACAGATTTGTTAGCATGTGGATTACCGTACTTTCATCCACCATACAAGGCATAATGGCGCTTACAAGCATTTTCTCATTTTTTGAAAGTTTTTCCTAACGCCAGTTTCGAAAATGAGGCAGTTTTCACCGAAAAATTCTCTTGCAGAGAGTTCTACACAGTAGACATTTGATTTACATAGGTTCGATCACCGTCAAATTCTGTGTTCCGAGAAAGTTGCATGCATAACTGTTTCGACAAATATTCACTACAGAATTTTTTAGCATGTGGATTACTGTACTTTCATCCACCATTAAAGTCATATTTGCCTTAGAAACATTTTCTCAGATTTCGAACTCTTTTCCTTATGCCAGTTTTGAAAATGAGGCAGATTTCACAGAAAAATACTTTTGGAGTGAGTTCTACCCAATAAATATGTAATTTACAAAGTTTCTTTCACCATGATATTCTGTGTTCTGAATATGATACGTGCATCACGGATTCGACAAACATTTTTAATGAGTTGTGTACATGTGGATTACCAAACTTTCATCCACCAAACATGGCATATTTACACCTAGAAATGTTTCTCCTCTTTTGCAGATTTGTCCTCATGCCCGTTGCAAATAACAGGCAGATTTCACAGGAAAATCCTCTTCGATCGTGTTCTATCCAATAGACATGAAATTTACAATGTTTCACTTACCATGACATTCCGTGTTCATAACACGCTACATGCATACTGGATTTATAAAACATTCATTACTGATTCGAGAGCATGTGGATTTCCGAAATTTAACCCACCATACAAGGCATATTTACACCTAGAAATATTTACTCTGCTTTCACAGCTTTTTCCTAATTTCAGGTTTTAAAATCATGAAGTTTTCTCAGGAAAAAACCTCTTCAAGCGAGTTCTATCCAGAGGAATTGTAATTTAAGCAGTTTCCCTCAAAGTGACTTTCCGTTTTCTGAACATGCTTCATGCATCACGGATTTGACAAACGTTAATTACTCAGTTGTGTGCATGTGGATGACAGAACTTTCATCCACCATAGAAGTCATATATACACCTAGAAATATTTACTCTGATTTCACTACTTTTTCCTACCGTCTGTTTTGAAAATCATGATGTTTTTGCAGAAGTAATCTCTGCAAGCGAGTTCGACCCAGTAGAATTGTAATTTCAATAGTTACCCACAAAGTGACTTTCCATGGTCCGAACATGCTAAATTCATCACGGATTTGACAAACATTCATTACTCAGTTGTGTGCATGTGGATTACAGAACTTTCATCCACCATACAAGGCATAAATACACCTAGAAATATTTACTCTGATTTCACAGATTTTTCCTAACGTCAGTCTCGAAAATCATAAAGATTTCTCAGAAAAAATCTCTGCATGTGAGTTCTACCCATTAGAATTGCAATTTCAATTGTTTCCCACAAAGTGACTTTCCGTGGTCCGAACACACTGCATTCATCACGGATTTGACAAACATTCATTAGTCAGTTGTGTGCCTGTGATTTACGGAACTTTCATCCACCATATAATGCATATATACACCTTGAAAATATTATTCTGATTTTGAAGCTTTTTCCTAACTGCAGTTTAGAATATCAGGCAACTTTTGCAGGATAATTCTCTTGTAGAGTGTTCTACACAATAGACATGTAATTTACATAGATCCCCTCGCCGTGACATGCCGTGCTCCAAACATGCTACATGCACCGCAGTTCGACAAATATTAACTGCTGAGTTGTTAGCATGTGGATTAATGTACTTTCATCTACCATACAATGTATATATATACAGCTAGAAGCATGTACTCAGTATTTGCAGATATTTCTTAATGCCAGTTTCGAAAATAAGACCGTTTTCACAGAAAAATCCTCTTGGAGTGAGTTCTATCCAATAGACTTGTAATTTACATAGTTTCAGTTACCATGACATTCCGTGTTCCGAATACATTACATGCATCACAGATTCTACAACATTCTTTATTGAGTGTAAGCATGTGCTTTACAAACTTTCATCCACCACACAAGACATATTAGCACCTAGAAACATTAACTCTGAGTTCGCAGCAATTTCCTAATAGCAGTTTTGAAAATTAAGCATTTTTCTAAGGAAAAAAGTGTTGGAGCGATTTCTACCCACTAGGCATGTAATTTACATAGATTCCATTGCTGTGAAATTACGTCTTTCGAACACGCTACATGCATAACGGATTTGACAAATATTCACTACAAATGTGTTTGCATGTGGATTACCGAACTTTCAACACAATAAAAGGCATAGTGACACTTAGAATCATTTTCTCTGATTTCACAGAGATTTCCAATCGCCAGATTCCAAAATGCAGCAGATTTCACAGCAAAAAGCTCTTGGAGCAAGTTCTACCCAAGAGACATGTAATTTACATAGATTCACTCACCGTGAAACTCCGTGTTCTGAACACGCTACATGCATCTCAGATTCCACAAATATTCACTACAGAGTTATGAGCATATGTTTCACCGTACTTTCATCCACCATAGAAGGCATACTGACACTTACAAGCATTTTCTCATTTTTTGAAAGTTTTACCTAAAGCCAGTTTCAAAAATGAGGCAGTTTTCACAGAAAAATATTCTTGGAGAGAGTTCTTCACAATAGACATGTAATTTACATAGATTCTCTCACCGTCAAAATCTGTGTTCTGACAAATTTGCATGCATCAAGGTTTCGACAAGTATTCACTACAGATTTATTAGCATGTGCATTTCTGATCTTTCATCCACATACAAGTCATATTGACACTTAGAAGCATTTTCTCAGATTTCGAATATATTTCCTACTGCCAGTTTTGAAAGTGAGGCAGATTTTGCAGAAAAATGCTTTTGGAGTGAGTTCTACCCAATGGACATGAAATTTAAATGCTTCCACTCATCGAGAAATTCCGTGTTCCAAACATGCTATGTGCATCACGGATTCGACAAACACTCTTTAATGAGTTGTGAACATTAGTATTACCGAATTTTCATCCACCAAACAAGGCATATTTACACGTAGAAAGACTTTTTCAGATTTAGTAGATATCTCCTAATGTCAGTTTCTGAAATCATGCAGTTTATGCAAAAGAATTCTCTTGGAGCGAGTTCTACTCAATAGACATGTAATTTACATTTTTTCCCTCAGTATGATATTCCGTGATATGAACACACAACATGCATCACTGATTCGAAAAATAATCTTTAAGGAGTTGTGAGCATGAGGATTACCAAACTGTCATCTGCCATAAAAGGCATATTTACACCTAGAAACCATTACTCTGAGTTCGCAGTGTTTTCCAAATGTCAGTTTTGAATGTGAGGTAGTTTTTGCAGAAAACTGCTCTTGGAGTGAGTTCTACACAATAGACATGTAATTTACATAGATTGGCTCACCGTGAAATTCCGTGTTCCGAGAAAGCTGCATGCATCACAGAATCGACACAAATTCACTACAGATTTGTTAGCATGTGGATTACCGTACTTTCATCCACCATACAAGGCATAATGGCGCTTACAAGCATTTTCTCATTTTTTGAAAGTTTTTCCTAACGCCAGTTTCGAAAATGAGGCAGTTTTCACCGAAAAATTCTCTTGCAGAGAGTTCTACACAGTAGACATTTGATTTACATAGGTTCGATCACCGTCAAATTCTGTGTTCCGAGAAAGTTGCATGCATAACAGTTTCGACAAATATTCACTGCAGAATTTTTTAGCATGTGGATTACTGTACTTTCATCCACCATTAAAGTCATATTTGCCTTAGAAACATTTTCTCAGATTTCGAACTCTTTTCCTTATGCCAGTTTTGAAAATGAGGCAGATTTCACAGAAAAATACTTTTGGAGTGAGTTCTACCCAATAAATATGTAATTTACAAAGTTTCTTTCACCATGATATTCTGTGTTCTGAATATGATACGTGCATCACGGATTCGACAAACATTTTTAATGAGTTGTGTACATGTGGATTACCAAACTTTCATCCACCAAACATGGCATATTTACACCTAGAAATGTTTCTCCTCTTTTGCAGATTTGTCCTCATGCCCGTTGCAAATAACAGGCAGATTTCACAGGAAAATCCTCTTCGATCGTGTTCTATCCAATAGACATGAAATTTACAATGTTTCACTTACCATGACATTCCGTGTTCATAACACGCTACATGCATACTGGATTTATAAAACATTCATTACTGATTCGAGAGCATGTGGATTTCCGAAATTTAACCCACCATACAAGGCATATTTACACCTAGAAATATTTACTCTGCTTTCACAGCTTTTTCCTAATTTCAGGTTTTAAAATCATGAAGTTTTCTCAGGAAAAAACCTCTTCAAGCGAGTTCTATCCAGAGGAATTGTAATTTAAGCAGTTTCCCTCAAAGTGACTTTCCGTTTTCTGAACATGCTTCATGCATCACGGATTTGACAAACGTTAATTACTCAGTTGTGTGCATGTGGATGACAGAACTTTCATCCACCATAGAAGTCATATATACACCTAGAAATATTTACTCTGATTTCACTACTTTTTCCTACCGTCTGTTTTGAAAATCATGATGTTTTTGCAGAAGTAATCTCTGCAAGCGAGTTCGACCCAGTAGAATTGTAATTTCAATAGTTACCCACAAAGTGACTTTCCATGGTCCGAACATGCTAAATTCATCACGGATTTGACAAACATTCATTACTCAGTTGTGTGCATGTGGATTACAGTACTTTCATCCACCATACAAGGCATAAATACACCTAGAAATATTTACTCTGATTTCACAGATTTTTCCTAACGTCAGTCTCGAAAATCATAAAGATTTCTCAGAAAAAATCTCTGCATGTGAGTTCTACCCATTAGAATTGCAATTTCAATTGTTTCCCACAAAGTGACTTTCCGTGGTCCGAACACACTGCATTCATCACGGATTTGACAAACATTCATTAGTCAGTTGTGTGCCTGTGATTTACGGAACTTTCATCCACCATATAATGCATATATACACCTTGAAAATATTATTCTGATTTTGAAGCTTTTTCCTAACTGCAGTTTAGAATATCAGGCAACTTTTGCAGGATAATTCTCTTGTAGAGTGTTCTACACAATAGACATGTAATTTACATAGATCCCCTCGCCGTGACATACCGTGCTCCAAACATGCTATATGCACCGCAGTTCGACAAATATTAACTGCTGAGTTGTTAGCATGTGGATTAATGTACTTTCATCTACCATACAATGTATATATATACAGCTAGAAGCATGTACTCAGTATTTGAAGATATTTCTTTATGCCAGTTTCGAAAATAAGACCGTTTTCACAGAAAAATCCTCTTGGAGTGAGTTCTATCCAATAGACTTGTAATTTACATAGTTTCAGTTACCATGACATTCCGTGTTCCGAATACATTACATGCATCACAGATTCTACATTCTTTATTGAGTGTAAGCATGTGCTTTACAAACTTTCATCCACCACTCAAGACATATTAGCACCTAGAAACATTAACTCTGAGTTCGCAGCAATTTCCTAATAGCAGTTTTGAAAATTAAGCATTTTTCTAAGGAAAAAAGTGTTGGAGCGATTTCTACCCACTAGGCATGTAATTTACATAGATTCCATTGCTGTGAAATTACGTCTTTCGAACACGCTACATGCATAACGGATTTGACAAATATTCACTACAAATGTGTTTGCATGTGGATTACCGAACTTTCAACACAATAAAAGGCATAGTGACACTTAGAATCATTTTCTCTGATTTCACAGAGATTTCCAATCGCCAGATTCCAAAATGCAGCAGATTTCACAGCAAAAAGCTCTTGGAGCAAGTTCTACCCAAGAGACATGTAATTTACATAGATTCACTCACCGTGAAACTCCGTGTTCTGAACACGCTACATGCATCTCAGATTCCACAAATATTCACTACAGAGTTATGAGCATATGTTTTACCGTACTTTCATCCACCATAGAAGGCATACTGACACTTACAAGCATTTTCTCATTTTTTGAAAGTTTTACCTAAAGCCAGTTTCAAAAATGAGGCAGTTTTCACAGAAAAATATTCTTGGAGAGAGTTCTTCACAATAGACATGTAATTTACATAGATTCTCTCACCGTCAAAATCTGTGTTCTGACAAATTTGCATGCATCAAGGTTTCGACAAGTATTCACTACAGATTTGTTAGCATGTGCATTTCTGATCTTTCATCCACATACAAGTCATATTGACACTTAGAAGCATTTTCTCAGATTTCGAATATATTTCCTACTGCCAGTTTTGAAAGTGAGGCAGATTTTGCAGAAAAATGCTTTTGGAGTGAGTTCTACCCAATGGACATGAAATTTAAATGCTTCCACTCATCGAGAAATTCCGTGTTCCAAACATGCTATGTGCATCACGGATTCGACAAACACTCTTTAATGAGTTGTGAACATTAGTATTACCGAATTTTCATCCACCAAACAAGGCATATTTACACGTAGAAAGACTTTTTCAGATTTAGTAGATATCTCCTAATGTCAGTTTCTGAAATCATGCAGTTTATGCAAAAGAATTCTCTTGGAGCGAGTTCTACTCAATAGACATGTAATTTACATTTTTTCCCTCAGTATGATATTCCGTGATCTGAACACGCAACATGCATCACTGATTCGAAAAATAATCTTTAAGGAGTTGTGAGCATGAGGATTACCAAACTGTCATCTGCCATAAAAGGCATATTTACACCTAGAAACCATTACTCTGAGTTCGCAGTGTTTTCCAAATGTCAGTTTTGAATGTGAGGTAGTTTTTCCAGAAAACTGCTCTTGGAGTGAGTTCTACACAATAGACATGTAATTTACATAGATTGGCTCACCGTGAAATTCCGTGTTCTGAGAAAGCTGCATGCATCACAGAATCGACACAAATTCACTACAGATTTGTTAGCATGTGGATTACCATACTTTCATCCACCATACAAGGCATAATGGCGCTTACAAGCATTTTCTCATTTTTTGAAAGATTTTCCTAATGCCAGTTTCGAAAATGAGGCAGTTTTCACCGAAAAATTCTCTTGCAGAGAGTTCTACACAGTAGACATTTGATTTACATAGGTTCGATCACCGTCAAATTCTGTGTTCCGAGAAAGTTGCATGCATAACAGTTTCAACAAATATTCACTACAGAATTTTTTAGCATGTGGATTACTGTACTTTCATCCACCATTAAAGTCATATTTGCCTTAGAAACATTTTCTCAGATTTCGAACTCTTTTCCTTATGCCAGTTTTGAAAATGAGGCAGATTTCACAGAAAAATACTTTTGGAGTGAGTTCTACCCAATAAATATGTAATTTACAAAGTTTCTTTCACCATGATATTCTGTGTTCTGAATATGATACGTGCATCACGGATTCGACAAACATTTTTAATGAGTTGTGTACATGTGGATTACCAAACTTTCATCCACCAAACATGGCATATTTACACCTAGAAATGTTTCTCCTCTTTTGCAGATTTGTCCTCATGCCCGTTGCAAATAACAGGCAGATTTCACAGGAAAATCCTCTTCGATCGTGTTCTATCCAATAGACATGAAATTTACAATGTTTCACTTACCATGACATTCCGTGTTCATAACACGCTACATGCATACTGGATTTATAAAACATTCATTACTGATTCGAGAGCATGTGGATTTCCGAAATTTAACCCACCATACAAGGAATATTTACACCTAGAAATATTTACTCTGCTTTCACAGCTTTTTCCTAATTTCAGGTTTTAAAATCATGAAGTTTTCTCAGGAAAAAACCTCTTCAAGCGAGTTCTATCCAGAGGAATTGTAATTTAAGCAGTTTCCCTCAAAGTGACTTTCCGTTTTCTGAACATGCTTCATGCATCACGGATTTGACAAACGTTAATTACTCAGTTGTGTGCATGTGGATGACAGAACTTTCATCCACCATATAAGTCATATATACACCTAGAAATATTTACTCTGATTTCACTACTTTTTCCTACCGTCTGTTTTGAAAATCATGATGTTTTTGCAGAAGTAATCTCTGCAAGCGAGTTCGACCCAGTAGAATTGTAATTTCAATAGTTACCCACAAAGTGACTTTCCATGGTCCGAACATGCTAAATTCATCACGGATTTGACAAACATTCATTACTCAGTTGTGTGCATGTGGATTACAGAACTTTCATCCACCATACAAGGCATAAATACACCTAGAAATATTTACTCTGATTTCACAGATTTTTCCTAACGTCAGTCTCGAAAATCATAAAGATTTCTCAGAAAAAATCTCTGCATGTGAGTTCTACCCATTAGAATTGCAATTTCAATTGTTTCCCACAAAGTGACTTTCCGTGGTCCGAACACACTGCATTCATCACGGATTTGACAAACATTCATTAGTCAGTTGTGTGCCTGTGATTTACGGAACTTTCATCCACCATATAATGCATATATACACCTTGAAAATATTATTCTGATTTTGAAGCTTTTTCCTAACTGCAGTTTAGAATATCAGGCAACTTTTGCAGGATAATTCTCTTGTAGAGTGTTCTACACAATAGACATGTAATTTACATAGATCCCCTCGCCGTGACATACCGTGCTCCAAACATGCTACATGCACCGCAGTTCGACAAATATTAACTGCTGAGTTGTTAGCATGTGGATTAATGTACTTTCATCTACCATACAATGTATATATATACAGCTAGAAGCATGTACTCAGTATTTGCAGATATTTCTTAATGCCAGTTTCGAAAATAAGACCGTTTTCACAGAAAAATCCTCTTGGAGTGAGTTCTATCCAATAGACTTGTAATTTACATAGTTTCAGTTACCATGACATTCCGTGTTCCTAATACATTACATGCATCACAGATTCTACATTCTTTATTGAGTGTAAGCATGTGCTTTACAAACTTTCATCCACCACTCAAGACATATTAGCACCTAGAAACATTAACTCTGAGTTCGCAGCAATTTCCTAATAGCAGTTTTGAAAATTAAGCATTTTTCTAAGGAAAAAAGTGTTGGAGCGATTTCTACCCACTAGGCATGTAATTTACATAGATTCCATTGCTGTGAAATTACGTCTTTCGAACACGCTACATGCATAACGGATTTGACAAATATTCACTACAAATGTGTTTGCATGTGGATTACCAAACTTTCAACACAATAAAAGGCATAGTGACACTTAGAATCATTTTCTCTGATTTCACAGAGATTTCCAATCGCCAGATTCCAAAATGCAGCAGATTTCACAGCAAAAAGCTCTTGGAGCAAGTTCTACCCAAGAGACATGTAATTTACATAGATTCACTCACCGTGAAACTCCGTGTTCTGAACACGCTACATGCATCTCAGATTCCACAAATATTCACTACAGAGTTATGAGCATATGTTTTACCGTACTTTCATCCACCATAGAAGGCATACTGACACTTACAAGCATTTTCTCATTTTTTGAAAGTTTTACCTAAAGCCAGTTTCAAAAATGAGGCAGTTTTCACAGAAAAATATTCTTGGA
Organism: Camelus bactrianus; assembly: GCF_048773025.1. NCBI lineage: Eukaryota > Metazoa > Chordata > Mammalia > Artiodactyla > Camelidae > Camelus > Camelus bactrianus. The sequence continues at coordinate 165,172 of NC_133553.1, forward strand.
GAGAGTTCTTCACAATAGACATGTAATTTACATAGATTCTCTCACCGTCAAAATCTGTGTTCTGACAAATTTGCATGCATCAAGGTTTCGACAAGTATTCACTACAGATTTGTTAGCATGTGCATTTCTGATCTTTCATCCACATACAAGTCATATTGACACTTAGAAGCATTTTCTCAGATTTCGAATATATTTCCTACTGCCAGTTTTGAAAGTGAGGCAGATTTTGCAGAAAAATGCTTTTGGAGTGAGTTCTACCCAATGGACATGAAATTTAAATGCTTCCACTCATCGAGAAATTCCGTGTTCCAAACATGCTATGTGCATCACGGATTCGACAAACACTCTTTAATGAGTTGTGAACATTAGTATTACCGAATTTTCATCCACCAAACAAGGCATATTTACACGTAGAAAGACTTTTTCAGATTTAGTAGATATCTCCTAATGTCAGTTTCTGAAATCATGCAGTTTATGCAAAAGAATTCTCTTGGAGCGAGTTCTACTCAATAGACATGTAATTTACATTTTTTCCCTCAGTATGATATTCCGTGATCTGAACACGCAACATGCATCACTGATTCGAAAAATAATCTTTAAGGAGTTGTGAGCATGAGGATTACCAAACTGTCATCTGCCATAAAAGGCATATTTACACCTAGAAACCATTACTCTGAGTTCGCAGTGTTTTCCAAATGTCAGTTTTGAATGTGAGGTAGTTTTTGCAGAAAACTGCTCTTGGAGTGAGTTCTACACAATAGACATGTAATTTACATAGATTGGCTCACCGTGAAATTCCGTGTTCCGAGAAAGCTGCATGCATCACAGAATCGACACAAATTCACTACAGATTTGTTAGCATGTGGATTACCGTACTTTCATCCACCATACAAGGCATAATGGCGCTTACAAGCATTTTCTCATTTTTTGAAAGTTTTTCCTAACGCCAGTTTCGAAAATGAGGCAGTTTTCACCGAAAAATTCTCTTGCAGAGAGTTCTACACAGTAGACATTTGATTTACATAGGTTCGATCACCGTCAAATTCTGTGTTCCGAGAAAGTTGCATGCATAACAGTTTCGACAAATATTCACTACAGAATTTTTTAGCATGTGGATTACTGTACTTTCATCCACCATTAAAGTCATATTTGCCTTAGAAACATTTTCTCAGATTTCGAACTCTTTTCCTTATGCCAGTTTTGAAAATGAGGCAGATTTCACAGAAAAATACTTTTGGAGTGAGTTCTACCCAATAAATATGTAATTTACAAAGTTTCTTTCACCATGATATTCTGTGTTCTGAATATGATACGTGCATCACGGATTCGACAAACATTTTTAATGAGTTGTGTACATGTGGATTACCAAACTTTCATCCACCAAACATGGCATATTTACACCTAGAAATGTTTCTCCTCTTTTGCAGATTTGTCCTCATGCCCGTTGCAAATAACAGGCAGATTTCACAGGAAAATCCTCTTCGATCGTGTTCTATCCAATAGACATGAAATTTACAATGTTTCACTTACCATGACATTCCGTGTTCATAACACGCTACATGCATACTGGATTTATAAAACATTCATTACTGATTCGAGAGCATGTGGATTTCCGAAATTTAACCCACCATACAAGGCATATTTACACCTAGAAATATTTACTCTGCTTTCACAGCTTTTTCCTAATTTCAGGTTTTAAAATCATGAAGTTTTCTCAGGAAAAAACCTCTTCAAGCGAGTTCTATCCAGAGGAATTGTAATTTAAGCAGTTTCCCTCAAAGTGACTTTCCGTTTTCTGAACATGCTTCATGCATCACGGATTTGACAAACGTTAATTACTCAGTTGTGTGCATGTGGATGACAGAACTTTCATCCACCATAGAAGTCATATATACACCTAGAAATATTTACTCTGATTTCACTACTTTTTCCTACCGTCTGTTTTGAAAATCATGATGTTTTTGCAGAAGTAATCTCTGCAAGCGAGTTCGACCCAGTAGAATTGTAATTTCAATAGTTACCCACAAAGTGACTTTCCATGGTCCGAACATGCTAAATTCATCACGGATTTGACAAACATTCATTACTCAGTTGTGTGCATGTGGATTACAGAACTTTCATCCACCATACAAGGCATAAATACACCTAGAAATATTTACTCTGATTTCACAGATTTTTCCTAACGTCAGTCTCGAAAATCATAAAGATTTCTCAGAAAAAATCTCTGCATGTGAGTTCTACCCATTAGAATTGCAATTTCAATTGTTTCCCACAAAGTGACTTTCCGTGGTCCGAACACACTGCATTCATCACGGATTTGACAAACATTCATTAGTCAGTTGTGTGCCTGTGATTTACGGAACTTTCATCCACCATATAATGCATATATACACCTTGAAAATATTATTCTGATTTTGAAGCTTTTTCCTAACTGCAGTTTAGAATATCAGGCAACTTTTGCAGGATAATTCTCTTGTAGAGTGTTCTACACAATAGACATGTAATTTACATAGATCCCCTCGCCGTGACATGCCGTGCTCCAAACATGCTACATGCACCGCAGTTCGACAAATATTAACTGCTGAGTTGTTAGCATGTGGATTAATGTACTTTCATCTACCATACAATGTATATATATACAGCTAGAAGCATGTACTCAGTATTTGCAGATATTTCTTAATGCCAGTTTCGAAAATAAGACCGTTTTCACAGAAAAATCCTCTTGGAGTGAGTTCTATCCAATAGACTTGTAATTTACATAGTTTCAGTTACCATGACATTCCGTGTTCCGAATACATTACATGCATCACAGATTCTACAACATTCTTTATTGAGTGTAAGCATGTGCTTTACAAACTTTCATCCACCACACAAGACATATTAGCACCTAGAAACATTAACTCTGAGTTCGCAGCAATTTCCTAATAGCAGTTTTGAAAATTAAGCATTTTTCTAAGGAAAAAAGTGTTGGAGCGATTTCTACCCACTAGGCATGTAATTTACATAGATTCCATTGCTGTGAAATTACGTCTTTCGAACACGCTACATGCATAACGGATTTGACAAATATTCACTACAAATGTGTTTGCATGTGGATTACCGAACTTTCAACACAATAAAAGGCATAGTGACACTTAGAATCATTTTCTCTGATTTCACAGAGATTTCCAATCGCCAGATTCCAAAATGCAGCAGATTTCACAGCAAAAAGCTCTTGGAGCAAGTTCTACCCAAGAGACATGTAATTTACATAGATTCACTCACCGTGAAACTCCGTGTTCTGAACACGCTACATGCATCTCAGATTCCACAAATATTCACTACAGAGTTATGAGCATATGTTTTACCGTACTTTCATCCACCATAGAAGGCATACTGACACTTACAAGCATTTTCTCATTTTTTGAAAGTTTTACCTAAAGCCAGTTTCAAAAATGAGGCAGTTTTCACAGAAAAATATTCTTGGAGAGAGTTCTTCACAATAGACATGTAATTTACATAGATTCTCTCACCGTCAAAATCTGTGTTCTGACAAATTTGCATGCATCAAGGTTTCGACAAGTATTCACTACAGATTTGTTAGCATGTGCATTTCTGATCTTTCATCCACATACAAGTCATATTGACACTTAGAAGCATTTTCTCAGATTTCGAATATATTTCCTACTGCCAGTTTTGAAAGTGAGGCAGATTTTGCAGAAAAATGCTTTTGGAGTGAGTTCTACCCAATGGACATGAAATTTAAATGCTTCCACTCATCGAGAAATTCCGTGTTCCAAACATGCTATGTGCATCACGGATTCGACAAACACTCTTTAATGAGTTGTGAACATTAGTATTACCGAATTTTCATCCACCAAACAAGGCATATTTACACGTAGAAAGACTTTTTCAGATTTAGTAGATATCTCCTAATGTCAGTTTCTGAAATCATGCAGTTTATGCAAAAGAATTCTCTTGGAGCGAGTTCTACTCAATAGACATGTAATTTACATTTTTTCCCTCAGTATGATATTCCGTGATCTGAACACGCAACATGCATCACTGATTCGAAAAATAATCTTTAAGGAGTTGTGAGCATGAGGATTACCAAACTGTCATCTGCCATAAAAGGCATATTTACACCTAGAAACCATTACTCTGAGTTCGCAGTGTTTTCCAAATGTCAGTTTTGAATGTGAGGTAGTTTTTGCAGAAAAATGCTCTTGGAGTGAGTTCTACACAATAGACATGTAATTTACATAGATTGGCTCACCGTGAAATTCCGTGTTCCGAGAAAGCTGCATGCATCACAGAATCGACACAAATTCACTACAGATTTGTTAGCATGTGGATTACCGTACTTTCATCCACCATACAAGGCATAATGGCGCTTACAAGCATTTTCTCATTTTTTGAAAGTTTTTCCTAACGCCAGTTTCGAAAATGAGGCAGTTTTCACCGAAAAATTCTCTTGCAGAGAGTTCTACACAGTAGACATTTGATTTACATAGGTTCGATCACCGTCAAATTCTGTGTTCCGAGAAAGTTGCATGCATAACAGTTTCGACAAATATTCACTACAGAATTTTTTAGCATGTGGATTACTGTACTTTCATCCACCATTAAAGTCATATTTGCCTTAGAAACATTTTCTCAGATTTCGAACTCTTTTCCTTATGCCAGTTTTGAAAATGAGGCAGATTTCACAGAAAAATACTTTTGGAGTGAGTTCTACCCAATAAATATGTAATTTACAAAGTTTCTTTCACCATGATATTCTGTGTTCTGAATATGATACGTGCATCACGGATTCGACAAACATTTTTAATGAGTTGTGTACATGTGGATTACCAAACTTTCATCCACCAAACATGGCATATTTACACCTAGAAATGTTTCTCCTCTTTTGCAGATTTGTCCTCATGCCCGTTGCAAATAACAGGCAGATTTCACAGGAAAATCCTCTTCGATCGTGTTCTATCCAATAGACATGAAATTTACAATGTTTCACTTACCATGACATTCCGTGTTCATAACACGCTACATGCATACTGGATTTATAAAACATTCATTACTGATTCGAGAGCATGTGGATTTCCAAAATTTAACCCACCATACAAGGCATATTTACACCTAGAAATATTTACTCTGCTTTCACAGCTTTTTCCTAATTTCAGGTTTTAAAATCATGAAGTTTTCTCAGGAAAAAACCTCTTCAAGCGAGTTCTATCCAGAGGAATTGTAATTTAAGCAGTTTCCCTCAAAGTGACTTTCCGTTTTCTGAACATGCTTCATGCATCACGGATTTGACAAACGTTAATTACTCAGTTGTGTGCATGTGGATGACAGAACTTTCATCCACCATAGAAGTCATATATACACCTAGAAATATTTACTCTGATTTCACTACTTTTTCCTACCGTCTGTTTTGAAAATCATGATGTTTTTGCAGAAGTAATCTCTGCAAGCGAGTTCGACCCAGTAGAATTGTAATTTCAATAGTTACCCACAAAGTGACTTTCCATGGTCCGAACATGCTAAATTCATCACGGATTTGACAAACATTCATTACTCAGTTGTGTGCATGTGGATTACAGAACTTTCATCCACCATACAAGGCATAAATACACCTAGAAATATTTACTCTGATTTCACAGATTTTTCCTAACGTCAGTCTCGAAAATCATAAAGATTTCTCAGAAAAAATCTCTGCATGTGAGTTCTACCCATTAGAATTGCAATTTCAATTGTTTCCCACAAAGTGACTTTCCGTGGTCCGAACACACTGCATTCATCACGGATTTGACAAACATTCATTAGTCAGTTGTGTGCCTGTGATTTACGGAACTTTCATCCACCATATAATGCATATATACACCTTGAAAATATTATTCTGATTTTGAAGCTTTTTCCTAACTGCAGTTTAGAATATCAGGCAACTTTTGCAGGATAATTCTCTTGTAGAGTGTTCTACACAATAGACATGTAATTTACATAGATCCCCTCGCCGTGACATGCCGTGCTCCAAACATGCTACATGCACCGCAGTTCGACAAATATTAACTGCTGAGTTGTTAGCATGTGGATTAATGTACTTTCATCTACCATACAATGTATATATATACAGCTAGAAGCATGTACTCAGTATTTGCAGATATTTCTTAATGCCAGTTTCGAAAATAAGACCGTTTTCACAGAAAAATCCTCTTCGAGTGAGTTCTATCCAATAGACTTGTAATTTACATAGTTTCAGTTACCATGACATTCCGTGTTCCGAATACATTACATGCATCACAGATTCTACAACATTCTTTATTGAGTGTAAGCATGTGCTTTACAAACTTTCATCCACCACACAAGACATATTAGCACCTAGAAACATTAACTCTGAGTTCGCAGCAATTTCCTAATAGCAGTTTTGAAAATTAAGCATTTTTCTAAGGAAAAAAGTGTTGGAGCGATTTCTACCCACTAGGCATGTAATTTACATAGATTCCATTGCTGTGAAATTACGTCTTTCGAACACGCTACATGCATAACGGATTTGACAAATATTCACTACAAATGTGTTTGCATGTGGATTACCGAACTTTCAACACAATAAAAGGCATAGTGACACTTAGAATCATTTTCTCTGATTTCACAGAGATTTCCAATCGCCAGATTCCAAAATGCAGCAGATTTCACAGCAAAAAGCTCTTGGAGCAAGTTCTACCCAAGAGACATGTAATTTACATAGATTCACTCACCGTGAAACTCCGTGTTCTGAACACGCTACATGCATCTCAGATTCCACAAATATTCACTACAGAGTTATGAGCATATGTTTTACCGTACTTTCATCCACCATAGAAGGCATACTGACACTTACAAGCATTTTCTCATTTTTTGAAAGTTTTACCTAAAGCCAGTTTCAAAAATGAGGCAGTTTTCACAGAAAAATATTCTTGGAGAGAGTTCTTCACAATAGACATGTAATTTACATAGATTCTCTCACCGTCAAAATCTGTGTTCTGACAAATTTGCATGCATCAAGGTTTCGACAAGTATTCACTACAGATTTGTTAGCATGTGCATTTCTGATCTTTCATCCACATACAAGTCATATTGACACTTAGAAGCATTTTCTCAGATTTCGAATATATTTCCTACTGCCAGTTTTGAAAGTGAGGCAGATTTTGCAGAAAAATGCTTTTGGAGTGAGTTCTACCCAATGGACATGAAATTTAAATGCTTCCACTCATCGAGAAATTCCGTGTTCCAAACATGCTATGTGCATCACGGATTCGACAAACACTCTTTAATGAGTTGTGAACATTAGTATTACCGAATTTTCATCCACCAAACAAGGCATATTTACACGTAGAAAGACTTTTTCAGATTTAGTAGATATCTCCTAATGTCAGTTTCTGAAATCATGCAGTTTATGCAAAAGAATTCTCTTGGAGCGAGTTCTACTCAATAGACATGTAATTTACATTTTTTCCCTCAGTATGATATTCCGTGATCTGAACACACAACATGCATCACTGATTCGAAAAATAATCTTTAAGGAGTTGTGAGCATGAGGATTACCAAACTGTCATCTGCCATAAAAGGCATATTTACACCTAGAAACCATTACTCTGAGTTCGCAGTGTTTTCCAAATGTCAGTTTTGAATGTGAGGTAGTTTTTGCAGAAAACTGCTCTTGGAGTGAGTTCTACACAATAGACATGTAATTTACATAGATTGGCTCACCGTGAAATTCCGTGTTCCGAGAAAGCTGCATGCATCACAGAATCGACACAAATTCACTACAGATTTGTTAGCATGTGGATTACCGTACTTTCATCCACCATACAAGGCATAATGGCGCTTACAAGCATTTTCTCATTTTTTGAAAGTTTTTCCTAACGCCAGTTTCGAAAATGAGGCAGTTTTCACCGAAAAATTCTCTTGCAGAGAGTTCTACACAGTAGACATTTGATTTACATAGGTTCGATCACCGTCAAATTCTGTGTTCCGAGAAAGTTGCATGCATAACAGTTTCGACAAATATTCACTACAGAATTTTTTAGCATGTGGATTACTGTACTTTCATCCACCATTAAAGTCATATTTGCCTTAGAAACATTTTCTCAGATTTCGAACTCTTTTCCTTATGCCAGTTTTGAAAATGAGGCAGATTTCACAGAAAAATACTTTTGGAGTGAGTTCTACCCAATAAATATGTAATTTACAAAGTTTCTTTCACCATGATATTCTGTGTTCTGAATATGATACGTGCATCACGGATTCGACAAACATTTTTAATGAGTTGTGTACATGTGGATTACCAAACTTTCATCCACCAAACATGGCATATTTACACCTAGAAATGTTTCTCCTCTTTTGCAGATTTGTCCTCATGCCCGTTGCAAATAACAGGCAGATTTCACAGGAAAATCCTCTTCGATCGTGTTCTATCCAATAGACATGAAATTTACAATGTTTCACTTACCATGACATTCCGTGTTCATAACACGCTACATGCATACTGGATTTATAAAACATTCATTACTGATTCGAGAGCATGTGGATTTCCGAAATTTAACCCACCATACAAGGCATATTTACACCTAGAAATATTTACTCTGCTTTCACAGCTTTTTCCTAATTTCAGGTTTTAAAATCATGAAGTTTTCTCAGGAAAAAACCTCTTCAAGCGAGTTCTATCCAGAGGAATTGTAATTTAAGCAGTTTCCCTCAAAGTGACTTTCCGTTTTCTGAACATGCTTCATGCATCACGGATTTGACAAACGTTAATTACTCAGTTGTGTGCATGTGGATGACAGAACTTTCATCCACCATAGAAGTCATATATACACCTAGAAATATTTACTCTGATTTCACTACTTTTTCCTACCGTCTGTTTTGAAAATCATGATGTTTTTGCAGAAGTAATCTCTGCAAGCGAGTTCGACCCAGTAGAATTGTAATTTCAATAGTTACCCACAAAGTGACTTTCCATGGTCCGAACATGCTAAATTCATCACGGATTTGACAAACATTCATTACTCAGTTGTGTGCATGTGGATTACAGAACTTTCATCCACCATACAAGGCATAAATACACCTAGAAATATTTACTCTGATTTCACAGATTTTTCCTAACGTCAGTCTCGAAAATCATAAAGATTTCTCAGAAAAAATCTCTGCATGTGAGTTCTACCCATTAGAATTGCAATTTCAATTGTTTCCCACAAAGTGACTTTCCGTGGTCCGAACACACTGCATTCATCACGGATTTGACAAACATTCATTAGTCAGTTGTGTGCCTGTGATTTACGGAACTTTCATCCACCATATAATGCATATATACACCTTGAAAATATTATTCTGATTTTGAAGCTTTTTCCTAACTGCAGTTTAGAATATCAGGCAACTTTTGCAGGATAATTCTCTTGTAGAGTGTTCTACACAATAGACATGTAATTTACATAGATCCCCTCGCCGTGACATGCCGTGCTCCAAACATGCTACATGCACCGCAGTTCGACAAATATTAACTGCTGAGTTGTTAGCATGTGGATTAATGTACTTTCATCTACCATACAATGTATATATATACAGCTAGAAGCATGTACTCAGTATTTGCAGATATTTCTTAATGCCAGTTTCGAAAATAAGACCGTTTTCACAGAAAAATCCTCTTGGAGTGAGTTCTATCCAATAGACTTGTAATTTACATAGTTTCAGTTACCATGACATTCCGTGTTCCGAATACATTACATGCATCACAGATTCTACAACATTCTTTATTGAGTGTAAGCATGTGCTTTACAAACTTTCATCCACCACACAAGACATATTAGCACCTAGAAACATTAACTCTGAGTTCGCAGCAATTTCCTAATAGCAGTTTTGAAAATTAAGCATTTTTCTAAGGAAAAAAGGGTTGGAGCGATTTCTACCCACTAGGCATGTAATTTACATAGATTCCATTGCTGTGAAATTACGTCTTTCGAACACGCTACATGCATAACGGATTTGACAAATATTCACTACAAATGTGTTTGCATGTGGATTACCGAACTTTCAACACAATAAAAGGCATAGTGACACTTAGAATCATTTTCTCTGATTTCACAGAGATTTCCAATCGCCAGATTCCAAAATGCAGCAGATTTCACAGCAAAAAGCTCTTGGAGCAAGTTCTACCCAAGAGACATGTAATTTACATAGATTCACTCACCGTGAAACTCCGTGTTCTGAACACGCTACATGCATCTCAGATTCCACAAATATTCACTACAGAGTTATGAGCATATGTTTTACCGTACTTTCATCCACCATAGAAGGCATACTGACACTTACAAGCATTTTCTCATTTTTTGAAAGTTTTACCTAAAGCCAGTTTCAAAAATGAGGCAGTTTTCACAGAAAAATATTCTTGGAGAGAGTTCTTCACAATAGACATGTAATTTACATAGATTCTCTCACCGTCAAAATCTGTGTTCTGACAAATTTGCATGCATCAAGGTTTCGACAAGTATTCACTACAGATTTGTTAGCATGTGCATTTCTGATCTTTCATCCACATACAAGTCATATTGACACTTAGAAGCATTTTCTCAGATTTCGAATATATTTCCTACTGCCAGTTTTGAAAGTGAGGCAGATTTTGCAGAAAAATGCTTTTGGAGTGAGTTCTACCCAATGGACATGAAATTTAAATGCTTCCACTCATCGAGAAATTCCGTGTTCCAAACATGCTATGTGCATCACGGATTCGACAAACACTCTTTAATGAGTTGTGAACATTAGTATTACCGAATTTTCATCCACCAAACAAGGCATATTTACACGTAGAAAGACTTTTTCAGATTTAGTAGATATCTCCTAATGTCAGTTTCTGAAATCATGCAGTTTATGCAAAAGAATTCTCTTGGAGCGAGTTCTACTCAATAGACATGTAATTTACATTTTTTCCCTCAGTATGATATTCCGTGATCTGAACACGCAACATGCATCACTGATTCGAAAAATAATCTTTAAGGAGTTGTGAGCATGAGGATTACCAAACTGTCATCTGCCATAAAAGGCATATTTACACCTAGAAACCATTACTCTGAGTTCGCAGTGTTTTCCAAATGTCAGTTTTGAATGTGAGGTAGTTTTTGCAGAAAACTGCTCTTGGAGTGAGTTCTACACAATAGACATGTAATTTACATAGATTGGCTCACCGTGAAATTCCGTGTTCCGAGAAAGCTGCATGCATCACAGAATCGACACAAATTCACTACAGATTTGTTAGCATGTGGATTACCGTACTTTCATCCACCATACAAGGCATAATGGCGCTTACAAGCATTTTCTCATTTTTTGAAAGTTTTTCCTAACGCCAGTTTCGAAAATGAGGCAGTTTTCACCGAAAAATTCTCTTGCAGAGAGTTCTACACAGTAGACATTTGATTTACATAGGTTCGATCACCGTCAAATTCTGTGTTCCGAGAAAGTTGCATGCATAACAGTTTCGACAAATATTCACTACAGAATTTTTTAGCATGTGGATTACTGTACTTTCATCCACCATTAAAGTCATATTTGCCTTAGAAACATTTTCTCAGATTTCGAACTCTTTTCCTTATGCCAGTTTTGAAAATGAGGCAGATTTCACAGAAAAATACTTTTGGAGTGAGTTCTACCCAATAAATATGTAATTTACAAAGTTTCTTTCACCATGATATTCTGTGTTCTGAATATGATACGTGCATCACGGATTCGACAAACATTTTTAATGAGTTGTGTACATGTGGATTACCAAACTTTCATCCACCAAACATGGCATATTTACACCTAGAAATGTTTCTCCTCTTTTGCAGATTTGTCCTCATGCCCGTTGCAAATAACAGGCAGATTTCACAGGAAAATCCTCTTCGATCGTGTTCTATCCAATAGACATGAAATTTACAATGTTTCACTTACCATGACATTCCGTGTTCATAACACGCTACATGCATACTGGATTTATAAAACATTCATTACTGATTCGAGAGCATGTGGATTTCCGAAATTTAACCCACCATACAAGGCATATTTACACCTAGAAATATTTACTCTGCTTTCACAGCTTTTTCCTAATTTCAGGTTTTAAAATCATGAAGTTTTCTCAGGAAAAAACCTCTTCAAGCGAGTTCTATCCAGAGGAATTGTAATTTAAGCAGTTTCCCTCAAAGTGACTTTCCGTTTTCTGAACATGCTTCATGCATCACGGATTTGACAAACGTTAATTACTCAGTTGTGTGCATGTGGATGACAGAACTTTCATCCACCATAGAAGTCATATATACACCTAGAAATATTTACTCTGATTTCACTACTTTTTCCTACCGTCTGTTTTGAAAATCATGATGTTTTTGCAGAAGTAATCTCTGCAAGCGAGTTCGACCCAGTAGAATTGTAATTTCAATAGTTACCCACAAAGTGACTTTCCATGGTCCGAACATGCTAAATTCATCACGGATTTGACAAACATTCATTACTCAGTTGTGTGCATGTGGATTACAGAACTTTCATCCACCATACAAGGCATAAATACACCTAGAAATATTTACTCTGATTTCACAGATTTTTCCTAACGTCAGTCTCGAAAATCATAAAGATTTCTCAGAAAAAATCTCTGCATGTGAGTTCTACCCATTAGAATTGCAATTTCAATTGTTTCCCACAAAGTGACTTTCCGTGGTCCGAACACACTGCATTCATCACGGATTTGACAAACATTCATTAGTCAGTTGTGTGCCTGTGATTTACGGAACTTTCATCCACCATATAATGCATATATACACCTTGAAAATATTATTCTGATTTTGAAGCTTTTTCCTAACTGCAGTTTAGAATATCAGGCAACTTTTGCAGGATAATTCTCTTGTAGAGTGTTCTACACAATAGACATGTAATTTACATAGATCCCCTCGCCGTGACATGCCGTGCTCCAAACATGCTACATGCACCGCAGTTCGACAAATATTAACTGCTGAGTTGTTAGCATGTGGATTAATGTACTTTCATCTACCATACAATGTATATATATACAGCTAGAAGCATGTACTCAGTATTTGCAGATATTTCTTAATGCCAGTTTCGAAAATAAGACCGTTTTCACAGAAAAATCCTCTTCGAGTGAGTTCTATCCAATAGACTTGTAATTTACATAGTTTCAGTTACCATGACATTCCGTGTTCCGAATACATTACATGCATCACAGATTCTACAACATTCTTTATTGAGTGTAAGCATGTGCTTTACAAACTTTCATCCACCACACAAGACATATTAGCACCTAGAAACATTAACTCTGAGTTCGCAGCAATTTCCTAATAGCAGTTTTGAAAATTAAGCATTTTTCTAAGGAAAAAAGGGTTGGAGCGATTTCTACCCACTAGGCATGTAATTTACATAGATTCCATTGCTGTGAAATTACGTCTTTCGAACACGCTACATGCATAACGGATTTGACAAATATTCACTACAAATGTGTTTGCATGTGGATTACCGAACTTTCAACACAATAAAAGGCATAGTGACACTTAGAATCATTTTCTCTGATTTCACAGAGATTTCCAATCGCCAGATTCCAAAATGCAGCAGATTTCACAGCAAAAAGCTCTTGGAGCAAGTTCTACCCAAGAGACATGTAAGTTACATAGATTCACTCACCGTGAAACTCCGTGTTCTGAACACGCTACATGCATCTCAGATTCCACAAATATTCACTACAGAGTTATGAGCATATGTTTTACCGTACTTTCATCCACCATAGAAGGCATACTGACACTTACAAGCATTTTCTCATTTTTTGAAAGTTTTACCTAAAGCCAGTTTCAAAAATGAGGCAGTTTTCACAGAAAAATATTCTTGGAGAGAGTTCTTCACAATAGACATGTAATTTACATAGATTCTCTCACCGTCAAAATCTGTGTTCTGACAAATTTGCATGCATCAAGGTTTCGACAAGTATTCACTACAGATTTGTTAGCATGTGCATTTCTGATCTTTCATCCACATACAAGTCATATTGACACTTAGAAGCATTTTCTCAGATTTCGAATATATTTCCTACTGCCAGTTTTGAAAGTGAGGCAGATTTTGCAGAAAAATGCTTTTGGAGTGAGTTCTACCCAATGGACATGAAATTTAAATGCTTCCACTCATCGAGAAATTCCGTGTTCCAAACATGCTATGTGCATCACGGATTCGACAAACACTCTTTAATGAGTTGTGAACATTAGTATTACCGAATTTTCATCCACCAAACAAGGCATATTTACACGTAGAAAGACTTTTTCAGATTTAGTAGATATCTCCTAATGTCAGTTTCTGAAATCATGCAGTTTATGCAAAAGAATTCTCTTGGAGCGAGTTCTACTCAATAGACATGTAATTTACATTTTTTCCCTCAGTATGATATTCCGTGATCTGAACACGCAACATGCATCACTGATTCGAAAAATAATCTTTAAGGAGTTGTGAGCATGAGGATTACCAAACTGTCATCTGCCATAAAAGGCATATTTACACCTAGAAACCATTACTCTGAGTTCGCAGTGTTTTCCAAATGTCAGTTTTGAATGTGAGGTAGTTTTTGCAGAAAACTGCTCTTGGAGTGAGTTCTACACAATAGACATGTAATTTACATAGATTGGCTCACCGTGAAATTCCGTGTTCCGAGAAAGCTGCATGCATCACAGAATCGACACAAATTCACTACAGATTTGTTAGCATGTGGATTACCGTACTTTCATCCACCATACAAGGCATAATGGCGCTTACAAGCATTTTCTCATTTTTTGAAAGTTTTTCCTAACGCCAGTTTCGAAAATGAGGCAGTTTTCACCGAAAAATTCTCTTGCAGAGAGTTCTACACAGTAGACATTTGATTTACATAGGTTCGATCACCGTCAAATTCTGTGTTCCGAGAAAGTTGCATGCATAACAGTTTCGACAAATATTCACTACAGAATTTTTTAGCATGTGGATTACTGTACTTTCATCCACCATTAAAGTCATATTTGCCTTAGAAACATTTTCTCAGATTTCGAACTCTTTTCCTTATGCCAGTTTTGAAAATGAGGCAGATTTCACAGAAAAATACTTTTGGAGTGAGTTCTACCCAATAAATATGTAATTTACAAAGTTTCTTTCACCATGATATTCTGTGTTCTGAATATGATACGTGCATCACGGATTCGACAAACATTTTTAATGAGTTGTGTACATGTGGATTACCAAACTTTCATCCACCAAACATGGCATATTTACACCTAGAAATGTTTCTCCTCTTTTGCAGATTTGTCCTCATGCCCGTTGCAAATAACAGGCAGATTTCACAGGAAAATCCTCTTCGATCGTGTTCTATCCAATAGACATGAAATTTACAATGTTTCACTTACCATGACATTCCGTGTTCATAACACGCTACATGCATACTGGATTTATAAAACATTCATTACTGATTCGAGAGCATGTGGATTTCCGAAATTTAACCCACCATACAAGGCATATTTACACCTAGAAATATTTACTCTGCTTTCACAGCTTTTTCCTAATTTCAGGTTTTAAAATCATGAAGTTTTCTCAGGAAAAAACCTCTTCAAGCGAGTTCTATCCAGAGGAATTGTAATTTAAGCAGTTTCCCTCAAAGTGACTTTCCGTTTTCTGAACATGCTTCATGCATCACGGATTTGACAAACGTTAATTACTCAGTTGTGTGCATGTGGATGACAGAACTTTCATCCACCATAGAAGTCATATATACACCTAGAAATATTTACTCTGATTTCACTACTTTTTCCTACCGTCTGTTTTGAAAATCATGATGTTTTTGCAGAAGTAATCTCTGCAAGCGAGTTCGACCCAGTAGAATTGTAATTTCAATAGTTACCCACAAAGTGACTTTCCATGGTCCGAACATGCTAAATTCATCACGGATTTGACAAACATTCATTACTCAGTTGTGTGCATGTGGATTACAGAACTTTCATCCACCATACAAGGCATAAATACACCTAGAAATATTTACTCTGATTTCACAGATTTTTCCTAACGTCAGTCTCGAAAATCATAAAGATTTCTCAGAAAAAATCTCTGCATGTGAGTTCTACCCATTAGAATTGCAATTTCAATTGTTTCCCACAAAGTGACTTTCCGTGGTCCGAACACACTGCATTCATCACGGATTTGACAAACATTCATTAGTCAGTTGTGTGCCTGTGATTTACGGAACTTTCATCCACCATATAATGCATATATACACCTTGAAAATATTATTCTGATTTTGAAGCTTTTTCCTAACTGCAGTTTAGAATATCAGGCAACTTTTGCAGGATAATTCTCTTGTAGAGTGTTCTACACAATAGACATGTAATTTACATAGATCCCCTCGCCGTGACATGCCGTGCTCCAAACATGCTACATGCACCGCAGTTCGACAAATATTAACTGCTGAGTTGTTAGCATGTGGATTAATGTACTTTCATCTACCATACAATGTATATATATACAGCTAGAAGCATGTACTCAGTATTTGCAGATATTTCTTAATGCCAGTTTCGAAAATAAGACCGTTTTCACAGAAAAATCCTCTTGGAGTGAGTTCTATCCAATAGACTTGTAATTTACATAGTTTCAGTTACCATGACATTCCGTGTTCCGAATACATTACATGCATCACAGATTCTACAACATTCTTTATTGAGTGTAAGCATGTGCTTTACAAACTTTCATCCACCACACAAGACATATTAGCACCTAGAAACATTAACTCTGAGTTCGCAGCAATTTCCTAATAGCAGTTTTGAAAATTAAGCATTTTTCTAAGGAAAAAAGGGTTGGAGCGATTTCTACCCACTAGGCATGTAATTTACATAGATTCCATTGCTGTGAAATTACGTCTTTCGAACACGCTACATGCATAACGGATTTGACAAATATTCACTACAAATGTGTTTGCATGTGGATTACCGAACTTTCAACACAATAAAAGGCATAGTGACACTTAGAATCATTTTCTCTGATTTCACAGAGATTTCCAATCGCCAGATTCCAAAATGCAGCAGATTTCACAGCAAAAAGCTCTTGGAGCAAGTTCTACCCAAGAGACATGTAATTTACATAGATTCACTCACCGTGAAACTCCGTGTTCTGAACACGCTACATGCATCTCAGATTCCACAAATATTCACTACAGAGTTATGAGCATATGTTTTACCGTACTTTCATCCACCATAGAAGGCATACTGACACTTACAAGCATTTTCTCATTTTTTGAAAGTTTTACCTAAAGCCAGTTTCAAAAATGAGGCAGTTTTCACAGAAAAATATTCTTGGAGAGAGTTCTTCACAATAGACATGTAATTTACATAGATTCTCTCACCGTCAAAATCTGTGTTCTGACAAATTTGCATGCATCAAGGTTTCGACAAGTATTCACTACAGATTTGTTAGCATGTGCATTTCTGATCTTTCATCCACATACAAGTCATATTGACACTTAGAAGCATTTTCTCAGATTTCGAATATATTTCCTACTGCCAGTTTTGAAAGTGAGGCAGATTTTGCAGAAAAATGCTTTTGGAGTGAGTTCTACCCAATGGACATGAAATTTAAATGCTTCCACTCATCGAGAAATTCCGTGTTCCAAACATGCTATGTGCATCACGGATTCGACAAACACTCTTTAATGAGTTGTGAACATTAGTATTACCGAATTTTCATCCACCAAACAAGGCATATTTACACGTAGAAAGACTTTTTCAGATTTAGTAGATATCTCCTAATGTCAGTTTCTGAAATCATGCAGTTTATGCAAAAGAATTCTCTTGGAGCGAGTTCTACTCAATAGACATGTAATTTACATTTTTTCCCTCAGTATGATATTCCGTGATCTGAACACGCAACATGCATCACTGATTCGAAAAATAATCTTTAAGGAGTTGTGAGCATGAGGATTACCAAACTGTCATCTGCCATAAAAGGCATATTTACACCTAGAAACCATTACTCTGAGTTCGCAGTGTTTTCCAAATGTCAGTTTTGAATGTGAGGTAGTTTTTGCAGAAAACTGCTCTTGGAGTGAGTTCTACACAATAGACATGTAATTTACATAGATTGGCTCACCGTGAAATTCCGTGTTCCGAGAAAGCTGCATGCATCACAGAATCGACACAAATTCACTACAGATTTGTTAGCATGTGGATTACCGTACTTTCATCCACCATACAAGGCATAATGGCGCTTACAAGCATTTTCTCATTTTTTGAAAGTTTTTCCTAACGCCAGTTTCGAAAATGAGGCAGTTTTCACCGAAAAATTCTCTTGCAGAGAGTTCTACACAGTAGACATTTGATTTACATAGGTTCGATCACCGTCAAATTCTGTGTTCCGAGAAAGTTGCATGCATAACAGTTTCGACAAATATTCACTACAGAATTTTTTAGCATGTGGATTACTGTACTTTCATCCACCATTAAAGTCATATTTGCCTTAGAAACATTTTCTCAGATTTCGAACTCTTTTCCTTATGCCAGTTTTGAAAATGAGGCAGATTTCACAGAAAAATACTTTTGGAGTGAGTTCTACCCAATAAATATGTAATTTACAAAGTTTCTTTCACCATGATATTCTGTGTTCTGAATATGATACGTGCATCACGGATTCGACAAACATTTTTAATGAGTTGTGTACATGTGGATTACCAAACTTTCATCCACCAAACATGGCATATTTACACCTAGAAATGTTTCTCCTCTTTTGCAGATTTGTCCTCATGCCCGTTGCAAATAACAGGCAGATTTCACAGGAAAATCCTCTTCGATCGTGTTCTATCCAATAGACATGAAATTTACAATGTTTCACTTACCATGACATTCCGTGTTCATAACACGCTACATGCATACTGGATTTATAAAACATTCATTACTGATTCGAGAGCATGTGGATTTCCGAAATTTAACCCACCATACAAGGCATATTTACACCTAGAAATATTTACTCTGCTTTCACAGCTTTTTCCTAATTTCAGGTTTTAAAATCATGAAGTTTTCTCAGGAAAAAACCTCTTCAAGCGAGTTCTATCCAGAGGAATTGTAATTTAAGCAGTTTCCCTCAAAGTGACTTTCCGTTTTCTGAACATGCTTCATGCATCACGGATTTGACAAACGTTAATTACTCAGTTGTGTGCATGTGGATGACAGAACTTTCATCCACCATAGAAGTCATATATACACCTAGAAATATTTACTCTGATTTCACTACTTTTTCCTACCGTCTGTTTTGAAAATCATGATGTTTTTGCAGAAGTAATCTCTGCAAGCGAGTTCGACCCAGTAGAATTGTAATTTCAATAGTTACCCACAAAGTGACTTTCCATGGTCCGAACATGCTAAATTCATCACGGATTTGACAAACATTCATTACTCAGTTGTGTGCATGTGGATTACAGAACTTTCATCCACCATACAAGGCATAAATACACCTAGAAATATTTACTCTGATTTCACAGATTTTTCCTAACGTCAGTCTCGAAAATCATAAAGATTTCTCAGAAAAAATCTCTGCATGTGAGTTCTACCCATTAGAATTGCAATTTCAATTGTTTCCCACAAAGTGACTTTCCGTGGTCCGAACACACTGCATTCATCACGGATTTGACAAACATTCATTAGTCAGTTGTGTGCCTGTGATTTACGGAACTTTCATCCACCATATAATGCATATATACACCTTGAAAATATTATTCTGATTTTGAAGCTTTTTCCTAACTGCAGTTTAGAATATCAGGCAACTTTTGCAGGATAATTCTCTTGTAGAGTGTTCTACACAATAGACATGTAATTTACATAGATCCCCTCGCCGTGACATGCCGTGCTCCAAACATGCTACATGCACCGCAGTTCGACAAATATTAACTGCTGAGTTGTTAGCATGTGGATTAATGTACTTTCATCTACCATACAATGTATATATATACAGCTAGAAGCATGTACTCAGTATTTGCAGATATTTCTTAATGCCAGTTTTGAAAATAAGACCGTTTTCACAGAAAAATCCTCTTGGAGTGAGTTCTATCCAATAGACTTGTAATTTACATAGTTTCAGTTACCATGACATTCCGTGTTCCGAATACATTACATGCATCACAGATTCTACAACATTCTTTATTGAGTGTAAGCATGTGCTTTACAAACTTTCATCCACCACACAAGACATATTAGCACCTAGAAACATTAACTCTGAGTTCGCAGCAATTTCCTAATAGCAGTTTTGAAAATTAAGCATTTTTCTAAGGAAAAAAGTGTTGGAGCGATTTCTACCCACTAGGCATGTAATTTACATAGATTCCATTGCTGTGAAATTACGTCTTTCGAACACGCTACATGCATAACGGATTTGACAAATATTCACTACAAATGTGTTTGCATGTGGATTACCGAACTTTCAACACAATAAAAGGCATAGTGACACTTAGAATCATTTTCTCTGATTTCACAGAGATTTCCAATCGCCAGATTCCAAAATGCAGCAGATTTCACAGCAAAAAGCTCTTGGAGCAAGTTCTACCCAAGAGACATGTAATTTACATAGATTCACTCACCGTGAAACTCCGTGTTCTGAACACGCTACATGCATCTCAGATTCCACAAATATTCACTACAGAGTTATGAGCATATGTTTTACCGTACTTTCATCCACCATAGAAGGCATACTGACACTTACAAGCATTTTCTCATTTTTTGAAAGTTTTACCTAAAGCCAGTTTCAAAAATGAGGCAGTTTTCACAGAAAAATATTCTTGGAGAGAGTTCTTCACAATAGACATGTAATTTACATAGATTCTCTCACCGTCAAAATCTGTGTTCTGACAAATTTGCATGCATCAAGGTTTCGACAAGTATTCACTACAGATTTGTTAGCATGTGCATTTCTGATCTTTCATCCACATACAAGTCATATTGACACTTAGAAGCATTTTCTCAGATTTCGAATATATTTCCTACTGCCAGTTTTGAAAGTGAGGCAGATTTTGCAGAAAAATGCTTTTGGAGTGAGTTCTACCCAATGGACATGAAATTTAAATGCTTCCACTCATCGAGAAATTCCGTGTTCCAAACATGCTATGTGCATCACGGATTCGACAAACACTCTTTAATGAGTTGTGAACATTAGTATTACCGAATTTTCATCCACCAAACAAGGCATATTTACACGTAGAAAGACTTTTTCAGATTTAGTAGATATCTCCTAATGTCAGTTTCTGAAATCATGCAGTTTATGCAAAAGAATTCTCTTGGAGCGAGTTCTACTCAATAGACATGTAATTTACATTTTTTCCCTCAGTATGATATTCCGTGATCTGAACACGCAACATGCATCACTGATTCGAAAAATAATCTTTAAGGAGTTGTGAGCATGAGGATTACCAAACTGTCATCTGCCATAAAAGGCATATTTACACCTAGAAACCATTACTCTGAGTTCGCAGTGTTTTCCAAATGTCAGTTTTGAATGTGAGGTAGTTTTTGCAGAAAAATGCTCTTGGAGTGAGTTCTACACAATAGACATGTAATTTACATAGATTGGCTCACCGTGAAATTCCGTGTTCCGAGAAAGCTGCATGCATCACAGAATCGACACAAATTCACTACAGATTTGTTAGCATGTGGATTACCGTACTTTCATCCACCATACAAGGCATAATGGCGCTTACAAGCATTTTCTCATTTTTTGAAAGTTTTTCCTAACGCCAGTTTCGAAAATGAGGCAGTTTTCACCGAAAAATTCTCTTGCAGAGAGTTCTACACAGTAGACATTTGATTTACATAGGTTCGATCACCGTCAAATTCTGTGTTCCGAGAAAGTTGCATGCATAACAGTTTCGACAAATATTCACTACAGAATTTTTTAGCATGTGGATTACTGTACTTTCATCCACCATTAAAGTCATATTTGCCTTAGAAACATTTTCTCAGATTTCGAACTCTTTTCCTTATGCCAGTTTTGAAAATGAGGCAGATTTCACAGAAAAATACTTTTGGAGTGAGTTCTACCCAATAAATATGTAATTTACAAAGTTTCTTTCACCATGATATTCTGTGTTCTGAATATGATACGTGCATCACGGATTCGACAAACATTTTTAATGAGTTGTGTACATGTGGATTACCAAACTTTCATCCACCAAACATGGCATATTTACACCTAGAAATGTTTCTCCTCTTTTGCAGATTTGTCCTCATGCCCGTTGCAAATAACAGGCAGATTTCACAGGAAAATCCTCTTCGATCGTGTTCTATCCAATAGACATGAAATTTACAATGTTTCACTTACCATGACATTCCGTGTTCATAACACGCTACATGCATACTGGATTTATAAAACATTCATTACTGATTCGAGAGCATGTGGATTTCCGAAATTTAACCCACCATACAAGGCATATTTACACCTAGAAATATTTACTCTGCTTTCACAGCTTTTTCCTAATTTCAGGTTTTAAAATCATGAAGTTTTCTCAGGAAAAAACCTCTTCAAGCGAGTTCTATCCAGAGGAATTGTAATTTAAGCAGTTTCCCTCAAAGTGACTTTCCGTTTTCTGAACATGCTTCATGCATCACGGATTTGACAAACGTTAATTACTCAGTTGTGTGCATGTGGATGACAGAACTTTCATCCACCATAGAAGTCATATATACACCTAGAAATATTTACTCTGATTTCACTACTTTTTCCTACCGTCTGTTTTGAAAATCATGATGTTTTTGCAGAAGTAATCTCTGCAAGCGAGTTCGACCCAGTAGAATTGTAATTTCAATAGTTACACACAAAGTGACTTTCCATGGTCCGAACATGCTAAATTCATCACGGATTTGACAAACATTCATTACTCAGTTGTGTGCATGTGGATTACAGAACTTTCATCCACCATACAAGGCATAAATACACCTAGAAATATTTACTCTGATTTCACAGATTTTTCCTAACGTCAGTCTCGAAAATCATAAAGATTTCTCAGAAAAAATCTCTGCATGTGAGTTCTACCCATTAGAATTGCAATTTCAATTGTTTCCCACAAAGTGACTTTCCGTGGTCCGAACACACTGCATTCATCACGGATTTGACAAACATTCATTAGTCAGTTGTGTGCCTGTGATTTACGGAACTTTCATCCACCATATAATGCATATATACACCTTGAAAATATTATTCTGATTTTGAAGCTTTTTCCTAACTGCAGTTTAGAATATCAGGCAACTTTTGCAGGATAATTCTCTTGTAGAGTGTTCTACACAATAGACATGTAATTTACATAGATCCCCTCGCCGTGACATGCCGTGCTCCAAACATGCTACATGCACCGCAGTTCGACAAATATTAACTGCTGAGTTGTTAGCATGTGGATTAATGTACTTTCATCTACCATACAATGTATATATATACAGCTAGAAGCATGTACTCAGTATTTGCAGATATTTCTTAATGCCAGTTTTGAAAATAAGACCGTTTTCACAGAAAAATCCTCTTGGAGTGAGTTCTATCCAATAGACTTGTAATTTACATAGTTTCAGTTACCATGACATTCCGTGTTCCGAATACATTACATGCATCACAGATTCTACAACATTCTTTATTGAGTGTAAGCATGTGCTTTACAAACTTTCATCCACCACACAAGACATATTAGCACCTAGAAACATTAACTCTGAGTTCGCAGCAATTTCCTAATAGCAGTTTTGAAAATTAAGCATTTTTCTAAGGAAAAAAGTGTTGGAGCGATTTCTACCCACTAGGCATGTAATTTACATAGATTCCATTGCTGTGAAATTACGTCTTTCGAACACGCTACATGCATAACGGATTTGACAAATATTCACTACAAATGTGTTTGCATGTGGATTACCGAACTTTCAACACAATAAAAGGCATAGTGACACTTAGAATCATTTTCTCTGATTTCACAGAGATTTCCAATCGCCAGATTCCAAAATGCAGCAGATTTCACAGCAAAAAGCTCTTGGAGCAAGTTCTACCCAAGAGACATGTAATTTACATAGATTCACTCACCGTGAAACTCCGTGTTCTGAACACGCTACATGCATCTCAGATTCCACAAATATTCACTACAGAGTTATGAGCATATGTTTTACCGTACTTTCATCCACCATAGAAGGCATACTGACACTTACAAGCATTTTCTCATTTTTTGAAAGTTTTACCTAAAGCCAGTTTCAAAAATGAGGCAGTTTTCACAGAAAAATATTCTTGGAGAGAGTTCTTCACAATAGACATGTAATTTACATAGATTCTCTCACCGTCAAAATCTGTGTTCTGACAAATTTGCATGCATCAAGGTTTCGACAAGTATTCACTACAGATTTGTTAGCATGTGCATTTCTGATCTTTCATCCACATACAAGTCATATTGACACTTAGAAGCATTTTCTCAGATTTCGAATATATTTCCTACTGCCAGTTTTGAAAGTGAGGCAGATTTTGCAGAAAAATGCTTTTGGAGTGAGTTCTACCCAATGGACATGAAATTTAAATGCTTCCACTCATCGAGAAATTCCGTGTTCCAAACATGCTATGTGCATCACGGATTCGACAAACACTCTTTAATGAGTTGTGAACATTAGTATTACCGAATTTTCATCCACCAAACAAGGCATATTTACACGTAGAAAGACTTTTTCAGATTTAGTAGATATCTCCTAATGTCAGTTTCTGAAATCATGCAGTTTATGCAAAAGAATTCTCTTGGAGCGAGTTCTACTCAATAGACATGTAATTTACATTTTTTCCCTCAGTATGATATTCCGTGATCTGAACACGCAACATGCATCACTGATTCGAAAAATAATCTTTAAGGAGTTGTGAGCATGAGGATTACCAAACTGTCATCTGCCATAAAAGGCATATTTACACCTAGAAACCATTACTCTGAGTTCGCAGTGTTTTCCAAATGTCAGTTTTGAATGTGAGGTAGTTTTTGCAGAAAACTGCTCTTGGAGTGAGTTCTACACAATAGACATGTAATTTACATAGATTGGCTCACCGTGAAATTCCGTGTTCCGAGAAAGCTGCATGCATCACAGAATCGACACAAATTCACTACAGATTTGTTAGCATGTGGATTACCGTACTTTCATCCACCATACAAGGCATAATGGCGCTTACAAGCATTTTCTCATTTTTTGAAAGTTTTTCCTAACGCCAGTTTCGAAAATGAGGCAGTTTTCACCGAAAAATTCTCTTGCAGAGAGTTCTACACAGTAGACATTTGATTTACATAGGTTCGATCACCGTCAAATTCTGTGTTCCGAGAAAGTTGCATGCATAACAGTTTCGACAAATATTCACTACAGAATTTTTTAGCATGTGGATTACTGTACTTTCATCCACCATTAAAGTCATATTTGCCTTAGAAACATTTTCTCAGATTTCGAACTCTTTTCCTTATGCCAGTTTTGAAAATGAGGCAGATTTCACAGAAAAATACTTTTGGAGTGAGTTCTACCCAATAAATATGTAATTTACAAAGTTTCTTTCACCATGATATTCTGTGTTCTGAATATGATACGTGCATCACGGATTCGACAAACATTTTTAATGAGTTGTGTACATGTGGATTACCAAACTTTCATCCACCAAACATGGCATATTTACACCTAGAAATGTTTCTCCTCTTTTGCAGATTTGTCCTCATGCCCGTTGCAAATAACAGGCAGATTTCACAGGAAAATCCTCTTCGATCGTGTTCTATCCAATAGACATGAAATTTACAATGTTTCACTTACCATGACATTCCGTGTTCATAACACGCTACATGCATACTGGATTTATAAAACATTCATTACTGATTCGAGAGCATGTGGATTTCCGAAATTTAACCCACCATACAAGGCATATTTACACCTAGAAATATTTACTCTGCTTTCACAGCTTTTTCCTAATTTCAGGTTTTAAAATCATGAAGTTTTCTCAGGAAAAAACCTCTTCAAGCGAGTTCTATCCAGAGGAATTGTAATTTAAGCAGTTTCCCTCAAAGTGACTTTCCGTTTTCTGAACATGCTTCATGCATCACGGATTTGACAAACGTTAATTACTCAGTTGTGTGCATGTGGATGACAGAACTTTCATCCACCATAGAAGTCATATATACACCTAGAAATATTTACTCTGATTTCACTACTTTTTCCTACCGTCTGTTTTGAAAATCATGATGTTTTTGCAGAAGTAATCTCTGCAAGCGAGTTCGACCCAGTAGAATTGTAATTTCAATAGTTACCCACAAAGTGACTTTCCATGGTCCGAACATGCTAAATTCATCACGGATTTGACAAACATTCATTACTCAGTTGTGTGCATGTGGATTACAGAACTTTCATCCACCATACAAGGCATAAATACACCTAGAAATATTTACTCTGATTTCACAGATTTTTCCTAACGTCAGTCTCGAAAATCATAAAGATTTCTCAGAAAAAATCTCTGCATGTGAGTTCTACCCATTAGAATTGCAATTTCAATTGTTTCCCACAAAGTGACTTTCCGTGGTCCGAACACACTGCATTCATCACGGATTTGACAAACATTCATTAGTCAGTTGTGTGCCTGTGATTTACGGAACTTTCATCCACCATATAATGCATATATACACCTTGAAAATATTATTCTGATTTTGAAGCTTTTTCCTAACTGCAGTTTAGAATATCAGGCAACTTTTGCAGGATAATTCTCTTGTAGAGTGTTCTACACAATAGACATGTAATTTACATAGATCCCCTCGCCGTGACATGCCGTGCTCCAAACATGCTACATGCACCGCAGTTCGACAAATATTAACTGCTGAGTTGTTAGCATGTGGATTAATGTACTTTCATCTACCATACAATGTATATATATACAGCTAGAAGCATGTACTCAGTATTTGCAGATATTTCTTAATGCCAGTTTCGAAAATAAGACCGTTTTCACAGAAAAATCCTCTTGGAGTGAGTTCTATCCAATAGACTTGTAATTTACATAGTTTCAGTTACCATGACATTCCGTGTTCCGAATACATTACATGCATCACAGATTCTACAACATTCTTTATTGAGTGTAAGCATGTGCTTTACAAACTTTCATCCACCACACAAGACATATTAGCACCTAGAAACATTAACTCTGAGTTCGCAGCAATTTCCTAATAGCAGTTTTGAAAATTAAGCATTTTTCTAAGGAAAAAAGGGTTGGAGCGATTTCTACCCACTAGGCATGTAATTTACATAGATTCCATTGCTGTGAAATTACGTCTTTCGAACACGCTACATGCATAACGGATTTGACAAATATTCACTACAAATGTGTTTGCATGTGGATTACCGAACTTTCAACACAATAAAAGGCATAGTGACACTTAGAATCATTTTCTCTGATTTCACAGAGATTTCCAATCGCCAGATTCCAAAATGCAGCAGATTTCACAGCAAAAAGCTCTTGGAGCAAGTTCTACCCAAGAGACATGTAATTTACATAGATTCACTCACCGTGAAACTCCGTGTTCTGAACACGCTACATGCATCTCAGATTCCACAAATATTCACTACAGAGTTATGAGCATATGTTTTACCGTACTTTCATCCACCATAGAAGGCATACTGACACTTACAAGCATTTTCTCATTTTTTGAAAGTTTTACCTAAAGCCAGTTTCAAAAATGAGGCAGTTTTCACAGAAAAATATTCTTGGAGAGAGTTCTTCACAATAGACATGTAATTTACATAGATTCTCTCACCGTCAAAATCTGTGTTCTGACAAATTTGCATGCATCAAGGTTTCGACAAGTATTCACTACAGATTTGTTAGCATGTGCATTTCTGATCTTTCATCCACATACAAGTCATATTGACACTTAGAAGCATTTTCTCAGATTTCGAATATATTTCCTACTGCCAGTTTTGAAAGTGAGGCAGATTTTGCAGAAAAATGCTTTTGGAGTGAGTTCTACCCAATGGACATGAAATTTAAATGCTTCCACTCATCGAGAAATTCCGTGTTCCAAACATGCTATGTGCATCACGGATTCGACAAACACTCTTTAATGAGTTGTGAACATTAGTATTACCGAATTTTCATCCACCAAACAAGGCATATTTACACGTAGAAAGACTTTTTCAGATTTAGTAGATATCTCCTAATGTCAGTTTCTGAAATCATGCAGTTTATGCAAAAGAATTCTCTTGGAGCGAGTTCTACTCAATAGACATGTAATTTACATTTTTTCCCTCAGTATGATATTCCGTGATCTGAACACGCAACATGCATCACTGATTCGAAAAATAATCTTTAAGGAGTTGTGAGCATGAGGATTACCAAACTGTCATCTGCCATAAAAGGCATATTTACACCTAGAAACCATTACTCTGAGTTCGCAGTGTTTTCCAAATGTCAGTTTTGAATGTGAGGTAGTTTTTGCAGAAAACTGCTCTTGGAGTGAGTTCTACACAATAGACATGTAATTTACATAGATTGGCTCACCGTGAAATTCCGTGTTCTGAGAAAGCTGCATGCATCACAGAATCGACACAAATTCACTACAGATTTGTTAGCATGTGGATTACCGTACTTTCATCCACCATACAAGGCATAATGGCGCTTACAAGCATTTTCTCATTTTTTGAAAGTTTTTCCTAACGCCAGTTTCGAAAATGAGGCAGTTTTCACCGAAAAATTCTCTTGCAGAGAGTTCTACACAGTAGACATTTGATTTACATAGGTTCGATCACCGTCAAATTCTGTGTTCCGAGAAAGTTGCATGCATAACAGTTTCGACAAATATTCACTACAGAATTTTTTAGCATGTGGATTACTGTACTTTCATCCACCATTAAAGTCATATTTGCCTTAGAAACATTTTCTCAGATTTCGAACTCTTTTCCTTATGCCAGTTTTGAAAATGAGGCAGATTTCACAGAAAAATACTTTTGGAGTGAGTTCTACCCAATAAATATGTAATTTACAAAGTTTCTTTCACCATGATATTCTGTGTTCTGAATATGATACGTGCATCACGGATTCGACAAACATTTTTAATGAGTTGTGTACATGTGGATTACCAAACTTTCATCCACCAAACATGGCATATTTACACCTAGAAATGTTTCTCCTCTTTTGCAGATTTGTCCTCATGCCCGTTGCAAATAACAGGCAGATTTCACAGGAAAATCCTCTTCGATCGTGTTCTATCCAATAGACATGAAATTTACAATGTTTCACTTACCATGACATTCCGTGTTCATAACACGCTACATGCATACTGGATTTATAAAACATTCATTACTGATTCGAGAGCATGTGGATTTCCGAAATTTAACCCACCATACAAGGCATATTTACACCTAGAAATATTTACTCTGCTTTCACAGCTTTTTCCTAATTTCAGGTTTTAAAATCATGAAGTTTTCTCAGGAAAAAACCTCTTCAAGCGAGTTCTATCCAGAGGAATTGTAATTTAAGCAGTTTCCCTCAAAGTGACTTTCCGTTTTCTGAACATGCTTCATGCATCACGGATTTGACAAACGTTAATTACTCAGTTGTGTGCATGTGGATGACAGAACTTTCATCCACCATATAAGTCATATATACACCTAGAAATATTTACTCTGATTTCACTACTTTTTCCTACCGTCTGTTTTGAAAATCATGATGTTTTTGCAGAAGTAATCTCTGCAAGCGAGTTCGACCCAGTAGAATTGTAATTTCAATAGTTACCCACAAAGTGACTTTCCATGGTCCGAACATGCTAAATTCATCACGGATTTGACAAACATTCATTACTCAGTTGTGTGCATGTGGATTACAGAACTTTCATCCACCATACAAGGCATAAATACACCTAGAAATATTTACTCTGATTTCACAGATTTTTCCTAACGTCAGTCTCGAAAATCATAAAGATTTCTCAGAAAAAATCTCTGCATGTGAGTTCTACCCATTAGAATTGCAATTTCAATTGTTTCCCACAAAGTGACTTTCCGTGGTCCGAACACACTGCATTCATCACGGATTTGACAAACATTCATTAGTCAGTTGTGTGCCTGTGATTTACGGAACTTTCATCCACCATATAATGCATATATACACCTTGAAAATATTATTCTGATTTTGAAGCTTTTTCCTAACTGCAGTTTAGAATATCAGGCAACTTTTGCAGGATAATTCTCTTGTAGAGTGTTCTACACAATAGACATGTAATTTACATAGATCCCCTCGCCGTGACATGCCGTGCTCCAAACATGCTACATGCACCGCAGTTCGACAAATATTAACTGCTGAGTTGTTAGCATGTGGATTAATGTACTTTCATCTACCATACAATGTATATATATACAGCTAGAAGCATGTACTCAGTATTTGCAGATATTTCTTAATGCCAGTTTCGAAAATAAGACCGTTTTCACAGAAAAATCCTCTTGGAGTGAGTTCTATCCAATAGACTTGTAATTTACATAGTTTCAGTTACCATGACATTCCGTGTTCCGAATACATTACATGCATCACAGATTCTACAACATTCTTTATTGAGTGTAAGCATGTGCTTTACAAACTTTCATCCACCACACAAGACATATTAGCACCTAGAAACATTAACTCTGAGTTCGCAGCAATTTCCTAATAGCAGTTTTGAAAATTAAGCATTTTTCTAAGGAAAAAAGTGTTGGAGCGATTTCTACCCACTAGGCATGTAATTTACATAGATTCCATTGCTGTGAAATTACGTCTTTCGAACACGCTACATGCATAACGGATTTGACAAATATTCACTACAAATGTGTTTGCATGTGGATTACCGAACTTTCAACACAATAAAAGGCATAGTGACACTTAGAATCATTTTCTCTGATTTCACAGAGATTTCCAATCGCCAGATTCCAAAATGCAGCAGATTTCACAGCAAAAAGCTCTTGGAGCAAGTTCTACCCAAGAGACATGTAATTTACATAGATTCACTCACCGTGAAACTCCGTGTTCTGAACACGCTACATGCATCTCAGATTCCACAAATATTCACTACAGAGTTATGAGCATATGTTTTACCGTACTTTCATCCACCATAGAAGGCATACTGACACTTACAAGCATTTTCTCATTTTTTGAAAGTTTTACCTAAAGCCAGTTTCAAAAATGAGGCAGTTTTCACAGAAAAATATTCTTGGAGAGAGTTCTTCACAATAGACATGTAATTTACATAGATTCTCTCACCGTCAAAATCTGTGTTCTGACAAATTTGCATGCATCAAGGTTTCGACAAGTATTCACTACAGATTTGTTAGCATGTGCATTTCTGATCTTTCATCCACATACAAGTCATATTGACACTTAGAAGCATTTTCTCAGATTTCGAATATATTTCCTACTGCCAGTTTTGAAAGTGAGGCAGATTTTGCAGAAAAATGCTTTTGGAGCGAGTTCTACCCAATGGACATGAAATTTAAATGCTTCCACTCATCGAGAAATTCCGTGTTCCAAACATGCTATGTGCATCACGGATTCGACAAACACTCTTTAATGAGTTGTGAACATTAGTATTACCGAATTTTCATCCACCAAACAAGGCATATTTACACGTAGAAAGACTTTTTCAGATTTAGTAGATATCTCCTAATGTCAGTTTCTGAAATCATGCAGTTTATGCAAAAGAATTCTCTTGGAGCGAGTTCTACTCAATAGACATGTAATTTACATTTTTTCCCTCAGTATGATATTCCGTGATCTGAACACGCAACATGCATCACTGATTCGAAAAATAATCTTTAAGGAGTTGTGAGCATGAGGATTACCAAACTGTCATCTGCCATAAAAGGCATATTTACACCTAGAAACCATTACTCTGAGTTCGCAGTGTTTTCCAAATGTCAGTTTTGAATGTGAGGTAGTTTTTGCAGAAAACTGCTCTTGGAGTGAGTTCTACACAATAGACATGTAATTTACATAGATTGGCTCACCGTGAAATTCCGTGTTCCGAGAAAGCTGCATGCATCACAGAATCGACACAAATTCACTACAGATTTGTTAGCATGTGGATTACCGTACTTTCATCCACCATACAAGGCATAATGGCGCTTACAAGCATTTTCTCATTTTTTGAAAGTTTTTCCTAACGCCAGTTTCGAAAATGAGGCAGTTTTCACCGAAAAATTCTCTTGCAGAGAGTTCTACACAGTAGACATTTGATTTACATAGGTTCGATCACCGTCAAATTCTGTGTTCCGAGAAAGTTGCATGCATAACAGTTTCGACAAATATTCACTACAGAATTTTTTAGCATGTGGATTACTGTACTTTCATCCACCATTAAAGTCATATTTGCCTTAGAAACATTTTCTCAGATTTCGAACTCTTTTCCTTATGCCAGTTTTGAAAATGAGGCAGATTTCACAGAAAAATACTTTTGGAGTGAGTTCTACCCAATAAATATGTAATTTACAAAGTTTCTTTCACCATGATATTCTGTGTTCTGAATATGATACGTGCATCACGGATTCGACAAACATTTTTAATGAGTTGTGTACATGTGGATTACCAAACTTTCATCCACCAAACATGGCATATTTACACCTAGAAATGTTTCTCCTCTTTTGCAGATTTGTCCTCATGCCCGTTGCAAATAACAGGCAGATTTCACAGGAAAATCCTCTTCGATCGTGTTCTATCCAATAGACATGAAATTTACAATGTTTCACTTACCATGACATTCCGTGTTCATAACACGCTACATGCATACTGGATTTATAAAACATTCATTACTGATTCGAGAGCATGTGGATTTCCGAAATTTAACCCACCATACAAGGCATATTTACACCTAGAAATATTTACTCTGCTTTCACAGCTTTTTCCTAATTTCAGGTTTTAAAATCATGAAGTTTTCTCAGGAAAAAACCTCTTCAAGCGAGTTCTATCCAGAGGAATTGTAATTTAAGCAGTTTCCCTCAAAGTGACTTTCCGTTTTCTGAACATGCTTCATGCATCACGGATTTGACAAACGTTAATTACTCAGTTGTGTGCATGTGGATGACAGAACTTTCATCCACCATAGAAGTCATATATACACCTAGAAATATTTACTCTGATTTCACTACTTTTTCCTACCGTCTGTTTTGAAAATCATGATGTTTTTGCAGAAGTAATCTCTGCAAGCGAGTTCGACCCAGTAGAATTGTAATTTCAATAGTTACCCACAAAGTGACTTTCCATGGTCCGAACATGCTAAATTCATCACGGATTTGACAAACATTCATTACTCAGTTGTGTGCATGTGGATTACAGAACTTTCATCCACCATACAAGGCATAAATACACCTAGAAATATTTACTCTGATTTCACAGATTTTTCCTAACGTCAGTCTCGAAAATCATAAAGATTTCTCAGAAAAAATCTCTGCATGTGAGTTCTACCCATTAGAATTGCAATTTCAATTGTTTCCCACAAAGTGACTTTCCGTGGTCCGAACACACTGCATTCATCACGGATTTGACAAACATTCATTAGTCAGTTGTGTGCCTGTGATTTACGGAACTTTCATCCACCATATAATGCATATATACACCTTGAAAATATTATTCTGATTTTGAAGCTTTTTCCTAACTGCAGTTTAGAATATCAGGCAACTTTTGCAGGATAATTCTCTTGTAGAGTGTTCTACACAATAGACATGTAATTTACATAGATCCCCTCGCCGTGACATGCCGTGCTCCAAACATGCTACATGCACCGCAGTTCGACAAATATTAACTGCTGAGTTGTTAGCATGTGGATTAATGTACTTTCATCTACCATACAATGTATATATATACAGCTAGAAGCATGTACTCAGTATTTGCAGATATTTCTTAATGCCAGTTTCGAAAATAAGACCGTTTTCACAGAAAAATCCTCTTGGAGTGAGTTCTATCCAATAGACTTGTAATTTACATAGTTTCAGTTACCATGACATTCCGTGTTCCGAATACATTACATGCATCACAGATTCTACAACATTCTTTATTGAGTGTAAGCATGTGCTTTACAAACTTTCATCCACCACACAAGACATATTAGCACCTAGAAACATTAACTCTGAGTTCGCAGCAATTTCCTAATAGCAGTTTTGAAAATTAAGCATTTTTCTAAGGAAAAAAGTGTTGGAGCGATTTCTACCCACTAGGCATGTAATTTACATAGATTCCATTGCTGTGAAATTACGTCTTTCGAACACGCTACATGCATAACGGATTTGACAAATATTCACTACAAATGTGTTTGCATGTGGATTACCGAACTTTCAACACAATAAAAGGCATAGTGACACTTAGAATCATTTTCTCTGATTTCACAGAGATTTCCAATCGCCAGATTCCAAAATGCAGCAGATTTCACAGCAAAAAGCTCTTGGAGCAAGTTCTACCCAAGAGACATGTAAGTTACATAGATTCACTCACCGTGAAACTCCGTGTTCTGAACACGCTACATGCATCTCAGATTCCACAAATATTCACTACAGAGTTATGAGCATATGTTTTACCGTACTTTCATCCACCATAGAAGGCATACTGACACTTACAAGCATTTTCTCATTTTTTGAAAGTTTTACCTAAAGCCAGTTTCAAAAATGAGGCAGTTTTCACAGAAAAATATTCTTGGAGAGAGTTCTTCACAATAGACATGTAATTTACATAGATTCTCTCACCGTCAAAATCTGTGTTCTGACAAATTTGCATGCATCAAGGTTTCGACAAGTATTCACTACAGATTTGTTAGCATGTGCATTTCTGATCTTTCATCCACATACAAGTCATATTGACACTTAGAAGCATTTTCTCAGATTTCGAATATATTTCCTACTGCCAGTTTTGAAAGTGAGGCAGATTTTGCAGAAAAATGCTTTTGGAGTGAGTTCTACCCAATGGACATGAAATTTAAATGCTTCCACTCATCGAGAAATTCCGTGTTCCAAACATGCTATGTGCATCACGGATTCGACAAACACTCTTTAATGAGTTGTGAACATTAGTATTACCGAATTTTCATCCACCAAACAAGGCATATTTACACGTAGAAAGACTTTTTCAGATTTAGTAGATATCTCCTAATGTCAGTTTCTGAAATCATGCAGTTTATGCAAAAGAATTCTCTTGGAGCGAGTTCTACTCAATAGACATGTAATTTACATTTTTTCCCTCAGTATGATATTCCGTGATCTGAACACGCAACATGCATCACTGATTCGAAAAATAATCTTTAAGGAGTTGTGAGCATGAGGATTACCAAACTGTCATCTGCCATAAAAGGCATATTTACACCTAGAAACCATTACTCTGAGTTCGCAGTGTTTTCCAAATGTCAGTTTTGAATGTGAGGTAGTTTTTGCAGAAAACTGCTCTTGGAGTGAGTTCTACACAATAGACATGTAATTTACATAGATTGGCTCACCGTGAAATTCCGTGTTCCGAGAAAGCTGCATGCATCACAGAATCGACACAAATTCACTACAGATTTGTTAGCATGTGGATTACCGTACTTTCATCCACCATACAAGGCATAATGGCGCTTACAAGCATTTTCTCATTTTTTGAAAGTTTTTCCTAACGCCAGTTTCGAAAATGAGGCAGTTTTCACCGAAAAATTCTCTTGCAGAGAGTTCTACACAGTAGACATTTGATTTACATAGGTTCGATCACCGTCAAATTCTGTGTTCCGAGAAAGTTGCATGCATAACAGTTTCGACAAATATTCACTACAGAATTTTTTAGCATGTGGATTACTGTACTTTCATCCACCATTAAAGTCATATTTGCCTTAGAAACATTTTCTCAGATTTCGAACTCTTTTCCTTATGCCAGTTTTGAAAATGAGGCAGATTTCACAGAAAAATACTTTTGGAGTGAGTTCTACCCAATAAATATGTAATTTACAAAGTTTCT
Source organism: Camelus bactrianus (assembly GCF_048773025.1). Taxonomy (NCBI): domain Eukaryota; kingdom Metazoa; phylum Chordata; class Mammalia; order Artiodactyla; family Camelidae; genus Camelus; species Camelus bactrianus. The sequence goes on from NC_133553.1 coordinate 201,121, forward strand.
TTCACCATGATATTCTGTGTTCTGAATATGATACGTGCATCACGGATTCGACAAACATTTTTAATGAGTTGTGTACATGTGGATTACCAAACTTTCATCCACCAAACATGGCATATTTACACCTAGAAATGTTTCTCCTCTTTTGCAGATTTGTCCTCATGCCCGTTGCAAATAACAGGCAGATTTCACAGGAAAATCCTCTTCGATCGTGTTCTATCCAATAGACATGAAATTTACAATGTTTCACTTACCATGACATTCCGTGTTCATAACACGCTACATGCATACTGGATTTATAAAACATTCATTACTGATTCGAGAGCATGTGGATTTCCGAAATTTAACCCACCATACAAGGCATATTTACACCTAGAAATATTTACTCTGCTTTCACAGCTTTTTCCTAATTTCAGGTTTTAAAATCATGAAGTTTTCTCAGGAAAAAACCTCTTCAAGCGAGTTCTATCCAGAGGAATTGTAATTTAAGCAGTTTCCCTCAAAGTGACTTTCCGTTTTCTGAACATGCTTCATGCATCACGGATTTGACAAACGTTAATTACTCAGTTGTGTGCATGTGGATGACAGAACTTTCATCCACCATAGAAGTCATATATACACCTAGAAATATTTACTCTGATTTCACTACTTTTTCCTACCGTCTGTTTTGAAAATCATGATGTTTTTGCAGAAGTAATCTCTGCAAGCGAGTTCGACCCAGTAGAATTGTAATTTCAATAGTTACCCACAAAGTGACTTTCCATGGTCCGAACATGCTAAATTCATCACGGATTTGACAAACATTCATTACTCAGTTGTGTGCATGTGGATTACAGAACTTTCATCCACCATACAAGGCATAAATACACCTAGAAATATTTACTCTGATTTCACAGATTTTTCCTAACGTCAGTCTCGAAAATCATAAAGATTTCTCAGAAAAAATCTCTGCATGTGAGTTCTACCCATTAGAATTGCAATTTCAATTGTTTCCCACAAAGTGACTTTCCGTGGTCCGAACACACTGCATTCATCACGGATTTGACAAACATTCATTAGTCAGTTGTGTGCCTGTGATTTACGGAACTTTCATCCACCATATAATGCATATATACACCTTGAAAATATTATTCTGATTTTGAAGCTTTTTCCTAACTGCAGTTTAGAATATCAGGCAACTTTTGCAGGATAATTCTCTTGTAGAGTGTTCTACACAATAGACATGTAATTTACATAGATCCCCTCGCCGTGACATGCCGTGCTCCAAACATGCTACATGCACCGCAGTTCGACAAATATTAACTGCTGAGTTGTTAGCATGTGGATTAATGTACTTTCATCTACCATACAATGTATATATATACAGCTAGAAGCATGTACTCAGTATTTGCAGATATTTCTTAATGCCAGTTTCGAAAATAAGACCGTTTTCACAGAAAAATCCTCTTGGAGTGAGTTCTATCCAATAGACTTGTAATTTACATAGTTTCAGTTACCATGACATTCCGTGTTCCGAATACATTACATGCATCACAGATTCTACAACATTCTTTATTGAGTGTAAGCATGTGCTTTACAAACTTTCATCCACCACACAAGACATATTAGCACCTAGAAACATTAACTCTGAGTTCGCAGCAATTTCCTAATAGCAGTTTTGAAAATTAAGCATTTTTCTAAGGAAAAAAGTGTTGGAGCGATTTCTACCCACTAGGCATGTAATTTACATAGATTCCATTGCTGTGAAATTACGTCTTTCGAACACGCTACATGCATAACGGATTTGACAAATATTCACTACAAATGTGTTTGCATGTGGATTACCGAACTTTCAACACAATAAAAGGCATAGTGACACTTAGAATCATTTTCTCTGATTTCACAGAGATTTCCAATCGCCAGATTCCAAAATGCAGCAGATTTCACAGCAAAAAGCTCTTGGAGCAAGTTCTACCCAAGAGACATGTAATTTACATAGATTCACTCACCGTGAAACTCCGTGTTCTGAACACGCTACATGCATCTCAGATTCCACAAATATTCACTACAGAGTTATGAGCATATGTTTTACCGTACTTTCATCCACCATAGAAGGCATACTGACACTTACAAGCATTTTCTCATTTTTTGAAAGTTTTACCTAAAGCCAGTTTCAAAAATGAGGCAGTTTTCACAGAAAAATATTCTTGGAGAGAGTTCTTCACAATAGACATGTAATTTACATAGATTCTCTCACCGTCAAAATCTGTGTTCTGACAAATTTGCATGCATCAAGGTTTCGACAAGTATTCACTACAGATTTGTTAGCATGTGCATTTCTGATCTTTCATCCACATACAAGTCATATTGACACTTAGAAGCATTTTCTCAGATTTCGAATATATTTCCTACTGCCAGTTTTGAAAGTGAGGCAGATTTTGCAGAAAAATGCTTTTGGAGTGAGTTCTACCCAATGGACATGAAATTTAAATGCTTCCACTCATCGAGAAATTCCGTGTTCCAAACATGCTATGTGCATCACGGATTCGACAAACACTCTTTAATGAGTTGTGAACATTAGTATTACCGAATTTTCATCCACCAAACAAGGCATATTTACACGTAGAAAGACTTTTTCAGATTTAGTAGATATCTCCTAATGTCAGTTTCTGAAATCATGCAGTTTATGCAAAAGAATTCTCTTGGAGCGAGTTCTACTCAATAGACATGTAATTTACATTTTTTCCCTCAGTATGATATTCCGTGATCTGAACACGCAACATGCATCACTGATTCGAAAAATAATCTTTAAGGAGTTGTGAGCATGAGGATTACCAAACTGTCATCTGCCATAAAAGGCATATTTACACCTAGAAACCATTACTCTGAGTTCGCAGTGTTTTCCAAATGTCAGTTTTGAATGTGAGGTAGTTTTTGCAGAAAACTGCTCTTGGAGTGAGTTCTACACAATAGACATGTAATTTACATAGATTGGCTCACCGTGAAATTCCGTGTTCCGAGAAAGCTGCATGCATCACAGAATCGACACAAATTCACTACAGATTTGTTAGCATGTGGATTACCGTACTTTCATCCACCATACAAGGCATAATGGCGCTTACAAGCATTTTCTCATTTTTTGAAAGTTTTTCCTAACGCCAGTTTCGAAAATGAGGCAGTTTTCACCGAAAAATTCTCTTGCAGAGAGTTCTACACAGTAGACATTTGATTTACATAGGTTCGATCACCGTCAAATTCTGTGTTCCGAGAAAGTTGCATGCATAACAGTTTCGACAAATATTCACTACAGAATTTTTTAGCATGTGGATTACTGTACTTTCATCCACCATTAAAGTCATATTTGCCTTAGAAACATTTTCTCAGATTTCGAACTCTTTTCCTTATGCCAGTTTTGAAAATGAGGCAGATTTCACAGAAAAATACTTTTGGAGTGAGTTCTACCCAATAAATATGTAATTTACAAAGTTTCTTTCACCATGATATTCTGTGTTCTGAATATGATACGTGCATCACGGATTCGACAAACATTTTTAATGAGTTGTGTACATGTGGATTACCAAACTTTCATCCACCAAACATGGCATATTTACACCTAGAAATGTTTCTCCTCTTTTGCAGATTTGTCCTCATGCCCGTTGCAAATAACAGGCAGATTTCACAGGAAAATCCTCTTCGATCGTGTTCTATCCAATAGACATGAAATTTACAATGTTTCACTTACCATGACATTCCGTGTTCATAACACGCTACATGCATACTGGATTTATAAAACATTCATTACTGATTCGAGAGCATGTGGATTTCCGAAATTTAACCCACCATACAAGGCATATTTACACCTAGAAATATTTACTCTGCTTTCACAGCTTTTTCCTAATTTCAGGTTTTAAAATCATGAAGTTTTCTCAGGAAAAAACCTCTTCAAGCGAGTTCTATCCAGAGGAATTGTAATTTAAGCAGTTTCCCTCAAAGTGACTTTCCGTTTTCTGAACATGCTTCATGCATCACGGATTTGACAAACGTTAATTACTCAGTTGTGTGCATGTGGATGACAGAACTTTCATCCACCATAGAAGTCATATATACACCTAGAAATATTTACTCTGATTTCACTACTTTTTCCTACCGTCTGTTTTGAAAATCATGATGTTTTTGCAGAAGTAATCTCTGCAAGCGAGTTCGACCCAGTAGAATTGTAATTTCAATAGTTACCCACAAAGTGACTTTCCATGGTCCGAACATGCTAAATTCATCACGGATTTGACAAACATTCATTACTCAGTTGTGTGCATGTGGATTACAGAACTTTCATCCACCATACAAGGCATAAATACACCTAGAAATATTTACTCTGATTTCACAGATTTTTCCTAACGTCAGTCTCGAAAATCATAAAGATTTCTCAGAAAAAATCTCTGCATGTGAGTTCTACCCATTAGAATTGCAATTTCAATTGTTTCCCACAAAGTGACTTTCCGTGGTCCGAACACACTGCATTCATCACGGATTTGACAAACATTCATTAGTCAGTTGTGTGCCTGTGATTTACGGAACTTTCATCCACCATATAATGCATATATACACCTTGAAAATATTATTCTGATTTTGAAGCTTTTTCCTAACTGCAGTTTAGAATATCAGGCAACTTTTGCAGGATAATTCTCTTGTAGAGTGTTCTACACAATAGACATGTAATTTACATAGATCCCCTCGCCGTGACATGCCGTGCTCCAAACATGCTACATGCACCGCAGTTCGACAAATATTAACTGCTGAGTTGTTAGCATGTGGATTAATGTACTTTCATCTACCATACAATGTATATATATACAGCTAGAAGCATGTACTCAGTATTTGCAGATATTTCTTAATGCCAGTTTCGAAAATAAGACCGTTTTCACAGAAAAATCCTCTTGGAGTGAGTTCTATCCAATAGACTTGTAATTTACATAGTTTCAGTTACCATGACATTCCGTGTTCCGAATACATTACATGCATCACAGATTCTACAACATTCTTTATTGAGTGTAAGCATGTGCTTTACAAACTTTCATCCACCACACAAGACATATTAGCACCTAGAAACATTAACTCTGAGTTCGCAGCAATTTCCTAATAGCAGTTTTGAAAATTAAGCATTTTTCTAAGGAAAAAAGTGTTGGAGCGATTTCTACCCACTAGGCATGTAATTTACATAGATTCCATTGCTGTGAAATTACGTCTTTCGAACACGCTACATGCATAACGGATTTGACAAATATTCACTACAAATGTGTTTGCATGTGGATTACCGAACTTTCAACACAATAAAAGGCATAGTGACACTTAGAATCATTTTCTCTGATTTCACAGAGATTTCCAATCGCCAGATTCCAAAATGCAGCAGATTTCACAGCAAAAAGCTCTTGGAGCAAGTTCTACCCAAGAGACATGTAAGTTACATAGATTCACTCACCGTGAAACTCCGTGTTCTGAACACGCTACATGCATCTCAGATTCCACAAATATTCACTACAGAGTTATGAGCATATGTTTTACCGTACTTTCATCCACCATAGAAGGCATACTGACACTTACAAGCATTTTCTCATTTTTTGAAAGTTTTACCTAAAGCCAGTTTCAAAAATGAGGCAGTTTTCACAGAAAAATATTCTTGGAGAGAGTTCTTCACAATAGACATGTAATTTACATAGATTCTCTCACCGTCAAAATCTGTGTTCTGACAAATTTGCATGCATCAAGGTTTCGACAAGTATTCACTACAGATTTGTTAGCATGTGCATTTCTGATCTTTCATCCACATACAAGTCATATTGACACTTAGAAGCATTTTCTCAGATTTCGAATATATTTCCTACTGCCAGTTTTGAAAGTGAGGCAGATTTTGCAGAAAAATGCTTTTGGAGTGAGTTCTACCCAATGGACATGAAATTTAAATGCTTCCACTCATCGAGAAATTCCGTGTTCCAAACATGCTATGTGCATCACGGATTCGACAAACACTCTTTAATGAGTTGTGAACATTAGTATTACCGAATTTTCATCCACCAAACAAGGCATATTTACACGTAGAAAGACTTTTTCAGATTTAGTAGATATCTCCTAATGTCAGTTTCTGAAATCATGCAGTTTATGCAAAAGAATTCTCTTGGAGCGAGTTCTACTCAATAGACATGTAATTTACATTTTTTCCCTCAGTATGATATTCCGTGATCTGAACACGCAACATGCATCACTGATTCGAAAAATAATCTTTAAGGAGTTGTGAGCATGAGGATTACCAAACTGTCATCTGCCATAAAAGGCATATTTACACCTAGAAACCGTTACTCTGAGTTCGCAGTGTTTTCCAAATGTCAGTTTTGAATGTGAGGTAGTTTTTGCAGAAAAATGCTCTTGGAGTGAGTTCTACACAATAGACATGTAATTTACATAGATTGGCTCACCGTGAAATTCCGTGTTCCGAGAAAGCTGCATGCATCACAGAATCGACACAAATTCACTACAGATTTGTTAGCATGTGGATTACCGTACTTTCATCCACCATACAAGGCATAATGGCGCTTACAAGCATTTTCTCATTTTTTGAAAGTTTTTCCTAACGCCAGTTTCGAAAATGAGGCAGTTTTCACCGAAAAATTCTCTTGCAGAGAGTTCTACACAGTAGACATTTGATTTACATAGGTTCGATCACCGTCAAATTCTGTGTTCCGAGAAAGTTGCATGCATAACAGTTTCGACAAATATTCACTACAGAATTTTTTAGCATGTGGATTACTGTACTTTCATCCACCATTAAAGTCATATTTGCCTTAGAAACATTTTCTCAGATTTCGAACTCTTTTCCTTATGCCAGTTTTGAAAATGAGGCAGATTTCACAGAAAAATACTTTTGGAGTGAGTTCTACCCAATAAATATGTAATTTACAAAGTTTCTTTCACCATGATATTCTGTGTTCTGAATATGATACGTGCATCACGGATTCGACAAACATTTTTAATGAGTTGTGTACATGTGGATTACCAAACTTTCATCCACCAAACATGGCATATTTACACCTAGAAATGTTTCTCCTCTTTTGCAGATTTGTCCTCATGCCCGTTGCAAATAACAGGCAGATTTCACAGGAAAATCCTCTTCGATCGTGTTCTATCCAATAGACATGAAATTTACAATGTTTCACTTACCATGACATTCCGTGTTCATAACACGCTACATGCATACTGGATTTATAAAACATTCATTACTGATTCGAGAGCATGTGGATTTCCGAAATTTAACCCACCATACAAGGCATATTTACACCTAGAAATATTTACTCTGCTTTCACAGCTTTTTCCTAATTTCAGGTTTTAAAATCATGAAGTTTTCTCAGGAAAAAACCTCTTCAAGCGAGTTCTATCCAGAGGAATTGTAATTTAAGCAGTTTCCCTCAAAGTGACTTTCCGTTTTCTGAACATGCTTCATGCATCACGGATTTGACAAACGTTAATTACTCAGTTGTGTGCATGTGGATGACAGAACTTTCATCCACCATATAAGTCATATATACACCTAGAAATATTTACTCTGATTTCACTACTTTTTCCTACCGTCTGTTTTGAAAATCATGATGTTTTTGCAGAAGTAATCTCTGCAAGCGAGTTCGACCCAGTAGAATTGTAATTTCAATAGTTACCCACAAAGTGACTTTCCATGGTCTGAACATGCTAAATTCATCACGGATTTGACAAACATTCATTACTCAGTTGTGTGCATGTGGATTACAGAACTTTCATCCACCATACAAGGCATAAATACACCTAGAAATATTTACTCTGATTTCACAGATTTTTCCTAACGTCAGTCTCGAAAATCATAAAGATTTCTCAGAAAAAATCTCTGCATGTGAGTTCTACCCATTAGAATTGCAATTTCAATTGTTTCCCACAAAGTGACTTTCCGTGGTCCGAACACACTGCATTCATCACGGATTTGACAAACATTCATTAGTCAGTTGTGTGCCTGTGATTTACGGAACTTTCATCCACCATATAATGCATATATACACCTTGAAAATATTATTCTGATTTTGAAGCTTTTTCCTAACTGCAGTTTAGAATATCAGGCAACTTTTGCAGGATAATTCTCTTGTAGAGTGTTCTACACAATAGACATGTAATTTACATAGATCCCCTCGCCGTGACATGCCGTGCTCCAAACATGCTACATGCACCGCAGTTCGACAAATATTAACTGCTGAGTTGTTAGCATGTGGATTAATGTACTTTCATCTACCATACAATGTATATATATACAGCTAGAAGCATGTACTCAGTATTTGCAGATATTTCTTAATGCCAGTTTCGAAAATAAGACCGTTTTCACAGAAAAATCCTCTTGGAGTGAGTTCTATCCAATAGACTTGTAATTTACATAGTTTCAGTTACCATGACATTCCGTGTTCCGAATACATTACATGCATCACAGATTCTACAACATTCTTTATTGAGTGTAAGCATGTGCTTTACAAACTTTCATCCACCACACAAGACATACTAGCACCTAGAAACATTAACTCTGAGTTCGCAGCAATTTCCTAATAGCAGTTTTGAAAATTAAGCATTTTTCTAAGGAAAAAAGTGTTGGAGCGATTTCTACCCACTAGGCATGTAATTTACATAGATTCCATTGCTGTGAAATTACGTCTTTCGAACACGCTACATGCATAACGGATTTGACAAATATTCACTACAAATGTGTTTGCATGTGGATTACCGAACTTTCAACACAATAAAAGGCATAGTGACACTTAGAATCATTTTCTCTGATTTCACAGAGATTTCCAATCGCCAGATTCCAAAATGCAGCAGATTTCACAGCAAAAAGCTCTTGGAGCAAGTTCTACCCAAGAGACATGTAATTTACATAGATTCACTCACCGTGAAACTCCGTGTTCTGAACACGCTACATGCATCTCAGATTCCACAAATATTCACTACAGAGTTATGAGCATATGTTTTACCGTACTTTCATCCACCATAGAAGGCATACTGACACTTACAAGCATTTTCTCATTTTTTGAAAGTTTTACCTAAAGCCAGTTTCAAAAATGAGGCAGTTTTCACAGAAAAATATTCTTGGAGAGAGTTCTTCACAATAGACATGTAATTTACATAGATTCTCTCACCGTCAAAATCTGTGTTCTGACAAATTTGCATGCATCAAGGTTTCGACAAGTATTCACTACAGATTTGTTAGCATGTGCATTTCTGATCTTTCATCCACATACAAGTCATATTGACACTTAGAAGCATTTTCTCAGATTTCGAATATATTTCCTACTGCCAGTTTTGAAAGTGAGGCAGATTTTGCAGAAAAATGCTTTTGGAGCGAGTTCTACCCAATGGACATGAAATTTAAATGCTTCCACTCATCGAGAAATTCCGTGTTCCAAACATGCTATGTGCATCACGGATTCGACAAACACTCTTTAATGAGTTGTGAACATTAGTATTACCGAATTTTCATCCACCAAACAAGGCATATTTACACGTAGAAAGACTTTTTCAGATTTAGTAGATATCTCCTAATGTCAGTTTCTGAAATCATGCAGTTTATGCAAAAGAATTCTCTTGGAGCGAGTTCTACTCAATAGACATGTAATTTACATTTTTTCCCTCAGTATGATATTCCGTGATCTGAACACGCAACATGCATCACTGATTCGAAAAATAATCTTTAAGGAGTTGTGAGCATGAGGATTACCAAACTGTCATCTGCCATAAAAGGCATATTTACACCTAGAAACCGTTACTCTGAGTTCGCAGTGTTTTCCAAATGTCAGTTTTGAATGTGAGGTAGTTTTTGCAGAAAACTGCTCTTGGAGTGAGTTCTACACAATAGACATGTAATTTACATAGATTGGCTCACCGTGAAATTCCGTGTTCCGAGAAAGCTGCATGCATCACAGAATCGACACAAATTCACTACAGATTTGTTAGCATGTGGATTACCGTACTTTCATCCACCATACAAGGCATAATGGCGCTTACAAGCATTTTCTCATTTTTTGAAAGTTTTTCCTAACGCCAGTTTCGAAAATGAGGCAGTTTTCACCGAAAAATTCTCTTGCAGAGAGTTCTACACAGTAGACATTTGATTTACATAGGTTCGATCACCGTCAAATTCTGTGTTCCGAGAAAGTTGCATGCATAACAGTTTCGACAAATATTCACTACAGAATTTTTTAGCATGTGGATTACTGTACTTTCATCCACCATTAAAGTCATATTTGCCTTAGAAACATTTTCTCAGATTTCGAACTCTTTTCCTTATGCCAGTTTTGAAAATGAGGCAGATTTCACAGAAAAATACTTTTGGAGTGAGTTCTACCCAATAAATATGTAATTTACAAAGTTTCTTTCACCATGATATTCTGTGTTCTGAATATGATACGTGCATCACGGATTCGACAAACATTTTTAATGAGTTGTGTACATGTGGATTACCAAACTTTCATCCACCAAACATGGCATATTTACACCTAGAAATGTTTCTCCTCTTTTGCAGATTTGTCCTCATGCCCGTTGCAAATAACAGGCAGATTTCACAGGAAAATCCTCTTCGATCGTGTTCTATCCAATAGACATGAAATTTACAATGTTTCACTTACCATGACATTCCGTGTTCATAACACGCTACATGCATACTGGATTTATAAAACATTCATTACTGATTCGAGAGCATGTGGATTTCCGAAATTTAACCCACCATACAAGGCATATTTACACCTAGAAATATTTACTCTGCTTTCACAGCTTTTTCCTAATTTCAGGTTTTAAAATCATGAAGTTTTCTCAGGAAAAAACCTCTTCAAGCGAGTTCTATCCAGAGGAATTGTAATTTAAGCAGTTTCCCTCAAAGTGACTTTCCGTTTTCTGAACATGCTTCATGCATCACGGATTTGACAAACGTTAATTACTCAGTTGTGTGCATGTGGATGACAGAACTTTCATCCACCATATAAGTCATATATACACCTAGAAATATTTACTCTGATTTCACTACTTTTTCCTACCGTCTGTTTTGAAAATCATGATGTTTTTGCAGAAGTAATCTCTGCAAGCGAGTTCGACCCAGTAGAATTGTAATTTCAATAGTTACCCACAAAGTGACTTTCCATGGTCCGAACATGCTAAATTCATCACGGATTTGACAAACATTCATTACTCAGTTGTGTGCATGTGGATTACAGAACTTTCATCCACCATACAAGGCATAAATACACCTAGAAATATTTACTCTGATTTCACAGATTTTTCCTAACGTCAGTCTCGAAAATCATAAAGATTTCTCAGAAAAAATCTCTGCATGTGAGTTCTACCCATTAGAATTGCAATTTCAATTGTTTCCCACAAAGTGACTTTCCGTGGTCCGAACACACTGCATTCATCACGGATTTGACAAACATTCATTAGTCAGTTGTGTGCCTGTGATTTACGGAACTTTCATCCACCATATAATGCATATATACACCTTGAAAATATTATTCTGATTTTGAAGCTTTTTCCTAACTGCAGTTTAGAATATCAGGCAACTTTTGCAGGATAATTCTCTTGTAGAGTGTTCTACACAATAGACATGTAATTTACATAGATCCCCTCGCCGTGACATGCCGTGCTCCAAACATGCTACATGCACCGCAGTTCGACAAATATTAACTGCTGAGTTGTTAGCATGTGGATTAATGTACTTTCATCTACCATACAATGTATATATATACAGCTAGAAGCATGTACTCAGTATTTGCAGATATTTCTTAATGCCAGTTTCGAAAATAAGACCGTTTTCACAGAAAAATCCTCTTGGAGTGAGTTCTATCCAATAGACTTGTAATTTACATAGTTTCAGTTACCATGACATTCCGTGTTCCGAATACATTACATGCATCACAGATTCTACAACATTCTTTATTGAGTGTAAGCATGTGCTTTACAAACTTTCATCCACCACACAAGACATACTAGCACCTAGAAACATTAACTCTGAGTTCGCAGCAATTTCCTAATAGCAGTTTTGAAAATTAAGCATTTTTCTAAGGAAAAAAGTGTTGGAGCGATTTCTACCCACTAGGCATGTAATTTACATAGATTCCATTGCTGTGAAATTACGTCTTTCGAACACGCTACATGCATAACGGATTTGACAAATATTCACTACAAATGTGTTTGCATGTGGATTACCGAACTTTCAACACAATAAAAGGCATAGTGACACTTAGAATCATTTTCTCTGATTTCACAGAGATTTCCAATCGCCAGATTCCAAAATGCAGCAGATTTCACAGCAAAAAGCTCTTGGAGCAAGTTCTACCCAAGAGACATGTAATTTACATAGATTCACTCACCGTGAAACTCCGTGTTCTGAACACGCTACATGCATCTCAGATTCCACAAATATTCACTACAGAGTTATGAGCATATGTTTTACCGTACTTTCATCCACCATAGAAGGCATACTGACACTTACAAGCATTTTCTCATTTTTTGAAAGTTTTACCTAAAGCCAGTTTCAAAAATGAGGCAGTTTTCACAGAAAAATATTCTTGGAGAGAGTTCTTCACAATAGACATGTAATTTACATAGATTCTCTCACCGTCAAAATCTGTGTTCTGACAAATTTGCATGCATCAAGGTTTCGACAAGTATTCACTACAGATTTGTTAGCATGTGCATTTCTGATCTTTCATCCACATACAAGTCATATTGACACTTAGAAGCATTTTCTCAGATTTCGAATATATTTCCTACTGCCAGTTTTGAAAGTGAGGCAGATTTTGCAGAAAAATGCTTTTGGAGCGAGTTCTACCCAATGGACATGAAATTTAAATGCTTCCACTCATCGAGAAATTCCGTGTTCCAAACATGCTATGTGCATCACGGATTCGACAAACACTCTTTAATGAGTTGTGAACATTAGTATTACCGAATTTTCATCCACCAAACAAGGCATATTTACACGTAGAAAGACTTTTTCAGATTTAGTAGATATCTCCTAATGTCAGTTTCTGAAATCATGCAGTTTATGCAAAAGAATTCTCTTGGAGCGAGTTCTACTCAATAGACATGTAATTTACATTTTTTCCCTCAGTATGATATTCCGTGATCTGAACACGCAACATGCATCACTGATTCGAAAAATAATCTTTAAGGAGTTGTGAGCATGAGGATTACCAAACTGTCATCTGCCATAAAAGGCATATTTACACCTAGAAACCGTTACTCTGAGTTCGCAGTGTTTTCCAAATGTCAGTTTTGAATGTGAGGTAGTTTTTGCAGAAAACTGCTCTTGGAGTGAGTTCTACACAATAGACATGTAATTTACATAGATTGGCTCACCGTGAAATTCCGTGTTCCGAGAAAGCTGCATGCATCACAGAATCGACACAAATTCACTACAGATTTGTTAGCATGTGGATTACCGTACTTTCATCCACCATACAAGGCATAATGGCGCTTACAAGCATTTTCTCATTTTTTGAAAGTTTTTACTAACGCCAGTTTCGAAAATGAGGCAGTTTTCACCGAAAAATTCTCTTGCAGATAGTTCTACACAGTAGACATTTGATTTACATAGGTTCGATCACCGTCAAATTCTGTGTTCCGAGAAAGTTGCATGCATAACAGTTTCGACAAATATTCACTACAGAATTTTTTAGCATGTGGATTACTGTACTTTCATCCACCATTAAAGTCATATTTGCCTTAGAAACATTTTCTCAGATTTCGAACTCTTTTCCTTATGCCAGTTTTGAAAATGAGGCAGATTTCACAGAAAAATACTTTTGGAGTGAGTTCTACCCAATAAATATGTAATTTACAAAGTTTCTTTCACCATGATATTCTGTGTTCTGAATATGATACGTGCATCACGGATTCGACAAACATTTTTAATGAGTTGTGTACATGTGGATTACCAAACTTTCATCCACCAAACATGGCATATTTACACCTAGAAATGTTTCTCCTCTTTTGCAGATTTGTCCTCATGCCCGTTGCAAATAACAGGCAGATTTCACAGGAAAATCCTCTTCGATCGTGTTCTATCCAATAGACATGAAATTTACAATGTTTCACTTACCATGACATTCCGTGTTCATAACACGCTACATGCATACTGGATTTATAAAACATTCATTACTGATTCGAGAGCATGTGGATTTCCGAAATTTAACCCACCATACAAGGCATATTTACACCTAGAAATATTTACTCTGCTTTCACAGCTTTTTCCTAATTTCAGGTTTTAAAATCATGAAGTTTTCTCAGGAAAAAACCTCTTCAAGCGAGTTCTATCCAGAGGAATTGTAATTTAAGCAGTTTCCCTCAAAGTGACTTTCCGTTTTCTGAACATGCTTCATGCATCACGGATTTGACAAACGTTAATTACTCAGTTGTGTGCATGTGGATGACAGAACTTTCATCCACCATATAAGTCATATATACACCTAGAAATATTTACTCTGATTTCACTACTTTTTCCTACCGTCTGTTTTGAAAATCATGATGTTTTTGCAGAAGTAATCTCTGCAAGCGAGTTCGACCCAGTAGAATTGTAATTTCAATAGTTACCCACAAAGTGACTTTCCATGGTCCGAACATGCTAAATTCATCACGGATTTGACAAACATTCATTACTCAGTTGTGTGCATGTGGATTACAGAACTTTCATCCACCATACAAGGCATAAATACACCTAGAAATATTTACTCTGATTTCACAGATTTTTCCTAACGTCAGTCTCGAAAATCATAAAGATTTCTCAGAAAAAATCTCTGCATGTGAGTTCTACCCATTAGAATTGCAATTTCAATTGTTTCCCACAAAGTGACTTTCCGTGGTCCGAACACACTGCATTCATCACGGATTTGACAAACATTCATTAGTCAGTTGTGTGCCTGTGATTTACAGAACTTTCATCCACCATATAATGCATATATACACCTTGAAAATATTATTCTGATTTTGAAGCTTTTTCCTAACTGCAGTTTAGAATATCAGGCAACTTTTGCAGGATAATTCTCTTGTAGAGTGTTCTACACAATAGACATGTAATTTACATAGATCCCCTCGCCGTGACATGCCGTGCTCCAAACATGCTACATGCACCGCAGTTCGACAAATATTAACTGCTGAGTTGTTAGCATGTGGATTAATGTACTTTCATCTACCATACAATGTATATATATACAGCTAGAAGCATGTACTCAGTATTTGCAGATATTTCTTAATGCCAGTTTCGAAAATAAGACCGTTTTCACAGAAAAATCCTCTTGGAGTGAGTTCTATCCAATAGACTTGTAATTTACATAGTTTCAGTTACCATGACATTCCGTGTTCCGAATACATTACATGCATCACAGATTCTACAACATTCTTTATTGAGTGTAAGCATGTGCTTTACAAACTTTCATCCACCACACAAGACATATTAGCACCTAGAAACATTAACTCTGAGTTCGCAGCAATTTCCTAATAGCAGTTTTGAAAATTAAGCATTTTTCTAAGGAAAAAAGTGTTGGAGCGATTTCTACCCACTAGGCATGTAATTTACATAGATTCCATTGCTGTGAAATTACGTCTTTCGAACACGCTACATGCATAACGGATTTGACAAATATTCACTACAAATGTGTTTGCATGTGGATTACCGAACTTTCAACACAATAAAAGGCATAGTGACACTTAGAATCATTTTCTCTGATTTCACAGAGATTTCCAATCGCCAGATTCCAAAATGCAGCAGATTTCACAGCAAAAAGCTCTTGGAGCAAGTTCTACCCAAGAGACATGTAATTTACATAGATTCACTCACCGTGAAACTCCGTGTTCTGAACACGCTACATGCATCTCAGATTCCACAAATATTCACTACAGAGTTATGAGCATATGTTTTACCGTACTTTCATCCACCATAGAAGGCATACTGACACTTACAAGCATTTTCTCATTTTTTGAAAGTTTTACCTAAAGCCAGTTTCAAAAATGAGGCAGTTTTCACAGAAAAATATTCTTGGAGAGAGTTCTTCACAATAGACATGTAATTTACATAGATTCTCTCACCGTCAAAATCTGTGTTCTGACAAATTTGCATGCATCAAGGTTTCGACAAGTATTCACTACAGATTTGTTAGCATGTGCATTTCTGATCTTTCATCCACATACAAGTCATATTGACACTTAGAAGCATTTTCTCAGATTTCGAATATATTTCCTACTGCCAGTTTTGAAAGTGAGGCAGATTTTGCAGAAAAATGCTTTTGGAGTGAGTTCTACCCAATGGACATGAAATTTAAATGCTTCCACTCATCGAGAAATTCCGTGTTCCAAACATGCTATGTGCATCACGGATTCGACAAACACTCTTTAATGAGTTGTGAACATTAGTATTACCGAATTTTCATCCACCAAACAAGGCATATTTACACGTAGAAAGACTTTTTCAGATTTAGTAGATATCTCCTAATGTCAGTTTCTGAAATCATGCAGTTTATGCAAAAGAATTCTCTTGGAGCGAGTTCTACTCAATAGACATGTAATTTACATTTTTTCCCTCAGTATGATATTCCGTGATATGAACACACAACATGCATCACTGATTCGAAAAATAATCTTTAAGGAGTTGTGAGCATGAGGATTACCAAACTGTCATCTGCCATAAAAGGCATATTTACACCTAGAAACCATTACTCTGAGTTCGCAGTGTTTTCCAAATGTCAGTTTTGAATGTGAGGTAGTTTTTGCAGAAAAATGCTCTTGGAGTGAGTTCTACACAATAGACATGTAATTTACATAGATTGGCTCACCGTGAAATTCCGTGTTCCGAGAAAGCTGCATGCATCACAGAATCGACACAAATTCACTACAGATTTGTTAGCATGTGGATTACCGTACTTTCATCCACCATACAAGGCATAATGGCGCTTACAAGCATTTTCTCATTTTTTGAAAGTTTTTCCTAACGCCAGTTTCGAAAATGAGGCAGTTTTCACCGAAAAATTCTCTTGCAGAGAGTTCTACACAGTAGACATTTGATTTACATAGGTTCGATCACCGTCAAATTCTGTGTTCCGAGAAAGTTGCATGCATAACAGTTTCGACAAATATTCACTACAGAATTTTTTAGCATGTGGATTACTGTACTTTCATCCACCATTAAAGTCATATTTGCCTTAGAAACATTTTCTCAGATTTCGAACTCTTTTCCTTATGCCAGTTTTGAAAATGAGGCAGATTTCACAGAAAAATACTTTTGGAGTGAGTTCTACCCAATAAATATGTAATTTACAAAGTTTCTTTCACCATGATATTCTGTGTTCTGAATATGATACGTGCATCACGGATTCGACAAACATTTTTAATGAGTTGTGTACATGTGGATTACCAAACTTTCATCCACCAAACATGGCATATTTACACCTAGAAATGTTTCTCCTCTTTTGCAGATTTGTCCTCATGCCCGTTGCAAATAACAGGCAGATTTCACAGGAAAATCCTCTTCGATCGTGTTCTATCCAATAGACATGAAATTTACAATGTTTCACTTACCATGACATTCCGTGTTCATAACACGCTACATGCATACTGGATTTATAAAACATTCATTACTGATTCGAGAGCATGTGGATTTCCGAAATTTAACCCACCATACAAGGCATATTTACACCTAGAAATATTTACTCTGCTTTCACAGCTTTTTCCTAATTTCAGGTTTTAAAATCATGAAGTTTTCTCAGGAAAAAACCTCTTCAAGCGAGTTCTATCCAGAGGAATTGTAATTTAAGCAGTTTCCCTCAAAGTGACTTTCCGTTTTCTGAACATGCTTCATGCATCACGGATTTGACAAACGTTAATTACTCAGTTGTGTGCATGTGGATGACAGAACTTTCATCCACCATATAAG
Source organism: Camelus bactrianus (assembly GCF_048773025.1). Lineage (NCBI taxonomy): Eukaryota > Metazoa > Chordata > Mammalia > Artiodactyla > Camelidae > Camelus > Camelus bactrianus. The sequence goes on from NC_133553.1 coordinate 219,062, forward strand.
TCATATATACACCTAGAAATATTTACTCTGATTTCACTACTTTTTCCTACCGTCTGTTTTGAAAATCATGATGTTTTTGCAGAAGTAATCTCTGCAAGCGAGTTCGACCCAGTAGAATTGTAATTTCAATAGTTACCCACAAAGTGACTTTCCATGGTCCGAACATGCTAAATTCATCACGGATTTGACAAACATTCATTACTCAGTTGTGTGCATGTGGATTACAGAACTTTCATCCACCATACAAGGCATAAATACACCTAGAAATATTTACTCTGATTTCACAGATTTTTCCTAACGTCAGTCTCGAAAATCATAAAGATTTCTCAGAAAAAATCTCTGCATGTGAGTTCTACCCATTAGAATTGCAATTTCAATTGTTTCCCACAAAGTGACTTTCCGTGGTCCGAACACACTGCATTCATCACGGATTTGACAAACATTCATTAGTCAGTTGTGTGCCTGTGATTTACGGAACTTTCATCCACCATATAATGCATATATACACCTTGAAAATATTATTCTGATTTTGAAGCTTTTTCCTAACTGCAGTTTAGAATATCAGGCAACTTTTGCAGGATAATTCTCTTGTAGAGTGTTCTACACAATAGACATGTAATTTACATAGATCCCCTCGCCGTGACATGCCGTGCTCCAAACATGCTACATGCACCGCAGTTCGACAAATATTAACTGCTGAGTTGTTAGCATGTGGATTAATGTACTTTCATCTACCATACAATGTATATATATACAGCTAGAAGCATGTACTCAGTATTTGCAGATATTTCTTAATGCCAGTTTCGAAAATAAGACCGTTTTCACAGAAAAATCCTCTTGGAGTGAGTTCTATCCAATAGACTTGTAATTTACATAGTTTCAGTTACCATGACATTCCGTGTTCCGAATACATTACATGCATCACAGATTCTACAACATTCTTTATTGAGTGTAAGCATGTGCTTTACAAACTTTCATCCACCACACAAGACATACTAGCACCTAGAAACATTAACTCTGAGTTCGCAGCAATTTCCTAATAGCAGTTTTGAAAATTAAGCATTTTTCTAAGGAAAAAAGTGTTGGAGCGATTTCTACCCACTAGGCATGTAATTTACATAGATTCCATTGCTGTGAAATTACGTCTTTCGAACACGCTACATGCATAACGGATTTGACAAATATTCACTACAAATGTGTTTGCATGTGGATTACCGAACTTTCAACACAATAAAAGGCATAGTGACACTTAGAATCATTTTCTCTGATTTCACAGAGATTTCCAATCGCCAGATTCCAAAATGCAGCAGATTTCACAGCAAAAAGCTCTTGGAGCAAGTTCTACCCAAGAGACATGTAATTTACATAGATTCACTCACCGTGAAACTCCGTGTTCTGAACACGCTACATGCATCTCAGATTCCACAAATATTCACTACAGAGTTATGAGCATATGTTTTACCGTACTTTCATCCACCATAGAAGGCATACTGACACTTACAAGCATTTTCTCATTTTTTGAAAGTTTTACCTAAAGCCAGTTTCAAAAATGAGGCAGTTTTCACAGAAAAATATTCTTGGAGAGAGTTCTTCACAATAGACATGTAATTTACATAGATTCTCTCACCGTCAAAATCTGTGTTCTGACAAATTTGCATGCATCAAGGTTTCGACAAGTATTCACTACAGATTTGTTAGCATGTGCATTTCTGATCTTTCATCCACATACAAGTCATATTGACACTTAGAAGCATTTTCTCAGATTTCGAATATATTTCCTACTGCCAGTTTTGAAAGTGAGGCAGATTTTGCAGAAAAATGCTTTTGGAGTGAGTTCTACCCAATGGACATGAAATTTAAATGCTTCCACTCATCGAGAAATTCCGTGTTCCAAACATGCTATGTGCATCACGGATTCGACAAACACTCTTTAATGAGTTGTGAACATTAGTATTACCGAATTTTCATCCACCAAACAAGGCATATTTACACGTAGAAAGACTTTTTCAGATTTAGTAGATATCTCCTAATGTCAGTTTCTGAAATCATGCAGTTTATGCAAAAGAATTCTCTTGGAGCGAGTTCTACTCAATAGACATGTAATTTACATTTTTTCCCTCAGTATGATATTCCGTGATCTGAACACGCAACATGCATCACTGATTCGAAAAATAATCTTTAAGGAGTTGTGAGCATGAGGATTACCAAACTGTCATCTGCCATAAAAGGCATATTTACACCTAGAAACCATTACTCTGAGTTCGCAGTGTTTTCCAAATGTCAGTTTTGAATGTGAGGTAGTTTTTGCAGAAAACTGCTCTTGGAGTGAGTTCTACACAATAGACATGTAATTTACATAGATTGGCTCACCGTGAAATTCCGTGTTCCGAGAAAGCTGCATGCATCACAGAATCGACACAAATTCACTACAGATTTGTTAGCATGTGGATTACCGTACTTTCATCCACCATACAAGGCATAATGGCGCTTACAAGCATTTTCTCATTTTTTGAAAGTTTTTCCTAACGCCAGTTTCGAAAATGAGGCAGTTTTCACCGAAAAATTCTCTTGCAGAGAGTTCTACACAGTAGACATTTGATTTACATAGGTTCGATCACCGTCAAATTCTGTGTTCCGAGAAAGTTGCATGCATAACAGTTTCGACAAATATTCACTACAGAATTTTTTAGCATGTGGATTACTGTACTTTCATCCACCATTAAAGTCATATTTGCCTTAGAAACATTTTCTCAGATTTCGAACTCTTTTCCTTATGCCAGTTTTGAAAATGAGGCAGATTTCACAGAAAAATACTTTTGGAGTGAGTTCTACCCAATAAATATGTAATTTACAAAGTTTCTTTCACCATGATATTCTGTGTTCTGAATATGATACGTGCATCACGGATTCGACAAACATTTTTAATGAGTTGTGTACATGTGGATTACCAAACTTTCATCCACCAAACATGGCATATTTACACCTAGAAATATTTCTCCTCTTTTGCAGATTTGTCCTCATGCCCGTTGCAAATAACAGGCAGATTTCACAGGAAAATCCTCTTCGATCGTGTTCTATCCAATAGACATGAAATTTACAATGTTTCACTTACCATGACATTCCGTGTTCATAACACGCTACATGCATACTGGATTTATAAAACATTCATTACTGATTCGAGAGCATGTGGATTTCCGAAATTTAACCCACCATACAAGGCATATTTACACCTAGAAATATTTACTCTGCTTTCACAGCTTTTTCCTAATTTCAGGTTTTAAAATCATGAAGTTTTCTCAGGAAAAAACCTCTTCAAGCGAGTTCTATCCAGAGGAATTGTAATTTAAGCAGTTTCCCTCAAAGTGACTTTCCGTTTTCTGAACATGCTTCATGCATCACGGATTTGACAAACGTTAATTACTCAGTTGTGTGCATGTGGATGACAGAACTTTCATCCACCATATAAGTCATATATACACCTAGAAATATTTACTCTGATTTCACTACTTTTTCCTACCGTCTGTTTTGAAAATCATGATGTTTTTGCAGAAGTAATCTCTGCAAGCGAGTTCGACCCAGTAGAATTGTAATTTCAATAGTTACCCACAAAGTGACTTTCCATGGTCCGAACATGCTAAATTCATCACGGATTTGACAAACATTCATTACTCAGTTGTGTGCATGTGGATTACAGAACTTTCATCCACCATACAAGGCATAAATACACCTAGAAATATTTACTCTGATTTCACAGATTTTTCCTAACGTCAGTCTCGAAAATCATAAAGATTTCTCAGAAAAAATCTCTGCATGTGAGTTCTACCCATTAGAATTGCAATTTCAATTGTTTCCCACAAAGTGACTTTCCGTGGTCCGAACACACTGCATTCATCACGGATTTGACAAACATTCATTAGTCAGTTGTGTGCCTGTGATTTACGGAACTTTCATCCACCATATAATGCATATATACCCCTTGAAAATATTATTCTGATTTTGAAGCTTTTTCCTAACTGCAGTTTAGAATATCAGGCAACTTTTGCAGGATAATTCTCTTGTAGAGTGTTCTACACAATAGACATGTAATTTACATAGATCCCCTCGCCGTGACATGCCGTGCTCCAAACATGCTACATGCACCGCAGTTCGACAAATATTAACTGCTGAGTTGTTAGCATGTGGATTAATGTACTTTCATCTACCATACAATGTATATATATACAGCTAGAAGCATGTACTCAGTATTTGCAGATATTTCTTAATGCCAGTTTCGAAAATAAGACCGTTTTCACAGAAAAATCCTCTTGGAGTGAGTTCTATCCAATAGACTTGTAATTTACATAGTTTCAGTTACCATGACATTCCGTGTTCCGAATACATTACATGCATCACAGATTCTACAACATTCTTTATTGAGTGTAAGCATGTGCTTTACAAACTTTCATCCACCACACAAGACATATTAGCACCTAGAAACATTAACTCTGAGTTCGCAGCAATTTCCTAATAGCAGTTTTGAAAATTAAGCATTTTTCTAAGGAAAAAAGTGTTGGAGCGATTTCTACCCACTAGGCATGTAATTTACATAGATTCCATTGCTGTGAAATTACGTCTTTCGAACACGCTACATGCATAACGGATTTGACAAATATTCACTACAAATGTGTTTGCATGTGGATTACCGAACTTTCAACACAATAAAAGGCATAGTGACACTTAGAATCATTTTCTCTGATTTCACAGAGATTTCCAATCGCCAGATTCCAAAATGCAGCAGATTTCACAGCAAAAAGCTCTTGGAGCAAGTTCTACCCAAGAGACATGTAATTTACATAGATTCACTCACCGTGAAACTCCGTGTTCTGAACACGCTACATGCATCTCAGATTCCACAAATATTCACTACAGAGTTATGAGCATATGTTTTACCGTACTTTCATCCACCATAGAAGGCATACTGACACTTACAAGCATTTTCTCATTTTTTGAAAGTTTTACCTAAAGCCAGTTTCAAAAATGAGGCAGTTTTCACAGAAAAATATTCTTGGAGAGAGTTCTTCACAATAGACATGTAATTTACATAGATTCTCTCACCGTCAAAATCTGTGTTCTGACAAATTTGCATGCATCAAGGTTTCGACAAGTATTCACTACAGATTTGTTAGCATGTGCATTTCTGATCTTTCATCCACATACAAGTCATATTGACACTTAGAAGCATTTTCTCAGATTTCGAATATATTTCCTACTGCCAGTTTTGAAAGTGAGGCAGATTTTGCAGAAAAATGCTTTTGGAGTGAGTTCTACCCAATGGACATGAAATTTAAATGCTTCCACTCATCGAGAAATTCCGTGTTCCAAACATGCTATGTGCATCACGGATTCGACAAACACTCTTTAATGAGTTGTGAACATTAGTATTACCGAATTTTCATCCACCAAACAAGGCATATTTACACGTAGAAAGACTTTTTCAGATTTAGTAGATATCTCCTAATGTCAGTTTCTGAAATCATGCAGTTTATGCAAAAGAATTCTCTTGGAGCGAGTTCTACTCAATAGACATGTAATTTACATTTTTTCCCTCAGTATGATATTCCGTGATCTGAACACGCAACATGCATCACTGATTCGAAAAATAATCTTTAAGGAGTTGTGAGCATGAGGATTACCAAACTGTCATCTGCCATAAAAGGCATATTTACACCTAGAAACCATTACTCTGAGTTCGCAGTGTTTTCCAAATGTCAGTTTTGAATGTGAGGTAGTTTTTGCAGAAAACTGCTCTTGGAGTGAGTTCTACACAATAGACATGTAATTTACATAGATTGGCTCACCGTGAAATTCCGTGTTCCGAGAAAGCTGCATGCATCACAGAATCGACACAAATTCACTACAGATTTGTTAGCATGTGGATTACCGTACTTTCATCCACCATACAAGGCATAATGGCGCTTACAAGCATTTTCTCATTTTTTGAAAGTTTTTCCTAACGCCAGTTTCGAAAATGAGGCAGTTTTCACCGAAAAATTCTCTTGCAGAGAGTTCTACACAGTAGACATTTGATTTACATAGGTTCGATCACCGTCAAATTCTGTGTTCCGAGAAAGTTGCATGCATAACAGTTTCGACAAATATTCACTACAGAATTTTTTAGCATGTGGATTACTGTACTTTCATCCACCATTAAAGTCATATTTGCCTTAGAAACATTTTCTCAGATTTCGAACTCTTTTCCTTATGCCAGTTTTGAAAATGAGGCAGATTTCACAGAAAAATACTTTTGGAGTGAGTTCTACCCAATAAATATGTAATTTACAAAGTTTCTTTCACCATGATATTCTGTGTTCTGAATATGATACGTGCATCACGGATTCGACAAACATTTTTAATGAGTTGTGTACATGTGGATTACCAAACTTTCATCCACCAAACATGGCATATTTACACCTAGAAATGTTTCTCCTCTTTTGCAGATTTGTCCTCATGCCCGTTGCAAATAACAGGCAGATTTCACAGGAAAATCCTCTTCGATCGTGTTCTATCCAATAGACATGAAATTTACAATGTTTCACTTACCATGACATTCCGTGTTCATAACACGCTACATGCATACTGGATTTATAAAACATTCATTACTGATTCGAGAGCATGTGGATTTCCGAAATTTAACCCACCATACAAGGCATATTTACACCTAGAAATATTTACTCTGCTTTCACAGCTTTTTCCTAATTTCAGGTTTTAAAATCATGAAGTTTTCTCAGGAAAAAACCTCTTCAAGCGAGTTCTATCCAGAGGAATTGTAATTTAAGCAGTTTCCCTCAAAGTGACTTACGGTTTTTTGAACATGCTTCATGCATCACGGATTTGACAAACGTTAATTACTCAGTTGTGTGCATGTGGATGACAGAACTTTCATCCACCATATAAGTCATATATACACCTAGAAATATTTACTCTGATTTCACTACTTTTTCCTACCGTCTGTTTTGAAAATCATGATGTTTTTGCAGAAGTAATCTCTGCAAGCGAGTTCGACCCAGTAGAATTGTAATTTCAATAGTTACCCACAAAGTGACTTTCCATGGTCCGAACATGCTAAATTCATCACGGATTTGACAAACATTCATTACTCAGTTGTGTGCATGTGGATTACAGAACTTTCATCCACCATACAAGGCATAAATACACCTAGAAATATTTACTCTGATTTCACAGATTTTTCCTAACGTCAGCCTCGAAAATCATAAAGATTTCTCAGAAAAAATCTCTGCATGTGAGTTCTACCCATTAGAATTGCAATTTCAATTGTTTCCCACAAAGTGACTTTCCGTGGTCCGAACACACTGCATTCATCACGGATTTGACAAACATTCATTAGTCAGTTGTGTGCCTGTGATTTACGGAACTTTCATCCACCATATAATGCATATATACACCTTGAAAATATTATTCTGATTTTGAAGCTTTTTCCTAACTGCAGTTTAGAATATCAGGCAACTTTTGCAGGATAATTCTCTTGTAGAGTGTTCTACACAATAGACATGTAATTTACATAGATCCCCTCGCCGTGACATGCCGTGCTCCAAACATGCTACATGCACCGCAGTTCGACAAATATTAACTGCTGAGTTGTTAGCATGTGGATTAATGTACTTTCATCTACCATACAATGTATATATATACAGCTAGAAGCATGTACTCAGTATTTGCAGATATTTCTTAATGCCAGTTTCGAAAATAAGACCGTTTTCACAGAAAAATCCTCTTGGAGTGAGTTCTATCCAATAGACTTGTAATTTACATAGTTTCAGTTACCATGACATTCCGTGTTCCGAATACATTACATGCATCACAGATTCTACAACATTCTTTATTGAGTGTAAGCATGTGCTTTACAAACTTTCATCCACCACACAAGACATATTAGCACCTAGAAACATTAACTCTGAGTTCGCAGCAATTTCCTAATAGCAGTTTTGAAAATTAAGCATTTTTCTAAGGAAAAAAGTGTTGGAGCGATTTCTACCCACTAGGCATGTAATTTACATAGATTCCATTGCTGTGAAATTACGTCTTTCGAACACGCTACATGCATAACGGATTTGACAAATATTCACTACAAATGTGTTTGCATGTGGATTACGAAACTTTCAACACAATAAAAGGCATAGTGACACTTAGAATCATTTTCTCTGATTTCACAGAGATTTCCAATCGCCAGATTCCAAAATGCAGCAGATTTCACAGCAAAAAGCTCTTGGAGCAAGTTCTACCCAAGAGACATGTAATTTACATAGATTCACTCACCGTGAAACTCCGTGTTCTGAACACGCTACATGCATCTCAGATTCCACAAATATTCACTACAGAGTTATGAGCATATGTTTTACCGTACTTTCATCCACCATAGAAGGCATACTGACACTTACAAGCATTTTCTCATTTTTTGAAAGTTTTACCTAAAGCCAGTTTCAAAAATGAGGCAGTTTTCACAGAAAAATATTCTTGGAGAGAGTTCTTCACAATAGACATGTAATTTACATAGATTCTCTCACCATCAAAATCTGTGTTCTGACAAAATTGCATGCATCAAGGTTTCGACAAGTATTCTCTACAGATTTGTTAGCATGTGCATTTCTGATCTTTCATCCACATACAAGTCATATTGACACTTAGAAGCATTTTCTCAGATTTCGAATATATTTCCTACTGCCAGTTTTGAAAGTGAGGCAGATTTTGCAGAAAAATGCTTTTGGAGTGAGTTCTACCCAATGGACATGAAATTTAAATGCTTCCACTCATCGAGAAATTCCGTGTTCCAAACATGCTATGTGCATCACGGATTCGACAAACACTCTTTAATGAGTTGTGAACATTAGTATTACCGAATTTTCATCCACCAAACAAGGCATATTTACACGTAGAAAGACTTTTTCAGATTTAGTAGATATCTCCTAATGTCAGTTTCTGAAATCATGCAGTTTATGCAAAAGAATTCTCTTGGAGCGAGTTCTACTCAATAGACATGTAATTTACATTTTTTCCCTCAGTATGATATTCCGTGATCTGAACACGCAACATGCATCACTGATTCGAAAAATAATCTTTAAGGAGTTGTGAGCATGAGGATTACCAAACTGTCATCTGCCATAAAAGGCATATTTACACCTAGAAACCATTACTCTGAGTTCGCAGTGTTTTCCAAATATCAGTTTTGAATGTGAGGTAGTTTTTGCAGAAAAATGCTCTTGGAGTGAGTTCTACACAATAGACATGTAATTTACATAGATTGGCTCACCGTGAAATTCCGTGTTCCGAGAAAGCTGCATGCATCACAGAATCGACACAAATTCACTACAGATTTGTTAGCATGTGGATTACCGTACTTTCATCCACCATACAAGGCATAATGGCGCTTACAAGCATTTTCTCATTTTTTGAAAGTTTTTCCTAACGCCAGTTTCGAAAATGAGGCAGTTTTCACCGAAAAATTCTCTTGCAGAGAGTTCTACACAGTAGACATTTGATTTACATAGGTTCGATCACCGTCAAATTCTGTGTTCCGAGAAAGTTGCATGCATAACAGTTTCGACAAATATTCACTACAGAATTTTTTAGCATGTGGATTACTGTACTTTCATCCACCATTAAAGTCATATTTGCCTTAGAAACATTTTCTCAGATTTCGAACTCTTTTCCTTATGCCAGTTTTGAAAATGAGGCAGATTTCACAGAAAAATACTTTTGGAGTGAGTTCTACCCAATAAATATGTAATTTACAAAGTTTCTTTCACCATGATATTCTGTGTTCTGAATATGATACGTGCATCACGGATTCGACAAACATTTTTAATGAGTTGTGTACATGTGGATTACCAAACTTTCATCCACCAAACATGGCATATTTACACCTAGAAATGTTTCTCCTCTTTTGCAGATTTGTCCTAATGCCCGTTGCAAATAACAGGCAGATTTCACAGGAAAATCCTCTTCGATCGTGTTCTATCCAATAGACATGAAATTTACAATGTTTCACTTACCATGACATTCCGTGTTCATAACACGCTACATGCATACTGGATTTATAAAACATTCATTACTGATTCGAGAGCATGTGGATTTCCGAAATTTAACCCACCATACAAGGCATATTTACACCTAGAAATATTTACTCTGCTTTCACAGCTTTTTCCTAATTTCAGGTTTTAAAATCATGAAGTTTTCTCAGGAAAAAACCTCTTCAAGCGAGTTCTATCCAGAGGAATTGTAATTTAAGCAGTTTCCCTCAAAGTGACTTTCCGTTTTCTGAACATGCTTCATGCATCACGGATTTGACAAACGTTAATTACTCAGTTGTGTGCATGTGGATGACAGAACTTTCATCCACCATATAAGTCATATATACACCTAGAAATATTTACTCTGATTTCACTACTTTTTCCTACCGTCTGTTTTGATAATCATGATGTTTTTGCAGAAGTAATCTCTGCAAGCGAGTTCGACCCAGTAGAATTGTAATTTCAATAGTTACCCACAAAGTGACTTTCCATGGTCTGAACATGCTAAATTCATCACGGATTTGACAAACATTCATTACTCAGTTGTGTGCATGTGGATTACAGAACTTTCATCCACCATACAAGGCATAAATACACCTAGAAATATTTACTCTGATTTCACAGATTTTTCCTAACGTCAGTCTCGAAAATCATAAAGATTTCTCAGAAAAAATCTCTGCATGTGAGTTCTACCCATTAGAATTGCAATTTCAATTGTTTCCCACAAAGTGACTTTCCGTGGTCCGAACACACTGCATTCATCACGGATTTGACAAACATTCATTAGTCAGTTGTGTGCCTGTGATTTACGGAACTTTCATCCACCATATAATGCATATATACACCTTGAAAATATTATTCTGATTTTGAAGCTTTTTCCTAACTGCAGTTTAGAATATCAGGCAACTTTTGCAGGATAATTCTCTTGTAGAGTGTTCTACACAATAGACATGTAATTTACATAGATCCCCTCGCCGTGACATGCCGTGCTCCAAACATGCTACATGCACCGCAGTTCGACAAATATTAACTGCTGAGTTGTTAGCATGTGGATTAATGTACTTTCATCTACCATACAATGTATATATATACAGCTAGAAGCATGTACTCAGTATTTGCAGATATTTCTTAATGCCAGTTTCGAAAATAAGACCGTTTTCACAGAAAAATCCTCTTGGAGTGAGTTCTATCCAATAGACTTGTAATTTACATAGTTTCAGTTACCATGACATTCCGTGTTCCGAATACATTACATGCATCACAGATTCTACAACATTCTTTATTGAGTGTAAGCATGTGCTTTACAAACTTTCATCCACCACACAAGACATATTAGCACCTAGAAACATTAACTCTGAGTTCGCAGCAATTTCCTAATAGCAGTTTTGAAAATTAAGCATTTTTCTAAGGAAAAAAGGGTTGGAGCGATTTCTACCCACTAGGCATGTAATTTACATAGATTCCATTGCTGTGAAATTACGTCTTTCGAACACGCTACATGCATAACGGATTTGACAAATATTCACTACAAATGTGTTTGCATGTGGATTACCGAACTTTCAACACAATAAAAGGCATAGTGACACTTAGAATCATTTTCTCTGATTTCACAGAGATTTCCAATCGCCAGATTCCAAAATGCAGCAGATTTCACAGCAAAAAGCTCTTGGAGCAAGTTCTACCCAAGAGACATGTAATTTACATAGATTCACTCACCGTGAAACTCCGTGTTCTGAACACGCTACATGCATCTCAGATTCCACAAATATTCACTACAGAGTTATGAGCATATGTTTTACCGTACTTTCATCCACCATAGAAGGCATACTGACACTTAAAAGCATTTTCTCATTTTTTGAAAGTTTTACCTAAAGCCAGTTTCAAAAATGAGGCAGTTTTCACAGAAAAATATTCTTGGAGAGAGTTCTTCACAATAGACATGTAATTTACATAGATTCTCTCACCGTCAAAATCTGTGTTCTGACAAATTTGCATGCATCAAGGTTTCGACAAGTATTCACTACAGATTTGTTAGCATGTGCATTTCTGATCTTTCATCCACATACAAGTCATATTGACACTTAGAAGCATTTTCTCAGATTTCGAATATATTTCCTACTGCCAGTTTTGAAAGTGAGGCAGATTTTGCAGAAAAATGCTTTTGGAGTGAGTTCTACCCAATGGACATGAAATTTAAATGCTTCCACTCATCGAGAAATTCCGTGTTCCAAACATGCTATGTGCATCACGGATTCGACAAACACTCTTTAATGAGTTGTGAACATTAGTATTACCGAATTTTCATCCACCAAACAAGGCATATTTACACGTAGAAAGACTTTTTCAGATTTAGTAGATATCTCCTAATGTCAGTTTCTGAAATCATGCAGTTTATGCAAAAGAATTCTCTTGGAGCGAGTTCTACTCAATAGACATGTAATTTACATTTTTTCCCTCAGTATGATATTCCGTGATCTGAACACGCAACATGCATCACTGATTCGAAAAATAATCTTTAAGGAGTTGTGAGCATGAGGATTACCAAACTGTCATCTGCCATAAAAGGCATATTTACACCTAGAAACCATTACTCTGAGTTCGCAGTGTTTTCCAAATATCAGTTTTGAATGTGAGGTAGTTTTTGCAGAAAAATGCTCTTGGAGTGAGTTCTACACAATAGACATGTAATTTACATAGATTGGCTCACCGTGAAATTCCGTGTTCCGAGAAAGCTGCATGCATCACAGAATCGACACAAATTCACTACAGATTTGTTAGCATGTGGATTACCGTACTTTCATCCACCATACAAGGCATAATGGCGCTTACAAGCATTTTCTCATTTTTTGAAAGTTTTTCCTAACGCCAGTTTCGAAAATGAGGCAGTTTTCACCGAAAAATTCTCTTGCAGAGAGTTCTACACAGTAGACATTTGATTTACATAGGTTCGATCACCGTCAAATTCTGTGTTCCGAGAAAGTTGCATGCATAACAGTTTCGACAAATATTCACTACAGAATTTTTTAGCATGTGGATTACTGTACTTTCATCCACCATTAAAGTCATATTTGCCTTAGAAACATTTTCTCAGATTTCGAACTCTTTTCCTTATGCCAGTTTTGAAAATGAGGCAGATTTCACAGAAAAATACTTTTGGAGTGAGTTCTACCCAATAAATATGTAATTTACAAAGTTTCTTTCACCATGATATTCTGTGTTCTGAATATGATACGTGCATCACGGATTCGACAAACATTTTTAATGAGTTGTGTACATGTGGATTACCAAACTTTCATCCACCAAACATGGCATATTTACACCTAGAAATGTTTCTCCTCTTTTGCAGATTTGTCCTCATGCCCGTTGCAAATAACAGGCAGATTTCACAGGAAAATCCTCTTCGATCGTGTTCTATCCAATAGACATGAAATTTACAATGTTTCACTTACCATGACATTCCGTGTTCATAACACGCTACATGCATACTGGATTTATAAAACATTCATTACTGATTCGAGAGCATGTGGATTTCCGAAATTTAACCCACCATACAAGGCATATTTACACCTAGAAATATTTACTCTGCTTTCACAGCTTTTTCCTAATTTCAGGTTTTAAAATCATGAAGTTTTCTCAGGAAAAAACCTCTTCAAGCGAGTTCTATCCAGAGGAATTGTAATTTAAGCAGTTTCCCTCAAAGTGACTTTCCGTTTTCTGAACATGCTTCATGCATCACGGATTTGACAAACGTTAATTACTCAGTTGTGTGCATGTGGATGACAGAACTTTCATCCACCATAGAAGTCATATATACACCTAGAAATATTTACTCTGATTTCACTACTTTTTCCTACCGTCTGTTTTGATAATCATGATGTTTTTGCAGAAGTAATCTCTGCAAGCGAGTTCGACCCAGTAGAATTGTAATTTCAATAGTTACCCACAAAGTGACTTTCCATGGTCTGAACATGCTAAATTCATCACGGATTTGACAAACATTCATTACTCAGTTGTGTGCATGTGGATTACAGAACTTTCATCCACCATACAAGGCATAAATACACCTAGAAATATTTACTCTGATTTCACAGATTTTTCCTAACGTCAGTCTCGAAAATCATAAAGATTTCTCAGAAAAAATCTCTGCATGTGAGTTCTACCCATTAGAATTGCAATTTCAATTGTTTCCCACAAAGTGACTTTCCGTGGTCCGAACACACTGCATTCATCACGGATTTGACAAACATTCATTAGTCAGTTGTGTGCCTGTGATTTACGGAACTTTCATCCACCATATAATGCATATATACACCTTGAAAATATTATTCTGATTTTGAAGCTTTTTCCTAACTGCAGTTTAGAATATCAGGCAACTTTTGCAGGATAATTCTCTTGTAGAGTGTTCTACACAATAGACATGTAATTTACATAGATCCCCTCGCCGTGACATGCCGTGCTCCAAACATGCTACATGCACCGCAGTTCGACAAATATTAACTGCTGAGTTGTTAGCATGTGGATTAATGTACTTTCATCTACCATACAATGTATATATATACAGCTAGAAGCATGTACTCAGTATTTGCAGATATTTCTTAATGCCAGTTTCGAAAATAAGACCGTTTTCACAGAAAAATCCTCTTGGAGTGAGTTCTATCCAATAGACTTGTAATTTACATAGTTTCAGTTACCATGACATTCCGTGTTCCGAATACATTACATGCATCACAGATTCTACAACATTCTTTATTGAGTGTAAGCATGTGCTTTACAAACTTTCATCCACCACACAAGACATATTAGCACCTAGAAACATTAACTCTGAGTTCGCAGCAATTTCCTAATAGCAGTTTTGAAAATTAAGCATTTTTCTAAGGAAAAAAGTGTTGGAGCGATTTCTACCCACTAGGCATGTAATTTACATAGATTCCATTGCTGTGAAATTACGTCTTTCGAACACGCTACATGCATAACGGATTTGACAAATATTCACTACAAATGTGTTTGCATGTGGATTACCGAACTTTCAACACAATAAAAGGCATAGTGACACTTAGAATCATTTTCTCTGATTTCACAGAGATTTCCAATCGCCAGATTCCAAAATGCAGCAGATTTCACAGCAAAAAGCTCTTGGAGCAATTTCTACCCAAGAGACATGTAATTTACATAGATTCACTCACCGTGAAACTCCGTGTTCTGAACATGCTACATGCATCTCAGATTCCACAAATATTCACTACAGAGTTATGAGCATATGTTTTACCGTACTTTCATCCACCATAGAAGGCATACTGACACTTACAAGCATTTTCTCATTTTTTGAAAGTTTTACCTAAAGCCAGTTTCAAAAATGAGGCAGTTTTCACAGAAAAATATTCTTGGAGAGAGTTCTTCACAATAGACATGTAATTTACATAGATTCTCTCACCGTCAAAATCTGTGTTCTGACAAATTTGCATGCATCAAGGTTTCGACAAGTATTCACTACAGATTTGTTAGCATGTGCATTTCTGATCTTTCATCCACATACAAGTCATATTGACACTTAGAAGCATTTTCTCAGATTTCGAATATATTTCCTACTGCCAGTTTTGAAAGTGAGGCAGATTTTGCAGAAAAATGCTTTTGGAGTGAGTTCTACCCAATGGACATGAAATTTAAATGCTTCCACTCATCGAGAAATTCCGTGTTCCAAACATGCTATGTGCATCACGGATTCGACAAACACTCTTTAATGAGTTGTGAACATTAGTATTACCGAATTTTCATCCACCAAACAAGGCATATTTACACGTAGAAAGACTTTTTCAGATTTAGTAGATATCTCCTAATGTCAGTTTCTGAAATCATGCAGTTTATGCAAAAGAATTCTCTTGGAGCGAGTTCTACTCAATAGACATGTAATTTACATTTTTTCCCTCAGTATGATATTCCGTGATCTGAACACGCAACATGCATCACTGATTCGAAAAATAATCTTTAAGGAGTTGTGAGCATGAGGATTACCAAACTGTCATCTGCCATAAAAGGCATATTTACACCTAGAAACCATTACTCTGAGTTCGCAGTGTTTTCCAAATATCAGTTTTGAATGTGAGGTAGTTTTTGCAGAAAAATGCTCTTGGAGTGAGTTCTACACAATAGACATGTAATTTACATAGATTGGCTCACCGTGAAATTCCGTGTTCCGAGAAAGCTGCATGCATCACAGAATCGACACAAATTCACTACAGATTTGTTAGCATGTGGATTACCGTACTTTCATCCACCATACAAGGCATAATGGCGCTTACAAGCATTTTCTCATTTTTTGAAAGTTTTTCCTAACGCCAGTTTCGAAAATGAGGCAGTTTTCACCGAAAAATTCTCTTGCAGAGAGTTCTACACAGTAGACATTTGATTTACATAGGTTCGATCACCGTCAAATTCTGTGTTCCGAGAAAGTTGCATGCATAACAGTTTCGACAAATATTCACTACAGAATTTTTTAGCATGTGGATTACTGTACTTTCATCCACCATTAAAGTCATATTTGCCTTAGAAACATTTTCTCAGATTTCGAACTCTTTTCCTTATGCCAGTTTTGAAAATGAGGCAGATTTCACAGAAAAATACTTTTGGAGTGAGTTCTACCCAATAAATATGTAATTTACAAAGTTTCTTTCACCATGATATTCTGTGTTCTGAATATGATACGTGCATCACGGATTCGACAAACATTTTTAATGAGTTGTGTACATGTGGATTACCAAACTTTCATCCACCAAACATGGCATATTTACACCTAGAAATGTTTCTCCTCTTTTGCAGATTTGTCCTAATGCCCGTTGCAAATAACAGGCAGATTTCACAGGAAAATCCTCTTCGATCGTGTTCTATCCAATAGACATGAAATTTACAATGTTTCACTTACCATGACATTCCGTGTTCATAACACGCTACATGCATACTGGATTTATAAAACATTCATTACTGATTCGAGAGCATGTGGATTTCCGAAATTTAACCCACCATACAAGGCATATTTACACCTAGAAATATTTACTCTGCTTTCACAGCTTTTTCCTAATTTCAGGTTTTAAAATCATGAAGTTTTCTCAGGAAAAAACCTCTTCAAGCGAGTTCTATCCAGAGGAATTGTAATTTAAGCAGTTTCCCTCAAAGTGACTTTCCGTTTTCTGAACATGCTTCATGCATCACGGATTTGACAAACGTTAATTACTCAGTTGTGTGCATGTGGATGACAGAACTTTCATCCACCATAGAAGTCATATATACACCTAGAAATATTTACTCTGATTTCACTACTTTTTCCTACCGTCTGTTTTGAAAATCATGATGTTTTTGCAGAAGTAATCTCTGCAAGCGAGTTCGACCCAGTAGAATTGTAATTTCAATAGTTACCCACAAAGTGACTTTCCATGGTCCGAACATGCTAAATTCATCACGGATTTGACAAACATTCATTACTCAGTTGTGTGCATGTGGATTACAGAACTTTCATCCACCATACAAGGCATAAATACACCTAGAAATATTTACTCTGATTTCACAGATTTTTCCTAACGTCAGTCTCGAAAATCATAAAGATTTCTCAGAAAAAATCTCTGCATGTGAGTTCTACCCATTAGAATTGCAATTTCAATTGTTTCCCACAAAGTGACTTTCCGTGGTCCGAACACACTGCATTCATCACGGATTTGACAAACATTCATTAGTCAGTTGTGTGCCTGTGATTTACGGAACTTTCATCCACCATATAATGCATATATACACCTTGAAAATATTATTCTGATTTTGAAGCTTTTTCCTAACTGCAGTTTAGAATATCAGGCAACTTTTGCAGGATAATTCTCTTGTAGAGTGTTCTACACAATAGACATGTAATTTACATAGATCCCCTCGCCGTGACATGCCGTGCTCCAAACATGCTACATGCACCGCAGTTCGACAAATATTAACTGCTGAGTTGTTAGCATGTGGATTAATGTACTTTCATCTACCATACAATGTATATATATACAGCTAGAAGCATGTACTCAGTATTTGCAGATATTTCTTAATGCCAGTTTCGAAAATAAGACCGTTTTCACAGAAAAATCCTCTTGGAGTGAGTTCTATCCAATAGACTTGTAATTTACATAGTTTCAGTTACCATGACATTCCGTGTTCCGAATACATTACATGCATCACAGATTCTACAACATTCTTTATTGAGTGTAAGCATGTGCTTTACAAACTTTCATCCACCACACAAGACATATTAGCACCTAGAAACATTAACTCTGAGTTCGCAGCAATTTCCTAATAGCAGTTTTGAAAATTAAGCATTTTTCTAAGGAAAAAAGGGTTGGAGCGATTTCTACCCACTAGGCATGTAATTTACATAGATTCCATTGCTGTGAAATTACGTCTTTCGAACACGCTACATGCATAACGGATTTGACAAATATTCACTACAAATGTGTTTGCATGTGGATTACCGAACTTTCAACACAATAAAAGGCATAGTGACACTTAGAATCATTTTCTCTGATTTCACAGAGATTTCCAATCGCCAGATTCCAAAATGCAGCAGATTTCACAGCAAAAAGCTCTTGGAGCAAGTTCTACCCAAGAGACATGTAATTTACATAGATTCACTCACCGTGAAACTCCGTGTTCTGAACACGCTACATGCATCTCAGATTCCACAAATATTCACTACAGAGTTATGAGCATATGTTTTACCGTACTTTCATCCACCATAGAAGGCATACTGACACTTACAAGCATTTTCTCATTTTTTGAAAGTTTTACCTAAAGCCAGTTTCAAAAATGAGGCAGTTTTCACAGAAAAATATTCTTGGAGAGAGTTCTTCACAATAGACATGTAATTTACATAGATTCTCTCACCGTCAAAATCTGTGTTCTGACAAATTTGCATGCATCAAGGTTTCGACAAGTATTCACTACAGATTTGTTAGCATGTGCATTTCTGATCTTTCATCCACATACAAGTCATATTGACACTTAGAAGCATTTTCTCAGATTTCGAATATATTTCCTACTGCCAGTTTTGAAAGTGAGGCAGATTTTGCAGAAAAATGCTTTTGGAGTGAGTTCTACCCAATGGACATGAAATTTAAATGCTTCCACTCATCGAGAAATTCCGTGTTCCAAACATGCTATGTGCATCACGGATTCGACAAACACTCTTTAATGAGTTGTGAACATTAGTATTACCGAATTTTCATCCACCAAACAAGGCATATTTACACGTAGAAAGACTTTTTCAGATTTAGTAGATATCTCCTAATGTCAGTTTCTGAAATCATGCAGTTTATGCAAAAGAATTCTCTTGGAGCGAGTTCTACTCAATAGACATGTAATTTACATTTTTTCCCTCAGTATGATATTCCGTGATCTGAACACGCAACATGCATCACTGATTCGAAAAATAATCTTTAAGGAGTTGTGAGCATGAGGATTACCAAACTGTCATCTGCCATAAAAGGCATATTTACACCTAGAAACCATTACTCTGAGTTCGCAGTGTTTTCCAAATATCAGTTTTGAATGTGAGGTAGTTTTTGCAGAAAAATGCTCTTGGAGTGAGTTCTACACAATAGACATGTAATTTACATAGATTGGCTCACCGTGAAATTCCGTGTTCCGAGAAAGCTGCATGCATCACAGAATCGACACAAATTCACTACAGATTTGTTAGCATGTGGATTACCGTACTTTCATCCACCATACAAGGCATAATGGCGCTTACAAGCATTTTCTCATTTTTTGAAAGTTTTTCCTAACGCCAGTTTCGAAAATGAGGCAGTTTTCACCGAAAAATTCTCTTGCAGAGAGTTCTACACAGTAGACATTTGATTTACATAGGTTCGATCACCGTCAAATTCTGTGTTCCGAGAAAGTTGCATGCATAACAGTTTCGACAAATATTCACTACAGAATTTTTTAGCATGTGGATTACTGTACTTTCATCCACCATTAAAGTCATATTTGCCTTAGAAACATTTTCTCAGATTTCGAACTCTTTTCCTTATGCCAGTTTTGAAAATGAGGCAGATTTCACAGAAAAATACTTTTGGAGTGAGTTCTACCCAATAAATATGTAATTTACAAAGTTTCTTTCACCATGATATTCTGTGTTCTGAATATGATACGTGCATCACGGATTCGACAAACATTTTTAATGAGTTGTGTACATGTGGATTACCAAACTTTCATCCACCAAACATGGCATATTTACACCTAGAAATGTTTCTCCTCTTTTGCAGATTTGTCCTCATGCCCGTTGCAAATAACAGGCAGATTTCACAGGAAAATCCTCTTCGATCGTGTTCTATCCAATAGACATGAAATTTACAATGTTTCACTTACCATGACATTCCGTGTTCATAACACGCTACATGCATACTGGATTTATAAAACATTCATTACTGATTCGAGAGCATGTGGATTTCCGAAATTTAACCCACCATACAAGGCATATTTACACCTAGAAATATTTACTCTGCTTTCACAGCTTTTTCCTAATTTCAGGTTTTAAAATCATGAAGTTTTCTCAGGAAAAAACCTCTTCAAGCGAGTTCTATCCAGAGGAATTGTAATTTAAGCAGTTTCCCTCAAAGTGACTTTCCGTTTTCTGAACATGCTTCATGCATCACGGATTTGACAAACGTTAATTACTCAGTTGTGTGCATGTGGATGACAGAACTTTCATCCACCATAGAAGTCATATATACACCTAGAAATATTTACTCTGATTTCACTACTTTTTCCTACCGTCTGTTTTGAAAATCATGATGTTTTTGCAGAAGTAATCTCTGCAAGCGAGTTCGACCCAGTAGAATTGTAATTTCAATAGTTACCCACAAAGTGACTTTCCATGGTCCGAACATGCTAAATTCATCACGGATTTGACAAACATTCATTACTCAGTTGTGTGCATGTGGATTACAGAACTTTCATCCACCATACAAGGCATAAATACACCTAGAAATATTTACTCTGATTTCACAGATTTTTCCTAACGTCAGTCTCGAAAATCATAAAGATTTCTCAGAAAAAATCTCTGCATGTGAGTTCTACCCATTAGAATTGCAATTTCAATTGTTTCCCACAAAGTGACTTTCCGTGGTCCGAACACACTGCATTCATCACGGATTTGACAAACATTCATTAGTCAGTTGTGTGCCTGTGATTTACGGAACTTTCATCCACCATATAATGCATATATACACCTTGAAAATATTATTCTGATTTTGAAGCTTTTTCCTAACTGCAGTTTAGAATATCAGGCAACTTTTGCAGGATAATTCTCTTGTAGAGTGTTCTACACAATAGACATGTAATTTACATAGATCCCCTCGCCGTGACATGCCGTGCTCCAAACATGCTACATGCACCGCAGTTCGACAAATATTAACTGCTGAGTTGTTAGCATGTGGATTAATGTACTTTCATCTACCATACAATGTATATATATACAGCTAGAAGCATGTACTCAGTATTTGCAGATATTTCTTAATGCCAGTTTCGAAAATAAGACCGTTTTCACAGAAAAATCCTCTTGGAGTGAGTTCTATCCAATAGACTTGTAATTTACATAGTTTCAGTTACCATGACATTCCGTGTTCCGAATACATTACATGCATCACAGATTCTACAACATTCTTTATTGAGTGTAAGCATGTGCTTTACAAACTTTCATCCACCACACAAGACATATTAGCACCTAGAAACATTAACTCTGAGTTCGCAGCAATTTCCTAATAGCAGTTTTGAAAATTAAGCATTTTTCTAAGGAAAAAAGTGTTGGAGCGATTTCTACCCACTAGGCATGTAATTTACATAGATTCCATTGCTGTGAAATTACGTCTTTCGAACACGCTACATGCATAACGGATTTGACAAATATTCACTACAAATGTGTTTGCATGTGGATTACGAAACTTTCAACACAATAAAAGGCATAGTGACACTTAGAATCTTTATCTCTGATTTCACAGAGATTTCCAATCGCCAGATTCCAAAATGCAGCAGATTTCACAGCAAAAAGCTCTTGGAGCAAGTTCTACCCAAGAGACATGTAATTTACATAGATTCACTCACCGTGAAACTCCGTGTTCTGAACACGCTACATGCATCTCAGATTCCACAAATATTCACTACAGAGTTATGAGCATATGTTTTACCGTACTTTCATCCACCATAGAAGGCATACTGACACTTACAAGCATTTTCTCATTTTTTGAAAGTTTTACCTAAAGCCAGTTTCAAAAATGAGGCAGTTTTCACAGAAAAATATTCTTGGAGAGAGTTCTTCACAATAGACATGTAATTTACATAGATTCTCTCACCGTCAAAATCTGTGTTCTGACAAATTTGCATGCATCAAGGTTTCGACAAGTATTCACTACAGATTTGTTAGCATGTGCATTTCTGATCTTTCATCCACATACAAGTCATATTGACACTTAGAAGCATTTTCTCAGATTTCGAATATATTTCCTACTGCCAGTTTTGAAAGTGAGGCAGATTTTGCAGAAAAATGCTTTTGGAGTGAGTTCTACCCAATGGACATGAAATTTAAATGCTTCCACTCATCGAGAAATTCCGTGTTCCAAACATGCTATGTGCATCACGGATTCGACAAACACTCTTTAATGAGTTGTGAACATTAGTATTACCGAATTTTCATCCACCAAACAAGGCATATTTACACGTAGAAAGACTTTTTCAGATTTAGTAGATATCTCCTAATGTCAGTTTCTGAAATCATGCAGTTTATGCAAAAGAATTCTCTTGGAGCGAGTTCTACTCAATAGACATGTAATTTACATTTTTTCCCTCAGTATGATATTCCGTGATCTGAACACGCAACATGCATCACTGATTCGAAAAATAATCTTTAAGGAGTTGTGAGCATGAGGATTACCAAACTGTCATCTGCCATAAAAGGCATATTTACACCTAGAAACCATTACTCTGAGTTCGCAGTGTTTTCCAAATGTCAGTTTTGAATGTGAGGTAGTTTTTGCAGAAAAATGCTCTTGGAGTGAGTTCTACACAATAGACATGTAATTTACATAGATTGGCTCACCGTGAAATTCCGTGTTCTGAGAAAGCTGCATGCATCACAGAATCGACACAAATTCACTACAGATTTGTTAGCATGTGGATTACCGTACTTTCATCCACCATACAAGGCATAATGGCGCTTACAAGCATTTTCTCATTTTTTGAAAGTTTTTCCTAACGCCAGTTTCGAAAATGAGGCAGTTTTCACCGAAAAATTCTCTTGCAGAGAGTTCTACACAGTAGACATTTGATTTACATAGGTTCGATCACCGTCAAATTCTGTGTTCCGAGAAAGTTGCATGCATAACAGTTTCGACAAATATTCACTACAGAATTTTTTAGCATGTGGATTACTGTACTTTCATCCACCATTAAAGTCATATTTGCCTTAGAAACATTTTCTCAGATTTCGAACTCTTTTCCTTATGCCAGTTTTGAAAATGAGGCAGATTTCACAGAAAAATACTTTTGGAGTGAGTTCTACCCAATAAATATGTAATTTACAAAGTTTCTTTCACCATGATATTCTGTGTTCTGAATATGATACGTGCATCACGGATTCGACAAACATTTTTAATGAGTTGTGTACATGTGGATTACCAAACTTTCATCCACCAAACATGGCATATTTACACCTAGAAATGTTTCTCCTCTTTTGCAGATTTGTCCTAATGCCCGTTGCAAATAACAGGCAGATTTCACAGGAAAATCCTCTTCGATCGTGTTCTATCCAATAGACATGAAATTTACAATGTTTCACTTACCATGACATTCCGTGTTCATAACACGCTACATGCATACTGGATTTATAAAACATTCATTACTGATTCGAGAGCATGTGGATTTCCGAAATTTAACCCACCATACAAGGCATATTTACACCTAGAAATATTTACTCTGCTTTCACAGCTTTTTCCTAATTTCAGGTTTTAAAATCATGAAGTTTTCTCAGGAAAAAACCTCTTCAAGCGAGTTCTATCCAGAGGAATTGTAATTTAAGCAGTTTCCCTCAAAGTGACTTTCCGTTTTCTGAACATGCTTCATGCATCACGGATTTGACAAACGTTAATTACTCAGTTGTGTGCATGTGGATGACAGAACTTTCATCCACCATAGAAGTCATATATACACCTAGAAATATTTACTCTGATTTCACTACTTTTTCCTACCGTCTGTTTTGAAAATCATGATGTTTTTGCAGAAGTAATCTCTGCAAGCGAGTTCGACCCAGTAGAATTGTAATTTCAATAGTTACCCACAAAGTGACTTTCCATGGTCCGAACATGCTAAATTCATCACGGATTTGACAAACATTCATTACTCAGTTGTGTGCATGTGGATTACAGAACTTTCATCCACCATACAAGGCATAAATACACCTAGAAATATTTACTCTGATTTCACAGATTTTTCCTAACGTCAGTCTCGAAAATCATAAAGATTTCTCAGAAAAAATCTCTGCATGTGAGTTCTACCCATTAGAATTGCAATTTCAATTGTTTCCCACAAAGTGACTTTCCGTGGTCCGAACACACTGCATTCATCACGGATTTGACAAACATTCATTAGTCAGTTGTGTGCCTGTGATTTACGGAACTTTCATCCACCATATAATGCATATATACACCTTGAAAATATTATTCTGATTTTGAAGCTTTTTCCTAACTGCAGTTTAGAATATCAGGCAACTTTTGCAGGATAATTCTCTTGTAGAGTGTTCTACACAATAGACATGTAATTTACATAGATCCCCTCGCCGTGACATGCCGTGCTCCAAACATGCTACATGCACCGCAGTTCGACAAATATTAACTGCTGAGTTGTTAGCATGTGGATTAATGTACTTTCATCTACCATACAATGTATATATATACAGCTAGAAGCATGTACTCAGTATTTGCAGATATTTCTTAATGCCAGTTTCGAAAATAAGACCGTTTTCACAGAAAAATCCTCTTGGAGTGAGTTCTATCCAATAGACTTGTAATTTACATAGTTTCAGTTACCATGACATTCCGTGTTCCGAATACATTACATGCATCACAGATTCTACAACATTCTTTATTGAGTGTAAGCATGTGCTTTACAAACTTTCATCCACCACACAAGACATATTAGCACCTAGAAACATTAACTCTGAGTTCGCAGCAATTTCCTAATAGCAGTTTTGAAAATTAAGCATTTTTCTAAGGAAAAAAGTGTTGGAGCGATTTCTACCCACTAGGCATGTAATTTACATAGATTCCATTGCTGTGAAATTACGTCTTTCGAACACGCTACATGCATAACGGATTTGACAAATATTCACTACAAATGTGTTTGCATGTGGATTACCGAACTTTCAACACAATAAAAGGCATAGTGACACTTAGAATCATTTTCTCTGATTTCACAGAGATTTCCAATCGCCAGATTCCAAAATGCAGCAGATTTCACAGCAAAAAGCTCTTGGAGCAAGTTCTACCCAAGAGACATGTAATTTACATAGATTCACTCACCGTGAAACTCCGTGTTCTGAACACGCTACATGCATCTCAGATTCCACAAATATTCACTACAGAGTTATGAGCATATGTTTTACCGTACTTTCATCCACCATAGAAGGCATACTGACACTTACAAGCATTTTCTCATTTTTTGAAAGTTTTACCTAAAGCCAGTTTCAAAAATGAGGCAG
This sequence comes from Camelus bactrianus, assembly GCF_048773025.1. Taxonomy (NCBI): domain Eukaryota; kingdom Metazoa; phylum Chordata; class Mammalia; order Artiodactyla; family Camelidae; genus Camelus; species Camelus bactrianus. Next base: position 244,889 of record NC_133553.1, read on the forward strand.
TTTTCACAGAAAAATATTCTTGGAGAGAGTTCTTCACAATAGACATGTAATTTACATAGATTCTCTCACCGTCAAAATCTGTGTTCTGACAAATTTGCATGCATCAAGGTTTCGACAAGTATTCACTACAGATTTGTTAGCATGTGCATTTCTGATCTTTCATCCACATACAAGTCATATTGACACTTAGAAGCATTTTCTCAGATTTCGAATATATTTCCTACTGCCAGTTTTGAAAGTGAGGCAGATTTTGCAGAAAAATGCTTTTGGAGTGAGTTCTACCCAATGGACATGAAATTTAAATGCTTCCACTCATCGAGAAATTCCGTGTTCCAAACATGCTATGTGCATCACGGATTCGACAAACACTCTTTAATGAGTTGTGAACATTAGTATTACCGAATTTTCATCCACCAAACAAGGCATATTTACACGTAGAAAGACTTCTTCAGATTTAGTAGATATCTCCTAATGTCAGTTTCTGAAATCATGCAGTTTATGCAAAAGAATTCTCTTGGAGCGAGTTCTACTCAATAGACATGTAATTTACATTTTTTCCCTCAGTATGATATTCCGTGATCTGAACACGCAACATGCATCACTGATTCGAAAAATAATCTTTAAGGAGTTGTGAGCATGAGGATTACCAAACTGTCATCTGCCATAAAAGGCATATTTACACCTAGAAACCGTTACTCTGAGTTCGCAGTGTTTTCCAAATGTCAGTTTTGAATGTGAGGTAGTTTTTGCAGAAAAATGCTCTTGGAGTGAGTTCTACACAATAGACATGTAATTTACATAGATTGGCTCACCGTGAAATTCCGTGTTCCGAGAAAGCTGCATGCATCACAGAATCGACACAAATTCACTACAGATTTGTTAGCATGTGGATTACCGTACTTTCATCCACCATACAAGGCATAATGGCGCTTACAAGCATTTTCTCATTTTTTGAAAGTTTTTCCTAACGCCAGTTTCGAAAATGAGGCAGTTTTCACCGAAAAATTCTCTTGCAGAGAGTTCTACACAGTAGACATTTGATTTACATAGGTTCGATCACCGTCAAATTCTGTGTTCCGAGAAAGTTGCATGCATAACAGTTTCGACAAATATTCACTACAGAATTTTTTAGCATGTGGATTACTGTACTTTCATCCACCATTAAAGTCATATTTGCCTTAGAAACATTTTCTCAGATTTCGAACTCTTTTCCTTATGCCAGTTTTGAAAATGAGGCAGATTTCACAGAAAAATACTTTTGGAGTGAGTTCTACCCAATAAATATGTAATTTACAAAGTTTCTTTCACCATGATATTCTGTGTTCTGAATATGATACGTGCATCACGGATTCGACAAACATTTTTAATGAGTTGTGTACATGTGGATTACCAAACTTTCATCCACCAAACATGGCATATTTACACCTAGAAATGTTTCTCCTCTTTTGCAGATTTGTCCTCATGCCCGTTGCAAATAACAGGCAGATTTCACAGGAAAATCCTCTTCGATCGTGTTCTATCCAATAGACATGAAATTTACAATGTTTCACTTACCATGACATTCCGTGTTCATAACACGCTACATGCATACTGGATTTATAAAACATTCATTACTGATTCGAGAGCATGTGGATTTCCGAAATTTAACCCACCATACAAGGCATATTTACACCTAGAAATATTTACTCTGCTTTCACAGCTTTTTCCTAATTTCAGGTTTTAAAATCATGAAGTTTTCTCAGGAAAAAACCTCTTCAAGCGAGTTCTATCCAGAGGAATTGTAATTTAAGCAGTTTCCCTCAAAGTGACTTTCCGTTTTCTGAACATGCTTCATGCATCACGGATTTGACAAACGTTAATTACTCAGTTGTGTGCATGTGGATGACAGAACTTTCATCCACCATAGAAGTCATATATACACCTAGAAATATTTACTCTGATTTCACTACTTTTTCCTACCGTCTGTTTTGAAAATCATGATGTTTTTGCAGAAGTAATCTCTGCAAGCGAGTTCGACCCAGTAGAATTGTAATTTCAATAGTTACCCACAAAGTGACTTTCCATGGTCCGAACATGCTAAATTCATCACGGATTTGACAAACATTCATTACTCAGTTGTGTGCATGTGGATTACAGAACTTTCATCCACCATACAAGGCATAAATACACCTAGAAATATTTACTCTGATTTCACAGATTTTTCCTAACGTCAGTCTCGAAAATCATAAAGATTTCTCAGAAAAAATCTCTGCATGTGAGTTCTACCCATTAGAATTGCAATTTCAATTGTTTCCCACAAAGTGACTTTCCGTGGTCCGAACACACTGCATTCATCACGGATTTGACAAACATTCATTAGTCAGTTGTGTGCCTGTGATTTACGGAACTTTCATCCACCATATAATGCATATATACACCTTGAAAATATTATTCTGATTTTGAAGCTTTTTCCTAACTGCAGTTTAGAATATCAGGCAACTTTTGCAGGATAATTCTCTTGTAGAGTGTTCTACACAATAGACATGTAATTTACATAGATCCCCTCGCCGTGACATGCCGTGCTCCAAACATGCTACATGCACCGCAGTTCGACAAATATTAACTGCTGAGTTGTTAGCATGTGGATTAATGTACTTTCATCTACCATACAATGTATATATATACAGCTAGAAGCATGTACTCAGTATTTGCAGATATTTCTTAATGCCAGTTTCGAAAATAAGACCGTTTTCACAGAAAAATCCTCTTGGAGTGAGTTCTATCCAATAGACTTGTAATTTACATAGTTTCAGTTACCATGACATTCCGTGTTCCGAATACATTACATGCATCACAGATTCTACAACATTCTTTATTGAGTGTAAGCATGTGCTTTACAAACTTTCATCCACCACACAAGACATATTAGCACCTAGAAACATTAACTCTGAGTTCGCAGCAATTTCCTAATAGCAGTTTTGAAAATTAAGCATTTTTCTAAGGAAAAAAGGGTTGGAGCGATTTCTACCCACTAGGCATGTAATTTACATAGATTCCATTGCTGTGAAATTACGTCTTTCGAACACGCTACATGCATAACGGATTTGACAAATATTCACTACAAATGTGTTTGCATGTGGATTACCGAACTTTCAACACAATAAAAGGCATAGTGACACTTAGAATCATTTTCTCTGATTTCACAGAGATTTCCAATCGCCAGATTCCAAAATGCAGCAGATTTCACAGCAAAAAGCTCTTGGAGCAAGTTCTACCCAAGAGACATGTAATTTACATAGATTCACTCACCGTGAAACTCCGTGTTCTGAACACGCTACATGCATCTCAGATTCCACAAATATTCACTACAGAGTTATGAGCATATGTTTTACCGTACTTTCATCCACCATAGAAGGCATACTGACACTTACAAGCATTTTCTCATTTTTTGAAAGTTTTACCTAAAGCCAGTTTCAAAAATGAGGCAGTTTTCACAGAAAAATATTCTTGGAGAGAGTTCTTCACAATAGACATGTAATTTACATAGATTCTCTCACCGTCAAAATCTGTGTTCTGACAAATTTGCATGCATCAAGGTTTCGACAAGTATTCACTACAGATTTGTTAGCATGTGCATTTCTGATCTTTCATCCACATACAAGTCATATTGACACTTAGAAGCATTTTCTCAGATTTCGAATATATTTCCTATTGCCAGTTTTGAAAGTGAGGCAGATTTTGCAGAAAAATGCTTTTGGAGCGAGTTCTACCCAATGGACATGAAATTTAAATGCTTCCACTCATCGAGAAATTCCGTGTTCCAAACATGCTATGTGCATCACGGATTCGACAAACACTCTTTAATGAGTCGTGAACATTAGTATTACCGAATTTTCATCCACCAAACAAGGCATATTTACACGTAGAAAGACTTCTTCAGATTTAGTAGATATCTCCTAATGTCAGTTTCTGAAATCATGCAGTTTATGCAAAAGAATTCTCTTGGAGCGAGTTCTACTCAATAGACATGTAATTTACATTTTTTCCCTCAGTATGATATTCCGTGATCTGAACACGCAACATGCATCACTGATTCGAAAAATAATCTTTAAGGAGTTGTGAGCATGAGGATTACCAAACTGTCATCTGCCATAAAAGGCATATTTACACCTAGAAACCATTACTCTGAGTTCGCAGTGTTTTCCAAATATCAGTTTTGAATGTGAGGTAGTTTTTGCAGAAAAATGCTCTTGGAGTGAGTTCTACACAATAGACATGTAATTTACATAGATTGGCTCACCGTGAAATTCCGTGTTCCGAGAAAGCTGCATGCATCACAGAATCGACACAAATTCACTACAGATTTGTTAGCATGTGGATTACCGTACTTTCATCCACCATACAAGGCATAATGGCGCTTACAAGCATTTTCTCATTTTTTGAAAGTTTTTCCTAACGCCAGTTTCGAAAATGAGGCAGTTTTCACCGAAAAATTCTCTTGCAGAGAGTTCTACACAGTAGACATTTGATTTACATAGGTTCGATCACCGTCAAATTCTGTGTTCCGAGAAAGTTGCATGCATAACAGTTTCGACAAATATTCACTACAGAATTTTTTAGCATGTGGATTACTGTACTTTCATCCACCATTAAAGTCATATTTGCCTTAGAAACATTTTCTCAGATTTCGAACTCTTTTCCTTATGCCAGTTTTGAAAATGAGGCAGATTTCACAGAAAAATACTTTTGGAGTGAGTTCTACCCAATAAATATGTAATTTACAAAGTTTCTTTCACCATGATATTCTGTGTTCTGAATATGATACGTGCATCACGGATTCGACAAACATTTTTAATGAGTTGTGTACATGTGGATTACCAAACTTTCATCCACCAAACATGGCATATTTACACCTAGAAATGTTTCTCCTCTTTTGCAGATTTGTCCTAATGCCCGTTGCAAATAACAGGCAGATTTCACAGGAAAATCCTCTTCGATCGTGTTCTATCCAATAGACATGAAATTTACAATGTTTCACTTACCATGACATTCCGTGTTCATAACACGCTACATGCATACTGGATTTATAAAACATTCATTACTGATTCGAGAGCATGTGGATTTCCGAAATTTAACCCACCATACAAGGCATATTTACACCTAGAAATATTTACTCTGCTTTCACAGCTTTTTCCTAATTTCAGGTTTTAAAATCATGAAGTTTTCTCAGGAAAAAACCTCTTCAAGCGAGTTCTATCCAGAGGAATTGTAATTTAAGCAGTTTCCCTCAAAGTGACTTTCCGTTTTCTGAACATGCTTCATGCATCACGGATTTGACAAACGTTAATTACTCAGTTGTGTGCATGTGGATGACAGAACTTTCATCCACCATAGAAGTCATATATACACCTAGAAATATTTACTCTGATTTCACTACTTTTTCCTACCGTCTGTTTTGAAAATCATGATGTTTTTGCAGAAGTAATCTCTGCAAGCGAGTTCGACCCAGTAGAATTGTAATTTCAATAGTTACCCACAAAGTGACTTTCCATGGTCCGAACATGCTAAATTCATCACGGATTTGACAAACATTCATTACTCAGTTGTGTGCATGTGGATTACAGAACTTTCATCCACCATACAAGGCATAAATACACCTAGAAATATTTACTCTGATTTCACAGATTTTTCCTAACGTCAGTCTCGAAAATCATAAAGATTTCTCAGAAAAAATCTCTGCATGTGAGTTCTACCCATTAGAATTGCAATTTCAATTGTTTCCCACAAAGTGACTTTCCGTGGTCCGAACACACTGCATTCATCACGGATTTGACAAACATTCATTAGTCAGTTGTGTGCCTGTGATTTACGGAACTTTCATCCACCATATAATGCATATATACACCTTGAAAATATTATTCTGATTTTGAAGCTTTTTCCTAACTGCAGTTTAGAATATCAGGCAACTTTTGCAGGATAATTCTCTTGTAGAGTGTTCTACACAATAGACATGTAATTTACATAGATCCCCTCGCCGTGACATGCCGTGCTCCAAACATGCTACATGCACCGCAGTTCGACAAATATTAACTGCTGAGTTGTTAGCATGTGGATTAATGTACTTTCATCTACCATACAATGTATATATATACAGCTAGAAGCATGTACTCAGTATTTGCAGATATTTCTTAATGCCAGTTTCGAAAATAAGACCGTTTTCACAGAAAAATCCTCTTGGAGTGAGTTCTATCCAATAGACTTGTAATTTACATAGTTTCAGTTACCATGACATTCCGTGTTCCGAATACATTACATGCATCACAGATTCTACAACATTCTTTATTGAGTGTAAGCATGTGCTTTACAAACTTTCATCCACCACACAAGACATATTAGCACCTAGAAACATTAACTCTGAGTTCGCAGCAATTTCCTAATAGCAGTTTTGAAAATTAAGCATTTTTCTAAGGAAAAAAGGGTTGGAGCGATTTCTACCCACTAGGCATGTAATTTACATAGATTCCATTGCTGTGAAATTACGTCTTTCGAACACGCTACATGCATAACGGATTTGACAAATATTCACTACAAATGTGTTTGCATGTGGATTACCGAACTTTCAACACAATAAAAGGCATAGTGACACTTAGAATCATTTTCTCTGATTTCACAGAGATTTCCAATCGCCAGATTCCAAAATGCAGCAGATTTCACAGCAAAAAGCTCTTGGAGCAAGTTCTACCCAAGAGACATGTAATTTACATAGATTCACTCACCGTGAAACTCCGTGTTCTGAACACGCTACATGCATCTCAGATTCCACAAATATTCACTACAGAGTTATGAGCATATGTTTTACCGTACTTTCATCCACCATAGAAGGCATACTGACACTTACAAGCATTTTCTCATTTTTTGAAAGTTTTACCTAAAGCCAGTTTCAAAAATGAGGCAGTTTTCACAGAAAAATATTCTTGGAGAGAGTTCTTCACAATAGACATGTAATTTACATAGATTCTCTCACCGTCAAAATCTGTGTTCTGACAAATTTGCATGCATCAAGGTTTCGACAAGTATTCACTACAGATTTGTTAGCATGTGCATTTCTGATCTTTCATCCACATACAAGTCATATTGACACTTAGAAGCATTTTCTCAGATTTCGAATATATTTCCTACTGCCAGTTTTGAAAGTGAGGCAGATTTTGCAGAAAAATGCTTTTGGAGTGAGTTCTACCCAATGGACATGAAATTTAAATGCTTCCACTCATCGAGAAATTCCGTGTTCCAAACATGCTATGTGCATCACGGATTCGACAAACACTCTTTAATGAGTTGTGAACATTAGTATTACCGAATTTTCATCCACCAAACAAGGCATATTTACACGTAGAAAGACTTTTTCAGATTTAGTAGATATCTCCTAATGTCAGTTTCTGAAATCATGCAGTTTATGCAAAAGAATTCTCTTGGAGCGAGTTCTACTCAATAGACATGTAATTTACATTTTTTCCCTCAGTATGATATTCCGTGATCTGAACACGCAACATGCATCACTGATTCGAAAAATAATCTTTAAGGAGTTGTGAGCATGAGGATTACCAAACTGTCATCTGCCATAAAAGGCATATTTACACCTAGAAACCGTTACTCTGAGTTCGCAGTGTTTTCCAAATGTCAGTTTTGAATGTGAGGTAGTTTTTGCAGAAAAATGCTCTTGGAGTGAGTTCTACACAATAGACATGTAATTTACATAGATTGGCTCACCGTGAAATTCCGTGTTCCGAGAAAGCTGCATGCATCACAGAATCGACACAAATTCACTACAGATTTGTTAGCATGTGGATTACCGTACTTTCATCCACCATACAAGGCATAATGGCGCTTACAAGCATTTTCTCATTTTTTGAAAGTTTTTCCTAACACCAGTTTCGAAAATGAGGCAGTTTTCACCGAAAAATTCTCTTGCAGAGAGTTCTACACAGTAGACATTTGATTTACATAGGTTCGATCACCGTCAAATTCTGTGTTCCGAGAAAGTTGCATGCATAACAGTTTCGACAAATATTCACTACAGAATTTTTTAGCATGTGGATTACTGTACTTTCATCCACCATTAAAGTCATATTTGCCTTAGAAACATTTTCTCAGATTTCGAACTCTTTTCCTTATGCCAGTTTTGAAAATGAGGCAGATTTCACAGAAAAATACTTTTGGAGTGAGTTCTACCCAATAAATATGTAATTTACAAAGTTTCTTTCACCATGATATTCTGTGTTCTGAATATGATACGTGCATCACGGATTCGACAAACATTTTTAATGAGTTGTGTACATGTGGATTACCAAACTTTCATCCACCAAACATGGCATATTTACACCTAGAAATGTTTCTCCTCTTTTGCAGATTTGTCCTCATGCCCGTTGCAAATAACAGGCAGATTTCACAGGAAAATCCTCTTCGATCGTGTTCTATCCAATAGACATGAAATTTACAATGTTTCACTTACCATGACATTCCGTGTTCATAACACGCTACATGCATACTGGATTTATAAAACATTCATTACTGATTCGAGAGCATGTGGATTTCCGAAATTTAACCCACCATACAAGGCATATTTACACCTAGAAATATTTACTCTGCTTTCACAGCTTTTTCCTAATTTCAGGTTTTAAAATCATGAAGTTTTCTCAGGAAAAAACCTCTTCAAGCGAGTTCTATCCAGAGGAATTGTAATTTAAGCAGTTTCCCTCAAAGTGACTTTCCGTTTTCTGAACATGCTTCATGCATCACGGATTTGACAAACGTTAATTACTCAGTTGTGTGCATGTGGATGACAGAACTTTCATCCACCATAGAAGTCATATATACACCTAGAAATATTTACTCTGATTTCACTACTTTTTCCTACCGTCTGTTTTGAAAATCATGATGTTTTTGCAGAAGTAATCTCTGCAAGCGAGTTCGACCCAGTAGAATTGTAATTTCAATAGTTACCCACAAAGTGACTTTCCATGGTCCGAACATGCTAAATTCATCACGGATTTGACAAACATTCATTACTCAGTTGTGTGCATGTGGATTACAGAACTTTCATCCACCATACAAGGCATAAATACACCTAGAAATATTTACTCTGATTTCACAGATTTTTCCTAACGTCAGTCTCGAAAATCATAAAGATTTCTCAGAAAAAATCTCTGCATGTGAGTTCTACCCATTAGAATTGCAATTTCAATTGTTTCCCACAAAGTGACTTTCCGTGGTCCGAACACACTGCATTCATCACGGATTTGACAAACATTCATTAGTCAGTTGTGTGCCTGTGATTTACGGAACTTTCATCCACCATATAATGCATATATACACCTTGAAAATATTATTCTGATTTTGAAGCTTTTTCCTAACTGCAGTTTAGAATATCAGGCAACTTTTGCAGGATAATTCTCTTGTAGAGTGTTCTACACAATAGACATGTAATTTACATAGATCCCCTCGCCGTGACATGCCGTGCTCCAAACATGCTACATGCACCGCAGTTCGACAAATATTAACTGCTGAGTTGTTAGCATGTGGATTAATGTACTTTCATCTACCATACAATGTATATATATACAGCTAGAAGCATGTACTCAGTATTTGCAGATATTTCTTAATGCCAGTTTCGAAAATAAGACCGTTTTCACAGAAAAATCCTCTTGGAGTGAGTTCTATCCAATAGACTTGTAATTTACATAGTTTCAGTTACCATGACATTCCGTGTTCCGAATACATTACATGCATCACAGATTCTACAACATTCTTTATTGAGTGTAAGCATGTGCTTTACAAACTTTCATCCACCACACAAGACATATTAGCACCTAGAAACATTAACTCTGAGTTCGCAGCAATTTCCTAATAGCAGTTTTGAAAATTAAGCATTTTTCTAAGGAAAAAAGTGTTGGAGCGATTTCTACCCACTAGGCATGTAATTTACATAGATTCCATTGCTGTGAAATTACGTCTTTCGAACACGCTACATGCATAACGGATTTGACAAATATTCACTACAAATGTGTTTGCATGTGGATTACCGAACTTTCAACACAATAAAAGGCATAGTGACACTTAGAATCATTTTCTCTGATTTCACAGAGATTTCCAATCGCCAGATTCCAAAATGCAGCAGATTTCACAGCAAAAAGCTCTTGGAGCAAGTTCTACCCAAGAGACATGTAATTTACATAGATTCACTCACCGTGAAACTCCGTGTTCTGAACACGCTACATGCATCTCAGATTCCACAAATATTCACTACAGAGTTATGAGCATATGTTTTACCGTACTTTCATCCACCATAGAAGGCATACTGACACTTACAAGCATTTTCTCATTTTTTGAAAGTTTTACCTAAAGCCAGTTTCAAAAATGAGGCAGTTTTCACAGAAAAATATTCTTGGAGAGAGTTCTTCACAATAGACATGTAATTTACATAGATTCTCTCACCGTCAAAATCTGTGTTCTGACAAATTTGCATGCATCAAGGTTTCGACAAGTATTCACTACAGATTTGTTAGCATGTGCATTTCTGATCTTTCATCCACATACAAGTCATATTGACACTTAGAAGCATTTTCTCAGATTTCGAATATATTTCCTACTGCCAGTTTTGAAAGTGAGGCAGATTTTGCAGAAAAATGCTTTTGGAGTGAGTTCTACCCAATGGACATGAAATTTAAATGCTTCCACTCATCGAGAAATTCCGTGTTCCAAACATGCTATGTGCATCACGGATTCGACAAACACTCTTTAATGAGTTGTGAACATTAGTATTACCGAATTTTCATCCACCAAACAAGGCATATTTACACGTAGAAAGACTTCTTCAGATTTAGTAGATATCTCCTAATGTCAGTTTCTGAAATCATGCAGTTTATGCAAAAGAATTCTCTTGGAGCGAGTTCTACTCAATAGACATGTAATTTACATTTTTTCCCTCAGTATGATATTCCGTGATCTGAACACGCAACATGCATCACTGATTCGAAAAATAATCTTTAAGGAGTTGTGAGCATGAGGATTACCAAACTGTCATCTGCCATAAAAGGCATATTTACACCTAGAAACCGTTACTCTGAGTTCGCAGTGTTTTCCAAATGTCAGTTTTGAATGTGAGGTAGTTTTTGCAGAAAAATGCTCTTGGAGTGAGTTCTACACAATAGACATGTAATTTACATAGATTGGCTCACCGTGAAATTCCGTGTTCCGAGAAAGCTGCATGCATCACAGAATCGACACAAATTCACTACAGATTTGTTAGCATGTGGATTACCGTACTTTCATCCACCATACAAGGCATAATGGCGCTTACAAGCATTTTCTCATTTTTTGAAAGTTTTTCCTAACGCCAGTTTCGAAAATGAGGCAGTTTTCACCGAAAAATTCTCTTGCAGAGAGTTCTACACAGTAGACATTTGATTTACATAGGTTCGATCACCGTCAAATTCTGTGTTCCGAGAAAGTTGCATGCATAACAGTTTCGACAAATATTCACTACAGAATTTTTTAGCATGTGGATTACTGTACTTTCATCCACCATTAAAGTCATATTTGCCTTAGAAACATTTTCTCAGATTTCGAACTCTTTTCCTTATGCCAGTTTTGAAAATGAGGCAGATTTCACAGAAAAATACTTTTGGAGTGAGTTCTACCCAATAAATATGTAATTTACAAAGTTTCTTTCACCATGATATTCTGTGTTCTGAATATGATACGTGCATCACGGATTCGACAAACATTTTTAATGAGTTGTGTACATGTGGATTACCAAACTTTCATCCACCAAACATGGCATATTTACACCTAGAAATGTTTCTCCTCTTTTGCAGATTTGTCCTCATGCCCGTTGCAAATAACAGGCAGATTTCACAGGAAAATCCTCTTCGATCGTGTTCTATCCAATAGACATGAAATTTACAATGTTTCACTTACCATGACATTCCGTGTTCATAACACGCTACATGCATACTGGATTTATAAAACATTCATTACTGATTCGAGAGCATGTGGATTTCCGAAATTTAACCCACCATACAAGGCATATTTACACCTAGAAATATTTACTCTGCTTTCACAGCTTTTTCCTAATTTCAGGTTTTAAAATCATGAAGTTTTCTCAGGAAAAAACCTCTTCAAGCGAGTTCTATCCAGAGGAATTGTAATTTAAGCAGTTTCCCTCAAAGTGACTTTCCGTTTTCTGAACATGCTTCATGCATCACGGATTTGACAAACGTTAATTACTCAGTTGTGTGCATGTGGATGACAGAACTTTCATCCACCATATAAGTCATATATACACCTAGAAATATTTACTCTGATTTCACTACTTTTTCCTACCGTCTGTTTTGAAAATCATGATGTTTTTGCAGAAGTAATCTCTGCAAGCGAGTTCGACCCAGTAGAATTGTAATTTCAATAGTTACCCACAAAGTGACTTTCCATGGTCCGAACATGCTAAATTCATCACGGATTTGACAAACATTCATTACTCAGTTGTGTGCATGTGGATTACAGAACTTTCATCCACCATACAAGGCATAAATACACCTAGAAATATTTACTCTGATTTCACAGATTTTTCCTAACGTCAGTCTCGAAAATCATAAAGATTTCTCAGAAAAAATCTCTGCATGTGAGTTCTACCCATTAGAATTGCAATTTCAATTGTTTCCCACAAAGTGACTTTCCGTGGTCCGAACACACTGCATTCATCACGGATTTGACAAACATTCATTAGTCAGTTGTGTGCCTGTGATTTACGGAACTTTCATCCACCATATAATGCATATATACACCTTGAAAATATTATTCTGATTTTGAAGCTTTTTCCTAACTGCAGTTTAGAATATCAGGCAACTTTTGCAGGATAATTCTCTTGTAGAGTGTTCTACACAATAGACATGTAATTTACATAGATCCCCTCGCCGTGACATGCCGTGCTCCAAACATGCTACATGCACCGCAGTTCGACAAATATTAACTGCTGAGTTGTTAGCATGTGGATTAATGTACTTTCATCTACCATACAATGTATATATATACAGCTAGAAGCATGTACTCAGTATTTGCAGATATTTCTTAATGCCAGTTTCGAAAATAAGACCGTTTTCACAGAAAAATCCTCTTGGAGTGAGTTCTATCCAATAGACTTGTAATTTACATAGTTTCAGTTACCATGACATTCCGTGTTCCGAATACATTACATGCATCACAGATTCTACAACATTCTTTATTGAGTGTAAGCATGTGCTTTACAAACTTTCATCCACCACACAAGACATATTAGCACCTAGAAACATTAACTCTGAGTTCGCAGCAATTTCCTAATAGCAGTTTTGAAAATTAAGCATTTTTCTAAGGAAAAAAGTGTTGGAGCGATTTCTACCCACTAGGCATGTAATTTACATAGATTCCATTGCTGTGAAATTACGTCTTTCGAACACGCTACATGCATAACGGATTTGACAAATATTCACTACAAATGTGTTTGCATGTGGATTACCGAACTTTCAACACAATAAAAGGCATAGTGACACTTAGAATCATTTTCTCTGATTTCACAGAGATTTCCAATCGCCAGATTCCAAAATGCAGCAGATTTCACAGCAAAAAGCTCTTGGAGCAAGTTCTACCCAAGAGACATGTAATTTACATAGATTCACTCACCGTGAAACTCCGTGTTCTGAACACGCTACATGCATCTCAGATTCCACAAATATTCACTACAGAGTTATGAGCATATGTTTTACCGTACTTTCATCCACCATAGAAGGCATACTGACACTTACAAGCATTTTCTCATTTTTTGAAAGTTTTACCTAAAGCCAGTTTCAAAAATGAGGCAGTTTTCACAGAAAAATATTCTTGGAGAGAGTTCTTCACAATAGACATGTAATTTACATAGATTCTCTCACCGTCAAAATCTGTGTTCTGACAAATTTGCATGCATCAAGGTTTCGACAAGTATTCACTACAGATTTGTTAGCATGTGCATTTCTGATCTTTCATCCACATACAAGTCATATTGACACTTAGAAGCATTTTCTCAGATTTCGAATATATTTCCTACTGCCAGTTTTGAAAGTGAGGCAGATTTTGCAGAAAAATGCTTTTGGAGTGAGTTCTACCCAATGGACATGAAATTTAAATGCTTCCACTCATCGAGAAATTCCGTGTTCCAAACATGCTATGTGCATCACGGATTCGACAAACACTCTTTAATGAGTTGTGAACATTAGTATTACCGAATTTTCATCCACCAAACAAGGCATATTTACACGTAGAAAGACTTCTTCAGATTTAGTAGATATCTCCTAATGTCAGTTTCTGAAATCATGCAGTTTATGCAAAAGAATTCTCTTGGAGCGAGTTCTACTCAATAGACATGTAATTTACATTTTTTCCCTCAGTATGATATTCCGTGATCTGAACACGCAACATGCATCACTGATTCGAAAAATAATCTTTAAGGAGTTGTGAGCATGAGGATTACCAAACTGTCATCTGCCATAAAAGGCATATTTACACCTAGAAACCGTTACTCTGAGTTCGCAGTGTTTTCCAAATGTCAGTTTTGAATGTGAGGTAGTTTTTGCAGAAAAATGCTCTTGGAGTGAGTTCTACACAATAGACATGTAATTTACATAGATTGGCTCACCGTGAAATTCCGTGTTCCGAGAAAGCTGCATGCATCACAGAATCGACACAAATTCACTACAGATTTGTTAGCATGTGGATTACCGTACTTTCATCCACCATACAAGGCATAATGGCGCTTACAAGCATTTTCTCATTTTTTGAAAGTTTTTCCTAACGCCAGTTTCGAAAATGAGGCAGTTTTCACCGAAAAATTCTCTTGCAGAGAGTTCTACACAGTAGACATTTGATTTACATAGGTTCGATCACCGTCAAATTCTGTGTTCCGAGAAAGTTGCATGCATAACAGTTTCGACAAATATTCACTACAGAATTTTTTAGCATGTGGATTACTGTACTTTCATCCACCATTAAAGTCATATTTGCCTTAGAAACATTTTCTCAGATTTCGAACTCTTTTCCTTATGCCAGTTTTGAAAATGAGGCAGATTTCACAGAAAAATACTTTTGGAGTGAGTTCTACCCAATAAATATGTAATTTACAAAGTTTCTTTCACCATGATATTCTGTGTTCTGAATATGATACGTGCATCACGGATTCGACAAACATTTTTAATGAGTTGTGTACATGTGGATTACCAAACTTTCATCCACCAAACATGGCATATTTACACCTAGAAATGTTTCTCCTCTTTTGCAGATTTGTCCTAATGCCCGTTGCAAATAACAGGCAGATTTCACAGGAAAATCCTCTTCGATCGTGTTCTATCCAATAGACATGAAATTTACAATGTTTCACTTACCATGACATTCCGTGTTCATAACACGCTACATGCATACTGGATTTATAAAACATTCATTACTGATTCGAGAGCATGTGGATTTCCGAAATTTAACCCACCATACAAGGCATATTTACACCTAGAAATATTTACTCTGCTTTCACAGCTTTTTCCTAATTTCAGGTTTTAAAATCATGAAGTTTTCTCAGGAAAAAACCTCTTCAAGCGAGTTCTATCCAGAGGAATTGTAATTTAAGCAGTTTCCCTCAAAGTGACTTTCCGTTTTCTGAACATGCTTCATGCATCACGGATTTGACAAACGTTAATTACTCAGTTGTGTGCATGTGGATGACAGAACTTTCATCCACCATATAAGTCATATATACACCTAGAAATATTTACTCTGATTTCACTACTTTTTCCTACCGTCTGTTTTGAAAATCATGATGTTTTTGCAGAAGTAATCTCTGCAAGCGAGTTCGACCCAGTAGAATTGTAATTTCAATAGTTACCCACAAAGTGACTTTCCATGGTCCGAACATGCTAAATTCATCACGGATTTGACAAACATTCATTACTCAGTTGTGTGCATGTGGATTACAGAACTTTCATCCACCATACAAGGCATAAATACACCTAGAAATATTTACTCTGATTTCACAGATTTTTCCTAACGTCAGTCTCGAAAATCATAAAGATTTCTCAGAAAAAATCTCTGCATGTGAGTTCTACCCATTAGAATTGCAATTTCAATTGTTTCCCACAAAGTGACTTTCCGTGGTCCGAACACACTGCATTCATCACGGATTTGACAAACATTCATTAGTCAGTTGTGTGCCTGTGATTTACGGAACTTTCATCCACCATATAATGCATATATACACCTTGAAAATATTATTCTGATTTTGAAGCTTTTTCCTAACTGCAGTTTAGAATATCAGGCAACTTTTGCAGGATAATTCTCTTGTAGAGTGTTCTACACAATAGACATGTAATTTACATAGATCCCCTCGCCGTGACATGCCGTGCTCCAAACATGCTACATGCACCGCAGTTCGACAAATATTAACTGCTGAGTTGTTAGCATGTGGATTAATGTACTTTCATCTACCATACAATGTATATATATACAGCTAGAAGCATGTACTCAGTATTTGCAGATATTTCTTAATGCCAGTTTCGAAAATAAGACCGTTTTCACAGAAAAATCCTCTTGGAGTGAGTTCTATCCAATAGACTTGTAATTTACATAGTTTCAGTTACCATGACATTCCGTGTTCCGAATACATTACATGCATCACAGATTCTACAACATTCTTTATTGAGTGTAAGCATGTGCTTTACAAACTTTCATCCACCACACAAGACATATTAGCACCTAGAAACATTAACTCTGAGTTCGCAGCAATTTCCTAATAGCAGTTTTGAAAATTAAGCATTTTTCTAAGGAAAAAAGTGTTGGAGCGATTTCTACCCACTAGGCATGTAATTTACATAGATTCCATTGCTGTGAAATTACGTCTTTCGAACACGCTACATGCATAACGGATTTGACAAATATTCACTACAAATGTGTTTGCATGTGGATTACCGAACTTTCAACACAATAAAAGGCATAGTGACACTTAGAATCATTTTCTCTGATTTCACAGAGATTTCCAATCGCCAGATTCCAAAATGCAGCAGATTTCACAGCAAAAAGCTCTTGGAGCAAGTTCTACCCAAGAGACATGTAATTTACATAGATTCACTCACCGTGAAACTCCGTGTTCTGAACACGCTACATGCATCTCAGATTCCACAAATATTCACTACAGAGTTATGAGCATATGTTTTACCGTACTTTCATCCACCATAGAAGGCATACTGACACTTACAAGCATTTTCTCATTTTTTGAAAGTTTTACCTAAAGCCAGTTTCAAAAATGAGGCAGTTTTCACAGAAAAATATTCTTGGAGAGAGTTCTTCACAATAGACATGTAATTTACATAGATTCTCTCACCGTCAAAATCTGTGTTCTGACAAATTTGCATGCATCAAGGTTTCGACAAGTATTCACTACAGATTTGTTAGCATGTGCATTTCTGATCTTTCATCCACATACAAGTCATATTGACACTTAGAAGCATTTTCTCAGATTTCGAATATATTTCCTACTGCCAGTTTTGAAAGTGAGGCAGATTTTGCAGAAAAATGCTTTTGGAGTGAGTTCTACCCAATGGACATGAAATTTAAATGCTTCCACTCATCGAGAAATTCCGTGTTCCAAACATGCTATGTGCATCACGGATTCGACAAACACTCTTTAATGAGTTGTGAACATTAGTATTACCGAATTTTCATCCACCAAACAAGGCATATTTACACGTAGAAAGACTTTTTCAGATTTAGTAGATATCTCCTAATGTCAGTTTCTGAAATCATGCAGTTTATGCAAAAGAATTCTCTTGGAGCGAGTTCTACTCAATAGACATGTAATTTACATTTTTTCCCTCAGTATGATATTCCGTGATCTGAACACGCAACATGCATCACTGATTCGAAAAATAATCTTTAAGGAGTTGTGAGCATGAGGATTACCAAACTGTCATCTGCCATAAAAGGCATATTTACACCTAGAAACCATTACTCTGAGTTCGCAGTGTTTTCCAAATATCAGTTTTGAATGTGAGGTAGTTTTTGCAGAAAAATGCTCTTGGAGTGAGTTCTACACAATAGACATGTAATTTACATAGATTGGCTCACCGTGAAATTCCGTGTTCCGAGAAAGCTGCATGCATCACAGAATCGACACAAATTCACTACAGATTTGTTAGCATGTGGATTACCGTACTTTCATCCACCATACAAGGCATAATGGCGCTTACAAGCATTTTCTCATTTTTTGAAAGTTTTTCCTAACGCCAGTTTCGAAAATGAGGCAGTTTTCACCGAAAAATTCTCTTGCAGAGAGTTCTACACAGTAGACATTTGATTTACATAGGTTCGATCACCGTCAAATTCTGTGTTCCGAGAAAGTTGCATGCATAACAGTTTCGACAAATATTCACTACAGAATTTTTTAGCATGTGGATTACTGTACTTTCATCCACCATTAAAGTCATATTTGCCTTAGAAACATTTTCTCAGATTTCGAACTCTTTTCCTTATGCCAGTTTTGAAAATGAGGCAGATTTCACAGAAAAATACTTTTGGAGTGAGTTCTACCCAATAAATATGTAATTTACAAAGTTTCTTTCACCATGATATTCTGTGTTCTGAATATGATACGTGCATCACGGATTCGACAAACATTTTTAATGAGTTGTGTACATGTGGATTACCAAACTTTCATCCACCAAACATGGCATATTTACACCTAGAAATGTTTCTCCTCTTTTGCAGATTTGTCCTAATGCCCGTTGCAAGTAACAGGCAGATTTCACAGGAAAATCCTCTTCGATCGTGTTCTATCCAATAGACATGAAATTTACAATGTTTCACTTACCATGACATTCCGTGTTCATAACACGCTACATGCATACTGGATTTATAAAACATTCATTACTGATTCGAGAGCATGTGGATTTCCGAAATTTAACCCACCATACAAGGCATATTTACACCTAGAAATATTTACTCTGCTTTCACAGCTTTTTCCTAATTTCAGGTTTTAAAATCATGAAGTTTTCTCAGGAAAAAACCTCTTCAAGCGAGTTCTATCCAGAGGAATTGTAATTTAAGCAGTTTCCCTCAAAGTGACTTTCCGTTTTCTGAACATGCTTCATGCATCACGGATTTGACAAACGTTAATTACTCAGTTGTGTGCATGTGGATGACAGAACTTTCATCCACCATATAAGTCATATATACACCTAGAAATATTTACTCTGATTTCACTACTTTTTCCTACCGTCTGTTTTGAAAATCATGATGTTTTTGCAGAAGTAATCTCTGCAAGCGAGTTCGACCCAGTAGAATTGTAATTTCAATAGTTACCCACAAAGTGACTTTCCATGGTCCGAACATGCTAAATTCATCACGGATTTGACAAACATTCATTACTCAGTTGTGTGCATGTGGATTACAGAACTTTCATCCACCATACAAGGCATAAATACACCTAGAAATATTTACTCTGATTTCACAGATTTTTCCTAACGTCAGTCTCGAAAATCATAAAGATTTCTCAGAAAAAATCTCTGCATGTGAGTTCTACCCATTAGAATTGCAATTTCAATTGTTTCCCACAAAGTGACTTTCCGTGGTCCGAACACACTGCATTCATCACGGATTTGACAAACATTCATTAGTCAGTTGTGTGCCTGTGATTTACGGAACTTTCATCCACCATATAATGCATATATACACCTTGAAAATATTATTCTGATTTTGAAGCTTTTTCCTAACTGCAGTTTAGAATATCAGGCAACTTTTGCAGGATAATTCTCTTGTAGAGTGTTCTACACAATAGACATGTAATTTACATAGATCCCCTCGCCGTGACATGCCGTGCTCCAAACATGCTACATGCACCGCAGTTCGACAAATATTAACTGCTGAGTTGTTAGCATGTGGATTAATGTACTTTCATCTACCATACAATGTATATATATACAGCTAGAAGCATGTACTCAGTATTTGCAGATATTTCTTAATGCCAGTTTCGAAAATAAGACCGTTTTCACAGAAAAATCCTCTTGGAGTGAGTTCTATCCAATAGACTTGTAATTTACATAGTTTCAGTTACCATGACATTCCGTGTTCCGAATACATTACATGCATCACAGATTCTACAACATTCTTTATTGAGTGTAAGCATGTGCTTTACAAACTTTCATCCACCACACAAGACATATTAGCACCTAGAAACATTAACTCTGAGTTCGCAGCAATTTCCTAATAGCAGTTTTGAAAATTAAGCATTTTTCTAAGGAAAAAAGTGTTGGAGCGATTTCTACCCACTAGGCATGTAATTTACATAGATTCCATTGCTGTGAAATTACGTCTTTCGAACACGCTACATGCATAACGGATTTGACAAATATTCACTACAAATGTGTTTGCATGTGGATTACCGAACTTTCAACACAATAAAAGGCATAGTGACACTTAGAATCATTTTCTCTGATTTCACAGAGATTTCCAATCGCCAGATTCCAAAATGCAGCAGATTTCACAGCAAAAAGCTCTTGGAGCAAGTTCTACCCAAGAGACATGTAATTTACATAGATTCACTCACCGTGAAACTCCGTGTTCTGAACACGCTACATGCATCTCAGATTCCACAAATATTCACTACAGAGTTATGAGCATATGTTTTACCGTACTTTCATCCACCATAGAAGGCATACTGACACTTACAAGCATTTTCTCATTTTTTGAAAGTTTTACCTAAAGCCAGTTTCAAAAATGAGGCAGTTTTCACAGAAAAATATTCTTGGAGAGAGTTCTTCACAATAGACATGTAATTTACATAGATTCTCTCACCGTCAAAATCTGTGTTCTGACAAATTTGCATGCATCAAGGTTTCGACAAGTATTCACTACAGATTTGTTAGCATGTGCATTTCTGATCTTTCATCCACATACAAGTCATATTGACACTTAGAAGCATTTTCTCAGATTTCGAATATATTTCCTACTGCCAGTTTTGAAAGTGAGGCAGATTTTGCAGAAAAATGCTTTTGGAGTGAGTTCTACCCAATGGACATGAAATTTAAATGCTTCCACTCATCGAGAAATTCCGTGTTCCAAACATGCTATGTGCATCACGGATTCGACAAACACTCTTTAATGAGTTGTGAACATTAGTATTACCGAATTTTCATCCACCAAACAAGGCATATTTACACGTAGAAAGACTTTTTCAGATTTAGTAGATATCTCCTAATGTCAGTTTCTGAAATCATGCAGTTTATGCAAAAGAATTCTCTTGGAGCGAGTTCTACTCAATAGACATGTAATTTACATTTTTTCCCTCAGTATGATATTCCGTGATCTGAACACGCAACATGCATCACTGATTCGAAAAATAATCTTTAAGGAGTTGTGAGCATGAGGATTACCAAACTGTCATCTGCCATAAAAAGCATATTTACACCTAGAAACCATTACTCTGAGTTCGCAGTGTTTTCCAAATGTCAGTTTTGAATGTGAGGTAGTTTTTGCAGAAAAATGCTCTTGGAGTGAGTTCTACACAATAGACATGTAATTTACATAGATTGGCTCACCGTGAAATTCCGTGTTCCGAGAAAGCTGCATGCATCACAGAATCGACACAAATTCACTACAGATTTGTTAGCATGTGGATTACCGTACTTTCATCCACCATACAAGGCATAATGGCGCTTACAAGCATTTTCTCATTTTTTGAAAGTTTTTCCTAACACCAGTTTCGAAAATGAGGCAGTTTTCACCGAAAAATTCTCTTGCAGAGAGTTCTACACAGTAGACATTTGATTTACATAGGTTCGATCACCGTCAAATTCTGTGTTCCGAGAAAGTTGCATGCATAACAGTTTCGACAAATATTCACTACAGAATTTTTTAGCATGTGGATTACTGTACTTTCATCCACCATTAAAGTCATATTTGCCTTAGAAACATTTTCTCAGATTTCGAACTCTTTTCCTTATGCCAGTTTTGAAAATGAGGCAGATTTCACAGAAAAATACTTTTGGAGTGAGTTCTACCCAATAAATATGTAATTTACAAAGTTTCTTTCACCATGATATTCTGTGTTCTGAATATGATACGTGCATCACGGATTCGACAAACATTTTTAATGAGTTGTGTACATGTGGATTACCAAACTTTCATCCACCAAACATGGCATATTTACACCTAGAAATGTTTCTCCTCTTTTGCAGGTTTGTCCTAATGCCCGTTGCAAGTAACAGGCAGATTTCACAGGAAAATCCTCTTCGATCGTGTTCTATCCAATAGACATGAAATTTACAATGTTTCACTTACCATGACATTCCGTGTTCATAACACGCTACATGCATACTGGATTTATAAAACATTCATTACTGATTCGAGAGCATGTGGATTTCCGAAATTTAACCCACCATACAAGGCATATTTACACCTAGAAATATTTACTCTGCTTTCACAGCTTTTTCCTAATTTCAGGTTTTAAAATCATGAAGTTTTCTCAGGAAAAAACCTCTTCAAGCGAGTTCTATCCAGAGGAATTGTAATTTAAGCAGTTTCCCTCAAAGTGACTTTCCGTTTTCTGAACATGCTTCATGCATCACGGATTTGACAAACGTTAATTACTCAGTTGTGTGCATGTGGATGACAGAACTTTCATCCACCATATAAGTCATATATACACCTAGAAATATTTACTCTGATTTCACTACTTTTTCCTACCGTCTGTTTTGAAAATCATGATGTTTTTGCAGAAGTAATCTCTGCAAGCGAGTTCGACCCAGTAGAATTGTAATTTCAATAGTTACCCACAAAGTGACTTTCCATGGTCCGAACATGCTAAATTCATCACGGATTTGACAAACATTCATTACTCAGTTGTGTGCATGTGGATTACAGAACTTTCATCCACCATACAAGGCATAAATACACCTAGAAATATTTACTCTGATTTCACAGATTTTTCCTAACGTCAGTCTCGAAAATCATAAAGATTTCTCAGAAAAAATCTCTGCATGTGAGTTCTACCCATTAGAATTGCAATTTCAATTGTTTCCCACAAAGTGACTTTCCGTGGTCCGAACACACTGCATTCATCACGGATTTGACAAACATTCATTAGTCAGTTGTGTGCCTGTGATTTACGGAACTTTCATCCACCATATAATGCATATATACACCTTGAAAATATTATTCTGATTTTGAAGCTTTTTCCTAACTGCAGTTTAGAATATCAGGCAACTTTTGCAGGATAATTCTCTTGTAGAGTGTTCTACACAATAGACATGTAATTTACATAGATCCCCTCGCCGTGACATGCCGTGCTCCAAACATGCTACATGCACCGCAGTTCGACAAATATTAACTGCTGAGTTGTTAGCATGTGGATTAATGTACTTTCATCTACCATACAATGTATATATATACAGCTAGAAGCATGTACTCAGTATTTGCAGATATTTCTTAATGCCAGTTTCGAAAATAAGACCGTTTTCACAGAAAAATCCTCTTGGAGTGAGTTCTATCCAATAGACTTGTAATTTACATAGTTTCAGTTACCATGACATTCCGTGTTCCGAATACATTACATGCATCACAGATTCTACAACATTCTTTATTGAGTGTAAGCATGTGCTTTACAAACTTTCATCCACCACACAAGACATATTAGCACCTAGAAACATTAACTCTGAGTTCGCAGCAATTTCCTAATAGCAGTTTTGAAAATTAAGCATTTTTCTAAGGAAAAAAGGGTTGGAGCGATTTCTACCCACTAGGCATGTAATTTACATAGATTCCATTGCTGTGAAATTACGTCTTTCGAACACGCTACATGCATAACGGATTTGACAAATATTCACTACAAATGTGTTTGCATGTGGATTACCGAACTTTCAACACAATAAAAGGCATAGTGACACTTAGAATCATTTTCTCTGATTTCACAGAGATTTCCAATCGCCAGATTCCAAAATGCAGCAGATTTCACAGCAAAAAGCTCTTGGAGCAAGTTCTACCCAAGAGACATGTAATTTACATAGATTCACTCACCGTGAAACTCCGTGTTCTGAACACGCTACATGCATCTCAGATTCCACAAATATTCACTACAGAGTTATGAGCATATGTTTTACCGTACTTTCATCCACCATAGAAGGCATACTGACACTTACAAGCATTTTCTCATTTTTTGAAAGTTTTACCTAAAGCCAGTTTCAAAAATGAGGCAGTTTTCACAGAAAAATATTCTTGGAGAGAGTTCTTCACAATAGACATGTAATTTACATAGATTCTCTCACCGTCAAAATCTGTGTTCTGACAAATTTGCATGCATCAAGGTTTCGACAAGTATTCACTACAGATTTGTTAGCATGTGCATTTCTGATCTTTCATCCACATACAAGTCATATTGACACTTAGAAGCATTTTCTCAGATTTCGAATATATTTCCTACTGCCAGTTTTGAAATGAGGCAGATTTTGCAGAAAAATGCTTTTGGAGTGAGTTCTACCCAATGGACATGAAATTTAAATGCTTCCACTCATCGAGAAATTCCGTGTTCCAAACATGCTATGTGCATCACGGATTCGACAAACACTCTTTAATGAGTTGTGAACATTAGTATTACCGAATTTTCATCCACCAAACAAGGCATATTTACACGTAGAAAGACTTTTTCAGATTTAGTAGATATCTCCTAATGTCAGTTTCTGAAATCATGCAGTTTATGCAAAAGAATTCTCTTGGAGCGAGTTCTACTCAATAGACATGTAATTTACATTTTTTCCCTCAGTATGATATTCCGTGATCTGAACACGCAACATGCATCACTGATTCGAAAAATAATCTTTAAGGAGTTGTGAGCATGAGGATTACCAAACTGTCATCTGCCATAAAAGGCATATTTACACCTAGAAACCATTACTCTGAGTTAGCAGAGTTTTCCAAATATCAGTTTTGAATGTGAGGTAGTTTTTGCAGAAAAATGCTCTTGGAGTGAGTTCTACACAATAGACATGTAATTTACATAGATTGGCTCACCGTGAAATTCCGTGTTCCGAGAAAGCTGCATGCATCACAGAATCGACACAAATTCACTACAGATTTGTTAGCATGTGGATTACCGTACTTTCATCCACCATACAAGGCATAATGGCGCTTACAAGCATTTTCTCATTTTTTGAAAGTTTTTCCTAACGCCAGTTTCGAAAATGAGGCAGTTTTCACCGAAAAATTCTCTTGCAGAGAGTTCTACACAGTAGACATTTGATTTACATAGGTTCGATCACCGTCAAATTCTGTGTTCCGAGAAAGTTGCATGCATAACAGTTTCGACAAATATTCACTACAGAATTTTTTAGCATGTGGATTACTGTACTTTCATCCACCATTAAAGTCATATTTGCCTTAGAAACATTTTCTCAGATTTCGAACTCTTTTCCTTATGCCAGTTTTGAAAATGAGGCAGATTTCACAGAAAAATACTTTTGGAGTGAGTTCTACCCAATAAATATGTAATTTACAAAGTTTCTTTCACCATGATATTCTGTGTTCTGAATATGATACGTGCATCACGGATTCGACAAACATTTTTAATGAGTTGTGTACATGTGGATTACCAAACTTTCATCCACCAAACATGGCATATTTACACCTAGAAATGTTTCTCCTCTTTTGCAGGTTTGTCCTAATGCCCGTTGCAAGTAACAGGCAGATTTCACAGGAAAATCCTCTTCGATCGTGTTCTATCCAATAGACATGAAATTTACAATGTTTCACTTACCATGACATTCCGTGTTCATAACACGCTACATGCATACTGGATTTATAAAACATTCATTACTGATTCGAGAGCATGTGGATTTCCGAAATTTAACCCACCATACAAGGCATATTTACACCTAGAAATATTTACTCTGCTTTCACAGCTTTTTCCTAATTTCAGGTTTTAAAATCATGAAGTTTTCTCAGGAAAAAACCTCTTCAAGCGAGTTCTATCCAGAGGAATTGTAATTTAAGCAGTTTCCCTCAAAGTGACTTTCCGTTTTCTGAACATGCTTCATGCATCACGGATTTGACAAACGTTAATTACTCAGTTGTGTGCATGTGGATGACAGAACTTTCATCCACCATATAAGTCATATATACACCTAGAAATATTTACTCTGATTTCACTACTTTTTCCTACCGTCTGTTTTGAAAATCATGATGTTTTTGCAGAAGTAATCTCTGCAAGCGAGTTCGACCCAGTAGAATTGTAATTTCAATAGTTACCCACAAAGTGACTTTCCATGGTCCGAACATGCTAAATTCATCACGGATTTGACAAACATTCATTACTCAGTTGTGTGCATGTGGATTACAGAACTTTCATCCACCATACAAGGCATAAATACACCTAGAAATATTTACTCTGATTTCACAGATTTTTCCTAACGTCAGTCTCGAAAATCATAAAGATTTCTCAGAAAAAATCTCTGCATGTGAGTTCTACCCATTAGAATTGCAATTTCAATTGTTTCCCACAAAGTGACTTTCCGTGGTCCGAACACACTGCATTCATCACGGATTTGACAAACATTCATTAGTCAGTTGTGTGCCTGTGATTTACGGAACTTTCATCCACCATATAATGCATATATACACCTTGAAAATATTATTCTGATTTTGAAGCTTTTTCCTAACTGCAGTTTAGAATATCAGGCAACTTTTGCAGGATAATTCTCTTGTAGAGTGTTCTACACAATAGACATGTAATTTACATAGATCCCCTCGCCGTGACATGCCGTGCTCCAAACATGCTACATGCACCGCAGTTCGACAAATATTAACTGCTGAGTTGTTAGCATGTGGATTAATGTACTTTCATCTACCATACAATGTATATATATACAGCTAGAAGCATGTACTCAGTATTTGCAGATATTTCTTAATGCCAGTTTCGAAAATAAGACCGTTTTCACAGAAAAATCCTCTTGGAGTGAGTTCTATCCAATAGACTTGTAATTTACATAGTTTCAGTTACCATGACATTCCGTGTTCCGAATACATTACATGCATCACAGATTCTACAACATTCTTTATTGAGTGTAAGCATGTGCTTTACAAACTTTCATCCACCACACAAGACATATTAGCACCTAGAAACATTAACTCTGAGTTCGCAGCAATTTCCTAATAGCAGTTTTGAAAATTAAGCATTTTTCTAAGGAAAAAAGGGTTGGAGCGATTTCTACCCACTAGGCATGTAATTTACATAGATTCCATTGCTGTGAAATTACGTCTTTCGAACACGCTACATGCATAACGGATTTGACAAATATTCACTACAAATGTGTTTGCATGTGGATTACCGAACTTTCAACACAATAAAAGGCATAGTGACACTTAGAATCATTTTCTCTGATTTCACAGAGATTTCCAATCGCCAGATTCCAAAATGCAGCAGATTTCACAGCAAAAAGCTCTTGGAGCAAGTTCTACCCAAGAGACATGTAATTTACATAGATTCACTCACCGTGAAACTCCGTGTTCTGAACACGCTACATGCATCTCAGATTCCACAAATATTCACTACAGAGTTATGAGCATATGTTTTACCGTACTTTCATCCACCATAGAAGGCATACTGACACTTACAAGCATTTTCTCATTTTTTGAAAGTTTTACCTAAAGCCAGTTTCAAAAATGAGGCAGTTTTCACAGAAAAATATTCTTGGAGAGAGTTCTTCACAATAGACATGTAATTTACATAGATTCTCTCACCGTCAAAATCTGTGTTCTGACAAATTTGCATGCATCAAGGTTTCGACAAGTATTCACTACAGATTTGTTAGCATGTGCATTTCTGATCTTTCATCCACATACAAGTCATATTGACACTTAGAAGCATTTTCTCAGATTTCGAATATATTTCCTACTGCCAGTTTTGAAAGTGAGGCAGATTTTGCAGAAAAATGCTTTTGGAGTGAGTTCTACCCAATGGACATGAAATTTAAATGCTTCCACTCATCGAGAAATTCCGTGTTCCAAACATGCTATGTGCATCACGGATTCGACAAACACTCTTTAATGAGTTGTGAACATTAGTATTACCGAATTTTCATCCACCAAACAAGGCATATTTACACGTAGAAAGACTTTTTCAGATTTAGTAGATATCTCCTAATGTCAGTTTCTGAAATCATGCAGTTTATGCAAAAGAATTCTCTTGGAGCGAGTTCTACTCAATAGACATGTAATTTACATTTTTTCCCTCAGTATGATATTCCGTGATCTGAACACGCAACATGCATCACTGATTCGAAAAATAATCTTTAAGGAGTTGTGAGCATGAGGATTACCAAACTGTCATCTGCCATAAAAGGCATATTTACACCTAGAAACCATTACTCTGAGTTCGCAGTGTTTTCCAAATATCAGTTTTGAATGTGAGGTAGTTTTTGCAGAAAAATGCTCTTGGAGTGAGTTCTACACAATAGACATGTAATTTACATAGATTGGCTCACCGTGAAATTCCGTGTTCCGAGAAAGCTGCATGCATCACAGAATCGACACAAATTCACTACAGATTTGTTAGCATGTGGATTACCGTACTTTCATCCACCATACAAGGCATAATGGCGCTTACAAGCATTTTCTCATTTTTTGAAAGTTTTTCCTAACGCCAGTTTCGAAAATGAGGCAGTTTTCACCGAAAAATTCTCTTGCAGAGAGTTCTACACAGTAGACATTTGATTTACATAGGTTCGATCACCGTCAAATTCTGTGTTCCGAGAAAGTTGCATGCATAACAGTTTCGACAAATATTCACTACAGAATTTTTTAGCATGTGGATTACTGTACTTTCATCCACCATTAAAGTCATATTTGCCTTAGAAACATTTTCTCAGATTTCGAACTCTTTTCCTTATGCCAGTTTTGAAAATGAGGCAGATTTCACAGAAAAATACTTTTGGAGTGAGTTCTACCCAATAAATATGTAATTTACAAAGTTTCTTTCACCATGATATTCTGTGTTCTGAATATGATACGTGCATCACGGATTCGACAAACATTTTTAATGAGTTGTGTACATGTGGATTACCAAACTTTCATCCACCAAACATGGCATATTTACACCTAGAAATGTTTCTCCTCTTTTGCAGATTTGTCCTAATGCCCGTTGCAAATAACAGGCAGATTTCACAGGAAAATCCTCTTCGATCGTGTTCTATCCAATAGACATGAAATTTACAATGTTTCACTTACCATGACATTCCGTGTTCATAACACGCTACATGCATACTGGATTTATAAAACATTCATTACTGATTCGAGAGCATGTGGATTTCCGAAATTTAACCCACCATACAAGGCATATTTACACCTAGAAATATTTACTCTGCTTTCACAGCTTTTTCCTAATTTCAGGTTTTAAAATCATGAAGTTTTCTCAGGAAAAAACCTCTTCAAGCGAGTTCTATCCAGAGGAATTGTAATTTAAGCAGTTTCCCTCAAAGTGACTTTCCGTTTTCTGAACATGCTTCATGCATCACGGATTTGACAAACGTTAATTACTCAGTTGTGTGCATGTGGATGACAGAACTTTCATCCACCATAGAAGTCATATATACACCTAGAAATATTTACTCTGATTTCACTACTTTTTCCTACCGTCTGTTTTGAAAATCATGATGTTTTTGCAGAAGTAATCTCTGCAAGCGAGTTCGACCCAGTAGAATTGTAATTTCAATAGTTACCCACAAAGTGACTTTCCATGGTCCGAACATGCTAAATTCATCACGGATTTGACAAACATTCATTACTCAGTTGTGTGCATGTGGATTACAGAACTTTCATCCACCATACAAGGCATAAATACACCTAGAAATATTTACTCTGATTTCACAGATTTTTCCTAACGTCAGTCTCGAAAATCATAAAGATTTCTCAGAAAAAATCTCTGCATGTGAGTTCTACCCATTAGAATTGCAATTTCAATTGTTTCCCACAAAGTGACTTTCCGTGGTCCGAACACACTGCATTCATCACGGATTTGACAAACATTCATTAGTCAGTTGTGTGCCTGTGATTTACGGAACTTTCATCCACCATATAATGCATATATACACCTTGAAAATATTATTCTGATTTTGAAGCTTTTTCCTAACTGCAGTTTAGAATATCAGGCAACTTTTGCAGGATAATTCTCTTGTAGAGTGTTCTACACAATAGACATGTAATTTACATAGATCCCCTCGCCGTGACATGCCGTGCTCCAAACATGCTACATGCACCGCAGTTCGACAAATATTAACTGCTGAGTTGTTAGCATGTGGATTAATGTACTTTCATCTACCATACAATGTATATATATACAGCTAGAAGCATGTACTCAGTATTTGCAGATATTTCTTAATGCCAGTTTCGAAAATAAGACCGTTTTCACAGAAAAATCCTCTTGGAGTGAGTTCTATCCAATAGACTTGTAATTTACATAGTTTCAGTTACCATGACATTCCGTGTTCCGAATACATTACATGCATCACAGATTCTACAACATTCTTTATTGAGTGTAAGCATGTGCTTTACAAACTTTCATCCACCACACAAGACATATTAGCACCTAGAAACATTAACTCTGAGTTCGCAGCAATTTCCTAATAGCAGTTTTGAAAATTAAGCATTTTTCTAAGGAAAAAAGGGTTGGAGCGATTTCTACCCACTAGGCATGTAATTTACATAGATTCCATTGCTGTGAAATTACGTCTTTCGAACACGCTACATGCATAACGGATTTGACAAATATTCACTACAAATGTGTTTGCATGTGGATTACCGAACTTTCAACACAATAAAAGGCATAGTGACACTTAGAATCATTTTCTCTGATTTCACAGAGATTTCCAATCGCCAGATTCCAAAATGCAGCAGATTTCACAGCAAAAAGCTCTTGGAGCAAGTTCTACCCAAGAGACATGTAATTTACATAGATTCACTCACCGTGAAACTCCGTGTTCTGAACACGCTACATGCATCTCAGATTCCACAAATATTCACTACAGAGTTATGAGCATATGTTTTACCGTACTTTCATCCACCATAGAAGGCATACTGACACTTACAAGCATTTTCTCATTTTTTGAAAGTTTTACCTAAAGCCAGTTTCAAAAATGAGGCAGTTTTCACAGAAAAATATTCTTGGAGAGAGTTCTTCACAATAGACATGTAATTTACATAGATTCTCTCACCGTCAAAATCTGTGTTCTGACAAATTTGCATGCATCAAGGTTTCGACAAGTATTCACTACAGATTTGTTAGCATGTGCATTTCTGATCTTTCATCCACATACAAGTCATATTGACACTTAGAAGCATTTTCTCAGATTTCGAATATATTTCCTACTGCCAGTTTTGAAAGTGAGGCAGATTTTGCAGAAAAATGCTTTTGGAGTGAGTTCTACCCAATGGACATGAAATTTAAATGCTTCCACTCATCGAGAAATTCCGTGTTCCAAACATGCTATGTGCATCACGGATTCGACAAACACTCTTTAATGAGTTGTGAACATTAGTATTACCGAATTTTCATCCACCAAACAAGGCATATTTACACGTAGAAAGACTTTTTCAGATTTAGTAGATATCTCCTAATGTCAGTTTCTGAAATCATGCAGTTTATGCAAAAGAATTCTCTTGGAGCGAGTTCTACTCAATAGACATGTAATTTACATTTTTTCCCTCAGTATGATATTCCGTGATCTGAACACGCAACATGCATCACTGATTCGAAAAATAATCTTTAAGGAGTTGTGAGCATGAGGATTACCAAACTGTCATCTGCCATAAAAGGCATATTTACACCTAGAAACCATTACTCTGAGTTCGCAGTGTTTTCCAAATGTCAGTTTTGAATGTGAGGTAGTTTTTGCAGAAAAATGCTCTTGGAGTGAGTTCTACACAATAGACATGTAATTTACATAGATTGGCTCACCGTGAAATTCCGTGTTCCGAGAAAGCTGCATGCATCACAGAATCGACACAAATTCACTACAGATTTGTTAGCATGTGGATTACCGTACTTTCATCCACCATACAAGGCATAATGGCGCTTACAAGCATTTTCTCATTTTTTGAAAGTTTTTCCTAACGCCAGTTTCGAAAA
The DNA here is from genome assembly GCF_048773025.1 of Camelus bactrianus. Classification (NCBI taxonomy): domain Eukaryota; kingdom Metazoa; phylum Chordata; class Mammalia; order Artiodactyla; family Camelidae; genus Camelus; species Camelus bactrianus. The sequence continues at coordinate 277,074 of NC_133553.1, forward strand.
TGAGGCAGTTTTCACCGAAAAATTCTCTTGCAGAGAGTTCTACACAGTAGACATTTGATTTACATAGGTTCGATCACCGTCAAATTCTGTGTTCTGAGAAAGTTGCATGCATAACAGTTTCGACAAATATTCACTACAGAATTTTTTAGCATGTGGATTACTGTACTTTCATCCACCATTAAAGTCATATTTGCCTTAGAAACATTTTCTCAGATTTCGAACTCTTTTCCTTATGCCAGTTTTGAAAATGAGGCAGATTTCACAGAAAAATACTTTTGGAGTGAGTTCTACCCAATAAATATGTAATTTACAAAGTTTCTTTCACCATGATATTCTGTGTTCTGAATATGATACGTGCATCACGGATTCGACAAACATTTTTAATGAGTTGTGTACATGTGGATTACCAAACTTTCATCCACCAAACATGGCATATTTACACCTAGAAATGTTTCTCCTCTTTTGCAGATTTGTCCTAATGCCCGTTGCAAATAACAGGCAGATTTCACAGGAAAATCCTCTTCGATCGTGTTCTATCCAATAGACATGAAATTTACAATGTTTCACTTACCATGACATTCCGTGTTCATAACACGCTACATGCATACTGGATTTATAAAACATTCATTACTGATTCGAGAGCATGTGGATTTCCGAAATTTAACCCACCATACAAGGCATATTTACACCTAGAAATATTTACTCTGCTTTCACAGCTTTTTCCTAATTTCAGGTTTTAAAATCATGAAGTTTTCTCAGGAAAAAACCTCTTCAAGCGAGTTCTATCCAGAGGAATTGTAATTTAAGCAGTTTCCCTCAAAGTGACTTTCCGTTTTCTGAACATGCTTCATGCATCACGGATTTGACAAACGTTAATTACTCAGTTGTGTGCATGTGGATGACAGAACTTTCATCCACCATAGAAGTCATATATACACCTAGAAATATTTACTCTGATTTCACTACTTTTTCCTACCGTCTGTTTTGAAAATCATGATGTTTTTGCAGAAGTAATCTCTGCAAGCGAGTTCGACCCAGTAGAATTGTAATTTCAATAGTTACCCACAAAGTGACTTTCCATGGTCCGAACATGCTAAATTCATCACGGATTTGACAAACATTCATTACTCAGTTGTGTGCATGTGGATTACAGAACTTTCATCCACCATACAAGGCATAAATACACCTAGAAATATTTACTCTGATTTCACAGATTTTTCCTAACGTCAGTCTCGAAAATCATAAAGATTTCTCAGAAAAAATCTCTGCATGTGAGTTCTACCCATTAGAATTGCAATTTCAATTGTTTCCCACAAAGTGACTTTCCGTGGTCCGAACACACTGCATTCATCACGGATTTGACAAACATTCATTAGTCAGTTGTGTGCCTGTGATTTACGGAACTTTCATCCACCATATAATGCATATATACACCTTGAAAATATTATTCTGATTTTGAAGCTTTTTCCTAACTGCAGTTTAGAATATCAGGCAACTTTTGCAGGATAATTCTCTTGTAGAGTGTTCTACACAATAGACATGTAATTTACATAGATCCCCTCGCCGTGACATGCCGTGCTCCAAACATGCTACATGCACCGCAGTTCGACAAATATTAACTGCTGAGTTGTTAGCATGTGGATTAATGTACTTTCATCTACCATACAATGTATATATATACAGCTAGAAGCATGTACTCAGTATTTGCAGATATTTCTTAATGCCAGTTTCGAAAATAAGACCGTTTTCACAGAAAAATCCTCTTGGAGTGAGTTCTATCCAATAGACTTGTAATTTACATAGTTTCAGTTACCATGACATTCCGTGTTCCGAATACATTACATGCATCACAGATTCTACAACATTCTTTATTGAGTGTAAGCATGTGCTTTACAAACTTTCATCCACCACACAAGACATATTAGCACCTAGAAACATTAACTCTGAGTTCGCAGCAATTTCCTAATAGCAGTTTTGAAAATTAAGCATTTTTCTAAGGAAAAAAGGGTTGGAGCGATTTCTACCCACTAGGCATGTAATTTACATAGATTCCATTGCTGTGAAATTACGTCTTTCGAACACGCTACATGCATAACGGATTTGACAAATATTCACTACAAATGTGTTTGCATGTGGATTACCGAACTTTCAACACAATAAAAGGCATAGTGACACTTAGAATCATTTTCTCTGATTTCACAGAGATTTCCAATCGCCAGATTCCAAAATGCAGCAGATTTCACAGCAAAAAGCTCTTGGAGCAAGTTCTACCCAAGAGACATGTAATTTACATAGATTCACTCACCGTGAAACTCCGTGTTCTGAACACGCTACATGCATCTCAGATTCCACAAATATTCACTACAGAGTTATGAGCATATGTTTTACCGTACTTTCATCCACCATAGAAGGCATACTGACACTTACAAGCATTTTCTCATTTTTTGAAAGTTTTACCTAAAGCCAGTTTCAAAAATGAGGCAGTTTTCACAGAAAAATATTCTTGGAGAGAGTTCTTCACAATAGACATGTAATTTACATAGATTCTCTCACCGTCAAAATCTGTGTTCTGACAAATTTGCATGCATCAAGGTTTCGACAAGTATTCACTACAGATTTGTTAGCATGTGCATTTCTGATCTTTCATCCACATACAAGTCATATTGACACTTAGAAGCATTTTCTCAGATTTCGAATATATTTCCTACTGCCAGTTTTGAAAGTGAGGCAGATTTTGCAGAAAAATGCTTTTGGAGTGAGTTCTACCCAATGGACATGAAATTTAAATGCTTCCACTCATCGAGAAATTCCGTGTTCCAAACATGCTATGTGCATCACGGATTCGACAAACACTCTTTAATGAGTTGTGAACATTAGTATTACCGAATTTTCATCCACCAAACAAGGCATATTTACACGTAGAAAGACTTTTTCAGATTTAGTAGATATCTCCTAATGTCAGTTTCTGAAATCATGCAGTTTATGCAAAAGAATTCTCTTGGAGCGAGTTCTACTCAATAGACATGTAATTTACATTTTTTCCCTCAGTATGATATTCCGTGATCTGAACACGCAACATGCATCACTGATTCGAAAAATAATCTTTAAGGAGTTGTGAGCATGAGGATTACCAAACTGTCATCTGCCATAAAAGGCATATTTACACCTAGAAACCATTACTCTGAGTTCGCAGTGTTTTCCAAATGTCAGTTTTGAATGTGAGGTAGTTTTTGCAGAAAACTGCTCTTGGAGTGAGTTCTACACAATAGACATGTAATTTACATAGATTGGCTCACCGTGAAATTCCGTGTTCCGAGAAAGCTGCATGCATCACAGAATCGACACAAATTCACTACAGATTTGTTAGCATGTGGATTACCGTACTTTCATCCACCATACAAGGCATAATGGCGCTTACAAGCATTTTCTCATTTTTTGAAAGTTTTTCCTAACGCCAGTTTCGAAAATGAGGCAGTTTTCACCGAAAAATTCTCTTGCAGAGAGTTCTACACAGTAGACATTTGATTTACATAGGTTCGATCACCGTCAAATTCTGTGTTCTGAGAAAGTTGCATGCATAACAGTTTCGACAAATATTCACTACAGAATTTTTTAGCATGTGGATTACTGTACTTTCATCCACCATTAAAGTCATATTTGCCTTAGAAACATTTTCTCAGATTTCGAACTCTTTTCCTTATGCCAGTTTTGAAAATGAGGCAGATTTCACAGAAAAATACTTTTGGAGTGAGTTCTACCCAATAAATATGTAATTTACAAAGTTTCTTTCACCATGATATTCTGTGTTCTGAATATGATACGTGCATCACGGATTCGACAAACATTTTTAATGAGTTGTGTACATGTGGATTACCAAACTTTCATCCACCAAACATGGCATATTTACACCTAGAAATGTTTCTCCTCTTTTGCAGATTTGTCCTAATGCCCGTTGCAAATAACAGGCAGATTTCACAGGAAAATCCTCTTCGATCGTGTTCTATCCAATAGACATGAAATTTACAATGTTTCACTTACCATGACATTCCGTGTTCATAACACGCTACATGCATACTGGATTTATAAAACATTCATTACTGATTCGAGAGCATGTGGATTTCCGAAATTTAACCCACCATACAAGGCATATTTACACCTAGAAATATTTACTCTGCTTTCACAGCTTTTTCCTAATTTCAGGTTTTAAAATCATGAAGTTTTCTCAGGAAAAAACCTCTTCAAGCGAGTTCTATCCAGAGGAATTGTAATTTAAGCAGTTTCCCTCAAAGTGACTTTCCGTTTTCTGAACATGCTTCATGCATCACGGATTTGACAAACGTTAATTACTCAGTTGTGTGCATGTGGATGACAGAACTTTCATCCACCATAGAAGTCATATATACACCTAGAAATATTTACTCTGATTTCACTACTTTTTCCTACCGTCTGTTTTGAAAATCATGATGTTTTTGCAGAAGTAATCTCTGCAAGCGAGTTCGACCCAGTAGAATTGTAATTTCAATAGTTACCCACAAAGTGACTTTCCATGGTCCGAACATGCTAAATTCATCACGGATTTGACAAACATTCATTACTCAGTTGTGTGCATGTGGATTACAGAACTTTCATCCACCATACAAGGCATAAATACACCTAGAAATATTTACTCTGATTTCACAGATTTTTCCTAACGTCAGTCTCGAAAATCATAAAGATTTCTCAGAAAAAATCTCTGCATGTGAGTTCTACCCATTAGAATTGCAATTTCAATTGTTTCCCACAAAGTGACTTTCCGTGGTCCGAACACACTGCATTCATCACGGATTTGACAAACATTCATTAGTCAGTTGTGTGCCTGTGATTTACGGAACTTTCATCCACCATATAATGCATATATACACCTTGAAAATATTATTCTGATTTTGAAGCTTTTTCCTAACTGCAGTTTAGAATATCAGGCAACTTTTGCAGGATAATTCTCTTGTAGAGTGTTCTACACAATAGACATGTAATTTACATAGATCCCCTCGCCGTGACATGCCGTGCTCCAAACATGCTACATGCACCGCAGTTCGACAAATATTAACTGCTGAGTTGTTAGCATGTGGATTAATGTACTTTCATCTACCATACAATGTATATATATACAGCTAGAAGCATGTACTCAGTATTTGCAGATATTTCTTAATGCCAGTTTTGAAAATAAGACCGTTTTCACAGAAAAATCCTCTTGGAGTGAGTTCTATCCAATAGACTTGTAATTTACATAGTTTCAGTTACCATGACATTCCGTGTTCCGAATACATTACATGCATCACAGATTCTACAACATTCTTTATTGAGTGTAAGCATGTGCTTTACAAACTTTCATCCACCACACAAGACATATTAGCACCTAGAAACATTAACTCTGAGTTCGCAGCAATTTCCTAATAGCAGTTTTGAAAATTAAGCATTTTTCTAAGGAAAAAAGTGTTGGAGCGATTTCTACCCACTAGGCATGTAATTTACATAGATTCCATTGCTGTGAAATTACGTCTTTCGAACACGCTACATGCATAACGGATTTGACAAATATTCACTACAAATGTGTTTGCATGTGGATTACCGAACTTTCAACACAATAAAAGGCATAGTGACACTTAGAATCATTTTCTCTGATTTCACAGAGATTTCCAATCGCCAGATTCCAAAATGCAGCAGATTTCACAGCAAAAAGCTCTTGGAGCAAGTTCTACCCAAGAGACATGTAATTTACATAGATTCACTCACCGTGAAACTCCGTGTTCTGAACACGCTACATGCATCTCAGATTCCACAAATATTCACTACAGAGTTATGAGCATATGTTTTACCGTACTTTCATCCACCATAGAAGGCATACTGACACTTACAAGCATTTTCTCATTTTTTGAAAGTTTTACCTAAAGCCAGTTTCAAAAATGAGGCAGTTTTCACAGAAAAATATTCTTGGAGAGAGTTCTTCACAATAGACATGTAATTTACATAGATTCTCTCACCGTCAAAATCTGTGTTCTGACAAATTTGCATGCATCAAGGTTTCGACAAGTATTCACTACAGATTTGTTAGCATGTGCATTTCTGATCTTTCATCCACATACAAGTCATATTGACACTTAGAAGCATTTTCTCAGATTTCGAATATATTTCCTATTGCCAGTTTTGAAAGTGAGGCAGATTTTGCAGAAAAATGCTTTTGGAGCGAGTTCTACCCAATGGACATGAAATTTAAATGCTTCCACTCATCGAGAAATTCCGTGTTCCAAACATGCTATGTGCATCACGGATTCGACAAACACTCTTTAATGAGTCGTGAACATTAGTATTACCGAATTTTCATCCACCAAACAAGGCATATTTACACGTAGAAAGACTTCTTCAGATTTAGTAGATATCTCCTAATGTCAGTTTCTGAAATCATGCAGTTTATGCAAAAGAATTCTCTTGGAGCGAGTTCTACTCAATAGACATGTAATTTACATTTTTTCCCTCAGTATGATATTCCGTGATCTGAACACGCAACATGCATCACTGATTCGAAAAATAATCTTTAAGGAGTTGTGAGCATGAGGATTACCAAACTGTCATCTGCCATAAAAGGCATATTTACACCTAGAAACCATTACTCTGAGTTCGCAGTGTTTTCCAAATGTCAGTTTTGAATGTGAGGTAGTTTTTGCAGAAAAATGCTCTTGGAGTGAGTTCTACACAATAGACATGTAATTTACATAGATTGGCTCACCGTGAAATTCCGTGTTCCGAGAAAGCTGCATGCATCACAGAATCGACACAAATTCACTACAGATTTGTTAGCATGTGGATTACCGTACTTTCATCCACCATACAAGGCATAATGGCGCTTACAAGCATTTTCTCATTTTTTGAAAGTTTTTCCTAACGCCAGTTTCGAAAATGAGGCAGTTTTCACCGAAAAATTCTCTTGCAGAGAGTTCTACACAGTAGACATTTGATTTACATAGGTTCGATCACCGTCAAATTCTGTGTTCCGAGAAAGTTGCATGCATAACAGTTTCGACAAATATTCACTACAGAATTTTTTAGCATGTGGATTACTGTACTTTCATCCACCATTAAAGTCATATTTGCCTTAGAAACATTTTCTCAGATTTCGAACTCTTTTCCTTATGCCAGTTTTGAAAATGAGGCAGATTTCACAGAAAAATACTTTTGGAGTGAGTTCTACCCAATAAATATGTAATTTACAAAGTTTCTTTCACCATGATATTCTGTGTTCTGAATATGATACGTGCATCACGGATTCAACAAACATTTTTAATGAGTTGTGTACATGTGGATTACCAAACTTTCATCCACCAAACATGGCATATTTACACCTAGAAATGTTTCTCCTCTTTTGCAGATTTGTCCTCATGCCCGTTGCAAATAACAGGCAGATTTCACAGGAAAATCCTCTTCGATCGTGTTCTATCCAATAGACATGAAATTTACAATGTTTCACTTACCATGACATTCCGTGTTCATAACACGCTACATGCATACTGGATTTATAAAACATTCATTACTGATTCGAGAGCATGTGGATTTCCGAAATTTAACCCACCATACAAGGCATATTTACACCTAGAAATATTTACTCTGCTTTCACAGCTTTTTCCTAATTTCAGGTTTTAAAATCATGAAGTTTTCTCAGGAAAAAACCTCTTCAAGCGAGTTCTATCCAGAGGAATTGTAATTTAAGCAGTTTCCCTCAAAGTGACTTTCCGTTTTCTGAACATGCTTCATGCATCACGGATTTGACAAACGTTAATTACTCAGTTGTGTGCATGTGGATGACAGAACTTTCATCCACCATAGAAGTCATATATACACCTAGAAATATTTACTCTGATTTCACTACTTTTTCCTACCGTCTGTTTTGAAAATCATGATGTTTTTGCAGAAGTAATCTCTGCAAGCGAGTTCGACCCAGTAGAATTGTAATTTCAATAGTTACCCACAAAGTGACTTTCCATGGTCCGAACATGCTAAATTCATCACGGATTTGACAAACATTCATTACTCAGTTGTGTGCATGTGGATTACAGAACTTTCATCCACCATACAAGGCATAAATACACCTAGAAATATTTACTCTGATTTCACAGATTTTTCCTAACGTCAGTCTCGAAAATCATAAAGATTTCTCAGAAAAAATCTCTGCATGTGAGTTCTACCCATTAGAATTGCAATTTCAATTGTTTCCCACAAAGTGACTTTCCGTGGTCCGAACACACTGCATTCATCACGGATTTGACAAACATTCATTAGTCAGTTGTGTGCCTGTGATTTACGGAACTTTCATCCACCATATAATGCATATATACACCTTGAAAATATTATTCTGATTTTGAAGCTTTTTCCTAACTGCAGTTTAGAATATCAGGCAACTTTTGCAGGATAATTCTCTTGTAGAGTGTTCTACACAATAGACATGTAATTTACATAGATCCCCTCGCCGTGACATGCCGTGCTCCAAACATGCTACATGCACCGCAGTTCGACAAATATTAACTGCTGAGTTGTTAGCATGTGGATTAATGTACTTTCATCTACCATACAATGTATATATATACAGCTAGAAGCATGTACTCAGTATTTGCAGATATTTCTTAATGCCAGTTTCGAAAATAAGACCGTTTTCACAGAAAAATCCTCTTGGAGTGAGTTCTATCCAATAGACTTGTAATTTGCATAGTTTCAGTTACCATGACATTCCGTGTTCCGAATACATTACATGCATCACAGATTCTACAACATTCTTTATTGAGTGTAAGCATGTGCTTTACAAACTTTCATCCACCACACAAGACATATTAGCACCTAGAAACATTTACTCTGAGTTCGCAGCAATTTCCTAATAGCAGTTTTGAAAATTAAGCATTTTTCTAAGGAAAAAAGTGTTGGAGCGATTTCTACCCACTAGGCATGTAATTTACATAGATTCCATTGCTGTGAAATTACGTCTTTCGAACACGCTACATGCATAACGGATTTGACAAATATTCACTACAAATGTGTTTGCATGTGGATTACCGAACTTTCAACACAATAAAAGGCATAGTGACACTTAGAATCATTTTCTCTGATTTCACAGAGATTTCCAATCGCCAGATTCCAAAATGCAGCAGATTTCACAGCAAAAAGCTCTTGGAGCAAGTTCTACCCAAGAGACATGTAATTTACATAGATTCACTCACCGTGAAACTCCGTGTTCTGAACACGCTACATGCATCTCAGATTCCACAAATATTCACTACAGAGTTATGAGCATATGTTTTACCGTACTTTCATCCACCATAGAAGGCATACTGACACTTACAAGCATTTTCTCATTTTTTGAAAGTTTTACCTAAAGCCAGTTTCAAAAATGAGGCAGTTTTCACAGAAAAATATTCTTGGAGAGAGTTCTTCACAATAGACATGTAATTTACATAGATTCTCTCACCGTCAAAATCTGTGTTCTGACAAATTTGCATGCATCAAGGTTTCGACAAGTATTCACTACAGATTTGTTAGCATGTGCATTTCTGATCTTTCATCCACATACAAGTCATATTGACACTTAGAAGCATTTTCTCAGATTTCGAATATATTTCCTATTGCCAGTTTTGAAAGTGAGGCAGATTTTGCAGAAAAATGCTTTTGGAGCGAGTTCTACCCAATGGACATGAAATTTAAATGCTTCCACTCATCGAGAAATTCCGTGTTCCAAACATGCTATGTGCATCACGGATTCGACAAACACTCTTTAATGAGTCGTGAACATTAGTATTACCGAATTTTCATCCACCAAACAAGGCATATTTACACGTAGAAAGACTTCTTCAGATTTAGTAGATATCTCCTAATGTCAGTTTCTGAAATCATGCAGTTTATGCAAAAGAATTCTCTTGGAGCGAGTTCTACTCAATAGACATGTAATTTACATTTTTTCCCTCAGTATGATATTCCGTGATCTGAACACGCAACATGCATCACTGATTCGAAAAATAATCTTTAAGGAGTTGTGAGCATGAGGATTACCAAACTGTCATCTGCCATAAAAGGCATATTTACACCTAGAAACCATTACTCTGAGTTCGCAGTGTTTTCCAAATGTCAGTTTTGAATGTGAGGTAGTTTTTGCAGAAAAATGCTCTTGGAGTGAGTTCTACACAATAGACATGTAATTTACATAGATTGGCTCACCGTGAAATTCCGTGTTCCGAGAAAGCTGCATGCATCACAGAATCGACACAAATTCACTACAGATTTGTTAGCATGTGGATTACCGTACTTTCATCCACCATACAAGGCATAATGGCGCTTACAAGCATTTTCTCATTTTTTGAAAGTTTTTCCTAACGCCAGTTTCGAAAATGAGGCAGTTTTCACCGAAAAATTCTCTTGCAGAGAGTTCTACACAGTAGACATTTGATTTACATAGGTTCGATCACCGTCAAATTCTGTGTTCCGAGAAAGTTGCATGCATAACAGTTTCGACAAATATTCACTACAGAATTTTTTAGCATGTGGATTACTGTACTTTCATCCACCATTAAAGTCATATTTGCCTTAGAAACATTTTCTCAGATTTCGAACTCTTTTCCTTATGCCAGTTTTGAAAATGAGGCAGATTTCACAGAAAAATACTTTTGGAGTGAGTTCTACCCAATAAATATGTAATTTACAAAGTTTCTTTCACCATGATATTCTGTGTTCTGAATATGATACGTGCATCACGGATTCGACAAACATTTTTAATGAGTTGTGTACATGTGGATTACCAAACTTTCATCCACCAAACATGGCATATTTACACCTAGAAATGTTTCTCCTCTTTTGCAGATTTGTCCTAATGCCCGTTGCAAATAACAGGCAGATTTCACAGGAAAATCCTCTTCGATCGTGTTCTATCCAATAGACATGAAATTTACAATGTTTCACTTACCATGACATTCCGTGTTCATAACACGCTACATGCATACTGGATTTATAAAACATTCATTACTGATTCGAGAGCATGTGGATTTCCGAAATTTAACCCACCATACAAGGCATATTTACACCTAGAAATATTTACTCTGCTTTCACAGCTTTTTCCTAATTTCAGGTTTTAAAATCATGAAGTTTTCTCAGGAAAAAACCTCTTCAAGCGAGTTCTATCCAGAGGAATTGTAATTTAAGCAGTTTCCCTCAAAGTGACTTTCCGTTTTCTGAACATGCTTCATGCATCACGGATTTGACAAACGTTAATTACTCAGTTGTGTGCATGTGGATGACAGAACTTTCATCCACCATATAAGTCATATATACACCTAGAAATATTTACTCTGATTTCACTACTTTTTCCTACCGTCTGTTTTGAAAATCATGATGTTTTTGCAGAAGTAATCTCTGCAAGCGAGTTCGACCCAGTAGAATTGTAATTTCAATAGTTACCCACAAAGTGACTTTCCATGGTCCGAACATGCTAAATTCATCACGGATTTGACAAACATTCATTACTCAGTTGTGTGCATGTTGATTACAGAATTTTCATCCACCATATAAGGCATATATAAACCTAGAAAACATTATTCTGAGTTCGCAGCTTTTTCCTAAATGCAGTTTAGAAAATCAGGCATCTATAGCAGGATAAATCTCTGGTAGCATGTTCTACACATTGGACTTATAATTTACATACAGTCCCTCGCCATGACATTCCGTGATTCAAACTTTCTACTTGCACCACAGGTTTGACAAATATTCACTGCTGAGTTGTTAGCATGTAGATTACTGAAGTTTCATCTACCATAAAATGTATATATACAGCTAGAAACATGTACAAAGTATATGCAGATTTTTCCTAACGTCAGTTTCTGAAATCAGGCAGTTTTTGAAGAAATATACTCTTGGAACTTGTTCCACCCAAAAGTCATGTAATTTACATAGATTCGCTCATCGTCAAATTCTGTGTTCTGAAAAAAACTGCATGCATTACGGTTTCGGAAAATATTCACTACAGATTTGTTAGCATGTGTATTTCTGAACTTTCATCACCATACAAGTCATATTGACACTTATAAGCATTTTCTTAAAATTCGAATTTTTTCCTAATGCGAGTTTGTAAAATGAGGCAGATTTCACAGGAAAATGCTTTTGGAGCAAGTTCTACCAACTGGACATGTAATTTAAATGCTTTCACTCACCGTGACATTTCATGTTCCGAACACGCTACATGCATCACTGATTCGACAAACATTCTTTATTGAGTGGTGAACATGTGTATTACCAAACTTTCACCCACCATACAATGTGTATTTACACATAGAAACATTTATTCTTATTTAGTAGATTTCTCACGTCAGTTTCTAAAATCATGCAGCTTTCGCAGAAAAATCCTCTTGGAGCGAGTACTACCCAAAAGACATATAATTTACATTTTTCCCCTCACTGAGACATTCCATGTTCTGAACATGTTACATGCATCACAGATTCAGAAAGCATTCATTACTGTGTTACGAGCATGTGCATTACAAACTTTCATCCACCACACAAGACATATTAGCACCTAGAAACATTAACTCTGAGTTCGCAGCAATTTCCTAATAGCAGTTTTGAAAATTAGGCATTTTTCTAAGGAAAAAACTGTTGGAGCGATTTCTACCCACTAGGCATGTAATTTACATAGATTCCATTGCTGTGAAATTACGTCTTTCGTACACGCTACATGCATAACGGATTCGACAAATATTCACTAGAAATGTGTTTGCATGTGGATTACCGAACTTTCAACACAATAAAAGGCATAGTGACACTTAGAAGCATTTTCTCTGATTTCACAGTGTTTTCCAAACGCCAGTTTTGAAAATGCGGCAGATTTCGCAGCAAAAAGCTCTTGGAGCGAATTCTAACCAAGAGACTTGTAATTTACATAGATTCGCTGACCGGGAAATTCCGTGTTCTGAACACGCTACATGCATCTCGGATTCCACAAATATTCACTACAGAGTTATTAGCATATGTTTTACCGTACTTTCATCCACCATAGAAGGCATACTGACACTTACAAGCATTTTCTCATTTTTTGAAAGTTTTACCTAAAGCCAGTTTCAAAAATGAGGCAGTTTTCATAGAAAAATATTCTTGGAGAGAGTTCTACACAATAGACATGTAGTTTACATAGATTCTTTCACCGTCAAAATCTGTGTTCTAACAAAGATGCATGCATCAATGTTTCGATAAGTATTCACTACAGATTTGTTAGCATGCGCATTTCTGATCTTTCATTCACATACAAGTCATATTGACACTTAGAAGCATTTTCTCAGATTTCGAATATATTTCCTACTGCCAGTTTTGAAAGTGAGGCAGATTTTGAAGAAAAATGCTTTTGGGGCGAGTTCTACCCAATGGACATGAAATTTAAATGCTTCCACTCATCGAGAAATTCCGTGTTCCAAACATGCTATGTGCTTCACGGATTCGACAAACACTCTTTAATGAGTTGTGAACATTAGTATTACCGAATTTTCATCCACCAAACAAGGCATATTTACACGTAGAAAGACTTCTTCAGATTTAGTAGATATCTCTTAATGTCAGTTTCTAAAATCATGCAGTTTAGGCAAAAAAATTCTCTTGGAGCGAGTTCTACTCAATAGACATGTAATTTACATTTTTTCCCTCAGTATGATATTCCGTGATCTGAACACGCAACATGCATCACTGATTCGAAATATAAATTTAAGGAGTTGTGAGCATGACGATTACCAAACTGTCATCTGCCAAAAAAGGCATATTTACACCTAGAAACCATTACTCTGAGTTCGCAGTGTTTTCCAAATATCAGTTTTGAATGTGAGGTAGTTTTTGCAGAAAAATGCTCTTGGTGTGACTTCTACACAATAGACATGTAATTTACATAGATTGGCTCACCGTGAAATTCCGTGTTCCGAGAAAGCTGCATGCATCAAAGAATCGACACAAATTCACTACAGATTTTTTAGCATGTGGATTACTGTACTTTCATCCACCATTAAAGTCATATTGCACTTAGAAACATTTTCTCAGATTTCGAAATTTTTTCCTTATGCCAGTTGTGAAAATGAGGCAGATTTCACAGAAAAAACTTTTGGAGTGTGTTCTACCCAATAAATATGTAATTTACAAAGTTTTTTTCACCATGATATTCTGTGTTCTGAATATGATACGTGCATCACGGATTGACAAACATTTTTTAATGAGTTGTGAACATGTGGATTACCAAACTTTCATCCACCAAACACGGCATATTTACACCTAGAAATGTTTCTCCTTGTTTGCAGATTTGTCCTAATGCCCGTTGCAAATAACAGGCAGATTTCACAGTAAAATTCTCTTCGATCGTGTTCTATCCAATAGACATGAAATTTACAATGTTTCACTTACCATGACATTCCATGTTCATAACACGCTACATGCATATTGGATTTAGAAATCATTCATGACTGAGTTGTGAGCATGTGGATTTCTGAACTTTCAACCACCATACAAGGTATATTTTCACTTAGAATTATTGACTCTGCTTTCACAACTTTTTCCTAACTTCAGTTTCAAAAATCATGAAGTTTTCGCAGAAAAAACATCTTCATGCGAGTTCTACTCAGTAGAATTGTAATTTAAATAGTTTCCCTCAAAGTGAATTTCCATTTTCTGAACACGCTACATACATCACGGATTTGACAAACATTCATTACTCAGTTGTGTGCATGTGGATTACAGAACTTTCATCCACCATACAAGGCATAAATACACCTAGAAATATTTACTCTGATTTCACAGATTTTTCCTAACGTCAGTCTCGAAAATCATAAAGATTTCTCAGAAAAAATCTCTGCATGTGAGTTCTATCCATTAGAATTGCAATTTCAATTGTTTCCCACAAAGTGACTTTCCGTGGTCCAAACACACTGCATTCATCACGGATTTGACAAACATTCATTAGTCAGTTGTGTGCCTGTGATTTACGGAACTTTCATCCACCATATAATGCATATATACACCTTGAAAATATTATTCTGATTTTGAAGCTTTTTCCTAACTGCAGTTTAGATTATCGGGCAACTTTTGCAGGATAATTCTCTTGTAGAGTGTTCTACACAATAGACATGTAATTTACATAGATCCCCTCGCCGTGACATGCCGTGCTCCAAACATGCTACATGCACCGCAGTTCGACAAATATTAACTGCTGAGTTGTTAGCATGTGGATTAATGTACTTTCATCTACCATACAATGTATATACAGCTAGAAGCATGTACTCAGTATTTGCAGATATTTCTTAATGCCAGTTTCGAAAATAAGACCGTTTTCACAGAAAAATCCTCTTGGAGTGAGTTCTATCCAATAGACTTGTAATTTACATAGTTTCAGTTACCATGACATTCAGTGTTCCGAATACATTACATGCATCACAGATTCTACAACATTCTTTATTGAGTGTAAGCATGTGCTTTACAAACTTTCATCCACCACACAAGACATATTAGCACCTAGAAACATTAACTCTGAGTTCGCAGCAATTTCCTAATAGCAGTTTTGAAAATTAAGCATTTTTCTAAGGAAAAAAGGGTTGGAGCGATTTCTACCCACTAGGCATGTAATTTACATAGATTCCATTGCTGTGAAATTACGTCTTTCGAACACGCTACATGCATAACGGATTTGACAAATATTCACTACAAATGTGTTTGCATGTGGATTACCGAACTTTCAACACAATAAAAGGCATAGTGACACTTAGAATCATTTTCTCTGATTTCACAGAGATTTCCAATCGCCAGATTCCAAAATGCAGCAGATTTCACAGCAAAAAGCTCTTGGAGCAAGTTCTACCCAAGAGACATGTAATTTACATAGATTCACTCACCGTGAAACTCCGTGTTCTGAACACGCTACATGCATCTCAGATTCCACAAATATTCACTACAGAGTTATGAGCATATGTTTTACCGTACTTTCATCCACCATAGAAGGCATACTGACACTTACAAGCATTTTCTCATTTTTTGAAAGTTTTACCTAAAGCCAGTTTCAAAAATGAGGCAGTTTTCACAGAAAAATATTCTTGGAGAGAGTTCTTCACAATAGACATGTAATTTACATAGATTCTCTCACCGTCAAAATCTGTGTTCTGACAAAATTGCATGCATCAAGGTTTCGACAAGTATTCACTACAGATTTGTTAGCATGTGCATTTCTGATCTTTCATCCACATACAAGTCATATTGACACTTAGAAGCATTTTCTCAGATTTCGAATATATTTCCTACTGCCAGTTTTGAAAGTGAGGCAGATTTTGCAGAAAAATGCTTTTGGAGCGAGTTCTACCCAATGGACATGAAATTTAAATGCTTCCACTCATCGAGAAATTCCGTGTTCCAAACATGCTATGTGCATCACGGATTCGACAAACACTTTTTAATGAGTCGTGAACATTAGTATTACCGAATTTTCATCCACCAAACAAGGCATATTTACACGTAGAAAGACTTCTTCAGATTTAGTAGATATCTCCTAATGTCAGTTTCTGAAATCATGCAGTTTATGCAAAAGAATTCTCTTGGAGCGAGTTCTACTCAATAGACATGTAATTTACATTTTTTCCCTCAGTATGATATTCCGTGATCTGAACACGCAACATGCATCACTGATTCGAAAAATAATCTTTAAGGAGTTGTGAGCATGAGGATTACCAAACTGTCATCTGCCATAAAAAGCATATTTACACCTAGAAACCATTACTCTGAGTTCGCAGTGTTTTCCAAATGTCAGTTTTGAATGTGAGGTAGTTTTTGCAGAAAAATGCTCTTGGAGTGAGTTCTACACAATAGACATGTAATTTACATAAATTGGCTCACCGTGAAATTCCGTGTTCCGAGAAAGCTGCATGCATCACAGAATCGACACAAATTCACTACAGATTTGTTAGCATGTGGATTACCGTACTTTCATCCACCATACAAGGCATAATGGCGCTTACAAGCATTTTCTCATTTTTTGAAAGTTTTTCCTAACGCCAGTTTCGAAAATGAGGCAGTTTTCACCGAAAAATTCTCTTGCAGAGAGTTCTACACAGTAGACATTTGATTTACATAGGTTCGATCACCGTCAAATTCTGTGTTCCGAGAAAGTTGCATGCATAACAGTTTCGACAAATATTCACTACAGAATTTTTTAGCATGTGGATTACTGTACTTTCATCCACCATTAAAGTCATATTTGCCTTAGAAACATTTTCTCAGATTTCGAACTCTTTTCCTTATGCCAGTTTTGAAAATGAGGCAGATTTCACAGAAAAATACTTTTGGAGTGAGTTCTACCCAATAAATATGTAATTTACAAAGTTTCTTTCACCATGATATTCTGTGTTCTGAATATGATACGTGCATCACGGATTCGACAAACATTTTTAATGAGTTGTGTACATGTGGATTACCAAACTTTCATCACCAAACATGGCATATTTACACCTAGAAATGTTTCTCCTCTTTTGCAGATTTGTCCTAAAGCCCGTTGCAAATAACAGGCAGATTTCACAGGAAAATCCTCTTCGATCGTGTTCTATCCAATAGACATGAAATTTACAATGTTTCACTTACCATGACATTCCGTGTTCATAACACGCTACATGCATACTGGATTTATAAAACATTCATTACTGATTCGAGAGCATGTGGATTTCCGAAATTTAACCCACCATACAAGGCATATTTACACCTAGAAGTATTTACTCTGCTTTCACAGCTTTTTCCTAATTTCAGGTTTTAAAATCATGAAGTTTTCTCAGGAAAAAACCTCTTCAAGCGAGTTCTATCCAGAGGAATTGTAATTTAAGCAGTTTCCCTCAAAGTGACTTTCCGTTTTCTGAACATGCTTCATGCATCACGGATTTGACAAACGTTAATTACTCAGTTGTGTGCATGTGGATGACAGAACTTTCATCCACCATATAAGTCATATATACACCTAGAAATATTTACTCTGATTTCACTACTTTTTCCTACCGTCTGTTTTGAAAATCATGATGTTTTTGCAGAAGTAATCTCTGCAAGCGAGTTCGACCCAGTAGAATTGTAATTTCAATAGTTACCCACAAAGTGACTTTCCATGGTCCGAACATGCTAAATTCATCACGGATTTGACAAACATTCATTACTCAGTTGTGTGCATGTTGATTACAGAATTTTCATCCACCATATAAGGCATATATAAACCTAGAAAACATTATTCTGAGTTCGCAGCTTTTTCCTAATGGCAGTTTAGAAAATCAGGCATCTATAGCAGGATAAATCTCTGGTAGCATGTTCTACACATTGGACTTATAATTTACATAGAGTCCCTCGCCGTGACATTCCGTGATTCAAACTTTCTACTTGTACCGCAGGTTCGACAAATATTCACTGCTGAGTTGTTAGCATGTAGATTACTGAAGTTTCATCTACCATAAAATGTATATATACAGCTAGAAACATGTACAAAGTATATGCAGATTTTTCCTAACGTCAGTTTCTGAAATCAGGCAGTTTTTGAAGAAATATACTCTTGGAACTTGTTCCACCCAATAGTCATGTAATTTACATAGATTCACTCATCGTCAAATTCTGTGTTCTGGAAAAAACTGCATGCATTACGGTTTCAGTAATTATTCACTACAGATTTGTTAGCATGTGTATTTCTGAACTTTCATCACCATACAAGTCATATTGACACTTAGAAGCATTTTCTCAAAATTCGAATTTTTTCCTAATGCCAGTTTGGAAAATGAGGCAGATTTCACAGGAAAATGCTTTTGGAGCAAGTTCTACCAACTGGACATGTAATTTAAATGCTTTCACTCACCGTGACATTTCATGTTCCGAACACGCTACATGCATCACTGATTCGACAAACATTCTTTATTGAGTGGTGAACATGTGTATTACCAAACTTTCACCCACCATACAATGTGTATTTACACATAGAAACATTTATTCTTATTTAGTAGATTTCTCCTTACGTCAGTTTCTAAAATCATGCAGTTTTCGCAGAAAAATCCTCTTGGAGCGAGTACTACCCAATAGACATGTAATTTACATTTTTCCCCTCACTGAGACATTCCATCTTCTGAACATGCTACATGCATCACAGATTCAGAAAGCATTCATTACTGTGTTACGAGCATGTGCATTACAAACTTTCATCCACCACACAAGACATATTAGCACCTAGAAACATTAACTCTGAGTTCGCAGCAATTTCCTAATAGCAGTTTTAAAAATTATGCATTTTTCTTAGGAAAAAACTGTTGGAGCGATTTCTACCCACTAGGCATGTAATTTACATAGATTCCACTGCTGTGAAATTACTTCTTTCGAACACGCTACATGCATAACGGATTTGACAAATATTCACTAGAAATGTGTTTGCATGTGGATTACCGAACTTTCAACACAATAAAAGCATAGTGACACTTAGAAGCATTTTCTCTGATTTCACAGAGATTTCACACATTTCTGTCTCCCACTAGACTTTTTCTCTCCAACTCTGGACTCTTACAATCTTCCGCTGATTTGACATCTTCACTTGGAACTCTGATATCTTAAAACCAACATGTGTGAAAACTGAGCTCTTGGTCCTCCTACCCCCCAAACTGGTTCTTCCTGCATCCTCCCCCATTCAGTTATTGGAAACTTAATCCTTCCAGATGCTTGGGTCAAAAATCTTGGAGTTATTCTGACTTTCACTGACATACCACAAGAATTCTGTCTATAGATCTGGTTTAACACTGCCTTTAAAACATATCCAGAACCCAGCCGCTTCTCACCATGCCTCCTTCATCCACTGCTGTTTCCCTGTCCTGAGCCACTGTCCTCTTCTCCTGCACAGCCCTTCTCAATGTCTTCCCTCTTTTAATCTCTGACCCATTTCGTCTATTCTCACCCGGCACTCAAGTGAGCCTTGAAAACCTAAGTTAGATTGTGTCGTCCTTCTGCAGTGCCTCCCCATTTCACTCCGGGTAAAAGCCACAGTCCTTACAATGTCCTCCAAGGCCGTACAGGATCTGTACTGACCCTTCTCCACAGCTCCAGCCGTGCCCCCATTCTGGAACATGCGAGGTTCACGCTGGCCTTGGTGATGGTTATTCCGTCCACCTGGGACTTCTCACCTCCTAGTCCTAGTCCTAACCTCAGTCCTCAGTGTGGCCTGCTCTGGTATTATTACAACATCACCCTTATCCCATACCCTCAACCCTATTTAACTTGCCCTTTTTTCTTTTTTCCATGGTTCCTCTTTCCTAACATGCCACCTCCTCTGCTGCTCTGTTGTGTGAATTGTCATCTGCACCCCCCACCCCAGCTAGACTCCAACCAAGCTCCTTGAGGACAGGACTTTTGTTTTGTTTATTGATCTATTCCAAGTGCCTAGACTAGTCCTGGGTATATAGTAGGCAGTCAAAAATTATTTGCTGAATAAATTAAAAGACTATTTTAAAACTGAATCATCCTTTCAGGAACGAGTGAGGAAAGGAAGCTGCATGAAGGAAAATGGAGCAGTAAATAATGATATTTGCCTGTTGTTCTTTGTGTGATATATATGTGTTTTAGTCTTAATTTGATATCCCAGTTTCTTAATTTAATAGCTGTATTAAGATGTAATTTACAGGCCATAAAATTCACACATTATAATTGTTCAAGTCAGCCATTTTAGCTATTTCTAGAGTTGTGCAACTATGTCCTCAAAAAGTCCCCTTGTGTCTGTCCATATACAGTTCGCCCTCCCCTCAGTGGTACCCTGATATTATATCTTTTTGTTTTTTTTGGCTATCACATCTCAAAAGAATAATTTACACAGGAGTACTAATATAGCTTTGCACTTTTAGAAATGACACACTTAAATATGAAATCAGCGTTCATTGCTGAATGTAGGTAGCAGTATCAGACATTGGTGAGAAGAATGGACTTGAATGTCAGACTGGCTGCAGTCTTACCCAGCTCCATCATTTATCAAGTTACCCAAATTATTTTCTGCCCCAAGCACTTTATCTGTTATATGGGGGTAATAATAGCATCTTACAGAGTTGTTGTGAGGATTAAGCAAACAGGGAAACAAAGTTTAGTATAGTGGCCAGCTTATGTTACTACCTAAGAAATAGCCTTGCAGGTAGAGAGCAAAATTCAAATCAGTTTCTAAAGCATGTGTAAAATATGATCCAGTTCCTGCCTGGTTTGTAAACACGTATGCCTACTGCAGAATGTAAAAGCAGGCTAATATCCAACAGAAAAGATCATTTCTCAGCATTTCTTTCAAAGGTAATTGCAAAATCATTTTTACTAAATTTTCTGTGCCCATCTCTGACAGAGCTTTGACACCAGGGGGGGTAATTATCTACTTTTCTGTTAAAATCATGCTGACCATCAGAAAGTGTTCTGAATTATATTTTAGCATAATGTTGGGAAATACTGTGAGACTTCTTCAAAATTAATGGGGGGACGGGCATTCATTGTAGATCTTGTAGCCTGATAAGCCTGCACTAAATTATCATTTTTTAAGTTTTAATTAAAGTAATTAATTAATTTTTTGCAGGGGGGTGGTAATTAGATTTTTTTAATTCATTTTATTTTTAGAAGAAGTACTGGGGATTGAACCCAGGCCCTTGTGCATGCTAAGAATATGATCTTTCACTTGAGCTATACCCTCCCCCCTAAATTATCTTTAATAAGGTCTTTTTCTCTGTTTTGTTATTTTCTTTTATGTACAGATGCACAAAGCAGGGTCATCAGAATCCTCTCAATTCCAAAGATGATAATAGTGAAACACATTGCACAGTGACAGTGAATCCTTGGCATATGAAGAAAGATTGTAAAGTCCTGAATGAATTAAGAAGTTATTGTTAAATTAACATACATGTAACCATGGCTCTCTTAACTTTATTTTTCACCTTATAATGAAGATACTCCCCACCTGTCAAGGTTGCTTTGTTTGATATAGGGAATATCTAAAGCCTTTTCTGCAAGTGTTTTAAATAACTAAGAGCAGGTAATTTATCAGAAGTGTGAATGGTGTAATCTGCTCTGTCTAGTATGGTAGCCACCAGCCACATGTGGCTATTGTGAATTGAGATGTTTTATAAGTGGAAAATACATAATAGATTTTCAAGACTTCGTACAACAAAAATAATGTAAAATATTTATTAATAAATTTTAAAAGTGTTAATCACGCTTTTGAAATGATAGTATACTGGCTATTTTGAGATAAATATAATTACTACTGGAATTAATTTCAGTTGTTCCTTTTTATTTTCTAAATGGGATTATTGGAAATTGTGACTTCCACTATGTTTCTATTGACAGTGCTGGCTTGTAAATTATTGCAAATAATATGAAAAGAAAACTTTGATTAAAAATTTTGTAATTGAGTAGTTGATTTACATCCCAGTAGTTTCAGGTGTACAACACAGAGGATCAACATTTTTATAGATTATATTCCATTTAAAGTCACCATAAAATAATGGCTATATTTCCCTGTGCTGTATGATGCAGCCCTGTAACCTATCCATTTTATACATATTATTTTTACCTCTCAATCCTCTACCCCCTTCCTGCCTCCCCTCTCCTCCTTCTCCCCATTGGTAACCACAAGTCTGTTCTGTGTACCTGTGAGTATATTTCTGTTTTATTATTGTCATTAATTTGTTTTATTTTTTAGATATACATATAAGTTAATATATAGAATAATTATTTTTCTTTCTCTGAGTTATTTCACTTAGCATAATACCCTGTAGGTCCATCCATGTTATTGCAAATGGCATTATTTTATCTTTTATGGGTGAGCGGTATTCCATTGTGTGTGTGTGTATATGTATATATACATATTTATATAATATACCACACCTTCATTATCCAGTCATCTGTCAGTGAACATTTGGGTTGTTTCAGTGTCTTGGCTACTGTAAATAGTGCTGCTGTGAACATTGGGGTGCATGTGTCTTTCTGAATTATATTTTTCTCTAGACATATACCCATGAATGGGACTGCTGTATCACACGGAAATCTATTTTTAGTTTTTTAAGGAACCTCTATACTGTCCTCCATAGTGGCTGCACCAATTTACATTCCCACCAACTGAGTAGGAGGGTTCCTTTTTCTCTTAAAAGGTCAAAAATTCTCTACATTTATATACTTTCCTTACAGTTTAGGACACAATTTAATAGCAGTTAATACAGTTTTTTTTTTAATGGCCATGCATTATGGATAGATACAGTCTCGATTTTTGTAGATGCAGAAGTTTTTATAGCTTCACAGACATTTCAGACTTGCAGAGAGAAAAATTTCTTTACATTTTGCTGAATTTGTCTGGGTGGCTTTATCGAATTTGGTCCAGGCCTGCAGAGGTAAATACACATCCAAACCTGAACCATTTGAATGTCTGCAAGATTTTAAGAGTCTAGAATGTCAGATCTGGACTATAACTCTGGTGAATGACATCAGTGAGTGGACTCAAGAAAACCCCATTTGAGTCCAAAACTTTTCATAAGCCAAAAAAGGCTTTGAAATTGTGGCAAAGCCAGAGACTTTTGTGCACCATATATGGCCACAAACACATGGGGACAACCACAGGCCTTCTGGAGTGCCAAGGGAATTCCATGTGAGGAGTCCAGCACTCACAGGAATCCAACAAATCTCTGCCTGCCAGAGCACCTTCATTGCTACTGTGCTGTTTTGAGCAAATGTCTTTTCATCAGGTTCAAATTGGTTTGTTGTTATTTTTGCATAAAAAAAATCAAACAACTTCTTGTTCCCTTGGTGAAAGTAAAAGCCTAACATTTTCTGGTTTCTTTTGACAGAGAAAACATGAGCCTATGAATCTAACCTCATCTATGATGGTCTGCAGCTGGGAGCAGCCAGATCAGTGTCAGTCCCTTTGCAGCCATTGGCTGGGAGCCTGCATGTTACCTGGAATGATATTTGAAACATGTCACCCTAGCCGTGCCTTTGCTGCGGGCTGGGAGGCGAGTCAGTCAGAATCTGCATTATGGAATGTATGTTTCTGATCCAAAGCTAGGAGGTCTTTTCTAATAGCCAGAGAATGTACTCATAAATATATCTATTAATTATGCAGGAACCTTTTTAAAGATTTTTTATCATAAAAATTTACCCACCAAAATTGAAAATGAAAGAACAGTGGAATTAAAAATCATCTGTACCTTAATTATACATAAAGAATCTTAAAATCCTTCTAAAATTTTTGTTCAAATGTAGATATTTTTCCCTTCCAAAAAGGAAAATTATTATTTCATTTTTTTGGTTTTTCCTTTTATTATATATTCCATATCAATAAAAATAATTATTTTAAATCCCTTTTAATGTCCATTTAACACTATATTGAACAGATATGTAATTAGTCCTAGGTTTCAGAAATTTAAAAAATTGTCATTACAATACCACTGCAAAGAATATTTTGGTGTTTCTATTTTTAGTTACTAATTTGGACTAAAAATTAAGAAGTTTGCTTTTCTTCATCTACAACATTGGTTATTTTATGAATGAACTGTAAGGATTTTAAATAACTTTTCAGTAATTTCAACAAAGAATTTATCTTTAAGGCAAAAATGTATGATGGTTTGCAAATCTACTTTTATTATATCTTCACTTTTACCAGTGTCATATGTGTGTGTATTTGCACAAGTGCTTTAAATACCAGCAACGTAAGAAAAATCTGTGTACTAAAAATGTGAAAATAGTTAGTTTCCTTGTTTGTCTTTTCATTCTCCCAATATAGGTTTTGGATGACAAGCTTGTATTTGCGAAAGTACACACCCTGTGGGAGGTGCTCTGTACATACGCTGAGATACTGTACATAAAATTCCCTCTGAAGCCCAATGATCTGAAAACCCGGTCCTCAGCCTTTGATAATTTCAGCTGTTTTATGAAAGTCCCCCAAGTGGATAAAAATATCATCAAGCCGGAGCAAGAGTTTTTCATTGCCCTATTTGAGAAGAGCTGCGTGAATGACTTTTATATTCAGGATAGAGATACATTCTTCAATCCAGCCACCAGAAGCTGCATTGTAAGTCTAAACCGAGTTTAGCTGCTGTCTTGGGGGTGATTTAGTACCTGCTGTTGAATTATCAGTGATTTGGTTTGGTTGCTTTGGTTTGGTTTTTAAAAGCTGCCTATAAAAAGGAAAAAAGAGAAAGAAAAGAAATATGCCTACAGATTCCTGTTAGGATAGTAAAGAGTGGCTGGTTGGTTACCCTGTATAAACCACACACTCTCTTAGAATCTTTTTAGGTTTACTTCATCCTTTTTCAGATCAAGTATCAAGTAAGGGATAGTGTTAAAAAAATTTCGGGATTAACAGGCTTGTGAGCTCTGGGATCTGCAAGGCAGCTTTCCTTCCCCATTGTGTAAGTCAAATGGCAGAAATGAAATAAAGCACCTCATATATCCTCTGGTGTTAACAGGAAAAGGCTAATCTTCTTGACCTTGTTTCTTCCTGGGTAAAATGAAGACAATATATCAGGAGGCGAGACACTCACTTAGGGCAAGAACTATGTTGTTTTGTTCACTGCTGAATCCTAGGCACCAGGAAGGCTGAGTTTAACGAGTGAATGAATGAACTGTAGTTCCCCCAGAGTTACCATGTGGGGCAGTGCGGATTAGCAGCTAAGAGCATAGACTCGAGAAGGGAGGGTACAGCTCAAGTGATGTGGTGCATGCTTAGCACACATAAGGTCCTGGGTTCAGCCCCCAACACCTCCTCTAAAATAAACCAAAAACCCTAATTACCTTCCCACCCCCCACCAGAATTACCTTATTATCTCCCCGCCACCAAAAAAAAAAAAAAAAAGAGAGAAGTGGCTATGAGCGAAGACTCAGGCTGGAACACCTGTGCAGATTTCTCACTGTCGACCTTGTAAAAGTCATTTAGCCTCTGTGTTTATCAAGTTCCTCATCAATAAAATGGGGATAATAGTAGTACCCACCTCGTAGACTTGCTATGGGGATTAATGAATCTGTGTCGATGTTAGAACAGCCCTGGCTAATAGTAAGTACTATGCATCTGTCAGCTCTTTACATAATTATTGACAGATGTTATTGTCAACCAAAGAAGTATTAGTTCTTTGTAAGGGAAATGCATGTTAGACCATTTCATTTATCATTTTCTGTAATTCAGGCTTTTTCCCTCTGAAATACCATTTTCTGTCTGTGCACTAGGAAGCCACAGGGCTTTCCAAATTTCATCTGTCTGGGTTCTTGTCATGATGGCAATACTGCAGAATGTTGACAATTTTTAGGGACTCCTCTGAGATGACAGCAACCCCTCAAATTCAGGAGCACTTCTCTAACTGATAACATCTCGCATGAAATGAAGTTTTTAAAATGTAACAGCTTCAGACGCTTAATGATGCCATAAATGCAAGGATGTTATATCTAAGCTCTTTAAATAAATCCTGTCATTGAAATAAAGGAAATACTATATTACAGCACTCTATGACTTTGTTATCTTTGCTATCAATTTATCTGACTCTCTAAGACCAAAGAAAGCAAAGACTGAGATTGATCGTTACTACTGTGTGGTACACGTGTTTGTGGATGAAGACAATACTGAAATGCACTGTTTAAGTTATTAAAATGGACACTAAACAGCTGCTTTATGCACATGCATAAACAGAACAGGGAGCTGGGTGCAGGGAGCAGACACTGAGCTTCCTGGATCAGAGACCCAACATAGCAGTCCAGCCAAGCAGTCCACCTGTTTTATATTTATGTCCCTGCAAAATTAGCAGTGAGAGTCTGAAATGAACTTTGGGGACACTGGCAAACAGCTGTCATGATTACTAATGTGGGACACCAGGATTCTACAGTGTTTAGTTGGCATCTTTGCACAACCAGTTCTTTTCCACTAAAGCCTCTAGTAATTGCTGGTCCCACATCCAGGCTGAGGAATCATCTCATGTGGTGTTTGGGAGGGAGGCAAGTGGAGTCAGGACCCATGTTAAGGCTGGGTGGGTAATAATCTGGTTCTAGTACAGGAAAAAGGAAAGTAGGTCAGGTGGGAAGGAGAATGACTGGATTTAAATTTTGTTTCTTGAGTAAGCTAAATACATATCATCATGTCAAGTTTCTTTGTTTATATTCCATGTGCTGTCACCGAATAACTACTGAATTGTGGGGACAAAAAAAGCCTGGGTTTTAGAATTGACCCTGCCCCTAACCAGCCAGAGTCCAGGTACCTCTGGGGGTCCAAGGAGGGGGCTGCACCCTCAGGTGTCCCTCCACTGCAGCAGTTTGGGCACTTGGGTGGTCTAGATTTTTTGCTGTGGAAGACTGGCCCACTTGTAGTACATTAAGCATCTGCAAGGCTCTCAACAGGTATCCATGGTGGTCCCAGGACTGTAACATCCAAGCGTTCCTTTCCACCCACGTTTGCAAATGACCCTCAAGGGGTTAGTATTAACCCTGGGTGAGAATTATGAAAAATTATATGGTACCTCCATCCCTCCTGGCAAGTGAGGGCCCCTTATTTACAAATGAACACGAAGTGTTAGCACCACATTTTAACAACAGAACATGTGAAAACGTGGCGACAGTGATGCTCACCTGTTTGCTTCTGCTTCCCAGTGCAACTTCAGCCTCCGTCAGAGGACCTCAGCTGCCCCAGCGAACAGGGCCTTCTGTACAGGGAATGGGCTCCTCCTGAAGCATAGACAAGAAGCAGCCCTTAGATCTCATCAGGTGAGCTGCTGTGGAGAGCAATCCAGTGGGAAGGGCTCAGTGTTGCCCTCATGGCATCTGAGTGTGACAGTCCTCCAAGAGTGTTACCAACCAGGAAGCTCACAGGAGCTCTGAGCTTTGTTGCCCCAAGTCTTTACTGGAGGCTTTATTACAAAGACATGATTTACTGGGTCACTACCGACATGGCTAAACCAAACCCTAACTGTAACTCAAACCTTTACTTAGCCCTAACCATTGAGCCCATTCCTCTCCTGGTGGTCACTCATTTGTCACAAAGCTCAAAGCCCCACTCTTCTAATCACATGGTTGGTGTCTCTGGCTGGCCAGTCCCCATCCTGAGTCATCTCATGAACACAAGCCATCCAAGGGTCCACCATGAATAGAAAAGACACTCCTATCTTGGGAAATTTCAAGGCTTTAGGGGTTGCCATCCAGGAACTGGGACCAAAGACCTACCAAATTCTTCATCAAACAGGAGTAAATGTTAGATTTCACTTAAATTATAAAATAAGAGATGGAGGACGGAGAAGATGGAGGAGTAGAGGGACGCTCGTGGCTCACCCTCTCCCACAGATACAAGACCCACATCTACGGACCCACTCAGCCAACCAGAGAACCTGCGGAACTCCGACAGAACATTGCCCTCTTCAAAAGATAAGGACACCAAAAATCTGGCAGGAGAAAAGGAAAAAAGAAAGAGCAAAAGGCAAAGCAGCGCGGGACGGGTCCCGCGGGGAGGGAGGGGCAAAGGAGGACTGGCCCTCGCTCGCTGGGTCTTCCCTCTCCAACTGAGAGGCCAGCGGGACTGAGGGGGATCCGCCGAGGCTCGGATCTGTACAGAGCAGCCCTAGACTGACAGAACTAAGTTAAACGGGCACAGAGCGTCCCCCTCGACACCCAGCCTGAGACGGGCCGGCAACGGCGGGAAGGGCCAGGCTGCAAAAGCCGGGCGGAGGACGGAAGTGGCTGCACGGAGGCAGCCCCGGGGGAACGCAAGGTGCTGCCTGCCGTGGCAGTGGGTGCACAGGGCAGAACAACCTGGGCCCTCCATAAAACAGCACGGATGATATGCTCTCGGGGGAATGGTGCATACCCCCATCTCAGAAAACCTGTGGAAACTTTTCGGGGGAAGAGAGGTGGGGCTCAGGCACAGCAGCCATATCGCTATATCCACCGGTGCTAGCACCCAGACGGGGGCGGGAGCGAAACCTGCATCTGCACGGAAGGGCTTAGCAGCCTCAAAGGCCAGACTGAGACTGGCCTGCAGCCCGGGGCAGATAGGATCCTTTCATCCTTGTGTCTCAGAGAACTTGCTCCACAAAGACAAACAAGGAGCTGGGTTTTGGCTCGGAGCAGGGACAAGGCTGTCCCTCGGTCTTCCCCGAGCCCACCTGCGGAGCGCCGACCAGGGCAGAGAGTGCAGCCACACAGAGCAGCGGAGCTACCGGTGGCGCAGGTAGAGGGAGAGCGGCCCCCCCGCCTCTTGGGCAGGAACAGAGCCCCTGACCGAGATGCTGGGGCACGACCCGCCCTCCTACACGGCCAGTCTGCAACATCTGACTGCGGCATCCAGAGGGGCAGCGACCCGCCTGCCCACAGCAGAGAGCTGCACCTGACCCAGTGTTAGGAGGAGGCGCGATCGGCTTGCCGACAGGTGCTGGGAGCAGCACAGAAGAGGGCGCCAACGGAGGGCCTCTGAAAACAGCAAGCTGAGCTTCCAAAACAGGACGAAGACAGAAAGTCTTCACATTAAAAGCACACAGACTCCAGGAGAACACTGACAACCCCCCTTTTTTTTCTTTTTTTAAATCTGTTCTTACCTGTTCTATTTTCTATTACTCTCTTAATTTTTACTTCTTAATTCATTTCTATTTCTTTTGGGTTTTGATGTCCTGTTATTGATTAGACAGAGGTTTCAAATACATCTATTCATCTCCCCCCACTTTTTAAAAGGTTTTAAAAGGACATCTCAACCCGATTAATACTCTGCTTCAATTCGCTCTTCTATTATTCATTATACACTGTTTTCAAAACCTCTTTCTCCCTTCTTTTAAAATTCTTTCTCTCTCTCTTTTATTTTTTTTCCTAAGTTCTATTCCTAAATAGGCATTAGATAGATAAAACCCTTAAGGACCATAATAGACAACTGATATTCCATAAACCACAGTGCCAGAGAGGTATGAGAAAGATGAAGCAGAGAAACTTTTTCCAATTAAAAGAATGAGAAATCCCCTGAAAGAAAGATCAATGAAATAGATATCAATAGCCTACTAGATCAAAATTTCAAAAAAGGAGTGATCAAATTGCTGAAGGAATTAAAAGAGATAGTGTTTAGAGATATAAAATACATCAAAAATGAAATTGAAGCTATAAAGAAGAGCCAAGTAGAACGGGTAAACTCATTGACAGAGATGAGGAATGATCTAATAGCTGTGCAAAGCCGACTAGATAATGCAGAGGAATGAATTAGTGATCTAGAAGACAGGGTGATAGAAAGCACCCATTCAGAAGAACTACAAGATAAGCAAATAAAAGATAATGAAAATAGCATAAGGGACCTATGGGATAATATAAAGCATCCCAATCTTCACATAATAGGGGTCCCAGAAGGGGAAGAAAGATCAAAGGGGATTGAAAAGGTTTTTAAAGAAATCATGACTGAAAACTTCCCAAACTTAAAGAAGGAATCATATATCCAAGTACAGGAAGCTCAGAGGGTCCCAAACAGGAAGAACCCAAATAGACCCACACCAAGACATATCATAATCAAGATGGCCAGAGTCAATGATAAAGAAATGATTCTAAAGGCAGAAAGAGAAAAGCAAAGAATAAGTTACAAGGGAACCCCCGTAAGGCTCTCAGCTGATTTCTCTACACAAACACTACAGGCCAGAAGGGAGTGGCAAGATATATTCAAAGCCCTGAATGAAAAAAAGATGCAGCCTAGGATTCTTTATCCAGCAAGGCTATCCTTTAGGATAGAAGGAGAAATAAAGAGTTTCACAGACAAAAGAAAGGCTGCAGAAGTTTAGCAAAACTAAACCCATGCTAAAAGAAATATTGAAAGGGCTATTCTAAATAGAAAAGCAGCAGGACGCTACAGAAATGAGAAACTCACAACTGGAAAGGTGATAACTCATGAATTACAAATAAAGTAAACACAAAATTATAAGACATACAAATCACTGAGAGTGGGAGAGGGAGGCAGGAAAATATAGAATATTTTTTCTTTCTTTTTTAAATTTTTTTAACAGTAGGATGGGTTTGAGATCATGTTACTATCAGTTTAATAAAAACAGTTATAGTAATGGGTTAATACATTTACAAAAAAGGGTAACCACAAGCCAAAAATTTACAACGGAGTCACAAAAATTAAATAAAATCCATGATAATACAAAGGAAAATTACCAAACCACAAAAGGAAGAAGAAAGGAACAAAGAGGATATACCAATTCAACTGCAAAGATAAGTTCAAAATGGCAATAAACACACATCTATCATTAATTACTGTAAATGTTAATGGACTAAATGCTCCAGTCAAAAGACATAGAGTGGCAGACTGAATAATAAAGTAAGAACCTTCAATATGCTGCATGCAAGAGACCCACTTTAGGGAGAAGGACACATATAGATTGAGAGTGAAAGGATGGAAAAAGATATTCCATGCAAATGGAAAAGCCGAAAAAGCAGATGTTGCAGTACGGATTTCAGACAAAATAGACTTTAAAACAAAGGCCATAAAGAAAGATAAAGGACATTTTATAATGATTAAAGGAGTGATACAAGATGAGGATATTACACTCGTTAATATATATGCACCCAATATAGGAGCCCCTAAATACATACAAGAATTACTAACAGAGATAAAGGGGGATATTGATGGGAATACAATCATAGTTGGAGATTTTAACACCACATTAACATCACTAGACAGATCTTCCAGACAGAAAATAAACAAGGCAAAAGAGAAATTAAATACTACTATAGAAAAACTAGATTTGGTGGATATTTTCACAGCATTACACGCCCCAAAAATAGGATATACATTCTTTTCAAGTGCACATGGAACATTTTCCAAGATCGATCATGTATTTGGGCACAAAAGAAGCCTCAACAATTTTAAGAAGATAGAAATTATCTTAAGCATCTTTTCTGACCACAATGCCATGAAACTGGAAATCAACAACAGAGAAACAAAGGCGAAAAAAAGGAAAGCATGGAGATTAAACAATATGTTATTGAAAAAACATTGGGTTAACGAGGAAATCAAAGCTGAAATTGAAAAATACCTTGAGACAAATTATAATGAAAGCACAACCACTCAAAACCTATGGGACACAGCAAAGGCAGTGCTAAGAGGGAAGTTTATATAGATATAGGCCTTCCTCAAAAAAGAAGAACAATCTCAAATAAACAATTTAACCCACCACCTGAATGAATGAGAAAAAGAAGAACAAAAAGCCCAAAAAGCAGCAGAAGGAAGGAAATAATAAAGATCAGAGGAGAATTAAATACAATAGAGATTAACAATACCATAGAAAAAATCAACCAAACCAAAAGCTGGTTTTTTGAAAAGTAAATAAAATCAACAAACCTCTGGCCAAACTCACAAAGAAGAAAAAAGAGAGAGCACAAATTAGCAAAATAAAAAAGGAAAATGGAGAAATTACAACGAACAAAATAGAAATACAGAATATCATATGAGAATATTATGAAAAACTATATGGAAACAAACTGGATAACCTAGAGGAGATGGACAAGTTTCTGGAGACATACTGTCCACCAAAACTGAACCAAGAAGAATCTGAACACTTGAACAATCTGATCACTAGAAAGGAAATAGAAATAGCAATTAAAAACCTCCCTACAAATAAAAGTCCAGGACCGGACGGCTTCACTGGGGAATTCTACCAAACATACAAAGAAGAACACATACCAGTCCTTCTCAAACTCTTCCAGACGATTGAAAAGGAGGGAATACTCCCAAACTCATTCTATGAAGCCACCATCACCCTGATACCAAAACCAGACAAAGACACTACAAAAAAAGAGAATTATAGGCCAATATCACTGATGAACATAGACGCCAAAATCCTCACCAAAATTTTAGCAAATAGAATCCAACAACACATAAAAAAGATTATACATCATGACCAACTGGGGTTCATCCCAGGGACACAAGGCTGGTTCAACATACGCAAATCAATCAGTGTAATACATCACATCAACAAGAGAAAGGACAAAAACCACATGATCATCTCAATCGATGCAGAAAAAGCATTTGATAAAATTCAACACCCATTTATGATAAACTCTCGCCAAAGTGGGTATAGAGGGAACATATCTCAACATAATAAAAGCTATATATGACAAACCTACAGCCAGCATAGCACTCAATGGTGAAAAACTCAAAAGCTTCCAACTAAAATCTGGGACAAGACACGGATGCCCACTATCACCACTCCTATTCAACATAGTCCTGGAAGTCCTAGACACAGCAGTCAGGCAAGAGAAAGAAATAAAAGGGATCCAAATTGGAAAAGAAGAGGTAAAAGTATCATTACATGCTGATGACATGTTACTATATATAGAAAATCCTAAAAGGTCCACACAAAAGCTACTAGAGCTGATTGAAGAATTCAGCAAGGTAGCAGGCTACAAAATTAACGTTCAAAAATCAGTTGCATTTCTTTACACTAATGATAAATCAACAGAAAAAGAAAGTAAAGAAACAATTCCCTTTAAAATAGCACCCAAATAATAAAATATCTGGGAATAAATCTAACCAGGAGGTGAAAGAATTATACACAGAAAACTATAAACCATTGATGAAGGAAATTAAAGAAGATTTTAAAAAATGGAAAGATATTCCATGCTCTTGGATTGGAAGAATCAATATTGTTAAAATGGTCACACTGCCCAAGGCAATCTACAGATTTAATGCAATCCCTATCAAATTACTGAGGACATATTTCACAGAACCAGAACAAAGCATAATAAAATTTATATGGAACCATCAAAGACCTAGAATTGCCAAAGCATTACTGAAGAGAAAGAAAGAGGCTGGAGGAATAACTCTCCCAGACTTCAGACAATACTATAGAGCTACAGTCATCAAGACAGCATGGTATTGGTACCAAAACAGACATATAGACCAATGGAACAGAACAGAGAGCCCAGAAATGAACCCACAAACTTTTGGTCAACTCATCTTTGACAAAGGAGGCAAGAATATACATTGGAATAAAGACAGTCTCTTCAGCAAATGGTGTTGGGAAAACTGGACAGCAGCATGTAAAACAATGAAGCTAGAACACTCCCTTACACCATATACAAAAATCAATTCAAAATGGGTTAAAGACTTAAACATAAGACAAGATACAATAAACCTCCTAAAGGAAAACATAGGCAAAATATTATCTGACATACACTTCAAAATTTTCCTCCTAGAAGAAATAAAAGCAAGAATAAACAAATGGGACCTAATGAAACTTACAAGCTTCTGCACAGCAAAGGAAACCAGAAGTAAAACAAGAAGAAAACCTACGGAATGGGAGAAAATTTTTGCAAGTGAAACCAACAAAGGCTTGATCTCCAAAATATATAAGCAGCTTATATGACTCAATAAGGAAAAAATAAACATCCCAATCCAAAAATGGGCAGAAGACCTAAACAAGCAATTCTCCAAGGTATACATACAAATTATCAAAAAGCACATGAAAAAATGCTCAATATCATTAATTATCAGAGAAATGCAAATCAAAACTACAATGAGATATCACCTCACACCAGTCAGAATGGCCGTCATTCAAAAATCCACAAATGACAAATGCTGGAGAGGCTGTGGAGAAAGGGGAACCCTCCTACACTGCTGGTGGGAATGCAGTTGGTGCAGCCACTATGGAAAACTGTGGAGATTTCTCAAAAGACTAGGAATAGACTTACCATATGACCCAGGAATCCCAATCCTGGGCTTGTATCCAGAAGGAACCCTACTTCAGGATGACACCTGCACCCCAATTTTTATAGCAGCACTATTTAAAATAGCCAAAACATGGAAACAGCCTAAATGTCCATCAACAGGTGACTGGATAAAGAAGAGGTGGTATATTTATACAATGGAATACTGCTCAGCTTTAAAAACCGACAACATAATGCCATTTGCAGCAACATGGATGCTCCTGGAGAATGTCATTCTAAGTGAAGTAAGCCAGAAAGAGAAAGAAAAATACCATATGAGATCTCTCATATGTGGAATCTAAAAAACAAAAACAAAAACAAACAAACAAACAAAAACAATGTGTAAATACAGGACAGAAATAGACTCACAGACAGAGAATACAGACTTGTGGTTACCAGGGGAGGTGGAAGGTGGGAAGGGATAGACTGGGATTTCAAAATTGTAGAATAGATAGACAAGATTACACTGTATAGCACAGGGAAATATACACAAAATTTTATGATAACTCACAGAGAAAAAAATGTGACAATGAGTGTGTATATGTCGATGAATGACTGAAAAATTGTGCTGAACACTGGAATTTGACACAACATTGTAAAATGATTATAAATCAATAAAAAAAAATGATGCTCAGCTTTGCTAATCATTAGAGAAATGCAAATCCAACCAACAATGTATTGAAAAATCCAAAGTAATCAAAAGCAGAGCTTAGGACAGTGAACCCTCTGTGCCCATCTGCTGCAAGGATCACGAGCTCCTGCCACCCTTGTTGGACAGACACTCAACATCTCTGCTACTATGCGATTCTGGGGTTTTTTTGAGGGGGTTAATGACGCTTATTTATTTTAATGGAGATAATGGGGATTGAAGCCAGGACCTTGTGTAGACGAGGCACAAGCTCTACCACTGAGCTGTAGCCTTTCCCCCTACCCAAGCTTTTCTGACACACATCCAAGACATCATTTCAGCCCTAAATACTTCAGTGATTCAATACTCAGTTAACTATATTAAATTACACATTACCCCAATGAACAGGCACTAAACTCAAAACAAAATGCCGTGAGCCCTCCGGCCACACAGATGTGCATCCCCAAACTAGTCAGAGGACACTGGCTCACCTCTCATGTGGACTCTTGGCAAGCTGTTCTGGAAAGGGGCTGCGCACATCAGGTCACAGACTTCTAAAGACCAGAACAAAGAGAGAAGGTCACATTAGGTAGTTTATCTCACAGCAAAGATGGACAAAGAAATCAGTGCTGAAAACAAGGCACATCTTTGTCACTTAGTGTAAAATAAATGGAGTCTTGGGGCTGGTGGAAATGTTCTCTGCTGTCCACCAAGGTAGCTGCCGGCCACCTTGGTGATCAAGTCCTTGGAATGTGGCTGAGGAACTGAATTTTCAGTTTACTTACTTTTGACTAATTTCAATGTGGACACGTGCAAACCCAGCCTTGAACGTGGCCTTTGCTTTCCAGCACTGATGGCCTGACAGCCGTCCCTGCACAGGTAGAAAGAAGGCACTTCCTGTGCAAACAGGGCAGGAGGCAGGAGGAAGAGATGGCACCAGTGTCCCCAGAGCCCCAGACAAAGTTCTGAGCAGTGGCCCTGAACTTGCTGCTGGGTCTCCAGCTGCTTTAGAGAGGTGATGACACCCTACAACATGCAAGGCCCATCCACTCTCCAGGAGAACCCAATGTGGAGAAAAATTTACTTCCAGCATCACAGGGTGACAGAACTCCCAAAGCCCCACCGTGCATCCACAGATGGTCAAGCACAGGGCGCCCTTCCCGAGTCTGGGGCCCACAAACAGGGGAGGGCTCCACTGACTGGTGCCTTCACCTCAGGGCAGAAGATGAGCATGAGTTCCTGCACCTCCTACTCTCCACCTAACCTGAAACCATAATAAAGCAGGTTATTAAACAGAAATCAGAGAGTCAAAGCATATGACTGCCAAGAGTTTCCCTTGAGGAGCTCCCCCAAGGTGACAGCAAAGCTAAGACCAAGAGGAGGGAGAGAAGGCTTTCTGTCCCCAACAGGTGAGGGTCCTGTTGTCACCTAACAGACACCTAATGCAGCGGTCAGCAGCCATCCCCGGCTTCACCAGAACCTCCCAGAAGGAGGCTGGCCCCTCAAGCTCCTGGTCACCTGTGCCTGAATCCTGTGCGCAGAATACATGTGATAGGTGCACTCGGAGCCAGCACACACACGAGCTGTTCCCGGGCCTCCCACACTAGGAGTGTGTGTGTGTTGGGGGGACATGCTCAGGAAGGAGAGCACCGGATGTTGAGGCACAGCTTGCAAACAGGAACGAGGGTGGTGTCTGTGGGAGCCTATGCATCTACAGAAAGGTAGAGGAATGTCACCACTATTGTGCTGTGGTCTCCAGGACATATTTACTGTCCACTGCAAAGTGGAGACGGGTGATCGGCCCACCTGCGCCAGCAGGGCAGGAGGGCATTTGGAAGGTGACTGAGTGCAAGTGGGCCGGCCAGTGGGTGGCATCGCGGGGACAGTGCACACAGACAGGGGTCTCTACTGGTGGTAAAGCACCTGCCTACCAGCAGTGCCCCTCCAAACGGGCCATCCAGCCATCTATGATGCTTCCTGCTGCCACAGCCAATGAGCTCAAATTTTTGCCCCCAAACCAAACCACAGAAAGACGGTGAGCGGCTATGAAAGTCAACATTAGAAACAAGCAGGCAGCAACGTGGGTTGACTTGGAGAGTGCCATTTTAAGTGAAATAAGCCAGAAAGAGAAAGAAAAACACCATGTATCATTCATATGTGGAATCTAAAAAAGACACTAATGAACTCATCTACAAAACAGAAACAGACTCACAGTGTTAGTAAACAATCTTCTATTACTGGTGGTGGGGAAATAGGGGCTGAGAAGGGATAAATTCAGAAGTTTGAGATTTGCAAATATTAACTATATATAAAAATAGATAAAACAAATTTCTGTACAGCACAGGTAATTATACTCAATATCTTCTAATAACCTTTAATAAAAGAGAATATAAAAATAAATATATGTATGTAACGCATGACTGGGACACTATGCTGTACACAAGACATTGACACACTGTAACTAACTATACATCAATTAAAAAACAAAACAAAACAAAACAGTGGAAAACTATTGTAAAACAAAAAGTTTAACAAGTATACACACATACAAATTAAAAAGAATAAATGACATCACCAAAAATTTCAGGTTGGGTTTAGATGGAAGAATTTGAAAAACAGAATGAAACAAACCTTCTCCAGAAAGCAGAGATTCAGAGCAAGATCAACATTTTTGGTTACTGAACAACTTCCCGGTGCCAGCCAGGGCCACCACCACCCTGGGGCCTCACCACAGACACGGTGTCCCCGGCAGCTGGGGGATGGCAAACCCATTTGTCTAATTTGTGGCAGTTTGAAGGCCACATCCACCCTTAACATCTCCATCTATATTAGTGGGAGCCCACACGGATGCCAAACGTATTTTGCCACCACTTTCCTTGGAGACACGAACATAACCACCAAGGAGAAGTCAGTGTCTGGAGTCTGGATGTGATGGGATGTAGCGTGAGGAGCCAGGCACCTTCCACCTTCCAAAGTCCACCCGGTGGACCGACTGGAAGACATTACCCCTATTTCTAAAAGGACCAAAGCAACAGTGCAGAATTCCAGGCTGGAGCTGAGGAGGCTGCACTCGGCTTAGCTGCAGGCCATCTTTTTATCTATGTTTCGGAAGCAACCATCCACTCATAAGTCAAAGCTTTAAGATCAACTGACAGCTATTCATAACATCTTTTCTAGATGCCCAGTGCTACGTTCCTCACTCAGGAGAGTCATTACACAGTGTAGACTTGAGACCGAGGCCCAGGTGTCACAAGGTAGGAGACACCAAGGATGTTTGTCAGTGGGGCAGCGGGGCCCAGCCCTCATCCACCTCCTGAGAGTTGGAAGGTCTGTCCACTGTGGGGGCCTGTCTCCCAGGGCTGGGGGGCCTTAGAGAGTCCCAGACACCTCGGAAAAGCTGTGCTTGTGTCCAGGGAAAGACAATGAGAATTTAAGGGTCTGGGCAGTTAAGGATCTCATCGGTCCCAGATTTTTCTTTTCCAAAGTTTTTTTTTTTAAGTATTTTTCATTACTATTTTTATTTATTTATTTATTGTGGGGAGATAATTAGGTTTATTTATTTTACTGGAGGTGCTGGGGACTGAACCCAGGACCTCGTGTGTGCTAAGCACCCACTCTACCACTGTGCTGTACCCTCCCCATTCTTTTCCCAAGTGTCTAACACAGGATCTCACTCCTTCCAGAAGCCAACAAATTTCCAGGTGCTGCCCTGACAAATCCTTTCAGCTGATGAGAGATGAGTTCTGCCCCTGCAGCTTCAAACTCCTGAGGTTCCATAATTATATTTTTCTCCTGTGGAGCAGAATATAATTATTTTATTGTATTACATTATTGTGCTATATTACATTACATTATACTGTAATGAGATGTACTAAGATTATTTTATCATCAAGGTTACGTATTTGTGGGTTAATCACCAGTGAACTCAACCCATCTTCAGTTATTTCAGACAGAACATGAAAAGTCAGCAAGGAAACATTTGCTCAAGAAAATCAATCATCTGAAAACTAGAATTTTTAAAAAATTAAAGTGTAGTGATTTACAAGTTGCATTAGTTTCATGTGTATAGCAGAGTGACTCAATTATACATGTATATCTCTCTTCTTTTTCAGATTCTTTTCCATTATCATTTATTACAAGAGACTGAATACAGTCCCCTATGCTGTACGGTAGGCCCTTGTTGGTTATGTATTTTAGATGTAGCTGTGTGCATCTGTTAGTCCCAAACTCCTAATTTAGGCGTTTGGTTCCATAATTATTTTTTGTTCATACAAGGCATCCTTGACATTTTCTATTTTGTAAAGGAAAAGCTTTTGACAGTTAATCTTATTTCCTAAAAGGGCAGCAGGACCAGAAGAGACAGCAGCCTCTAAGGGGTCCCTGCCACCAACCCGATCAATCCCAAAGGGCGGCCCCCGCCCTGCCCTGGGGCCAGTGACCAAGGAGCACCTTCAGGCCTGGACACACATGGGCAAGGCTGTGCTTTATGTGTGTGTTCAGGAAAAGCCACACGTGAGGGGAACTTTCCTGTATTAAACAATTCAATTTCATGATAAGTGATTAGTATTTAAAGGAATATTCCCTAACTTATTTGGTTGTAAAACATTCACATGTATTTAGGGTGAAGATTCAGCTCTCCCTCAGCTGTTTCTGGGGCAAGGCTGCCCTGGACACCAGCTCCTCAAGGAGCCACATGCCACCTCCCCGCCACTGGTGCTGCAGGTCAGGGTGGCCATGTGAGTCACAGGGGGCAGGACAATGAGGACCTGGGGGTCCCCTCTCTCTGGAAAGGGTCTCCTTGGAGCAGAGCAGCAGAAGGAAAGCTGGAAGATGTGGATCCTGACCAGAGGTTGTACCCAGAACACTTTGATTTTTGCAGACACAGGTGTGAGGCGGCCAGTCCCGTGGCACAGCCAGCCCCTACAGGCCTGGCAGTCTGTCATGTCCAGCACAGCATACAGGGCACCATGGTCTCTGTCATTGCAAAGTGCAACCCTGCCCCTGCCAAGCTGCCAGGGTCCTGGAGACAAGAGACTGCTTTAAGAAGCAGCAGAGCAGGAAGAGAGGGGACAGCTCAGGTTGTAGAGCATGTGCTCAGCATGCACAGGGTCCTGGGTTCAATCCCCAGCACCGCCTCTAAAAATACATAAATAAACCTAATCTCCCCCCGCCAAATAAGCACCAAAGCAGCAACAGAGCAAAGACCTCCCTTTATGGGTCTACAAAGGCAACGCAATTCCCACTGAAATCGCAGTATGCTTTTTAATCCATTTGACAAGCTGATTCTAATCCTTCCAAAGCAAAACCAGGATCCACGAAGAGGCAGAAGGTGCTTGAAGACATAAGGTCAGGAACACGTCCTGTCAGGGGTCAAGACTGAAGTTGGAGCTACAATGTTTAAGACTGTGAGTTGGAAGCCAGGGACAGATGCACAGACCGGTGGGACATGGAAGAAAGCCAGGAGACAGAGCAGCATGTCCACTGGGAGCTGCAGGGGGACAGAATGACCCTGGGGACCAGCAAGTAGAGGCATCACCCTTCAGCCACTCGAGGAAGGACGACTGGTCACCCGCCCCAGGGAGGGACAAAGAAACTTCCTCCAAGTCTCATATCAGACACCAAAACCAACCCCAGAAGGATTAGAACTGAAACTTAGAAAGCAAAACCTGCAACGTGTAGACGGAAATATGCAGGAATATCTCCATGGCTCCTAGGTAGCAAAGCACTTCTTTTAAGAGACACAAAATGTGTTAACCATGAAAAAAAAAAGTGACTATATTCAAAGAGTATCAGTTTATCAAATACCACCACTACCGGAGTGAAAACTCAAGCCACAGACAGGGAGAGGTGTGTGCATCAAATGCAACACAGAAGATACACAAATTATAGTACAATGGACACATGACACGAAGGGAGCATGTAACAGCAGGGAAGATGCCCCACTCCTCAGTCCTGAGGGAGACGTAGAGTGACGCCCATGAGAGCCCGTGTCACACTCACTAGGCCCTCAGTTCAGAGCTGTCAGTGGACATGACCTACAGGGGACAGAGGGACAGGCTAAATGACACCAGAGGCAACCAGTGGAGAAAGCGGGTGTCCCACATGTGATTTCTTAGTGATGAGGGGCTCCTAGTGTCTGCTTTATCAGGCTCTCCACACAGCAGGAATGGGGCACATGCAGCTATTTAAATGTAAAATAATTAAAATTCAATAAAATTTAAAAATCAGTTCTTCCGTCACATGGAGCCGCACTTCGAGGGCTCAACAGCCTCAGCTCCGAACTCTCCATCACAGACAGCGCTCCCGGGCAACGGTGCTCCACACCTTACATGTGTGTCACATACGTTCATTTAGATGCAGCAAATACTGTATAATAAAACATTCTGACGATGCTCACAGAGTAAGCCATTCTTTAATGATGAGCTCCATTTCATATCGGTTTTCCTTTTGTAATGATTTTTCAAAATTTCCAATTTTATTTAATAAAATGGGTTTTGAATAGAACAAATAGAAAAAATGCAGTAGTATTTTTTAGAAATATATATAGACAGAAATATAACATCAAATGTAGAGAAAAAATAGCATAGGAAGCAAAAAAAAAAAAATGATGCCATGATTTGTTAAAGCTTAAAAATCATATTTCCAAATAGGAAAAAAAAAAGTTTACTTTTAATTTGAAAGTTTTTCTGTTCTTCAATTGTAGGAAACTAATTCAAATTAAATTCTAAATAGTCATGAAGAAAACCCTTGCTCCCCTTCCCTTATTAATGATCCCAATAAATCAAGCTTCTAAATCCTTTCCTCTCCCACCACCCCGGGGCGAGCCCGCAGGACCCAGGCAGGGCTGGGCACCCACCAGGCTCTGCTGGCCGGGCAGGCAGAAGAGGATGGCGTCGCCCACCTCCCGCAGGTTCTGGAAGCATGCTGTCTTCAGCTCTGTGTTCTCAACGACGTCCTTCAACTGGAGCTGGAAGATCTCCAGGATGCCTGTGGTGGGGGGGTGAGTCTGAGGTTGGGGGAGGCTGGAGGGGCAGGAGATGCCCCAGGGTGCCGCCTGGGGTCCCAGAGCATTCTCTGACACGGCCACCGTGCCCACATGGGCATGGCCACCTGTCTCCTGAGCCCAGCACCAACTGGGCCCTGGACCTCAGCTCCAGAGCCTCTGTCCCTGTCAGCCTCAGCCCCAGTGCAGAGCTCGTGCTACTGTGCTTTTCAGACACTGTGTGTTTTGCACATTGAAGTTTGTGGCGACCCCGCATTGAGAAAGTCTACAGGCGCCATTTCCCCAACAGCATCTGCTCACTTCCCGCCTCTGTGTCACATCGTGGTCATTCTTAGAATAGTTTAAATTTAAAAACTTTTTTAGGTTTTTTTTCCCCTTATATTATTTTTGTTTTTGCTTTGGGGGCTTGGATTTACTTATTTATCTACTTATTTGTTTATCTACTTATCTATTTATTTGTAATGACAGTGCTGGGTATTGAACCCAGGACCT
This sequence comes from Camelus bactrianus, assembly GCF_048773025.1. Classification (NCBI taxonomy): domain Eukaryota; kingdom Metazoa; phylum Chordata; class Mammalia; order Artiodactyla; family Camelidae; genus Camelus; species Camelus bactrianus. The sequence goes on from NC_133553.1 coordinate 319,922, forward strand.
CGTGCATGCTAAGCACACACTTTATCATTTGAGCTGTACCTTCCTCCCTTAATTTTTTCACCCTTTTCTCTTTTTTTAATTAAAAATTATTTATTTATTTACTTAGCCAAGGAGAGAGTAATTATTTACTTAGTTTGTTTTTAGATGGAGGTACTGGGGATTGAACCCAGGACTTCGTGCATGCTAAGCACACTCTACCACTGAGCTACGCCCTGCCCCCACTTTAAACTTCATTATTATATTTGTTAGGGTGATCTTTGATCAGTGGTCTTGGATGTTATTATGCCAAAAGGTCACAACTTGCTAAAGGCTCAGATGTTGGTTGGCATGTTTCAGCAAATCAATGAAGTGTTTTTTAATTATGGTGTGTACGTTCTTTAAGACATAATGCTATTATGCACTTAACAGACTACAGTCTAGTGTAAACATAACTTTGCTTGCCCTGGGAAACCAAACAAGTCATGGGGCTCGTTTCTTTGCGGTGGTCTGGAGCCAAACCTGCCATGTCTTCCAGGTTTGCCTGTATCTTCCGAGGAGGCATCATGTCCAGCAGAGGTAGGAAAGGTAATTGATAAAACTCACTTCACAGGCACAGAGGGCAGTGTACTTAATCCGATAAAGGACTAAGCCAAAGCCCTGCAGCTAAACTCCTACTGGGTGGTGAGACCCCCACAGCTTCCTGCAGGGCTCCTGCGCAAGACGGCACAACTCCACTGCTGTCCTGGAGGCCCTGGATGTTGTGATATGGCAGGAAAAGACACAAAGCATGAAGCCTGGACAGAAAGTCACTGTCCCCTGACTCAGTCCTACAGTCAGTGCTGACCCAGTCAGAACTCCCCGAGCTGACTCTGGAATGGGTAGTCACACAGAAGATGTGGAAAAGCCAAAACAACCCCGAGAGGGACAAAGTCAGAGACTTAAGAGGTTTCAAACCCCTCACCCCAACAGGTCGGCCCAGGGTGCTGGCCCACAAGGACCCATGGCCCTGCCCACCCAAGAGGCCATCACTTCCTCTCGTGGTCCACCGCCCACCCCATCCACCCCCCAGGCCTCAGTATCACCCAGCGTGAGCTCAGACCCTCCCGGGGGGATGTTCCTCCACACGCGTAGCCCCCAACAGGCACTAAAGAGCAGGGTGCCCCCCAGCAACACAGTGTCATCTACACGAGGCACACAAGGGCCACGGGCCTGGCCACACAGTGGGGTGAGGACATGTAGGGGGTGGCCCTGAAGTCCACAGCTCTGCCCCAGACCAGCTCTGGATTTGGCCTAAATGGCTTCACCTCCGACATTAAAAATGCCCCCCACTGGCCAGGATCTGAGCCCGTTTTATGACCCCAGTGTTACCATCTGTTTCTGACAACGGACTCAGGCTCCTGAGCCAGGCTCACAGACGGCCCTTTCACTCCCCAGAGGTCAAATGGTTCACCTCGCTGTCTCCTGAGACACCAGCAACAGCCCTGGGGGCTCAGCCTCACCAGTGGGCTGCCCGTCAGAGCAGTGTCCCATGGGTGGTCCACATGTGGGCTTAGCAAAGCAGTCATCCAGCTGTCTTGGATGAGACAAAAGGCAGTTTTGTACGAGACAAGGGTTCCTGTAGTCCCGTTTTATCAAGGACGATGCTTTCTGAGTTCACAAAGGCTGTTTGTGTGGGGAGCCCCAAACCAGTGCTGTTCAGGCCGTGCAGGGCTGCACCCCACAGGGCACCCCTGACCCAGGGCCCAATAGTCAGCCAGCCAATGTGACAGACGGGCTGCACCCTGCGTGGAGCTTCCCCCAGGCCTGGGCCGGTCAAGACTGGCGGGCAGCTGGACCTGGCAGTCGAGCTCCCCGCCCCTCACTGGTCATTGATGTTCAAGGAATTGGTGTTGCAGGAAAGCTGGAGGTGTTCAGGGTTCAGAGCCCTGTCACCCCCGCCCCACAACTCCCACACACCCTCCTGCAGCCTGCTCCTGGCTGAAAGGCTGCAGACACTCAGGCTCTGGTTGGCCCCCACCTCCTCCCAGCGGGAAAAGCAGATGGGAACCTTGTCAGTGACTGCCCACTTGGTCTCCCTCCCTGCGGCCGGGACGACACTGCCCCCGCCCCCCGTGCCTCCAAGGAGGTGCCGTGCTCACTGGGGGAGCCATACTTGTGTGAGGCAGCCAGCAGACCTCAGGCATCACCTCCATCAGTGTGCCCTCATACTGCAGGATGTTGCATCGCAGCTGAGGGAGAAGGGCCGTGTCAGCCACCAGCCCCCACTGCCCCACGGGCTGAGGTGTGACAGGGACTTGGGAAAAGGAGTCTGTTCATAAAATGCCCTGTGATGACCTAGGACTGAGAATCACTGGCTGGAAAGGAAAGCCCCCCCTAACCCCACCCCAGGAAGTGGGTGCAGAATCCCCCCCCAGAAAGGCCTCACACCCGAGGGGCACACACCAGGCTCCTGGCCACCTGCAGCAGCTCCCCCCTGATCGCCGTGATGCCCTGGTAGCCTGCAGCCGGCAGATGACCTGGAAGTGAGGGGGCCCACGAAGCTGCAGCCACCGTTGTAAATGCCCGAGCAGGCCAGGTTCCAAGGCTGGGGACAGACCGCGTCAGTGCTTGGCAGAGTCTCGGGGATTTCAACGCAGCTCCTACATGCTCGTGAAGAGGATGAACTGCTTGCCAAAGTGCATGAGTACGCAGGGCCCTCGGGTGGAGGGATCTGGAGAACCTGTTAGACTCCCCTTACTGGTATATATGATTTCAACCTGAAGACGTGAAAACAAACTTGCTAAGACAGAAGGAACACAAAACCACTTGGTTTTCAACATTTATTAAACTGCTGGTCCTACAAAAGCATTTTGAGGTCCTGAAAGGAGAAATGAAATTATCTTACAGCCTCTTTGCTGCCCCCATGGAACTGCTCCTAGTCTCCTGTGGGAGACATGCAGGACAGACTCTGATGGGGTAGGGGAGCTGCATTCTCAGGGATGCAGGGTGGGCTGGGAGGAAAGGTAATCAGGGTGGCTTCCTGTAAGAGGGGACCTCCAAGCTTGTCTAAGGACAAGGGTACACACTCAGCATGGAGACTCCTAATGCAAGCATTCAGTGCTATGCATTTCCCTCACACACTTCTTTAGCTGCATCCTGCACACTTTGATATATTTGCATTTCATTTAGTCCAATGTCTTTTTAAAAAATTTCTGAGTCTTCCTCTTACCCAAGGTTCATTTAGAAATGTGTTCATCTGCAAGTGTTTGGAGATTTTCTTGTCATCTTTTTGTTATTGATTCCTAGTTTGAGTTCACTGTGGTCAGATAACACACTGTAATATTTCAATTCTTTTGAGGTCTGTTTTAGGATATGGTTTACCTTGGAGAATGCTCATGGGCACTTAAAAAGAACCTGTGCTGCTGTTGTGGGGTGAAGTGTTCTGTACATACCAATAGTGTCCTGTTGGTTGAAGGTGTTCGGCTGACTTTCTGTGCACTCACTCTTTCAATTACTAAGTGAGAGGAAGTCTGACTTCTCCAGTTACAATTGTGCAGTTGTTCATTTCTCCTTCCACTTACGTCAGTTTTTGCTTCAAGTGTTTTGAAACTCTGTTGTTTGGTGCATCAACATTTAGGATTGCTGTATTTTCTTGCCTGACCTTTTTATCATTATGTAATATCCCCCATCCTTGGTAATAGTCTTTGCTCTAAAATCTACTTTATCTTACATTTACACAGTTACTCCTGCTTCCTTCCTTCCTTCCATCCTTTCTTTCTTTCTTTAGTAGTGGGGAGGTAATTAGATTTATTTATTTGTTTGCTTCTTTATTTAATGGAGGTAATAGGGATTGAACCCAGGCCCTCATGCATGCTAAGCACACACTCTACCACTAAGCTGCACCCTCTCCCCTACTCCTGCTTTCTTTTCAAATCAGAAGGGTTTGTTTAAACATATAAAACTTTTGCAAAGAAGCATGATTTAAAAAAATATGAAAGGAACCCTCCTACACTGTTGGTGGGAATGTAGTTTGGTGCTGCCACTATGGAAAATGGTATGGAGAGTCCTTAAAAAACTGAAAATGAAGTTACTACATGATCCAGCAATCCCATTCCTGGACATATATCTGGAGAAAACTCTAACTTGAAAAGATGCATGCACCCCAGTGTTCATAGCAACATTATTTACAATAGACAAGACATGGAAGCAACTTAAATGTCCATTGATAGATGACTAGATAAAGAAGATGAGAAAAATTTATAAAATGGAATACTAGTCAGCCATAAAAAGAATAAAATAATGCCATTTGCAGCAACATGAATGGACCTAGAGATCATCATTCAAAGTGAAGTCAGAGAAAGACAAATATCAAATGATATCACTTATATGTGGAATCTAAAAAAAAGATACAAATGAACTTATATACAAAACAGAAATAGACTCACAGATGGAAAACAAAGCATGGTTACCCAAGGGGAAGTGGAGAGAGGGCTAAACTGGGAGTTGGGGATTAGCAGATACTAACTACTGTATGTAAAATAGATAAAAAGACCCTACTGTATGATACAGGGAACTATATTCAATACCTTAGAATAACCTTTAGTAGAAAATAAGCTGAAAAAGAGCAGATAAATATGCATATATGACTGAGTCATTATGCTTCCACCTAAAAATAGCACATTGCAAAATAATTATACATCGACTACAAAAATATAGATTTGCTCATTACTAAATTCTAAGACCTTGATTAACACATATTGCACCTTAAGAAATTAACCAAGGTTGTAACTGTCAAAGCAACACCAGCGCATGAAGTGAACATGCGCATCTGAGAGGTGGGCAGCGGCCCGCAGCACTGAGCACGTTTGCACAGCAGCGGCATGTTGCTGAGTGGCTGGACTTTGTCCTCACCCTTTCAAGAGCATTGAGTGTTTGTGGGCAGATGGCCAAATTGCTTGCAAGTCAGCTGGATCCTTTCGTGACCTGTCAGGGTGTGCGGCAGTCACTCCCCTAGGGCTGGTACTGAGACAGGCCCTTCTGGCAACTCTCTCGAGTGCCTGGGTACTCAGTGAGGTTTCCCCCTTCTTGTGGGCAAGGCCCAGCGAGCTCTGGGAACTAGTCCATCTACAGCAGCCCCTCCTCTCCTAGTCACGGAGTTTAATATTCAAGCAAAGACTAAAAAGGGCCCCTAGTTTTGTCTCAGGAGCTGTTTCTCTGTGTACCTCTCTCCTCTCCCATACTCTGCCTTGAAAATTCCAGCTGTTTTGGCTTCCTCAACTTCCAATCTGTCTCCTCCACTGAGCAAGATGTCCGAAGTGCTTCCAGGCAGAAAGCCAGGGAAGTCAGAGTTCACACCCCTCGTTTCCTTTCCCTCAGGGGAACATCCAGTGAAAACAGTTGCTTCATAAATTGTGTCCACAGTCCCACTTGTTTAAGGCTAAAGAGTAAATGCAAACTGTTACTCCAGTATCCTAAACAACGTTTATTTTTAAAATTGGGGGGGCGGTAATTAGGTTTGTTTGTTTGTTTGTTTATTTATTTATTTATTTAATGGAGGTCCTGGGATGAACCCAGGACCTCGGGCATGCTAAGCACACACTCTACCACAGAGCTATACCCTCTCCCCAAACAACTGTTATACACCATATTTTGACCGTATGTATTTCTCAATCTAAAGACCAAAATAATGGAAATAAATACTGAATTCTGGTTAGTAGTTTGTGTTTTGCAGTGGGTAAGGTCAGTATTTCTGAAGCTACTTTCTGCACAGCCTAGAACTGAGCAAATGAGAGAATACACTAAGAATGATGAAACAAGAATCCTCAGTGCAGAAGGAAGTTACAGAAATGGAACTGAAGCCTGCAGTGCTGAATGGAAACTGATGGCCACAGTGTGAATACATGGCTTTAATAGACAGACAGCGGGATGGAAGGAGGCCCACATAAACATTAGGGGTTTAGCTCTGTTCCCCCAAAACAGAACTTGTAGCCCTAATCACCAGTCTCTCAGAATGCGCTCATTCAGACACAGGGTTGTTGCAGATGTAATTAGTCAAGATGAAGCCATTCTGGAGCAGAGTGCACCCTTAATCCAATATAATAGGGCTGATGTCCTCACAGGAAGAGGACAGAGACACAGAAGGAAATCATCACGTACTGACAGAGACAGAGACAGAGACGGACTGGAGGGATTTGGTTGCAGGCCGGGGACCACTGGCCACACCACAAGTGGGAAGTCCAGACAAGTCCTTCCCCAGAGTCCCAGAGGGACCAGAGGCAAGGACACACCTAACACCCAGGCTTGGCTTAGTTTTAAAATATTCTCCATTAAAAGGAGTCCTGGTGAATCACAGATTTCAAGGATAAGGTAGGAGAATTCCAAGATGAACCTGGAAGCCCCTGTGGTGAAGAAGGCAGGGCAGGGTTGCAGAGCTCTGGGGACAGCCCAGAAGACATGGAGATGAGGCTGGAGGGGATCCCACTGGCCAAAACATGGCCGACTCAAGCCACAGAATCAAGTCCTGCCAGTAACAGATCATAACCCTGCGTTAGGATCCCTGAGAACTCACTCAAAATAAATAAACAAATAAATAAGCACTAACAAGCACACACAGCAGAATGCCAACTACTACCTGTAGATGGAATGAAAAAGCTCCCACATCACCACTGTTCAACTGCCGTAGTGAGAACGGCTTTGGGTCAGAATCATCAACAGATTCTAAAATCAGTGGGTCAAGTTTTAACAAGGAGCAGGTTATTTAAAGTCTCAAATTATCTCCTTATAAATTACTTAACAAATTCAAACAGAAAAATGGTACCATGCCAGCAGAGAAACTTGGCAGCCACCACCCTGAGCACAGCCAGTGGTGGGACAGCCTCGTGGTGCACCACACCCTACTCAGGGCACACCCGCCTTCGGTGCTGTTCCAGCCAGAGGACCGACTCTGAGCCCAACTGCTGGCTTACTGCCAAGGCTACAGTATTGTCACAGTGAGATGCTGTGCAGGTTAAACTGAAGTCACAGACCACCTAAGCACCCTCCCAGAGTCACCAGGCACAACTCATGCATCAGAAATAAGCAGCAAAACAAGTGGACACGCCAGACAACAAAGGCAGTCCTGGGCTCCTGCAAGCTCCCGGGAAACCCTGAGGTGGGAATTAAAACACCGGGCGCACACTGCGGTTCTCACCCTGGACACACAAAATGCCTTTTCCCGGTAATGAAGCATTAAGGGTTCCACCAGAAGACCTAAAAATACAGAATGGCTCTTGCTGGCACTGATGGAAGGGAGAGGCCCCCAGAGCTGCTCTGGTGTGTGCCTGCCTGAACTGCACCCCAGTTTTCTGGGCCCAAGGAGGCCGAAGTCACATCACACTGGTCCCAGCCAGCACAGGTGCCAAGGTTGCAGCTCTGACACACATGACACTGGGTTCCCAAGCAATCATATGGCCTCCAGGCACCTGGGCTTTGGGCGGGCTCTGCAGACCCACCCGTGGGCTCCCAGGGAAGCACCAGGCGAAGGCAGCTTTCTGCTCACCGACATGATGTAGACCTCGTGCTGGGCAGGCTCAGGGAACTGAGGGTAGAGGTCCTGACCTGAGTTCTGGCCACCTCAGCTCTGATATCGGGGGTCCTGCCACCAGCAGGATAGGCGGCCCTGGACAGCGGGGCTGTTCCCTAGCATCAGCCACAGTTGGGGTGAGGGCACAACTCAGAGGGCGGAGCCTCAGAATCTCTTTCCCTGACTCCAGACTCCTCACCCAGCTTCCATCCAGATGCCCGAAGCATCCTTCAGAAAACACAGTGATTCAGCAGAAGGGTTTACAGCGTGTGCTGAATGTTCCTCCTCACGTCACTTTCACCTGCCCCACCACCACCCAGCCACCCCGCAGTCCTTCCACGGCTCCTGGTGTTTCTGAGGCCTCGGCCCATCTTAAATATTGTCACCAAGATGACCGGGAGAGATGGGCGATGTGTGCGCTCAGTGCAGTGGCCACAAAGTAGGCCCAGGGGACATTTCAACTGTTCCTTTTGCAAGATCTCTGGTAATCCCTTAAAAGGGAGACAAATGCTTGGCAATCAAAAATGCAATCCAAAGTTAACACCCCAAAAATCACAGCTCCTATGTCACCTGATTCTGCTCCCCATCCCCTGCCCCCACTGTAACATACTTTCTGGACTTGCCAACACTGGGGTTCTGTTGCATTTCACCTTTGGAGTTGCCAGTTCTAAGCACTGGACAAAAATCATTTCAGGGACATAATAGAAATTCAATGCAAAGGTTCCAAATGGACTAACCAAAGCAAAGAACATCTTGCAAACATTGGCCATGACTTCAACAGATTTTCAGAAGCATAACAAGCATGTATATACCCTTGCTAACATGGCGTGCTCTCCTTTGAGATCACATGGGAAAAATGTGTATTTAACAGTATGCCTATTAACAACTATTTCCGCAAAATAAAAAAGTACATTGTCTTTGACCATAACAAAAACTCTAGAAGACATTTTTACAATGGAAATCATTAGGAATTTAATTATTTCCATGTATATATATATTCTAGCTTTTCTACAATTATGGGGAATTACTTGCATAATAAAAATATTTTTTCAGTTAATACTAACTCTATAACAACTTTAAAAACACCTGTTTCAATAAAGTGGGCACTCAGAAGGGAGCTGACAGGGCTGAGTGGTCTCTCAAGTTTGCTTCCAGTGGCTTACACCCAGCCAGGCATGGGGACACCTGATCCAAGGAGGCTCCTCCACCTGTGGCTCCTGTGGCCATGGCCACATGTCCCCTCTGCTGCCCGGGGCTGGGCCAATGGCTCTGATGCACAGATCCACACACCAGGAACAGGCCTGCCTCCCCACAAGGAAAGCAACGCTGGGTCCCAGACAGATGAGGGCAACAACAGGCATGATCAGGCTGCAGGAGGGCCTCCCTTCTGCCCTCAGGGTCAAAGCTCAGCCCCTCTGGATCAAGACACAAAAATCTAGGCCTAGATATCAGCCGTGATTAAGCCAGCACGTGGTGGGATGTTCACATGAAGTAATGAAGCAAAGTAAAAGTCAAAGACACTTATTTTTAAGCAGTGGTGATGACACTCACACAGACGCTTACATACACGCACACGCTGTCTCTTACACACCCACCATCACTCATATTCCCCCACTGCTCTCACTAGTACTCACACAGTCTTACATACACGCACACTCCTGCATGTGCTGACACAGAACAGGGTGCAGAGAGGATGAGCCTCAGGCAGGAGGATGCCCAGAATGCAGGGGCCACCCCAGGGCCACCCCAGGACATGGGCCGCTTCACAAGGAAGGACTGCACGACCCTGCAGCCAGCAGCCATGCCACCCACCCAGTGGGTCGCTTTGTGCTGCTCAATAAAGTGAAATGATAGGTGGGTGGGAGGCTGGCTGACCAGCTGATCCTCATGTTCCCCAAAACCTCAGAGTAGAACCAAAGAAAAGAGAGGCACCCAGCACGTTCCAACGTCTGCAGACTTCAAAGTGTGCTGGCAGTGCCGACCCAGCAGCTGCCGTCCACGTGCAGCACGGGGTTCACCCCGAGCCTCAGGGGTTGCTCCAGATGGGAGCCTCGGCCCTGCCGCCTGGTCCGCACGAGCCACGACCGCGCCACACTCCCACAGGCTGGCCCACGGCTGCCCCTGCACACACGGGGGACCAGGAGGGCCTGAGCACCTTGGATGCAGGAAATGATGGGGCACAGGGGGGCAGGGTGGAGGCCCTGAGACCACCCTGCTAGATGCCCGCTGGCGGGGCGCCCAGCACCACCCTGCGGCGGCGCGCTCACGGGCTGGCGGGGCCGCTGCGGCGGCCGGCGGGCGGGAAGCCAGGGCCGGGTTACCGGAGGGTGCGGGGGAGGCCCTCCCGCAGGTGCCGCACGGTGGGGCCGGCCTCCCGGAGCATGGAGTCGAAGCTGTCCAGTCAGGCATCTGCTCAGCATCGTGTGGGTCACGCGATTGATTTCCAGGAGGCCATCCAGCTCCTACAGAACCAGAGACGGGGTGTGAGGGCAGAACCGGGCCTGGCACAGCGGCCTCCATCCCCTACACAGGCAGTGATGGTGGGAGCAGGGTGGGCAGGGCAGGGTGTGGGTGGTGAGGGGCTGCGCCGTGGGGCCCGAGGTCTAGGCCAGGAGCACACGGGGGCCTGGCTGGGGACACGCACTTGCTGCCCTCACCCCAGTTCAGCCCGTCCTCTCCACTGCTCCTGCAATGCCCTCCTTTTCATGATTGCCCCCTCAGGGCCACTGTCCTTTCTCCAGTGTGGTCACCTCCCCATTGTCCACTGCTGGCCTCCAACACCCTCACAGGGCAGAGAGCACTGGGATGTGTCCACAGCCACCCGCTGGCAGGCTGAATGTCAGGTGTTGGCCTGAGTCGGCATCCCTATATTCCAAAGCACAGCCTCACCACAGAGAGGCCCGCACATTCAGAGCCAGCCTCCCAGGCTGTTACACTGACTGTCCACAAACCTGCCCAGATCTGCACTAGCCACCACGCAGCCACCCGTCACATACAGCAACGGGGATATGGCTGGTCCAAACTGAGGTGCACCGTGCGTGAGACACACAAGATTTCAGAAACCAAATGTGAAAACAAAGAATGTAAGCCACCGACGACAGTGTTCTTTTATAATGATTGTGTGTTGAACTGTTCATTTGGGGGCATAGTGGGTTAAATAAAATACATTATTAAAATTAATGTCCCCTATTTCTTTTTCCTTTTCTAATGTGATGTTTAAAACAATCTCCACAGCCATATTCTACTTGTACTGGGCGGCATGGGTCTCGGTCAAATCCTCAACCAGTGGTTTTCATCTGAATCATGTAGGACCAAGGCCAGGGAAGATACTGTGGCCCAGACCAAGCCAGTCTGCAGGAAGGGCCCCTGGGGGCCTCCGATCCCGGACAGCCGCAGGATCCTGAGGAAGCGCTGGAGGGCTCAATCACCCCTGCCCCACAGAGATGCCCTCTGCTCTGAGGGTGCCCCAAGGGGACACCTGCACCCCAGAAGCTGCTTCTCAGGAACAAACAGTCTTCCTGGAGTCCTTGCCTGCATACTTTACTCTTGGAAGATTGAAATGGCACAGACTCCTTAATTTGCACTTCCTTCCCTGCTGGCGATCAGATTTTCTGTCCTTGATCACACTGCTCAGACACCCAGGGGACTTTCCTTCTTTAAAGTACAACACTTTCACTACAATAGTTCTTGGTATTGGCCACCTTGGGTCAGTTCTCCCAGGCATGTGATGTGAAAAGTGCACTCCATTTTTCATTTCATCAAAGTTAATTCTTGAGATAACATTTTTAATCTTTGTTCCATCTTGTTCCTTTGATTTTCATCCTCAGGGATGTCTATGTGTATTGGATCTTCACTGACCATCTTCTACGTGATTTTCTCTCAATCCTTTTTGTCTCTCCTTTTCTTTCTTTCTATCTTTTTTTCTTTCTATCTTTTTTTCTTTCTCTTTTTTTCTTTCTTTCTTTCTTTTTTCTTTCTTTCTTTCTTTCTTTCTTTCTTTCTTTCTTTCTTTCTTTCTTTCTTTCTTTCTTTCTTTCTTTCTTTCTTTTTTCTTTCTTTCTTTCTTTCTTTCTTTCTTTCTTTCTTTCTTTCTTTCTTTCTTTCTTTCTTGAGGTATAGTCAATTTACAATGTTGTGTCAATTTCTGGTGCACAGCACAATTCCTCAGTCATATATGAACATACACATATACTCATTTTCATATTCTCTTTCACCATGAGCTACTAACAGATATTGAATATATTTCCTTGTGCCATACAGTATAAACTTGTTTATCTGTTTTATATACACCAGTCAGAATCTGCAAATCTCAAACTCCCAGTTTCTCCCTTCCCACCTCCCTCTCCACTGGCAACCACAAGTCTGTATTCTATGTCTGTGAGTCTGTTTCTATTTTATATATAAGTTCATTTGTGTTTTTTTTTTTTATGGATCCACATATGGGTGATATCATATGGTATTTTTCTTTCTCTTTCTGGCTAACTTGACTAGAATGACATTCTCCAGGTCCATCCATGTTGCTGCAAATTATTTTATCATTTTTAATGGATGAGTAGTATTTCATTGTATAAATATTTCACAACTTCTATATCCAGTCATCTGTTGATGGACATTTAGGCTGTTTCCATGTCTTGGTGAATGTAAATAATGCTGTTATGAACACTGGGGTGCAGGTGTCTTTTTGAAGTAGGGTTACCTCTGGATGTATGCCCAGGAGTGGAATTACTGAGTCATATGGTAAGTCTATTTTTAGTCTTTTGAGGAATCTCCATACTCTTTTCCACAATGGCTGCACCAAACTACAGTCCCACCAGCAGCGTAGGGGGGTTCCCTTTTCTCCACAGCCTCTCCAGCATTTATTGTTGGTGGACTTTTGAATGATGGTCATTCTGGCTGGTGTGAGGTGATACCTCATTGTAGTTTTGATTTGCATTTCCCTGATAATTAGTGATGTTGAGCATTTTTTCATGTGCCTATTGGTCATTTGTATGTGTTCATAGAAGAATTGCTTGTTTTGGTCTTCTGCCCATTTTTGGCTGTATATAATCATGATCCCATGGCTCCAGAAAAGCAGGTAAAACACAAAATAATCAGCCCCTCAAGCTGTGACTTGAGGGAAAAAAAAACACTGGTCTCAGGGACAAGGAAAAAAAGAAGTCACCCACATTATATCACAGAAAAAACAACAACAGGACAGAGAAGAGCAACATAACCATGAACATGACATTGTCCAAACATATGAGAGCAACAAAACAAAACAAACAAACAAAAAGACAAGACAACCCAATTGAGGAGGAAACAATCCCGGACAAAGTGCTAATTTTCTTCAGTACAGAAGCTCTGTGGTTCTGCAGCAGGAAAAGGACCTGAATTTTTGGATATGTATTTTGAAGAATTTAGCAGTAAAGTGCCATGCATAATTTTCATTGAAGTGATTCATGACAGGACAGAAATGAAAAAGGACACAAATTAATATCACTTTCCACTTCTGGCTATAATGGAGGAAAAGGGACTCACTTTAACCTACCACCATAAATAATTAGAAAACTAGAAAAACTATATGGGAGGAAAAAGAAATGAGGTTAAGAGCTACAACTGGCCCGATGTACTACCTAAGAGCAGTTTCTGGGTCAATGTGAGGGTGAAAGAACCCAGACAGAGGCTGCTGCTCTCACCAAATTGAGGAGCCAGATACCTGAGTCCAGAGAGGGCAGGCATTTAGGATTTGTGGGTCAGGGTATGAACGAAGAGGAAGCCACACAGAAAGGGAGCCCAGAGAGACTCAGAGGGATCCCCTTACATGTCTGGCTGAGCACAAATCTGATCATGTGAGCGAATCAACTATCCCAGGTCAGAAAATAAACCACAAAGAAAGTAAGCAGAGGATTCTTCAAATCTTATACAGAGGTCAGAAGTGTTCATACTCCCACCAGCCAGAGAAGACAGACCTGTAATACATGGAGCACTGGGTAAAGTCTTCAGAAAACCATCACCTTATTCATGGGGTAAAATTAGCCATGAACTAAAGGTTGTTCTGGACTTACCCTAACAAACTCTAAAGGCCATCTTCCAAAGGATTTGACTCATTCCAAGTAGTTTAATTTCTCACCCCTCCAAAAAATATGACAGTGTTTAAAGAAGAGACAAAATCAAACACAGAAAAACAGTAAAATCAATAATGATCTGCAACCAATCAGAAATTACTATGCATGTGACGAATCAGGAAAATATTTTTTCTCCAATTTCTAGAGGGAAAAAAAGCAGACATTAGAAACAAATTATAGAGATGATGGACTCCGTATACAAACAAGTTAAAAGTTATTATAAACATGTTATAAGAACATTATAAAAACATACAGGTAAACAAACATGATGGGGGAAAAGTGAAAGATAAAATTCCGTCTATAGATCCAAGAAACTCAACAAATCCTAAGCAGGATAAATATAAAAGAAAACCATTCAGAGGCAAGTCATGGGCAAACGGCTGAAATCTAGGGACGAAAAACCTTAAAATCAGCTGTGGGCGGGTTAGGACCAAAGGAGCTAGAGAAAAAGACATTACACACAGAGGAACAAAGGTGTCAAAGACAGCATGACTCGACATAAGTCACAAGGTAGTTTAGCAACATGTTTAAAGTACAAGGAAAAAAATCTCAACCTAAGATTCTATACCCAGTGAAAATATCTTTCACAAATGAAGATGAAAGAAAAAAAGTAAAACGAACCGTTTCAGACTCAAAGATGACAATTCATCACCAGTAGCCCTGCTTGAGGAAATGTTAAAAGTTTTTCAGGCAGAAGGAATAATCCAGCTGGAAATCTGTGTTGACACAAAGAATAGTGCCAGAAATAATGAATATATGAGAAAATTTAAAAATTTCTTTTCTCATTTTTAAAATCTCTTTCAGAGTTAAGTGACTGTACTTAAAAAGACACTACGTAATGTGGCATTTATGATGCACATACAATTAAAATGTATGACGACACAGCGTGATGGAGGGGAGGAGAAACAGAAGCATACCACACATCAAGGGGCATTTTACCTGAAGGTATACACTGGTAACTTACAAATGTACGCTGTACATCCAGGCACAGCTTCTAAAAATATATAGTAAATAGGTATATTAAATAAACCAAGAGAAGAGATAAAATGCGATTATTTTTAAAGCAAATTAATCTCAAAGTATGTAGGAAATGAGATGTAACAAAGGACTATGAACAGAGGAACTAACAGAAAAATAGTAGGATGGTAGTTTTAAACTCAATCATGTAAATAATTACATTTAAAGTAAATGATCTGAACATATTAATTAAATGACAGAAAGTAATTTTCTTATTTTTCAAAAAAGAAAATGTAAACATGTGCTGTCTAAAAGGCACTTTAAACACACACAAAAAGATGAGTCAAAGGAAAAGAGTTGGGGAAGTTACACCATACAAACACTAACCCAAAACTAGCCCAGAGGGGCTGCAGTGTTATCAAAGTGAATTCAAAACAACCAACTCCACCCCCCAAATCTGAGGGATAAAGACAGACATTTGATAACGCATCCAAAGGCTGTAACAGTCCTAAGTGTGTATCAAATAACAGAGCTTCAAAGTACATGAAGAAAAAGCTGACAGAAATTCAAGTAGACAAATCTGTAATTATAGTTGGAAATCACAACAGTCCTCACTGAACAAGAGAACAAAAAACAAGGATTGAACACTAGTGGTGTCCTGTCAAGTGTCCCCCCATCTTGTGTCACTGGTCACACCCTCTGCCCCACTCGTGATCCAGGCCACGGTGCTCAGCCCAGCTTTGCTCAGCAACTGCTCTGTGTAACAAAAAGATGTCTGCACTACCCACCTTGTGGCACCCGGGAGAGGAAGGTAAATTTCAGATCTGCTCAGCCTCCCAGGGCTGCGGGAAGTGGGCCCAGATGCCTACCGCTCCTTGTCATTCACCATGTTGTTGAATGCTCAGCGTCAGTGGCCAGTTATTAGTGTTCTCCCAGGCTCCTGTCTCACACCTAGTACTTAGTAGATGTTCACATGCTTTCCCTAGGGCCGCCTTAACAAGTTACAACCAACTAGGGGGCTTAAAACAGCACAAATTCATTTCTTTCATAGTCCTGAACCCAGAATCCAGCAGCGTGGGGTCATCAGAGTCACATCACTTCCGGAGGCTCGGAGAGAATCACTCCGTGATGTGGAGGGTAACCGTCATCCACCTGTCTTCCTGGCCTCTCTTCCCCATGTGTCTGTGCATCAGTCTCTGTTCTCTTATAAAGACACCAGTGGTTGAATTAAGGGCCCACCCTAGCCCAGTATGGCCTCATTTTAACTTACATCCTAATTATATCTGCAAAGACTGTCTTTTTAAATACGATGTGACTCTTGGGAGGACACTGTTCAACCCAGGACAGTGATGGATAAACATGAGAACCGCTGGGTTCCCTGATGTCACCTCCACACATCCTGCTGCTGATTTGAAGACTTGGGTCAAGCTCACCCATGAATGTCCACACGCCTGTTCACCCAACTTCCCCAAAGCATGAAATTAGACAGTAAGACATATTCTTCTGGATTAAGACACTGAGAGCTGACGAAATGCAAACATTCTTAACTCTTTAGTTTGACTGAAAGGTGAGACATTTTCATTGAGATAGTAACTGAGGCAAGCCTCAGTTGAAAGGAAATGTTCACTAAGAAGGAAGCACTGGGAGAGGGTGGGAGGAGCTTCGACTCCAGGGAAAAGGAGAGGAAGGGAAATATAGTGAAGCCCAAAGAAAAACATAACCAGCTTTAGAGTTTTGCTTAAGGTGGACCCATTGAGAGGAGTTCATAAAGTTACACAGAGAGAAGACTGGTCAGAGGTCCAGCAGCCACACTTAGGTTCTCGGAGGGCCTGGAAGACCTGCCACTCCCCACGCCGGCACACTTTCCTGGTGAGCCAGAGCATCTGTTCACTCAGCGGGCGCTGTTCAACACTCCCGTGGGCGCCGCCCCCCACTTGTCATGCGGAAGCTGCGGGGCCCTGACGGGATGATTACGGCAGTGGGGCTTGGAGGTGCCGACACCATGCTGGACACAGGACTCAGTAATTCCCTCATTTACTCTAACCCTCACAACCCCTTTATGACGTTGATTCCTTTACTGTTTCCCTGTTTGACAGATAAGGAAGCTGAGGTTGGAAGAGGAGTGACTTTTCAAATACTAATTACTGGTGATGGAGGTGGGGCCCAGGTCATCCATCTCCAAAGCATAAAGACCTTAACACACAGAGGATCCAAGAAAATGGACATAGACTCTGATGGCCGACGCTTTTCCACTTGGTTTTTTCTTCATCTTGTTTACCAAGGTGTTTGCACTTTCTTACTTGAAATGTTAAGACTACCTTGACCTCCTTGCAAATTACCAGCTGGATAGAAGGTCAGATGCCAGATGGTCCCAAGGTCCCTCTGACCCTATGACATTGTGAACTGCTATAAATAACAGCCAGATACACTTCAAGCTTCCGCTTCAAAAGGATAAGCCTGCACGTTATGTTCAGTCACTGACTCCCAACAGCATAGGCTGCCATCTCCCAGCTGACCCCCCCTTTGGTGGATATGTAGAAAAATGATGTAAGCCAAACCAGAGCTTGGGCTCCAATGACATACCTTATATGGATGGTATTTACGTACTTTACATGCTTTTTAGTAAACTCATGAGTGTCCCGTTTCCTAAACTCCAGGTAGTAGAAATGAAAACTTGCAACATAATGGAAAACTTTGGAACTGAAAGTTGACTCACACTCCCCCTCCTACATAAAACTCTGCTCTGCTCTGCAGACGGTGAGGAAAACTGATGATGCAATAAGTGTAGTTCCGTCCCTAAAATCACTTGTGACTTCATCGATGAGATAATATACAGAGAAGAAATCAAAAAGCCAGCATTAATACGTTAGTGCTTTGATAAGCTCTGTGGGGATTGTCTCAGGCTGAGCTCCCCCAGAAGCAGATCCTAAGACAAAGACGTGTGTGCAAGCCTGTTTAGGGTATGTTGTTAGGAAGTTCCTGGGGGAAGGAAAAGTAAAAAGTGGAAAATGCTATTTCAAGTGAAATGAAAAGAATTCACCAGCCCCTGCTTATACCATGAGGGCAGGCACAAAACGCCACCTTTCCTATGATTTCACTCATAGGGAACACCCAGGAGAGGTAAAGACCCCTAGAGAGGAAGAGGACTCAGGGTTGTCAGGGGCTGGGGGAGGAAGGAAGGGGAGTGCTCGCTTTGGGTCCAGGGTTTTATTTTGAGGAAAGAAATAGCATAAAACTCGATGGTAGTGATGGTCGCACAGCATGTGAATGCACTTAATGCTCCTGAATTGCACAATTAAAAAGGGAAAAAAATCTATATTTTATTAAAGGAAATGGAAAATGGAAAAATAAAGGATGCCATAAATGATGTGAAACAAACAAACTAAACTAAAGAAGAACAAAACAAAAACAACTTCAGGGGTAGGAAATTCAAGTTCGGGTGGGGGAGGGGATTCATGGTGGGATTTTGGAGAAGAAGGTGTAGGTGGGGGCAGAGGGGGCTCAGCCCTAGGGGATGATGATGCCTGAAATGGTTCTCCACTGCCCAGTGGTCCAGGTGCAGGTGCAGGAGCTGCAGGATCTTCAGGAGCAGCAGGATCTTGAAGTTCAGCAGGAGCAGCAGGAGGGAGCTCGCGGTCTCCTGCTGGATACTGGTGGTCCTGTTTTTGGTCTCTGGCATCTTCCCCTGCCCCCGCCTGCTCTGGACCTGTAACTGTTGGACGTGGAGAGAGCTTTAAGTCTAGTGGAAGTGCTCATGCTGTGAGAGAGGAAAAATGTACCCACGTGCCTCTTTCGATGTGACTTTTCAAGGACAGAAATCTTCCCAGAGCTTTGCAGACAGCTCCCACCCAGCAAGTGCCCACAGGATGTTTTCTGTGACTGAATTCTTCCAGACAGGTGGTCTGAGGACAGTCTTTGCTCTGGTCCCAACAGCAGCCTTTGGGGACGCCTCCCTATGTGGCCCAGCCCTCGGACCTCCCTCACCTACACACATGCACCAGCCCCGCCATTCTAACCTTTGGGCTCTGCTTTGGGGGGCTCCTGGTCCTCTACCTGACTCCCCGGGAGGTGGGCACGGTGCTCCAGGTCAGAGCCGGGGGTGCTGAGCTGCCCCTCAGCCCCAGACAAGGTCCTGGGGAGAGACCTGGGTGGTGTCTGGGCAGGAGGCCATGGTGGTGTGGAGCCCTCTGTATCCAGACTCATCCAGAGCCTGCGCTGGCCCTTCAAAGTGTGGCACACCAGCCCCTCACTCGGGGAGGTGGCATGGGTGTCCTGGTTCCCTGGATCCTGCGGTGTCTGGCTCTGCAAAGACAGTGACTGGCAGCCGGCCCGGCCCGGAGGTCTCAGAGCCCTGCCCGGCCAGGGCCACTCCTGCTTCTGCCCTACTCGACCCTCTACTGCTAGATCAGACTGGGTCCTTGGTCAACTGATTCACCCGGGAGGCAAGAGAAACACCCAGAGGGCATGGGCGCCACCTCGGGCAGCAGGGCCCTACCCTGGCTCTCCACAATCCTGCCTGCCAGCTTGGACCCGGGTTGTGGATGTGACCGGCCCCCCAGGGCTCTGACCCTTCCTCAGCCTGCTCTTGCTTGAGGCAGGACCCCCCCCAACATGACTGCCCCACCTCCACCAGTCAGGAAGGGGCTGTGGGGCTACCCGGGTGGGATCTGAGTGGTGGCCTGGCCTGGGCTGGCCTGCTCTGGGCCTCCCTGTGTTACCTTTCGTCCCTCTGGCCAAAAGGCCAGAGGCGCCTGAGGTGAGACCTGAACCACTGTCTGCACTGTTGACAAAGGCCGTCACTGCGGGCTCTCCGAGGGCCGCTACCTCAGGATCTCGGGGTGCAGCAGAACATGTCTTGAGTTGAGCTGAATTGACCAACCAAGTGAGCTAAGGGGGCTTCTCTACAGAGCAGGTGCCTGGTGACCTAGGTTCCAAGTTCTGTTGGGTTCTATTGCCAGGGAAGTGAGGTGACTTCCTGGGGTCCCCTTCCCCAAGCTTCCTCCTTACACAGAGCTCCCCAAGGGCCTCTCTGAGCCGCCGATGGCTCACTTCCCACCCCATGCCATGTCTACACACAGTGACACCAACTCGGCCCTCCTTATAGTGCTGGGGAGGCCTGGATGCAGCCAGGCCCGCAGCTCTCAGGACCGAGCTGGGTTCAGACCTGGCTCCCCCACTAGCAGTGCTGTCACCCTGGACAAGCCACCTGCCTCTCAGGGTCTCTCCAGTTCCCCCATCAGCCCAGTGGGCATCATTCTGGCTCCTGCTTCCTGGGGGAGCCATCCTGTCTCTAGACCCATAAACACCTACCACACCTGTCAGCCCTGTGGCCTGGCTTCACAGGGAGCTCATGCACAGACTGAGCAAAGGAAAGGCCCCACAGAGGGCTGGTGGGGCACAGGGCACACCCCACACAGGCCGGGGTCTGCCCTGTGCTCTGGGGAAAGTCACCCTCCTTGCCGCCTGCTTCCCAGCTCCCTGTTGGCGGGTTGAAATTAAACACAACTCTGACATCATCCGTTCCGGCATGCAAACTCCTAGATCATTCTGTCGTGTCAGATTCAGGCCCAGTGTCCCATCTCGGCCTCTGGGGTGGGCTGCCCCACAGTGGCTCCCTGCTTTTTTACCTTCTGGTCACACATCCTTGTGTGATTCCAACACACTCCTCTGCAGGGTGGTGGACACTGGGACCAGGTTCTGACATGTAGACTGACTTGTGAAAATGTGTGTGACTTCCACTCATTCCCATCTCCAGTGTTCATTCTCTCTCTTTCAGTGCCTCTCTGTCTGTCTTCTGTCTCTCTTTGTCTCTCTGTGTTTCAGTCTGCCTGTCTCTTTCCTCTATGAATGTGTGTATATATTTATGTGTATATGTGTGTATTTATGTGTGTGTATTTTTAGAACCCAGGGCAGGTCACTGCTGAAAATGCCTTGATGACATACTGATTGTTTTAAATTCATGTTACTGAAGAAAAAACATCTTTGAAAGTTGTGCAAGCACTTTGATGGGGTCAGCTCTAAGGATCAGCACTGCTGGGGAAGGGATGCACCTGTGGCCATTTGATGACTCCTGTACCCTGTTCCCCCAGAGAGGAGTGTCTGTTCACTCTTCCCTCTAGGGGATCTGCTGCGGCCTCTGCCTCCTCACGTTGTCACCAGGGCTGGTTGTCACCAGGCTAAAGCCCTGCCAGTGTGATGGTGACCAGCATTGCCTCGCAGGGGGTCTGTGTGCATGTGTCCTCACCTGAGAGTCGAGCATCTCTAACACACACTGGCCACCTGCACTGCCTCTCATTGGAACTGCTTGTGTGTGTTCTGTTTCTTTTCAGAACACTGGGTTTTGAGAGGTTTTTAGACCTCATGTGTGTGAAAACTTTCTCTGACCTCGGGTCATGAACAATGTTTTTTCCAGGTTGTAATTTGTCTTTACAGCTGTCTTTCTTGGTCTTTGTTTGTTTTTTGGTTTTATTTTGCCACAGGAAGAGCTAAGCATCTCCCTCTGGCTCTGGTTTCACACTTAGAACAGCAGTGCCTACCCCAAAATTATGCACATAGTTACTAAAAAGGCTTCATTTAGTATGTCTCATCTATAATCAATCTGGATTTTCCTCTGAAAATACAAAAATGCTAATTCATTTAAAAACAAAAAAATTCACCCGTCCCAGCTTAAGATATGTGGGCAGAAAAAAAAAAGCCACCTTTTACTATTTCATTGATAGGGAAACTCCAGAATAGGTAAAGACGGAGAAAGGGGATGAGGGCTTGTCACGGGCTGGGGGAGGGAGGATGTGGGGTGAGCTTTGGATACAAGCTTTTACTTTGAGGAAGGAAATAGTCTGAAACCAGACAGAGGTGCTGATCTCACAGCATTGTGAGTGCACTTAATGCTCCTAAACTGCACAACTTAAAATGGGAAAAGGCTAAACTTAATTCTTGTAGACTTAAACCATAAAAATAGATGATACATAATAGAAAAGAACAAATCTGACTCCATATTAGATCTCTTCCTGTGGCTTTAACCCTGTGCCCTGTTTTCTAGGCTTAGTCTCGTCTGTCTGGTAAACAGGAGAGCCTGTTCTCAAGGCTCTGATCTTTAAGCAGATTAACACTTTTGCACTGATACAAAGACAGCAAGTTGCCGAATAGAAAGTAGCTTGTTTTGTTAGAGGTTTTACAGGGGGCACCATGACTTGACCCATGTGGACAGCTGTAGACCAAGAACATGGCCTACTAATGTCCTGGAGAACCATCTTCCCCAAGTCAGACTTTAGTCTCCTTTTCTACTAAAAAGGGGAGGGGCTGTGGTTGGTTGTTGCAAACTTCTTAGTGCAGGAATTCTTTGTTTTTGGAATCCTTTGCAGCTGTCCATGTGGGTCAGGTTATGGTGCCCCTGTAAATCCTCCAACAAAACAAAGGTTATTCCCTATTCTGCAACTTGTTATCTTTATAGGAGTGCAAAAGTGTTCATATCCTTAAAGGTCAGAGCCCTGAGAATAGGCTGTCCTGTATATTTCAGGCTAAAGGCAACATTGTTTTACAAAAGCTGCAGAGCTAGTGAGACTAAGCCTAGAAAACAGGGCACAGGGTAGAAGGAAAAGGAACAGATTTAGTAGTCAGATTTGTTTTTTTCTACTATAGTGCCTTTTGGTGAGAGGTAAGAGGTTGTTTCCAGGTGGGTCCTCCTCTGCCCAGGCTGGGGTTCAGGCAGGAGCCCTGCCAGGTTCACCATGACTGTGGACCTGATCTCCCACAGAGAAAGTAACAATTACCAGTGATTAAAATTACCTGTCAAAGTCCCTTCAATTGCCTGTAAACTATATGGCGGGGCGGAGGCGGACAAGGAACTTCTCATTGGCCCATCAACAGTCTCCCCAGTGCAAGGGACCAGCGTCATGACTGGTTCCAAGGTGGCCTGGCTAGTGCAGCTGCCTGCTTGGCTCTCCAGCCTTGGGCTCCCAACAAGGACACTTTCAAATCTCCTGTCCCTTTTCCCTCTGCCACGGCGTGAATGAACGTGGTCCCTGCAACCACCTGGGCTGAGCTCAGGCCACACACATAGCCCGATTCACACAGCCCACTGCCTACTGTCCATCTCCAGGCTCAGCTGCACCCTTACCCTCTCACAGGTTCCTGTGCCTCCACTCTCAGGGTCCGGATCACCATCCGGGCCACCCAAGGCCCACAGGCCAGTGGCAGGCAGCCCAGGACCACCCTGACCCCCAGGCTCAGATGAGGCACGGTGTGGGGGTTAGAGTGCCTGAGCTGGAATTGGAACTGCCCCCAGCCTGGCCTGCTGTGCCCTGTAGCCTCAGACTGTGCTGTGCACACTAGGCCAGATCCCCACTGGTGGCAGTCACCATGGTGACCAGAGCCCAGACTTCATCGCCCCACTCACGGGGTAAGGGGTGAGGGTGTCAGCTCCAGGTAGGGGTGCACTCTGAGTGAGGGGGATCCCGCAGTTAGGACAGGCTGAGGGGTGAAGGGGACCATATCAGAATGTTGGGGGTCCTGCAGTGAGGCATGAGGAGTATGCTTGGGGTTTGAGGGCCAAAGGTTAGTACTAGCAGGGTGGAGTGTGGGGGTAGGGACCTCCTTGTGACAAGAAGCCCCGTCGTGGGGGTGCAGTCTGAGACTGGGCCTGGCTGGAGGTTGGGGGGCAAGCAAGGGGAGTGGGGCTGGGGTGTGTGGCCTGGCCCAGGGCCGGTGGTGGTCCTGGTTGAGCCAGGACCTGGTCGGTGACGGAGTGGGGTCATTGGGGATGGAGACCCAGCAGGGCGGGCAGAGGGGTGGGCCCGCTCTACTGACCTAGCCCGCCCCTGCCGGCTGGGCCCCACTCACAGAGAACCAGACAGTGGGAGCCCCACCCCGAGCGTCCGCGCTGCAGGCCTGAGGAGGAGGGGTGCAGATGCGCAGATGCCTGACCCCGCCCGGCCTGTGTCGAAGCCGGACGGGAGCCGGATGCTATTGGACCAGCTCCTGAGGAGGAACGAGGCTTGGGGTCTGGGCCGCTGCTTGCCGTCGCCTCCGCTGCCATTGCTGGGCAGGTAAGGGGGTGCTGGTGGGGGCGTGTAGGTCAGGGAGCCGGCGGGTGAGGCCTGGGCTGCCCAGCTGGGGAGGAGCACAGGGAGGGGTGCATGGGTGAGGCCCAGCCACGCTGACCGTTAGGACCCTGAGGCTGGTGTGGGCCGCCACCATAGTTCGTGGTGCCTTCGCCCAGTTAGTAGTCCCTGAACCCCGTTTCTTTGCTGCCGCTTGTACCAGGGTTTGGGTAAGCGGGTGCAGCCCCGGGAGGTGGGAGGGCACTAGAAGGCCCTGGAGCACTACCCTCCGGCCCTCAGATCATGGCTTGCTCGCGGGAGACAGGTGCGGGGCTGTCAGGGGCCAGGGGTGGCAGTACCCTGGCAGCAGCAGGGAGAGGGGTCTGCTCCTGGGAACTGTCAAGTTGCTCCCATCTACCCCACGGCCTGTCCTGGGGGCGGCCTCTAAAGCCCCAGGTTTGCAGGACTCAGGTTACAGGTCAGTCTGCTTTTGGGAGGAGGGCACGGTGCGGTGAGTGTGCGAGGGCGGTGGTAGCGACAGCGGAAAGTGGCAGCAAATCCCCGTGCTTGCACAGGGCAGCCCCAGTCCCACCATCGCCGCCTCCATCCCCTGACAGCACAGCTGCTGCTTTCCAGGAGCAGGCTGACCTGTAAACTGAGTCCCGCGATCCTGGGTTATCAGAGGCCGAGACCAGGACAGGCCACAGGGGAGTTTGAAACAAATCCATAGACTTGCATGGGCAGACCCCTAAACCCCTGGTTGTTTCTGCTGCCTGTGACCACACCGAGCCCGCCTCCCGGGAGCAGGCTGACCTGGGGACATGCCTGGGACAGTAGAGTCTGCCTCCAGGCCATGCTGCAGGGAAGATGGGGACAAATCGACCAGTTTGCCAAGGGCAGTGCCCCTCTCCCTGCCACAGCCCCAAGTTCATGGGACACTTTTCCAGGTCAGTTGGCTCCGGAAGGCAGGTGCGGTTGCGGTTAGAGGGTGGCGGGGGGAGGGGTGCTGACCCTCCTCCAGGTGGCAAGTGGACTTGCTCCATCTCCCAGGGGCCTGTCCTGGGGGCGGCCTCTGCTGCCCCAGGTTCACAGGAAGCATGTGTTCATGTCAGCCTGCTCCTGGGAGGAGGGTGCAGTGTGGTCAGGAGGCAGTGTCAGCATCAGGAAAGAACTTTAGGAGGACCGGGCTCTAGCCTAGGGTAACTCACTCTCCTTCTTTCTTCTCTTGCTTCCTCAGTTGGTGGCTGTAGTGGCTTTTCCAGTATAGGTTACTACCAGATTTTGAACATAGGTTTCTGTGGTATACAGAAGAAACTTAAAAAAAACTGTTGTACATTTAGTGGCTAATATTTGTAAATCTCAAACTCCCAGATTTATCCCTTCCCACCCCATTTCCCTGGTAACCATAAGATTGTTAACCAAGTCTGTGAACCTGTTTCTGTTCTGTAGATGAGTTCATAGTGTTGTCCTTTTTTTGATTGCACATCTGAGTCATATCATTTGGTATTTTTCTCTTTCTGGCTCACTTCACTAAGAATGATGATCTCTAGGTCCATCCATATTGCTGCAAATAGCACTCTTTTAACCTTTTTAATGGCAGAGTAGTATTCCATTGTATAAATACACTAGTTCATCTTCATCCAGTCACCTGTTTCTTCATTTAGGTTGCTTCCACGTTTTGGCTATTATATATATAGTGGTGCTATGAATACTGGGGTGCAGGTACCTTTTTGCATTGGAGTTTCCTCTGAATATATACCCAGAAGTGGGATTGCTGGATCATAGTGTAAGTCTATTTTTAGTTTTTTGAGGAAATTCCATACTGTTTTCCATAATGGCTACACCAAACTACATTCCTGCCAGCAGTGTAAGAGTTCCCTTTTCTCCACACCCTCTTCAGCATTTATCATGCATGAACTTTGAAGTGACAGCCATTCTGACTGGTGTTTTGTAGTTTTGATTTCCATTTCTCTGGTAATTAGTGATACTGAGCATTTTTACATGTGCCTATTGGCCATTTGTAGTCTTCATTGCAGAATTGCTTCTTTAGGTCTTCTGCCCATTGTTGGATTGGGTTGCTTGTTTTTTGTTATTAAATTTTATGAACTGTTTATATATTCTGGGAATTAAGTGTTTATCAGTTGAATCATTTACAGATACTGTCTCCCATTCTGTAGGTTGTCGTTTTGTTTTGCTTATGGTTTCCTTTGCTGTGCAGTTTCCTTTGCTATAAGTTTAATTAGCCTTTATGTTTAACAGCTCATACATCTTAATAACAAAAAACAAACAGCCCAATTCAAACTGGGCAAAGACATAAACAAGCGATTCTCCAGTGAAGACATACAAATGGCCAATAGGCACATGAAAAAATGCTCAGTGTTGCTAATTATCAAGGAAATACAAGTTAAAACTAGATAAGTTATCATCTCACACCAATTAGAATGGCCATCATGCAAAAGTCATTGCATATGTCATTCAAAAATCATAGCACACATCATTAATTTTGGGGGCTTTTTCTGCTAGTCACACTCGAGTTTAAATTCCAACCCAGCTACTGGCTGTAAAAAACCAGGGAATTGTGTCCAGTGAATACATATCTGTATTTGTCATTTTCCCTCATCAGGGTGGTTTCTCTTTCATATATGAAATGATAAGCATATAATTTACATTGATTTTTATGCATACATTCACATATAATAGCCACAAAATACAAGGCCACTTAAAAAAAATACTCCTTTTTTCTTACCGTAGAATGTGTTCAAACCTTTAGCAGCAGATTCAGCAGTTATAGGGTTAACAGTACAGCTGCCACCCCTCCCTGTCCTGGAGCCTCACAGGGACACTGCGAGGCTGAAGAAAAGATTTTTTCCTCCAGTTTATCTAAAGCTTTTCTTCAGTCCTGGGATTGTTTTAATATATAATTTATTCATTTTTTAATGGAGGTACTGGGGATTGAACCCAGGACCTCATGCGCACCCTGCGCCACTGAGCAACACTCTCCCCGGCCAGGCCTGGAATTGAATAACCTTTACTTCTCCCTCTTGGAGGAGAGAGGGACACAAACTTTAACATTTTTGACCCACCCGGGTCCATCTTTCGGAATGTTGGGGTGCTTTTTCCTCCCACCTGGGGGGAGAAGGGAGACCACGGGGTCACCAGGGGTGCACTTTCCCTCACTGAGGCCAGCAGGCCGACTCCTGGGGTTGCATTTACTGATTTCAAATACATTGGTGCATTCTACTTCTCTCACCTGACAGCTTAGCTTCCGTTTTATACTGTGGATGATTGCGTGGCCACCAGGGACCAGATTCATCGTGTCCCACCCTTTATTCTTCCTTTTACTGAACAAGGCTTTTGCAATACTTGACTGAGTCAGGGCTGTTCTAGAGAATCCCAGCTCTGCCCTCCCTGTTCCTGAGCGCACTCCCAGGTTCAGTGATTCACTAACAAGCCTCACAGGACTCTAGATATGGTCATCCTCAGGGCTGAGATTTAGTATAGTGAAAGAGAAGAAAGGAAA
This sequence comes from Camelus bactrianus, assembly GCF_048773025.1. Lineage (NCBI taxonomy): Eukaryota > Metazoa > Chordata > Mammalia > Artiodactyla > Camelidae > Camelus > Camelus bactrianus. Next base: position 347,060 of record NC_133553.1, read on the forward strand.
ATCAGCAAAGGGAGAAGGCATGTGGGCAACGTCTGGGGGAAACCAGACGGACGTCCTCTCCCAGGGGAGACGCACAGGATGCCCTTCGTCCCCCCAGCAAGGCGCTGTGAGCACACATGTGAAGTATCGTCTTCGCGGGCACAGTGGTGAGACTCGGTGCCCTGGGCTTTCAGTGAGGCGGGTCGTGTAGGCACGTCTGCCTGGCGCTCAGGTAAGTTCCAGCCCCTGGAAGGAAGCAGGTTTCAGCAGACACCATGTGGGCTATGCAGACAGTTGAGGCCCAGGGACGCATTCTTGGCAGTTAGGGGATGGTGGGAGCCCTCGCAAAATCCAGGTTATCAGAGGCCACTGGAGGGCAGCCTTGCAAGCAGGTCTTCCCAAGGACAGCAGTCTCGGGCCTGCTCTGTTAGCTTGTCTGTTCCCAGTACCGTAATTAAAGCTGGCTCATGTCTCACTGTTACACAGTGAGGTGGTTATCTTTTTTCTATTGTAATAAAAATACGTGATGCATGTTTTTCTTTTTTTTAAATATTCTATTTGTTCGTTTTTTTTAAAATTTATATATCTACATCTACCTATTGTTTTTTGCAGGGGGTAATTAGGTTTCTTTATTTTAATGGAGGTCCCAGGGCTTGTTGAACCCGTTGCCGCCTGTGTGCTGAGTGTGCCCTCTGCCGCTGAGCTGACCTCCACCTCAGTGCGTGTCTTTCTAACTTTAGAGCATTTTGTTTTTTAAGGAGCAGGTCGTAATCCCTAGAAAGAGAGTAAATGTCTTTTCTGAGTAGCTTTTTTTTATCTTTTACAACTTCTGATACACATTTAGATATTTTGTCCTCCCCTTGCGTTTTCCAAAATTTAATTCTCATCAGCAAATTTTTCATAGTATTTATTGTACTGATTAAAAACATACACTATGGAGTCTTTAAAGTTACTATCTTCATTAATACTTAATAATTATTTTAAAGATATATTAAGATTAGGAAACTGTGACTCCTGATTGGCTCAGCTGCTGTTTTTGGTGCTCCGATAGGCCCCAGCTGTGATAATGTTGAAGAAGCCGTGAACACGTCTGCCCGAGGATCTCCCGCTACAGTTCTGGGAGAGACTCGGAAGGAAACAGCCCCGGTGCAGCTCCCGGTTTCTGGCCTGGAGCTGACTGCCATGATGAAGATCGGAACCAGGGTCATGAGAGGCGTGGACTGGAAATGGGGCGATCAGGTGCTTAGAGATTTGACCCAAACACATGAGCTGCATGTTAGTCATATTCTGCACATCCTGGCTGGATGGAACCTGGAGTCAGTCCCTACCTTTTCTCAGGATGTGTGTGACTGACTCATGACAAAGTACCAACTCCGAGGCAGGTGACTAGAGGCTCCAAACAAGGAGGGAGCAGCAGTGGCCTGTCGTGGGGCCCCGATCAGGTCTGTGAGGAGTGGGGACTGTTTTCAGAGAACTCCTGGCATGGGCTCAACTAGGGGTGCAGCCCAAAACGAGACAGTGAGCAGGAGAGAGCGCACCTTATCCGAATAATTGGGTCGAGAAAGCTCTGGCGTGGCCTCTATGAGCTGATGGCCACATGCCTGTCAGCGCCTTGGCTGGGCGGCAGCAGGCGCTGGCTTGGGGGTGCCCACCTTTTGTCTTCTACCCCGAGCTCCTTCCTCCCACGTCTCTACAGGATCACCCCGGGTGGAGGTCAGGGGCCGGGCCCTGCACCACTGCCCTGGCCACTCGCGCAGGACTGCGTTCACCTTCCTATGATGTGGAGCTGCCTTCTCACATCCTGGTGTTCTCAGCCTCACTCTTAAGCACACGACTCCTGAGAATCGTCTCAGAATCGGTGTCCAGAACAGGCAGCAGCATCCTAAAAACAGCTCTTACTCATAGAAATGGGAGGTGAAGGTTCAATCTAGGGTCAGAGAAAACCTGAAGAATGAGGGGGAATGAGGCGGTGCTGGTGCTTCTTTGAGGTTCTGACCTCGTGAAGCCCCGAGAGGGATCCAGGGGCCAAGGAGCTGGGTGGCAGGACCAGGCTGGAAAGTTTCACATCTGCATTGGCTTAGAGAGGATGCCGACTGAGGTGACACCTTCCCAGCTACCTCTTCGGTAAAGGAGCATGGGCAAGTTAGCCCCGGTGTCAGCTGTGCAGTGATGGTGTGAGCTGCGTGGTGACGGCGTGAGCTGTACGTGTTGTAGCGGGTCTGGAGCCCTCTATGGACACGCAGCCTGTGCCAATGCTGCAGCCACCCTTATAGGCCATATTCATGTGACAGGCCGGCCTGGACCCTCTTAACCAGTCTCTGTTTTGGCTTCCCCAGGACAGACCTTCTCCTGGCCTTGGCTGTGTCATCGGTGAACTTGGAGAGGACGGGTGGATCATGGTCCAGAGGGACACGGGCAACACCAACTCATACAGGATGGGAAAGGAGGGGAAGTATGACCTGTAGTTGGCGGGGCTGCTGGCCTCCACGCAGCCCTCCACAGAGGACTCGGACACAGAAGATGACTCCGGTGGGTGCCGGAGGGCCTGGCAAGCTGTGGGCACGTGCTGGCCGGCCATCCTTTCATCTGGGAGTGAGAGCATCTCTGTAGACCAGGCTTCCCCGGAAGGTCAGTTTTAAACCGGTCCCCGGTGATTCTGTTGGATTTGATTCCTGTTTTCCTTGGAGACAGTGTGGTGGGAGGGAGAGGGCAGGGCTGTCTGTGTCCTCGCAGCTGGCGGGCTTTCTGGGGGCCCTGAGCCGGTTTCTGAGGTAGTGAGCCAGTGCCTGGAGGAGTGGGTGTTACCCTGCCCCACCAGAGCACAGCTTTTTCCTTCTGTCACCTTACCCACTGAGGTCCCGCTGTCAGGCATGTATTGCCGAGTAGTAAGTCAGTACTTTACTACCTGAGGGAAAGTGGAGGTGGGAGTTTAGCGTGACCACAAGGTGAAGGAGGTGCGGGGTGTGGGAGGAGGGCTTCAGGACTTTTTCAGACCTTGGGATGTTGAGATCTTGGTGAGACCGTCCAGGAGGCCAGGGATTTTTCTTGGGGCTCCAGTGTCAGCTGTATTCACAGCATGGGCAGGCTTCAGAAATCACTTTTATGGTTAGGAGGGGAAACCCGAGAGGCTGAGCTCATCAGAGAAAATGGTGTGGAAGGTGTCAGAGGCAGTGCTGCGTGCCTGCCCCGTGTGCTTGCCACTCCGCACATCAGATGTACACGGATGACGTCTGCCCTTGGTAGGTTAGGAGTAGTGTGTGTGACGCCACGTGGACCTGCCTGGGTCAGTGAGGGTTATGTTATCATTGCATCTGACAATGTCCTGGTCAAGTGCGCCTCCTTCCAGCTCTCTGCCAGGGGGCTTCACTCAGAAAGTCGGCCTGAGCAGGGCTGGCCAAGTGACAGGAAGGTGGCCTGGACATGTGTGCCCCTAGCTCCACATCCATAGAGGCAGCCACCTCATCTTCATCCTGCCCACAGCCAGCTCATTAACAACCAGCTTTTGACATTTGATGAGCTGTTTTTCTGAGAAGTGAGTTTTTATAATTGTTTTAGTTCTTCTGAGCTGTATGCTGAGATTGCTTTAAAAAGTATTTAAAAGGCTTTGTTCTTTTGAAGGAGGTAGAGATGGAGCTGAATAGGGTGTTTATTTAGTGGGCCTTGAATTTCATCTTCAAATATAAAGAGCTCCTTCCCTTTCCAAAGTAAGAAAAGAAGAATGTGAAGTCAAATCCCTTAAGTTACATGTGGAGACACTTTCCCATTTATTTGGGAGTGTAGTTTCTAATTTTGATTTTTTTTCAGAAGCTTTAACAAATTGAAGGGAACATTCACCCCACTGCAATGATGCTCACCAGCACTGTTAATTTACTGCAAACTCTGTCTGCTGGAGCCCATGCTGAAGTCATGCAGAGTGAAGCCACCAAGACTCTGCATGGACTGCTGTGCACATTGGCAGAGAGGGCAAGGATGGACAAGACATGCATGCAGGGAGTGCTGTGGGCCACAGAGTCAGAACCGGGCTGTGAGGCTGTCGTGTGTGAGTGGGTGCGTGTGTCCGTGTCCTCCCAGGCTTCCTCGGCTTGTGGCAACAGCATTCCAGTGTCTGCCTCATCTTCGCTTGGACGCCTCCCCTGTCCTTTGCCTCTTCTAAGGGCTTTCATTGGATTTAGGGTTCATCCTAATGCAGTATAATGTCATCTCAGTCCTTACCTTCGTTATACATGTGAAGGGTTCATTTTCAAATAAGGTCACAGCTGAGGTTCTGGGTGAAGATGACTCTGGGGGGATACAGTTCAACCCACCAAAGTGTTTGAGTATGTGGATGTGAGGGTGTTAAGTGTGGAGAGGTGGAAGTGAGTGCAGCGAGTGTGTGTGTGTGTGTGTGTGTGTGTGTGCAGGCTTGAGTGCATATGTAAGTTTGTACATGTGAGTTTGTCTATGAGGGTGTGAATGTGAAGGAAACAAGTGAATGTGTGTGAGTAACTGGGTGTGTGAATGACTGAGCAGGCATATGTGTGACTGTGCTGGGGTGTGAGTGTCCATGCATGTGTCTGGGTGAGAGTGACTGAGTGTGAGAGTGAGCGTGGGTCTGAAGGGCGGTGTCCCTGGAAGCCGGGAGAGCAGGAGGGCTGGGCCGTGGGAGCTGGGGAAGAGCAGCTGGTCCAGGGGTCTGAGCAGGTCACGGGGATGCGGCCCCTCCCCAGGGTCACTGCCAGCCAGGAGGGAGCAGAAGCCCCAGGTGCCCTAATGGGGTCCCGGGAGGAGCAGACAGGGTCATCGTCAGGTCAGAGTCAAGTTGGATAAACCTCATGGAAACCTCTTCCTCTCATTCTGCTTTGAAGACTTCTTAGCCTTGGCCTGGGAATTTAGGACACAGATTAAATATGAATGAGCTCATGGAAGATGTTTAAAACGTGAGATTTCAAACCAGTAGTATGTTCCCTCACAGAGAACTGCTGTTGGAGTTGTGAGTTGTCTCCCTACTGCACACGGAGGGTGAGTGGGTGAAGTTCCTTAAGGAGTTTGAGTTGCTACACGTGCTTTACAGATTTTTAACGTGTAAAGTGTACCTTGGGAGGGTAGAGCTCAGTGGTAGAGTGGGTGCCTAGCATGCACAAAGTCCAGGCTTTAATCCCCAGTACCTCCATATTTTTATTTTATATATCAACGTAATTACTTCCCCTCACACAAAAAAACAAAAAGACAAAAGAAAGTCCTTTGAGCTGATTCAAAAGTCTCCTGTTCCTCTCCCACTGAGTCAGTGAAATTGTAACATAGACGTGAAGTAGTTTCTCCTTGAAAATAAAGTGATGGAGGTCAATTAAAAGCAAAGGTTGTGCTGAGTGCTTCTTTGTAGAAGGTGGGCGCCCAGCAGCACCGCCTGGCTCTGGCAGGCCCCCCAGCAGGCGGGGGTGCCAGGAAGCTGGCCGAGGGTGTGGGGGCCGTGTGCCTTTCACCTCTGCTGGGGTTTCCCTGTAGGATGTTGATTTCCCTTTGAAATTCCCTTTTTAAAGTCTCTGTTTATTTTTGGGTTTTTTTTATTTTTTTTTTCAGGGGGTATGTAATTAGGTTTGTTTATTTATTTTGTTTTTCGATGGAAGTACTGGGGATTGAACCCAGGACCTTGTGTGTGCCAAGCATGTGCTCTCGCACTTTAGCTCTACCTTCCCCCCTTAAACACTGCATTTTATTCAAAGATATATTTTTAAATATTTTGTTCCTGGAAAAAAAGGATGAAGAAACTAATCTAGAAATGAATTCAGCTTAATTGTAAGAAGCAGGCAGCGCCCTGGACTCCGCTCCCCAAGCTTGCTCTCTGTCTGCTCTAGGCCCTGTGGGAGGGCTAGTTTCCTGACTCTGAGGACCCAGAGGTGGGGGGCCTCATAGCGGTCCTGGCTGTGGGAGGAGGCATCGACAGTCAGTTGCAACTGGAAGGACAAGTCACGCACAAGGAGTTTGGAGAAGGCACTGTGACTCCCATCACCCCAAAGGGCAGGATCACCATGCAGCTCTGTGACATGTGCGCCTGTCATGTGTGCCCCCTGAACCAACTGAAGCCAGTAGTGAACCTGTGTTCAGTTCCTGGGTGAAGTGGGAAGAACTTGATTCTGGCCGTTTATGTCTGCCTTCTAGGACGCCATCCAAATTCAGAAAGCATGTCTGCCTTTCTTTTTCATCTCGCACCCCAGTGGTGAATGGGACCTATCTCACAGGATTACATAGATTAGTAGCTCATTTGTCTTATTTTAGCCTCAAAAAGACATGAAAGGGCATTAGCTACTTAGAAGGTACTGTGGAAGTATGTTAGTTTTCATTATTTTTAAACTGTGAATTAATGACATTTATTTCTTATCGAACAGCTCAACTTTCAAAAAAAAACCCTGAAAATGATTCCCTTAAATGAGCTTTCTTCATGTACAAAATCCATAATAATCATGTTGAGTGACATGGTTTGTGTGGCAGCTGGTGTCATGTTAAACCTGTGAATTAGGGATACATAGAGAAAGTGATTTATATTACTTTGATGTAACCCAACTAAGATCTGACCATATCTTTCAATAAAATACTGTTTTTGATAATTACAGGAACATGTGCATGTTGTAGAAAATACCTAAAAATTTAGTAACCACCACCCTGATGTAATTATTGCTGACACGTTGGTAAAGAAAAAATTAATTTAGTTTCTATTTACTGTGCATGTAAGTCTTTGTCTTGCCTCCAGTGTCATCCTTTAACATTATTTTCAGATGTAAAAAGACTTACATCTACATGTGGTGTTTCAGATTTAGGACTCACGGCTCTGACAGCTTCCAGAACGTCCATGTGTTCTGCTCACTGGACACACATTGAAGGCTCCTGCGCTCCCTCTTCAGCTCCCCGCCCGGCGTTCAGCGGCACCGACTTGCGCTTCACGGAGCCCGGGCTCTCTGTCTGGGCTCAGTTGGTGAACCTCGCTGGCAGCAGATTGGAAAAGCACAAAATAAAGAAATCACCTAAGCGGGGTTTTGCAGGTCAGTACACGCACTTCTTGATGAAAGAGCTGCATCTTAACTAGTATTATTTGAACAACATCTTGTTTTGTCAGAGCAGGTCTGTCACTGCCGAAGTCTTTGGGTTCAGATGGACTGACCACTGGTTGAGTGACAGCGGGCGTGGTGATGAGTGTGTGTGACACCAAGAATGATGCCATGGTGGGGGTGGCACCCAGAGAACCCCCAGTCCTCCCCACCTCCCGGTGCCAGCTTTTATTCTGCACACGCTTTTTGAAGAGAAGTCTGTGTTCTCTCCCTGCACATTGACCCCCCAGCTGAGGCCCCCCAGCCTAGTTGCCCTTCTTGAGTGTTGCTCTGGGTCTCATCACAGCCAGACCCGGCAGGGCCTGTGTGCCTGGACCTGCCTCACTTTGTGTCTGTGGACCGTGGTGGCCTGTCCGAGACCAAGGCCAGCCCTGCTCCAGCTCCGCCTTTGGTCTGGGGTGCTGTTCTCCAGTTCCCTAACGTTGCCTCTCATGTGTCCTTTCAGAATTCTTCTCCCTGACTATTCTTTGCACATTAGACATCCCTGTGGTTGCGTCTGTCACTTGTGGCTCATTCTGCCCACTCTTGAGTTTTCTCACCCATTTCTCCCCAATTCTGTAATTCCTGCCACAGCATTTATGATGGCTCTCCAGTTCTCATCTCTGGCTGGAGGGCCAGGTGCATGTAAACCACAGCATGTCCACAGTTCAGCTAACCTTGTCCCTTAGCCAGCATTTCCTGTCACGGTGAATAACCCTGTCTGCTGGATATTCGAGCTCGGTGCCCCGGAGGCACCTCTGGCTCCTCCCGTGCCCATGTCCCCACGTCCCCAGTCCCCATGTCCCCATGCTGCCTGCTGTGGCCTCCAGCGTCTCCTGCTCTGGATGCTGCTGCTGTGACTGGCCTGGCTCTCCTTGTTGCCTGCCTGCGTCTTTGTGGCGGCTTCCCTGGTCTGTTCCTCCGTTGGCCCACGGACATCACTGCAGTCATTTGATTAGATAAGATCCTGTTGCCAGTAGATGTAACCGGCGTGCAGGTTCTTGAACCATCCAAGAAAGAATTCAGATGAGACACGGTGGTTAAGAAAGTGAAGTGAGGATTTACTAAGGCATGGACAGCACACTCTCAAGGGGAGAGCAGGTGGGCTCAGGTGAGCGGCTGTGCTGAGTTTCTTTGGCAAGTTGGTTACATAGAGTACAAATGATCGGGCAGAATATTCATTAGGAAGTGAAGGGTTTGGGGTCGTATTTCCTGGTTTCATCCCAACTCTACCTTTCTGAAGGGAAGAAGGATTTTTGTCTATATTTATTCCAGATTGGAAGTGTCATGACATTGGTGCTTGATGGGGACTTGTAATCTGGAAGGCCAATTTTTTGGAAATGAGGGCACAATGAGAAAAGTTATATTGGGACACTGGAGATTCCTGCCTTTTCCCACCTTTCTTTGTCAGCCTCCAGGCCACTTGTCACTCCAAAATGTGAGAATGCTTTTCAGCCCAGAGGTTCCTGCCTTTCTTTTCTGCCCAGGGACCCCTGGTGCTTACATGATGTAGGATTTTCTGCATTTGGCCCGTACCCCTTGTTTCTGCCCAGTTCCTGCCATTTGGCCTGGGTCCCCCTTTCTCTGCTCATATCTAGCTATCTGCCTGCTCTAACAATTCTACAGAGTGCCTTGATCTTTACATTAGAGAACTGTATGTCGTGAATATCTGACAAAATTGTGTTGCAGGAGTCATGGCAAGAAAAGGTGAAAGTATGTTATTTATGACATAGGTGTCTGGGTGATTTCAGCGACTTGGGAAACAATTGATTATACTAGAAATAGCTAACACGGCCCTAACCGTGTTAAACCATCGCATCCTCATTCTGATCTAAGGCAGCACGTGGCAGAGGAGACCTCAGGGCGGAGGAGGATGCTCACCCACAGCCAGGGGAAGGGCAAGCCCTTCATCACTGCCAGGCTTTGCAAGCTCAGATGAGTCCCTCGGGGCAGCGCCCTCCCCAAGGCCGACCTCTGCTGAGGGGAGAGCCTGCGCCCTCCCTGCTGAGGCCTTTTCTCCCCCAGGACAATGACACCTGGGCCTGCTGAGGGGCCAGAGCTGACGCTGTGAGTCCTGAAGGCGGGCTGCGCTCTGCTTTCCCACCGGGACCAGCTCAGGCGGATCCTGTCTCAGCCAGCTGTTCAGGACCCGGCAGCTGCTCACGCAGGTGACTTTCTAGGAGCCCTTACAGACCTGTAAGAAAGGCAAAACTCCAGTAGAAAACAGCCAAGAGACACGTACGGGTGGCCCATAGAAGGGGAACTAGAGATGGCTTCTATGTGCACAAGGAAGATGTGCCACCAGGCCAGGAACTGATGAAACACAGACCGCAAGTGAGAAAGACAAAGCCCGAGGGGAGGGAGGGAAACAGTGCTCTGCTGCCTCGATGGTCAAAGTGCGGCCCCAGGACCAGCAGCGACGGTGGCACATAGGAGCTTGTTAGAGGTGTGGGCCCTCAGGCCGCAGCCCAGACCTAAGAAGTCAGGATCTGCATTTTTAACAAGGATCCCGGTGCACATGAAGTGAGTCTCCTCTGACACTCTGCTGGGGGTTTAAGTTGGTACAGCCGTTCACTGGGCATCTGAGGACATGCTAGACTTTAAAATGCATGTGCACACGTATCTATATCTGTATGTCCATTGATTAGGAAGTCATCTTGTGGGAATCGATCACATGGAAAGACATGAAGAAATGTGTTTATAGATGCTCATTGTGGCTTTTTTTTTTTTTGTTGGTCTTGAGTTTATGCTGAAAACTGGAGAAACCTCAGTGCCCATTATTAGGCGGTGTGCCAGAATGGCAGCACACCGTGGTGCTGTTCACGGTGGTGGTGCATTTGTGTGCCCCTTACCATGGAAACGTGAACATGAGGAAAAAAAAAGTACACTGCTGCGTACTTATCTGTTTGTAGATTTGCCAAAGAGAGTGACAGGAGAATTTCAGTTGACTTCATTTTCTTTGTACTTTTCTGTATGGCTTTAGTTTTCTAGAATGAGCTCATATCATTTTAAATAGAAAAAAACCCAAAGCTGTGAAAAAATTTTGGACTATCTACTGTTGAAAGACATTGTGCTAAATATTATGGGCAACCAGACAGTCCTCGTTTATGGTTTTTTTACTCTTTGGAGTCGGGGTGGGGAGAGAAAATGAAGGCAGGTAGCTCTGTCCAAGGTACACGCTCGTGTGCTGTGAGATGTCTGAGCACAGTTCACACGTGTCCCGGGGACGCTGGTGGTGGAGGGCTGGGGAGGGCAGACTTGAGGGGTGAGGCAGGCCCTGGTTGTAGGGTGTTGAGGAGTCCCTGTCCTGGGAGAGGAGATGGCAGGAGCACAGGCGTAATCAGTGAGTATTGGGTACTGAGCTTGGCAAGGAGTGCAGGGTTTATCAGTGATCATGGGGCTAAAGCTGGAGGTGTCAGTTAAGTGGTGCCCAGGGAATTGGACTGGCTGTTCTGTGGTCACCCTAGTGAGTAGCTACAGCAGTGCTGAATCGGGGTTACCATCCCATGCTCGGGGCAGAGCGAGAGCTCCAGATGGATCTGTCCAGCACAGGGCTTGACAGCCCACCACAGCTTTATAGAAACACAGCCATGCCTTCCTGTTTACATGTCATCTCTGGCCACTTTCAGCCTTCAGCAGCTGAGTTTGAGTGGCTGTGACAGACCCTGTGGTCAGTAAGACTGAACTGTTTACTCCCTGGCTCTTCAAAAAAATTTACAACCCCTGGACTAAAGGATTAAGTTGAAATTGTATCAGTGGGCTGAGGGCAATTGAGAAGTGCCAGACACCTCACCCAGAGCTGCTCAGATGAAGACAGTAGACATCACCCTGACCACATGACACATTTGGAATTGGTGTCAGTTTATGGTGTGAATGAAGGGAAAGAGAGCAAGCCCTGGGGCCACAGCACACTTGGGAGTGTTCAGAGCTGGGATTTCTGAAGCAGTGAGTGCTCACCAAGGCAGAGAAGGGACCCGAACTGGACCAAGGGCAGAAGTCTGGGAGGTCGCTTTGGTTGGGTCTAAAGAGACAGACAGAAGAACTAAAGAAGGACAGAGGCCAGAAAGCAGGGAGTGGAAAAGCCTTGAAAATTTTGGTTGGCTAATGCTTGATGAGGTAGAAATCATGTATCTGGTTTAACATGCTCAGTGCACTGTGTTTTAAAAAAAAAAAAACAGATTTCTTCTGTATAGCACAGGGAGCTATATTCAATATCCTATGATAACCTTTAATGAAAAAGAATATGAGAACGAATATATGTATGTATGTATACACATGACTGGGACATTGTGCTGTACACCAGAAATGGACACGTTGTAACTGACTGTAGTTCATTAAAAAATAGTTAAAAAGAAAAGAGTAAAGAGATGTTTGTGGTTAAAAATGCAGTGTCATTCTTATTTTGTTTTTAAATTCAGATGATGGAGCAGCTGCGTCCCCTGACCTTGGGGACATGTCTCCTGAAGGCCTGCAGCCCCCAATGATCCTCTTACAGCAGTCACTGGCCTCGGCCACCCAGCTGTCTCTGGTGAGGCCATATTTGACAAACAGGAGCTTGAGGTACAGTCAGTAGTAGCCTTGGCAGTTTTTATCCAGCACACGAGATTGTCAACTTTTTTTTTTTTTTTTTTGGTAGATGTGTAGGTAGATTTCCTTAAGGATATAGTCTGAATTTTAAATATGCCAAAATAATTCTTATGACTAGGTAGGTTTTAAGCATGATTGTCATAGAATGTTATAATACTGGTTAAAGAATGAATGAGTTAAATTTTAATCTTATTTTGAATTTCTGTGAATTATTTGGAAAGGTCAGCTGGATTCAGCATGGGTTCATTGCTCAAGTGTTCTTGGAGGAATCTTTTCCCAGGAAACAGTGTCATTGAAAGAGCCCCGTGAAGCCTAGGAAGATGGCTCTTGCTGGATTGTTTCACTTACGCCAGAGACTTTCCTAAGCCTGCTCTGTTGAAGCCAGGCGCTCAGGTTCCAAGCACGTGCTGCACCGCATACTCGGGGGTGGACTGTGGGCATCTTCTCACTGAAGAGAGGACATCAGACCAGGTCTAGTCATAATGGGAACTTCCATGGCCCACCACATGGAGAACTAGATTTTTTTTTATTTTTAAATCCTTCTTGCTGTGCAGTACATCAGAAATTCTGGACAAAACATCAAAGACAAAAATTAAACCTTGAGGGCTCAATTTGGCAGGCAGAAAACACCTTAGTAGAGATCCGCAGAGACCAAGACCCTGCGTGGAGCCAGGATCCAGAGTGAGGAAGTGACGGGTGCAGAGGGAGAAGGTGGGAAATTCTGGGCACGGGGGCAGCTGGGGAGGAGGGTGCAGGGCCTTCTGTGACCCCCACCAAGTGCCAGCTGCTCGTTAGGTCTGAACACCTGAGGTGAGAGGCCGGTTAAAGTCACCCAAGCCCCTGCTGGGTGTTTTTACCTGTCCCGCTCTCTTGTTCTTTTCTGAGACTGCTGCTGTCATCTGGGGATTGCTAGTGAGTTTCTGTTTTGAGTGTCTTGGTTAATCAGCTTGGTTCTCTGTAAAGAGCTGTTTTAAAGGTCAGGTGTGCTGCTTCATCGGGTCTTATCTGCTGTAACCCGTCCAAGGAATCCTTTATACTTTCAGATCTCATGTTTCCGTTTGGTTCCTGTGTTACAGTTTTACAGGTCTCCTGACGGTCCTCATCTCTTCACCCTTTGTGTCACTTAAAACACATATCATCCTTGATACCTGTACATCTTTAAACATACGTCTGATTGCTATATTAAATTTCTTATTTGCTAATTCTGACACTTGGGCCACTCATTGGTCTGCTACTGATCGGTTTGTTCTGCTGGTCATAGTCAGTTACTGGTTCTACTTCTACACACGTCTAAACAACGTTGCTGTGTGCTGGGTGGCTTGGGTATTACGCTGTGTGGCCTCTGGGCTCTGTCACGTCCTCTGGAGAACACGGAGCTTTATTTTTGCAGACAGTTCAGTGCCTGGCAGTTTTCCTCAGTCCTTCGAGGCTTGATTCTAGACTTTTTGGTGATAGTATATTTTTGTTTTGCCCTCAGTCCTGGTTCCTGGTCTCTAATTCTACAGGATTTATAATGTCTTCTTAGGTTTCAGTGGAAACCTCTACATCATGACCTCTGCGCTCAAACGTGGTTGGACTGGGACCTCGTGCCGTCTCCCTAGCCCTGGGCCTGCCCGCAGTTCCTTTGTGCTGGGCTCAGCTTTGTGGTCAGCCAAGGAGTCGCGGGTAGTCTGCCCGTGCACTTCGTGGTCCTTCTGCAACCTGCTTGCTCCGGCAGGCCCCTGACTGCAGTCCAGGAGCGCCGCCCCTGTCACGACTTGCCCAGGACCTCCCTGTTGTCAGGGTCACACCTGTCCCTGTTTTCTCCAGGGCCTGCCTTCAAATGTTTTTTAAAAATACTCTGTCCAGAATTCACAAATGTTATCAGCAGAGGCTTAGTCTATTCTTCTTCTTACTGCCAGAACTGGAACTCCTAGCTTGAACTGGTTCTGAATTACAAGCTTTTAGGATGGAGCCTGTCACTTCTGAGTTATTCAGACTTCACAGCAAAACCCTAGGATTCTGACCCTTCCTAAGCACTGGAAGGCTCAATGATGTCTTCTGTTTCTCCCTAATTCCTTCCTCACGTGGTCAGTTTAAAACAAACAGCGAGCCTAAGCACTATGAGAAGTAGAATGGATGAGCAGGGAGTTTCAGGTGGTTCAGGGAGGTGTGAGGCGTCCAAATGCAGGCAGTCCCCAGCTGCAGGCCCTGGTGATGCGTGCACTCATCAAATCATTGCAATTTGCTTCCCAACATTCTTTAGTCCCCTTATTTTTTTATACCATGTTTAATCCCCAGAGAGGTTGTGTTACTCCTCAGTAGGTGGGGGTTGATTTGGTGGCACATGTGGTGGCTCTGTGCTGTCTGTGACCTGTCCTACAGATGGAAGAGAGCAGGAGACTGTGGGCACAGCTTGGTCATGGGGAAGGGAGGGGTCCCCTTCTCCTGCCTCCTCGAGCCCCTCACTCTGAGTTCACTCCCTCAGCTTGTTGCCACTCAGAGCTCAGCTTTCAGGGCTGTGAAATTTCCTTAACGGACATCGATATTTGGCTAAATTACTAGGTAGGTTCTTTGTCTGCCAAAGAAGCTTTTTAACCATCACAGTTTTCCTCTACCCATTCATCTAAAAATACCCAGTAGGACTGAGTATAGAAATACACTTCTGCACTGCAGTTGGGAGTGGTCGTCCGTAATTTCCATTTTCCTAGGCTCCCTGCTCCCCCCCAACTGATGGCCCTCGGCTCCGCTCCCGTTTGCCCAGGCCGCCGCGCTGGCTGTGTGTCAGCGTTTGGCTGTGGAGTCCATGCATCTGGCTAGCCCCGTGTGTGAAGCCTGCAGCTCTATGACGCCTGTCCCCGTGCTGCACGTCCACCCCATCAGAGTGAAGAAGGACCAGCTGTCGCCAGGTCCTGCTCTGCCTGTTGTGATCCAGCTCATGGAAACAGGGTTCCCTAGAAGGAACATCAAGTTTGTACTCAACTCACCCACGGGCACCCCTGGGAATGCTGCTGGCTTGCCAGGTACTGCGTTTTCCACGGGGGTGTTCCAGCTTAAAGTGCCCATCTATATGTTCGTAGGCCTCCCGGGAATTGCGGCCATCAGAGGCCCATGCGCAGCTGGGCGTGTGGTCCTCACCATGGGGTGCCGTGTGTGCCTGCTCCTGGGCATGTAGGCCATGGTTGGGTCTCTGTTGGACAATGCTGACATGCAGGTCATGTTGCCATTAATCTTGTAAAAATGAAGGATTTTACAGTGAAAACACAGCATAATATTTCACACTTTCTTTTTTAATGTTAGAGATTTCACATACTTCTTTAAGTAGGTTTATCTGGTTCACCATTTTTAGAAATGTGTTTCTCTTTTGTAGTCTACCGGTGCTGTCATAACCGAGACCCAGACTTAACGAAAAATGGGCTGATTTCTTGAGTAATGATGATTATGCTGTGTATGTGAGAAAGAATAATCAGGTGAGTAATTGTCTCAGGCTGGAGCCTGGCTGAGGTTTTCATGCAACAAATGTGTAAGCATCTCAGAAAATCAGAGACCTGGCAGAGGAGGGCATGGCAGCCAGCAGGGAGGCCTCTGTGTCTGGAGAGAGGACAGAGGAGCAGCAGAGTGGGGGGCCAGCACCACAGAACAAAAGGGGGCTTGTCCATAGTGATGTGGCACAGGGTCCTGTGCTTCTTGGTCATCCCCCTTTTGGATACTTTCACAGCCTGTTTTTGCTTTTGAGGGGAGACCAACGTAGTTAGGTTTATTTATTTATTTTATTTAATGGAGACACTGGGATTGAACCCAGGACCTTGTGCATGCTAAACACACACTCTGCCACTGAGTTATACACTCCTCCATCTTTTGTAAAAAATATCATTCTCATTGCCATCTAATTTCAAAAATTTAGTTATGTTTTTTCAACCTTAAATCCTTCATTTTCCTCCTTTAATTCTTTTGTTCTAGTCAGTACACTTCAGAGAACGTCCCAGAAGTCATTTCATTCTACCTGTTGATATGTCAATATGTATCCCATATAGATAAGGCTTTTATTTTTAATATAATGACCTTACAGTTTCCTAACATTGCCTGACAAAGTGAACAGTGATTCCTCACTGTCATCTCATAGCTAATGCTTGCTCAGATTTTCCCGGTTTTCTCAAAAACGGCTTTCTATAGTAATTCCTTTGAATTTTGATACTAACAAGATCATATACCGTACATTTGGGTGATAGGTCCCTGAAGTGTTTTTTAACCTAGAATAGTTCCTCCCTCCTTTTTTCCTTTTCATGCCATTCATTTGTGCTAAAACTACATTGACCCACAGCCTTCCTCCCTCTCCTCTGTGTCTCCTGTACATTCAGAGCGAGGGCTGCAAAGTGGTTGGGCTCAGGCTGCCCTGAGCAGGAATGTATTGTAGGTGCCAGCACACAGCGTTGCTGGTTTTCACCATCTATTCTCTGTTAATGTTGTTCATATCACCTTCTAGATCCGTCACAAACTTTGTCATCCCCCCCAAATTTATTAGCTGGAGTTGTGTCCTTTAAAAAAAAAACTTTCTTATGAATTCTGGTCCTATAATATAGTTCATATAGGAAAGGCAAAATAGTGGCTGTTTTTGTTTGCTTGCTTGCTTGCATGCGTTATCAATTTTCAGAATGATGAATTGGTGCATGGTACTTGTAAAGGTGACCAAGAACCTTTGTTTTGTCTATTATCATTATGATGAATTTATTGGCTATTATGGATTTGATGTGTTTTAGACATTTTTCCTCTTGATCATGTGGGAACCCACTGATCTTTCTTTTGTTTTAATTTAAGTATAGTCTCTACAATGCTGTGTCAGTTTCTGGTGTGCAGCGTATTGTTTCAGTCACCCATGTACATTCTTTTCCTTTGCAGGTTACTGCAAGATACTGAATGTAGTTCCCTGAGCTGTACAGTAGGACCTTGTTGTTCATCTATTTTAGTATCTGTGCTAGTAGTATTAGTATTAGTAGTTAGTACTTAGACTCCCAACTTACCCTCCCCACCCCCTTGCCCCTCTGGTAACCGTTTGAGCTGTTAGTATGTTCTTGAAATTCAGCCCTTATCATTTGCATCATTTGCAAATATTTTCTCCCATCCCGTAGGCTGTCTTTTTATTTTTGTTAGTTTCCTTTGTTGTACAAAATCTTGTAAGTTTGATTAGGTTCCATTTGTTTATTTTTGCTTTTATTTCTATTGCTTTCGGAGACAGATCTAGGAAAACATTGCTACAATTTATGTCAGAGAATGTTTTACCTGTGTTCTCTTCTGGATTTTTATGGTGTCCTCTTTTATATTTAAGTCTTTAAGCCATTTTGAATTTATTTTTGTGTATGGTGTGAGGAAGTGTCCTAAATAACATCATTGATTTCCATGCTGCTGTCCAGTTTTCCTAACACCACTTGCTGAAGAGACTGTCTTTTCTCCATTGTATATTCTTGCCTCCTTTGTTGAAGATTAATTGACCCCGTAGGTTGTGGGCTCTCTAATTCTATTCCATTGACCCCTATGTGTGTTTTTATGCCAGTACCACACTGTTTTGGTTACTGTAGCTCTGTAGTATTGTCTGAAGTCTGGGAGGATTATTCCTTCAGCTTCATTCTTTTTGTTCCATGTTGCTTTGGCCATTGGGTCATTTGGGAGTCCATATAAAATTTAGGATTATTTGTTCTAGCTCTGTGGAAAATGTCCTGGGTAATTTGATAGGGGCACCATTAAATCTGTAGGTTGCTTTGGATAGTATGGCCATATTAACAATATTAATTTTTCCAATCCAAGAGCATAGGATATCTTTCCATTTCTTTAAATCATCTTTGATTGCCTTAATCAGTGTGTTGTAGTTTTCCACATATAAGTGTTTCACCTCCTTGGTTAGGTTTATTCCCAAGTTGTTTTGTCTTTGTTTTTCATGTGATTTTAAAAGAGACTTTTAAATTTTACTTTCCTTTTTGGATATTTCATTGTTAGTATAAAGAAATGCAGCTGACTTCTGTATGTTAATCTTGTATCCTGCTACCTTGCCAAATTCATTTATCAGCTTTAGTAGTTTTTGTGTGGAGCCATTAGTTTTTGACTTCTCCCTTGCTTTATGGCACACATGGACCTAGGCTCATGTTACGTATTTCCTCCCCCAGAGATCAAGACAGGCAGCTTTCTAAAGAGCCCTGGTTCTATGTATTGAGAAATGATTTTGAGATCATACTGGGTGCTAGAGGAACTTTCCTTAGAAATAGAATAATGCTACTTAAAATTGATCACTCATCTATACACTGGACTAGACTTTTTACATTTAATTTTAATTTTAGGTAGGAATGATGGCTAGATGCTGTTGAACAGATGAAGAAGTTTGTGAAGGGGATGTGGGCAAAATTATCAAATTGATAGAGGTGGATTACATGACCTCAGTGTGCAGTGTGGTTGGCAGCAGAAAGAAGCACTTCCTGGGTTAGGTACATTCACGTGGAACTTGTAGGTAAGAACATTCTTCATCTGCTTCTGAGTGAGATCTTTACAGTTCCCAGAAATGAATGCTAACTGTAGTTCATTTTTTATTGTAATCTCTAGGCTGTCCTCCACCAAGTTCTCCTCACATAAAGGCAAGATTGGTGGTAAAGTTGGTGTGAAAGCCTCAGTCTTGACACTGAAATACAAGTGGGGGTCCATGACTCAGCAGAATGCGGGGCTTGGGAAAGGCCATGGTACCTAGGCAGGGAAGCACTGGGGGTTGGCTTCTCATCAACTGGTGTAAACTTGGGAAGGAAAAACAAGAATTAAGCAAAACCTTATGATATAAAAATAGTGTCCTTCTGCTTGTCAGTGCCCTCACGACCAGGAGCAGCCCTGCTATTGAAAAGTCAGGTGTATTAACTCCCTGCAACATGGGAGAATGCACACCATGGAGAATGTGGTGTCTCCATAAGTGTGTGAATGTGACAAAGTCTAATGGGTTTGCACTGAGTATTTGGGGGAGATTTCAAGGAATTAGGGTAATTCTAAGAATGGATGTGTTAATAAATATTCCCTGGAGGGCAGAAATATTGAGTCAGGATGAGGTCATACCTGGCAGGGAATCAGTCGGTCATACTCGCCAGGAGGGGACTGTGGTTGGGATTCGATTGGATGTGACTGGACATGTTAGAGTGGTTTTGTTTTCATCTCGATCTGTCACAGTCTCAGTCTGACCTTGTCTCATATTGGGGTTCTTGTTCTGTCAGTCCTTCTGCCAAATGGCCAGCTCCCTCAGTGTTTTTCTCTCTTTTTATTAATGCCGTATAAAAATTTAGGTCTGAGTTTAAGAAATGGGAATGTAGAAATGATGGGTGTTAAGACCTGGGAACACAGAATTCTCCTCAGTTTATATTTAATGTGATAGTGTTGAGATTTCAAATCACATGGCATACTAAGTCCATTTTAACAGTTGCAAGAAAAATTATTAAATACATGCGTGGTTTTGTTTTGCCTTTGAACACTTTCAGTGCCATTTTTGCTTTGTTTTGTTTCAGCCTTGTGGAGAGCTGTCTTTCTGCCAGATAGCTTAGATTAGAAATGACTGCAGTGGTGGTGCTTCCCCAGTGGGCAGGGATGTTAGAGTTTCTTAAATTACTTAATAACAAATGGCTTGTTTAACATTTTATTTTGGTTTAACATTTTGCTTCACTCAAGAGATTCTTAAAAGCTTTACAAATTAAAACAAAGATAAATTTCAAAAATAACAACTTGGTTTAGAAGTTAATGTTTTCAGTAGCTTTCACCAAAGGGCAAGAGATATCTTAACATTATTAATGTAATTTTTATTCCCTAAGATACTGAATGGAGTTTTTGGTTGGTGTAATTAAAAACAAGCAAATAAACCTTCAATAAGTGGAAGATTTCAAACAGATACAAAAGTCGAGATTATAGTACAATGAGCCTCCATGTGCCCATTACCTGACTTCAGCGGTTGTCAGCTCCTGGCCAAACTGTTCATCCATGGTCCCCTGCTTCCATTATTTTGAAGCTAATCCCTGATTGCCATCATGTGTTAGTTGATCCAGAAGTATCTTAGTGTGTTTCTCCTAGAGAGAAGTTCTCTTTGAACAACACAGAAAACTGTAATATAATATCATGTGGTTAGGTATAGCTTTAATTTTAATTTTCAGTTTTTATTTGTGAAAGAGATGTTCCAGACAATTTCTGTTGTGTCCTAGCTGTCAGTGCCAATGGGAAAGACGTTATTGTCAACTTCCCTCAGTCTCACTGAACTGGGCTCTCATCAGACATGGAGTTGGTACCCAGTGTCCATCCTGGCATCATGTGAGTTTTTATTTTTACATTGCTAGATTTGTTTGGGAGGAATGGCTTTCTCTGGAATCAAGTTTAACAAATGACCTCATCTTTTTCTTATTGACCAATGGCTATTTAAAAAAATAGGTGTGATGGCTGTGAGATGTTTCGTATCATTGGATCTCAATTCAAATTCTGTGATGACTTTGATTTTTGTGAAATGTGTTTCAAAACCAGGAAACACAATACCAGGCATATATTTGGCAGAACAAATGAACCAGGTATGGTAGAATTATTGTTTTCTTTCTACAGAATTTATTAGTGAGATAATTATTGTGCAAACAAAGTTACTTAATTTTGATCTTTAAAGCTCATACTTAAATGGTGAGCACTGTACTATGTGCACAGTGATACAGGAAACATGGTCCTACCCACCTGGTGAATTACTATTTTTTAACAAGCAATGAGGGGTGTTAGAATAATGGGGTGTTCACTTGTATTTCCATAAAGAAACAGTAAAAGGATCTCAGGAAACTAGTAAGTGTTTTGTTGGATGGGATGTGGAATTGGGGAGATGGAGAGGGAGTCTTTTTATTTGTGTGTCTTTTATTATTTATTTTATCACTATGGCAGAATATAGACAACATAAAATCTGCCAGTTCAGTCACTTTTAAGTGTATAATTAAGGGAATTTGCACACTAACACCACTATTTCTAAACTCTTTTCACCACTCCAAATTAGGAAGGGATCCATTAAGGAATAACTCCCCTTTCTTCCCTCTGCCAACCCCTGGCAACCTCTAATCTGCTTTCCACCTCTGAATTTGACAACCCTAGGTATTTCTTATAAGTGAAACCACTCAAAATTTGATTTTCTGTGTGTCTGACTTATTTCACTTTGCATTGTGTTTCCAGGGTTCATCCATGTCATAGCATGTGTCAGAACTTCATTTTTTTTTTGTGGCTGAGTAACATTTCATTGTATGTATATACCACGTTCTGTTTATCCAGTCATATACTATGGAAATTTTGGTTGTTTGTACCTTTCAGCTCTTGTGAATAACATTGCTGTCAACATTGGTGTATGAATCTGTTTCAGTCCCCGTCTTCAAAACTAGGAGTGTAATTGCAGGGTCATTAGGTAGTTCTTTAACTTTGGAGAGGACTGCTAACATGTTTTTTTATAGTGGCTGCACCATTTAACATTTCTTTCAGCAATATATGAGGGTTCCAGTTTCTCCACATCCTCACCAACATTTGTTTCTTTTCTCTTCTCTTTTCTTTTCTTTCTTTCCTCCCTCTCCAATATAAAATCTGAATGGTCATATTAAAGACATATTACCTTTAATTGAAAAATCTACCCATGAAGAAAACTCCAGGTCCAGATGATTTCACCAGTGAATCTACTACAGAAGGATAATTATGACCAAATTGAATTCCAGGAATGCACAGTGTATGGCTTACTATTCATAAACCAATCAGTGTAGTTCACCACATTAGCCGAGTAAATCAGAAAACTCATGTCATTTCAATGGATGCAGAAAAAGCATTTAATAAAATTCAGCATCTGTTTGAGGAAAAAGTGTTAGCAAACTAGGACTAGAAGGGAATTTCTTTAACCTGATAGTCATTCTCAGTTAAATACCTACAGTAACCACGATACTGAAGAGATACTGAAAGCTTTCTTTCTGAGGTTGGGAATAAGACAGTAGCACCTGCATCTCCTCTGCTAATCACCACTGTATTGGAGTTCCCAGCAAGGAGAGTAAGGCAAAGGGAAGAGGGGGAAAAAACTATTCAGGTCCCCAGTTTTGCTAGTAGTCACTTATTAAACAGTGCAGATAAATCCATCATTGCAGAACATTCTGCTGGACAGCACTGTTTGAGATAATGCAGATTCAATCAAAACCCCGGCATGAGTTTGTTTATTTTGGTGAATTTGATGAGCTGATTCTAAAACATAGATGGACACACAAAAGGCTAAGGGTAGGCAAAACATTCTTGAAGAAGAACAAAATTCTCTACTAGATATTTAAACTTCTGAATCTGTTATAATTTAGACAGTGTCTGGTTCTTAGGCAAAGACATAAGAAATCTAGGTAAGTCTGTATCCAGCAGATCAAAGAATCCAAAAACAGATCCAGGTATGTGTGGGTATATGATTTATGATAAAGATGACATTACAGGACATTGGGGAAAATTTGGTTCCTACTTAATTGGATGTCTGTTCTGGAAAAAGTGAAACTTGATTGCTATCACAAACACAGAAATCAGATCTAAGAGCATTGCCTGTCTCCAGGTGTGAATGGTAAAACTGAACTTTTGGAAGATAACATAGAATTTCTTCATGACTTTGATATAAGGAAAGATTTCTTAAAACAGCAAAAGAACTAACTTTAAATCAAAAGTTGGTAAAATTAAGAGATCACAATCATAAAAAAATAAGAGAGTGAAGGTGCAAAGCATCTGTAATCAATAAGGGCTTACATCCAAAATATGTTAAAAATAGGCTTTTAAAAAAATGTAGAAATTTGTACAAAAAAGACTCTCTTCATATAAAAATGGAAAAAACGGAAAAACAATCTGGGCATTTCATACAAGTGGCCAGTAAATAAATGAAAAGGTGCTCACAGTCATCAGGAAAACACATTAAAATCACGGTGGAGTACCAATACACTGTCGTGGCTGAAATTAGAGATACTGATGACTCCTGGTGTTGGTGAAGGAGTGGAGTGGAGCACACGGAATGTTCATAAACTGCTAGGGAAAAGTTAGATAAAAAACAACAACAACAAAAATAGTACAGTATCTCTGTATATGCAGAAAGACGTATAACAAAAATCTTCCCAGTGGCAGTATTCATAATAGCTCTGAATTGGAAATAATGCAATGTCAGTCAAAAGAAGAATGGATAAATAAATCATCACCTCTTCATAAAGTGGGGTACTATAAAATAATGATAATGAAAAAACTGTAGTTTGTTTAAGAAAATTCACTTACATAATGTTAAAACTAATCTGATTATGGAGGTCAGGATGCTAGTGACTTTTAGGGGAGAGAGAATTCAGCATTGACTTGAGGGGTTGTGGGCCGGTGGTGGGGTGGTTCTGGGAAGACGGCAGTTTTTATTATTCCTGCCTGACAAGTTCAGTTGATGATAATTTTTTAAGCTGTATTCTAATTTCTGTATTTTTATATATATAACAAACAAGTTTAAACATAGAATTTAATAATGGCACTGATAATAGAAATCAAAATTAATTTTTTTTTTTAAAAAGTGGTTATTATGTGCCGGGTTCTATTCTGCGTGTCTACTTGTGGTATCTCATTTAAACATTGTGACAGACCTAAGGGACTGAGGTTAGTGTAATAACACCTCTGCTGGAGCAGGGAAACTAGGGCCCAGAGTGGCTGTCTTTACGACGCAGTGCCTTAGTCTTTTTACTGTTTATTTCTGAGTTGTTTGTATATCAAGGACCTCAGTTCTTTTCATATATATTTTTATTTATTTATATTCCTTACCAGTTTTCTTTTGTTTTTAACATGCAGATTTAAACATACACCCCCCCACCCCTGCACCAATTATTTGATATTTAGATTTCCAGTTGTTTGCTATTGCAAACAGTACCAGGTTATATATTGTTTCCTAACTGTCTTTGTGCACAGCATCTACTATTTCATTCAGATATAATCCACCCCCCCTTTTAAACTGAACAGAGTTGCTCCACATAATTGAGTTAACTGAATGTATTTTAAATTCTGATTAATGAATTGTTTAGACAAGTTACCCCATTTGCCATGAAGATGTGGTCCTTTTACATGTTCAGCAGATGTATATCAGTCATACACTCTGGGTCAGTTAAGGGCCTTGTGCTGTGAAGAAGGGGACGGAGACCGAGGTCTAAAAGCAGAGCTAACGCAGGTGATGTGCAAGTGTAAGCGGGGGTGAAGACTTGAGATTTGCACTTTAGAAAGGCCACTGTAGCCATCTCACTGAAGAAATACAGAATTGCAGATGGGCAAGGTAAAGACAGAGTGAGCTGTTAGGGATCTGTTGCAGTTGTCTGCGTGCGTCATAGGGTGACGGAGGCTGGAAGGAGAGGTGGCATCCGAGTGTTCTGCAGGAGGTGGGGTCAGCAAGGCGGGGCTGTTACTTGCGTGAGATGGTCTGTGGACGAAAAGAGCTCTACTGTGACTCCCAGAGCCTTGGTTCTGATTGACTCATGGGAGACAGTGGCATTCGCTGTGGGAGAATATAGAAGTGGAACTTCTATTTTGGGGGGAGTTGAGCTTTGTTGTCTTTAGTTTGCAGAATCCGTGCGACACTCAGGTAGAGGTTGTACGCTCCACAAGAAGGGCGCTCGTCTCTTCGTCGTGACTGAACTGTCAGTGCGGTGACTGCAGCAGATGTTAAGCTGGCTGTCAACGCCAGAGCTGTTCTCGGTACTTTACACGTAGTAAAGTACTCAACCTTCACCACAGCTGTTTGAGGTACATATTATTATCATTACCAGGACATTAGGTGTGCAAGGCCACCCAGCTGGTGGAGTGTGGAGCTGAAATTCCAAGCTGCAGCAGCCTGGCTAACAGTCTGTGCTCTTCACTTTTCCACCAGTGCTGGTGTGTGTTTTGAAACAAGTCGGCTTGAGAAAGAGTACCATGGTGCTGACCAGTGTGGTGAGAGTTCGCTGGTTTACTTAAAAAAAACAAACAGGTATTCTGGGCCAGTGTTGGTTGACCAGGGTTTTATGCTTTGCCTTCTGGCTTTAGTTTGCTATTGAAAGTTTTGTTGACTGTAAGAAGAAAAGTCTTTCTCTTTTCTTAAGGAAAAAGTAACTTTTGTTTGTTAGCTAGCAAGTACTTTTATGGACCAAAATGTTACTTTTCCATGTCTTCCATGAAAAATCATGACCATGGTCTCAGCCTACCTGCGAAATAGTTATTGATTGTTCATTTGTGGCAGGCTTGCCTGATCTAGGTTCTCTTGGGACTGTGTAAGAAGCATCCAGAGGAATACAGCAGCCTGTGAATTTGTTTCCATGTATTGTGTGCTCAGCCTTTAATTACCTGTATCAGTGGTGAGCACCATTAGGACGAATTTCTCACCTGCTTCGGAGGATGCTGGGGGGACTGATTGCCGTACACCTGGCAGGTGCAAAGCGGAGCCTCAGCAGTGCTCCTCTGAACTGATTTCTAAAGAGCTGCCCCACTGGACAGGCCTGGTGCGGGCATTCAGAGATTACTTTTGCAATTTACGGTTCTCAACTGATGAAAACCTCATATGTGAAAATGAGTATTAAAGGTTGTTTCCATTGCTTTACAAAAAGATGTGTTTTAAGATTTTCTCTTAAAACAGATTTATAGATGCTCATTTTAAGCACTACTGGATTCTATACCATTTAACGTAAAACAGTTGTGTTGAGTATCATATCCTTGTTGGTAGTATTTAAGGTTTTTAATATAATTGAACATCCTAAAGTTCTTAATTTAAAGAACTATCAAATAGGTCAGAAGGTACAAACATTAGGATATGTTTGCACCCTTTAAGTCTCACTTACTATCTTCTTGTAGGAGGAGAGACTTCAGCATGCAAACCTTCATCTGTTCGGCTTGCACCATCATTTTCATTCCATGCTGCTGGCCTTCAGATGGCTGCACAGATGCCCCATTCACATCAGTACAGTGACCATCGCCAGCCAGACATAAGTGACCAACAGGTTTCTGCCTTATCTTATCCTGATCAGGTTCAGCAACTTCTAACTAACCAGGTAAGTTTACGATGTATCAGAAATGATTTGTTGGGATGGTCATTTATTCCTTAAAATGGCATAATAGAAAACAGGCAAATACCTTAATGGTTTTCAGTTTTACATGTCACATGGGACTTCAGATGAACAAAATACAATGTTAAGAAGTTTGCATTAAAATTTTTGTTGTTTTTTCTCTTTCCCCTGTGTTTTTCACTTTAATTAAAAAACACATATAAACAAGCACATTCTCCCATTTTGCAATAAGGGGGGAAGTTATTTCTAAAGGATATTAGTTAAAGAAACTGAAAGCTTATTTTTAGGGAAAGAAGGTTAAGTAGAAAAATATAAGTTACAGGAAAACAAGTCAGATTCCACTATTGCAAACTTATGGAGCTGATTTTATGCTGTTATACTACTTTATACACATACCTACAAATAAACGTGAAACTCCTTAAAATTAACGTAAATTAGTTACTCTGCTCATTCTAATATTCAGACTAGAGATTAAGTAATTTTTCTTAAGAATAGTATACAGTGAATAAATGCTGAACCCTCTTGACATACATACATATGTGCATATGCGTATGTATTTTTAATATCTTCCTGAATTAACTGCATCTACTATGTTGATTTTTGGTTTGGGAAGAATTTTTTTTTACTAGCTATAGTTGTGGTAAAGTTTCTTTCCCCCTGAGGCTGAGTGTGTGATGAGCACTGAAAGTGGCTGTTTTTCCATGTACTTAGGAATTTGGTTTGCCACTGTTTATTTAGGTCTTTTAATATGATCAAAAACTTGGAAAATTTCAGAGTGTTTCTTTTACTGGATTATTTGAGGGAAATTAGATTTTCCTAACTTAATATGTGGTTTTAATAAGCTATTGGCTACAGTTAAGTAAAGCCATTATTTGAGGACACCCTTGTATGTATTAAAATAAAATATTGTCAATAGTTGACCTGATTCTACATTTACAAAATGTATTACAGTGTGTGAGTAACATTCACAATAAAATAGTAAGATAAATTATGACAGGACTTAAGAATTCTTTTATGCAGTAAATTGAGGAATTGTATGTTTGAGAATTAGAGTAGTTGGTCAAAACTGGAAAGTGTGTGTGTACCAGAAGAAAATTCTCTGGACTTCCACACAGTAGTAATAGCATAATGATCCAACTGCACTGTACTTGTAAGAAGCAAGTATGTTTGGATTCATTTTCCTGCTTGTTCAGAAGCAGCCTATCAGGCAGGCTGCCTGTTTTTAATCTGTTTTACAGCTGAAGGGACTGAGCTCCCATTTGTGATCTCTCTAAGTATATAGGTAGTAACTCTGGGGTCCAGCTCAGGCTTCTTTCTTTTTAGATACAGTGCTCTCTCCGCTCTAACACCTGGCATGTGCAAAGGACTAGGAAAAACCCAGTCCTTTAAAGTTATTTTTATGGTAGTATTATTGTAGTAGATCATCTAGTTAGCTAGCGAAGTACCTATTTTTAGATAAAACTAACATCTTATTTGTGGATTATTTTCAAATAAGAGATAAGTTAATTTAGTATCCATTTTAAGCTGTAAAATATTTTTAGATTCATATTGTGTAAAAAAAAAGTCTTTAAGTAATAATATTCAGCCAGATATTTTTGCCAAACTCCAGAAGTTTCTGAACTGAAGGCAGTCAGATTAAAAGCTTTCTTCTAACTGAAGTGTAAAACACTGAAACTGTGCGCTGATGTGGCCTGGTCTACCAGACATGGGTTCCAGATCTTGACTCATGATCTAGTTGTGTGACCTGAGTCAGGCCGCATGGACTCTTCTCTCTGTTCCTTGAATGTAAGGTTGGACTGGACTTGACATCCCCCTCACCCAATTGCCTTCTAGCTCTAAAGTTTGGTAATTTCATTATTTGATTTCCACTGTTTCTTGTCAATCATCCTATCAGTGTATTTTCAATAAGGTTTATTGTACAAGTAAATTGAAATGAGCTTACTTGAACATTTCATTTCTGGTAATTAATCTTTCTAATATGAGTGTGTTTCATATAAATTGAAACACAGTTTTGTTCAAAAGATAAATGTAGTAAAAGTGTAGAAAAGTGTGGTTACTGTTTGGAATGCTGAGCCTGTTTGGGCTATTACTGTTTTCACGGCACCTTTCATGGTTCTTAAACTGTGTGTTCTGCATGTGTGTTGTGTATGCTGTTCAGCTTTATTAATAGGTCTCAAGATAGCAAGAATGGCAGGATGTAGTGTTTCTTACTCTTTACTGTATATAAAAATATGAGGTAAATGTAAATAAAATGGATGGAATAGGTATTATTAAACTAGGAAACTACTTTTTAATGAAGTCCTGGCACTTACACTATGGAATCTTTTCAGGAAAAAAGATTGTTTTAGCTCTTGTAACTGATCTAAGCAGGAGGTGAGAACTACTGCCTTTTTTTTTTTTTTTTTTTTTTTTTTTGGTCTTTGTGATCTGTGTCTTCACACGGAAAGGTCAGGAGAATTAGAGCCTTGGGGGTGTGGCTGTTTTGGGCTACCAGAGCCAGATAGCTGAGGCAGCTGGATGATTATCTCAGCAGCAATCTCTTTTGCAGGGAGGACATTGGGCAGCGGTGTGGAGAGGAGCTCACTATCTGCAGCAGCTTGGTGAGCTCCTGGGTCCTCTGAACCAATGGGTTTTTTCACCCAGCTGGGGAAGGGAAGAAGGGAGCTTGTTACATTACATTCTCCTGACTTTGTGACTGTGGAAGTTTGAAGTGGACAAAGCATCAGATGCTTAGGGCTGGTTTGAGTTTGAGTATAAATTTGTAACAGTGTATTTGGAAAAATTATTTTCTAATTCTGGATTTGTGATTATGGCATTACAATAGTGAAAAACAGAAAATTTGATTACCTAACATGAAATCACAGTGAAAGTTAGTGAAAAAAGTATTGTTTAGTTTGTAGGAATTAATTTGTTCTTCCCATGTGTTTTGAGCATCTACTCTGTACAAGGGATTATTGGAAGCACTGAAGTACAGTCTGATCCAAAGGCCAATTTTTTGTGGATGGAATGCATCTGGTTTATATATACATATGTTCCTGAAATAGTAATTTCTGTTGCCAAAAGTATGTAAGAAAAGTAAGATATTTAGAATTAGCTAATCGACTCGGCCTTGTACGTGGCTTGGCCAGTTGTGAAAAGGTTAGCAGTGTCACGACATGCCAAGTGCACAGTGCATGCTTACACATTGTGTGCATAAAAATGTGGTAGTCAGAATTACTTTCATAGACAACTTCAGGTCTGTGCAGTACATTAAAAAATCTCTTTTTGATTGTGTGATTTTGGTGTTTTAAGTGAGCATAGTTACTCCTGGAAAGCCGTAGCCATTGGTTCATTTTCCAGTGTTTGAAATACCTGTGGAGTTGTAAGTGGGCAAGTTGAAAACTTAAACATATTTATAGTTTTGAACATAACTGATTTTAATAAATGCATATGTTATTTTATTGGTATATATTATGCATGGCTCAATTATTTTGCCCAAGAAATAGCCTAAAAATGATTCCCCAAGAAGCTAGAATAGACTCCTAAAATTAACAGGGAGCCCCTGGCCCAGTGCTGTGATTCAGAGCATGGGGTTGGGCGTGAGACTGCCTTAGTTCTCTTCTCATCTGTATTATTTTACTGGCTCTAGGACCTTGGTCAAGTAACATTACCTCAGGAACACAGGTTTCTCATTTGTAAAATGGTGATAGGAGCATTACTTATTTTCGTGAGATTGTTGAGAAGATTACATGAAAGATGTAAAAATTTTCATGCCCAAAATACGGTGTATAGCAAACACTTGCTGCTACATTTATTATTTTATTGTTAACAACTTAAGTAACTCATTCATTTCTAATGGTAGTTATACCTTCTGTCAACTCTTACTACACTGGTTCAGATTTTGTGAAACCTCACAGTGAGGCTGCACTCCAGTACTCCAAGAAGGGTCTTGCTGAGAACATTACCTGCTTGAAAACAATTCCAGTGCTTAAAAAATAAGAAAGGAAATAGATTACAAGAACCCTGTTTCATTACCTTAAATGCTTACAGCTTCATTTGCATGAAAATAATTGACATGCTTATACTGATACTGTCTATTCCTTGAGTCTCCAAGGACTGATATGAGAGCCAAATATTCTGTGAACCTAGTTGTTCCTGTTTATATTTAAAAAATAAAACAATATGTATTTTAAAAATTAATTCAGATTATCTTATTGTCTTACTATATTTTCAGACAAATAGTTATAATCACTGTTTGTCCCCTTAAACCTTATTTGGAACTTTGAGAAGGAGATATCATGGGGAAAGATAATCATTAACTGAATACAGTAATTCAGTGAATTTGCTATCTGGGTAACAACTTTTAGAATTTGAGTACAGATGCAGAGGAAACTAATGTTAAGATCGGTTTGCTCACTGCTGTGGTCCCTCCATCGTCTCATGCTGCAGGGATGGTGATTCTTTTCTGTTCCATCTGTTGCTACCTCTACCCTCCTCTCTTCTTTTTTGTTAGTGTGAGTTAATGGTTAATTTTCCCAAGACTCCAGACATTTCTGTGAGGCCTTAGTGTGATGTGTTTGCTTTCTCTCTGCCCCTCGAATTGACCAGAGTGTCCTTTGAAAGGGGCTGCATCAGGGGCTCCTGGCTCAGTAGATTTTGCTGGTATAAATGTCTTTAAGAGAGCTAGACATGAATCCAAGTGTGGCTAGTGGTAGGGACTGTAGGTACCCTGATGTAATTAATTGGTTTTGAGGATCAGGATCCCTTGGTTGCAAGAAGCCCCACTGGGAACCCCTTTACTGAGGCTTGCCACGTAGCAGAGTCAGGTGGGAAGAACAATCCAGCATCACTGGCATGCTAGTTGCAGCCCCCCTGGGAGTGCTTGTGTATGGAGGACATTCGTGTTCCTGCTCCAGCCCCCGTCTAGCAGGAAGCTCACAGTTGTACTCTGACTGCTTACTGGTTGATGAAAGACGTGGTTTAGCGTTGCGCTGAGAGTACGGCTGAAATGAGTTTTTTAAAAGAAAGTTTCATTAGCTTTAAGGTGTCCTCTGGAACTTATTTGTGGTCAGCTCTTAGTGTAATCAGAAGTAGAGATACTGGTATTATGGATTCATTTGTTTATTCAACAGATATTTATTAAAGAATCTACTGTGTGCCAGGCACTGTTGTAGGCAAAAGTAATACAATATTGAACAAAAACCCTGTGCCACATGGAGGTTTCTTTGTAGTGGAAGGAAGACAAACCAAAACCAGTAAATGAGCAAATGTATACTAGTATGTCAGGTGGTGATAACTCAGCAGGGCGGGGGGCAAGGGAACATGGAGGGCAAGCCCAGATGTGTCAGGTGGAGGGCGTGCTTTACTCAGTTATGCTAAAGGAGTGAGTGCAGATTTCAGCCTTGCTTACATTATAGGCAGATGCTTGTTGGAGGGCAGGATCTGGGGGTGTTGGGAGCTGCACTTCTGCAGCACCAAACTCCATCTCTGCCCTGTGACCAGCTTGCTTCATGGTGCCAGCTGGGCCCTAAAATCTTGTCTTAGGAGGCTGGAAGATGAGTTAGTCTTTGCCTGCTGTGACCCCAGGTCAGACTTAGGAATAATTCAGAAGTTTTTCCTTGGCTAATTGTATGGTGGAGAAGCCCTCTTGGGCAGCGTATCATGCATGTCTCCTGAACCAGGGGTATGTCTATAATGCTGTTGTTTAATTTGGGGAACAGAACTGAAGCCTTGGGCAGCTGGGCATATTATCTTCTCATTTCATTTATTTTTCCAGTGGTTGTCTTCATTGGATTCCAATTAAAAGAGATAATTGAAACTTCTAATGTAGATGTCTTTTTTAAAAATAATACATATACACAGGTTACAAAAGAGGGAATTCATGCCAGTACAGTATATTTAAAGTGCTAGTCTTTTCTGTCTATTTAAGGTTATGCCTGATATTGTCATGTTACAGAGGTGGATGCCCCAAACCTTCCATGATCCAGCTACTGCTCCCCTGAGGAAAATTTTTCTGTTGACTTGATCAAAACATAAAAGCATATTAATGAGGTAAGGCTATTGATTTGTTGTAACACCATCTATCTTGGAATAGAGTAGGGGAAAGAAGTTATTTTGTGATGTATTTAAACATACTAAAATTTTTTACTCCCAATGATTTTTCATATTGATGACTACTATGAAGACTGGTAAGTTAATGATTTATAGATAGTATAATTACATAAAAGAAAAAAGGCATATTAACAAGGACTACAGAAAATTAATATAATTATGGATAACTTTCCTTCTTTTTCAAAATGCTTAATATAGGCTGAGTTATCACTTCTATAATAACTCCTCTTCAAAACAAGAAAGGGGAAGGGAGGGAATAATGACACTGGAAAAGTCTGAATATGTTAGAATTTTGCTTGAATTTCCACTTATCTGTTTCTCCTATTGCCGTGGATGTCAGGAAGCTCTGAGATGTATTCAGTACCCAGTTACAGTCATCTGGCCTAGTTTATCTATATTATTTTCTTTTTAAATTGATATGTGTTCTTTTATCTGTATCTTTTCATTGTAAGATATCCGAAAGACTTTTTGGTGGAATTAAGTATGATAAAAAAAAAATGCACTTTAAATTACTCATCTTCCAACTTGACTCTGCCTCCAAAAATTATTTTTCTGGTGTTGTCTTAGGCCTCTGGCATGATTGTTACTTGCTTCTAACCGCAATTCTAGCTCTGTAATTAATTATTAAATGAGCTTTTCTGGAGAAGAGTGCCTGTGCTTTCTTTCCTTTTCCAGGGGGCCCTACATCCTTTCACACTGAAGGCTTATCTTCTACCAGTGTTAGAGCCACTTATCTAAAAAGATGTTCTTATGTGTGTATAAATTTTATAATAGTTTGATGCCATTTAATGCCAGTATTTATGTTACTGTGGCATTATGGTAAGATAAAATTGTAATGAACTCAATGAGGAACACTTCTAAATTGGATTTTGTACATAATTAATGTGTTATAAAAAATGTGCAAACCAGCTTTTGGTTATCTGAAAATATATGATAAAATAGTGAACACTTTATTAATGTCAGTTTGTTAATATCTGATAAATTGTTAAACTGTTAACAGTAACTCTGTTGAAGCTTGTTTTTAACTGTTTTGCCACCTTGTAAACTAGAATTTTTGTGATGTTGCTCCTTGCAGTGTAATTTATAACTTCCTCAGTTAGTTACCAATCACTTGGTCTATTGCCTAGTCCACCTATTATTTTTTACTAGTCTTAGAAACTATAAGAAAAACAGATATAAGGAAAATAACTCATTTTGTGAACCACAAGTTTCACAGCCTTTAGCGAGTGCGGGATAGGTAGGGAGCATGTCTGTTTCTCATTAATGTGTTGTTATAGGCTTAAAAACTGGGCATGTCTCAGAGGCCCCTTTTATATTAGTAAAACATCAGTTCATATACATTTAAACTTTCATTTTTAAACTCTTTTGCCTTAGGATCAAATATAAAATTGGGATTGACTAGAAGGGGGCATGAAGGAACTTGAATATAAGGAGGATGAAAATGTTATTTATTTTGTTTGGCATTTGTTGATTGCATCAACATGAGCAATTTTCCAAAATCCCTAATATGATACACTCTTGAGATCTATGCCATTTCACTGTATATAAATTATATCTTGGTTTAAAAAAATAAATGTAGATCTGGTCCTGTTACTCTTCTTGAATAGGAGGTGTTGCTCCAGTCACTTAACATCTATTTATAAAATGTATAAACTGTATAATTCTAAAGGGAATTTTACTGCAGAAAATTTCCCTGGTTATATATTAGTGTTGTTCTGTAATTCAAATAGCAACTATAGAAAATTCTTTATTTCATTTGTGTGTGTATGTGTTAAAGAATAGAAATTCATCTGTTTCCTACTGATAGCAGATTTGTCTTATATATGCTCTTGATATATGGTGTGCACGCCCCCCCCAGTGATTTTAGTGACACACTTAACAATAACTATGCTTATATTGTAAAAAATGGAGAAAAGTGTATGGATCATTATGAAATTGACTCCTTGATAGGCAAAGGTTCCTTTGGACAGGTAATTTAACGGAAAATGCTGAATTTTATAGTTAGAACGTATTAGTGAATCATGTTGTTACATCTTTTTCTCAATAGTACACTTTTAATGTTTGTAAATAGATTTCAGCAACAGACATGTAAGTATTTGGATTGTCATTGTTCTGTGAAGGTACTAATACTGCATCAGCCCTAAAAACTCCAGTAGCAGTTTTTTTGTGGGGTTTTTTGTTTGTTTGTTTGTTTTTTGGCTTTTTTGAACTTATTGAACTTAACCAGGTAGCTACTTTACTAAGTGGTTTATTTTAATCACTGATAGGTAGTATTGCCTCTTTCACACGGGCTTTGGAGTGTGTGGGTGGTTCTTCATTATGTATGTTAGAGATAATTGCGCTCCTGTCAGATATTCCTCTTCAAAGAAAAAAACACTTACTATCTTCAGCCAGCACAGCAGGTGCCTTCTCACTTTTTCAGAGGCTTGGATGCCAGGGGCTGTGCCTTGACTTTGTCTCTTGGCTCCTCTTCTAACTCTGCCAGGCCCTCTGAGTGGGCAGTCTCCAGGATGTCCTTCTCAGGCCCCACAGTGCCAGCATGGCTAAGGCTGTGACTGGTGGAGTTCTGATGGGCAGGACCACTCGGGCAGCACAGCTGCTTAGGAAAGTGAGGAAGGAACTCCAGGGGACCTGGTTTTTTCACTTCTTTCCTGGTCTCTTCTCTCTACCCATGAATCTCCTCTCCTCACTTGCCCATCCTGCCCAATACAGAGGACAAAACCCTAACTGCATCAGTGTCTTTCATCAGCTGAGCCCAGACTTAGCTGTCAGTCCTTCCTCCTTGCACTTCATGAAGCTTTTCTCGGGCTGTGGCTTCCCAAGCTGTTCCCACTCCTAAATCCCCCATCTCATTGGGTTGCCGCAGAGCTGTTTTATTTGAGGTATGGTTTCCTGTTCATCCCATTCTCCATTGCCTTGCAACTTTTCTGCAGTGAAGCAGTTATTAATTTGTAATCCAAATACTTTTGACTTTTTGACAATTTTGGGAGTTGTTTTTGTTTTTTTCTTAAACTGTGGAACCTACATGTTCTTACTTATCTGTCTCTGCCTTGTGAGAAACAAAATATGCCTCTATCACCCTGTGAGGAAAGGTTTTCCTGTATGAATCTGATTGTGTTTAGGACAGAAAGAATACTGTAAGCCACTAGCAGCCACAGGCTGAGACCAGGACACATCTAAGCGATGAAACCTGAAGGAGATATGAACAAGGTTGTTAGCAGAGCTCTGCAGCTCTGGGGTGGCTCTGCCAGGCCCTGGTGTCACATGTACAGTATGCCTGCCCCTTTCCATGATGTCAAGGAATTTTTGTAATTATACATAATTCAGGGCCCTTTCCCTTGATTCTAACCTCTTTCTTCTGAGTCAGGGGTTTCTCAGTGTTAAGGGAGCCCTTCTGTATCAAAATATTACTTCTTGTCAGAAGCAACTTCTACTTCTCTGTCAGAGCCTCTTAAAGAACGGTGTTTCTGAGGCCTACCACTTACATAAGTAAGGCTGTGAATGCGCTGGGTGGAGTGATTTCTGTCTCCACCCTCAAAATCACACGGACGCTCTGGCAGTTGCCCCCAGCAGGGCGGCTTCTGCCTTCTGTGATGCCCACTGTGAAGTCGGGGCCACGCGGCTTGCTCTTTAAACTTAGATTTCCCTGGCACTTACTCTTCAAGCTCGCAGTGATCTCCCCCTCCCCTTTACCTTTTCTCATACCCTGATTTCTAAGAGCACGCTAGCATCGTATACTTGTGAAAGTACAGGCCTGTTTGACATCAGGATTCGTTTTCCCAGATGAGACTGATTGACGCCTTTCTCCTAGGCTGAAGTGTGTTCAGGGTCAGGGCCTGTCACTGGCCAAATAAATTCTTCCTTATTGACTTTGTCAGGCTCTCTCTAAATTCTCTGCCAGGTCCTTGTCAAATAAGCAGCTCCTTCATTTCTTAGGCCAGTGGTTATCAGTCCTGATTGCACATTGAAAATTTCCAGGGAGCTTTGAGGCTGGGGGCTGGGGATGGAGGACTGATGCCTAAGCTCCAGACTAATGAACTCAGAATATCTGACTGAATTCTGGACATTGGCATTCTTGAAAACTGCCTATTGAATGTATAATTCAAGATCAACAATCATTGTTTTACCACTGAGCCAGTTAACTATTTGCAAAGTCAGTAAATGGTTGGGGCCCTGTTAGTGGCCTTTGTCTTGGAGATCATTAGGATCTGGGCACTAAACTGCCACTCTTGATGTAGTCAGTATGGTCAGTGAAAGAGAATATCAAAACCACTTGGTCATGGTCAGATGCTTACATGGGTCACCTCTGATTTAAAAGGCAGTAGGCAGTAGTTTATTTTAGAATTGGGTGAAACCAGAGATACTGCTTTTTTATATTTCAAGTTTGATTTCAGCTAAACCATTTATGATCTGACATTGACAATAACCTTGACTGATGTGGATCTTGGACCATGCATCCATTCACTTCCTCTAATCCAGTGATACTCAACCAAAACATTGGAATCACTTGGAGTTCTACATGCATCTCCAGACATTCTGAATATCCTAGAAAATGTGTCTAAAGCTATTAACTATTCAGACTGTATATAATGTTACAAAAGTAAGAATATTTAATCCGGTATAGTGGTTATTTCTAATTTGTATAGATACAGTTTTCTTTTATCTTTGTATTTGTTTCCTAGTTTTTAATGTAAATTTCTTTGTCAACAGTGTGAAACTTGTTTAAATGAGTAAAATTTAAAATGAGAGGTGTGCAGTCATTTGTTCATGAACACTTCAGTTTCCTTAGCATTAATTCTCATTTTAAAACTCAAAATCCTCAAATTATGGTATTTTAACTTATTTCCTGCTTATTTAAAACACATTTTTTAGTCTGAAGTAATTCTCTTATATGCCTATGAAAATCTAATTTGAATTTAGAAAGTTATCTACATTTTTCAGATGATTTACAACCTTTTAAATATCTCACATGTATACTTAGAATTTAAACCAGGTTTTTCTCACATTAAAAGAATAGTCAGAAGTATTGTTTTATAATGTTATTTAGTAAGAAAGGTGGAAAACCAAAGCACTTGTCAACATTCATAATTTATTTTTGAAAGAGGAAAATAGTTATTCTAATTTTGTTAAGAAACTTACCTACTTTGTGGATGTTTAGAAATACTATAAGGATGCAAAAGAAATCCAATTGAAAAGATTGACTTAAAGTGACAATAAACTAATAAATGGATGCTGTTGAATGGAAATGAATAGAATCTCATATTTAGGAAGGTCAGAAAAATGGGAATTAGATAAATGTATAATTAAGGTGAATTGTAAATTGTTGTTAATGAAATAGATATTATTTATCTTTTTTCGCTTTTAGGTTGTAAAGGCATATGATCGTGTGGAGCAAGAATGGGCTGCCATTAAAATAATAAAGAACAAGAAGGCTTTTCCGAATCAAGCCCAGATAGAAGTGTGACTTCTTGAGCTCATGAAGAAACATGACACTGAAATGAAGTACTACATATGGAAACAGACAGACAGACAAAGCAATGAGCCCTGACCCAGACCAAAAATTTGAGTCAATGGTTATTTTTATATGATAATATGTTGATTTTATCTTAAAGTGATTGAATAAAAATCAGTTATTTCTGTTGGAGGGCATACAGATCTATATATATTACTTGATCTGGCGGTGGTATTTTAAATCTTTAGGAATGGCATTCCAGGTGGTACATAGTCTAAAAACAAATAAGAATAGTCTCTCTCTCTCTTTTTTTTTTGCAACTTATGAGTGCCATTTGTTTGCTTTAATGATACATTAAACTCCAGAGATTTCTTTGTTTAACTTTAATTGTTTCTAATACAGCTCAGAAATTAGAAATGAGGTACTATGTATTAATGATTATAGAACCATTTTTGGAATGTCTACCTCAAGAAATAACAGCCACCATGTCTTGAACTTCTACCATATTGCTTGTGCTTTTCCTCCACTGTCTGCAATAGACATAGCAGTCCTGTCAGGAAGGTGGCAGAATCCTTAAACTGCAGATGGTCTCAAGGTATAACATACCCAAGGTCCCAGGGCTCTGAAAACAAAACAAAAAGGGACAGAAGAGTTATGAAAATAGTGACTTCTAGGGCCAATTGATACATGGGTAAGCTATCTTCTAGTTATACATTCTTTAATAATATTTTTAATCAAATCTAAGATGCCAGTGAACTCCAGACATCATTGTTTTATTTGATGACACTGAAAATAAATGCCGCCAAGAAGAAACAAATTGCTGCCAAGTATAAAAATAAGATGCTATAAATTTTAAGATAGGATCATTTAATTATATAATTTTAAAAATAAGCATATATTAGCAACTCATGTTCAGAAATGCTGGCTGGTTTACCTGGTAACCATGAGGTTAAGTTTTTATTAACAAACTCCTTTTTAATAAATTAGGAGAGGGCATTGTGGCCTCCAAAATGATAGAAACAAACACTGATGTTCACAGATATATGGTCCAGTGACTCAGATTAGATTTCATATATGAAACACCTTCATTCCTATTGTTGCAATAAAATGAGCTTATCCTATTTATTTTAATTCCTTAGTGTCTTTATAGATCGTCTGATACAGTCCATAGTAATGACATTTGCATTTGAACGATTTTCTCATCTAATTCACTGAATGTTTGGTCTTCACTGTTAGTTACAACTTAGTATAAGCTGGGCACATATCCATTCAATGGGTTAGAAGGCCAGGAAGGACACTGTGAGGATGCTTGACTTATAAAGGAGGCATCTGAACATACCTAACCTCTTCTTCCTCTTCACTCTAATGTTTCATTTTGAGTTTTTGCTTAAGTGGTAGACAAAATACTGATAGTATTAATATAGCATTTTAATTCTGCTTTTTTGAAAGAAAACATGAACTATTAGCTACTTGGTTATGTTACAATAATGGCTGTCATTTTTGTTTTT
Source organism: Camelus bactrianus (assembly GCF_048773025.1). Taxonomy (NCBI): domain Eukaryota; kingdom Metazoa; phylum Chordata; class Mammalia; order Artiodactyla; family Camelidae; genus Camelus; species Camelus bactrianus. Next base: position 385,779 of record NC_133553.1, read on the forward strand.
AATAAATTGACTTTAATGATCAACACTCCAAGGCATCCCCCTTTGCTGCTGTGCCGCCTCCGCCTCTGCCGCCGACCTCTTCCCCTGACTTCACCACACTTGCTCCCAGGAGCAGGCTGACTTCAAAGGCTTGAGTCCAGCAAACTTGGGGGAGCGGAGGTCGCCCCCAGGCAAGGCAGCTAGGGACATGAGAGAAAATACTCTGGCTAGCGAGGGACACCCTTTTCCCGCATTGCCGCCATTGAAACACTTCCCTAGACCGCACTCAGCCTCAAGTGCGTCTGTCTCTCTGACTGCCTGCCTGACTGACTATATATTGGAGGATGGGACAGGCTAGTCTATGTGTGTGTCTGTCTGTTTATCAAACGGAAGAGGAGACGACTAGTATGTCTCTATATTTGCCTGCCTACCTATGTATCTATCTAAGTATATATCTATATATCTATGTATCTATGTATCTATGTATCTTCTATCTATCTATCTATCTATCTATCTATCTATCTATCTATCTATCATCTATCAATCTATCATCTATCTATCTATCTAGGGGAGGCATAGCAGTAGGCTAGTGTGTCTTTATATCTGTCCGTTGGAGGAGGAGGTTAATGTGTCTATATAACTATCTACATATTTGAAGAAGAGGAGGAGGCTAGTGAGTGTGTGTGTGTGTGTGTCTGTGTGTGTGCTGGTCTGTCTATCTATGTATCTGTAACTAAAGGTGGAGGAGGGTACTGTGTCTGTCTATAAGTCTATGTATGCATCTAATGGAGGAGAAGTATGCTTGTATGATTGTCTGTCTGTGTATCTATCAGATATCTATGAATGAACCTATATCTAATCAAGAAGAAGAAACCTAGAGTGTCTATCTCTCTGACTGTGAGAGGAGGAGAAGTCTACTGTGTCTGTCTCTCTGTGTGTCTGTTAGTCTGTCTCTGTTTTTATCTAATGGAGATAAAAAAGGATTCCCATGTGTCTGGCTATAGGTCTGTCTCTCTAACAAGAGAATATAGAGGCTAGTGTGTGTATCCATAAATCTCACTTTCTATCTATCTTATGGAGGAGGAGAAATAGACTATTAACTATTTCTGTCTATTATCTAATGGAGGGGGAGATTTGTGTGTCTCTCTACCTACTTAATTGAGGAGTAGGAGGAGGCTAGTGTGTGTGTGTGTCTGTCAATGTATGTATCTGTCTAGCTATATAATGGATGAGGAGGAGGAGGTTAGGATATATGGCTGTTTCTAAATGGAGGAAGAGGCTAGTGTGTCTGTCTATCTATTTGTCTCTCTGTCTAATGGAGGAAGCCTCCCAGTATTCCACCCACCTGGAGGGATGCCAATTGCCACCCTGAAGCAGCAATGGGCACCCCCATTGCACGCTGAGGGGGACACTGGATGGAAGCCAGAGGCTTGCCTGTGTAGCCCTTGCCTCCCGCTTCCGCCGTCTCTGTAGCTGACCCCGACCACCCCTCCTAGGCCCCCTCCCCCCTACGCCCACTGACCACAATGCAGCCGCTTCCCTGGAGACGGAAAACACAGAGATGTGCACCTCGTGTACCTAGAGTAGAAGAGACCGACCACAGGACCGGCCAAGGAGGAATGGGAGCAAATACACGGGCTTGGTTGGGCAGCCCCGTCTCCACAATGCAGCATCTGATCGCACCACGCCTGCCTCCTGGGCACAGGCTGACATGGAAACATGCATACTGTGAACTTGGGGCAGGAGAGACTGCCCGCGGTCAGGCCCTTGAGGAGATGGGAGCAAACTGATCGGCTCATCCGAGGCAGTCCACTCCCCGCAACATCCCTGTCTCCTGAGCTCACCTCGACAGCCTCCCAGGACCTGGCTGACAAGGAGAATTAATTCCTGCACACCTGGGTTAGCAGAGGCCGCCCCAAGGCCAGGAGAGGGGGAGATGGGAGGAAAATGACCAACTCACCAAGGCATCCCCCTTAGCTGCTGTGCCGCCTTCGCATCTGCCGCTGACCTCTTCCACTAACCTTACCACGCCTGCTCCCAGGAGCAGGTTGACTTCAAAGACTTGAGTCCGTCGAACTTGGGGGAGAGGAGGCCGCTTCCAGGGATGGCAGCTAGGTACATGGGACAAAATCCTCTGGAGCTCTATGGGCACCCTAATCTCCTTTCGCCGCCGCCGAATCTCGTCCCCAGACCGCACCCCGACTCTTGTGAGTCTGACTCTATGATTGCCTGCCTGACTATCTATTGGAGGATGCGAGAAGCTAGACTATGTGTGTGTCTGTCTGTTTATCCAACGGAGGAGGAGGCGACTAGTATGTCTATTTGCCTGCCTATATATGTATCTATATACATATCTATCTATGTATCTATGTATCTATCTATCAATCTACCTACCTAGGGGAGGCATAGCAGTAGGTTAGTGTGTCCTTTGTTTGTCTGTCTGTTGGAGGAGGAGGTTAGTGTGTCTATAGAACTATCTACCTATTTGAGGATGTGGAGGAAGCTAGTGAGTGTGTGTGTGTGCATGCTGATCTGTCTATGTATGTATCTGTATCTTAAGGGGGAGGAGGCTACTGTATGTTTCTATCAATCTATGTATGCATCTAATGGAGGAGGAGTAGGCTAGTATGTCTGTCTCTCTGTCTATCTATGAGATATCTATGTATGTACTTCTATCTAATTGAGAAGAAGGAGGAAGCTAGAGTATCTATCACTGTGTCACAGGAGGAGAAGACTAGTGTGTCTGTCTCTCTGTGTGTCTGAGAGTAGTCTCTATCTATATCTAATGGAGAAGAAGGAGGATTCACATGTGTCTGGTTATCTGTCTTTCTAACAGGAGTAGGTAGAGGCTAGTGGGTGTATCCATCAATCTCACTTTCTATCTTTCTAATGGAGGAGCAGCATAAGTCTATTAAGTTTGTCTATCTATTATGTAATGGAGGAGGAAATTAGTGTGTCTCTATACATCGTTAATTGAGGAGTAGGAAGAGGCTAGTGTGTGTGTGTGTGTGTGTGTGTGTGTGTGTGTGTGTGTGTGCTAGGCTTCACATATATTGAAATGCCATGGCAATGTGATAGCACTCTGCTGAACATCTGTAAACAGGCAGGAATTTCATTTGCAGAACTGTGCTTCTCTCTGGCCCCTGGATGTGCTTTTCTCTGTTTTCTGGAAATTGAAGGGCTCTGGCTTTCACTGCCCTCCTTTGACAGAGATGCCACCAGATATCTTTGCATCTTGAAGGCTAACACAAAATCAATTGGTGCGATTATGCAATTTAGCTGCATTTGTGGTCTTAATTTATCTACTGGCATCTGTAAATGACTTTGTTATAAAAAATTCAAAGGCTCTGCTAAAAGCCAAATTAAGCTTGGTAGCAACACAAAAACATCATCAACCAGGGAAATGTCTAAAAGCACCAGCAAACAAGGAAACATCAAGTGATGTCTGGAAAGACATAAAATGTGATGTCAATTCATTAAGTGCTGACTATTGTTATTTTAGTTGAGATCTGGGTAAAAGTGTATTGCTGGTGGGTTTGCCAAGTATGTCTACTGGGAGCCAATTTACCTTTTTCCTCTCAGATACTTCACAGGCAAGGTAACTAGGGCCTGCAGTTATTAGAAAGTTTTGGAAGCCAAAGTTCAATGCCTGCTCAATGAAGGAGAGGAAATAAATGAAGAAAAGCCATGCCTCTCTATTACAGCTCCAAAATAACTATATACATATATACTTGGTACACTTTGGATGTCAATAAAAATTATAAATTAAAAGTTATTTAATCAAAAGGCAATGGTCCTACAAAATTCATACAGAAAACAACTAACATATTAAAAGTGTTGATATTTGGGCCCCTGATGCCAATAACAAAGTTAGATACTAAATGAAGAAAAAGGTAGAAAAGAAGTTTTTCAAAGGTAAGGTTTATAAAATTATTTTTTTATCTGAATCTCATCAATTCTGTCAGATTAGTCACAGACAAAACTTGTCTCATGAAAATTCTGGTAAAATGTTGATATGACATGAAATTTAAAGGTTATTTGTGCTGACATCCTCATTTAAAAAATAAGAAAAAAAGATCCAAAAAGTTTAGTGATTGTGCCACTTGTGGTTGAGATTAAAATCAATCAGTCTATTAGCCAATGTCCTTTTCTCAGCTGTCTTTCTTTCAATTATATTTAGCAACATAAAAGGCCTGCCTCCATTTTGGTAATTTTTAGCTAAAGGGATTTATTCACTGAACAGTGGTCTTTATTTAAAGGCCAGTGACAGATTTAAAGTGTTAGAATTATACCTAACATAAAAGTTCAAGGAAGTTCACAAATGCAAGACAGTGAGCAAATAAGAATGGATTCTAGGGGGTGCTTTCAAATAGAACATGGGTCATTCTTCAAATAGCTTGAAGGGTCAATGAATTGAAGATTTACTAGATAAGGAATGTTGGTCTTTGGTCTCTGAATGAAAACACCACAGTAGCCCAAGTTTCAGATCTTACAATTAGGTGTTCGTCATGCTTTCTATGCATGTGAAGAGAGAGCTCTCTAAAGGTTATGAGACAAGTTGACAATATTCTTTATAGATGAAATCTAGCAATTTATGTTGATTTTCTTTCCAGACATATCAATAACCCACTGATGTGTATATGGAGGGAAGATGCTTAAAAGTTAGGCACTAATTATCATTTAGCATCTAGGTGTCTCCGAGTTATTTATATAGCAGAATTTATCATCTGGAGAAACAAAGTACATTTAGTGTTACCAGCAGAAGCAATTGCCTACAATGATATAGTTGAGCTTTCGGTGAATGGTAAAAGGATAAACTGAACTATGGCAACAATCACTGTAATCACAAAGAATGCAGCCTTTGCCCTGTAGCACTGTATGCTATGCATTGTATGTAATAGGTATAGAACAGGATTGAAATGAAATATCCAGAACATTGTCAAAATGGAATTCACAGTGTCATCAGTCTCTTCCTCCTCCTATAATGTGGTTAATGATTTGTAACTGTGTCACAGCTTGCTTCAGTCAAACTAGATATACTGTAAAAGATTAAAATCTGTTGGCTCATAAATTGAGAGGCATTCACATATGCACATATTCATATACTACGTGATATCTCACTGAGCCTTATGTGATTGACAGGGAGGAATAATTTTCCTCTACCCTTCTAGATTCCTCTGGATGGTCTAGGAATAAAATTTGACATGAAATGGATTAACAGGAGAAAATCAAGTGAAAATTTAAAAACATGTATACATTGGAGAGACCCAGGAAGTCACCAAAATGACTGAAAACTTTACCTTAAATGCCATTTTCAGCTAAAGACAAAAGTGGATTTGGGGTTTAATGGCTTGGGACTTAAAAGGGGAAGAAGGCAATTCATGGAGATAGAAAAGCAAATGTTTGATAATGAAAAGTTTGCTGGGCCAAGCAGAGACACTGGGACACAGAAAGGAATAACAGACTTTAACAGACTCTTCCCTATCTACCACACTACTTTATACCAAAGTTATCTATGGCGTAAGCTCCCTTCCTGGAACATATCCTCTAACTATATTCTTTTAGGCAATTAAGGGGAAAGTCAAAGGTTCTTCCTGAATTTTTGGGGCCTTAAAAATAGTGAGCTTAAATTAATCCTTATGTCAAAGAGACACATTTTGGGGACCCCAAAGTTAGCTCCCCTACATGATTTATTTGACAAGTTTATATACCTAGAGTGAAACTGACTTTAGAAGAAGGGAAAAATCATTACTTCAGCCTGGTGTTTTCAAGAACCACTGAATGGAAGAGATGCCCCTGACCAAGAAGTTGAAGTAAGATTCAATGAGAAAATCAAAGCGTCCTAGGTGATAAATTGTTTGTAGCACAACCACCCAAAGGCAGCTGACATAAAATGGTGACCTGACACCCGTGTGCTCAACCATGATTAATTCCGATGCTGTGTTTGACAAGGATACCTAATGACGTTTTACCTATGCTCAATCACTTTTTAATATTTTAATATCGGTTCAGGTATTCTATGGGCTTTTGTAAAAACTGTTTTGAGGATAATTTAAAAATTTTATAGGTATCAAATTTTTTCCCATCTTAACAATGAGAAGATTATTATATATTTATATGTGTTACCCTTTTCCCCCCTATTTTTATATGCTTTTGCTTGCACTGGATATATATGTGCAATTTGCATGATACTAGAATCAAAATTCTAAATACATAAAATTTTTCTTGTTTTTCTTAGACTTCCTGATGAATATTTTTTTTAATCCTGAACATCTGAGTGGTAGTTCTTCCTAGATAAATTAGTCATTTCTCAAATTGATGAACAGATATAATAATTTAAGTGAAATTTGTTTGGTTAAATAATTGGAATTTAACTATATTTACATATATTTAGCACTGTTAAATATATGTAGAAACACTCAAAGATGGGATAATTTTTTTTCAAGTGATTATAGTGAACTGGTTGTGAATAAGTGGAGTCCATATACTAAAAGTTTAACTGAAGAAAGCACAGAACACACACCAAAATAGAACATCAGCTGAGGGGGACCAGATGGCACTTCAAGAGATGAAGGACAATAAATAAGGGCCATATAAAGGAGGAATTTGACTCAAGGATTGGAAGAGTTTAGCTTTTGTTACGTCATAGAGAATTAACATAGCTTTATTTTTATTTTAGGAAGATTTATAAGTACCATGGAGGCTAGATTCAATGAGAAGGAATTAGAATTAATTCTAATTAATTAATTGTTTAATTAGAGCAGAACAATAAATTAATAGATGATTTCATTAGTGCAGGTGATAGGCAGTATATTCCTAAAGCAGATTGGGGCAAGGAGAGCAAATATGTGGCAGCGGACCATCCATGCTGCTGTGATGGATGCCGGTATAGAAGGATGGCAAAAAGTGTGACAGGCAACAGTATTCTGACGTTATTTGTTAACCAGGAGGAGAGCAATTATGAACTGAGCAGAGAAATTAGGTGAAGAAATGACACAGTAAGTAGAAGAGATAAATTTTAAAAGGGCCAACCAGATTCAAAACATGAAAAGAGTGTTACCATTTTCTTTGAAATTTTAATGTGTAGTTTTAATTCTAAATCATTCAATTTCCTCTTGCCTTTATTTAACTCATAAAATAGCACAACACTGACACTTTGGTGTTATTCAAAGCACCACGCATCCTGGGGGCCTGCATGGTCTTTTTACTCATTAAAAGCAAGCACCCAACTTTATAGTTCTGTTAATCTTTTACTTTTAAAAATATCTTCTTCATGGATAAGTCCCTACCTTTGTAGAAGATATTTCCAGATTTTATTACTCTTCGTCTTGTATCTAGAATTAGACCAAAATTCAGGAAGACTACGAATGTGGGATGGAAAACAAATTACATTGTTATTTTTAATAGGTTCTAACTGCAATTTGGCATTTCTTTTATGATATGGGCAACAAACTACAGTAATAATAGAAATCTAATGAACTTGCTTGCTATCAAGATAAATGCCATGTACATTCATATCATATTGTAGTTGTAACTCTCTCAAACTAACATTTACTCCCATTTCTACTTTCAAATTGCCCACACGATCAGTCATCTTTCTGTAGAGGCTCATGTGACATAGTTGTCCAACAACAAGCAACTCTGTGCCTCATCATTATTAAGTCACCAAACTTTAAATTGTCATATTTTCTTACTGCTTTCTAGTGTTCCCTAACTCAATTGTTATTTGATCAGTATGTGAAAAGAGGCAAGTCAAAGATTACTCTATAATATATTGTTCTAATCCAAGCTGACCAATAGACTTCACACTTTGAAAATGCTGTAAATACATTTTCTTTTTAGCTTGTAAGAGCATATATTACCATATCACATTTATGTTTTGACAACTGCATTTCAATATAATTTATTTTATTTGCAGTCAGGTATATATCATTTTTATGTAGTTAAAATGATTATCTGATGATAGTTTCACAGACTTCATGTAGCTGCAACTCATATTACATGTGGTTGGAATAAGCAAATCCTTACGTATTGTGATACAAATGACATTTTTTGCTAAAAAGATACTAGACTGCAGGGTCCTCTGTAGATTAAAATAGCCCAAAGGTCCAGAACGAAAGCAACATTTCAGCAGTTACCATTAGGACCTTAGCAAAGTTCATGTGTGATTGAATGGAAAGAAAGTTAGACTGTAAGTCTTGATTAGGTCATAACTCTGTCTTGGGCAACTCAAACTTTCTAGGCCCCTTTTCTACTATAAAATGTTGGATTTTTATTTGACAATTCTATCTTTGCTATAAATGTGATTGTATATGTGTTTTCCAGTTTAACATTGAGCTAAGAGGAAATGGGAGGTTTAGACAGAGATAGGTAAGGGTGAATTCAAATTGCAAGAATGACTTTTGAGAGCCAGGCCCACCGGAGACAGTGAATGATTCAATGGGGATCTGGATCTCCAGGAAGAAGTCATAAGAGAAATGTTTGAAAATCAGTTGGAGAGAACTGGGGCAATTCCGTCTTTCTTGGCATTACTTTCTATTATAATAGAAATATATTTCTCTGCCTATCTGAGGCTTATAGATTTGTGCTAATTTTTAAGGGAAAGAAGCTATTTTCTTTGGATTACTGAACTTTAGCCAATATATTTGAGGAACAATTAATTGACCTGTACCTTTCAAGGCACTGGCTTTGACCGTGTTTAACTGAACTTCTTGAATTACGCTTGCTATTAGACTGTATAATTTACAAATTATGTGTGTGCTTGGGAATACTATTTCTGAGCTATTAATAGTGTTTTATTTGATTCAGAAATCAAAGCAGTCTTTCTTATGGAATTTTATAACTGGCATTCTTTGTTCTACCACAAAGAGGTTCTCTTAAGTTATAAAAATATTAATTATAAATATTTCTAGGTCTAGGAATGTTCAGTCATAGCTGTCATGTGGGTCAATTTTAGGTTCAATTCTCCACTCTAACTTCTTTTTGAGATTTGACTTTTGGTTTGTCATATATTTTTTTGAGCGTGCTATCTGGTATAAAATATTGTGTGACTGCTTAAACTGTATATGTGTAAATACCAGTTTCACATTATGGACCTCTAATATAACCATGAAATGGTACAGTACCTCTTACCAAACACCTCTTGGAAAGGACATAAATCAAGCTCTCAAGATAGTGCTAGTGCTCATGAACAGTTTATAAGAGTCAAGCAAAGCTACTGGAAGATGAGAGAGCAGACATAAGCCATCCCTACCAAGCTACCCAACCCCGAGATCATTCAGGCTGCAAATTGTCAGACGTCTGGGTAAGGTCACCATAGACTATCCAGACACGGAGAAGACAGCCCAGACAAGAACTACTCAGCCAACCTAGATTATTATGAAAATCATGAATGCTTACTCTTTTAGGCCTAGGGGTAGTTTCTGAGTAGCTTATTATACAACACAAGCTAAGTGATAGAAGGGTACTGGGATCTGGGAGTACTTTTTGGATGTTCTTTTTTTGTTTTGGTGGTATTGAAATATTTCATTTAGTTTTGTTTTGCTCTATTTTTAAATAGGCTTAACTGCTAATGAGTAGAAATCAATCTAGAAGACAGGTTTAGGTTCTAGGAAAAATAAGTGATATTTTTAGCTAACACTAAATAAAAACTAAATACATAGCATTTAAATAAGAAAAATTGGATGTGGAAGGATCTCTTGTAATTGAAAGAAAAGAGAAAAGGGTTGTTCTCTTGGGGTTTGGTGTTGGGAAGCCGAGGTGAGAATTATATGTTAGCTTTCCATTTCCCTGTGAGGCAGGATGGAGGGCCATCCACTGAGCCTGAGTGAGGAGATGGTTGACTGTTTTAAATACTGCTGTGAAGATGAGAAAGCTGGCAGAGGAATGTACTAGAAATGACAGTATCTTTTGAAAATGTGAAACAACTCTATAGCTGAGAGTTTGTTTCAATTTTGTGATTTTTGTTGCACAAAAATGCAGTGTATTTGTCATATATAAAATATACACTAAGCCTATTCTCTCCATATGTAAGTCTCTGAAAACACAATGTATACCTTTGAGGTCTGAGCAAGAGTTACTCTCACACTGCCCTGGTTGAAAGATCTCTAGATACTCTGTTGTCTTAATGCCTATGTAACCCTTAAATTCCAAGACCCAAAGGGAATTACTTTTTTCATTTTTATCAATGATCACTAATCCACATCTAGGTAGTGCAATTAAAAAAAATAAAAATTTTGTCAAAGTTTTAAATTTTTGGAGATTTCTCCCCAAAGCTCATATGCAGAATTTTTGTGGGAATTAATTTTGGTCCTAATTGACCTCTGGTTTTGAGTTAACTCAAGAAAGAAGGGCAATCATGGATAATAATTAATAATATAATAATAATAATAATAATACAAAGTATGGCTTAAGAAGCTAGATATCACTACTTATAAACACACACATATACAAAGACACACATGCCACATACATTCTCACACACATATTCATTAAATTCTCACAATGCAGCAACATATTTTTTACACATAAACACGCTGAGGAACAGGGAGGTTAAGTAACGTGTTCTAGGTTACACGACAGCAAGTGGCACAGCCAGGAGGCAAACCCAGGGAGTCTGGCTCCAGAGTCTGTGCTGTGAACTACTAGGCTGTTTTGCCTTTGGAAGGCTCTGGACCATTTTAATCATACTAGATTAAAATATGCACAATAGACATTCAGAGATTGCCAGCGCTATTTGACAAATGTTAGGTTATCAAAATTCAGACAAATGGTATCTTTCTGCTAGACAGAAATTATTTTGAACCAAACACAGATGAGTTGTGCATGGATCCAATTTTTAGTGACATCAGCAGTCAGAAATGTATAGATAGACTGAAATAAGAGGAATTACTTCAGTATTTATTTGGTTTTTCAAATTCTGTTTAAACATCATAGGGGTGTAGAACTCATTTTTCACCTGCACATAATTAAGAAATGATTATATAAATAGAAAAATGTGTATAATGTAGGAGAAATGCCTGAACAGCACTGTGCTGCATAGGGAAATAGACCTAAAATAAAAGGTAATAATAGTTTTAACAACCTTTATGCTCCTGAAATCAGCAATTAAATATATTCAAATCTGCAACGACAGAGTTCATACAATGTAATATGTACCTAAACATGGACATTTCTAATGATGTTGAAAGCCTAGGAAAAGGGATCACAAAACCCTGGTGTGGTTGTAATACTTAGGCAGTGGTTCCTGAAAGGGGAATAAAACAGCAAACTAATAAAACTGTTTATCTGATGACATTCAGAATTTCTGACTGTCATTCAGACAAAGCTTGTTGATAATCTAACAGTCAGAAACAGCTTATGGGCCTCAAAATACTGTCACCTGGATTAAAGTAAATATTTTAAACTATTGTAATGATGTCTTAATATGTAGAATGGGGTAAGAAGAATCTCTTCAATTTCTGTAAGTAAAATTTAATAAGAGTTGGGAAAAAAATGTAAAGGGTAAGTTAAGTTTCTGCTTTGGACAGTTATGTATGAATAGCCCCCAGATAGTTAAATCTTCCTGTATTTATTTAAATGAAGCACAAAGTTTAAGTTCAAGTTAAGAGTAGTTGGTCTAAAAATGTTTTTAAAGTGGCATGTACTTTAAATACATAAGAATACGTAAGGTACTTGGCATCTAACATTTGTTGAAGTGTGTTTGAATCTACCTCATAAAATATAAAATAAATATAGAACCTGCTTTCTAGTGTGAAAATTTTGGAATACAAATTATATTTATATTTATACTTTGGCTGAATTTAATGGTACCTGAAGCAGCTAATTTCAGTGCCTCTGGAAAGGGCAAAACTGGAAGGATTCCGTTATACTAAAATTCCCGATCAACTTTCATTCTTTGTTATTGTTTTATTTCATTATAGCTGATGAAAGGGACCAACTCCAGAAGCCTGGTGGGGCAGTGATGAAGAGCAGTGTAGTGTCTATGAAAGCATTCTGCTTCTTCTGTTTTTGTTCTAGAGAGAATTCCATGGATTCTAATGCTTTCATCACCCACCTCTGTGCAATTATCACCTTTGCTAATGAAAACACAGGCTCCATAGAATTTAATCTCTCCATCCACAAAGAAGTCATTGTCCTTGACATCCCAACATTAGGGGCAGTAAGAAAAGGTGAACAGGAGAAAGTACATGGCATTTTCATGGTATTATAACCCATGTTTCCTAACGGAAAAACTACAAAGTAAGAGCACTTACATGTTCTTGTTAGTGCCTTAACTCCACTTGGCTCATTTTTATCCAAAACGTTGAGAAAAAGGTGAGGCAAGGTTTTATTGTCACTTTGAAATTTGGCTGTAACTACTCTCCTTTTATTATGCATGATTCTGCTAATGACCAGTCTCTCTACTAGCAAATAAGTAATTGCTTCTTCCTTTAACTATTTTTTTGCTCCATTATTAAATGTAAAATACCTATGGAAGACTCTACATAAGGGATATAAAATGTATCCAAAATAATTCATCATAAACTAAACCCCAACTTTCCACCCCCAGCTGAGCTCTCTCCACTACTTGTCTATGTTCTGCTCAGTTCTGACAATTTGCCATCACTGGAGTATGTATTGCACTTTTTAGCCTCAGTATGTTTACAGTTGTCATTCCATCTGCTAAAATACACATTCGCCAAAAACCTAGCCTATTTAAGCCCCAGTAGTAATGTGACTTTCATGAAATCATCTCCAATCATCACAATGAAAATATTTCTTCTAACTCCAATAGCATCATGTATAATTTTGAATCGTGTATCCCATGGTGTACTGAATTAGAACTGATTATTTACATAGCATATACTCTACTATTTGGTAAGGGCTTTGAAGGCAGAGCTTTGTACCTTCATACCTTGTCTTAGCCAAAGCCATCTTAAGCCAGCTTCTGCCCAACTTACCAGCTGTCCACATGTGCAGGGTTAGCCTAACCAAGATCAGCAGAGCCCAGCAGGTCAGCTAAACCACCCAACTGATTTGACATGAGAGATGAGAAGAAAACCAAATGATTGCTAATTTACGACAGAACACTTTGTGATGGCTTACTTTATGCTAATAGATAACTGCTATTGATTGCCTTTAAAAGCTCTGTTCATTCTAGTAAGTCAAATTGGTTTTGTTTCATCTGTTTTGAAAGTTACCATAGTATATCCTCAAGACTATTTCCCTTGACGTCTTGTTTTTGGTGTCCAAGGTATTTCTATTAGAGGCAGAGACTACTCAGAGCAAAGCATTAGGTTTCTCTGATAATCACCTGTCTCACTGTGGTCTTCAGGAAAGAATCTTCCAGGGGTGCTAAAGATCTTTCATATGCTAAAAATTTTATTAGCAATTTTCAGGTACTTCAGCTTCTCTGAGGACAAGTTAATCAAGTGATTCACATAACTACAACATCTTTGAGTGCCTACTCTGATCAGAAGCTCATCTAAATGCTGAGGTTTAACATGAGAATAAGACACTATCCCTGCTCTGGAGTTTTAGGATGAATGTGGTACATACTACTGATATATCACAGTGCTTGACATGTGCTCTGATGTCATACAGTCTCAGATTAAATCCAAGGTCAAAGAGTAGGTACTCTGCTTCTTTCTGTTACATAAAATAAAATTTGAATTAAGTGTATGAATCTGAGAAATAAGGATAACAATAGATGCCACTGAGGACTACTTTGAAACTCACAGTGAAGTAATGCATGTAAAGTACTCAGCATAATACTTGGCACATAGCAAGTGTTCAATAGAGGTTGGCTATTACTCTAAGTAATTAAATAAATTTCAACGTGATAGATGGCATATTAGAGGTGTGCAGAACGTATTGAGAACACAGGATGAATTGTTCTCCCTAGAAGAGCTACGTAAAGCTGCAGAGAAGGGGTGACATTTGATCTGGGACTTAGAGAATGAAGAGAAAATTAGGCAGAAAAAGCAGGAAAGACAATCCCAGATAAAATACTGGAATGAGCATAAGCTGAAAACATCCTTGTGTGTGAGGAATAGTATTCCAGTCTTGTTAGAACAGAAGATGTTTGCATTGATTAAGGGGTAGAGACCGGTTTTACTACTTTGAAATTGGGAGGGTATAAAAAATATACAATTCTAATTACTATCTAATGAACACCTACTACGGATCAAGCACTGTGTTAAGCTCTTACACTGCAAAATTTCAATGCCATTGTGGCATTGCAGGAACATTATATCCCACTTATTTGATGATAGATTGAAAAACAGATTTAGTTACTTGCCAAAGGCCACTGTATGGTCAGTTTGAAGTCATGTAAGCATTTTCAACCACAGGGTGATGTAATGGGTTTTACAATTTAAAGTCCAAATAAAGAGGGATTGGATTGGAGTAGGAAGAGGCTGAGAGAGATATATAAGGAAAATTCAAATAAGGAATTAAGTTCTGGACTGGAGCACTGGCAGTGGGGAGGATTACGGGTGACAGCCTGAGACACTTCCTATGACCTAATGAAGCCAGCCTGTTATTCTGTTGAAAAATAAAACTGATTGAAGATCCTCCAAGTCAGCCCTTATCCTGTGTATTAACAAACAGGATCTGGGGAAGTGCTTTTTCAGGTGTGTTAGGAAGGTCTCAATACTCCATTTTAGTATTATTGACCTCCTCTAGAACACCTTGCAAGAAATGACACCATGTCCTTCTAAGTCCCTGGGAGACTACAGAGGCAGAGCTATGATTCAGGCATGAATCTGTGGCAAAAATGCTTGAAGTAATGAAACAATTAAGCCCCAAAACTGTCTGGGTTCAAATTACAGCTCTTCTACATGCTAACTTTGTTCTATACCTGTGTTTCTTTCTATGGAGAATGGAGATATTACCTTTCTCATGAAGAAACATAAAATGATGTGACTGTAAAGTGCCTAGAACAGAGCAGGACAAGTGGTAAATACCTAGTAAATGTAAACCATTTTTACTATTATTTCTACTTCTAGAGTACATAAAATAATACTTTAAGTTACTTTTTAAAATAAAGACATATAAAGCCAAGGAAAGTTTACTGTAACATGTATTCTTCCAATAAATATTTCTTACCTGATAAAAATACAGAAATAAAATTTCCCTTAAACTTTTGTTTAATAGATAATTTTCAGTTGGATAAGAGCATTAAGAAAAAATTCCCCTCGTCCTTCCATCACATTTTTGTGTTTTTCCTTCTGTAAGTTAGAAACATGATCTTTTAATCCTAACCTGGCACAGCCCATTGTTGGTTAGTCAAGAGGAGATATGAATTATTGAGACAAGTTATGATTTTCATTTTTTAGATGACATGCATATTATTAGATTTTAAGATGACTGCAAGATTATGCTCCATTTTTTATACTCAATTTGAATAGTTCTGTGGATTTCAGAAAAAAAGAGAATTGAATTATCATTCTGCTAAGAGGATGGCTTACATCTTCCTACAGCCAGATAGAATTGGCATCATGAAATCAGTCCCTGACTATGTTAGCATATCCTACCAAAACCAGCATGAAATAGGGTAAAATAGAAAAACTCTTATGTGACACTTTCTTTATAGAGATTTATATTAACTTGCAGAAATTTCATTCATCATCTTTTGACTTCTCATCAAAAGTAAATTTGATAGCTAAGTCTGCTCATTGAAATTTTATAAAAAAAAATTCAAACAATGTAATACTTCTTAATGTTAAAATGTATGCATTGCATTCTGTATATGATTTATGAACAAAATATCACATATGAGTGATATGGCACCATCATTATTATGACTATGTCAAAAATATAATTTATATTTAACAGAATCAGCCAATTCTCTGCCTTTATGAGTATAAGGCACTCAAACAATTCCACAAAAAAATACATTATCTTGGTTTAATCTATCAAACTTACTTCTACTCTTACTTTTTTCTCAAACAACATAGAAGAAGCTGATTTCCATGAAAGCAAACAATGATAATAATATGGCATTACATGATACATTCACTTTAAAGAAAAGGTTAATGCCAAAAGCCCAGTCATCTTTTTATTTTATTTTATTATTATTTTCTTACTGAACTATAATTTACACTGTTGTGTTATTTTCTGGTGTACAGCATAATAATTCAATTGTACATATATATTCTGTTTTATATTATTTTCCATTATAGATTAGTATAAGATATTGAATATAGTTCCCTGTGCTTTACAGTAGGACCTTATTTTTCTATTTTATACATAGTAATTTGTATCTGCTAATCCCAAACTCCTAATTTATCCCTCCCCCTACCTTTCCCCTACAGTAACCATAAGTTTGTCTTCTATGTCTGTGAGTCTGTTTCCATTTTGTAAGTAAGTTCATTTGTATCATTTTTTAGGTTCCACATATAAGTGATATCATATAATATTTGTCTTTCTCTGTCTAACTTACTTCACTTAGTATGATAATCTCTAGGTCTACCCATGTTGCTGAAATGTCATTATTTCATTCTTTCCCTTTTATATGTTTCAGTAGTATTTTATATATATTTACACACACAAACACAACATTTTTATACAATCAACTGTTGATGGACATTTAGGTTGCTTCTATATCTTGGCTATTGTAAATAGTGCTGCTATGAACACTGGGGTGCACGTATCTTTTTAAATTAGAGTTTCCTCCAGATATATGCCCAGGAGTGGGCTCTCTGGATCATATATGGTAACTTTATTCTCAGTTTTTTAAGAAATTGCCATATAGTTTTCCACAGTAGCTACACCAAATTATATTCCCACCAGCAGTGTAGGAGGGCTTTCTTTTCTCCACAGCCTCTCCAGCATTTATCATTTGTGGACTTTTTAATGATGGCCATTCTGACCTGTGTGAGGTGATACCTCATCGTAGTTTTGGTTTACATTTCTCTGATAATTAGTGATGTTCAGCATCTTTTCATGTGCCTTTTGGCCATCTGTATGTTTCCAGTCATCTTAAATTTCACCAAATATTGGGAAAAGTGAATATATAAATTTGGGTCCATTATGTTCACTGAGGCCCTGAAACCTGTATGTGGAAGAGTAGGGTAGATGTTTGTTGATTTACAATAAATAATGCACAGAGGAAGGAAGGTGCTTAAATTTACTCACAAGAACTTACTTCCAGTTGAATAGCATATAAGCAAACATATATACTATTGCTGCCTATTGAGATTTTTCTGTTTGTAGACTACCTTCAAATAGATTATTGACATCAAGAGCAAGAATATTTTGGTTCTGGTAGTTCAGTGTGCTCTTTTTTCTTTCCCTTTGTATATGAAGAAGAAAATGTGGTTAGCATTGCTGGTCAGTAGATAATAGACCAAAAATAGTGAGACAAACTCTTTTAAGCCTATCTGCCCTGTCATCTCCAGTATACAACATCAAACTGTGAGTCAGAGGAACAGGAGGCAAGTTATAAAGCACTGAAGCCCAAGTCACACTATATGTGATGCTATGCTATAGTGAGAAAATCAACTGTTGAATTTATTTAACAAACTCCAGAAACCCATGGTTTGAAGAATTCTTAGTAGTTATGTACATATAGAATTGTGTATATTAATATTCTATACTTACATTAAATTCATACTTTAATTAAATAGTACTTATATTGAATCATGTTCTTTAATATAAATTGAAAGAAAGCACAATCACTAGAATTAGAGACATGTTCTGTTCAGTTATTGCTAACAAAGAATAACAAACATTTAGGTGATAATTTGGATGCTTGATACATAAAAAATGTGTTTATTGAAATATATTTTTAAAAGGTCGATCCTTCTTTTTAATTTTACTGTATTTTGTGGATTGCTTATTTCATTACTAATCTCATTCTGCATTCATAGACTAAACCAAGGTTATAATGAAAAAACAGGTGATAATAAAGTACATGAGAACTGTCTATGTGGCCAGCACCTATTTAACTCTTGCATTAGCTCTACAAAATAAGTGCTGTAATATTCATATACAGATCAGGAAATGGAGATTAAGAATAGTATCAAAAGTTGCACAGCAAAAATTCAAGCTCATGTGGTCTGACTCCAAAGTACATGCTCTTAAACACAACACTTTGCTGCTTTAAAATTGCACATAAATTCCACCACTTTTCTCACTTGTAGCGTTCAACAATGAAGGGACACATAGAAAAGAAAATGAAATAGGAAAGCTTTCATATAAACAGATTTGAAAGCAACATGGAGAGGAAATTCAACTGATGCAATTAATAGTAACTTTCCAGGATTTTTGCAATATCCACAAGATAATTTCCTGAACATCAGTAGTAACCATTAATCTAAATGTTTGCATATTTTGCCACCTTCCATATTCTTTGCACATTGGGCTTTCACTCTTTCTGACATCTTGAAGAATTTACACATCTGTGATCCACAATCAGCATGAAGGATAAAAGTAAGTCTGGTGAAATTAATTTCCTAGATACTTTATAAAAAATCAACGAGTTCTCAAACTAGTGGAAGAAATAGGATTTTTTCTGAGAAAAGTTGTGATCCTGTACACACACACACACACACATACATATACATACATACAAAAAACTGCTGTCATGTAAGCAGTTGATTAGTCTGATTATTTGTTGGGCATTTATTGGAGAGAAGAAGATAATGAATTAGAAAAGGCATCTTCATTATTCATTCATTTATTCTTCAATTTATGATATATTTAAAAGCCTCCTTACTATTCAGAGTGAGGCAAGGCACTGTTCTCAGCATTTAGGATATAAAAGTGAATCATAGAGACATAGTCCCCATTTCCATGGTATTAATAATCTATCTCACAGGAAACCTCAAAATAGTAGTCAAGAGATGATAAAGGCCTGATCTAGAAAGATAGATTAAAAGGAATTCAGATGTGAAAAAGGTTAAGGAGGAAAACGCAAAGCCTTAAGAACTAAGGATAAAAAATAAAGAGGGGAATAAAATTAGTCAAAAGAGAAATCTGAAAGAAAATATTTTAAAATCTTCTTTATTGAAACATTTCATGACAAATTAGATCTGAATGACTATATCACCAAAATGATCAATTACATCTAAAAGTAACAATTGGCATTGTGAGACTCTAAAATCACTCTAATTAAATCAGGTCAAAAACAGTTACTCTTGTAATCAGTCTTGTATTAAGCATACATTTTTCTCTTGAGAAAGTCAAAGTACTCTTATCCTCCACACATCCATGAGGGGTAGAAATGAAGAGATTGTTCAGAGTTAGACAATATAAGAGATCTTATTCTTGAATGCCTTCCTTCTGCTCTTCCTTTATTTTCCCAATAAAATACGTGCATGGAGTACATCTTAAACAAATCCTTAAGTTTAGAAGAATTTAGGGCTATACTCTACTACAATTTTATGATAAATTAGGCTACATGATGTGGAAAGGTATTATCTAAGAGAGAGGTATACTCAGTGACTTGAAAAATTACAACATTCCAAATGACATTCCAAAAAAATATGCACACCTTTTACTTCAGGCCAAATTGCTAACCTCTGTTATAGTTGATGAAGCTCAGTTCAGGAAAAATGGTCCCACTAGGATGAAGAAGATAGTATAAAAACACGACATTTGACACTGGGTCAAGTGTGCGGCTTGATTTACGCTGTCTGACATAGGCTTATGGCTTATGATCAGGAAGTCTGTAGGAGAAAACAGCACTAATTTTACTGACAAGAAAGCAAAGGGGAAAAATCAGAAGTAGGGTGGAAAGGCTCTAAGATGAGTAATAATAGTGCAGGGAAATAGCACTTACTCTGCTAGTCTGTAAACATAAAATCTAAATATAATGTTGCACTTTTGAATTTTAGTAAATACAATGGTTAAATTAGAAGAAATGAGAACATTAAAAATTTCATATAAGAATAAAGACTGGAATACTTCATCTCAAAGATCCTGAGACAAATAAGCATCTGAAAAGGATTTATTACAGAAACCAGAAAAAGGACTGAAAGCTAGTAGGACTGAGAAGTAATAATGCCTAGAGATTAACAGCACAGACTCTGAAGCATGACTACTTGGTCTGGAATCTGACCACACTACTTACCAGCTGTGACTCTGAGTAAATTAAGGGTAATTAAAAAAACTCAATTTACTGTGAAGTAATTAATGTTTGACTTGTAGAAATGAAGACTGTAATATCTATCCTAGTTTTCTTTATTGCCATAGCCTGTGAATATTTATAAAGTTTAACTATTTTTATCTTCTGCCTAAATATTCACTGATTAAGATACACTGTGATGCTTCATTTTGTGATATGAAGAATAGTGAGTTGATAGTATGTCAGAACTAGAAGCAGTGACTTATAATACATTGTGGATGGGTCAATGTGTCTTGGGCAAAATGTACAATATTTGCATTAAATCAGTTATAAACAGTTTTAATTATGCAGAGAAGCATGTACCTGGGCGTTGGGCAGCCGAAGTGGTAAACTACATTGGGAATTTTTGCTAGTGATGTTGACGAGTAACTAGAGCCTTTTTCCTGCTACCTTCGGACTTTGGCATCCAGCTCACCAGTATGTGACTAAAGCTAAGCCAGTCAAATTGTATCACTTAGAATAGTGAGCCTGCAGTGAATATCTGACTCTGACTCTGGTGTTAATAACCTAAAATAGCAGTGAAAGTTTAGGATTCATTCCACCAATCATAGTTTGAGTACACTGAAGACAGTGACACTGTAATCAAAGGCCCAACAGTGTTGTATTAAGTATCCACTGAGAGTAGTAACCCAGCTATGGCGGTCAGTTTTGTGCTGCACCATGAACAGAGCTGCTCTGGAGGTCTTTGGGAGACGTCACTGTGTTCTCAGCTTTTCTCTTTCCCCTTCTACTTTCTAGGTGTTTGTTTTAAAAGGTTTTCCATACATAGATTCTGTGAGCTTCATCTTATACTTTCGATAATCCATCTTTTAATTATATTAATTGGAATTTATTTTTGCAATTTATAGCTAAGAACTATGACACATGAATAGATTAAGAATAATATATGTGGGTTGATTGCAGGTTGCAAATAATTCTGAAAAGTTTAAAAATAACAAAATCACCTATGTGGGAACAAAAATGACCAGCCCAAGATTTTCTGACAAATAAGATAACTAACTTATAAGTAAACCCAAAAAATCACTTGTGGAAATATTTTATGATCATTTTCTTTTTCTAAATTAAGAATTTGGTGTTTTAGAGCAGTTTAAGGTTCACAGCAAAACTGAGGGTAAGGTACAGAGATTTCCCACACATACCTGCCCTCAAACATGCATAGCCACCCTCATTATCAGTATCCCCCAGCAGAGTGGTACATTTGCTAAAATTTATGAACACTGACAGAGCATAATCACCTAAAGTCCATAAGTCCATAATTTATATTAGAATTCATCCCTGGTGATGTACATTCTGTGTATTTGGACAAATGTATAATGACACGTATCCAACAATATACTATACAGAATAGTTTCACTGCCCTAAAAGTCCCCAACAACAGCAGAATAGCATCTTCTTCTCAAGTGCACATGGGACATTCTCCAGGATAGATCATACGGTAGGTCACAAAACTATTCTCAAAAGATTTAAATACTCAAAAGATTTAGATGACACATATATCATTTTCTTTGATTACAACAGGGTGAAGTTAGACATCAATAACAGAAGGAAAATTTTTTTTAAAAAATTAGTAACATGTAGAAATTAAACAACACACTCTTAAAATCCAAAGAATAAATTGTAAGGGAAATTAGAAAATAAAGAAGAATGAAAACAAAAATGAAGCATGCCAAAATACAAAGACGCAGTGAAAGCAGTACTCAGAGGGCTATTTACAGCTATAAATGTCAACATTAAAAAGGAAAAAGAAAAAAAACTCTCCAATCAATAAACTAAATTTACACTCAAGAAAAAAAGAGAAAATTTCAGCAGACCTATAACAAGAGATTAAATCAGGAATCAAAATCCTCCCTACAAAGAAAAGTCCTGGACCAGGTGGCTCTACCCGTGAATTCTACTAAACATTTAACTAATTATTAACACCAATCATTCTCACCCTTTCCAAAAAATTTTAGAGGTGGCAATACTTCCTAGATCATTTTTTGTTGCCAGCATTACTCTGATACCAAAACCATATAAAGACATCATGAGAAGATAAAACTACAGACCAATATTTCTTATGAATATGATGCAAAATCTTCAACAAAATATTAGCAAATAAAATCCAAAAACATATTAATAAAATTATTAGCCATGATTAAATGAGATTTATACCAGTACATGCAAGAGTGGTTCAGCATAAGTAAACCGATGAAGGTAATACATCACATTAACAGAAGTGGAGCAAAAAAAACTATATAATTATCTAAATTGACTCAGAAAAGGCTTCTGACAAAATGTAACACTCTTCCCTGATAAATACTCTCAGAATACTGAAAGTAAAGGTAAAATTTCTCAATATGATAAAGGGTATTTATGAAAAACTCAAAACTAACATCATACACAATGGTGAAAGACTGAAAACTTTCCCACTATGATCATGAACACAGATGTCCATTATTACTGCATTCAACATTGTACTGGAGGTTTTAGTCAGAACTATTAAACAAGAAAAATAAATATAAGGCTTCCAAATTAGGAAGATGAAAAATCATCTCTACTCATAGATGACACAATTTTATATATAGAAACCCCCCCAAAAAATTCATAAGAAAGCTAATAAACAAATTCAACAAGGTTGCAGGGAAAAGATCAACACACAAAAATCACTTGTGTTTATATACACCAGTAATAAATAACCCAAAATGGAGATTAAAGAAGAAATTCTATTTACAGTAGCACCTGAAAAATTAAATAATTAGAATTAAATATAACCAAGGAGGTGAAAGACTTGTATGCTGCAAACTAGAAAACAGCTGAAAGACGTTAAAGAAGACCTAACAAATGGAAAGACATCATGGTCATGGAGTGAAAGAGTTAATACCCAAAGCAATCTGCAGATTTAACACAACCTCTATCAAAATTCTTACATTCATTGTTTTGGCAAAAAAAAAAAAAAAAAAGGAAAAGCCAGTCCCCAAACACATACAGATTTGCAAGGGTCTTGATTAGCTAAAAACAATCTTGAAAAAAAAAGAATGTTGAAGAACTCACTTCATAATATCAAAACTTACCATAAAGCTACACTGGTTTAAAAGATACTGTACTAGCATAAGGACAGACATATAAACCAAAAGAATAGAATAGAGAGCCCAGAAATAAATCTTCACATAATGAATGGTCAATTTATATTTGACAAGAGTGCCAAGACTATTCATTGGGGGAAGAACAAGTCTTTTCAACAAATGGTTCTGGGAAAAATGGACAAAGTATAAATCTGGACTTTACCTACAACCATAAGAAAACATTAATTAAAAAGAGATCTAAAATGTAAACTCAAGAGCTAAAACAATAAAACTCTAAGGAAAAATAATGGAGAAAATCTCCATGATACTGAGTCTGTCATTGACCTATGAATATGACATCAAAGCAAAAGTAACAAAAGAAAAAAATAGACTAAGCTTTATTAAAATCAAGAACATTTATGCATCAAAAAGCAAAAAGATAATATAATGAATGAGAGAAAATATTTCAAATTAAGTGTGAGATTAATATCCAGATTATATAAAGGATCCTTTTAAAAATACAATAAACAGCCCAAATAAAAACTGGTTTGAAACAAGATTTTCAACAAAAATAAACAAGTGACCAATTGCTTGTGAAAAAAATACTCAACATCAGTAGTTATTAGAGACCTGCAAATCAAAACCACAATAAGATACTATTTCACACCTGCTAAGATGGCTAAATAATAAAATAAGTAAGTAAATAAAAAGCTCCAGTATAACAGTTGTTGGTGAGGATGTGGAGAAACTGGATCACTCACGCATTACTGTGGACAACGGAAACTGGTAGTCACGTGGAAAACATTTCAGCAGTTTCTCAAAAGATTAAAAACAGAAGTACCATATGACTCAGCAATTCTACTCCAAGGCATATATCTTAAAGAATTTATAGCAGGGACTCAGATATTTGTATACCAATGTTCATAGAGGCACTGTTCACAAAAGGTGGAAACAACCTGCTGTCCATCTTCAGATGAACAGATAAACAAAATGTGGTCTATGCTTCATTGGAATATTATTCAATTATTAAAAATAATGAAGTTTTATTTTATTTTATTTATTTTTAATTTTAGAAGGGAAGCCCCTTTTTATTAAACTTGTACATCTTACTTTCTTCCTTTCAGAATCCTAATAAAAAACTTATGTTTCTGCTTACTTAAAAAAACCAAAAAACAAATGAAGGAAACTATTAAAACATCACTTTTGTGATGGGAAAGGAGAAAACAAGATTCAACATAAGTATAGAAAACTGTATCAGGAGCAAAGAAATAATTCGAAGAGGAGCTTACTTCAGTCTAGGGCCAGACCACCTGCACACACAGCCCTAACCTAAGAGGATTTCCAAAGCAAACCAACCCCAGGAGACCAGGGAGCAAGCCCTAAGAAGTTTGTTACTTCTGAAGTAACAAACAGAAAACGAATGATCGCACAAATACAAATCACTTTATTTGAAAAAAGTACACACGCATTCAACACGTCTCCCCTCCCTTCCCAGGCTCTCTTTAATCAACAGCTGGTGGAGGAGGGCAAACCCTTACCGACAGGGCGTTCACAAAATGTATGTGTTCTTTGCCAGTTGCCATTTGTAGTCCCCAGAACTCCAGACGGTGCGGAGGGTGCACTCCTGGTGCCAGTGTGCCACCCTGATCAGGCAGACTATGGAGACTCCCAAGAGGATCAGGACCATCACGGACAGCCCTGCCAGGACCACCATCACTTTAGTGCCGTGGGGCAGGGCAGGATACAACTCCTTGCCAAAGCAGCGCTGCATGCACTCCTCCTTGGAGGGGTAGCTGTTTTTATTGCACTGGCACCCTCCATAGTTGAAGTTGTCAAGAGTTCCTCTCGGCATTAAAGTACCAGCGTGGGAAGGCTGCGCGGCAAGGCCCAGTGACCGCCTTGGCAGTGCAGTATTCTTCATAGTTGAAAATATCACTGGAGATGTCACCAGCATCCTGATTTCTAAGAACACTTGGGACAGAGGAATCTGCTCCATTCCTGCTGGTGGCCGGACCATCAATGGTGTTTTCTGTGACACCAGCACATTTTGCAAGACACTCCTCCTTGGTCATATAATTATCATCATTCCCTTCACAGCCTCCATACACAAACTGCTGGCAGTATCTGTCAGTGACATTGTAGGACCACCTAGGGATGGCGGCCCAGCATCTTCCCACTATTTTCAAACTTGGCAAAATTCGTGGATGACACATTCTCCATTGGCAGCCTCAGCCCCAGAGAGGAGCAGCGCTGCCAGCAGAGCGAGGAGAACCCAGCACCGCTTCCGCCTACACAGCTGCGCCAAGACAGGCTCCACCTGGCCGCGCGCCACCAGCCGTTGGGGTCTCGGGATCAGGTGCTGGAAGGGCCTTTCCACGCACATGCACTGGAGCGCCTCGCATTCAGGTGCGGGTGCTCGCAGATGGTCCCAGTGTGTGGTGCTGGCTCTCGCCATGCAGGAGATGTCCGGGAAGCCCTTTTCTCGGAACTTAGGTGTGTGGACACCCTGGCTCCTTTGCCCACGATGCTTCAGTCCGCTCCTCGCTCACCCCTGACTCTCCCCCAGTTCAGAACCCCGCTGCACCCACAAACGCTTGGCGGGCACTAGAGGTAATGGCGGCCGCTTAAAAGCAGCTACCCAAGGTGGTCCAAGAATGAAATTTTAATGTATGCTACAACACGGACCTCGTAATCATTGTGCTTCGAGAAGTAAGCCAGATATAGAAGGACAAATATTGTATGATTCTACTTACATGAGGAACCTAGAATAGGCAAATGCATAGAGACAGATATAGTAGTAGTATTTTACCTGGGCTCAGGGGGAACAGGTGTTACTGTTTTCATGAGTATAAACTGTTTTGGAGGATGATGAAAAAGTTTTGGATATAAATAGTGGTGATGGTTGCACAATATTGCGAATGTATATATAATGCTACTTAGGTATATACACTTTTGGTTAAAATTATAAACATTGTGTATATTTTGCCACAAGAAGACAACAAAACAACACACTTATTACCTCCCAGTCTCTTCAGTCTTTCATAAGATTGCAATCAATGTGCTGTCCAGCACTGAAGTCTTATCTAAAGGTTCTACGGGGAAATAATCTGCTTTCATACTCATGTGTGATTGTTGGCTGGTTCAGTTGCTTGAGGGTTACTGGATTAAGAAGCTTAGTTCCTGACTTGCTAGTGGCTCATGCTCAGTTCCTTGCCACATGGGTTTTTCAGAATGGCAGACTGCTTCATCAAAGCCAGAAAGAAAGGGAGAGTATGTTGGAAAAACAGAAATCACAATCTTTTATAACCTAATCACATGAGTGACATCAGTGACATCTCATCATCTCTGTCATATTTTACTGGTTAAAATTAAGTGACTACAGTCAGAGGGAGAGGATTATACAAAGATAACATCTCAGGAGGCAGGGTTCTTTGGGGGCCATCTTAGAAGTTGCCTTGCTGCACAGAGATTATATAAAATGATACCATAGTATGTGCATGAAAATTATTATCACACTATTGTGTCATCATATAATACCAAACCAAATGTTTCTGAATATTTAGCAACATGTACCCAAGGATTCAGATGACAGACTTGAATATTCACCTTTAGTCTATATTTTTCTTGTGCCACAAAACCCAGCCACAAAGATAAACACTTTGATACGTCCAACATTTCTTTTTGAAATGAGAGCATTTTGCATGCCATCTTAGATAAATAACATTTTTTGAAAGATGTTCAAACTATCTGGCCTTCTGCGATTTTGCTTGTTTATTATTGAACATCAATACTTTCTTCCAACAACTTGACACGCCATTATTGTGACTGTAAATCTGTGCTACATCTTTGTAGAATTGTAACTGATGCCCAATGACATCTAGCTGGTACCTTAAATTGTTTATCAATAAAATTATGTCTTTGAATAATATACAAACATATAAGAGTGTGTATAAATGTTTGTATATGTAATTTGTGCATATTGACCCCAAATAGACCTATTATTTCTAAGAAAAAAGTGGTAAATCCTAAAACTCTGCCTCAGTTCTTAATAAAATAAAACATTTTTCATCCTACCTGGTCTCTAAGCTCTGATTAAATTGACTAATTTACTCATATTTCCATAAGATTTAAAACAGACATGTCTTAACTGCCTATCAAGTGGCTGCACAGGCTCTAGTTAATTCCTGGCATGAAAAAGCCTGCTTCATTTCCTTTACTAACTGTGAACTTTGGGGCAATTTATTTAGTAGCCCTTGGTTTCGGTTTTCTCAGGTGAAAATTTGATTAATAACATTTTCTGCTAGATAGGGATATCATGAGGATTAAATCAGTTAATACTTATAGAAGTCCTTAGAACAGTGTCTGTTATATCTCTATATAAATACATTTAGAGATAGAGATAGATAGATACGGAGGGGTAGAGGAATGATTGCTTACAGCAAAAATAAAATGTTGCAACAAATGTATTTTTATTGTCTCTATCTCAGCTCCTCGTCCTAGGAGCTCTAGTTTTCAGCTTGGTGTGGGTTGGGGGTGAGGATTAAGAAGGTCACAGCAAGGTTGATGAAACCCTCGAGCTTCCAAAATAAATATAACCGTAGTTTCTGCTTTAAAATAATCAACAACAACAACAAAACATTCTTTTAGGTTAAACAGTGTCTTCCAGATAATTACTCAGTTGATTCAATATTTAAACTTCCTTTCAGGGTTATTTCTCTCTTCCTAATCACTCTTCAATTAGTTTCTTCCCAAATATAGCTTTTTAAAAATCTTTAATGACAGCACTGATCATTACAGTTCTCTTAGGGACAAAGTAATGTTTTTCTCTTTTATTACTACTCTGTTAAGGTAGAGAATTTTCAGCATCACCTGCTAAGTCTTTTCCTAAGTTATTTTCCTCATGAGCTGGCTCAGCGGTCTACAATAAGAATTCCACCATTACTGAGTTTGTCTATTCCAACTATGCATTCAGAAATAAAGTGGTAATTGGTATGAAATACTAATGGTATTTGATAACCAAGTCAATTTATAGCCTGTGTTTAATAATCTTGAAAAGTTTGGAATTTCCCTTTTCTCTGTAACATTCTAACAATTGTCTTACGTTTCATTATGGGAAGGTTGGAAAAAAGACTCACAGTATATTAGTTGTGGGAGGATCTCAGGTCCTAGTCCTGTTTCCTCCAAGTCTAGGGAGTGTGATTACAGTGTCGTCCTTAGAAGCACAAACCCTGGGACCAGACTGCCTTGCTTAACACTTGCTCTGTAACTCACAAGCTAGGTGAGTGTAGGCAGTTAACGTTCTAGGGAAACTGTTTCTCCTCAGTAAAATGAGGTATGTGAACACGTATTTCACAGGTTTGCTGTGAGAATTAGCCAAGTTAAATAATTGACAGCTGACCTCTGAACCTCTGAACAACATGGGTTTGAACTGCACTGGTCCAATTATAAATGGATTTATTTTCATTTAGTCCTATACAGTACTGCACGATCCTCAGACTGAATTGAGGGTGCAGAACTGCAGATAGGGAGGACTGACTATGGGACTTGAGCATCCACAGGTTTTGGTATCCATGGCAGGTCCTGGAACCAAACCCCCAAAGATACAGTGGGGCACAGTATACCTCTTAAAGCAGGAATATTAAAGCAATCCAACTACTGAGGGGCACAGGATTCTTCTGAGGGCTGGCTTTGATTTAAGAATTCAAGAATCTCCAGTGACTTTGGCAAACATTGTACTATTCTACAGTCTAGAACTTTTCCATCATGTAACTTCCCCTTTATCCTTCACTTGAGGTCAGACTTCCTTCAGGGTCTGATGACTATCCAAGCTCCTCCTGGATCTCTCTCCATTTGTTCTTATAAGCATTGAACATAATAAAATCCTTGCACATTTATTGTCTTGATATTTGCCTCTCAGAGAGTGTGTAGCAAAGGACTTGTTATCATTTGCGTTAACCAGGAAGCAGACTCTGAGATGAAGATTAGCATACAATAAGCTAATGATCATTCTTGAAATATTTATCTGTGAGAATAATAAAGGGATCATCATCTGGGGAAAGGAAGAATTTGAGCTTCATGTAGTATTAACAAAGGTATCAGCAGAGCCTATAAGGAGATTCCAGTCAGAAATGACTTTTAGTATGTCCCAGTTTAGCACTGTGTCTCAATTTCACCTTTGCCTCTGTCAGTCATTGCATGCAGACAACCCCCGGGAGTGGAGTGTGGCTTTCCAATTCAACTGAAGGGAATATCAATGTATTGTATAATTATATTTTAATGAGTTTCTAATCTAGAGACAAGGTTTTGCATAGTTTCATATAACTTAATTAAGTAGACTCTACTTTTGGGGCTTGACCTATTCAAATACTAAAATGTATATACTGAATATTTCAATACATATTTATGAAACTATCTTATAAATATATATTTTTATAGAATTTTAAATCAGTTAATGGCTTCTGATATTACACATTAAGAACCTTCACTAATTGCCTATATTAAAAGTAAAATTTTTATATGGTGCCATAAAACCACATAATAAAGTATTATTAGTCTCCTATACAAAGTATTTAAAAAAAATCCTAGGTTGGGGTACTCTGAAACTTAATGGTTTCTTCTGTAGTACTTTTGTAGAAAGACAAAATAGGTGCTAGATATACTCTTAGCCTTGAGAATATATTATGGTATTCTATAACTCTAAGAATTCAAGAATTCTTAGGGGTTCCAAGCAGAGCTAAACTACTAGGATCATTTACCCACTATTATGTTACTGACTATAACCTATGTAACCTGTCTGACCAGTAATCTTCACTATATTTAAATCAAGCAGGATTTTTCCATAAGTGAGCATTTTCTTGGAGCTTGCAATACTTATCCTAGGTTTCTGTGCTGTTAATTAGCCTGTGAACTCCAAAAATTAAGACTCTGCTCCAACTAATTTGCAAATGACCTCAGTATTACCATTTCCATAATATATTTTATATAAACAAAGACAGTTTTAAAAATATATACCAAAAGGTATAATGTGATAATGGATATTCTAAAAGAATTTTCTAATATTCTGACATTAAAAAGGTTGAACAGATGCTTCAGAGACTTTTGACTTTGATTTGTTAGTTATTCATCATTGGTCACCACTCTCCTACATTTGATAGAGCATGAGAAGTGCTCCCCAAATATCAAAGTAATCATTTTTGTGATTCCTATAAATACAAGCTCTGGGGAAAAGACAACTGAACAATCAAGATAGGGTAAAGGCAGGGAAGTATTTTATTATAGGCCACTTCAAAGATCAGTTCATACTGCCCATAATAACAAGTTTACATGATCCTGCCTAAGTCTGCTATTAGCAATTGCACAGTTACATTATGCATGACATTTGACTATTCATAGAAAAGAAAATGTACTGTATTCCATTAGTGGTTTCCTATGAGTGTAAGTCTACAAATTACTGGTGATGTTTAGGCTGATGTGTTACTCTTTTGCATATTTATAATGCTCCTGTCACACTCATTATTAATATGAATGCAATGTGAGGT
Organism: Camelus bactrianus; assembly: GCF_048773025.1. Taxonomy (NCBI): domain Eukaryota; kingdom Metazoa; phylum Chordata; class Mammalia; order Artiodactyla; family Camelidae; genus Camelus; species Camelus bactrianus. The sequence goes on from NC_133553.1 coordinate 416,450, forward strand.
ATTAAAGATCAATATGATTTCTATCAGTTTCAGATTCTGTTTGTGCTAAAACTCTTATGCAAATATGATAGTGTATTTACATTCTGCACTTATGCATGATCATGAAGGAATCTTGTGCTTTACCTTATATCACAGCTGGTATACTAAAAGTGTAAAAAGACACCTGAAATAAGTTAAAGTAAATGTTATTATTTCTGAAATCGGGAAATGATGAGAATCTCCAGTGGCTGGATAGCCTTTTGATTCAGAACAACTTATAAGTTGTTGACAGTGTCTAGGAAGACCAGCACATCATTTTTCCCCAAAAATGCAGATTTGTTTTTAATGGCAAATATTTCCAAAAGAGGTATTTTATAGAATGCAGGTTTAAGCAGAGTTTCCTGGACTCTAAGAAGTGTATCTTTCCCTTTATTGTGTGTGTGAGTATAAAGATTTTTGTGCCACATGCTCCTATATGATTGGTCCCTTAAGAAAGTTTAAAATTCTGTGATGGATAAGAACAAAATATATCTTACATTGTCAGTGTGCCTGTCACAAATTAGATTTGGGACATTTTAGTTCCCTGATCTCAAGAATTTATACACTTTCACGATGAAAATAAATTACTGAAGATTTTGCTTCCAGCTTTGACAGTATAGACATAATCAGACCACAAATACTAGTAATATTTTTTTTAAGGAAAAAAAAAAAACCAAAGTGGAAAACAAACACAAATCTGTGTTCAAAGGCACTGGAGGGTAGTCAGTACTCAGGCCAAGATTTAAGAAGAAGAAAACACATTGAGGTGACCTATATTTTTGAAGGCATTGTTTTTTTCCCCTCGGTAACTTTGGCTGTCAGAAAGCAGGAACCTTCAGTTTGTAGCAATCTCACTGACTTACCAAGGCAGCCACAACTTGAAGAACTACTACCTCAAATAAAAGTCAACTACAGTTGATTTCAGGATGCAAATGTGTTTAAATGTTTAAAAATCTATCATGCACCTCACTACTTAGGAGACCAAATGAGAAAATTTGTATTTAATGCATAAATATATTTGATAAAATTCAGCACTCAATCATGGTTCGAGGAAAAATTAAAATAAGCCACACCAGAAATCAGGGTAGCCAAGAATAGTAGGGGTGATCCTTCATTTAATAAATGAGTATTTATACGAAGTACCGCATTAAAAGAGAGAATAGTGGAATCTCACTGCAGAAAATTAGAGAAGTCTATTTATTAAATTATTTATATTTTATGTTATTTTGGCAACATAAAAAAATACAAGTATGACAAAGAGAGAAATAAAACTGTCTTAACACAAGGCATTACTGTTTATATAAAAAAATCCCGAGTATACATGTAAACTATTAGAACAATTAAATAAATTTAGCACAATCTCTGGATACAATGTCAATATACAAAATTAAATTGCATTTCTATACATCAGCAACAAGCTATTAGAAGATCTAATAAAAGAATTCATTTGTAATAGTACCAAAAATATCAAACTAAAATATATTTCTGAGAAGCATTAAAAAATCTAAATAAATTGAAAATTTATCCTTTTTATAAATGGAAAGATTCATTATAAAAATGTTCATTCTTTTAAAATTCATCTATGGATCCAAAGCAATTTAAAATAAAATATGTACAGTTTTTTTTTTCCTGAGAAAACTGACAAAATAAATCTAAGACATACGGAAATGCAAATGGCAAGAACAGTGAAGACACCCTTGCGAGGAATAACAAAGTTAAAGGATTTGCACTACCTGTTGTAGAGACTTATTTCCAGTTTATAATAATTAAAAGCATTGTTGAAATAAGAATACTGATAGCAACAGAGTCAGACCTACTTGTACAGATACAAATCTGCGTATATAGTCACTTCATTCACAACAATAATCGCCACTATTTATTGTGGGTTCATCACCACTCATGGGTTCTGGCCAGCAGAAGTCCCACTGAAACGGAATGAGTTACTCAAGACTCTATGGAAAAAGTCAAGAGAGCGAGAGAGAGTCGGAAGCCAACTCCCCGAACATCTCAATTGCTCCATTTACTGTCTACAATCAAAGGAGAAACCATTGACCATTGTGAGATGGAATGCAGGAATTTATGAAATCACTGACCATTGTTTGATGGAATGCAGCAATTTAGGGAAAGACAGGGTGGGATTTAGATTGTAAAGTCTAGCAAAGGTCAGAAGGCCCTCTAGGTTTTAGCAAGTATTATTTGTGTTGACATCAGGCAAGCCTTACAGCTTATCAGGGCAAAATGTCTGAGAAGTAGCTGCTTTAACATTATTCTTGGACTCAGGTGGCTGTGCCTGTCTTAGGTTGCCCCCCTCTGGGGGTCTTACCCGTCATTGGCTAACCAGCCTTTTCACCTCCGAGTTTGCACTTATCATCTTGGAATCAGGCGGCTGTGCCTGTCTTAGGTTGCCCCCCTCTGGGGGTCTTACCCGTCATTGGCTAACCAGCCTTTTCACCTCCGAGTTTGCAGCTTATCATCTTGGACTCAGGCGGCTGTGCCTGTCTTAGGTTGCCCCCCTCTGGGGGTCTTACCCGTCACTGGCTAACCAGCCTTTTCACCTCCGAGTTTGCACTTATCATCTTGGAATCAGGCGGCTGTGCCTGTCTTAGGTTGTCCCCCTCTGGGGGTCTTACCCGTCATTGGCTAACCAGCCTTTTCACCCCTGAGTTTGCAGCTTATCATCTTGGACTCAGGCGGCTGTGCCTGTCTTAGGTTGCCCCCCTCTGGGGGTCTTACCCGTCATTGGCTAACCAGCCTTTTCACCCCTGAGTTTGCAGCTTATCATCTTGGACTCAGGCGGCTGTGCCTGTCTTAGGTTGCCCCCCTCTGGGGGTCTTACCCGTCATTGGCTAACCAGCCTTTTCACCCCTGAGTTTGCAGCTTATCATCTTGGACTCAGGCGGCTGTGCCTGTCTTAGGTTGCCCCCCTCTGGGGGTCTTACCCGTCATTGGCTAACCAGCCTTTTCACCCCTGAGTTTGCAGCTTATCATCTTGGACTCAGGTGGCTGTGCCTGTTTTAGGTTGCCCCCCTCTGGGGGTCTTACCCGTCACTGGCTAACCAGCATTTTCACCCCTGAATTTGCAGCTTATCATCTTGGACTCAGGCGGCTGTGCCTGTCTTAGGTTGCCCCTCTCTGGGGGTCTTACCCGTCACTGGCTAACCAGCCTTTTCACCTCCGAGTTTGCACCTTATCATCTTGGACTCAGGCAGCTGTGCCTGTCTTAGGTTGCCCCCCTCTGGGGGTCTTACCCGTCATTGGCTAACCAGCCTTTCACCTCTGAGTCTGCAGCTTTTTATAACATCATTCCAGCCCAAGACTCATTTCTTTGGGGGCCTACAATTTACCTTTAGGGAAGTCATGGGGAGAGGGGAATAATATACATTCTTATAAATATGTTAAAGTGGACCACCAGCCCAGAAGTGGCTGTGGTCTCTTAGAATTTGTTAACCCAATCATGGGCTCCCACAGTTTATGCTGGATCAACTGAATATTCAGATAAATGAAAATGGGCCTGGACTCTTATCCTATGCCACACTCATAAAAAAAAAAAAAAAATCCAGTTGAGTTGTAGTCATAAATGGAAAAAAAAAAAGTAATTTTTCCAAAAGAATTATAGAAGAATATCTTCTGCTTACTTTGGGAGAACAACATTTTTTTTAAGATAAAAATAAAAGAGCAAAAAATTAATAATGAAGGAAAGTATTAATTAAATAGACCTTATTTAAATTCAGAATTTGTATTTGTAAAATATGTTACAATTAAGAGACTGAAAGTACAAACCAGAGAATAATTAGAACATATATCTCAGACCGAAGATTCATATACATTTGCATATAAAGATTGCCACAGATCAATGAGAAAGCACAGACTGTGCAATAAGAAAATGGGAGAATAACTAGAAAATGCTTTTCAACAGAAGATATTAAAACTGCAACACACCTACTAAAAGATATTCAACATTATTAGTCACAACCACAACAATTTACCTATATATCCCACCTCAACTAAAAAAAAAAAAGTGTTGGTGAGGATATAGTGTGATTGGAATTACATTTATCATTGGCAGGTTTGTAAACTGGTGCAACCATTTTAAAAATAGTAAGTTCAATGTATGCATATCCTATTATATACCAATTTCACTCCTACATAACTTTACATCAAAAGACACGCATAAAATTGTGAAACCAGCATTATTTGTAATAGCACCAAACTGGAAATACCACAAATTCCATCAACAATAGAATGGACAAATAAATTGTGTATTTGTTCATATGTAACATTGTTTAGTAACCTAAAGTAATAAATCCCCACTATGTGCAACAGCATGGATGACCCTCACAGATCAATGCTACATGCAACAACATAGATTAATTTCAAATTATAATCAGTGAAAGAAGTCAGAATCAATAAGTACTGTATGACTTCATCGATGGAAATTCCAAAACCAAGAAAAACTCATCATTGCTGACAGAATTCAGAATAATAGTTCTTTGGGGGCATAATGCCAAGGAAGGGGCACAGGATATATTTCTGGTTTTCATGGTGATTTTCTATATTTTGATGTGAGAGGTTCTCAACACAGTTGTGTTAACACTGAAAATTAAAGAAGCTATACACATTTTATGCATATGTTTTCCATCCTGTACATTGTGTATTTCAATAAATATTTTAAATCAAGTATTTGTATAACATTGTTTTGAGGAAATTGTCACTATTCAAATAATAGCCGTATTTCTATTAGGAAATATAAAACCATACAATATGTGTTCTTGTAGCTGCACTATCCTACCATGACATTTACTTCTGAGAAAGAAACTGGAGGAAGAAATGGGACATGTATCCATTTATTGATTTCTTCACCCAAATATTAACCCATATTTATGAGAGAAAGATAACATAAATCACACTAAATATTTTGAAAAATAAAGACATTTTATCACAATAATATATATTTCAAGAAAGGGAATGAAAGAATGAACTCTCTCTCATTTCTGCTATCAAATCTGTACTCTTGCCTCAAAGTTATTTCAAATGCTAAAATTAAATGTAGTTTCACTCAGCTCTCCAGTCAAAATCAATGGGCCCTTCTGTTATTCCAGAGTGCTTTGCTTGATTTCCATATTATTATTATAATACACATATAATTCTGTTTTGCATAATACTTATTTGTTTAATGCCTTCTCCTTCATTAGGTTTATGTGTGACAATAACAAGTACAAAGATGAATTCATGAAGTTTCTGTCCCCTCATTTTTTTTACTTTAAAGGAAAAGTACATACCTTTAATTGTATATTGCAATGAAAATCTATAATAAGGACTGCCATTAAGAAGGAAGAAAGATACATTTGAACAAATTGCATCACAGGGAAAATCCTGTGACCAAGGGAGGGTTTGAGCCAGATCTAAGTATATAGTAAGTCATTCCTTTGTTATTTTATTTAGTCAATTATTCAAGATTTATTAAGTGTTTCTACATGCCTGGCACTGAGACAGCTGCTGGAAATACACTAAAGAGTAAGATGCAGGCTCTAACCTAGAGAAGTTCAGAGTTTAATGACAGAAATCCATGCCTTGATATATAGTCACAGCAGAGTGGAAGGCATGTATAAGCTATGGTTCAAGCACTCTGACAGCACAGAGGAAGAAGAGATAGTGGCTGAGTGGTCAGTAGATATAAAAACAACATCAACCATATATATTTTTCACTTTTCACACATAAAGCACTTCTCTAAATTTTCCACACACGACTCCTTTCATTTGTGTGTACACTAAATCTCTTCAGCGGGCATTATTACTGAACTTAATGGATGAGGAAACCAGGAAACCAGGAGTCAAACTAGCTTGTCAAGGATACACAATTAGTAATTCACAGATCCAGGCTTAGAAACTAAAATTATCCAATTTCAAAGCTCTGAAAATACGATCTTAACCATTCATCATGTACTCTCTATGAACATACCCTCAAGTGACACTTTTCCACATGCAGGCATTAAGGTGAAGACCGAAAAAAAATCACAAAACTCTATTGCACTGAATACAGATGGGACTCAGAATTTTCTTCAACACAGGCCTACTGGCACTACTGATTTCTCAGAGGTACACTATTAATTTCTGCCTTGAGAAGTCTGTAGAGAAAGAGAAACTCTGAGCATGTAGGTAGGTGAAACAGTAGGTGATTATTAACCTTGAACTCTTCATCTGGTCAGTTGCTTATCTCCACTTGATTTTGTTCTTTTTCTGGAGTTTTGTCCTTTTGTTTGGAAGGTATTTTGTCTCCTCATTTTGCTTAACTCTCTGTTTCTGGATATATTAGCTATGTCTCCTGGCCCTGAATGTGTGGCCGTACATACGAGGTGATCTGTGGGACCCAGGGGCACAGTCCTCCCTGGTTAAAGAGCCAGGTGCTCACAGGTTATCTCCTGGTTGGTCCGCATGCACCCTCCTGTTGCGATTAGGCTGTAACCTCTGGGGGTGTGCTGGCTGCCCGCCAGACCTGCTAGCTGGGGAGGTGACTCCTTTGGGGACACTGTAAGGAAGGGCAGGATCTGGCCTGGCTGGCTGAGAGGTCCAGCTGTGTCTGCTGCAGACACACTGATGTGTCAGGCTGGCCCCCCGCACAACTATCTGTGAGACCCAGCTGCATCTTTTGTTTGTGTGGTGTGTGGAGCTGGCCCCCTGCAGTGGGGCAAGAGAATACAGAGGTCATCACAGCATATGCTGATGTTGTTTCAGAATTTTTGTTTCTTCTTTTGAATTTCATTATTAATCTTTACAGTGAGTAACAAGAAATTTAGACATGTGATCATATATTCAATTTCCACTTTCACAAAGCAGCTCTGATTTTAGCATCTGGTATTAATATGGAGTGTTACTAAATTCAGGATGCAGTTAATGTGCATTTTAAATCTTAATTTGTTCCATGTCTTATGCATTTATTAGTAGAGAATTTTAAGGCAGTACTGTTTTTGTGGTGAAAATATTATTGAGACTTAAAACTTGATGTCTAAATGAGAATCAAAGTATATTCAATGGTGCTGCACCTCCTGAAATCTAAATGTGAGACAGTGCCAACCAAAAATGACAGGGACTCATGCTGCTGGAAAAGCCTTTCAACTTTGATAAAATGTCTGCTCCAAAGTATCCAATATTCTTCCACATTGAATACAAGCAATTGTCATTTTGATTTTTTTCATGCATGAATTACAGAAAACAGAACTGAACAAAAAATATTTTATCTCTAAAGAGAATCAAAAAGAATGAGCCTCAGTTCGCGTATTTAATATACAGTGCTGAAAAGTCTGTAAAAAAAATCTGTAGGAATTCCCGAAGCCTAATTTTACCTCATATTTTTCATGCACTTCTCAATAGAACTATTTAATCAAGAATAATGAAAATTAATGATTATCAGACAGCACTTCATTTCCAAAGAGCTGTAGGGAAGTTAACACCCTGTTATACAGACTTAGCTCTAACAGGCTTCTGGGTCACTGGTGAGCTGGTTCAAATGTGGATCTACTGTGCTGATTAGTCATGAGTCATGTGTCTGCAATTACAAGGGCTGTGCTTGGGTACTCTTCAAAGACAGCACTGTAGAAACCAGCTGTCTATTAAAAGCTTTTATTCAAAATACATAAGTCAACTCAACATTGGAGAAATATCTCATTTTAAGAAAAAAAAGACCAATATAGATATGTGAGGGGGCACCTCAATTATCTAAGGAAGTTATCTAAGTCTGATTATCTAAGTAAGTTCTACAGTGGAACATTTTACTACAACAATTTTGCTTAGATGTCAGGTACTTTCTCTATGTTTCAAGTACAGTCTTGCCAAACTAAATAATAATAATAATAGTATTTTTTCTAATTTCTTTCTCTCTGCTTTTTTTGTTTTTAAAATTCTTTTTTTTAAATCAAAGTTATTTAGCTTTATCTTTTTTGGGAGGCCTAACTAGGTTTGTTTGTTTGTTTATTCATTTATTTTAATGGCAGTACTGTGGATTGAAATCAGGACCTCATGCATGACATGCACTCTACCACTGAGCTCCCCCCATACTCTGCTTATTTTTATGTAGGTCTTCTGTTTTGGACAATATTTTCTTCTGACACTGGATGACATCATCCACTGCTACCTTCTCAATTTTCACATGTGTACTCCTTACTTGAAATCTACTCTTAACAAATTTCTAGGATGCAGTATATGTAGTATTATTAAGTATATTTATCATGTACATTCAATCTCTAGATTTATTCATTCTTTATAACTGCAATTTTATATCCACTGAACAACATCTTCCTAGCTTCCCCACCCCACCACCATTCAAATATGTGCTCCTATGTATGTGACATTTTCAAATTCTGTGTATAAGTCAGACCACATAGTTTTGTTTTGTTTGATTTCTATATATGGCTTATTTCATTTAGCATAATGTCCTCCAGGTCATCCATGTTGTCATGAATGGTAGGGTCATTTTATTTTTTGAAACTAAATAATATTCTGTTATACATATATACCACAAAATTTCTTTATCCATTTATGTGTCAATGTACATTTAGGTTAAAATGACCTTTCAAGGATGCCAAAGCATTATAAAGATGTTGTAATAAATTATTATTAAAATGCTTAAGACAAATGAACAAAAACAAAGTTTTAGCAATGAAATAGAAGATAAGAAAAATTAAATTGAATTTTATAAATAAAAAATAGAATAACTTTTAAAAAAATTGATGGACTGGCTCAACAGCAGAATGAGGTATACAGAGGAAAGAATCAGTGAACGTGAAGAAAACAGAAATTACCCAATCTAAACAAAAGTAAGATAACAGACTGAAAACAAAGAAAGCAGAGTCTCAGGAACACGTGGGACTTTAACTACCTATCTGACATCTGTGTCATCAGAATCCTGGAAAAACAGAAGAAAAGGGTGGGGCTGAAAATGTATTTGAATACTGAACAGAAAACTTCCAGAATTCAGCAACAGACATAAGCTTACAGATTCAAGAAACTGAACAAATGCCAAACAGAATAAACTCAAAGAAACCACACCAAGACACATGATTTGTCAAAATTCTGAAAACTAAAGACCAAGAAAAAAATTTTAGAAGTACTTAGAGTGAGTGAGACAGTACTTACATATGGGGGAAAATAACTTGAATGACATCAAACTTCCCACCAGAAACCACTGCAATCAGGAGTAGCCAGCACAAAGTTTTTTAAGTGCCTGAAAGAGAAGAACTATTAATCTAGAATTCTATATGCAGGAAAACATTCCAGAATGAAGAAGAAATCATGTAATTCTCAGAGAAGGAATGCTAAGAGAATGTGTTGCCACCAGACTTAAACTTTCTCTTAACTACTTATCTCTCAACAAGAGAATCACTTTGTTTCTACATCTCCTTTCAGAGGACCGAATACAGAGTACCTTCTTTTTAATTTCTAAAAAAAAAAAAAAACTTCTGGCAATGTAAAATATGTTAAAATTCAAAAAGCCATCTTCTCAAGAAGATTTTCTCATTCTTTTTGTTGACAGAAATGGATCTACATTCAATGTTGCTTTTAATTATTTTTCCCCTCTGGCTTACACTTACATAGTTTGGAAAAAGGTGGTACTTGTTCACCCACTTTTTATTTATAAGATTAAAGATTTCACTGTAATATCAACACAGTATTAAGTACAAAATAAATATAGTTGAAGTGGAGAAAAAGATCCTGAACTCTAGGAGATAGAAGAAAAATCAAAGAGAGACAGAGAAAGAGAAAGAGAAAGAGAGAGATATCCAGAGAAAAATTTGAGACAATTTAAATGCTTTGCAGTTTTCCTAGCCAAAAAAGAACAAAGACACTGCAGTATATTGGTAGAAAAATTAACAAAGCACATTTGTTCTGTAGTGTATGAATTTTCATTAATTAGTTAAAATAACAATAACTGAGATTAGTAATGTACATCCTGAAATTTTTTCACTTAAATATTTTTAACATCAAAACAAATGCTATCTTGTGCTCCAGGTACCAAGCTTGAGTCCCTGTGACTCTTTTGCACACAGTGTTTCAATTTAATGAGTTAATTTTGGAAAAGCATAGTAAGAGATATATTGTGATAATCTCTTTATATTTTAAATAATTGGAGAGGATATCATATGGTTAGGCAGATTTAATTTTCTTTCATAAATATGACATAATCTTTATAACTTGTTCTTCAAAGAAAATAATCAGTTTCCATTCTCATTTGATTTACAACAATTTAAAATGCTTACATCAATTTAAAGAATATCTTAAAAGTCTTTTAATTTTAAGAAATGGAATAGATGGAAATCTGATCATGTCTGATTTTATTAAAGTGATGTGGAATTGAATCTTGTAGAACCACTTCAGTTTATGGCAAAAAAAATCTGACCACAATGGAAAGGTTCAGGTACACTCTCAGTCTCTTTAATACACGTTCTCTCCTGTTAAATGCCTAGCATTCCCAAAGGTAAATGGTAAAGCACTTTCTTCACTATTTTCAGAAAGCAAACATTTTAGATTTCTAATCTTAGCACAATGACTTCATCTTCAAACTAAATTCTGTATAACACAGGCATGTGAATATATACCTACAATGTGATTCTACCAAGATATTAGGTTTCATTTTTGGGGAGTAAGTTTGAAAGTTGTGTTACATATAAAAGCCAATAAGTAAACTTTATAAAAGAAACCATTTGAAAGAAGGGATTCTCCTATATAAATTAAATGATTTTTAAATGTATATTAGCCTTTATTCTTTATTCCATAGATGCTTAAGTGAATGAATGTCACAAATGCAAATTCAGATTTTTAAAGAAGTTTTTAAACTAACCTGTTTTTCCAGAAACCTGGTTTGGACTAGGTTTGATAAAGTCTAAGGGAAATACTGGGCTCACTATATTAAAGAATTAAACTTTAATTCTAAGTTATGTAGATCTTTGAGGACAGAAACAACTTATATTGAAACTATGATTTGGCTGGTAAGTTTCTATTTAAATGTCTTCAGATGATTCAACGCTTTCTTTCAAACAACTAAGAAACAAAAAACATTATGTGTACTTAAATATATCAAAGTGAATCATATTTTAATCAAGTGTTTTAAATCACTGTAAATCTGAACTCTAAAAAATTTTAATGACACTATAAAAAAGTCTGTTTCATTTTTATTTATCAGTTACATTTAATCTTAGTTTTCTCAATACACACTTCAATGATATTCTGTGTCAACAAAGAGTTTCAAGTGAATGATACACTCTATGTTATTCAGAAAAAATAGCAAGAGTTTGGAGAATTTTACAATTTAAGATAATTAAAGCAATCAAAATACAAACCTTCGTAGAGAAAGGTTATTGTGGGAAGCCTTCAGAGAAGGATGTTTGTCAAAGTTTAAAAAGTCTAATTTTTTAACAGAATGCAGAGAAAAAATCTCCTGGGAGAAAAATCTCCCTTTTGAAATTCTCAGTTATTATGTATATTCAGGAGGTTTCAGAATGAGAGAAGTAAGCTAGGAAGGACATGGGGGCAGCCAGTGTCTACCAAGCCTTGAAGAACCAGAGCTATGTGTCAGAGATCCTAACATTTGTTACAGAAAAGTCTGGAAGAAATCATGCTCCAGGTCAATGAAAGACAATCCACAACTTCAGCTGCTATTGTTAGTAGAAATTCTGTTCTTAGTAGAAACTCAGAAGAGTTAGAATTTGATAATAAGGAAATATATTCACATATCACTCACTCATACATGAATTAACAGTGCTAAGTGCTTTTCTGCTTAATTTAATACATTAATATTTTTCTAGGCAATTAAGTGTATGCAGGAGATGGGATATTGGGAAAAGTACAAATTATAAGGCATACCAAACATTGTATTTTAAGTTCTATTCTTGGTCTAAGCTGTTTGCTACAAAAGATACCAATGGTAGACCATAAATCAGATAAGGATTAACTGTGCTGTGTTCATTTTTTAGCTATATTGCCTTGGGCATGCTATTAAACACCTCTGAACCTCAGTTACCCACACAGAATAAAAATTATTATAATGGTTTCCCTACAAGTTTATTTTAAGAATTAAAAATAATACTTGAGAAAACTAGCAGGAATTAGGCACATTACATATAGCTGATGATGAATTAGTGATCATGTTTTTTATTTTTATTATTATTTTTGTTTATTAAAGTATAGTTGATATATAATACTATACAAGTTACAGGTGTACAATAGAGTGATTCACAGTTTTTAAAGATGATACTCTATTTATAATCTCATCATGATCTTTTTCCCTCTGAATAGGTCCAACCCTTGTCATTCTATTCCAGAAAAGCTAATGAGATCTCTGCATATTTCTTCCTTGGTTTCACACCATTTTTTCTCATAGTATAAACTCAAGGTGTTGAGTAATTTTTCTACCATTTGCCTGCCTTTTATTCTACTTAGGTTTCTAGTTTTGAAATTTAAGTGAGTCTTACTCAAAGTTCTGTTTTTCACACTTGGCCCTGATACTCTGGATAAATTTCAATCTAAAATTTTGCTTCACAGGGATCTCCTCTGGGTCTTTAGGTAATACCTTTCAAAAAAAATCACTTAATGTATTTTATCACAACTTTATAGTGCTGTCCTGTGCTGCCTCATGCCAACACTTTACCTCAACTTGGTTTGTAATGTATTTCCTATTCCAGTAAAGATTTCTTTTATTTGGAAATGCTTTATGAAAAAACTCATGTTTAATCTTTGGCAAATTCTGGTTTTGTAGTAAATTTATTGCAGGTTCAATAAAATCTGAATACATGTAATAATCCTAATATTTATATTTTATAAATAATATAGCAGACATTCATCTGTAAGTCAGATTTTTTTTTAATATATCACAGAGGGTGAATTTTGGAATCAAAGAGAAATAACCTGGGATTCTTAAATATCTCCGGTCAACAATTCTGACCCTTCTCTGTGCTTTCAATGGAACGAACTCTGTTTAATGGCTACACCTGACAGTAGCAATCCATTACAAGTGCTTTAAAAGCAGACATAAGTAAAACAACTTAACCACATCCATTGTTAATAATTGATGCTTATACATCATTGGCAACTATTGATTATAGGCTTAAAAGGAAGTTCTTTTTGTATTGACTTTGGAACTTCTGCCTTGCTATATAGGACTACAGCCACATGAACTTAATGGAAGTGTGTCACAATTCTAAAAAAAAAAAAAAGTAGTCAAAGAAACAAGATGCAATTGAGTCTTCTGTGGACTAGAAACAGGCTGTCCTTGAAAAGATGTTACAAAATGATTCCCTTGACATTAAAAAAAAACCCAAAAAACAGCTGACTGTTGTTACTAAGGGTACAATTAAATTGAGAACTGTTTTATTCTAGAAGTTTTAAATATGTGCATTCTATGTTTTAGATAAATATGAATTGAAGCTGAATTTTATCAACTGTTTACAATACCAGTCATGCTGTCTGAAATATTTTCATTTCAATTATTTTCCTCATGACTTCAAACACTTTAATTCTGTGAAGTAACAGCGGCTTGCTGATATACTAATGAAACAGTGGGACCACTATGAGATGGTCTCCATGCTTACTGTGGCTACTTGCTGTGAGAAATTATACAAATAATAGGAGAGGAAAGAGTTAAAAGGGAGAACACACTAGGACAAATAATATTTCTGTGATATAAGAAATCCTAAATTGAGTCCTAATTTGAACAATTATAGTTACATTCCAATGTTGGAGATATTGATAACTAGCTTGCAACACCAACTTCGCACAATGTTTGTTGTTTCCTACATGCAAAATAAGTGAAGTAAAAATTTGTCTTAATTCTCTAATAGGATGTCATGAATAGTAAATGACAACATATATGTAGAAGCAAACTGAAAAGTGTGAAAATTAAAAAAAAAAACAGTGAAAGGTGGGGGCTTATTATTTCCTTACACTTAAGATAGAGAAGATATGATGGACAATGACAAATACAAGGATGTTGGTTAAAAGCAATTTAAAAAGTGGTTTTAATATGTGAATACAGTCATCAATAGTTCTGAATGTCAACCTGTCAAGAAAAAGTCTCTGGAGGAAGATGAACTAGAATATTTACACCAAGCTGTTTCACTGTCAGTAACTTATCCTGTTTGGAACATAAGCAGACTAATAAAGTATGTGTTTTGTTTGCTTGGGAATTGTGCCCTTTCATTATATGCACAAAATAAATTTGTAATAGTTTATTGAGTGACATTAGAAATTTCAGCCAAGTTCAAAATCATCAAAACTGTTATTTCTAAGAGCAAGTAGATTCAAAATCTATTGTCTCTCTTTGCCAAAGTATCAAAATGTTCCTTCCTGGTGCATCACTTACTACACTTTGGGAGCATTATTTATACACGTATCATATATAATCCACTTTTGGAACCCGGAATAATTTTAAATGCATCATCCCCCTATTTTTTTTTATATCTGTTGAGTACTCTTTCAAGGCAAGGCAAATAACACCTGAAAATAATTTTTTAATCTCTCAGAATTGGAAATATGCCACACAGAATACATTTACAGACACGATTGCTAGATAAAAGCATTTGGTCATTCTGCTTATAGTAAGAAAATTAAACTTATGGGCTAAAAACTTGTGATATGCCATTTGTAGTACATGCAACATATACTGTAACCTCTGACATACTGTAAAAAAGAATTATTAAAAATGAGCAACTCAGGGCAGAAAACAGGAAAAAAAGTCAGGTGAGAATTTCCTTTGGTTCAACTTTTCATTAAAATCAAATGTTTGTTACAATTAAATTTTAAGACAAAATCCCACAGATTATATGCCTCATATCGTGAAAAGATATTGAGAACAGACCATAAAAAAACTTCCAACATCTTAAAAAATAACTATGAAAAAAGGTTTCAGTTTGAATTAAAGGCTAAGAGTGTCACTTAATAGTTTTTAAAAAAGCAACTCCCTTTTCTTTATATTCCTCTAATCAAAATTGTACAAATATTTCACAACATGATGTAAATAAGTAGAAAACAACAGATTTTATTCTTTCTTTGGCAAGGAAAAGTATTTGGTAAAAATAATTTACCCCATTTTTAAAAGATTATGACTGTGAAATATCATTTATAAGTTAAATAATAGAGCTAGGAGTTTGATATCATGGTTTTACTAAAAGGAAAAGTCATTGGGTATTGTAAAAAAATTATGATAGCATTAAGCCATCATTCCTTAAACCATGAATCATTTGTCCCAGAAGCATGCAATGTGATTTTGTACTAATTTTTTGCATAATAGGGAATTTATCAACATATCTACCACAATTATTGCCATTTTATTTTTACCATATTTCAAATATTTCCTATGGTTTACATACTAAATATGTTAGCTCATTTAATCTTATATCAAGTTGACAAGAGTTTATATCACTTTACATTGGAGGAAATGTGAACTTATAGAGATGAAGTAACTTTGTTATTGTTATAGAGATTGAAAGTTGGAGAACAGATGTAAATCCAGATGCACTGACTAAATTGTCTTGAGGCACTATATTGTATGTTTCCTTCTTTTTTGGAAAATGGATCTTGCCATCAGGACCAATCATTTCTAGAATGATAGCTCTAAACATAAGGGAGAAACTAAGCATGATCGTAGTAAGTACTTCTTTAACACCAGGCTGAGGAGTATGCTTCAGTAAACATTAACAAGATAAAAGAATTTTAATAAGGACAATATGTGTAACTGCATACGTGACATCAAAATTTCCACCCTGAAAGCCAACTCAAGCTAAACCTGTCCAAAATAACTATCTTGACTTACTCACCATCTACACCAACATTTTTCCTCACCTATGTTTTCTCTTAACAAATGAGTACATTATTCACATAGGTCCTCAAGAGACAAGGAATGCTGAAAACAGTTATCTTTTTCTAAGAAGTTGCACCCCAAAAGATAACATTATGAAACAAAGAACATAAATCTTTGGTAGACAGCAAGCTGTCTCTGGATTTTCTTACTCCTCTGGCCAACAAATATCAATGTGCAGATACTTGCTGCACCCAGAGCACCCTCACACTCTTCTCCAAACAAGCCATAGTTCCATTTAGTTATTTTATTTGGTTCAAAGATCAAGAAATTTAAATTATGAGAACTACTCCCCTTCACATTTAAATGCAGCTGCATATAATCTGGTATTCTATAAATGGGAAGTCAGTTTATCTGTCTACATTTTTTCCCACTACAGACACTCATAAACTAGTGCCCATTGGTGGCACAGGGGAACCATAACTGAAGTAAACACCATCAGGAAACATAAGAAAAAAACACAGTATCACTGGTCCATGACAATGATAGACTCCTGTTGGAGGATCCTGCTTTAAAGTTCCCTGTGAATCCCTTGATTCTGCTTTCCAGGAGGAATTTTTCTCTCTATTGTCCTTCATGTTTCAGACTTAACAGTAAGAGGTTTTCCTTGTCCATTTTCCTCCATATTTAAGGTGGGTGTCAGGAATGAAATCTCTTGGGGAGACTTAGGTTCTTTAAGTTTGGGGACTCAAGGGTTAAGACTCAAATATTCAACAAATGTCAGTGACAATGTGGGAGAAAAGGGAACCCTCCTACACTGTTGATGGGGATGTAAACTGAAACTAGTTCAAAAAGATACATGCACACACCCCAAAGTTCATAGCAGCATTATTTACACCTACCAAGGTATGGAAACAACCTAACCATCCATCAACAGATAAATGGATAAAGAAGCTGTGGTATATGTACAATGGAATACTACTTGGGCATAAAAAAGAATGGAATTCTGCCATTTGCAACAACATGGATGGACTGGGGGGGCATTATGCCAAGTGAAATAAGTCAGACAGAAAAATACAAATACTGTTTGATAATCACTTATGTGCAGAATCTAAAAAAATACAACAAACTAGTGAATAAGACAAAAAAGAAGCAGACTCACAGATACAGAGAATAAACTAATGGTTACCAGTGGGGAGACGGGAAGGGAGAGAGGTAATATAGGTGTAGGAGATTTTTTTTTAAAAGGTTTATGATGGGATTATATGAAATCAGGTATGTGAAACTTTTGAAAATTATAAAGCATTGCAGAAGTTAAAGAATCTTTCACTCAATAAAAAATAAAAGAGTCAAATATTCAAAGCTTTTTAAATCAGTAACTTATTTGACAACATAATTTTCTCAAAAATTCAGTGGGACTGAGATCCATTTATTTATAGTTAGTTTTTTGAGCCAATAACCACACAAAAATCTTTTCCAGAGAAAACTTCTAAAACTGATTTATGTCTCTGTATTTAACTTCCTTGGTTATTGCTCTCAAATTAATATGCATCTTGAGGCTGCCTGAAAGAATGAGTTTGAATTGGAAGGCCCTATTCTTAATCTACTCTTAGAGGTATAAATCTGAATGGTCCTATGCCATCCAAATCCTTTTTCAATCACATCTTTTACTTTTGAGGACTAGAAATAGTTGACTTTCCAAATATTGGAGGCCCCAAGATTTTGGATCCTTTTTATTAGCTTCATTATTTGCTATCAGACTTGCTCATGTCTTGCCTGAGCTCATTTCTTTAATACCTTGCTGAACTCAGCCAGTTAAGAGCAAATGCACACTCAACATTTCTTTAATGTTTAAAAAAAATGATATTTATATACTATAAAATATAACTACACATCACCAAGGAATCGACCAAAGCTTAGTTAGGTGAAGCAAAAGTAAACATTTCTTCTGCATTGGTCCAGTATGAACCCACTCCACCCCCAATTTTCTGTGAACTGTCTTTTTTTTTCAAATTTATTATGTTTTTTATTGAAGTATAGCCAGTTACAACGTGTCAATTTCTGGTATAGGGCATAATGTCTCACTCATGGGTATATATACATATACTTGTTTTCATATTCTTTTTCATTAAGGGTTACTACAAGATATTGAATATAGTTCCCTGTGCTATACAGAAGAAATTTGTTTTTCATCTGTTTTTATACACAGTAGTTAATATCTGCAAATCTCAAAGACATAGTAAACAATCTTATGGTTACCTGGAGTAGAAAGGGATAAATTTGAGGGTCTGAGATCTGTAAATGCTTCAACTATCTGTCTCAAATGTTTTCCCATAGAGCCTTAGTCTCAGAAGGTAACCTGGTCAACTTTGCATCTCTTGCACTTTTACCAAGGAGGAGGTTCTGTCTCCAAATTTCCAGGTCTATTACCAATTTCCTCTCTGCCTAGTGAACAACCTCTAACAGAGGCTGCTCTTTTTTTTTTTTAGAATTTTTAATTTTTGTTGTTACAACAGCATCTGATTTGGTTACCAATATATGTATTATTTAAAATAAAATTAGCAGCTGTAACAATAAAGAGAAAATAAAAATTTTAGTAAACTACTCTATTTCAGAGATCTTAGTCTGATTTGTCATCGATGTATCCCAAGTACCCTAGCTTATTTACAATATTGACTTACTTATCCAGATTCAAATTATAAAAATTATTGAGTATGTTGGCTTACATAGATGAATAAACAGGAAATTAGGCCAAGAATATCATGCCAATAGTAGAAATGAAAATCCATGGATGTTGGTACCTGTATATATAATTATTTAGTTCAGTTAATGATTTTGTTATTTAAAAACACTTCAGTGAAGCATTTTGTGAATTAGTAAGGGAAACAAAATTGTATTAACAGTGACTATTCAAAAGGAAGAAAAATGACCAAAAAAGAGGAAAACTAAAATAAATTCTAAAACTGTCAATAAAACAGCAGGGTAAATCTATGTCCTGGGTGACATTACTTCTGTAACATCTCTTCAGTAACAAAGAGTGTTTCTGAATTCATAAAATACTCAGTTGGTAAACCAGTCATTTTGATAACTGCATTGATTGGCTTTCTTTGCCTGTGATTACAACAGTTTCCCCAAACTTAAAATATAAAGCTGTTTTATATATAGGACATTTCTCATGTACATCTGCTCAGTATATCTTTATCAACATTAATTTAACAAAAGAGAGTATAACCTACTTTGTTTTTAGTGTACTCTACATTTTCCTCAGGAAACCCCAAAACATCAAAGAAACACACAACACAAAATATAACTAATATGATGAGAAATATTAATTTTGGAAGCAAATGTAAATATGTTATATTTTAGAGATGAAGACTTAAAAATGTTAACCATTTTCTTACCTATACAACAAAATGATTAAATAAATGATAGTGCATCCCTTGAAGCGACAGTATTCAGGTATTTAAAATAACATAGTTTACAATATTTAACCACATGAAGATGACTGAAACAGAATATTAAAGTGAAAAATGTAAGCTAAAATATGTATGTATATATATTTGTATTACATATAGTATATGTATTATATATAAGGTACAGTATATACACTATGGATACTATATATTGTATTATATTACAATAAGTGATATATGCAATACATATGACATAAACACACTTTCATGATAAAAGTGCAGAAAGAAGGTATTTTGTGTATGTGTGTACACATGTGTTGTGTATGTGATGTCTGATGACAATGGGATGATTGCTTATTTTGTTTTTCATCTTTTTTAACTACTGCATTTTATAAGTTATTAAAATTAGACCACTCAAAAATATACACACATAATTCAATTCAATATAATTATTTTTAACTGTTTGTCAGGCGTTTTCTTGATGCTCAGACTAGAACTGAAGATGAATAGGAGGACGAAAAATGGAAAGGAATGGAAAGGAAATGCCATATACTCAGCACTTAACAAATAATAGATACCCTAGGAATTTAAATTTCAACAAATAAATGTAAGAAATTTGTATGGGAATGTGGGACCATAAGTGTTATGACAAGCAATGTGTTAAGCACATTATCCATTTTATCTAAATCTGTCTTTGCCATCACCATATGAAATTAATTTTATTATTCCAGTTTTAACAGATGAGGAAATGATAGATTAACATACTTGTCAAAGTTGGCTAGCTAGTTAAGAGGGTGACTATGACTTTGATTCTAATTCTCTTCATCTCCAAAAACTGTGTACTGTTCTTGTGGATCTCAAAGACACAGTTCGCAAGAAAGACAAATAATGCTTTGTTACTAATACTATAAACAGGCAAAGTTCTATGAAAGTACAGATTAAAGGGAGGTAAATTCTGGAGTAAATGGATCCATGATTGCTGTCAGAGTGGGGTGGGGAGGAAGGCAGAGAAATGCTGTCTGATCTGTGTCTTCAAAGGTAGGATGAGCAAATTTTAGCAAGCATGGTGAGGGACATAAGACCTCCAGCCAGCACAAAAGCATCAGCAGAGATCCAGGAATTCAGGACTGGGGGTAGGGAGTTATCCACAGGTTATGTTAAGGGTGAAAACTCTGGCTCCAAACAAAGCTCCACCCCTCCACCCAACATACAACTTCTACCATCTTTCTTTCTAGCTGATATCTCCATATTTCACCTTTTTATATAGCATCAATGTATCTTCACCTTTCATTATAAAGTGTTAACCATATTTGACTAAGCTCTACTGTGAAATTCTCAAAAACTGGAAATGTGTGTGTTGATCTGTATTCAGCCAAATGAGATATGGCTAAGGATGGAAAAATATTTAGGATAAGTAAAAACAGTTACATTTTTTTACCTCAATCCAAACAGGAAAAAATAAAGTTTAATTAGTTATCTCTCTAGCTTTAAAAATAATTTTTTTAAAAGGAGAGCAAGTACCTATTATTGAATACATGCTTTTAAATTATATTTAAAAATCTTCCTATCATAAGCAATTATTCAGATAGTTTAATTTATCCACTGACTTTCGTTTAATGAAATTTCACTTTTTACTCGAATGCTTCTTAACCCAATGCTTATCAAATTTTCTCTATAGTTTTATTTAATATAATTTGAAAATTTTAAATACACTAATAAATTTAATAATAAATACCCATAGGTTAAAAAATATAACATTGAGAATTACTGAAAGATTTCTGAAAATCTGACCAAAATTTTATGATTTTATGAGAATGGCTCTTTTTATAAATAGACAAAGAATATGTATGTGATGTGTGTGTGTGTGTGTGTGTGTGTGTGTGTACGTGTGTATTCCCATCCAATTTAGGGGCCTGTACTTCCTCTCAGTTACGCCTTAAGACTTGCCTCAGAAACCTTTCAATGTGGGTTACTCTACTCAAAGTAGCCCTCGTACTGTCAAAATGATGTTCCATCTGTCATGGGAAGAAGCTTTTGTTTTAATGTATTTAAGTATTTGTATGTATGTATGGATTCTCTTTGGATTATTTTATGTCATCTAATACAATGATATTATGCAGTGAATAAAATACACTGGAATAAACTAAAACCTACATATTCATGCTTAAGTTTTTTTTTTCTCATGAAATTTTTTCATTAAAGAATGCTTATTTTCTTAGCTATGTTATATTCAGAGTTTTACCATTTACATAACTTTTTCACTCTATGAAAATTGCTATATATAGTAAAACTAAAAGTTCTACCGTATAAACGGTGTGAGCTCTTACATAAACATGTATAGTTAAAACTAAATTGGTTTAATATCGTGGAAATAGATGAGTGGTGTCTTTGTTTTTGCTTTTGCTTTTTGAGTGAGATGAAGAACTTCTGCAGCATTCTCCTCAATCAAGAAAGTATACTGGACATACAAATTAATATTTTGAACTTTAGAGAATTTTAACTGCTAAGATAATTATTGTAACTTTTGATGGATTAAACTTTAGTACTGACTCAGGTTTTAAAAGACTTGACCCTAAAATCAAATTTATTTTCAATTCCTGTTTAATGACTATATTTAGAATTTATTGCTTAATTGCATCACACATCAATGCATTTTGCATTTTGATTAGGTAGTAGTTTTATGTGATTCTCTGAATCATTTGATTAGACATCCATGGAACAACTAAACCACACCCATTAACTCCACAAAAGACAAAACTCTCATTTCCTATATTGTGTTTGTAAAACTAACTTGTCTTCACAGAGACTTTCTTTGTATTTCTTTGTATGCTTAGCATTGTACCATCCAGAAAAATTTTTGGCGAGTTTCATCACCTTGAATTGTATTTCTGATCTCTATTTATCAGTTCTTTACTCATCAATTCCAATCCTTAATGTGTATAGCAACTCATTTAACAGCTTGAATGTTGTAATAAGATCTACTGAGTTAAGGATATTGCTAGTCTCACTTTAAAATTTTGAGATGTAGACAGATATGAATTATTAGATATCATGTATTATATGACTGCATATAAATGATTATTATATATTTAAGTATAATAAACATGTAGTATATATAATTATAAGCAATCATATGCATATGATTATCTATCTGCATAAGATCTATCTGTCTAAAACTACATCTGTGCATTATATCTTCCCTGTCTAAAATCTCACAAAATGTCATCCAGTGGTTCTATCATTTTGATTATTTGGACCCTGTTATGGACATTTCTGACAAAATGTAATACAGACTCTGAGCAGAATTCAGTTGTCCGTACAGAAGAATGTTATACACACAGTTTATATGAAAATGAGTGTATCCAAGATACCTGCTCACTATTTAGTGAGAAAACATAAATTTAAATGGAGAGAGGTAAACCTCATAACTTTCATCCCTTTACTATTGAAAGATTATCCAGGAAAAGAGTAGGATGATAGAAGTGATGCAACAATTTCCACTCTCAGTTTTTTGAAAGTCTCTCTCAAACACATTTACAACATATTAAATTTAGATTTTTAGATCTTAAAAAAATACCATGTGTAGATTACATTTTCTTGTGGACCTGTGACAGAATCAGGTTAAACAAGTCATATTTCATATTGAATACAAAACAGGGACTCTCATTTTCCAGCCTGTCTTGAGCTGATAATAGTTGTGAAACACATTATAAGACTACAACGTGAGGAAACAGACCTTGATTTTGAATTTCCTTTGTGCTCTAGCAATGGGGCATAATGTTCAGTTATGCTGTTATGAGATATCACTTGCACAGCTTATCTTAAAAAAATCCTCTAGTAATATTATTAAGAATAAGTTACACCACATGTATTCTATACTCAAATTGAAATTCATTCAATAGAATTTAGAAAACTTCAGGCTATTTCAGATTTTTATTTTCCATTGATTTGTTTTTCTTATAGCTTTTTTTCCCTCCCAAACAGAGTTTAAATAAAAAAAAAAAAAACTGGGAGGAAATTTTTTAAATAAAATAACACTTTCAAGAGATTATCTATCATTAACATTGTACTCTAGATCCTTGTGAGGTTAGATGATTTCCATCAGAAATTATATTTTTCATATTCAGTTATATTTCACTGTTGACTTTGTGTGATACCTTAGTGGTAGTGGAGGAATATAATTAGAGAACACAGCAATAGAAAATCACTAATGGGATAATACTCTTTGCAACTGTCAGCAGTTTTTCACTTTTCACGTGAGGATGGGTTTGCTAATTGGATTAAGTCTGTGTCTAACTGTAACCTCAGCAAGCATCAGTTAAAGAAAGAATTGCCATGTCATACCTGGGTTGTGCACTAGGTGGTGAAGTGCATAGTTAATAATCATTTAAAGCACAGCCTATGTGCCTAATTATGCCTATTTGTTTGATTAAAAATCTGCTTATCAAGGCTAATTGTTCAACAAAATCTTCAGGGATATCTGGAGTAACCACTTATAGTATCTGAACTAGAGGTGGATTAAAAGTGTCATCAAATGTTTTAGCTTTTAGGCAACAAAACTGCAGCTGATTTTACAGGCTTTTTTAAAAAAAAGGAGTGCAAATACTGAGTTTTAGTGTAAGAGGACAGAATAGAATTACAGTGTCATTCAGAATATTTTTAGTGATGAAATCCATATGGGATGCAAAAAAGAAAAATACAGAGGAGTACCTGCTGAGTGTGGAATCTATTTGTGAGCTAATTTTGTGTCTATGAATAATTTAATGATACTATAGAAGAGAATATATGCCAATATCAATGAACTCTATTTTAAAAACTTTTGGACAACATCTCCGGGGTCCTTCCATCTACATGGGGCCAAATGACTTAGGTTTTAGCCAGTGAAAAGTTAAGAGAGGCTGGCCCTTAAAATATCCCTTGATGTCCTACAAAAGATCTCTCTTTGGTCATTGGCTAGGGACATGCATAGCTTCAAGTGGAGTGTACTCAAGTCTTACATCATGACCAAACCATCAGATGGGTAAAACTAAGTTCCAAATGATTGCATGCAGCAGAGATGCTTTCCCACCTCCACAGTCAGCCCACATACGGTATGTGTGCAGTGACAGACAGACCTTTCTTACATGTCAAATTAGTACACTAACACCTGGGAAATAAGAATTCTGAAAAACACATTTGGTAGTTAATATAGTTTGAAGTTTCCTCTGCAACTTGAGAGGTACTGAAACTGGTAGTTTCTTTTCTTCCCCAGTTAGTGGAGAACTGTGAGACTTCTGTTGAAAATATAAATTCCTTTTTTAATCTACACTGTTCCAGCCTCCATTGTGGTCAGCTGTAAAAGAGTTAAAATCCTAGGTAAATGTGAAATAACTCAGCTGGATAATTCAGTGCCCTGGACACAGTTGATTGACTTAGAACAATCACTAGTGATATGAACATTGTAGCCTCCACTTTATTTGACCTTCAGGATGGTTTACTTGCTGGTGTTCATGCTCAGGCTCAACACTCTTGAGCAGCAGCAGCAGCATGTACAAACTCAAGAAATGAGTGTTTACCTCTCCTTCACATTTTTTATTTCATCCTTTGTGGGCTTTCATTCTCGAACATCTAGCATCAAAATGAGAAGCTCAAGTTTATTCCTACTATGAGCTTTTAGAGATATTAGAAGACAGACATGTTACCATGCACTTAGTCAATTCAGTTTGGCCACCCTGTGGTCGCCACCCAGCTGAAGCTCCAAGTAATACGCCACTGGGTAGCATGGTTTCATTAATAAAAGTGTGAGCAGCATGCTACAATTAAATATCTATTAAATATATGATGTTTTAACTCACGATTCTTATTTTATCTAAACTTACTGTAAGAAATAAGCAAATAAAGCAATTTATGGCCATTAAATTCACAAACTTTATGAACCAATATCAGTTATACTGCTTGGAGTTTTGCATTTAGAAAAGGATTATTATACAAACTGAATTAAATCAGAGCATTCAGAAAGAAATATTAGGGCATTTGTCAAAGTTCTATTATAATGAATATGATTTTAAAGAAGTACTCTTTGTAATCTTTCTATTTCTATACCTGTCCAGGTACAATGAGTTACTATTACACAAATTTTTATAAAGAATATTTTCCATGGTTACCTTCTTCTATTCTGAGGAAATATGTAAAATTCTACATAGGAAGCCATTGTTTTATAGAGAAAGACACTTAACTAGAAGTGACAAGAATCCATTCTACCACTAATCACTTTCACACTCTCGGACCATTTCCTTACTCTCCCAGTGGTTTGGTGCATCTGTATTGAATAAACTGAAAGATTGCCGATCCTTTATGAAACACAGGAAATGAGAAGAGATTTTAACATTCATACAGTTCCTCTGAAATTTACTTTTGTTTTCACTTCAAATACCAATTATCTTTTTAACCATCACTCCCTGTCCTATTTCAAATACCTCAAACTCCCACATAATTTTGATTTAGCTTAAATCTCCAAACTTCTATGAAGCCAGTACCTGAAGAGACTCTCTGAAGGAAGAAAGGAGAGAAGTGAAAGCAGCACCAGCATGGTGTCCATGTCCTTTACATATTAGTTCACCGCAGAAGAGACTCAAGTATATATTTTTAATCTTTAAATCTTGCATTACCAGAGAACAACTGAAACATTGATTTTTTGTTTCAGCCATTCAATCCTCATGAGCCTCAAGATTTTCCTGGATCTGAGTTAAGTGCTACTGGAATGGAAAATTGTAAAATACCTAACTCGTGTATAAAAGCATGTCTGATGTTTATATAAATGTGTTCAAACAAGTTAAATGAGGACATCATGACAAAATGATACGAGAATAATGAAAGATTATCAAAAACTAGGCAGCATTTTAACAAAATTTAGATTAGTGGAACTGTAAGTGTACCTTTACATTGACAATAAAAGGAAATACAGAGAAAAATGAACCACATGGAATGTACAAATTAGATGTTTAAGCTTTAAAAAAACTTGTTCTTCAGGGAGGATAGCTCAAGTGGTAGAGCACATGCTTAACATGCATGAGGTCCTGGGTTCAATCCCCAGTACTTCCTCCTAGAATAAAGTAAGTAAACCTAATTACCCCCGCACCCCCCCAAAAGTAGTAAAAATCTTGTTCTTCTAGTAAAATCCTCTAATAATTAGGATTTCCGTATTTTGTTTTCTCAAGCTACATCAAATAACCTAGTAGAAGAGAGACTTCATAAGATGATTTCACAGAACCTCTCTAACGTAATATTTTGCAACCTATATGTTTTGGGATAAGTTTCTTCCACAGAGGAAATAAATGTCTCCTCTTTATAACCAAATTTCCTTTGGTATTACATGATTTTTACCAAAGTGATTAAGATTAATCTGAAAGATACACAGATAAGGGAGTTATGCCTCACAGTGACTTGGTAGAATTATCACAGCAAATAACTCCTGCAATCCAATGATTTTTAAACAATATTTAGAATAATGCAGAAGATAAATAGATGTTTGTGTTTGTCCACTTAGAGAATAATCATATATCTCTCTTTATATTCAATAAGTACAATCTCTGGTGGTATGACGTGCTTTGACAAACTTTTTCAGAAACCTAAGTGCTAGGTACCAATGTGTTTTCCTTCCAATCTTTTGTTCTTTTATTCCAAATCCTGCAAGTAGCTTGGAAACCTAAGCACATTGTAGAGCTTTATCTTAATAGTTTTAATGATGAAGTGAGCATTTACTCACCCATTTAATTGCTTATTTCTCACTGATATTTGCTTAAAATTATTCAATTGACATACTCCTTGAGAGAGCAACTCTCCCCTGATATGGCATTACCTGAAAAATCCTCAAAAATAGATCTCTATAGCAGAAGCACAGGAAAGCTTGCCCTGGCTTCCTCCTCTAATGATCTCTCTCCTGAAACTGCTCATGTAAACACTTGCACAAACATTAGTGGATAGGGAAATTATCTCTGAGAGCAAATGTGGCAGATTATATTTTTCCAGGTATTATTTCTCAATGACTTCATTTGAACTTGAATACATGGGCTATAAAGAGTGGAAGGTTATTTTTTTTTCTGCTTTACTCTAATATATGCTTAATAAATTTACTTCTTCTATGTGATTATTACTATATGATATGTGTTTATATCATATTTTTATTGCATATCTATTTTTGGCACAAGTTTATAAAGATTGGTTAATTTTTAGTTATCTGTATCAAGGAAATTGAACAATGAAGTGAATAAACCTCAGTGGGAAACAGTCAAGATCTATGTGAGTCACAGGAATGAATTATATCTATACAATAGCAGGGGCAACGGGTTTGCCTTTTTAATTGTGTGTGTGTGTGTGTGTGTGTGTGTGTGTGTGTTTATAACTCAGGCTTATCTGAGTATTCATCTTTATTCTCTAGTTGGCTAGCATAAGCCATCTCAAGGCATGCCAAGTGGCTAAAGAATGGGCAGCCAAACCTCTTAACAAACAGTATCCTCCATTTCTTCTCCATCTGTTTCTCTCTGCTTATTAGTTTTATTCTTAATATAGTTTCTCTTCTCCAGATGGTGAGAAATACGGTCACTGACACTTCCTGAGTCCAGCCATTCACAACTTCACTAGAAGATTCCAAAAACACAGAACTTCTATACCTGCAGAAGATGACACATACTAAGAGGTAAAACTAATAGATCCTCAATAACTGGGGGAACTATAGTACAATGTCAGTTATAATTGTATTTTGTGTTATGTATTCTTAATCATCACTAGATTTCTGCTAATATAACAAAAAGACCCATTTTTTATAATTATATATATATAATATATAAAAGGGTATAAGAACAATTTTTACATATATACATAATTTATGTATATATATAAATATATATTTATGTATATATAATATAAGTTATACATAAATTATGTATATATATACACATATACATAAATATATATATACACACATATACATAAATATATATATATATGTAAAAAAGAGTTCCTTTTTTTTTAGACTGGCACAAGTATAGTGGCAACTGAGAAATTTCTGTTGTTATTTTCTCTGGCAATCATACCAGCAGTAGTAGAATTTCACTTTGGTATTCAGTTTCTATGACCTGAGATGTATTTTTGGTAATTCAACTTCTCATTAATATGCAGTATCCTTGCCAATGAAAGAAAACAAAATATAATTTCTAAATATATCCTAATTCATTGAAATGTATTTAAGTTCTTTTATCATAAGACAATTCAATTGCTTCTTCATTAGCTAAAGCATTTAGCAGGTACTTATCTACATGTAGCACTACAGAGGGCCAACTTTATGTAAAGGTTTGATAGTTCACTTAAAAGAAAAATTTTATTGTTTATTTTCCCCAAATCCTTTCCATTTATTGCTTATAGCTTTGAAATCCTTTAACTTTGAATCAAACACTATTTTTCATTGTTAGAGAGGCTGTTTAAAATTAAAATGCCTAAAGATATGACACATAAATATAAGATTATTCAGACTAATGTTTTAATAAGACAGAGGGAAGAGCATAAATGTGTGAAGGCCCAGGATAAGCCACCCCGAAATGTGCCTCAAAGGCATACTGATAATTTTGAATTCAGGTTACTTAAGAAATGGCCAATGCAAAAGGGACTCTGACCTTCTTTTCTCTCCCATGAAAGAAGGATATAAATCTCTCGTGTGAAAGGTGCACTCCCTATGTTTGGAGGTAGAAGGACACCCTTACTGCCAGAGGGGGAATTCACACTGAGAAGCCTATATAAACTAACCTTGTTACTTCTTTAATTTAATACCCAGAGCCCAGACTCTGTTTAAATTCATTTATTGAGCACCCAAAACCTAAGTTTCTTTATCCCATCAATTCCTCACAAATGTAATGTTTCTTTGTCTAAAAAATACAAAAGCTGCCTCTTTAGGTCTCATTTTTTTGAGATCTCCAATATGCATAAATTAAATTTTGTTTATTTTTCTACCACTTATCCGATTTGTGTCAATTTTATTAGTTCAGCCACAAAAAATTAAGAGGAGTACAGGGGGAAATTCCCCCCCACACACACACAAATAGCAGTGGTAGATTTGATAGATACCAAATTTTCTTAGTATAGAGAATCTGGAAAAATGACAAACTTCAATAACTTGATACATCTCCTTTATTCATTTTCTGACTCCTGAATTTATCTTAATTTTCTTTATGAGCAGAGATAGTTGCCAACAAAATAATCATTTTTTTAAACTATAAATTGGAACATATAATTCCCTTCTGAAAAGCCATCTGTGCTTTTTGGTTATACGTAAAAACAAACTCAGACTTCTTAATCTGTTCAACTAAGTCTTGAGAAGTTTGACTCATTCATAATTTCATATGCTGCCCCCACCATACCTGCTACACACTGGACTCAGTGGTCCACTGCCCATTTAGGGAGAATGAGAAATCCTTTAGGGACCTTCTCCCATGTTATTTTCTCTATTTGGTGTACTCTAGAGAAGTGGATTTGTCCAAGGATAGACTGATCACTAGTTAGCAAATGGTGTCATAGATCAGCAAATAGGTATGTTCTTTGAATGTAAATCAAACACTTCACAAAATTCAGCTAATGTTTGTTTGTTTTGTATTTGTTTCATTTTCTCCTTAGCAAAGCTTTCTTAATGAAGTGCTTTGCTTTGCTTTTTCCAGATGCATAGCTTGAGTAACAGTGAATTTTGCCCCCTCTTCTATTTCACCCTCTTCTAACACTCAGGTATACTATCACACAGATACCAGTTTTTGTGTATCATTAGATTCCTTCTCCTCTTCCAAGTCTTAGCTTAAGGGTAACCTCATCTGGTAGAATCTGCTGCCCACCAATTTAAAATAATTGCAGAACTACCTCTGTGTTTTCTATCAAGACATCTTATTTAATTTTTAAATAACAATAATCACAACTTGCAATTTTATATTTTATTAGTCACTCACTTGTTTGTTTGTTTTTTTGTTAGCCTCTCCTAGAACTGTGAGTTTAATAAAGACTCGTGCTATTTTTACGCACTATGCCCAGTGTCTGGAAGGTAGTATTCAATATCTAAATTAAAATACATACGTATATATTTGACTACATATTTAGATGATTACTGAGAAGACACAAGTCTCTCTCCTGTGTTCTTTTGCTCCAGTTCATTAAACTGTGGCTCAGCGGCTTAGCAAATACCTTTGGTTGTATGGAGTACAACCAAATAAATCATTGATTCTACAAATTTATGATTTGTTTCAAGTCACAGCTTCAGGATACATCTTCCCTAACCTTCTAATTTGGGAGATATAGCCCTCATGTGTCTGTTACTGCAGTTTGTGTATAACTGTATCCTATAAAATGTCACTCCACACTGAATTGATCTGTTTATGTGCTGTATCATCCATTGGGCAATACACTGCTTAAGGATACAGATTTTTGTAACTGTCTTTGTACTGCCACTTTTGTTTTTCACCTTATGTGTTATCATATAACATGAAGTCTGACTAAAATTAACTTCTAGGAAGACATTTCTTATTCATTCATTGTTCTTCTCCCATTACAATGTGAGCTCTCTGGAAGCAGGGGATGACTTGTATTTGTCTCTTTATTACCAGCTACCATCCCAGTATTAGAGCACACACAAACCTTCTATACATTCTGGAATGAAAAGCACATAATATTAAGTAATGGACGGCGTGTTTAAAATGACCCAATCATCCCTTTCATTCAGAGATGGGGAAATGCTCTAAAAGGTAGTATAATTTTCCAAGAGCATAAAGCCAACTAGTGAGAGAAATGTGATTAGACTGATTCTCCTGTAGCCAGTTCATGGCTTTCTGGTATCATCCAGTGTATTTTTGGATGTATGTTTTAGTTTCAGCTCGTCTATCCCTTAAGCAGCCACAACCTGAACAAAAGAGAGGAGCTGTTGAGTTTCTGAAATGATTATGAGAGCCCAAAGACTGCATATGAATTAAGGACAAAAGTCTTCCTAGGATCCTCACATCAGTATATTCCTTCCCTTTGGCCATGAATACACTCAGCAGCTTAGACAGGTATCATAAGGGAAAAAAAATTTCTACATCCTAAACCATTCTCTACCCTGAGAATGTTGATATTTTCTATTATGTTTGAATATCTTTCTTAAAAAAAAAGAAAGAAAGAAAACTTATCTTACTTGGACAGGCTGACATTCAGCCAAAATAATTTTCAGCATTCCCTTGGTTTTAGCCAGGGAAAGGGTGATTATAGAAAGACAGTCCCACCATGCCTTTAGGGTTCATGAATCAACATCCTTATTTTTCTCATCCACACTATGGACACTGACACTTTGGTGAACTAAACTTAAGAAAGAACAGCCCATTCCCACCAAGGTGCGCTAGACTAGAGCACACATGTGCAATGGAGAGCAAGGCAATTCTGTCTAGAGTTGTTCTCTTGGTTACCTTGTCACCCTGGTGACGTGGAAAGGCATACTGGATCTGACTGCAAAAGGATAATGGAGTGATACTGAGATGCGGTCAAGAACATAAAGCAAGAAATATATGTTTCCCTTTCTGGTCACAGAAATGGTATCAATTCTTTCAACTTACTGAAAGGAAAAAAGGCACCAAAAACCAAAACTATTGTTTTTAACTTTGTTGTTTCTATATCTAGGCTTTCCTCCAGCTGGACCTGATTGTAGATTCCTAAACATGCTAGCAGGTGTCATCATGGCTTTGCTCAAACTGCTGCATAGGTCAGGAATGCACCTGGACACTGACCCCCTCTCTGGCCCACACTCTGGGTATAAATCATGATTGAAAACTAAGTATGATAAGAAATGACACACTTCCAGTGGATTAGGATGAGCAGTGCCTAACCAAAGCAGAGTTAGCATAAGAAAAATCAGGAGAGAGGAATGACACAGAAATCAGGCAAGTCAAACAGATCAATCAAGTTAAATAAAACTAAAATATTTTGTAAAATTAAAACTGAAAAGTATTTATAAGCAGTGCTGTAGAAATGGAAATCAGATCAATTTGGCTCAGACAAAGAATGGGAGGTGAGTAAACTTATAAAATCCAACTCTTGTAATTATTTTAGTTCCTATTCAATTTCTTCAAAAAGTTATTTTAAAAAATAAATAAATTTCTTGTTTTAAAAAATACAGTTAGGAGGTTCAGTACTTAAATATTTTCTCTTCAGTGGTGCATGTTAATTCAAAGTAAGAAGATGACTATATTGTGAATGACTTCAATTTACAGCAATGGTCCTAAGGCAATGTTCCAAGAGATCACTTCATCAAAGTGATTTTGTTAAGAAATGGCATCTTTCATAGAAACAACAATTGGAACAATTAATTGGTTTCAATTTTAATTAAACGATGATCTCTTTAGCTCTGATTCAATTACAACAGCTAGATAAATCTAGACAGCAACATTTAGCTAATTTAATTAGATATGGCATTGCTTTTCTGTATTCCACTATGAATAACTAGTTGGGGGCCAGTGTTTCTCCTACACAAAGTTCTCTGTACTTTCATTGGACAGACATACGTAAACAATAGGCAAATTAAAACTACCTGAATGACATTTACATTTTTTTCAATTTTTATTTTTGGAAAGATTTTATGATGAATGGCAAATAATTGTCTTTTTCTCTGTTTACAATAAAATCCTCAACAAAAGAATTGTTTAATTTTATCAAGACATAAATTTAAAAATGATTTTGAGATAGTAAGGACTGATTTCACTATAGAAAACCTAATCCTACCTACCTACACTACTTTTTAATTATTTTATAAAAACTGCCTTTTAATCTTTTAGTTCAATACTTAGTCCAGAGTTGCAGTATTAAAGGAAAAAAAACACGCTGAATAACAAATGAAAGTCAATTTTATTCCAATGGTATTACAACAGGGGAGAGATACTGAACTTTATTCCACCAAAACAAAGAGTCTTTGTTTTGGTGGAATAAAAAAAGTAAAGAGTAAACTTTCTCCTATTCTCACAACAGGAGGTAGTTTTACAACCTGGAACAAGAAGCCTACTGAAGTCAGGCCCCTCTCCTTCCACAGAGAATGGGAGATAGAGGTGCAATCTTTCCTCCATGTTTATATTACAAGAGATGCTTCGTAGGTCCTTGAGAAAGACATTACCTGACTCATAAAGTTGACAAGAGGCTTTTAAGGGGATTTAGACATATTTCAGAGGGGCAAAGAAATAGTTTGCAACTGCAAATCTCCTAAATTAAACACTGAAAGAAAAAAGATAATAAGGGGCTCGAGTCAAGAAGAAACCAAATCTAAAGCTTAATCAATCTGATGGAAATGTTAAGGCCTTCTTAGTTATAGTCAAAGAGCATTTAGGAATGAGGTCTCTACAATCCTTTCTGCCTTTTTCTCATGACCCTTAACAAGGTGGTTGCTGCAGCTCCTGCCATTACATCTGCATTTTAGATGGAAAGAAAAGGAAGGGCAAAGGGCAAAAACAAGGAGGGTATGAGGTGAGTCTGGCTCTTTTTTAAAGGATTTTTTTAAAGTCAACCAAACAAATTAAACGTACAATGAAGTGGCCATTACTGAGTCTTACAGCCGTATCTATCTATGAGAAAAGCTAGAGAAGTAGTATGCATTTTTTTTTTTTTTTTGAGTCTGGGCATACTGCCACTCGAGTACAGCTGGTTTATATAATGTTGTAATAGTAAAATTTATTTAATTTATTAAGAAAAGTAATAAAGTTTGATATTAATATTTTAACTATATGATGTTTTCCCAAATAATAATTATAAAGTATTATGATATTTTCCCAAAGAGTAATTGTAAATTATTATGATATTTTCTTCTCAATTCAGTCTTTCCATATGTTATTAAAGTTTGAGTTTAGGACTACCTTGGGAGCTTGTTACTCTATGTTCTTTGCACCTTTGTTCTGTTGCTTTTCCTCTGCCTTTATACCCCTGGCCTTTCATATTCAAAGGACTTTAAACATCATGAAATATCTCCTGATGCCATTGTTAAGTTTACTTTTAAGTTACATTTGTTTTTAGGTGCCATGCTTTATTCCCTTTCTTCTATCCTTAGGCATTCACAGTGATGTTCAAGGATTTTTGTAGACAGACATGAGGATTGAGTCTATGTTTCAAGGAAACTATCTCTTTCTATGCTGGAGTACATTTAATGAGTTTCTCCAGATTAGTCACTAAATCAGCTTACCCACTGCAAATTTAGACACTCAGAGTTTGCCAACATCATTCTAGACCAGAAGAACTGGCAAAACTGTCTAACAGGTCTTAACATAGTTATAACAGTTCATTTTTAATAGACGTAAATAAAGTTGAAATATGAAATGCATAGGTAAATAACACTTTAAAAGACTGTTGGGGAATATGAAATGAGATCTGAAATAATGGAAAAGAAAACATATTCTTTTGTCAAATAAGGATATTCAATACAAAGTTTTTAATATGAAAGTATCCATTCTCTGTAAACTGATACATGAATTTAAGATGATCCTGGCACTAGGCCCAGGACCTGGCTTCACCAGCCCCAGGATCTCCTGGACTCTGCTCCACCCACCAGTAAGCCAGGTCCCCCAGAGTTCCACAGCCAGCCATCCTGGCCCCACCAATCAGCAGCTGGCAGCCTCAGCACAAGGCAGGGCCAGGCAAGCAACTGGACCAGGGGCTAGCCACAAATACCAAACTGCCTGCCACAACAAAGGGACCCACACAGCCCACATGGGGCATCCCTTTTGAATAGCTCTGGTGACCAGAGAGGAGTATACAGCTGGAACTTGTAGGACTTCTACAAAAAGCCACTTCTCCAAGCTCAGGAAACATGACCAACCTACAAGATACACATAAATAAAAACAGCAAGTTAGGCAAAATAAGGAAATAGAGGAACATGTTCCAAGTGAAGGAACAAGATGAAACCCCAGAAGAAAAAGTGAAGTGGAAACAGGTAATCAACCTGAGAAAGACTTCAAGGTAATGATAATGAATATGATAGAAGAACTCAGGAGAAGAATGCATAAACAAAGAACGATGTTACAAGTTTTTAACAAAGAGTTAAAAAATATAAAGATTAACCAAACAGAGTGGAAGAATATAATAACTGAAATAAAAAATACAATAGAAGGAATCAATATTAAATGATACAGAGGAATCTATCAGAGAGCTGGAAGACCGAGTAGTGGAAATCACTGAAGCTGGGGGGAAAAAAAAAGAAGAAAAAGAAATGAGGAGATCTTTAAGAGACCTCTGAGATTACATTTAGCATACTGACATTTGCATTAGCAGTCTCAGAGAAGAGGGAGAAGAAGGGGCAGAGAATATATCTGAAGACGTAATAGCTGAAAACTTCCCTAACTTGGGAAAGAAAACAAGACATCCAAGTCTAGGAAGCAGAGTCCTAACAAGATCAACCCAAAGAGGACCACACCAAGACACACTGCAATTAAAATGGCAAAAAACTAAAAATAAAGAATATTAAAAGCAGCAAGGGAAAAGCAGTAAGTTACACACAAGGGAACTCCCAAAATGCTATCAGATGACTTCTCAACAGAAGCTCTGAAGGCCAGAAAGGAGTGGCACAATATGTTCAGTGTGATGAAAGGGAGAAAGCTAAAGCCAAGAATACTCTAGCTAGAAAGGCTTTCTTACAGATTTGGTTAAGAGACCAAAAGTTTTGCAGACAAGCAAAATCTCTAAGAGTAAGCACCACCAAACCAAATGTTAGAGATTTCTCTAAGTGAAAAAGAAAAGGCCACAAGTAGAAACATGAAAATTATGAAAGGAAAAAGCTCATTGAAAAGGACAATTATGCAATAATAGTAGTAAGTCAATCAACCATATACAAAGCTGGTAAAAAAGTTAAAAGACAAAAGTAGCCGTATCATATCTAAATCCACAATAAGTAGTTAAGGGATACACAAAACAAACAGATAAAATATGAGGTCAAAATTAGTAATCATGGGGCAGAGGAATAATCCTTTATCTATACTCATCAAGGAAACAAGAGAGAAGGCTCATATCAATAAAATTAGAAATGAAAAAGGAGAAGTTACAACCAATGCCACAGAAAACCAAAGCATCCAAGAGACTACAACAAACAACTATATGCCAATAAAATGAACAACCTAGGAGAAATGGGCAAGTTCCCAGAAATGTACAATTTCCCAGGATTGAACAAGGATCAAACAGAAAATATAACAGATTGACTACCAACAGTGAAATTGAACCAGTAAAAAACAAAAACAAAACAAAACAAATAAAAAACCTCACAATAAACAAAAGTCCAGGAGCAGAGGGTTTCAAGGTAATTTCTACCAAACATTTAAAGAGGAGTTAACACCTACCCTTCTCAAACTACTTTAAAAAATGGAGGAGAAGGGGACACTTCCAAACTCATTCTCTGAGGTCAGTGTTACCATCATAAAATAAATGATAAAAATCAGGCCAATAATTTTTTTGGTTATATTTTATACAGGAATTATGTAATGTTAGAAGAATACTTTCTGTAATTATAAATTCCTCTGTTCTCATGAGACTTTATATGCAATCTTTATTTGAAGTACCAGCTCTGCTGTAACTATTAGAGTTGCCTAGAATGACAGGTTAAACACCATGACTATTAAGGTACTTATGCTAGTTTGACCCCATTGAAAATGAACATTATTTCTGGAAATAATCTTTCTCATCATAAAAATTAAATTATTTCATCAGATCCAAAGCCACTTGTAGTTATTAATATGCAAGTATAATTTCATGAGACTTGAATTGTAGATTTAATTACCATTTTAATATTTGATCTTGCCTTTATATATTAAATATGTTATTGAAGCCTTTCCTCTAGGTATAATACATATTAGGAATTTTGAATATGATGCCACTTAGGTGGAAATATGACAAATGTCATTGTCAAAATGGAAGGTCCAGAGCAATGTTGAATTAGTACAGTATTTATAGAAGTATCAATATGAATGGTACCAGAGTAATTTATTTTCCAACCAACTGGGGGCATAGGCTTAGATTTCATGCTCTCACCATTCTCCTCAGCATAATTAGAGGGCAATAAACACATCTCCAAAAGATGCACATGATTGAGGAACAGAAACAGATTTCAGAAATGCCTGGCTTAACTGATGTCCTGAGGAACTAAAAAGGCTGGAGGTCTCACTACATTATGCTATTCCTTCATATTGGGAAGGAGAGCATGAGAAGCTCTCTGCAGCTGCAAAAACATCCACTATCTCATTTCCCTTTTATAACCATAAGTCATATTTTCCCAGTTCTATGGTCAGAATTTGTGAATAATTATCTGTTCTTAAAAGAAGTGGGGATTCTTTGAAGAAGTAAGGAGATTTTGCAGACTGCATGTTGAATTGACTCTCAAATTAAAAAGCAGTGATGGATCTTCTGCAGTTAAATTTCAGCCACCATGGACAGCAAATTTGCAAATTAACTGATTATTAGTTTGCTTTTTATATGTGTTGATATTCAAATTAACATCATCAAGACTGATACGTGGGGTCAGAGTGAGAACAGATGAGGAATCAGGCATGGCACTGGTACTCAAATTTAAGTGTATAAAATGATTCAAGAAATCACTCAAAAAAAAAATTCACACTTAGTAAGTGCGGACCTAGGCAGAACACAACTGTTTTAATGGATGACAAAGAGGATCAGGTTCAAATACTCCTTACAAATTTATATCCAAATCTTTGCCTTACTCTCCTCAAATTAACTTCAGAATTTCTGTGGTTTTTCAGTTAACTAGGTAAGAAAAAAATAGGTATTTCAGTTATGTTGCTTCAGGGTTTAACTGAAGCATGAGTTTGATAATAATACTGTGCTTGTGTAGAAAACACAGATCATACAGTGAAAGGGAATTTTAAAATGACATCAAATACACATGCTGAAATTCCATTACAAAGTGAGATAATGGAAAGAAATGATAAGTGTGCTCTTGTTCTTTATTCTCAAAATTGCACAAATGATAGAAATAAATATTCAATTATTGACCAAATTAAATGATGCCTAGTTATAATGGGTTGAATTTTGTCCTCCCAGAATTCATGTCCACCTGAAACCTCAGATTTTGACTTCTTTGTCTGGAAACCGAGTCTTTGTAGAAGTAACTACAATGAGCTCAGATCATGCTGGGCTGTAAATCCAATGACAAGTGTCCTTAAAAAGAGGACAGGACACTCAAAGATGCACAAAGGAAAGAAGGCCATGTGATAATGGAGCCAGAGATTAGAGTGACTCAGTACAAAAGAAAGGAATGCTAAAGACTGCTGGCAATGACCAGAAGCTACGAGAGAGTCACAGAACAGATTCTTCTGAAAGTCCAGAATAAACCAGCTTTGCTGATACCTTGTTTTCACACTTTCAGCCTACGGCACTATCAGGTAATAAATACCTGCTGATTTATGTCACCAATTTTGTAGTAATTTGTTATGGCAGCCTTAGGAAATTAATGCATCAATTAGTTAAATGATAACACAGTGCATAATTTGCAAAAGAGAAAATGGGTCAAGGAAGCTGGGCCCAATTTTTCTATGCATGATTCTTTGATAAGAGAAATTTGTGCTAATATGTAGTATACACAGAACTCCCAATATTATCCTGAGACATTAGGCTGCCTCTCTCTTCTTCTTCTTCTTCAAGAAAAAAAAAATGTTGGCAAAGCAGAATAAATTACACCAAAGATAACATGGAAAATATCTGATGACACAGGGTTCCTACACTATATACACGAAAGTAAATACCAATTGATCTAGAGAGCTATAGAAATGAAAAATATATAAAAAATTGAATGAAATACATGATATATTTTATGATATTAGAGAAGGGAGGAAACAAAACAATGTAAGAAGAGGTTTTTTTTGCTATCTTTGACTAATCAAAGTTTGAAAAATTTATAAAAAAATGTACACTGTGAGCTGATATAAAACCCGAACTGCAACCTGTCACCAACAATCTGCAATTCACATAGCCCATCAATTATGGATAAAAGAGTACAAATTCTATTTCAGAGCATCATTCATTTACCAGATTTCTTTTTGTTTAAGTAGTACACCCACAGGTGTCCCATACTGTTGATTTGGTCCCAGATCACCTAGATTATTCTGTCTTAAAAATTGCAGTAATCTAATGATATTTAATGATCAGTATGATATAGTGCTATAACTTATCCTCACTTTTATATCTAAATATTTTAAAATATAAATATCGTAGAATCAGTTTTTTGTTGCTAACAAACATTCCCCAAAAATTTGGAATTCATGCTTTAAATTTTATTTTTTGCATTTTGCAACCACTTGAATATGTGTTTTGTGCTAGTCTCAGTATGCTGATAGCTGGTATTGTGGCTGGACTGGCCCATCTGGTTCTTAGTATGAATGCAAGATGCCCTCAGAAATGACCATCAGAAACTTTGAAAGGGACAAAATTTATGACTTAGAAACCTTGGAAACTACATGACATACTTGGGGCCACATGTCAAGATCACAGGTAAAGAATGAGAGATGGAGAGCATGCAGGCCAGGGGGTCTGCTTTTACTGGGCTCCTGGGTTGGCATCTTGGGGTTTGGCAAGCTCTTTATTTATTGGTGAATTTAAAACATAAGAGCAGGAATTT
The DNA here is from genome assembly GCF_048773025.1 of Camelus bactrianus. Lineage (NCBI taxonomy): Eukaryota > Metazoa > Chordata > Mammalia > Artiodactyla > Camelidae > Camelus > Camelus bactrianus. The sequence continues at coordinate 456,286 of NC_133553.1, forward strand.
AAAGTGCAGAAAGAGATAAACAAACAAACAAACAAAAACAAGAGTCCTAAATGGCAGTTATCTAAGAAACCTGGGGTAGGGGAGTGTCTACCTCTTTATCTAGTGATATGGCTAGCAACTTGTTTACTCAAGATAGCTGTCTTTGAAGTGGATGCCTTGGCAATCAAAACTTAAGTCAACACTTCTATTACAAAAAAGAAAAACTCTCAGGGCTTACACTAAAATATGTCATAAAAACTGAATCATCTTCTTAAACAATCTTACACACAAACATACACCTACACACAAGCACACACATTTACACACATGATTTCTATACCATTTTAAACCACTTAAGGTCTTCCTAAAATTCATCCTTAAATACTCTAATGATTCTCTGATCTCAAGAATTGCTGCAGAGTGGAGTGTATAGCTCGGTGGTAATGCACAAGCCTAGTATACATGAGGTCCTGTGTTCAAACCCCAGTACACACCTCCATTTAAAAAACTAAAGAAAAAAAGAAAAATAATAATTTTTGCAAATAATTTTCTATAAAATGCATTCAATTCTGTTGTCTATGAATCACACAAATAAAACAAAAAGAAAAAATTGTTATGAATATTAAAATAGTATGGATTCTTAAAGATCATTTTTTTGTTTTTAATACAATGATCTATAGGAAGTCTCCACAGAAAAGTTTTATAATTTTTTCAAAATACCCTTTTTCATATACTTATTAGTATCTGTATCTTATAAACTCCTCCAAATACGGTCCTTTCATTTCCCTTCCAAAATAATTTGTCAATCATCCAATTGACTGACATGATTTTACAAAAATGTTGTTTTTTTGAAAAATCTATCCCTATCACATCAATGATAATGTTTTGGTATTTTACTCTCTTTTGTAATTTTTTATTTCAAATATTTTGCTTATTAAAAGTAAAAACACACACAATGGATGAAAATCATTGCACATGGTCTTATTTCTTTCTGGAATTATTATTCCCTGTTTAGATCTGTACTTGATAAATAGTAAGTTTCAAAAAATACATGTTAAATAGAGTTTAACCATGGAATTCTAATTATTTCCTTTCCTATGTTAGCAATATTTTTCAAATTTCTAAGCTTAATTTTTTCATCTATATGAAATGAAAAATTAAATACCTACCTTCAAGGATTGATTTATACATTAAGAAAATTTATATAACAGCATTTAACAAATTTATTAGCTTATAGGAATAACTTAATGTGACTTCCTCTTCTTTTCTGTTAAAATTTTTTGATCTATGAATACGACGTATGCTGTGAATTATTTACCTATGATTGGTTTTTAAAAGCCCTGGTTAAAAAAAAAATGAATTTGTCAAATGATAAATGCAGTGATGATTTATTCTTCTATGTTGGGACTAAACTGAATTTATAAAACATAGATTTGCAGATACTAACTACTATATGTAAAACAGATAAACAACAAGTTTATGCTGTATAGCACAGGGAACTAGATTCAATATCTTGTAGTAACCTATTATGAAAAAGAACAGGAAAATGAATATATGTATGTATATGTATGACTGAACTATTATGCTGTACACCAGAAACTGACACATTGTAAGCTGACTATACTTAAATTGAAAATAATCAATTCAGGCACAATTTTAACATTTTATTAAATATCAACTTTACCTCAAACATAATGCTTATTTATAAGGGGGATTTGGTAAAGACAGAAAATATCAAAAGTTAAAAATTACCTTTAAGCCCCTGCTTCAGTCCTCCCTTGCCTCAAAGATAAAGTCTTTTTTTCCCCAACCCAATTTCATTTCTAAGAAGTAAGCATATCAATGGTTTAGAGGAGGTTCTTCTCAGGCTTTTCAATATAATCTCACTTGTATGATGTATGTAAGAGTAAACCTTCATTGAAGATGCATTCTACCAATGTACTGGATACCTTTCTTTTCTCCCCATACCCACTTCCACACTTCTCGGCCCTGATCTGTGTCCTGGATAGCTTTCTTGCTCTCTGTCTTCCAATTCAATTCCCCTGCTAAAGGCATTAACAGAAGTTAAGAAGATGAAGAGAAAATAACATTACAGCATTTGTTACCCAGATCCCTTACACCAAGTTTCTGTGCACAGGTTTTACCTTTCAGTGTAAACAACAGCTCTGTGCGCAGGCTGCCCTACACATCCAGCTATGTCTCTGGGTTCAGAGTCTGCTTCTTCCCTTTATAATTTCAAGCTTAGTGATGTCAATAGCTTTCTGTTTCACTAGCCTTGAGATACTGTATCTTCCTTTCCCTAAGTCCTTTGTGAATAGCTTTTGTTATGTTTTATTATTGTTAAACTCTCCTCAGTTATAAGTCTGAGTGGCCCATCTTTTTGTTGCCTGGGTCTGGACTGGTATATTTATATGTATATGCATTTCTGTACTCCTGAGTATCTTCCCACTAGAATGTAGTATACTAGGTAAGTAAACAGTTTACGTAATTTTTTTCATAGGCTTTTGTTTTCTCAATTGAGAAAATCACCATGTAAACAATGGGCCTTTATTACTTGCTTTTAAAATATCAAATTAACATCTTCTTTGTTCTGGGATGACAAATGGAATCCATCTATATGTTTATATAAATAATATATTCATATTTATATATAAATTTATATAATGGCAGTACTATATACAAGAAAAGAGTATGTGAGAAACAACTAAAAACTCTCTAAAAATTCCACTAATTCAAGGTCATCAAACAAGGACATAGACATTTTCACAGCAAAAACCATCAAAACCATCACTCTGACATGATCAATTACAAACACAATCTTTTCTGTAAGCTCTATAGCTCTTTGAGAGAGCTTGAAAGTAATCCTGAAGATTTGGGATGGATGGTTTGTTTTGTTTTTGCTTTTTTCTTTTGTGCAGATCTTTTTGTCCATCAGACATATTTCTATACGTATGTTAGTTAAAATCAATGCATCCTTATAAAGCCCTCCTGCCAAAACACACAAAAATTCCATGAATGACATTATTGGGGCCTTTTAGGGATCTATAAATATACTGATGTTCATTTCCTGCACCTTCCATACTTAGTTCTTGCCTGTTTCTCATTCACTGTCATTCTCTTTCTTGTGATCCTGCACGAGGCAAACCTTTTGAAGGGTTGTGTTTCTTTAGATACAAATTCTGGGATGCACATATTCCACTGGCACTCTAGAAGTACCTGGGTATTTTCATTTCCTTGGATTTGCAATTCTGAACAAGCTGACAGGCTGCTGTCACCAAGCTCTTAAAGTCATCAATGATATGTAGTAGTATCTCCTCTCTCTCTCTAGATATCCATTAGAATTCACTTTTTTCCCAATTCCTACACTTCCTTTGGTAAAAATGTATAGGCTTTCACCATGAAGATGTCCCACTGTCTTAGGAATGCTTGATGTATTTGTTGTGTCACTACCACAACTGTGTGTTTGGTCATGCAGTCTTGTGGGAAGGTGTCAGCTGGTTCTGACTTTATGGGTGAGAAGTTGGAGAGCTGATTAGAACTGAGGAGGCAAGTTGGTTTACAATTGGTTAAGCTTTGAACTTGAGCTCATAAAGCATATCAAGGTTGTCTTTCTGTTTTTGAAGATCTGGGGTCCAAGGTCAATCATTTCCTTATGATACGTAGAGACCACTTCAGGAAACGATCATCTCAGTGGGAGATCCAACTGTACATCATTCATTATGTCTCACATTGCTCTTACTTCTATGCATTAATAGCCCAGTAAGATGTAAAATAATAATTTAAAATATGATAAAATAATTATTTAAGAAATATGTCTATGTGCACTTTAATTTTATTTTTCTTTTTCAGTCTTAGGTAAAGCAGTTGGTATGTGGCTTGTTCAGCAGGCTGAACAACATTAGCAAACATATTATTTGATTTTGCTTCTGTAAACTGGTAAACAATCTCAGTATCTCTGTGTGGAGGAAAATGAACAAAAGCATCAGGATAACTGAAGACAAGTACAAGAAAGGTCACTGACAAGCATCCACATGCCTTCTCTTAGTTCAGATTAGAATATATAGTGAAGAGAGACCAATCGTTGGATCAGAATGATAGCCTCACTAGATCTTTCTGCTTTAAAAACTGTAACGATAGATGATTATCAAAATATCTCAAGGCAGTGCATCGTATTTAAGGAGTTTGGGAACTTGAAATAATGAGTTATATTCAAAATGCTCCACTGTCAGAACTAAGAACATAAATAACAAAGAACATTATGAGAGAGAAGGGAAAGCACAGACAAGAAGGTTCTAGACAGATAATGGATAATCTGAGGGCTGGCAATAACACAGAACAATATAAAGTCAAATATTTTCATATTTTAATGGGAGTGGAGTGGCTGAAGAAAAGCTGAGTATTTTCTAAATTACTCTTGGAGCCCTTCCTACTCAGTGGATTTGTAAGTATCATTAACTAGGGAAGCCACTGATAATGACTTGTTAGAAACATAAAATAAGGAGCTATCTTCATTAAAAAAAATAATAACATGGTGAAGTCAGTACTTTTTACAACTCAGAATTCTGGTAAATTAGCCTAGTGGAGGAGATTCAGAATACTGGGGAAGGCTGAGTTTAGCATTGACAGGAAAAGACACTGGTGTTGGACTATGTAGATGAATTAATATCCTATCTTCCTCATTCCTGATTGTAAATTCTTATTTTTCACATAGAGAAAATAAAGTCTATAGTACCTAATTCACAGTGTATTTGTGAAGGAGGCAAAAGACAACACATTAAAAGAGCTTCACATAATGTATAGTGCAGAGATATTAAGTTATTTATAGCTGACTACTATTATAGAATTGTGACAGAATGCAGAACAAGTAAAAATAATAGAGTAATAGATTAAATTTACTATCAAGTTCTTCAAATTCCTTTCATTCTACTATCAACCAAAATCTGGTTTCCAATTTGTTCAGAGGTGACTAAAATCACTAATTATCTTCCAATTACTAAATCTTATGACCCCTTCTCAGACCATATATTTTTGACCTCAAGGAGGAATTTGACAATACTTAAATTTTCCTCCATTGTGAATTCTCGTTTGTCATGGATAATACAATGAAGTTCTCTCTTAGTTCTATTACTCTTTGAAAATTGCTTCTCAAATTCTATCATCAATCTTTTCAACATTGGTGATTCCATAGATTCTATCATTATTTTTCTATTTTCACCCTACTAATTTACTCAGTGTGGTTCCATATTAAATTATAAAGTTTCAAGCACACGCACCACCATCACATATAACTACATACACAACAAATATCTCTATTTCTATTGAGCTCCACAACTCATGTTTCCAATAAGCTACTCAGTATCTTCACCTAGATGAGCCAGAAGAGCAAGGAAACTGATATTTCCAAAGATTTAAATCATCTCCACAAACAGGTGCCAGCAACTTAAGGACAAACTTGAATCCTCAAGTACAAATAATTAAATTCAAGTAGACAATCAGAATTGTCCTATGTTAAGCCAGTAAACTTCAGATTGAATACAGACAAGATGGTTCATATACACTTCCCTCTTTAAATTTATGGCATACACAGTATGATTTTAAAATATACTATACATTTGCATGTTATATAATAAATACATGTATATTATTTTTATGCATATATGTATATACAGGTATGTATGTATATGTGTGCAGATATATGTAAAATGACATTCCAAATATCCCAGTTATTATACTTTCTTCATGTTATCAATCATATATGTATAGGATATATAATATGTATCATATTATATATTTTTTGGAATTTAACACAATCATTAACAATATGCTAATGTTAATCCAAAAATTAGCCTGTAAAACAACTACAGAAAGCAGTAGCATATTCATTGATAATGTAGTGGGCTCCTAAAGCATATGTAAATGATTACTATAATGATACAGTTAAAAAAAATTAATAATTCACACAGAATAAGGCCACTACCTTCATATCCCTGAATCAAATGTGTTTACAATAATCACTATTCCTCATGTAAATCAGACATACGCAAATCTTGTTTCAAATGTATTTGATGGATTATATCCTAAATTTTAACATTTCAGTGATATACAAATATATATTCCTGTATCAAATTTAGCCCAATTTTGTCATTATAAACTAAAAGTTGGTTATATAATGTCAAGGAAAAAGAAAAAATTACATTATCTAAAAACAAAGAAAACATTAAAAAATTAAATTTAGAATGAGCAAAGTAGTAAAAATCATGAATAAAATAGATTATAAAAACGAATTTAAAACATCAAGAAGAAAAATATGAGGTAGCTAATTTCATGTAGTAAATCTAATTGTATTTAATGTCTAAATTCAGATGAATTTACATTGTACAATGAATTTACACTGTAATGAATTCAGTTCATATTTAACTTCTGAGAAACTCTTATAAATTTACACATTACAGTAAAGAGATTAGAAAAAGTACTCATCAATTCATGAGCCCATGGCTACTAAACCTATTTACCATGGAAGTAAATTTCTTGGCTTTTACTAGCATTGGATTGTCATAAGAGATCAAAAATGAAAGCAGGTATGTAACCCATGCTGAGTCATAAAAAGCAAGGAGTAGAACACTTGTACTAATATTTTAACTTTTTCCTTAACATGAATCCCTGTATTTGTCATTTATAAATCTTCTCTCTAAATGTTCTCAGTATTGGAAGGAACATGAACGCCTTACATTCAAATTATGAATAAGTTTCTAATATAAATATCATATTATATTTCTCAAGAAAAGCAATCAAATGAATTCTTACTCAAAGCTTTGTTTGGCTTCAATCATGAATCATTTTACAAACTTTTTCCATACTTAATTGGAACAGATGCATATTAGATTCTATCCTTCTCTCATATCCAAGAGATAACCAGTTATATTCCGTCTTAAAAGGGGAAGAAGGAAAATTTGTTGCAGTTACAATTTATATTTCAATCAAATTGTGGTCAACCGATTAAATGAAACTTCAGCAAATAGGTATATTGGCCACCTGCCATGTAATAATCACTTTTAGGTTCTTTAGGGATTAAATATAAAAGTGAGATATAATTTGTTGAATCTGTTTTATGTGTGTAGCATGGAGGAATATTTTGTGAGCATTTTCTGGCATTCTTTTATTTGTACTTGTGTGAGCCATGAAACAGTCTAAGTTGTGGTCATATCCGAAATAGAAACTGACAGTGGTGCATAGTTAGTATTATCTGTATGTCTATGCATTTAAAAATACTCCTAACTGTGCTATTAATATATTCTGGTCATTCTCTGGATAGCAGCTAGCTAGACAGAACAGATAAATAGACATCACAGATTGACTGTTTTTTCTGTTGTGAATTAATTGAAGGTTAATATTTATATCCACAAAAATGGGTTATATTAATTTAATTTTATGTATAATTACCTGTGTGTGGATTGTGATTTAAGTTGTTAGGTCCTTTAATTCTTTAAATCTGGCACTGTCTTTTTTTTTCTTTCATACTTTTCCATTGCTAAGCAAATTAATAAATATATAATTTTGGAAGTATATAGTTGCCAATTGAAAAAAGGGAATGAATAAATAAACAGCCATTAATTTTGTGTAGCCAATGATCAAAAGCTAGCCAAATTTCACATAATTAAAACTTTTTTAAAAATAGGAATATCAAGTGTGTTTTATGATCCTCTTACCAGGGACTATGACTTATTCTTTAAGTAATATGGTAGTAATGTCATCAAATTCCTTCTATGGATCACTGCATTGGGGCAAAACACTGAAGTTTCAAATCTATGTACCAGTGTCCCCTTAAAAATAATTTAATTCTTCAGTACTGAGAGTTGAGTGTTCACTAAGTGTACAATTATCCCTGAAGGTCCCATAGTTTTCCTTACCCCTCCCTATGCCTGGAAAATCAAATGACACACTTATCATTCCAGAGAATTCAAGGGTTTTAGAAGCTCTGTGTCAAAAACTGGGGACAAAAAAATCAAATGTGTATTTCTTACAGTATCACAGTGTAGTTTGTTGTTCTTTCTTATGCTCCAGTATTCACATTTCTAAAATCACTCTGAAACTTAGACATAAAGAGAGGATTCTTTAAATTTTTGACAGGGAAGACATCCTGTTATATCTTGGCTCCACTGGCAGAGATAAGGAAGAATGGTTCAAAAATGAACCTTCAGAATTCAGGAAAGCAGATGCTCTGAAATTCATGTAGTGATTTTGCAGTCAATTATGATTCTTATTTGAGTACCTCTGCAGGGTGTTCCAAGAAGGATAGTTGGAAGATAGCTGGTTTTATTTATTATTATTTTTTTAGAGTTTTTATATGATGCTCTTGACCAGTCCTGTGTAGCTAGGCTAGAGCTCTACAAATTTGAACACACATAGAATGTTTGCTTTGTAGCTACAAACATTTCTTTAAACATGTTTCTCTCTTATTACTCATTAGGGTCAGTTTGGTCATATTTTATTTATTGTTCTCCTATTTAATTTCACTGATACCCTTAAATATAAACTGAGGCCTTGTGATAGTGTCTGTATTTTTTCTATACTTTAAAAGTACTTCTCTCAAGTTAAAAATTTATAATTTAGATGAAATGACTGTATCTCTTGAAATCTCAACTCTCCAAAAAAGATAAAAGAAGATGTGCAAAATCTGAATATTCCTTTATCTTCCAAAGGAAGGTTTTTATTGAATATTTATTTTTAAATAGGAAATTCCAAGCTTAAAGTTGTCACTGTTTAATTATTTCAAACATTTAAAGAAAGGGCAATACCAAAATCAGAAAATAACTCATACTCAAAACACATAATAAATTTCAAGAAACGTATTAAAAAAGAAACATAAAAATGAGTACAAGAATTTAAAAAGGTGCTTTATAAATGTGGATATCAAATAAGCCAATAACTATGAAAAATATTCAACATTTTTCATCTGAAAAATGCACAATATTATATTATCATTACATATGTCCCCTACCCCCATGATGAAAATTTAAAAGATTGATAATAATATACATCATCTAGTATGTGGAACAATTGAAGCTTTTGTATACTGTGAGTATAAACTGACTAAACACTTGAAAAACCTTTTGGCATTTTCTACCAAAACAGAACATTCTCACACTGTTGACTCAGCAGTTCTACTTCTAAGTCTGTAACGAATAAAACTGTATATAAATGTGTACCAAAAGACACTTAACAAAAATGTTGATTCCAGCACTGTTCATAAGTGTCCCAAACTAGAAACAACCCAACGTCTATTAACTGTAAAATGGATATATAAGTTATGGTTTATTTAGTCAATGCAACCTGGTACCATAATGAGAATGAACAAACTACAGCTACACAATCAACGTAAATGGATCTCATAAACATAGATTAAGGAAAAGCTAGACTCAAGAATATTTAATGTATATTCTCATTACATACAATTTTAAATTAGGCAAAAATAATGTATGTACCATCTTTGTGTTGTTAACCTTTTAGAAATGTAGTGACTAGAACAGAGTTTAAATTAGTCTCTAGAGTGCAAGTAATTTTTTTTATTTGAATGCTGTGCTATATAAGGTGTGTTAACTTGGTGAAAAATTATTGAGTTGTGCACTTATGATTTGTGCACTTGTATGTGTATATTTCATAGTTCCATCAAGAATTTAAGTAAAACACACACACACGACTATATTCACTATTCCTTACTTAATTCTTCTACTACTCTACGTTCCCTCCCCTATCTGTCCTCTCCCATTCAATGTTCTTGTTTCTCCTTAGATTTCAGATGAATAATTCTGAAAGGTAATACCAAGATCACCAAGATACTCATTTTGCAGAGGAAAACTATTTTATATGCAAGTAACAGAATATTACATCTAGTAGAAAAAGTGTCTTTTAGTTGATCCCATTAATTCACTGGGACCATTCACCGGTATGACTTCTATCTAGCCAATATACGTAACGTGTGTTCAGTTACAAGCCAACATAATTTTCACTCCATTTTTAAATCACAAGAGGATTCAAAATATCTCATAACTTCTGATAATTTTTTTTGGTTTTGATTTGATCCATTGAGACTCTTTTAAGCAGATAAATCTAATGACATTTGCATTCTAGTCAGCTCATATCTAGAATCTATAGAAATGGAGTTCAAGGATAATGTTAATAAACCAAATAAATAGGAGAAATAATTCTGTTTTTGTCTTTCACTTTTCCATTTCAGATAGTTGCCATTTTGGTTGATAAATGGCAATATTAATTGATTATATGAAAATTTTCACTGGTTAAAAAAAGGTTAATTTAAAATTATCCAAGATATAACAGAATAAAGCATAAGATGAGTTCATTAATTATATACTACTGCCTAATAAAAGTTAACCCCAAAACTTAGCAGCTTAGAACAACAGCATTTATCATTCAATCATGTGAGTCAGAAATCTAGACCAGGCTTAGCTGGGTCCTCTGGTTCAGTGTATCTCACAGGGTTGCAACCAAGGTTTGCACCAGGGGCATGGAGTTTTTCCCAGATTAGATTGAAGGAAGATTTGCTTCCCCATTTGACTGCCATACCTCACAATATGGCAATCTGCTTCATCAGACTGAATGAGTAACAAAAGCAAGAGAGAGAGAATGTGAATAAGATGGATGTCATGGTCTTTTACAACCCAATCTTGGAAGTGATATCTTATCACTTTTTCTCTAGTATATTTGCCAGAAACAAGAATTAGGTTAAACACACAGTCAAGGCTAGGAAATTGTACTATAGTTTGAACACCAGGAGGTGGCAGTAACTGGGAGCTATTAAGAAGTTGCCTACTGCAGTAGGAAATTACAAAACAAACAAACAAAGAAACAAAACCTAAATAATTTACAGAGAAAAATCCATATGGACATAATCACAAATTAACTAGAAAAAGGATTTCCTAAAACAATTAAAAACCTTGAGAGAGAGAACATGAAAAGTTTCCACTTCCTGGTAAGTGTAATATGCTGCCTACTAGGATTTGTAGTTTTACTGATAGAAAATTACTTAAAATTTCTTTCATTATCTATTGGCAATCTTGACATTTCCAAGTTTCTTTATAGTGAAATACTTTGTTTTTCATTTTTGAACATAAATTTACTCAACTAATAAAGTCTTTATAAGGTATAAGATTAATTTTATACTATTTACAAGATAATGCTTTATAAATATAAAAGTACTCTGTGCAGACTGAAGTATAATCAGCCTCTCTTTACAATTTGTTCAACTTAATCACATATGAGAATTTCCAGAGAAAAGTGAAAAGGCTGCATTAGAAGTGAAGGAAAATCTGATTAAGAATTAATTTACAGAAAATCAACATGGATATTCTTAGAATATTACAATACAATCTGAAATTCCTATAGAGGTCATAAGTTTCTTCCAAAAAAAAGTCAGAAATTAGTATTTTTGGTGCATTTTATTAGAGCATATTGCTATGATCTTTGGCTATTATTTCCTAAAGTGCCACTCGCAAATTGCAACCACCTAGAATGTTAATCTTGGGATGATTTTAATAACTGACCTCGTATTTCACTGGTGGTAACCCAATAGCCAGCAATGCCTGACCAAGGTCTGTTTTTATCCCATGGCTCATATTTACACAAAACTGACAGTTATGGTGAGACTGAAATGTATTCTCTCCTCAGTATTAAACATAGAGATTAGCCCAACATATACTTATATGGTACACCAGAGTTTAAAATCACTGTAGAGAAGATCCCAAACTGAATCATAGATATCCTCAAGTTCTCCATCTTTCACAATGCAATCCATTCCTCTAACATGAAAGCTCAAGGTCTTATCCAGCAACACTGCAGCAGTTCCATTCTTCTACTGGGCTTTCCATCCAAAGGATTTTTTTTTCCCTTCCTTCCTCTCTCTCTCTCTCTTTCTCTCTTTTTGATTTACTTTGTTTACTTTTTTTAAGAATTCTAAGGGAGAGCTCATATGGTCTAAAAATCCATTCTGGATGTCCTTCTATAACTCAGCCAATCATTGTTAAGGTGACCCTTAAGTCAATTTTTATTTTCATAAATAACTTTTTTAAACTATTTGGAAACAGCATGTCTGAAAGCTCTTACTCTTCCTTGCTTGACTTCTTGCCAATCTCTCTCCAGACTGCTTAAAATGTTGAAAGAATTCAACCCTCCACTTTCCCTTCCCTTGTCCCAGGTCAACCCCAAAGACTATTTTCATCACCCCCAAATCAGGTATTCAGCATCTTCCAGGATTCAATTAGAAGAGAAAAACAGGTTTTCCCTTCTTTCAGAGATACCTCTAGTTTGAGTGATACCCTCAGGGCTGCAATCCCATCTTTATATGGAACATTTAGTTCCTCTTTGTCTCATTACCTCACTATTTCTGATTAGGATTTTGGTATTAACTTCACACAACCAATTGGCCCATCTAAATGTTTTCCTATACAAATGATTCAGAAATCTCCTTGATTCTTGAAATGCATTTTGTCCCTCTTTCTTTCTATTTATTTATTTATTTATTTATTTATTTATTTATTTATTTATTTATTTATTTATTTATTTATTTATTTGATTCAAGTACGGTCAGTCACAATGTATCAATTTCTGAATGTACAGCACAATGCCCCAGTCATGCATATACATACATATATTTGTTTTCACATTCTTTATCCCTCTTTTAGTCATCAAGTATTCAAATGTCCTTTGAAAATACCTCACTATACATATGAAAACTATGTGTAAATTTTAACGAGTTTTTTAGTAGGATTTTTTTCAGTTCAGTATCTTGCCTCATAACTCTTTAAAAAATACATACATTAACATATATGAATACTGTACAACCTACAAATCTACTTAATTATGCACCTATCTTAGCATCTCATTCCTGGAAGACATGATATTTCATTATCAAAGGCCAATCTCTCTACCTATGCCCTCACTTTTTCAAGTGCATTCCTTTCCTTTTCTACTCCCTGATATGCATCATCAAATTTCCTCCTCTATTGGGTCATCCTCATCAGATTATAAACATGAAAGCTCAGAGTGGTTAAATGTGTAGCTCTAAGGTCAACTGGCCTGTATTTGAATCATAGCTTCCCCACTTACCACTTCTGAAACCTCAGCTTTCTCCTTTGAAACACTGAGCTAATTATAGTTTAATATTTCCACTCATATTTGATAAAGTTATGCAGATTAAGTGACATGATACAAGCAAAATACTTAGCACAATGCCTGGTACTAGGATTTGTTACTGTTACTACCACTATCCTCAAATACCTCAAACTTAAGTAAAAATGTCCCAAATTAAAAGAAAAAATTCCTTTATTAAATATCAGTGTATATTTTTCATCACATTTCTCATTTCCCTTCAAATCCAAAGTCATAGAAATATAGGTAGATAAATTTTATCCATTTTAACTCATTAATTCTCTAATTTTCATTCTTTTGTATTCAATATTCCCCAAAACTTCTGTTATGTAATTTAGACCTAGATCCCTTTTCTTTCTACCCTGTGGCTTTAACTGGTAACATCATCTTTTACCTTTTCCCCACAGCTATCGATCATATATCTTCATGCTAAAAAGACTCAAATTTAAGTCTCCTGCCTCTTTATTGCAACTAGCATATCTCACATGCATCTTATGTGCTTCAGACTTGATTCAGACATTGTATACAACCTAATTTTGCCTCGGTTTTCTTTATTTCAGGAAATGGCACCAATATGTACTGCATTTTTCAAGTCAGGAAACACAGCAAATTTGATCCAACAGAACTCCATTTTCTTCCCCTTCTGTTTTGCTAGTTTTTATATATTATATCCACACATGTCAGAAAATGAACAATCCTAGGTTGTCATGATTGCTTTAAAAAAGTTAAGTTTTTAAAGATATTAAATGCTGCCCTATTCTTGATAACTACTTTTTCTTTTGTTTCTTTTTAGGCTAACTTTATATTAATAGCTGATAAAATAAATTTTCCCAAAGTCAATTTTAATTACATTTCTGGTGTAATAACTCCCTAAATTTTTATTCAATAATCAAATAGTCATATCTTCTTCATATTTTCATTTTTTAATGTTTTTCTCTAACAAGGCAGAAAGTGGTTTGAGGTACCTTAATAGAGAGTAACTTAATAGTATTTTCCTATCATGTGTAATTTTGGCATTTTTGAACATTGGGTTAAATTAACAGAACAATGTTATAAAAAATTAACAACTTGGGGTTAGGGAAAATAAAAATATGAAACAGTTCTAATGGCATTTTATCCTACTTTTTTTCTATCTGCTTGACCCATTAGCAAAAAAAAAAAAATCAAATAATCTACAAATCCAGATTCTAATTACATTAAATAAGCAAAAACATCTTAGCAGTGCTGTGTTTGGCCTGTTGAGTGGAGACTCCACATGTTGTGTCAGGTTAGATATGTGGAAATCTTTTAATATGTGAGGAATTGACATATTGGCATTTATCACCACTGTGTGAAAAACAGTATCAGAGACAAGCTTCTTTTTTCTGAAAGAGAGTGTGTTATTAAATGTTGGGAACAGCTGGTTTGACAGATTGTCCTTGTTTGTTCCCAGCTTAGATTTTGCTGAACACTTGAGCATATATTGGATATGCTATTTAGGCTAGACATGACATTTCCAGTACCTCTTTAAAGGTCAGAATGACAGATGTCTGGGTATAATATTCTCTACGGGAAATATTTAAACAGTGATCAATGCTTATGTATTTTTCAAATACTGCTCTTTATTTTAAGTGGTTTTTAAGAATTTGGTTTTTCAGAGACCTGGATTTCAGTCTTGATTTTTCTATCTCCTGGATATAATGCATAATACTCTGATAAAATGAGGTAATACAAGTGTCTACTTCATAAGATTATTCTGAGGACTAAATATATGAAAATACTTTGCAATTTTAAAGTGCTATATGAACACTAGCTTCTTCATTATAGGTATCATGTATGATTATTTTCTATGTGAATAAACACACATACTAATTTCTAAATAAGTGGATAAATGGATGGAAGGATGGATGAATGTTAGAATCCACATCTAACAGATAACTGGCTTCTTCATACGTTGGCTGTGCTGTCATCCAAAATTAACCATGACACAGTAATCAATTCAGCATCTTTCCACGGTATGGAAATACTATAATACTATTAATATTCTAAGCACTATTGTATATACCACATTTCCCAGACATTTAATGAAGGAGACAGGAGAAGGCTTAACACATCTCAGAGCATACAACTTTATAAATGCCTCTAGTCCCAAGTCTAACTGCCGACTAGGAGTGGTGGTTGAGTTTGGGTGTTATTAGTGCCTTTGATCAGTCTTCATTTTCCAGTCTCATTTTTCCTTCTAGTTCCTAGATTCCTCTTGCTTCTGCCCAAATTTTCCATACCCTTACCATACAGCATATTAGGTTTACTCCAGTTCTTCCCTTGCCCCTCAAAATCTTATGTATCACAATTTATAAAGCATGGCTCTTGCAGTCATCATTTACCAGGGTTCACTTTCCTAAGAAGCAGCAGATGATTTTAAACAAGTGTGCTTCCCATTAAACAGGCTAGTTCCTAAATAAAGATACTGTTATGTGGGGGAAATGTCATTATGTTTAATCTGCTCTTGCTAATTATTTTAATGAACTCTACAGATAGTCTGATACAACTTCACATGAATACTTTTTCATTAAATAGAAATATTAGGATTATTTAAATAGAAATTTTCTTTATCTTAAAAGTGTTTTTGAGTGGTTCTAACATTATTACATAGAGTTTAAATTATCATTCACAAAAGAAAAATGGGGGTTTTCATTAATGTAAATGGAAATTTTTCTTCTTAAAATTTTCTGTGACTCTCCATATAGTGGCAGAATTGTGTCCAACTCCAATCAATTTAGGTAAATTGCCATATTCATTTAAAAATTAATCTTATATTGTCCTATAAAGTTGTCTCTTATTCCTGTCACTTTTCAAGGGTTTGTGAAAAGAATTCTTACCTTTCTCTTAATCAATGTAAATTAGCTATAGTATTTCATACTTTAAATTTTACAAGTAACATAGAAGAAATTTATGAACTTGGGTATCCCATGGACAGTCAAAGGAGAAAAGTCACATTTAAACATTATTTCACTTCTGTCTCTAAGGCATACTCCCAATATACCTTATTATTATTAATTTCATATAATATACATATTTTTGCAGTAGAACTTATTTGTTAAAACTTTAAAAATATTTTGGTAAGTGATCTCTTTTTATTTCATTTTTAGGAAGTTTTTACAAGTTTATATTTATGTTCCTAAAACTCTGTGTGTGTGAGCTTCAGTTGAGTATGTCACCTGGATAAATAATAATAAATATTTATATTCTAAGATTGGAAATACCCAAAAGGAGCATTCTTATTTAGTAAAGAAATATGTTTTTAAAACACATCCTTAGAATTCAAACAATATGTAAATCTAACAAATGTTTGCTCATACAAAACTAGGATGGTTCTAAAATTTTATGGACAATACTATTCCAGTGTTCATGTCCATCATGATAGAATATTGTGAAATTCATATGAATAGATCCTAGGGAATCTCTAGGTACAGGTGGCATACATTGTATTATTGTCCTCAATGATCCACTCTCTCCTGTAGGAGTATCATACTCCCTATTCTTGCCAATTCTCCCTGCAGGTGCAGAGATTTAGTCTGAATTACTGGAGAGGATTTTGTTCCCCATGTTTTGTATCTGAGTATCATCCTATTTCCAAGGCAGAGACCTCACTTGTGTAATTAGGATGATTTTCAGATCTCTGAACTTAATGTTCATTAAATATAACTTCCCTTTTCTTTCTTCCTACTTTTCTTCCTCTCTCCCTTCCTTCCTTTTATTCTTTCTCTCTCTCCCTTTCTCTTTTTCTTTCTTTTAAATATAATTCAATTTCTAGCTCACCTGTTTTCCAGGCCACAAAGAAAATTTTACTTTGTTTTCTGAATTGACATTATTCAGTATTAATGTGTTGAGAGCACAAGGGGTGGTGATGGGAAATCTGATTATGAAGCTCTCTATCAACACAGGCTTCACTGAGATGTGCTTGATCTTTCTATCACTAAGACACCTTTAAGACTGATAATCTCTTGGCATATTTGTTCCCTGATGGTTCTTGAGGGTGGAGAAATAGAGGTGCATGCTTCAGTAAGACTTATGCTTGGGACATAGGGATCTTTGTGAGACTAGAAACATCTGCTGGATTCACCTGTGCTCTTTAAACAGAACAACAAAGACTGCATGACACATCTCTTTGTAACATAGTTTCCTGAATATTTTAAGCCCACTGTTGAGATCTACTGCTTAGGAAAAAAAAAGATTCCTTTTAAAATATTACTGCTCACTGACAATGCACCTGATCACCCAAGAGCTCTGGTGGAGATGTACAGTAGATTAATATTGTATTCAAGCCTACTAACACAACATTCATTCTGCAGCCCATGGATCAAGAAGTTAATCACCATTCTAGATGTCATGAAGACATTCATGATTCATGGGAAGAGGTAAAAATACTCTAACATAGAATTAATTTTTAAAATTGGTTTTCATTTAACATTCTGAACACTCATACAGCTCATTATTAGGGTAGAACCAATCTCATTTAATACTAGAAACATATTTGGAAAGGTGCCACCCATTCATTTGTTTTCTTTTGAGGTTAAAACTATGGAAGTCTAGTAAATGTAGAAAATGTTCCAATGCTGACTGAGATCAAATGTCAAATCATGAATGTTCTTGTGACAAACACATTAAGAGTGTCCTACGTGGAGTGGGCAGCTGCAAAGAGCAGTGGAGCAACCAGCGCCACGAGAGGGTGGGCAGCCACCTCCCTTCCTGGCAGGAATGCATGCAGCACTTGGCCACGGTGCTGGGAGAGGGTGCAATCCACCCACCTGCCCCCCAAACCCCGAGCACAGCATCTGACTGCAGCATTGGGAGGGGGAGTGACCCACCTGCCCACTGGGAAAGAGCTCATCTCTTGACCCAGTGTTAGGAGGGGATATGATCTGCAAGCCAACAGCCACTGGGAGCAGCACAGACAAGGGTGCCAACAGAGGGCCTCTGGAAACAGCAAGCTGAGTTTGCAAAACAGGGTGGAGACACAAAGACCTCTAGATAAAATCATTAAGAATACACTGTCTCCAGGAGAACTAGATAACTGATACTTCTTAAGCCACAGTGCCAGAGAGATATGAGCAATATGAAGAAGCAGAAGAGCCACTCCCAATTAAAAGTTCAAGAAAAATCCCCAGAAAGCACAATCAAGGAAATAGAAATTGATGGCCTACTAGATCAAGATTTTGAAAAAGGAACGAAAAGAAATAGTGTTTAGAGATATAAAATATGTCAAAAATGAAATAGAAGCTATAAAGAAGAACCAAGTAGAATTAGTAAACTCATTTGCTGAGTTGAGAGTTGACCTAAAGGGTGTACAAAGCAGGCTAGATAACACAGAGAAACAAATAAGTGACCTAGAAGACAGGACAACAGAAAGCACCCAATCAGAACAGCTGAGAGAAAAACAAATAAAAAACAATGAAAACAATATTAGGGACCTATGGGGTAATATAAAACATGCCAATCTACATATAATAGGGGTTCCAGAAGGGGAAGAAACAACAAAGGGAATTGAAAAGGTCGTTGAAGAAATCATGACTGAAAACTTCCCAAACCTAAAGAAGGAATCACATATCCAAGTACAGGAGGCTCAGAGGGTCCCAAACAGGAAGAACCCAAACAGACCCACACCAAGACATACCATAATGAAGATGGATATAGTCAAGGATAAAGAAATGATCCTACTTTATAATGATTAAAGGAGTGATACAAGATGAGGATATTACACTCATTAACATATATGCACCCAATATAGGAGCACCTAAGTACATACAAGAATTACTAACAGAGATAAAGGGGGCTAATGATGGGAATACAATCATAGTTGGAGATTTTAACACTGCATTAACATCACTAGACAGATCTTCCAGACAGAAAATAAACAAGGCAAGAGAGAAATTAAATACTACAATAGAAAAACTAGATTTGGTGGGTATTTTCAGAGCATTACACCCCCCAAAAATAGGATATACATTCTTTTCAAGTGCACATGGAACATTTTCCAGGATCGATCAAGTACTTGGGCACAAAAGAAACCTCAACAATTTTAAGAAGATAGAAATTATCTCAAGCATCTTTACTGACCACAATGCCATGAAACTGGAAATCAACAACAGAGAAACAAAGGAGAAAAAAAGGAAAGCATGGAGATTAAACAATATGTTATTGAAAAAACAATGGATCAATGAGGAAATAAAAGCTGAAATTAAAAAATACATTGAGACAAATGATAAAGAAAGCACAACCACTCAAAAACTATGGGACACAGCAAAGGCAGTGCTAAGAGGGAAGTTTATAGCAATACAGGCCTTCCTCAAAAAAGAAGAACAATCTCAAATAAACAATTTAACCCACCACCTGAATGAATTAGAAAAAGAAGAACAAAAAGCCCCAAAAAGCAGCAGAAGGAAGGAAATAATAAAGATCAGAGAGGAATTAAATACAATAGAGATTAACAAGACCATAGAAAAAATCAACCAAACCAAAAGCTGGTTTTTTGAAAAAGTAAATAAAGTCGACAAACCTCTGGCCAAACTCACAAAGAAGAAAAAAGAGAGAGCACAAATTAGCAAAATAAGAAAGGAAAACGGAGAAATTACAACAAACAAAATAGAAATACAGAATATCATACGAGAATATTATGAAAAACTATATGGAACCTAACTGGATAACCTAGAGGAGATGGACAAGTTTCTGGAAACATACTGTCCACCAAAACTGAATCAAGAAGAATCTGAACACTTGAACAATCCAATCACTAGAAAGGAAATAGAAATAGCAATTAAAAACCTCCCTACAAATAAAAGTCCAGGACCGGACGGCTTCACTGGGGAATTCTACCAAACATACAAAGAAGAACACATACCAGTCCTTCTCAAACTCTTCCAGACGATTGAAAAGGAGGGAATACTCCCAAACTCATTCTATGAAGCCACCATCACCCTGATACCAAAACCAGACAAAGACACTACAAAAAAAGAGAATTATAGGCCAATATCACTGATGAACATAGACGCCAAAATCCTCACCAAAATTTTAGCAAATAGAATCCAACAATATATAAAAAAGATTATACATCATGACCAACTGGGGTTCATCCCAGGGACACAAGGCTGGTTCAACATACGCAAATCAGTCAGTGTAATACATCACATCAACAAGAGAAAGGACAAAAACCACATGATCATCTCAATCGATGCAGAAAAAGCATTTGATAAAATTCAACACCCATTTATGATAAAAACTCTCGCCAAAGTGGGTATAGAGGGAACATGTCTCAACATAATAAAAGCTATATATGACAAACCTACAGCCAGCACAGCACTCAATGGTGAAAAACTCAAAAGCTTCCCACTAAAATCTGGGACAAGACAAGGATGCCCACTATCACCACTCCTATTCAACATAGTCCTGGAAGTCCTAGACACAGCAGTCAGGCAAGAGAAAGAAATAAAAGGGATCCAAATTGGAAAAGAAGAGGTAAAAGTGTCATTATATGCCAATGACATGTTACTATATATAGAAAACCCTAAAAGGTACACAAAAGCTACTAGAGCTGATTGAAGAATTCAGCAAGGCAGTAGGCTACAAAACTAACGTTCAAAAATCAGTTGCATTTCTTTACACTAACGATAAATCAATAGAAGAAGAAAGTAAAGAAACAATCCCCTTTAAAATAGCACCCAAAGTAATAAAATATCTGGGAATAAATCTAACCAGGAGGTGAAAGAATTATACACAGAAAACTATAAACCATTGATGAAGGAAATTAAAGAAGACTTTAAAAAATGGAAAGATATTCCATGCTCTTGGATTGGAAGAATCAATATTGTTAAAATGGTCACACTGCCCAAGGCAATCTACAGATTTAATGCAATCCCTATCCAATTACACAGGACATATTTCACAGAACTAGAAAAAATCACAGTAAAATTCATATGGAACCATCAAAGACCTAGAATTGCCAAAGCATTACTGAAGAGAAAGAAAGAGGCTGGAGGAATAACTCTCCCAGACTTCAGACAATACTATAGAGCTACAGTCATCAAGACAGCATGGTATTGGTACCAAAACAGACTTATAGACCAATGGAAAAGAATAGAGAGCCCAGAAATGAACCCACAAACTTTTGGTCAACTCATCTTTGACAAAGGAGGCAAGAATATACATTGGAATAAAGACAGTCTCTTCAGCAAATGGTGTTGGGAAAACTGGACAGCAGCATGTAAAACAATGAAGCTAGAACACTCCCTTACACCATATACAAAAATCAACTCAAAATGGGTTAAAGACTTAAACATAAGACAAGATACAATAAATCTCCTAGAGGAAAACATAGGCAAAACATTATCTGACATACATTTCAAAAATTTTCTCCTAGAAGAAATAAAAGCAAGAATAAACAAATGGGACCTAATGAAACTTACAAGTTTCTGCACAGCATTGGAAACCAGAAATAAAACAAGAAGAAAACCTACGGAATGGGAGAAAATTTTTGCAAGTGAAACCAACAAAGGCTTGATCTCCAGAATACATAAGCGGCTCATACGACTCAATAAGAAAAAAATAAACAACCCAATCCAAAAATGGGCAGAAGACCTAAACAAGCAATTCTCCAAGGAAGACATACAAATGATCAAAAAGCACATGAAAAAATGCTCAATATCACTAATTATCAGAGAAATGCAAATCAAAACTACAATGAGGTATCACCTCACACCAGTCAGAATGGCCGTCATTCAAAAATCCACAAATGACAAATGCTGGAGAGGCTGTGGAGAAAGGGGAACCCTCCTACACTGCTGGTTGGAATGCAGTTTGGTGCAGCCACTATGGAAAACAGTGTGGAGATTCCTCAAAAGACTAGGAATAGACTTACCATATGACCCAGGAATCCCACTCCTGGGCTTGTATCCAGAAGGAAATCTACTTCAGAATGACACCTGCACCACAATGTTCATAGCAGCACTATTTACAATAGCCAAAACATGGAAACAGCCTAAATGTCCATCAACAGGTGACTGGATAAAGAAGAGGTGGTATATTTATACAATGGAATACTGCTCAGCTATAAAAACCGACAACATAATGCCATTTGCAGCAACATGGATGCTCCTGGAGAATGTCATTCTAAGTGAAGTAAGCCAGAAAGAGAAAGAAAAATACCATATGAGATCGCTCATATGTGGAATCTAAAAAACAAAAACAAAAACAAAAACAAACAAACAAAAACAAAGTATAAATAAAGGACAGAAATAGACTCACAGACAGACAATACAGACTTGCGGTTACCAGGGGGGTGGAGGGTGGGAAGGGATAGACTGGGATTTCAAAATTGTAGAATAGACTACACTGTATAGCACAGGGAAATATACACAAAATGTTATGATAACTCACAGAGAAAAAAATGTGACAATGAGTATGTATATGTCCATGAATAACTGAAAAATTGTGCTGAACACTGGAATTTGACACAACATTGTAAAATGATTATAAATCAATAAAAAATTAAAAAAAATCTACCCCATATAAGGTGAATTATATAGTCATAGGAAAGAATAATTTTAACAAAGCTTTAGTGAGGTTACATTTGATGTAGTGTTTATCATTTTAGTATAGATTCTTCATCCTATTGTTCAGTCTTAGAAAGTCAGAGTTACTGAAATATAGCTGTGTGACCTTAGAAATGCCATGTAATCCCTCTGATCCTTTTCTAACTTAATCTGGAAAAGGAGCATTTATTAACACTTTATATACAATGCTGTTAGAAAAAAGTAAGTGAGAGGATTATGTAATGTGAAATATTAATTACAGGGTAACTAAAATTATTGCCATTTTAACTGTAAGCAAGAGCTAAGATTATAAGGGAAGAAAATGACTTTTCTCACAGCTCATGCATGAACATGTTCCTTTCAATGAACTGATGATAATATTTTGCAAGGGTTTCATACTTATATCCTTATAGAGAATAGACATTAACATAAAATGTGTGAAGTGGAAGGATATAAGATTATGGAGAACAATGAGGCTCAGTTACTTAATAGGAATGTTCTAAAAGAAGCATTTACTTTTCATTTTTATTAGAACATGACACTACTACAGAGATGTCTGGCTTAAAGACAGCTAGTTTTAGATGTAGTTTACAGAATTACTCTCCAACTGCATTTCTTTAATAAATATTTTGCTTCAAAACTGTTGTTGTCTACAAATCAGCAAAATCAGACTGTGGAAACTTCAGTTTCCTAGTAACATTGATACTTGTCTTTTCAATTCTGCTCTTTTCTACTTTTCTTTTATTCTAAACATTTGCTTTACTACAATAAAGATCCACAAAGTGTTCCCTATTTACTTCTTCTATTTGGTACCCACTGATTAACTGTATTTTGGGATAGAAGGATGGGGGTCAAGACCAATAAAAAATGTAAGAGAACAACACAGAAAAGAACCTAGAACTTTGCATGGGCACATACAAAGGAATTACTTCTGTAAGCTGAAGAGCTTAGAATGAATTTAGTGAATGAACCAATGGAGTCAACAGACTGTAAACGGTTTGAAATATCTGCAGTTAGAATATAATGACATGTAGAAGGAATTTCAACAGCCATTACCCTTTCAATCTCTGATAGAATAATGAACCGACAGCTTCATAAGCATTTCATCTCTACTGTAAGTTATTACGTCGCTATTGTATATCCTAAAATAATCATCCTGAGTTTCATTTATTCTTATCTGAATAAATGTTTTCATTCTAGTAATGTTCAAATTAGTAAAGACCTAGCTTTGTGCTCTTAGCTGGATTGTGAAATGCTTGAGAAAAATGCTGTTTTTTTAATGGTGGATTGCATGTGTTTTAAAATTATTATAACATTAAGAAAATCCTTTCATAAGTATGAACTATATAAGGTTATGATTTTTATTAGAGAAATTATAACTGTATACATAAAATTTTGAAATGGTCTGTTTAATTAAAATCAATATTATCACCAATTACAGTAAGTGATCAAAGCAGATAAAAATAAACCAGATGTGGTTTGTCACCAAATGAGATAATTGCAAGTCTATGCTTTAATATTTTAAACTAATCATTTACATAAATATTTTAATGATTTTTCTTGATCAACTACAGTATATTTCATATTTTGTGAGCATTTCCTTTAATTCTAAATGTGATTAAAAAAAGACTGCCTTAAAGATTAAAAATATGTTAACTTAAATTGATACCAAATAATATCTTAATGAATCCAGGCACTTGTGTCTTTGAAATTAATGTTTTTAAAAGCATTCAATATCCTTTGTCATGCCATCATTTGGTAAAAATGTCAATGCACATTTTAAAAAGCATTCTGTAATCTGGTTTGATCTTTAAATATACTTAAGAAATGTTATTATATTAAACTGGGAGAAGTATTTAATGTCCCAGAAAGTAAGTAAAAAATAAATAAATAAATTCAGGTCACAAGCTTACCTAAATTTTTTATTCTACTTAAAAACACTTAAAAGTGTTCTTTTATAATCATTTTTTCAAAGATTCCCAAATTATGTAAACAACAACAGAAACAAGTACAAATCTGCAAACATACTGCTCTCCTTGCAAACTGAAATAGAGTTACACATTTTGAAATTTTACTTTTTGCAGCACACAGCTGAGAAAGATTAATATTGCTCCTGTTGGTGGCATAGAAGCATAGAACTCTTAGTGCCACTCTACCAACTCATTACAGACAAGGAAGGCACAGATACAGTGAGTATTAGAGATCTGATGATAATCTTTAGGATTCTCAATCGAAGAACCTGGAGATATATAAGACAAATGCAACACTGACACACTCAAACAAATTTGGTATAGAATTGTATGAATATACTCTTCATCTCCTCTTTTTCTGCTATGCTCCTTTTTCTTATCTATTGCTCATCCTAAGTTTTTCACTCTTGGAATCTCCTCTGTGCCTTCTTAAACTTGAAATATTTTAGTCAACTGTGTTGACATTTAAATCCAAGTCCCTGTGTTTGTTTAGCCATTCTGGATTGACTCCCATCAGCCAGTCAGTTCCAGGTTGATGAACCTATCACTTATGTTTGCCACACCTGTGACCTACTTGGAGCATATCTTTTCTGCTTCTGGACAAGCTTCTAGGTAATGATCCCCTATCTACATAATCAATCTGGCTTATTGCCTGAGACTCTGATCAGCGTAATTACAAATTTTTGGAATAACTAAGAATAATTTAGTTACATCAGCTATATATAAAGAAGTGATTAAATGATGGTTCTAGTCAGTGAACTGTGAGAAATTCATAAAGTCATGTAATCACAACCATGACTAGGATACAGAAGTTTCCTAACTGAAAAACAAAACAAAAGAAAAAAAAACTCCGATTTTACTCAAATGCTCTCCACGTCTCAACCCATGGCTACTACTAATTGTTTTTACTTTTCTAGAAGGTCACGCACATGAAATCATACAGTATGACAGTAATCTCGAATTTTAATTCTTTCAGGACACAATACATTTGAGACTCCTCTGCATTGCTGCAAGTTCTTTTTATTGCTGAGTAGTGTGCCATTGTATGAATGTACACCCCGTAGGACATCTGTTTCTAGATTTCAACAACTATAAATTATTCTGCTACAAACAGTCACATGCAGGTTATTTTGTCAACAGCAGTATTTATTTCTCTGAATATATAACTAAGAATGGAACTGCTGGGTCATATGGTAAGAGTATGTTTAATTTATAAGAAATATTGTTTTACATTCCCTCCAGCAGTGCATAATTTACATCTGCTCAGGTACTCAGCACTTACTATTGTCATTTTAAAAATATGTATTCACTTTAATAGATGTGCAGTGGTTTCTCACTGGGGTTTTATTTTAGTTTTCCAATGCCTAATGATGTTGAGCATCTTTTATTGTGCATATTTGCCATTGGTATATCTTCAGTGATAAACTATCATTCAAATATTCAAATTCATTCAAATACTTTAACATTGTCTTTCAACAGATATGGAGAAAAATAGTTTCTTCTATCTTTAGTTTGCATCTTTACTCTCTTAACAGTTATTTTTCTCAGAGCAATTTTTAAAAATTTGATGAAGCCTAATTATCAAGATTTTCTTTTATGAACCATGCTTTTGATGATTTAACAAAGAACAGTTGAGTTAATCTGTGGCCCTGAAATTTTTCTTTTCAGTTTTTGTCTAAAAATATTAGTTTTACTCTTACATTTAGATTTACTACTCATTTTGAATTAATTTTTGTATAAAGTATAAAATGAGATTTACCAGACTATCCTACCCCAACACATGCCTCCTTGACATTGGGATTATTTTGAGCCAAAGGCCACTGAGAACCAAGAGACACAGGAAAAGCTCTAAAATCTGAGCACAAGTTCTCCTTTTTTAAGGAAATTTACATTTATAAAGTAAATTTCCATTTCTTTAGAAATGTCTACCAGGAAGAGGAAGACTCTTAACAATTCTTATTAATGGAGAAAACATTGACTTAAAGCTGCAAAACAAACCTTACTAAACAACCCATGTTTACTATTTTTTTCCATAACTTGCTTTCCCTGCCCAGAAACCCCAAATTCCTTTTCCTTTGTTTTAGCCTAAGATGATATATAAACCCAAGTTCTTACCAATTTGAGTTACTCATCTCTGAGTACTCCCATTTGTAAGTGCTATGCACATGTTATTAAACTTGTTTGTTTTTCTCTCATTAACCTGGTTTTCTGGCCAGTCTCCTTTACAGGGCCACTACTGGATAACCTTAGGTAGATGAAAAGATTTTTCCTCCTTTGCAAAGGCAAGATCAACTTTTGCTTTTTGCTTATTGATATTCAGTTGTTATAGTCTTTGTTTATTGCAAAGATATTCTTTTTCCATTGAAGTACTTTTGTCAAAATCAATTGACTATGTTTATGTGCATCTATTTCTGTATTCTATTTTACACATCTGTATGTCTATCCTTTCACAAAGATTATAGTAGTTTAATTACTGTAGCTTAATGTAGTTTACTTAAAACCAGATAGAGACTTGCAGCTTTGTTCTTTTTCAAAATCATTTTGTCTAATCCAGTAACTTTGCATTCCATAAGCAAGATAGACCCAACATAGAGATATCCCAAAAACTCCTGCTGGAACTTGACTGAGATTTCTTAAATTTATAGGACAATTTGAGGGAACTAAAATCTTAATTATACTGAGTCTTCAAATCCATGAATATGGTTTATCTCTCCACTTATTTATATATTCTTTTTCTTTTATCAGTTCTGTGTAGTTTTCAACATACAAATCCTTCACATACTACATTAGACTTTGGACCCAAAGTTGCTAATTCTGGGAGCAGTTTAAAGGTAATTTTTATTTCAGCTTTTAATTGGTCATTGTTAGTTAATAGAAGAAAAATAATCAATTTTGTATATTGATCTTGTATATTGTTATCTTTGTCAATTTTCTTTTTATTCCTAGAATCTTTTAGGTACAGCCCTTGGCATTTTCTATGTAAATAACCATTTCTTTTGTGATTATAAACAATTTTTTTTCAAATCCGTATGCACTTTATTTATTTTTCTTGCTTACTGCATTGTCTATGACTTCCAGTGAAATCTTAGATGGGGAGAATGAAACAGATATCCATGACTTGTTTCTAATCACAAAGAAATCATCTAAACTTTCTCTAAATATGAGGCCAACAGTGAGTTTGTCGATACTGTCAGGTTAAAGATGTTTCCTTCTCTCCTTAAAATGCTGAGAAATTTTATCATTAATGCATACTGAGTTATTTCAAATGCTTTTAAACATACAGTAGTATGATCACTTGGTTTTGCTTATTTATTCTGTTAAATATGATAGATTACACTGATTTTTTTTAAACTGATTTAGGTAGAATTTAATATCATAACATTTATCACCCATTTAAGTATACAATTCAATGATTTTAGAAAATTTATATGGGTGTGCAATTCACAACAATCTAATTTTAAATTATTACCATCACCCCAGAGAGTTGCCTTCATGTTCATTCAAAATTACTCCCTTCTTAAACTTTTGTACACTGTTGATGGGAATGTAAATCGGTGCAGCCACTGTGGAAAACAGTATGGAAGTTACTCTAAAAAAGCAAAAATGGAACTACAATACGATCCAACAATTCCACTCGTGGCTATGTATCTGAAGAAAATGAAAACATTAATCCAAAAAGATGTATGCACCTTAATGTTCATAGCAGCATTACTTACAATAGCTAAGATATGGAAGCAACCTACGTGTCTATCAGCAGATGAATGGATAAAGAAGTAGTGGTATATGTGTAGTATACACACACACACACACAGTTACATACATATATGACATGGACTACTACTCAGCCACAAAAAAGAATGAAGTTTTCCATTTGCAACAACAATAGATGGATGTGGAGGGTATTATGCTTAAATAAGTCAGAAAAAAAATACTGTATATTATCACTTACATACAGAATCTAAAAATAAAACAAACCATGAACATAGTGTAAGAGAAACAGAGTCTCAGATATAGAGAATGAATAAGTTGTCACCAGTGGGAAGAGGGACAAGACAGGAGTAGAGGATTAAGTGATATGAACTATGTGTAAGATAAATAAGCTACAAAGATATAATGTACAGCAAAGGGAATATAGCCAATAGTTTATAATAACTATAAAGGGAATATAACCTTCAAAAATTGTGAATCACTATTTTGTATACCTGAAACTTATATTGTAAATTAACTATACCTCAATTAAAAATTATTTTCATCTTCTACTACCAGACTTAGACAACCTCCCCTAGACATAAGTAATCTACATATTTAACATTTCTGTTGTTCTTTATAACATGGCATGATATTACTTCATTTCAACCTAAGGTATTTTTAGTATTTCTTGTAAGGTGGGTCTGTTAGCAACAAATTTTCACAATTTTTGTTTATCTGGTCTTTATTTCACTTTCATATGGGAAGTATTCTTTTAACAGCCTTATCGATATATTATTGATACACAAGGACCTGCATATATTTAAAGTATACAATTTGATGATTTTGAAACATACATGAAACCATCACCCCAATCAACGTAACAAACATATCCACCATATCCAGAAATTAGGAAGACCTTTTTTTTTCTTTCTATAATGTGAGTACATTCTTCCACAGCCTTTTTCCTGCCATTATTTCTAATATAAAACAGCATTCAATAGTACTGATTTCCTGTGTATGAACCATTTTTCTCTTGCTGCATTTAAAATTTTCACTTTTGGCTTTCAACAGTTTGACCATAAATTTCTAGGTGTGGATTCTTTGTATTTATCCTGTTTAGAATTTATCAAGCTTCTTGGATATGCAGACTAATGTTTTTCATAAAATTTGGGAAATTTTAATCATTTTTATCACATTATTTTTCTACTCCTTTTTTCCCAGTCCTCTCAGATGCTTGTCACACATATTTTGGTACATCTGGTATTTTTCTAGAAGTTCTCTGAAGCTCTATTTATTCTTCAGTCTTTAAAAGATGTTTTTTTCCTTCACACTGGATCATTTATTGCTAGTTAAAATTGTAATGTATCAGACCACGTAGAGTTGGTCCAGGTATAAAAAAATAAGTCAACAGGATAAAATAGAGTGGAAAAATAAATTGGCACTGGATATATGACCGAAGTCACACTCCTGTTTAATGGAGAAAGGATGGACTAGTCAATAAACGGTTTCTCAAAAATTACTTAACTGGACAAAAGGGAATGTAAACTAAATTCCACATTAAAATCAGCATTAGATGGATTAAAATATTTAATACATAAGTTAAAAGTTGAAAAGCTTTAGAAGCATTCGTATAAGAATAACTTTATGACCTCACTGGAGAGATGGCTTCTTAAATAAGACATCATGGGAAAATAATATATTTGATATCTTTATATAAAAATCGTCTTTGTATCAAAAAGTGTGATAGAAAGAACATGTTACAGACAGAAAACATGTTTGAGTGCATGTAACCAACAATTAATATCCAAAACATAAGAAGGTATTTTATATAATTCAATAAAAACAATAAAAGTAAAATAAAAATCAATACACTAATTATATAACATTATTTTCAATTACACTAGTAATCAGCAAAACCTCAAAATTATGCATTATCATTCTATTATTGTGATCAAAAATAAACACACCTATATAAACACACATACAAACAACAAACATCACACACAAAAAAAACAAAAAACATTTAACAGTATCACATGCAGTCATGGATATAGAATATTAGAATCCATAATCCACTAATATTGAAATGTAAATTGTCAAAACTACTTTGAAGAACTATTTGGCAATATTTAACAAAGCTGAATATACTCATACCCTCTAATTTCCACTACCAAAGTTTTAAGATATTATAGATTATACATGAGCATAAGACATTACAATAATGTTATAGTGGGATTAAAACACAGTGGAAGGAGGAAAACTGGAAATATTGAATGTAAACAAGTCTCTTGAATAGCAAATAGAGGTGTGTTCAAAATATATTTTTTAGATTGGACTGAAATAACCTCATGCATACGTGCTGAGTGGAATGATGCACTGACATGTATGGGATTCAAACGCTGGTGGTTAGGTAGACATGAGGGTGAATGTCAATGGAAAGTTTATGGAAATAAAGTGTTTTACAGCTTATTGTGTATCTTTATGGAAATAAAGGTAATCTCTCCTCTTGGATTCTAATTTCCATCTCTGCAATCCTTCAGACAAAGTAAAAGACCTATTTCCTCAAGCAATGTCTCTATAATAAATGATCATGACAATAACATTCATATAGAGTATCTGACCCTTTATTATTTGACAAGACCTGTCCTTGCTAAGGCGTGGAGAATCAGACTGAGAGAGGCTAAGAGATTCACCGAAGATAAAGTAGCTAGGAACACAAATGTAAAATGTAAACCAATGCCGACTGACACCAGAATTCAACTTAGCCAACTTCAATAACTTAACCCTGTCAGACTGCCCATCTGACTATATACATACCAGTTCTTTAATTTGCAACTACTGCTTAAGTGTTTTCCATATTTTCTTATACACATGCTTTTTATACTGTGGATTTTTCGACCATAACAAAACTCTGAGATAGCAAGCTTCGAGATACACTTTTCCAGTTACCTGGCAATAAGCTGCTTGACAATAAGGCAATAAATCTGAGCTGAGATAGTCTTCACTATTTTACATTTCTTGATCCATCCTTGTCTAGACTTATTCTGCTTCTTTTATCTTTCTAGTTATATGAGCCAAAAGTATTTTTTTCTTTAAAATAATTTGAATTCACCAAAAGAGAGCAGAATAATCCAATTCCCAACCTTCAGTCAGATTCAGTCTTTCCCTTCCTTATGTTCTCATTATAGTTTCTTCACATATAGCATTTAGTAACCTATCATTAAACTTTTCTGTATACATTTCTTATTTTCTCAAGATGGAAGGTAAAGACTATATCTTCTTTAACTCTGGAGTACTGCTTTCCCTGATACTATGCTTCTGAAATAGTTATTGTAGGAAAAATTATACTATACTAAAATTGATTAAAAAGAATAAAGACCTGTGGCAGAAATGTGGTCCTTCAGTCAAAAGAAACTGAATTCTTCTATAATTGATAACATTGTATTTTAATTTTCCCACTGGCATAATAGGGATTAAATGGCCCTAAGGTATTAAAAGTATTAAAATGGTTAATGTAGAGTTTCACATTTTTAGTATATGTAGATTAATTGTACTGAAGATTGTGTATATGTAGCTTCATTTCTTCATGAAGTTTTCTGTCTAAATATGAGAAAAAGACTTCTATATTTCACATTAATAATCGATATGAGCAACATATTATTTGCTAGAAACAATTACCATGCATAGAAATAATTTACCAGTTTTTTACCTACCGAAATATATTGTAACTATTTCCATGTTGTCCATAATTTTAATTATCAGGAATACTTACTTCATTTCCTAATAAAAGTCACATTTATTGTAGAAATATTTATGGTTATGCCAAAATTTAGTATGATTTTTTGTCACAAATAAAACTAATTTTATCTTTTTAACTTTAAACAGTTTTTATTACAGAAAGGTTGTCACATAATTAACTATTTCTCTGCATTGTACACAATTATTTTTATTCCCCACAGTAAGACTGCTTCCTAACTTCCTATCTGATGTTGACAGGTACTAAATTTCTAGTTTTAACAGAATAGTAATAAAAATTCCTCAGTGATTTAGGTTGAAGGCAGTTCACTGGGACATGGCTCTTGCACTGTTACTGGGAATGTACAAATGTCTTTTTACTCTTTTGTCTTTCACATACGAAAAACAAGATAAATTATCTGTAGGCATGGGCAGTGGCAGCAGTAAACCATTATATGTTTTCCACTGAAACTAGTAACTGATGGTTATAGTTATTTCCTTATACAATAAGCCACCTTTTCTTCCTTCATTTCCTTCAACTGACTTCTCTGAAGTTATTGGTGAGGAACGCTGCCTTGAGCTTCCTTCACAACTCAGTAACAATGGTTAAGCACTATTTCAGAAATATAACATGCTACCTCCCATACCAACTCCCATTTCATCATTCTACCCATTAGAGGGTCCTTCTCTTTAGAACTTCCTGTGACTACATCTTCCGCTATAATTAACCAGGAGGCCTCTCCAGCATCATCCAATAAATTACTTCTTACAACCTTCATTGGATCTTTGATTCCTTTATCATCAAATTCACATAATCTACAAGTGTACTGCTGTAACCAACTCCTGAGGAGCTTTGCCTAATTTTCTCAGCTATCACTGATCCTTCAATATCTGAATTCTTAGTAATGGTCATTGCAGGAATTTTGAGTGTTCTTTTAATAATTTCCATATCAATTTTTGATCTGCTTTAGCTTGAGTTATTGAGTCCAAGGCTGGAATGCACTGAAGCAGAGCACAAACACCTTCCACAACAATGCGTTCCTCAACAGCAGCTCATGTAACACTGAGAGCACCTGTAACTCTTTTTATTCACTTCAACACCATCTGTCTCAACCAACTTTCAGCAAAATTACTCCACCTGAGTTCTGTCAGATGATAATTTCACTTTATCTTTTCACATTTACTGGTTGTAATATATAATAGCTCAATGATCTCTTAAATATGTTTTGCAGTTTGAACTTTGTCACCTTTTTCTTTCAAGAGCATGGCATCATCTTTGGTCACAATGACCTCCCCAACTTCTCCTAAGTCTAGAGGCTTAACAACTTCAAGATTTAGAGTCAATCCTTCTTTTTCAAACACGGCAATATCAGAATAATAGCTAAGATTTTAATATGCTTCTTTCTATTTAATATGCTTCTTGGTCACCAAAACCAAGAGCTTTAACTGCTATAACTTGAAGACCAACTTTTAGCCTACTCAAAACAAGTGTATCTAGACATTCTCCATCAACATCTTTAGGAATTATGATCAAGGGCTTACAGTGAGCATAGGCAAGTTAAGAGCAGCTATAATAAACTGAAAAGAAGAAATTTTCTTTCATTCAACAAAGCATAGGCATCTTGTAATTCACATTTCTGACATTTTGATGTATCAATACAGTATAGAGAAATATAACCTCAATAAAATTCATTCCCTCAGTAATTTCTAATTCATCATTAAATGTTTTTCCATTCTTTACTGTGATGACACTCTTTCTTCTAACCTTTTTTATTGCATCAGATATGATGTAGCATTTGTGTCCATTTGCAAAACTCCCAACAACGTGAGCAATTTCTTCAAGGGTTGCCACAGGTTTAGACTACCTCCCAAGTTCACCAATTACAACATCACCAGATACCATCACACATCTCCTGATTTTCACTAGATTAGCATCTTGGTTAATCTTCTAAAAGCCTTCTTTGGCAATAAAACTTGCCAGCACAGCAGCAGTAGCATATCATTCCCATCCTCTTCATTTATGCTGTTGGCAACATCTTAAACAAGTTTAGTGCTAATATTTTTGTATTTATCTTTTAAATCAGTGGATTTTGCAATGGTCACATCATCTCTTGTTATTTTGGGACTTCCCAAGCTCTGTTCAACAATCACTGCATTTCCCTTTGGCCCACAGTAACAGCTACAGCATCAGCTAAAAGGTGTACAGCGTGAAGCATTAAGAATAGAAATCTGCAACCAAGTTTACATATTTGGCATAAGCCTAAGTGTGATGAGAAGCCAGTGCCTTGGACATTGGTTTTATCTGGGGAAGGACTGTCAGTAATTGAAACATTTCTGCCAGGCAGCAGCAGGGCATCTGTGGTGAGTGAGGAAAAACTAAATTCCTTTCCCTTGTTATTCATTTAATCCTGAGGTAAACAAATTTAAATTTGAACACACTTGAATGGAATGCCTAAAGGGGTAAAATTCATCTCACATTTATGTTATAGAAACTATCATGCTCTTAGAACAGATACATTTGAACACAATTTTCTATTGAGTAAAACAGAATCAAAATTTGTAGTTGCAAATTAAGAACTCCTGAAGCCTACAAATAAAATGTGAAAGTTATATTTTGGGTATTATATCTGACTTATCAAGCAGTCAATTTTTTATCTACTCTAAGTTCTCTGAGAACTGAGTTGAAATTGACTTAATTTAAAAATAGAGCAAAGAGCCTTCTGCACATTCAAAACTTAAGACATAAACTCACTCAAATAAAATTTGTTAAATTCACTAATCAAAGAGTTCCTCAGGCCTTAACCCAGACTAATGCTTTTGAGTGACTGAGCAATATCCTTGTTCAACAGCCTTAAGAGAGCCTTTGCATTTTTTATCAAACAATATATTGCAATTAACAATTAATTTTGCTTCAATAAACTTTATTTCCCATGGTAGAAAAACATGTGATATGTTTTCAAACAAATGCTGTTAAGAAGTGTATTAATTTAAAAAGGTTTTGGAATGAGGGCATGGCCAAAATGGCAAAGTAGGGAGACCCAGAGCTCATTTCCTTCTATGGGCACATCAATATGACAACTATTTGCAGAGTGACTGTTGATGAGAAGGACTTGAAAACTAGCAGAAAACATTTTCCACAACTAAATTTATAAATAAAGAACCACAATGAGACAAGAAGGAAGGGCAGAGAAGTGCTATAGTCAAGATTCACATCCCTGGGTAGGAGACCCACAAATGGGAGGATAATCACAACTGCAGAGGTTCTCCCCAAGAAGCATGGGGTCCAAGGCTCCCTGCTGCAGGAACCTGAACCGGGAAGATGAGCCAGCAGAACATCTGGCTTTGAAGGCCACTGGGGCTTGTGTAAAGGCTTCTACAGAAGGCTGTAGAAAACAGAAACTTCAGACTTAAAGGGCTCAGGAAAAGTCTCACATGCTCCAAGACCCAGCACAGAAGAAGTAATTTAAAAGGACACTGGGTCAGACCCACCTGCTGATGTTGGAGAGCCTCCCAGAGAAGTAGGATGCAAAAGAGAACCCCTGGGACACAGATGCTGGTAGAAGCCATTTTGGGGAGCTTGTTCTACCAAGAGGACACTCATGCTGCCAAGTGCCACTATGGAGTTAGCAGTAGGGGCTTACCAACAAACCAGCCAGTCAGCTCCAGTCCTAGGACATTTTAGGTAAAGCAGCCATTCATGTGTGGGCCTAGTCCCTACCCACAAGCAGGCTGGCATCAGGACCCCAGAACCCAAAAAGCAGTGCTCCATGATGCAGCCCCATCTACCTGCAGGCTGCAGACAACTTGATGAAAGGACAGTTCCCGCTACCAGCATACTCACAGCAGTCAACTCTGTAACAGAAGGGCTCATGCAGCCCACATATGGAGCATCGCTTCAGCATAAAGCTCCTGTGACCAGACGGGAGCATGCTGGGGCCCACAGGATGTCTCCTGCATAAGGCTACTTCTCCAAGATCAAGAAACATAACTGACCTACCTAATCTGTAGAAATAAAAACAGGTATCAGGCAAATGAGGTGACTGAAGAACATTTTCACAAGGAACACAGTAAGACTCCTGAACAAGAGCTAAGTGAAGGTAGAGATAAGAAGTCTACCCGATAAGGAATTCAAGTTATTGATTATAAAGTTGCTCAGTGAGCTCAGGAGAAAAATGGATGAACACACTGAGTTTAACAAAGAGGTAGAAAGTATAAAAAAGAACCAAACAGAGCTGAAAACTACAAAAACTGAAATAAAAAAATGCACTGTAACAAATCAATAGCAGACTACATGATACAGAAGAGTAGATCAGCAAACTAGAAGACAGAGTAGTGGAAGTCACCTAAGCAGACTGAATTAATATCAAGTATCTTTTCAGATCACAAGAGTATGAGACCAGAAATCAACTACAAGAAAAAAAAAAAAACCTGCAAAAAGCACAAACCTGTGGAGGCTAAACAATATGCTACAATATGCTACTAAACAACCAATGGGTCACTGAAGAAATCAAAGAGGAAATGAAAAAAAAATGCTTGGAGACAAATGAAAATAAAAACACAATGATCCACAGTCTGTGGGATGCAACAAAAGCAGTTCCGAGAGGGAAGTGTATAGACATATGAGCTTGCCTCCGGAAACAAGAAAAATTTTCAACAACCTAACTATACACCTGAAGGAACTAGAAAATGAAGAATAATCAAAACCTAAAGTTAGTAGAAGGAAAGAAATAATAAAAATCAGAACAGAAGTAAATGAAATAGAGACTAAACAGGCAGTAGTAAAGATCAATGAAAGTAAGAGATGGTTCTTTGAAAAATGAACAAAATTGATAAACATTTGGCAGACTTATCATGATGAAAAGAGAGAGGGCCCAAAGAAATAAAATCAGAAATAAAATACAAAGGATTAGTTGAGATTACTACAATTATATGTCAATAAAATGAACAACCTGGCAGAAATGAGTAAGTCCCTAGAAACATAAAATCTCCCACATCTGAAATCAGAAAGAAATATGAACAGACCATTTACAAATAATGAAATTGAATCAGTAATAACAAACAAAAAAACAAACAGAAAAAACTCCCAACAAACAAAAGCCCAGGACTGAAAGGATCAGATACCTTTATAGTAAATTCTACCAAAAACACAAAGGAGAGTTAATACATAGCCTCCTAAAACCATTTCAAAAAAACTGAAGAGGAAGAAACACTTGCAAACTCATTTTACAAGGCCAGCATCACCCTAATCCCAAAACCAAACACACCACACACAGAAAAGAAAATTACAGACCAATATCACTGATTAATATAGATGCAAAATCCTCAAAAAAAATTAAGGAAGTCAAATTCAACAGTACAATAAAAGGATCATACACCATGACCAAGTAGGATTCATCCCAGGGACCCAAGGATGGCTCACTATTTGCAAATCAGTCAATGTGATACATCCCATAGACAAACTGAGGAATAAATACATTATGATCATCTCAATAGACACAGAAAAACTTTTGACAAAATTCAACATCCATTAACGATAAAAACTCAGCAAAGTGGCTATAGAGGGACTACAACTCAATACAGTAAAGGCCAAATACGGCAAGCCCACAGCTAACACCATACTCAATGATGAAAAGCTGAAAGCTTTTCCTCTAAGATCAGTAACAGGACGAGGATGCTCACTATTACTACTTTTATTCAACACAGTATTAGACATTTTAGTCACAGCAATCAGACTGGGGAAAAAAAAAGGAGACAAGGCTTCCAAAATGAAAATGAAGAAGTAAAACTGTTACCATTTGCCAATGACATGATACTATACATAAAAAAAATCTAAAGATGCTGCCAAAAAGCTATTAGAACTAAAACATAAATTCAGTAAAGTAGTAGGATAAAAAATTAATATATAAAAATCTGTTGCATTTCTTTGTACTAGTAACAAATGATCAGAAAAC
This sequence comes from Camelus bactrianus, assembly GCF_048773025.1. NCBI lineage: Eukaryota > Metazoa > Chordata > Mammalia > Artiodactyla > Camelidae > Camelus > Camelus bactrianus. The sequence goes on from NC_133553.1 coordinate 494,335, forward strand.
AAAATTAAGAAAACAGTCTCTTTTGCAATTGCAGCAAAAACAATAAATCTAAGAAGATAATGCACCTGTATTCAGAAAACTATAAAACATTCATGAAAGAAATTAAAGATAACATAAATAAATGGAAAGATGTACCCTGTTCATAGATTGGAACAATTAATGTTGTTAAAATGACCATACTACCCAAGGTAGTACACAAAGTCAATGAAATTCCTATCAAAATACAATGGCATTTTTCACAGAATTAGAACAAATAATTAAAAAATTTGTATGGAAACACAAAATACCTTGAATAACCAAAAAATTCTTGAGAAAGAGAAACAACGCTGGAGGTATTATGTTCCTTGATTCAAACCATACTATGAAGCCACAATAATCAAAGTAGCATGGAACACGAGAATTAATATATGTATGCATATGCATGAATGTGACATTGTGCTGTATACCAGAAACTGACATACTGTAACTGACTGTAATTCAATTTAAACAAACAAACAAACAAACAAAAAAACACTATGGTGTTGGCATACAAACAGACACATATCAAGGGAACAGAACAGAGAGCCCAGAAATAAATCCACAAGCATACGGTCAATTAATCTACAACACAGGAGACAAGGATATACCCTAGGGAAAAGAGATGACTTTAATAAATGGAGTTGGGAAAACTGGATAGTTACATACAAAAGAATCAAACTGGACTAGTTTCTCATATACATACAAAAATATACTTAAAATGGATTGAAGAGTTAAATGCAAGACCTGAGACCATAAAAAAATGTTCTAGAAGAATCATAGGTAGTAAGCTCTTTGACAGGGGTCTTAGCAACATTTTTTTAAATCTGTTTCCTCAGGCAAGAGAAACAAAAGCAAAAATCAAAAATGAGAATACATCAAACTAAAAATCTTCTGCATACAGAAAATACTATCAACAAAATGAAAAGGCTGCTGGCTGAATGGGACAAGATATCTGCAAATAATGCATCACATCTGATAAGGAGTAAATATCCAAAATACCCAAAGAACTCATACAATATCAAAAAAAAAAAAACCCAAAAAATTAAAAAAGGGACAGAGGACATTTTTCCAAAGAAGACATACAGGTGACCAACAGGAAGGTGAAAAAGAGGCTCAACATCACAACCAGCAGGGAAATGCAAACCTAAACAACAATGAGCTACCACCTCTGACGTGTCAGAATGGCTATTAGCAAAAAGAGAACAAGAAGCCTGGGCATGGTTGTAGAGAAAAGGGAATGTAAACACGTGCAGTCACTATGGAAAACAGATGCCTTAAGAAATTAAAAATACAACTATCATATGATCCAACCATTCCATTTGAGTATTTGAAGAAAACAAAAACATTAATTAGAAAAGATACATACATCCCTATTTTGTTGCAGCATTATTTACAAAAGCAAGATGTGAAAGCAATCCAACTACCCATCAACAGATAAATGGATAAAGAAGATGTGGTATATATCTACAATGAAATATGAGACATAAAAAGGAATGAAATCTTGACAACTGTGACAACATGGAAGGACCTAGAGGGTATTATACTAAGTGAAATAATTCAGACAGAGAAAGACAAATTCCATATGATTTCATTTATATGCGGAATCTGAAAAATAAAACAGAGGAACATATGTAACAGAAACACTCATAGATATTCACAGAGCTGGTGTTTGCCAGAGGTGAGGGTGGATGAGAGGATGAGCAAAATGGTGAGGGGGATTAAGAGGTACAAACTTCCAGTTACAAAAAAATGAGTCACAGGGATGCAGGGTACAGCATGGGGAATATGGTCAATAATACTTTAATATATTTGTACAGTGACAAATGGTAACTGGAGTTATCATAGTGATCATTTAGTAATGTGTAGAAATATCAAATCACTATGTGGTGCACCTGGAACTAACACAGTATTGCAGATCAATTATAGTTCAATTAAAAAATTAAAATAGTTTTATCTGCCCTATGCTATAGTAAAATCTATTTTCCTAATTAAGCATTGTGTAAATGTTTTGTTTTTTTCCAATAACTATCTAATGACATTAAAGTTTGTTTCCTAGAGCCCAAAGTGTCAAAATTTTACATGTGTATTTAAGTGTGTGTTTATGTATGTAAAGTATATGTACATATATATTTAATTACATCAAAGTACTTTTTCCATAATTTTAATTTTTGTTTTTTATTCCCAATCAAATTTAAGCATAATAGGAGGGCAGAAATTTTTGTTTTCCTTTTCTTGTTGTTCATTGCTGCCTCCCCAGTGCTTAGGTCCAACCGTTGCACATAAAATTTCAGTCAGAATATTTTTATAATGTGTAGATAAAATTTTACCCACTAATATCATCCTGTATCTGCCAACGTAGATAAGTAAATAAAAAAAATCTTGCCCCTCTACAATATGAAATTGATTTTTGCTGTAGGATGTCAAAAGTTAGTTAAAGTCTATGTACAGCCCTTCATTTAATGAGCCAGGAGAACCCTCAGCTTTTGCAGCAAACTAGTCAGCAATAGGAGAAATTCATCCAGATATTGAAATAAGCCCCCTGGAGTTGGTGGATATCTGGGATGTGGAGCATGAAATGGGTCCATAAGTGCGGAGGCCGGGAAGATGAACTCCATCCAAGTGACAATGTAGGAGAAAGAAGTTATAGGCAAGTTGAAAGCCCTGGGCTTCCCAGAGAACCTGGTGTTCCAGAACTACTTTGCTTGTGGAAAAACAAAAAGCAAAAAATAAAACAAAACCAACCAACCAGAGACACTGGCTGCAACTTCCTCCTGAATCAGAACTTTGACGAGGAATGATACTGGGAGGGAGGGCAGGCCACTCACAGCCCCCATCCTAAGCTCACTCCACAAATTGGAAAACAATCAGAAGTCTTAAAATAAAACTCCCCAACTTCCCACCCTCCTTAAGTGGCCTCATTCCCACCTTGGCTTGAGAGAACCCATGCCAGACAGCTGTCTCCTATCCCCTGTCCCAGCCCAGCCTCCTGGTAGGATTGGGCCTCTGTCCCATTTTCCTACATGCAGATGGAGAGATGGGTGCTTGCTTCCCCCTCCCTCAAAGAATCCCTGAGACTTCCCCACTCCTCTTCCAAGGCGAGGGGAACCTAGAGCCCCAAACTCTCATCTTGCATTGGAGTGACCCAATCTTTCCATCTGGGGTGAGTACTCGGAGGTCCATGCCCCCCTCCATTGTCTGGCATCGACTTTCAGCCCGCATCCCTTTGCTGGGGAGTGAAATGTCTGGTTTGTTTTGCCCGGGGAAGGGGTAAGATCAGAGCCGCTCTGAAAGTCAAGGCCACCACCTACCCCGGAATACAGCAGTGTCTCTAATAAAGGTTTCTAACTGAATAAAGTTTTAAAAGCCAAAAAATAAAAATAAAAGGCGAAGGAGCCAGCTCCCACAGAGCAGGGTGTCTGTACGCGAGCTAGGCCAGAAAGCGAGACTATTACCCTGAAGCCGCTCTTGAGAGAAAAGACTTAAGGAACAGGCAGCGATGGTCTCCTACCTTACAACTGCTAGGACGGACGTTCAGCCCCGGACATTCGGCCCCGAGGATGTTTCCCAGAGCACCTCCGGGTTGCCGCAGCCATGCACCTCTGCTGACTAGGGACAGCGGCCTCTGGAAGCCTCTGGAAGCCTCTGGAAGCCTCTGTTCCTGCCTCGGGCACTTCCGGCTCCCAAAAGGCGCGAGATTTGCAACCTGCACATGCGCAGTCCACTTCTTCGCCAGCTCTGGTGCAGCCTCTCGCTCTGCGGCCTGTGTGCCGCAGCCCTTCCCTCGCACCTGACTGGGCGTCCAGGCCAGGAGCTGCTGCGCTGTGAGTCTGAATGTGGAATTGTAGAGGGGATAAGGGGAAACAGTCGTCTTGGAGGATTAGTGTTTGCAAGATAGGAGGAGATTCTGGCACCGGGGGTCGGGTGGGGGTGGGGGCACGTAGGTGTTTTCTCGCCCCAGGATTTCCTCTGATCTCTCTGGATAACCAGTGAGTTTCTTTTGGGAGGAGTGTTCGGGGTGCAGCGACTTGGGCCTGATTCTGCCATTCTCTGAGCCGCCTCTGAAGCTCAGCACGCCCCAACCGATCCTTTTCCTGCCCCTCCATCAGGACCATAGGTGGCCTATCTAAACCACAGGTATTTGAATTACATGTCTTTTGATATACTAAAAATACTGTTATTGTTTTACCTCCTATGATTTTTTTTAACATCTATTTAATGAGTCATTTCCTGTGCCCTGGGTGAAAATTCAAGCAAGTATATGACTTTGATGTCATAAGAATGTGTCATTCAGGTATCTTATTGTAGCAAGCAGCTTAATTTTCTGATGGATCCTTTTGGATCCAATACTGAATCGCACGGGCTACTCATAGTCAATGATTACACACAGCAGGTGTACTAAAAAAGGGTAATTTATGCAAGATATAGGGCTCCTCTAATGGGCAATTTTACTCAAAGATTCTCAGTCAACCTGGAGAAAAGTTTCTTAAGAGAGGTTTGTGGTCTGAGATGCTTTCCTCTGTCTCCTTCAAGGAGACAGGCATATGGCTTGCTTCCAAGTCTGAAGGATCTCCTCTGGCTCCAAGCTCTTTTTCTTCATAGGAGATTGCCTATATATATATAAAAATAATAGTTTAATTTTTTAAATAAGAATAAATAATAATTTATATAACAATACATAATAATTATATATATAAATAAATACACATATATTTAAAATCTTGGTGTCTGCTTTTTTAAGTGCCCAGACTAACAGTGGCTTTTCTAAAAATTACAAACATAATCTCAGTTAAGAAGTTGGAATTTTGAGTACAAATTATTAATCTAAACTCTGAATTTGTTTTAATGGCAGGTCTCTCAACTAGCTCAAGCTTGCTGTCAATAGAAGCCTTTGTCGGAATGAGGGCTAATGGGTTGATTTTTGTCTCTTTGTATTGTGCTTCTCCTCTTCCTCCCTCCTTCTCCCAGTCTCTAATCTCATTAGCCAGTTTCTCTCCAGGAGACTTGGGAAAGAAGTAGAAGAGAATAGGAAAGGATTTCCCACTGGAAGCTAGCTTCTCACTCTGAGACAGAGGCATAAAGCTAACTTTGGGAAGAAGTCTTTCTTGGGCCATTTAAAGAGTCCCTTTTAGGCCCTTTTGTTCTATAATTTCTATGATCTAGGTAGATAAAATTTACCACAGTCTTTAGGAATTCTGGGTCACCCCAGTTCTTTTCTGCTAGAATTCCTCCATTATCTGATAGATTATACATCGTGATTATATGATTTATAAGAAATATGTATTTGGTCTTTATCTCTATTTGTGGCACAGAGCTCCTTAAAACCATAAGAATTTCCTAATAAGAGTAATAAAAGTGTCTTGATATTCATAACAAATCCCTTTCAACAACTCCTGAGTTTATGTTAATGGGGTGACTTTTGGAAAGCACCTAAGGATGCTAAGGGGCATCCTAAGGAAGGGGGCTGGTTGCTAGGGGAGCCAACCATATAATTAGGGGTTGGAACTTTCAGTCCACCCCCTGCGCTCTGAGGAGGAGAGACGGGCTGCAGATTTAACCAGTCACTAAGAGTCAATGATTTAATCAAGTATGCCTATGTAATAAAGTCCCCATAAGAACCCAAAATGTTAGGGTTCAGAGAGCTTCTGGATTGGTGACCATGTGGGGATGCTGGGAAAATGGTGCTCCCAGAGATCATGGAAGCTCTGTGCTCTTTCCCACATACCTTATCCTATGCATGTCTTGCATCTGGCTGTTCCTGAGTTATACCTTTTTTTTTTTTAATTAGTTTTATTGAAGTATAGTCAGTTTAGAATATTGTGTCAGTTTTTGGTGTACAGCACAATACTTCTGTCACATAGGAACATATATTCATTTTCATATTCTTAACCAAAGTTACTACAAAATATTGAATATAGTACCCTGTGCTATACAGTATAAACTTATTGTTTATCAATTTTATGTATATTAGTTAGTATCTGCAAATCAAACTCCCAGTTTATCCCTCCCCACCCCTTTCCCCCTGGTGACTGTAGTTTGTTTTCTGTGTCTATGAGTCTGTTTCTGTTTTGTAGATAAATTTGGTTTTTTATTTTTTTAATCCCAACAGCAGTTTCCCAATTTGCTGAAGAGACTGTCTTTACTCCATTCTATGTTCTTGCCTCCTTTGTCAAAGACTAATTGACCAAAAGTTTGTGGGTTTATTTCTGGGCTCTCTGTTCTGTTCTGTTGATCCATATGTCTGTTTTTGTACCAATACAATGGTGGCTTGATTACTGTAGCTCAAGTATTGTCTGAAGTCTGGGAGGGTTATTCCTCCAGCTTCATTCTTTTTCTTCAGTAATGCTTTGGCAGTTCTGGGTCTTTTGTGATTCCATATAAATTTGGGATTATTTGTTCTAGTTCTGTGAAAAATGTCCTGGGTGATTTTATAGGGATTGATTGCTATAGGTTGCTTTCAGTATTATGGCCATTTTAGCAATATTAATTCTTCTAATCCAAGAACATGGAATATCTTTCCATTTCCTTAGTCAGTGTCTTATAGTTCTCTGCATATAGGTCTTTCACTTCCTTGGTCAGATTTATTCCTAAGTATTTTATCCTTTTGGATGCAATTCTTAAAAGGGATTGTTTCTTTATATTCCTTTTCTGATATTTCATTGTTAGTGTAAAGAAATATCACTGATTTTTGTATGTTAATCTTGTATACTGCTACCTTGCTGAATTATCTCTAGTAGTTTTTGTGTGAATTCTTTGGAGTTTTCTATATATAATAGTATATCATCTGCATATAGACAGTTTTACCTCTTCTCTTCCAATTTGGATCCCTTTTATTTCTTCTCTTTGTCTAATAGCTATGTCTAGGACTTCCAATACTGTATTGAATAGAAGTGGTGAGAGTGGACATCCTTGTTTTGTTCCAGATTTTAGGGGGGAAGCTTTCAGCTTTTCACCATTGAGTACTATGCTGGCTGTAGATTTGTCATAAATAGCTTTTATTATGTCACGATATATTCCCTCTATACCCACTTCAGTAAAAGTTTTTATCATAAATGGGTGTTCAATTTTATCAAATGCTTTTTCTGCATCTATTGAGATAATCATGTGATTTTTTTTTGTCCTTTCTCTTGTTATATCCTTTTATAATAAACTGGTAATCCAGTAAGTAAAATGTTTCTCTGAGTTCTGTGAGTTGTTTTGCAAATGAATCCAACCTGAAGAAGGGGTGATGGGAAACTCCAACCTATACACACACAGTTTCTTTCTCTCCTGTGTGGCTGAATCTGGTTTATAGGAAATCCTGACATAAGCCTCATGTTTATGAATACTGGAAATGCAAGCCTGCCTCATGCAGCTGTTTCTGTCAGGCTGCCACAGTGCACTTAACCTTGTGCTAGCCTGAGACAGGGCCAAGTTCTCTTTGTCTTCCCCTACAGAGGGCTCCCAGGACATCATTTCACCACCCTTCTGGGGATGGGCAGACTTCACCTCTCAGCAGTGCTCACAGACTGCGAGAGCTCATATCCAAGAGTTCTCATCAATAAGTCTCTCCCCCAAATCTGCTTATTTTCTAGCTACATCACACTTAAGGGTCTAACAGCTGTGAAAATAATTCTTAAATAATTACTTTGAAAATTTCCAAGAGATGATTTTCCCCCTTCACCTTCAAATGTAACATTTATTATATTTGTAGTTCTTCATATACATTCACAATAAACACGTAATTATATTAACTGTAAATGATTAAAGAGCAGCTGGGGATAGAGAATAAGCAGCAGATTAGAGAGCTGGTGTTAGGAGTTTCTTAGTTCTCTCATGTTCACAGAAAATTGCTGAAATTACTTAGGAGTATTTTGCTAGGTAACTAGGCTTTAGAAATAAAATCCAGGGTGACAGGTAAATACCTAAGCCAAAAAGAGTTTTTTAAGTGTAATTGGATTATTATATTCCCTTTGTAATGAATGTTTTACCCATGGTAGTTAATCATAATTAAAATTACATGTGATAATTTGGAAGCTTTATAAGCAGAGTACTTTGGGGTTGTGTCCCCATAGGGATTGGGTATTAATCAAGAGAAAAGACAAAGTGAGGGGAAAATAAGACTTAAGTTGGTTTAAAGGAAAGGGTAGTTAAATAAGATGGTGAGAATGATTGCAGATTGTTAATCATAACATCAAATTCCCATGTCTCAAGGAATAATACTTTTGTTTTTGAATAAAACTGATAATTTCAAGATTTTTAATTCTCTTTCCATGTGATGCTATCATGTAAGACTTGTAAATCTTATGATATATGGGTATATATTACCATGAGGAATTCTGAAATATAACACTTTTATCACTTCTCTAAGCAGTTGTTTTATATTAGAGAAAAATTAAGATGTGCAATGTTTTCCAAGTTACATTTGTATGTAAAAGTTGTACTATGCACATGTGTGGAAACCTTCAAGTTATTGCCTAAAAATTGTATGTAATTTTAAAGGTCTATTGTCTAGCAGCACTATATGCAGAATGCATAGATATGTGGTTAGTAAACTCAATGCAAGATTGTTCTTTAAAACATTTTCAATTTTTTGTTATTGAAATTGAGACTAGACAAGTATCTTTCCAGTTTGCAGATCCATCATGCTACTGAACCTGATCTTTTCATCTTCTGAAGTTAAATTCAGATTTTGATAGTTCTTGTATTCAGCTGGAGCAGATTATTGGCTTGACTTAGTAATGTTAACTCTTAATCTACAAGAATTTTCTTTCTAAAATATGCATCTTTTACATTAATTAATTGTACTAAAAGGAACTTTTGTCTAATCAGTAAAAGGAATTGTCTAATACATCACTAATTATAACAAAGTGGGATAAATACTATGATAAGGATAGGCCCCAACTCTCGGTGAAGCACTTGGGAGGGGGGCTGCAACTCCCTTATTGTTAGATGTGAATGACATCTATGAGAAAGAGTACATGATAGTAGGTGCTTACCAACTGGAGGACAATTTCCCCTCACATACATTACCTGTAAATAACAATCAAATTTTGTTGCATAGGTACATATGTTGATTTATGAGCTTACTTAGGGATTTATGCCCTTAAGTAAATACATAAAAAGTTATTTGAGCCATCATGTACCTTCAGTAGAATGAAAATGGTGTGATATGGTTTTCAAAGCCCCATTAATAGAAAGAAAGCAAAATTGAATTATTGATTTAAATATAAATATGTTTATCTTGAATGCTAGCAAGTAATATATAAAAAACTAAAAAAGAAGGATAGTAAAGGAAATATAACTTTAAAACACACACACATTAAGAGGCACTATTAAATAGTGTGTAAGTATTTAGGCTCTGGAGACATAGTCTGTGGTTTTCAGTCCTGTCCCTGTAACTTACTAGCTTTGTGACTTTAGAAAATTATTTTATATTTTGGTCTTTCTGGTCATTTTTCTGTGAAATGGAGACGATATTAGGCTAAATCACATGAAGTTGTCATACTTCGCTATTTTATTTTACAGCTTTATTGAGGTATAATTGATTTACAATAAACTACACAATTTAAACTTTGCAGCTTGATGAATTTTCATAAATACATATATACCTAAGAAACCATTGCCAAAATCAATATGTAAGCATAGTAGTCACTCCAAAGAGTTTTCTTGTGTCCCTTTTAAATCCACGTCTCCCTACCTTTTATCTTCAGGAAAACACTGAATTGCTCTCTGTCTCTGTGGATAGTTTCTTTTTTCCAGATTTTTGTTTTTTTAAGTGAATGGAATCATTGCAATGTATATCTTTTTGGTCTGACTTCTTTCATTCAGCATAATTATTCTGACTCATTCTTGTGTTTGGAGATATCAAAGGTAATTGCTGGCTAGTGTTTTATTGTATGGATATTCCACAGTTTGTTTACTCATTCAACTGTTAGTGGACATTTTGTTGTTTTCTGTTTTAGGCCATTGTATGTATTTAGATATTTTATATGATATATATGTTGGCTATAAATATTTGCATACAGGAAATGATAGAGAAAAAGAATAAGACAAATAAATGACCAATACATTTAGGAAAGAAAAAGATACAAGTCCTCAATATCAGAAATGACAGGTGAGATTAATGCAGATCCTACATACACAATGAGAATAAAAAGAGAATATTATTAACAGCCATCTAGGAAATCTGATTAATTAAATAAACTGGAAAAATACCTTGAAAGACAAAAATTACCAAAGTTCTCTCAAGAAAAAAATAGATATACTGAATAGTCCTATATCTATTAAAGAAATTGGTTTCATGGGGGGAGAAAAAAACTTTCCATAGAAAGAATTCTACCCCTGGATTACTTCATGGATGATTATACCAAATGTTTAAGAAATAATTAATACCAATTCTACACAAATACTTCTAGAAAATTGAAAAGGAAAGAATACTACAAAATGTATTTTATAAGACCAGTGTTATGCTGATAACTGATTTAGATGAAGATGTCTACAAAACAAAACCAGAAACCAGAAAACTATGAAAGAACAAAATCTGTGGATCTAGCTACAAAAGTACTTCACACAAAGTTAACGTATCAAATCCAATAATATATTAAAAGATTAATGTATCATGACCAATTGAGGATTATTCTGGTAACACAAAAATCAATCAGTGTAATTCACTATATTCACAAACTAAAGAAGAAAAGCCATATGATTGCCTTGAGAGGAACTTAAAAAAAGAATTTGGCAAAATTCAGTCTTCTTTCATGATAAAATCTCTCAAACTGATAAAGGATAACTGTGTAAAACCCACAGTTAACAGCATACTTAATAGTTAATGAATGAATGTCTTCTTCCTGACATAGAGAATACTGAGGCATGCTGTCCACTCTAACCATTTCTATTTAACATTGTGCTGAAGATCTTAGACAATGTGATATGTTAAAAAAAAAATACAGATTGGAAAGGAAAAGTTAAAAAATTATTTGCAGGCAACCTGATTTTCTAAATATTAAAGAATCTACAGAGAATTTGACATTTTTAGACTCCCCAAAGAGGAATTCTCTTGTTTTATCCTAACAGTAATATAATCTATTTCAAAGATTCTAATGACATATTTGAATACATTAATATACATGTAACACTTATCAGAGTGTCTGTTCCAGGGGAAGTAACCTGAAACTCTTAGCTCATGCTTTTTGCCTTGCATGTTATCAGCAAAACTTGGAAACAATACAACACAATTAAAAATTGAAAAAGAGAATTAATGAGCAGAAAAATAAATATGAGAGATGGAATATTATGACAGCTTATGTCACAATATTATGTTAGTTTAAAGAAAATTAACTCTGAGTGATGAGTAAAAACTGGCTCTTGAGTTTCCTCCCAAAGGATGCTAAAAAGTAAATACCCATTGTAATCACATGTTTATCAATATGCATACCATTTTGAAACAGTTTTTAAAACAGATAAAGATACTAAGGAGATGCATAAACATTTTTGTTAGTCTGGCCAAATAGAATAGTTCTGGACTCCATTAAAGACATAAAACAACCTAGTGACCACAACCCAATTAATCTTTTATAATAAATAGAGCAACAAGTTTTTAAGTATATTATATAGGACTCATTTTCTTTTCATTTTACAAAGATAATCTTTGTACATTAAGTAATAATGTGTACTGAGCAACAGTGAATAGTAATGTCAGTAATTATAATCCAGGTAGAGCTACACACAAGGCTCTACATAATTTACATTTATTATTTACAACCTTTTCGTAAGGTATTGTCTCTCGAAAATGAAGAAACTGATGCACAGAGAGGTTGAGTGATTTGGCTATGGTTACACATCTTTTTAAATAGCAGAGAGAGCATTCAAAGGTCAGGCTGTCTACTTCCAAAGGCCACTGTTGACCTTAACTGTACTATACTGCCTCATCTTTTCTTCTTTGTTATAATTTAGTATTGCAATAGTTTTGTTTTGTTTTTTAGTAATTGTTGATGTGATTTTATGTCTCTAACACTTTCAGGTAGACTCATTTACTTGTCTTGGTCATTCAAAATGAATAAGCTTGCTCCTCTGAATTTCCTATCTTAAATCCATGTAGGTGAAATTGATTAACCTGATAATATGGAGTCAAGACAGTGTAATGTTAAGCACACAGTATCTTGAGCTAGAATCTTTAATGTGTGTTTTTATTCAACTACATACTAACTAAGTAACACTAGATGAGGCACACAACCTCTCAAAACTTTATATTTTTCCTTTGTATAGTTGAAATAACAATAATAGCAATATAAGATTTACATGCATCAAGAAATAATTAAGATAATTAGGCAAGTGTTAGTTGAGTTGGGCAGTGGGAGAGGGTAGCTGCTTAACTTTGCCAAGGTTAAATAAATAGGAAAAAAACACAAAAATAATTTCTGTTCTCTTCCTTGTATTTTTCCCCTAGAATTAAGTAGATATTTTTGCATCTTTATTTAGAGTGAGAGATAAATTATTTTAAGATATTAATATTCAGTTTTTTAGTTAGCTTTTCTACCAAATGATTGTGAAAATGTATGCAATAAGGTGTTTTTACATAAGATTATCCACTTTATCAATACATTGTATTTCATGTACATTGGGAATAAAAGTCATAGCCCTTCCTCATGAGTAGCACTTAAAATGCTGTATTCTATTTTACCTGTTACAGGGCAGTCACCTCAATTAGAACAATTGTTCTTAACAAGTAAATAGTATGAGCTATGACATATAAAATTGTACATGTAAAGAATTTAAAATTGTCTGGTATATGCTAAATGTTATGCAATTTGATTTGTAGTAGTAGGATACAAATATGGAGTGATAGCAGTTAGTGGTAGTTATCTTTCTAGACTACAGGGGATGTTAAAGATAATAACAATGTGATTTGCTCTTGGATATACAGCATCTAATAGCTCTTTAAAAAGGCTTATTGAATAAATTGATAACTTACAATTAGTGAGTGGACAAGAAATATCTAAACACATTAAAATGGTGGACTACATTCATCTAGATCTTCTTCCGTAGAGTAATTAAATTTCAAGAAAAGTAGAAATATGCTTTAGTTTTTACTGAATCTTCAAGAATTTGATCATTTTGGTTTCAAACAACTTGTAGCAGTATATCCATGTCCATATATTCCAAGAGAAGTTAGGGAAAATGCAAAAAACTCAATATTGTCTTATGAAATGGTTCAGAAATGAGAATAACTATGGAAGTTTCAAAAGTTACAGGAGAGATTCTGATTTATTCTGATATTGGGACTTGGAAAAGGTACAAAAATGGCACTGTTTAAATAAAATTTATATCTATTTTGCTTATGAACTTCATTTTAAAATGACCTTTAATATTTTTCTATGAAACCAGTGTTGTATGACTATTATTAACCTACAGTTACCATTGATGTGTGACTAATTCAGAATATATAGTGGTTTGATTTATATTATCTTGGAATCTGTCGACTGAAATAAAAGGCACAGCATGTAAGTTGAGAGTTATGTTTTATTTGGTGGAGTTCCTGTGGACTCAAGCCCAGGACACAGCCTCTCAGATCGCTCTAAGAGACTTCCACCTAGGCAAGGGGGAAACCAGGATATATAGGAGTTTTTTTGCAACAAAGACCAGTTAGTTGAAAGATCAAAAGGTTACCGTTAATTAAAGAAAACCAGATTATTTCAAGTCAAGGAACTTAGCTGTTTTCTATGTATGGGAAGGTGTAAATGTGTGGCCTCACTGAAATCATTACTTTGATATGCAGCTAGCCATCTAGGGCCAGTATCCTGTTTTTCCATATCCAGAGTTCCCCTCGGGTATGCTGTTGAGTGTGGTTGCAGAGACCAGGCTGCCGGCTTGTCAGCATCCTGAGTTCCCTCTGCTCACAGTCTGGGGTGGCAGTAGTGGCTGATAACTTGAAAGCCGCAGAATTATTCATTTACCGATATGGCTGGCAATATTTTTCATTCACAAATCTGTATAGTAAAAAATATGCTATACATTTTTCCTTTGATGTTTTGGATATATTATTTAAAGGAAAAATGTATTTTATTAATATACTTTTCAAATGCTGTGGGTAGTAAAACATTTATTAATAAAGTATAAAGAACACACTGAAATAGTTCTTCTGAGATACAGTTGAGGTTTACTCTAAGAAAGTACTTTAGGGGAAAGGGAGAAGGGTAAATTAGGAGTTTGGGGTTAGCGTATATAAACTACTATATATAGAATAGATAAACAAGGTTCTACTATATGTAGCACAGGGAACTGCATTCAATACCTTATAACCTATAATGAAAAAGAATCTATGTATATAACTGAATCATTATGCTATACACCAGAAACTAACATTGTGAATCAACTATACTTAGAAAAAAGAAAAGTACGTCATCTGCTATTGTTTGTGTAATACCAATGACACAATAATCAAATATTAGGTGAAATTTAACCTAAGACTTCTCAGTGGTTTCTTTTGTAAAACTCCTGCCCAAATAATCTTGTCAAATTCTTGTATAGTCCATAAAATCTGGAAGGCCACCATCGATGACTAAAAGTTCATAGAGGTAGTAATTTGTTATATTGCTGAGATAATCATAATGGTTACCTAATGTTCTTCTTTGTAGAAAACCCTTTTAAGGGTCAAACATGGTCAGCTAATGGACTTTGTACAAGGGCAAATCAATGAATAACTGTTTCTTAATATTTACAGATGGATAAAAAAAATGGTACTTAGTGGAAATCACAAATTCTATAACAGCAATCTCGTTACTAGTTTTTTTGTCTTTAATAGGAACATTGAAAGAGGACAAAATAGACACAGTGGAGAGCCTAACACATTTATGTGGTAAGTTTGTAAATCACAGGAAGTATTTATTTTTTTGCTGGAAACTAATTCAGTTAAAAAAGATAGTATCAAAAATCATACAGTTTTAGAAAGTTAATCAATATTTTATAGAGTAACTCAAGATAAAGCATTTAGGAAGGCAGAATCAAGAATATAGAGACATATATCCTTAAAATAGTGTGTCCTTCTCTGACCTAAATATGATCCTTTTAAATATAATGTAGAAAAAAGGTAAACAACAGCAAGAAAATGATTGTCCACTACTTGCTAGCAGTTGTGTCAGATATTTAGATATGCATCATTTTTCTTAATCTTCATGAATTTCATTCATTAGATACTGTTTGAATTAGAAACCAGTTGAATGTTTGATGAAATAAAAGAAGCTGAGGCTTAGAAAAAGAGGACAAATAGCACTTGAGATCAGGGAGGTAGGTGATTGAAAATACTTTGACGTATACCATAAGTGTCAGAGGAAGCCTCTGAAGTATTTTAAAGAGTGATATGATTACTCTGGCTGTTGTGCTGAGAATAGACTGAAGCATTGAAGCCTAATTCATTAATCCAGGTTAGAAATGATGGTGGCTTGTACAAGGTAAATAACAGTGGACATTGTAAGAAGGGAGTAGATGTTTTATTTTTCCAAAACAGAGGCAAAACAATGTACTCAAACAGCACATGTAAGCTGTAAGAGACACTGGTGTTGATCATGTTGCTAAGGTTTTCACTTGGAGATGGAGTTTTCATTAACTGAGAAGGAAAAGATTGTGCGAAAAGCAGGTTTAAGGATAGAGAAGAACAGTAGTTCAGTTCAAGTCATGTTGGGTTTATGTTAAGAAGGAAATTGGATAAGTTCAGAAATATATAATAGGTAATTTGATCTCAGAACTCAGAGGAGAAATCTGACTAGAGGTATAAATTTGAAATGTGCAAAAATACATAAACATAGCATGTAGATAAAGCCATGTGACTGATTGAGCTCATCAAGTAAATGGTTATAAACGTAAAAGAAAAGTCAAGAGGCAGAGCCCTGGGAAATTGGAATGCTAAGGAAATAAAGAGAAACTATTAAAGAAGCCTGTGTAGAAGACATTGAAGTAGGAGGATAATCAGGAGAGAAATGGAATGGTCTAATAGCCATGTGAAGAAAATGTTTCACAGAGAAGGTAGTGATAAACTATTCATAGTTATTTAAATGGAATGCTAAATTTTCCAAAAATGTTACAGTATAACCATGTTCTCAGGTAGTTAAAGATTTCTTTGGATAGTGAAAGGCAATATACAGGCTTTGAGTAACGGTAGACTACATAATTTGGGCCAACCATCCGCTTGAAAAAGTATGTATGTAGCACATATGTTTAAAGGCACTAGGTACCTAATACAATAGTGGAGAAATACAGGCCAGGAATGGACATGGTAGAAGTCCAATGCTGTGAGACTAGCAGTTGATGCCCCTTTGCCCTGTGTTTTTACTTAAAAATTTTTAATTTTGATTTTAATTTTTTAGTGAAGTATAGTTGATTTACAATGTTTCATGTCTACAGCAAAGTGATTCAAATTTATATATATATGTCTGTGAGTATTTTTTAAAATTTTAGCCTTGTTTTTTAAATCTTTTTTTTTTTTTTGAGGTGCATGTGTAGGTTAGGAAGCTGAGCTAAAGTTTTAACATCATTGTTGGCTAAGGCAGCAGAAATTTGTGTCCAGAACACAACGGAAGGGAACCCTTGGTTAACCCATTTGATCAAATAATCTTAATTATTGAAATCGGACAAAGTGCAGATCTGCTGTTCTTCAAACACAGGGCAGATGGAAAGGTAAGTTTCTCAAAGATTAATATGATATATTGTACCTCAAATTATTCTTGAAATTTTCATGGATATTTAGTGCTCAATAAAAAATAACCAGCCAGAGGCAAATTAAAAACATGACCAAAAGCAAAGAAAATTATAGAGAAGGAAAATACATTCACAGAAGCTCTAGATAATGGAGTCATCATACTTATGTATAAAATAACTATATTTTATATTTTAGAAATATAAAAAATTAAATATGTGACAGAAAACTATTCGAGAAACAGCCTAAATGTCCATCAACAGATAACTGGATAAAGAAGATATGGTGTATATATACATAGGAATGTTACTCAGCCATAAAAAAAGAATGAAATAATGTCATTTGCAACAACATGCATGGACCTAAAGATTATCATATTAAGTGAAGAAAGTAAGACAAAGAAAGACAGATTTCATATATCACTTACATGTGGAATCTAAAACAAAATGTTATAAATGAACTTACAACTCACAGACATAGAAAACAAACTGATTACCAAAGGGGAAATGAGGGAGGGATAAATTAGAAGTTTGTGATTAACACATATAAAATAGATATATAACAAGGACTTACTGTATAGCACAGGGACCTATATTCAATACCTTGCAATAACCTATAGTGGAAAAGAATCTGAGAAAGAATATATATATATTCATATATATATATGAACATACATAACTGAATCACTTTGCTGTACACTTGAAACTAACACAACATTGTAAATCAACTATATATTCATGAAAAAAAGGAACTAGGAATTTCCACAGCTAAAATGCATAGTAACCAAAATTAAAAATGCAGTGGATGGATTTAATACCCAAAAGCAAAGAAATAATGATTAATAGGAAGAGAGAGAAAGAGAAGGGAGGGAGAGAGTAATTGCAAGATAAAGTCTATAACTAAAAAATATAGATGAAAAGCATAATATACCAAAAGTACAAAGAAGTAGAGAAGAGAAGGATTAGAAAGTAATGACAAAGAAATACAATGACAAGAATAAAATAATCCTGAAGATTTTTTTTTTTTTAAATTCTAGTTAAGTTGATAAATCTCTGGCAAGTTTCCTCAGGAAAACAGGATAAAGAACAATTAACTAAAAGCAGAAATAAACCTACCATCTACAAGAATTAGCAAAAAAGAACAAAAAAAGAACAAAGTCAGAAGGAAGTAATAAAGATGAGAGAGGAAATAAATAAAATAGAGTCAAAGTAAATAGAAAAGATTAATGAAACCAAGAGCTGTTTTTTTGAAAAGAGAAACAAAATTGATAAGCCTTAACCAGATTCATCAAGAAAAAGAGGATCCAAATAAGGAAAATAAGAAATGAAAGAGGAGGAATAACAAATTTTACCTCAGAGATACAAGAAAAAAAAAATCATGAGAGAATACTACAAACAGTTACATGGCAACAAATTGGACAACCTAGAAGAAATTAATAAATTTCTAGAAATATGCAATTTTTCAAGACTGAGTCAGGAATAGACTTCTGAACAGACTGATCACTAGTAGTGAAACTGAATTTTTCATCAAAAATCTCCCAGCAAGCAAAAGTGCAGGACTGAGCCGCTTCACAGGTGATTTCTACCAAACATATAAAGAATTAATACCTGTCCTTCTTAAACTCTTCTAAGCAATTGAAGAGGAGGAAACACTCCAAATTCATTCTATGAGGCCAACATTACCCTGATACCAAAACCAGAAAAAACATTACAAAAAATAGTCTTTTTTATTTAAAGTCAGTTGATTGTAAATGTTAACCACATTGAAAAAATACAAGATTAGTGCTTGATTAAATTTCTAGGGCAATAGTTTAATCAAATTGACACTTAAAGTAACCATCACAGTAGAGGAATTCATAAAGTATATCATTCCAATTACATAGTATCATTCCCATTTATGTATAAGAAAACTGAGAATAATATATTTTTATATAAAATCCCTAATTTCACTAAACTTATTTGTGGCTGAGCTAAGATTTTCATTCAGGTCTAGGAGTCTCTCAAATTCAAAGCCTTAACCAGTGTATTATAAAACTAAGACCACAAAAAATATTTTTAAAACTATATTTGAAACACATCAGTATTTCTTTTAGTTTTATATTTGTCTCCCTTTTCCATGTGTGAGAGAGATTGAATAACAAATAGTTGGACATAGTCAGAATTCCACTATGAAGAACTAACTCTTCTGGTCATAAGCAGGTAAAGGAAATAATTATAGTGCTATTAACATTTTTCCTTTAAAGTATGAAATACAAATATTTGATCTAAATTTTCTTTGATTAATTCTTAATATTTAGTGCCAATTGCATTTTAAGCTGCTAAATGTCAAGTCACTTGAGACATGAGATGACAAAAAGGTGTTTTACTTTATTTGTAAAAAGGGTTGAAGAGCACATTTTTCATATTCTTTTTCACAAAGTAAACAACTTCTGATTTATTTCAGCTTTTCATATAAAATACTGCATTATCATATTGTGAGTAGTAAGGTCACTCATGACATGCTTCTGCAAAGTGTTTTATTCTTAGCATTAAAGAAGAAACTAGTAAAAGGTCATGCTTGTTGACTTCATTTGTATTCAAGTTGTCTAAGTCATAAACATTCCACCTTAAAAGCTTTCATATTCCGTGAACTGTTCAGTTACATTATTTCCCTATCAATCTGTCACATTTGTATTATGTCAATTATGCATTTTTCCCTCAATTCATATTTGGCAATCCTTTTCAAACATGAATTAAAAATAAAAAATAAAAATAATTTCAAAATTCATTTCACCCCTTTTAAAATTTTTAAATGGCAAGGTGGATTACTTAAGCTTTGTATTATTTGATAGAATAATTAAATTTTAACAGTATTATGAAAGTTTATTTGAGCAATGATCTGTAGGTGAAGTAAATTCTTAATGTTACATAAAAAGCCAATAATGTTTTCAGTCTTTAAAAATACATTATTAAACAAATGTTATTTTTGTATATTATTTATCATAATATAAATATTACGTGAATTAGGTTGAGAATTAGGAAAAAAATGCAAAAGGAATAAGTCAGATTTCATCCAGGAGCATGATTTCCTCATGATCTATCTTCAATATTAGAAAAAAGAAATGTTAAAAGTAAAAGAATAAGAAGACTTCAAAAATGATAAAGCTAATTTAGTAATACCAACATCCTATAAGTAGAATTTCAGACAAAAAACATTACTGAAGTTAAAGAGGGACATTTCATAATATAGCACCAAGTTAAACTTCCTTATGTAATAACACCAAATGTATATGCATTAACATGGTTTAAAATATATAAAGTAAAACTGACAGAAATAAAAGGACAAAAATATAAATTCATAGTCATATTTGGAAACTTAAAGTAAATTTCTCTTAGTAAGTGATAGGCCATGTAGACTAAAAAAAAAACAAAAACAAATTGAACAACATGAAAAACAAACTTGAACAAAATGACAGATAAAGCACATCAACACCTCCGCAATGAAAAGTATTTTCAAATGCACTTGAGACACTTACCAAAATGAGTCATGTACTGGTCAATAAAAGCAAGGCTTAACAAATTTCAAAAGCTAGAATAAAATATAAAAAAAAAAAATGCTCTTTGACAACAATGAGACTAAGCTAGAATTAAATAATAGAAAATCCATTAAGCAAGCAAGCAATATGCTTCTAAATAACCCATAGGTTAAAGGAGAAATAAAACAAAATTTGAAAGTATTCCAAAATGAAGAAAATGGAAATATGAAAAATAACTGTTGTGGGGGAGCTAAAGCAGTGCTTTAATTTATACTCTAAAAATACATGTTTCTAACATACATACATACAAGTAGAAGAAAGGAAATAATTGAGAGAAAACCAGAAATCAAAATTAAAAAATATGCAGAGAGATCAGCAAACCAAAATGTAAATCCTTTGAAAATTAAATAAAATTGTTAGTCCTTTAGTAAGTCTTATGAATAAAAGAAAGGAATATAAATTGCCAATACTGAGAATTTAAAAAGTAATTACCACCATATATTTTTGTTATTAGAATAATAAAATATATTATGTATAACTAACAATAAACACAAAAATTTTGATGAATGGGCATATTTCTTAAAAATATATAACTTGACAAATGCAAGAAAGTAGTAAACAATGTGTGGTCCTCTAGTTATTAAAGACACTAAAAAATGTAAATAAATAGGACATGGTATTCAGTGATAAATTATTTGAAATACTTAAGTAATAATATCATCAAAACAAACTTACAAAGAATGTCTTTCTTACTCATTTTGTGATACCAATAAACCATCCCGAAGCCAACAAACAAGACAATAGCATTTGAAAAAATAGTTAAATAAAGGCCAGCCATCCAGTAATATGAGAGAAACAGGTCGCAGACCAAATAAATTTGCTCTAACTCTTCCCACAGAAAAACACACTAGATTTTCCATGTTAGTGAATTGATTTTTATATTGGTTCTAGGGAAATCAATTTATATCCCCTGCATTATGGATAGAGACTTTTTGTTTCTTCCCAATATTTTTATTTAGATAAATAATTACATCTACTACATAATCTTGTTTTGCAGCACCTTTTTGCTCACTTGAACCTAAATCAAGATTACTTCATAGATGCTTTATATTTTGCTTCATTCCCATTGTCAAAATTGTAGAAATAGCTAATTCCAGATATCATTATTTAAAGTACAGATTTCACTGATGAAAAAAAATTCTTTGCTTGATCAAACTTTCAGACTCTTGAACCTTCTAGGCTCATCTGTGCCGTTCCTTGTAAAATCCAGTTTTAGTAGAAATTTTTCTCTCAATTTAGCAAGAACCCTCTACAGTATCTGATCATCCTTGATATCTGATCTGGCTACTAAAACTAGTTGCATTGAACGTAGGAGTGATGATATCTCTTTGAGATTTTGATTTCAATTATTTTCTATAAACACTCAAAAGTGGAATTGCTAGACCATATCATAGTTCTATTTTTAATTTTTTTAAGAACATCCATACTATTTTCCATAGCAGTTGTACCATTTTGAATTCCAACCACTAGAGTACAAGAGTTCTAATTTCTCTACAACCTTTGTAACACTTGTCTTTTGTTTTTTGATAATAGCTGTCCTAAGAGGTGTGAGATAATACCTCACTGTGGTTTTGATTTGCATTTGCTAATGATTAGAGATGTTGAGAGTCTTTTCACATATCTGTTGGCCATTTGTCTGTATTCTTTAGAAAAATGTCTTTTCAAGTCTTTAACCCATATTTGAATTGGGCTATTAATTTTTTATGTTTTTGTTGTTGTTATTGTTACTGAGTTATAGCAATTCCTTATATATTTTGGAAATTAACCCCTTATCAGATACATGGTTTGCAAATATTTTTTTTTCCAATTTCTTTATATACTGTTGATTATTTCCTTTACTGTGCAGAAGATTTTTAGTTTAATTTAGTCCCCCTTGTTTATTTGTTGTTGTTGCCTTTGCTTTTGAAGTTATATCCATGAAGTCATTGCCAAGACCTATCTCAAGAAGATTTTTCTCTACGTTTTCTTATAGAAGTTTTATGACTTTAGTTCTTACATTTAAGTTTTTAATCCTTTCTGAGTTTGCTTTTGTGTATAAGGGTCTAATTTCACTTTTTTGCATTTAGAAATCTAATTTTCCCAGCACTATTTGTTAAAGAGACTATCCTTTTGTGTGTGTGTGTGTGTTTGTGTGTTTGTAGTCTTGGTACTCCTGTTGAAGATTGGATGACCATACATATATGGATTTAAGTCTAGGCTCTCTATTCTGTTCCATTGGTCTATTTATCTTGATGCCAAAACAACTGAAATATTTACTGTGAAATATAAATATATCTGTGACTTATTTTTGTGTGCATCAGCAAATTAAGAGCAGGAACATGATGTGTGTGTGGGGTGGGGTGAGAGAGAGATGTGTTACCACTGAAATCTGACAATTTCATTTCCATGTTTAGCATAACGTCCCCTTATACCTTTCTGTATAATGTTAGGACAGTTCATTTTCATTGAGTCTCTCCCATGAATTATCAGAAGTTTTGACTAATATCAGGCAAGTTGCCAGAAATCCATACAGATTCATAATGCACAGTGGTTACCTGATACTTGAGTAACTGTGCCAAACCCAAAACTGGGAATGAGAGGCTCTTTTTTGATTAAAATAAATTTGGAAAATAGAAACCTCTAATGGATGATCATTTAACTCAGGAGATACCAGAGGGATTGGACAAGAAGCTTTAGCAATCCAGCCACCACCATCTCTTAGGTCAAAGATTTCAGTAAGTACTTTGTTGGTAAATGTTCACCATTTCCCAAGAGCCAATAAAATTTTCTTTACTCATTTTATTTACATTTATATTTTATTTATCCAAATGCGGTTAGCACTTACTGTGCTAGATGCTCTGTTTTAAAAGCTTTACAAATATTAAATTATTTAGTTTGTTTATTCATTATAACGTTATGAAATAGTTACAATTATTATCCCTATTTTACAGAAAAGAAATCTGAAGCACAGAAAAGTTAACCACATGGCTGGAGATCACAGAGCTGGTAAGTGACAAAACAAGGATTCAACCTAAGTGCTTTAAAACTGGATTCCATATTATGGACAGTTTTACCTTCCAAAATCCTAACTCTCTTCAAACTTCCAGTAGCTTCTCAATACTTACCATAAAACTTCACCTTCTCTAGCACGGTCCTCTAAGTCTTTCGTATATATGCTTTAACTACTACTTATGTCTCATCTCTAATTATTTCACTCCTTATTTCTATGTCATAATGATGCCTCATCTTTTATATATATGCAATTTTTATTGATTACAATATTTTAAATCAATTATTTGCTTGAATCATACTAAGTATTACTTTGATATTGAACTTGAAGTGTTTAAACTTCCTTTTTAGTTTTATGTACATCTGGCTCTCACATGTCCAACTTATTTCTGACATATTATTAATGTTTATCCTGACACCCTCTCATTTTCGTATGCCATGAAACTGAATTGTTTGTATCACTCTGACTTATAATCCTGATTTTAGCCTGTGCTTGTGTCCTGTTGATGCTCAGTTTCTCTTTTCAGAGCATAATATTCTCATCAAGCCTCTAGTTTTCCTGTTAGCTTTGTCCCAGAATAACACAGTTATTTTCTTAGAAGTGCAGAAATTAAATGAGAAACTGTAATAAAACTGTACCATCATTGGACTATAGGAATTAAAATGGTGTCATGGAGTAAATATTTGTTTATCCCGTTGCTAATCATTATTTATAATCACTCAGCAATAATGAAATAATCCCAGAAATGTCATTTATTCCTATTAGGGATTGTTGTTTTCTCATGATCACTTTTTAATTGTTTGTTTTGAAAGCAATATTGTACAAATTTCAACTTTTGCTAAGCAACACTCAAAGTAATTATTAAAACTCTACTATGTTTCATTAGAAGGAAAGTGTGCATTTTCAATATAAATTTTCAAATATGAATTAGAAATAGCCTGAAAATTATTTATAAATGAATATTGATTAATAATGTATGATAAATATTTTTCTACTGATAATATTATGCTAACAGAAGATGCTGTTTTGCAGGTATTATTTTTATGATTTGCATTTTAATGAAACCTTTTTTCTTACATGTATAGACCTTTTTCAGAAAGCCATTTGTTTTATTGTTTCATATGTTTTATTCGTACATTAATTGCAGGGAACCAAGCATATTTAATGTCTATTATTTTACTTATCAAGATATAGTACTCTAAATTTGGACTTTTCTATTTTATTTTGATGACATGGGTAGCAGAGGAGCTTTTAATCATGTACAGTGTGATCTTGAAGAGGTCAATAAGAAAGACTCTTAAAGCTGTTTTTGCACATTGGAGTTGTAAACTTGAGTGAAAATCAGTACTAAGAGGTGAACTAGCATACAATATTTAATAAATTTTAACCAGCATACATAGCATACTCCTTTTGCCAGTGATTTTTCATACATGTATACATAATGCAGACTTCATAAGTATTATATATTAACTCACACAAATTCAAACCTTGACAACTGTATGTATGTCAAATATTTAATTTTGGATTTTTCTTTCTAAGAGAAGACTAAGAAAACTAGAGTAAATTGGAGAAATGAAACAACCATACTGCTTTAAACTGAATTGTTTGTGTCTCCACAAAATTCTTATGTTGGAATCCTAACCATCAGGGTATTAGAAAGTGGGATATTTAGTAGGCTATTAGGTATCAAGGGTAGAGTCCTTATAAATGAGTTTTGTGCTTTTGCAAAAGAGGCCCCAGAGAGATCTTTCATCCCTTCCACCAGGTGAGAACACGGTGAAAAAATAGTCATCTGTGAACTAGGAGCTGGGCTCTCACCAGACGATGAATATGTCAGTACCTTAATCTTGGACTTCCCAGCCTTCAGGACTGTCAGAAATAAGTACTTAATGTTTATAAGCCACCTAGCCTGTGGTATTTTGTTATTGCAGCGTGAATGGACTAAGACATACAAATAATTCAAGCTTCTTTCAAATGCTTTAAAAAAAATCTAAGTATTCCAATCTAAAATTTCCTTAAAAGTAACTCTGTGGGAAAAAATGATAAGGCATAACAATTCTAATGTAACATTTTTTTTTACTTCATTAGATGTAAAAATGACATGTAAGAAAGTAAATTTATGTATTTAGACAGGCATTGCAGCCTAATAGTTATGAACTACATTTACCATAAATTCCATTCAGATTTTAAAATGTGATCCATTTGATAGGTTTCACTTGGCAGAGTCTTGAAAGTATTATATATATATATATATTCAACATTTAAAAGATAAATGCTTAATCTTTCAGATTTGGAATGATTGACATAAAATATTGCTGTCTCAAGTTTCAAAAACAGAATTCAACACATTTTGATTATATTAAAAATCAACCTAACAATATACTCAAACAGTGGTGTAATGTTTGGGAAGAAAAAGCAAAACTAAGCAACCAAAATATTAACAACAAAGACTAGTGCAACAGGATTTTAGTTTTAAATTTGTCTTTGTTAGCTTGGAATAATATGTGATAGACATCACTATTTTCTAAAGAGAAGTGCCAGACCCATTCATGAAAGATGTACAAAAACTAAATCAAAAATATCCTGATAATGGCTTCCTGATTACCCATTTCCAGCCTAAGTATGAGGAAAAAATAGAAAAGAACAAGTCCAGGGTCTGTGATGTGCTGGCTTAGTGGATTATCACTACCTGTCCCTTTTCTTCTCTCCAGAGATCTTTCTGCCCCACTTTAAACAAAGTTGGTTGGGAGAAGGAAGTATCTTCATAAAGAGAAAACTAGTGTCTTTCCTCCTGGTTGTATATTTACTGAGTGAGCAATAGAAAATTATATAACCACTTCTGTGTACCAGAAAGAGAACTAGTAAGAGATTTTTTTTTTTTTGAGAAGTCACCATCTGTTTTCTGAAATAGGATGTCATGTATTACAACAAACTAAAAATAAACTGGAGAATTTTGAGAGTAATAGACTTGAGAATTTTGAGTGGCCAGCTGGAACTTCCTGAGATAGTTGGAATAAAGAAATAAAAGCATTAGAGAAGTCTGTTCCACATGTAATTTTCATGTCAGGAAATCAAGAATTTCCAGTGGGAAATGTGTATTTAGAAAAGGAGCTGGATGTTCGCTATCTTGATGGGGACCCAACCAAGGTGGCCTGGTTGGGACAGAGTAACTGCAGCAGTAAGGGGTTACAGTGTGTCACTGTGTGGGGACAGGCAAGAGTGAGGAGGTTCAAAGAGGTTCACCAGGAAGTGCATCACAGAATTTGAAAGCTGAGCAGTTCAGAGGGTCCTGTGTGGCCAATGAATGACCCACATATCAGCTCCCCACAAGTGACCGAAGAGGAGGGCATCTGATGCCAGGCAGCATATGACTATGGAAAAATAGAAAAAAAGCATTTAGTAAAAAGCCAATAGTCACAATACATATAGTTATACATATACATATATACACAATGTGTATCTTCCCTGAATTCAGCCCACTCAAAAAAATTACACCAGACTTTAATCTGAAGCACTCAGAGAGAGATTTTCAGGTGGGAATAAATACATCTCTAGTAGTAGTTTATAAGATGCACTCAGTGCTTCCTCATATACCTCCATTGACTTGGGACATTTTTCATGGTTTGGAAAATAATCTGGGGTAGTTATACTTAAATGAATAATACTAGGAAAATAACTGGATTTAAATTAAATTCTCTCACCAGTTGCATACATCATACATTTTTCGCTTCTATACACTAATGTAATAGAAATCTAGATCTGTGAAAGTGTAAAAGAATCAAATTACTTTGGCTCTTGTAACATGTTTTAATTTTATTTCCTGTAAAATTGTCTTCATTATGCATATAATCATGAAAAAGTGTACCAACCCATTCAGTATATTCTGGGCCGTTCATATGGATGCATAATTAATGGATTCAAAATGTTTTTAATTTGGGGAGATTTTATTGAGTATGTCATAAAATCCTTCCAAATTAAAAATCTGACTATTTGGCAGAAAATGTCCAAACACTCTTGCACAAACAAAATAATATACATGCATATAGTTTTAAATGTACTCGTATGTATAAATACTGAATGATCTGTATTAAATCTCTTGGCACCCATTTGTCAAAATCCCACTGAATAATCATCCCCTGCTGTGTGTATGATATGTGTGTGGCTTTTTATTTACAAGCATAATGACATGCACAGGAAGAAGCTAAAGTACTTCAGCAGGCTATTTAGTTTGCTATCTGTGAAACTCATTTTAGTTAAAATTGTACTATTATTATAATCATGGATATGTAAGAATTCTTTTTCCCATAAAGGAAAGTGGGAATAGAAATTGAATTTCTTCTGCTGAATCTTGTCATTTCACAGTGTGATTTCTTACTAGGTTTGCAGCATCCATCGTTTCTTCTTTCCTTAACATAGGGTGAGTGCACTACAGTAATACTGTGTTTAAAGCCAGACTCATGATATGGTGGCTGTGGCTGAAATACCCATTTAATCCAACAGATTTGAATACAGTTTATAAATCAGTGTAGTGAACGAATAAACTGTTGTAGTGTGAGATTACTTGTCACAGTAGTTTATATTAAGGGAAACATCACTTTAAACTAACTCTTCACCATCTGTTGTGTACTCTAATTTAAAAAGATCATAATTTACAATTGCAAAAGTAGGTAAGAAACAAATGATTAAAATGCATATTATGTGCTATATTCACCTGAACATACATCTGTTCTGTTTATCTCTGTAATATTAGATACTAATTGGGAGACAAGCTCCTCTCCTCACATAGGAGGATAGATTTGGGGAGGGATGAAAGTAGGAATTATTACTTTTAGTACTGTTTAAAGCTTTTATTGAGATATAGTTGGTGTACAACATAAATTACTGGTATACAACATAATTTTTAAAGGTTATACTCCATTTATAGTTATTATAAAATATTAGCTACATTCCTTGTGTTGTACAATATATCCTTATAACTTATTTATTTTATATATAATAGTATGTACCTCTTAATCCTCTACCCTTACCTTGCTCCTCCCCACCCCTTCTAACTGGTGACCACTAGTTCTCTGTATCTGTGGATCTATTTCCTTTTTATCATATTCACTAGTCTGTTTTATTTTTTATATTTCATACATAAATTATACAGTATTTCTCTTTTTCTGTCTGACTTATTTCATTTGGCATAACACCCTCCAAGTCATATTGCATTCTTTTTTAAGGCTGAGTAGTATTCCATTGTGTGTCCATGCATACGTATGTGTGGTATACATATATATACCATACACACACACACACACACATTCTTTATCCATTCATCTGTTGATGGAAGCTTATGTTGCTTCCATATCTTAGCAGTTGTCAATAATCCTGTTACAGACATTAGATTATATGTATCTTTTCAAATTATTGTTTTGGGGGGTGGGATATATACCCAGGATTGAAATTGATGGGTCATAAGTAGTAATTGTTTTTAAGATGATTTCCTTTTACAGAGTTTTACCACAAATTAAATTGGGGCCCAGTTAATAATAATTAATAATTATATATGATAATTATTATTACATTTAACAAAAATTCTCTATCATGAAGAGGTTGCCAAAATTACTCAAGTGAGACCATTATTTTAATTACATTGTATTTAGGTTGATCCAAATGAAATTTTGAACATTGAACCATTTTTTCCTACATAAAAACCAATTTCTTATGGTTTAATCTGTTAACTAGGAGGAAATTGAGTCAGTCTGAAATTTAGCAAATGACAGAAGCCTTTTACATTAGACAATAAAACAAGTAGGGGTTATTGCATAATCTAGTCATGATAGTTAAGTATTCATTTAGTTTTTAGATATTGAATAACTCCCAGATAACTTGATTTTGTAAAGATATATAGAGTTCCACTGTACTTTTATAATAATATATAATCTTCTACTTTCAGTCCTACTTTCTCCCTTTTATATAGACAGGATCATGGGGAATTGTATTACATTTTCAGATTATATTGCTAGTCAGTCATTACTTTCTCTCTCTTTCACACACACACACACACACAGACACATACACACACATACACACACATGTAAATATGTGGTTGCAGTAGGAAAGATCAGAACTCTGACCTTGACTTGGCTGAAACAAACGTTAGGAAGATTTTTAAGCAATAGAGTGAGAAGGAGAACAACACAGGTCATTTGTGTTTGCTAATTTGCTTTACCCAAAGGAAAAGTCAAATTTCTTTTTGTAACAAGGAGTAATTTTACATCTTGGAGCAAAGCATTAGTGAAGTTAGTTTTCTCACCTCACACAGAGACTGGTAGATGGAATCCTCTCTCCCTTGAAGATTACATTTCAAGGGGATACTCTCAGGTCCTTAAGAAAGACATTCCTAGATTGTTGTTCATAAAAAGGTTTACATATCTAAGGGATAGCGGAAGGATTTGCAATGATTTGTTTTCTAAAGTAAGTGCTGTAGGAAATAGAAAGTCAGGGGTCTAGAGTCAGAAAGAAGCTTTTCAAAAGTTTAGTCAAGCTGAGGGGAACCTTAAGTACATATTAGTCACTAGTTTAAAAAAAAAACTGCTAATTGTATACTAGACCTATATTTCAAACATGAATTTTGCAGAAAATATTGATCTACCTCTTCCATCTCCACATTTTTTAATGAATGGGGGGGCAAAAAACAACAAAACAAAACAAAACAACTTATTAAAACACATTTGAAGCATTTCCAGTTTCCACTCCAACATGCAAAGAACTTGTAAACCACCACTTTCCCCCTCACAACAGGAAAAAAAAGCTAAAGAAACTGAAAATAAACATTTCTTAGATTCTTCAGAGAATTGAGGTCACAGTATAAACTACCACCCTGAAAACTGGAAAGAAATGTGAATACAGAAACTATAGATCAGTTTACCTGAAGCTGAAGTCTCTGGGGCTGGAATACTTACAGAATAACTTAAGTAAACTCCTGTAAGCTGAGTGTGGATCAGTTTGAGGGTTGAAAACTCCTCAGGACCCAGTCTAAGCATCACCCCTCATAGACAGTTTTGTGGGTTTTACCTCTAGGAGCCCCACCAGATTCTTATGGTGAAGATCAAAGAAGAACCACCATGTACTTGGCCAAGGGGAAGGGAAAAGTCACCATTTTGACATATATTTAGAGACAGTGTGTTTTGAAAAAACCTCCAAACCTCCACAATAAATGCCTATCACCTAAAGACTTCACTAAAGTCTTATCTAACTCAGGGGAGAGAAAATTAACCAACTCCAGCCACCTCTAGTGTTCTTTCTCAATTAAGGGACCAAAACTGTTGTGAAGCTCTTGTGAAGCCATGATACAGGACCACAGGTCTGCTACAAGACTGAGATTTAATCATAGGATTATAGAAAGTGCTCCCTTCCCATACACCACAAACTTTGCTACCACATTAACAGGCCACTTAAGGTACTTAAACAAGTGAGAAGAAAATGTATTTTTACACAGTCATCTGCACATAAATGTTTATCACAGTCTTATTCATGATTATTCAAAACTGGAAACAACCAAGATGTCTTTCAATAGGTGAAAGGATAAACTATGTACATCCATAGTGGAATATTATTCAGTAATAAAAAAGAATGAGCTATCAAGTCACGATAAGACCTGGAAGAGCATTAAATGCATACTCTGGAGTGAAAGAAGTCAGTCTGAGAAGACTACAATAATGAATGTGTTTAACTTTATAGCATTATGGAAAAGGCAAAACTATAGAAACAGTAAAAAGATGAGTGGTTGCCAGGTGTTTTCTGGAAGGAAGGAATTGTAGGAGAGGAAAAATACTTTTCCCTTTATCCTTCTAGGTTCTTGGCTGAGACAGTCTCTGTAGTAAAAGAGTAATAGGCGAAAACAAACAGAAATTCAGTAACATGTATATACCTCCTGCATACGTGGGATTTACCCACAAAAACTGAAGAACTCTCCCAAATGTCCCAAGTCACCACACTGAATACCATCTCAAGTGAAAGACAAACGAAGATGTTAGGGGTGAGGGGAAGCCAGTTATAAGAGGTTACTAGGAAAATCACAATAAACAAAGGTAAGGGTATTTTGCAAATTTAAGTAGTTGGCTTCTCTACTGATAAGAGTTTCTAGAGATTTATAGTCACCCTTCTCTTCCTGGTACAGAAAATGAGAAAGTCTTATAAATGGAGATTTCCTTACAATGTAAATATCTCTTACAAAAGGGAAATTCTACTCAGTTTTCAGAGCTCCTATGTCTGCTGTTTCTTAAAAATAACCAGTTCAAAATATTCAGTATGCCAAAAGTGCCGTTTTTTGGAGTGGTATAATTTGCTCCCCTTTGGAAAGGATGAGCAGGTGAAGCACAGGGAATTTTTAAGATGTGAAACTATTCTGTGTGAAACTGTAACTGTAGATACATGGCAGTTTGCCAAAACTCATAGAACTATAAACACAATGAGTGAAACTTTAATGTAAATTATGTATAATATTTAATAATGTATTTTAATGTAATTAAATGTAAATTATGGATTATACTTAATAATAATGTATCAATATTGATTCTTTATTTCTAACAACTATATAACACTAATGCAAGATGTTAATAGGGGAAACTGTGGATGTGGGAGTTGGATATGTGGAATTTTGTATTCCATCTGGTCAATTATGTAAGTCTAGAAATGTACTAAAATATAAAATTTATTAATTATAAAATATAGAAATACAAGAGGATTTGCTAAATAATTTATTTGAATGAAACCCCTTCTGTCTTATGAGAGAGTTGTAATTTACCTTGAGAATACATGACATTTGCTTTTGAAAATACTTTGATAATTGTTTTTGACTATAAAATATAAGGCTTGTAGGGCACAGCTTTCAAGGGAGCAGTATAACAAAGAGATGGCTAAAATGTTCTGTATATGAAAAGAACAGAATTTGGAATATAACAGAATATAAAATGGGTGATTCTGAGAGATAAACACCCAAGTGAATCTCTAAGATGACAGTTGAGAATGAAGAGGGCCTGAGGGGAAGGATTGGGGCGAGAGACTTACAATGTCCCAGTAGATAAAAGAATCATAAAAGCAGAGATAGTTAAATTATTTGCTACCTGATGCTGTAAAGAAACATATTCCATTCCCTCAATTATTCAGCCAAATCCAAGAACAAAAATACAGCCAACACCCGAGTTATACCAGAAATTATTTATCTTTATTAGTCTGTAGTTTATTTTATTCTATTATGACAAATCAGTGCTAATCCATTTAAGACACCAACACTGAAGAGAATCTGTTTTGCTCTGTGATTGCTTTATGGATATTGAAATATCTGTTATGACAAAGTTTTCAGTATTGTAAGTTTAATGTTTTGTAAGTAACAGCTTTTTTTCTTACATATGGTGACTTACATTTGTAAAAGCTACACACAGCTAAGTTTTGATACAATATGCAAGTTATTCTAGTCCACCACACTAACAATATTTCTGTTTTTTATTTTGGAGAAAAATCTAAATCTACTTTTATTAAATGACAAGTGCAAAACTCTGAGAATGTAATGAAATATTCTTGTTATTCCAGAGTTAACTGACTTGAAGATAAATATAGGTGGTTTGTTTTTCAAGCAAACTAGTGTTTTGCTTCACATGCCAGGTTCAAGAGTTACCCATGGTTAAATGAAACCAGTGAGCACTATGTGGGAAATTAACATTAATAACTTTATTTATTCACTCAAAACCTCAAGGTCATTTTTCTCCCCCCAAAACTGAATTTTTTCATTCTCATCTGTCATTTACACTCTATTTTCTTCTTATTTTAGACCCCCCAATCTTTAAAAAAATGGAACCAAGTAAGAAATGAAACTGCAGGCTTTTGGATTTTAAAAATAACAGCAGTTTCATTTATTTTTGTGTAGAGTGTACATTTCAGAGTAAAACATCCTAAAATATTTTCAGGTTCTGTAATTAGGTGACAGCTGGCTTGTGAAGTATCCAATGCCAATTAGCAGAAAAACTTTCATAAGAGAACAATTGTAATAAATCTTATAATTTTCAAAAGGAAAAAGTGAGGAACTTTTCTGTTCACATCAACTACAAGTTTATATTTTTAGGATACAAAGAAACTTCTTTCTCTGATTATGCTTGAATTTTTTAATGCCCATCATGTATGTATATACACGTGTCTGTATTAAAAACTCAAGCTTAATCTGGGAAAGAAGCTTCCTTATATCCTCTCTGTGTGTGCATTCATGTGTATGTGTTTATAAACCCCTTTTAGTTTAGAAATATATGCTCTGTGGCTAAGAGGTTCATTACCATGATGCAGTCTCTGTAGTATCTGTCTTGTAGATATGTAAAATGTAAATTATTTGCTCACTCTTTTCTCAAGATAATTAAAATTGTGAGGGTACATAAGTGACCATGGGGAAGAGAAACAAAGGTTAGTGTGTCTCTATCATAGGAATAGGGAGAGCAGTGATAGAAAATGTGACTGGGGAGATTGTCAGAACTTTCCAGGTTGTCTAAAGGTTAGGGATTTTTTGTTTTCTGAATATAACTGAAAAGCCTACTAAAAGATTATTGAAATTTCTAATGCTTGGACTTTGAAGGAGTTGTGAATTTTCTATGTATTGATACTTTGACAGGAAACTGGGCATGAGGCCACAGTGTTCAGAAGGGATGACTCAGAGAATATTTTCTGGGGTCCTAGGAGTAATTACTGATGCCCAAGGAGTGGTAAAAGAAGTAACGGTACTCCACAACTGAATTAGGCACAGGTTTTTATTTTTAACTCATCAGTAGAATTGTTAGAGATATCTATATATCAATCATTTCAATTTTAAAGTAATTACTCTATGTCTCAGAGTTCTAATTGGCTATGAAGCGGTCTCTTTGCACCCTTCCCTTTGTCTGTTTTTAGTTTATGTAATTTCCTCATTTTCCCCCTGAATAGTAGAAATTTACAACTGAGGGACTTTATACTAAAATTAGGATAGAAAAACAGAGCTTGTAAAACAGAAGGAATATTGACTCAGATGTCATAGAACTTATAACAGTGGGTCCATAACAAGTGTTTCAACATTGGTAAATTAGATAACTTGATTTGAGGGGAAGAAATAAGCAATTGCAGGTTGATTGGCAGGTATTAGTCTCTAAAGAATACCATCTACCATGCAAATTCTTATAGATCATATTTAAGGTTTAGGTATAGGAATATTCTTATAGAATGTTCAAGCTGTAGATAGTTTATATTTATTACTTTACATTTCTTAAGGTCAAGAGAGTACATTTTCTTTTAAGTTTTGAATATTGGGTTTAACTTTTTAAAACCAGTGGGTTTAAAAACACAGATAATATATGATATGCTTCGTTATCTTAAAATCGATTAAGTGCTGATTGACCAAAGGAGTGGGTCAGAGGCAGGAAAGGATCTAGTAATGATGTGGTAGGCAGCCTCTGAAATGGCCCCTGGTGATTTCCACTTCCTGATATTTACCGCTTTGTGTGAATCTCCTCTTCTGGACTGTGGACTAGACCTGATTATTGATACAACAAATACAACACAACAAAAATATGTCACATTAGAGATTGGGTTATAAAATCTGTGTCTTTTTTCTTACCCTCTCTCACGATCTTTCTTGCTTTGAAGGGAAGCTGTACTATGGGCTGCTCTCCTGGGAGACCCATGAGGCAAGGAACAGATGACTCTTGCCAAGAGTCAGCAAGAACCTGAGGCCTTCAAAAATACTCTTAGAAGTGGATCTTCCCCCAAGTCAAATCTTGACATGACCACAGCCCTTAATTGCAGCCCAGAGACAGAGGACTCAGTTCAGCTACTACTGAATTTCTAACCCACAGACACGTTAAGGTATTTTGCTGCTTTAAGTTGCTACATTTTGTTTATACAGCAATATATAACTGTTACAATAGGGAAAAGCCCATTTGATTTCAAAATATATTTTGAATGATTATCTAAAAATAAGTATAATTAAAGAATGATATCACCTGCACTAGTTTTTTAAAAAGGGTAGCTATATCTGTATTAAGAGACATGGTTGTTTCCTTGGCTTCCTCTTTGTATCATTCAGAACAGAATTGTAGAGATACAGGTATAGATGTGTGTTTTTTCACTCGATTATGCCACTTGCACTGCAGGTTAGTGCAGAGTGGGTATTGGACACATGTTCATCATAGGAAGAAACCCAGATTATTAATGAAGCACCCATCAGTCTCAAACGTTGCTGATCAGCATGCCAGAAAGAAAATACCATTCTTGAGAGTCTTCTACTAGGAATTAAATATTTTGGCCCAGAAGTGGCATGTATCTGATAACAACATACTGATCATAAGTAGCACTGGTAACTGTACTCAGCCAGAAAGGAGACAGGATTTATAATCTTACCATACACCAGGGATGGATTACAACTGGAAGTACTTAGCACCAGTGTAATTGGCTACTACATTGTTAAAAGCTTCTTGATACTCTCCCATTGTAAGATTGATTGATTGATTGATTTTAAAGATATATCAGAAGAAATCTTCTAGGCCTATCTTGGAGTATTATAAAAATTCATTGAAATTAATTGAAAAGCTATGCATGGCACATTGAGTTGAAATATTTTTCACAGAATTTCTGGTGGTATTTCATACCAGAGTTGAGTAATTGATCTTTAAGGAATATAGCCTACTATACCTTCCAGCACATACCTCCTTTTTCTGTTGTTGTTGTTGGTTGGTTGGTTTTTGTTTGTTTGTTTGTTTGTTTGTTGTTCTCTTCTTTCTCTTAAGTAACTCCCAAGGTTGTTTGTGTTGGGCTTTGGACATGGGGAACACAGTGGGCATCTGCAAGCTAAGCCATCTTTCTTCTTTTTTTTCTCTTTATTCCATTTTATCTGTGCAGGTTTCCCCAGTACTCACTTCTTGTTTGTTTGTTTTTGTTGTATTTATTGATGATTCTCTGGAAATTACCATACTGTATTAATCTGGATATGTAACAAGGCACCTATCTATTTTGTTCTTAATTAATTCAACAATGTGTAGTGCCTTTCTATTTTAGCAGCATTTTTCTAGTGACAGAATATAACAATAAAAAACTTTCAAAATTTCCTGCCATCACAGTACACATCTTTATGAAGGAGATAGACAGTAAACTAACGAAAAGTAAAATATACAGTATGTTAGCTGGTTAAGAGTCCTGTGAAGAAAAAAAATAAACAATGAAGAGTGGAGCCAGTTTTAAAGGCTTTGCTAATATGCTGATATTTAATCAGAAAAGTACATAAGATGAGGCAATGAATGAGTCATGGATATAAGAAGAAAGAGCATTCAAGGATGAGAGGACAGCAAATGCAAAGACCCTGTGGTAACAGCATCCTTATTATATTGATATTGTAAAGAAGTTTGGATAGGGAAGAGTATGCCAGGAAGAGAATGGTAGTAATTAACCTATGACAGATAGTGTCCTGCTTATGTAGGGCATTTTATCTCACTGTATTTATCTTTATTTTACCATTACACAAAAACTCCTTAGAGGATATTGGGCAGTTTGATAGATATATTTAAAAAATATCAATGTGACTGTGAAGCAACAAGTATATATCAGACAGCACAGGGTAATATAGCCATTATTTTGTAATAACTTTAAAGGAAATATAATTTATAAACATATTGAATAACTATGCTGTGTGCCTGCAACTGACACATATTGTAAATCAACTATATTTCAATTGAAATAAATATCAATATGATGGTAATATTGAGAATAGGTAGTGGGGATATGATGGTAGCTTGAACACATGGATGGAAGCAATGGAAGTAGCATGATGTTATGTTACAGATTTATTTCAAAAGCAGATTTATTTTGAAAGGTTGGCTGTAGAGTGTGAGAAATAGGAAGAGTCAAGAGACTTCAACATTGTTTGTTTGCCCCACAGCAAAGAACTTAAACTGCAGAGGAAGAGACTGGAAGAGTAAGTTTGGATAAAAAGAGTGAGAATTTAGATTTTTGTATGTTAGGTAGAAGAGGCCAATTAAATATACAAGTGGAGAACTGAAAGCATAGATATATTTATATAAAACAAAGTGAAGAGTTACAGCTGGAGACCTTCTTTGGGGAAGTTGTCTGTGTGTAAATTATTTTTAAAGCCATTAAGACTGTATATCATTACTGAAGAGTGAATTGGGTGAAG
Source organism: Camelus bactrianus (assembly GCF_048773025.1). Lineage (NCBI taxonomy): Eukaryota > Metazoa > Chordata > Mammalia > Artiodactyla > Camelidae > Camelus > Camelus bactrianus. Next base: position 531,764 of record NC_133553.1, read on the forward strand.
TCAAGGAGACAAGAGGTCTAAAACTTAAAACCCCAGGGAATTCCAGCATTTGAAGATGAAGAGATATGAAGGAACTAGCAAAATGCACTGAGGGGCATGATTAATCAAATACAAATAAAATCAGAGTGAAATCTCCCCTAGACAGATTTTTAAAAAATCAGGTAGTCAGTTGTGTTAATTGCTGCTGACCAGGTAAGATGAAGACTGAGAATAGACAACTACATTTTACAATGTTGAGACCATTGGTAACTTAGACAAGGATGGTTAAGGTGAAGTTGTGAATTAAGAATCTGTTTCAAATGGCTGATGCAGGAGTGGGAAGAGAGGAGTTGGAAGGGGAGCAGAAAAAGTGATGTAGTAGCTAAATGAATATTGGATCCAGAGAAAAGAATTGAGGTGAAAAAAATTACACATATTTAGAGGGGCTGGAGAGATTCGTCAGTAAATGGAAAAAGCTAGTGTTTATTGCAAAAGTGAACATACTCTGTGGAGCAGTAACAGGAGAGAAGGGAGAAAATATTGTTGAAGTTGCAATGGAGAACAAGGGCGGTACTGTGAACATAGGGTTCCAAGGTTCACAGCTGAAAGTGGAAAAATGTGTGAAATTTGAACACAGATAAGAAGGTATGAAACATTCCTGTGAATTTGTAGGCTTGGAAAATATAGAATGGTGACTGGGCAGCACTTAGAACAAGTTAAAGTGTTTATCAGTTTTCAATGAGGGTAGTTGGCATGTTGTGGCATACATTTTTGTTTAGTGTAGGGTTTTGGTTTTATTACCTCAGTTCAGGTACTTATCCAAAGCAATAAACGTACAGGTGAAGAATAGGAAGAGGGTGGAGATTAAGTGGTTTTGAGGTTTTGCCAGGTAGTTGTGATGGAAGTAGACAGTGACATAGGAGGTGAGGATACAGTGAGGGGAATAATGTAACAATGGACTGTGGGATTCTCACTTGGATGGGAGGGAATTGAGGATATGGATCAGTTAAGCAATATTGAAAGGTTGATACAGTAAATGTACTCTTAGTCCCAGAGGGTCAAATGATTTTGGAGATAGGATACTATCAGGAGTAAGCGGTGAAGTTAAGTAGTGCTGGTTGAAGAGTGGGATGCTTGCAGTGAAGATCTAATTATGGGTATAGACATCTCTACTGTAGTCATCTAGTAAATGGTTGAAGCAGAATAGAGGGCAAGATCTATGGAGCAGGCAAGGTCAAGGTATTGAAATGGCATTTCCAAATGTGACAGCCAAAACAAAGAGGAGCTATATAATTTCTGTCTCTATTTTTTTTAACATTTTTTATTGGTTTATAATTATTTTACAATGTTGGGTCAAAATTCCAGTGTAGAGCACAATTTTTCAGTTATACATGTACATATATATATTCATTGTCACATTTTTTTCTCTGTGAGCTACCATAAGATCTTGTGTGTATTTCCCTGTGCTATACAGTATAATCTTGTTTATCTATACAATTTTGAAATCCCGTCTATCCCTTCCCACCCTCTGCCCCCTTGGCAACCACAAGTTTGTATTCTATGTCTATGAGTCTGTTTCTCTTTAGTATTTATGCTTTGTTTTTTGTTTTTTTTTTTTTTTAGTTTCCAAATATGAGCGATCTCATATGGTATTTTTCTTTCTCTTTCTGGCTTACTTCACTTAGGATGACATTCTCCAGGGGCATCCATGTTGCTGCAAATGGTGTTATGTTGTCAGTTTTTATGGCTGAGTAGTATTCTATTGTATAAATATACCACCTCTTCTTTATCCAGTCATCCATTGATGGACATTTAGGCTGTTTCCATGTCTTGGCTATTGTAAATGTGCTGCTATGAATATTGGGGTGCAGGTGTCATCCTGAAGTAGGGTTCCTTCTGGATATGTGCCCAGGAGAGGGATTCCTGGGCCATATGGTAAGTCTATTCCTCGTCTTTTGAGGAATCTCCATACTGTTTTCCACAGTGTCTGCATCAAACTGCATTCCCACCAACAGTGTAGGAGGGTTCCCCTTTCTCCACAGCCTCTCCAGCATTTGTCATTTGTGGATTTTTGAATGATGGCCATTCTGACTGGTGTGAGGTGATACCTCATTGTAGTTTTGATTTGCATTTCTCTGATAATTAGTGATATTGAGCATTTTTTCATGTGCTTTTTGATCATTTGTATGTCTTCCTTGGAGAATTGCTTGATTAGGTCTTCTGCCCATTTTTGGATTGGGTTGCTTATTTTTTTTCTTATTGAGTCATATGAGCTGCTTATGTATTCTGGAGATCAAGCCTTTGTTGGTTTCACTTGCAAAAATTTTCTCCCATTCCGTAGGTTGTCTTTTTGTTTTACTTATGGTTTCCAATGCTGTGCAGAAGCTTGTAAGTTTCATTAGGTCCCATTTGTTTATTCTTGCTTTTATTTCTATGCAACATACACAAAATAAACTCAAAATGGATCAAAGACTTAAACATAAGACAAGATACAATAAACGTCCTAGAAGAAAATATAGGCAAAACATTATCTAACATACATCTCAAAAATGTTCTCCTAGAACAGTCTACTCTGTCCCTAATTTTAAGATTTTGCTTAAAGGTACTGTACGGCATAATGACTGAGCAGGTTTTAAACTCAATGAATGGTGTGGGTTTGAGAGACTTGGATGAGCCACTTAATCCCTCTATATCTAATTTTTCTCATGTATAAAATTGAATTAAACATAATACTAAACTCTAGAGGATGAGGGTGTGAAGTGAAAAAGCTAATACTTTTGCTTAGCTATTCTGAAGCTTTCAGTAAATGTTAATTATTATTTGTAGCATTGTAATGATTTCCCTGAATGAGTTTGGTTCATATAGCAGACATTCTGAAAGGAAAAGATTTCTACACAATGTAGTAAAGCCTATTGGTACTACTTTAAGTTGTGAAATTCAAAGCCTTTCTAATGACCTTCAATATGCATGGAAATGTAAAAACTTCAGAAAGATTTCAATATTATTCTCTTTGGCAAAATTTGAACAAATTAATACTCTATAGATTTGTTGCTTTCTCCCATATGCCATAGGCACTCTTGGAACAAACTAAACAGGAAAAATGGGGAAAGTGGTTTAGGAGTAAAGAAGTTTAACTATAAAATAAGAGAAAAAAAAAGAGTCTGCAATGGGGATGGGACAGAAAATAAACTTAGTGTCCAGTTTGTAAGGATTCCTTCCATGATTTAGTGGTAAGAAATGACTAGCTGGAAGCACAGCAAGGTGAGTTCTGCATATTTTCTATTCTACTTTGCATAATAATATATAAAAATTCTACAATTGCTAAGTGTGTTATGCATTCTCTAGCATGACCTTAATTTTTCAAAACATAAATTGTCTTCAGAAAGATCAAAGTCTCTTCAGTTACGCTGAATAATTAGCACTAGCTTTAAAGTGTTTTTGCATCCTAAATTGCGTATTATCTGATAAGGGCTTCCAATTTCAGAAATCCATTGAAGCAGTCTCATTTGGTTAAATAAGTATTTATATTTTTATACAGTAAATTTGAATATATGTTACCTTGATATATAAATTATCAACATGTAAGAAATTTCTTTCTATAATATTTGCCTAGGAATCCTGAACTTAAGCTCGATTGACACCAAAGCCACAAGAGTTTTATTATTGCACTTTTTATTAATTGGAAAGTCTCAGTTGCTCCTAAAAATATATTTCATCTTCCCAAAGGGAGAAAAATGTAATAATGAGAGTTTCTCTCATAGAGAATCCCATGCCTCTAGCATATTTTATAATAAATCTCGAGACCATGAAAAGGAAGGATCTGATGAATTTTAATTATGATGAGCAGCAAAAAGATATGTATGATTCCTAAGGCAAAGAGTGTTCTAATCAAACTAAAATAATCATATTAAGTCTAATACCTAGGAAACCAGAAAGCATTCAACACAGTTTGAGGAGTACCAAGGTAAATTTTGACAGTACATCCACAAATGGTTTAATAAAAGATACAAGTAAATCAAGTTATAAAACTCTTCTAATGGAAAAGTGTAATCTGAATTAAGATACTTAAATTTATTGGCAAAAGTGAATATTGAAAATGCCCATTTCTTTGAGCAGCAAAAGAAAGTGAAATGCATGAACATCTCAACAAGTGTTGTATCTTTTAACACCCAGGGTAGCTGGAGTTATAAATCAATATGTGTATTAGTTATTTGAAAACATTTTTAGTTCCTGTGAACAGATAGATATGCTGATACTATTGTTCTCATTCCTGGAAGACTAAAACTAGACTCTTTACCTATGTAGTATTTTTACTTACTAAGAATAAAATCCTAAGTGTAACTCAACACAGGCTTGGCTAGAATGAACAGATGAAAGATATTTTCATCACAATATCATCAATATCATATAATCAGTAATCAAAGAATCACCTACTCTTCTCCCATATTACAATTTTTTCCTTCTTGTTTCAGTTTTATTGAGGTATAATTGGCATACAGTTCTGTGTAAGTTTCAGGTATACAGCATAATGATTTGATTATGTACAGCATGAAATGATTACCATAGTAGGTTTAGTGAACATCCAACATCTCATATAGACACAAAATTAAATATAAAAAATAAATTACTTCTGATGAGAATTCTTAAGATTTACTCTTCTAAAAACTTCACGTATAACATACAGCACTGTTAATTATATTTATCAACTTATACATGATATCCGTAGAACTTCCTTATCTTAGAGCTGGATGTTTGTATCTTTCTACTGTCTTCATCCATTGCCCTTCTCTCCACCCTTGCCTCTGGGAAGCACAAATCTGATCTCTTTTTCTATGACTTTGTCTTTGAAATGTAAATGACTTACAACACTATGTTAGTTCCCAATGCACAACATAGTTTTTGCTGTGTGTATGTATGTCAGAATGATCATCACAATAAGTCTAATTAACATTTGTCACTATAGACAGATGTTGCATAATTAATGACTGTATTCCCCACACTGTACAATTCATACCCATGATTCATTTAATTTGTAACTGGAAGTTTGTACTTCTTATTCTCACGTACCTATTTCTTTTCTCCCCACAACCCCCTCCCCTCTGGCAACCATCTGTTTGTTTTCTGCTTCTGTTTTCCTATATTTGTTCATTTGTTTTGTTTTTTAGATTCTGCATATAAGTAGAATATAATCATACGGTATTTGTCTTTCTCTGACTTACTTGACTAAAGATAATACACTCTAGGTTCATCCATGTTATGGCAATGGCTTCCTGTACTTGGATATCTGTTTCCTTCCCCAGGTTAGGGAAGTTTACAGCTATTATCTCTTCAAATAGTTCTCTGTTCCGTCTTTCTCTCTACTCCTTTTGGGACCCATATAATATGGATGTTACTATGTTTGATGTTGTCCAAGAGGTCTCAAGCTATCCTCATTTTTTAAAATACTTTTCTTTTCTTTTTTCTGTTCAGCTTGGGTAATTTCCACTCTGTGTTCCAAATCACTGATCTGTTCCTCTGAATCTTTTATTTCAGTTACTGTATTCTTCAGCTCTGCTTGGTTCTTCTTTATGTTTTCTGTTGTTGTTGACATTCTCACTGGGCTCATCCATTCATCCCTTGAGTTTGCTGAGCCTCTTGGTGATCATTGCCTTGAACTCTTTATGAGGTGTATTGCCTATCTCCACTTCATCTAGTTGTTTTTCTGAGATTTGTCTCTTTAATTTTTATTATTTAGAACGTACTCCCTTATTTCTTCATTTTGCCCAATCTTCTGTGATTATTTCTGTGTGTTAAGTAGGCTGGTCACATTTCCCAGTATCAGAGAAGTGACCTTATGTAGGAGATGTCCAGTGGGGCCCAGTAGCACACTCCCCTCTGGTCATCAGAGCCGTATTTCTAGGAGTGCCACCTGTATAGGCTGAATGTACTTTTCTGTTGGGACCAGGCTGACTACTTTGGGCTGGTAGGTGGGGCTGGGTCCAGGTCCCATTGGCTGTAAGGCTATGCCTTATGTGGTGGCTGTGGTAGGATGTGAGTTGAGGGTTTTCCTACTCTGCTGTCTTGGCCACCTTCCTGTAAAAGCCAACTTTCGTTTTGTTTTGTTTTTTTACTATATAAATAATCACTCTGAAAAATTTTGAAACAGAAATAACTCACAGAAGTAAACCAAGTAATATGATTAGAAATCAGACAAAAAATTCTGAATTTTCCATTTTTTCTTTTCATATGAACAGCATTTAAGGCAGAAAATAAATAGTCTTCAGTAACAATCAACACTGGCTAAAAGTCAGTAAGATGAAGAGCCAAACAATGGTAGTGAAAGTGTAAATTGTTTAAATTTTCTTTTCAACCATTTTAAAAATTTTTTAACTTTTTTCCCATTGATGAGGTAATAATAACTTTACATATTCCACTTCTCAAAATCTAGTTTGAGGAAATAATCATAGATGAGTATTTTGAAAATGTCATGATCCATTCTTTTTTGTTGGGAAAATAGAGGCACTTTAAATATCCATATTTTTATGTAACAGCACTGTCAAATAATTGATTATACATCCGTTTAATGATGTACTTTTTCTATCATTGAAAACCATTTATTATCAGTCTCTTTTACCTTTTCCCTAGCTAGCTGCATGTCTAATTTTTTCAGTTTCTTCTTGTCTCCATTAAATGTCATGTTAATAGAAAGACATTTCTTGACCACTGTTGGTATTAAAAAAAGTAACCCTTTCCAGTTATCTTCCCCCAGTGACCTTATCCCACTTTATTCCCTTTATAAAGTGAATGGAACTTAACATTACATATCAAGTTATTTTACTTTCTCTTGTTTATTTCCTATCTTCTCTAATAAAACGTGCCCTGCTTGAAAGTATACTCTTGGTTTTATTCAAAACTGTCACTCCGTGCCAGTAATTATGACTAATACCTGGTAGTTCAATAAATATGTATTTTGTGTGTGTATGGATGTAATAGAGTTCCTTATTAATGGACATCCTTCAGCTTACTTTGTGCTTAAAAAAAATCTGGTGAGCCTCTAAATATGTTTTAAAATATGAGAAATACTCAATTTGGAAGGTAATTTTAAGTGGTGAATAATCAAGAGAAATGACACAATTACATGTCATTCTTAGCACCTGTGTTCATATTTTCAAAGAAGCAAACAAAAAATTGCAATTTACAATTTAATATTCATTTCCCTAATTGATTATATACATAATTTAGTTTTAAATTATAGCTACAAATTTACTTTAAAATCCCAAATGTGTTTTTATCAACTAAAATTGAGGAAAATATGCTAAATGGCCTTATTGCATTCTAGTCTATGAACATGGCATCATATACTATATCTAGGGAATACTGAAAAACATAATATGACATTCCTTTTTTAACTCCTGGGAAAAGTATGAATGATCCAGTCTTTTTAATAGTCATGTTTCTCATTTACATTCAGGAAGTTGACTTTCTGGGTAATTCATTCATCTTATTTAAGTTTGGCTAATGTGAGTGATTCTTTCTGGATCTAGCCATCTTCAAGTATACTGAAAGAATCTTATCCTTTTTCAGATAAGGTACAACTGAGAAACTATTCTCAACAAGGGATAACTTCCAGTAACTAAATTTATATTTACATATACATAGTGATAAAAATTATAAAGGATTCTGAGCAGTACATAACAATACTAACTTATAGCCCATATATTTCAAGTAATATGCAGCTCAAATATTTGTGTAAGAATTACATTTTAAATTAAGAATTTGTGTTTTTTAAGCATTGCTTCAATGGTGCTTTTGCATTGAACTTGAGAAGGAAGTTATGGCTAATCAGTATATATACTGCTTTTTTCTCTGTGTGCGTGCATATTTGTTTCTTTTAAATATATTTACTTAATATATATAATTATATTAGAAAAATATTTGGAAAAAATGTTCCCCTAAACTATAGCTTTTCCCCCTATCAGCCCAAGAAATAGATGGATTTAATCACCCTTGAATACATAATTGTATCCCCTAAACAGAGCCACCTGAAACTAAGGTATATAACTGAGAATGAGTTGGCTAAGGCTGTGGGTATACTGTTCCTCTTTTTAATTCCTCTGAGGTCAGCAGATGTCATACTTACCCTTTTTATGAAATGTGATTTCTCAGAACAGTCCTGCAAATGATATGGGGTTAGTATTGTATAGTATAACTGATTTGCTTATAAATTTTCCTGTTGTATCCAAGGTGTATGCCAACTATGTGAGTTGTACAAACCTTGCTGTGGTCAGTATGGCAGAATTATTTCATTATGCAGTTAATAATGATAGAGTAAATCTGTAGGCCTCATAAAAACTATAAATATTTTGATAGATGTCATTCTCTTTTGTTCTTCAGATTAATGAGGTTTTTATTCATCTCTGTAAAAAGATCTATATACAAAAATGCCTTTAAAAAAAAACAGAAAAGTAAGTCATCAGTAATTACCTTAACTGCTTAAAGAAGACAGGCAGAATCAGGTTAGTTCTTTCATCAGTCTAAAAGATCTATTGCTAGGCTTAGAGTAAATTGTACTGTAAGCAGTAAGGGAACATCAGATTTATGTGGATAATTTATTGCTTGATCTCTCATACATTTTGTCATTTCTGTGAATATTTATAAATCCCTATTTATTTAACACTGAGATAAACTCTAAGGGGAAAACAGCATGTGTTTCAAATGGTACAGCGAATGTTTGTGGAGTCTGTGAGTCTGGATCCCTGGGTAATTACGTAGAGTTCTTGCACTGGATGTGAACTTTGAGTGAGATTGTCATGTAAGCCATTGAGATGAGTGTGAATTTGTTAGTACAGTATATCCTAGCTTCTTCTGAAAAATATGAACATTTCAAGGACAAATTGTATGACATCTACTCTTAAATGTGTATGAAAAGAGAGGTTACTGGTACAAGCAATCTTTCTCATGAGATAGTGAAGATTTTGTAATTGATCAAAAGTTTCTGTGATACATTGTAGTGTCTGAATAAGTTTGTGTAGCCTCCTTTTGTGAAGGACTTTCTGTTTTGGTTTCTGGGTCTAAAATACATCCTCATCTTTGGAAATCTACTTATTGAAACTTTTAATAATGCCATCTGTCTTCCTTTTCCATTGAAAAATGAAATCTATATTCAATTATACAAGATATTTTTCATTGTTTACCTGTGTCACTACCTATTTCCTATTACTTATGTACTTGAAAATGAATATAGATCTTATCTTAGGTCTATGGTGATCTCATGCTCAAATGAATTTCAGAAAGCTGGTGGTTATCCTTTTCCCTTCATTGATAAACTGATACTTTAAAAAAAATCACATCATATTAAAGAGTAATTCACTTTAACTTTTTGTTAACTCAAAGTTTTCATCCTCTCTTTTTTTTTCATCCTCTCTTTTTGTTAACTCAAAGTTTTCATCCTCTCTTTCTTATGTCCTGGTGCTATTTCTAAAATGTTTAGAATTGAGGATTTCTCTCTCTCTACTATTTCTGTAGAATAAACAACATTATACTGCAGGAATCTAAGATCTTATATCTCTTAAAATAATTCTATCTGAGCCATAATGCAATTTTTATGGACATATGCATTTAATGAATATATAATTATGTCATTTATCTCTCTCCACATGCATATATATATTTATTTGTTATAAAATTACATATATTTGTTTATAGATAGAGGTATATATATATATATATAGTATCTCTATTTCTGTTTTTATTCTCTGCTCTAACATTAAACACAGCACTGAATTCAAAACAAATAATTCATTGAAGTTGGTACATTACATTTTTATTTTTAAACTATGCTATAAAGGTATTTTAACTGAAGGCCACTGTTACCTCTCCATAAATCTCAACATTCTCCTGAAGTGAGATTCAGTTGTCTCTTTTGCCACTTGGCCTAATGGAGTATTTATTTAAGATGGCATGTGAAGTATTTCAGAGTTTTCCTTATGCTCCTTGAATCTGCCTATGCTTATTCATAATTACAAAGGCATTAGTGATCTTCTTCTAAAAATATAAGCCATATTGTGTCTCTCCTTTGCTCAAAGCATTCCAAGAGCATCACATCATCCTTGGAATCAAATCTGAAATCCTTGTAATGGTTTTAGTAGGTAGATCTTACACTGTTCAATCCCTGCAAGCTTTTCTAATTTCTGACCATGTTTCCCTGGTCTGTTCCAGATGAGCTACGTGAGAGAACTTAGTCTGTGTCAAACACACCAAACTGATTCACACTTTACAGCCTTGCCATTGCTGTTTCTTTTACATGAAGTTCTGTCCAATTTCCATATCTCCTAACTGGCTCATTTCTTCACATTATTCATATCTTTATTCATGTAAGAAATATACATGTTTGTCTCAGAGGTCTTCTTTACCACATGTCTTAGTCTGCCCAGGCTGCTATAACAAGATGCCACAAGGCTGGATGGCTTAAACAATGGAAATTTAGTTTCTCACAGTTGTACCATCTGAGAAGTCCAAGTTAAAGGTGTTGGCAAATTCAGTTTCTGGTGAGGAATTTCTTCATGACTTGTAGATTATTGCCTTCATGCTGTGTCCTCACACAACATTTCCTCAGTGCCTGAACATAGAGAGAACAAATTCTCTGGCAAGTCTCTCCTTATAAGGAAACTAATCCTTTTGAATCAAGGCCCCACCCTTATGACTTCATTTAACCTTGATTACTTCATTTGAGGCCAAATACAACTACACTAGAGGTTAGGATTTCAGCATATGGATTTGAGGAAACACAAATATTCAGTCCATAACATCACTGAAGTAGTATACTTTGTCATCTGCTGTTCCATTCCCTAATTCTGCTGTGATTCTTCTGAATTCAAAACTATTTAAAATGGTACTACACATTTGTTTTCTTGTTTATGAAATCTCAATGAAGCCAGGTATTTTGTCATTTTTAAAAATTCGTATTCCTAGGATCTAATACTTGACAAGCATTTATTAGAATAATTAAATATTTTAAAGACAGTTTAATTCATTACTGAATAATGATGGAAAGAGTCAATAGCATTTGGAAAACAAAGTTAGACACCAGAATATGATGAGCACTTAAGCCTTGTGACTTGTTAAGTCTTATGTTGACTTCCCAAATGAAATGGAGGATTGGGGATGTAGTCATATAATTAATATTTAACAGAAATTTTCTAAAACAATAGTTCATTTTTAAAGCATCATGGAAACTTTACCCATTCTTTACATACACATGAAATCACATGATGAGCCATGGAAGCTCACCTCACTCCTATTATAATTTGTGTTTCTCAAATTTCTATTAAGAAACTCTTCTAACTTTTTAAGCTGTGTTTCTACATAGTTCTCTTTCAAGGTGTCAACAATATATCCCCTTTGATGACTATAGGATGCAAAGCACATTCTTATATAATTATAGAAGGTATTTAAAATGCAAATACCCTTAGGAGAGAGGTAACAGTGAAATTACATAAGAGAGAAATAGTTTGTAAAGCAACTTTTTTAGAGTTTTACAGGCCAAAATATTAGAATTTTCAAAGAATGCATTTTTTGAAAGTAATGAAAAACAAGTGTTTAATTTTTTCATTGTACCATTTGCATTAATCAAAGAATACATTTTTATTTAGACATTTTTTATTTTTTGTTTTGTCTTAGCACTGGTGTTCTCATTACTATGTATTGCCTATATGTTTAAAAAATAAAGATGTCTTCTCTTCACTTTCCCCCTCACATAGTATAAAACAAATTAATTAGTGCAAAATATTCATATTTGAACATATATTTTTCTTCCATGACTCTACAGTGCACTCACTAGGGGGAAAGATTGGTTGGGAAAAGTCTTTAGGATGGAATAATTACTTCTGATATGATAATGGATCCCTTGAATCTTGTGACAGTTTCATCACTTGGTCCATTGATTTCAGGGAACATTTCTAGTACTTAAACAAAGCTACATTTTCAGCGGATGTTGGAAAGGATGTCAAGGAAAGCCACTCCTCTAAGCATCACGTCTAACCTTCAATATCTCATTATTGACCAGATGCTGGCTCATTCATTCAAATTACTTAATTGAACAATTCAATTCTAGGCATAAAGTAGACAAATTAATTTAGTGATTGTCAATAAGCTGACATTCCCTGTGAAAGTTTAGAAATTTTCCATATATTTTGCAATAGTATTCAGTTGACCCATTTTAAAAACCCATTATTTGAATAAGCCTTACCTTAGTTAGCTTTAAATTCTGCTTCCAAACACTATTTTTATTTTATGTTAGTTTACATTTTCTTTTCCTTATTCATGAAGAATTTTACTCTTGTGTTAGCATCTTGACTTGGTTCATCTTACAAACTTTATTTTAGCTTTATTGCTTACTAGTGTGGATTCAACTTCACCATATAAATCAACATTTTTAGAAAAGTATTCAGTTTAATCTTGATATAAAAATTTTAGATGGCAGATAGGACATTGCAATCTAATCCATGCTGAAAACAGTGCAGGGTTTATGTTCTCAGTGCTGCTGTCACCACCATTTCCAAAGTTCCTTCAGTTTTTCTTCACAGATTCTTGGTTTTATTCACAAAGAATTAAGAACTTATAAAAATATTTTCCTTATTGAAAAGAAAATAACTCTTTAGGAAAGTGCTTAAAGTTAAAGGAAAATAATCATAGTTTCCTTAGATATCAGTTTTAATTTGTCTTTTATCTAAAGATCATAAGTGATATGAAGAATTTTGCCTATATATTCAATAATTTCCTAAGAATATCACATATAAACAAAATAATCTCTGTAAAGTGTACACATACATATTTAGGAGAGTTCTTTGAGCTTTTTGTAGGACAATTAATGATAAATTAAGTTTGAAGTTATAAAATAAAAAAATTTATATGTTTAATATATTAGTAAAAGTGAAGTCTAACAAAGAGCTAAAGTCAAGAATGGCATAGTTTTAAGTTTGGCTAAGTGAATTATAAGTTGTTTATACTTCTTTTTATATGGAAGAGTATATACTACATAATTAATTTTATATAAATTTCTAGTCAGTTGCAAAGAAGTCTGTGGTCATAGAAAGCAGGTGAGTGGTTGCTTGCAGAATTTGAGTGGGTAGATGAAGAAAGGTGGAGGGAGAGATGAGCACAGGGGCATGAGGAGATTTGGGAAGGTGAGCTACATATTCGTGATCTTGATTTTGCTAATGGTTTTGCAGTTCTACACACATGTCAAATCATATCAAATTGTACACTTTAAATTGCTGCAGATTATTATGTATAGATTATATCTCAGTGATGCTGGAAATATACTGACAACTGAAAGGATAAGTAAATACTGAGGAGCTTTAACACTGCTCGATAGTTAATAGAACAGATGATACATTAGTCAAGATATAAAAGATTTGAAAAACTATTAAGTAATCAGAATGACCTAATGGAAATACAAAGAATGTTGCACTTGAGGGGAAAAAAAGGACAGAATACATTCTCAACCACACATATACAATTTACCAAAAATAACTATACACTGGGAGATGGTATCAATGGTGAATACTTCTACATATTTAAGGCAAATTTCATATTGATTTGAAATAATTAGTCCAGAGAATAGAAAGTGAACACTTTCCAACCACTTATATGAAGCAACTATAACTTTAATTAAAAATCTGACAATGATTTTACCACAAAGGATTATTAAAGTCCATTTTTTCATGAACATAGGTGCAAAAATTCAAATCAAAATATTATCAAAACAAATTAGAGCTATAAAGCAATAGGGCTTTGACCGAGATTTACTTTTGAAGTAAACTCCTAAATTTATCTGTTCCCACTTCCTTTCCCCTGGTAACCATGAAATTTGTTTGCTGTGTCTTCGAGTCTTTCTGTTTTGTAGATGAGTTCATTAGTATGGTCTTTTTTCTTTCTTTCTCTTTTTAGATTCCACACATGAGTGATATCATATGGCATTTTTCTTTCTCTTTCTGACTTCAGTTAGAATGACAATCTCCAGGTCAAACCACATTGCCATAAATGGCATTATCTTATTCTTTTTATGGCTGAGTAACATTTAATTGTATAAATATACCACAACTTGCTTTATTCAGTCCTCGGTCATTGGATATTTAGGTTGCTTCCATGTCTTGGCTATTGTAAATAGTGCTGCTAGATCCTATATCTTAGTAGTGCCAGGTACACAAATACATGGTTCCAATTATTTCAAAGAGGTGTTAAGTATGTGTCTCATCACAAAAATTTGGATATATTATAATATTATACTTGAAAATTATGTGGCTTAAAAAAATTATATCCTGTAGTTAGCCTTTTTTCTCTTTTGTTGAAAGATTTATTTTTTTGTGGAAAAATACATAGTAGTAAGGACAATGTTTCATGACATTCCAAAACACAATTTAAAGCCAATTTGCAGTTATCAATCACTTTTGATTACAAACATCACTGATTTGCCAGACTTTCATTAAATATTTAAGAACATATAAATTCCATCTTATTTTTAAAAAATTGTTAATTATCTTTGGATTGTCTGCAAATCAACTGGAATGCTATTAACTAATTCACAGAACATTGCTTTTGAATGTCTTCACTTAAATGATACAGCATTTATTTCATTGTAATAATAGATAGTGAAGTTCTTTGGATTCTTTATATGATAGTAATTTGAACTGATAAGCTTGAAAACTATTAATGAAAAAGGGTCAAGTACCTGGTAAAGATGCCAGAAATTCTGACATTTTACTTAGTATTTAACCAACACTACTGAGAATGAAAATTAATAAGCAGTTAAATAAAATGAATTAATTTTGATACTTTTACAAAGGTATCAATACTTTTAACACTTTCAAAAGTAACCATCCATCATTCATGAAAGAAAGGCAATTAATAATTTCCACATAACAGTATCCTCTTTGTTAATATGGTTTCCCAATATTTGAGTGTATATAGCTTGCCAACTTTGAGTGGCAATTTAGTTATTGGCATAATTCTAGTAAGATGTTTTGCAAATAGTTCAGTTCTTGTCCATCTAATTACACAAATTTGGGAGATGAATATATCAATATGTGTACCTGAAATTAAGAGGAGAAAACAAACCACAAATGCTAAGTAATGTCAATAGTTGAAATTGTCTTGAACGGTTGTATCTCAAATTTGACATATTCTCAAGAAAAAAAAATAATGAGGGCTATCAGGACTGAATTGAATAGTTTTTAAAATTACACTACAGAAACATTTATAATATAGAATGAGATATCTATATAGTAATGTAAACTATAAAGTTTGTATTTAATATAGTAATACAAACCATAATATTTGCAACATGCGTAGAACTACAAACCAGTGAAATTCAAATTAAAAAATTAGTAGATTTAAAATAATTTAAAATTGTACAAATATTTAAGCATCATATAGGTTTAGTAATAAAATATAAATTTTATATTTTACATTTCACTTATAGAAGTGCTTCTTTTGTTCTTAGGACATAGATCATAATTAAGAAAATTATTACTTTAATTTTAAAAAATAATTTTAAATTGAAGTACATTTGAGTTTGACACATTTTTACTAACTTGCAATATGATTTCTCAATTCTTCCTTTATATGTATTTATTAAAATACTGCAAATTCTTATTCAGACACTGCACAGTAAAATGGTGTCAATTGACAATTGAAAACACAAACTTTTGGTCAATAAAATAAAGTTGATTATTCAGTGTTAGGGTGATTATCCAGATGATCCAGATGTGCTCATGTTAATTTTTAGATTAACATTAAAATTTAAAAATTAACAATAAATTTAAAGGTTCAAGGATTTTATGGAGGTAAGAAACTACATATATAAGAAACACTGCTCCAGGCAATTCAGATCAATACATTGTACTTGTGTCTAAAATTTCCAGATCATTATGGATACAGATGATGTTCGGTGCTAATTTTTACATTTCTCTCTTTGAGTCTACACTTTGCAAATTTTAATATAGATTTCTTATTTCTCCAAATTTTCCTGGTGGAAAATTAATTAACTTACCAAGTATTTATTGATTGCCTGATATAACCCTGGGTACCATGTAATACTGAAGCATTAGGTAATTTAATCATTTAAGCTAAACTCTCAGCCTTAGAAATCTTTTTGTAGTTTTGACATGTAGAAGCCTGCCTCTGACTTATCATTGGTTTCTTTGAAGAGATAATTGTTTCATGTTCTCAGACTCCAGGGTTCCAATTTCCCTTTCAGGACAAAGGCTTTTGAAAGTTAAAAGTCAGTTTTGTTTGTTTTCCATGGTAGCATCCCTTTCATTACATAATAAGCATTTAGTAGTCTAATACCATAATATATGCAAAGAAGAAGACGAGTACATGTGGAAGAAGAGATTCTCTCAGGTAGTGGGAAATAACAGAATATGCATTTTTGCTTATGCATCTAAAATATTGTACACACGTGCATGAACAATACACAGAATGCTCACTGTAAATATGTATTAATTTAGTCTGTTAAAATAATTAAACCACTTCCAAGTACTAGATGTCCAGTTGCAGGAAGATTATAACATAGAACTTACATTTATACACAATATATAAATTCTGAGTATATGAAATGTCTGTTACAGATTTCCACCCCACATTCTATTTGGAGATGTAACCTAGCCCATTAAATGAAGGAGAGTATTTCTTTTCTCCTTATATATAAGCTGACTTTTTGACATATTTTAGCAGACAGTATCTTGTGGAAGTGATACTGTGTAACTTTCAAGGCTAGATTGTAAGAGAGCCACAAGTTCTGCCTTTGCATTTTGGAACACTCTTGGGAACCTGTGTATCTTCCTCTGAGGATGCCCAGGCAGCCACCCAGGGAGGCTGGACCTGTTAGAGAGCTGAAGCCTCTGACAGGCTAGGTTGGGCTCTCAGTCAGCAGCTAGCACTGAGCACCAGCTGGGTGAGTGTCCATGTTCAGATTCCAGACAGCCAGTAGCTGGAACCAGGAGAAGTTCAAGAACTGCCTGGTCAACTCACAGAATCAGAAGAAGAAATAAATGGTTATTATTTGGGCTGCTAAGTTTTGGGGTGATTTGTTATACAGAAGAAATAGATAACTAAACAAGTCATGAATTTATAGCTCTGGCTTAAAAAAAATGCAGTGAAATCTTTTCATGGAAAGTATTTGGAGGATCATCTTATACATTTATCTTCCACTGCTGTTATTTACCTCTTTGCCAGTAATCCTAAAATATGTGTTATTTAAACCAGGGGTTAGGAAACCGTAGCCCAGGGAGTTGTTATGGGTTGAATTGTGTTCTCCAAAAAGATTTGTTGGAGTCCTAACTCATGGTCCTTGTGATCTTATTTGGAAATAGATGGGCCCTACTCCTTATAAAAAGAGGAAAAGAGACACAGAGACAGACACAGGGAGAACACCATATGACAGTAGAGACAGATTAGAGAGATACCTCCAAAAGCAAAAAGGTATTAAAAGGATTGTCAGCAACTACTAGAAGCTAGGAGAGAGGCCTTGAACCAGTTATCTTCAGGACACCCAGAAGGAATCCACCCTACTGACACCTTGATTTCAGACCTCTAGTCTCCAGAGCTGTGAGAATATAAGCCGTTGTTTTATCCACCAACGTGTGCTAATTTGTTATGGTAGCTCTAGGATACTTATATGAGGTCAATTCCAGCCCACCACCTGTTTTTGTAAATAACATTTTATTGCACTGCAGCAAAGTTTTTCATTTATGTACTGTCTGTGGCTGCTGTCATGCCACAGTGGCAGAGTTCAGTAGTTGCTGCAGAAACCAAATGGCCTGCAAAGCTTAAAATATTTACCATGTGGCCCTTCAGAGAAAAAGTTCACTGACATCTGATTTAAAATACATAGAGGTGTTGCTCTATATGGTCAGAAGTGGGCAAGCTTATAAGTGAATGTTTCTGACTACATATGTATGTACATGATCATATACATACACACAAGCACACATACACTCACAAACATAATTTATAGTATGTAAACATATACACAGGAATATATATATTCACATGCATGTGCATATATGTAAGTGTACATCCATGTATATGTAAAATGTCAAGTTCTTTCCATTGGAGATTTCCGAGGGAAAAAAACAATACATTTGCAGTGTCTTCCTCTGCAGCAAATACTACAATAATAATGCTCTATTGTAATGGGGATACTTACCAATCAAATAAGTCACCTATTATAGTATTTGTTTAGTTCCTTGTACAGATTCTGTGATACATAAATAGGATTTTTTAATATTACTTTGTCCTGGGAACATTAAAATTTTAGCCTTTTTTTATGATGATAGTTTTAAGTATAGTGTTTTGATTGCTAAATAAAAAGTGTCAGTTGTTTTATGGTATCTCTTTACACAAAATCAAAGAACTGAAACCTCATAGTTGCTTTTAAATCACATATGAAATCAGTAATATTTGAATTAAACTTGAAATTGTGAATTTCAGCTGGCTCTGATTTAGTAGCTCTAGAAAATTGGAGAAAATATTTTGACATAAAATCTGAAGCTCCAGTCAGAATTTCCTGAATATACGTAATCATAAAATAAAAGAAATATGCTGTATTATCCTAAAGATAACCTTCGTAAGATTGGAATGGTCTCCACATTAATGAAACATGGAAACCTCAATCAAAAAATATAAATCTTAAGGAAACCCAAATCAACCCTACATAAGTTTTATATCTTCTGAATATACATTCTCTTTGTACACCATCAAACTTTAAAGTGATTTTTTTGAACTAATGCCTTCTTCCTAGTATAATTACTGCTAACATATGTCTCTGGAAGAGTCAGTCTTTACGGAAATAGTTCTTTGACAGTATATTTTACTTTATATCCTTTGGTGATAGTTTCCTTCTTTTAATCAAAAAGTAGAAAACAGCATTGTCTCCTGTATTTGGGATGGGTTAAAATATGTTATGTCTGTGTGTATGTGTGAGCAGTATTAAGGGAGATAGCACAGAAAGAGAAAAAAGAAAATTCTCTATGGGAGGATTTGGCTCTTATCTTTTAAAATGATTATAGTTTCAAAAATTCTGGCTTATCTACTAGATGATGTTTAGTGAATATCTTTTTTGTATGTATTTTTTTTATTATAGTCAGTTTACAGTGTGTTAATTTCTGGTGTACAGCATAATGCTTCCATCATACATGAACATACATATATTTATTTTCATACTATTTTTCACCATAAGTTACTACAAAATATTGAATATAGTTCCCTGTGCTACATAGTATAAACTTGTTGTTTATCTACTATGTATATATATTAGTTAGTATCTGCAAAACTCGAACTCCCAATAGCCCTTCCCACCCCCCTCCCCTGCTGGTAACCATAAGTTTGTTTTCTATGTCTGTGAGTTTGTTTCTGTTTTGTAAATAAGTTTGTCTTTTTTTTTTTTTTAAGATTCCCCATATAAGTGATATCATCTGGTATTTTTCTTTCTCTTTCTGGCTTACTTCGCTTAGAATGACATTGTCCAGGTCCATCCACGCTGCTGCAAGTGGCGTCATTTTATTTTATCTTTTTTTAATGACTAAGTCGTATTCCATTGTGTAAGTATACCAACAGCTTCTTTATCCAGTCATCTGTCACTGAACATTTAGGTTGTTTCCATGTCTTGGCTATTGTAAATAGTGCTGCTATGAACACTGGGATGCATGTATCTTTTTGAAGTAAGGTTCCCTCTAGATATATGCTCAGGAGTGGGATTGTTGGATCATGTGGTAAGTCTATTTTTAGTCTTTAGAGGAATCTCCATACTGTTTTCCACAGTGGCTGCCCCTAACTACATTCCCACCAACAGTGTAGGAGGGTTCCCTTTTCTCCACAGCCTCTCCAGCATTTATCATTTGTAGACTTTTAAATGATGGCTATTCTGACTGGTGTGAGATGATATTTCATTGTAGTTTTGATTTGCATTTCTCTGGTAAACAATATTGAGCATTTTTTCACATACTTATTGGCCATTTGTATGTCTTCATTGGAGAATTGCTTGTTCAGGTCTTCTGCCCATTTTTGGATTGGGTTGTTTAATGAATATCTGGTAGCACTTTTGATTTACATATGTGGTCTATTTATGAGCAATATTTAAAATAAATGTCAGTGAACTTACACCATATTCTATCAAAAAGTTACAATTCCTCTATGAAGCAGGAATAAGATATTCAGTGGACTTTCACTGTTCACCAAGCAATGACAACTGGAAATGCAAGTTAAAGGTTGAACGAAATTAAGAAAGCTTCATTATAAAGGAATCTTAAGAAAGGAGAGCATTTTAACGGGAATGAGCCAGTTCTATTGCCTCTAATGATCACTCTAGCCCTCCCTCCTCTTTTGTACTAACATCAATCTAGGAGAGGGAAAAGAGGTTCCTTTGAATTATGAAGGAAGGGACATTGTGGTTTTGTTTCCATTTTCCCCACGGTGGAGGGGGGGTGGGTTGACTGTGTTGTCCTTTCAGTAAAGATGATGATGTTCAAGAGATTAACTCCTAGAGATTGCTGTGCCTAAAGGAAGGGAAGACTGCCTTTCTTTGAACAGGTATCTGCTTATGCAGTGCATTTAAGGTTATGTGGAAAATGTGGTATAACCTATAAACAGTCTCAGTCTAAATAAAACAATGATACCATAACTAAATTATCTTCAGTGAATCAATGTAAAAAAGTTACCAAAATGTAAATACATGTTTAAGTATTGAACATTTAATTTTATAGACCATAATTATTAAATGCAAAACATGTTCAGATTTAAGAAATATAATCAACAAACTAATAATACTTGTATGACTGTAAGCAATGGGCTATTCTTCAACCAGTGTCTTTAGTCTGCCAATAGTAGGATTTTTCCTTTTAGGAAGAACAGATCACTAAAATCATGGTGACTCTCAAATGTTTGAATGTTTGGAGCAATGTACTTTCAAATGTTCCAAGACTCTACTATCCCAGACTGGTATTTCCAAACTCGATGATTGGGGCTCATGAGCCTCATTCCCAGCATTAACTGCAATCTTACCACTCTCCTCCAATAAGATTACAGTCCTACCAGCTGAATGTGTTTTTAATATATTTTAGTTTTTACTTAATGATTCACGTTCTCTCTAAAGTATTCAGCATTACTGATTTTCCCACTGTTTCTAAAAGCACATCTGTTCTGAACAAATAAAAGTATTTTGGATAAAAAGATAAATATTTCCACACAAAATAAGTAAATTTTACTATACATTTGGAAGCAAAAAGGCAGTTGAACTAATATTCAATATTTAATTTTATCTGAGAATTCTCTGTTCCTTAAAACACTTTGGAAAATACTTTTAAGACAAATAAAATTCATGCACTTGTAAACAGATGCTATGTAGTGTCTCTTTGTACCTTAGTATTTAAAATGTCTTTTTACATCCCTGCAGAAAAACAGTGCCCTCTCGATTGCTTTCCGTTCCCTGAGCCTAGCATTTTCATGGTTACTGCTGGCTCTGAGCTCCTGCTTTGCTGAATTAATTTAATTTAGGAATCATATTACATTTCACTTGTGTTTTCCTGCTTATACCTTAGTGAAATTCAAGGCCTTTTAATTTCATTTCTTCCCCAACAGACAACTTACATAGTATTAGTTTGCAATAAAGATTACAGAAAAAAATTGGAAATTGAAGTTAAGTATTCTAATTCCAATCAATTCTTCATCCTTTAGAGCTCTGAAACTTGAGTTGGCATCCTTCGTGCTTCACATCTTCCATTTCACTTAAGAAGCCATTGAGAAACTTACATATATAGCTGTCTCCTACTTGATAAAAACTTTTAAATTTATTTTTATATTTAGTTAATGGCTCATATTTTCTCCAAAATGTTCAGCATTACTAAAAGTTAGATAGCTATAGAGAACTAATGGGTCTAATAATACTCTCTTTCCATGTCCTAAAGAAACATCATGATAGGTAGGTGTCTTGTTTTATTCTTTCATAAAACAAGCAAGCATACCAAAAAAAACCCCAACTTTCTCAAAAAGGGATAAGATATAAAAGACCTCTTTCCCGGTTTTTAGTGTTGCCTAGAATGTATTCAGTTGAAATGTCTTCTTTGCTATTGTAGTTATTAACTCATGCACAGCAGTGGGAAAATTTCTATAATCATAATACACAGTCCAAGTTTCTATCTAAGGCAAAGAGCATCTATTATAATACAGTGGTTTAAGAAGCTATAGGAAAATGACAGGAGGAAGCCAAGGGATTAAGAAAACTCAAGAGATGAACTTTGGGAAGAAATCAGATTTATCTATCTATGAGTATAAAGCACAGAAAGCTAAATTTATTTCTGGACTGAATTACATCACCTACCCTGTAATAAAAGCATTATGATTGAATGATTTAGGCACATCTCTAGATGAATCCAATATTCCCAATACTATTATCATTCTCATGTATATTCATCTTAATCATCTGAAATTTTCAAAACATGATAGATATATGGAATGTTGGTCCTTAAGGAAACTAGGAGGGTATACCCAATCCTCTTATTATAAAAATTAATAAAGTATAGATGATGAAATATTTTCATCAAAACTATGCAGAGAAGTGCCCAAGTAGAATCCTGATCGCCTGCCACTGACTCCTGAGATTATTCTAAGGTTTTTTTGTTGTTTTTGCAGCTGAGGTTTAAACTATTATACTGTTCTCTTATTTATAATGGAAAATGTGTAATTTTTAACCTATATATATCTGTGTTTAGCACAAGTTATAAAATATGTATTTTTAGAAAGGTGTATGTCTTAGTTCTATACTATAACAAAAATACCATAAACTGAGTGGCTTCAACAACAAATAACCATTCTTCACAGTTCTGGAGGCTAGGAAGTCTAAGATCAAGGTGCTGGCAGATTCTGTGTCAGGATTTCAACAATGGTTTTAGGCTTTTGTAAAAGAGTAAAATAAAGCTTCAGATTGCTGAGCATGATATTTATAGTTATGGCATTAGGTATTTACTATTTTGATGTTTACACAATATTTTTTATATTCTTTTCTCATTAGACCTTCCTTACCAGCCCTGTATGTACTATAAAGAACGTTTGTCACATGGCAGTTTAGACAAAGGTGTTTACCTTTCCTTGTATACTGAAACTTTGCTGATGTGAGAACAACACAAAGAAAATGTATAAACCTATAAAAATAAAGAAATTAAATAGATATTTTCAGTAAGTAGTGGAAATAAAAGGATTTAGCATTGCTGAAAGATCTAAACTCCAGGGGCCTGCATGGACTCAGGGAACGGTTACTTAGGACAAGAAAGATAGTTCAAGCCACATATTCCCAGAAAGCCTCTGGGATTGGAGCCAGCAGGTGTGATGATGAAGGCAAGATGAGTCAGTTGGCTAAAGACAGGGGAAACAGATGAGGGCATGCATAAATGTAGTGAGATCCTCAGGTCCCTCCCCTTGTTTGCATACCTGCATAAGAACCTCCCTGCCCACAAATATTGATATATTTTCTATACATAAATTGGAATAGAGAGACTAAAGTCCTAGGGAATTAAGACAGGAAAAGCCAGAGAAACAGGAGAGTTAAGTTGCCTCTATTGTTTAATCCATTACATTATCCAAAGTTTCTTAAGAAGAGAAATTACATATGTTTTAAGAAATTCTATGTTTATAAATGACCTCAACTAATATGCATTACTTTTTGGAGGAGGAAAGTTGGGTATAGATTTTTAGATAAAATTTTTTTCAGAATTTTAAAGAGGTTTTCACATTGTCTTCTAGTATGCAGTGTTATTAGTAAGAAATTCTTTCCAATTTGAATTCCTAATCTTTGGCAAGTAACCTATTTTCTCTGTCTCTTTCTTTGATTTTGGTTTTAGTTTCTGTGACTTTTGTGTTAGATAACTTTCTCAGATGTTTGGAAATCTTTGTTGTCCTGTCATTCAATGTTTGAAAGCAGCGTGCATGGGGAAAGACAGTCACCTGCTGTGCTGACTGACTGATGGCCGGGAGAGGAGTCAGCCATTTTGTTAGAGAACCCCAAACACTGGAATCTATAGTTTTAATTTTCTGTTTCATCTCAGG
Organism: Camelus bactrianus; assembly: GCF_048773025.1. NCBI lineage: Eukaryota > Metazoa > Chordata > Mammalia > Artiodactyla > Camelidae > Camelus > Camelus bactrianus. Next base: position 555,821 of record NC_133553.1, read on the forward strand.
CTATTCAGTTTCTCCAAAGAAGCATCCTCAAATCTCCTTCCAGGAGGATACACACTTAGCTAGACTTCAGTATTCTTGAAGCCTAACAATGCAAGAGGTTTGGAGGAATGAGTACTTTTACTTATTCCCTTTTATGGCTGAATAATATTCCACTGTATATGTGTGTATGCATATATATGTGTATGTATGTATACATGTGTGTGTGTGTATATATATTATATATACATATAATATATATATTTGCTATATATTTTTTGGATATATACCCAGGAGTGGAATTGCTGGATTATATGGTAATTCTATTTTTGCTGAGGACCCTTTTTTACTATTTTCCTCAGTGGTTGCACCAATTTACATTTCCACCAACAGTGTACGAGGGTTTCTCTTTCTCTACATCCTTGCCAACATTTGTTATTTGTGTTCTTTTTGATGATAGCCATTCAGACAGGTGTGAGGTAGTATCTCATTGTGGTTCTGACCTGCATTTCCCTGATCATTAGCAGTGTTGAGCATCTTTTCACATGCCTGTTGGCCATCTGCATGTCCCCTTTGGAAAAACGTCTATTCAGTTCTTCTGCCCTTTTTTTAATCAGGTTTATTTTTTTGATGTTGTGTTCTATGAGCATATTGATGGTTTTCTTTGCTGAGGAGAAGCTTTTTAGTTTGATGTAGTCCCGCTTTTTTACTTCTGCTTTTGTTGTCTTTGCTTTTGGTGTCAAATCCAAAAAATAATTTCCAAGATGGATGTTCAGGAGCTTACCCCCTCTGTTTTCATCTAGAAGTTTTATAGTTTCAGGTCTTACATGCAAATCTTTAACACATTTTAGCATTAATTTTCCTGTATGACATAAAGTGACATCTAGCTTCATTCTTTTGCATATAATTATCCAGTGTTCCCAGCACTATTTATTGATGAGACTATCCTTTATTGTGTATTCTTGAGTTCTTTATTGATAATTAATTGACTGTATATGCATGGGTTTATTTCTGGAATGTCTATTCTGTCCCATCCTGTGTGTCTGTTTTATTACCATAGCTTTATAATGTATTTTGAAATCAGGACATGTGATGCCTTCAGCTTTGTTCTTCTTTCTCAAGATTGCTTTGGCTTTTTGGGGTCTTTTGTGGTTCCATGAAAATTTTAGGATTGTTTTTTTTCTATTTCTGTGAAAAATGCACTAGAGTTTTTTAATTGTTCAGCTGTGCTAGTAAGAACCCAGGCTGTATCAATCTTTATATTCCAGTTACTGAAAATGTTGTCTTGTCACGTATGTCATGGTCAAAAGATGGCTACTGCAGCTTCAGATACTAAATCTACGTTGAACACAGGAAGCAGGAGTGAAAAGGGAGCCAACAGTAACAACAGCCACATTGTCTTCCTTAGTCAGGAAAGCAAAAGCTTTATCAAAACCCCATACTAGTGTTCCACTACTTGGGCTGCCCAGTGTCGTATGGCCATTCATTGCTGTAAGGGAGACTATGAATATATTAAGATGAGGCTGCCTGAAGCAAAGTATTCTTTTTTCAGGGAAAACTGAGGAAATGAATAATGAGTAGACAATTAAAACACTGATCATCTGCCCTTATTACATTTATGGATTTCAGAGACAACACAAATAGAATCAGTGTTTTCAAATATCTTATAGGTAGGAATAAGTAATGAAATAAATTTAACGTGACATGCAGTATGAAAGGAGAAAGTAAAACATTTGTTTCATGCATACTTGTCCAAGACAGTTTACATACATATTTCTCTTTCAAGTAACCAGTTGAGATTCAAACCCAGATTTATTGAATTGTAATTCTCATGTGCTTTCCGGTACATAACACGTAGGGATTTTTTGTTTGTTCATTTTAGTGGAGTGAAGTCTAAGCTCACACAATTATGGTTCTAAAAATGTACAAGCACATGTAGAATTTTGTGTTAAAAATCATTGGGAAAAAGTTTAGGGGGCCTAGTTTACTATAAGCTCACTGTAAGTCAAAAGCAATAAGATTACCAGAAATTTCATGTGCACTCTGAGAGTAGCTCAGTAGAATAACTTCCAGTTCAGAAAGATTCACCATATGGTAATTAGCTAACTTGCATGCAAGCCTCAGTGGGTATGATTTTCATAATCCAGACATTCTGATGTGCAGAAACCAGAACTATCTGTTTTGACTTATGCTGGACTTCATGTTTATCTCATTTCTATTTCAACCTGCTGCCAAAAATTTAATTTAATAATTTCCAGGAAAACAAAATCAAATTTAAGGATTCTTTTCAATCATTTTAGATTTGAAACTTCCCAGCCCACTCTCCCTTCTCCCTAGGGTTATGTCTGAGTGCCTGGCTTATATATTTTTATGACATTGCGGGAGGTGTTGTGAAATGGTTAGACTTAGATCAGTACTGTTCTGTTCTCTGAGAGTATAGACTACTTGTTTGATTTTCAGGATTTCCTCCCCCTGGTGTCTCATGAAAGAACAAATATCCTACTGGCTTCTGAACTTAAGATTTAGTAAATTGTGTGCAATTCTGTCCCTACTCATTTTTGTGAGCCAACTCTATTGCCTTCAGACCATGGCTTCTTCCTTTCAGCAACTTTTAACTAACTTCTCTGCCCTACATGGAGAAATAGGGAAGATTACACTCCAATAAATCTTTAAATCTCAAGAGAAATTCTGACTCATCCTAAGGAGGAATTGTTTGCTCCTGACCATTTATTTCCCTCTATGAAGCTGTTGATTGCAGTGTCAGAAGGCCTAGAACACATCACCCTTCTGTTCAACTTATAATGAAGAATTGTGGCTATAGGGACTCTTCTGTGAAAGCTGTGAAAGTTTCTATCTTGCTGATTCTTCTAACTGCCTCCAATCCAAAAAGAGAAAGAAAAAAATTCTTAATCAGCAATGAGAATGAAGATATTTACCTTTAGGTGTAGGGGATGTGTTCTTGGTCTTATTAAATGTCAGTCTCTAATGTTGATTAGTATATTGACCTTTTTGACATGTGAAAACCAGCCTTTAGAGTTTTGAGGAAGGAGAAATAAGCAAGATCATTTGGGAGGAAAAATGTGGGTCAGGAGAAACACGGGTAGTAATAAAGCTATCAAAAACCTAAAATATGGTTTAAGTGACTAACCAGTCCTGAATCAAAGAAAACTTTCTCTAATTTTTTGTCCTTGTAACAAATTAATAGGTAGTTCTCCCACTCTTTAAAATATTTTTATTTTCAAACAAAAACAATAGATAATAAATTGGTGCTTTTTAACACTGATTTCTAGAATGCTGAAGCTGTGAATTTTGTGCATCCCTTTTAATTAATTTAGTGAATCCCCACCCCTGTTTCTAAAAATGTGCATTGAAGACTGCATCATGTTTGTCTAAGGACATGAGGTTTGAAAATCTCTGTCCCCAGATTGTCTCTTCTGTGTTGATATAACACTCAGGTCACTCACTGTCAGGAATATTCTGTGTATTGCCCTTCATGAGCATCATACTAGGGCTAGGAAGTTTTATTTCCTCCGGGAAATCTCTTTAAGCTTTTGTAAGTGGTGCATTGTACTATGCAAGAAGCAGACCTCCAAGGAAAAGATAAACTTTGTCTATTTGGGTGTCTAACACAGACTAAGAACAGACATTTTTCTAAAAGAAATGTAATCATAAGATAGATCAACTACAACTATAATGAACACCTGAGACCTGTTACTTCTAAGGCATGAAAGTTACTGATCTTTTTTTTACAAGAATGTGAAAAATACAGCTCTCTTTAAATACACTGTCATGTACTTTTTTGATAACTTCTAGGACATTTTAACCCATAAGAAGATAGTATAAATTCTCTATTTTTTTCTTACCATTTTAGAATAGTTTTCTCACAATCCATTGGTGATTATTAAAAGATCACTTTAATTCAATTGTACTAATGTTTACCTCACCTCATTACCAATTTAAGGACACGAGGGCTGTGGGAAGCCCAGACTGTGCTTGTGAGGAGTAGTGTACACTGGCTAGCCCCTGAGGCAGGGCAGGGGGAGGTCTGCTCTAGCAGCTGCCGCATTTCCCACCACCACCTCAGCGTGCTCCCCAGAGTGCACTGAGCAGAAGCTCCAGCCCTGCTCACTCCCTGTCACAGTTTATTCTGGGGAGGCCAAGAATGAGAAGATGACCTTGGGTTGCAGAGGTGACCCAGTCCCAGAGTGGAGTCTGGGTTGGGTATGGCAGCCATTGTTGGCACTTAAGCAGTACATCAGAAGCAGCCACTCAACTGCCACTCGCACCCCACTGTACGCCCAGAGTCTGCATTCACCCCACCCTGCAGTGTGGCTCCATAGCAGGGCAAGGATGGCAGAGGCTGGGGGAAATGATCAGTTGCAAAGGACAGAGGACTTGCAGTGAGACTATGTCTGAGCAGATCAAGGGAAACAATCGTGGGTGCCTGCACAGGCATGGGAGACAGCTCAGACCTCTGTTTGCTGCCACCATGAGCTGAGAGTCCATACGGATCCCCTCTGCTTCAGCCCTCCCCCTCTCTGGGTAGAGGCCCTGGTGATGCAAGAGGAGAACACATACTCAAAAGGAACAGAGCCAACTTGGGCTGAACCTCAGGGCTTCTGCTCTAGCAACTTGAGACTAGACCCTACCCCTGATAGGGTGATATCAGCCCCCGAGCAGAGGAGAAGTTCTGCCTCACACCTGACTCCAGCTCTACCTCTTCCATCCCCAGCCCCATCCCCTACCAAGGTGGTAGCTGCCAGCACACCCTGACATGACTTGTGTCCCCACCAAATCTAGCTCTCTGACCAAAGGCATCGGGCACACATAGCCTGTGTAAGAATGCTCCCATGTAAGGGTACCTCTTCAAGACCTCACTAGGTAACTGTTTCACCTCAGTTTTTAGAGGCAGAAAAACTTAGGTAAAATGAAAAGGCAGAGGAACTTTCCTTACTTGGAAAAATAAAACTGCTGAAAAAATAAATAATGAAGCAGAAATAAACAATTTACCAGATAAGATTTCAAAGAATTGTTTAAAAAAAAGATAACTGAATTAGGGAGAAGAATATATGAGCACAGTGAGAATTTTAACAAGAAACTAGAAAATATAAAAAAGATCCAAGACTATATTAAATTTAGGCAATATAGTGGGTGCAGATATAAATGAAAAATTAACACTTTTCTGTATGCACAGTAGTAATATTCCTATTTTGCATGAGATAGTGTTGATTTTTAAAAACCAGTCACTCTTCTCTGATTTTTATCTTCTTGCAGCTTAGGGCTTCTAAACGTATATTAAAAAGATCTTTAGATTCTTGACATATTATTTTTATGCATGAATAAAACATAAAGAAATAATTTTGAGTAAGTTATTTCTAAGGGAAAAACAACAACTTCATCACAACTTCTACCTGGCTAGTTGTTAAGACCATCCTGCCTTTAGAGACATCAAAATGTGAAACCAAAACAAAAACATCATACCCACAGTCTTGCCTAAGAAATAGAATAATTCCCAACAATGTTGATGTCCCTTTGTGCACTTCTCTGGTCGCATCCAGAATGGGAAATGGAATATTGGAATATTGAATATTGAATATTTCCCATTCCCTTGTTTTTTCTCTACAATTCTACCAAATATTTAACCTAAATAACTTATTGTTTATTTTTGTTTGTAGCTGATGTAACTAGATAACTATATTACATGTATTCTTATGTGACTTTTTTTAAACTTAGCATTATATGCTGTTCATCAACACTAATGTTTGTAACTATTATTCATTTTCCATGTTGTATAGTATCCCACTGTATGCGTATATTTCAGCTGATAAATTTTCCTCTTGATGGACATTTGAGCAGTTTTTAGTATTTTTTTTTATTACAGATACATCTGCTATAAACATTCTTGTTAGCTGTCTCTTGGAAAGCTTATCAGGGTTCTCCAGGCTGGATACCTAGAAATGGAATTTCTACCTCTAGATTGATGATGTCCAACAGAACTTTCTGCCATAATATAAATATTTTATACATCTGGGATGTCTAATAGGTAGCCACTAGCTGCATATACTATTGAGCCCTTGAAATGTACCTAATTCATACTGGAGACCTGGATTTTTAGTTCTATACAATTTTTTAAATTGAAGTATATTTGAGTTACAATATTATATTAATTTCAGATGTGCAACATAGTGATTCAGTATTTTTATAAATCATACTCCATATAAAGCTATTATAAATTCTGGGCTATATTCCCTGTGATGAACATTACACCCTTATAACTTACTTACTTTATATGTACTTTGTATCTCTTAATCCTCTTCACCTATTTTGACTCCCCCCACTCCTCTCCTCTCTGGTAACCGCTAGTTTGTTCTTTGTATCTGTGAGTCTGTTCCTGTTTTGTTATATTTGTTTGTTTTATTTTTCGATTCCATGTATCCATAAAACATACAGTATTTATCTTTCTCTGTCTGATTTATTTCACTTCAGGTCCATATATAATTTTATTTAATCCAAATTTAAATAGCCACATGTGTCTAGTAGTTATAATATTGGACCATACAAGCCTACATGATAGACTTTCCTATTTTATTGGTGTCAAACACTGATCTGTTCTTCCTCCTTCCCCTGAATATCCCATGGAAGGTCAGTCATCCTTTCTTTGCTTCCCAGCCCAAAGTCTTGGAGAACTATTGCTGTAAAGATGTTGAGGCAAAGAAGAGAACTCATATTGACTTTCTGAGCAAAGGTAGAGGTGTGTGCCACAGCATAGTTTGCATCACTGCATCCACTTTGAGATCACTACAAGGCTGTGCAACACAGGAATTAAAGCAGAAGATAATCATTTTGTTTGGAGAATGTATAGTTTTATTTTCTACCATTTACTCAAATTGCAGTAAAGAAAGCTAATATTGTCCATATAAAGATTCTTTCATGATCTCTAATCATGAAAGATTGGAGCTTTCTGCTCTGGATCCTAGTAAACAAACTTCCCAAGTTACTGTCCCTTTGGCCTCGGATATGCAATACCAGTGATCTTTGGTTCTGCACTCTCTGTTCTCTCCATGATGTCCCTCCACATTGCTCTGCCTCTACAGCCTCAGACAATGCCCACCTCTTTTGTGTGGTGGGGCCACTCTCTTTGTAGTGGGACAGGCTTTGAAGCTCTTCAAGAAAAAGCTGATTCTGCTGAATCTCATACTCACGGAACTCAACCTGGTTGTAGATGTGTTTCTACTCGATAACTAAATGCCTTAGATTCCTATACAGGTGAATGTAGCTAGTACGCTGTTTGCTAACTGAAAGACCTGTATTCACCGTGTCCTCATATGCTCTTTCTTTTATTTATTTTTCATAAACTTTGTTAGTTCCATGTTTGGCTCAGGACTGATGAAATGAGAATTTAAGTTTGTTGTGGTGTCAGTTTCTGCTGTCATTCCTGCTCCTGCCCTTTTGTCAGGCTCTCATTGTGCTGCAGTCACACAAGAACTTAAGCTTGGGATGAACACACTGGGAATTCCATGAACAGAGTATGTATGGTAGGCATGCTGGATTCTCCTCTCCCCAGGGTATAACCAGCATGGATTGGACTAAGACAGCTCAAACCCTTTGGGGGCTTTGATGCTTGCTTCATCCTAATCTCCTTTTTCATGAAGCTCTACGGCCACTGAGCTCTTCTTTTTCTCCGTGGCTAACATAGGATGCCCGTTGTGTCTTCAACTGTTGCTCTTAAAAAACTGATAAGCTCTCCCCTTTAGGGAAGTCCATTTTTAAGTATGCTTATGTTTCTCAAGATCCTTGGATGTAGAAGTTTGCAAACTTGAAGGGAAGTACCTTGGTTAACTCTAAGGCATTTTAGGCTTACATAGCCCCTTTCCTTGGTGGACTGACCACATCAAACAAGGAATTAGGAAAAGAGAAGACTTGAATAAATTACCCAAGTGCACAAAGCTTATAAATGGCAAATCTGAGATTCAAATCTAGGCCTTATGGTTCCAGAATCTGTGCTTGGTGAGGTTCACTTCTCTTCATACTGATGCTCTTTTATGTCACTTGTCACAGTTGCAATTTTACATTTGTGCCTTGTTCATGGTAAGCACTCAGGATTTGTTAAGTAAACAAACTAGGTAAGTGGAGTAAGATGCAGGTGAATATAGTGGCAGGTAGTATTTAAGGTAGGGAGGCATTGGTATATCAATGTCATGGTTTGTCAAAGATAGATGATATGTAAAGATCCCAATACACAGGCAATAGGTCAGTGTAAGTGAGATTGTGTAAAATATGGTGCCATTTTAGCCATGGACCTGGAATTCAGGATAGAATTTTATTTTCCAGATCAGTAAGACTGAAATTCACAAGTAACCTAAAGTAACTGAAAGTATATGAAGGTATACTTGGACTGAATGAAAAGTATCAAGGTTTCAGTTGTGAAATGAGGTAATGAAGCCAGAACCAGATAAACATAAATTTTTTCTTGTATTCACCTGCTAAGACAATATTTGTTCTGAAAGCCTAAGGATCCAGGGAATTGGAGCTAGACATCAGTAATTTGTTAATGTATCATCTCAACCTTGCATTACTGATGAATTCTTAATCAGATTCAGTGCTTGTGGAGTTGAGAGTTCTGCTGATTTGCAGTTTCTGTTTGTTGAACAACTTCCTAGATTATATCACAAAGATTCATTCTAATATCTCATGTCTTAATAGTTTAGTACAATGCAACTTATTTCATATTTTTAAAATGCATTTTGTGAAAAATGACTGGGATGAATCCTCATTCGTTATTTAATTTATTTGATATTCAGTTCATTCCTTAATCGTTCAATAAGCAGTTATTTTGTTAGCTTTTTAGAATAATATAATGAAAAATGTAGATGCTGTTGCTATCCTTACAAAGATACTAACTGTTAATATACAATATGATAGAAATTTGCTGGATAAAAATAGAGAGGACAGTTTAAACCAAAGTCCATAAAAGAGAAAAACTGTGAAGAGTTTGAGAATCTAAAGGAAGTTCACTATAAATAAATTATAGGTTACAAGGAAGGCAAGGCAGGGAGGCTAATGAGAGATGAGACTGTATGGGTTAAAAAAAGCTCAAATTACTAACTAATTGTGTACCATCTGTACTGAAGATTATCCAAATGTCAGAGGATATTACGAAAGGTGCTTAAGGAAGTGAATGATATCATTACATTTTATAAAATTGATTCTACACATCTGTGCTGGAAATAAATCTAAAAGGATAAACAAAATGTGCTGTATATGTATATGTATATGATGTATATGTATATGTATATGTATATATTCACACACACCACACACACACATACATGCAGTGGAAAATTATTTGACCTTAAAAAGGAATGAAATCCTGTCACATGCTACAATATGGATAAACCTTGAGGCCATTATGCTAAGGGAAATAAGATGGCACAAAAAAACAAATGCTGTATGATGCCACTTGTGTGAAGTATCTAAAGTAGTCACAGTCATAGAAACAGAAAGTAGAACCGTGCTTACTAAGGTCTGGGTGAGGGAGAAATGGGGAGTTGTTTAACAGGTAACAGTTTCCAGTTTTGCAAGATGAAACAGTCCTGGAGATCTGCTGCAGAGCAATGTGACTGCACTTATTGGCAGTGAACTATGCACTTAAATGGTTAAGGTGGTAAAGTTTGTGTTACGTGGTTTAAGACTATCTTCTGAGCATTTTGAGCTTTATAGCAAAATTGAGAGAGATTCCCCAGATAATCCCTGTCCCCATACATGCATAGTATGATCTCCATTATCAACATCCCCTACCAGAGAGGAGTCATTGTTACAGTTGATGGAGTTACACTGACACATCATAACCACCCAAAGGCCATAGTTTACAGTTCACTCTTGGTATTGTACATTCTGTGAATTTGGACACTTGTATAGTGACATGTACCCATCATTAAAATATCGGATAAAGTATTTTCATTGCCCTAAAAATCCTCTGTGCTCTTGCCTGTTTAACTCTCCCCTCACAAATCCTGGCAACTATTGATCTTTTGACTGCCTTCACAGTTTTGCCTTTTCAAGAATGTCACATAGTTGGAATATACAATATATAGCCTTTTCAGATGGACTTTTTTTTTTCACTTACTAATATGCATTTAAGGTTCCTCCATATCTTGTCATGGCTTGATAGCTCCTCTATGTTTGGTGCTGAGCAGTAAGTATTCCATGATCTGGATGCGTCACAGATTACATATCCATTCACCTACTGAACGGTATCTTGGTTGCTTCCAAGTTTGGCAGTTATATAAAACGCTGCTGAAACTTCTGTGTGCAGGGTTTTGTGTGGAATGTTATGTTTTTTTCCTTAACCATAATATAATCTAATATTAAAAGCTGATATAACAATGCTCAGACACAAAAATCCAAAGAAGGAAACATGGTGTTCTAACCTTGAGTAGCAATAGTGCACATGAAGAAAGGTAAATATATTCAATTTTTAACTTTTTAGAAAGTAGAAACTGTTTGACCCATGTTATTTATTACTCTAGGGAAATAAGCTGCATAATTAATTTGGATAAGGAAAGAATAATTTCACTTCTGATATATTGCTTTTGAAGTGTACATCAGACATCCATGGACCATTGGAAATATATGGACTCAGGAAATAAATTTGAGGCATAAAAATACATTGAATTCTGGGGAAGGTCAGTAGAATTCAACAGTTACCAATACTCTTTCTACAACAGCCTTTTTATGACAATAATTCACATTAAAGATGATATCTAAACAGAAGGCAAGAATCTCCTAGAGGGTAATGTATTGAGTATTGGGTGATGGGGAGGGGTATGTAATTTTCAAATGCCCCTTGATGTGTTTGATATAAGCTTTTCCCTGCCAAGTGGAAGTTGCATCTCATTGCCCTATTTTAAATAACTGACTGATAATAATTAAAGATATGGCAGTAAATGAAATTTTTTAGACAGATTTTATTGTATGAGAAAGGGCCATGGAAAATCCTGAGGCACAGTACAATTTAAGAAATGAATAGAAGAAAAAATTCCTTTGTTTTGAATAGAATTACAAAATCCCAACAATCGTATTCCTTAAGTTTTCTCTATAGCTATTTTTGTTTGTTTATTTTTGTTTTACAGCTGTTTGTTTTAAAACTGAGGTTAAGTGGGGTAAAAATTGGGAGGAGAGACAGGGAAAGGCAGGGAGAGGAGGTGTTCTATAAATAATGTTTCTGTTCTGTTCTTGACTGCTTGGCTGTTCGTCCTTCTTCTTACCTTTTAGATCTGTGGAATTAAAGCAGGTATAGAATGACAGTTTCCCAAAGGTGCACTGAGGTGCCCCCAGGACACCACAGCAGCTACATAGGGGTGCTGTCAAAGAAAAATTGTACCCAATAGACAGGCAAGGAAGATTTTATTCAATACTGTTGCAACAGAGAAGAGAGACTAAATTCAACTCTGCTGAAACCAAAGGCAGGAGAATTTTAAAATATTGGGGTAGGTGAGTGGAGAAATACTGAAGGACATGAAGGGTGAATCTGGTCAAAGTAATTAGGTCATCTGTCTTTTCTACTTTAGCAAACAATGATGTTAGGTTTATATCCTCCAACAGAGACTGGAAGATAGGGGCATTGTGTTTCTTGATGGTTACATTTCAAAGGGATGGCTCACAGATACTTGAGAAAGACATTTCTGGGTTGTAAAAAACTGGCAAGAGGCTGGGTGATTTACAACTCAAAGGGGCAGAGAAAGAACTTACAATGGGAAGTTTTCTGAAGTAAATGATGTAATGAGGTCCTCTGCCCATTTTTTAATCAGGCTGTTTTATTTTGTTTTTTGTTTTGTTTTTGTTTGATATTGAGTTGTATGAACTGTAGTTTGTAAAGACTTGATGAGGGCTGAAGGATTCACTTCCATGGTCACTCACATGGCTGTTAAGAGACTCCATATAATTGGTCACAACATGACTTCCCCTAGAGCAAGTGAGGAGAGAGACAGAGGGAAGAAATGAATCAGAAGTTACACTGCCTTTTATAACCTAATCTTGGAAGTTCCATACTCTCACTTTTGCCGTATTCTGTTTTTCACACTAAACAGTCTTGGTACAATATGGGAGGAGGCTGTATACCAAGAGCCATGGATCACTGGAGGCCAATTTGAGGCTGGCTACTATAGTAACCTATAGGCAGGAATAGAGAATGCAGTCAAATTCGCAGAGGGTGATTTTGCCAAATGGATAAACTGGAAGCATATTGGAAAATGAATTAAGAATTTTGGCAAGAGATTAGGTAAACTGCTGGGATATGAAATTTGGTCTATAAATGAAAAAGAATGAAAGATCTGTTAGGTAGGAGAGAAGTATAGGAATATTGGAGTTGGATAACTAAAAGGAGTCTGAAGTTATTTCAAATTATTATTTGAATAATATTTGGAGATTATTGGAAAAGGAATTGTTAAGTCAGGATGTGGAAATTGACATGGTATGGAAACAAAGACCGTAAGTTAAGGGTTGGGGTTTTTTTATATTGGAAGTGACAGAGTTCAAGACATAGATGAGGAGAGAATATTTTTAGTCAGGTGATCTAAGTGTCAAAGAAACATTAAACAGCTCTCTATTCATGAGCAAATAAGAGAAACAGGTTGGAAAGCATCAAAGTAGAGGAACTCTAGGTCACAGTTTTAGTGTTCATTGGATGTAGGACTTGAAAAGATGTCATAGAAAGCCATTTCCACATCGACATTTTTTAATTAAGAACAAAAATGATGGCCCAAGGATGTATGGAAAATTGTTTTCCATAGAATCGAGTTTTCAGAGAACATGAGTTACAGGATGGGGTAAAAAGAGGGGCAAAGTTAAGAGGAGAGGTGTGCAGGGTAGAATATGATGACAGTCTAAAGGCTCTCATATTCAAGAATGCGCAAAGATACAAGGCTGTGAGATGAAATGAATTTGACTGGCTAAAAATTTAACAAGAAAATTAATTTCAGCATCCCACCAGTCTACTGGTGTCTGAGGGTGGGCTATGTGGTAGCCTATGTAGGCTACGACTCTGAATTTCAACCTTCTCAGGATTTAGCTGCAACCCTGGGTGGAATCTTCTCAAGAAGTTCAACTTGGTAGTGAATGCCGGAGCCCTCATAGCTCATGATCTAAATGAAAATACTGTATCATGTTTGACGGTTGAAGGGAGTAGCATTTCTGCAGCAATGGTTGAGCCTCTAGTATGTGATGATACTCTTTGAAGTGGATATGAAGCTTAGTGGAATATACTCTGCATGATAGATGGTGGGTGGGGGCACTAATATAAGAAAGACATGATGATTCAGTTATGAGAGGTGAAAGATTAATTGATTCTACCATATGCAAGTTTGAAAAAGTTGCAGAAGTTTTGTAAGTCACTAGCTTTCACTGAGCTTGATTTCTTACTGTCTGCTGCAATATTAAACTTGTTGACAATGGTGGTGGTAATGGAGAAATGAAGAAGAGAATTTGCCTATTTATGTGCATTTTAGAAGGATAATTCAAGCACTGTATCTCAAGTACAGCACCCATTCTATACAATGTTCTTTGTTTTTTGACATGTTTGAAAGACCATAATTTTCTTGAAAGGAGAAGATATGTTTAATTTGTATTTGAACTTTCAGTGCCTAATACAGTACCTAGCTCATAGTACGTGCAGAGGGATATTATTTTTATTGCTCAATTTAAGATACAAAAAATTTAACTGAAACTTGCCTAAAGTTAACAATAGTCAATTTAAAAATTAGAGAGAAAAAAGCTATTTACACCATAGACTTTGCTGACTCAATATTTATTCACTGTATTTATATTTTTCTATGTATGGGTTTTGCTGTCAGTTTAGCTTCATTAAGCTTTGAAGATTAAATTCTACCAATGGCAATTGAGAATTGTTCTCACTTAATTAGGAAAGAGCTATTTGAATCCTGATCCCCACCTTGAAAGTCATCTCATAATTTCTTTTAGAGATAGATATAAAACACATCTGAAGATCTTATTCCTATCATTTTGCTATTATCAGTAATTACTTACCTTAGTAAAATCACCGTGTTCAGGTAAACTTGTATGCAAAAGGTTGATAATTCCCTAGTCTTATCTCTCTTCTATTACTTTTCTTCATTTTATGCAAATTTCTAGTGTTGCAAATATAACAGTGATGTGAATTAAATGAAAATAGGTTGCCAATTGTTTGGGGACTTTTATTCTTCAATTCATAATGGTCACAAAAACAAACATACACTTATGAATTTCTCTTTACAAGCTTTTTTCAAAAAATGCATCAGTATTTCTATCCTTTCCACCACCCTCAATCTCTAGCTTGGAATTTCAATAGGAAAATAAAACCTACAAAATGAAAATGAAAATCAATCTTTTATTTAGGAACAAATTAAATTGCAAAATAACAGGATACCAAATTCTGATTTTTTTTTTTTTTGATCTTTCAGTATTTGATAATGCCTAGTGAACATGTTGATACATATGAAAATAAGAGGCTATGGACCCATAATGCCAGACTTTAAAAATTTGTATTTTAATGTGGAATTGCATTTCCACTATTGTCCTAGCCTTCAGTAGTATTTCCAGCTGTTAGAGAATTACAGTGCTACTTATATAAATGACATTTATTTTAGAATATACATTTTTTTGTAGTTAGTAACCATCTTCCCCAGTTGTCATTCTTGACAATAAGAAAAACTATTCTAGATTAGCTTTAAATTGCTTAACTATTATTGTTTTCATGTTTATGTATTTATTTGTTTATAAATATCTCATTTAATTGTCTTACTTTGAAAAGGAAATATCTTCCTCATTTTATCCCTCAGGACCTTAGGTAGCCAAATCAAAAGAAGTATGTTTGCAATAAACTAAGAGTTGAGGTCTGCTTTTGCTTTTGTTTTTTGGTTTTTGTTCTTTTTGCCTGAGATCAGGCTAGCTAATGGTTGAAGTCATTTGAGATCTTATAGTATCAAAAATAACAACAGCTCCTCCTGTTATGTACAATGAGTGCAGCACATGCTGAGTACGTCAATATTTTAAGTATTCTAACTTGTTTTATGTCACAATTCTGTGAGGTAAGTAGTATAAACCTCATGAAAATAAGAGGAAGTACATCCTCAGAAAAGTTAGTTTTCTCAGTGTCATCATGACTAAATAAATGGTAGAGTGGGAATGTTGACTCAGATGCAATGCATATTATATTTATAATCTTTGCTATACAAACAAGTAAAGATTACTATGAAGAGAAACACAAATCCTAAATAAGAAAGAGTCTCAGAATTAGACAAAGCTTTCTTTCCATCAAACTCAAGGAGGTTGTTACCTTCCTTTTAAACAATGAATGGTGCAAGAATGAAAATGTAGCTTCTCTTAAACGTTGAGTTGTAATACATTCATCATTCTTTTGATGTTAGGAAAAATACTCTTATTAGTGCATGTATGACTTTTAACTTTCACATTTTTAATTTTTTTCTTTTTTGGGAGGTAATTAGGTTTATTTTATTTTTACTTACTTATATTTTTAATGGAGGTTCTAGGGATGGTACCTAGGACCTTACATTTGCTAAGCACTTGCTCCACCACTGAGCTATGCCCTCCTTGCACTGACTTTCACATTTCTAAAAAGCGCTGATTACTACTACAGATTTGTGAAAGGCATAGTGAAAAAGGATTTATAACTGTTGTACTGGAACATGAGGATGCCAGGATGGGAGAGAGGTCTACTGTGGAAAATGTTATATATGATCACTTACATGTGTACTTGTATGTAAGCACTGAAAGGACACCTACTCCGTCTGATTTCATAAGTGACTTAAAGAGATCCTTAAGTATTTATATCATCTATTTTGATGGTCCAAAATTTTGGAATTTTTATAAAATGGATTCAAAGTCAAGGCTAGGAAATTAAAGAGTCAATGAAACATAGAATCTGTTTCTTATGGAAGCCAAAGAACAAAGGTGTGAAACTAAAGAATGAAGGTTTACTAAGTCCTTTTCTATCCATTTATTTTCTATCGGTTCACACAGTCTGGATACCATACTTGACAACACAACCCAATGTAAAGGAATAAGATAACATTTGCAAAGAATTGGAATAGGTTGAATATTACCTTGTTTCATGATCTACAGTGCTGCGTAGACTAAAGAATAACCTTCTTTGAAGTAAGGCTCATAAGTCTCTCTCCAAGACATGTATTCTATCACAATTCTCATCTCTGCTTTATGATGATAGAGCAGATAGTTCAACTGATCTCTGCCTTTCAACTGTGGATGAAAGTAACATTGACTTGCACCTCATTCATCTTTTTGCAAGAATGCAAAAAAGAAGCTGCATGAAAACTCAGCAGTGGCTGAGTACAGTAGAAAAATTTCCCCAAATTTGGAATTATATTCAGTACTCTCTGCATGGTAGTAAACTCTTATTTTTTCAGAGTTATTTAGCAAAAGTGAAGTGTCATGTAGGTTGTAATATATTTTTGATATCATCAGAACTTCAGCTGTATTCAACAACTCTTTATTCATCCTAAATTTGAAGTTCATTAGGGATGATAAACACAGTACTTTTATGAAACTTTATGCAATTCCTCAGTGTACATATCAGTATTTTTTACAGTTAATTGTTATTTATGCCTAACACTCTTCCTCTATTGGTCAGTAAAATCAAATTATAGTTTCTGAATTATGTTGTAGAATGATATAATGTATAAGAGGACAAATAGCCAAATTTGAATCAAATTGCCAAAATTTGAACCTCAGGACTATATTTACTGAGGGACCTTAATCAATTTACTTAATTACCCTATTCTTAGATTTCCTTAATTTTCACTCAAGTATGATAATAAGGGTACCTACCTCATAGAGTTTTTACTAGAATTAAATTTCTAGACATATGTAAAGCACTTAGAATAAGACTGGGTTTAAAGTAAACACTAGAAGTTTTCTAATAATAATTCCATAATTGTACACATTTTACTCTGTTATATGCATTGCTATGCATTTAACTATACATTATAAACATACACATTCAATTATATGCTATAAACACTTCTGTATATCTAGCTACACACTACTGATAGTCTGTAATTTTACATATTTAACTATGTGATATGAGAAAGGTTAGATGTAGTATTTCTAAATCTGTCTTTGCCAATGAAAGGAGAATAAGAACTAGAAGCTTACCTAGCATCTTTATGATAGATTTAGGCGGAAAGATAATTCTGGCTTAAATTATTAAATTCCATTGTTAAAACACACAGAAGCTATTCAAAATGGATTCAAAATTTGAGAAAACTTTATGAAGTTAAGGCCTTTTGCATTTGTTAGTCACAACTGTGTATTTTTCCTCCAAACATAGGGAAAAACAGCCTTTATGCAGCAGTTGAAAGAAAAGTGAAATAAATTTGAAAGTGAAAGAGATGGTATAGTTACTACGCAGGAGATATTTGGCCCCAAACAAATAGATCTTAGATGAGCTTAGATTTTTAAAGAGGTCACTATGGGTTGAAAATCTAAGTAAGGACTGGAGGATAAAGTGAAGTATATAAAATAAATGAACCATAGGGAAAATAAATTTGAGTAGGGTGGTACAGATTAAGAGAGGATCAAATTAAAAACTTGAATTATCAAACAGATAAATAACTTAAAATATATTCCACACGATCACAAAATAATCTTAACTGAAGAGTGACAATAAATAATCTCTCCAGCACAAGTAAGGTTTATGGGTTTAAATATCTATACTTAGAGCTTCATCTATTTAAATAGATAAATTGAGAAATCAGGAGTATCACTTAGCAAAAGTATGATTAATATAAATATATATGTATATGATTAAAGTCATATGTCATATATTACATATTAGTATGTTTATATTACTGTAAATAATAGTGTCTAGCATCATAATGTGCAAAAGCACCTTTTAGACTAAGCATATGACATAATCTTTTGCTTTGAAGATATTACCTTACAAGCACTGAGTTCCAAGTTTTAAAAATAGGGCAGAAATGGTTTAATTAAGAGAAATAAGATTAAACTGTGCGATATGAACCACAGTGTGAAAAGATTATTAAAATGGGAGATTCAGAAACATCCTGATACATCATACAAGATTAGAAAGTTATTAGGAATTGGTCATGTAGCATTTTCCAAGAGTGAAACATTACAGTTGAAAAATTTTTTAAAAGTTCTTTAGCTCTAAGGGACATTTTCTTTTTTTTCTTTTTTTTTCCAAGACTTAAATTTCAGTTTACATCCCGGGAATGAGTGTAATGATTTTAGAATGTGCTTTATTGTTGTTTGTGTGTGTGTGTTTGTGTAACTAAATTTGGGTAGAACATTAACCAAAAATGGAGTGTCTATTTAGATTATTTGTATTTTTCCCAAAGTTTTTTTGCTAATATATCAGTAATCATGACCAGAATCTGATATTTACTTGAAATCTCAGGTACTCCTCCAAAACATTTATTGAAAGTCAAGAGTTAGGGTATTCATTACTTATCTTTCCATACTTGTTAATATGAATTATTAACTTTAAAAAATGTTAAAATAACATATATCAGAATTTATACATATATATTAATTTATTATATAATTTTTGGTTATTTTAACTTTAAAGTACCTTTTTTTGTTGTAATTTTTAATAGTCTACACTCACTGCCTTCACTGCCTTGGATTTAATCCACAACAAACTGGCTTTTACCTCCTCATTTGTAATTAAAAGAAAGTATATATATGTGTATATATTTAATATAATATATATTAGGAAGAGAGAAAGAGGTGATATATATCCAGAATAGCTCTTGGTACTGAGGAACAATAGTAACAAAAATAGACAAGATAGGTACATTTTCACACAGAAGTAGATAAATAAGCACAGAAAATGCCTAGAGCTAATGAAATGGTGTGGAATAATTAATGTTAATTTTGTTAAGTATTTGAACAGACCTCTCTGAAGTTGTGATATTCTAACTTTTTTCAGAGAAGCTAAAAACACTGCATTATTATGTGAAATATCCTTATTTGTAAAAGTTGGGAGCTAGTTGGAAAATTGCCAAATCACCATACATGCTATTACTTCATAGGCCAAATTGAGTATTGTTACTTGGGTTTGCCTATTGGTGGGTATTGAGCCAAAAGATACAATCAAGCCAATGATTGGAAGAAAGAAGGATTTATTACTTGGAGCAAGTAAGGAGAACACCAGGGATATTTCCCAAAGCAGCGTATCCCTGAACAGCAAAATTGGGGGAGCTTTCAGCTAAGGGTACATGAATATTAATGAAGGGATTTGGGTGGGATGTGCATATTCATGAAAGGGCTTGAGCAGAGAAGAATTAGCACAGCACTGGGGCAAAGGTTGACAGTCCAGGCTTTGGTTGATTGAAGTCGTGAGGGTCAGAAAAGGTCAACATCATCATTCCTTAGGTTACATCTGTTCTGGTAGTTGAGGCTAGAGGGGGCTTGGAATTCAGCAGAGTAGCTCAAGAAAGTGCTCCAGGCTAATCTTTACCATTAAGATAGAACTGGGTGTATTAGCAGCTGATTTATTATCTTTGCTGTTGTTACTTCTCTTGCCTGTTAACAGTTGTTTGTTCCTGCATTCTTTTGTCTCCTTAAGATCATGAATTACTGTGACCTATTCAAGAGCAAGCATTATGGCCAGGCTTAGATCACAAAATGGCTTAGGGCAAAAATGGCTTCTCTTATGTCAGGAAAGCCATACATTCTCTTTCTCTGAGGACCCCTTACCCTATCTATTTACAGTATGTATATGAACTTCTCCCCTCTATGGAGACTGGATTGCACCAATTGCTCCAAACTCTCTTTTGAAATGATACATTTATTTGTGTTATTTAGATCTACAATGCTTCCTTCTACCTCTTTTAATCTATAAATTATAATTGTCAAATGATTAATTTAAATATGACCTATTATGATATTGTGATTTATAATAAGAACTCTATGTTTGGTTTTTGTCCCTGTTCCTGGCATACAGCTCCTAAAATCCTAGTAATTTTTTGAGTGATAAGAGCAATAGGAGTATCTTTAGTTACAATATTCGGTCTTTTGTCCTCAGTTCCTGAAATATTGCCAAAGACAAAAAAGAGAAAGGAGTGTCTTTTGCTATTCATAACAAGCCACTTTCACCCACACCTGAGTTTATGTTAATGAGATGAGTTTTGGTAAGCTTCTAGATAATCACAAGATGTGGGCTGGTTACCAGTGGAACCAAGTATATGACTAGAGGGTTGAAACTTTTGGTATTATCCTTGACCCCTGGGGAGGGGCAAAGTGCTGGAGGTTGAATTAATCACCAGTGGCCAATGTTTTAATCAATCGTGCCTCCCTAAAAATCCCTAAAATGCAAGGTTTGAAAAGCATCTTGCTAGTTAAACACATGGAAGAGCTCAGTTGGTGGTGAGCCCAGAAAGGACACAGATGCTTCCCTTGCACATTCCCCATACCTGGCCCCATGGATCTCTTTTATTTAGCCATTAATAAATTGAAGCTCTAGTGAATAACTTGTTCTCTTGAGTTCTGTGAACTGTTCTAGCAAACTACTGAGCCTGGGGAGGGAACTTGTGACTTACACGTGATTAGTTAGAAGAAGAAGTAACAACCCGGGCTCGCAACTTGCATCAGAGTTGGGGAGGAACAGTTTGGTGGGAATGAATCTTTAACTTCTGAGATCTGATGCTAGCTCCAAGTACATATTGTTAGAATTGTGTTAAGTTATAGGACACCCAGTTGGTGTCCGTAGAGGACTGTGGAACTGCTTGGTGTGGAAAAAAATATGCATCTGGTGTCAAAAAGTATTCTGTGAGTAATTAGGAGGAAAACAACTATTTTCCTTTCATTTGGTAAGCAGACATGAAGTAATGAGTGTACAGTTGTGAGTAGAGGAAATAGAAACATAGGTTTTTCCTTTCATCTGGATACTTTGTAGATCTCTGCAATTTAATATGCTGAATATCTAGTTCATTCCTGTCAGTTTTTTACAACCCAGTGGCTGCAGATGCTCGCACTATTCTTCTTGACCTTGAATAGTGATTCTACCAATTACTAACTGTGAACTTGGGCAAGTCAGTTTACATTCCTGTGCATCAATTTCCTCATATGCAAAATGAGTATATCAGTCAGAGGCCAATCAGACAATGGGAATCAATAGTAATTGGAAAAATAAATCTTTACTATAAAGAATTATGAACTATAACAGGGGGATTACCTATAAAGGGTAAAGAGAGCTCTAAAAAATACTCTAGAGCTGAGGAAAGTACCTGAGAAATGAATAAACCTGGAATCTCCCTTCCCCCAGGTTGTGATTCAGATCTCATTAGAGAAGATACGGTTATAGGTAAATAGATTGTGGAAAAGTTCTCTGGGTGGTTCCAGGCCAGAGTTGATCCACATTCTGTGGGCAGAGGCTGGTGGATGGAGAAGTACTGCTAGATCCTGTAAACAGGAAGTAACTCTCTAGTGTGCTGGCAGCTTGAGACAGGGAAATCTGCCCTGGAAGATATCTTAGAGTCTCACTGGGAGTGGTCTCATGGAGGTGCAGCTGAAATTCAGTGTAGGAGAGCATCCCTGAATGTTCACACAAACCACTGGTAGGCATGCAATCAAAGCAAGAAGAAAAGAAAGCAAAATAAAATTTAAAAGAGAACAGGACCTGGAAGAGAAGTTCTGTCTTCCTACGGTGTCCCTCCAGCACTGTCTCTTGTCAGAGCTTAAGATGGTGCCAGCTGCAAAGAAAGTGCCCACTCCCAGAACATACAAGGAAGGTTGAATGTGGAGAGAAAGAGCAATAAGTTGATAAGTGATGCATTAGTTTCCAAGGGATTTCACAACAAATTATCATTAACTGGGTGGCTTGAAATGGCCAGAAGTGTTCTCTCATAGTTCTGGGGCCAGAAGTCTGCAGTCAGTATGTCAGCAGGGCTGTACCTCTGGAATCCCTGGTGGGGAATCCTTCCTTGACTCTGCCAGCTTCTTATGGCTGTCAGCATCCTTGTGACTGCATCACTCCAGTCTCTGCCTCTGTCTTCTCATGGCTTTGTCTGCAGCTAGCCCTCACATGGACACACTTAGGGATAACCTGTGTAATCCAGGATGATTTCATGTCAAAATGTTTAACTTATCTATATCTGAAAAGATCCAGTTACAAATAAAATCATGTTGGTTTGCAGGTTCCTGGGGTTAGAACATTGACCTGTCTGTTTGGGGCCACCATTTAGCCTTCTTATTTGGGGATTATAACAACAGTGTTTAACTTACCACCTTCTTAATAATAATAAATGAATTAATCAGATAAAATACTTGGAACAATGTCTTTAATCAGATAAAATACTTAGAACAATGTCTTCTTCATAATGAGTTCCCAAAAAGTATTTGTTGTTGCTGTTTTCATCATCATTGTCATCATCATCACATCATGATGGTCACCGTTCTAGCCATGTATCATCTCCAGTCACTACTCTTCCATTTGATAGAAAGGATAATTATGGGATAATCAGAAATTGTACCCTGACGCTGTATTTGTCAGATGAGTGACCTTGAACTTAATTTCAGAAAAGGAGATTTTTTTTTAAATTTAACTTTTATGCAGGTAGTCTTATACTAATTGACAATAAACCTCTAGAAGTGACATAACTTATTTACTGTCACTTAATCAGTGGTGATGACATCATTTAGTTTAGTCTTTGTGATATAGTGTTTAATTACTATTACCACTATTGATACTAACTTCTACTTCTATTATTACTATTATCTTCACTAATGATATTGCTGGCTACCTTTAAAAAACACATATTCGGGACTTCTCTGTCTCCCTCATTTCCCTTATTCTCTCTTTTTAATTAATTAACAATTCTTGGAAGTCTGTTAGAAGGAAACACAATTTCCTGAATTGGCTTTCTCTCCTAATTACCTTTGTAATTGCCATTTCCTATTATTTTGTACCCTTGTAATAAAATACCCTCTTAACTGGTCTCCCTAACTTTTGTGTCACCCTTCCGCAATCTTTATTCCACATAGAAAAAAAAAGTTTGTGAAACATAGATCTGTGGTCACTCTATTGCTTTCAAGTTCTTCCTTGATTTTTAAGGTTCTCCAGTATTTGGAGCCAAACTATTTTTTAGCTTTATCTTCTGACTACATAAACTAGATAAATTATTCACAGAAGTTCTCCTTTCATATTATTTAGAATTTAAATCTAGCTCAAACATCACCTCTTCTGTAAAATATTACTCCAGATCTCAAAAGGTAAAAGAACTCTTATCTTCTCTGCTCAGACCAAGTATGACCTTTGATTTCACTACAGAGAGCACGTAATTAATGAAACCTTAGAACTATAACCTAGATCCCCTCTCCTGGAGAGTGTTTGGATGCCCATCTTCACTTTTCTGGAAGTAGGAACATAAAATGTTATACATTGTTGAATGACAGAGACCAAACAAAAATTTTTTTTAAATTAAGGGTTCACATTTTATAAATACTTATAAGATTTATAATATGTTGCTCCATTGTTTCTTTACCCAGGACATCTTTTCCCAAATAATGAATATGAAATTATTCTGATTTTCTCTATATTTACCAGAAATAAAGTGAAATTCCATTACTCAAATTTGCTTTACAGTGCATTTTTGTAGTGATTAATGCCCATTTTTTTTTTCCAACTAGCCTGCTATGAACTTAATATGTAATGTATTTGCTCAAAAACTTATTGGGCTACTACTATGTGTCATGCAATATAATAATAACTGTATATATTCATATAATATTATATAATTTTATGATTTGCCAGACCTAAAGTACAAGGATAAGTAGCACTCAATAATCTATATATCATATCTAAGATTTAAATCTCACAAAATTTTTTTCTTTAGCTTCAGCTTTGCTTAGAGCTTGCTTTCCAGCTTAATTATCTAACAGCATTCTTATATGATTCTGATTTGTATTATTTATTTACTTTGAGCTTCCTTCTCTTTCATTCCACCACCTTAGTTTGTGTTTGATTCTTTTTTTCTTAATCAATACATTTCTGATCCAACTAATATGCATTAGTTTCTTGCTCTGTGCCAGGAAGTGCATGGTGCTTTCTCATGCAACATCTTATTTAATCTGCACAACAAATCTATCACAGAACATATTTTGTTATTAAGACATGTTAACAGAAAAATTAATGACTTTCAAAGTCAGACAGTGATTAAAATTACAGAGATAACATAAGTACAAAGCAATATGATTTGCTCCACTCTATTATGTGCCCCACTGCCCTCTCCCTTAAATTTTCTAGAGATATTTCAGAGTATGGTTTTCTCCAATATGTCAAGTAGAATATTTTATCTGAGCCAAGAGCAGGGCTCATATGCAGTAATTAGATTTATATTCCTTCTCCAACACACCATTTAACCTTTAGAGTTTGAATGTTACTAACAGATTTGGCTATGTGTTTTTCACATTTGCATAGAAGAATTTACCTAGAGGTATGCAGGAGGAAAACACTAAATAAAGGTGGTATGATCTGGGCCTCCTTTCTTTGAGGATTAATTTTTAATTAACATTGTTATTGAGATAATTATAAATTCACATATAGCTTCACTAAATAATACAGAGAACGTGTGTCCACTTTACCCAGGTTCCTCCAACGGTAACATTTTGCAAAAACTACAACATACTACAGCAACCAGGTTATTGACATTGATACAGCACACTAATCTTTTTAGACTTCAGTGGTTTAACTTACACACACTTGTGCATGTGTGTGTGTGTATTTAGTTCTATGCAGTTCCATGTATAGAACAGGTTTTCTGTCCACCATCACAGTTCAGACACTGAACATCTTCATCATCACAAGTATCCCTTTTATGGCCCTTTCATAAAACCACACCTCCCTTCCACCTCCTCTACCCCTGCCATTTCTAACCCTTAGTAACCACTGAACTGTTCTCCATAAACATCTTGGCTTAATAATATTGAGAGAGTTAATGGGCTAATTGCTGTGGTACACTCAAGTAGAGCATCAGTTCAAGGTCCCCATGGTGGCTGATGCTAGAAAAATTTTGGACCTTGTTATCCTGGTGGCAGCTTGCACCACAGAGGACTGGCAGTAAGAATGAATCTAAAGCCTGGTAAATGTTGGAGTCTACACATATATAACAGTGTTGATTTTGAGCACATTAGCCCCTGAGGAAAGCACCATTTTTCCTTGTATCACAGGAAATTCACTCATTCAACACATACTTATTATGCTACTAATAAAAGGAGATGGTTCCACCAGAGATAGGCCAGAGGTAGTCGTGGTCTTTGGGAAAATGATTTTAATCAAGTGAATCATTTAGCCTTCAGCAAAGAGTGACCCAGTGCCTCCAACTTCCATGATAGAGGTGCCAGAAGCATCAAGAATGAGGGACTTTGTCAGAACCTTGAATGCTCTGGACAGATCAGGTGTTTGGCGAGGGACACCCTGATAGTGAGGGTAGACACTATGTAAGAACGTACCCTTCAAGTTTCAGGCACCTTGGGACCACTAACTTCTTCAAATAATCTGTCTTCTTTTAAAGGGGTGTATTACAGAGGACATCTTCTCTTCTCTCTGTGATGGTGGCATGCATTATGTTCCCACATGCACTAGCAGTATTCATTGTCCTCCATCATTTCATACTTTTTGGCCATGTTGATTATAACAGCACTAGCAAAAGTTGGAACAGAAACAGTGGCAAGAAATGTTATGTCATGAAACTTTCAGGACAGCTGTCACCAAGCTCGGCAGTATTTCAGCTCCAAAGGTGTATCTGCATTCCTGCTCTGTCAAACACTGAGTGAAACCAGGGCTGGTAACTGGATATCAGCAAACAGACTTTTAGATGTAGGGAAATATCAAGGGAGGAAGTTCTGAGAAAAGTCTTCTTGCTAATTTGGATGGGAGTTCAGAATCTTAATGTAAGGGTGGCCTCATTTATGCCCCAGGATGGTGATACTTCAGCATACTAGAAACATATTTCAATAAAGAATTTAGGCTAACAGAGGGCTGTATTAGCATATTTTCATATATAACAATGGCTTTGATCTGCCTGTGTTGACTGATTTTGTTTTGTTCTGTTTTCTGATTAGTTAACTTAGAAGTTATTTCAAATTTAAAATGCATTTGTACTCTATCACTGTGCTGATTCTATAAACCTGTCATTAGTCAATGTTATGTTAAACAAATAATCTTAGATTTAATAAAAGAATGGGTATATTTAGGGGTGCACAAAATGAGAAGGCCAGCCTTGTGCCAGGATTTTTTTTTTTTTTTTTTTTTGGTGAAGAACTGTAAGCTCATTGTACTATACAGCAGACATCATATAGTAGGAAAGCATGAAAAAATATTCCTAAAGGAGTCAACTAGATTAGAATCTAACCCTCTGAAAAACCCTCAATTCCCCAAAGAATTTTTATTTAGCTTGATTTCAATGATAGAAGAATTATTTAAAAGACAGAAGCTAAAAAACCTTAATCACAAAAAGAGAGAGTAAAATGGTGGTTACCAGGGGCTGGGGGTAGGGTGGATGGGAGAGATGGGGTTTAAGGGTGCTGAGGTACCTAAGCATACTTAGTAGATAATTAAGTCCTGGAGAGCTAATACACAGTACAGTGATTATAAGCAACAACACTGCATTAGAAACATTAAACTTGCAGAGAAGCTAGATTTTACTTATTCCCAGGACTGAAAGAAATGATAATCACGTGACATGATAGAGGTGTTAGCTAACTCTCTGATGGCAATCTTATTGCAATATAAATATATTGAATCAATATGTTGTACACCTTAAGCTTACACAGTGTTGTATGTCAAATACAATTCAGTGCAAAAAGAGCACCTTTATTAAAAATAACAAAAATAAAAGGACATGTAAAAGATGAAAGCTAATGCTAATTACAGTTTTATTTGTTGATATCCAGGTATTTGAACCTGAAATATAGGGTCTAAAAATAGGCATTTTGAAGAGTTAAACAAATCAATTAAATGGATATCAAAATAATAAAAAATGACAAGCATTACATAAAATAATGGCCAGATGTATCCATCACTTCGAATTCCCTGTCACTAAACCATACTCCTGTGTAGAGAAAAATCCCAATGCACTGCAGGTGGAATTAGGGTGTAATAGTTAGACTCAAATGCATGGTGAACTACAGTTACAAAGATATGTCTGTAAGATCTTCTTGTTTTGCTCCAAGGGTGCCAGACTCGTGGAAATGACTGACTTGGGATTTTGCTGGAGAGAAATAAAGAGACAGGAAGGAGGAATTGCACCACCTGACCTCTGAGAACTAATTGTTCTTATGACTTTGCGAGAAACATAGGAAAACATGGCAGACCCTGGCAGGGAGGATGGCTGTCCGACAGCAAAACAGCAAGAAGGGCATTGTTGTGTTTGAGGAGGGCTCCACTGAAGAAAACCCCAACAAAAAATGGATTGAACACCTGCTCTGGGCAGTCACTGAGGTGGTACTGAGTGATGAGATGAGCAACTGCATGTGCGCATGGCAGATGCTGATGTGAGCCTTCTTAAAGCATTCTTTACAATGAAGTCCCACTGGTAGTAGGAATGTATTATCTTGCTATGGAAAAGGCCTTGGATAGCTTTTCTAATGGTATTATACACTTGCACAGAGTAAGAAGTATTGTGTAATAAAATGTATTGTTATAAGAATGTGAACAATAGACAGCTTGCTAATCCCAAAGACACCTCGGTAAAATATCTTCTTTATTACTTCGCATTGCAAATTTTTTTACCAAAAGGAAAATAGAGCAATTGAGGCAAATGACAAGCTTCTTCCTTCTCTGAATGGGCCACAGGAGGAAATAAGGTAATTATGTATAATTAAACATCATCCTTAATTCATTCCTCCCCCTCTTTCTAATATTATAGACTTGGGGAATATAAAATTTACTTGCTGCTGTGGATAGAAAGCAATGGTGCTCTATAAAAAGCCAATACTCTATTCCTTGAAGAATGTTTCCTTTTAAAGTGATATCCTGAATTGCAAGGACACTTCTCTGACTTACCTAGGACAAAGTTAAATCTTAGTCTAAGTGAGGAAAGGACTTTGCATCTGCAAACATTTCTGCATTTCTGAGGGAGAAAAATTAAATACCATAAGAATATGTTCTTATAGAAAATAGAGAGATGAGGTGGGTATATTATTTCTTAGCCCTAAATACAACTCTCATCCTTCTAAGGGTTTTGGTTTTGTAATCTCTGATCAGTGATCTTTGATGCTACAAACCACACCCATATAAGATGGGAACTGAATCAGTAAATGTGTGTGTTCTGCCTGCTCCACTGAGCAGCTGTTCCTCAGTCTCTCATTCTCTTGTTCCTCAGGCTTCCTTATTCCCTGAGACACAACAACATTAACATTGGGCCAGTTAATAACCCTACAATGGCCTCTGTTCAGGTAAAAGGAAGACTCTCACATCTTTCACTTTAAAACAAAAGCCAGATATAATTAAGCTTAGTGGGGAAGGCATGTTGAAAGCTGAGACAGGCCAAAACTTTCCTCTTGTGCCAAACAGTTAGCCAAGATGTGAATGCAAAGGAAAGTTATTGAAGGAAATTAAAAGTGCTGCTTCAGTGAACACATGAATGGTAAGAAAGCAAAACAGCCTTATGGCTGATAAGAAGAAAGTCAGATACAAGATCAAACCAGCCACAACATCCTCTTAAGCAAAAGCCTTATTCAGAGTAAGGCCGTAACTCTTCAATTTTGTGAAGGCTGACAGAGGTGAGGAAGCTGCAGATTAGTTTAAAGCTAGGAGAGTTTGGCTCATGAGGTTTAAGGAAAGAAGCCATCTCCATACATACAAGTGTCAGGTGAAGCAGCCAGTGCTCCAGATCTGGCTCAGGTCATTCACTACGGTGGCCACACTGAACGACAGATTTTCAATGTAGACAAAACAGTAGGTGTGAACGTACATGTTTCCAACACACTTATTACAAACCCTAGATTCCTAGATTATAAAGATTAGTAAATTCCCCCAAGGCAATCATAGATTCAGCTTTAGCTAGCCCTAAAATTTTCTGTTTCTGCTTTATTTTGTTGGAGGGTTGGTACTAGAGATCTGTTTTTACTTTTTTAGAAAATCAGGTTTGGACCTACATGAATTGGCGAGTTAGAACTGGGACTCCTCTATAATGATGTGACTCTTAAAGAGTAATAACCTCTGTAAAAATAAAATATGAAATGTGAATATAAGCACAGGAAGATAGCCCAGAAAAATCCCATGAGAATTAATAAACAAAGCCTCTTTAGTCTTTGGTTGAGTACTGATACGCATGTGAGGAAACTACATAAAGCTGGGGAAAGAATATAAATTTACCTCTAAGTAGAAGGTTGAACAATTCCGAGACCTCAAAGGAATCTAGGAAAAGACTGTGTTCTAGTGAACCAGAAGGAAAATCATTGTAATAATTTGGGCACGAGAGAGAATACTCAGAAGAGTATTATGTTACTAGTGGTTTAAATTAGCTCTAAACTAATGACTACTCTGGACTCACTGTAACAAATTTTAAAAAGTAAGTATCAAAGAAATCAGACTTCATGTAACTTAACAGCATGCCAGAACAGAATCCAGTACCCCAAAATGGAAAATTCACAATGGTCTGTGTTTTGGGTTTTGTTTTGTTTTTTTTTTTTTTGGTTTTGTTTTTGTTTTTTTGTTTTTTTTTTTTGATTAACAGACTTTATTTTTGAGGGCAGTTATATATTTATGGAAAAATTGAATGAAGAGTATGGAGAGTCCCCATGTATCCTCTTAATGCCCCACCCCGCACATATTTTCCCCTACTATTAACATCCTGCATTAGGGTGATACTTTTGTTACAATTAAGGAACAAATATTGATGCAGTATTAACTAAGGTTCGTAGTTTACTTTAGGGTTCACTTTTTGTGTTGTACGTTCTGTGAGTTTTGACAAATGTATAATGACATGTATCTACCATTACATCATAAAGACTAGTTTCACTGCCCTACAAATTTTTCTGTGCTCCACATATTCATCCCTCCCTCCCTCCTTCTAAACTTCTGGCAACTTCTGATCTTTTTAGTGTCTCCATAACTTTGCCTTTTCCATGTCACATTCTTAGAGTCATACAGTATGGAGCCTTTTCAGGTTGGCTTCTTTCACTTAACAGTATACACTCCTCCTCCTTGATAGCACATTTCTTTTTTGTTGGATATTATTCCATAATGTGAATGTACCATGGTTTCTTTATCCATTCACCTGTTGAAGGACATCTTGATTACTTCCAAGTTTTGGTAATTATGAATATAACTTCTATAGATATTCATGTACAGGTTATTGTGTGAACTTAAGTTTTCCACTCACTTGTGTAAGTAATAAGCAGCACAATTGCTGGGTTATATGGTAAGAATATGTTTAGTCTGGTAAGAAACCACCAAATGGTCTTCCAGAGTGGCTGTGCTATTTTGAATTCCTGCTAGCAGTAAATGAGAATTCATGTTGCTCCACATCCTGGTCAGCATTTGGTGTTGTCCATGTTTTTGATTTTAGCCATTTAAAAGGTGTTCTTTTGAATATAGTTCCCTGTGCTATACAGTAGGAACTTGCTGTTTATCTATTTTATATATAGTAGTTAGTGTCTGCAAATACCTTGTAATAGCCTATAATGAAAAAGAATATGAAAAGTTATGCATATATATGCATAATCACTATTCTGTACACCAGATATTAACACAACATTGTACACTGGCTATAGTTGAATAAAAAAAATTTTTGTTTTGATTTCTACTTTCTTAATGACATGTGATATACAGCATCTTTTCACATACTTATTTGCAATCTATATGTATTTTTTGGAGAAGTATCTGTTCAGATCTTTTGCCCATTTTTAAAAATGTTTGAATCAATGTTTTTAATGAAAACATTCAGTGATTCAGTGGAGCACTGCCATCTTCCATTCTCTCTTTCCCTCCAAAGAAGTAATCATAACCTTTATTTTTTTTAATTTAATTTAATTTTTTATTGAAGTACAGTCAATTATAATGTATTGGTTTCTGGTGTACAACACAATGTCCCAGTCACACATATACACACATATATTCATTTTCATATTTTTTTATTAAAGGCCACTATAAGATATTAAACATAGTTCTCTGTGCTATACAGAAGAAACTTTTTTAAAATCTGTTTTTATACATAGTGGCTAACATTTGTTAATCTCAAGCTCTCCACCTTTATCCCTTTCTACCCTCCTTTCCCCGGTAACCATAACATTACTTACTATGTCTGTGAGTCTGTTTCTGTTCTGTAGATGAGTTCATAGTGTCCTTTTTTTTTTTTTTGTAGGTTTTATCATATGAGTGATATCATATGATATTTCTCTTTCTGGCTTACTTCACTTAGAATGACAATCTCTAGGTCCGTCCATGTTGCTGCAAATGGCATTATTATTATTTTTTATGTCAGAGTAGTATTCCACTGTATAAATATACCACAACTTCTTTATCCAGTCATCTGTCAATGGACATTTATGTTGCTTCCATGTCTTGGCTATTGTATATAGTGCTGCTGTGAACACTGGGGTACATGTGTCTTTTCACATTAGAGTTCCCTTCAGATATCCTACACAATGGTCTGCTTTTAATAAAAAAAAATGCTAGGCTTACAAAAACAGGAAAGTATAATCCATAATCATGAAAAAAACATGGAGCTAGTAGAAACGGATTTTTAAAGCAGTCATCATAAATATGTGGCATAAAGATAAATAGATGACTGAAACAAGGAGAAATAGAAGATAATAAAATATAAGGGCATGTGATTCAAAGTACTTGGGACATGAGAGGTTGGAGGGCCACTGCAGAGAGAGTTGCAAGAGATACAATATCATTAAAGCCAAAATTTCAATTAAAATGAGGAAGTGAAGAAAATAATTCAAAAAGACACTAATGACTTAGATATTGTTACTGATGATTGACTGTGTGAGTTCTAGGGTGCACATTGGAAAGATCATGGGATCT
The DNA here is from genome assembly GCF_048773025.1 of Camelus bactrianus. Lineage (NCBI taxonomy): Eukaryota > Metazoa > Chordata > Mammalia > Artiodactyla > Camelidae > Camelus > Camelus bactrianus. The sequence goes on from NC_133553.1 coordinate 587,832, forward strand.
GCTGTGGGTATGAGATGAGGCAGGAAACCAACATGCAGAGGCTTAACAGGATAAGAGTGTTGAATTAGTGATGACATATCAGGCAGACCTGGTTTTCAGGTTGTGAATGAGATAAAAATATACAAGCCGTGTTGGGAATAGTCCTGGTGGTCTATACAGAAAATACGATGGATAATTTTTTATTGTAACCTCAGAAATGGTCAGCCAGGCAGCTTTCCCTGGTTACAAGCTAATACGTAGCTCTAGTGATGGGGATGCAGGATAAGCATGATACATAGGTTTTAGCACTAGGAACATGTGCGCTCCTTTGGCTTCCTTCCCACTGGGAGTTGTATCTGGGAGACAGTGTTATGGGAATAATGTGGAGGTGCACAGACATGCTTTACTTTCTCCTATAGGTATTGCTGCTGATGAAGGTGAGGAATTTTCATAAGAAACACTTTAAATCAATGTGCAGGTTGTTGTGTTTGCCTATATTTGAAAGTACAGTCTTTTAATATGAATAAACTCAAATTTAATTCAGGTAAGAATGATCTGGAATATTTCTGTTTATTCTCATATTAGAATAAATGGTCTGAGCTTGAAGATTTCTGAATTCCAGTCCATCTCTTAGACTTTGTAATATATATCCAGTTCTCTTTTTTTCCTATGTTTGGGCAAAGTATTTTCCTCAAAAACATAATACTGAGACAATCTTCATTTGAACAAGGAGATATTAAGATAGAATGTTGACCACACCAGTGGAATGGTTATTCTCAATCCTAAAGCTAGAATTATATTTGCTCATAAACTGAGATGATTTAAAAGTTTCAAAAAGTTACATACATATGGTATATATGTAGAGATATAATCCATTATCATTCTGGAAAAGACTTGGTGATTTCATCAGGGCAAAGATAACATAACACTGAATTGCTTTTGTTATCAAAAATCACTTGGGCATATTTTTGTGGGTCTATCTCCAGGTTTGCTAATCTGTTTCATTGTTCTGTGTGTCCATCTCTCTGCCAATACCATGCTGTCTTATTAGCTACATAGTAAGCCTCAGCATTAGTAAGAATGATTCCTCCCACTTTATTCTTCTTTTTCAAAATGATTTTAGCTATTCTAAGCCCTTTGCTTTTCCATATAAATTTTAGAATAAACTTTTCTGTCTCTACAAAAAAAAAAAAAATCCTAGCTGAAGATTTTTATGGGAGGTGCATTAAACCTATCAATCAGCTTGGGGAGAGTTGATATCTTTAGAGCATTACATTTCCCAATATATGTACAGAATGTGGCTCTCTATTTAATCTTCTTGGATTTCTTTCATAGTATTTTATAGCTTCTAGCATACAAATTGAGTACATGCTTTGGTAGATTTATATCAAGTATTTCATTTTCTTTGAAGTTACTGTAAATGATGCTATATGTAAGGAATATTTTTGACTTTATGTTTTTCATAATTTCTATTGTATACAGTGTAAAGAAGACAGAAGGAAAAAGACAGGGAATGAGAAAAACTGAAAGTAGGAAGATCAGTAATAATCTTTCAATAGTCTAAGTGGGAGATTATTATGGAATGTGTTACATTCATAGTAGGAGGAGTAGAGATAAATTGATTTTATTGTCAGCATGAAATGTCATTATGAAATATCTAGATAATTAAAATTATGGTTTGGAATTAGGAGAGACAACAGAAGATATAGCTTTGGATATCATTGGTATTAAGAGTAGTTGAAACTCTGTATATATATATATGTTTGCTTGTGAAGAATATACAGAGTAAGGAAAAATAAAAACCAAGAAATTGATCATGATAGGAGATGTATTAAAAAAAAACAGTCTGTGAAAGAATATCCAGCCAAAGAGATTAATCAGGGGTGGTATTAATCAGGTGTGAGGGAAGAACAAGTGGAGAAGTATGTCAGAAAAGCCAAGGGAAGGATCAAAAGACTAGGAATAGACTTACCATATGACCCAGGAATCTGCTTCTGGGCATATATCCAGAAGGAGCCCTACTTCAGGATGACACCTGCACCCCAATGTTCATAGCAGCATCATTTACAATAGCCAAGACATGAAAACAGCCTAAATGTCCATCAAGAGATGACTGGATAAAGAAGAGGTGGTATATTTATACAATGGAATACTATTCAGCAATAAAAAATGACAACATAATGCCATTTGTAGCAACATGGATGCTCCTGGAGAATGTCCTTCTAAGCAAAGTAAGCCAGAAAGAGAAAGAAAGATACCATATGAGATCGCTCATATGGGGAATCTAAAAAAAAAAACAAAAACAGAAACAAACAAAGCATAAATACAAAACAGAAATAGACTCATAGACATAGAATACAAACTTGTGGTTGCCAAGAGGGCGAAGGGTGGGAAGGGATAGACGGGATTTCAAAATTGTAGAATAGATAAACAAGATTATAATGTATAGCACAGGGGAATATACACAAGATCTTACGGTAGCTCACAGAGAAAACAATGTGACAATGAATATATATATGTTCATGTATAACTGAAAAATTGTGCTCTACATTGGAATTTGACACAACATTGTAAAATGATTATAAATCAATAAAAAATGTTTAAAAAAATAAAAATAGAACTAACATATTATCCAGCAAAAAAAAAAAAAAAAAAAAAGCCAAGGGAAGGAATTTTAAGAAGAAAAGTGGTGAGTGAAGTCAACTTCTTTAAAGAGTCTAATGTAATGTGTCATAGGTCACCACGTTTCCATGATGTAGCCTTGATATTTGTAGCATTCAGAAGTTAAGACTGCAGGTCTAGCTCTGTCCCCTACTCACTATGTGACCTTGGTCAAACTGCTAATTCTTTATCTTGCCTTTTTCATTTGAAAATAGAAAAATAGCTATGTTTATCTTACCTAATTTTAATCTTCATAAAAATTTTTAACACAAATGTTCAGAATAATGCTAGGTGTATAGTAAACAGCTGAAAAATACATTAGTTATTATTGTGAAATTGTCAAGTGATAACTGGAGAACATAAACAGACCTTTCTCAGAACAGACATAAATAGGAACAAGGCAAAGACAAGGCCCTCCATATCTATAAAAATATCAAGGATTCTTCTGACCAAAGTGGGTCATTACTGCATCTTTACTAAGGGTAACTTTAGTCCCTTTTTAGTTCTTCCACCTCCTAGATAGTAATTGTTAAGATAAATATCCAAATTGACCCTTCCTCTTAACAGATCTAATCCAGGCCTCCAATTCCTTAATTTCTCTTTTCAGACATCCAGGAAAATTTCAAACCCTGTAAGAAGTTACTGCAAACTCCCCTTTTCTGAGAAATCTCCATAGCCTTGGATTAAGTTCTTTCTTACTGCAGCAAGTTAATTAAAACTGAATTTGTTTGACTATAGTGTGTTTCTAAAGATGCTGGCTAGTGAATAACATCAATATTATAATTATTATCATTATCACCTTTGTTGGTCAACAGTGTATTGCATATACTTTAACATAATACTTTGCATCAAAAAGTGCTCAGAAGTATTTGATGAATAATAAAAAAGCAGTGGTCAATTAGGAAGCACTTGGCTTCAAGTAGGGCAGTTTCAGTAGTGGAAAGGCAAATGGAACTGTAGTGGGCTGAAATGTGGCCAGAGGAGAAAAAAAGGAAATAATAATGAGGATTGGCAGCCCACAACTGTCCATCCACTAGCCACGCCCACCCACCGCATCTCAGAAATTGGGTTGTGTGAGGTAAGAATACAATAGATAGCTACTTGTGGTATGCCCTGTGCAAACATGTTAGACAATGAACTTTAAATCAGAAGGACCTCAGTATCTCATGTCTTTTGAGGTTACTGACTTTTTAAAAATATTTTTCTTCTATTGGTATGTCACTCTTGTGATACTATCACTTTTGCAACCCAATAATTTTGAGTCCTCCTTTCATAATATGTAGGGTCTAATTTTATATTCTCATGGAAATCAGAAAATCAAGTTTGGTTGACATGTATATAAACTGGGTGTAAGCTGAGGTAACTTTCTCTTAGGAAAATGCTTAAGTATCAGTGTGTGATTTTGTAGTTTTGATTCAAGCTCATTTTAAAACACCTTGGATCTTGACAAAGTTCCAAATAAGAATTTGTTCTACATATCTAATAGTTAAACAATTTGAAAAGAACAGATTGAGCAAACTTCAAGGGCTCATCAAAACTCACAATACATGAAATAATTAAATTAAAGTTAATTAATTCAAAATAATCAATCCTAATGGTCTTCTTACATTATGAATGTTTCTTCTGTTTCTCAGTTTCTTCATCTGTAAAATAGTATATACATATTTATTTCATAGTATTATGGTGAGAATTAAAAATAATATATATTAAACATGCTATACCTGGTGTGTGCCTGCCAGTTAGCAGACTCTGTCAGTACATGTTAGCAGCTTTCCATTTCCTGACTAAAAATTGACCAAAATACGGGATCAAGTCTCAGCTTATTAAGCCATGTTTATGTCACACATTAAATGGGTAAGCTGGTAACTTTCTTTAATGCAATAGAGTCTAGATGATTTCTAAAAGCATTTAGACAGAATGTTATTTAAAAGTCAGTTCCTTCTTCAAACCCAATTTACTGTATTAAAATTTTTTTGCTATAGTTTTCCTGAACACCAGAATTAGATGCTAATTGATGACATTTATGTGGATAACATTGGGAAATATATCTTTGCTGTAGACAGTAGTAAAATTAATTTAGTACATATTTGTAATCTAAACAAAACTTTGCTTAGAACACTAGTAAAAAGTCTAATTTATAAATTTTGTGAAGTGATGGTTTGCATATTTTTTATTATTTTTCTATGACTAGTATAGAATTTTCTATTAGATTCAGGTATATATTTCACATTTTCAATTAAAACTGACATTTTAAAGCCTCTTTTTTGAGTAGAGGCAACATAATAAACTATTTTTATTCTTTAGCTTGAAGGCAGGTTATTCTGTTTGCTTAAATTGTTCACTCTTTAGAGCCATCCAGCATTCTGCTTGTTTCTTCTGCCTAAAATAGCAGTCAATTTTAATTAACTTGGTGCACAGAAGTCTTTGGCATTTGTGGAAACTGGGCACACAGCCACTCCTCAAAACACCACTGATCAATTTGCCTAGAAAGAAGTAAAGAAATGGAAGATATTGGCTTTGAAGAGCTTTTGAATGTTATCCTAAAGTTGAGCCACTAGAAATTCAAAATTAAAATGTAAAAACAACTTTAACTCAGCTAAAATATAATACTATGTTTTAAAATTATTGATTTAGTAATTATTTGGAATTTTTTATTGGAAATGAATGATGAGTGGTTAAATGCCTAATTTAATTTGTTATTTATTTTTCATATCTACATAAACAGTATTCCCTAGAGTTTTAATGCAACAGTTCTGGAGGAAAGTTGATGGGTTTTGGCAGCGTTCTTGGACTAACTCTCTGAGGAATCATTATGGTGTTAGAGTTGTATATTGTGTTTCAAAGAATAGCAATATTTACTATGATATTATCTCTGAACTATAAACCTCCTGATATTTAAAATATTCAGCTTCTTCTCTTATAAAGCAGGATGTACATGAGTAATAAGACAGATGTCCTTGAATATATGTAAATTATTTTACTATTCTCTCATAAATAAAAAATTACACAAAGCCTTTCAAATATTTTCATTGAGAACATCTTAGAAAAGATACATTTTCTCAGTCTATCCACCATATCTTCCTTTGTTCAACAACATTTTGTTCTTTCATATCAAAGGGGAAATTTTAATATCTATTGCATTAAGAAGAAATCTTGTGATTCTCAAAAGGGTGTCATACTTAATGTCAACAAAGAATGTAAAAGTTAAAATTTCATCCTAAACAATGTTTTACAAAATAAAAACAACTTTAGTTATATACTTTATTGTATCTAGTTCTTTTAAGTGTGAATAGAATACACTGCAAGGTAAACTAAATGGTGCAGGCTTTTTTTCCCCTTTGTTATACATTTTTGATGATCAGTTTTATTAAGTAAAAAATTTTAAAGATGCATTAATTATATAATGTTGACTGGAAATGAGAAAATAATACATTTTTTTCTACAAGTTAATATGATTGCTATTTCTCTGAGATTTTCCAAGTTGAAAATTTGTGTTGTCATGCATTTCAGTCTTCCTAAACCAAGTGTCAATTTGTGTCACATTGTCAGAATTGAACTGAATGGACTGACCTGAACTTGGTCTACTTGCTGTTACAACTGGTGTGCATCATGCTGAAAGATGAAGTGGCAACATATTATAGGAGAATTTGAATATGACAGAAACAAACACAAAGGTATCATAGCATCCACAGAAGGAGGTATCATAGCATTATACACACACACACATATTTGAGATCTCATTGTGGTCACTGCTTAATTACTCAATGGTAGTTAACAGAGTTTATTGAAAAATCCATATTATTTGCTCAGGACAGGAAAATGTTAGGGTGAGAAAAATTTTCAGGGGTGTGTGATAGTGGAGGAAGATCCTCTGTGCAGACTAAAGTAGATTTTAATCTGTGGATATCATTGACGTATTTTTATGAAATCTTAAAAAGTAAACTAATGTAGAAAACAGGTAAAAGGAGGGACAGCTCAGGTCAAAGAAGTGAGGAGGCCAGGGTTTTTATCTGCTCTCCCCACCCATCATCCTCTGTATTGACTTTTCAAATACATTTGGAAGTCTAGACTTCCAAAGATTAATTTGAAAAACAATGGCTTAATCTATCATGTAGAATTTATATGCACCAATTTTTAAGACAAATGAATTCTTTTGGATTTAGTAGATGTTCAGATTTAAACAAGTCATTTAACATTTACTGCATTTTTCCTTGTTTGTTTTCAGGTCTGTATTAATCCCTACCGCCTGTCTGTCCCCGTCTCAGCACATATACATTTGCAAAATTGCTGTGAGAATTATACAGATAAAATAATTTGAACATGCTCTGACAGGAGGATGAGGAGGGGCCATGGGGATTATAATACTTTCCTGAATAGAGTCCCTAGTGGAGAAATGAAGATATTTTGGTATGAACATGTGTAGGTGGACAAGTCAGGTCAGCTTAACACAGAGTTTGTCTCTTGGGAGGAGAGTGACTCATCCCCAGTATCATCTCATCTGAGAGCCATTTCTGATCCACCAGGATGTGCTGGTGCCACATCTTTCCCCTAAGGGCTTCTTGGTCATTACCCTAGATATGGTATTATTACTGTTTGAGTGTCTTTCTTCTCCAATAGACTATGTGGTAATTCATGACCATTTACATTTATATAATCACATAGCACAGCCTCTTCAAAGCAGCTGATAGCACAGCTCATAGACCAGTCTATGCTTGTTGAAAGACTTGCTAATTGAAAAAATAAATAAGTGATGTGCTCAGTGTAATTATATCATTAAGAATATCTCTTGCATTGCAAAACATGATCAGTGACTCATTAAGCAAGAAAATGTAGTAACAATATTCCTTTTCTGAAGGCCTTTATCTTCTTGGATTTTCTCTCAACCGAAAGTTGAATCATTTTTAAATTATTTGAAATTAGTTTTTAACTAGCTTTGGGGTTATATTAAGCATATTAAGCTTTGGGGTTATGGAAAACAACTGCTTCCTGTTTCTTTCTACCTCACATCTTTACTGTCAATAAACATTTTCTTTTCTCAAAATTGTCCCTCAGAGTTTACTTTCTCTTTTGATTAATTTTTATAAATTTCATTTATCATTATTCACTAGCTCATCCATTAGTTCATTAAATATTTATTTAGCAGCTGCTATGTGACAATCACTGAAATAAAGTCTGGGAAAATAGAGATGAAAAAGACATGACCCCTGTCCTTAAAACTTATAATCAATTAGAGAAGACAGAAAAAACCCCACAGATATCACTCCTTGTTTCCCCAGCCTTCAGAACTGAGGGCTAAAACCAGAGTCAAAATAATGGTAGCAAGACACTGTCTGTTTTTTCTCTTGCCAACAATTATAGAAAGGCTAGTTTTTTATGGAAGTATTTTAGGGAATCCCAAAGATGGTTAATGTTTGCTCCCAAGCTCAGTTCTTTATGTTATAATGCTGGTAGGGCATTTTATGCCTTGTTATCCATTTTTTGTGGAGGAGCCAGATGTCCACATGCAGGACATGGCATATGTTGATGTTGAATGTACCTGCGAGGCTGTGCTACAGCTGCTCTGTGCTGTGCCATGGCTGGGAATCTGACAGAAGGGCGTCTGAATCAGCCCCTGCTGCCCTCTGCTCTTACACTTATAGTAAAGAGTATGCAGTAGTGACAAAAGGCATGAGAATTGAAATACAACTAATCTGAGACCACACCTTGCCCCCTCCTTTTACAAAACATAAGCAAAGCCTTCAATATGTTTCCTTAATCTTTCTAAGCCTCAACTTTATCACCTATATAATAAGACTGTCTACTTTGTGGTTTTAGTATGCAGACAATGTATTTGTATGGCTGCAAATACTTAATTGTAAACTTCCTAAACTCCAGGATTACTGGGGATTTAAGCTTCCCTTTAGATCAGGTGCATGTACTATGTACTATCTCAGTGAACAAACTGGGTAAACGTGAACAGCTGTTAGCTTGCCTTACCACTGACTTCCTCATACTTGTTCCCTTCAAGTAAGGGTATCAGGCTTCACTTCCACAAGCTTTTTCTTTTTCTATTTTAATCATTTTTTCTTAATTCTGAAAGGCTAAAGCAAAAGTGAGCTGGAATCAGTTACATTCTGGCTACTAGATGATAAGGAGTAATTCTGTTTAGAGGGTAGCATGGGAAAATATAATATGCAATAAAATACATGTTTGTAAGAATCATTTGCATACATGTATTTTCCTGTGGGGGGGATGAGATTTAGCTGGACATATCTTGCCCATCTTAAGGAAGTCAATAATTTATGATGCCTTCCCAACCCCAAATATGACACTACTATATCTCCTCTTTGTAACCCTAATCCTAAACCTTCCCTGTCAAGAACTGTGAAGGTTCTGAGACAAGCTAACAAGTCAGCCTACCACATTTTTGATGCTGGTGGAAAATACAAGACTCATGTCAAAAATAATGTTGAATTTATTACTCATAAAAATATGAGTAGTCAGAATGTCAGCAACTTTCCCTTAATTCCCTCAGTTCCAGTTCTTACCGTATGACATACGAAGGCCCGTATGGCACCTGTACAGTATAACGTATTACATTATAGGAGAGCAACACTAAGCTTAAGGAACCTAAATATTTTATAATGGGCAGTAAGCTGTCCTGCCCTTTGCTCTTTAGGAAAGGCATTCTCTTTATTACACTGTGAAGTAAGTAGCCTGTCCTTGACTCTGGAGGGAGACTCTATCTTCCAAAGCTGTTTGCTATATACTTCTTAAAGAGATGACAAAGGACACAATGTCTTGCTCACAAGATGTGCAGAAACATAGGAGACCCATGGAGACTGACTCAGTCCTTGAACCCTGTCTGACTTTTTAACTTCTTCAATAATTACAACAATTTTAATAATGCATTTGTACATCAGTGCATAAATAAAAGCAATCTTATCAAGTAGCATGTTTTCTGGGGTCTGTGGGAAACCATAATTCAAAAGTGTTCTATTGAAGTTATAACAGTTTTTATGCACATTGTTAACACTTTGTTTTATGTTCTTTCCCCTCACAGCTCCTTCCTTCTGGAATAAAAAGAAAAAAAAAAATGGAATTGCATCTTCTCTCTGAAAAGGTACATGTTTATTTGTTTTATTTCTATTTTATCCATGATCCAAAACAAACTATCCTATAACCATGAGGTAGTATTTCCCACGTCTCAAGTCATCTTTTGATAGTTGATTCACATTTGTTTACACATTCTGGTTTCTTTTGCTAGATGCTTCTTTATAATAGCCTATTGATTTTATTCCTAATCTATGATGCAACCGCAAACAAACATCTACACGTTAAATATCTGTTTATTTTCTTGTTTTAACCAAGCAGTATTTTCAGGAGATTGCATTATAAAAAACAACTAGACTGAAGAGCACGGCCAGTTGCTGGAGGGAATGGACATAGCATTCCTGTTACTGAACAGTATGTCCATTATTGTAACTAAAACAGATTGCTTACAGTAGCAGAATTCGCACAGTTGCTCATTGGTCATAATGGATCTGGGGCTGTGGGGAAGGCAGTGATATTGTCCAAGGTTGGTATTTTTTCTTACATGCATGGCATTTCTAAATAAATGAGAAAAGCTGTAGAATAACTACCCTGCCCTTGCTTATTATAAACCATTCACATTTTGGCATTAGAGATATGAATAGGCCCTCAAAGAAAGAATGGATTCTAATTCAACAACAGAAAGAGACCACTGGCCAACGGAGGGAAAAAATGTATGAAACTACATTATTTCTAGGATTGGACTGCTCTACCAGTTAGAAGTGAGGGAGAACATCTGCTACTGATTTGGTTGGAAATTTTTGTTTTTCAAAGTTAGCAGGAGGGAGTAAAGATAAAAAGAAAAAAATACTAATTATTTGGGTTCATCCAAAAAGTAGGTACATTTTCTCCAATACACTGGAGTGACTATAGCTGTTTCCTAATCAGATCCATAGGTGCTTAAATCTGAACATCCCAGTTAATCCAATGACAATTCTTTAATGTATGTTTCATATTAAGTGCAAGGTAGAGCATTGTGCCATGAGCCTAATTTCCTAATTTTGTTTTACATATTACAATATTTGAGAAATTACAAAATAAAAGTAAAGTAGATTTCAAGCCCAAACTAAACTTTTTTGTAGTGTGTGTGTGTGTGTGTTGGCAGAACGGTGGCTGAACTTAACTTGAAATTCTTAATAGACATGCTCACTTCCTTCATGTTTATGTGACTTAAAATCTTCCTCTTAAAACTATATGCAACAAGATATCAAAATAAGAATTTAAGATCATTGTTGGGCTATATAGAAAGCCCATCAGGTCTGTTTACATGACAGAGATAAAGTGATCTTTTGGGAAATGTGTTTTGTTTACTTTATGCTCTAGATCTAATGCTGTTCTCATTTAGAGATTGTGGCAGATTCCAACAAAATAAAACCCATAAAAATAGGAAAAAAATTTCACTAAGATCTCTCAAACCTTGGAAGCACAAAGAAGTATATTTTGATCTATGTATGTTATGAAGCTTTCTGACTGCAGCTGGGGAGTCAGTAGCCTGATCAATTGGCTCTTTGCATCACTGTGACAACATCAGCAAACATTGTGTGAAGGATATCCTCCATTTGCTTCTACAGACCAACTCCTTACCCTTCTCTGTTAGCCAAAAACTCTGACCTCTATCACACAGGCTCACTGGCCTCGTACACACAACTCATAAATTTTCTCTTTGATTTATTTGGATAATAACATTTGATATTGATAGACTACAATGCTAGCTAGAAATTTAGGACCCCTATCATGAGAATCTGGATAAAAATCAAAACAGTTTTATTTATAAAAATAATTTAGTAAGTTTTAAGTTAGGAGTAAAAAAGTTGAACATTTGAATAAGTACCTACCAAGTAAAATATAATCTCAGCAGCTCTGTTTGGATGGGATATAGCTTACATTTGAAGAAAATATAGAAAAAGGAGAGCAATTCTGGTTTTGTTTTTTTTTAATCTTGGTTCAAGAAAATAGTTTAACTATTTTATGTCTATTTTAAATAACAGCAAAAAATGCAAATTACAAGCACACATTTTTCTTGTATCCAGAGTTCTATTTCAGAATAGAACTGCAAAAATAATGCTACCCCACTGTGTAAAGGAAATGAGAAATTCAGAGACCATTAAGGGGGATTGTGAATTTATATACTGCATTAGCACCGAAGGATACAACATGGCTATGTCTTAAAAATTCACTGTTTAATGGCACTTGGATTTCCACCACTATCTGTCTGAGATATTAAATCCATGGTGGGGTCATAATGTATCTTAACTTGCCAAAGAGTTTTGAGATGATATTTTTCCTTGTCAGTTTCTCACTTTGTTTACGCAGTTTTATTTATTTAACAATGAAGAACTTGTTTACTTTGAACCCTCTGAACACAGGAAACACAATAGCACTTAAGTTCTTGTCTGACTAAACCATAGTGAAGTCAGATAAAAACTGTCTATATTGTTTGAGGGTGCTAGTTCCAGATGTTTTTGTCCAGCATCTGTTATTACTGAGAATTAAGTAAAGACAGTAGAATTCTGTCTCTCCTTTTTTACTCCATTCCATTTTCATGTTGCCTAGCCTCTGCCCCACCTTCAAAATAGAAAAGAGTAAATTGGCACATTTAAAATCTATCTATCTATATATACACATATATACGTTCAAATGTTAATTTTAGGTCTTTTCAAATTTCTTATAAAAACAGTGCTTGTGTTTGTATATGTTTGTGTTTCATGCTTTTAGTATTTAGTCATTCAGATTCCAAAAATTTGTGAAAGATGGTTTTTAATAGATTCTGAAAATAAATGATACCCAATTTATGAAGAGAAGTTCCAGATTCAAATACAGAATATTTTATTCAATAGATTTATTCATCAATTTCTTCTTCTTTATTAATATATTGGTGAAATTTCATTTTCTGCTATGTGTAGTTTTTTAGTGAAATATATTGGTATTTCTATTGTAGGGGAGCAAAATTTGACACTCCCAAAATTTGTTTTTGATATGAGTATTAATTTAGGCTGATTATTTTTAAGAAACAGAGGACTCAAAATTTTTTTGTGTTATCTCTCTCTTAACTGCCTAAACAAATTTAGATAGAGGATCTGTTTCCAGAATAGAGCTATCACCAGAGATATTTGCAAAGAATATTGACTAGGTAGGGTGAGGGAAACAGCAGGGCCTAGAGATCACAGTTCACTTTGTGTGCCATTGTTTCCGCTTGGCTCAGCAAAATTTGTTTACCAGACATTTGATTTTCCATTTCCATGTGAATTATCTTCCCTGTCTTTGAAGTCTCAAACCACTATCCTCATCATTTTCTTTTGAATTTAGCTGAGGAAGGTATTTAAAGTAAGGGTTTCATCCATTTTGTTGGTTAAATTACTCAATTTTCCTGGATCCCTCCAATATATACATGTTATTAAAATTTTGTTGAATTTTACCTTGTTAATCTGTCTCGTGTCAATTTAATTCTTAGACCAGGCAATGAGCTTAGAAGGGTAGAGGAAAATGTCTTTCTCCCTGACAGTATCAGGTATAAAGGCAAAAATTACACACTTCTGAAATTTTCACTATTGTTCTGGTTTCACACTGGTGCTCTGTGCCACGTGCATTTTACGCCTCACATGATTAGTAGTAACTCAAGCAGTAATGAATAAACTGAATGGAAATTAAGGAAATAATTTTATTTACAATAAAAACACTTGGAACACATTAGTCATGAAGTATGTAGCTCACTCTGAGTATTGCCATCTTTACAATATGAACTCTTTCAATCTACATGCATGAGATATACTTCATGCAGGTCTCCTTACAGTTTCTTTTAGGAATGTTTTGTAGTTTTCAGGGGATAAGTCTGCAAACCAAATTTTATTTTTCTCACAAAATGAAGGCCGATAATTTCATTTCTTTTCCTTGTCCAATTGCTTTGGTTAGGACTTCCAATACTATGTTGAATAAATGTAGTGACTATGGGTATTCTTGTCTTGTTCCTGATCTTAAAGGAAATGCTTTTAGCTTTTCAGCATTGAGTCTGATGTTAGCTGTGGGCTTATCTTATATGGCCTTTATTATGTTGAAATATGTTCCCTCTATATCCACTTTTGGAGAGCTTTTATAATAAAATGGATGTTGAATTTTGTCAAAAATTTTTTCTGCACTTACTGAGATGATTATATGTTTTTATTCTTCAGTTTGTTAATCTAGTATATCACATTTATTGATTTGCTAATATTGAACCATCCTTGCCTCCCTGGAATAAATCCCACTTGACCATGATCCTTTTAATGTATTGTTGAATTTGGTTTTCTGATATTTTCTTGAGAATTTTTGCATCTATGTTCATCAGAGATACTGGCCTATATTTTATTTTTTTGAAGGGAGTATATCTTTGTCTGGTTTTGGTGTTAGAGTGATGCTGGCCTTGTAAAGTGAATTTGAAATCATTTCTTCCTCTGCAATTTTTGGAATAGTTTGAGAAAATAGGTGCTAACTCTTCTCTAAGTGTTTGGCAGAATTCACCTGTGAAGTCCTGGACTTTTTTTTTGTTGAGAGATATTTGTGTTTGTTTGTTTTGTTTTATTACTGATTCAATTTCATTCATTACTTGTAATGGGTCTTTTTATACTTTCTATTTCTTCCTGGTTCAGTCTTAGTAGAGTATACATTTCTAGATATTTGTTCATTTCTTCTAGGCTATCCATTTTATTGGCATATACTTGCTCATAGTAGTCTCTTATGATCCTTTGTATTCCTGTGGTGTTGATTGTAACTTCTCCCTTTTCATTTCTGATTTTACAAAAGCAAAAATAAACAAATGAGACCTAATTAAATTTAAAAGTTTTTGCACAGCAAAGGAAACCACTGACAAAATGAAAAGACAACCTACTAAGTGGGAGAAAATATTTACACATGTTATGATTGATGAGGGGTTCATATCCAAAAAATATAAATAACTCATACAACTCAACATCAAAATAGCAAATAACCTGATTAAAAAATGAGCAGAAGAGCTGAATAGATTTTTTCCCAAAGAAGGCATTTAGACAGCCAATAGGCACATGAAAAGACGCTAACCATCACTGGTCATCAGAGAAATGCAAATTACAACCACAATGAGATATTACCTCACAACTGCCAGAATGTCTATCATCACAAAGACCACAAATAAAAAATGTTAATGAGGATGTGGAGAAAAGGGAACCTCAGTATAACTGTTAGTGAGAATATAAATTGGTGCAGCCACTGTAGAAAACAGTATGGAAGTTCCTCCATAAATGAAAAATAGAACTACCAGATGATCCAGCTATTCCACTCCTGGGTATATATCTGAAAAAAATGGAAACATTAATTCAAAAAAGATATATGGACTGTAATGTTTATAGCAGCAGTATTTACAATGGTCAAGATATGGAAGCAACTTAAATTTTCATCAACAAATGAATGGATAATTCATCTGTTAATGTGCACTTAGGATGCTTTCATATCATAGCAATTATAAATAATGTTGCTGTTAATAGGGGTATGTATCTTTTTGAATCAATTCTTATTTTGTGGTTGGCTTTATTCCTTTGATAACTATGTAAGTTTAAAAAGCTAAAGCTCTAAATGTTCTTAGAAACAATGAACAGTACATATATGTAACTTTTAAAAATATGAGCAGTATAATGTGTATATGTATTTACATGCAAGGTATTGTATATGTGCAGACAAATTGTAACAATTTTACCTAATAAAGCTGAAAAATGAAAAAAAACAAAAAAAAGAATGGCTAAAGAAGATAAAAAATGAATAGTATACACACATACATACACATATATAATGGAATACTACTTAGCCATAGGAAAGAATAAAATTTTGCCATTTGCTACAACATAGATAGACCTGGCAGATGAAATAAGTCAGGCAGAGAAGAACAAATACTGTATGTTATCATTTATATGTGGAATCTAAAAAAATAAGCTGATGAATATAACAAAAATGAGACAGCCTCACAAATGTAGAGAATGAACTAGTAGTTACCAGTGGGGAGAAGGAAGAGGGTAGGGACAAGACAGCGGTAGGGAAATAGAGATACAAACTACTATGTATAAAACAAATAAGCTACAGGGATATACTGTGTATCACAGGGAATACAGCCAATATTTTATAGTAAGTATAAATGGAGTTTAACCTTTAAAAATGGTGAATCACTATGTTGTATACCTGAAACTTATGTAATATTGTGCATCAGGTATACCTCAGTTTAAAAAAAAGCCAGTTCTTATGGAATTTCTGGGGAACCTGAATAGTCAAAACAATCTTGAAAAAACATAGTTGTAGGACTTACACAACTCAGTTTTAAAACTTACGGGTAGACTACAGTAATTGAAACTGTGGTACTGGTATAAAGATTTCCATATAGTCAATGGGATAGAATTAAGAGCCCAAAAATAAACCCATACTGTCTATGTCTAATTGATTCTTCACTAGGATCCTAAGATGATTCAGTGGAGGTAAGTTAGTCTCTTTAACAAATGGTGCTTGGACAATTGGTTATCCACCAGCAGAAGAAAGCAATTAGACTCTTACCTCACAACATGTAAAAATTTAATTCAGTATGGATCCAAATACTTAAATATAAGAGCTAAAACTTAGAAAAAAACTTAGGAGTAAATCTTTGTGACCTTGGATTTAACAATAGTTTCTTAGATGTGATACCAAAACCATAAAAAAAAGAAAAATAGGTAAATTGGAATTGATAAAAATTTAAAATATTTGTGAATCACAGGACACTCAGTAAACTGAAAAGACAGCCCACTGAATGGGAAAATATCTGCAGATTATACATTTTGTAAGTGTCCATAGTCTAGAATATATAAAGAACACTTATAGGTCAACAGTAAAAAGACAAACAACCCAACCAATAAATTGACAAAGATCATGAGTAGACATTTCTCCAGAGAAGATTTACAAATAGCCAAGAAGCACACGAAAATATGTTCAACATCATTAGTCATTAGAGAAATGCAAATCAAAACTACAATGAGAGACAACTTAATATTTAATAGGATGGCTATGATGTTTTTTAAAAGGGGGAAAATATTCAGTGTTACTGAGAATTTGGAGAAATTAGAACCCTTATACATTTCTGGTGAGATGTAAAATAATGTAGCCACTTTGGAGAACAGTTTGGCAGTTCCTCAGTAAGTTAAATATAGGCTTTCCATGCATAGCATAACTATAGTTAATAATAATGTATTTATACTTGAAATTTGCTAAGAGAGTATATTTCAGGTGTTCTCACCAAGAGAAAAAAGAAAAAAATAGTGTAACTCTGTGAGGTTATGGATATATTAATTAATTAGCTTGATTGTGGTAATTATTTCACGATGTATACATATATCGGAACGTTAGATTGAATCACCTAAATATATGCAAATTTTACTTGTTGATCATACCTCAATAAAACCGAAAGAAAAAAGAAACAGAAAAGTCTGTCAAAGTAAAAATCAAATCCATACAAAAGAAAATTATCCCTGAAAAATATCTCCAGTTCTGGACAGTTTTACTGGTCTCTTCATTTCTTTCAAACCTTTGTTTCCTGCCATGTAGATTGTTCCAGGGCAAAGTAATGCAAAAATCTCCAGTATCACTCTGTGAATGTTATATGCATACCAAACCCTGATAAACTTAAAGATGAAATATTGCCTGTAAGTATATATGTAAATATTTTCAAGAAGATAATGAAAATCAAGTCCAGCACAAAAGAACCATAATCATTGGTAGGAGTGTAAATTAATTTGGATGATAGAACATAAGCCTTAAACATGTTTTTCCTTATAGTGCAGTTTCTTTACTTTTAGAACTTTAATCAGAGATGGCCTTAATTATCAGATAGAAGTATTTTTATCACATATTTATAATAATTGCAATGAATTAATGATAAATTAGAGAAAATCAAATTATCCCACAGGGTATTTCCCACATTGCCTCCAATGAGTCTGTTTTGATTAGAAGCATTAAATATTTTTAGGTAAGTCATATATGAAAAAATACATAATTTTTATAATTAGGAAACCATTAAAGTATTTTCAGTTTCAGTTACAATAACTTTATACTCAAAGGGAAATAATGGTAAGAGGGAGAAGATGGGAACATCCCCTAATTATAATGCATTAATTATGGACTGACTTTGGTGTTTCTGGGGAAAAAAATACAGTAACATTTCAAAAAGGTAAGGCAGCTGCCTGATTGGAGACAGCTGCCTGATTGGAGACAGCTTTAGCTACTTGGAACAAAAATAAACTGATAGAGTAGCTATTTGTCAAATAAGCCTTGAACTTGAACTCTGCTCTTTGCTCAAACTGTGCTGTACATCTTCCCTCTCACATGTACTCGTCAAAATTGTACCTATTCTACTCACAAAACACTTTGCACTACTTACATAGATTCCTAGATTATAGCTATTTGTGAACATACTTCACCTCACTTTCTGACTCTTAGAAGACAAGAAGCCTTATTCTGTTCATTGCTGTGTCTCTCACAGCAACAGGTAGCACTGTGCCTGGCATTTAGCAAGTGATTGATAAATATGTGACAAATAAGTAAATGTTGACTAAATTGGGTCTCTTGTCAGGGTCTTGTTTTTTGTTTTTTGTTTTTTTTTTTTTTAGTTTTTTATTCCAGTTTTCTGAAGTCTTCAGGGAACTCAATAATTCAGTGAAAGGATTAGAATTTCTGGGATGAAAGCCTGACACAGATATTGCTAAATCACACAGCACACCGTGCATGGAGGCTGTACCTATATTTATTCTGTTTTTCCCTTTATTTGCCTATTTCCTATCAGTTCCATTTCTGCCATGCTGGCTTCAACTCTGTGCTGCGAAGGCTAGAATTCTGCATTCTCCATCTCCTAGACTTCCATTTAGGTTCTGCCAATGGGAGTCACTGGCAAGAAATTGAAATTGTGGAGGGAAAAATTATGTTCCTATTATTTTTTTCTGTTTTAACAATGGTTCTGATGAGAGTGGACCACTGCACATAGCAGCAGGAAGCATCTGAACCCAGCATCCCTAGCATTGAGGGCTGTGCTAGTCCTGCTGGCTGGTTGGTGGCTTCTGGTGGTTCTGGCAGAAGCACTGGTACTTTCATCGGTGGCATGGGGTCTTATTCTGAATATCACCTCTAGGTCAGTGTAGAAACCTGTCTTTGTTTGTTCTGTTATAACAAAATACCATTGACTGGGTGGTTTATAAACAACATAAATTTATTGCTTACCATTCTGGAGGCTGGGAAGTCCATGATCAAGACACTGGCTTACTTAGTGTCCCGTGAAGGCCAGCTTCCTGCTTCCTAGATGGTGGTCTTTTCCCCAAGTCCTCATGTGGTTGAAGGGGTGAAGGAGCTCTCTCTGGTCTCTTTTATAAGGCTACCAATCCCATTCACAAGGGTTCCACCCTCATGACCTACTCACCTCCCACAGGCCTCTCCTCCAAATACCGCACACTGGGGATTAGGTTTCAACATATGAATTTTGGGGTGACATAGACATTCATTCTATAGCAAAACCTAAGATATGGGATGTCAAAAGAAAGTAGTGCCAAGAAAAATTGATGACCCACACATACTTGGTTAGCACTGTATTATTTTATTTCCATCACCAGGCTGAGTAGGACGTGACCTAGTGGCTCTGAGGATGTGTGACAAGTATTCACTACTTAATTTGAGTCAGCGAGTCTTTCTTTCTCTCTCCAGCTCAGCCACCACTGTCTGACCTTTGACAGCAAGTTAGCTTCCTGTAAGAAAGCTGCAGTTGCCTCACCGCTGACTGGGTCATCCATAACAAAAGTAGATCAGTGTTTTCTAGAGGTATGCAGGGAAGTCAGTGCTCAGAGATGCAGGGCCAGCTGGGCTTTCATGCTGAAATTATTCTTCGGGGGTTGGGAGTACATCAGGCAAGGGTGTTAATAAACATCCTATAGGTGCTTCCGTAGACTTTCTCTTAAACACAAACAGCATGTTTACATTGCTTGTTTTTGAGGTTAAAGACATTTTCTTTTTTCAGGAAACAATCCTCAAAAACATGTTCAAGTATAAGTTTCCATAAATATATTTGTAGCATTTCTTAATAAGAGCATGATTACAATTTGATAAAGCTGGGCGGAAACACCCTGTCAAAGCAAGTTTACTTTTGGTGGAGGTGAGGCGAGTGTTTTACATACTGACCACGTCACATGATGGTTCCCACAGCAGGAGTATAGTTCCACCAGTGTCATGGTGAGTGATCTCTCTCAAGACTGTTTCCTCTCTTTTGTTCAAAAGGCTGAAAGCTGCTTTCTGCAGTTACCCATCTCAGGGCTACCTCTCAGATCACCCATTTATTCTTTTAGTCCTTCTATCATTTTTTAGACCTAAATCTTATTATTAAATTCTCTCTGCTCTCTGACCTTAGCGTGGTTCTTTCCTTCTTTCCCTCCTTTCATTTCTGTAACTGAACTATGACACACAATACTAGTATGAAACATCTCACAGATTTAAAATTCTTCTTAGTGATAACATTTAGGAAATAAGGAGAAGCAAATTAATGTAATAAAATGATTCAAGAGTTTGACTGACAATGGGTTAAATATATTGAACAAATATTTGAGACATTCCCATGAACTAGGCACTGAGATAAGAATACAGCATAAGCTTTATCACACCTCTGTGATGATGGTACTCATAGAATGCATATTTTACATATACTGATACTGAGAAATAAGCATGCTAAGGAAACTCCCCAAGGTCATACAGTTGGAGAGTTACATAACCGAGACTCAAATCATGGGTATGCATCTTCATTAATTGATACTCATAAATAGTAATAAGTAATTCACATTGATATTGATAATGCATATTTATTAATTAATAATTATTTATTAAATGCCTGTTATCAGACACTAAGGCTGTATGTATTACAGCCTTGATGGAATTGAAGAAAAAAATCTGAATGCAGTGTAACACCCAGACCCTTACAAACACTCTTACACCACCTTTCACAGCAGGGCAAACCAGAGGCACAGTTAGCTGCTCTTACCTCAGTCCTGTTCTGATAATAATATATTTTTCAGATCTTTATTAGGAATAGGGAAACATATCAAAGTAGTATTCTTTAAAGACAACTGAAGGCATCTCATGAATAGTTGTCAGTTGGTGATAACTGTATTTTCAGAATTTTGTTTCACTATGATATCATTCCCCAGAGGGCATTTTGTAGCCTTCTGGTGGTTCCTGCAATACTTTCAGAAGGTCTGCAATGTCAAAATTATTTATACAGTAATATGATGACATTATGTTACCTTTTCTCTGTGCCTTTTTCGTTGTTTGATAATTTCATTGACGGTGAAACAACTGTGGTGGAAAAACCTGCTGATAAATTAGCCCAAAACAAGGCAGTGGACCCCAAATGTACTAGTGTTATATATTCCTCTTCAACCTAAACTATGAAAAATTTAAAACTCAGTTTCACTTAAGATTGTCCTTAAAGATACACTAAGAACAATTTTATTAAATCTCAATGTTTGTGTTCCTGTGTTTTCAATATTTTGTAACAAAATGAAAAATATGCATAAATCATTTCTACTGTATAATGAAGTGTGATGCCTAACTCAAGGAAAAGCACTTGTGCAGTTGTAATAGTAGCTGATTTAACTGCTTTTTTTCATGGAAAGTTGTTTTTACTTGAAAAAGGAAAACTAACAGACAACCCACAGTTAACCAGACTTGAGTATTTGACATACATTTTCTCAGCAATGAAGAGTCTGTAACTTCAAGGAAAATAACTGACAGTATCTTTTTCAATGATAAAATGTGGGCCTTCAAGTGAAAATTAGAGTTTTGGAAAACTTGCATTATTCCCCTGGGGGCTTGAAAGCTTCCAGAACCTTAAATACTTGACAAATAAGATTGGTTGTAATATTTAGAATATGGATTTTTTTGCTGTGTAATGAAATGCGTCAAACATTTGGAAGATCTGCATAACTCAGTGAACTGGTATTTCTAAAATAGTCAATGTCTGATGTTACCAAAATTATGCATGAATAAAAGATCCATGTAAAGTGCAAGACACATCAGTCAGTTTCATGGAGTTTTAGATTGCTGACTTTTGCTGTGGTATCAGTTATCACGTTTCCACAATTTTCATACCTCTAGTATCTATGTGATGCTGGTTTCTGTATTTACCTCAACCAAGACAACCACGTCCTCCTGCAGATTGAATGTAGAAGCAGATATGAGAAAGAGACTGTCTTATGTTTAGCCAGTCATTACAGATATGTGAAAGTATTTAATACAGTGTCATCCTCCCTAAAGGCTTTTATTTGAAAAATAATTATTTTTATTAAAAATATGTGTGCAAATATATAATGTAGTTATTATTTTACAAGTATTTCCCTCAGTGTTAATACATAACATGATAAATACTAATAGGTATAGCACACAAGAACATCTCCTTATAGTCCTCGATAATTTTTAAGCAGTTTGAAAGGGTGTTATTTTGCAGCCTCAGGAGTCCCCTGGGTGAAATCTGAAACTGAAACACGGAGGGCAAGAAGAGATCGAAGGAAGAGGCACACCACCCCAGACTGGTAGATGGCAGGTCTAACAAGCATGGGAACTTACATACAAGGCTTGTCTTGGGTGCTACAAGTAGATCTCTACACACCAGGCCAGAATCTTAAAGTTTATTTAGAGGCCTAACTGGGGCTCAGCTACGTATTTAGTCCAGACGATCTCAGCATCACCTTACCCTCTCAAAGCCACGTCCTTGAAACAGCTCCCAGTGTGGCAGTGGTGGGCAGAATGTACATTCCTATGACTGAAGAGTGGGTGAGGAGGTGAGGAGCCTCCAATTGCCCAGGTCCAGCTTTTGGGTCACCTGGCAGTCACATCCTCTGGATGACTTCCTCTGACAAGAAAAGTCATTAGTAGGTGATGGGATTAATGTTTGCCAGGATTAGATGTTTCCCTCAGTTTAATTAGTGTAGTTATTCTTGGGAGAGAACAGCAGTCCTCTTCTATGTGTCTTTGCTAAATAACAGAGCCATAGTCCCTCCTCCCACAGGTAGAAAGGAAATGAGTGTCTGCTGTTTGCGTGTTGAAAATTAACACATTGAATGAGCTCCACATGGCTTCCGGGAATGGGTAACATCTGAATCAGGAATTCTTATTTTCCTGTGGTACTTGGACCTGGCTCTGTTGAGGCTTACCTTCTAACCCCTGGCTATTTCTAGTTTCCTATATTTATTCCTTTCTCCTATTTCTTTTTTTTTTTTAACATCTTAATTTATTTTATTTCTTTACAAGTTAAAGATGCATTGAAAAATAAACCAGTGAAGAGAAATGAGAGGGCCAGAGCAGGGGCATCCCAGGCTGGGAGCAGGCAAGCATAGCCTCCAAGCCTAGTCCTTGTCCTGCCTCAGCCAGGTCACATTGGAAGAGAACTGTCAGCCACTCTGTCAATGCCAAAGCCTGAGTGATGTCCTGGCAGGAGAGACCAGCCACCTTTGCCACTCTCCCCAACAACCCCCAGCTTGGAGAGCAGTGTTTCCAGCAGGAGCCCAGAGTGGGATGTGGGCTGGCTCTGTGAGGTATTGCGAGTTGATGACCAGGTCTCCTATTTCTTTTTAATTTTATTTGCAGGAATTCTCTCCCTTCTCTCTTTCTTCCATCCCTTCCCTATTCCACCCCTGCCCCGCCCTTTCTTTCTAACATTAATGTAGTATTAGTGGAACCAGTTTAAAAAGGCTTATGTATATGATCAGGCTATTAGGTAATATTGGATCTTTGGAAAATATTTTAATTGTATTATCTCCAAGATTATCTTCATTTTTTAACCACTCTCATTTAATGGTGGAATAGGCAACTCTAGTTGTAATAACTATATTATATAAAAAGTGACAAGAAAATCACATAATCCTTTTGATGCATGTAATAGACTCCCTGACATAGACAATCAAGAGATAAGAATACTCTTTTAAGCCTAATCTATGACAGGACAATTACACAATTAGAGATTAGTTTAAAAATGCATGTATGTAATGTGATTCAATACGACCATTAAAAATCTTTATATTCAAAGAATATCCAAGACGTAATATTTGCATTATATGCAAGTTACAAAATGGTATGAATATTCAGTATGTATATGGACACATAAAAAGGCATTAAAAGTGAAGAAAATACACTAAAATATGCTGATCTAGAGTTTGAATATTTATAAGTGTGATAAATCTGTTGCTTTTGAAATCTGATTGGAGAGTGATAATGAATACTTCTAAAAGACAGCAAGGGACAGAGCAGGATACTTCACTACCCAGTTGGCTCTGATGCAGTGTTCTAGTCTGAAAGAAAAACTGGGAAGCTACTTTGCCAGTTTTACTACCTAGGCTGTCAGAATTCTCAGCTTATCTTGTGCAAGTTATAATTATTTTTCCAAGAATCCCCATCTTTATTCAATAGGAAATGGTACTTCAGATCACAGTCTTTAGATCACAAATGCTCATTGCTATATGTGGCCATTGTTTATAAGTCTATGTCATCTGCTTTTTTTGCCTAGAGATAGAAATTATTTTTCCCTTTAGTATTCAGGAGTTTTGCTATATTAACAATATCTTATCTATTCTGAATTTTTATTTTCAAGTATAGAGTGTACTTTCTCAATATGTACTTTCAACTCTTTAGTATTTCAGAAAAGCCTCTTTTTTACTATGATTTTTAGTATTAACTACAGTACTTACTTTGGATCTCTTCTTCAGGATCTCCTTTTATCTCCATGTTGTCTGTATTTAGTATTTCACTTTCTCTTAAGTTATTTTATCTCTGTATTATTTGATTTTTTTTTTCCTTTCTACCTTCTATTTTTCTCAAGGCATTGGCATTTTGTTGTTACTGTTGTATTTAGGCACTTCTCTGTTGCTATTAAAGTTTACATTTCTGGAATGATTTTTCTTTTATTTTCAGGCATCTCCTGAGTTCTTTCAGTGGCACTTCTTTGTCTCTGTTTTTTCTATATTGATTAGTTGATTTCATTCAAAAAGTTATTTTTCCCACTGTTTTGCCTGGTCCTGGAAAGAGCCTTGGAAGCTCAGTTTAAGGGATTTTTAAGGGTTAGATTGGTCCAGCCCTGTTATGATCACCCAAAAGCTTCATACTTACCATCTAAAGGGTGAGAGAAGCCTTCTCAGTTGCAGCTGCAGTTCTGTAATCCACCTGTCATGTTTTAAAACTGACAAATTCCTATTGCCTGTTTAGGGTCCTCCTTTTTTTGTCAGGTTCATCAGATCAGATGTTAGCCCACTTCTCCCTGCCTCTTCCTGCACTGTGGCTGATGACATTGCATCTGCGGCTGCATGTGCTTCTCTCTGCCTACTTGCAATTTGGAGTTTATGTGATTCATTGTCATCTAGTTCTATATGAAACATTTCATGAATTTTGTTTTGTTCCATTTAGTTTTTCTGTTTGAGTTTAAAGATTCAGAAAGTATAAAGAATGATGCAGCCACTATAGTTTTCTCCAAATCTGCTTCATATAGTTTAGATTAAGTTACTTGAGAAATAAAGTTTTAACCCTTGGCCTTTACTTAGAACATTTCTTTTTATGGAGACAACACATGAAAATAATTATTCAGATGCCTTCAATCATGTTCAGTTGATTTTGAGTAATTTCTGTTGTACCAAACGTAGCACAACATTCTTTCTTTCCATGATATGAAGTGAATTTGAAATATTGTGAAAGTGAGCCCCGTGTTTGTCTTTCCTTTCATAAATAACATAAAGAATTAGTGTGGTCCTATTCCAGGATCAAGTATGAAGTATATGTTTTCTATCTAAAATTAGTGGATGCTGCCCAGCTCTATTGAAGTTTCCTCTAGGTGGACAACTTCAGTACACCACAGAATGTTTGCTCATCGGGGAAAAAAAAAGAGAGCAGCATGATTGGCAATGGTTTCACGTTTTCTAGTGACCTTAACAGTCATACCCTGATCCCTTTGTTAGTCAGGGATATGGCTGTCGTGGGGTCTGGGACTCGTACAGCTGGTGTCATCTAACTTCCCTGGAAGCCAGAAAGAGAAATACTCACATTGTTAAAAATATTAGTCCTTATTTCTGATATGCTTTTTAAAGTAAGCACCTGCTTGTATTCTACTTAATTCAACTTCTTTTTTTTCTAGGCACTTTAAAGAATCTTAGCAGATTATTAACACTCTTATTCTTCTTGCACTTTTTAAATTGTATTTTTGAAACTATATAAAGGACTTTTTTAGAAAAGTTATCTTCCCTAACATCTTATCTTTTTCCTTAGTGTTTAGAAGTTTCCTAACTCGCTGCTTTCTGCATTCGTTTTTTTCCGCCTCTTCAGTCAACTCCTTCCTCAGCATCAGAGCTAATCTTTTCTCATAACCATGTTAATGTGTAAAATAGCACTAGGAATTATGAGAATGATGCATTACATTTTGTGTATAGCTGTACCCACATAATACAGTTAATAATTTGCTATTTACAAACATGTTATATCTATTTAGTTATTTTTAGAATTTTTGAAGCTAGAAAAAGTCTCTCTCAACTTATAAACCATGTTTTGTGTTTTGCTGTTTTACTGTCTATATGGAACTTTTAAAAATACAAATTTAGTAATTTATTTTAAAACTAATCAAAGTCCTTATTTAATGTCCCTTGGACATTCATGAGCATGGTAAATATGTCTGTCTCATCACTTACTTTTGTGCTTTATAGATGACCTAATAGTGGATAAGTAAGTATATGATTCAAAAGTAACTAAAAAAAAGTTTAGAGTTTCTGTAATTTCAAACAGACATATAATATTTTAGCATTCTAATGCATTTTTCTGTAACAGATAAAAACATGTTTTGGTAAAGTACTTTTTCAGTGTCTAAAAAAGGAGTTATCTATATTTATAAATGCTCAATTGGATAAGCTAATCATTATAGCCAACTTTCACTGCTGTCCTTTAAGAAATCAAGCTTCCCAGATTGAGGCCCGAATGACGCCCTTCTCCTGTTAACTTTTGCCTTAGTCATATGACTGGTTTGGGCCAAATTTTCTCACATTTACTAACTGCATAAACTAGGAGAAATTACTTAAATTTACCAAAGTTCAGTTACTCAACTTTTAAAAATACAAGTAGTATCTACCCAGAAATTTGCCAATGTGATTACATCTGATAACTCCTTATACAGTTTAATACTTTTGCCCTCAGTGACTGAGTTAATGGCAGTTACAAAGCAGACACTGGAAGGAATTGAGTCCAAAGCATTAAAATAATGAAATGACTTTGTTTAGCTAGAAAATAATTAACTCAATATATCAATGTTAATAGATTTAATCATTTAATTTGAATATACTAAATAGTGTGAATATTACTTTTATCCACTTGTGCATGTGTATTGGTTGCAGCTACATTGGTTCTCATGCATATGTGTTTCCTGACTGTACACAGTGTCTCAGATAAGTATTTCCATTCTTTTGTAACTCTGCAGAGAATTATATTTGATAACATCAGTATGAAATAGGGCTGAAATACTGACCCTGTCTCATTGACCTTTTAAAATGATTTCTGAGTTTCTGATTGAAGGCATGGTGTCCTTGTAAAGATGGCAGGGTGCCTGAAGATATCTACCAGGGTGAACTGTAAGAAAGACAATGTGTTCATCAAGGAAGCCTGGCTAAGTTTTGGTGGGAGCTGACTGTCAGGAGTCTGGTATCATTTGACACTGACACTGGATATTTGATTGGGCTTTCAGTAAAACTGCTGTGCTGTCTTGAACCTACTACTAAAAATAAAACAAGCATTCTTGGAGGGTGGTATTGGAGGGGCACAACCTTTTTCAAGGCACTTAGTACTTCTACCTATAATGTAGCTATTTGTAGGTATGTATCTATATCATCTTTAACAGTTTAAACTACTATAGCAGGATACCATAGAGTAGGTGGATTATAATCAACAGAAATTTATTTCTCAGAGTTCTGAATGCTAAAGTTCAAGATTAGAGTGCCAGCAGGGCCAGGTTCTTACAAGAGTCCACTGCTGGGTTGTAGATGGTCATTTTCTTATTGTATCCTCACGTGACAGAAAGCAAGCTAGCAAGCTCTCTGGGATTACATTTTAAAGACCACTAATCCTATTCTGGAGGTCTGTACCCTCTGGACCTAATCACCTCTCAAAGGCCCTACCTCCTAATACTATCACACTGGAGGTTGGAATTTAAGCATATGAATTTCAGGGAGATACAATAGTCCATTAACTGTTTTTTTTTTCATATTCAAGATAAGTAGCAATTTGAAGTCAAATGATATTCATTTTGTAATCTTCTAATAATTGCAAATATTATAGATATTCAGTAAATATTATACAATATTATGAAAGTAAAAATGTAAAGAACTAGAAAAGGAAAGGTGTGAATGAGGGAGGGATAAAGGGAAAAAAGAAAGAATATTATATATATATATATATTCTATACATATCAAAATATTCCT
This sequence comes from Camelus bactrianus, assembly GCF_048773025.1. Classification (NCBI taxonomy): domain Eukaryota; kingdom Metazoa; phylum Chordata; class Mammalia; order Artiodactyla; family Camelidae; genus Camelus; species Camelus bactrianus. The sequence continues at coordinate 616,028 of NC_133553.1, forward strand.
AGAACTACAAAGAGGTCCATAAAATATCTTGTCTAATTCATTAAATGTTTGAGATGCTGCCTATAGCCAAGCAATTAGGAACAAACACTTAAATTTAAATTTATGCATCTTTTATGAAAAGTTTGCATCTATTAAAAAGTATCAGTTTTCATATCCATTGATCCTGTAATGCCACTTCTAAAATTTACCCTAAGAAGATTGTATAATATACATTCAAAGATGCAAGTCCAGTAATGTTTACTGTAACATTTTTATGTAGTGGGGGGAAAAGCTACATGCTCAGCAATAAGGAATCAATTTAATATGAAAGGACAAGAAGTACACAGTTGGACTATATGTGGCCATAAAATTATGTCTTTGAAGAATATTTAATAATATGGTAAAAAAAAAAAAGATTTATGACATAGTAATTGAGGGAAGTAAAGATCAATGAGGTCAAGTAGTTTTAAGGCCACACAATGCATAAATGAAGAACTGAAAATAAAATAAGATTAATTGTACATGTACATATGAAACCCGAAATCAGTTGCAGTTAATTGTTACCTGCTTGTTTTCAAGTTCATGAATCTAAAGTTCAAAGTGTCCTATGGGATGGAAATATATATATAGAGAGAGATGTTTCTCAAATTACCACATTATACACTTTAAACTTATGCAATTATATTTGTCAGTAATTCATTAATAGTTAAAAAATACAAAAGAGTAAAAAATTTAGGAGAAATAAAACCAATATTCTGTGTGCCAAAGTTAAATAATGTATGAATAAGGACATTTTAGCATATAAGCTATTCAAATATATATTTTAACTATTGCAAAATTTGAATAATGAACTTGCTAATGACCTTCAGTAAAAGATCCTATGGAGAAAAAGTTAGGAATATAAAATACGAACAAAAACAGCTGTTCATATCATTAGAGAGAAACCGAAGTGATTGAACAAAATCTTCCACATTTTTTACATAATAAGTTACTAGTTTTAGTGAAAAGTAATGAGGAAAAACAGGAGAGTAATTTCCTCTTGAATTATAGCCATTGTTTGAAAAAATAAAGGCCATTACACTAGATATTTGAAAAATAAAAACAAAAACCTATGGGTATGTCAACAAACAACACAAAGTTAAAAAGAAGTACCAGACATCAAACAATTTATTTCATTTTAATGTCATTTCTCTCCCTTGATGTCTCTACACAGTAGATACCTTGTGATTTAGAGCTTCCTGCCAAGACAACTTCAGGGTCATTCTGGAATCAAGCCTTGACCTTGTTACACAGATGAGTTTTTAAATTAGAACTTGCTCACAGAAGTGCAAAGGCAGCGTATTGTTGAAGCTGTGCCTGAGTGTGACTGAGTCAGTACAAGCTAAGACTGTAATTGCTTGTTTGTGCTTCTTCTTATCCTGATGCCCTTACCTGCATCTACTTGGACTTTCTTTAGGGTAAACCTGCACTGTGCTGTAAGAGTGTCAGTATTCGTGATTATTTTTTCATCCTTCCAACAAAATCATTTACCTCTTTCCAGCTAGTACAGCTTTAGACCTAAGTAATCTCTGTTTTCTTTTGTTTTCTTCTTTGAAAGTCAAGTTAATATAGGAATCTTTAGGAATACTCTGAAGACTCAGTGTCCCTGACATGATAACCTGATTTAAAAAAAAGAAAACAAAACACTAATTCAAATCAGTTTTTGACTAGTCATCCCCCAGATAACATGACGGAAGACATAATATCCTAGTAGTCTTTATTTAGTGCCATTCCACATTGTTGTTTGTGCTGGTTCCTTGTTCAGGGCCTGTCAGCAGTAAATAAATTACTCCCCAGCTAGTAAATCACAAAACTCTCTTGAGCTTCTCAGAGAAACAAAGCAAAATGATGAATCTCTTGCCCTAAGAGGTTTATTCATAAATATCCATTTTGTTTGAGGCACTTTGGGTCTACTCGATGGAAGACCAGTTTTCTTCCATAAAACACTGGAAGAGTGTTTATCTGGAAAGAAACACAAATGAAAGAGTGTTCATTCTCTGGTCTCCATCAAATTTCAGGATTTCCATATGATGGCATTAATAGTATGGAAAAAAACTTTGACTTGTCTTTAGCTATTTGAAGTGAGGACAGATATTTAAAAGTCAGAACGGAAGAAATAAACCCCCTCCTCCAACAAAAATTGAGTGATCGGTGATTTTTCTTTCTCTTTCAGCTCTTCCCACCTTTAAGAAACATTCCTAGATTTTCTGGGCAAGGAATAGCTCTCATTTGTTCATATTTGAAGTGAAAAATAGAGAAAGTACTGGTAGTCAGGGCTATAGATCTTAAGTGACTCACATAATAGTTTTAGTAAGTGCCTTTTTCTTTAGAGATTCAAGCCCAGACCGGGAGCAGCTAAGAGCATTTCCTCACTGACAATGTCTGGACTCGCAAGGGAAATATATTCTGTCACTGTGAATTTATTCCTAAGTGGGATAAAATTTTCTGACTAGCATTTAGCTGCTTAAAATTCAGTTGACTAGATACAATATTTTATGATTGCAAAGCATAAATCATGTCAGTGAGGCAGCCCTAGGTATTACTATATTAACTAAGTTTTAAGAAAGAGAGACTTGCAGAAAAATTACAGAAAGTATTTTTATACTTTGTTCTAAGTCCGTACTATCTACAGGTATACTTAGAAACAGCCAGCTGTGTGATATAAAGAAGATACAAATTGTGTATTATGTAGCATAGTGACAATCTAGAGCTGTTTTTTAGCTCTAGTTTTATCCTCAGCCCTTTGGCCCAAGAATCTTAACCAATTAAAATCAATGCATTATTTATAAGTGATTTTGAAAAAAAAAAACTCAAATAATTAATATTTTATTTCAACTTAGGTTAAAGTTGAAATTTAATTTCCCTCAGTCAAAAAGTTACTGAGAAAGGAAACGAAGAGCTACATGTGTCTTTTATTGTGCATGCTGAAAATTTCTCAAGAATGAGGAACACATGTGAATTAAGGACAATGAGAACCCAGCTTTGGACCCTTACAAATATAGAGTTCTGTTGATTTTAGTTTCCATTTTCTCTGGTCAGAATGTACTTTGTTCTGTGGAACAGTATTGATGAGGTTGTAGTTTTGTTCTATCCATACAAAACATTTTATATTTGCAGACTCCTTGGTTATTTGTTTGTTTGATTTCATCTCATGAGGTGAGTGACAAAAGCTATTATTTTCATAAAGAAAAGGCCACTGTCAGCTTTAACTCAAGGTCAGTGTGCTTTATTCATGGTCACTGGGGTTTATGTTTTCATTATAGCATCTGCCTTAGAACATAACTGAGGAAGGCATTTCAGAATTGAAATCCCAAAATTAAGTTAAGCACTTGTAATTCATGTTGTATCAAATCATACCTTTGGGGTATAGGAAATGCCATTCCGGGTCTGACAAAGACCCACTGATATACACCAAGATATTTTATTGAGCACTTGAGGAAGTCATAAAATTAGCCAATGTGTGGTCTTGCCTGCAGGTGTTTCACCCACTGGCTATATATTCGAATCACCTGCATAGCTTATGAAACCTACTAACGCCCAGCTACTGACAAGGATTCTGATTTGCCTTGCATGCCCTCTGGGTTGATCCAGAGTATCAAACTTTAGTGTGCACATGAATCATTGGAGGATATACTTAAAATGGAAAATCTCAGTTTGTATGTCTGGTGTGGCCCCTGCTATTCTGCATTTCTAACAAGCTATGAAATAATGTTATTTTAAAAATAAAAGTTATAAAGGTAAATACATATAAATAAATGTCCCAGACTCCCATTCCAAATAAATACAAGCAAAACTATGTCAAATGTAATTAGGTTCTAACCAGTGAAATAATAATTCTTAAAAGTACAGAAAGCTCCTTATTAGCCTGTGATCAATATCAGAATAAAGGGCCAAAAAGGGAATCCAAAGTGACTTAAAAAAAAAAAAGGTTAAAAAAAAGGTGGAAAAGGATGCTAAACAAGTAGAATTTTTTTTTAAGTATTGAGAATTAACTTTAGAAAAAAGTCAAGTATAAATTGATCTTTAGTAAAAATAAAGTCAAGATTATAACTAGAAATGTATATTTAACACAAACAAACTAAGAATAGATTTTTTGTGGTAGCATTTTTTGGGCAGAATTTATGATAGTATCATGATAGGATACTTGTATAGTTGATTTTTATAGCTTGATATCAGTTTAATTAAAGTGCAGAATTTTCACAATTTTATCAATGAATTTCCTCAAATTTTTGATAGTCAAACCATCTTCTTTTGAAAAGTTATCCTTATTTATATTCATTTTTGCTACTCTTTCCATCATCAGATCTTCATTTGCCAAAATCTCTATGTGGTATAATATGTTCCCTCAAACCATTTCAGCAAATTTCAAGTTATACAAAACCTTTTTCAGGTATTTGTAATTTTATTCTGTTGCTGTTTTGTTGATTTTTTTTTTCTTCCTGTTTCTGTAGTTTCTCCAAACCAGGTAGAAAATGACCTAGGTATAAATTATTTGGAAAGTGCTGTTATATTTTCAGTTTGAGTAAGGGGAGAAATGATTGAGAAGTGATTAGTTTCATAAATAGTCCAGTTTTTCATAAATATTTTAGTGTTATGGCAACTCTGATTTCATCAGCACACTGGTACTTGCATATCACCACTTATGTAATGAAGGCTTTCTGCTGTAGAGTTCCCCATTCACATTAATCCAACTGCACTGTGAATCTGCTTATAGCATTAAGCCAAGTGGAAGGAACCCGTGCATTGAATTTGCCAAGTAACAGAAGCTTGAAAGTCAAAAAAAAAAAAAGAGGATATTGGCTCAGTCCAAAGACCTTTGCTTCCATTTCATCTGTTTACCCTGCATTTGCTCTCTTTACACAATCAGGCCTATTAATTTTAAACACTCTTTGTCCTTGCTTTCCATTTTTTGTTGATGTCTTTGCAACTGAGTAAACTTTGACCTCTATTCCGTGGATTATTCACTCTGTTCTGACAGTGCATGGATGCCCCTAAAGGCTGCTGCTGTCTAATAGTGAGAGAAATGTTATACTCATTTCCTTATGTCATCAGCTCTTCTCCCAGAGACCTCCACAAATGCACTTCTGCATAACTGACCATTGCCATATTTTATTTACTTCCTTAAATGGTAGAGATCATTGATCCTGCAGTTCATCCATCCCTCAGCTAGAAATACCTGGAGTTTCCCATCTAACCCTCAATACTATGCATTCCACTTCAAGATTTTATTCATGTTCATAGTTTGAGAACATTTACTGATGCTCTCTAAACAACCTAAATTTCTGGTTGAGTAATCTGAAAGAGGATGAATTTTAAAAACACAGCATCATTGTTTTTATTTATTTATGTTTTTATTTTCTAACCAATATATGTGTAGTTATGTCACTGAGCCAATAGTTTTCACTTTTATCACCTTTAAATGTTGTGAAGACTCACAATCTTCTGCACTGAAGCACTTCATTTAATTTTGTAAACACAGCCAGCTGTTTATAAATGCATTTCTGGAAGAAAATGTACTTAGCTATACATCTCAATTTCTCTTCATTGTTCTGGCTTTTTGGAAAGTGAGGTTAGTATATGTTTGCATAACCCTGTGTTTAAATTATAGAAGAGATTTAATAAGGTAAGTGGTAGGTATATTGAGAAAATATTCCAGATATTTCAAGTTTCATAATGAGTTTGGTTTTTACTACTTTAAACAGATTTTTTCTTAATTACCCTGAATATTTATTTCCCTGTGTCCTAATGTCTACAAAATATCAACATATTATACATTTGAGAAGTAATACATCCATTCTAGAATTTTAGAACAGTATAATCTTCATCTTAGAATGCAATGATAAAAATGAAATGTTCTGAAGAAAGCAGACAAGCAATTACCTAATAGCCATGTCTAGCCCTACAAATCAATTTTATAATGTACCAAGAATACTCTACAAGTATCATTTTAATAAACCTTTACTAAAAAAAAAAAGAGTTACATGCATTCACATGAGGAGAATAAAATAATTATGCAGTGTTAAAATATGGGTTACCTTTTGAGTCATTTGCCTGTTACACAGCACTTTAATTTTTTTGTCATTTAATTAGGGATAATGCCATCCCTTTAAGAATACAACTTTTTTTCCAAGTGCTGCACACAAGGATCAATTTTTCTAATTTTATAAAATTTTAAAATTATGTTATTTATGAAAAGCTTTCTTATTTGTCCAAATTTGATATTTTTAGATTTCTATAATCTTTTCTTTTGGTATTAGTTGAAATGACTGCAAAGATCTAAGCTCATGATTTGGGTTTATTCCATTTATTAGCTGTTTGTCATTTATTTAAAGAAAAGTCCACATATCTAAAGTTTGCAAGTTTTTATAATGCTTTGTTTAATTACATCCATATTGTACATCAGTTGTCTTCTGAATATCTCTTAGCCCTCACTGAATAAATAACTCAATGAATTTTTATCCCTCTATATTTTGTTTACTTGTTTCATCACATAAGGAGATTAAATTTTGAATCCTAAACAGCTCCTGAGTTCTCAGAAACCTGTCAACAAGCAGAGGCATCTGAATGCAATAAATTGCTTCTTGACTCAATCTCAGGAGTGACTCTTCATCTGATGGACCTGTTTGTGAGGCCTGTATTTGTTGTTAAGCTATCAATTATATATGTGGTTCTCCATCTTTAAAATTGCAGGAGATGGATTTAGTGCCTAGGAGCCATGATTGGATTCAGAAGTTGGAAGGCAGAGAGCCAGAGTACTGTTCTTATGGAATTGAAAGCTATCTGCTGAGTCAGCCACAGTCCATGCACTTTCTCTGCTTGGTTTCATCTAATGCCGTTTGGTTTGGGCACAAAGGGATTCCCTTCAGGTGAACTAAGGGAGTGACGAAGTCTCTTTATTCTTTTCAGCCTATCTAAGAGTTAGGAAATAAACCAAGATGGAAGGAGTGGTATTTCATTTCAAGCTTTTAATAACTAAAATCTTACTGTTTTGAGTTTCTGTGGCTATAGTTGTATTTGAACTACGTATGATCAAGTCAAAGAATCTAGACAGATTTGGGCAGCTGGTTTCCTTTATCACTATTGTCTTATCCATTAATATAGAGCTAAGATTAAAGTTATTGACAAGAGGGATATTAGTACTTAAAAATAGCTCAGTATTATTGTAAGAAATATTGATGTCAGTATTTAAAAGGCTGAGTCTTAACTCCATTAACAAAATGAGTCTTTGCTCTGAGAAAAATAATTGGTTAACTTTATGTAATCAGTGAGTGAAACACAATTAGAAAACTTGGGAAGAAAATAATTCTTATAAAGGCCAAGTTTCTATCAAGTTTTTAGACTAAATCTCAGATTATTAGATGACAATATCATGGGCCACTTTTTTCTGGCATTGATATAAAAATCAAATATTACTGTTTCAGAGTTAGAGAAAAATGAGAACTATAAAAAATATTTTATAACCCATGCATATTTTTTGAAGTTTTAAAAATAGTGCTTTCCTCAAATTCTGTACTTTTGAATACGATCTATCTTTTTAATGCAGATTTTCTACATAAAAGAATATTTTCCCCAACTTTAAGTTTTTAGAAAAAAAACACTTGATTAATATTAGTTTTAGATATTACTTAAACATACAACTTGATAAATTTGTTGTGGGTTTTTTTTGGCTAAAATTGTGTTATAATACTGATTTGTCTGAAATCTGGGTAAACAAAACTGAAACTCATTTCTAATGTCATCTGGATATTTTATTTCAAAATACTAAAATATTTTAATACCAACTTTCATCCTATGTTGAAAGAGCTTAAGCAAGCTTAACTGCTGAAGCAGTTTTCCATTAGAAAAGTCACTAAACTTGATTTGATGCAGAAAACTTGATGATTGTTTTAGACAACCATTTTTAAGATTGCTGTAGAAAGATACAGTTTTAACTAAGGGTTAGAAACTGTCAAGGGTAAGTTTAGGGTTAGTTTTAGTTGTAGAATTGAGTGGGTTAATTTATTGAGCACTCAGTGTTAGAAAAGATCTTTCTGCCTTATTCATATCATTTTAGATCTTTGGGCCTCATTTTCTTTCTTTGAAAAATATGGAGTATGATACAGTTATTTATTTATCTCCAGTTTAAATAATGTGTATTTCAAGAGCCCAAGCTCTTATCAGCATTACAAAATCTAAGTTCACACATAGTATTAACAATTAAAAAAAAAATCTGAATCTATATCCTGATTTTACTGCTAATCACTATTTGAACCAAACTAAGGTCTCTGCCTCTCTGGGTCTCCTCTCCTTCACCTTTAAAATGAGGATGATAAGTGATCTTTAATGAATAATTCTGAGTTTATACTCGATAACGTATTTGGATAAATTTTGCACCATTTTAAGTATTAGTCCATTTTGGTCCTATTTGGTCTTCTTGTGATTTTTATCATATGGATAAATGTCATCATTTTATGAACATAAATAATCTTTGCCAATGTTAGAAAGTAGATTGTTCATCACTACTGATTCCATGGGCATTAATAGTATAATACAGAAATACTATGAACAACTCTTTGCCCACAAATTTGGTAACTTAGATGATATGAACTAATGTCTTGATAGACACAATCTACAAAAGCATACAAAGAGGAAAAAGATAACCTGAATGGCCATTTGCCAATGAAAGAATTATAATTAGAAATTAATAAACTTCCAAAAACAAAAGCACCAATACTGGAAAAGAAACCCAATAAGACATTGTAGGATACTTATCAGAGGCAGAAAAAAAAATGAGTATCTAAGATTTGAGGGAATAAAAGAGAAAAGTGAACATTTTTCCCTAAATGGGAGTATAGACTTCCCTGACTTTACAACAAAACTGATTATTAAATATTTATTAACTTATAAGTATCAACCACAAGGAAGAGTTTTAGAGTATATATTAAGACCTTAAAAAAAATCATCATTTTTGTTAGTTTCCCGTCATGTATCTCCAGATTTTCTTACCAAAAACAAGTATATTGATTAATTTAGATAAAATGTACCCTTTATTTAAAAGGAACGAGTAGTAAGTATGGAATTCTGAAACATAATAGGAGGGCCCCATACAAAAATTTAATTGCACTCCCTGATTTGTTTTCAAATCCCATGAAGCCTATGAGGTGTTTCTGTTTACCACAGTATTAAGCATTTGTTGTACCATGTGGTGGCACTTTATCAGGTGTTTAATCATAAAGCTTTTATTGAAAGAAAGTGTCTTCATGGGTGCATAATTTAGAAAGACTGACCGACAAGTTATAATACAAATAAATTGTTTAAAAAAAAGTTTTCTAATTCATTTGTTCCTTGCTTTGATTAGATCTGTCTATCTTTAAATACAGAAGCATCCAAAACACCTTTGCTCCTTCCCGGAGTGCCTTTATCATAGGGAAGCAGAGTGGGCAGATTCACGAGTGGTGTTCACAGAACTGTGGTAGGAGGTGTGGGGGTTAGAAGCGGGAGCATTACTTTTGTCACTGGCAATTAGCAGGCATTGTGAATTGAGGCTACCCAGTTAGTGCTCTTTTGTTCTCAGCAAATTACAGCTCAGAAGGAATGCTGGCACTTTGGTTTGCTAATCTGTGTGGATTTGTGTGCTCTGATCTTTCAACCACAATCAAATAATCATTTCCTCTTGTTTGTCTTCATTCATTTCCTGCCCCCCCCCTTGGATTTAACTATCAAATGTCCTTTGCTTTTGACCAGAGACTCTTCAACAAAAGCCCTGTAGTTCCTGACATCATTATTCTTTTGTAAAAAGCAGTGGTTGGGCATATACTAATGTAAATAGTTTCTTTTTCTTGGCCAAAGGCAAGTGTTCTGTGTATTGTACTGGTATTCTTATACATTGTGTATCAGACTTCATTCCAATACAGTATCATAAAAGGATTTAGGAGAACAGGAGTTGTGAACAGAAAATTGCATCGTGAATAATGTTGTCTTGACATCTTATCAAATCTGAAATCTTCACTTGGTTTTTAAGGGTTTTAATTTGTTTATTTTCTTCAAAACAAGCTATGAAGTATAAAGGTATCTATCCTCTACTGTCTGTCTGTCTGTCTGTCAGTCATCTAGCCATCTATCATCTGTCTATATGTTTCATCAGTCATTTTTAAATTACCATTTTTGTTAAGGCTTTTTGTTGGTAGCAAGTTTTTTTTCCCCCTGCTAATACCTACTCCCTACCAAGTCACAGTGCCTCCCAAGACAACAATTTATAAAGCAAAAGGGGGTACATTTTAAAAGTAATACGTGGGAGGTATTAGAACAAAAGCTGTTATACATGAACAGAATTTTTGCACATAACTCCCTCACAGTTCTTTAAAAATGTACCCTTTCACATAAAAATATCTGCTTGGAGCTAAAAAAAGCAGAAAAAAACCTTTTTTTCCTTTTTAGGTGCAATCTTGTCAATGCAACTTAATTTGATATTTCAGGTTGCTCCCCCCAGAAAAATATGCAGGAGTCCCAAGATTGTGTGTATGTGTTAAGAGGTTCAGAATGTGCCACCTCAAAGTAAGCCACTTTGGCATATTGACAGTTCGGAGCTGAGGACACTTGAGAAACAACAGATGCAGGAAGGACTCCCTGACCTCCTCCTTTCTAATTAAAAGTAGGTTATAGAATTTCCTATGAGAAAGTTGTTCTTCCTGTACTAGAAAGAAAAGAACATTTCCTCTATGGGAGGTTGGAAGCCAGTGGTGAAATGGATGTGTACACACAAACCTAAAATAACCTTTATCTTCCATTAATTTTCCCCATAGATTTCTTAGTCATTTTCCCAGAATTCATCTCCACTAGAAATGTAACCCCCTTTTCCTTTGTATCATCACATCTCCACAATTTTATCATTCTTTGTTAAAAAGCTATATAAGCTCTTGGCCCTAACTTCTTCTTTGAGTCTTCATTTTTCCTGTGAAAGCTCTTGTGTACATGTAAAAACATTAAATAAACTTTACATGTTCTTCTCCTGTTAATATGTCATTTGTCATTCCAATCCTTAGGACCCAGAACCTAAGGAGGTGGAGAAAATGTATTTTTCATCCCTACAATTACGGTGGCAAGGATGGAATATCATTGGCTGGGACTCCCCACTCTCTTAGGACACCTAAAATAGTCAGCAAAAGGTAAGTGACTCTTGTGCTGTTTGTTTTATGCTGCAAAGTTATCGAGCTGGTATCTTTTCTGGGCACAAAAGCCAGACCCCAGCCACCAGGCGTGACGGTGAGTGAAAGGACACAGGGCCCCACTCTTGCAATGCTCTCTGCTGGTAGAACAGAGAAGACGCCCTTCCGAGGAGCTCTTTGTTTTAATTGCTCTTTTCCATCCCAGAGATAGACATTGTTTTCCTTATGGGTCATATCAGCCTGTTGTTTGAGCTGGTATCACAGGTGAGTATACTGTTCTCGCTGGATAGGAGCCTGTTTGGACAAACTTTGCTGTGGCTTGCCAGTAAAAATACTAGGTGAGGTTCTCCTTTTACCTTGTTTCATATTCTGAGAGCCTGGCTTGTAACCTCCTCCCCTCTGCCAACCAGAAAGGAAGCTGTTGGGCCTGCATCAGGTAGCTAGCCACCAGACGAGGAACCTAAGACACAGAGTGTGCTCGCAGCATTTTCCGTCTGACTCTGCCAGCTCTGGAGGAGTCTGTCTTAGTATGAGTTCTCAGCCCTTAAAGGGCCTTTGTCGTCTCTACCCTCATTGCCTTGTCAGTGCTGGAAAAGTTGCATCTCCATACTGGCTGTCTGGTATCAGATTAGCAGATCTGTGATTGGAAGCATCTTAATTTGGTGGGATGCTGGAGACACAAGTTCTCACAAACACTGTCATTACCATTTGTGATAAAAAGGTTGTGGCTTTCGTTTTGAATCTGAGGTATAGTTGGTTTATAATATTGTATTATTTTCAGATGTGTACAACTTAATGATTCAAAATTTTTATAGATTTTCTCCACTTACAGTTATTATAAAATATTGGCTGTATTCCCTGTGCTGCACAATATATCCTTGCAGCTTATGTATTTTATACATAATCATTTGTACCTCTTAACCCCTTACCTCTTCTTGCCCCTCCCCACTTCCCTCTCCCTACTGGTAACCATTAGTTTGTTCTCTGTCTGTGAGTCTCTATTTTGTTATATATATTTGTTTTATTTTTAAATTACACATATAAATAATAACATACAGTTTTTTTCATTTTCTATCTGACTTATTTTTCTGAGCATAATACCCTCCATGTCCATCCATGTGGTTGCAAATGGCAGAATTCCTTTCTTTTTTATGCCTGAGTAGTGTTCCATTTTGTATATATATCACATCTTTTTTTATCAATGTATCTGTTGTACACTTGGGTTGCTTCCATAGCTTGATCATTTTAATTAATGCTGCTATGAACATTGAGGTGTATGTATCTTTTTGAATTAGTGTTTTTGTTTTCTTTGTATATATACCCAGGAGTAGAATTGCTGAATCATATGGTAGTTCTGTTTTTAGTTTTTGAGGACCCTCCATACTGTTTTCCACAGTGTACCAATTTACATTCCCACCAAGTACTGAGGGTCCTATTCTCTGCATTCTTGCTGATATTTGTTATTTGTGTTCTTTTTTAATAATAGCCATTTTGACATGTGTAAAGTAGTATCTCACTGGGGCATTGATTTGTATTTCTCTGATGATTAGCAATGTTGAGCAAATTTTCACATGCCTTTTGGCCACTTGTATGTCTTTGGGAAAACGTTTATTTAGGTTTTCTGCCCATTTTTAAATCAATTTTTCTAATATTGAATTATAGAGCTGTTTATATATTTTGGATATTAACTCTTTATTGATCATACCATTCGCATATATTTTCTCCCATTTAGTAAGTTGTCTTTTCATTTTGTGAATGGTTTCCTCTGCTTTGTAAAAGGTTTCAAATTTAGTTAGGCCTTATTTGTTTATTTCTGCTTTTGTTTCCTTTGCTTTAAGAGACAGATCCAAAAAAAATATTGCTACAGTTTTTGTCAGAGTGTTCTGCCTATGTTTTCTTCTAGGATTTTTATGGTTTCTGGTTTTACATTTAGGTTTTTAATCAATTTTGAGTTTACCTTTGTATATGGTGTGAAGAAGTGTTCTAATTTCATTCTTTCCCATGTAGCTGTCCAGTTTTCCCAGCACTGCTTATTGAAGAGACAGTCTTTTCTCCATTGTATATTCTTGCCTTCTTTGTTATAAATCAATTGGCCATAAGTGTGTGGGTTTATTTCTGAGCTCTGTATTCTGTTCCACTGATCTAGGTGTCTGGTTTTGTGCCACTACCATACTGTTTGGATTATTGTAGCTGTCTAGTATAGGCTGAAGTCAGAGAGAGGTCTTTGCTTTCTTGATCTTTCTTTATGAGTGACTTTTTGGATCATGTGGGCTGCACCACCTCCAGGAATCTCTTGCATCCATGAGGAAAATTTATTCTAAGTATGGAAAGTTACCTTTAAGTCTTTATATGGAAAGGCTTACTGGATTGGATCACTATTGAAAGGGGTACACCTTTAAAAATTCTATTTGTTAGTGGCCAGGTGATCCTTTGATTTGAAAAAATTTTTATATTTGGAAAAAAAATTTTTTAAAGAGCTCTCATCCTAAATACATGTCCTATTGGTACCTATGGAATGATCAAATTGAAAGAAGGATAAAAAAGATCGTTTGGGTAGCCTTATGGACACTTTAAACAAGATTAAAGAATGGAAATGAGGTTCAAAACAAAAGTTAAACTCCACACCACAGTAAAATCCCCTTCTCCATGCTCCTTCACTCTTATTTATCCCGAACTCCCTGTCTGACGCTTCAGAAGATCTTTTAGATCTCTGGACCCCTGTCTCAAATCCCTCTTCCCCAAATTCAACCCTTAACAAATTCCTTTAATCCTTGAAACTCTTTCAGCTTCCCCAGAGAATCCCTTAAATATCCAGCTTACCACTTTCTTCTCTTACCCTGCAAAAATTACAGAAAATACTCCAGCCTGATGTCCAGGACTGGGTATTCAGGTTACTTATGTAAATACTGATGGCAAAGAAATAACTTTGGCAAAGGCCTCAGCACCATGCAACAGGATCTATTTTGCTATTCTGTTTTATATATAGTAGTGTGTATATATACTAATCCAAACTCCTTATTTTTCCCCCATTCCCCTTAGGTAACCATAAGTTTGTTTTCTTTGTATGTGATTTTGTTTCTGTTTTATAAATAACTTCATTTGTATGAGCTTTTTAGATTCCACATATAAGTGGTACCTTATGGTATTTGTCTTTGTCTGACTTACACCACTTAATATGATCATCTCTGTGTCCACTCATATTGTTGCAAGTGGGATTATTTCATTTTTATGGCTGAATAATATTTCATTGTATCTATCTATATCACATCTTTTTTATTCATTCATCAGTTGACAGGCATCTAGATTGCTTCCGTGTCTTGGCTATGGTAAATAGTGCTGCTATGAACATTGGGATACATGTATCTTTTTGTGTTAGAGTTTTTATCTTTTCCAGATATATCCCTAGGAGTAGGATTGCTGGATCATAGGGTAACAATTTTAGTTTTTTAAGGAACTTCTATATTGTTTTACATGGTGACTGCATCAATTTACATTCTCACCAATAGTGTAGCAGGGTTCCCTTTTCTTTACATCCTCTCTGTCATTTATTATTTGTAGACTCTTTGACAATGGCCATTCTTACTGGTGTGAGATGATACCTCATTGTAGTTTTGATTTTCATTTCTCTAATAATTAGTGATGTTGAGCATCTTTTCATGTGTCTGTTGGCCATCTATGTGTTTTCTTTGGAGAAATGTCTGTTTAGAACTTCTGCCAATTTGGGGGATTTCTTTGGTTTGTTTGTTTGTTTTGATATTGAACTGTATGAGCTGTTTGTATATTTTTGAAATTAATCCTTTGTCAGTTGCATAACTTGAAAATATTTTCTCTGATTCCACAGGTTTTCTTTCATTTTGTTTGTGGTTAACTTTATTGTGCAAAAGCTTGTAAGTTTTATTAGGTCATAGAAATCTTTTAATTTCCACCTTAATAACAGGTCTTCTCTCTGATATGAAAAGACAAATCCAAAATGGTGTGGTTGGCTATGCAGAACAATCTCTCAGTGTTATTACTGAAGTTGCTATTTCATTTTTTGAAAATAGCTTGCAGGAAAGCAGGAGAAAATAGGAACTGAAATCAACAATCCTGCCTTGCAAATTGAGTGTTTAAAAAACATAAATATGACTTTAAGGGTAATTTAATACTCACCAATTTTTCTTGCCAACCACAGAGCCTCCCCATCCATCTCAAGCTATCTGCAAATACTGTAAAAGCTGGTACATTGGAATGCACATAAAACAAAAAAAGGCTTACATAAAATTTCCCTAGATTCCATGTGCCTCAGAGACACTTTTCACTTCTATAGGGTAATTTCTGATCAATTGATGGGGTCAGTCAATTCTCAGTTGCACCCCAGAACCTACCATTAAACTTAAAATGGAGTATCAGAAACTGTTCTCTTAGTTGATACTCATTCAGCTTTCTCTACCACTGGCTTAGAGGATTATCTCTGTCACCTCTGATTCTGTTCAAGCTGTCAGAGTCTCTGGGCAACCTATTTTACTGTCAGATCTCAGGTTACCCCCCCCAAATCTTTAGGCCCTCTAACCACCCATCAGACCTTTCTAGTTTCTCATTCCTCATCAGCAAGCGTTTTAGGTAGAGACTTATGTAAATTTAATGCTACCAAACTATGTAATGAGAAAGGTGGGTTTTTTTCCCCCTGTGCTCAGGCCAAATCTCAAACTTCCTACTTCCCCTAGTAGAGACCTATCTCTATTTAAAATCCTCTGAAGAGAATGCAGCCTTAAAAGATGTCCTAATTAGTCTCTGATCCTCACATGCAATTGAGGTTGGATTGCTACTCAGTGTGGAGCCCATGCATATTGTCTGGAAAAGGAATAAACCTGTCCCAGCAGTTTTAATTAGGGTGGCAGCTGTGGCAACAACATCCTCTTGAGAGAGACCAATATCCTCTCTCTAGAAGCACAAAAGGAATTGAATCTACAGTAGAGCCAAGTTCTTTACTTTCTCACCCTGTGGTACCTCAGACTTGTCAGTAATGAAAGAAGGGAAACTTGATTCAGATGAAAATCAAGTTATTGCTTTGTACAAGATGCAGGAGCCATCAGTGCTTTTGTAATTCCTCATCTTATTGGAGTCCCTAATCCAACTACTATTCTTAACTCAGGTCCTGCTGACGTAGCTAGAGTGTTAGAAACTGACTCCGGCATAGCTTTCTAATCCCATTGCCCCTGATTTACAGTTTCCCTTTGTGTTTATGGTTAGAGGAAGACAACTAACATGGACTTGCATACCTCAGAGACATTGGGAGTCTTCCTCAGTATTCTTTCAGGTCCTTAAAGCCAGCTTAGACTCTGTAGGCTTTACCCAAGGCTCCACTCTTAGTCAGGATGTTGATGGTCTTTTACTTTGTAACCGAAGCAAGGTGTTCTTACAGGTTTCCACATTCTCCTAAAGGCACTAGCTAAACAAAGCCACAGATCTTCCCAAAATAGACTTCAGTGGGTAAAGCCAGCCGTTACCTACTTAGAACATGAGATATCTCAGGGCACTCAGAACTCATCCCAAAATGTCTTGAGTTAATTTTGTCTATCCCTCTCCTGCAAAAAAACAAAAACAAAAACAAAAATAAAAACAAACCTACAACTATGAAAATGTTTAAGGGCAGCTTCTGTTGTTCCCAATAGACTTCTAACAGATAGGGTTCACATTAAATCTGCAGACTGCTCTGGGCAGGACTACCATTTTAACAATATTAATTCTTCCAGTGCAAGAACCTGGGATAGCTTTCCATCCTTTAAGTCCTCTTTAATGTCCATTGTCAGTGTTTTGTAGTTCTCCGCATGTTAGTCTTTCACGTTCTTGGTCAGATTTATTCCTAAGTATTTTATTTTTTGGATGCAATTTTAAAAGTGTTTATTACTTTCATGTGAAGCCAGGCCCCTGATGTCTGTGTGTGGATGTTGTTGTGCTGCTGCCTTGTTGGGTAGTAGCTCTAGTAGTTTGTGTGTGGAGCCTTCAGGGTTTTCTATATATAGCATCGTGTCACCCACATATAATGACACTTTGACCTTTACTTTTCCAGCTTGGATCACTTTTATTTCTTTTTCTCATTTAATTGCTATGGCTAGGAACTCTAAAACGATATTGAATGGAAGGTGAGAGTGGGCATCGATCTTTTGTTCCAGATTTTAGCGGAAAGGGTTTCCATTCTCTTGGTAGGGTATTATGGTGACTGTAGGTTTGTCATAATAGCTTTTATTATGTTGAGACATGTTCCCTCTATACTGACTTTAGTAAGACCATGGGCGCAATGCGGCCAGGGGGCTGGGAAGATGGCAGAGGCCATAGCCCTGGTGGCGTGGGGAGGGGGGCTGCCGAGTAGGAGGCAGTCATTTGCCCCCATCTCCTCCGCAGCCTGGCAGGGTGTGGTCTCTGCTGCCCAAGGCTCATCTTTAGTTCAGACTGCACCCTAGAGGCCTGTGTGGTCCAGTCAGGGAGAAGCGGGGACAATGGCAGGTGTGGCAGCTGTGGAGGTAGAATAAGGGGGGCTGCCTTGTGAGAGCTGGGGGATTTGTTCCCACCTTCCCCACGGCCTGGCCTGGGGGCGGCCTCTAATGCCCCAGGTTCGTGGGACTCATGTCTCCTGGTTAGCTTGCTCCCAGAAGGATTGCACAGTGTGGTCAGGGGTTTTGGGGGCCAGTGACGGGGGAGGGTATTGGGGGCCTGCCCTGGATGCTCTGTTCTGGTCATCTTGCTCCCATCTCCCCCATGGCCTGGTGTAGTGGTGGCCTCTGCTGCCCCAGGTTCACGGGATGCCGGGTACAGGTCAGCCTGCTGCTAGGAGGCAGGCGCGGAGCAGTCAGTGTGGGGGCTGGCAGCAGTGACAGCGGGAAGTGGGAGCAAATCCCCGGGCTCACACGGGGTGATCTTTGTCCCCGCCACCTCTACCACCACTGCCGCTGCCTGACCTCAGGGCCCCAGCCTCCCAGGAGTAGACTGACTTGTAACATGAGTCCCATGAAACTGGGCCGGCAGAGGCCACCCCTGGACTGGACACAGGGAAGATTGAAGCAGATCTACAGGTTTGTACAGGACAGCCCCCCTACCAGCTACCACTGCCCACTGACCACACCCCACCCGCCTCCCAGGAGCAGGCTGAAATGAGGAGGTGCCTCCAGCAAAGCTGGGGCAGCAGAGGCTGCCCCCAGGCCATGTCGCAGGGGAAATGGGGGCAAATATACCAGTTCATGAAGGGCAGCACCCGTCTTCCTGCCACTGCCCCAGAGTCCCAGGTCACTTGTTTCCAGGTGATGTGGCTCCCAGGAGGCAGGTGCAGTGCTATCAGGGGGCAGTGGTGGCCAGGGGATGGGGGTTGCCCCAGGGGAGCAGGTGGACTTGCTCCCACCTCCCGTGTGGCCTGTCCTGGGGGCAGTCTCTGTTGCCCCAGGTTCACTGGGTGCATGTATTCATGTCAGCCTGGTGCTGGAAGGAGGGCGCAGTGTGCTCAGGGGGCAGTGGCAGTGGTGGGGCGGGGCAATGTCTTGTGAAGGACTGGGCTCCAGCCCAGGATAACTGACTCTCCTCTTTTTTCTCTTGCTTCTTCTGGTAATGGCTGAAGTGGTTTTTCCATTATAGGTTAGTATGAGACATTGAGCAGAGATCTCTGTGTTATACAGAGGAAACTTTAAAAAAAACCTGTCTTTATATATAGTGACTTACATTTGTAAAGCTCAAACGACCAAATTTCTCTTTTCCCACCCACTTTCCCTGGTAACCATAAGATTGTTTACTGTGTCTGCAAATCTCTTTCTGTTTTGTGGGTGAGTTCGTAGTGTCCTTTCTTTAAGTTTCCACATATGAGTGATATATGGTATTTTTCTTTCTTTTTGTGGCTTACTTTACTTAAAATGTGTTCTGATGTATGCGGAAGGGACAGTGATATTTTTTGGTGACTAGTTAGACTCAATTGTGTGAGTAAGACATCTTATCAACTCTGTGAAACTCAGTGCTGTTTCATCACATTGTGACCAACCTCAGGTTTATGTCAGACCCTGCTGCGAGGAGCGCCCTGCCAGGTGGGCCGTGTTGCCCCCTCTGGATTGGAGGACACTGACTCGGTCACTCTGGTCTCACAGCTGGTTGAGGACGTGAGAGGGGACTCTGCTGGGGTGGCTCCTGGGACATGGATCCGACCCCACCTGAGCTGCAACCCTGTAGTCCCTCAGTGCCCTACTAATCACCGATTCTCAGCTCTGACTCTTGGAAGCGGCCACTTCCCTCCACATCTGCCAGCACCCTCCGGTCTCCCAGTTCCCATCTGAAAACTGCTCTGCCTTGCTCTGTCCAGCCAGCCCCGCTCGTCCAACCTAGAGCAGCCGGAGCAAGTCCGCCCCCCAGTCCTGTAGGGCTTCTGTGGCTCTGAGTGCATGGCCAGCTGTCTTCGCCCCCTCTCCCCATGCCCCCACCCAGCAGCAGAGAGTAGAGATCCTGCCTCTGGTCCCTCCCCCATGATCGATCATCTGAGGCCTGCCCCATGCAGGACCCTGGGGTGGAGGGGCACTGCTGCTGTGGCTGGAGGTCAGAGCCAGAATGTCAGGTGGAAACCTAAGTTTTGCAACCAACTGGCTGCCTCAGGCCAGAAGCAGTCTTTGGAGAAACACCGGGAGCAGAACCCCCACCTGGTTTCTTTCCATCCGAAGGCACCCCACTTGGTGCTGGCACCAGGAGGTCGGGCAGGGTGTTATGGTGCTGGCTCTGTAGTTCACAACCATGGAGGCACCTGCCTAGTGGACACCAGCCCGCTGAAGTGTGTGAGGACTCCGTGCAATGTGGTTCCCGGGGCCACCATCACTCGTGGACATGTTTTGCATTCCAACACGTTATTTACTGACAATTCACATGCATGGGAAGCTCTCCTCCCATGTTCCCCACCCCCTTTCCCCCCAACTCACCCCCCACCTGAGTGCACACCCTGCTGCTGAGGGAAGAATTAAGACACCTCACTGAGCAAACCCTCCAAGGTCCTTTTGATTGCAAGGACCTCAGCCTCCTGCTTGCACCACTCTTCTTGCTGCTGCAAGGCCTCCACTTCCCAATCCAACTCATAATACCTCACCTGCAGCCTCTGGAGCTCAGCCAAGGACTCCTCTATGCTCAGGGCCAGTGGATACCCTGGGATGTGCCCACGCCCCTCCCTCCCTGCCACGACCCTGGGCTCCTGTTCTGCTGGCACCTTTCTCCTCTCCAAGATGAGTCTGAATAGGAAGATGACCCCACAGGTGTTACAGAACCAGGACATTAAGTGGAATGTGGTCCCAGGCCAGGGGCCCGCCAGCACCTCAGCCCAGTGACCCATAAGGAGAAGGACCATGCTCTCAAGGGTCCTGGGCACCAAAATGGTGATGTTGGAGTGCCTGCCCTTACCAAAGCCCGCCGTCGCCTCCTTGGAGCACCACTGATGTGACTACTCTGGCTGCAGCAGAGGTATATGGAGCCTGGCCTGGGCTGGTGGCCTGGGATGTTTCCAGTCCGTGTCAGGTTCAGGACAGCCTTTGGGTCCAGGTCCCTGTTTCTGCTCTGTCTCTCGGCCTCCCGTCTGGCTGGCTGGCTGTAGGGCAGGCTGGACTGATGGTACCCGTTCTTCCCTTCGTGGAGGAGGTTGGGGCTGAGAGGGAGGGAGTGAGGTCTGAGGGAGTGATGTCCAAGGGAGCCAGGGCCAAGGTAGGGGACGGCTCGCATGAGGATCGGCAGGATGTCTTCCTCATCCACGGTGTAGCAGCCTCTTCCTGCCAGCTGACCCAGGACCAGCAGAGGTGCTGATGACCAGAGGCAAAACATGACTTGCGGTGCATCCACATAAGGCTTGGGGCCGGATACCCGCAGCTCAGTTGGAGGAGGTCCTGGGGAGTGCGGCACAGGAGTCAGCAGCTGCCCTCTGTCAAATGTCTCTGTGTGGTCGCTTGGCTGGCTGGTTGGCAGCTGTGTTGGGACAGCAGAGGCCTGGGAGGGACAGTCCCAGGATGGGCAGGGGTCCGCTGTGCTCCTGTTGTCGGAGCCCGATCCCCCACCACGGGGCTGGAACCAGAAGGAGAGGAGCCAGGCCAGCCCATGCAGGTACAGGGGGCCCTGGGTGTGGGTACGTGGGCTTGCTGGCCCACAGAGGGGCCCGAAGGTGGACCCTAGGATTACAGTAGAGTGCTTGGTGTGGGTGAGGGTCCCAGGGCAAGAGGAATGGGCATGGAGTGTGTCAGAGGTGGGTATGGAGAAGGCGGTTGAGGACATGGCCACAAGTAGCAGGAGAACCAGAAAGGCCATCTCTGCTATGACTCACCTTGGCAGCGGCGCTGGCTTTTATAACCGCCCATGGTCCATCATAATGCCTCCCTGTGACCCCTGCGGCCTCTCCGGCCAATCACCAGGCTGCTCTCAGCAGGCCACGCCTCCAGCCAATCCCCAGGAGGCTGTCACCATGTCCCTCTGTAATGGAAAAGAACAAATCGGACTCCGTGTTGGCTCTGCTCCTGTGGCTTTCACCACTGTGCCTTGTTTTCCAGGCTTAGTCTTGCTAGCTCTGCACCTTTTGTAAAACAGTGTTGCATTTAGCCTGCAATGCACAGGAGAGCTTGTTCTAGGATGTTAGCACTTGTACACTGATGCAGAGATGGCAGGTTGCAAAACAGAAAATAGCCTTTGTTTGTTGGAGGTTTACAGGGACACCAAGGCCTGACTCACATGGACAGCTGCAGGAACAAAGGCTTCCTGTGGCAAGAAGTTTGCAACAACCATCCACACCACCTCACATTTTCCTGTATAAAAGGAGACTGTTCTGACTGGAGTAGGATGGTTCTCCAAGACATTAGTCTGCCATCCTGTCAGTCAGCCAGCTTTCCGAATAAAGTCACTATCCTTGCCCAGCACCTCATCTCCCATTTTATTGGCCTGTTGTGCAGTGAGCAGAATGAGTTTGGACTCAGTAACAAGTGGGATTTCCCATCACCTAAGATGGGCACCACGGGAGGGGCAGGCTTTAGGGGCCGGAAAGCAAGGGCGAGCTTTACCTCGGGTGAGCGAGTTTTGAGGTGCTATATGACACATCCAAACAGAGCTGTCAAATGCACAGTTGGGAGATACAGGTCTGAAGTTCAAGAAAGAACTTAAAAGGACAGAGATGGTAACTTGGAGGCTCCTGAATGTCCCTTCTACCACAGAGGCACTGAGCATATGGCTATTCATGGAGCAGTTGCCTCTGAGAGAAACCCACAGCCTGGCTGAGTGATTCCTACACATAGGGAAACAAAACACCCACATCAGAAGGGGTAGGAAAGGCACATCCCCACCATAAACCCCACCCCCAGCGCAGTGCTCTGCAATTGACTGGGCCCCCAACTCCCAGCTTCTCCCTTTGGAGTGAGGGGTCTAAACTGAACAACTCACACCCCCCCCACCTTAACTAAGGCTTCCATCCAAGGGACAAGCTCCCACGTCACTGCGCTCTGAAAGTCAGCAGGGCCTGTGTCCACCAGTCCCACAGGAGTGTGGCAAATGGTACCAGTGGGAGCACCAGCACCTGCTGGGCTCCTCCCAGAGGCCCCAGCTCAGAGCTTGCAGGTAGAAATGTGATCTTCCTGCTTCCACTTGCCTGGAAGGGGTTTGGCTGCAGATTTTGCAACAGGCCGCCTGGGGCCCTGCATCTAATTAGCACACACCCAGGTGCCAGCTGTGACCCTCTCCAGAGCCCTGTCTTCTCCCTCTGGCTCACTCCAACAGTAAAACCAAGCATCTCCCTGGAAGGAGTTTGCCCACACATCTAGTGCCCCAGCTTTTATAGCTGCCATTCGAGAGATGGGCCCCCAGTAACCCAGGTTTGGTAGCCTGTAGGACTTCCACTCCTGAGTCCCACAGGACTAAAAGAAAGGTGCGCTTTTTAAATGGACACAGGAATACCCCCCTCAGTTATACCCCACAGCTCAGCATGGGGTGAGCAAGTAAAACACTCATCTCCAAGTTTCTCTATAGAAAGGGCCGTATTACACACTTTCTCAGTCCTGTCTGAGGGTCCAGCTTCCAATCAACCCACATTTAGGCGCTGCGTGAGAGTTTCCCCTTTGGAAAACTGATGGGTCTAGGGAGCCGCTAAAAGAAAAATAGCAGTTTGGAAAATCGCAGAGGTTAATGAAGATACAACCAGGAGCTCAGGGCTGGCTGACTGCCAGGGTTCAACTCCTCCAGGAGACCATTCCACCCAGACTGGGAGAGGTGGTGGTTTTATCTAATGTGCAGAAACCAACAGAGAGGGTCAAGGAAAATGAAGAAACGGGAATAGATTCCAAATAAAAGAACAAGCTAAATTTCCAGAAACTCACCAGAATGATCAACCTGAGAGAGAGTTCAAAATGACAGTCATGAAGCTGCTCACTGATTCAAGAGAGCAATGCATGAACAAAGTGAAAACTTTAACAAGAGATAGAAAATATTGAAAGGTAGGAAACAGCAGTCATAGAACTGAAAAATAGAATAAAAATAATTGAATGAAAAATTCAGTCGAGAGGTTCAATAATAGACTAGATTGAGCAAAAGGAATGATCAACAAACTTGAAAACAGGGCAGTAGAACTTATTCAAGCAGAGAGCAAGAAGGAAAAAGAGTGAAGAGTGAAGATACTTAGGGGCCTTTCAGGAACCACCAAGCAGGTGAACATGTACATTATAGAGGTTCCAGAGGAGAGGAGAGAGGAAAAGAGGCAGAACGCCTATTGGAAGAAATAATGGCTGAAAACATCCCTAAATTGGGGCGAGAAACAGACGTCCTGACCCAGGAAGCGCAGAACTCCAAATAAGCTGCATCTGAAGAATCCCACAGTGAGACACATTGTAATTCAACAGAAGTTAAAGACAAGGAGACAGTCTTAAAAGCAGCAAGAGCAAAGCAACTTATTATGACACAGGAATGCTCATAAGACTGCCAGTGGATTTTTGAGCAGAAATTTTGCAGGCCAGAAGACAGCTCTCAGGATGAGATAGATTCAAAGTGCTGAAAGAAAAATCCTCTACCTGGCAAAGCTGTCCTTCAGAATTAAAGGAGAGAGAAAGAGTTTTACAGACAAACAATAGCTGAAGAAGAAAGAGGAAATGAAATGATGCAAATTGGTAACAGGAAAACAGAGGAAAGCATAAAGCTCACCGGTAAAATTAAAAATAGAGTTCCATTCAGAATACGCTCCTATTGTAATGCTGGTGGTGGTGAAATCACTTATAAATATAGTATGAAGGTTAAATAACAAAGCATTGAAGTAACTATAATTATAATAATTTGTTGATGGATACACAGGTAAAAATAGATAAATTGTGACATTAAAGACCTAAAATGGCAGGGGTGGGGAGTAAGAATGCAGAGCTTTAATGTGTGTGCAAATTTGTTATCAGCTTAAAGCAGACTGTTACGTTTTCTGTAATTCTCATGGTAAACACAAAACAAAAATACACAGTAGACATATACAAAATGAGAAAGGAATTTAAGAATAGCACTGCATAAAATTACCAAGTCACAGAGACAGAGAGGAAGATAGGAACAGAGGAATTACAAAACAGCCAAGAAATAGTGAACTAAATGGCAGTAGTAAGTCCTTACCTATTATTACTTCAAGTGTAAATGGACTAAATTTTCTACTCAAAAGACACAGAGTAGCTAAATGGATTAAAAAAAAAAAAAAAAAGACCTAACTATATGCTGCTTACAAAAGACTCACCAGCTTTCAAGACATATGCAGACTGAGAGTGAAGGGATGGAAAAAGTTATTCCATGCAAATGAAAACCAAAAGAAAGCAGAGGTAGCTGTACTTACATCAGAAAAAATAGACTTTAATCAAAATACTATAATAAGAGACAGAGAAGGTCATTTCATTATATAACAATAAATGGTCAATTCAACAAGAGGCTATAACATTTGCAAATATCTATATGTCCAACATAGGAGCAGCTAAATATGTAAAGCAATACTAATAGGCCTAAAAGGAGAAATAGCAATACAAAAATTATGGGGAGGGGGGGACTTTGATACCCAACTTTCATCAATGGATAGATCACCCAGACAGAAAATTAATAAGGAAACACTGGCCTTAAAGAACACATCAGAACATTTCATCCAATAGCAGCAGAATACGCATTCTTCGCAAGTGAACATGGAACATTCTCCAGGATAGAGTCTAAGTTAGGCACAAAATAGGTCTTAAGGAATTTAAGAAGACTGAAATCATATCAAGTATCTTTTTCTGGCCACAATGGTATAAAACTAGAAATCAATTATAAGAAGGAAACTGGAAAGTTCACAAATATGTGGAGATTAAACACCATGCTCATGTTTGACCAGCCCACAGCTAACATCATACTCTACAGTGACAATCTGAAAGCTTTCCCTCCAGGATCAGGAACAATCAGGACATCCATTCTCACCAGATCTATTCAGCATTGTACTGGAAGCCATGGCCAGAGAAATTAGGCAAGAAAAAGATATAAATGGCATTCAAACTGGAAAGGAGGAAGTAAGATTTTCTGTTTACAGATGGCATGTTATTATATATAGAAAACTCTAAATGTCCATCAACAGATGAATGGATAAAGAAAATATGAGATATATATATATATCTATATATATCTATACACACACACACACATATATATATATAAACAAAGGAAGAAAATCTTGAAATTTCCAACAACATGGATGAAACTTGAGGGGATTATGTTAAATGAAAAAATCAGACAAGGACAACTAAATACTGCATGATCTCAAATGGAATTCAGAACAGTCAAACTCATAGAAAGAGACCAGATTGGTGTTGACCAGGGGTTGGGAAGTGGGCAAAATTAAGACATGTTGATCAAGGGTACAAACTTCTAGTTTATAAGAGCAGTATGTTCTGGGGATCTAATGTACAATGTGGAGACTACAGTTGTAATGTTGCATTCTATAATTGAAATTTTCTAGGAGAGTATAAATTAAGGGTTCTCATCACATAAAAAAATACGTGAGATTTTGGATGTGTTCATTAACTCAGTTAGAATCCTTTAACAACATCCATGTATTTCAAATCACAGGCCCTTTAAAAATTTTACAATTTTATTTATCAAATTTGTGTTAATAAAAAAAAAAAAATAAGGATTTAGCAGTACTATCATGGAGGTGAGTTTTAACCTGCAGACCAATCACAGACCTCTGGTTACTTTACAAAACACGAATAAGAAAAACAAAATCAAAACATTAAATTAGCATTTAAAAACATTTATTTAGAGACAACAGAACCATGTCAATGTAAGTTTATTCTACTGCTACAAATGAACATAACCTCACAAAGAAAGAAAACTAATAGATTTCAGCTTTTTTTAATGAATAGTGGTTGAATTTCTTTGTAATAGCATTTTTCATATATGTACATGAAACAAATATATGCAATTTTTGAAGGTATAGAAATAATTTTAAGAATAAATATTCTAGTTATTACTTAATACCCAGTTAGAATTCATGCCCCCATCTTTAAGCTTTTATGTCATCAGGCACAAAGCCAAATCAAGTGTTTATGGGTGTTTGAAAATGAACGCAAAAATAATGTGACCATATGAATTGGAATACATTAACTCTTAAATAGTATATGTAATAAAACTAGTGGAAAGTATTTAAAGTCATGTAAGGTAAATATTTATGTATAGAAAAACAAGATCATTTACATACAGGATAAAGACTTATGGAATAAACAGAAGAGATTTTGAACTTGTATTAAACATTGTTAAACTGGATAGTAAATCCTGTGAGTGTAGAAATAATTTTCTTATAATTCTCAGAGAAGGAAGTCATATGACCTTTAATTCATGGTAATAGAGTTGGCTGGAAAAATGCCAGTTTGACCTCTGAGCTTTCCTTCCCACCGATCAAAATGTGAGTCTGTTTTTGATAAAACTGTGATTCTGTCTCCAGCTTGAAAATTCAAGTCCCCTGGCTGTTGTCCTTCAGAAGAATACAGTGCTGTCACTTCTGTAGGCTGGTTTCAATTGCCTAAAATAAGAAAAAGTATTTATTCACATTTTTATGAGGAAACTGGAAGCATGTGTCAGCAGGATATCCATTAACAACTCGGGGCTTGGTGTGTGGACGCCTTGGAAACACGTGGGCTGTGTGAGTTCACCACACTGAAGAGCACACGTTTGGTAATAACATTCCCTAAATCCACACGCATCAAACTGCATTTGATTATGTATTTAAACATGTGTTTAGCAAACATTTGTGGTTATGAGTTTAAATTTTGAATAATCTATAACATTTCTCAATTTTTCCTGTTTTAATAGAATAGTCAGGATAGTTTCCATGAACTATAGTTATCTGATGAAAGTCGAGCCTTGTGCTCCTGATTGGATCATTACAGCCTTAACGTGAACACCGAGCTGTGCAGTCACTGGCTTTGAGGACTCCGGCCCTGGTGCCCATGCCATTGCAGCTGCAGACACTTACCTCCCCCAGGCTTTTATGGCTGTTCTCCTGCTGTGCTTACTGGATCCCTTCTCTCAAAACAGATGAAATTCAAGTTTGCGTATCAAGAGGCACGTCTACATGTGTTTAACAGGAACTTCTACACTGCGTCTAGAATTGTGGATGTTGTAATGGGAAGAAATACCTGAGAATTGAGTGGGTAATGAGTAAAAGACATCAAATACCATAAGCTGTGTAGCATCACAAGAATTCTACAGAAACACACTTTCTGTGTCCTCAGCTACATGGAATCCAGCATTTCCAAGTTCTGCACAATTTTGTGCATACATTAGGCCGTTGGGTGCTTGCATCTAAGAGCAAACATACAGAAAATATAAATAACCAAATTCTAAAGCCAGTTACTTATTTGAGCCTATAATACTATAATAATAAAAATAAACTGAACTTGGCCTGTCAGTAAGAAATAAAAATAGTCATCACTTTAATTAAACTACGTTGACTGAAGCACTGAATTTGTATCTCACACAAGATGGTGCTATAGCTCTTTCTATAAAGCACGTGTCTTGTAGTTGAGTTCTCCCAGAGAAATAACCTTGATAATAACTAATCCCACTAGCAATATTACCAGAATAGTCCTTCCATAAAATGAAGTTCTTTATATTTTTATATTTTATACTGTATTTATTCTTAATCTATTAATTTTAAGACATAAAGCTAAAAGTATGTCACTAAAAGAATAAAACTTGACAGAGCCTGGATCAAATCAAAACCAGTTGAATGACTACCAATATACTGATAAACAGTCATTGCTGAGCACCAGGGAAAGTAGCTGTCACACTACGTTGAGACCAGTCCTCATGCCACGCCACATTGTCACCAGATCAGAAGAATGCAAGTTGATGTTGAAGAAAAATCATTCTGAACATTATTTTCTTATCAATAATTATACTCATGACCTCCCTATGGCGCTCAATCTCAAGTAACCGAACTTAACTAGTGAAAGCCCTCAAGTCACTCCTCCTCCCTCTTGTCCCCCAGACACGATGGACAATGGGAAGCAGCAAGTGAAAGGTGCTTGTGAGCATCAGGGAATATTCTGAAAGCCACAGCCGTCTTAGCTGCCGCACACATACCCTGTTTGGAGCACTAACTGCAAAATTAAAGATGCGTAGGAATGCTGCTGGCAGGGTAACAGGTGTCCCTCCCTGTGTGCGTGGTCAGTCTCTCCTGTCCACTGAGCCGGGCACTGTGGTGGGTGCTGGACATGCCCACGTGTCCCCACTGCACAGAATACGAAACGAGACTTGCCAACGTTAAGTGGTCTGTCCCAGGGGTGGGAGCTGGCTCTGGGAGGTCTGTCTCCAGCGCTCTTAGCCACTATAGAGATTACACCCCAGGGTCCTCAGCAACCACACACCTCTTAAATTGCATTCAACAGACACAGCCGAGATTCAGCAGAGCATTTTGCTTCAGTGGAGCAAAATTTCAAGGGGAATTAGTCTATTCTCCTGCATCCCTGTGCTATCAAGACCGTGCGAATAGTAACAGCTGATGCTGATGCTCCTTGGTAATCACTGACACCTGGAGTGGTGCCTAGTGGCTGTAGGAATATATTTTATGCTGAATAATTAGGGAAGAAAAGATATTAGGAACTGAAGAAGAGAAAAGGCAGAGGGGATCACAGACTTGATTGACTCCCTGCCCTCTAATTTGCTCTGTCGTCTCCAGATGAGACAAGGGTAAAGCAGTAAAGAGATGGACGGGTGTGAGGAGGGGGCAGCGCTGCTGGGATGCAGGAGGCCCCTCTTTCCATCCAGGCTGGAGCCAAGCCGAGGCTGACGAGGGGGCTCATGCTGGCAGAGCTGGGGAGGGATGTGGCTAAGACAGGCAGACGTGGGTGTGCCAGATGCCTCACCCAGCTGACTCGTCAGGCAAAACCCCCATCTCCCAGGGGACGAGTCTAGGAGTCAAGAGTTTAGTCTGTTGGGAAAGTTCATCCACCTGGAAACAAAGCAGGGAGCCTGGCCTGAGTGAAGGCAGGTGCTCCCAGAAGGGGACAGCTCATGAGCCACTAGGTGCCAGGCCTGCTGCTAGCTTTGTCTTCAGTGAGCTGGGATGCTGTAAAGCTCCTCTTTACTGTGAATATTAGGGATAACTTCCATAGGAGATGTTTAATGTCCACAAAATGATTCATTAAGAACTGATGAGCCAAGGAGACATGTTCTTCTAGGAAGGGAGGCCACCCTGGAGGCCACGGAAGCCCAGCCCACAGGGTCACTGAGCAGCCCTCACGCACAGGTGCCTGCCCTCCTGAATGATGCGTGTTACTTCAAGTTTTGCATTCTTGCACTTAAAAAACCAAATCTGGGGATCTTTAAAGCAATTGATCATTTTTGTCATAATATTCAAGTTTAATTCAAATAGAGGTTATTTTTCTCTCCCAAATCAGGGCCACACTTAACAGGAGACAGATCATAATCAGCCTCAGTGACTGGCAGCTACTTTAAGGCTTGCAACTAAGAAGGCTGGGTCCATGGGACTCCACTGCCTTTTTACTTCTTGGTGAAGCCTGCATAGTGTAACCCACATGCAGCCAACACATCTGGCCCCAGACTCAGAAGAAGGATCTCAGCCTTTCGAAGTTGCCCTTCAAGAAGCAGCCAGAAGTAAGAGAACACAGCTTTGGGGCTCTTTCACATTTACTGCAGTGATGAGCTGGGTAGGCAACTTGATCCCGGCACCAAGGTTCCACCCAGGCCACATGGGGCCACATCCTCTGTAGGACCATGAGTGTCATGTTTAGTGAGCCAGACAGGACACCTGGGGAGGCCACCAGATGTGGGGTTCTCAAAAGGCAAAGTCCGGGCCATTTGTGGTTGTCACAGCTGGGGAGGGGGCACTACTGGCCCTAGGTGGACTTAGTCCACAGGTGCTGCTCAGCCCCACACAGCCAGGACAGCTCCCAACACGGAGCTGCCATGTTCCCACAGACAGTCACAGGGCAGGTGAGAGGCCGGGGTGGATGCTGATGGAGGAGGCACAGGCCCAGGTACCAAGTGCAGAGACCAGGGTTGCCAGCGCTTGCTGTGTCCCTCTGGGAGACCCGAGGACATGGTTCGAGCTTCCAAAAGTGCAAAGCAAATGTGTGCACATCTGGAGAATGGTGGTCACACAACCTGTCTGCGGGCTCGGGGCAGGCTGGGGAGCTGGCCTGTGGGGGGCCGGGCATCCTGCACTGGGCGGTTTTCCCCTTGGGCCTCAGGCCTGTGGCTTGTGACTTCTCTCCACAAGGATGATGGAACAGGGTGTAAGGACATCCCTGGTAAGAGTTTTAACTGCTTTCACAGCTGCTTTTTTTTTTTAACACGGTAATGGAAAGTAAGATTTATCTTTTAAATAGACTTTAAATCTTCCCTTTAATTTTCTTCAAAATCCTTTGTATTTTGAGAAAGGACTAAAATATAAATTAATATTAATATTAACTTGGTACCTACTGTTTGTACAACTTGTCCTAATCCTTCAAATATAGAAATAAAACCCAACCAACCGACCAACCATGGGAGGAAACATTATCCTCAGTGAGTGGAAGTACAGGGTGTGAGTGTGAGCCTCTGTCTCCAGAGCCCACTTAGGGTTTTGTTTCTTATTACTAAACATTTTCCCTGTTTGCCTTTAAAGAAATATTTCTAATATGTTTGAGACACCTGGACTGCAGGTGCAGACTTCAGACAAGTCTGAAGAAAGGAACTCCAGTTCCCAGGCCTTTGCAGGGGGTTCACAGCCTCTGCACACTGTGGCCAATGTCCCTGGGCCCTTGGGGCAGCGGGCACCTCCTAGCAAGTTCAGCCTGTCGACTCCTCAAGTTCAGCATCTAACTGCATAGCATGTTTTAAATGAAGTGCTTCTCAAAACAAGGTGGCTAGTCTATAAATCAAGCAAGGGGTGCTGAACAGTTGCCCAGATATTTCCACAACCTGCCAGATTAAGTAGGAATTTTGTGATTAGAAGATGGTTATGAATCATTTTCAAAACAGAGATATTCTTATTTACTGACTCTTTCATGACAGCTGGGAAGTTCAGGACAGAGCTTATTTTCATTTCTGTTACCTGCAAAAATGAAACAGATAAGTATAAGGGGGAACATTTAGAAAATTTATTAGTATAGTATACAAAACACCCCAGAATGCCAAATCTTGTCTTGCTGAGCAAATATTTTAAGTTACTGTAACTGATAGAAATATCATTCATCACGTTTAAATCAAGAGGAGTACCTGAATAAACACAGGAAATAGACCAAACATAAGGCAGATAGTGAATGTCTGGTCTGCTGTCTGTGTGACCAGATGCATATAAATGGCAGCTCAGGGCCTTGCAGTTACATGTTTATGAAAAACATGCACATCTTTTTCCAGAAGTGATTATAAAATACCCAAATAAAAAACCCTGCAATCCCCAAGCCAGTGATTTTCAAACATCCTTTCTTGCTTAACACCTAAAATAATTTTTAAACAGCAAGTATTCACTAGTATATTTTTAATTGGTATCTAAAATTGTTGAATATAAGCTTAAGTGTATAATGTTCATCATATTTCACTATCAATTACTTAATCATATTTCTCCTTTTAGGAATAAAAGGATCTTAAAGTGATAGTGATTTGAACTCACCATCATTCACTAAAGAAAATCAGTGAGATTTTTTTTTAATAGAGATTACATACTGTTCATTTTTAACCTTCAAATCATATATTCATTCCATTTGTCCCCAAAGTTTTTATTCATGTATTAATATTATATTTTATGTAAGTTTACAACAAAAATGTGTACATAAATTTATTTTTAAATTTTAAGTAACACAATCCTCTATTAAATAATTTCTTAGATTGAGTTTCATTTTGGTACACATTGATCAAAATGTGAAATATATGATGAATTTGTTAATTTACTCAATGTGAAAGTAAAATTTTATTTGAAATACATCCTAATATAGGGGCAAGACTTAAGAATTCACACCCAGAATGACTATTTCTTGTTTCTGGAATGACGCAGTTCAACATCAAATTGTATTTCAGTGTTCCTTTTTAAAGATATAGGTGCTAAGAGAGCTGATTTTTATAAAAACTAGAGAGGGCAAGAAAGAGATATTTTACAACAATGTAACAATTCTTCTATATCCCCTCCAAGATAGAGGTAAAAAAAATCACAAAGAGACCTATCATCAAAAAAAAAATAATAATAATAAAGTACTATTTATAAAGTAATAAACTATTACTACTATAACTTTATTTTGGTGATAGCTATGTGATTTTAAAAACAATATATAATGATAATATTAATTACTACTCTTATTGTAAATTCAGAAAACAATGTCATTAGGTCCCCCTTCAGTTTTGCTGAAAGAAAAAAAAATGCAAATCACCTAATCTACAGAAGTGTTTACTGCTCATCAGACTGACTACACCAATATCAACATCCATAATTCACATTGGATCATTATCCTTACATTGTGGGGACAGTGCAGTGCAGACGATGAAGATTTGGTGGTGCTTTTAATCGAGTGTGAAAAAGCTCGCATGAGAGGCTAGCAGAGGACAGCCTCATGTCACGGGTCTGCTTTGAGGAGTAACACACGTGGGAAATGGAGATCTGGAAATCCTGTTTCCCATATTACCTGTGCCCACGTGCCCTGCGCAGTCTCTGTGTACCCCAAGGTGTGCTCCAACGTGAAGGCCACTGGCCTAAGAAGTTTATGTCTATAAAAATACAGAATTAAGCGTTGAGGGGGCAGTCATGGGGGTGGGGTGGCGGGGGAGGCAAGCAGTGGGAGTGGGGCTGATGGGTGTGGCTTGGCCCGGACCGGTGGTGGTTCTAGTTGGGTGCCCGGACCGGTTGGTGGTGGAGTGGGGCTGTTTTGGGGATGGGGACCCGGCCTGGGCTGGCGGTGGGTCGGAGGTGTGGGTCTGCCCCTCCACCGGGCACGCCCGGCTCCTCCAGGCCTCGGTTGCCAAGTCTGGTACAGCAGGAGCCCTGGCCCAGGGGTCCCGCTGCGGGAGGGAGGAGGAGGGGCGCGCACGCGCATGGACGCGCACACTGGGACGACGGAACCGGCGCAGAGCGTGTGGAAGCTGGTGGGAGCCGGGTGTTCCTGGACCGGCTTCCCAAGGAGGAACACGGCCTGGGGTCCGGGCCGCCGCTTGTGTTCGCCGCCGCTGCAAGCCGCCAGGCAGGTAAGGGGGCGCTGGTGGGGGCGCGCAGGTCAGGGAGCCGGAGGGTGAGGCCTGGGCTGCGCAGTTGAGGAGGCGCACAGGGAGGGGTGTGTGGGTGAGGCCCGGGCCATGTGGCCCATTTGGACCCTGAGGGGTGTCGGGGGTCCGGAGGCCTGGTTCGTGATGCCCCCCCTCACATCAGTAGTGACTGAACCCCGCATCTTGGCCGCCTCTCTTATGCGGGTTTGGGAAAGCAGGTGCAGCCCCGGGAGGTGGGAGGGCGCCGGATGGGCAACGGAGCACCTCCTACTGGCCCTCAGGCCGTGGCCTTTCTGTGTAGGTGAGCCTGCCTGGCGACCGCAGGCCGCCCGACCCTCCTGGGCACAGGCGGTCTTAGGCGGAATAATGGGCGAGGCCTGGGCCTTTGGGAGCTTGTTGGCCTGCCCCATGAAATCAAAAGTTTTTGGCAAGCCTATTTTTAGAGTTTTGAGGAATCTCCATACTGTTTTCCACTGTGGCTGCACCAAACTGTATTCCCACCAGCAGTGTAGGAGGTTCCCTTTTTTCCATGGCCTCTATTTGTTATTTGAGGACTTTTGAGTGATGGCCATTCTGACGGGTGTGAGGTGATTACTCATTGTAGTTTTGATTTGCATTTCTGTGATAATTAGTGATATTGAGCATTTTTTCATGTGCCTGGTGACTATTTGAATGTCTTCATTGGAGAAATGCTTGTTTAGGTCTTTGCCCATTTTTGGATTGGGTGGTTTGTTTTTTCGTTGTTCAGTTGTGTGAGCTGTTTCTACATTCTGGCAATTAAGCCTTTGTCTGTCGAAACATTTGCAAGTATTTTCTCCCATTTTGTAGGTTGTCATTTTGTTTTTCTTATGGTTTCCTTTGCTGTACAAAAGATTGTTAAGTTCATTTAGGTCCCGTTTGTTTATTCTTGCTTTTATTTCTATTGCTTGGGTAGACTGCCTTAGGAGAACATTGCTGAGGTGTATGTTAGATCATGTTTTGCCTATGTTTTCTTCTAAAAGGTGTGTAGTGTCTTGTCTTTAAGCCATTTTGAATTTGTTTTTGTGTATGGGGTAAGGGAGTATTCTAACTTCATTGATGTACATGCAGCTGTCCAGTTTTTCCTACACCTGTATGTTCTTTACTCCATTGTATGTTCTTGCCTCCTTTGTCGAAGATGAGTTGACCAAAGGTCTGTGGGTTTATTTCTGGGCTCTCTATTCTGTTTCATTGGTCCATACGTCTGTTTCTGTACCAACACCATGGATGGCTGTAGCTCTGTAGCATTGTCTGAAGTCTGGGAGATTTATTCCTCCAGCTTCGATCTTTTTCTTCAGGAATGCTTTGGTAATTCTAGGTCTTTTGTGATTCCTTATAAACTTTTAGATGATTTGTTGCACTTTTGTGAAAAACGTCCTGGGTGATATGATAGGGTTCACATTAAATCTGTAGATTGCTCTGGGCAGGATGACCATTTTAACAATATTAATTCTTTCAGTGCAAGAACCTGGGATAGCTTTCCATTTCTTTAAGTTCTCTTTAATTTCCTTAGTGTTTTGTAGTTCTCCGTATATAAGTCTTTCACTTGCTGGGTCAGATTTATTTCTAAGTTGTTGTTTTTTGGGTTTTTTTTAGATGCAATTTTAAAGTGTTTATTACTTTAAGGTAAAGAAATGCCCCTGACGTCTGTGTGTTGCTGTTGTGTCCTGCTGCCTTGCTGCTTTCTTTTCTTAGCTCTAGTAGTTTTTGTGTGGAGCTTTTAGAGTTTCCTCAATGTAGCATCATGCCATCTGCATATAATGACAATTTTACATCTTTTCCAATTTGGATCCCTTTTATTTCTTTTTGTTGTCTAATTGCTATGGCTAGGACTTTCAATACTCTATTGAAAAGAAATGGTGAGCGTGGGCATCCTTGTCAAATTTTAGTGAAGAGAGGATTTCAGCTTTTCACTTAAGAGTGTTATGCTGGTTGTAGATTTGTCATAAATAGCTTTTATTATGTTGAGATATGTTCCCTGTATACGCACTTCAATAAAACCATGGCTGGGGGCTGGAACTAAGGCAACAGAGGTAAGGGCGGCGTCGGGAGGAGGGGGGCTGCTCCTTGCGAACTAGTCATTTGCTCCCATCTCCCCCGTGGCCGGGCCTAGGGCTGCCTCTGCTGCCCCAGGTTCCCCAGATGCACCACTTTAGGTCAGCCTGCTCCCTGGAGGCCTGTGCGATTTGGTCAGGGAGCTGGGATGACCACAGCTGTGGCAGCTGTGGTGGCAGGAGGAGGGGGGGCTGCCCATTGGAAGCTAGTCATTTGTCTATGTGTGTGTCTGTCTGTATGTCTAATGGAGGAGGAGGCGACTAGTATGCTTCTCTGTTTGCTTGCCTATGTATCTATCTATCTACCTATCTAGTGGAGGCATAGCAGTAGGCTAGTGTGTCTTTTTATTTGTGTGTCTGTTGGAGGAGTAGGTTAGTGTGTCTTTCTACCTATCTAAATATTTGAGGAACAGGAGGATGGTGTGTGTGTGTGTGTGTGTGTGTGTGTGTGTGTGTGTGTGCTGGTCTCTCTATCAATGTATCTGTAACTAAAGGGGGAGGAGTCTACTGTGTCTATCAGTCAATGTGTGCATCTAATGGAAGAGGAGTAAGCTAGTATGTCTCTCTGTCTATCTATCAGATATCCATATATGTACCTATATCTAATCGAGACGAAGGAGACTAGAGTGTCTATCTCTATGTGTGTAAGAGGAGGAGAAGACTAGTGTGTATGTCTGTGTGTCTGTGAGTCTCTACTATTTTCTAATGGAGAAGAAGAAGATTTTAAATGTGTCTCGCTATCAGTCTGTCTCTCTACAGGAGAAGGTAGAGGCTAGTGTGTATATCGTCAATCTCACGGACTATCTATCTAATGGAGGAGGAGAAAGAGTCTATTAAGTTTGTCTATTATCTAATCGAGGAGGAGATTGATGTGTCTCTAGCTACTTAATTAAGGAGTAGGAGGAGGCTAGAGTGTGTGTGTGTGTGTGTGTCTGTGTCTGTGCACCTGTCTGTCTATGTATGTATCTGTCTACCTATATAATGGATGAGGAGGAGGAGGTTAGGATATATGGCTGTTTCTAAATGGAGGAAGAGGCTAGTGAATCTATTTATTTGTCTCTCTGTCTGTCTAATGGAGGAAGCCTCCCAGTAATCCACCAACCTGGAGGGATGCCAGTTACCGCCCTGAAGCAGCAGAGTGCGCCCCCATTGCAGGCTGATGGGGACACTGGATGGAAAACCTCAGGCTTGACTGGGCAGCCCGTGCCTCCCGCTTCAGCCCTCTCTGTCGCCGCCACCGACCCGCCACCGCCCCGCCCCCTGACCACAACGCACCCACCTCCCGGGAGCCGGAAAAGACAGAGATGAGCACCTCGTGTACCTAGGGTAGCAGA
The DNA here is from genome assembly GCF_048773025.1 of Camelus bactrianus. Classification (NCBI taxonomy): domain Eukaryota; kingdom Metazoa; phylum Chordata; class Mammalia; order Artiodactyla; family Camelidae; genus Camelus; species Camelus bactrianus. The sequence continues at coordinate 653,282 of NC_133553.1, forward strand.
GAACAACCTTAGGACCGGCCAATGGGGAGACCTGAGCAAATACACGGACTCCATGGGGCAGCGCCGCCTACTCAATGCAGCCCCTGATTGAAACGCGCCCACCTCCGGGGCGCAGGCTGACATGGAAACATGCATACTGTGAACCTGGGGCAGGAGAGGCCATCCCCCAGGCCAGGCCCTTGTGGAGATGGGAGCAAACTGATCAGCTCACCTGAGGCAGTCCGCTCCCCGTGATGTCTCTGTCCCCTGAGTTCACCTCGACAGCCTCCCAGGACCTGGCTGACAAGTAGAACTTAATCCCGAACACCTGGGGTAGCAGACGCCGCCTTGAGGCTAGGAGAGGGGGAGATGGGAGGAAAATGACCAACACACTGAGGCATCCCCCTTAGGTGCTGTGCCGCTTCCACATCTGCCGCTGACCTCTTCCCCTGTCCTTAACACGCCTGGTTTCTGGAGCAGGCTAACTCCAAATGTTTGAGTCCGTTGAATTTGGGGACCCGAGGCCGCCCCCAGGCAATGCAGCAAGGGACATGGGAGAGAATCCTATGGCTCTCAAGTGGCATTCCTGTCCCCAGTCGACGCCGCTGAACACAGTCCCCAGACTGCACTCCACCTCCAGTGTGTCTGCTGCCTGACTGCCTGACTGCCTATCTACTGGAGGATTGGAGAGGTAAGTGTATGTGTGTGTCTGTCTCTAATGAAGGAGGAGGCGACTAGTATGTTTCTATGTTTCCTGCCTATCTATCTATCTGTCTACCTATCTAGAGGAGGCATAGCAGTAGGCTAGTGTATCTTTTTATTTGTGTGTCTGTTGGAGGAGTCGGTTACTGTGTCTATCTACCTATCTACCTATTTCAGGAATAGAGGAGTTTAGTGTGTGTGTGTGTGTGTGTGTGTGTGTGCGCGCGTGCGTGCTGGTCTCTCTATCAATGTATCTGTAACTAAAGGGAGAGGAGGCTGCTGTGTCTGTCTATCAGTTTATGTGTGCATCTAATGGAGGAGAAATAAGCTAGTATGTCCCTCTGTCTATCAGATATCTATATATGTACCTATATCTAATGGAGAAGAAGGAGGAGACTAGTTTATCTATCCCTTTGTCTGTCAGAGGAGGAGAATACTAGTGTGTCTGTCTCTCTCTGTGTCTGAGAGTTCTCTATCTATATCTAATGGAGAAGAAGTAGGATTCCCATGTGTCTGGCTATCTCTCTGTCTCTCTAACAGGAGAACGTTGAGGGTAGTGTGTGTATCCGTCAATCTGACTTTCTATCTATCTAATGGAGCAGGAGAAGAGTCTATTAACTTTATCTATTATCTAATGGTGGAGGAGATTACTGCATCTCTCTGGCTACTTAATTGAGTAGGAGGAGGCTAGTGTGTGTGTGTGTGTATGCGCGTGTTGGTCTGTCCATCAATGTATGTGTAATTGAGGGGGAGGAGTCTACTGTGTCTGTCTATGAGTCTATGTGTGAATCTAATGGAGGAGGAGTAAGCTAGTATCTGTCTGTCTTTCTATCAGATATCTATATATGTACCTATATCTAATCGTGAAGAAAGAGGCTAGTGTGTCTATTTCTCTGTCTGTCAGAGGAGGAGAAGACTAGTGTGTATGTCTTTCTGTGTGTCTGTGAGTATGTCTCTATTATTTTCTCATGGAGAAGAAGAAGATTTCCAATGTGTCTATCAGTCTGTGTCTCCTCAGGAGAAGGTAGAGGCTAGTGTGTGTATCAGTCAATCTCACTGACTATCTATCTAATGGAGGGGGAGAAAGAGTCTATTAAGTTTGTCTATCTATTATCTAATGGTGGAGGGGATTAGTGTGTCTCTCTAGCTACTTAATGAAGGAGTAGGAGGAGGCTAGTGTGTGTGTGTGTCTGTCTGCCTATGTATGTATCTGTCTACCTATATAATGGAAGAGGGAAAGGTTAGGATATATGGGTGTTTCTAAATGGAGGAAGAGGCTTGTGAATCTGTCTATCAAATTTATCTGTCCTTCTGTCTGTCTAATGTAGGAAGCCTCCCAGTGTTCGACCCACCTGGAGGGAAGCCAATTGCCACCCTGAGGAAGTAGAGGGCGCCCCCATTGCAGGCTGAGAGGGACACTGGATGGAAATCCACAGGCTTGCCTGGGCAGCCCTTGCCTCCTGCTTCCTCCCTCACTGAGGCCGCTCCCGCCCCGCCCCAGCCACTCTCCCTGAGCACCCCTCACCCACCTCCCGGGAGCCAGAAAACGCAGAGATGAGCACCTCCTGTACCTAGGGTAGCGGAGACCAACCCTAGGACCGGCCAAGGGGGCAATCTGAGCAAATACACGGGCTCGGTGGGGCAGCCCCGCCTCCTCAATGCAGCCCCTGATCGCACTGCTCCCGCCTCCGGGGCGCAGGCTGACATGGAAACATGCATACTGTGAACCTGGGGCAGGAGAGGCCGCCCCCAGGCCAGGCCCTTGTGGAGATGACATAAAACTCAAAGGCTCACCAGAGGATGTCTGCTCCCCGAGAAATCCCTGTCCCCTGAGCTCACCTCACCAGCATCCCAGGACCTTGCTGACAAGGAGACTTAAATCCCACAAACCTGGGATAACAGAGGCCTCGCTGAAGCCAGGAGAGGGGGAGATGGGAGGAAAATGACCAAAACTTCCAGGCATCCCCCTTTGCTACTGTGCTGCCTCCGTAACTGCTGCCGACCTCTTCCTCTGACCACACCACACCCGCTCCCAGAAGCAGGCTGATTTCAAAGGCTTGAGTCTGGCAAACATGGGGCAGCTGAGGCCACTCCCAAGCAAGGCAGTTAAGGACATGGGAGTGAGTCTTATGGCTCACCAGTGGCACTCCTGTCCCCAGTCGCTGCCACTTAACCCAGTCACAAGACCGCGCCCCGCCTACAGTGAGTCTGTCTGACTGAATGCCTGACTGCCTATCTACTGGAGAATGGGAGAGGATAGTCTATGTGTGTATGTGTCTGTATATCTAATGGAGTAGGAGGTGACTAGTATGCTTCTGTTTTTGCCTGCCTATGTATCTATCTATCTATGTATCTATTTATCTATCTATCTAACTATCTACCTATGTAGAGGAGGCATAGCAGTAGGCTAGTGTGTGTTTTTGAGTGTCTGTTGGAGGAGGAGGTTAGTGTGTATTTCTACCTATCTAAATATTTGAGGAACAGGAGGATGTGTGTGTGTGTGCTGGTCTCTCTATCAATGTTTTTGTAACTAAAGGGAGAGGATACTGCTGCGTCTATCTATGTGTGCATCTAATGGAGGAGAAATAAGCTAGTATGTCTCTAAGCTAGTATGTCTCTCTGTCTGTCTATCTATCAGATATCTATATATGTATCTATATATAATCGAGAAGAAGAAGGCTAGAGTGTCTATCTGTCTGTCAGAGGAGGAGAAGACTAGTGTGTATGTCCGTCTGTCTGTGAGACTGTCTCTATTATTTTCTAATGGAGAAAAAGATTTCCAATGTGTCTGGCTATCAGTCTGTCTCTCTACAGAAGGTAGAGGCTTGTGTGTATATAAGTCAGTCTCACAGACTATCTATCTAATGGAGGAGGAGAAAGAGTCCATTAACTTTATGTATCTATTATGTAATCGAGGAGGAGATTAGTGTGTCTCTCTAGCTACTTAATGGAGGAGTAGGAGGAGGCTAGTGTGTGTGTGTGTCTGTCTGCCTATGTATCTGTCTACCTATATAATGGATGAGGAGGGGAAGGTTAGGATATATGGCTGTTTCTAAATGGAGGAAGAGGCTAGTGAATTTATCAAATTTATCTGTCTGTCTGTCTAATGGAGGAAGCCTCCCAGTATTTGACCCACCTGGAGGGATGCCAATTGCCACCCTGAAGCAGCAGAGGGCGCTCCCATTGCAGGCTGAAGGGGACACTGGATGGAAATCCTCAGGCTTGCCTGGGCAGCCTGTGCCTCCTGCTTCCGCCCTCTCTGTAGACGCCTTCGCCCCGCCCCCGCCGCGCCCCTTGACCACCCTGCACCCGCCTTCCAAGAGCCGGAAAAGACAGAGATGAGCATCTCGTGTACCTAGGGTAGCAGAGATCAGCCCTAGGACCGGCCAAGGGGGAGCTCTGAGCAAATACACGAGGTCGGTTTGCCAGCCCCGCCTCCTCAATGCAGCCGCTGATCTCACCGCGCCATCCTCTGAGGCGCAGGCTGACATGGAAACATGCATACTGTGAACCTGGGGCAGGAGAGACCGACCCCAGGCCAGGCCCTTGAGGAGATGGGAGCAAACTGATCGACTCAGTCCGCTGTCCGCTCCCCGCGAAGTCCCTGTCCCCTCCCCGCGACGTCCCTGTCCCCTGAGCTCACCTCCACAGCCTCCCAGGACCTGGCTGACAAGGAGAATTCAATCCCGCACACTGGGGCTGCAGAGGCCGCCCCGAGGCCAGGGGATGGGGAGATGAGAGGAAAATGACCAACTCGCCGAGGCAGCCCCCTGACGTGCTGTGCTGCCTCCATATCTGCTACTGACCTCCTCCCCTGTCCTTACCACGCCTGCTCTCAGGCGCAGGATGACATCAAAAGTTTGAGTCCGTTGAATTTGTGGGAGATAAGGCCGCCCTCAGGCAAGGCAGCTAGGGACATGGGAGAGAATCCTATGGCTCGCCAGTGGCACTCCTGTCCCCGGTCGCTGCCACTGAACACAGTCCCCAGACCGCAGCCCGCCTCCAGTGTGTCTGTCTGACTGCATGCCTGACTGCCTATCTACTGGAGGATGGGGGAGGATAGTCTATGTGTGTGTCTGTCTGTATATCTAATGGAGGAGGAGGCGACAAGTGTACTTCTCTGTTTGCCAGCCTATCTATCTATCTATCTATCTATCTATCTATCTATCTATCTATCTATCTATCTATCTATCTATCTATCTATATCTATCTATCTATCATCTATCTATCTATCTATCTATCTATCTATCTATCTATCTATCTATCTATCTACCTACCTATCTAGAGGAGGCATAGCACTAGGCTAGTGTGTCTTTTTATTTCAGTGTCTGTTGGAGGAGTAGGTTAGTGTGTCTATCTACCTATCTACCTATTTGAGGAAGAGGAGGAGGATAGTGTGTGTGTGTGTGTGTGTGCGTGTGCGTGTGCGTGTGTGTGTGCAGGTCTATCAATGTATCTGTAACTAAAGGGGAGGAGGCTACTGTGTCTATCAGTCTATGTAGGGTTCTATTGGAGGAGGAGTAGGCTAGTATGTCTTTCTGTCTATCTATCAGATATCTATGTATGTACTTATATGTAATGGAGGAGAAGGAGGAGGCTAGAGTATCTATCTCTCTGTCTATCAAAGGAGGAGAAGACTAGTGTGTCTGTCTCTCAGTGTGTCTGAGCGTTGTCTCTATCTATATCTAATGGAGAACAAGGAGGATACCCATATGTCTGGCTATCTGTCTGTCTAACAGGAGAACGTTGAGGCTAGTGTGTGTATCCGTCAATCTCACTTTCTATCTATCTAATGGTGGAGGAGAAAGAGTGTATTAAATTTGTGTATGTATTATCTTATGAAGGAGGAGATTAGTGTGTCTCTCTACCTACTTAATTGAGTAGTAGGAGGAGGCTAGTTTGTGTGTGTGTGTATGTGTGTGTGTGTGTGTGTGTCTGTCTGTCTATGTATGTATCTGTCTACCTATACAATGGATTAGGAGGATGACGTTAGGATGTATGGCTCTTTCAAAATGGAGGAAGACTCTAGTGTGTCTGTCTATTTATATGTCTCTCTGTCTGTCTAATGGAGGAAGCCTCCCAGTATTCGACCCAGTTGGAGGGATGCCAATTGCCACCCTGAAGCAGCAGAAGGCGCCCCCATTGCCGACTGAGGGGGACACTGGATTGAAATTCACAGGCTTGCCTGGGCACCACGTGCCCCCAGCTTCTGCCCTCTCTGTAGCCGCCAACGCCCTGTCCCTTCCCCCCAACCTGACCACCCCGCACCCGCCTCCCGGGAGCCGGCGGCTATGGAAATGTGCACCTCTTGTACCTGGTAGCAGAGACCAACCCCAGGGTCGGCCATGGGGGCGATCTGAGCAAATACATGGGCTCGGTGGGGCAGCCCCGCCTCCTCAATGCAGCCCCTGACCGCACCGCGCCCGCCTCCGGGTCGCAGGCTGACCTGGAAACATGCATACTGTGAACCTTGGGCAGGAGAGGCTGCCCCCAGGCCAGGCCCTTGTGGAGATGGAAGCAAACTGATCAGCTCAACTGAGGAAGACCACTCCCCATGACGTCCCTGTCCCCTGAGCTCACCTCGCCAGCATCCCAGGACCTCGCTGTCACGGAGACTTAAATTTCACAAACCTGAGGTGGCAGAGGCTGCCCCGAGGCCAGGAGAGGGGGACATGAGAGGAAAATGACCGACTCGCCGAGGCATCACCCTTAAGTGCTGTGCCGCCTCCGCCTCTGCCACCGACCTCTTCCCCTGTCTTTACCACGCCCGCTCCCAGGAGCAGGCTGATTTCAAAGGCTTGAGTCTGGCGAATTTGGAGGAGTCGAGACTGCCCCCAGATAAGGCAGCTAGGGACATGAGAGAAAATCCTCTGGCTCTCCATGGGCACCCCTTTCCCCGTTCATCTTCGCAGACTGCATTCCCTTACCGTGCCCTGCCTCTAGTGTGTCTGTCTGTCTGACTGCCTGCCTGACTGCCTATCTATTGGAGGAGGGGAGAGGCTAGTTTGTGTTTGTCTGTTTATGTAACATAGGAGGAGGTGACTCGAATGTGTCTCTCTTTGCCTATCTATCTATCTATCTATCTACCTACCTACCTACCTACCTATCTATCTCTCTCTCTATGTTTTGGAAGCCTATAAGCAGGCTAGTGTATCTTTTTATCTGTCCATCTGTTCGTTGCATGACAAGTTTAGTGTGTCTATCTACCTACCTACCTAATTGAGGAGGAGAAGTCTAGTGTGTGTGTGTCTGTGTGTGTTTGCATGCGGGTCTGTCTGTCTATGTATCTGTAACTAAATAGGGAAGAGGCCAATATGTGTATCTATCTCTATGTATGCATCTAATGGAGGTGGAGTAGGCTAGTATGTCTGTCTGTCTGTCTGTCTATCTATCTGATATGTATGTATGTACCTATATCTAATCAATAAGAAGGAGGAGTCTAGAGTGTCTATCTTTCTGTGAGAGGAGGAGACTAGTGTGTCTGTCTGTCTGTGTGTCTGTGAGTTTGTCTCTATCTATATCTAATGGAGAAGAAGGAGGAGGCCAGTGTGTCCGTGTATGTGTCTCTCTCTCTAACAGGAAAAGGTAGAGGCTAGTGTGTGTATCCATCTATCTCACTATCTATCTAATGGAAGAGGTGAAAGTGTCTATTAAATCTGTCTACCTAGTATCTAATGAAGGAGGAGATTAGTGTGTCTCTCTACCTACCTAACTGAGGAGTAGGAGGAGGCTTGTGTATGTGTGTGTGTGTGTGTGTCTCTCTGTCTGTCTATGTATGTATCTGTCTACCTATCTAATGGAGGAGGAGGAGGTTAGGATATATGTTTCTAAATGGAGGAAGAGGCTAGTGTGTCTGTCTATTTGTTTGCCTGTCTAATGGAGGAAGCCTCTCAGGACTCGACCCACCTGGAGGGATGCCAATTGCCACCCTGAAGCAGCAGAGGGCGCCCCTAGAGCAGGCTGAAGGGGACACTGGGAGGAAATCCACAGGCTTGCCTGGGCAGCCCACGCCTCCAGCTGCCCCCCTCTCTGCATCCGCCCCCGCCCCCTCCTCCTGACCTCACTGCACCTGCCTGCAGGGAGCTGACTGACCTGGAGATGTGCCTCCGGTGATCTTGGGCCTATTGAGGCTGCACCCAGGCCAGGCATTCATGGAGACTGGAGCAAAATGACCAACTTGCCGGGGCAGGTCCCTTGCTCCCTGTGCCGCTGGCTGTTGTTGTTATATATTATTAAGAATTTCTATGTGTCAAGAATCCAGGCATTGCTTAGTTGAGTCCTGCTTCAGGGTCTGTCATGAGGTTGTAACTAAGGCGTCATCCAGGGCTGGGGTCTTCTGTGAGCACTAAACTTGGGACGTGTACATCTCCAAGCTTACATCATTGTTGACAGGGTTTAGTTCCTCTAGGCCTGTTGGACTGAGGGCCAAAAACGGCTTCTCGCTTTGTCAACGTGTGTAAGTCAAGAATGCATTAGAAAGTCTAATTGTAAGATGGAAACCACAGTTCTACGATATATAATCATAAAAGTGATAACCTCTCACTTTTGCCATAGTCTATGGATTAGGTCCCACCCACACTCATAAAGTCAAGGCGTTAGACAAATTCATGAATGTAAAAAGGCAAGATTAATTGGTGGTTATTTTTAAACTTGTTACTACAACTGCCCTTCCCACCTGTGTGTCTCCCACATCTGGGTTAGGAACTACCTTTGTATGGGTTAAACTCACCCAGTTATTGGGTATATCAATCACATTATAATTATACATATTTTTTCCCTGCTAGCATATAAACTCCATAAGGACAGAAATAGTCTTATCTCTGTCATTTCTTTATGTTACTTCACATAAAGTAAACTTCTATTGACTGTTTACTTGTTCCTTTGAATAGGAATCATTTATTTCTATTTTCAGTGCTTAGTACATTAGCTGTTACATGGTAGACATTCAACCCAGCTTTGTCAAAAGACTGCTTAGATGAAAAATGTTATTATTGAGATAATTCAGAAGAATTTTATTCAGAAAAAAAGAACTTCACTGTAAATTTAACATTCAGAGTCACTCCTTAAAATACCAGTAACCAGGGTTACAAATATCCACACTTAAAGATAATAGCACAGACAGCATTAGACTGCAGGGGCAGAAAGGGATTTCCCAAAAACAAGAGCTATTCTGTGAATCCCATGTCTCCTGCTTCTCTGATACAGCTGCACATATTCTGGATTATGGCGAGGGAAGTTGTACACCTCAAACCATGGGCTTAACTTCTCAGTATACACCAAGGCCACGCAGCCATGCCCTGTGAAGGAAAAACAAACGCCATTGCTGGCATTCTGCTCTCCATTCCCTCCCATTTACCAGGCAGGTTGCATGGCTGCAGCTTGGGCACCGCCACTTCTGGAGTGGTTATGTTCCCTTGTCCCTGAAAACTGAAGACGGTACTTACCTATAGAAATAATAGTATACATTTGACTGGCTTCCTGGGCCAGCCTACAGTATAGATCTAACTCAATGAATGGCCATATTACCTTTTTTGCATTCAAAGTTCTAGAATCAACATTTGGCAAATTTATCTGAACTACCATGTTCTGTCTACATTATAGGTTAAATAGACTAGGTTGGAGCCTGAGCAATAATTGTTAATCTCCGTCTGAAATATGGTTCTCTCTGATATTCATTAATTAATTCATTAATTTAATGAACTTTTATGAGGACATTCCCATGCACAGCTAGAGCATCATCACTGTGCGGTTGTTAGAGCCCCAGGTAGATGGCAGCGCCAGAATGAGACGCACTTATACAAACTGATAATTATGATTTAAAGCAGAGTTTGTGTGAGAGAAGAGGTGAGCATGCAGTGTTCTGGGGCACCAAAGAGGGACTCTGCCTAATGGAGACTTGACTCTATCTTCAAGAATTAGGAAGCATTTATCCTAAATAGAAGGGTGTGTGCGGCATTTTAAGTCAGAGGAACGCCACATGCAAAAGCCACAAAGTTCTGAAAGGCATGGTGTTATTTAAAAATGACCAGAAGAAATCCAGTGGTGATAAATAATGAGAAATGATGGGAGATGCAGAAAACGGTTGTCAGAGCCTTGACTGAAAAGGTTCTATTATCAAGAGTGAAAATATTTCAAGAAGGGCTTCAGTGAAGTTTATGCAGAAGAGTGACTGGGTATGATTTTTTTGTAGGAACTCTGGGAGCAGAAATATCCATTAGAAAGCTCCTGAAAATGTCCAAATGTGAAACAATGATAGTCTTATTTTGGCAATGGCGGCAGCAGAGTTGAAAAGGAGGTTGTTCATGCAAGAGACAATCCTGAAGTAGACATATCAGAATTTGATGGCCAACTAGGGAGGCAGTGGCAGAGGACAGGAAGGATAACAGTGTTGGAAGAAATGGAAAAAAAGAGTAGCGGATACTGCAGAGATTTGTGTTTGAGGAGCTTAGGAAATGTGCTCGTGAAATATGAGAGAATGAGCTGAATTGGAGTAATAGATAATGAATAGGTGATGCTTGGAGTGGAATTACAGTTTTAAAACTTAGGAGCCTACATGATTTTCTGAAAATCTCTTCCAAGTTTCAGTATCTCCTTTTACTTGTTTCATATCTTGGGGCCCAAAGGAGTGACTGATTTTCATTTTATTCTCAAATGTGCCTTCTAGACAATAGACACCAATCTCAGTTCAGTGTTCCTTTGGAATCTAAGCGAGGCAGAATTACCATCCCTGCCTTGGGCCCCCACTCTACTCCATGCAGACAGTTTTATTTTTGTTTTAATGAAAATTTGTCAAGACCTGTATCTTATATGATGTATGATTTTGGCACCCAGAATAAATGGGTAAATGAATGAATAAGTTGGGTTCTGGTTCAAGATGGTGGTATAGGAAAACCTTGAACTAACCTCCTCCCAGAGACGTACACAATTACACCTACATAAAGAATAATTCATCCTGAGGAATACTTGAGGGCTGATTGAAAAGCTTCTGCCCAAGGAAAGATAGAGGGGCCACACAGAGATGGGTAGGCGAGAAAGAGCCATGGTATCAGTGGGAACCCCACCCTCAGGCTGCAACTTGTAGTGGGAAGGGATATCACTGAGGGGCCAGCATGCAGACTCATCCACCATGAGAAATAGTGGAAAAAACAGTCATTTAAAGGGCACCTAGACTATGTGTGAAGGAAATCCATTTGCTAGCCCTAGAATATCTGCCAAACAGGCAGGGAGCTGCTAGAAGTCTCTTTGGGCTTGGAGGTGCTCAGGAGTACTATGTTTTGCATTCTTCCAAAACCTTGATTGTGCCAGGGGGAACATGGTTCAGGCAATCTAGCCAGCTTGCCAAGGTTACCGCAGAGTGCCCCAGGGCCCTGGCACACACCAGGTACAGCCATTCTCCCAAGGAAGACCTGGTACAACATGCCCTTGGCTCCCCTGCCCATACCCATTCCAGCACCATCTGTCTCACCAAGGCTGCCCCATCACAGCACACCCCAGGACCCCACATCCATATCTTTTCTAACTTGAGCCATTCCACCAAGGCAGCCCTGTTGCAGTATTCCTGGGACCTCTGTACAGGTTTGCACACACTCCATCTCCAGCCAGCAAAAGCTGCCCAGAACATGCAGTCTACACCAGGAATGTGCCTACATATACAATGCCATGCTTTCAAAACCAGGTGAAGTAACTATTTTGCCTAATTCATAGAAACATACACAGAAAGTCAAACAAAATGAGGAGACAGAGTAATATGTTCTGGGAAAAAACAAGCTAAAACCTCACAAAAGCCCTGATGAAATGGAGATAAGCAATTTACCTGATAAAGAGTTTAAAATAATGTTCATAAAAATGCTCACCAAACTTGGAAGAATGAAGAAGAAAAGATCTTCAACAGAGTTAGAAAATATAAGAATCAATCAGACCTGAAGAATATACTAACTGAAATTAAAAACTTACTATAGAGAATCAACAGCAGGAGAGATGACATGGAAGAACAGATCAGAGAGCTGGAAGATGGGAGACAATTTTAAAAAGATAAGAATAGTTTAAGGGACTTCTGGGCCAACAGTAAGTATACTAACATTTTCATTATAGGGGTCCCAGAAAAAGAAGAGAGAGAAATGGATAGAAAACTTATTTGAAGAATAATTCCTGAAAATTTTCCTAACCTGGGGAAGGAGACAGATATTCAGGTCAGAAGTTCAGAGTCTCAAATAAAATGAATTAAAAGGGATCAACACCAAGGCATATAATAAAAATGGCAAAAGTTAAAGAGAGAATTTTAAAGGCAGCAAGAGAAAAGCAGAGAGTCACATATAGGGGGCCCCCATTAAGTTAGCATCTAATTTTTTAGCAGAAATTTTGCAGGACAGAGGGGAGTGACATGGTGTGCTTAAAGTGCTGAAAGGAAAACACAGTCAAGAATACTCTACCAGGTAAGACTGTCATTCAGAACTGAAGGAGAGAGAGAGCACTTCCCAGACAAGCAAAAAGTAGAGGAGTTCATCACCACTAAAGCAGCTTTATAAGAAAAGTTAAAGGATCTTAAGTGGAAAAGAAAAGGCCATAACTAGAAATAAGAAAATAAATGAAAAGAAAAAACTCACTGGTAAAGGCAAATATATAGCAAAGGCAGTGATCACCACGTTCAGCATGAAGACTAAAAGACAAAAGCAATAAAATCACTGATACCTACAATAAGTACCTAAGGGATGCACAAAATAAAAGATGTAAAATATAACATCAAGAACATAAGATCTGGGGAAGGAGGTAAAAATGTAGTACTTTTAGAAGGCATTTGACCTAAGCAACTATCAGCTTATTAAATTAAGTGCTATATGAATAGGTTGATATTCATGGACCTCATGGTAACCACAAACTAAAATTTACAATAGATACATGACAAATAACACTAAAGGGATTTGTCAAACCATACGGGAAGAGATCAAGAAAAAAGAGTGGACCCAAATAAAATCAGAAGTGAAAGAGAAGTTACAACTGAGCACAGAAATGCAAACAATCATAGGAAACTTCTGTAAACAATTATACACCAATTTTTCCAAAGAAGACATACTGATGGCCAGTAGGCACATGAAAAGATGCTCAATATCACTTCAACAGGGAAATGCAAATCAAAATCATAATGAGATGCTACCTTACATCTGTCAGACTGGCTTGTATCAAAAAAAAAAAAAAAAACAAGAAATAACAGGTATTGATGTGGACGTGGTGAAAAGGGTACCCTTGTGCACGGTTGGTGGGAAGATAAATTGGTATAGCCCCTATGGAAAATCATATGGAGGTTCCTCAAAAAATTAAAAGTAGGACTACCATACATTCAGAAATTTCACTCCTGGGTTTTTATCCAAAAGGAACAGAAACACTAACTTGAAAAGATACATCCACTTCATTGTTCATTGCAGCATTATTTACAACAGCCAAGATATGGAAGCAGCCCAAGTGCTCATTGATAGATGAGTAAAGAAGATGTGGTGTATAAATCTACAATAGACTATTACTCAGCTCTAAAAAGAATGAAGTCTTGCCTTGGCAACAGCATGGATGAACGTAGAGGATATTATGCTAAGCGAAATAAGCCAGACAAAGACAAATACTTTATGATTTCACTCATATGTGAAATCTAAATAACAAATGAACAAATATGACAAAACAGAAACAGATTCGTAGACTCAGAGAAAAAACTGGTGACTGCTAGAGGGTGGGGCATGTGGTGGATGAAATCGATGAAAAGGATTAAGAGGTACAAATTTTCAGTTATAAGTTTTTTATAAGGATATAATGCAGAACACAGAGAGTATAGCCAGTAATATTGTAGTAATTTTGTACGGTGACCAATGATAACTACACTTACTGCTGTCATCATTGCATAATGTGTAAAAATAGCCAGTCACTGTGTTGTGCCTTGATACTTATATATATTGTAAGTCAATTATACTTCAGTTAACAAAAGAGAAGAAATAAACTGCAGTGTTTGCCATCATTCCTAGTCTTTTAATTCAGTATCAGTAAGGAATAAACTGGAGAAGTAGAAACAGTTGCAATATAGATGTATTTTTTGTTTTTCTATTACAAATCAGAGGCTTGCTTACAGGAAGTTAGCTTGTGGGGCTGGATAAGCAGCTCCTGCCTGGCCGTCTCTGCGCCTGGTGCTGGCCTGACGTTCAGAGGGCGGGCAGTTGGGAAGCAACAGTCACCAAGCAGACTAGAATCACATGAGACTGCGCTGGCACCTCATAAGGATGGATGGAAATCCATGTTCGTTCTTGCGGCCTCTGACTTGCTGATGTGGGTGATCTGCAGAAGCTGAGGCCCTTCATCACAGAGCCAGACACACACGCCTGACCCAGGCCCTGCTTCGTATCAGGGAGGTCCGTTCCCAGACTGGCTTTGAAAGCTTTTTTAAATACAACTTGGACATAGTGTTCTACAGTTTTTGTTACTTTTACACAAGCTAGAGAAGCAGCCCCATGTCCTTCAATCACACTTGGTTCTTTCCTAATCTTGGGTAAGCCTCAGAAAGTTTAGCTCTGTCTGTGACAGTGACATCACTGCATCAGCTGTGCTCCTGAGCATTTATGCCGCCCAAACTGCACTGGCTCTTCACTACTCGTTTCCTACTTGTTTATTACTTCACACTGATGACTTGCAACTCTGTCTTTTCTGAGCCTTTTTCATACTTCTCAAGCTCTCAAATTTAGCCTCAATCTTCTAACATGGGCTATAACTTTATCTCTTCTATCTCAGAGAATATAAGAAATAAAATCATGTGAAATTCCTGAATTTCTTTTCCTTCTCTGTGGCCTCAGAGAAAAAGTATCTGAATCCTCTCCTAGGCAAGTTACTTTCCTAAAACTGGTGATAGGACTTCACTACCTCAACAATCTCTTCTTCCTTTTGAATCTTTTCTCTCTTCCCCTCCACTAAACTTATATACATGTTCATATCATCCATTTCCTTAAAAATGTATCTTGAGTCCCACCCCTATTCCTTTTTTAAACCAGCTTCTACCACAACCACTCTATGAAAAGTCCTAAAAACAAATAACCTCCTAACTGGTAAATGTAACAGCCTCTTTCCTGTTGTCATTCTCCCTGGCCTTTCTGCAACCTGTGGCCAAATTTCCATCTTAATGCTGTCATCTTCGATCTCTCCCCAGTCTCCTTTGTCATCTCCTTCTTTCCTGGCTCCTAAATGTAGGATTTTCTCAAGATGATCAATATTCTTTCCTTGGCCTACTTACCCTAAGTTGTTCCTTTTGTGATCCCTTAAGAATTCAAAGGGTTCCTTTATGTGAATAATTGTCCAACAAAGATATAATTCAAGCCACATATGTGACTTTAATTTTCCTAGTAGCCACCACAGAAAAAGTAAAAGAAACATTAATTTATCATACTTTAATTGAATATACCCATGATACATTTTAACATGTAATCAATTAAAAATTACTAATGAAATATTTTGCATCCTTTATTTGTAACATGTCTGTCAATATGCATTGTGTATTTTACACTTAGAGTACATCTCAGTTGGTACTAGTCTTATTTCAAGCACTTGCTAGTCTCATGAAGCTATTAGCCATGTCTTGGGTGTTCCAACTATGGAATCTACAAACCTGTCCTGTATTCTGAGTTCCACAGCTGGAATCCAACTGCTACTAAGATCTAACATTCATCCTCTTGTATAATCTGTCACTCATAGTGGTAGCAATTATCTGTAAAAGTATGAGACAAAGATTTTACCCCATTACTCACATATCTTTATGGATTTCTACTTGCCAAATGAAAGGCAGCATGATTAGCATAAATCTTGGAGTCACAGATAATTAGACAGATAATTGAATCCAGGCTTCATGGCTAATTTGTATGCAATTTGGGACAAGTTACTTAACCTTCGTGAGAGTCTGTTTTCTCATCTAAAATTGGGAACACAGTCTTTCCTTCTGGGTTTGTTATAGGAAGACGTTGCTATTATTTCTCGCACAGTGCATGACCCATAGTAATGTCACAATAAATGGTAACTGGGCCATTAACATGACATTCAAGTTTCTCCATGACCTGTTTCTAATATACCTTCCCAACTTTGTGTCCCACTCTGACTTGTACTCTCATTCATCTATGCCTTCATACTTTCATTCTTCAAAAAACAAGTACTGTGAGCTGGGCCCCATCACTAAAACTTTACTTAAAGAGTTTACTTCTTTATTTACTTATTTGCTCGTTTGTTTCTTCGAGACGAATTGATTAAACATTGACTTTGTGCTGACTTCTTTTTAGATGCTTGAGATAAATTACTGAATAAAACAGACAAAACATTTGCTCTTGAGAAATGGACATTTTAGTTGGGAAGACAGAAAACAAAGAGTAAACATAATTAATTAGAGAATGATAAAGAATAGGAGAAGCCTATTGTGCTGTGAGGAAAAAACAAAAACAGAACAGGGTCAGTGAGATTGAGGAGGGGAGGAGTCTCTTACCCACTGTTAGCATCCTGGATACAACAGTTTCTCTTATGCATTCACAATAGTACATAACTAGTGCTTTGAACATAATAAGGACTAAACAGAGAACTAATGAAATCAGTGGGAATGCATGGGGAAATGAGATCTAATTTCTAACTAAACAGTTTAGACATGTACTTTATGAACACTTTCTATGTTAAATTGGAGCCCTTTTGATATTCTCTAGCAGAGTTCTTGGAGCTGGCATTTTAATGGGTACCTTTGTTTCCCCACAATTTTAGTCCTTCTGATAGGGTGCAAGGAAATAATTATAGGGGTGGGGTATGGATCCTGTGCTAATTGGAACTGAGCGCTTATGTAACTATGGATAGTTATAGTTCTATACAAACAACATAGTGGGGCTGGTAGTTAGCCCCCGAATTTTGGAGCAAAGTCAAGCAGTCTTAAATATGTGAATGTATCTTAGACTCTCCAAGAAGACTACTGCATATAATACACAGCATTTCTTAAAATTAATTAACCATAGAACTCCTGGTGTATAGAGAAATTTGAGTTTAGGTAAATGTACATTTGGAAATGATATTCTAAAAAACAAATGTTAATGTAGTCAGAAGTATTTAGATTATAAAGAGGAAGGTCATATAATTTATCATTTAAGACAGACATTTTTGAGAATGAAATGGCACTGTTAATAACTATGCCAGGAAAGCAGGAGTCAAACAAGTTTACCCCAGTAAATTAGAACATGTGGTCGCTGTAGTTACAGTTTACTGCACATTCGTATCTTTCCCCCAAATACACTTTCTAGTTTCTCCCGCTCCCTTGGGAGGTGGGTCCAGGGAAGCCATGTGTGAAAGGAGGCAGAATAGCTGCGCTCCTTTTGGAGGGAGGTCTTTTGAAATCCTCAGCAATGCAATGCACCATAAAAAAGAAAATTAAAAATGAAAACTTCGAGGAAATATGTGTTTAGCCTTTTCAAGCAAAATAAGGAATTAGGTCTCCCTGAAGATGCTAATTTACTGAGACTTTTCAGCTTAAGGAATTACTTTGGTTACCTTTCCAGAGATATTATAAAAAAGATCATCTTAGATATATTGATAAATTTGTGGCTGTGTTTGATATGGGGATCACTATCAATACCTATGGAGTAAGGTTTAAAAAACCTTTTTAATGGGCTTGGAATTTTATAATAAAAAGTAAACAATAAGAATATAATGTTCATTAAACAACAAAATAAATTTTGCATTTTAGTAAATACATGAGTGCTCACTTGTATATTTACATTTTGTGCATCTCACTGTAAAAACCTATACTAAACTAAGGAATATATCAAACTACAGTCTTTTGCAACAAGTTCTATTTTTGTTCTTCATGTAAATAGTCAACCAATAACTTGCCATTCTCAAAGTGGAATTCAGTATTCCTTATATTAATTATAGCCTTCCTTCAGCAAACAGTTTTTAAACACAGCATCTAAATTCAGGATCATTGGGCACTAAAAAAAAGAAATGCTATTCAGAAATGCTCCATAAGCTAAATGGGGTAATATTTTTATAGACTTTTGGATAAATGTTGTATGACTCTCAGAAGAGAGAAGTTCTAATTTTATTAAAGAACATTTTGTCCTCAAATCTCCTTTCCAAATTCAATAAATAGAGAAAGCCCCCCAGTGCAAAAGCATGAAGTGCCTACGTATCCACCAGAAAATAATTATGTTAAGGAGACAGTAATATTTGTAACATTTAAAGAAATTCATTATTAAAGAGAAAACTTCTCTGAGTTGGGGTGAAGGACAATCACATTGTAGTTTTTCTGAAACAGCATGAACATCATGATTTGCATTTTCTGTTTCCTTTGACCTGATAGTCTGATTGTCTCTAAATGAAATAACTGGCCTTGATGTGTATAGACAGAGGACATGGTTACCCTGGCAACAGGTACCATGGACCACATGTGACCCTTCTCCAAAGAAAATCTATGCCTCTTTTTTAAAACATAAAACAAAACAAAACAAAGTCTACTGTCTCCTACTTAAAACAGAACAAAATAAAATCCCAGTTTATTAACACTAACAGAAGAACATTCCCAACTAATTTCAGCTTCTTTATTTAGCAAACTGTTTTCCTGTGGATTTTGAAATGGATCAACATCACTTCTTTGTGTTAATCTCATCACCATGAGTAATCCAATTGGTTGGGTAAATTTAAAGTACTGAAAACTCTTTCTGGCATTCACAGTCTGAAGGTCCAGCAGAGGGAGCCCACACATTACTGCTGTTTTTTAAATGTCAGTCTAAAATGATGATACAATTTTAAAAGTTCCAGTAATAGAACTTTCGATATTTTGGGACTCTAGAGATAACTACATGGCAAAGTGTAAATCCTCTAATGTCATTTTGTTATTGTTGATGTTTAAATCTAATGAAGTGCCAGTATTTTTTAACATGTTTATGTAAGTAAAGAGTTTTTAGATCTATTTATGCAACCAATTCAAGGCTACCTAATGGGATAGATCTAACCTTTATTTCAGATTTCCCAAAAGTTTTTAGTCATATCCACATATCCATAAACACGCATCTCCTAAAATGTTGGCTGCAGACAACCAGGGCACACCCATGAAAAATGTCATGGAATAATATTTTAACTGAGAATAAAAAACATGAGGAATCCCTAGCTGGTTCCGTAAAAAGAACACAAGTAGTTTTCACGGCATTGTTTTCATGTCACGAAAGATGTCTTTGAAAATGACATGCCTTCCATGGGAAGCTGTGGGGCCCCAGGGCCATCCTTGCTCCTAGAAGATACACAGACATGCTAGGTGATGCTCATCATCAGCCAACAGTCACTTGTCCAATCTTTTCCTTCAAAAATGTTACTTGATTTCCTTCTCTCTTCTGGTTACTGTTTCAAGTTTGGAGAGCAGAAGCATAATAAAAATAGCTACCATATATTGTGTTGTTATGATGATGTAGACACTGTGATGCATTCTCTCTTCCTAAGGGTTACAATAGCTAATTTACTGATGAAAAACTATGTATCTCAGAGAACTTAAATAAATTGCCTACAGTCCCAAAGGTAGTAATTGACAGTTTGCATTTGAATGCAAGTCTCTAAGACCCTGCAGTGCCCACTGGTAACCACTGTGGAATACTGCCTTACTAGACTCAGGAGATTCACAGCCCATCAGTTTCACTCTTGTTTCTACTAAAACAAGAATTTCTTGTCCTTAGTGCAAAGACTTCTAGAAAGGAAAATGAAAAGTGGAAAATATTTGAGTGTTTATCATGAGCCAGTCACCACATTAGATGCCTTATATGTCTTATTTAATCTTTACAGCAGCCCTAGGAGGCACATATTATCCACATTTTACAGGTGAAGAAATGGAGGCCCAGGAGATTATACAATATACCCAAGATATAACATGAACTCAGGATTTGAATCTAGATCTTTCTGATTTTAAAATCTTCATGGTCATCCTGCTTCTAATTATGCAATTATTTCTTTCAACAGTTTCTCAAAAATAAAAAGTGCCTCAAGTAGTAATTTGGAGTTAGCTCAGTAAGAAGAATTTTTAAGGAAATTTTCTAACCTTCAACTCAAATATTCATTCACAATTAAGTTTCTTTCTTTCTTTCTTCTTTCTTTCTTTCTTTCTTTCTTTCTTTCTTTCTTTCTTTCTTTCTTTCTTTCTTTCTCTATCTCTCTCTCTCTCTTTCTTTCTTTCTTTCTTTGTAAATTTATATTAATTTTTACATAGAAACATGGTTAATTTTTACATAGAAACCATGTTTCTCATCATATAATCTAAACAGAACCTGTTAACTGAAACAATCATAGGGTTTAAAAACTGCAGTCAGTGGGCCTTAGTACTCATTAAGTCTGATTCTCTTAGTTTATTAGTGAGAAAACTGAGGCCCAGAGGAATTGACTTGGTTGATTTCCTATCATTATTAAGTGACAGCACAGAACTACCATTCTAACCCAGGAAAGCAACATTCCCCTTACCCTGCTTCAAAAAGGATTTAAGATGACTTGTATTAGAAACAGATCTAATCCTCGAGTAGTGACCTGGGTCATAACCTGACATTGAGTTTGGAAAAGTTAAAGTCAGTTTTATGAGGCCAGTGCTGGATTGTACTCATGGCATGAAAATAAAAACTAAGGCAAGTTTTATTCAAAGGTAAAAAAAATAAAATGGACTCACTACTCAAAATTTAATTAGTTTCAAAATTCTTTTAAGATCAAACTAATGAGCCAAAGATAAAATTTATAGAGTTTTTAATTTGGGTAAAACAGCAAGTTGGACTATATAATGAGTATTGCAGTATCAAGTTCAGAAGATGTGATTATGTCATTGATTTACTATGCCACAACACTAATTTTAGCTACACATGTATATTGTACATTTTAATTCAGCATTGCATACAATTTTTGTGGCTCCCTTCTGTTATTTGCAGGTGGACAGTTTCCACAGGTAAGTTTCAAAACACACACATGTGTACAAGCACACACATGAACACACACAGTTTTTAAAGCAATCCATGACACCTGCCATGTGTTTAGAGTCACAGCAGAAAATTTGGGTGTGTGAGGACAGGACAGCAGCTAAATCCTGTTGAGATCCTCACCCCTAATATCTTGAACAGTTCTGAAAAAGTCCAGTCTGTTGGGGTGACAACATCTGATTGGGAAGACAAGTTAGTTTTTAGAGGCCTTGCTTTCATAAAAGTCCCCTAACCCTATCAGTTTATACAGATGTCCATAATATGATCTCAGCAGTGATAAGACTCATGTATAAGAAAGTCTGGCTGAGCCTTAACTACGTTATTGGTTGAGTATGTACCCCCTAAACTTTCAGTACTGGCCTGCAGCAGAGAAAAATTAGTCAACCACAAAGTAATTGTATGCTAGGAGTGACTCAAAGGGAACTGCAGATGTGGCCTACAGTTTTAGAGGAGCTCATAGGCCATTGGCAGAAATAGGGCCAATGGAAAAATACCCAAGTTCACAAAAATTTAAAAAACAAAGTAAAACTTAAAAATAATATTTTAACCATATTATCATCCTACTTTAAGTCATTTTTTATTTGCTACCCATAGCTTAGTATCTGGTAATTGTAGGCATTCCATAATTGTTGATTGAATGGGTAAAACCTGGCAGCCAAGATTTATTGAGCACTTTCTGTGTGCTACACAGTAAGAACTTCTAACTGCATTATCACACTTAAACCCATGATAATTCTATGAGGTCTGGTTGTGGAAACACGACTTGTGTTACATATCCAAGGTCACCCAGTGAGTGTGGGAGGCAGGATTTGAAGCAAGGTCTGGCGCTCCAGGGGGGTTCTTTTGATCACTAGGATACAAATCCTTAAAACAGGTTAAACTTGGAGTGTTTCTATCAGGAGCTAAAGTGTTGGTGAACTCTTGTCCTGTTCACACAAACTTTGTTATTTTTTTTAATGGTAATGATTATAGCATGGTCATATTGTTGCTGCAAGTTTTACTGGCTTATGTAAGGTATTTTATTTGGTTTTCTATAAATGCCTCTTTAAGAAACACAGGGACACTGGACTTAAATGTAACTTCAGGTCACTCGTCCAAAAATTGCTGTGAAAATGTCGCTTCCCATGGGTAAAAGATAAATTCAGGATATAGGAATTGATGCACAACATTTTAATTCTTGCTACAAAGCCCAGGCTTCTGCGCATAAATGGGCTTTACATCATGTCATGTTATAGCAGTCTACAACTGTGTCACCTGGGTGTCACCTTACTGACATTCAAATTCCAGGAGAGCTAGAAAAATTTCTTTTCCCATTAAACAGTACTTTAAACAAAACTTAAACCCAAAGTGGGATTTGGAGCTCACCTCTGAGCTCACGGAAATGTGAAGACGGTCTAAGACCAGGTCAAAGTGGTCAAATCGCTTGGAATTCGGTCTGATATTTTTTCCTTGTTAATTAAAAAAGGAATTATTTTCTCTTGCCAGTGAGTAGCCTTTGGATTGGGAATATTGTATAACCCAAGAAACCATCTTAATAAATTAGTCAGGAAATATGTTGTTCAAGCAATCTTGTTTTTTGGCCTTTGGGGAGAATATACGGATAAGTGATCCAGGGGGGAGGGTGGGGCAGGAAATCTGCAAGATGAATGTTGGAGAACTGCGTTCTTTGTGCATTCAGGATCCACCATAATTCATTGTACTGGTCAGATGCTTATAAAACAACTTCTAGTATGTTGGATCCATAAAAGACACTTATCACTTTTAGAATAGTTTACTGCCTAAGAAAATCATTTGTTACATAATTGAATAGATTAATATTTCTTCCTATATGTCCTTCCATGATGCCATAAAACAAATTAGCTCTATTTTTTAATTTTGATTTCCTTTTTCTCACGGGATGCAAGTTGAGACAAAATATGTCCTAACTGGCCATTCCTCTGCAGATGACCTCTTTCATTTGGTATAAATATGGATAAGTGTCTTGCTTAGCCCAAGTCATTCCTTTGAAAATAGCTTGAGTTAAACGTGATTTTCAAGTGACAGTCTTGAGATGGAATCTAGAAACAACTAGATTAAGCTACCTCTTTAATCACAGAATCTCTTGTTTGAAAGGTACCTCAAAAGGCCACACAGTATAACCACATTAACTACAGTTTACCATTAACTACAATCAGTCAATATTCATGGAATACTTGCCAGCACCTATGCTCCAAATTTGTTTAATTAAAAAACAAAGAATTTAATTTGATTCCCTGTGCTTTTATTGTCACTTCAGGACCCTCTAAACAGTTCCTGCTCAATGCTATTTAAGATACAGCACGATAGTGGTCAGGCAAGGAACATGTCTGTGGAAATTTTGATGACAGAGTGGTATTGTGTGACCACTGACAGGCTATGTTGCCCATTAACTGCACAAAGGGGCTTGTCAGGAGAAGGTTGTCTGGGTTCAAACGTGGCTGTGATGTTTGCTAGCTCTGCGATCTCTGGTGCTGTACAAGTCTCTAAGTCTCTCAGTTTCCTACTGTATCAAAAGGGATAGCAATGCACTGGTCTCACAAGTTTGTGTAAAGGTCAAATGCAAAAGCACACATGCACAACTTAGCATGGCTCCTTGCCCACAGTGCGTGCTCAGTTCACGCAGCTGTTACATAGAACACGATTATGTGATTATCATACTGTGGCCCTTGTGACAGCGTAGTGTCTGCCACATAATGGGTGCTCAGCCCACATTTATCAAGTGAGTGAATGAACAAATGAGGGAGACAGCTCCTCTACTGTGAGAAAAGTTGATCAGAATGTGTGCAGTCAGCTCAGACATTTGCTATACAACACCTCCGGGCACAACCTGTATTCCCAAGTAAGTTGATAAAGTTGTCAAACTCGGTCAGTAATCTCTACTCTTTTCTGGAATTCTAGATCTTGACTACAAGGTAGTTGAGGTTTAGGGGCAAACGCAGCATGCGGTAATTTTACCTGGTAGAAAAGCTGCCATTTTTATGTACAGCTAAACATAGGAGTCTTGGCTCAGACTGGCTTCATGGTCCAAAGAGGTCTGGTAGGTTCGAAGCAAATAAAATGAACAACAGCTTTTGTTTAAATAAGGCCATGCAGAGACATGGATTCAGCGTCCTTACATTGATTGTAGGTGGTGTTTACATTTCAAGATACAAAGTGGTGTTGGCTAATTTCCACAGTAGAAAGTTGCCCTAGTGAATATTTTCAGTAATTTCTTTTTCTTCCTTGTTCTTAATAAAGAAAAAATATTTGAATATCTGATATGAGTGATTGAAGCATGCAAATGCAAATAAGAAAGACAATTTTATTGCAAATCACTAATAACAATAAAAAAGACATTAATTAAAAAGAAATAAGACATAAATTTTTGAAAAAGAAGTTTTTCACATATATTTTTGAAATATTGAGGGATTATGGTATTTTACATTCTTAAATTAACAAATTCTTAAAAGCTTTATTATATTATCATCTATCACTTTTATCGTGGGTTGGTTTATTTCAGCACAACAGCTATTTTTTGAGCACTTACTCTGTACTAATGATTTGGTCCCTGAGGGGATTGCACAACTTGGGGAATAAAGCTAGTTTTAGTTAGAAGACAGTAAGTGCTGTGATGAGTAGGAGGACATTATAAGAGAAACCAAACATAGGTCAGAGAGGTTAGAAAAAGTTTCCTAAAGGAGATGAAACTTGAGTCGTGTTTTGAAAGATGAGTAGGACTTAGTCAGAAGGTGGAACGGGGCATTTCAGGTAAAGGGAGCCAAAGACACGTGGGAAGAAACATGCTGCTCATGAGGAACTGCAAGTCACAGGACCCTCAGGAGGCACGCTGTCGGGGGGAGAGGGCAGAAGATATGAGGGCAGCGGGCTGGGTCAGTCCATTTACTTTACTTCATTAGTGTGATCAAATCACAGTGTGCCAGCATTTTCAAACTGTGTTCCACTGCTTGTTAGTAGCTGTTACTTTGGGGAAAGCAAGAGATCATGAGTCAAACACTTACGGGCCATGTTTTGTTATACAATATTGTGTGTTTCTTTACTTCAAGTATTTTCAGGACCTTTATTATGTCGATGGCCTTTGTGATTTTGCAAGAGAAGGACACAGTATGCAGCGTTTTCTAAACTTACCTGGACACAGCTCATCTTGTAGCTTTGTGTAGCATCTTGCAGGATTTGAAGCATTTTCTGAACTTTTTTCAGCAGGTCCTCTTGCAGGACTTGCATTTCATGGAAAACCCTTTTGGCAAAAGTGCATTCTAGTAGAAAGGTAGAGGAAGAATGTGAAAGGGGAAAATTAGATGGAGGCAGATTAATTATGATCTCATTGTCATAGTCCTGGAGTGGCCTAGAGAGGGACAGGGCAGAACCAACCTTCATTAGTAGACAACAAAGATGAAGAGCAGGTGATTGATTGAAAGCATTTTGGAATCTATGTGAAACACGGATCTGGTGATTGCCTTCTCCCATTAAATTAGGAGGTTAAAGTCAGCAGGACTAGGCAATTGATGGCCTATGAAGGGTGAAGAGAGGATGAGTGAATCAATACTGACTCAGGTTCCTGATCTGGGAAAGTGGGTGACAAGTGGTATTTTCAGTGAGACCTGAAATACTAGAGGAACAACTTGGATCTAAGAGTGCTGGGAAGTAGGCTTTTAGACATGTAAATGTTAATGTGTCCAGGGAACAAGTTGAATATTTAAGTGGATGTGGGAGACAGGAGCACACAGCAGTAGTTCGGTCCGTGTGAGTGGATGAGATTACTCATCCAGGGAGGAATATGGGTCATTTTACCAAAAAGCAATTTGCAAAAAGCTGTCCTTCTCAGGGAATTGCTTTCAGAGAATTATCCATTTAGGAAATTGCCTTTTGGCTAATTGTACACTGGCAAACCATCTGTAGGCAAATTGACCTAGAGCCACCAGGAAAGCTGTAGGGCACGAGAGGATTCAGGACAAAGATGAACCTTTGAATTAAGACATGGCAGATTCAAAGAAAAAAACTCAGAAAAAAGAAATGAAGGACTATGGAATGAAAGGATATATTTTCACTAGCATAATTTGTTCTGTCAAACAAGTATTTATTTACATGAAAATGTCTGCCTCAACAGAAGAATTAATACCAAACTCTTTAAGCTGCAAGATAGGTGGGAAGCTGTGTTTGTTCTGAAATGTGCTTGAATAAATGGTCCAAGGTCAGGATTAACTGAACTTCTTTATCTCTAACAACAGTACCCTGTTACCGGTGTTATCCATGCCTACTGTGTATTTTTAACATAGCTCAGACTAAGCCTAGATCTTCTTGCCTATAATAGTGATGACTGTACACTGCTAGACACATTACATGCACATAATAGCAGCCAACATGCTTCAAGATAGAAATAATATGACTTTTATTTTTGATATCTCTTGCTTAAGTAAGAAATGATGATGATTCTTGGATTCTAATTTTGTACTCTTTAGTGAAATCATGGGTTTCTTCAGCAATGATCCGTCATCTTCAGAATTAACTGTGCCTTGTATAGCTGCTGCTGCTGCGCTAAGATCTGCGCCTAAGATCTCAGATTATCACCAAGGAGTAAGTGTGTGGCCTTGTGTGGGTGGACTGTGTGCCCATTAGAATGAGCAGAAGACAGGCTTTCTAGGCCCAAGTTTTGTTTATTTATCTTTATTTTTATTTTAGAAAGAACACTTAACATGATATCTATCTTTGTAACAAATTTTTTAAGTGTGCGATACAGGATTGTTGATTACAGGGACAATATTGTAGAGCAAATCTCTAGAACTTAGTCATCTCACATAGTTGAGACTTTATGCCTGTTGCTTAGAAACTCCCCACTTCCCTTCCCCTCTATCCTTTGTCAATCACCATTCTAGTCTCATTCTATGAGTTAGGCTATTTTAGATACCATGGATAAGTGAAGTCATGCAGTATTTGTTTTGCCACGACCGGCTTATTTTATTTAGAAAAATGTCCTCATGGTTTGGCCATGTTGTCACATACCACCACACACTGGATTGCTTTTTAGCAAAAAGAAAGGAAAGGAGTATATATCGAGTTCTTTTGCAAGTGGCTGTAAAGCAGGGAAGATAAGCTAGATCAGAGGCCTAGCAGGAAAGCAGAGGACAAGCTGGGTGTCGACAGTAGCTGCTCATTCTCTGAACTCCCTGAAGTTTGAGTTTCAATTATTCAGATAGGCAATGATGATCCATTCCTTAAATGAAAGCCTTGGGTTGCAAACTTCTAAAAAGAGAAAACAAATACTGGGAAACCATGTTTGAATGATATCAACATCCACGAATTAAAGAAATGTTCTAATACTTTATCCACCTAAATCCAGGCAGCCAGACATTGGTGTCCTGCACGTTCTTTAGAGATGAAGTATTTCCTCCACATTGTGCTGGGCCAGTCCAGCCTGGCATCTAAGGGCATGCTGTGCCCATCCTTTTAGCCATACAGATTCTATCTGTCCTTTATGATTTAGCTGAATGTTCCTTTTGTCCATGAAGATTCTCCTGACTTCTCTTGTTAATATCTCATAGCTCTATATCATTAGTTCATTCCAAATATATTTATTGAGTGTCCATTATGTGTCAGACTCAATTCTTGGTCAAGGGTTATAGCAGTGAACAAAACCAAGCCCCCTTTCTCAAAGAACTTACATTCTAGAAGGAGAAATTGAGTAAGAAAATAAATAATCTCTTTGTCTCTAGATAGATAGACAGAGAGAGATAGAAATGGATAGATGGCTGGAAGGACAGATGGATAGATGGAGATAAAGTTGATAAAGGCTATAAGAAAAAAATAGGAAATAAATAAATAATAATACTAGCAGATAAAGAAAATGTGAGTGAGTGATCAGCATGTGTGGCGAAGGAGGGCTGACAAGCAGGACTTATTATTATTAGCGTTTGCTGCCATATTGTGAACTGCTTGAAGAGAAGTGCTCTGTTCTGTTTCTCCTATGCTCTCATCAGTGCCCGAGCACAGGGCTGGATATAGGCAACAGGCTTAACAGATGTTTGTTTATTGACACAGTTTTTCACTTTTCATCCGGATGTTTTGGCATGACAGAGGTGCAGCTTTAGTTTCCATTGAAATATCAAATTGGTCTAAATAGGCTGGGCTAGAAGTTTGGTTTCATGTTTGTATGCAGAGCAATATGCTCTAAATAAATCCAAGGGGATTCAGTTACAATTTTTGGCAGCAGTTTCTCCTTTGTGCTTCTATTTTTACCTTTCTTGGTTTTCCCTTATGTCCTTCCATTACTGAGATTTCCGAGTGCAATTAGTGTGGCTCCACACAGTGACCTTTTGCCTTTGCCCTGAACAGATGATAAAGCTGAACCAAAGGAAAGGAGGATCACAACAGAGGCCACTGAAGAGCACTCTCTGGGCCTGGGAGGAGTGGGAGCATGTAGGGGTGATGTTCTCGTCCATTTATATCTCACCCCCTTCAGATCTCACTGAACCTGCTGGAGAAGGGCACAGGCTAACAACAAGAAAGACTTTTGCCTCAGGAGTTACCAGGGGCAGTGCCAGGAAGGAGAAAAGCGGAGAGAGAATGGAGGAGGGAGGGGGAAAAAGGATCTCAGGATAGGGGGTCAAAAACAAACCAGGCCAGAAAAATGCTTTTCCTAGCTTTTGTATGAGACATGGCATCCCCAGAGAGAATTTCTTAAACTCAGTGAACTTTCAAATGGCATTAGAAAGGTTTCCACCTGGAGTCTGGGGAGAATTTATAGTATCCTTGGAAAGGGTTTTTAAACATCTCTAGCCTGCAAAGAAACTAAAACAACAATCTCCTTTGCTCTGTGCTGTTTGTATTTCCCCTCCTGTTTATTAATGCAGTATAACTTTATCAACACAAATGAGAACTGCACGAACTGGGCCTCCGTGAACACAGGCCTTCTGCCCGCACTGTCTAATTTCACCTCACCATGATCCCCGGGAGGGAGACACGGTTACTTCTCTGTCACAGAGGAAGAAACCCAAGTCTGAAGAGATTAAGAGCCTTCCCCCAAGCACACAGCAGCTGTGTCAGAAAGGAGATTCGAACCCAGGTCTCTGGGGTCACAGTCAGAGTCCATGAATTCTTTATGTCTTTTAACAGGAATCAAATTGTTCAGGTGAGAAATTACAAGTATAGTGCTGATGGCTGAAAATAGAGTTACTGTTCTCCCCATCACACACACACACACAAACACACACACAGCCTGGATGTAGAGGGATGTAAATAGAATAACAGGTCATGTTACCGTCTGTCCTTGCCTGGATCCATATGGATCTTCTGCCTAATTTCTTTTTCCTGCTTGGATTCCTCTCAGGCCGTGGGCACACAGGCTGGCTTTTATAACCGTGATGATTTATAGTCATGTTTTACTTGGTTTGCCATGTAGGAACTTATCCCAAAGATCTCCAACCCCCTGAAGGTGTCAAACAACCTTACCATGGGATTGGAAGGTAATTTTTATGAAAATCAGGCAAGACAGTGAAGAAAAGTAAGTGAGAGAAGATTCTATTAAATAGACTTCAGCGGTAAAGATTAAAAGTGAAAAATAAAATTTGCTTTAGGTGCTCAGTTACTGAAATCCTGATTTGGAGCCTGCCCTTCAACATACAAATTATAAAAGTACAGTGAAAATATTATGAGAGTGTGTCAGCTGACTTCTAGTTGAAAGCCACTGTGACCTGGGGAAGTCCTTGAGTTATAGTTTCCTCGTCTGCAAAATAAAGGGATTTATTTTAGATCATTTTGTGTCAAATTTTACGTTCTTTTAAAATTTCCCTTGTTTAAAGTTATGTTTTTTGAGCCTCTAAAATGACTCAAATAATATCCTAAATATTCTTTTTAAATATTTTATTTTAAAAATTACTATCTGAAGATTGGACTAAGTGTACAAGGAGGCCTAACCTGTATTTTGTGTTCATAATTCATCTAGAATCACATGGATAGAATTATCCTCACTGCCGTGGCTATTTGTAGAAAATGGATCCATTTGGGGGTCATGAGCATGAAGTCTGGAGGTTCAGGGCAGTGACACTTGCTCTCTTGCTGAGGAGATTTCAGAAACATCGTGCAGCCTAGAAAAGCGGCCCTCAGGACCTGTCACCTAGTGAAACTGACAGAGCAGCCTGTGAGGAGGCCGCCAGCCAGGGACACAGGCACACAGCAAGTGAGGGGCGCCAACAGCCTGCTGCTTTTGGTGAGCAAATGCAACAGCCTCAGCCAACAGCCACCAGAACAGCTGTCATGCTGAGGTCACAGCACAAGGTTACAGGACACAGCATCCGGGAAGCATTATAAGGACAGGTAACACTTCAGCAATAGCTAAAGATCAGAGAGAAAAGAGATCTTTTCAGCTGAGTGGAAGACAGAGACATAAGGAAATATTTATAGCAAACGATTTCCAGTGTAATCTAGAAATGTTCTGTGGCAGTCATTGAAACTTTGTAGTGAAACCACAGTAATTCTTTGGTCTCAGTTCTTAGTGGGGACTTTGGGTATACATGAAAAACAGAGACTTTGACCAAACTGAGCTCCAGACAAGCAAAAAGTAATTCAGCAGATGGCTGTGCATTTCTGAATTCTCAAGTATTACTGAGCCTCGTACCCTTGGATCACATGTTGTATCCCATTGGTATTAGAGATTGTGGCTTTTCCTTTCCTTGCTGTGTGACCGTCTGGTGTGGTGTGTATCTGTGTTTTTCCTCTTTTTAGTACAGGATTCATCAAAGTAATGTGTATATTTCTTTAAATTCTGCTGTTTAGAAATGTGTTTATCTTATGGGTTTTATGATCTTTCCTTTTAGAAATTGACTTGAATAATTTTGATGTTAAAACCTTTATTTGATTTTTAAAACATTTTATGAACATTCTTTCTCACTTCTGACTGACCCCGTAACTACAAGATATGTAATAGTGCCTGTGTGGAATTTGAGGGACATTGTCACTTTGCTTATAGTGGGTCTTAGGGTGTCATATGACAATCATCCTTAAAATGAATGAAAACATATTCTTAGAGGGAATTTTCGTCAATTTGAGAATGTTGTCTTTTGGGAAATCTGATACTCATCAACCAAGGCTGGGGATTACTGTTCTGAAATTGTAATTTTGCATAGCAGTGATCTTAGAAAATGTCTACAGTGTTTGTAGCTGCCCCAGAATCTTTCTTTTTAAATGAAGAATTGGCCAGAATTGAGAGCTGTGTCTGTAGAGGAAAGTTCCACAGGCTGGTGATACTTGCAGGAGGAAAACAGGGAGGCCTGGTTCCATCGACTGTGAAATTAGAACACAAGTGAAAGGACAGGGAGGGAGTGAGGCTGGGGGTATAATGACCGGGGACACCAAGCCCACTCACGGCTAACCAAAGATAAGGTGGGGGATGATAGACATTTCTTCCTTATGTGAAGTGCAGTTCCTTTGCGGGAACAGATGCAGGAGATCTGAAGGGAAAAATCCCACTCTTCAGGCTATGGCAAGAGATAATCACTGGTGTGCCTGGGCACTACGAGTCCCAGGCCCTCCCCAGTAGGAGGAGTTCCCACTCTACACGGTGGAGACCAATGGAAGCAGGAGAAGCCTCAGCATGCGGGAGGCCAATCTGAGGAGCTGTTCCCATGGCTCATTCCTGACCCCTGCACCTGGTTGCCTTCCTCACAGGTGGGTGCCTGGAAGTAGCAAATTTGGTTGGGGAGGGGACAGCAGAGATAGCAAAAGTTGTAGACAGAAATAAGAATATGGTGCTACAGCGGGTAGCAGGGGATTCTCTGAGCAGCAGCAGGACAGGAGGCCAGGGGTATCTCCATAAGCACCTAGCCACCAAGAGAAGCGAGGCAATTGAGGGGCACCCCAGAGGGAAGAATTGGAGGGGCTGTTGTTCCAGGGACTCCACTCTGTTGTCCCTGTTTTGTTCTGTAACTGCATCTAGGCCTCGAGAAAAGCTTTTACGAGTGAAACAGAATTTTGGAAGAATGAATGACGAGTGAGAAGAATGAGTAAAGAACTTACACTGAATATTAGAGGGCTCTGTGTCCATTGACTTGTTAGATTATGCCTTGTTTTGTATGTTTGCTAGCAACTCATTTTAAGAAAACTGAAAATAAAAAATAATGTGTCTTCCTTTCATGCCATTCCATGGTTCAAAAGCATTTTCACATGTTTTACATCATTTATAAAAAGAAAAAATTACGAGATAAACAAGGTTTGTTTTTCCAAATTTGTGGATTAAGAAACCAAGCTCAGGATGATGGTTAAGTTACTGTTCAAGGTTACATAGTCTGTAAGTGAATCAAGGTTTGATTCCAGTTCTTCTTTGCTTTTATTTTATTATGTTTCTTTTTGGTTTGGATAGTTTACACATTCACATGATTAAAAAATCCAACTGTAACAGCATTAAGAAGTCCCTCTCCAGCACCTGTCCATGTCTACTATAGTCACGCCCCCTTTTATAAATAAAAGATATCATACTATGTACCCTTTTTTATGACTTTTTTTTGATGCAGTTAGTAATTTATCCTGGAGCGCTTCCCAGGACCACGCACAAAGTGCCCCCTCCTTGCTTTATGTCGCTGTATGCTGCTCCCTTGGGTGGAGGGTTCACAGGGTATAAGTTTGAGTTTGATAACATTTGGGTTTTTTTCTATTACAAGCAAGGTTTTAGTGAATAGTTGCACATACATCATTTCATTTTATACATATGCTTCTGTAGGATAATTCCTCAAAGCAAAGTCTTGGGTAGAGGATAAGTGCATTTATAATTAAATAAAAATTGCCAAATTTCTCTTCATAGGAGTTACACTATTTTACACTTTCACCTGTAATATGTAAGACCGTCAGTTTCTTCATAAAATTGCCTGCAAATTGGTATTGTCTAACTTTGAATTTATGCCATTATGATTGTTTAGGCTAATTGCTTGGTGTAACCCTAATTTGCCTTTTTGGGGAAATTTCTCCTTTTGATTTTAATTTTTTATTGAAATATATGTGATTTACAATATTACATTAATTTCAGGTGCACAACATAGTGATTCTAAATTTTTATAGTTTGTGCTCCATTTAAAGTTATCATAAAGTGTTGGCTATATTGTCTGTGCTGTACAATATGCCCTTGTAGCTGATTTATTTTATACATAGTAGTTGTACCTCTTAGTTCCCTATCTCTGAATTTCCCCTCCCCCTTCTCTCTACCCACTGGTAACCACCAGTTTGTTCTCTTTATCTATGATTCAGTTTCTGTTTTGTTATATTTATGCTTTTATTTTTTTAGATTCCACATATAAGTGATAACATACAATATTTTTCTCTGTTTGATTTATTTCACTAAGTATAATACTCTCCAGGTCCATCCATGTTGTTGCAAATGGCAAAATTTCATTCTTTTTTATGGCTGAGTAGCATTCCATTATATATATATAAATCACATCCTTCTTTATCCATTCATTTATTGTTGGACACTTACATTGCTGCCATATCTTGGCTATTGTAAATAATGCTGCTATAAACATTGGGGTTCATGTATCTTTTCCAATTAGTGTTTTTGTTTTCTTTACTTATATACCCAGGAGTAGAATTTCTGGATCAAATGGCAGTTCTACTTTTAGTTTTTTTGAGGAACCTCCATACTGTTTTCCACAGTGGCTGCACCAATTTACATTCCCACCAACAGTGTACAAGGGTTCCCTTTTCTCAACATCCTCACCAACATCTGTTATTTGTGGTCTTTTTTGATGATAACCATTCTGACAGTTGTGAGGTGATATCTCATTATGGTTTTGATTTACTTTTCTCTGATTAGCAATGTTGAGCACCATTTCATGTGTCTGTCGGCTATCTGTGTGTCTTCTTTGGAAATATGTTCAGATCTTCTGTCCAATTTTTAATTATTTGTTTTTTTAAATATTGATTTGTATGAGCTGTTTATATATTTTGGATACTAACCCCTTGTTGGTCATATCATTTGCAAATATTTTCTCTCATTTAATAGGTTGACTTATCATTTTGTTGATGGTTTCCTTTACTGTGCAAAAATTTTAAAGTTTACTTAGGTCCCATTTGTTTATTTTTGATTTGTTTCCTTTTCCTGGGGAGACATATCCAAAAAAGTATTGCTACAATTTATATCAAAGAGTGTTCTGCCTATGTTTTCTTTTAGTAGTTTTATGGTGAATGGCCTTTAATCCATTTTGAGTTTCGTTGTGTACGTGCTGTCAGAGAATGTTTTAATTTCAGTCTTTTACAGGTAGCTGTCCAGTTTTCCCAGCGCCACTTACTGAAGAGACTATCTTTTCCCCACTGCATATTCTTGCCTCCTTTGTAATAGATTAGTTGACCATAAATGTGTGGGTTAATATGTAAGCTCTCTATTTTATTCCATTGATCTATGTGTCTGTTTTTGTGCAGATACCATACTGTTTTGATTACTGTAGCTTTGTGGTATAGTATGTAGTCAGATAGTATGATACCTCCTGCTCTGTTCTTCTTTCTCAAGATTGTTTTGACATTTGTCTTTTACACTATGAATTGAGATTAATTTTTTCCTCTATAATTTGTCTTTTGACTTTGCTACTTGTTTCTTTTCTTTTTCAATAATTTTTTTATTGAGTTATAATCAGTTTACAATGTTGTGTCATTTTCCAGTGTAGAGCACAATTTTTCAGTTATACATTAACATACATATATTCATTGTTGCATTCTTTTTCACTGTGAGCTACCACAAGATTTTGTATATATTTCCCTGTGCTATACAGTATAATCTTGTTTATCTATTCTATATATACTTGTCAGTATCTACAAATTTCGAGTTCCAGTCTGTCTCCTCGTTTCTTTTTAATTTGGTATTTAGACATATTTTTTGGTAAACAAAATGATTACTTTTTTTTTTTACAATTTAAAAATGATTCTAGATTTTAAATTAGAAGGGCTTTCTCTAACCTAAGGATATGTTTTCTTCTATTGGCATAACAAGGTATAAAAATAAGATCAAAGCCAATATCTAAAATTTCAATGTCTCCAGGTTAGCATGTTTCATACCAGCACTGGTGGAAGGCTAAATTTCTGCCCTCATTTTCCCATGACACTAGCAGAAACTGTAGTGCAAGACCTTTTCAAATACTTTTATGGGTTTTTCTTTTTTGAAACTTATGTAGATATTTGCAGCATATCTTCTTGAGAAGGTTATCATCATTTGCTAATGCCAATTCTTCACTTGCCAATCTTTCTTAAATCAACTCTGTTTCAAATCAGCAGCCTACATTCCCACTATTCTTCTGAAATTGCTCTTTTCAAGGGCATCTATCACCTTCATGTTGCTTAAACCACTGGTCAATTCTTAGTCCTCATATTAGTTGATCTGAAAGCTACATTTGTCATTAATCATCCTTCTCCTTGAAACATACTTCATTGGTTTCCAGGACACACACTTGCCTGCTTCTTTCCGACTTCATTGGCTACTTCTTCTCTTCAGGCTGCTTTGTGGACTCCTCCTCATATTCCTAATCTCTTGACACTAGGGCTCCTCGGAGTCCAATCTTTTCTCTTCCCTAGCTACCCTCACTCCCTTGGTGGTTACTTCTGTTCTCAAAGCTTCTGCTTCTCATGTCTCTCACCTCCTGAACCTCCCAGATGATACCCAGATTTACATTTCCATTATGGGTCATTCCACTAACTCTAGGGTCATCTATTCAGATGCTTACTAAATGTCTCTTCAGTAAGTTCCTCAAATTTAACATATCTGAAACTAAGCTCCTATTCTTTCTCTTTTCTAAGTCTGTTCATAATTTTCTCCATCTCATTTAACAAACTTAACTTCTCATTTGCTCAGACCTCTCTCACACCCAACATTCAAGCCCCAAGGAAATACTTCTGAACTCAGCTTCAGAATATTTGCCTGACTACTCATCCCCATAGCCTTTGCCCTCATCAAAGCCACCATCGCCTGGGCCACTGAAAGACCCTACTCAGGGGGCTCTAGGCTTTTATCCTTGCCCTCCTACAGAGCAGCTATCCCTTTAAGATGTAAGACATCACATTCCTCTGATTAAAAATTCACAATGGCTTCCCACCTCAGAGTTAAAACCAATGTTATTACACAGGCCGCCAAGGCCATTCATAATCTTCTACCTCCACCCTTTCACTCTGACCTCATCTTCTAATACTGCACTTCTCCAGACTCACAGACCTCCCCACTGCTCCTTGTTTAATAAGCAAGATACTCCCTCACTGTATTAATTTTCTACTGCAGCTGTAAAATATTATCACAAAATTAGTGATTTAAAGCAACACAAATTTATTATCTTACAGTTTTGTAGGTCGCAAGTCTGACACAGGTCTCACTGGGCTAAAATTAATATGTTGGGATGTCTGTATTCTCTTCTGGGGGCTGTAGAGGCAAATCCATTTCCTTTCCTTTTCCAGCTTCTAAAGGTCACCCACATTCATTGGCTTTTGGTGCTTTTTCTCCAACTTCAAAACAAAAATGATAGCATCTCTCTGATCCATCTTCCATAGTCACATATCCCTGTGACCATAGCTGGGAAAGGTGCTTTGATTTTAAGAACCCAGTGTGGTTAGATTGGGCCCACTTGGATAATCTCTTCATCTCAAGGTTGGTAACCTTGTTAATATCTGCAAATTCCCTTTTGCTATGTAAGTTAAACACACTTAAGGTTCCAGGAATTAGGATGTGGATATCTTTGGGAGGAGGGCCATTATTTTGCTTAGCACTTTCATCTCTTTTAATATTTGCTCATAGATCACTTTTCCTATTTAGATCCACCACTACCACAGTATTCCCTCTCTTACATTCCTATTTTTTTGTTCTAATAACAGTAATCATATAATATACAGTGTGGTATATATTAATAATTGTTTTTTTCTGTCCCCCCTCATCAGAGTGTAAGCTGTGTGGTGTCGCCAAAGTTTATGTTTGTTTCATGCTCTACCTGCAACGCCTTGAGCAGTGCCTCAGGATAGCCTCAATAGATACTTGCTGAACGAATGGCTGAAAGGAGTGGGGATTAAAACCCAAGGATCCTACCTTGTTTCTAAGGTAGACTTTCCAAATCAAGGGATGAAATACATTTTGAGCCAGTATCCCCATGGATTGATTGTAGAATTTATAAATTTACTTTTACTGATGGACTTATAATAAGTAATGGAATTTACTGGACTTTCACATGTGTACAGTGACATAGTGGATCCTTAGCCCTTATAATAGGGCCTTATTCATAACACAGGATATGATCTAATTTGATCTCAGTTGATCTCACTTGATCTATAGTTTATTGATTTCATAAATATCAAGTTGAAGATGATTCCTTCTATTCCTAGTTTTCTGAGTTTTCTGAGAGTTTGTACCATGAATGGGTGTCACACTTGGTCAGATACTTTTTAAGCATCAGTTGATGTGATCAGATGAGTTCTCTTCTTTAGCCTGTTGATATGGTGGATTATACTGATTGATTTTTAAATATTGAGCCAGACTTGTATCCTTGAAATAAACTCCACATTTTCTTTATATGTTCCTGGATTTTATTTTCTAATATTTTGTTAAGAATTTTTGCTTGTATATTCATGAGGAATATTTGTCTGAAGTTATAATTTTTGTACTATCTTTGTCTTACTTCAGTTTCAGGGTAATAGTGGTTTCATGGAATGAGTTGAGAAGGGTGCCTCCTCCTCTGTTTTCTAGAAGAGATTATGGAGAAGTTCTAGCTGGGGAAAGAAGGCAGGAAAGGGAAATAAAAGACATAAATTAGAAAGGAAGAAATATGCTGTCCCTATTTGCAAGTAACATGATAGTCTATGTACAAAATTCAAGGAAATCTACAAAAAACTTCAAGAACTAAAAAGTGAGTTCAGGAATTTAGAATATAAAGTAAACATTCAAAAATCAATTATGTTTCTGAGTGTTAACAATGAAAACATAGAAACCAAAGTTATATAAAAATACCATTTAAATCCATTCAAAGTTAGTTGTAAATTTAATAAAACATGCAGGACTTGTATGCTGAAAACTACAAAACACTGATGAAATAAATCAAATGAAGAAACAAACCATGTCCATTGATTGAAAGACTCAACATAGTAGAGCATTGCAAAGATGTCAATTCTCCCCAAATTAACATACAGATCCTATAAATATCTCAGGGAGATTTTTTATAGATGTAGACAAAATTATATTGAAAAGCGAAGGAACTAGAATAGCTTAAACAATTTTCAAAAAGAAGAATAAAGTGGGAGAACTCACTCTACCTGAGTTCAAGAATGATGATGTACCACAGAAACCAAGACTGCGGTGGTACTGGTGAAAGGAGAGGCCCAGAGATCACTTGGATAGAATAAAGAACTTAGAAATAAACCCAGACAAATACAGTCAACTGATTTTTTTCTAAAGGTGCAAAAGCAATTTGATGAAAAATGAATAAATTTTTTAATAAACAGTGCTGGAGCAATTGGATGTCCACAAGCAAAAAAAAAAAAAAAAAGTTTCAACCTAAGCCTCACATGTTATACAAATATTAACTTAAACTGATTAATACGTTTAAATGTGCAATGTAAAACTATAAACATTTTGAAGATGACATAGGAGAAAATTTTCAGTACCTAAAGTGAAAATTTATTAAGGACAACACAAAAAGCATTATTCACACAAAAAATGATAAATTAAACTTTATCAAAATTATAGACTTTTGCTCTAGGAAACCTTATTAAGAAAATTGAAAAGACAAAAGAAGACTTACAGACTGAGAGAAAATATTTGTAAGTGATATATCTGACAGCAGACTCACATCTAAAATATATAACGAACTTTCAAAAATCAATATAAAAGTAGCAAATAATCTAATTAGATTATGAGCATAGAGAAGAAGAGAAATTTCACTGACAGGAGTACATTATGGCAAATTAGTACATGAAAAAAATGTTTAATGTCACTAGCCATTAGCAAAATACAAACTTAGATAACAATGATATATTAAGCCACACCTCTTAGAACAGCTGAAATAAGAAATAGTGACAATACCAAATCAGCATTTGGGAAGGACGTGGGGCAAGTGGATCTCTCATATATTGCTGGTTTGGCAGTTTCTTAAAAGAACTAAATATACATTTATTATAAAATCCAGCAATAGTATTTCTGGGCATTTATTGCACATTTATTGGAAATTTATGTCTACACAAAAACCTGTACACAGATATTTGTAGAAGCTTTATTTGTAATAGCCCCAAACTAGAAGCAACCAAACTGTCCCTTGGGAGGTGACAGTTAAACAAATTGTGGTACATCCATACCATGGAATATTACTCAGTAGTGATAAGGAATGCCTGCACAACTTGGATGGATTTCAAGGACATTACAATGAATGAAAAAAGCCAATCTCAAGAGATCACATGCAACATAATTCCCTTTATATAACATTCTTTTTTACAACATTTTTTATTGATTTATAATCATTTTACAATGTTGTGTCATATTTATATAACATTCTTGAAATGACAGAGTTATAGAAATAGGGAAACAGACTAGTGGCTGCCAAGGGTTAGGGATGGTGTTGAGCAGAGAATGTGAGCACGACTGTGAGGAAATAGCATAAGGGAGATATTTGTGCTGGTGGAATATATCTGTTTCTTGATTGCAGTCATGCTTATACAAATCTATACACTTAATAAAATGGAAAAAGCCCAGTAAAGGCTTGCTTTCAGCTAAGTCTAGGTCTGGGGTAATCGTGTAAATCGAATCACAGAGTTTGTCCCACCTGGAGGAAAGAAATATGAGCATGCCTTGAAGATATTGTGGGTTTGATTCCAGACTACAATAAAGTGAATATCACAATTAAAATGACACAGAACTATCCATGCATATAGTAGCAATGTCCAATTCCTGATTATAATATTATACTATAATTATGTAAGATGCAGCCAATGGGGAAACAGAGTGAAGAGTATATGGGTCCTCTTGATTACTACCTTTGCAGTTTCCTGTTTAATCTATATTTTAAAATAAAAGTAAAAAAAAAAAATACATGTTTTATTCCAGTGCATCATGGTTATCTAAAGAAAATACAGATGCCAAATATGCTTTTTAGAGATATAGTGCCACTTATTTTGAAAAACTATTTTTTATTGAGGAGAAATCACATAACATTAAAAAATAACTATTTTAAAGCATACAGCTCAGGGGCTTTTAAGTACACAAAGCTGTGCAATCATCATCACTATCTAGGTCCAAATCATTTCATCAGCCTGAAAGGAGACCCTGTACTCATTAAGCACTCACTACCGCTATCTACTCCCCTCTACCTGCAGCCCCTGGAAAGCCAGTCATCTACTTGCTGTCTCTACTACAGATTTACCTGCTCTGGATATTTCATATAAATGAAATCATACAATACAGGACCTTTGTCACATGCTTCTTTCACTTGGCATAATGTTTTCAAGGTTCATCCATGTTGTGGAATATATCAGTACTTCATTCCTTTTGTGACTGAATAATATTCTATTATAAGCTTGCACCATGGTTCGTCTATCCTTTCATCTGTTGATGGACAATTGGGTTGTTTCCACCTTTTGGCTATTGTGAATAGTCTTGCTATAGACATATGGTGGCAATTTAATACAAGAAAGTAGTCCATGCTTTCCTTGCAGAAGGTGTAGAATCCATGTAGGTTATATACTGTGGGTTACAACCAGTAACTCTAAGCTTTTGTCATTTATTTGGGAAAGATGACCTGTCACTGCAGTTTTCTTAGTCATTCATTCATCCCAGGTGAATCAAATATTGGAGCACTTAGAGATAGCACAGGCACTGACTGCTTATTTTGGGAGGAACAAGTAAGAACATTTTATGAGATCAGAGACAAAATGTCATCATAAAAGCAATTATAAATTATTAGATGAGAGTCAACATTGTTCTCATAAGTGATCAAGACATAAATATTTTATTCTTTAAAGGCTTCAAAAACATAAAATAGGAGACAAAGTTCTTCAGCAATAAAACAATGTGAACCATGGAGATGCTTAACCTCTTGGGTTCAGTTTATTTAATATGTGGTCATCTTTGTGTCCTTAAATGCTTTAGAAATTAAATATATAACACTTTAGTCACTAAAGTCATTGTTTTCTAATCCTAGAACTAAATAACTCTCCAGAAATGTTTTTAGGCATAGCCAAGTAAGTTTACTCTTTCTTTGTACAGAACCAGTCCAGCTCTTTTCACAGCCTTTCTTCCTGGTTAGCTCTTTCAATTTGAAGCCATTGCTTTCCCAGCCATGCTGCGTGTCAGAACCGCCTAGTACATTTCCTAAAATACCTTTGTCTATGGTGCCACCCAGATCAACTGAATCAGAGTCTTTAGGAACAAGCCCAAGCATCTTATTTAAGTAAAATTCTCAAGTGACCCTAAGATGCTACCAGGGTGAGGGAGTAATGATTCAAGCCAGTGGTTCTCAAATTTGGATGAGCATCAGAATTCCCTACAAGACTTGTTAAAAAGAAGCTGGGTCCCACACTTTGGATTCTGATTCAGTGGTTCTGGGTGGGACCTGACGTTTTACGAGACGAACAAGATCCCCAATGATGCTGATGCTGCTAGCCCAGGATCCAATTTTGAGGACAATGACTTAATGTCCTTTTCTGTCAGTGACGATGAGTACTGGCCAAAGTCCTCCATATAAATACCTTTAAAATTATTCTTTTTACCTATTTTGAAGAATTTCCTTTAGCATGTTAATTAAGATGATGGGCCTTACAGTCAGAAGGCCTGATTAAAAATGCCCCTTCTTCTATGTAACTTTGGTCAAATTTCTTATTTTTTTCTTTTTCTTTTTTCTTTTTGTTAATGGAGGTACTGGGGATTGAACCCAGTACCTTACAGTTCCTTATTTTTTAAAGCTCTGCTTTCTTCATCTGTGAAATGGGTATGATATGCTTGTTTTAAGTGTTAAATTTGATAATATATGTCGTGATTGACATACAGTAAATAGAATCTTTAACTTTTCTTGATAGCTTTCATTTCCAACTATCACAACTTTCCTTTATTCTAATTGGCTGTCAAGTTCTTTTCTTCTTTCTTATTGGTTAACAAATAAGGAGGTGTGTGTTAAAAATCAAGAAGATAATTAATTTGGGAGTTCAGCTGAGGCTCTCAAAGAACTGACTGAGGGTATTTACTGTTGTATGTAGTGGGTAAAAGCTTCATCTCTGGAGTCAGAAAACCCAGGGTTTGAGTTCTGTCTGAAACTTCTCTAAGTTTGTTTTCCTCTGTAAAGTGATGGTAATAAGAGTTCCTACACATTGAATTATTGTGATTGTAACAGAACAGATAATGCAATGCAGTGATTAGATAGTCCTGGGCATGTCTTAGGTACTCAATAAATGTTAACTATTATTAATCTGAGGGGTAATTGATTCCTAACTGCTCCTTTAAATATTAACTCTCGTTTTCCTCTTTGAGCTGATGTGTTTTTATAGTTCTTTGAGGTATGTCAGGAAGGAATGTAAATTCCCCACGGGGAATGCAACTCTGGAGAAGAAATTTGTTTACTGTTTCTGCAACACTCTTCTATACATATATATACATATATTAATACATATATATGGGGAGGTACTAGCTCCAACTCGGTTTTACAGTGAAAACTGCAGGAACTTCAAACCGGCACTAGGAAACAGACTGAGAAACCAGAGTAAAAGTTTCTCCTGCAACCCGTTCCCTTTGTGCTAGATGAACGAACGTCTCTCCACATGCTCAGTTCTGAGAGATAAGTGTGTGTGAAAGCCGTCCTTCACCTAGCATGTTGGGAACACAAAGTTTCTTTTCACTTGCAAACTCCACTCCATACATATATATGGGGAGGTACTAGCTCCAACTCGGTTTTACAGTGAAAACTGCAGGAACTTCAAACCGGCACTAGGAAACAGACTGAGAA
This sequence comes from Camelus bactrianus, assembly GCF_048773025.1. Lineage (NCBI taxonomy): Eukaryota > Metazoa > Chordata > Mammalia > Artiodactyla > Camelidae > Camelus > Camelus bactrianus. Next base: position 695,877 of record NC_133553.1, read on the forward strand.
ACCAGAGTAAAAGTTTCCCCTGCAACACGTTCCCTTTGTGCTAGATGAACGAACGTCTCTCCACATGCTCAGTTCTGAGAGATAAGTGTGTGTGAAAGCCGTCCTTCACCTAGCTTGTTGGGAACACAAAGTTTCTTTTCAGTTGCAAACTCCACTCCATACATATATATGGGGAGGTACTAGCTCCAACTCGGTTTTACAGTGAAAACTGCAGTAACTTCAAACCGGCACTAGGAAACAGTCTGAGAAACCAGAGTAAAAGTTTCCCCTGCAACCCGTTCCCTTTGTGCTAGATGAACGAACGTCTCTCCACATGCTCAGTTCTGAGAGATAAGTGTGTGTGAAAGCCGTCCTTCACCTAGCTTGTTGGGAACACAAAGTTTCTTTTCAGTTGCAAACTCCACTCCATACACATATAAGGGGAGGTACTAGCTCCAACTCGGTTTTACAGTGAAAACTGCAGGAACTTCAAACCGGCACTAGGAAACAGACTGAGAAACGAGAGTAAAAGTTTCTCCTGCAACCCGTTCCCTTTGTGCTAGATGAACGAACGTCTCTCCACATGCTCAGTTCTGAGAGATAAGTGTGTGTGAAAGCCGTCCTTCACCTAGCTTGTTGGGAACACAAAGTTTCTTTTCACTTGCAAACTCCACTCCATACATATATATGGGGAGGTACTAGCTCCAACTCGGTTTTACAGTGAAAACTGCAGGAACTTCAAACCGGCACTAGGAAACAGACTGAGAAACCAGAGTAAAAGTTTCTCCTGCAACCCGTTCCCTTTGTGCTAGATGAACGAACGTCTCTCCACATGCTCAGTTCTGAGAGATAAGTGTGTGTGAAAGCCGTCCTTCACCTAGCTTGTTGGGAACACAAAGTTTCTTTTCACTTGCAAACTCCACTCCATACATATATATGGGGAGGTACTAGCTCCACCTCGGTTTTACAGTGAAAACTGCAGGAACTTCAAACCGGCACTAGGAAACAGACTGAGAAACCAGAGTAATAGTTTCTCCTGCAACCCGATTCCTTTGTGCTAGATGAACGAACGTCTCTCCACATGCTCAGTTCTGAGAGATAAGTGTGTGTGAAAGCCGTCCTTCACCTAGCTTGTTGGGAACACAAAGTTTCTTTTCACTTGCAAATTCCACTCCTTACATATATATGGGGAGGTACTAGCTCCAACTCGGTTTTACAGTGAAAACTGCAGGAACTTCAAACCGGCACTAGGAAACAGACTGAGAAACCAGAGTAAAAGTTTCCCCTGCATCCCGTTCCCTTTTTGCTAGGTGAACGAACGTCTCTCCACATGCTCAGTTCTGAGAGATAAGTGTGTGTGAAAGCCGTCCTTCACCTAGCTTGTTGGGAACACAAAGTTTCTTTTCAGTTGCAAACTCCACTCCATACAAATATATGGGGAGGTACTAGCTCCAACTCTGTTTTACAGTGAAAACTGCAGGAACTTCAAACCGGCACTAGGAAACAGACTGAGAAACCAGAGTAAAAGTTTCTAATGCAACGCGTTCCCTTTGTGCTAGATGAACGAACGTCTCTCCACATTCTCAGTTCTGAGAGATAAGTGTGTGTGAAAGCAGTCCTTCACCTAGCTTGTTGGGAACACAAAGTTTCTTTTCAGTTGCAAACTCCACTCCAAACATATATATGGGGAGGTACTAGCTCCAACTCGGTTTTACAGTGTAAACTGCAGGAACTTCAAACAGGCACTAGGAAACAGACTGAGAAACCAGAGTTAAAGTTTCTCCTGCAACCCGTTCCCTTTGTGCTAGATGAACGAACGTCTCTTCACATGCTCAGTTCGGAGAGATAAGTGTGTGTGAAAGCCGTCCTTCACCTAGATTGTTGGGAACACAAAGTTTCTTTTCAATTGCAAACTCCACTCCATACATATATATGGGGAGGTACTAGCTCCAACTCGATTTTACAGTGAAAACTGCAGGAACTTCAAACCGGCACTAGGAAACAGTCTGAGAAACCAGAGTAAAAGTTTCCCCTGCAAACCGTTCCCTTTGTGCTAGATGAACGAAGGTCTCTCCACATGCTCAGTTCGGAGAGATAAGTGTGTGTGAAAGCATTCCTTCACCTAGCATGTTGGGAACACAAAGTTTCTTTTCAGTTGCAAACTCCACTCCATACATATATATGGGGAGGTACTAGCTCCAACTCGGTTTTACAGTGAAAACTGCAGGAACTTCAAACCAGCACTAGGAAACAGACTGAGAAACCAGAGTAAAAGTTTCTCCTGCAACCCGTTCCCTTTGTGCTAGATGAACGAACGTCTCTCCACATGCTCAGTTCTGAGAGAAAAGTGGGTGTGAAAGCCGCACTTCACCTAGCTTGTTGTGAACCCAAAGTTTCTTTTCACTTGCAAACTCCACTCCATACATATATATGGGGAGGTACTAGCTCCAAATCGGTTTTACAGTGAAAACTGCAGGAACTTCAAACCGGCACTTGGAAACAGACTGAGAAACCAGAGTAAAAGTTTCTCCTGCAACCCGTTCCCTTTGTTCTAGGTGAACGAACGTCTCTCCACATGCTCAGTTCTGAGAGATAAGTGTGTGTGAAAGCCGTCCTTCACCTATCTTGTTGGGAACACAAAGTTTCTTTTCACTTGCAAACTCCACTCCATACATATATATGGGGAGGTACTAGATCCAACTCGGTTTTACAGTGAAAACTGCAGGAACTTCAAACCGGCACTAGGAAACAGACTGAGAAACCAGAGTAAAAGTTTCTCCTGAAACCCGTTGCCTTTGTGCTAGATGAACGAACGTCTCTCCACGTGCTCAGTTCTGAGAGATAAGTGTGTGTGAAAGCCGTCCTTCACCTAGCTTGTTGGGAACACAAAGTTTCTTTCAACTTGCAAACTCCACTTCATAAATATATATGGGGAGGTACTAGCTCCAACTCGGTTTTACAGTGAAAACTGCAGGAACTTCAAACTGGCACTAGGAAACAGTCTGAGAAACCAGAGTAAAAGTTTCTCCTGCAACCCGTTCCCTTTGTGCTAGATGAACGAACGTCTCTCCACATGCTCAGTTCGGAGAGATAAGTGTGTGTGAAAGCCGTCCTTCAACTAGCTTGTTGGGAACACAAAGTTTCTTTTCAGTTGCAAACTCCACTACATACATATATATGGGGTGGTACTAGCTCCAACTCGGTTTTACAGTGAAAAATGCAGGAACTTCAAACCGGCACTAGGAAACAGACTGAGAAACCAGAGTAAAAGTTTCTCCTGCATCCCGTTCCCTTTGTGCTAGATGAACGAACGTCTCTCCACATGCTCAGTTCTGAGAGACAAGTGTGTGTGAAAGCCGTCCTTCACCTAGCTTGTTGGGAACACAAAGTTTCTTTTCAGTTGCAAACTCCACTCCATACATATATATGGGGAGGTACTAGCTCCAACTCGGTTTTACAGTGAAAACTGAAGGGACTTCAAACCGGCACTAGGAAACAGACTGAGAAACCAGAGTAAAAGTTTCCCCTGCATCCCGTTCCCTTTGTGCTAGGTGAACGAACGTCTCTCCACATGCTCAGTTCTGAGAGATAAGTGTGTGTGAAAGCCGTCCTTCACCTAGCTTGTTGGGAACACAAAGTTTCTTTTCAGTTGCAAACTCCACTCCATACATATATATGGGGAGGTACTAGCTCCAACTCGGTTTTACAGTGAAAACTGCAGGAACTTCAAACCGGCACTAGGAAACAGACTGAGAAACCAGAGTAAAAGTTTCTAATGCAACGCGTTCCCTTTGTGCTAGATGAACGAACGACTCTCCACATTCTCAGTTCTGAGAGATAAGTGTGTGTGAAAGCAGTCCTTCACCTAGCTTGTTGGGAACACAAAGTTTCTTTTCAGTTGCAAACTCCACTCCAAACATATATATGGGGAGGTACTAGCTCCAACTCGGTTTTACAGTGTAAACTGCAGGAACTTCAAACCGGCACTAGGAAACAGACTGAGAAACCAGTGTTAAAGTTTCTCCTGCAACCCGTTCCCTTTGTGCTAGATGAACGAACGTCTCTTCACATGCTCAGTTCGGAGAGATAAGTGTGTGTGAAAGCCGTCCTTCACCTAGATTGTTGGGAACACAAAGTATCTTTTCACTTGCAAACTCCACTCCATACATATATATGGGGAGGTACTAGCTCCAACTCGGTTTTACAGTGAAAACTGCAGGAAGTTCAAACCGGCACTAGGAAACAGTCTGAGAAACCAGAGTAAAAATTTCCCCTGCAACCCGTTCCCTTTGTGCTAGATGAACGAAGGTCTCTCCACATGCTCAGTTCGGAGAGATAAGTGTGTGTGAAAGCATTCCTTCACCTAGCATGTTGGGAACACAAAGTTTCTTTTCAGTTGCAAACTCCACTCCATACATATATATGGGGAAGTACTAGCTCCACCTCGGTTTTACAGTGAAAACTGCAGGAACTTCAAACCAGCACTAGGAAACAGACTGAGAAACCAGAGTAAAAGTTTCTCCTGCAACCCGTTCCCTTTGTGCTAGATGAACGAACGTCTCTCCACATGCTCAGTTCTGAGAGAAAAGTGGGTGTGAAAGCCGCCCTTCCCCTAGCTTGTTGTGAACCCAAAGTTTCTTTTCACTTGCAAACTCCACTCCATACATATATATGGGGAGGTACTAGCTCCAACTCGGTTTTACAGTGAAAACTGCAGGAACTTCAAACCGGCACTTGGAAACAGACTGAGAAACCAGAATAAAAGTTTCTCCTGCAACCCGTTCCCTTTTTTCTAGGTGAACGAACGTCTCTCCACATGCTCAGTTCTGAGAGATAAGTGTGTGTGAAAGCCGTCCTTCACCTATCTTGTTGGGAACACAAAGTTTCTTTTCACTTGCAAACTCCACTCCATACATATATATGGGTAGGTACTAGCTCCAACTCGGTTTTACAGTGAAAACTGCAGGAACTTCAAACCGGCACTAGGAAACAGACTGAGAATCCAGAGTAAAAGTTTCTCCTGCAACCCGTTGCATTTGTGCTAGATGAACGAACGTCTCTCCACGTGCTCAGTTCTGAGATATAAGTGTGTGTGAAAGCCGTCCTTCACCAAGCTTGTTGGGAACACAAAGTTTCTTTCAACTTGCAAACTCCACTCCATAAATATATATGGGGAGGTACTAGCTCCAACTCGGTTTTACAGTGAAAACTGCAGGAACTTCAAACTGGCACTAGGAAACCGTCTGAGAAACCAGAGTAAAAGTTTCTCCTGCAAACCGTTCCCTTTGTGCTAGATGAACGAACGTCTCTCCACATGCTCAGTTCTGAGAAATAAGTGTGTGTGAAAGCCGTCCTTCACCTAGCTTGTTGGGAACACAAAGTTTCTTTTCACTTGCAAACTCCACTCCATACATATATATGGGGAGGTACTAGCTCCAACTCGTTTTTACAGTGAAAACTGCAGGAACTTCAAACCGGCACTAGGAAACAGACTGAGAAACCAGAGTAAAAGTTTCTCCTGCAACCCGTTCCCTTTGTGCTAGATGAACGAACGTCTCTCCACATGCTCAGTTCTGAGAGATAAGTGTGTGTGAAAGCCGTCCTTCACCTAGCTTGTTGGGAACACAAAGTTTCTTTTCACTTGCAAACTCCACTCCATACATATATATGGGGAGGTACTAGCTCCACCTCGGTTTTACAGTGAAAACTGCAGGAACTTCAAACCGGCACTAGGAAACATACTGAGAAACGAGAGTAATAGTTTCTCCTGCAACCCGTTTCCTTTGTGCTAGATGAACGAACGTCTCTCCACATGCTCAGTTCTGAGAGATAAGTGTGTGTGAAAGCCGTCCTTCACCTAGCTTGTTGGGAACACAAAGTTTCTTTTCACTTGCAAACTCCACTCCATACATATATATGGGGAGGTACTAGCTCCAACTCGGTTTTACAGTGAAAACTGCAGGAACTTCAAACCGGCACTAGGAAACAGACTGAGAAACCAGAGTAAAAGTTTCCCCTGCAACCCGTTCCCTTTGTGCTAGATGAACGAACGTCTCTCCACATGCTCAGTTCTGAGAGATAAGTGTGTGTGAAAGCCGTCCTTCACCTAGCTTGTTGGGAACACAAAGTTTCTTTTCAGTTGCAAACTCCACTCCATACATATATATGGGGAGGTACTAGCTCCAACTCGGTTTTACAGTGAAAACTGCAGGAACTTAAAAGCGGCACTAGGAAACAGTCTGAGAAACCAGAGTAAAAGTTTCCCCTGCAGCCCGTTCCCTTTGTGCTAGATGAACGAACGTCTCTCCACATGCTCAGTTCTGAGAGTTAAGTGTGTGTGAAATCCGTCCTTCACCTAGCTTGTTGGGAACACAAAGTTTCTTTTCAGTTGCAAACTCCACTCCATACATATATAAGGGGAGGTACTAGCTCCAACTCGGTTTTACAGTGAAAACTGCAGGAACTTCAAACCGGCACTAGGAAACAGACTGAGAAAGCAGAGTTAAAGTTTCTCCTGCAACCCGTTCCCTTTGTGCTAGATGAACGAACGTCTCTTCACATGCTCAGTTTGGAGAGATAAGTGTGTGTGAAAGCCGTCCTTCACCTAGATTGTTGGGAACACAAAGTTTCTTTTCACTTGCAAACTCCACTCCATACATATATATGGGGAGGTACTAGCTCCAACTCGGTTTTACAGTGAAAATTGCAGGAACTTCAAACCGGCACTAGGAAACAGTCTGAGAAACCAGAGTAAAAGTTTCCCCTGCAACCCGTTCGCTTTGTGCTAGATGAACGAAGGTCTCTCCACATGCTCATTTCGGAGAGATAAGTGTGTGTGAAAGCATTCCTTCACCTAGCATGTTGGGAACACAAAGTTTCTTTTCAGTTGCAAACTACACTCCATACATATATATGGGGAGGTACTAGATCCAACTCGGTTTTACAGTGAAAACTGCAGGAACTTCAAACCAGCACTAGGAAAATGTCTGAGAAACCAGAGTAAAATCTTCTCCTGCAACCCGTTCCCTTTGTGCTAGATGAACGAACGTCTCTCCACATGCTCATTTCTGAGAGAAAAGTGGGTGTGAAAGCCGCCCTTCACCTAGCTTGTTGTGAACCCAAAGTTTCTTTTCACTTGCAAACTCCACTCCATACATATATATGGGGAGGTACTAGCTCCAACTCGGTTTTACAGTGAAAACTGCAGGAACTTCAAACCGGCACTTGGAAACAGACTGAGAAACCAGAGTAAAAGTTTCTCCTGCAACCCGTTCCCTTTGTGCTAGGTGAACGAACGTCTCTCCACATGCTCAGTTCTGAGAGATAAGTGTGTGTGAAAGCCGTCCTTCACCTATCTTGTTGGGAACACAAAGTTTCTTTTCACTTGCAAACTCCACTCCATACATATATATGGGGAGGTTCTAGATCCAACTCGGTTTTACAGTGAAAACTGCAGGAACTTCAAACCGGCACTAGGAAACAGACTGAGAAACCAGAGTAAAAGTTTCTCCTGCAACCCGTTGCCTTTGTGCTAGATGAACGAACGTCTCTCCACGTGCTCAGTTCTGAGAGATAAGTGTGTGTGAAAGCCGTCCTTCACCTAGCTTGTTGGGAACACAAAGTTTCTTTTCAGTTGCAAACTCCACTCCAAACATATATATGGGGAGGTACTAGCTCCAACTCGGTTTTACAGTGTAAACTGCAGGAACTTCAAACCGGCACTAGGAAACAGACTGAGAAACCAGAGTTAAAGTTTCTCCTGCAACCCGTTCCCTTTGTGCTAGATGAACGAACGTCTCTTCACATGCTCAGTTCGGAGAGATAAGTGTGTGTGAAAGCCGTCCTTCACCTAGATTGTTGGGAACACAAAGTTTCTTTTCACTTGCAAACTCCACTCCATACATATATATGGGGAGGTACTAGCTCCAACTCGGTTTTACAGTGAAAACTGCAGGAACTTCAAACCGGCACTAGGAAACAGTCTGAGAAACCAGAGTAAAAGTTTCCCCTGCAAACCGTTCCCTTTGTGCTAGATGAACGAAGGTCTCTCCACATGCTCAGTTCGGAGAGATAAGTGTGTGTGAAAGCATTCCTTCACCTAGCATGTTGGGAACACAAAGTTTCTTTTCAGTTGCAAACTCCACTCCATACATATATATGGGGTGGTACTAGCTCCAACTCGGTTTTACAGTGAAAACTGCAGGAACTTCAAACCAGCACTAGGAAACAGACTGAGAAACCAGAGTAAAAGTTTCTCCTGCAACCCGTTCCCTTTGTGCTAGATGAACGAACGTCTCTCCACATGCTCAGTTCTGAGAGAAAAGTGGGTGTGAAAGCCGCCCTTCACCTAGCTTGTTGTGAACCCAAAGTTTCTTTTCACTTGCAAACTCCACTCCATACATATATATGGGGAGGTACTAGCTCCAAATCGGTTTTACAGTGAAAACTGCAGGAACTTCAAACCGGCACTTGGAAACAGACTGAGAAACCAGAGTAAAAGTTTCTCCTGCAACCCGTTCCCTTTGTTCTAGGTGAACGAACGTCTCTCCACATGCTCAGTTCTGAGAGATAAGTGTGTGTGAAAGCCGTCCTTCACCTAGCTTGTTGGGAACACAAAGTTTCTTTTCACTTGCAAACTCCACTCCATACATATATATGGGGAGGTACTAGATCCAACTCGGTTTTACAGTGAAAACTGCAGGAACTTCAAACCGGCACTAGGAAACAGACTGAGATACCAGAGTAAAAGTTTCTCCTGCAACCCGTTGCCTTTGTGCTAGATGAACGAACGTCTCTCCACGTGCTCAGTTCTGAGAGATAAGTGTGTGTGAAAGCCGTCCTTCACCTAGCTTGTTGGGAACACAAAGTTTCTTTCAACTTGCAAACTCCACTTCATAAATATATATGGGGAGGTACTAGCTCCAACTCGGTTTTACAGTGAAAACTGCAGGAAATTCAAACTGGCACTAGGAAACAGTCTGAGAAACCAGAGTAATAGTTTCTCCTGCAACCCGTTCCCTTTGTGCTAGATGAACGAACGTCTCTCCACGTGCTCAGTTCGGAGAGATAAGTGTGTGTGAAAGCCGTCCTTCAACTAGCTTGTTGGGAACACAAAGTTTCTTTTCAGTTGCAAACTCCACTCCATACATATATATGGGGTGGTACTAGCTCCAACTCGGTTTTACAGTGAAAAATGCAGGAACTTCAAACCGGCACTAGGAAACAGACTGAGAAACCAGAGTAAAAGTTTCTCCTGCATCCCGTTCCCTTTGTGCTAGATGAACGAACGTCTCTCCACATGCTAAGTTCTGAGAGACAAGTGTGTGTGAAAGCCGTCCTTCACCTAGCTTGTTGGGAACACAAAGTTTCTTTTCAGTTGCAAACTCCACTCCATACATATATATGGGGTGGTACTAGCTCCAACTCGGTTTTACAGTGAAAACTGCAGGAACTTCAAACCGGCACTTGGAAACAGACTGAGAAACCAGAGTAAAAGTTTCTCCTGCAACCCGTTCCCTTTGTTCTAGGTGAACGAACGTCTCTCCACATGCTCAGTTCTGAGAGATAAGTGTGTGTGAAAGCCGTCCTTCACCTATCTTGTTGGGAACACAAAGTTTCTTTTCACTTGCAAACTCCACTCCATACATATATATGGGGAGGTTCTAGATCCAACTCGGTTTTACAGTGAAAACTGCAGGAACTTCAAACCGGCACTAGGAAACAGACTGAGAAACCAGAGTAAAAGTTTCTCCTGCAACCCGTTGCCTTTGTGCTAGATGAACGAACGTCTCTCCACGTGCTCAGTTCTGAGAGATAAGTGTGTGTGAAAGCCGTCCTTCACCTAGCTTGTTGGGAACACAAAGTTTCTTTCAACTTGCAAACTCCACTTCATAAATATATATGGGGAGGTACTAGCTCCAACTCGGTTTTACAGTGAAAACTGCAGGAAATTCAAACTGGCACTAGGAAACAGTCTGAGAAACCAGAGTAAAAGTTTCTCCTGCAACCCGTTCCCTTTGTGCTAGATGAACGAACGTCTCTCCACATGCTCAGTTCGGAGAGATAAGTGTGTGTGAAAGCAGTCCTTCAACTAGCTTGTTGGGAACACAAAGTTTCTTTTCAGTTGCAAACTCCACTCCATACATATATATGGGGTGGTACTAGCTCCAACTCGGTTTTACAGTGAAAAATGCAGGAACTTCAAACCGGCACTAGGAAACAGACTGAGAAACCAGAGTAAAAGTTTCTCCTGCATCCCGTTCCCTTTGTGCTAGATGAACGAACGTCTCTCCACATGCTAAGTTCTGAGAGACAAGTGTGTGTGAAAGCCGTCCTTCACCTAGCTTGTTGGGAACACAAAGTTTCTTTTCAGTTGCAAACTCCACTCCATACATATATATGGGGAGGTACTAGCTCCAACTCGGTTTTACAGTGAAAACTGAAGGGACTTCAAACCGGCACTAGGAAACAGACTGAGAAACCAGAGTAAAAGTTTCCCCTGCATCCCGTTCCCTTTGTGCTAGGTGAACGAACGTCTCTCCACATGCTCAGTTCTGAGAGATAAGTGTGTGTGAAAGCCGTCCTTCACCTAGCTTGTTGGGAACACAAAGTTTCTTTTCAGTTGCAAACTCCACTCCATACATATATATGGGTAGGTACTAGCTCCAACTCGGTTTTACAGTGAAAACTGCAGGAACTTCAAACCGGCACTAGGAAACAGACTGAGAAACCAGAGTAAAAGTTTCTAATGCAACGCGTTCCCTTTGTGCTAGATGAACGAACGTCTCTCCACATTCTCAGTTCTGAGAGATAAGTGTGTGTGAAAGCAGTCCTTCACCTAGCTTGTTGGGAACACAAAGTTTCTTTTCAGTTGCAAACTCCACTCCAAACATATATATGGGGAGGTACTAGCTCCAACTCGGTTTTACAGTGTAAACTGCAGGAACTTCAAACCGGCACTAGGAAACAGACTGAGAAACCAGTGTTAAAGTTTCTCCTGCAACCCGTTCCCTTTGTGCTAGATGAACGAACGTCTCTTCACATGCTCAGTTCGGAGAGATAAGTGTGTGTGAAAGCCGTCCTTCACCTAGCTTGTTGGGAACACAAAGTTTCTTTTCACTTGCAAACTCCACTCCATACATATATATGGGGAGGTACTAGCTCCAACTCGGTTTTACAGTGAAAACTGCAGGAACTTCAAACCGGCACTAGGAAACAGTCTGAGAAACCAGAGTAAAAATTTCCCCTGCAACCCGTTCCCTTTGTGCTAGATGAACGAAGGTCTCTCCACATGCTCAGTTCGGAGAGATAAGTGTGTGTGAAAGCATTCCTTCACCTAGCATGTTGGGAACACAAAGTTTCTTTTCAGTTGCAAACTCCACTCCATACATATATATGGGGAGGTACTAGCTCCAACTCGGTTTTACAGTGAAAACTGCAGGAACTTCAATCCAGCACTAGGAAACAGACTGAGAAACCAGAGTAAAAGTTTCTCCTGCAACCCGTTCCCTTTGTGCTAGATGAACGAACGTCTCTCCACATGCTCAGTTCTGAGAGAAAAGTGGGTGTGAAAGCCGCCCTTCCCCTAGCTTGTTGTGAACCCAAAGTTTCTTTTCACTTGCAAACTCCACTCCATACATATATATGGGGAGGTACTAGCTCCAACTCGGTTTTACAGTGAAAACTGCAGGAACTTCAAACCGGCACTTGGAAACAGACTGAGAAACCAGAGTAAAAGTTTCTCCTGCAACCCGTTCCCTTTGTTCTAGGTGAACGAACGTCTCTCCACATGCTCAGTTCTGAGAGATAAGTGTGTGTGAAAGCCGTCCTTCACCTATCTTGTTGGGAACACAAAGTTTCTTTTCACTTGCAAACTCCACTCCATACATATATATGGGTAGGTACTAGCTCCAACTCGGTTTTACAGTGAAAACTGCAGGAACTTCAAACCGGCACTAAGAAACAGACTGAGAAACCAGAGTAAAAGTTTCTCCTGCAACCCGTTGCATTTGTGCTAGATGAACGAACGTCTCTCCACGTGCTCAGTTCTGAGATATAAGTGTGTGTGAAAGCCGTCCTTCACCAAGCTTGTTGGGATCACAAAGTTTCTTTCAACTTGCAAACTCCACTCCATAAATATATATGGGGAGGTACTAGCTCCAACTCGGTTTTACAGTGAAAACTGCAGGAACTTCAAACTGGCACTAGGAAACCGTCTGAGAAACCAGAGTAAAAGTTTCTCCTGCAACCCGTTCCCCTTGTGCTAGATGAACGAACGTCTCTCCACATGCTCATTTCGGAGAGATAAGTGTGTGTGAAAGCCGTCCTTCAACTAGCTTGTTGGGAACACAAAGTTTCTTTTCAATTGCAAACTCCACTACATACATATATATGGGGTGGTACTAGCTCCAACTCGGTTTTACAGTGAAAACTGCAGGAACTTCAAACCGGCACTAGGAAACAGACTGAGAAACCAGAGTAAAAGTTTCTCCTGCATCCCGTTCCCTTTGTGCTAGATGAACGAACGTCTCTCCACATGCTCAGTTCTGAGAGACAAGTGTGTGTGAAAGCCGTCCTTCATCTAGCTTGTTGGGAACACAAAGTTTCTTTTCAGTTGCAAACTCCAGTCCATACATATATATGGGGAGGTACTAGCTCCAACTCGGTTTTACAGTGAAAACTGAAGGGACTTCAAACCGGCACTAGGAAACAGACTGAGAAACCAGAGTAAAAGTTTCCCCTGCATCCCGTTCCCTTTGTGCTAGGTGAACGAACGTCTCTCCACATGCTCAGTTCTGAGAGATAAGTGTGTGTGAAAGCCGTCCTTCACCTAGCTTGTTGGGAACACAAAGTTTCTTTTCAGTTGCAAACTCCACTCCATAAATATATATGGGGAGGTACTAGCTCCAACTCGGTTTTACAGTGAAAACTGCAGGAACTTCAAACCGGCACTAGGAAACAGACTGAGAAACCAGAGTAAAAGTTTCTAATGCAACGCGTTCCCTTTGTGCTAGATGAACGAACGTCTCTCCACATGCTCAGTTCTGAGAGATAAGTGTGTGTGAAAGCCGCCCTTCACCTAGCTTGTTGGGAACCCAAAGTTTCTTTTCACTTGCAAACTCCACTCCATACATATATATGGGGAGGTACTAGCTCCAACTCGGTTTTACAGTGAAAACTGCAGGAACTTCAAACCGGCACTAGGAAACAGAATGAGAAACCAGAGTAAAAGTTTCCCCTGCATCCCGTTCCCTTTGTGCTAGGTGAACGAACGTCTCTCCACATGCTCAGTTCTGAGAGATAAGTGTGTGTGAAAGCCGTCCTTCACCTAGCTTGTTGGGAACACAAAGTTTCTTTTCAGTTGCAAACTCCACTCCATACATATATATGGGTAGGTACTAGCTCCAACTCGGTTTTACAGTGAAAACTGCAGGAACTTCAAACCGGCACTAGGAAACAGACTGAGAAACCAGAGTAAAAGTTTCTAATGCAACGCGTTCCCTTTGTGCTAGATGAACGAACGTCTCTCCACATTCTCAGTTCTGAGAGATAAGTGTGTGTGAAAGCAGTCCTTCACCTAGCTTGTTGGGAACACAAAGTTTCTTTTCAGTTGCAAACTCCACTCCAAACATATATATGGGGAGGTACTAGCTCCAACTCGGTTTTACAGTGTAAACTGCAGGAACTTCAAACCGGCACTAGGAAACAGACTGAGAAACCAGTGTTAAAGTTTCTCCTGCAACCCGTTCCCTTTGTGCTAGATGAACGAACGTCTCTTCACATGCTCAGTTCGGAGAGATAATTGTGTGTGAAAGCCGTCCTTCACCTAGCTTGTTGGGAACACAAAGTTTCTTTTCACTTGCAAACTCCACTCCATACATATATATGGGGAGGTACTAGCTCCAACTCGGTTTTACAGTGAAAACTGCAGGAACTTCAAACCGGCACTAGGAAACAGTCTGAGAAACCAGAGTAAAAATTTCCCCTGCAACCCGTTCCCTTTGTGCTAGATGAACGAAGGTCTCTCCACATGCTCAGTTCGGAGATATAAGTGTGTGTGAAAGCATTCCTTCACCTAGCATGTTGGGAACACAAAGTTTCTTTTCAGTTGCAAACTCCACTCCATACATATATATGGGGAGGTACTAGCTCCAACTCGGTTTTACAGTGAAAACTGCAGGAACTTCAAACCAGCACTAGGAAACAGACTGAGAAACCAGAGTAAAAGTTTCTCCTGCAACCCGTTCCCTTTGTGCTAGATGAACGAACGTCTCTCCACATGCTCAGTTCTGAGAGAAAAGTGGGTGTGAAAGCCGCCCTTCCCCTAGCTTGTTGTGAACCCAAAGTTTCTTTTCACTTGCAAACTCCACTCCATACATATATATGGGGAGGTACTAGCTCCAACTCGGTTTTACAGTGAAAACTGCAGGAACTTCAAACCGGCACTTGGAAACAGACTGAGAAACCAGAGTAAAAGTTTCTCCTGCAACCCGTTCCCTTTGTTCTAGGTGAACGAACGTCTCTCCACATGCTCAGTTCTGAGAGATAAGTGTGTGTGAAAGCCGTCCTTCACCTATCTTGTTGGGAACACAAAGTTTCTTTTCACTTGCAAACTCCACTCCATACATATATATGGGTAGGTACTAGCTCCAACTCGGTTTTACAGTGAAAACTGCAGGAACTTCAAACCGGCACTAAGAAACAGACTGAGAAACCAGAGTAAAAGTTTCTCCTGCAACCCGTTGCATTTGTGCTAGATGAACGAACGTCTCTCCACGTGCTCAGTTCTGAGATATAAGTGTGTGTGAAAGCCGTCCTTCACCAAGCTTGTTGGGAACACAAAGTTTCTTTCAACTTGCAAACTCCACTCCATAAATATATATGGGGAGGTACTAGCTCCAACTCGGTTTTACAGTGAAAACTGCAGGAACTTCAAACTGGCACTAGGAAACCGTCTGAGAAACCAGAGTAAAAGTTTCTCCTGCAACCCGTTCCCCTTGTGCTAGATGAACGAACGTCTCTCCACATGCTCATTTCGGAGAGATAAGTGTGTGTGAAAGCCGTCCTTCAACTAGCTTGTTGGGAACACAAAGTTTCTTTTCAATTGCAAACTCCACTACATACATATATATGGGGTGGTACTAGCTCCAACTCGGTTTTACAGTGAAAACTGCAGGAAATTCAAACCGGCACTAGGAAACAGACTGAGAAACCAGAGTAAAAGTTTCTCCTGCATCCCGTTCCCTTTGTGCTAGATGAACGAACGTCTCTCCACATGCTCAGTTCTGAGAGACAAGTGTGTGTGAAAGCCGTCCTTCATCTAGCTTGTTGGGAACACAAAGTTTCTTTTCAGTTGCAAACTCCAGTCCATACATATATATGGGGAGGTACTAGCTCCAACTCGGTTTTACAGTGAAAACTGAAGGGACTTCAAACCGGCACTAGGAAACAGACTGAGAAACCAGAGTAAAAGTTTCCCCTGCATCCCGTTCCCTTTGTGCTAGGTGAACGAACGTCTCTCCACATGCTCAGTTCTGAGAGATAAGTGTGTGTGAAAGCCGTCCTTCACCTAGCTTGTTGGGAACACAAAGTTTCTTTTCAGTTGCAAACTCCACTCCATACATATATATGGGGAGGTACTAGCTCCAACTCGGTTTTACAGTGAAACCTGCAGGAACTTCAAACCGGCACTAGGAAACAGACTGAGAAACCAGAGTAAAAGTTTCTAATGCAACGCGTTCCCTTTGTGCTAGATGAACGAACGTCTCTCCACATGCTCAGTTCTGAGAGATAAGTGTGTGTGAAAGCCGCCCTTCACCTAGCTTGTTGGGAACCCAAAGTTTCTTTTCACTTGCAAACTCCACTCCATACATATATATGGGGAGGTACTAGCTCCAACTCGGTTTTACAGTGAAAACTGCAGGAACTTCAAACCGGCACTAGGAAACAGAATGAGAAACCAGAGTAAAAGTTTCTCCTGCAACCCGTTCCTTTGTGCTAGATGAACGAACGTCTCTCCACATGCTCAGTTCGGAGAGATTAGTGTGTGTGAAAGCCGTCCTTCACCTAGCTTGTTGGGAACACAAATTTTCTTTTCAGTTGCAATCTCCACTCCATACATATATAAGGGGAGGTAGTAGCTCCAACTCAGTTTTACAGTGTAAACTGCAGGAACTTCAAACCGGCAATAGGAAACAGACTGAGAAACCAGAGTAAAAGTTTCTCCTGCATCCCGTTCCCTTTGTGCTAGATGAACGAACGTCTCTCCACATGCTCAGTTCTGAGAGACAAGTGTGTGTGAAAGCCGTCCTTCATCTAGCTTGTTGGGAACACAAAGTTTCTTTTCAGTTGCAAACTCCACTCCATACATATATATGGGGAGGTACTAGCTCCAACTCGGTTTTACAGTGAAAACTGAAGGGACTTCAAACCGGCACTAGGAAACAGACTGAGAAACCAGAGTAAAAGTTTCCCCTGCATCCCGTTCCCTTTGTGCTAGGTGAACGAACGTCTCTCCACATGCTCAGTTCTGAGAGATAAGTGTGTGTGAAAGCCGTCCTTCACCTAGCTTGTTGGGAACACAAAGTTTCTTTTCAGTTGCAAACTCCACTCCATACATATATATGGGGAGGTACTAGCTCCAACTCGGTTTTACAGTGAAAACTGCAGGAACTTCAAACCGGCACTAGGAAACAGACTGAGAAACCAGAGTAAAAGTTTCTAATGCAACGCGTTCCCTTTGTGCTAGATGAACGAACGTCTCTCCACATGCTCAGTTCTGAGAGATAAGTGTGTGTGAAAGCAGTCCTTCACCTAGCTTGTTGGGAACACAAAGTTTCTTTTCAGTTGCAAACTCCACTCCAAATATATATAAGGGGAGGTACTAGCTCCAACTCGATTTTACAGTGAAAACTGCCGGAACTTCAAACCGGCACTAGGAAACAGACTGAGAAACCAGAGTAAAAGTTACTCCTGCAAACCGTTCCATTTGTGCTAGATGAACGAACGTCTCTCCACATGCTCAGTTCTGAGAGATAAGTGTGTGTGAAAGCCGCCCTTCACCTAGCTTGTTGGGAACCCAAAGTTTCTTTTCACTTGCAAACTCCACTCCATACATATATATGGGGAGGTACTAGCTCCAACTCGGTTTTACAGTGAAAACTGCAGGAACTTCAAACCGGCACTAGGAAACAGACTGAGAAACCAGAGTAAAAGTTTCTCCTGCAACCCGTTGCCTTTTTGCTAGATGAACGAACGTCTCTCCACGTGCTCAGTTCTGAGAGATAAGTGTGTGTGAAAGCCGTCCTTCACCTAGCTTGTTGGGAACACAAAGTTTCTTTCAACTTGCAAACTCCACTCCATAAATATATATGGGGAGGTACTAGCTCCAACTCGGTTTTACAGTGAAAACTGCAGGAACTTCAAACTGGCACTAGGAAACAGTCTGAGAAACCAGAGAAAAGTTTCTCCTGCAACCCGTTCCCTTTGTGCTAGATGAACGAACGTCTCTCCACATGCTCAGTTCGGAGAGATAAGTGTGTGTGAAAGCCGTCCCTCAACTAGCTTGTTGGGAACACAAAGTTTCTTTTCAGTTGCAAACTCCACTACATATATATATATGGGTTGGTACTAGCTCCAACTCGGTTTTACAGTGAAAACTGCAGGAACTTCAAACCGGCACTAGGAAACAGACTGAGAAACCAGAGTAAAAGTTTCCCCTGCATCCCGTTCCCTTTGTGCTAGGTGAACGAACGTCTCTCCACATGCTCAGTTCTGAGAGATAAGTGTGTGTGAAAGCCGTCCTTCACCTAGCTTGTTGGGAACACAAAGTTTCTTTTCAATTGCAAACTCCACTCCATACATATATATGGGGAGGTACTAGCTCCAACTCGGTTTTACAGTGAAAACTGCAGGAACTTCAAACCGGCACTAGGAAACAGACTGAGAAACCAGAGTAAAAGTTTCTAATGCAACGCGTTCCCTTTGTGCTAGATGAACGAACGTCTCTCCACATGCTCAGTTCTGAGAGATAAGTGTGTGTGAAAGCAGTCCTTCACCTAGCTTGTTGGGAACACAAAGTTTCTTTTCAGTTGCAAACTCCACTCCAAACATATATAATGGGAGGTACTAGCTCCAACTCGGTTTTACAGTGAAAACTGCCGGAACTTCAAACCGGCACTAGGAAACAGACTGAGAAACCAGAGTAAAAGTTACTCCTGCAACCCGTTCCGTTTGTGCTAGATGAACGAACGTCTCTCCACATGCTCAGTTCTGAGAGATAAGTGTGTGTGAAAGCCGCCCTTCACCTAGCTTGTTGGGAACCCAAAGTTTCTTTTCACTTGCAAACTCCACTCCATACATATATATGGGGAGGTACTAGCTCCAACTCGGTTTTACAGTGAAAACTGCAGGAACTTCAAACCGGCACTAGGAAACAGAATGAGAAACCAGAGTAAAAGTTTCTCCTGCAACCCGTTCCTTTGTGCTAGATGAACGAACGTCTCTCCACATGCTCAGTTCGGAGAGATTAGTGTGTGTGAAAGCCGTCCTTCACCTAGCTTGTTGGGAACACAAATTTTCTTTTCAGTTGCAATCTCCACTCCATACATATATAAGGGGAGGTAGTAGCTCCAACTCGGTTTTACAGTGTAAACTGCAGGAACTTCAAACCGGCAATAGGAAACAGACTGAGAAACCAGAGTAAAAGTTTCTCCTGCATCCCGTTCCCTTTGTGCTAGATGAACGAACGTCTCTCCACATGCTCAGTTCTGAGAGACAAGTGTGTGTGAAAGCCGTCCTTCATCTAGCTTGTTGGGAACACAAAGTTTCTTTTCAGTTGCAAACTCCACTCCATACATATATATGGGGAGGTACTAGCTCCAACTCGGTTTTACAGTGAAAACTGAAGGGATTTCAAACCGGCACTAGGAAACAGACTGAGAAACCAGAGTAAAAGTTTCCCCTGCATCCCGTTCCCTTTGTGCTAGGTGAACGAACGTCTCTCCACATGCTCAGTTCTGAGAGATAAGTGTGTGTGAAAGCCGTCCTTCACCTAGCTTGTTGGGAACACAAAGTTTCTTTTCAGTTGCAAACTCCACTCCATACATATATATGGGGAGGTACTAGCTCCAACTCGGTTTTACAGTGAAAACTGCAGGAACTTCAAACCGGCACTAGGAAACAGACTGAGAAACCAGAGTAAAAGTTTCTAATGCAACGCGTTCCCTTTGTGCTAGATGAACGAACGTCTCTCCACATGCTCAGTTCTGAGAGATAAGTGTGTGTGAAAGCAGTCCTTCACCTAGCTTGTTGGGAACACAAAGTTTCTTTTCAGTTGCAAACTCCACTCCAAACATATATAAGGGGAGGTACTAGCTCCAACTCGATTTTACAGTGAAAACTGCCGGAACTTCAAACCGGCACTAGGAAACAGACTGAGAAACCAGAGTAAAAGTTACTCCTGCAAACCGTTCCATTTGTGCTAGATGAACGAACGTCTCTCCACATGCTCAGTTCTGAGAGATAAGTGTGTGTGAAAGCCGCCCTTCACCTAGCTTGTTGGGAACCCAAAGTTTCTTTTCACTTGCAAACTCCACTCCATACATATATATGGGGAGGTACTAGCTCCAACTCGGTTTTACAGTGAAAACTGCAGGAACTTCAAACCGGCACTAGGAAACAGACTGAGAAACCAGAGTAAAAGTTTCTCCTGCAACCCGTTGCCTTTTTGCTAGATGAACGAACGTCTCTCCACGTGCTCAGTTCTGAGAGATAAGTGTGTGTGAAAGCCGTCCTTCACCTAGCTTGTTGGGAACACAAAGTTTCTTTCAACTTGCAAACTCCACTCCATAAATATATATGGGGAGGTACTAGCTCCAACTCGGTTTTACAGTGAAAACTGCAGGAACTTCAAACTGGCACTAGGAAACAGTCTGAGAAACCAGAGAAAAGTTTCTCCTGCAACCCGTTCCCTTTGTGCTAGATGAACGAACGTCTCTCCACATGCTCAGTTCGGAGAGATAAGTGTGTGTGAAAGCCGTCCTTCAACTAGCTTGTTGGGAACACAAAGTTTCTTTTCAGTTGCAAACTCCACTACATATATATATATGGGTTGGTACTAGCTCCAACTCGGTTTTACAGTGAAAACTGCAGGAACTTCAAACCGGCACTAGGAAACAGACTGAGAAACCAGAGTAAAAGTTTCTCCTGCATCCCGTTCCCTTTGTGCTAGATGAACGAACGTCTCTCCACATGCTCAGTTCTGAGAGACAAGTGTGTGTGAAAGCCGTCCTTCATCTAGCTTGTTGGGAACACAAAGTTTTTTTTCAGTTGCAAACTCCACTCCATACATATATATGGGGAGGTACTAGCTCCAACTCGGTTTTACAGTGAAAACTGAAGGGACTTCAAACCGGCACTAGGAAACAGACTGAGAAACCAGAGTAAAAGTTTCCCCTGCATCCCGTTCCCTTTGTGCTAGGTGAACGAACGTCTCTCCAAATGCTCAGTTCTGAGAGATAAGTGTGTGTGAAAGCCGTCCTTCACCTAGCTTGTTGGGAACACAAAGTTTCTTTTCAATTGCAAACTCCACTCCATACATATATATGGGGAGGTACTAGCTCCAACTCGGTTTTACAGTGAAAACTGCAGGAACTTCAAACCGGCACTAGGAAACAGACTGAGAAACCAGAGTAAAAGTTTCTAATGCAACGCGTTCCCTTTGTGCTAGATGAACGAACGTCTCTCCACATGCTCAGTTCTGAGAGATAAGTGTGTGTGAAAGCAGTCCTTCACCTAGCTTGTTGGGAACACAAAGTTTCTTTTCAGTTGCAAACTCCACTCCAAACATATATAAGGGGAGGTACTAGCTCCAACTCGGTTTTACAGTGAAAACTGCCGGAACTTCAAACCGGCACTAGGAAACAGACTGAGAAACCAGAGTAAAAGTTACTCCTGCAAACCGTTCCATTTGTGCTAGATGAACGAAAGTCTCTCCACATGCTCATTTCTGATACATAAGTGTGTGTGAAAGCCGCCCTTCACCTAGCTTGTTGGGAACCCAAAGTTTCTTTTCACTTGCAAACTCCACTCCATACATATATATGGGGAGGTACTAGCTCCAACTCGGTTTTACAGTGAAAACTGCAGGAACTTCAAACCGGCACTAGGAAACAGAATGAGAAACCAGAGTAAAAGTTTCTCCTGCAACCCGTTCCTTTGTGCTAGATGAACGAACGTCTCTCCACATGCTCAGTTCGGAGAGATTAGTGTGTGTGAAAGACGTCCTTCATCTAGCTTGTTGGGAACACAAATTTTCTTTTCAGTTGCAATCTCCACTCCATACATATATAAGGGGAGGTAGTAGCTCCAACTCGGTTTTACAGTGTAAACTGCAGGAACTTCAAACCGGCAATAGGAAACAGACTGAGAAACCAGAGTAAAAGTTTCTCCTGCAACCCGTTCCCTTTGTGCTAGATGAACGAACATCTCTCCACATGCTCAGTTCTGAGAGATAATTGAGTGTGAAAGCCGTACTTCACCTAGCTTGTTGGGAACACAAAGTTTCTTTTCAGTTGCAAACTCCATTCCATACATATATATGGGGAGGATCTAGCTCCAACTCGGTTTTACAGTGAAAACTGCAGGAACTTCAAACCGGCACTAGGAAACAGACTGAGAAACCAGAGTAAAAGTTTCTCCTGCAACCCGTTCCCTTTTTGCTAGGTGAACGAACGTCTCTCCACATGCTCAGTTCTGAGAGATAAGTGTGTGTGAAAGCCGTCCTTCACCTAGCTTGTTGGGAACACAAAGTTTCTTTTCAGTTGCAAACTCCACTCCATACATATATATGGGGAGGTACTAGCTCCAACTCTGTTTTACAGTGAAAACTGCAGGAACTTCAAACCGGCACTAGGAAACAGACTGAGAAACCAGAGTAAAAGTTTCTCCTGCAAACCGTTCCCTTTGTGCTAGGTTAACGAACGTGTCTCCACATGTTCAGTTCGGAGAGATAAGTGTGTGTGAAAGCCGTCCTTCACCTAGCTTGTTGGGAACACAAAGTTTCTTTTCAGTTGCAAACTCCACTCCATACATATATATGGGGAGGTACTAGCTCCAACTCGGTTTTACAGTGAAAACTGCATGAACTTCTAACCGGCACTAGGAAACAGACTGAGAAACCACAGTAAAATTTCTCCTGCAACCCGTTCCCTTTGTGCTAGATGAACGAACGTCTCTCCACATGCTCGTTTCGGAGAGAAAAGTGTGTGTGAAAGCCGTCCTTCACCTAGCTTGTTGGGAACACAAAGTTTCTTTTCAGTTGCAAACTCCACTCCATACATATATATGGGGAGGTACTAGATCCAACTCGGTTTTACAGTGAAAACTGCAGGAAATTCAAACCGGCACTAGGAAACAGACTGAGAAACCAGAGTAAAAGTTTCTCCTGCAACCCGTTCCCTTTGTGCTAGGTGAACGAACGTGTCTCCACATGCTCAGTTCGGAGAGATAAGTGTGTGTGAAAGCCGTCCTTCACCTAGCTTGTTGGGAACACAAAGTTTCTTTTCACTTGCAAACTCCACTCCATACATATATATGGGGAGGTACTAGCTCCAACTCGGTTTTAAAGTGAAAACTGCAGGAACTTCAAACCGGCACTAGGAAACAGACTGAGAAACCAGAGTAAAAGTTTCTCCTGCAACCCGTTCCCTTTGTGCTAGATGAACGAAAGTCTCTCCACATGCTCAGTTCTGATACATAAGTGTGTGTGAAAGCCGTCCTACACCTAGCTTGTTGGGAACACAAAGTTTCTTTTCAGTTGCAAACTCCACTCCATACATATATATGGGGAGGTACTAGATCCAACTCGGTTTTACAGTGAAAACTGCAGGAACTTCAAACCGGCACTAGGAAACAGACTGAGAAACGAGAGAAAAAGTTTCTCCTGCAACCCGTTCCCTTTGTGCTAGATGAACGAACGTCTCTCCACATGCTCGGTTCTGAGAGATAAGTGTGTGTGAAAGCCGTCCTTCACCTAGCTTGTTGGGAACACAAAGTTTCTTTTCTCTTGCAAACTCCACTCCATACATATATATGGGGAGGTTCTAGCTCCAACTCGGTTTTACAGTGAAAACTGCAGGAACTTCAAACCGGCACTAGGAAACAGACTGAGAAACCAGTGTAAAAGTTTCTCCTGCAAACCGTTCCCTTTGTGCTAGATGAACGAACGTCTCTCCACATGCTCAGTTCTGAGAGATAAGTGTGTGTGAAAGCCGTCCTTCACCTAGCTTGTTGGGAACACAAAGTTTCTTTTCAGTTGCCAACTCCACTCCATACATATATATGGGGAGGTACTAGCTCCAACTCGGTTTTACAGTGAAAACTGCAGGAACTTCAAACCGGCACTAGGAAACAGACTGAGAAACCAGAGTAAAAGTTTCTCCTGCAACCCGTTCCCTTTGTGCTAGATGAACGAACGTCTCTCCACATGCTCAGTTCTGAGAGATAAGTGTGTGTGAAAGCCGTCCTTCAACTAGCTTGTTGGGAACACAAAGTTTCTTTTCAGTTGCAAACTCCACTCCATACATATATATGGGGTGGTACTAGCTCCACCACGGTTTTACAGTGAAAACTGCAGGAACTTCAAACCGGCACTAGGAAACAGACTGAGAAACCAGAGTAAAAGTTTCTCCTGCAACCCGTTCCCTTTGTGCTAGATGAACGAACGTCTCTCCAAATGCTCGTTTCTGAGAGATAAGTGTGTGTGAAAGCCGTCCTTCACATAGTTTGTTGGGAACACAAAGTTTCTTTTCAGTTGCAAACTCCACTCCATACATATATATGGGGAGGTACTAGCTCCAACTCGGTTTTACAGTGAAAACTGCAGGAACTTCAAACCGGCACTAGGAAACAGACTGAGAAACCAGAGTAAAAGTTTCTCCTGCAACCCGTTCCCTTTGTGCTAGATGAACGAACGTCTCTCCACATGCTCGGTTCTGAGAGATAAGTGTGTGTGAAAGCCGTCCTTCACCTAGCTTGTTGGGAACACAAAGTTTCTTTTCAGTTGCAAACTCCACTCCATACATATATATGGGGTGGTACTAGCTCAACCTCGGTTTTACAGTGAAAACTGCAGGAACTTCAAACCGGCACTAGGAAACAGACTGAGAAACCAGAGTAAAAGTTTCTCCTGCAACCCGTTCCCTTTGTGCTAGATGAACGAACGTCTCTCCACATGCTCGTTTCGGAGAGAAAATTGTGTGTGAAAGCCGTCCTTCACCTAGCTTGTTGGGAACACAAAGTTTCTTTTCAGTTGCAAAATCCACTCCATACATATATATGGGGAGGTACTAGATCCAACTCGGTTTTACAGTGAAAACTGCAGGAACTTCAAACCGGCACTAGGAAACAGACTGAGAAACCAGAGTAAAAGTTTCTCCTGCAACCCGTTCCCTTTGTGCTAGGTGAACGAATGTGTCTCCACATGCTCAGTTCGGAGAGATAAGTGTGTGTGAAAGCCGTCCTTCACCTAGCTTGTTGGGAACACAAAGTTTCTTTTCACTTGCAAACTCCACTCCATACATATATATGGGGAGGTACTAGCTCCAACTCGGTTTTAAAGTGAAAACTGCAGGAACTTCAAACCGGCACTAGGAAACAGACTGAGAAACCAGAGTAAAAGTTTCTCCTGCAACCCGTTCCCTTTGTGCTAGATGAACGAACGTCTCTCCACATGCTCGGTTCTGAGAGATAAGTGTGTGTGAAAGCCGTCCTTCACCTAGCTTGTTGGGAACACAAAGTTTCTTTTCACTTGCAAACTCCACTCCATACATATATATGGGGAGGTTCTAGCTCCAACTCGGTTTTACAGTGAAAACTGCAGGAACTTCAAACCGGCACTAGGAAACAGACTGAGAAACCAGTGTAAAAGTTTCTCCTGCAAACCGTTCCCTTTGTGCTAAATGAACGAACGTCTCTCCACATGCTCAGTTCTGAGAGATAAGTGTGTGTGAAAGCCGTCCTTCACCTAGCTTGTTGGGAACACAAAGTTTCTTTTCAGTTGCAAACTCCACTCCATACATATATATGGGGAGGTACTAGCTCCAACTCGGTTTTACAGTGAAAACTGCAGGAACTTCAAACCGGCACTAGGAAACAGACTGAGAAACCAGAGTAAAAGTTTGTCCTGCAACCCGTTCCCTTTGTGCTAGGTGAACGAACGTCTCTCCACATGCTCAGTTCTGAGAGATAAGTGTGTGTGAAAGCCGTCCTTCACCTAGCTTGTTGGGAACACAAAGTTTCTTTTCAGTTGCAAACTCCACTCCATACATATATATGGGGTGGTACTAGCTCCACCACGGTTTTACAGTGAAAACTGCAGGAACTTCAAACCGGCACTAGGAAACAGACTGAGAAACCAGAGTAAAAGTTTCTCCTGCAACCCGTTCCCTTTGTGCTAGATGAACGAACGTCTCTCCAAATGCTCGTTTCTGAGAGATAAGTGTGTGTGAAAGCCGTCCTTCACATAGTTTGTTGGGAACACAAAGTTTCTTTTCACTTGCAAACTCCACTCCCTACATATATATGGGGAGGTACAAGCTCCAACTCGATTTTGCAGTGAAAACTGCAGGAACTTCAAACCGGCACTAGGAAACAGACTGAGAAACCAGAGTAAAAGTTTCTCCTGCAACCCGTTCCCTTTGTGCTAGATGAACGAACGTCTCTCCACATGCTCAGTTCTGATACATAAGTGTGTGTGAAAGCCGTCCTTCACCTAGCTTGTTGGGAACACAAAGTTTCTTTTCAGTTGCAAACTCCACTCCATACATATATATGGGGAGGTACTAGATCCAAATCGGTTTTACAGTGAAAACTGCAGGAACTTCAAACCGGCACTAGGAAACAGACTGAGAAACCAGAGTAAAAGTTTCTCCTGCAACCCGTTCCCTTTGTGCTAGATGAACGAACGTCTCTCCACATGCTCAGTTCTGAGAGATAAGTGTGTTTGAAAGCCGTCCTTCACCTAGCTTGTTGGGAACACAAAGTTTCTTTTCAGTTGCAAACTCCACTCCATACATATATATGGGGTGGTACTAGCTCCACCTCGGTTTTACAGTGAAAACTGCAGGAACTTCAAACCGGCACTAGGAAACAGACTGAGAAACCAGAGTAAAAGTTTCTCCTGCAACCTGTTCCCTTTGTGCTAGATGAACGAACGTCTCTCCAAATGCTCGTTTCTGAGAGATAAGTGTGTGTGAAAGCCGTCCTTCACATAGTTTGTTGGGAACACAAAGTTTCTTTTCAATTGCAAACTCCACTCCCTACATATATATGGGGAGGTACTAGCTCCAACTCGGTTTTACAGTGAAAACTGCAGGAACTTCAAACCGGCACTAGGAAACAGACTGAGAAACCAGAGTAAAAGTTTCTCCTGCAACCCGTTCCCTTTGTGCTAGATGAACGAACGTCTCTCCACATGCTCAGTTCTGAGAGATAAGTGTGTGTGAAAGCCGTCCTTCACCTAGCTTGTTGGGAACACAAAGTTTCTTTTCAGTTGCAAACTCCACTCCATACATATATATGGTGAGGTACTAGCTCCAACTCGGTTTTACAGTGAAAACTGCAGGAACTTCAAACCGGCACTAGGAAACAGACTGAGAAACCAGAGTAAAAGTTTCTCCTGCAACCCGTTCCCTTTGTGCTAGGTGAACGAACGTGTCTCCACATGCTCAGTTCGGAGAGATAAGTGTGTGTGAAAGCCGTCCTTCACCCAGCTTGTTGGGAACACAAAGTTTCTTTTCACTTGCAAACTCCACTCCATACATATATGTGGGGAGGTACTAGCTCCAACTCGTTTTTAAAGTGAAAACTGCAGGAACTTCAAACCGGCACTAGGAAACAGACTGAGAAACCAGAGTAAAAGTTTCTCCTGCAACCCGTTCCCATTGTGCTAGATGAACGAACGTCTCTCCACATGCTCAGTTCTGATACATAAGTGTGTGTGAAAGCCGTCCTTCACCTAGCTTGTTGGGAACACAAAGTTTCTTTTCAGTTGCAAACTCCACTCCATACATATATATGGGAAGGTACTAGCTCCAACTCGGTTTTACAGTGAAAACTGCATGAACTTCTAACCGACACTAGGAAACAGACTGAGAAACCAGAGTAAAAGTTTCTCCTGCAACCCGTTCCCTTTGTGCTAGATGAACGAACGTCTCTCCACATGCTCAGTTCGGAGAGAAAAGTGTGTGTGAAAGCCGTCCTTCACCTAGCTTGTTGGGAACACAAAGTTTCTTTTCACTTACAAACTCCAATCCATACATATATATGGGGAGGTACTAGATCCAACTCGGTTTTACAGTGAAAACTGCAGGAACTTCAAACCGGCACTAGGAAACAGACTGAGAAACCAGTGTAAAAGTTTCTCCTGCAACCCGTTCCCTTTGTGCTAGATGAACGAACGTCTCTCCACATGCTCAGTTCTGAGAGATAAGTGTGTGTGAAAGCCGTCCTTCACCTAGCTTGTTGGGAACACAAAGTTTCTTTTCAGTTGCAAACTCCACTCCATACATATATATGGGGAGGTACTAGCTCCAACTCGGTTTTACAGTGAAAACTGCAGAAACTTCAAACCGGCACTAGGAAACAGACTGAGAAACCAGAGTAAAAGTTTCTCCTGCAACCCGTTCCCTTTGTGCTAGATGAAAGAACGTCTCTCCACATGCTCAGTTCTGAGAGATAAGTGTGTGTGAAAGCCGTCCTTCACCTAGCTTGTTGGGAACACAAAGTTTCTTTTCAGTTGCAAACTCCACTCCATACATATATATGGGGTGGTACTAGCTCCACCTCGGTTTTACAGTGAAAACTGCAGGAACTTCAAACCGGCACTAGGAAACAGACTGAGAAACCAGAGTAAAAGTTTCTCCTGCAACCCGTTCCCTTTGTGCTAAATGAACGAACGTCTCTCCAAATGCTCGGTTCTGAGAGATAAGTGTGTGTGAAAGCCGTCCTTCACATAGTTTGTTGGGAACACAAAGTTTCTTTTCACTTGCAAACTCCACTCCCTACATATATATGGGGAGGTACTAGCTCCAACTCGGTTTTACAGTGAAAACTGCAGGAACTTCAAACCGGCACTAGGAAACAGACTGAGAAACCAGAGTAAAAGTTTCTCCTGCAACCCGTTCCCTTTGTGCTAGATGAACGAACGTCTCTCCACATGCTCAGTTCTGAGAGATAAGTGTGTGTGAAAGCCGTCCTTCACCTAGCTTGTTGGGAACACAAAGTTTCTTTTCACTTGCAAACACCACTCCATACATATATGTGGGGAGGTACAAGCTCCAACTCGGTTTTACAGTGAAAACTGCAGGAACTTCAAACCGGCACTAGGAAACAGACTGAGAAACCAGAATAAAAGTTCCTCCTGCAAACCGTTCCATTTGTGCTAGATGAACGAACGTCTCTCCACATGCTCAGTTCTGAGAGATAAGTGTGTGTGAAAGCCGTCCTTCACCTAGCTTGTTGGGAACACAAAGTTTCTTTTCAGTTGCAAACCCCACTCCATACATATATTTGGGAGGTACTAGCTCCAACTCGGTTTTACAGTGAAAACTGCAGCAACTTCAAACCGGCACTACGAAACAGTCTGAGAAACCAGAGTAAAAGTTTCCCCTGCAACCCGTTCCCTTTGTGCTAGATGAACGAAGGTCTCTCCACATGCTCATTTCTGAGAGAAAAGTGTGTGTGAAAGCCGCCCTTCACCTAGCTTGTTGTGAACCCAAAGTTTCTTTTCACTTGCAAACTCCACTCCATACATATATATGGGGAGGTACTAGCTCCAACTCGGTTTTACAGTGAAAACTGCAGGAACTTCAAACCGGCACGGGGAAACAGACTGAGAATCCAGAGTAAAAGTTTCTCCTGCAACCCGTTCCCTTTGTGCTAGGTGAACGAACGTCTCTCCACATGCTCAGTTCTGAGAGATAAGTGTGTGTGAAAGCCGTCCTTCACCTATCTTGTTGGGAACACAAAGTTTCTTTTCACTTGCAAACTCCACTCCATACATATATATGGGGAGGTACTAGCTCCAACTCGGTTTTACAGTGAAAACTGCAGGAACTTCAAACCGGCACTAGGAAACAGACTGAGAAACCAGAGTAAAAGTTTCTCCTGCAACCCGTTCCCTTTGTGCTAGGTGAACGAACGTCTCTCCACATGCTCAGTTCTGAGAGATAAGTGTGTGTGAAAGCCGTCCTTCACCTAGCTTGTTGGGAACACAAAGTTTCTTTCAACTTGCAAACTCCACTCCATAAATATATATGGGGAGGTACTAGCTCCAACTCGGTTTTACAGTGAAAACTGCAGGAACTTCAAACTGGCACTAGGAAACAGTCTGAGAAACCAGAGTAAAAGTTTCTCCTGCAACCCGTTCCCTTTGTGCTAGATGAACGAACGTCTCTCCACATGCTCAGTTCGGAGAGATAAGTGTGTGTGAAAGCCGTCCTTCAACTAGCTTGTTGGGAACACAAAGTTTCTTTTCAGTTGAAAACTCCACTAAATACATATATATGGGGAGGTACTAGCTCCAACTCGGTTTTACAGTGAAAACTGCAGGAACTTCAAACCGTCACTAGGAAACAGACTGAGAAACCAGAGTAAAAGTTTCCCCTGCATCCCGTTCCATTTGTGCTAGGTGAACGAACGTCTCTCCACATGCTCAGTTCTGAGAGATAAGTGTGTGTGAAAGCAGTCCTTCACCTAGCTTGTTGGGAACACAAAGTTTCTTTTCAGTTGCAAACTCCACTCCATACACATATATGGGGAGGTACTAGCTCCAACTCGGTTTTACAGTGAAAACTGCCGGAACTTCAAACCGGCACTAGGAAACAGACTGAGAAACCAGAGTAAAAGTTTCTCCTGCAACCCGTTCCCTTTGTGCTAGATGAACGAACGTCTCTCCACATGCTCAGTTCTGATAGATAAGTGTGTGTGAAAGCCGTCCTTCACCTAGCTTGTTGGGAACACAAAGTTTCTTTTCAGTTGCAAACTCCACTCCATACATATATATGGGGAGGTACTAGCTCCAACTCGGTTTTACGGTGAAATCTGCATGAACTTCTATCCGGCACTAGGAAACAGACTGAGAAACCAGAGTAAAAGTTACACCTGCAACCCGTTCCCTTTGTGCTAGATGAACGAACGTCTCTCCACATGCTCAGTTCGGAGAGATAAGTGTGTGTGACAGCCGTCCTTCACCTAGATTGTTGGGAACACAAAGTTTCTTTTCACTTGAAAACTCCACTCCATACATATATATGGGGAGGTACTAGCTCCAACTCGGTTTTACAGTGAAAACTGCAGGAACTTCAAACCAGCACTAGGAAAAAGTCTGAGAAACCAGAGTAAAAGTTCCTCCTGCAACCCGTTCCCTATGTGCTAGATGAACGAACGTCTCTCCACATGCTCATTTCTGAGAGAAAAGTGTGTGTGAAAGCCGCCCTTCACCTAGCTTGTTGTGAACCCAAAGTTTCTTTTCACTTGCAAACTCCACTCCATACATATATATGGGGAGGTACTAGCTCCAACTCGGTTTTACAGTGAAAACTGCAGGAACTTCAAACCGGCACTGGGAAACAGACTGAGAATCCAGAGTAAAAGTTTCTCCTGCAACCCGTTCCCTTTGTGCTAGGTGAACGAACGTCTCTCCACATGCTCAGTTCTGAGAGGTAAGTGTGTGTGAAAGCCGTCCTTCACCTAGCTTGTTGGGAACACAAAGTTTCTTTTCAGTTGCAAACTCCACTCCATACATATATATGGGGAGGTACTAGCTCCAACTCGGTTTTACAGTGAAAATGCCGGAACTTCAATCCGGCACTAGGAAACAGACTGAGAAACCAGAGTAAAAGTTACCTCTGCAACCCGTTCCCTTTGTGCTAGATGAACGAACGTCTCTCCACATGCTCAGTACTGAGAGATAAGTGTGTGTGAAAGCCGCCCTTCACCTAGCTTGTTGGGAACCCAAAGTTTCTTTTCACTTGCAAACTCCACTCCATACATATATATGGTGTGGTACTAGCTCCAACTCGGTTTTACAGTGAAAACTGCAGGAACTTCAAACCGGCACTAGGAAACAGACTGAGAAAACAGAGTAAAAGTTTCTCCTGCAACCCGTTCCCTTTGTGCTAGATGAACGAACGTCTCTCCACATGCTCAGTTCTGAGAGATAAGTGTGTGTGAAAGCCGTTCTTCACCTAGCTTGTTGGGAACTCAAAGTTTCTTTTCAGTTGCCAACTCCACTCCATACATATATATGGGGAGGTACTAGCTCCAACTCGGTTTTACAGTGAAAATGCCGGAACTTCAATCCGGCACTAGGAAACAGACTGAGAAACCAGAGTAAAAGTTACCTCTGCAACCCGTTCCCTTTGTGCTAGATGAACGAACGTCTCTCCACATGCTCAGTACTGAGAGATAAGTGTGTGTGAAAGCCGCCCTTCACCTAGCTTGTTGGGAACCCAAAGTTTCTTTTCACTTGCAAACTCCACTCCATACATATATATGTTGTGGTACTAGCTCCAACTCGGTTTTACAGTGAAAACTGCAGGAACTTCAAACCGGCACTAGGAAACAGACTGAGAAAACAGAGTAAAAGTTTCTCCTGCAACCCGTTCCCTTTGTGCTAGATGAACGAACGTCTCTCCACATGCTCAGTTCTGAGAGATAAGTGTGTGTGAAAGCCGTTCTTCACCTAGCTTGTTGGGAACTCAAAGTTTCTTTTCAGTTGCAAACTCCACTCCATAAATATATATGGAGAGGTACTAGCTCCACCTCGGTTTTATAGTGAAAACTGCAGGAACTTCAAACCGGCACTAGGAAACAGACTGAGAAACCAGAGTAAAAGTTTCTCTTGCAACCCGTTCCCTTTGTGCTATGTGAACGAACGTCTCTCCACATGCTAAGTTCTGAGAGATAAGTGTGTGTGAAAGCCGTCCTTCACCTAGCTTGTTGGGAACACAAAGTTTCTTTTCAGTTGCAAACTCCATTCCATACATATATATGGGGAGGTACTAGCTCCAATTTGGTTTTACAGTGAAAACTGCAGGAACTTCAAACCGGCACTAGGAAACAGACTGAGAAACCAGAGTAAAAGTTTCTCCTGCAACCCGTTCCTTTGTGCTAGATGAACGAACGTCTCTCCACATGCTCAGTTCGGAGAGATAAGTGTGTGTGAAAGCCGTCCTTCACCTAGCTTGTTGGGAACACAAAGTTTCTTTTCACTTGCAAACTCCACTCCATACATATATAAGGGGAGGTACTAGCTCCAACTCGGTTTTACAGTGTAAACTGCAGGAACTTCAAACCGGCACTAGGAAACAGACTGAGAAACCAGAGTAAAAGTTTCTCCTGCAACCCGTTCCCTTTGTGCTAGATGAAGGAACATCTCTCCACATGCTCAGTTCCGAGAGATAAGTGTGTGAAAGCCGTACTTCACCTAGCTTGTTGGGAACACAAAGTTTCTTTTCAGTTGCAAACTCCATTCCATACATATATATGGGGAGGTACTAGCTCCAACTCGGTTTTACAGTGAAAACTGCAGGAACTTCAAACCGGCACTAGGAAACAGACTGAGAAACCAGAGTAAAAGTTTCTCCTGCAACGCGTTCCCTTTGTGCTAGATGAACGAACGTCTCTCCACATGCTCAGTTCTGAGAGATAAGTGTGTGTGAAAGCCGTCCTTCACCTAGCTTGTTGGGAACACAAAGTTTCTTTTCAGTTGCAAACTCCACTCTATACATATATATGGGCAGGTACTAGCTCCAACTCGGTTTTACAGTGAAAACTGCAGGAACTTCAAACCGGCACTAGGAAACAGACTGAGAAACCAGAGTAAAAGTTTCTCCTGCAACCCGTTCCCTTTGTGCTAGGTGAACGAACGTGTCTCCACATGCTCAGTTCGGAAAGATAAGTGTGTGTGAAAGCCGTCCTTCACCTAGCTTGTTGGGAACACAAAGTTTCTTTTCACTTGCAAACTCCACTCCATACATATATATGGGGAGGTACTAGCTCCAACTCGGTTCTAAAGTGAAAACTGCAGGAACTTCAAACCGGCACTAGGAAACAGACTGAGAAACCAGAGTAAAAGTTTCTCCTGCAACCCGTTCCCTTTGTGCTAGGTGAACGAACGTCTCTCCACATGCTCAGTTCTGAGAGATAAGTGTGTGTGAAAGCCGTCCTTCACCTAGCTTGTTGGGAACACAAAGTTTCTTTTCACTTGCAAACTCCACTCCATACATATATATGGGGAGGTACTAGCTCCAACTCGGTTTTACAGTGAAAACTGCAGGAACTTCAAACCGGCACTAGGAAACAGAATGAGAAACCAGAGTAAAAGTTTCTCCTGCAACCCGTTCCCTTTGTGCTAGATGAACGAATGTCTCTCCACATGCTCAGTTCTGAGAGATAAGTGTGTGTGAAAGCCGTCCTTCACCTAGCTTGTTGGGAACACAAAGTTTCTTTTCAGTTGCAAACTCCACTCCATACATATATATGGGGAGGTACTAGCTCCACCTCGGTTTTACAGTGAAAACTGCAGGAACTTCAAACCGGCACTAGGAAACAGACTGAGAAACCAGAGTAAAAGTTTCTCCTGCAACCCGTTCCCTTTGTGCTAGATGAACGAACGTCTCTCCACATGCTCAGTTCTGAGAGATAAGTGTGTGTGAAAGCCGTCCTTCACCTAGCTAGTTGGGAACACAAAGTTTCTTTTCAGTTGCAAACTCCACTCCATACATATATATGGGGAGGTACTAGCTCCAACTCGGTTTTACAGTGTAAACTGCAGGAACTTCAAACCGGCACTAGGAAACAGACTGAGAAACCAGAGTAAAAGATTCCCCTGCAACCCGTTCCCTTTGTGCTAGATGAACGAACGTCTCTCCACATGCTCAGTTCTGAGAGATAAGTGTGTGTGAAAGCCGTCCTTCACCTAGCTTGTTGGGAACACAAAGTTTCTTTTCAGTTGCAAACTCCACTCCATACATATATATGGGGAGGTACTAGCTCCAACTCGGTTTTACAGTGAAAACTGCAGGAACTTCAAACCGGCACTAGGAAACAGACTGAGAAACCAGAGTAAAAGTTACTCCTGCAACCCGTTCCCTTTGTGCTAGATGAACGAACGTCTCTCCACGTGCTCAGTTCTGAGAGATAAGTGTGTGTGAAAGCCGCCCTTCACCTAGCTTGTTGGGAACCCAAAGTTTCTTTTCACTTGCAAACTCCACTCCTTACATATATATGGGGAGGTACTAGCTCCAACTCGGTTTTACAGTGAAAACTGCAGGAACTTCAAACCGGCACTAGGAAACAGACTGAGAAACCAGAGTAAAAGTTTCCCCTGCAACGCGTTCCCTTTGTGCTAGATGAACGAACGTCTCTCCACATGCTCAGTTCTGAGAGATAAGTGTGTGTGAAAGCAGTCCTTCACCTAGCTTGTTGGGAACACAAAGTTTCTTTTCAGTTGCAAACTCCACTCCATACATATATATGGGGAGGTACTAGCTACAACTCGGTTTTACAGTGAAAACTGCCGGAACTTCAATCCGGCACTAGGAAACAGACTGAGAAACCAGAGTAAAAGTTATTCCTGCAACCCGTTCCCTTTGTGCTAGATGAACGAACGTCTCTCCACATGCTCAGTTCTGAGAGATAAGTGTGTGTGAAAGCCGCCCTTCACCTAGCTTGTTGGGAACCCAAAGTTTCTTTTCACTTGCAAACTCCACTCCATACATATATATGGGGAGGTACTAGCTCCACCTCTGTTTTACAGTGAAAACTGCAGGAACCTCAAACCGGCACTAGGAAACAGACTGAGAAACCAGAGTAAAAGTTTCTCCTGCAACCCGTTCCCTTTGTGCTAGGTGAACGAACGTCTCTCCACATGCTCAGTTCGGAGAGATAAGTGTGTGTGAAAGCCGTCCTTCACCTAGCTTGTTGGGAACACAAAGTTTCTTTTCAGTTGCAAACTCCACTCCATACATATATATGGGGAGGTACTAGCTCCAACTCGGTTTTACAGTGAAAACTGCAGGAACTTCAAACCGGCACTAGGAAACAGACTGAGAAACCAGAGTAAAAGTTTCTCCTGCAACCCGTTCCCTTTGTGCTAGGTGAACGAACGTGTCTCCACATGCTCAGTTCGGAAAGATAAGTGTGTGTGAAAGCCGTCCTTCACCTAGCTTGTTGGGAACACAAAGTTTCTTTTCACTTGCAAACTCCACTCCATACATATATATGGGGAGGTACTAGCTCCAACTCGGTTCTAAAGTGAAAACTGCAGGAACTTCAAACCGGCACTAGGAAACAGACTGAGAAACCAGAGTAAAAGTTTCTCCTGCAACCCGTTCCCTTTGTGCTAGGTGAACGAACGTCTCTCCACATGCTCAGTTCTGAGAGATAAGTGTGTGTGAAAGCCGTCCTTCACCTAGCTTGTTGGGAACACAAAGTTTCTTTTCACTTGCAAACTCCACTCCATACATATATATGGGGAGGTACTAGCTCCAACTCGGTTTTACAGTGAAAACTGCAGGAACTTCAAACCGGCACTAGGAAACAGAATGAGAAACCAGAGTAAAAGTTTCTCCTGCAACCCGTTCCCTTTGTGCTAGATGAACGAATGTCTCTCCACATGCTCAGTTCTGAGAGATAAATGTGTGTGAAAGCCGTCCTTCACCTAGCTTGTTGGGAACACAAAGTTTCTTTTCAGTTGCAAACTCCACTCCATACATATATATGGGGAGGTACTAGCTCCACCTCGGTTTTACAGTGAAAACTGCAGGAACTTCAAACCGGCACTAGGAAACAGACTGAGAAACCAGAGTAAAAGTTTCTCCTGCAACCCGTTCCCTTTGTGCTAGATGAACGAACGTCTCTCCACATGCTCAGTTCTGAGAGATAAGTGTGTGTGAAAGCCGTCCTTCACCTAGCTAGTTGGGAACACAAAGTTTCTTTTCAGTTGCAAACTCCACTCCATACATATATATGGGGAGGTACTAGCTCCAACTCGGTTTTACAGTGAAAACTGCAGGAACTTCAAACCGGCACTAGGAAACAGACTGAGAAACCAGAGTAAAAGATTCCCCTGCAACCCGTTCCCTTTGTGCTAGATGAACGAACGTCTCTCCACATGCTCAGTTCTGAGAGATAAGTGTGTGTGAAAGCCGTCCTTCACCTAGCTTGTTGGGAACACAAAGTTTCTTTTCAGTTGCAAACTCCACTCCATACATATATATGGGGAGGTACTAGCTCCAACTCGGTTTTACAGTGAAAACTGCAGGAACTTCAAACCGGCACTAGGAAACAGACTGAGAAACCAGAGTAAAAGTTACTCCTGCAACCCGTTCCCTTTGTGCTAGATGAACGAACGTCTCTCCACGTGCTCAGTTCTGAGAGATAAGTGTGTGTGAAAGCCGCCCTTCACCTAGCTTGTTGGGAACCCAAAGTTTCTTTTCACTTGCAAACTCCACTCCTTACATATATATGGGGAGGTACTAGCTCCAACTCGGTTTTACAGTGAAAACTGCAGGAACTTCAAACCGGCACTAGGAAACAGACTGAGAAACCAGAGTAAAAGTTTCCCCTGCAACGCGTTCCCTTTGTGCTAGATGAACGAACGTCTCTCCACATGCTCAGTTCTGAGAGATAAGTGTGTGTGAAAGCAGTCCTTCACCTAGCTTGTTGGGAACACAAAGTTTCTTTTCAGTTGCAAACTCCACTCCATACATATATATGGGGAGGTACTAGCTACAACTCGGTTTTACAGTGAAAACTGCCGGAACTTCAATCCGGCACTAGGAAACAGACTGAGAAACCAGAGTAAAAGTTATTCCTGCAACCCGTTCCCTTTGTGCTAGATGAACGAACGTCTCTCCACATGCTCAGTTCTGAGAGATAAGTGTGTGTGAAAGCCGCCCTTCACCTAGCTTGTTGGGAACCCAAAGTTTCTTTTCACTTGCAAACTCCACTCCATACATATATATGGGGAGGTACTAGCTCCACCTCTGTTTTACAGTGAAAACTGCAGGAACTTCAAACCGGCACTAGGAAACAGACTGAGAAACCAGAGTAAAAGTTTCTCCTGCAACCCGTTCCCTTTGTGCTAGGTGAACGAACGTCTCTCCACATGCTCAGTTCGGAGAGATAAGTGTGTGTGAAAGCCGTCCTTCACCTAGCTTGTTGGGAACACAAAGTTTCTTTTCAGTTGCAAACTCCACTCCATACATATATATGGGGAGGTACTAGCTCCAACTCGGTTTTACAGTGAAAACTGCAGGAACTTCAAACCGGCACTAGGAAACAGACTGAGAAACCAGAGTAAAAGTTTCTCCTGCAACCCGTTCCCTTTGTGCTAGGTGAACGAACGTGTCTCCACATGCTCAGTTCGGAGAGATAAGTTTGTGTGAAAGCCGTCCTTCACCTACCTTGTTGGGAACACAAAGTTTCTTTTCACTTGCAAACTCCACTCCATACATATATATGGGGAGGTACTAGCTCCAACTCGGTTTTACAGTGAAAACTGCAGGAACTTCAAACCGGCACTAGGAAACAGACTGAGAAACCAGAGTAAAAGTTTCCCCTGCAACCCGTTCCCTTTGTGCTAGATGAACGAACGTCTCTCCACATGCTCAGTTCTGAGAGATAAGTGTGTGTGAAAGCCGTCCTTCACCTAGCTTGTTGGGAACACAAAGTTTCTTTTCACTTGCAAACTCCACTCCATACATATATATGGGGAGGTACTAGCTCCAACTCGGTTTTACAGTGAAAACTGCAGGAACTTCAAACCGGCACTAGGAAACAGTCTGAAAAACCAGAGTAAAAGTTTCCCCTGCAACCCGTTCCCTTTGTGCTAGATGAACGAACGTCTCTCCACATGCTCAGTTCTGAGAGATAAGTGTGTGTGAAAGCCGTCCTTCACCTAGCTTGTTGGGAACACAAAGTTTCTTTTCAGTTGCAAACTCCACTCCATACATATATAAGGGGAGGTACTAGCTCCAACTCGGTTTTAAAGTGTAAACTGCAGGAACTTCAAACCGGCACTAGGAAACAGACTGAGAAACCAGAGTTAAAGTTTCCCCTGCAACCCGTTCCCTTTGTGCTAGATGAACGAACGTCTCTCCACATGCTCAGTTATGAGAGATAAGTGTGTGTGAAAGCCGTCCTTCACCTAGCTTGTTGGGAACACAAAGTTTCTTTTCACTTGCAAACTCCACTCCATACATATATATGGGGAGGTACTAGCTCCAACTCGGTTTTACAGTGAAAACTGCAGGAACTTCAAACCGGCACTAGGAAACAGACTGAGAAAGCAGAGTAAAAGTTTCTCCTGCAACCCGTTCCCTTTGTGCTAGATGAACGAACGTCTCTCCACATGCTCAGTTCTGAGAGATAAGTGTGTGTGAAAGCCGTCCTTCACCTAGCTTGTTGGGAACACAAAGTTTCTTTTCACTTGCAAACTCCACTCCATACATATATATGGGGAGGTACTAGCTCCACCTCGGTTTTACAGTGAAAACTGCAGGAACTTCAAACCGGCACTAGGAAACAGACTGAGAAACCAGAGTAAAAGTTTCTCCTGCAACCCGTTCCCTTTGTGCTAGATGAACGAACGTCCCTCCACATGCTCAGTTCTGAGAGATAAGTGTGTTTGAAAGCCGTCCTTCACCTAGCTTGTTGGAAACACAAAGTTTCTTTTCACTTGCAAACTCCACTCCATACATATATATGGGGTGGTACAAGCTCCAACTCGGTTTTACAGTGAAAACTGCAGGAACTTCAAACCGGCACTAGGAAACAGACTGAGAAACGAGAGTAAAAGTTTCTCCTGCAACCCGTTCCCTTTGTGCTAGATGAACGAACGTCTCTCCACATGCTCAGTTCTGAGAGATAAGTGTGTGTGAAAGCCGTACTTCACCTAGCTTGTTGGGAACACAAAGTTTCTTTTCACTTGCAAACTCCACTCCATACATATATATGGGGAGGTACTAGCTCCACCTCGGTTTTACAGTGAAAACTGCAGGAACTTCAATCCGGCACTAGGAGACATACTGAGAAACCAGAGTAAAAGTTTCTCCTGCAACCCGTTTCCTTTGTGCTAGATGAACGAACGTCTCTCCACATGCTCAGTTCTGAGAGATAAGTGTGTGTGAAAGCCGTCCTTCACCTAGCTTGTTGGGAACACAAAGTTTCTTTTCAGTTGCAAACTCCACTCCATACATATATATGGGGAGGTACTAGCTCCAACTCGGTTTTACAGTGAAAACTGCAGGAACTTCAAACCGGCACTAGGAAACAGACTGAGAAACCAGAGTAAAAGATTCCCCTGCAACCCGTTCCCTTTGTGCTAGATGAACGAACGTCTCTCCACATGCTCAGTTCTGAGAGATAAGTGTGTGTGAAAGCCGTCCTTCACCTAGCTTGTTGGGAACACAAAGTTTCTTTTCACTTGCAAACTCCAATCCATACATATATATGGGGAGGTACTAGCTCCACCTCGGTTTTACAGTGAAAACTGCAGGAACTTCAATCCGGCACTAGGAGACAGTCTGAGAAACCAGAGTAAAAGTTTCTCCTGCAACCCGTTTCCTTTGTGCTAGATGAACGAAAGTCTCTCCACATGCTCAGTTCTGAGAGATAAGTGTGTGTGAAAGCCGTCCTTCACCTAGCTTGTTGGGAACACAAAGTTTCTTTTCAGTTGCAAACTCCACTCCATACATATATATGGGGAGGTACTAGCTCCAACTCGGTTTTATAGTGAAAAATGCAGGAACGTCAGACCGGCACTAGGAAACAGACTGAGAAACCAGAGTAAAATTTTCCCCTGCATCCCGTTCCCTTTGTGCTAGGTGAACGAACGTCTCTCCACATGCTCAGTTCTGAGAGATAAGTGTGTGTGAAAGCCGTCCTTCAACTAGCTTGTTGGGAACACAAAGTTTCTTTTCAGTTGCAAACTCCACTCCATACATATATATGGGGAGGTACTAGCTCCAACTCGGTTTTACAGTGAAAACTGCAGGAACTTCAAACCGGCACTAGGAAACAGACTGAGAAACGAGAGTAAAAGTTTCCCCAGCAACGCGTTCCCTTTGTGCTAGATGAACGAACGTCTCTCCACATGCTCAGTTCTGAGAGATAAGTGTGTGTGAAAGCAGTCCTTCACCTAGCTTGTTGGGAACACAAAGTTTCTTTTCAGTTGCAAACTCCACTCCATACATATATATGGGGAGGTACTAGCTCCAACTCGGTTTTACAGTGAAAACTGCCGGAAATTCAAACCGGCACTAGGAAACAGACTGAGAAACCAGAGTAAAAGTTACTCCTGCAACCCGTTCCCTTTGTGCTAGATGAACAAACGTCTCTCCACATGCTCAGTTCTGAGAGATAAGTGTGTGTGAAAGCCGCCCTTCCCCTAGCTTGTTGGGAAACCAAAGTTTCTTTTCACTTGCAAACTCCACTCCATACATATATATGGGGAGGTACTAGCTCCAACTCGGTTTTACAGTGAAAACTGCAGGAACTTCAAACCGGCACTAGGAAACAGACTAAGAAACCAGAGTAAAAGTTTCCCCTGCAACGCGTTCCCTTTGTGCTAGATGAACGAACGTCTCTCCACATGCTCAGTTCTGAGAGATAAGTGTGTGTGAAAGCCGTCCTTCAACTAGCTTGTTGGGAACACAAAGTTTCTTTTCAGTTGCAAACTCCACTCCATACATATATATGGGGAGGTACTAGCTCCAACTCGGTTTTACAGTGAAAACTGCAGGAACTTCAATCCGGCACTAGGAAACAGTCTGAGAAACCAGAGTAAAAGTTTCCCCTGCAACCCGTTCCCTTTGTGCTAGATGAACGAACGTCTCTCCACATGCTCAGTTCTGAGAGATATGTGTGTGTGAAAGCCGTCCTTCAACTAGCTTGTTGGGAACACAAAGTTTCTTTTCAGTTGCAAACTCCACTCCATACATATATATGGGGAGGTACTAGCTCCAACTCGGTTTTACAGTGAAAACTGCCGGAACTTCAATCCGGCACTAGGAAACAGACTGAGAAACCAGAGTAAAAGTTACTCCTGCAACCCGTTCCCTTTGTGCTAGATGAACGAACGTCTCTCCACATGCTCAGTTCTGAGAGATAAGTGTGTGTGAAAGCCGCCCTTCACCTAGCTTGTTGGGAACACAAAGTTTCTTTTCACTTGCAAACTCCACTCCATACATATATATGGGGTGGTACAAGCTCCAACTCGGTTTTACAGTGAAAACTGCAGGAACTTCAAACCGGCACTAGGAAACAGACTGAGAAACCAGAGTAAAAGTTTCTCCTGCAACCCGTTCCCTTTGTGCTAGATGAACGAACGTCTCTCCACATGCTCAGTTCTGAGAGATAAGTGTGTGTGAAAGCCGTCCTTCACCTAGCTTGTTGGGAACACAAAGTTTCTTTTCACTTCCAAACTCCACTCCATACATATATATGGGGAGGTACTAGCTCCACCTCGGTTTTACAGTGAAAACTGCAGGAACTTCAATCCGGCACTAGGAGACATACTGAGAAACCAGAGTAAAAGTTTCTCCTGCAACCCGTTTCCTTTGTGCTAGATGAACGAACGTCTCTCCACATGCTCAGTTCTGAGAGATAAGTGTGTGTGAAAGCCGTCCTTCACCTAGCTTGTTGGGAACACAAAGTTTCTTTTCAGTTGCAAACTCCACTCCATACATATATATGGGGAGGTACTAGCTCCAACTCGGTTTTACAGTGAAAACTGCAGGAACTTCAAACCGGCACTAGGAAACAGACTGAGAAACCAGAGTAAAAGATTCCCCTGCAACCCGTTCCCTTTGTGCTAGATGAACGAACGTCTCTCCACATGCTCAGTTCTGAGAGATAAGTGTGTGTGAAAGCCGTCCTTCACCTAGCTTGTTGGGAACACAAAGTTTCTTTTCACTTGCAAACTCCAATCCATACATATATATGGGGAGGTACTAGCTCCACCTCGGTTTTACAGTGAAAACTGCAGGAACTTCAATCCGGCACTAGGAGACAGTCTGAAAAACCAGAGTAAAAGTTTCTCCTGCAACCCGTTTCCTTTGTGCTAGATGAACGAACGTCTCTCCACATGCTCAGTTCTGAGAGATAAGTGTGTGTGAAAGCCGTCCTTCACCTAGCTTGTTGGGAACACAAAGTTTCTTTTCAGTTGCAAACTCCACTCCATACATATATATGGGGAGGTACTAGCTCCAACTCGGTTTTACAGTGAAAACTGCAGGAACTTCAAACCGGCACTAGGAAACAGACTGAGAAACCAGAGTAAAAGTTTCCCCTGCAACCCGTTCCCTTTGTGCTAGATGAACGAACGTCTCTCCACATGCTCAGTTCTGAGAGATAAGTGTGTGTGAAAGCCGTCCTTCACCTAGCTTGTTGGGAACACAAAGTTTCTTTCAACTTGCAAACTCCACTCCATAAATATATATGGGGAGGTACTAGCTCCAACTCGGTTTTACAGTGAAAACTGCAGGAACTTCAAACTGGCACTAGGAAACATTCTGAGAAACCAGAGTAAATGTTTCTCCTGCAACCCGTTCCCTTTGTGCTAGATG
The DNA here is from genome assembly GCF_048773025.1 of Camelus bactrianus. Classification (NCBI taxonomy): domain Eukaryota; kingdom Metazoa; phylum Chordata; class Mammalia; order Artiodactyla; family Camelidae; genus Camelus; species Camelus bactrianus. The sequence continues at coordinate 738,491 of NC_133553.1, forward strand.
AACGAACGTCTCTCCACATGCTCAGTTCGGAGAGATAAGTGTGTGTGAAAGCCGTACTTCAACTAGCTTCTTGGGAACACAAAGTTTCTTTTCAGTTGCAAACTCCACTACATACATATATATGGGGAGGTACTAGCTCCAACTCGGTTTTACAGTGAAAACTGCAGGAACTTCAAACCGGCACTAGGAAACAGACTGAGAAACCAGAGTAAAAGTTTCTCCTGCATCCCGTTCCCTTTGTGCTAGATGAACGAACGTCTCTCCACATGCTCAGTTCTGAGAGACAAGTGTGTGTGAAAGCCGTACTTCACCTAGCTTGTTGGGAACACAAAGTTTCTTTTAAGTTGCAAACTCTACTCCATACATATATATGGGGAGGTACTAGCTCCAACTCGGTTTTATAGTGAAAAATGCAGGAACGTCAGACCGGCACTAGGAAACAGACTGAGAAACCAGAGTAAAATTTTCCCCTGCATCCCGTTCCCTTTGTGCTAGGTGAACGAACGTCTCTCCACATGCTCAGTTCTGAGAGATAAGTGTGTGTGAAAGCCGTCCTTCAACTAGCTTGTTGGGAACACAAAGTTTCTTTTCAGTTGCAAACTCCACTCCATACATATATATGGGGAGGTACTAGCTCCAACTCGGTTTTACAGTGAAAACTGCAGGAACTTCAAACCGGCACTAGGAAACAGACTGAGAAACGAGAGTAAAAGTTTCCCCAGCAACGCGTTCCCTTTGTGCTAGATGAACGAACGTCTCTCCACATGCTCACTTCTGAGAGATAAGTGTGTGTGAAAGCAGTCCTTCACCTAGCTTGTTGGGAACACAAAGTTTCTTTTCAGTTGCAAACTCCACTCCATACATATATATGGGGAGGTACTAGCTCCAACTCGGTTTTACAGTGAAAACTGCCGGAAATTCAAACCGGCACTAGGAAACAGACTGAGAAACCAGAGTAAAAGTTACTCCTGCAACCCGTTCCCTTTGTGCTAGATGAACAAACGTCTCTCCACATGCTCAGTTCTGAGAGATAAGTGTGTGTGAAAGCCGCCCTTCCCCTAGCTTGTTGGGAAACCAAAGTTTCTTTTCACTTGCAAACTCCACTCCATACATATATATGGGGAGGTACTAGCTCCAACTCGGTTTTACAGTGAAAACTGCAGGAACTTCAAACCGGCACTAGGAAACAGACTAAGAAACCAGAGTAAAAGTTTCCCCTGCAACGCGTTCCCTTTGTGCTAGATGAACGAACGTCTCTCCACATGCTCAGTTCTGAGAGATAAGTGTGTGTGAAAGCCGTCCTTCAACTAGCTTGTTGGGAACACAAAGTTTCTTTTCAGTTGCAAACTCCACTCCATACATATATATGGGGAGGTACTAGCTCCAACTCGGTTTTACAGTGAAAACTGCAGGAACTTCAATCCGGCACTAGGAAACAGTCTGAGAAACCAGAGTAAAAGTTTCCCCTGCAACCCGTTCCCTTTGTGCTAGATGAACGAACGTCTCTCCACATGCTCAGTTCTGAGAGATAAGTGTGTGTGAAAGCCGTCCTTCAACTAGCTTGTTGGGAACACAAAGTTTCTTTTCAGTTGCAAACTCCACTCCATACATATATATGGGGAGGTACTAGCTCCAACTCGGTTTTACAGTGAAAACTGCAGGAACTTCAAACCGGCACTAGGAAACAGTCTGAGAAACCAGAGTAAAAGTTTCCCCTGCAACCCGTTCCCTTTGTGCTAGATGAACGAACGTCTCTCTACATGCTCAGTTCTGAGAGATAAGTGTGTGTGAAAGCCGTCCTTCACTTAGCTTGTTGGGAACACAAAGTTTCTTTTCAGTTGCAAACTCCACTCCATACATATATAAGGGGAGGTACTAGCTCCAACTCGGTTTTACAGTGTAAACTGCAGGAACTTCAAACCGGCACTAGGAAACAGACTGAGAACCAGAGTTAAAGTTTCTCCTGCAACCCGTTCCCTTTGTGCTAGATGAACGAACGTCTCTCCACATGCTCAGTTATGAGAGATAAGTGTGTGTGAAAGCAGTCCTTCACCTAGCTTGTTGGGAACACAAAGTTTCTTTTCAGTTGCAAACTCCACTCCATACATATATATGGGGAGGTACTAGCTCCAACTCGGTTTTACAGTGAAAACTGCCGGAACTTCAATCCGGCACTAGGAAACAGACTGAGAAACCAGAGTAAAAGTTACTCCTGCAACCCGTTCCCTTTGTGCTAGATGAACGAACGTCTCTCCACATGCTCAGTTCTGAGAGATAAGTGTGTGTGAAAGCCGCCCTTCACCTAGCTTGTTGGGAACACAAAGTTTCTTTTCACTTGCAAACTCCACTCCATACATATATATGGGGAGGTACTAGCTCCAACTCGGTTTTACAGTGAAAACTGCAGGAACTTCAAACCGGCACTAGGAAACAGACTGAGAAACCAGAGTAAAAGTTTCCCATGCATCCCGTTCCCTTTGTGCTAGATGAACGAACGTCTCTCCCCATGCTCAGTTCTGAGAGATAAGTGTGTGTGAAAGCCGTCATTCACCTAGCTTGTCGGGAACACAAAGTTTCTTTTCAGTTGCAAACTCCACTCCATACATATATAAGGGGAGGTACTAGCTCCAACTCGGTTTTACAGTGAAAACTGCAGGAACTTGAAACCGGCACTAGGAAACACTCTGAGAAACCAGAGTAAAAGTTTTCCCTGCAACCCGTTCCCTTTGTGCTAGATGAACGAAGGTCTCTCCACATACTCAGTTCGGAGAGATAAGTGTGTGTGAAAGCATTCCTTCACCTAGCATGTTGGGAACACAAAGTTTCTTTTCAGTTGCAAACTCCACTCCATACTTATATAAGGGGAGGTACTAGATCCAACTCGGTTTTACAGTGAAAACTGCAGGAACTTCAAACCAGCACTAGGAAAAAGTCTGAGAAACCAGAGTAAAAGTTTCTCCTGCAACCCGCTCCCTTTGTGCTAGATGAACGAACGTCTCTCCACATGCTCAGTTCTGAGAGACAAGTGTGTGTGAAAGCCGCCCTTCACCTAGCTTGTTGTGAACCCAAAGTTTCTTTTCACTTGCAAACTCCACTCCATACATATATATGGGGAGGTACTAGCTCCAACTCGGTTTTACAGTGAAAACTGCAGGAACTTCAAACCGGCACTAGGAAACAGACTGAGAAACCAGAGTAAAAGTTTCTCCTGCAACCCGTTCCCTTTGTGCTAGATGAACGAACGTCTCTCCACATGCTCAGTTCTGAGTGATAAGTGTGTGTGAAAGCCGTCCTTCACCTATCTTGTTGGGAACACAAAGTTCCTTTTCACTTGCAAAATCCACTCCATACATATATATGGGGAGGTACTAGATCCAACTCGGTTTTACAGTGAAAACTGCAGGAACTTCAAACCGGCACTAGGAAACAGACTGAGAAACCAGAGTTAAAGTTTCCCCTGCATCCCGTTCCCTTTGTGCTAGGTGAACGAACGTCTCTCCACATGCTCAGTTCTGAGAGATAAGTGTGTGTGAAAGCCGTCCTTCACCTAGCTTGTTGGGAACACAAAGTTTCTTTTCAGTTGCAAACTCCACTCCATACATATATATGGGGAGGTACTAGCTCCAACTCTGTTTTACAGTGAAAACTGCCGGAACTTCAAACCGGCACTAGGAAACAGACTGAGAAACCAGAGTAAAAGTTACTCCTGCAACCCGTTCCCTTTGTGCTAGATGAACGAACGTCTCTCCACATGCTGAGTTCTGAGAGATAAGTGTGTGTGAAAGCCGCCCTTCACCTAGCATGTTGGGAAACCAAAGTTTCTTTTCACTTGCAAACTCCACTCCATACATATATATGGGAAGGTACTAGCTCCAACTCGGTTTTACAGTGAAAACTGCAGGAACTTCAAACCGGCACTAGGAAACAGACTGAGAAACCAGAGTAAAAGTTTCCCCTGCAACCCGTTCCCTTTGTGCTGGATGAACGAACGTCTCTCCACATGCTCAGTTCTGAGAGATAAGTGTGTGTGAAAGCCGTCCTTCACCTAGCTTGTTGGGAACACAAAGATTCTTTTCAGTTGCAAACTCCACTCCATACATATATAAGGGGAGGTACTAGCTCCAACTCGGTTTTACAGTGTAAACTGCAGGAACTTCCAACCGGCACTAGGAAACAGACTGAGAAACCAGAGTTAAAGTTTCTCCTGCAACCCGTTCCCTTTGTGCTAGATGAACGAACGTCTCTCCACATGCTCAGTTATGAGAGATAAGTGTGTGTGAAAGCAGTCCTTCACCTAGCTTGTTGGGAACACAAAGTTTCTTTTCAGTTGCAAACTCCACTCCATACATATATATGGGGAGGTACTAGCTCCAACTCGATTTTACAGTGAAAACTGCCGGAACTTCAATCCGGCACTAGGAAACAGACTGAGAAACCAGAGTAAAAGTTACTCCTGCAACCCGTTCCCTTTGTGCTAGATGAACGAACGTCTCTCCACATGCTCAGTTCTGAGAGATAAGTGTGTGTGAAAGCCGCCCTTCAACTAGCTTGTTGGGAACCCAAAGTTTCTTTTCACTTGCAAACTCCACTCCATACATATATATGGGGAGGTACTAGCTCCAACTCGGTTTTACAGTGAAAACTGCAGGAACTTCAAACCGGCACTAGGAAACAGACTGAGAACCCAGAGTAAAAGTTTCCCATGCAACCCGTTCCCTTTGTGCTAGATGAACGAACGTCTCTCCACATGCTCAGTTCTGAGAGATAAGTGTGTGTGAAAGCCGTCCTTCACCTAGCTTGTTGGGAACACAAAGTTTCTTTTCAGTTGCAAACTCCACTCCATATATATATAAGGGGAGGTCCTAGCTCCAACTCGGTTTTACAGTGTAAACTGCAGGAACTTCAAACCGGCACAAGGAAACAGACTGAAAAACCAGAGTTAAAGTTTCTCCTGCAACACGTTCCCTTTGTGCTAGATGAACGAACGTCTCTCCACATGCTCAGTTATGAGAGATAAGTGTGTGTGAAAGCAGTCCTTCACCTAGCTTGTTGGGAACACAAAGTTTCTTTTCAGTTGCAAACTCCACTCCATACATATATATGGGGAGGTACTAGCTCCAACTCGGTTTTACAGTGAAAACTGCCGGAACTTCAATCCGGCACTAGGAAACAGACTGAGAAACCAGAGTAAAAGTTACTCCTGCAACCCGTTCCCTTTGTGCTAGATGAACGAACGTCTCTCCACATGCTCAGTTCTGAGAGATAAGTGTGTGTGAAAGCCGCACTTCAACTAGCTTGTTGGGAACACAAAGTTTCTTTTCACTTGCAAACTCCACTCCATACATATATATGGGGAGGTACTAGCTCCAACTCGGTTTTACAGTGAAAACTGCAGGAACTTCAAACCGGCACTAGGAAACAGTCTGAGAAACCAGAGTGAAAGTTTCCCATGCAACCCGTTCCCTTTGTGCTAGATGAACGAACGTCTCTCCCCATGCTCAGTTCTGAGAGATAAGTGTGTGTGAAAGCCGTCATTCACCTAGCTTGTCGGGAACACAAAGTTTCTTTTCAGTTGTAAACTCCACTCCATACATATATAAGGGGAGGTACTAGCTCCAACTCGGTTTTACAGTGAAAACTGCAGGAACTTCAAACCGGCACTAGGAAACAGACTGAGAAACCAGAGTAAAAGTTTCTCCTGCAACCCGTTTCCTTTGTGCTAGATGAACGAACGTCTCTCCACATGCTCAGTTTTGAGAGATAAGTGTGTGTGAAAGCAGTCCTTCACCTAGCTTGTTGGGAACACAAAGTTTCTTTTCAGTTGCAAACTCCACTCCATACATATATATGGGGAGGTACTAGCTCCAACTCGGTTTTACAGTGAAAACTGCAGGAACTTCAAACCGGCACTAGGAAACAGACTGAGAAACCAGAGTAAAAGTTTCCCCTGCAACGCGTTCCCTTTATGCTAGATGAACGATCGTCTCTCCACATGCTCAGTTCTGAGAGATAAGTGTGTGTGAAAGCAGTCCTTCACCTAGCTTGTTGGGAACACAAAGTTTCTTTTCAGTTGCAAACTCCACTCCATACATATATATGGGGAGGTACTAGCTCCAAATCTGTTTTACAGTGAAAACTGCCGGAACTTCAAACCGGCACTATCAAACAGACTGAGAAACCAGAGTAAAAGTTACTCCTGCAACCCGTTCCCTTTGTGCTAGATGAACGAACGTCTCTCCACATGCTCAGTTCTGAGAGATAAGTGTGTGTGAAAGCCGCCCTTCCCCTAGCTTGTTGGGAAACCAAAGTTTCTTTTCACTTGCAAACTCCTCTCCATACATATATATGGGGAGGTACTAGCTCCAACTCGGTTTTACAGTGAAAACTGCAGGAACTTCAAACCGGCACTAGGAAACAGACTGAGAAACCAGAGTAAAAGTTTAACCTGCAACGCGTTCCCTTTGTGCTAGATGAACGAACGTCTCTCCACATGCTCACTTCTGAGAGATAAGTGTGTGTGAAAGCAGTCCTTCACCTAGCTTGTTGGGAACACAAAGTTTCTTTTCAGTTGCAAACTCCACTCCATAAATATATATGGGGAGGTACTAGCTCCAACTCGGTTTTACAGTGAAAACTGCCGGAACTTCAATCCGGCACTAGGAAACAGACTGAGAAACCATAGTAAAAGTTACTCCTGCAACCCGTTCCCTTTGTGCTAGATGAACGAACGTCTCTCCACATGCTCAGTTCTGAGAGATAAGTGTGTGTGAAAGCCGCCCTTCAAATAGCTTGTTGGGAACACAAAGTTTCTTTTCACTTGCAAACTCCACTCCATACATATATATGGGGAGGTACTAGCTCCAACTCGGTTTTACAGTGAAAACTGCAGGAACTTCAAATCGGCACTAGGAAACAGACTGAGAAACCAGAGTAAAAGTTTCCCCTGCAACCCGTTCCCTTTGTGCTAGATGAACGAACGTCTCTCCACATGCTCAGTTCTGAGAAATAAGTGTGTGTGAAAGCCGTCCTTCACCTAGCTTGTTGGGAACACAAAGTTTCTTTTCAGTTGCAAACTCCACTACATACATATATATGGGTTGGTACTAGCTCCAACTCGGTTTTACAGTGAAAACTGCAGGAACTTCAAACCGGCACTAGGAAACAGACTGAGAAACCAGAGTAAAAGTTTCTCCTGCAACCCGTTCCCTTTGTGCTAGATGAACGAACGTCTCTCCACATGCTCAGTTCTGAGAGACAAGTGTGTGTGTAAGCCGTCCTTCACCTAGCTTGTTGGGAACACAAAGTTTCTTTTCAGTTGCAAACTCCACTCCATACATATATATGGGGAGGTACTAGCTCCAACTCGGTTTTATAGTGAAAACTGCAGGAACTTCAAAACGGCACTAGGAAACAGACTGAGAAACCAGAGTAAAATTTTCCCCTGCATCCCGTTCCCTTTGTGCTAGGTGAACGAACGTCTCTCCACATGCTCAGTTCTGAGAGATAAGTGTGTGTGAAAGCCGTCCTTCACCTAGCTTGTTGGGAACACAAAGTTTCTTTTCAGTTGCAAACTCCACTCCATACATATATATGGGGAGGTACTAGCTCCAACTCGGTTTTACAGTGAAAACTGCAGGAACTTCAAACCGGCACTAGGAAACAGACTGAGAAACCAGAGTAAAAGTTTACCCTGCAACGCGTTCCCTTTGTGCTAGATGAACGAACGTCTCTCCACATGCTCAGTTCTGAGAAATAAGTGTGTGTGAAAGCAGTCCTTCACCTAGCTTGTTGGGAACACAAAGTTTCTTTTCAGTTGCAAACTCCACTCCATACATATATATGGGGAGGTACTAGCTCCAGCTCGGTTTTACAGAGATAACTGCCGGAACTTCAAACCGGCACTAGGAAACAGACTGAGAAACCAGAGTAAAAGTTACTCCTGCAACCCGTTCCCTTTGTGCTAGATGAACGAACGTCTCTCCACATGCTCAGTTCTGAGGGACAAGTGTGTGTGTAAGCCGTCCTTCACCTAGCTTGTTGGGAACACAAAGTTTCTTTTCAGTTGCAAACTCCACTCCATACATATATATGGGGAGGTACTAGCTCCAACTCGGTTTTATAGTGAAAACTGCAGGAACTTCAAAACGGCACTAGGAAACAGACTGAGAAACCAGAGTAAAATTTTCCCCTGCATCCCGTTCCCTTTGTGCTAGGTGAACGAACGTCTCTCCACATGCTCAGTTCTGAGAGATAAGTGTGTGTGAAAGCCGTCCTTCACCTAGCTTGTTGGGAATCCAAAGTTTCTTTTCACTTGCAAACTCCACTCCATACATATATATGGGGAGGTACTAGCTCCAACTCGGTTTTACAGTGAAAACTGCAGGAACTTCAAACCGGCACTAGGAAACAGACTGAGAAACCAGAGTCAAAGTTTCCCCTGCAACGCGTTCCCTTTGTGCTAGATGAACGAACGTCTCTCCACATGCTCAGTTCTGAGAGATTATTGTGTGTGAAAGCAGTCCTTCACCTAGCTTGTTGGGAACACAAAGTTTCTTTTCAGTTGCAAACTCCACTCCATATATATATATGGGGAGGTACTAGCTCCAACTCGGTTTTACAGTGAAAACTGCCGGAACTTCAATCCGGCACTAGGAAACAGACTGAGAAACCAGAGTAAAAGTTACTCCTGCAACCCGTTCCCTTTGTGCTAGATGAACGAACGTCTCTCCACATGCTCAGTTCTGAGAGATAAGTGTGTGTGAAAGCCGCCCTTCACCTAGCTTGTTGGGAACCCAAAGTTTCTTTTCACTTGCAAACTCCACTCCATACATATATATGGGGAGGTACTAGCTCCAACTCGGTTTTACAGTGAAAACTGCAGGAACTTCAAACCGGCACTAGGAAACAGACTGAGAAAACAGAGTAAAAGTTTCTCCTGCAACCCGTTCCCTTTGTGCTAGATGAACGAACGTCTCTCCACATGCTCAGTTCTGAGAGATAAGTGTGTGTGAAAGCCGTTCTTCACCAAGCTTTTTGGGAACTCAAAGTTTCTTTTCAGTTGCAAACTCCACTCCATACATATATATGGAGAGGTACTAGCTCCAACTCGGTTTTACAGTGAAAACTGCAGGAACTTCTAACCGGCACTAGGAAACAGACTGAGAAACCAGAGTAAAAGTTTCTCCTGCAACCCGTTCCCTTTGTGCTATGTGAACGAACGTCTCTCCACATGCTCAGTTCTGAGAGATAAGTGTGTGTGAAAGCCGTCCTTCACCTAGCTTGTTGGGAACACAAAGTTTCTTTTCAGTTGCAAACTCCATTCCATACATATATATGGGGAGGTACTAGCTCCAATTTGGTTTTACAGTGAAAACTGCAGGAACTTCAAACCGGCACTAGGAAACAGACTGAGAACCCAGAGTAAAAGTTTCTCCTGCAAACCTTTCACTTTGCGCTAGATGAACGAACGTGTCTCCACATGGTCAGATCTGAGAGATAAGTGTGTGTGAAAGCCGTCCTTCACCTAGCTTGTTGGGAACACAAAGTTTCTTTTCAGTTGCAAACTCCACTCCGTACATATATAAGGGGAGGTACTAGCTCCAACTCGGTTTTACAGTGTAAACTGCAGGAACTTCAAACAGGCACTAGGAAACAGACTGAGAAACCAGAGTAAAAGTTTCTCCTGCAACCCGTTCCCTTTGTGCTAGATGAACGAACATCTCTCCACATGCTCAGTTCTGAGAGATAAGTGAGTGTGAAAGCCGTACTTCACCTAGCTTGTTGGGAACACAAAGATTCTTTTCAGTTGCAAACTCCACTCCATACATATATATGGGGAGGTACTAGCTCCAACTCGGTTTTACAGTGAAAACTGCAGGAACTTCAAACCGGCACTAGGAAACAGACTGAGAAACCAGAGTAAAAGTTTCTCCTGCAACCCGTTCCGTTTGTGCTAGATGAACGAACGTCTCTCCACATGCTCAGTTCTGAGAGATAAGTGTGTGGGAAAGCCGTCCTTCACCTAGCATGTTGGGAACACAAAGTTTCTTTTCAGTTGCAAACTCCACTCCATACATATATATGGGGAGGTACTAGCTCCAACTCGGTTTTACAGTGAAAACTGCAGGAACTTCAAACCGGCACTAGGAAACAGACTGAGAAAACAGAGTAAAAGTTTCTCCTGCAACCCGTTCCCTTTGTGCTAGATGAACGAACGTCTCTCCACATGCTCAGTTCTGAGAGATAAGTGTGTGTGAAAGCCGTTCTTCACCAAGCTTTTTGGGAACTCAAAGTTTCTTTTCAGTTGCAAACTCCACTACATACATATATATGGGTTGGTACTAGCTCCAACTCGGTTTTACAGTGAAAACTGCAGGAACTTCAAACCGGCACTAGGAAACAGACTGAGAAACCAGAGTAAAAGTTTCTCCTGCAACCCGTTCCCTTTGTGCTATGTGAACGAACGTCTCTCCACATGCTCAGTTCTGAGAGATAAGTGTGTGTGAAAGCCGTCCTTCACCTAGCTTGTTGGGAACACAAAGTTTCTTTTCAGTTGCAAACTCCATTCCATACATATATATGGGGAGGTACTAGCTCCAATTTGGTTTTACAGTGAAAACTGCAGGAACTTCAAACCGGCACTAGGAAACAGACTGAGAACCCAGAGTAAAAGTTTCTCCTGCAAACCTTTCACTTTGCGCTAGATGAACGAACGTGTCTCCACATGGTCAGATCTGAGAGATAAGTGTGTGTGAAAGCCGTCCTTCACCTAGCTTGTTGGGAACACAAAGTTTCTTTTCAGTTGCAAACTCCACTCCGTACATATATAAGGGGAGGTACTAGCTCCAACTCGGTTTTACAGTGTAAACTGCAGGAACTTCAAACCGGCACTAGGAAACAGACTGAGAAACCAGAGTAAAAGTTTCTCCTGCAACCCGTTTCCTTTGTGCTAGATGAACGAACATCTCTCCACATGCTCAGTTCTGAGAGATAAGTGAGTGTGAAAGCCGTACTTCACCTAGCTTGTTGGGAACACAAAGATTCTTTTCAGTTGCAAACTCCACTCCATACATATATATGGGGAGGTACTAGCTCCAACTCGGTTTTACAGTGAAAACTGCAGGAACTTCAAACCGGCACTAGGAAACAGACTGAGAAACCAGAGTAAAAGTTTCTCCTGCAACCCGTTCCCTTTGTGCTAGATGAACGAACGTCTCTCCAAATGCTCGGTTCTGAGAGATAAGTGTGTGTGAAAGCCGTCCTTCACCTAGTTTGTTGGGAACACAAAGTTTCTTTTCACTTGCAAACTCCACTCCCTACATATATATGGGGAGGTACTAGCTCCAACTCGGTTTTACAGTGAAAACTGCAGGAACTTCAAACCGGCACTAGGAAACAGACTGAGAACCCAGAGTAAAAGTTTCCCCTGCAAACCTTTCACTTTGCGCTAGATGAACGAACGTGTCTCCACATGGTCAGATCTGAGAGATAAGTGTGTGTGAAAGCCGTCCTTCACCTAGCTTGTTGGGAACACAAAGTTTCTTTTCAGTTGCAAACTCCACTCCGTACATATATAAGGGGAGGTACTAGCTCCAACTCGGTTTTACAGTGTAAACTGCAGGAACTTCAAACCGGCACTAGGAAACAGACTGAGAAACCAGAGTAAAAGTTTCTCCTGCAACCCGTTCCCTTTGTGCTAGATGAACGAACATCTCTCCACATGCTCAGTTCTGAGAGATAATTGAGTGTGAAAGCCGTACTTCACCAAGCTTGTTGGGAACACAAAGTTTCTTTTCAGTTGCAAACTCCATTCCATACATATATATGGGGAGGTACTAGCTCCAACTCGGTTTTACAGTGAAAACTGCAGGAACTTCAAACCGGCACTAGGAAACAGACTGAGAAACCAGAGTAAAAGTTTCTCCTGCAACCCGTTCCGTTTGTGCTAGATGAACGAACGTCTCTCCACATGCTCAGTTCTGAGAGATAAGTGTGTGGGAAAGCCGTCCTTCACCTAGCATGTTGGGAACACAAAGTTTCTTTTCAGTTGCAAACTCCACTCCATACATATATATGGGGAGGTACTAGCTCCAACTCGGTTTTACAGTGAAAACTGCAGGAACTTCAAACCGGCACTAGGAAACAGACTGAGAAAACAGAGTAAAAGTTTCTCCTGCAACCCGTTCCCTTTGTGCTAGATGAACGAACGTCTCTCCACATGCTCAGTTCTGAGAGATAAGTGTGTGTGAAAGCCGTTCTTCACCAAGCTTTTTGGGAACTCAAAGTTGCTTTTCAGTTGCAAACTCCACTCCATACATATATATGGAGAGGTACTAGCTCCAACTCGGTTTTACAGTGAAAACTGCAGGAACTTCAAACCGGCACTAGGAAACAGACTGAGAAACCAGAGTAAAAGTTTCTCCTGCAACCCGTTCCCTTTGTGCTATGTGAACGAACGTCTCTCCACATGCTCAGTTCTGAGAGATAAGTGTGTGTGAAAGCCGTCCTTCACCTAGCTTGTTGGGAACACAAAGTTTCTTTTCAGTTGCAAACTCCATTCCATACATATATATGGGGAGGTACTAGCTCCAATTTGGTTTTACAGTGAAAACTGCAGGAACTTCAAACCGGCACTAGGAAACAGACTGAGAACCCAGAGTAAAAGTTTCTCCTGCAAACCTTTCACTTTGCGCTAGATGAACGAACGTGTCTCCACATGGTCAGATCTGAGAGATAAGTGTGTGTGAAAGCCGTCCTTCACCTAGCTTGTTGGGAACACAAAGTTTCTTTTCAGTTGCAAACTCCACTCCGTACATATATAAGGGGAGGTACTAGCTCCAACTCGGTTTTACAGTGTAAACTGCAGGAACTTCAAACCGGCACTAGGAAACAGACTGAGAAACCAGAGTAAAAGTTTCTCCTGCAACCCGTTCCCTTTGTGCTAGATGAACGAACATCTCTCCACATGCTCAGTTCTGAGAGATAAGTGAGTGTGAAAGCCGTACTTCACCTAGCTTGTTGGGAACACAAAGATTCTTTTCAGTTGCAAACTCCACTCCATACATATATATGGGGAGGTACTAGCTCCAACTCGGTTTTACAGTGAAAACTGCAGGAACTTCAAACCGGCACTAGGAAACAGACTGAGAAACCAGAGTAAAAGTTTCTCCTGCAACCCGTTCCCTTTGTGCTAGATGAACGAACGTCTCTCCAAATGCTCGGTTCTGAGAGATAAGTGTGTGTGAAAGCCGTCCTTCACCTAGTTTGTTGGGAACACAAAGTTTCTTTTCACTTGCAAACTCCACTCCCTACATATATATGGGGAGGTACTAGCTCCAACTCGGTTTTACAGTGAAAACTGCAGGAACTTCAAACCGGCACTAGGAAACAGACTGAGAACCCAGAGTAAAAGTTTCCCCTGCAAACCTTTCACTTTGCGCTAGATGAACGAACGTGTCTCCACATGGTCAGATCTGAGAGATAAGTGTGTGTGAAAGCCGTCCTTCACCTAGCTTGTTGGGAACACAAAGTTTCTTTTCAGTTGCAAACTCCACTCCGTACATATATAAGGGGAGGTACTAGCTCCAACTCGGTTTTACAGTGTAAACTGCAGGAACTTCAAACCGGCACTAGGAAACAGACTGAGAAACCAGAGTAAAAGTTTCTCCTGCAACCCGTTCCCTTTGTGCTAGATGAACGAACATCTCTCCACATGCTCAGTTCTGAGAGATAAGTGAGTGTGAAAGCCGTACTTCACCTAGCTTGTTGGGAACACAAAGATTCTTTTCAGTTGCAAACTCCATTCCATACATATATATGGGGAGGTACTAGCTCCAACTCGGTTTTACAGTGAAAACTGCAGGAACTTCAAACCGGCACTAGGAAACAGACTGAGAAACCAGAGTAAAAGTTTCTCCTGCAACCCGTTCCGTTTGTGCTAGATGAACGAACGTCTCTCCACATGCTCAGTTCTGAGAGATAAGTGTGTGGGAAAGCCGTCCTTCACCTAGCATGTTGGGAACACAAAGTTTCTTTTCAGTTGCAAACTCCAATCCATACATATATATGGGGTGGTACTAGCTCCACCTCGGATTTACAGTGAAAACTGCAGGAACTTCAAACCGGCACTAGGAAACAGACTGAGAAACCAGAGTAAAAGTTTCTCCTGCAACCCGTTCCATTTGTGCTAGATGAACGAACGTCTCTCCAAATGCTCGGTTCTGAGAGATAAGTGTGTGTGAAAGCCGTCCTTCACCTAGTTTGTTGGGAACACAAAGTTTCTTTTCACTTGCAAACTCCACTCCCTACATATATATGGGGAGGTACTAGCTCCAACTCGGTTTTACAGTGAAAACTGCAGGAACTTCAAACCGGCACTAGGAAACAGACTGAGAAACCAGAGTAAAAGTTTCTCCTGCAACCCGTTCCCTTTGTGCTAGATGAACGAACGTCTCTCCACATGCTCAGTTCGGAGAGATAAGTGTGTGTGAAAGCCGTCCTTCACCTAGCTTGTTGGGAACACAAAGTTTCTTTTCACTTGCAAACTCCACTCCATACATATATATGGGGAGGTACTAGCTCCAACTCTGTTTTACAGTGAAAACTGCAGGAACTTCAAACCGGCACTAGGAAACAGACTGAGAAACCAGAGTAAAAGTTTCTCCTGCAAACCGTTCCCTTTGTGCTAGGTGAACGAACGTGTCTCCACATGCTCAGTTCGGAGAGATAAGTGTGTGTGAAAGCCGTCCTTCACCTAGCTTGTTGGGAACACAAAGATTCTTTTCACTTGCAAACTCCACTCCATACATATATATGGGGAGGTACTAGCTCCAACTCGGTTTTAAAGTGAAAACTGCAGGAACTTCAAACCGGCACTAGGAAACAGACTGAGAAACCAGAGTAAAAGTTTCTCCTGCAACCCGTTCCCTTTGTGCTAGATGAACGAACGTCTCTCCACATGCTCAGTTCTGATAGATAAGTGTGTGTGAAAGCCGTCCTTCACCTAGCTTGTTGGGAACACAAAGTTTCTTTTCAGTTGCAAACTCCACTCCATACATATATATGGGGAGGTACTAGTTCCAACTCGGTTTTACAGTGAAAACTGCATAAACTTCTAACCGGCTCTAGGAAACAGACTGAGAAACCACAGTAAAAGTTTCTCCTGCAACCCGTTCCCTTTGTGCTAGATGAACGAACGTCTCTCCACATGCTCAGTTCGGAGAGAAAAGTGTGTGTGAAAGCCGTCCTTCACCTAGCTTGTTGGGAACACAAAGTTTCTTTTCAGTTGCAAACTCCACTCCATACATATATATGGGGAGGTACTAGATCCAACTCAGTTTTACAGTGAAAACTGCAGGAACTTCAAACCGGCACTAGGAAACAGACTGAGAAACGAGAGTAAAAGTTTCTCCTGCAAACCGCTCCCTTTGTGCTAGATGAACGAACGTCTCTCCACATGCTCGGTTCTGAGAGATAAGTGTGTGTGAAAGCCGTCCTTCACCTAGCTTGTTGGGAACACAAAGTTTCTTTTCACTTGCAAACTCCACTCCATACATATATATGGGGAGGTTCTAGCTCCAACTCGGTTTTACAGTGAAAACTGCAGGAACTTCAAACCGGCACTAGGAAACAGACTGAGAAACCAGTGTAAAAGTTTCTCCTGCAACCCGTTCCCTTTGTGCTAGATGAACGAACGTCTCTCTACATGCTCAGTTCTGAGAAATAAGTGTGTGTGAAAGCCGTCCTTCACCTAGCTTGTTGGGAACACAAAGTTTCTTTTCAGTTGCAAACTCCACTCCATACATATATATGGGGAGGTACTAGCTCCAACTCGGTTTTACAGTGAAAACTGCAGGAACTTCAAACCAGCACTTGGAAACAGACTGAGAAACCAGAGTAAAAGTTTCTCCTGCAACCCGTTCCCTTTGTGCTAGGTGAACGAACGTCTCTCCACATGCTCAGTTCTGAGAGATAAGTGTGTGTGAAAGCCGTCCTTCACCTATCTTGTTGGGAACAAAAAGTTCTTTTCACTTGCAAACTCCACTCCATACATATATATGGGAGGTACTAGATCCAACTCGGTTTTACAGTGAAAACTGCAGGAACTTCAAACCGGCACTAGGAAACAGACTGGGAAACCAGAATAAAAGTTCCTCCTGCAACCCGTTCCCTTTGTGCTAAATGAATGAACGTCTCTCCACATGCTCAGTTCTGAGAGATAAGTGTGTGTGAAAGCCGTCCTTCACCTAGCTTGTTGGGAACACAAAGTTTCTTTTCAGTTGCAAACTCCACTCCATACATATATATGGGGAGGTACTAGCTCCAAATCGGTTTTACAGTGAAAACTGCAGGAACTTCAAACCGGCACTAGGAAACAGACTGAGAAACCAGAGTAAAAGTTTCTCCTGCAACCCGTTCCCTTTGTGCTAGGTGAACGAACGTCTCTCCACATGCTCAGTTCTGAGAGATAAGTGTGTGTGAAAGCCGTCCTTCACCTAGCTTGTTGGGAACACAAAGTTTCTTTTCACTTGCAAACTCCACTCCATACATATATATTGGGAGGTACTAGCTCCAACTCGGTTTTACAGTGTAAACTGCAGGAACTTCAAACCGGCACTAGGAAACAGACTGAGACAGCAGAGTAAAAGTTTCTCCTGCAACCCGTTCCCTTTGTGCTAGATGAACGAACGTCTCTCCACATGCTCAGTTCGGAGAGATAAGTGTGTGTGAAAGCCGTACTTCACCTAGCTTGTTGGGAACACAAAGTTTCTTTTCACTTGCAAACTCCACTCCATACATATATATGGGGAGGTACTAGCTCCAACTCGGTTTTACAGTGAAAACTGCAGGAACTTCACACAGGCACTAGGAAACAGACTGAGAAACCAGAGTAAAAGTTTCTCCTGCAACCCGTTCCTTTTGTGCTAGATGAACGAACGTCTCTCCACATGCTCAGTTCGGAGGGAAAAGTGTGTGTGAAAGCCGTCCTTCACATAGCTTGTTGGGAACACAAAGTTTCTTTTCAGTTGCAAACTCCACTCCATACATATATATGGGGAGGTACTAGATCCAACTCGGTTTTACAGTGAAAACTGCAGGAACTTCAAACCGGCACTAGGAAACAGACTGAGAAACGAGAGTAAAAGTTTCTCCTGCAACCCGTTCCCTTTGTGCTAGATGAACGAACGTCTCTCCACATGCTCAGTTCTGAGAGATAAGTGTGTGTGAAAGCCGTCCTTCACCTAGCTTGTTGGGAACACAAAGTTTCTTTTCACTTGCAAATTCCACTCCATACATATATATGGGGAGGTACAAGCTCCAACTCGATTTTACAGTGAAAACTGCAGGAACTTCAAACCGGCACTAGGAAACAGACTGAGAAACCAGTGTAAAAGTTTCTCCTGCAACCCGTTCCCTTTGTGCTAGATGAACGAACGTCTCTCCACATGCTCAGTTCTGAGAAATAAGTGTGTGTGAAAGCCGTCCTTCACCTAGCTTGTTGGGAACACAAAGTTTCTTTTCAGTTGCAAACTCCACTCCATACATATATAAGGGGAGGTACTAGCTCCAACTCGGTTTTACAGTGAAAACTGCAGGAACTTCAAACCGGCACTTGGAAACAGACTGAGAAACCAGAGTAAAAGTTTCTCCTGCAACCCGTTCCCTTTGTGCTAGGTGAACGAACGTCTCTCCACATGCTCAGTTCTGAGAGATAAGTGTGTGTGAAAGCCGTCCTTCACCTATCTTGTTGGGAACACAAAGTTCTTTTCACTTGCAAACTCCACTCCATACATATATATGGGAGGTACTAGATCCAACTCGGTTTTACAGTGAAAACTGCAGGAACTTCAAACCGGCACTAGGAAACAGACTGAGAAACCAGAATAAAAGTTCCTCCTGCAACCCGTTCCCTTTGTGCTAGATGAACGAACGTCTCTCCACATGCTCAGTTCTGAGAGATAAGTGTGTGTGAAAGCCGTCCTTCACCTAGCTTGTTGGGAACACAAAGTTTCTTTTCAGTTGCAAACTCCACTCCATACATATATATGGGGAGGTACTAGCTCCAACTCGGTTTTACAGTGTAAACTGCAGGAACTTCAAACCGGCACTAGGAAACAGACTGAGAAACCAGAGTAAAAGTTTCTCCTGCAACCCGTTCCCTTTGTGCTAGATGAACGAACGTCTCTCCACATGCTCAGTTCGGAGAGATAAGTGTGTGTGAAAGCCGTCCTTCACCTAGCTTGTTGGGAACACAAAGTTTCTTTTCACTTGCAAACTCCACTCCATACATATATATGGGGAGGTACTAGCTCCAACTCGGTTTTACAGTGAAAACTGCAGGAACTTCAAACCGGCACTAGGAAACAGACCGAGAAACCTGAGTAAAAGTTTCTCCTGCAAACCGTTGCCTTTGTGCTAGGTGAACGAACGTCTCGCCACATGCTCAGTTCTGAGAGATAAGTGTGTGTGAAAGCCGTCCTTCACCTAGCTTGTTGGGAACACAAAGTTTCTTTTCAGTTGCAAACTCCACTCCATATATATATATGGGGAGGTACTAGCTCCAATTCGGTTTTACAGTGATAACTGCAGGAACTTCAAACCGGCACTAGGAAACAGACTGAGAAACCAGAGTAAAAGTTTCCACTGCAACCCGTTCCATTTGTGCTAGGTGAACGAACGTCTCCCAACATGCTCAGTTCTGAGAGATAAGTGTGTGTGAAAGCCGTACTTCACCTATCTTGTTGGGAACACAAAGTTCTTTTCACTTGCAAACTCCACTCCATACATATATATGGGGAGGTATTAGATCCAACTCGGATTTACCGTGAAAACTGCAGGAACTTCAAACCGGCACTAGGAAACAGACTGAGAAACCAGAGTAAAAGTTTCTCCTGCAACCCTTTCCCTTTGTGCTAGATGAACGAACGTCTCTCCACATGATCAGTTCTGAGAGATAAGTGTGTGTGAAAGCCGTCCTTCACCTAGCTTGTTGGGAACACAAAGTTTCTTTTCACTTGCAAACTCCACTCCATAAATATATATGGGGAGGTACTAGCTCCAACTCGGTTTTACAGTGAAAACTGCAGGAACTTCAAACTGGCACTAGGAAACATTCTGAGAAACCAGAGTAAAAGTTTCCCCTGCATCCCGTTCCCTTTGTGCTAGATGAACGAACGTCTCTCCACATGCTCAGTTCTGAGAGATAAGTGTGTGAAAGCCGTCCTTCACCTAGCTTGTTGGGAACACAAAGTTTATTTTCACTTGCAAACACCACTCCATACATATATATGGGGACGTACTAGCTCCAACTCTGTTTTACAGTGAAAACTGCAGGAACTTCAAACCGGCACTAGGAAACAGACTGAGAAACCAGAGTAAAAGTTTCTCCTGCAACCCGTTCCCTTTGTGCTAGATGAACGAATGTATCTCCACATGCTCAGTTCGGAGAGATAAGTGTGTGTGAAAGCCGTCCTTCACCTAGCTTGTTGGGAACACAAAGTTTCTTTTCACTTGCAAACTCCACTCCATACATATATATGGGGAGGTACTAGCTCCAACTCGGTTTTACAGTGAAAACTGCAGGAACTTCACACCGGCACTAGGAAACAGACTGAGAAACCAGAGTAAAAGTTTCTCCTGCAACCCGTTCCCTTTGTGCTAGATGAACGAACGTCTCTCCACATGCTCAGTTCGGAGAGAAAAGTGTGTGTGAAAGCCGCCCTTCACCTAGCTTGTTGGGAATACAAAGTTTCTTTTCAGTTGCAAACTCCAATCCATACATATATATGGGGAGGTACTAGATCCAACACGGTTTTACAGTGAAAACTGCAGGAACTTCAAACCGGCACTAGGAAACTGACTGAGAAACGAGAGTAAGAGTTTCTCCTGCAAACCGTTCCCTTTGTGCTAGATGAACGAACGTCTCTCCACATGCTCGGTTCTGAGAGATAAGTGTGTGTGAAAGCCGTCCTTCACGTAGCTTGTTGGGAACACAAAGATTCTTTTCACTTGCAAATTCCACTCCATATATATATATGGGGAGGTACTAGCTCCAACTCTGTTTTACAGTGAAAACTGCAGGAACTTCAAACCGGCACTAGGAAACATACTGAGAAACCAGAGTAAAAGTTTCTCCTGCAAACCGTTCCCTTTGTGCTAGATGAACTAACGTCTCTCCACATGCTCATATCTGAGAGATAAGTGTGTGTGAAAGCCGTCCTTCACCTAGCTTGTTGGGAACACAAAGTTTCTTTTCAGTTGCAAACTCCACTACATACATATATATGGGTTGGTAATAGCTCCAACTCGGTTTTACAGTGAAAACTGCAGGAACTTCAAACCGGCACTAGGAAACAGACTGAGAAACCAGAGTAAAAGTTTCTCCTGCAACCCGTTCCCTTTGTGCTAAATGAACGAACGTCTCTCCACATGCTCGGTTCTGAGAGATAAGTGTGAGTGAAAGCCGTCCTTCACCTAGCTTGTTGGGAAACAAAGTTCTTTTCAGTTGCAAACTGCACTCCATACATATATATGTGTTGGTACTAGCTCCAACTCGGTTTTACAGTGAAAACTGCAGGAACTTCAAACCGGCACTAGGAAACAGACTGAGAAACCAGAGTAAAAGTTTTACCAGCAACCCGTTCCCTTTGTGCTAGATGAACGAACGTCTCTCCACATGCTCAGTTCTGAGAGATAAGTGTGTGTTAAAGCCGTCCTTCACCTAGCTTGTTGGGAACACAAAGTTTCTTTTCACTTGCAAACTCCACTCCATACATATATATGGGGAGGTACTAGCTCCAACTCGGTTTTACAGTGAAAACTGCAGGAACTTCACACCGGCACTAGGAAACAGACTGAGAAACCAGAGTAAAAGTTTCTCCTGCAACCCGTTCCCTTTGTGCTAGATGAACGAACGTCTCTCCACATGCTCAGTTCGGAGAGAAAAGTGTGTGTGAAAGCCGCCCTTCACCTAGCTTGTTGGGAATACAAAGTTTCTTTTCAGTTGCAAACTCCAATCCATACATATATATGGGGAGGTACTAGATCCAACACGGTTTTACAGTGAAAACTGCAGGAACTTCAAACCGGCACTAGGAAACTGACTGAGAAACGAGAGTAAGAGTTTCTCCTGCAAACCGTTCCCTTTGTGCTAGATGAACGAACGTCTCTCCACATGCTCGGTTCTGAGAGATAAGTGTGTGTGAAAGCCGTCCTTCACCTAGCTTGTTGGGAACACAAAGATTCTTTTCACTTGCAAATTCCACTCCATATATATATATGGGGAGGTACTAGCTCCAACTCTGTTTTACAGTGAAAACTGCAGGAACTTCAAACCGGCACTAGGAAACATACTGAGAAACCAGAGTAAAAGTTTCTCCTGCAAACCGTTCCCTTTGTGCTAGATGAACGAACGTCTCTCCACATGCTCATATCTGAGAGATAAGTGTGTGTGAAAGCCGTCCTTCACCTAGCTTGTTGGGAACACAAAGTTTCTTTTCAGTTGCAAACTCCACTACATACATATATATGGGTTGGTAATAGCTCCAACTCGGTTTTACAGTGAAAACTGCAGGAACTTCAAACCGGCACTAGGAAACAGACTGAGAAACCAGAGTAAAAGTTTCTCCTGCAACCCGTTCCCTTTGTGCTAAATGAACGAACGTCTCTCCACATGCTCGGTTCTGAGAGATAAGTGTGAGTGAAAGCCGTCCTTCACCTAGCTTGTTGGGAAAACAAAGTTCTTTTCAGTTGCAAACTGCACTCCATACATATATATGTGTTGGTACTAGCTCCAACTCGGTTTTACAGTGAAAACTGCAGGAACTTCAAACCGGCACTAGGAAACAGACTGAGAAACCAGAGTAAAAGTTTAACCTGCAACCCGTTCCCTTTGTGCTAGATGAACGAACGTCTCTCCACATGCTCAGTTCTGAGAGATAAGTGTGTGTTAAAGCCGTCTGTCACCTAGCTTGTTGGGAACACAAAGTTTCTTTTCAGTTGCAAACTCCACTCCATACATATATATGGGGAGGTACTAGCTCCAACTCGGTTTTACAGTGTAAACTGCAGGAACTTCAAACCGGCACTAGGAAACAGACTGAGAAACCAAAGTAAAAGTTTCTCCTGCAACCCGTTCCCTTTGTGCTAGATGAACGAACGTCTCTCCACATGCTCAGTTCGGAGAGATAAGTGTGTGTGAAAGCCGTCCTTCACCTAGCTTGTTGGGAACACAAAGTTTCTTTTCACTTGCAAACTCCACTCCATACATATATATGGGGAGGTACTAGGACCAACTCGGTTTTACAGTGAAAACTGCAGGAACTTCAAACCGGCACTAGGAAACAGACCGAGAAACCTGAGTAAAAGTTTCTCCTGCAAACCGTTGCCTTTGTGCTAGGTGAACGAACGTCTCTCCACATGCTCAGTTCTGAGAGATAAGTGTGTGTGAAAGCCGTCCTTCACCTAGCTTGTTGGGAACACAAAGTTTCTTTTCAGTTGCAAACTCCACTCCATATATATATATGGGGAGGTACTAGCTCCAATTCGGTTTTACAGTGAAAACTGCAGGAACTTCAAACCGGCACTAGGAAACAGACTGAGAAACCAGAGTAAAAGTTTCCCCTGCAACCCGTTCCATTTGTGCTAGGTGAACGAACGTCTCTCCACATGCTCAGTTCTGAGAGATAAGTGTGTGTGAAAGCCGTCCTTCACCTATCTTTTTGGGAACACAAAGTTCTTTTCACTTGCAAACTCCACTCCATACATATATATGGGGAGGTACTAGATCCAACTCGGATTTACAGTGAAAACTGCAGGAACTTCAAACCGGCACTAGGAAACAGACTGAGAAACCAGAGTAAAAGTTTCTCCTGCAACCCGTTCCCTTTGTGCTAGATGAACGAACGTCTCTCCACATGATCAGTTCTGAGAGATAAGTGTGTGTGAAAGCCGTCCTTCACCTAGCTTGTTGGGAACACAAAGTTTCTTTTCACTTGCAAACTCCACTCCATAAATATATATGGGGAGGTACTAGCTCCAACTCGGTTTTACAGTGAAAAATGCAGGAACTTCAAACTGGCACTAGGAAACAGTCTGAGAAACCAGAGTAAAAGTTTCTCCTGCAACCCGTTCCCTTTGTGCTAGATGAACGAACGTCTCCCCACATGCTCAGTTCTGAGAGATAAGTGTGTGAAAGCCGTCCTTCACCTAGCTTGTTGGGAACACAAAGTTTATTTTCACTTGCAAACACCACTCCATACATATATATGGGGACGTACTAGCTCCAACACTGTTTTACAGTGAAAACTGCAGGAACTTCAAACCGGCACTAGGAAACAGACTGTGAAACCAGAGTAAAAGTTTCTCCTGCAACCCGTTCCCTTTGTGCTAGATGAACGAACGTATCTCCACATGCTCAGTTCGGAGAGATATGTGTGTGTGAAAGCCGTCCTTCACCTAGCTTGTTGGGAACACAAAGTTTCTTTTCAATTGCAAACTCCACTCCATACATATATATGGGGAGGTACTAGCTCCAACTCGGTTTTACAGTGAAAACTGCAGGAACTTCACACCGGCACTAGGAAACAGACTGAGAAACCAGAGTAAAAGTTTCTCCTGCAACCCGTTCCCTTTGTGCTAGATGAACGAACGTCTCTCCACATGCTCAGTTCGGAGAGAAAAGTGTGTGTGAAAGCCGTCCTTCACCTAGCTTGTTGGGAACACAAAGTTTCTTTTCAGTTGCAAACTCCACTCCATACATATATATGGGGAGGTACTAGATCCAACTCGGTTTTACAGTGAAAACTGCAGGAACTTCAAACCGGCACTAGGAAACTGACTGAGAAACGAGAGTAAAAGTTTCTCCTGCAAACCGTTCCCTTTGTGCTAGATGAACGAACGTCTCTCCACATGCTCGGTTCTGAGATATAAGTGTGTGTGAAAGCCGTCCTTCACCTAGCTTGTTGGGAACACAAAGTTTCTTTTCACTTGCAAACTCCACTCCATAAATATATATGGGGAGGTACTAGCTCCAACTCGGTTTTACAGTGAAAACTGCAGGAACTTCAAACTGGCACTAGGAAACAGTCTGAGAAACCAGAGTAAAAGTTTCTCCTGCAACCCGTTCCCTTTGTGCTAGATGAACGAACGTCTCTCCACATGCTCAGTTCTGAGAGATAAGTGTGTGAAAGCCGTCCTTCACCTATCTTGTTGGGAACACAAAGTTTATTTTCACTTGCAAACACCACTCCATACATATATATGGGGACGTACAAGCTCCAACTCTATTTTACAGTGAAAACTGCAGGAACTTCAAACAGGCACTAGGAAAAAGACTGAGAAACCAGAGTAAAAGTTTCTCCTGCAACCCGTTCTCTTTGTGCTAGATGAACGAACGTCTCTCCACATGCTCAGTTCTGAGAGATAAGTGTGTGTGAAAGCCGTCCTTCACCTAGCTTGTTGGGAACACAAAGTTTCTTTTCAGTTGCAAACTCCACTCCATACATATATATGGGGAGGTACTAGCTCCAACTCGGTTTTACAGTGAAAACTGCAGGAACTTCAAACCGGCACTAGGAAACAGACTAAGAAACCAGAGTAAAAGTTTCTCCTGCAACCCGTTCCCTTTGTGCTAGATGAACGAACGTCTCTCCACATGCTCAGTTCTGAGAGACAAATGTGTGTGAAAGCCGTCCTTCAATTAGCTTGTTGGGAACACATAGATTCTTTTCAGTTGCAAACTCCACTAAATACATATATATGGGGAGGTACTAGCTCCAACTCGGTTTTACAGTGAAAACTGCAGGAACTTCAAACCGGCACTAGGAAACAGACTGAGAAACCAGAGAAAAATTTTCCACTGCAACCCGTTCCCTTTGTGCTAGGTGAACGAACGTCTCTCCACATGCTCAGTTCTGAGAGATAAGTGTGTGTGAAAGCCGTCCTTCACCTATCTTGTTGGGAACACAAAGTTCTTTTCACTTGCAAACTCCACTCCATAAATATATATGGGGAGGTACTAGATCCAACTCGGATTTACAGTGAAAACTGCAGGAACTTCAAACCGGCACTAGGAAACAGACTGAGAAACCAGAGTAAAAGTTTCTCCTGCAACCCGTTCCCTTTGTGCTAGATGAACGAACGTCTCTCCACATGATCAGTTCTGAGAGATAAGTGTGTGTGAAAGCCGTCCTTCACCTAGCTTGTTGGGAACACAAAGTTTCTTTTCACTTGCAAACTCCACTCCATAAATATATATGGGGAGGTACTAGCTCCAACTCGGTTTTACAGTGAAAACTGCAGGAACTTCAAACTGGCACTAGGAAACAGTCTGAGAAACCAGAGTAAAAGTTTCTCCTGCAACCCGTTCCCTTTGTGCTAGATGAACGAACGTATCTCCACATGCTCAGTTCTGAGAGATAAGTGAGTGAGAGCCGTCCTTCACCTAGCTTGTTGGGAACACAAAGTTTATTTTCACTTGCAAACACCACTCCATACATATATATGGGGACGTACTAGCTCCAACTCTATTTTACAGTGAAAACTGCAGGAACTTCAAACCGGCACTAGGAAACAGACTGAGAAACCAGAGTAAAAGTTTCTCCTGCAACCCGTTCCCTTTGTGCTAGATGAACGAACGTCTCTCCACATGCTCAGTTCTGAGAGATAAGTGTGTGTGAAAGCCGTACTTCACCTAGCTTCTTGGGAACACAAAGTTTCTTTTCAGTTGCAAACTCCACTCCATACATATATATGGGGAGGTACTAGCCCCAACTCAGTTTTACAGTGAAAACTGCAGGAACTTCAAACCGGCACTAGGAAACAGACTGAGAAACCAGAGTAAAAGTTTCTATTGCAACCCTTTCCCTTTGTGCTAGGTGAACGAACGTCTCTCCACATGCTCAGTTCGGAGAGATAAGTGTATGTGAAAGCCGTCCTTCACCTAGCTTGTTGGGAACACAAAGTTTCTTTTCACTTGCAAACTCCACTCCATACATATATATGGGAAGGTACTAGCTCCAACTCGGTTTTACAGTGAAAACTGCAGGAACTTCAAACCGGCACTAGGAAACAGACTGAGAAACCAGAGTAAAAGTTTCTCCTGCAACCCGTTCCCTTTGTGCTAGATGAACGAACGTCTCTCCACATGCTAAGTTCTGAGAGATAAGTGTGTGTGAAAGCCGTCCTTCACCTAGCTTGTTGGGAACACAAAGTTTATTTTCACTTGCAAACTCCTCTCCATACATATATATGGGGAGGTACTAGCTCCAACTCGGTTTTACAGTGAAAACTGCAGGAACTTCAAACCGGCACTAGGAAACAGACTGAGAAACCAGAGTAAAAGTTTCCCCTGCAACCCGTTCCCTTTGTGCTAGATGAACGAACGTCTCTCCACATGCTCAGTTCTGAGAGATAAGTGTGTGTGAAAGCCGTCCTTCACCTAGCTTGTTGGGAACACAAAGTTTCTTTTCACTTGCAAACTCCACTCCATACATATATATGGGGAGGTACTAGCTCCAACTCGGTTTTACAGTGAAAACTGCAGGAACTTCATACCGGCACTAGGAAACAGACTAAGAAACCAGAGTAAAAGTTTCTCCTGCAACCCGTTCCCTTTGTGCTAGATGAACGAACGTCTCTCCACATGCTCAGTTCTGAGAGACAAATGTGTGTGAAAGCCGTCCTTCAATTAGCTTGTTGGGAACACATAGATTCTTTTCAGTGGCAAACTCCACTAAATACATATATATGGGGAGGTACTAGCTCCAACTCGGTTTTACAGTGAAAACTGCAGGATCTTCAAACCGGCACTAGGAAACAGACTGAGAAACCAGAGTAAAAGTTTCCCCTGCAACCCGTTCCCTTTGTGCTAGATGAACGAACGTCTCTCCACATGCTCAGTTCTGAGAGATAAGTGTGTGTGAAAGCCGTCCTTCACCTAGCTTGTTGGGAACAAAAAAGTTTCTTTTCAGTTGCAAACTCCACTCCATACATATATATGGGGAGGTACTAGCTCCAACTCGATTTTACAGTGAAAACTGCAGGAACTTCAAACCGGCACTAGGAAACAGACTGAGAAACCAGAGTAAAAGTTTCTCCTGCAACCCGTTCCCTTTGTGCTAGATGAACGAACGTCTCTCCACATGCTTAGTTCTGAGAGATAAGTGTGTGTGAAAGCCGTCCTTCACCTAGCTTGTTGGGAACACAAAGTTTCTTTTCACTTGCAAACTCCACTCCATAAATATATATGGGGAGGTACTAGCTCCAACTCGGTTTTACAGTGAAAACTGCAGGAACTTCAAACTGGCACTAGGAAACAGTCTGAGAAACCAGAGTAAAAGTTTCTCCTGCAACCCGTTCCCTTTGTGCTAGATGAACGAACGTCTCTCCACATGCTCAGTTCTGAGAGATAAGTGAGTGAAAGCCATCCTTCACCTAGCTTGTTGGGAACACAAAGTTTATTTTCACTTGCAAACACCACTCCATACATATATATGGGGACGTACTAGCTCCAACTCTGTTTTACAGTGAAAACTGCAGGAACTTCAAACCGGCACTAGGAAACAGACTGAGAAACCAGAGTAAAAGTTTCTCCTGCAACCCGTTCCCTTTGTGCTAGATGAACGAACGTCTCTCCACATGCTCAGTTCTGAGAGATAAGTGTGTGTGAAAGCCGTCCTTCACCTAGCTTGTTGGGAACACAAAGTTTCTTTTCAGTTGCAAACTCCACTCCATACATATATATGGGGAGGTACTAGCTCCAACTCGGTTTTACAGTGAAAACTGCAGGAACTTCAAACCGGCACTAGGAAACAGACTGAGAAACCAGAGTAAAAGTTTCTCCTGCAACCCGTTCCCTTTTTGCTAGATGAACGAACGTCTCTCCACATGCTCAGTTCTGAGAGATAAGTGTGTGTGAAAGCCGTCCTTCACCTAGCTTGTTGGGAACACAAAGTTTCTTTTCACTTGCAAACTCCACTCCATAAATATATATGGGGAGGTACTAGCTCCAACTCGGTTTTACAGTGAAAACTGCAGGAACTTCAAACTGGCACTAGGAAACAGTCTGAGAAACCAGAGTAAAAGTTTCTCCTGCAACCCGTTCCCTTTGTGCTAGATGAACGAACGTCTCTCCACATGCTCAGTTCTGAGAGATAAGTGTGTGAAAGCCGTCCTTCACCTACCTTGTTGGGAACACAAAGTTTATTTTCACTTGCAAACACCACTCCATACATATATATGGGGACGTACTAGCTCCAAATCTGTTTTACAGTGAAAACTGCAGGAACTTCAAACCGGCACTTGGAAACAGACTGAGAAACCAGAGTAAAAGTTTCTCCTGCAACCCGTTCCCTTTGTGCTAGATGAACAAACGTCTCTCCACATGCTCAGTTCTGAGAGATAAGTGTGTGTGAAAGCCGTCCTTCACCTAGCTTCTTGGGAACACAAAGTTTCTTTTCAGTTGCAAACCCCAATCCATACATATATATGGGGAGGTTCTAGTTCCAACTCGGTTTTACAGTGAAAACTGCAGGAACTTCAAACCGGCACTAGGAAACAGACTGAGAAACCAGAGTAAAAGTTTCTACTGCAACCCGTTCCCTTTGTGCTAGGTGAACGAACGTCTCTCCACATGCTCAGTTCGGAGAGATAAGTGTATGTGAAAGCCGTCCTTCACCTAGCGTGTTGGGAACACAAAGTTTCATTTCACTTGCAAACTCCACTCCATACATATATATGGGGAGGTACTAGCTCCAACTCGGTTTTACAGTGAAAACTGCAGGAACTTCAAACCGGCACTAGGAAACATACTGAGAAACCAGAGTAAAAGTTTCTCCTGCAACCCGTTCCCTTTGTGCTAGATGAACGAACGTCTCTCCACATGCTCAGATCTGAGAGATAATTGTGTGTGAAAGCGGTCCTTCACCTAGCTTGTTGGGAACACAAAGTTTCTTTTCAGTTGCAAACTCCACTGCATACATATATATGGGGTGGTAATAGCTCCAACTCGGTTTTACAGTGAAAACTGCAGGAACTTCAAACCGGCACTAGGAAACAGACTGAAAAACCAGAGTAAAAGTTTCTCCTGCAACCCGTTCCCTTTGTGCTAAATGAACGAACGTCTCTCGACATGCCCGGTTCTGAGAGATAAGTGTGAGTGAAAGCCGTCCTTCACCTAGCTTGTTGGGAACACAAAGTTCTTTTCAGTTGCAAACTCCACTCCATACATATATATGGGTTGGTACTAGCTACAACTCGGTTTTACAGTGAAAACTGCAGGAACTTCAAACCGGCACTAGGAAACAGACTGAGAAACCAGAGTAAAAGTTTCTCCTGCAACCCGTTCCCTTTGTGCTAGATGAACGAACGTCTCTCCACATGCTCAGTTCTGAGAGATAAGTGTGTGTGAAAGCCGTACTTCACCTAGCTTGTTGGGAACACAAAGTTTATTTTCACTTGCAAACTCCACTCCATACATATATATGGGGAGGTACTAGCTCCAACACGGTTTTACAGTGAAAACTGCAGGAACTTCAAACCGGCACTAGGAAACAGACTGAGAAACCAGAGTAAAAGTTTCCCCTTCAACCCGTTCCATTTGTGCTAGATGAACGAACGTCTCTCCACATGCTCAGTTCTGAGAGATAAGTGTGTGTGAAAGCCGTCCTTCACCTAGCTTGTTGGGAACACAAAGTTTCTTTTCACTTGCAAACTCCACTCCATACATATATATGGGGAGGTACTAGCTCCAACTCGGTTTTACAGTGAAAACTGCAGGAACTTCAAACCGGCACTAGGAAACAGACTGAGAAACCAGAGTAAAAGTTTCTCCTGCAACCCGTTCCCTTTGTGCTAGATGAACGAACGTCTCTCCACATGCTCAGTTCTGAGAGACAAGTGTGTGTGAAAGCCGTCCTTCAATTAGCTTGTTGGGAACACATAGTTTCTTTTCAGTTGCAAACTCCACTAAATACATATATATGGGGAGGTACTAGCTCCAAATCGGTTTTACAGTGAAAACTGCAGGATCTTCAAACCGGCACTAGGAATCAGACTGAGAAACCAGAGTAAAAGTTTCCCCTGCAACCCGTTCCCTTTGTGCTAGATGAACGAACGTCTCTCCACATGCTCAGTTCTGAGAGATAAGTGTGTGTGAAAGCCGTCCTTCACCTAGCTTGTTGGGAACACAAAGTTTCTTTTCAGTTGCAAACTCCACTCCATACATATATATGGGGAGGTACTAGCTCCAACTCGGTTTTACAGTGAAAACTGCAGGAACTTGAAACCGGCACTAGGAAACAGACTGAGAAACCAGAGTAAAAGTTTCTCCTGCAACCCGTTCCCTTTGTGCTAGATGAACGAACGTCTCTCCACATGCTCAGTTCTGAGAGATAAGTGTGTGTGAAAGCCGTCCTTCACCTAGCTTGTTGGGAACACAAAGTTTCTTTTCAGCTGCAAACTCCACTCCAGACATATATATGGGGAGGTACTAGCTCCAAATCCGTTTTACAGTGAAAACTGCAGGAACTTCAAACCGGCACTTGGAATCAGACTGAGAAACCAGAGTAAAAGTTTCTCCTGCAACCCGTTCCCTTTGTGCTAGGTGAACGAACGTCTCTCCACATGCTCAGTTCTGAGAGATAAGTGTGTGTGAAGCCGTCCTTCACCTAGCTTGTTGGGAACACAAAGTTTCTTTTCAGTTGCAAACTCCACTCCATACATATATAGGGGAGGTACTAGCTCCAACTCGGTTTTACAGTGAAAACTGCAGGAACTTAAAACCGGCAATAGGAAACAGACTGAAAAACCAGAGTAAAAGTTTCTCCTGCAACCTGTTCCCTTTGTGCTAGGTGAACGAAAGTCTCTCCAACATGCTCATTTCTGAGAGATAAGTGTGTGTGAAAGCCGTCCTTCACCTAGCTTGTTGGGAACACAAAGTTTCTTTTCAGTTGCAAACTCCACTCCATACATATATATGGGGAGGTACTAGCTCCAAATCTGTTTTACAGTGAAAACTGCAGGAACTTCAAACCGGCACTAGGAAACAGACTGAGAAACCAGAGTAAAAGTTTCTCCTGCAACCCGTTCCCTTTGTACTAGATGAACGAACGTCTCTCCACATGCTCAGTTCTGAGAGATAAGTGTGTGTGAAAGCCGTCCTTCACCTAGCTTGTTGGGAACACAAAGTTTCTTTTCAGTTGCAAACTCCACTCCATACATATATATGGGGAGGTACTAGCTCCAACTCGGTTTTTCAGTGAAAACTGCAGGAACTTCAAAACGGCACTAGGAAACAGACTGAGAAACCAGAGTAAAAGTTTCTCCTGCAACCCGTTCCCTTTGTGCTAGATGAACGAACGTCTCTCCACATGCTCAGTTCTGAGAGATAAGTGTGTGTGAAGCCGTACTTCACCTAGCTTGTTGGGAACACAAAGTTTCTTTTCATTTGCAAACTCCACTCCATACATATATATGGGGAGGTACTAGCTCCAACTCGGTTTTACAGTGAAAACTGCAGGAACTTCAAACCGGCACTAGGAAACAGACTGAAAAACCAGAGTAAAAGTTTCTCCTGCAACCTGTTCCCTTTGTGCTAGGTGAACGAAAGTCTCTCCAACATGCTCATTTCTGAGAGATAAGTGTGTGTGAAAGCCGTCCTTCACCTAGCTTGTTGGGAACACAAAGTTTCTTTTCAGTTGCAAACTCCACTCCATACATATATATGGGGAGGTTCTAGCTCCAAATCGGTTTTACAGTGAAAACTGCAGGAACTTCAAACCGGCACTAGGAAACAGACTGAGAAACCAGAGTAAAAGTTTCTCCTGCAACCCGTTCCCTTTGTGCTAGATGAACGAACGTCTCTCCACATGCTCAGTTCTTAGAGATAAGTGTGTGTGAAAGCCGTCCTTCACCTTGCTTGTTGGGAACACAAAGTTTCTTTTCAGTTGCCAACTCCACTCCATACATATACATGGGGAGGTACTAGCTCCAACTCGGTTTTACAGTGAAAACTGCAGGAACTTCAAACCGGCACTAGGAAACAGACTGAGAAACCAGAGTAAAAGTTTCCCCTGCAACCCGTTCCATTTTTGCTAGATGAACGAACGTCTCTCCACATGCTCAGTTCTGAGAGATAAGTGTGTGTGAAAGCCGTCCTTCACCTACCTTGTTGGGAACACAAAGATTCTTTTCAGTTGCAAACTCCACTCCATACATATATAAGGGTAGGTACAACTCCAACTCGGTTTTACAGTGAAAACTGCAGGAAATTCAAACCGGAACTAGGAAACAGACTGAGAAACCAGAGTAAAAGTTTGTCCTGCAACCCGTTCCCTTTGTGCTAGATGAACGAACGTCTCTCCACATGCTCAGTTCTGAGAGATAAGTGTGTGTGAAAGCCGTCCTTCAACTAGCTTGTTGGGAACACAAAGTTTCTTTTCAGTTGCAAACTCCACTCCATACATATATATGGGGAGGTACTAGCTCCAACTCGGTTTTACAGTGAAAACTGCAGGAACTTCAAACCGGCACTAGGAAACAGACTGAGAAACCAGAGTAAAAGTTTCTCCTGCAACCCGTTCCATTTGTGTTAGATGAACGAACGTCTCTCCACATGCTCAGTTCTGAGAGATAAGTGTGTGTGAAAGCCGTTCTTCACCTAGCTTGTTGGGAACACAAAGTTTCTTTTCAGTTGCAAACTCCACTCCATACATATATATGGGGAGGTACTAGCTCCAACTCGGTTTTACAGTGAAAACTGCAGGAACTTCAAACCGGCACTTGGAAACAGACTGAGAAACCAGAGTAAAAGTTTCCCCTGCAACCCGTTCCCTTTGTGCTAGGTGAACGAACGTCTCTCCACATGCTCAGTTCTGAGAGATAAGTGTGTGTGAAAGCCGTCCTTCACCTATCTTGTTGGGAACACAAAGTTCTTTTCACTTGCAAACTCCACTCCATACAATTTTATGGGAGGTACTAGATCCAACTCGGTTTTACAATGAAAACTGCAGGAACTTCAAACCGGCACTAGGAAACAGACTGAGAAACCAGAATAAAAGTTCCTCCTGCAACCCGTTCCCTTTGTGCTAGATGAACGAACGTCTCTCCACATGCTCAGTTCTGACAGATAAGTGTGTGTGAAAGCCGTCCTTCACCTAGCTTGTTGGGAACACAAAGTTTATTTTCACTTGCAAACTCCACTCCATACATATATATGGGGAGGTACTAGCTCCAACACGGTTTTACAGTGAAAACTGCAGGAACTTCAAACCGGCACTAGGAAACAGACTGAGAAACCAGAGTAAAAGTTTCCCCTTCAACCCGTTCCATTTGTGCTAGATGAACGAACGTCTCTCCACATGCTCAGTTCTGAGAGATAAGTGTGTGAAAGCCGTCCTTCACCTAGCTTGTTGGGAACACAAAGTTTCTTTTCACTTGCAAACTCCACTCCATACATATATATGGGGAGGTACTAGCTCCAACTCGGTTTTACAGTGAAAACTGCAGGAACTTCAAACCGGCACTAGGAAACAGACTGAGAAACCAGAGTAAAAGTTTCTCCTGCAACCCGTTCCCTTTGTGCTAGATGAACGAACGTCTCTCCACATGCTCAGTTCTGAGAGACAAGTGTGTGTGAAAGCCGTCCTTCAATTAGCTTGTTGGGAACACATAGTTTCTTTTCAGTTGCAAACTCCACTAAATACATATATATGGGGAGGTACTAGCTCCAACTCGGTTTTACAGTGAAAACTGCAGGATCTTCAAACCGGCACTAGGAATCAGACTGAGAAACCAGAGTAAAAGTTTCCCCTGCAACCCGTTCCCTTTGTGCTAGATGAACGAATGTCTCTCCACATGCTCAGTTCTGAGAGATAAGTGTGTGTGAAAGCCGTCCTTCACCTAGCTTGTTGGGAACACAAAGTTTCTTTTCAGTTGCAAACTCCACTCCATACATATATATGGGGAGGTACTAGCTCCAACTCGGTTTTACAGTGAAAACTGCAGGAACTTCAAACCGGCACTAGGAAACAGACTGAGAAACCAGAGTAAAAGTTTCTCCTGCAACCCGTTCCCTTTGTGCTAGATGAACGAACGTCTCTCCACATGCTCAGTTCTGAGAGATAAGTGTGTGTGAAAGCCGTCCTTCACCTAGCTTGTTGGGAACACAAAGTTTCTTTTCAGCTGCAAACTCCACTCCAGACATATATATGGGGAGGTACTAGCTCCAAATCGGTTTTACAGTGAAAACTGCAGGAACTTCATACCGGCACTTGGAATCAGACTGAGAAACCAGAGTAAAAGTTTCTCCTGCAACCCGTTCCCTTTGTGCTAGGTGAACGAACGTCTCTCCACATGCTCAGTTCTGAGAGATAAGTGTGTGTGAAGCCGTCCTTCACCTAGCTTGTTGGGAACACAAAGTTTCTTTTCAGTTGCAAACTCCACTCCATACATATATAGGGGAGGTACTAGCTCCAACTCGGTTTTACAGTGAAAACTGCAGGAACTTAAAACCGGCAATAGGAAACAGACTGAAAAACCAGAGTAAAAGTTTCTCCTGCAACCTGTTCCCTTTGTGCTAGGTGAACGAAAGTCTCTCCAACATGCTCATTTCTGAGAGATAAGTGTGTGTGAAAGCCGTCCTTCACCTAGCTTGTTGGGAACACAAAGTTTCTTTTCAGTTGCAAACCCCACTCCATACATATATATGGGGAGGTACTAGCTCCAACTCGGTTTTTCAGTGAAAACTGCAGGAACTTCAAACCGGCACTAGGAAACAGACTGAGAAACCAGAGTAAAAGTTTCTCCTGCAACCCGTTCCCTTTGTGCTAGATGAACGAACGTCTCTCCACATGCTCAGTTCTGAGAGATAAGTGTGTGTGAAGCCGTACTTCACCTAGCTTGTTGGGAACACAAAGTTTCTTTTCATTTGCAAACTCCACTCCATACATATATATGGGGAGGTACTAGCTCCAACTCGGTTTTACAGTGAAAACTGCAGGAACTTCAAACCGGCACTAGGAAACAGACTGAGAAACCAGAGTAAAAGTTTCTCCTGCAACCCGTTCCCTTTGTGCTAGATGAACGAACGTCTCTCCACATGCTCAGTTCTTAGAGATAAGTGTGTGTGAAAGCCGTCCTTCACCTAGCTTGTTGGGAACACAAAGTTTCTTTTCAGTTGCCAACTCCACTCCATACATATACATGGGGAGGTACTAGCTCCAACTCGGTTTTACAGTGAAAACTGCAGGAACTTCAAACCGGCACTAGGAAACAGACTGAGAAACCAGAGTAAAAGTTTCTCCTGCAACCTGTTCCCTTTGTGCTTGGTGAACGAACGTCTCTCCAACATGATCATTTCTGAGAGATAAGTGTGTGTGAAAGCCGTCCTTCACCTAGCTTGTTGGGAACACAAAGTTTCTTTTCAGTTGCAAACTCCACTACATACATATATATGGGGAGGTACTAGCTCCAACTCGGTTTTACAGTGAAAACTGCAGGAACTTCAAACCGGCACTAGGAAACAGACTGAGAAACCAGAGTAAAAGTTTCCCCTGCAACCCGTTCCATTTTTGCTAGATGAACGAACGTCTCTCCACATGCTCAGTTCTGAGAGATAAGTGTGTGTGAAAGCCGTCCTTCAACTAGCTTGTTGGGAACACAAAGTTTCTTTTCAGTTGCAAACTCCACTCCATACATATATATGGGGAGGTACTAGCTCCAACTCGGTTTTACAGTGAAAACTGCAGGAACTTCAAACCGGCACTAGGAAACAGACTGAGAAACCAGAGTAAAAGTTTCTCCTGCAACCCGTTCCATTTGTGTTAGATGAACGAACGTCTCTCCACATGCTCAGTTCTGAGAGATAAGTGTGTGTGAAAGCCGTTCTTCACCTAGCTTGTTGGGAACACAAAGTTTCTTTTCAGTTGCAAACTCCACTCCATACATATATATGGGGAGGTACTACCTCCAACTCGGTTTTACAGTGAAAACTGCAGGAACTTCAAACCGGCACTTGGAAACAGACTGAGAAACCAGAGTAAAAGTTTCCCCTGCAACCCGTTCCCTTTGTGCTAGGTGAACGAACGTCTCTCCACATGCTCAGTTCTGAGAGATAAGTGTGTGTGAAAGCCGTCCTTCACCTATCTTGTTGGGAACACAAAGTTCTTTTCACTTGCAAACTCCACTCCATACAATTTTATGGGAGGTACTAGATCCAACTCGGTTTTACAGTGAAAACTGCAGGAACTTCAAACCGGCACTAGGAAACAGACTGAGAAACCAGAATAAAAGTTCCTCCTGCAACCCGTTCCCTTTGTGCTAGATGAACGAACGTCTCTCCACATGCTCAGTTCTGACAGATAAGTGTGTGTGAAAGCCGTCCTTCACCTAGCTTGTTGGGAACACAAAGTTTCTTTTCAGTTGCAAACTCCACTCCATACATATATATGGGGACATAATACTCCAACCCGGTTTTACAGTGAAAACTGCAGGAACTTCAAACCGGCACTAGGAAACAGACTGAGAAACCAGAGTAAAAGTTTCTCCTGCAACCCGTTCCCTTTGTGCTAGATGAACGAACGTCTCTCCACATGCTCAGTTCTGAGAGATAAGTGTGTGTGAAAGCCGCCCTTCACCTAGCTTGTTGGGAACCCAAAGTTTCTTTTCACTTGCAAACTCCACTCCATACATATATATGGGGAGGTACTAGCTCCAACTCGGTTTTACAGTGAAAACTGCAGGAACTTCAAACCGGCACTAGGAAACAGACTAAGAAACCTGAGTAAAATTTCTCCTGCAACCCGTTCCCTTTGTGCTAGATGAACGAACGTCTCTCCACATGCTCAGTTCTGAGAGATAAGTGTGTGTGAAAGCCGTCCTTCACCTAGCTTGTTGGGAACACAAAGTTCCTTTTCAGTTGCAAACTCCACTCCATACATATATATGGGGTGGTACTAGCTCCAACTCTGTTTTACAGTGAAAACTGCTGGAACTTCAAACCGGCACTAGGAAACAGACTGAGAAACCAGAGTAAAAGTTTCCGTTGCATCCCGTTCCCTTTGTGCTAGATGAACGAACGTCTCTCCACATGCTCAGTTCTGAGAGATAAGTGTGTGTGAAAGCCGTCCTTCACCTATCTTGTTGGGAACACAAAGTTCTTTTCACTTGCAAACTCCACTCCATACAATTATATGGGAGGTACTAGATCCAACTCGGTTTTACAGTGAAAACTGCAGGAACTTCAAACCGGCACTAGGAAACAGACTGAGAAACCAGAATAAAAGTTCCTCCTGCAACCCGTTCCCTTTGTGCTAGATGAACGAACGTCTCTCCACATGCTCATTTCTGACAGATAAGTGTGTGTGAAAGCCGTCCTTCACCTAGCTTGTTGGGAACACAAAGTTTCTTTTCAGTTGCAAACTCCACTCCATACATATATATGGGGAGGTACTAGCTCCAACTCGGTTTTACAGTGAAAAATGCAGGAACTTCAAACCGGCACTAGGAAACAGACTGAAAAACCAGAGTAAAAGTTTCTCCTGCAACCCGTTCCCTTTGTGCTAGATGAACGAACGTCTCTCCACATGCTCAGTTCTGAGAGATAAGTGTGTGTGAAAGCCGCACTTCACCTAGCTTGTTGGGAACACAAAGTTTCTTTTCACTTGCAAACTCCACTCCATACATATATATGGGGAGGTACTAGCTCCAACTCGGTTTTACACTGAAAACTGCAGGAACTTCAAACCGGCACTAGGAAACAGACTGAGAAACCAGAGTAAAATTTCTCCTGCAACCCGTTCCCTTTGTGCTAGATGAACGAACGTCTCTCCACATGCTCAGTTCGGAGAGATAAGTGTGTGTGAAAGCCGTCCTTCACCTAGCTTGTTGGGAACACAAAGTTTCTTTTCAGTTGCAAACTCCACTCCATACATATATATGGGGAGGTACTAGCTCCAACTCTGTTTTACAGTGAAAACTGCTGAAACTTCAAACCGGCACTAGGAAACAGACTGAGAAACCAGAGTAAAAGTTTCCCCTGCATCCCGTTCCCTTTGTGCTAGATGAACGAACGTCTCTCCACATGCTCAGTTCTGAGAGATAAGTGTGTGTGAAAGCCGTCCTTCACCTAGCTTGTTGGGAACACAAAGTTTCTTTTCAGTTGCAAACTCCACTCCATACATATATATGGGGAGGTTCTAGCTCCAACTCTGTTTTTCAGTGAAAACTGCTGGAACTTCAAACCGGCACTAGGAAACAGACTGAGAAATCAGAGTAAAAGTTTCCCCTGCATCCCGTTCCCTTTGTGCTAGATGAACGAACGTCTCTCCACATGCTCAGTTCTGAGAGATAAGTGTGTGTGAAAGCCGTCCTTCACCTATCTTGTTGGGAACACAAAGTTCTTTTCACGTGCAAACTCCACTCCATACATATATATGGGGAGGTACTAGCTCCAACTCGGTTTTACAGTGAAAACTGCAGGAACTTCAAACCGGCACTAGGAAACAGACTGAGAAACCAGAGTAAAAGTTTCTCCTGCAACCCGTTCCCTTTGTGCGAGATGATCGAACGTCTCTCCACATGCTCAGTTCTGAGATATAAGTGTGTGTGAAAGCCGTCCTTCACCTAGCTTGTTGGGAACACAAAGTTTATTTTCACCAGCAAACTCCACTCCATACATATATATGGGGAGGTACAAGCTCCAACTCGGTTTTACAGTGAAAACTGCAGGAATTTCAAACCGGCACTAGGAAACAGACTGAGAAACCAGAGTAAAAGTTTCTCCTGCAACCCGTTCCCTTTGTGCTAGATGAACGAACGTCTCTCCACATGCTCAGTTCTGAGAGATAAGTGTGTGTGAAAGCCGTCCTTCACCTAGCTTGTTGGGAACACAAAGTTTCTTTTCAGTTGCAAACTCCACTCCATACATATATATGGGGAGGTACTAGCTCCAACTCGGTTTTACAGTGAAAACTGCAGGAACTTTAAACCGGCACTAGGAAACAGACTGAAAATCCAGAGTAAAAGTTTCTCCTGCAACCTGTTCCCTTTGTGCTAGGTGAACGATAGTCTCTCCAACATGCTCATTTCTGAGAGATAAGTGTGTGTGAAAGCCGTCCTTCACCTAGCTTGTTGGGAACACAAAGTTTCTTTTCAGTTGCAAACTCCACTCCATACATATATACGGGGAGGTACTAGCTCCAAATCGGTTTTACAGTGAAAACTGCAGGAACTTCAAACCGGCACTAGGAAACAGACTGAGAAACCAGAGTAAAAGTTTCTCCTGCAACCCGTTCCCTTTGTACTAGATGAACGAACGTCTCTCCACATGCTCAGTTCTGAGAGATAAGTGTGTGTGAAAGCCGTCCTTCACCTAGCTTGTTGGGAACACAAAGTTTCTTTTCAGTTGCAAACTCCACTCCATACATATATATGGGGAGGTACTAGCTCCAAATCGGTTTTACAGTGAAAACTGCAGGAACTTCAAACCGGCACTAGGAAACAGACTGAGAAACCAGAGTAAAAGTTTCTCCTGCAACCCGTTCCCTTTGTGCTAGGTGAACGAACGTCTCTCCACATGCTCAGTTCTGAGAGATAAGTGTGTGTGAAAGCCGTCCTTCACCTAGCTTGTTGGGAACACAAAGTTTCTTTTCAGTTGCAAACTCCACTCCATATATATACATGGGGAGGTACTAGCTCCAACTCGGTTTTACAGTGAAAACTGCAGGAACTTCAAACCGGCACTAGGAAACAGACTGAGAAACCAGAGTAAAAGTTTCTCCTGCAACCTGTTCCCTTTGTGCTAGGTGAACGAACGTCTCTCCAACATGCTCATTTCTGAGAGATTAGTGTGTGTAAAAGCCGTCCTTCATCTAGCTTGTTGGGAACACAAAGTTTCTTTTCAGTTGCAAACTCCACTCCATACATATATATGGGGAGGTACTAGCTCCAACTCGGTTTTACAGTGAAAACTGCAGGAACTTCAAACCGGCACTAGGAAGCAGACTGAGAAACCAGAGTAAAAGTTTCCCCTTCAACCCGTTCCCTTTTTGCTAGATGAACGAACGTCTCTCCACATGCTCAGTTCTGAGAGATAAGTGTGTGTGAAAGCCGTCCTTCACCTAGCTTGTTGGGAACACAAAGTTTCTTTTCAGTTGCAAACTCCACTCCATACATATATATGGGGAGGTACTAGCTCCAACTCGGTTTTACAGTGAAAACTGCAGGAACTTCAAACCGGCACTAGGAAACAGACTGAGAAACCAGAGTAAAAGTTTCTCCTGCAACCCGTTCCCTTTGTACTAGATGAACGAACGTCTCTCCACATGCTCAGTTCTGAGAGATAAGTGTGTGTGAAAGCCGTCCTTCACCTAGCTTGTTGGGAACACAAAGTTTCTTTTCAGTTGCAAACTCCACTCCATACATATATATGGGGAGGAACTAGCTCCAAATCGGTTTTACAGTGAAAACTGCAGGAACTTCAAACCGGCACTAGGAAACAGACTGAGAAACCAGAGTAAAAGTTTCTACTGCAACCTGTTCCCTTTGTGCTAGGTGAACGAACGTCTCTCCAACATGCTCAGTTCGGAGAGATAAGTGTGTGTGAAAGCCGTACTTCATCTAGCTTGTTGGGAACACAAAGTTTCTTTTCAGTTGCAAACTCCACTCCATACATATATATGGGGAGGTACTAGCTCCAACTCGGTTTTACAGTGAAAACTGCAGGAACTTCAAACCGGCACTAGGAAGCAGACTGAGAAACCAGAGTAAAAGTTTCCCCTTCAACCCGTTCCCTTTTTGCTAGATGAACGAACGTCTCTCCACATGCTCAGTTCTGAGAGATAAGTGTGTGTGAAAGCCGTCCTTCACCTAGCTTGTTGGGAACACAAAGTTTCTTTTCAGTTGCAAACTCCACTCCATACATATATATGGGGAGGTACTAGCTCCAACTCGGTTTTACAGTGAAAACTGCAGGAACTTCAAACCGGCACTAGGAAACAGACTGAGAAAACAGAGTAAAAGTTTCTCCTGCAACCCGTTCCCTTTGTGCTAGATGAACGAACGTCTCTCCACATGCTCAGTTCTGAGAGATAAGTGTGTGTGAAAGCCGTCCTTCACCTAGCTTGTTGGGAACACAAAGTTTCTTTTCACTTGCAAACTCCACTCCATACATATATATGGGGAGGTACTAGCTCCAACTCTGTTTTACAGTGAAAACTACAGGAACTTCAAACCGGCACTAGGAAACTGACTGAGAAACCAGAGTATAAGTTTCACCTGCAACCCGTTCCCTTTGTGCTAGATGAACGAACGTCTCTCCACATGCTCAATTCTGAGAGATAAGTGTGTGTGAAAGCCGTCCTTCACCTAGCTTGTTGGGAACACAAAGTTTCTTTTCAGTTGCAAACTCCACTCCATACATATATATGGGGAGGTACTAGCTCCAACTCGGTTTTACAGTGAAAACTGCTGGAACTTCAAACCGGAACTAGGAAACAGACTGAGAAACCAGAGTAAATGTTTGTCCTGCAACCCGTTCCCTTTGTGCTAGATGAACGAACGTCTCTCCACATGCTCAGTTCGGAGAGATAAGTGTGTGTGAAAGCCGTCCTTCACCTTGCTTGTTGGGAACACAAAGTTTCTTTTCACTTGCAAACTCCACTCCATACATATATATGGGGAGGTACTAGCTCCAACTCGGTTTACAGTGAAAACTGAAGGAACTTCAAACCGGCACAAGGAAACAGACTGAGAAACCAGAGTAAAAGTTTCTCCTGCAACCCATTCCATTTGTGTTAGATGAACGAACGTCTCTCCACATGCTCAGGTCTGAGAGATAAGTGTGTGTGAAAGCCGTCCTTCACCTAGCTTGTTGGGAACACAAAGTTTCTTTTCAGTTGCAAACTCCAATCCGTACATATATATGGGGAGGTTCTAGCTCCAACTCGGTTTTACAGTGAAAACTGCAGGAACTTCAAACCGGCACTTGGAAACAGACTGAGAAACCAGAGTAAAAGTTTCTCCTGCAACCCGTTCCCTTTGTGCTAGGTGAACGAACGTCTCTCCACATGCTCAGTTCTGAGAGATAAGTGTGTGTGAAAGCCGTCCTTCACCTATCTTGTTGGGAACACAAAGTTCTTTTCACTTGCAAACTCCACTCCATACAATTATATGGGAGGTACTAGATCCAACTCGGTTTTACAGTGAAAACTGCAGGAACTTCAAACCGGCACTAGGAAACAGACTGAGAAACCAGAATTAAAGTTCCTCCTGCAACCCGTTTCCTTTGTGCTAGATGAACGAACGTCTCTCCACATGCTCAGTTCTGAGAGATAAGTGTGTGTGAAAGCCGTCCTTCACCTAGCTTGTTGGGAACACAAAGTTTCTTTTCAGTTGCAAACTCCACTCCATACATATATATGGGGACATACTACTCCAACTCGGTTTTACAGTGAAAACTGCAGGAACTTCAAACCGGCACTAGGAAACAGACTGAGAAACCAGAGTAACAGTTTCTCCTGCAACTCGTTCCCTTTGTGTTAGATGAACGAACGTCTCTCTACATGCTCAGTTCTGAGAGATAAGTGTGTGTGAAAGCCGTCCTTTACCTAGCTTGTTGGGAACCCAAAGTTTCTTTTCACTTTCAAATTCCACTCCATACATATACATGGGGAGGTACTAGCTCCAACTCGGTTTTACAGTGAAAACTGCAGGAACTTCAAACCGGCACTAGGAAACAGACTGAGAAACCAGAGTAAAAGTTTCTCCTGCAACCCGTTCCCTTTGTGCTAGGTGAACGAACGTCTCTCCACATGCTAAGTTCTGAGAGATAAGTGTGTGTGAAAGCCGTCCTTCAATTAGCTTGTTGGGAACACAAAGTTTCTTTTCAGTTGCAAACTCCACTCCATACATATATATGGGGAGGTACTAGCTCCAACTCTGTTTTACAGTGAAAACTGCTGGAACTTCAAACCGGCACTAGGAAACAGACTGAGAAACCAGAGTAAAAGTTTCCCCTGCATCCCGTTCCCTTTGTGCTAGATGAACGAACGTCTCTCCACATGCTCAGTTCTGAGAGATAAGTGTGTGTGAAAGCCGTTTTTCACCTAGCTTGTTGGGAACACAAAGTTTCTTTTCAGTTGCAAACTCCACTCCATACATATATATGGGGAGGTACTAGCTCCAACTCGGTTTTACAGTGAAAACTGGACGAACTTCAAACCGGCACTAGGAAACAGACTGAGAAACAGAGTAAAAGTTTCTCCTGCAACCCGTTCCATTTGTGCTAGATGAACGAACGTCTCTCCACATGCTCAGTTCTGAGAGATAAGTGTGTGTGAAAGCCGTCCTTCACCTATCTTGTTGGGAACACAAAGTTCTTTTCACTTGCAAACTCCACTCCATACATATATATGGGAGGTACTAGATCCAACACTGTTTTACAGTGTAAACTGCAGGAACTTCAAACCGGCACTAGGAAACAGACTGAGAAACCAGAATAAAAGTTCCTCCTGCAAACCGTTCCCTTTGTGCTAGATGAACGAACGTCTCTCCACATGCTCAGTTCTGAGAGGTAAGTGTGTGTGAAAGCCGTCCTTCACCTAGCTTGTTGGGAACACAAAGTTTCTTTTCAGTTGCAAACTCCACTCCATACATATATATGGGGTGGTAATAGCTCCAACTCGGTTTTACAGTGAAAACTGCAGGAACTTCAAACCGGCACTAGGAAACAGACT
The DNA here is from genome assembly GCF_048773025.1 of Camelus bactrianus. Lineage (NCBI taxonomy): Eukaryota > Metazoa > Chordata > Mammalia > Artiodactyla > Camelidae > Camelus > Camelus bactrianus. Next base: position 782,221 of record NC_133553.1, read on the forward strand.
GAGAAACCAGAGTAAAAGTTTCTCCTGCAACCCGTTCCCTTTGTGCTAGATGAACGAACGTCTCTCCACATGCTCAGTTCTGAGAGATAAGTGTGTGTGAAAGCCGCCCTTCACCTAGCTTGTTGGGAACCCAAAGTTTCTTTTCACTTGCAAACTCCACTCCATACATATATATGGGGAGGTACTAGCTCCAACTCGGTTTTACAGTGAAAACTGCAGGAACTTCAAACCGGCACTAGGAAACAGACTGAGAAACCAGAGTAAAAGTTTCTCCTGCAACCCGTTCCTTTGTGCTAGATGAACGAACGTCTCTCCACATGCTCAGTTCTGAGAGATAAGTGTGTGTGAAAGCCGTCCTTCACCTAGCTTGTTGGGAACACAAAGTTTCTTTTCAGTTGCAAACTCCACTCCATACATATATATGGGGAGGTACTAGCTCCAACTCTGTTTTACAGTGAAAACTGCAGGAACTTCAAACCGGCACTAGGAAACAGACTGAGAAACCAGAGTAAAAGTTTCTCCTGCAACCCGTTCCCTTTGTGCTAGATGAACGAACGTCTCTCCACATGCTCAGTTCTGAGAGATAAGTGTGTGTGAAAGCCGTCCTTTACCTAGCTTGTTGGGAACACAAAGTTTCTTTTCAGTTGCAAACTCCACTCCATACATATATATGGGGAGGTACTAGCTCCAACTCGGTTTTACAGTGAAAACTGCAGGAACTTCAAACCGGCACTAGGAAACAGACTGAGAAACCAGAGTAAAAGTTTCTCCTGCAACCCGTTCCCTTTGTGCTAGATGAACGAACGTCTCTCCACATGCTCAGTTCTGAGAGATAAGTGGGTGTGAAAGCCGTCCTTCCCCTAGCTTGTTGGGAACACAAAGTTTCTTTTCAGTTGCAAACTCCACTCCATACATATATATGGGGAGGTACTAGCTCCAACTCGGTTTTACAGTGAAAACTGCAGGAACTTCAAACCGGCACTAGGAAACAGACTGAGAAACCAGAGTAAAAGTTTCACCTGCAACCCGTTCCCTTTGTGCTAGATGAACGAACGTCTCTCCACATGCTCAGTTCTGAGAGATAAGTGTGTGTGAAGCCGTCCTTCACATAGCTTGTTGGGAACACAAAGTTTCTTTTTAGTTGGAAACTCCACTCCATACATATATATGGGGAGGTACTAGCTCCAACTCGGTTTTACAGTGAAAACTGCAGGAACTTCAAACCTGCACTAGGAAACAGACTGAGAAACCAGAGTAAAAGTTTCTCCTGCAACCCGTTCCCTTTGTGCTAGGTGAACGAACGTCTCTCCACATGCTCAGTTCTGAGAAATAAGTGTGTGTGAAAGCCGTACTTCACCTAGCTTGTTGGGAACACAAAGTTTCTTTTCAGTTGCAAACTCCACTCCATACATATATTTGGGGAGGTACTAGCTCCAACTCGGTTTTACAGTGAAAACTGCAGGAACTTCAAACCGGCACTAGGAAACAGACTGAGAAACCAGAGTAAAAGTTTCTCCTGCAACCCGTTCCCTTTGTGCTAGGTGAACGAACGTCTCTCCACATGCTCAGTTCTGAGAGATAAATGTGTGTGAAGCCGTCCTTCACCTAGCTTGTTGGGAACACAAAGTTTCTTTTCAGTTGCAAACTCCACTCCATACATATATAGGGGAGGTACTAGCTCCAACTCGGTTTTACAGTGAAAACTGCAGGAACTTAAAACCGGCAATAGGAAACAGACTGAAAAACCAGAGTAAAAGTTTCTCCTGCAACCTGTTCCCTTTGTGCTAGGTGAACGAAAGTCTCTCCAACATGCTCATTTCTGAGAGATAAGTGTGTGTGAAAGCCGTCCTTCACCTAGCTTGTTGGGAACACAAAGTTTCTTTTCAGTTGCAAACTCCACTCCATACATATATATGGGGAGGTACTAGCTCCAAATCTGTTTTACAGTGAAAACTGCAGGAACTTCAAACCGGCACTAGGAAACAGACTGAGAAACCAGAGTAAAAGTTTCTCCTGCAACCCGTTCCCTTTGTACTAGATGAACGAACGTCTCTCCACATGCTCAGTTCTGAGAGATAAGTGTGTGTGAAAGCCGTCCTTCACCTAGCTTGTTGGGAACACAAAGTTTCTTTTCAGTTGCAAACTCCACTCCATACATATATATGGGGAGGTACTAGCTCCAACTCGGTTTTTCAGTGAAAACTGCAGGAACTTCAAAACGGCACTAGGAAACAGACTGAGAAACCAGAGTAAAAGTTTCTCCTGCAACCCGTTCCCTTTGTGCTAGATGAACGAACGTCTCTCCACATGCTCAGTTCTGAGAGATAAGTGTGTGTGAAGCCGTACTTCACCTAGCTTGTTGGGAACACAAAGTTTCTTTTCATTTGCAAACTCCACTCCATACATATATATGGGGAGGTACTAGCTCCAACTCGGTTTTACAGTGAAAACTGCAGGAACTTCAAACCGGCACTAGGAAACAGACTGAAAAACCAGAGTAAAAGTTTCTCCTGCAACCTGTTCCCTTTGTGCTAGGTGAACGAAAGTCTCTCCAACATGCTCATTTCTGAGAGATAAGTGTGTGTGAAAGCCGTCCTTCACCTAGCTTGTTGGGAACACAAAGTTTCTTTTCAGTTGCAAACTCCACTCCATACATATATATGGGGAGGTTCTAGCTCCAAATCGGTTTTACAGTGAAAACTGCAGGAACTTCAAACCGGCACTAGGAAACAGACTGAGAAACCAGAGTAAAAGTTTCTCCTGCAACCCGTTCCCTTTGTGCTAGATGAACGAACGTCTCTCCACATGCTCAGTTCTTAGAGATAAGTGTGTGTGAAAGCCGTCCTTCACCTTGCTTGTTGGGAACACAAAGTTTCTTTTCAGTTGCCAACTCCACTCCATACATATACATGGGGAGGTACTAGCTCCAACTCGGTTTTACAGTGAAAACTGCAGGAACTTCAAACCGGCACTAGGAAACAGACTGAGAAACCAGAGTAAAAGTTTCCCCTGCAACCCGTTCCATTTTTGCTAGATGAACGAACGTCTCTCCACATGCTCAGTTCTGAGAGATAAGTGTGTGTGAAAGCCGTCCTTCACCTACCTTGTTGGGAACACAAAGATTCTTTTCAGTTGCAAACTCCACTCCATACATATATAAGGGTAGGTACAACTCCAACTCGGTTTTACAGTGAAAACTGCAGGAAATTCAAACCGGAACTAGGAAACAGACTGAGAAACCAGAGTAAAAGTTTGTCCTGCAACCCGTTCCCTTTGTGCTAGATGAACGAACGTCTCTCCACATGCTCAGTTCTGAGAGATAAGTGTGTGTGAAAGCCGTCCTTCAACTAGCTTGTTGGGAACACAAAGTTTCTTTTCAGTTGCAAACTCCACTCCATACATATATATGGGGAGGTACTAGCTCCAACTCGGTTTTACAGTGAAAACTGCAGGAACTTCAAACCGGCACTAGGAAACAGACTGAGAAACCAGAGTAAAAGTTTCTCCTGCAACCCGTTCCATTTGTGTTAGATGAACGAACGTCTCTCCACATGCTCAGTTCTGAGAGATAAGTGTGTGTGAAAGCCGTTCTTCACCTAGCTTGTTGGGAACACAAAGTTTCTTTTCAGTTGCAAACTCCACTCCATACATATATATGGGGAGGTACTAGCTCCAACTCGGTTTTACAGTGAAAACTGCAGGAACTTCAAACCGGCACTTGGAAACAGACTGAGAAACCAGAGTAAAAGTTTCCCCTGCAACCCGTTCCCTTTGTGCTAGGTGAACGAACGTCTCTCCACATGCTCAGTTCTGAGAGATAAGTGTGTGTGAAAGCCGTCCTTCACCTATCTTGTTGGGAACACAAAGTTCTTTTCACTTGCAAACTCCACTCCATACAATTTTATGGGAGGTACTAGATCCAACTCGGTTTTACAATGAAAACTGCAGGAACTTCAAACCGGCACTAGGAAACAGACTGAGAAACCAGAATAAAAGTTCCTCCTGCAACCCGTTCCCTTTGTGCTAGATGAACGAACGTCTCTCCACATGCTCAGTTCTGACAGATAAGTGTGTGTGAAAGCCGTCCTTCACCTAGCTTGTTGGGAACACAAAGTTTATTTTCACTTGCAAACTCCACTCCATACATATATATGGGGAGGTACTAGCTCCAACACGGTTTTACAGTGAAAACTGCAGGAACTTCAAACCGGCACTAGGAAACAGACTGAGAAACCAGAGTAAAAGTTTCCCCTTCAACCCGTTCCATTTGTGCTAGATGAACGAACGTCTCTCCACATGCTCAGTTCTGAGAGATAAGTGTGTGAAAGCCGTCCTTCACCTAGCTTGTTGGGAACACAAAGTTTCTTTTCACTTGCAAACTCCACTCCATACATATATATGGGGAGGTACTAGCTCCAACTCGGTTTTACAGTGAAAACTGCAGGAACTTCAAACCGGCACTAGGAAACAGACTGAGAAACCAGAGTAAAAGTTTCTCCTGCAACCCGTTCCCTTTGTGCTAGATGAACGAACGTCTCTCCACATGCTCAGTTCTGAGAGACAAGTGTTTGTGAAAGCCGTCCTTCAATTAGCTTGTTGGGAACACATAGTTTCTTTTCAGTTGCAAACTCCACTAAATACATATATATGGGGAGGTACTAGCTCCAACTCGGTTTTACAGTGAAAACTGCAGGATCTTCAAACCGGCACTAGGAATCAGACTGAGAAACCAGAGTAAAAGTTTCCCCTGCAACCCGTTCCCTTTGTGCTAGATGAACGAATGTCTCTCCACATGCTCAGTTCTGAGAGATAAGTGTGTGTGAAAGCCGTCCTTCACCTAGCTTGTTGGGAACACAAAGTTTCTTTTCAGTTGCAAACTCCACTCCATACATATATATGGGGAGGTACTAGCTCCAACTCGGTTTTACAGTGAAAACTGCAGGAACTTCAAACCGGCACTAGGAAACAGACTGAGAAACCAGAGTAAAAGTTTCTCCTGCAACCCGTTCCCTTTGTGCTAGATGAACGAACGTCTCTCCACATGCTCAGTTCTGAGAGATAAGTGTGTGTGAAAGCCGTCCTTCACCTAGCTTGTTGGGAACACAAAGTTTCTTTTCAGCTGCAAACTCCACTCCAGACATATATATGGGGAGGTACTAGCTCCAAATCGGTTTTACAGTGAAAACTGCAGGAACTTCATACCGGCACTTGGAATCAGACTGAGAAACCAGAGTAAAAGTTTCTCCTGCAACCCGTTCCCTTTGTGCTAGGTGAACGAACGTCTCTCCACATGCTCAGTTCTGAGAGATAAGTGTGTGTGAAGCCGTCCTTCACCTAGCTTGTTGGGAACACAAAGTTTCTTTTCAGTTGCAAACTCCACTCCATACATATATAGGGGAGGTACTAGCTCCAACTCGGTTTTACAGTGAAAACTGCAGGAACTTAAAACCGGCAATAGGAAACAGACTGAAAAACCAGAGTAAAAGTTTCTCCTGCAACCTGTTCCCTTTGTGCTAGGTGAACGAAAGTCTCTCCAACATGCTCATTTCTGAGAGATAAGTGTGTGTGAAAGCCGTCCTTCACCTAGCTTGTTGGGAACACAAAGTTTCTTTTCAGATGCAAACCCCACTCCATACATATATATGGGGAGGTACTAGCTCCAACTCGGTTTTTCAGTGAAAACTGCAGGAACTTCAAACCGGCACTAGGAAACAGATTGAGAAACCAGAGTAAAAGTTTCTCCTGCAACCCGTTCCCTTTGTGCTAGATGAACGAACGTCTCTCCACATGCTCAGTTCTGAGAGATAAGTGTGTGTGAAGCCGTACTTCACCTAGCTTGTTGGGAACACAAAGTTTCTTTTCATTTGCAAACTCCACTCCATACATATATATGGGGAGGTACTAGCTCCAACTCGGTTTTACAGTGAAAACTGCAGGAACTTCAAACCGGCACTAGGAAACAGACTGAGAAACCAGAGTAAAAGTTTCTCCTGCAACCCGTTCCCTTTGTGCTAGATGAACGAACGTCTCTCCACATGCTCAGTTCTTAGAGATAAGTGTGTGTGAAAGCCGTCCTTCACCTAGCTTGTTGGGAACACAAAGTTTCTTTTCAGTTGCCAACTCCACTCCATACATATACATGGGGAGGTACTAGCTCCAACTCGGTTTTACAGTGAAAACTGCAGGAACTTCAAACCGGCACTAGGAAACAGACTGAGAAACCAGAGTAAAAGTTTCTCCTGCAACCTGTTCCCTTTGTGCTTGGTGAACGAACGTCTCTCCAACATGATCATTTCTGAGAGATAAGTGTGTGTGAAAGCCGTCCTTCACCTAGCTTGTTGGGAACACAAAGTTTCTTTTCAGTTGCAAACTCCACTACATACATATATATGGGGAGGTACTAGCTCCAACTCGGTTTTACAGTGAAAACTGCAGGAACTTCAAACCGGCACTAGGAAACAGACTGAGAAACCAGAGTAAAAGTTTCCCCTGCAACCCGTTCCATTTTTGCTAGATGAACGAACGTCTCTCCACATGCTCAGTTCTGAGAGATAAGTGTGTGTGAAAGCCGTCCTTCACCTACCTTGTTGGGAACACAAAGATTCTTTTCAGTTGCAAACTCCACTCCATACATATATATGGGTAGGTACAACTCCAACTCGGTTTTACAGTGAAAACTGCAGGAAATTCAAACCGGAACTAGGAAACAGACTGAGAAACCAGAGTAAAAGTTTGTCCTGCAACCCGTTCCCTTTGTGCTAGATGAACGAACGTCTCTCCACATGCTCAGTTCTGAGAGATAAGTGTGTGTGAAAGCCGTCCTTCAACTAGCTTGTTGGGAACACAAAGTTTCTTTTCAGTTGCAAACTCCACTCCATACATATATATGGGGAGGTACTAGCTCCAACTCGGTTTTACAGTGAAAACTGCAGGAACTTCAAACCGGCACTAGGAAACAGACTGAGAAACCAGAGTAAAAGTTTCTCCTGCAACCCGTTCCATTTGTGTTAGATGAACGAACGTCTCTCCACATGCTCAGTTCTGAGAGATAAGTGTGTGTGAAAGCCGTTCTTCACCTAGCTTGTTGGGAACACAAAGTTTCTTTTCAGTTGCAAACTCCACTCCATACATATATATGGGGAGGTACTACCTCCAACTCGGTTTTACAGTGAAAACTGCAGGAACTTCAAACCGGCACTTGGAAACAGACTGAGAAACCAGAGTAAAAGTTTCCCCTGCAACCCGTTCCCTTTGTGCTAGGTGAACGAACGTCTCTCCACATGCTCAGTTCTGAGAGATAAGTGTGTGTGAAAGCCGTCCTTCACCTATCTTGTTGGGAACACAAAGTTCTTTTCACTTGCAAACTCCACTCCATACAATTTTATGGGAGGTACTAGATCCAACTCGGTTTTACAGTGAAAACTGCAGGAACTTCAAACCGGCACTAGGAAACAGACTGAGAAACCAGAATAAAAGTTCCTCCTGCAACCCGTTCCCTTTGTGCTAGATGAACGAACGTCTCTCCACATGCTCAGTTCTGACAGATAAGTGTGTGTGAAAGCCGTCCTTCACCTAGCTTGTTGGGAACACAAAGTTTCTTTTCAGTTGCAAACTCCACTCCATACATATATATGGGGACATAATACTCCAACCCGGTTTTACAGTGAAAACTGCAGGAACTTCAAACCGGCACTAGGAAACAGACTGAGAAACCAGAGTAAAAGTTTCTCCTGCAACCCGTTCCCTTTGTGCTAGATGAACGAACGTCTCTCCACATGCTCAGTTCTGAGAGATAAGTGTGTGTGAAAGCCGCCCTTCACCTAGCTTGTTGGGAACCCAAAGTTTCTTTTCACTTGCAAACTCCACTCCATACATATATATGGGGAGGTACTAGCTCCAACTCGGTTTTACAGTGAAAACTGCAGGAACTTCAAACCGGCACTAGGAAACAGACTAAGAAACCAGAGTAAAATTTCTCCTGCAACCCGTTCCCTTTGTGCTAGATGAACGAACGTCTCTCCACATGCTCAGTTCTGAGAGATAAGTGTGTGTGAAAGCCGTCCTTCACCTAGCTTGTTGGGAACACAAAGTTCCTTTTCAGTTGCAAACTCCACTCCATACATATATATGGGGTGGTACTAGCTCCAACTCTGTTTTACAGTGAAAACTGCTGGAACTTCAAACCGGCACTAGGAAACAGACTGAGAAACCAGAGTAAAAGTTTCCGTTGCATCCCGTTCCCTTTGTGCTAGATGAACGAACGTCTCTCCACATGCTCAGTTCTGAGAGATAAGTGTGTGTGAAAGCCGTCTTTCACCTATCTTGTTGGGAACACAAAGTTCTTTTCACTTGCAAACTCCACTCCATACAATTATATGGGAGGTACTAGATCCAACTCGGTTTTACAGTGAAAACTGCAGGAACTTCAAACCGGCACTAGGAAACAGACTGAGAAACCAGAATAAAAGTTCCTCCTGCAACCCGTTCCCTTTGTGCTAGATGAACGAACGTCTCTCCACATGCTCATTTCTGACAGATAAGTGTGTGTGAAAGCCGTCCTTCACCTAGCTTGTTGGGAACACAAAGTTTCTTTTCAGTTGCAAACTCCACTCCATACATATATATGGGGAGGTACTAGCTCCAACTCGGTTTTACAGTGAAAAATGCAGGAACTTCAAACCGGCACTAGGAAACAGACTGAAAAACCAGAGTAAAAGTTTCTCCTGCAACCCGTTCCCTTTGTGCTAGATGAACGAACGTCTCTCCACATGCTCAGTTCTGAGAGATAAGTGTGTGTGAAAGCCGCACTTCACCTAGCTTGTTGGGAACACAAAGTTTCTTTTCACTTGCAAACTCCACTCCATACATATATATGGGGAGGTACTAGCTCCAACTCGGTTTTACACTGAAAACTGCAGGAACTTCAAACCGGCACTAGGAAACAGACTGAGAAACCAGAGTAAAATTTCTCCTGCAACCCGTTCCCTTTGTGCTAGATGAACGAACGTCTCTCCACATGCTCAGTTCGGAGAGATAAGTGTGTGTGAAAGCCGTCCTTCACCTAGCTTGTTGGGAACACAAAGTTTCTTTTCAGTTGCAAACTCCACTCCATACATATATATGGGGAGGTACTAGCTCCAACTCTGTTTTACAGTGAAAACTGCTGAAACTTCAAACCGGCACTAGGAAACAGACTGAGAAACCAGAGTAAAAGTTTCCCCTGCATCCCGTTCCCTTTGTGCTAGATGAACGAACGTCTCTCCACATGCTCAGTTCTGAGAGATAAGTGTGTGTGAAAGCCGTCCTTCACCTAGCTTGTTGGGAACACAAAGTTTCTTTTCAGTTGCAAACTCCACTCCATACATATATATGGGGAAGTTCTAGCTCCAACTCTGTTTTTCAGTGAAAACTGCTGGAACTTCAAACCGGCACTAGGAAACAGACTGAGAAATCAGAGTAAAAGTTTCCCCTGCATCCCGTTCCCTTTGTGCTAGATGAACGAACGTCTCTCCACATGCTCAGTTCTGAGAGATAAGTGTGTGTGAAAGCCGTCCTTCACCTATCTTGTTGGGAACACAAAGTTCTTTTCACGTGCAAACTCCACTCCATACATATATATGGGGAGGTACTAGCTCCAACTCGGTTTTACAGTGAAAACTGCAGGAACTTCAAACCGGCACTAGGAAACAGACTGAGAAACCAGAGTAAAAGTTTCTCCTGCAACCCGTTCCCTTTGTGCGAGATGATCGAACGTCTCTCCACATGCTCAGTTCTGAGATATAAGTGTGTGTGAAAGCCGTCCTTCACCTAGCTTGTTGGGAACACAAAGTTTATTTTCACCAGCAAACTCCACTCCATACATATATATGGGGAGGTACAAGCTCCAACTCGGTTTTACAGTGAAAACTGCAGGAATTTCAAACCGGCACTAGGAAACAGACTGAGAAACCAGAGTAAAAGTTTCTCCTGCAACCCGTTCCCTTTGTGCTAGATGAACGAACGTCTCTCCACATGCTCAGTTCTGAGAGATAAGTGTGTGTGAAAGCCGTCCTTCACCTAGCTTGTTGGGAACACAAAGTTTCTTTTCAGTTGCAAACTCCACTCCATACATATATATGGGGAGGTACTAGCTCCAACTCGGTTTTACAGTGAAAACTGCAGGAACTTTAAACCGGCACTAGGAAACAGACTGAAAATCCAGAGTAAAAGTTTCTCCTGCAACCTGTTCCCTTTGTGCTAGGTGAACGATAGTCTCTCCAACATGCTCATTTCTGAGAGATAAGTGTGTGTGAAAGCCGTCCTTCACCTAGCTTGTTGGGAACACAAAGTTTCTTTTCAGTTGCAAACTCCACTCCATACATATATACGGGGAGGTACTAGCTCCAAATCGGTTTTACAGTGAAAACTGCAGGAACTTCAAACCGGCACTAGGAAACAGACTGAGAAACCAGAGTAAAAGTTTCTCCTGCAACCCGTTCCCTTTGTACTAGATGAACGAACGTCTCTCCACATGCTCAGTTCTGAGAGATAAGTGTGTGTGAAAGCCGTCCTTCACCTAGCTTGTTGGGAACACAAAGTTTCTTTTCAGTTGCAAACTCCACTCCATACATATATATGGGGAGGTACTAGCTCCAAATCGGTTTTACAGTGAAAACTGCAGGAACTTCAAACCGGCACTAGGAAACAGACTGAGAAACCAGAGTAAAAGTTTCTCCTGCAACCCGTTCCCTTTGTGCTAGGTGAACGAACGTCTCTCCACATGCTCAGTTCTGAGAGATAAGTGTGTGTGAAAGCCGTCCTTCACCTAGCTTGTTGGGAACACAAAGTTTCTTTTCAGTTGCAAACTCCACTCCATATATATACATGGGGAGGTACTAGCTCCAACTCGGTTTTACAGTGAAAACTGCAGGAACTTCAAACCGGCACTAGGAAACAGACTGAGAAACCAGAGTAAAAGTTTCTCCTGCAACCTGTTCCCTTTGTGCTAGGTGAACGAACGTCTCTCCAACATGCTCATTTCTGAGAGATTAGTGTGTGTAAAAGCCGTCCTTCATCTAGCTTGTTGGGAACACAAAGTTTCTTTTCAGTTGCAAACTCCACTCCATACATATATATGGGGAGGTACTAGCTCCAACTCGGTTTTACAGTGAAAACTGCAGGAACTTCAAACCGGCACTAGGAAGCAGACTGAGAAACCAGAGTAAAAGTTTCCCCTTCAACCCGTTCCCTTTTTGCTAGATGAACGAACGTCTCTCCACATGCTCAGTTCTGAGAGATAAGTGTGTGTGAAAGCCGTCCTTCACCTAGCTTGTTGGGAACACAAAGTTTCTTTTCAGTTGCAAACTCCACTCCATACATATATATGGGGAGGTACTAGCTCCAACTCGGTTTTACAGTGAAAACTGCAGGAACTTCAAACCGGCACTAGGAAACAGACTGAGAAACCAGAGTAAAAGTTTCTCCTGCAACCCGTTCCCTTTGTACTAGATGAACGAACGTCTCTCCACATGCTCAGTTCTGAGAGATAAGTGTGTGTGAAAGCCGTCCTTCACCTAGCTTGTTGGGAACACAAAGTTTCTTTTCAGTTGCAAACTCCACTCCATACATATATATGGGGAGGAACTAGCTCCAAATCGGTTTTACAGTGAAAACTGCAGGAACTTCAAACCGGCACTAGGAAACAGACTGAGAAACCAGAGTAAAAGTTTCTACTGCAACCTGTTCCCTTTGTGCTAGGTGAACGAACGTCTCTCCAACATGCTCAGTTCGGAGAGATAAGTGTGTGTGAAAGCCGTACTTCATCTAGCTTGTTGGGAACACAAAGTTTCTTTTCAGTTGCAAACTCCACTCCATACATATATATGGGGAGGTACTAGCTCCAACTCGGTTTTACAGTGAAAACTGCAGGAACTTCAAACCGGCACTAGGAAGCAGACTGAGAAACCAGAGTAAAAGTTTCCCCTTCAACCCGTTCCCTTTTTGCTAGATGAACGAACGTCTCTCCACATGCTCAGTTCTGAGAGATAAGTGTGTGTGAAAGCCGTCCTTCACCTAGCTTGTTGGGAACACAAAGTTTCTTTTCAGTTGCAAACTCCACTCCATACATATATATGGGGAGGTACTAGCTCCAACTCGGTTTTACAGTGAAAACTGCAGGAACTTCAAACCGGCACTAGGAAACAGACTGAGAAAACAGAGTAAAAGTTTCTCCTGCAACCCGTTCCCTTTGTGCTAGATGAACGAACGTGTCTCCACATGCTCAGTTCTGAGAGATAAGTGTGTGTGAAAGCCGTCCTTCACCTAGCTTGTTGGGAACACAAAGTTTCTTTTCAGTTGCAAACTCCACTCCATACATATATATGGGGAGGTACTAGCTCCAACTCGGTTTTACAGTGAAAACTGCTGGAACTTCAAACCGGAACTAGGAAACAGACTGAGAAACCAGAGTAAATGTTTGTCCTGCAACCCGTTCCCTTTGTGCTAGATGAACGAACGTCTCTCCACATGCTCAGTTCGGAGAGATAAGTGTGTGTGAAAGCCGTCCTTCACCTTGCTTGTTGGGAACACAAAGTTTCTTTTCACTTGCAAACTCCACTCCATACATATATATGGGGAGGTACTAGCTCCAACTCGGTTTACAGTGAAAACTGAAGGAACTTCAAACCGGCACAAGGAAACAGACTGAGAAACCAGAGTAAAAGTTTCTCCTGCAACCCATTCCATTTGTGTTAGATGAACGAACGTCTCTCCACATGCTCAGGTCTGAGAGATAAGTGTGTGTGAAAGCCGTCCTTCACCTAGCTTGTTGGGAACACAAAGTTTCTTTTCAGTTGCAAACTCCAATCCGTACATATATATGGGGAGGTTCTAGCTCCAACTCGGTTTTACAGTGAAAACTGCAGGAACTTCAAACCGGCACTTGGAAACAGACTGAGAAACCAGAGTAAAAGTTTCTCCTGCAACCCGTTCCCTTTGTGCTAGGTGAACGAACGTCTCTCCACATGCTCAGTTCTGAGAGATAAGTGTGTGTGAAAGCCGTCCTTCACCTATCTTGTTGGGAACACAAAGTTCTTTTCACTTGCAAACTCCACTCCATACAATTATATGGGAGGTACTAGATCCAACTCGGTTTTACAGTGAAAACTGCAGGAACTTCAAACCGGCACTAGGAAACAGACTGAGAAACCAGAATTAAAGTTCCTCCTGCAACCCGTTTCCTTTGTGCTAGATGAACGAACGTCTCTCCACATGCTCAGTTCTGAGAGATAAGTGTGTGTGAAAGCCGTCCTTCACCTAGCTTGTTGGGAACACAAAGTTTCTTTTCAGTTGCAAACTCCACTCCATACATATATATGGGGACATACTACTCCAACTCGGTTTTACAGTGAAAACTGCAGGAACTTCAAACCGGCACTAGGAAACAGACTGAGAAACCAGAGTAACAGTTTCTCCTGCAACTCGTTCCCTTTGTGTTAGATGAACGAACGTCTCTCTACATGCTCAGTTCTGAGAGATAAGTGTGTGTGAAAGCCGTCCTTTACCTAGCTTGTTGGGAACCCAAAGTTTCTTTTCACTTTCAAATTCCACTCCATACATATACATGGGGAGGTACTAGCTCCAACTCGGTTTTACAGTGAAAACTGCAGGAACTTCAAACCGGCACTAGGAAACAGACTGAGAAACCAGAGTAAAAGTTTCTCCTGCAACCCGTTCCCTTTGTGCTAGGTGAACGAACGTCTCTCCACATGCTCAGTTCTGAGAGATAAGTGTGTGTGAAAGCCGTCCTTCAATTAGCTTGTTGGGAACACAAAGTTTCTTTTCAGTTGCAAACTCCACTCCATACATATATATGGGGAGGTACTAGCTCCAACTCTGTTTTACAGTGAAAACTGCTGGAACTTCAAACCGGCACTAGGAAACAGACTGAGAAACCAGAGTAAAAGTTTCCCCTGCATCCCGTTCCCTTTGTGCTAGATGAACGAACGTCTCTCCACATGCTCAGTTCTGAGAGATAAGTGTGTGTGAAAGCCGTTTTTCACCTAGCTTGTTGGGAACACAAAGTTTCTTTTCAGTTGCAAACTCCACTCCATACATATATATGGGGAGGTACTAGCTCCAACTCGGTTTTACAGTGAAAACTGGACGAACTTCAAACCGGCACTAGGAAACAGACTGAGAAACAGAGTAAAAGTTTCTCCTGCAACCCGTTCCATTTGTGCTAGATGAACGAACGTCTCTCCACATGCTCAGTTCTGAGAGATAAGTGTGTGTGAAAGCCGTCCTTCACCTATCTTGTTGGGAACACAAAGTTCTTTTCACTTGCAAACTCCACTCCATACATATATATGGGAGGTACTAGATCCAACACTGTTTTACAGTGTAAACTGCAGGAACTTCAAACCGGCACTAGGAAACAGACTGAGAAACCAGAATAAAAGTTCCTCCTGCAAACCGTTCCCTTTGTGCTAGATGAACGAACGTCTCTCCACATGCTCAGTTCTGAGAGGTAAGTGTGTGTGAAAGCCGTCCTTCACCTAGCTTGTTGGGAACACAAAGTTTCTTTTCAGTTGCAAACTCCACTCCATACATATATATGGGGTGGTAATAGCTCCAACTCGGTTTTACAGTGAAAACTGCAGGAACTTCAAACCGGCACTAGGAAACAGACTGAGAAACCAGAGTAAAAGTTTCTCCTGCAACCCGTTCCCTTTGTGCTAGATGAACGAACGTCTCTCCACATGCTCAGTTCTGAGAGATAAGTGTGTGTGAAAGCCGCCCTTCACCTAGCTTGTTGGGAACCCAAAGTTTCTTTTCACTTGCAAACTCCACTCCATACATATATATGGGGAGGTACTAGCTCCAACTCGGTTTTACAGTGAAAACTGCAGGAACTTCAAACCGGCACTAGGAAACAGACTGAGAAACCAGAGTAAAAGTTTCTCCTGCAACCCGTTCCTTTGTGCTAGATGAACGAACGTCTCTCCACATGCTCAGTTCTGAGAGATAAGTGTGTGTGAAAGCCGTCCTTCACCTAGCTTGTTGGGAACACAAAGTTTCTTTTCAGTTGCAAACTCCACTCCATACATATATATGGGGAGGTACTAGCTCCAACTCTGTTTTACAGTGAAAACTGCAGGAACTTCAAACCGGCACTAGGAAACAGACTGAGAAACCAGAGTAAAAGTTTCTCCTGCAACCCGTTCCCTTTGTGCTAGATGAACGAACGTCTCTCCACATGCTCAGTTCTGAGAGATAAGTGTGTGTGAAAGCCGTCCTTTACCTAGCTTGTTGGGAACACAAAGTTTCTTTTCAGTTGCAAACTCCACTCCATACATATATATGGGGAGGTACTAGCTCCAACTCGGTTTTACAGTGAAAACTGCAGGAACTTCAAACCGGCACTAGGAAACAGACTGAGAAACCAGAGTAAAAGTTTCTCCTGCAACCCGTTCCCTTTGTGCTAGATGAACGAACGTCTCTCCACATGCTCAGTTCTGAGAGATAAGTGGGTGTGAAAGCCGTCCTTCCCCTAGCTTGTTGGGAACACAAAGTTTCTTTTCAGTTGCAAACTCCACTCCATACATATATATGGGGAGGTACTAGCTCCAACTCGGTTTTACAGTGAAAACTGCAGGAACTTCAAACCGGCACTAGGAAACAGACTGAGAAACCAGAGTAAAAGTTTCACCTGCAACCCGTTCCCTTTGTGCTAGATGAACGAACGTCTCTCCACATGCTCAGTTCTGAGAGATAAGTGTGTGTGAAGCCGTCCTTCACATAGCTTGTTGGGAACACAAAGTTTCTTTTTAGTTGGAAACTCCACTCCATACATATATATGGGGAGGTACTAGCTCCAACTCGGTTTTACAGTGAAAACTGCAGGAACTTCAAACCTGCACTAGGAAACAGACTGAGAAACCAGAGTAAAAGTTTCTCCTGCAACCCGTTCCCTTTGTGCTAGGTGAACGAACGTCTCTCCACATGCTCAGTTCTGAGAAATAAGTGTGTGTGAAAGCCGTACTTCACCTAGCTTGTTGGGAACACAAAGTTTCTTTTCAGTTGCAAACTCCACTCCATACATATATTTGGGGAGGTACTAGCTCCAACTCGGTTTTACAGTGAAAACTGCAGGAACTTCAAACCGGCACTAGGAAACAGACTGAGAAACCAGAGTAAAAGTTTCTCCTGCAACCCGTTCCCTTTGTGCTAGGTGAACGAACGTCTCTCCACATGCTCAGTTCTGAGAGATAAGTGTGTGTGAAAGCCGTCCTTCACCTATCTTGTTGGGAACACAAAGTTCTTTTCAGTTGCAAACTCCACTCCATACATATATATGGGGAGGTACTAGCTCCAACTCGGTTTTACAGTGAAAACTACAGGAACTTCAAACCGGCACTAGGAAACTGACTGAGAAACCAGAGTAAAAGTTTCACCTGCAACCCGTTCCCTTTGTGCTAGATGAACGAACGTCTCGCCACATGCTCAATTCTGAGAGATAATTGTGTGTGAAAGCCGTCCTTCACCTAGCTTGTTGGGAACACAAAGTTTCTTTTCAGTTGCAAACTCCACTCCATACATATATATGGGGAGGTACTAGCTCCAACTCGGTTTTACAGTGAAAACTGCAGGAACTTCAAACCGGCACTAGGAAACAGACTGAGAAACCAGAGTAAAAGTTTCTCCTGCAACCCGTTCCCTTTGTGCTAGATGAACGAACGTCTCTCCACATGCTCAGTTCTGAGAGATAAGTGTGTGTGAAAGCCGTCCTTCACCTAGCTTGTTGGGAACACAAAGTTTCTTTTCAGTTGCCAACTCCACTCCATAAATATATATGGGGAGGTACTAGCTCCAACTCGGTTTTACAGTGAAAACTGCAGGAACTTCAAACCGGCACTAGGAAACAGACTGAGAAACCAGAGTAAAAGTTTCTCCTGCAACCCGTTCCCTTTGTGCTAGATGAACGAACTTCTCTCCACATGCTCAGTTCGGAGAGATACGTGTGTGTGAAAGCCGTCCTTCACCTAGCTTGTTGGGAACACAAAGTTTCTTTTCAGTTGCAAACTCCACTCCATACATATATATGGGGTGGTACTAGCTCCAACTCGGTTTTACAGTGAAAACTGCAGGAACTTCAAACCGGCACTAGGAAACTGACTGAGAAACGAGAGTAAAAGTTTCACCTGCAACCCGTTCCCTTTGTGCTAGTTGAACGAACGTCTCTCCATATGCTCATTTCTGAGAGATAATTGTGTGTGAAAGCCGTCCTTCACCTAGCTTGTTGGGAACACAAAGTTTCTTTTCAGTTGCAAACTCCACTCCATACATATATATGGGGAGGTACTAGATCCAACTCGGTTTTACAGTGAAAACTGCACGAACTTCAAACCGGCACTAGGAAACAGACTGAGAAACCAGAGTAAAAGTTTCTCCTGCAACCCGTTCCCTTTGTGCTAGGTGAACGAACGTCTCTCCACATGCTCAGTTCTGAGAAATAAGTGTGTGTGAAAGCCGTCCTTCACCTAGCTTGTTGGGAACACAAAGTTTCTTTTCAGTTGCAAACTCCACTCCATACATATATTTGGGGAGGTACTAGCTCCAACTCGGTTTTACAGTGAAAACTGCAGGAACTTCAAACCGGCACTAGGAAACAGACTGAGAAACCAGAGTAAAAGTTTCTCCTGCAACCCGTTCCCTTTGTGCTAGGTGAACGAATGTCTCTCCACATGCTCAGTTCTGAGAGATAAGTGTGTGTGAAAGCCGTCCTTCACCTATCTTGTTGGGAACACAAAGTTCTTTTCAGTTGCAAACTCCACTCCATACATATATATGGGGAGGTACTAGCTCCAACTCGGTTTTACAGTGAAAACTGCAGGAACTTCAAACCGTCACTAGGAAAGAGACTGACAAACCAGAGTAAAAGTTTCTCCTGCAACCCGTTCCCTTTGTGCTAGATGAACGAACGTCTCTCCACATGCTCAGTTCTGAGAGATAAGTGTGTGTGAAAGCCGTCCTTCACCTAGCTTGTTGGGAACACAAAGTTTCTTTTCAGTTGCCAACTCCACTCCATAAATATATATGGGGAGGTACTAGCTCCAACTCGGTTTTACAGTGAAAACTGCAGGAACTTCAAACCGGCACTAGGGAACAGACTGAGAAACCAGAGTAAAAGTTTCTCCTGCAACCCGTTCCCTTTGTGCTAGATGAACGAACGTCTCTCCACATGCTCAGTTCTGAGAGAAAATTGTGTGTGAAAGCCGTCCTTCACCTAGCTTGTTGGGAACACAAAGTTTCTTTCCAGTTGCCAACTCCACTCCATAAATATATATGGGGAGGTACTAGCTCCAACTCGGTTTTACAGTGAAAACTGCTGGAACTTCAAACCGGCACTAGGAAACAGACTGAGAAACCAGAGTAAAAGTTTCTCCTGCAACCCGTTCCCTTTGTGCTAGATGAACGAACGTCTCTCCACATGCTAAGTTCTGAGAGATAAGTGTGTGTGAAAGCCGTCCTTCACCTAGCTTGTTGGGAACACAAAGTTTCTTTTCAGTTGCAAACTCCACTCCATACATATATATGGGGAGGTACTAGCTCCAACTCGGTTTTACAGTGAAAACTGCAGGAACTTCAAACCGGCACTAGGAAACACACTGAGAAACCCGAGTAAAGTTTCTCCTGCAAACCGTTCCCTTTCTGCTAGATGAACGAACGTCTCTCCACATGCTCAGTTCTGAGAGATAAGTGTGTGTGAAAGCCGTCCTTCACCTAGCTTGTTGGGAACACAAAGTGTCTTTTCACTTGCAAACTCCACTCCATACATATATATGGGAAGGTACTAGCTCCAACTCGGTTTTACAGTGAAAACTGCACGAACTTCAAACCGGCACTAGGAAACAGACTGAGAAACCAGAGTAAAAGTTTCTCCTACAACCCGTTCCCTTTGTGCTAGATGAACGAACGTCTCTCCACATGCTCAGTTCTGAGAGATAAGTGTGTGTGAAAGCCGTACTTCACCTAGCTTATTGGGAACACAAAGTTTCTTTTCACTTGCAAACTCCACTCCATACATATATATGGGGAGGTACTAGCTCCAACTCGGTTTTACAGTGAAAACTGCAGGAACTTCAAACCGGCACTAGGAAACAGACTGAGAAACCAGAGTAAAAGTTTCTCCTGCAACCCGTTCCCTTTGTGCTAGATGAACGAACGTCTCTCCACATGCTCAGTTCGGAGAGATAAGTGTGTGTGAAAGCCGTCCTTCACCTAGCTTGTTGGGAACACAAAGTTTCTTTTCAGTTGCAAACTCCACTCCATACATATATAAGGGGAGGTACTAGCTCCAACTCGGTTTTACAGTGAAAACTGCAGGAACTTCAAACCGGCACTAGGAAACAGACTGAGAAACCAGAGTAAAAGTTTCTCCTGCAACCCGTTCCCTTTGTGCTAGATGAACGAACTTCTCTCCACATGCTCAGTTCGGAGAGATACGTGTGTGTGAAAGCCGTCCTTCACCTAGCTTGTTGGGAACACAAAGTTTCTTTTCACTTGCAAACTCCACTCCATACATATATATGGGTTGGTACTAGCTCCAACTCGGTTTTACAGTGAAAACTGCAGGAACTTCAAACCGGCACTAGGAAACTGACTGAGAAACGAGAGTAAAAGTTTCACCTGCAACCCGTTCCTTTTGTGCTAGTTGAACGAACGTCTCTCCATATGCTCATTTCTGAGAGATAATTGTGTGTGAAAGCCGTCCTTCACCTAGCTTGTTGGGAACACAAAGTTTCTTTTCAGTTGCAAACTCCACTCCATACATATATATGGGGAGGTACTAGATCCAACTCGGTTTTACAGTGAAAACTGCAGGAACTTCAAACCGGCACTAGGAAACAGACTGAGAAACCAGAGGAAAAGTTTCTCCTGAAACCCGTTCCCTTTGTGCTAGATGAACGAACGTCTCTCCACATGCTCAGTTCGGAGAGATAAGTGTGTGTGAAAGCCGTCCTTCACCTAGCTTGTTGGGAACACAAAGTTTCTTTTCACTTGCAAATTCCACTCCATACATATATATGGGGAGGTACTAGCTCCAACTCGGTTTTACAGTGAAAACTGCAGGATATTCAAACCGGAACTAGGAAAAAACTGAGAAACCAGAGTAAAAGTTTCTCCTGCAACCCGTTCCCTTTGTGCTAGATGAACGAACGTCTCTCCACATTCTCAGTTCTGAGAGATAAGTGTGTGTGAAAGCCGTCCTTCACCTAGCTTGTTGGGAACACAAAGATTCTTTTCACTAGCAAACTCCACTCCATACATATATATGGGGAGGTACTAGCTCCAACTCGGTTTTACAGTGAAAATTACAGGAACTTCAAACCGGCACTAGGAAACAGACTGAGAAACGAGAGTAAAAGTTTCTCCTGCAACCCGTTCCCTTTGTGCTAGATGAACGAACGTCTCTCCACATGCTCAGTTCTGAGAGATAAGTGAGTGTGAAAGCCGTACTTCACCTAGCATGTTGGGAACACAAAGTTTCTTTTCAGTTGAAAACTCCACTCCATACATATATATGGGGAGGTACTAGCTCCAACTCGCTTTTACAGTGAAAACTGCAGGAACTTCAAACCGGAACTAGGAAACAAACTGAGAAACCAGAGTAAAAGTTTCTCCTGCAACCCGTTCCCTTTGTGCTAGATGAACGAACTTCTCTCCACATGCTCAGTTCGGAGAGATACGTGTGTGTGAAAGCCGTCCTTCACCTAGCTTGTTGGGAACACAAAGTTTCTTTTCACTTGCAAACTCCACTCCATACATATATATGGGGTGGTACTAGCTCCAACTCGGTTTTACAGTGAAAACTGCAGGATCTTCAAACCGGCACTAGGAAACTGACTGACAAACGAGAGTAAAAGTTTCACCTGCAACCCGTTCCCTTTGTGCTAGTTGAACGAACGTCTCTCCATATGCTCATTTCTGAGAGATAATTGTGTGTGAAAGCCGTCCTTCACCTAGCTTGTTGGGAACACAAAGTTTCTTTTCAGTTGCAAACTCCACTCCATACATATATATGGGGAGGTACTAGATCCAACTCGGTTTTACAGTGAAAACTGCAGGAACTTCAAACCGGCACTAGGAAACAGACTGAGAAACCAGAGGAAAAGTTTCTCCTGCAACCCGTTCCCTTTGTGCTAGATGAACGAACGTCTCTCCACATGCTCAGTTCGGAGAGATAAGTGTGTGTGAAAGCCGTCCTTCACCTAGCTTGTTGGGAACACAAAGTTTCTTTTCACTTGCAAATTCCACTCCATACATATATATGGGGAGGTACTAGCTCCAACTCGGTTTTACAGTGAAAACTGCAGGAAGTTCAAACCGGAACTAGGAAACAAACTGAGAAACCAGAGTAAAAGTTTCTCCTGCAACCCGTTCCCTTTGTGCTAGATGAACGAACGTCTCTCCACATGCTCAGTTCTGAGAGATAAGTGTGTGTGAAAGCCGTCCTTCACCTAGCTTGTTGGGAACACAAAGATTCTTTTCAGTAGCAAACTCCACTCCATACATATATATGGGGAGGTACTAGCTCCAACTCGGTTTTACAGTGAAAACTACAGGAACTTCAAACCGGCACTAGGAAACAGACTGAGAAACCAGAGTAAAAGTTTCTCCTGCAACCCGTTCCCTTTGTGCTAGATGAACGAACGTCTCTACACATGCTCAGTTCTGAGAGATAATTGAGTGTGAAAGCCGTCCTTCACCTAGCATGTTGGGAACACAAAGTTTCTTTTCAGTTGCAAACTCCACTCCATACATATATATGGGGAGGTACTAGCTCCAACTCGGTTTTACAGTGAAAACTGCAGGAACTTCAAACCGGCACTAGGAAACAGACTGAGAAACCAGAGCAAAAGTTTCTCCTGCAACCCGTTCCCTTTGTGCTAGATGAACGAACGTCTCTCCACATGCTCAGTTCTGAGAGATAAGTGTGTGTGAAAGCCGTACTTCACCTAGCTTATTGGGAACACAAAGTTTCTTTTCACTTGCAAACTCCACTCCATACATATATATGGGGAGGTACTAGCTCCAACTCGGTTTTACAGTGAAAACTGCAGGAACTTCAAACCGGCACTAGGAAACAGACTGAGAAACCAGAGTAAAAGTTTCTCCTGCAACCCGTTCCCTTTGTGCTAGATGAACGAACGTCTCTCCACATGCTCAGTTCGGAGAGATAAGTGTGTGTGAAAGCCGTCCTTCAACTAGCTTGTTGGGAACACAAAGTTTCTTTTCAGTTGCAAACTCCACTCCATACATATATAAGGGGAGGTACTAGCTCCAACTCGGTTTTACAGTGAAAACTGCAGGAACTTCAAACCGGCACTAGGAAACAGACTGAGAAACCAGAGTAAAAGTTTCTCCTGCAACCCGTTCCCTTTGTGCTAGATGAACGAACTTCTCTCCACATGCTCAGTTCGGAGAAATACGTGTGTGTGAAAGCCGTCATTCACCTAGCTTGTTGGGAACACAAAGTTTCTTTTCACTTGCAAACTCCACTCCATACATATATATGGGGTGGTACTAGCTCCAACTCGGTTTTACAGTGAAAACTGCAGGAACTTCAAACCGGCACTAGGAAACTGACTGAGAAGCGAGAGTAAAAGTTTCACCTGCAACCCGTTCCCTTTGTGCTAGTTGAACGAACGTCTCTCCATATGCTCATTTCTGAGAGATAATTGTGTGTGAAAGCCGTCCTTCAACTAGATTGTTAGGAACAAAAGTTTCTTTTCAGTTGCAAACTCCACTCCATACATATATATGGGGAGGTACTAGATCCAACTCGATTTTACAGTGAAAACTGCAGGAACTTCAAACCGGCACTAGGAAACAGACTGAGAAACCAGAGTAAAAGTTTCTCCTGCAACCCGTTCCCTTTGTGCTAGATGAACGAACGTCTCTCCACATGCTCAGTTCGGAGAGATAAGTGTGTGTGAAAGCCGTCCTTCACCTAGCTTGTTGGGAACACAAAGTTTCTTTTCACTTGCAAATTCCACTCCATACATATAAATGGGGAGGTACTAGCTCCAACTCGGTTTTACAGTGAAAACTGCAGGAACTTCAAACCGGCACTAGGAAACAGACTGATAAACCAGAGCAAAAGTTTCTCCTGCAACCCGTTCCCTTTGTGCTAGATGAACGAACGTCTCTCCACATGCTCAGTTCTGAGAGATAAGTGTGTGTGAAAGCCGTCCTTCACCTAGCTTGTTGGGAACACAAAGTTTCTTTTCACGTGCAAACTCCACTCCATACATATATATGGGGAGGTACTAGCTCCAACTCGGTTTTACAGTGAAAACTGCAGGAACTTCAAACCGGCACTAGGAAACAGACTGAGAAACCAGAGTAAAAGTTTCTCCTGCAACCCTTTCTCTTTGTGCTAGATGAACGAACGTCTCTCCACATGCTCAGTTCTGAGAGATAAGTGTGTGTGAAAGCCGTCCTTCACCTAGCATGTTGGGAACACAAAGTTTCTTTTCACTTGCAAACTCCACTCCATACATATATATGGGGAGGTACTACCTCCAACTCGGTTTTACAGTGAAAACTGCAGGAACTTCAAACCGGCACTAGGAAACAGACTGAGAAACCACAGTAAAAGTTTCCCCTGCAACCCGTTCCCTTTGTGCTAGATGAACGAACGTCTCTCCACATGCTCAGTTCTGAGAGATAAATGTGTGTGAAAGCCGTCCTTCACCTAGCATGTTGGGAACACAATGTTTCTTTTCACTTGCAAACTCCACTCCATACATATATATGGGGAGGTACTAGATCCAACTCGGTTTTACAGTGAAAACTGCAGGAACTTCAAACCGGCACTAGGAAACAGACTAAGAAACCAGAGTAAAAGTTTCTCCTGCAACCCGTTCCCTTTGTGCTAGATGAACGAACTTCTCTCCACATGCTCAGTTCTGAGAGATAAGTGTGTGTGAAAGCCGTCCTTCACCTAGCTTGTTGGGAACCCAAAGTTTCTTTTCACTTGCAAACTCCACTCCATTCATATATATGGGGAGGTACTAGCTCCAACTCTGTTTTACAGTGAAAACTGCAGGAACTTCAAACCGGCACTTGGAATCAGACTGAGAAACCAGAGTAAATGTTTGTCCTGCAACCCGTTCCCTTTGTGCTAGGTGAACGAACGTCTCTCCACATGCTCAGTTCTGAGAGATAAGTGTGTGTGAAAGCCATCCTTCACCTAGCTTGTTGGGATCCCAAAGTTTCTTTTCAGTTGCAAACTCCACTCCATTCATATATATGGGGAGGTACTAGCTCCAACTCGGTTTTACAGTGAAAACTGCAGGAACTTCAAACCGGCACTAGGAAACAGACTGAGAAACCACAGTAAAAGTTTCCCCTGCAACCCGTTCCGTTTGTGCTAATGAACGAACGTCTCTCCACATGCTCAATTCTGAGAGATAAATGTGTGTGAAAGCCGTCCTTCACCTAGCATGTTGGGAACACAAAGTTTCTTTTCGCTTGCAAACTCCACTCCATACATATATATGGGGAGGTACTAGCTCCAACTCGGTTTTACAGTGAAAACTGCAGGAACTTCAAACCGGCACTAGGAAACAGACTGAGAAACCAGAGTAAAAGTTTCTCCTGTAACCCGTTCCCTTTGCGCTAGATGAACGAACGTCTCTCCACATGCTCTGTTCTGAGAGATAAGTGTTTGTGAAAGCCGTCCTTCAACTAGCATGTTGGAAACACAAAGTTTCTTTTCACTTGCAAAATCCACTCCATACATATATATGGGGAGGTACTAGCTCCAACTCGGTTTTACAGTGAAAACTGCAGGAACTTCAAACCGGCACTAGGAAACAGACTGAGAAACCACAGTAAAAGTTTCCCCTGCAACCCGTTCCCTTTGTGCTAGATGA
The DNA here is from genome assembly GCF_048773025.1 of Camelus bactrianus. Taxonomy (NCBI): domain Eukaryota; kingdom Metazoa; phylum Chordata; class Mammalia; order Artiodactyla; family Camelidae; genus Camelus; species Camelus bactrianus. The sequence continues at coordinate 807,144 of NC_133553.1, forward strand.
ACGAACGTCTCTCCACATGCTCAGTTCTGAGAGATAAATGTGTGTGAAAGCCGTCCTTCACATAGCTTGTTGGGAACACAAAGTTTCTTTTCAGTTGCAAACTCCACTCCATACATATATATGGGGAGGTACTAGATCCAACTCGGTTTTACAGTGAAAACTGCAGGAACTTCAAAACGGCACTAGGAAACAGACTAAGAAACCAGAGTAAAAGTTTCTCCTGCAACCCGTTCCCTTTGTGCTAGATGAACGAACGTCTCTCCACATGCTCAGTTCTGAGAGATAAGTGTGTGTGAAAGCCGTCCTTCACCTAGCTTGTTGGGAACACAAAGTTTCTTTTCAGTTGCAAACTCCACTCCTTATATATATATGGGGAGGTACTAGCTCTAACTCGGTTTAACAGTGAAAACTGCAGGAACTTCAAACCGGCACTTGGAATCAGACTGAGAAACCAGAGTAAAAGTTTCTCCTGCAACCCGTTCCCTTTTTACTAGATGAACGAACGTCTCTCCACATGCTCAGTTGTGAGAGATAAGTGTGTGTGAAAGCCGTCCTTCACCTAGATTGTTGGGAACACAAAGTTTCTTTTCACTTGCAAACTCCACTCCATACATATATATGGGGAGGTACTAGCTCCAACTCGGTTTTACAGTGAAAACTGCAGGAACTTCAAACCGGCACTAGGAAACAGACTGAGAAACCAGAGAAAAAGTTTCTCCTGCAACCCGTTCCCTTTGTGCTAGATGAACGAACGTCTCTCCACATGCTCAGTTCTGAGAGATAGGTGTGTGTGAAAGCCGTTCTTCACCTAGCTTGTTGGGAACACAAAGTTTCTTTTCAGTTGCAAACTCCACTCCATACATATATATGGGGAGGTACTAGCTCCAACTCGGTTTTACAGTGAAAACTGCAGGAACTTCAAACCGGCACTAGGAAACAGACTGAGAAACCAGAGTAAAAGTTTCTCCTGCAACCCGTTCCCTTTGTGCTAGATGAACGAACGTCTCTCCACATGCTCAGTTCTGAGAGATAAGTGTGTGTGAAAGCCGTCCTTCACCTATCTTGTTGGGAACACAAAGTTTCTTTTCACTTGCAAACTCCACTCCATACATATATATGGGGAGGTAATAGCTCCAACTCGGTTTTACAGTGAAAATTGCACGAACTTCCAACCGGCACTAGGAAACAGACTGAGAAACCAGAGTTAAAGTTTCTCCTACAACCCGTTCCCTTTGTGCTAGATGAACTAACGTCTCTCCACATGCTCAGTTCTGAGAGATAATTGTGTGTGAAAGCCGTACTTCACCTAGCTTATTGGGAACACAAAGTTTCTTTTCACTTGCAAACTCCACTCCATACATATATATGGGGAGGTACTAGCTCCAAATCGGTTTTACAGTGAAAACTGCAGGAACTTCAAACCGGCACTAGGAAACAGACTGAGAAACCAGAGTAAAAGTTTCCCCTGCAACCCGTTCCCTTTGTGATAGATGAACGAACGTCTCTCCACATGCTCAGATCGGAGAGATAAGTGTGTGTGAAAGCCGTCCTTCACCTAGCTTGTTGGGAACACAAAGTTTCTTTTCAGTTGCAAACCCCACTCCATACATATATATGGGGAGGTACTAGCTGCAACTCGGTTTTACAGTGAAAAGTGCAGGAACTTCAAACCGGCACTAGGAAACAGACTGAGAAACCAGGGTAAAAGTTTCTCCTGCAACCCGTTCCCTTTCTGCTAGGTGAACGAACGTCTCTCCACATGCTCATTTCGGAGAGATACGTGTGTGTGAAAGCCGTCCTTCAACTAGCTTGTTTAGAACACAAAGTATCTTTTCACTTGCAAACTCCACTCCATACATATATATGGGGTGGTACTAGCTCCAACTCGGTTTTACAGTGAAAACTACAGGAACTTCAAACCGGCACTAGGAAACTGACTGAGAAACGAGAGTAAAAGTTTCACCTGCAACCCGTTCCCTTTGTGCTAGTTGAACGAACGTCTCTCCATATGCTCATTTCTGAGAGATAATTGTGTGTGAATGCCGTCCTTCACCTATCTTGTTGGGAACACAAAGTTTCTTTTCAGTTGCAAACTCCACTCCATACATATATATGGGGAGGTACTAGATCCAACTCGGTTTTACAGTGAAAACTGCAGGAACTTCAAACCGGCACTAGGAAACAGACTGAGAAACCAGAGGAAAAGTTTCTCCTGAAAACCGTTCCCTTTGTGCTAGATGAACGAAAGTCTCTCCACATGCTCAGTTCGGAGAGATAAGTGTGTGTGAAAGCCGTCCTTCACCTAGCTTGTTGGGAACACAAAGTTTCTTTCCACTTGCAAATTCCACTCCAAACATATATATGGGGAGGTACTAGCTCCAACTCGGTTTTACTGTGAAAACTGCAGGAACTTCAAACCGGAACTAGGAAACAAACTGAGAAAACAGAGTAAAAGTTTCTCCTGCAACCCGTTCCCTTTCTGCTAGATGAACGAACGTCTCTCCACATGCTCAGTTCTGAGAGATAAGTGTGTGTGAAAGCCGTCCTTCACCTAGCTTGTTGGGAACACAAAGATTCTTTTCACTAGCAAACTCCACTCCATACATATATATGGGGAGGTACTAGCTCCAACTCGGTTTTACAGTGAAAACTACAGGAACTTCAAACCGGCACTAGGAAACAGCCTGAGAAACCAGAGTAAAAGTTTCTCCAGCAACCCGTTCCCTTTGTGCTAGATGAACGAACGTCTCTCCACATGCTCAGTTCTGAGAGATAAGTGAGTGTGAAAGCCGTCCTTCACCTAGCATGTTGGGAACACAAAGTTTCTTTTCAGTTGCAAACTCCACTCCATACATATATACGGGGAGGTACTAGCTCCAACTCGGTTTTACAGTGAAAAATGCAGGAACTTCTAACCGGCACTAGGAAACAGACTGAGAAACCAGAGCAATAGTTTCTCCTGCAACCCGTTCCCTTTGTGCTAGATGAACAAACGTCTCTCCACATGCTCAGTTCTGAGAGATAAGTGTGTGTTAAAGCCGTCCTTCACCAAGCTTGTTGGGAACACAAAGTTTCTTTTCACGTGCAAACTCCACTCCATACATATATATGGGGAGGTACTAGCTCCAACTCGGTTTTACAGTGAAAACTGCAGGAACTTCAAACCGGCACTAGGAAACAGACTGAGAAACCAGAGTAAAAGTTTCTCCTGCAACCCGTTCCCTTTGTGCTAGATGAACGAACGTCTCTCCACATGCTCAGTTCGGAGAGATAAGTGAGTGTGAAAGCCGTCCTTCACCTAGCATGTTGGGAACACAAAGTTTCTTTTCACTTGCAAACTCCACTCCATACATATATATGGGGAGGTACTAGCTCCAACTCGGTTTTACAGTGAAAACTGCAGGAACTTCAAACCGGCACTAGGAAACAGACTGAGAAACCACAGTAAAAGTTTCTCCTGAAACCCGTTCCCTTTGTGCTAGATGAACGAACGTCTCTCCACATGCTCAGTTCTGAGAGATAAGTGTGTGTGAAAGCCGTCCTTCACCTAGCTTGTTGGGAACCCAAAGTTTCTTTTCACTTGCAAACTCCACTCCATTCATAGATATGGGGAGGTACTAGCTCCAACTCGGTTTTACAGTGATAACTGCAGGAAATTCAAACCGGCACTTGGAATCAGACTGAGAAACCAGAGTAAAAGTTTCTCCTGCAACCCGTTCCCTTTGTGCAAGATGAACGAACGTCTCTCCACATGCTCAGTTCGGAGAGATAAGTGTGTGTGAAAGCCGTCCTTCACCTAGCCTGTTGGGAACACAAAGTTTCTTTTCAGTTGCCAAATCCACTCCATAAATATATATGGGGAGGTACTAGCTCCAACTCGGTTTTACAGTGAAAACTGCAGGAACTTCAAACCGGCACTAGGAAACAGACTGAGAAACCAGAGAAGAAGTTTCTCCTGCAACCCGTTCCCTTTGTGCTAGATGAACGAACGTCTCTCCACATGCTCAGTTCTGAGAGATAGGTGTGTGTGAAAGCCGTCCTTCACCTAGCTTGTTGGGAACACAAAGTTTCTTTTCAGTTGCAAACTCCACTCCATACATATATATGGGGAGGTACTAGCTCCAACTCGGTTTTACAGTGAAAACTGCAGGAACTTCAAACCGGCACTAGGAAACAGACTTAGAAACCAGAGTAAAAGTTTCTCCTGCAACCCGTTCCCTTTGTGCTAGATGAACGAACGTCTCTCCACATGCTCAGTTCTGAGAGATAAGTGTGTGTGAAAGCCGTCCTTCACCTATCTTGTTGGGAACACAAAGTTTCTTTTCACTTGCAAACTCCACTCCATACATATATATGGGGAGGTACTAGCTCCAACTCGGTTTTACAGTGAAAACTGCACGAACTTCCAACCGGCACTAATAAACAGACTGAGAAACCAGAGTTAAAGTTTCTCCTACAACCCGTTCCATTTGTGCTAGATGAACGAACGTCTCTCCACATGCTCAGTTCTGAGAGATAAGTGTGTGTGAAAGCCGTACTTCACCTAGCTTATTGGGAACACAAAATTTATTTTCAGTTGCAAACTCCACTCCATACATATATATGGGGAGGTACTAGCTCCAAATCGGTTTTACAGTGAAAACTGCAGGAACTTCAAACCGGCACTAGGAACAGACTGAGAAACCAGAGTAAAAGTTTCCCCTGCAACCCGTTCCCTTTGTGCTAGATGAACGAACGTCTCTCCACATGCTCAGATCGGAGAGATAAGTGTGTGTGAAAGCCGTCCTTCACCTAGCTTGTTGGGAACACAAAGTTTCTTTTCAGTTGCAAACCCCACTCCATACATATATATGGGGAGGTACTAGCTCCAACTCGGTTTTACAGTGAAAACTGCAGGAACTTCAAACCGGCACTAGGAAACAGACTGAGAAACCAGGGTAAAAGTTTCTCCTGCAACCCGTTCCCTTTGTGCTAGATGAACGAACTTCTCTCCACATGCTCAGTTCGGAGAGATACGTTTGTGTGAAAGCCGTCCTTCAACTAGCTTGTTGGGAACACAAAGTTTCTTTTCACTTGCAAACTCCACTCCATACATATATATGGGGTGGTACTAGCTCTAACTCGGTTTTACAGTGAAAACTACAGGAACTTCAAACCGGCACTAGGAAACTGACTGAGAAACGAGAGTAAAAGTTTCTCCTGCAACCCGTTCCCTTTGTGCTAGTTGAACGAACGTCTCTCCATATGCTCATTTCTGAGAGATAATTGTGTGTGAATGCCGTCCTTCACCTAACTTGTTGGGAACACAAAGTTTCTTTTCAGTTGCAAACTCCACTCCATACATATATATGGGGAGGTACTAGATCCAACTCGGTTTTACAGTGAAAACTGCAGGAACTTCAAACCGGCACTAGGAAACAGACTGAGAAACCAGAGGAAAAGTTTCTCCTGAAACCCGTTCCGTTTGTGCTAAATGAACGAACGTCTCTCCACATGCTCAGTTCGGAGAGATAAGTGTGTGTGAAAGCCGTCCTTCACCTAGCTTGTTGGGAAAAAAAAGTTTCTTTCCACTTGCAAATTCCACTCCAAACATATATATGGGGAGGTACTAGCTCCAACTCGGTTTTACTGTGAAAACTGCAGGAACTTCAAACCGGAACTAGGAAACAAACTGAGAAAACAGAGTAAAAGTTTCTCCTGCAACCCGTTCCCTTTGTGCTAGATGAACGAACGTCTCTCCACATGCTCAGTTCTGAGAGATAAGTGTGTGTGAAAGCCGTCCTTCACCTAGCTTGTTGGGAACACAAAGATTCTTTTCACTAGCAAACTCCACTCCATAAATATATATGGGGAGGTACTAGCTCCAACTCGGTTTTACAGTGAAAACTACAGGAACTTCAAACCGGCACTAGGAAACAGCCTGAGAAACCAGAGTAAAAGTTTCTCCAGCAACCCGTTCCCTTTGTGCTAGATGAACGAAAGTCTCTCCACATGCTCAGTTCTGAGAGATAAGTGAGTGTGAAAGCCGTCCTTCATCTAGCATGTTGGGAACACAAAGTTTCTTTCCACTTGCAAATTCCACTCCAAACATATATATGGGGAGGTACTAGCTCCAACTCGGTTTTACTGTGAAAACTGCAGGAACTTCAAACCGGAACTAGGAAACAAACTGAGAAACCAGAGTAAAAGTTTCTCCTGCAACCCGTTCCCTTTTTGCTAGATGAACGAACGTCTCTCCACATGCTCAGTTCTGAGAGATAAGTGTGTGTGAAAGCCGTCCTTCACCTAGCTTGTTGGGAACACAAAGATTCTTTTCACTAGCAAACTCCACTCCATACATATATATGGGGAGGTACTAGCTCCAACTCGGTTTTACAGTGAAAACTACAGGAACTTCAAACCGGCACTAGGAAACAGCCTGAGAAACCAGAGTAAAAGTTTCTCCAGCAACCCGTTCCCTTTGTGCTAGATGAACGAACGTCTCTCCACATGCTCAGTTCTGAGAGATAAGTGAGTGTGAAAGCCGTCCTTCACCTAGCATGTTGGGAACACAAAGTTTCTTTTCAGTTGCTAACTCCACTCCATACATATATACGGGGAGGTACTAGCTCCAACTCGGTTTTACAGTGAAAAATGCAGGAACTTCTAACCGGCACTAGGAAACAGACTGAGAAACCAGAGCAAAAGTTTCTCCTGCAACCCGTTCCCTTTGTGCTAGATGAACAAACGTCTCTCCACATGCTCAGTTCTGAGAGATAAGTGTGTGTTAAAGCCGTCCTTCACCAAGCTTGTTGGGAACACAAAGTTTCTTTTCACGTGCAAACTCCACTCCATACATATATATGGGGAGGTACTAGCTCCAACTCGGTTTTACAGTGAAAACTGCAGGAACTTCAAACCGGCACTAGGAAACAGACTGAGAAACCAGAGTAAAAGTTTCTCCTGCAACCCGTTCCCTTTGTGCTAGATGAACGAACGTCTCTCCACATGCTCAGTTCGGAGAGATAAGTGTGTGTGAAAGCCGTCCTTCACCTAGCATGTTGGGAACACAAAGTTTCTTTTCACTTGCAAACTCCACTCCATACATATATATGGGGAGGTACTAGCTCCAACTCGGTTTTACAGTGAAAACTGCAGGAACTTCAAACCGGCACTAGGAAACAGACTGAGAAACCACAGTAAAAGTTTCTCCTGAAACCCGTTCCCTTTGTGCTAGATGAACGAACGTCTCTCCACATGCTCATTTCTGAGAGATAAGTGTGTGTGAAAGCCGTCCTTCACCTAGCTTGTTGGGAACCCAAAGTTTCTTTTCACTTGCAAACTCCACTCCATTCATATATATGGGGAGGTACTAGCTCCAACTCTGTTTTACAGTGAAAACTGCAGGAAATTCAAACCGGCACTTGGAATCAGACTGAGAAACCAGAGTAAAAGTTTCTCCTGCAACCCGTTCCCTTTGTGCAAGATGAACGAACGTCTCTCCACATGCTCAGTTCGGAGAGATAAGTGTGTGTGAAAGCCGTCCTTCACCTAGCCTGTTGGGAACACAAAGTTTCTTTTCAGTTGCCAACTCCACTCCATAAATATATATGGGGAGGTACTAGCTCCAACTCGGTTTTACAGTGAAAACTGCAGGAACTTCAAACCGGCACTAGGAAACAGACTGAGAAACCAGAGAAAAAGTTTCTCCTGCAACCCGTTCCCTTTGTGCTAGATGAACGAACGTCTCTCCACATGCTCAGTTCTGAGAGATAGGTGTGTGTGAAAGCCGTCCTTCACCTAGCTTGTTGGGAACACAAAGTTTCTTTTCAGTTGCAAACTCCACTCCATACATATATATGGGGAGGTACTAGCTCCAACTCGGTTTTACAGTGAAAACTGCAGGAACTTCAAACCGGCACTAGGAAACAGACTGAGAAACCAGAGTAAAAGTTTCTCCTGCAACCCGTTCCCTTTGTGCTAGATGAACGAACGTCTCTCCACATGCTCAGTTCTGAGAGATAAGTGTGTGTGAAAGCCGTCCTTCACTTATCTTGTTGGGAACACAAAGTTTCTTTTCACTTGCAAACTCCACTCCATACATATATATGGGGAGGTACTAGCTCCAACTCGGTTTTACAGTGAAAACTGCAGGAACTTCCAACCGGCACTAGGAAACAGACTGAGAAACCAGAGTTAAAGTTTCTCCTACAACCCGTTCCATTTGTGCTAGATGAACGAACGTCTCTCCACATGCTCAGTTCTGAGAGATAAGTGTGTGTGAAAGCCGTACTTCACCTAGCTTATTGGGAACACAAAATTTCTTTTCAGTTGCAAACTCCACTCCATACATATATATGGGGAGGTACTAGCTCCAAATCGGTTTTACAGTGAAAACTGCAGGAACTTCAAACCGGCACTAGGAAACAGACTGAGAAACCAGAGAAGAAGTTTCTCCTGCAACCCGTTCCCTTTGTGCTAGATGAACGAACGTCTCTCCACATGCTCAGTTCTGAGAGATAGGTGTGTGTGAAAGCCGTCCTTCACCTAGCTTGTTGGGAACACAAAGTTTCTTTTCAGTTGCAAACTCCACTCCATACATATATATGGGGAGGTACTAGCTCCAACTCGGTTTTACAGTGAAAACTGCAGGAACTTCAAACCGGCACTAGGAAACAGACTTAGAAACCAGAGTAAAAGTTTCTCCTGCAACCCGTTCCCTTTGTGCTAGATGAACGAACGTCTCTCCACATGCTCAGTTCTGAGAGATAAGTGTGTGTGAAAGCCGTCCTTCACCTATCTTGTTGGGAACACAAAGTTTCTTTTCACTTGCAAACTCCACTCCATACATATATATGGGGAGGTACTAGCTCCAACTCGGTTTTACAGTGAAAACTGCACGAACTTCCAACCGGCACTAATAAACAGACTGAGAAACCAGAGTTAAAGTTTCTCCTACAACCCGTTCCATTTGTGCTAGATGAACGAACGTCTCTCCACATGCTCAGTTCTGAGAGATAAGTGTGTGTGAAAGCCGTACTTCACCTAGCTTATTGGGAACACAAAATTTATTTTCAGTTGCAAACTCCACTCCATACATATATATGGGGAGGTACTAGCTCCAAATCGGTTTTACAGTGAAAACTGCAGGAACTTCAAACCGGCACTAGGAACAGACTGAGAAACCAGAGTAAAAGTTTCCCCTGCAACCCGTTCCCTTTGTGCTAGATGAACGAACGTCTCTCCACATGCTCAGATCGGAGAGATAAGTGTGTGTGAAAGCCGTCCTTCACCTAGCTTGTTGGGAACACAAAGTTTCTTTTCAGTTGCAAACCCCACTCCATACATATATATGGGGAGGTACTAGCTCCAACTCGGTTTTACAGTGAAAACTGCAGGAACTTCAAACCGGCACTAGGAAACAGACTGAGAAACCAGGGTAAAAGTTTCTCCTGCAACCCGTTCCCTTTGTGCTAGATGAACGAACTTCTCTCCACATGCTCAGTTCGGAGAGATACGTTTGTGTGAAAGCCGTCCTTCAACTAGCTTGTTGGGAACACAAAGTTTCTTTTCACTTGCAAACTCCACTCCATACATATATATGGGGTGGTACTAGCTCTAACTCGGTTTTACAGTGAAAACTACAGGAACTTCAAACCGGCACTAGGAAACTGACTGAGAAACGAGAGTAAAAGTTTCTCCTGCAACCCGTTCCCTTTGTGCTAGTTGAACGAACGTCTCTCCATATGCTCATTTCTGAGAGATAATTGTGTGTGAATGCCGTCCTTCACCTAACTTGTTGGGAACACAAAGTTTCTTTTCAGTTGCAAACTCCACTCCATACATATATATGGGGAGGTACTAGATCCAACTCGGTTTTACAGTGAAAACTGCAGGAACTTCAAACCGGCACTAGGAAACAGACTGAGAAACCAGAGGAAAAGTTTCTCCTGAAACCCGTTCCGTTTGTGCTAAATGAACGAACGTCTCTCCACATGCTCAGTTCGGAGAGATAAGTGTGTGTGAAAGCCGTCCTTCACCTAGCTTGTTGGGAAAAAAAAGTTTCTTTCCACTTGCAAATTCCACTCCAAACATATATATGGGGAGGTACTAGCTCCAACTCGGTTTTACTGTGAAAACTGCAGGAACTTCAAACCGGAACTAGGAAACAAACTGAGAAAACAGAGTAAAAGTTTCTCCTGCAACCCGTTCCCTTTGTGCTAGATGAACGAACGTCTCTCCACATGCTCAGTTCTGAGAGATAAGTGTGTGTGAAAGCCGTCCTTCACCTAGCTTGTTGGGAACACAAAGATTCTTTTCACTAGCAAACTCCACTCCATAAATATATATGGGGAGGTACTAGCTCCAACTCGGTTTTACAGTGAAAACTACAGGAACTTCAAACCGGCACTAGGAAACAGCCTGAGAAACCAGAGTAAAAGTTTCTCCAGCAACCCGTTCCCTTTGTGCTAGATGAACGAAAGTCTCTCCACATGCTCAGTTCTGAGAGATAAGTGAGTGTGAAAGCCGTCCTTCATCTAGCATGTTGGGAACACAAAGTTTCTTTCCACTTGCAAATTCCACTCCAAACATATATATGGGGAGGTACTAGCTCCAACTCGGTTTTACTGTGAAAACTGCAGGAACTTCAAACCGGAACTAGGAAACAAACTGAGAAACCAGAGTAAAAGTTTCTCCTGCAACCCGTTCCCTTTTTGCTAGATGAACGAACGTCTCTCCACATGCTCAGTTCTGAGAGATAAGTGTGTGTGAAAGCCGTCCTTCACCTAGCTTGTTGGGAACACAAAGATTCTTTTCACTAGCAAACTCCACTCCATACATATATATGGGGAGGTACTAGCTCCAACTCGGTTTTACAGTGAAAACTACAGGAACTTCAAACCGGCACTAGGAAACAGCCTGAGAAACCAGAGTAAAAGTTTCTCCAGCAACCCGTTCCCTTTGTGCTAGATGAACGAACGTCTCTCCACATGCTCAGTTCTGAGAGATAAGTGAGTGTGAAAGCCGTCCTTCACCTAGCATGTTGGGAACACAAAGTTTCTTTTCAGTTGCTAACTCCACTCCATACATATATACGGGGAGGTACTAGCTCCAACTCGGTTTTACAGTGAAAAATGCAGGAACTTCTAACCGGCACTAGGAAACAGACTGAGAAACCAGAGCAAAAGTTTCTCCTGCAACCCGTTCCCTTTGTGCTAGATGAACAAACGTCTCTCCACATGCTCAGTTCTGAGAGATAAGTGTGTGTTAAAGCCGTCCTTCACCAAGCTTGTTGGGAACACAAAGTTTCTTTTCACGTGCAAACTCCACTCCATACATATATATGGGGAGGTACTAGCTCCAACTCGGTTTTACAGTGAAAACTGCAGGAACTTCAAACCGGCACTAGGAAACAGACTGAGAAACCAGAGTAAAAGTTTCTCCTGCAACCCGTTCCCTTTGTGCTAGATGAACGAACGTCTCTCCACATGCTCAGTTCGGAGAGATAAGTGTGTGTGAAAGCCGTCCTTCACCTAGCATGTTGGGAACACAAAGTTTCTTTTCACTTGCAAACTCCACTCCATACATATATATGGGGAGGTACTAGCTCCAACTCGGTTTTACAGTGAAAACTGCAGGAACTTCAAACCGGCACTAGGAAACAGACTGAGAAACCACAGTAAAAGTTTCTCCTGAAACCCGTTCCCTTTGTGCTAGATGAACGAACGTCTCTCCACATGCTCATTTCTGAGAGATAAGTGTGTGTGAAAGCCGTCCTTCACCTAGCTTGTTGGGAACCCAAAGTTTCTTTTCACTTGCAAACTCCACTCCATTCATATATATGGGGAGGTACTAGCTCCAACTCTGTTTTACAGTGAAAACTGCAGGAAATTCAAACCGGCACTTGGAATCAGACTGAGAAACCAGAGTAAAAGTTTCTCCTGCAACCCGTTCCCTTTGTGCAAGATGAACGAACGTCTCTCCACATGCTCAGTTCGGAGAGATAAGTGTGTGTGAAAGCCGTCCTTCACCTAGCCTGTTGGGAACACAAAGTTTCTTTTCAGTTGCCAACTCCACTCCATAAATATATATGGGGAGGTACTAGCTCCAACTCGGTTTTACAGTGAAAACTGCAGGAACTTCAAACCGGCACTAGGAAACAGACTGAGAAACCAGAGAAAAAGTTTCTCCTGCAACCCGTTCCCTTTGTGCTAGATGAACGAACGTCTCTCCACATGCTCAGTTCTGAGAGATAGGTGTGTGTGAAAGCCGTCCTTCACCTAGCTTGTTGGGAACACAAAGTTTCTTTTCAGTTGCAAACTCCACTCCATACATATATATGGGGAGGTACTAGCTCCAACTCGGTTTTACAGTGAAAACTGCAGGAACTTCAAACCGGCACTAGGAAACAGACTGAGAAACCAGAGTAAAAGTTTCTCCTGCAACCCGTTCCCTTTGTGCTAGATGAACGAACGTCTCTCCACATGCTCAGTTCTGAGAGATAAGTGTGTGTGAAAGCCGTCCTTCACCTATCTTGTTGGGAACACAAAGTTTCTTTTCACTTGCAAACTCCACTCCATACATATATATGGGGAGGTACTAGCTCCAACTCGGTTTTACAGTGAAAACTGCAGGAACTTCCAACCGGCACTAGGAAACAGACTGAGAAACCAGAGTTAAAGTTTCTCCTACAACCCGTTCCATTTGTGCTAGATGAACGAACGTCTCTCCACATGCTCAGTTCTGAGAGATAAGTGTGTGTGAAAGCCGTACTTCACCTAGCTTATTGGGAACACAAAATTTCTTTTCAGTTGCAAACTCCACTCCATACATATATATGGGGAGGTACTAGCTCCAAATCGGTTTTACAGTGAAAACTGCAGGAACTTCAAACCGGCACTAGGAAACAGACTGAGAAACCAGAGTAAAAGTTTCCCCTGCAACCCGTTCCCTTTGTGCTAGATGAACGAACGTCTCTCCACATGCTCAGCTCGGAGAGATAAGTGTGTGTGAAAGCCGTCCTTCACCTAGCTTGTTGGGAACACAAAGTTTCTTTTCAGTTGCAAACCCCACTCCATACATATATATGGGGAGGTACTAGCTCCAACTCGGTTTTACAGTGAAAACTGCAGGAACTTCAAACCGGCACTAGGAAACAGACTGAGAAACCAGGGTAAAAGTTTCCCCTGCAACCCGTTCCCTTTGAGCTAGATGAACGAACGTCTCTCCACATGCTCAGTTCTGAGAGATAAATGTGTGTGAAAGCCGTCCTTCACCTAGCATGTTGGGAACACAAAGTTTCTTTTCAGTTGCAAACTCCACTCCATACATACATATGGGGAGGTACAAGATCCAACTCGGTTTTACAGTGAAAACTGCAGGAACTTCAAACCGGCACTAGGAAACAGACTAAGAAACCAGAGTAAAAGTTTCTCCTGCAACCCGTTCCCTTTGTGCTAGATGAACGAACGTCTCTCCACATGCTCAGTTCTGAGAGATAAGTGTGTGTGAAAGCCGTCCTTCACCTAGCTTGTCGGGAACCCAAAGTTTCTATTCACTTGCAAACTCCACTCCATACATATATATGGGGAAGTACTAGCTCCAACTCGGTTTTACAGTGAAAACTGCAGGAACTTCAAACCGGCACTAGGAAACAGACTGAGAAACCAGAGTAAAAGTTTCCCCTGCAACCCGTTCCCTTTGTGCTAGATGAACGAACGTCTCTCCACATGCTCAGTTCTGAGAGATAAGTGTGTGTGAAAGCCGTCCTTCACCTACCTTGCTGGGATCACGAAGTTTCTTTTCACTTGCAAACTCCACTCCATACATATATACGGGAAGGTACTAGCTCCAACTCGGTTTTACAGTGAAAACTGCAGGAACTTCAAACCGGCACTAGGAAACAGACTGAGAAACCAGAGTAAAAGTTTCTCCTGCAACCCGTTCCCTTTGTGCTAGATGAACGAACGTCTCTCCACATGCTCAGTTCGGAGAGATAAGTGTGCGTGTAAGCCGTCCTTCACCTATCTTGTTGGGAACACAAAGTTTCTTTTCACTTGCAAACTCCACTCCATACATATATATGGGGAGGTACTAGCTCCAACTCGGTTTTACAGTGAAAACTGCACGAACTTCCAACCGGCACTAGGAAACAGACTGAGAAACCAGAGTAAAAGTTTCTCCTACAACCCGTTCAATTTGTGCTAGATGAACGAACGTCTCTCCACATGCTCAGTTCTGAGAGATAAGTGTGTGTGAAAGCCGTACTTCACCTAGCTTATTGGGAACACAAAGTTTCTTTTCACTTTCAAACTCCACTCCATACATATATATGGGGAAGTACTAGCTCCAAATCGGTTTTACAGTGAAAACTGCAGGAACTTCAATACGGCACTAGGAAACAGACTGAGAAACCAGAGTAAAAGTTTCCCCTGCAACCCGTTCCCTTTGTGTTAGATGAATGAACGTCTCTCCACATGCTCAGATCGGAGAGATAAGTGTGTGTGAAAGCCATCCTTCACCTAGCTTGTTGGGAACACAAAGTTTCTTTTCAGTTGCAAACCCCACTCCATATATATATATGGGGAGGTACTAGCTCCAACTCGGTTTTACAGTGAAAACTGCAGGAACTTCAAACCGGCACTAGGAATCAGACTGAGAAACCAGAGTAAAAGTTTCTCCTGCAACCCGTTCCCTTTGTGCTAGATGAACGAACTTCTCTCCACATGCTCAGTTCGGAGAGATACGTGTGTGTGAAAGCCGTCCTTCACCTAGCTTGTTGGGAACACAAAGTTTCTTTTCACTTGCAAACTCCACTCCATACATATATATGGGGTGGTACTAGCTCCAACTCGGTTTTACAGTGAAAACTACAGGAACTTCAAACCTGCACTAGGAAACTGACTGAGAAACGAGAGTAAAAGTTTCACCTGCAACCCGTTCCCTTTGTGCTAGTTGAACGAACGTCTCTCCATATGCTCATTTCTGAGAGATAATTGTCTGTGAAAGCCGTCCTTCACCTAGCTTGTTGGGAACACAAAGTTTCTTTTCACGTGCAAACTCCACTCCATACATATATATGGGGAGGTACTAGCTCCAACTCGGTTTTACAGTGAAAACTGCAGGAACTTCAAACCGGCACTAGGAAACAGACTGAGAAACCAGAGTAAAAGTTTCTCCTGCAACCCGTTCCCTTTGTGCTAGATGAACGAACGTCTCTCCACATGCTCAGTTCGGAGAGATAAGTGTGTGTGAAAGCCGTCCTTCACCTAGCATGTTGGGAACACAAAGTTTCTTTTCACTTGCAAACTCCACTCCATACATATATATGGGGAGGTACTAGCTCCAACTCGGTTTTACAGTGAAAACTGCAGGAACTTCAAACCGGCACTAGGAAACAGACTGAGAAACCACAGTAAAATTTTCCCCTGCAACACGTTCCCTTTGTGCTAGATGAATGAACGTCTCTCCACATGCTCAGTTCTGAGAGATAAATGTGTGTGAAAGCCGTCCTTCACCTAGCATGTTGGGAACACAAAGTTTCTTTTCACTTGCAAACTCCACTCCATACATATATATGGGGAGGTACTAGATCCAACTCGGTTTTACAGTGAAAACTGCAGGAACTTCAAACCGGCACTAGGAAACAGACTAAGAAACCTGAGTAAAAGTTTCTCCTGCAACCCGTTCCCTTTGTGCTAGATGAACGAACGTCTCTCCACATGCTCAGTTCTGAGAGATAATTGTGTGTGAAAGCCGTCCTTCACCTAGCTTGTTGGGAACCCAAAGTTTCTTTTCACTTGCAAACTCCACTCCATTCATATATATGGGGAGGTACTAGCTCCAACCCTCTTTTACAGTGAAAACTGCAGGAACTTCAAACCGGCACTTGGAATCAGACTGAGAAACCAGAGCAAAAGTTTCTCCTGCAACCCGTTCCCTTTGTGCTAGATGAACGAACGTCTCTCCACATGCTCAGTTCTGAGAGATAAGTGTGTGTTAAAGCCGTCCTTCACCTAGCTAGTTGGGAACACAAAGTTTCTTTTCACGTGCAAACTCCACTCCATACATATATATGGGGAGGTACTAGCTCCAACTCGGTTTTACAGTGAAAACTGCAGGAACTTCAAACCGGCACTAGGAAACAGACTGAGAAACCAGAGTAAAAGTTTCTCCTGCAACCCGTTCCCTTTGTGCTAGATGAACGAACGTCTCTCCACATGCTCAGTTCGGAGAGATAAGTGTGTGTGAAAGCCGTCCTTCACCTAGCATGTTGGGAACACAAAGTTTCTTTTCACTTGCAAACTCCACTCCATACATATATATGGGGAGGTACTAGCTCCAACTCGGTTTTACAGTGAAAACTGCAGGAACTTCAAACCGGCACTAGGAAACAGACTGAGAAAACACAGTAAAATTTTCCACTGCAACACGTTCCCTTTGTGCTAGATGAACGAACGTCTCTCCACATGCTCAGTTCTGAGAGATAAATGTGTTTGAAAGCCGTCCTTCACCTAGCATGTTGGGAACACAAAGTTTCTTTTCACTTGCAAACTCCACTCCATACATATATATGGGGAGGTACTAGATCCAACTCGGTTTTACAGTGAAAACTGCAGGAACTTCAAACCGGCACTTGGAAACAGACTAAGAAACCTGAGTAAAAGTTTCTCCTGCAACCCGTTCCCTTTGTGCTAGATGAACGAACGTCTCTCCACATGCTCAGTTCTGAGAGAAAAGTGTGTGTGAAAGCCGTCCTTCACCTAGCTTGTTGGGAACCCAAAGTTTCTTTTCACTTGCAAACTCCACTCCATTCATATATATGGGGAGGTACTAGCTCCAACTCTCTTTTACAGTGAAAACTGCAGGAACTTCAAACCGGCACTTGGAATCAGACAGAGAAACCAGAGTAAATGTTTGTCCTGCAACCCGTTCCATTTGTGCTAGGTGAACGAACGTCTCTCCACATGCTCAGTTCTGAGAGATAAGTGTGTGTGAAAGCCGTCCTTCACCTAGCTTGTTGGGAACACAAAGTTTCTTTTCACTTGCAAACTCCACTCCATACATATATATGGGGAGGTACTAGCTCCAACTCGGTTTTACAGTGAAAACTGCAGGAACTTCAAACCGGCACTAGGAAACAGACTGAGAAACCAGAGTAAAAGTTTCTCCTGCAACCCTTTCCCTTTGTGCTAGATGAACGAACGTCTCTCCACATGCTCAGTTCTGAGAGATAAGTGTGTGTGAAATACGTCCTTCACCTAGCTTGTTGGGAACACAAAGTTTCTTTTCACTTGCAAAATCCACTCCATACATATATATGGGGAGGTACTGGCTCCAACACTGTGTTACAGTGAAAACTGCAGGAACTTCAAACTGGCACTAGGAAACAGACTGAGAATCCAGAGTAAAAGTTTCTCCTGCAACCCGTTCCCTTTGTGCTAGATGAACGAACGTCTCTCCACATGCTCAGTTCTGAGAGATAAGTGTGTGTGAAAGCCGTCCTTCAACTAGCTTGTTGGGAACACAAAGTTTCTTTTCACTTGCAAACTCCACTCCATACATATATATGGGGAGGTACAAGCTCCAACTCGGTTTTACAGTGAAAACTGCAGGAACTTCAAACCGGCACTAGGAAACAGACTGAGAAAACACAGTAAAATTTTCCACTGCAACCCGTTCCCTTTGTGCTAGATGAACGAACGTCTCTCCACATGCTCAGTTCTGAGAGATAAATGTGTGTGAAAGCCGTCCTTCACCTAGCATGTTGGGAACACAAAGTTTCTTTTCACTTGCAAACTCCACTCCATACATATATATGGGGAGGTACTAGATCCAACTCGGTTTTACAGTGAAAACTGCAGGAACTTCAAACCGGCACTTGGAAACAGACTAAGAAACCTGAGTAAAAGTTTCTCCTGCAACCCGTTCCCTTTGTGCTAGATGAACGAACGTCTCTCCACATGCTCAGTTCTGAGAGATAAGTGTGTGTGAAAGCCGTCCTTCACCTAGCTTGTTGGGAACCCAAAGTTTCTTTTCACTTGCAAACTCCACTCCATTCATATATATGGGGAGGTACTAGCTCCAACTCTCTTTTACAGTGAAAACTGCAGGAACTTCAAACCGGCACTTGGAATCAGACTGAGAAACCGGAGTAAATGTTTGTCCTGCAACCCGTTCCATTTGTGCTAGGTGAACGAACGTCTCTCCACATGCTCAGTTCTGAGAGATAAGTGTGTGTGAAAGCCGTCCTTCACCTAGCTTGTTGGGAACACAAAGTTTCTTTTCACTTGCAAACTCCACTCCATACATATATATGGGGAGGTACTAGCTCCAACTCGGTTTTACAGTGAAAACTGCAGGAACTTCAAACCGGCACTAGGAAACAGACTGAGAAACCAGAGTAAAAGTTTCTCCTGCAACCCGTTCCCTTTGTGCTAGATGAACGAACGTCTCTCCACATGCTCAGTTCGGAGAGATAAGTGTGTGTGAAAGCCGTCCTTCACCTAGCTTGTTGGGAACAAAAAGTTTCTTTCCACTTGCAAATTCCACTCCAAACATATATATGGGGAGGTACTAGCTCCAACTCGGTTTTACAGTGAAAACTGCAGGAACTTCAAACCGGAACTAGGAAACAAACTGAGAAACCAGAGTAAAAGTTTCTCCTGCAACCCGTTCCCTTTGTGCTAGATGAACGAACGTCTCTCCACATGCTCAGTTCTGAGAGATAAGTGAGTGTGAAAGCCGTCCTTCACCTAGCATGTTGGGAACACAAAGTTTCTTTTCACTTGCAAACTCCACTCCATACATATATATGGGGAGGTACTAGCTCCAACTCGGTTTTACAGTGAAAACTGCAGGAACTTCAAACCGGCACTAGGAAACAGACTGAGAAACCACAGTAAAATTTTCCCCTGCAACACGTTCCCTTTGTGCTAGATGAACGAACGTCTCTCCACATGCTCAGTTCTGAGAGATAAATGTGTGTGAAAGCCGTCCTTCACCTAGCATGTTGGGAACACAAAGTTTCTTTTCACTTGCAAACTCCACTCCATACATATATATGGGGAGGTACTAGATCCAACTCGGTTTTACAGTGAAAACTGCAGGAACTTCAAACCGGCACTAGGAAACAGACTAAGAAACCTGAGTAAAAGTTTCTCCTGCAACCCGTTCCCTTTGTGCTAGATGAACGAACGTCTCTCCACATGCTCAGTTCTGAGAGATAATTGTGTGTGAAAGCCGTCCTTCACCTAGCTTGTTGGGAACCCAAAGTTTCTTTTCACTTGCAAACTCCACTCCATTCATATATATGGGGAGGTACTAGCTCCAACTCTCTTTTACAGTGAAAACTGCAGGAACTTCAAACCGGCACTTGGAATCAGACTGAGAAACCAGAGCAAAAGTTTCTCCTGCAACCCGTTCCCTTTGTGCTAGATGAACGAACGTCTCTCCACATGCTCAGTTCTGAGAGATAAGTGTGTGTTAAAGCCGTCCTTCACCTAGCTAGTTGGGAACACAAAGTTTCTTTTCACGTGCAAACTCCACTCCATACATATATATGGGGAGGTACTAGCTCCAACTCGGTTTTACAGTGAAAACTGCAGGAACTTCAAACCGGCACTAGGAAACAGACTGAGAAACCAGAGTAAAAGTTTCTCCTGCAACCCGTTCCCTTTGTGCTAGATGAACGAACGTCTCTCCACATGCTCAGTTCGGAGAGATAAGTGTGTGTGAAAGCCGTCCTTCACCTAGCATGTTGGGAACACAAAGTTTCTTTTAACTTGCAAACTCCACTCCATACATATATATGGGGAGGTACTAGCTCCAACTCGGTTTTACAGTGAAAACTGCAGGAACTTCAAACCGGCACTAGGAAACAGACTGAGAAAACACAGTAAAATTTTCCACTGCAACAAGTTCCCTTTGTGCTAGATGAACGAACGTCTCTCCACATGCTCAGTTCTGAGAGATAAATGTGTGTGAAAGCCGTCCTTCACCTAGCATGTTGGGAACACAAAGTTTCTTTTCACTTGCAAACTCCACTCCATACATATATATGGGGAGGTAGTAGCTCCAACTCGGTTTTACAGTGAAAACTGCAGGAACTTCAAACCGGCACTTGGAAACAGACTAAGAAACCTGAGTAAAAGTTTCTCCTGCAACCCGTTCCCTTTGTGCTAGATGAACGAACGTCTCTCCACATGCTCAGTTCTGAGAGATAAGTGTGTGTGAAAGCCGTCCTTCACCTAGCTTGTTGGGAACCCAAAGTTTCTTTTCACTTGCAAACTCCACTCCATTCATATATATGGGGAGGTACTAGCTCCAACTCTCTTTTACAGTGAAAACTGCAGGAACTTCAAACCGGCACTTGGAATCAGACTGAGAAACCAGAGTAAATGTTTGTCCTGCAACCCGTTCCATTTGTGCTAGGTGAACGAACGTCTCTCCACATGCTCAGTTCTGAGAGATAAGTGTGTGTGAAAGCCGTCCTTCACCTAGCTTGTTGGGAACACAAAGTTTCTTTTCACTTGCAAACTCCACTCCATACATATATATGGGGAGGTACTAGCTCCAACTCGGTTTTACAGTGAAAACTGCAGGAACTTCAAACCGGCACTAGGAAACAGACTGAGAAACCAGAGTAAAAGTTTCTCCTGCAACCCTTTCCCTTTGTGCTAGATGAACGAACGTCTCTCCACATGCTCAGTTCTGAGAGATAAGTGTGTGTGAAATACGTCCTTCACCTAGCTTGTTGGGAACACAAAGTTTCTTTTCACTTGCAAAATCCACTCCATACATATATATGGGGAGGTACTGGCTCCAACACTGTGTTACAGTGAAAACTGCAGGAACTTCAAACTGGCACTAGGAAACAGACTGAGAATCCAGAGTAAAAGTTTCTCCTGCAACCCGTTCCCTTTGTGCTAGATGAACGAACGTCTCTCCACATGCTCAATTCTGAGAGATAAGTGTGTGTGAAAGCCGTCCTTAATCTAGCTTGTTGGGAACACAAAGTTTCTTTTCACTTGCAAACTCCACTCCATACATATATATGGGGAGGTACTAGCTCCATCTCGGTTTTACAGTGAAAACTGCAGGAACTTCAAACCGGCACTAGGAAACAGACTGAGAAACCAGAGTAAAAGTTTCTCCTGCAACCCGTTCCCTTTGTGCTAGATGAACGAACGTCTCTCCACATGCTCAGTTCTGAGAGATAAGTGTGTGTGAAAGCCGTCCTTCAACTAGCTTGTTGGGAACACAAAGTTTCTTTTCACTTGCAAACTCCACTCCATACATATATATGGGGAGGTACAAGCTCCAACTCGGTTTTACAGTGAAAACTGCAGGAACTTCAAACCGGCACTAGGAAACAGACTGAGAAAACACAGTAAAATTTTCCACTGCAACACGTTCCCTTTGTGCTAGATGAACGAACGTCTCTCCACATGCTCAGTTCTGAGAGATAAATGTGTGTGAAAGCCGTCCTTCACCTAGCATGTTGGGAACACAAAGTTTCTTTTCACTTGCAAACTCCACTCCATACATATATATGGGGAGGTACTAGATCCAACTCGGTTTTACAGTGAAAACTGCAGGAACTTCAAACCGGCACTTGGAAACAGACTAAGAAACCTGAGTAAAAGTTTCTCCTGCAACCCGTTCCCTTTGTGCTAGATGAACGAACGTCTCTCCACATGCTCAGTTCTGAGAGATAAGTGTGTGTGAAAGCCGTCCTTCACCTAGCTTGTTGGGAACCCAAAGTTTCTTTTCACTTGCAAACTCCACTCCATTCATATATATGGGGAGGTACTAGCTCCAACTCTCTTTTACAGTGAAAACTGCAGGAACTTCAAACCGGCACTTGGAATCAGACTGAGAAACCAGAGTAAATGTTTGTCCTGCAACCCGTTCCATTTGTGCTAGGTGAACGAACGTCTCTCCACATGCTCAGTTCTGAGAGATAAGTGTGTGTGAAAGCCGTCCTTCACCTAGCTTGTTGGGAACACAAAGTTTCTTTTCACTTGCAAACTCCACTCCATACATATATATGGGGAGGTACTAGCTCCAACTCGGTTTTACAGTGAAAACTGCAGGAACTTCAAACCGGCACTAGGAAACAGACTGAGAAACCAGAGTAAAAGTTTCCCCTTTAACCCGTTCCCTTTGTGCTAGATGAACGAACGTCTCTCCACATGCTCAGTTCTGAGAGATAAGTGTGTGTGAAAGCCGTCCTTCACCTAGCATGTTGGGAACACAAAGTTTCTTTTCACTTGCAAACTCCACTCCATACATATATATGGGGAAGTACTAGCTCCAACTCGGTTTTACAGTGAAAACTACAGGAACTTCAAACCGGCACTAGGAAACTGACTGAGAAACCAGAGTAAAAGTTTCCGCTGCAACCAGTTCCCTTTGTGCTAGATGAACGAACGTCTCTCCACATGCTCAGTTCTGAGAGATAAGTGTGTGTGAAAGCCGTCCTTCACCTACCTTGCTGGGAACACGAAGTTTCTTTTCACTTGCAAACTCCACTCCATACATATATATGGGGAGGTACTAGCTCCAACTCGGTTTTACAGTGAAAACTGCAGGAACTTCAAACCGGCACTAGGAAACAGACTGAGAAACCAGAGTAAAACTTTCTCCTGCAACCCGTTACCTTTGTGCTAGATGAACGAACGTATCTCCACATGCTCAGTTCGGAGAGATAAGTGTGTGTGAAAGCCGTCCTTCACCTAGCTTGTTGGGAACACAAAGTTTCTTTTCACTTGCAAACTCCAATCCATACATATATATGGGGAGGTACTAGCTCCAACTCTGTTTTACAGTGAAAACTGCAGGAACTTCAAACCGGCACTAGGAAACAGACTGAGAAACCAGAGTAAAAGTTTCTCCTGCAACCCGTTCCCTTTGTGCTAGATGAACGAACTTCTCTCCACATGCTCAGTTCTGAGAGATAAGTGTGTGTGAAAGCCGTCCTTCACCTAGCTTGTTGGGAACACAAAGTTTCTTTTCAGTTGCAAACTCCACTCCATACATATATATGGGGAGGTACTAGATCCAACTCGGTTTTACAGTGAAAACTGAAGGAACTTCAAACCGGCACTAGGAAACAGACTGAGAAACCAGAGTAAAAGTTTCTCCTGCAACCCGTTCCCTTTGTGCTAGATGAACGAACGTCTCTCCACATGCTCAGTTCTGAGAGATAAGTGTGTGTGAAAGCCGTCCTTCACCTAGCTTGTTGGGAACACAAAGTTTCTTTCAGTTGCAAACTCCACTCCATACATATATATGGGGAGGTACTAGCTCCAACTCGGTTTTACAGTGAAAACTGCAGGAACTTCAAACCGGCACTAGGAAACAGACTGAGAAACCAGAGTAAAAGTTTCTCCTGCAACCCGTTCCCTTTGTGCTAGATGAACGAACGTCTCTCCACATGCTCAGTTCGGAGAGATAAGTGTGTGTGAAAGCCGTCCTTCACCTAGCTTGTTGGGAACCCAAAGTTTCTTTTCACTTACAAACTCCACTCCATACATATATATGGGGAGGTACTAGCTCCAACTCGGTTTTACAGTGAAAACTGCAGGAACTTCAAACCGGCACTAGGAAACAGACCGAGAAACCAGAGTAAAAGTTTCCCCTGTAACCCGTTCCCTTTGTGCTAGATGAACGAACGTCTCTCCACATGCTCAGTTCTGAGAGATAAGTGTGTGTGAAAGCCGTCCTTCACCTAGCTTGTTGGGAAGCCAAAGTTTCTTTTCAGTTGCAAACTCCACTCCATACATATATATGGGGAGGTACTAGATCCAACTCGGTTTTACAGTGAAAACTGAAGGAACTTCAAACCGGCACTAGGAAACAGACTGAGAAACCAGAGTAAAAGTTTCTCCTGCAACCAGGTCCCTTTGTGCTAGATGAACGAAAGTCTCTCCACATGCTCAGTTCTGAGAGATAAGTGTGTGTGAAAGCCGTCCTTCACCTACCTTGTTGGGAACACAAAGTTTCTTTCAGTTGCAAACTCCACTCCATACATATATATGGGGAGGTACTAGCTTCAACTCGGTTTTACAGTGAAAACTGCAGGAACTTCAAACCGGCACTAGGAAACAGACTGAGAAACCAGAGTAAAAGTTTCTCCTGCAAACCGTTCCCTTTGTGCTAGATGAACGAACGTCTCTCCACACGCTCCGTTCTGAGAGATAAGTGTGTGTCAAAGCCGTCCTTCACCTAGCTTGTTGGGAACACAAAGTTTCTTTTCAGTTGCAAACTCCACTCCATACATATATATGGGGAGGTACTAGCTCCAACTCGGTTTTACAGTGAAAATTGCAGGAACTTAAAACCGGCACTACGAAACAGACTGAGACACCAGAGTAAAAGTTTCTCCTGCAACCCGTTCCCTTTGTGCAAGATGAACGAACGTCTCTCCACATGCTCAGTTCGGAGAGATAAGTGTGTGTGAAAGCCGTCCTTCACCTAGCTTGTTGGGAACACAAAGTTTCTTTTCACTTGCAAACTCCACTCCATACATATATATGGGGAGGTACTAGCTCCAACTCGGTTTTACAGTGAAAATTGCAGGAACATCAAACCGGCACTAGGAAACTGACTGAGAAACCAGAGTAAAAGTTTCTCCTGCAACCCGTTCCCTTTGTGCTAGATGAACGAAGGTCTCTCCACATGCTCAGTTCTCAGAGATAAGTGTGTGTGAAAGCCGTCCTTCACCTAGCTTGTTGGGAACACAAAGTTTCTTTTCACTTGCAAACTCCACTCCATAGATATATATGGGGAGGTACTAGCTCCAACTCGGTTTTACAGTGAAAACTGCAGGAACTTCAAACCGGCACTAGGAAACAGACTGAGAAACCAGAGTAAAAGTTTCCCCTGCAACACGTTCCCTTTGTGCTAGATGAACGAACGTCTCTCCACATGCTCAGTTCTGAGAGATAAGTGTGTGTGAAAGCCGTCCTTCACCTAGCTTGCTGGGAACACGAAGTTTCTTTTCACTTGCAAACTCCACTCCATACATATATATGGGGATGTACTAGCTCCAACACGGTTTTACAGTGAAAACTGCAGGAACTTCAAACCGGCACTAGGAAACAGACTGAGAAACCAGAGTAAAAGTTTCCCCTGCAACCCGTTCCTTTGTGCTAGATGAACGAACGTCTCTCCACATGCTCAGTTCTGAGAGATAAGTGTGTGTGAAAGCCGTACTTCACCTAGCTTGTTTGGAACACAAAGTTTCTTTTCACTTGCAAACTCCACTCCATACATATATATGGGGAGGTACTAGCTCCAACTCGGTTTTACAGTGAAAACTGCAGGAACTTCATACCGGCACTAGGAAACAGACTGAGAAACCAGTGTAAAAGTTTCCCCTGCAACCCGTTCCCTTTGTGCTAGATGAACGAACGTCTCTCCACATGCTCAGTTCTGAGAGATAAGTGTGTGTGAAAGCCGTCTTTCACCTAGCTTGTTGGGAACACAAAGTTTCTTTTCAGTTGCAAACTCCACTCCATACATATATATGGGGAGGTACTAGCTCCAACTCGGTTTTACAGTGAAAACTGCAGGAACTTCAAACCGGCACTAGGAAACAGACTGAGAAACCAGAGTAAAAGTTTCTCCTGCAACCCGTTCCCTTTGTGCTAGATGAACGAACGTCTCTCCACATGCTCAGTTCTGAGAGATAAGTGTGTGTGAAAGCCGTCCTTCACCTAGCTTGTTGGGAACACAAAGTTTCTTTCAGTTGCAAACTCCACTCCATACATATATATGGGGAGGTACTAGCTCCAACTCGGTTTTACAGTGAAAACTGCAGGAACTTCAAACCGGCACTAGGAAACAGACTGAGAAACCAGAGTAAAAGTTTCTCCTGCAACCCGTTCCCTTTGTGCTAGATGAAAGAACGTCTCTCCACATGCTCAGTTCTGAGAGATAAGTGTGTGTGAAAGCCGTCCTTCACCTAGCTTGTTGGGAACACATAGTTTCTTTTCACTTGCAAACTCCACTCCATACATATATATGGCGAGGTACTAGCTCCAACTCGATTTTACAGTGAAAACTGCAGGAATTTCAAACCGGCACTAGGAAACAGACTGAGACACCAGAGTAAAAGTTTCTCCTGCAACCCGTTCCGTTTGTGCTAGATGAACGAACGTCTCTCCACATGCTCAGTTCTGAGAGATATGTGTGTGTGAAAGCCGTCCTTCACCTAGCTTGTTGGGAACACAAAGTTTCTTTTCACTTGCAAACTCCACTCCATACATATATATGGGGAGGTACTAGCTCCAACTCGGTTTTACAGTGAAAACTGCAGGAACTTCAAACAGGCACTAGGAAACAGACTGAGAAACCAGAGTAAAAGTTTCTCCTGCAACCCGTTCCCTTTGTGCTAGATGAACGAACGTCTCTCCACATGCTCAGTTCTGAGAGATTAGTGTGTGTGAAAGCCGTCCTTCACCTAGCTTGTTGGGAACAAAAATTTTCTTTTCACTTGCAAACTTCACTCCATACATATATAAGGGGAGGTACTAGCTCCAACTCGGTTTACAGTGAAAACTGCAGGAACTTCAAACCGGCACTAGGAAACAGACTGAGAAACCAGAGTAAAAGTTTCTCCTGCAACCCGTTCCCTTTGTGCTAGATGAACGAACGTCTCTCCACATGCTCAGTTCTGAGAGATAAGTGGGTGTGAAAGCCGTACTTCACCTAGCTTGTTGGGAACACAAAGTTTCTTTTCAGTTGCAAACTCCACTCCATACATATATATGGGGTGGTACTAGATCCAACTCGGTTTTACAGTGAAAACTGCAGGAAATTCAAACCGGCACTAGGAAACAGACTGAGAAACCAGAGTAAAAGTTTCCCCTGCAACCCGTTCCCTTTGTGCTAGATGAACGAACGTCTCTCCACATGCTCAGTTCTGAGAGATAAGTGTGTGTGAAAGCCGTCCTTCACCTAGCTTGCTGGGAACACGAAGTTTCTTTTCACTTGCAAACTCCACTCCATACATATATATGGGGATGTACTAGCTCCAACACGGTTTTACAGTGAAAACTGCAGGAACTTCAAACCGGCACTAGGAAACAGACTGAGAAACCAGAGTAAAAGTTTCTCCTGCAACCCGTTCCCTTTGTGCTAGATGAAAGAACGTCTCTCCACATGCTCAGTTCTGAGAGATAAGTGTGTGTGAAAGCCGTCCTTCACCTAGCTTGTTGGGAACACATAGTTTCTTTTCACTTGCAAACTCCACTCCATACATATATATGGCGAGGTACTAGCTCCAACTCGATTTTACAGTGAAAACTGCAGGAACTTCAAACCGGCACTAGGAAACAGACTGAGACACCAGAGTAAAAGTTTCTCCTGCAACCCGTTCCGTTTGTGCTAGATGAACGAACGTCTCTCCACATGCTCAGTTCTGAGAGATATGTGTGTGTGAAAGCCGTCCTTCACCTAGCTTGTTGGGAACACAAAGTTTCTTTTCACTTGCAAACTCCACTCCTTACATATATATGGGGAGGTACTAGCTCCAACTCGGTTTTACAGTGAAAACTGCAGGAACTTCAAACCGGCACTAGGAAACAGACTGAGAAACCAGAGTAAAAGTTTCTCCTGCAACCCGTTCCCTTTGTGCTAGATGAACGAACGTCTCTCCACATGCTCAGTTCTGAGAGATTAGTGTGTGTGAAAGCCGTCCTTCACCTAGCTTGTTGGGAACAAAAATTTTCTTTTCACTTGCAAACTTCACTCCATACATATATAAGGGGAGGTACTAGCTCCAACTCGGTTTTACAGTGAAAACTGCAGGAACTTCAAACCGGCACTAGGAAACAGACTGAGAAACCAGAGTAAAAGTTTCTCCTGCAACCCGTTCCCTTTGTGCTAGATGAACGAACGTCTCTCCACATGCTCAGTTCTGAGAGATAAGTGGGTGTGAAAGCCGTCCTTCACCTAGCTTGTTGGGAACACAAAGTTTCTTTTCAGTTGCAAACTCCACTCCATACATATATATGGGGAGGTACTAGATCCAACTCGGTTTTACAGTGAAAACTGCAGGAAATTCATACCGGCACTAGGAAACAGACTGAGAAACCAGAGTAATAGTTTCTCCTGCAACCCGTTCCCTTTGTGCTAGATGAACGAACGTCTCTCCACATGCTCAGTTCTGAGAGATAAGTGTGTGTGAAAGCCGTCCTTCACCTAGCTTGTTGGGAACACAAAGTTTCTTTCAGTTGCAAACTCCACTCCATACATATATATGGGGAGGTAGTAGCTCCAACTCGGTTTTACAGTGAAAACTGCAGGAACTTTAAACCGGCACTAGGAAAAAGACTGAGAAACCAGAGTAAAAGTTTCTCCTGCAACCCGTTCCCTTTGTGCTAGATGAACGAACGTCTCTCCACATGCTCAGTTCTGAGAGATAAGTGTGTGTGAAAGCCGTCCTTCACCTAGCTTGTTGGGAACAAAAAGTTTCTTTTCACTTGCAAACTCCACTCCATACATATATATGGGGAGGTAGTAGCTCCAACTCGGTTTTACAGTGAAAACTGCAGGAACTTCAAACCGGCACTAGGAAACAGACTGAGACACCAGAGTAAAAGTTTCACCTGCAAACCGTTCCCTTTGTGCAAGATGAACGAACGTCTCTCCACATGCTCAGTTCGGAGAGATAAGTGTGTGTGAAAGCCGTCCTTCACCAAGCTTGTTGGGAACACAAAGTTTCTTTTCAGTTGCAAACTCCACTCCATACATATATATGGGGAGGTACTAGCTCCAACTCGGTTTTACAGTGAAAACTGCAGGAACTTCAAACCGGCACTAGGAAACAGACTGAGAAACCAGAGTAAAAGTTTCTCCTGCAACCCATTCCCTTTGTGCTAGATGAACGAACGTCTCTCCACATGCTCAGTTCGGAGAGATAAGTGTGTGTGAAAGCCGTCCTTCACCTAGCTTGTTGGGAACACAAAGTTTCTTTTCACTTGCAAACTCCACTCCATACATATATATGGGGAGGTACTAGCTCCAACTCGGTTTTACAGTGAAAACTGCAGGAACTTCAAACCGGAACTAGGAAACAGACTGAGAAACCAGAGTAAAAGTTTCTCCTGCAACCCGTTCCCTTTGTGCTAGATGAACGAACGTCTCTCCACATGCTCAGTTCGGAGAGATAAGTGTGTGTGAAAGCCGTCCTTCACCTAGCTTGTTGGGAACACAAAGTTTCTTTTCACTTGCAAACTCCACTCCATACATATATATGGGGAGGTACTAGCTCCAACTCGGTTTTACATTGAAAACTGCAGGAACTTCAAACTGGCACAAGGAAACAGACTGAGACAGCAGAGTAAAAGTTTCTCCTGCAACCCGTTCCCTTTGTGCAAGAAGAACGAACGTCTCTCCACATGCTCAGTTCGGAGAGATAAGTGTGTGTGAAAGCCGTCCTTCACCTAGTTTGTTGGGAACACAAAGTTTCTTTTCAGTTGCAAACTTCACTCCATACATATATATGGGGAGGTACTAGCTCCAACTCGGTTTTACAGTGAAAACTGCAGGAACTTCAAACCGGCACTAGGAAACAGACTGAGAAACCAGAGTAAAAGTTTTTCCTGCAACCCATTCCCTTTGTGCTAGATGAACGAACATCTCTCCACATGCTCAGTTCTGAGAGATAAGTGTGTGTGAAAGCCGTCCTTCACCTAGCTTGTTGGGAACACAAAGTTTCTTTTCACTTGCAAACTCCACTCCATACATATATATGGGGAGGTACTAGCTACAACCCGGTTTTACAGTGAAAATTGCAGGAACTTCAAACCGGCACTAGGAAACAGACTGAGAAACCAGAGTAAAAGTTTCTCCTGCAACCCGTTCCCTTTTTGCTAGATGAACGAACGTCTCTCCACATGCTCAGTTCTGAGAGATAAGTGTGTGTGAAAGCCGTCCTTCACCTAGCTTGTTGGGAACACAAAGTTTCTTTTCAGTTGCAAACTCCACTCCATACATATATATGGGGAGGTACTAGATCCAACTCGGTTTTACAGTGAAAACTGCAGGAAATTCATACCGGCACTAGGAAACAGACTGAGAAACCAGAGTAATAGTTTCTCCTGCAACCCGTTCCCTTTGTGCTAGATGAACGAACGTCTCTCCACATGCTCAGTTCTGAGAGATAAGTGTGTGTGAAAGCCGTCCTTCACCTAGCTTGTTGGGAACACAAAGTTTCTTTCAGTTGCAAACTCCACTCCATACATATATATGGGGAGGTAGTAGCTCCAACTCGGTTTTACAGTGAAAACTGCAGGAACTTTAAACCGGCACTAGGAAACAGACTGAGAAACCAGAGTAAAAGTTTCTCCTGCAACCCTTTCCCTTTGTGCTAGATGAACGAACGTCTCTCCACATGCTCAGTTCTGAGAGATAAGTGTGTGTGAAAGCCGTCCTTCACCTAGCTTGTTGGGAACAAAAAGTTTCTTTTCACTTGCAAACTCCACTCCATACATATATATGGGGAGGTACTAGCTCCAACTCGGTTTTACAGTGAAAACTGCAGGAACTTCAAACCGGCACTAGGAAACAGACTGAGACACCAGAGTAAAAGTTTCACCTGCAAACCGTTCCCTTTGTGCAAGATGAACGAACGTCTCTCCACATGCTCAGTTCGGAGAGATAAGTGTGTGTGAAAGCCGTCCTTCACCAAGCTTGTTGGGAACACAAAGTTTCTTTTCAGTTGCAAACTCCACTCCATACATATATATGGGGAGGTACTAGCTCCAACTCGGTTTTACAGTGAAAACTGCAGGAACTTCAAACCGGCACTAGGAAACAGACTGAGAAACCAGAGTAAAAGTTACTCCTGCAACCCATTCCCTTTGTGCTAGATGAACGAACGTCTCTCCACATGCTCAGTTCGGAGAGATAAGTGTGTGTGAAAGCCGTCCTTCACCTAGCTTGTTGGGAACACAAAGTTTCTTTTCACTTGCAAACTCCACTCCATACATATATATGGGGAGGTACTAGCTCCAACTCGGTTTTACAGTGAAAACTGCAGGAACTTCAAACCGGCACTAGGAAACAGACTGAGACACCAGAGTAAAAGTTTCTCCTGCAACCCGTTCCCTTTGTGCTAGATGAACGAACGTCTCTCCACATGCTCAGTTCTGAGAGATAAGTGTGTGTGAAAGCCGTCCTTCACCTAGCTTGTTGGGAACAAAAAGTTTCTTTTCACTTGCAAACTCCACTCCATACATATATATGGGGAGGTACTAGCTCCAACTCGGTTTTACAGTGAAAACTGCAGGAACTTCAAACCGGCACTAGGAAACAGACTGAGACACCAGAGTAAAAGTTTCACCTGCAAACCGTTCCCTTTGTGCAAGATGAACGAACGTCTCTCCACATGCTCAGTTCTGAGAGATAAGTGTGTGTGAAAGCCGTCCTTCACCAAGCTTGTTGGGAACACAAAGTTTCTTTTCAGTTGCAAACTCCACTCCATACATATATATGGGGAGGTACTAGCTCCAACTCGGTTTTACAGTGAAAACTGCAGGAACTTCAAACCGGCACTAGGAAACAGACTGAGAAACCAGAGTAAAAGTTTCTCCTGCAACCCGTTCCCTTTGTGCTAGATGAACGAACGTCTCTCCACATGCTCAGTTCTGAGAGATAAGTGTGTGTGAAAGCCGTCCTTCACCTAGCTTGTTGGGAACAAAAAGTTTCTTTTCACTTGCAAACTCCACTCCATACATATATATGGGGAGGTACTAGCTCCAACTCGGTTTTACATTGAAAACTGCAGGAACTTCAAACTGGCACTAGGAAACAGACTGAGACAGCAGAGTAAAAGTTTCTCCTGCAACCCGTTCCCTTTGTGCAAGAAGAACGAACGTCTCTCCACATGCTCAGTTCGGAGAGATAAGTGTGTGTGAAAGCCGTCCTTCACCTAGCTTGTTGGGAACACAAAATTTCTTTTCAGTTGCAAACTCCACTCCATACATATATATGGGGAGGTACTAGCTCCAACTCGGTTTTACAGTGAAAACTGCAGGAACTTCAAACCGGCACTAGGAAACAGACTGAGAAACCAGAGTAAAAGTTTTCCTGCAACCCATTCCCTTTGTGCTAGATGAACGAACATCTCTCCACATGCTCAGTTCTGAGAGATAAGTGTGTGTGAAAGCCGTCCTTCACCTAGCTTGTTGGGAACACAAAGTTTCTTTTCACTTGCAAACTCCACTCCATACATATATATGGGGAGGTACTAGCTACAACCCGGTTTTACAGTGAAAATTGCAGGAACTTCAAACCGGCACTAGGAAACAGACTGAGAAACCAGAGTAAAAGTTTCTCCTGCAACCCGTTCCCTTTTTGCTAGATGAACGAACGTCTCTCCACATGCTCAGTTCTGAGAGATAAGTGTGTGTGAAAGCAGTCCTTCACCTAGCTTGTAGGGAACACAAAGTTTCTTTCAGTTGCAAACTCCACTCCATACATATATATGGGGAGGTACTAGCTCCAACTCGGTTTTACAGTGAAAACTGCAGGAACTTCAAACCGGCACTAGGAAACAGACTGAGAAACCAGAGTAAAAGTTTCTCCTGCAACCCGTTCCCTTTGTGCTAGATGAACGAAAGTCTCCCCACGTGCTCAGTTCTGAGAGATATGTGTGTGTGAAAGCCGTCCTTCACCTAGCTTGTTGGGAACAAAAAGTTTCTTTTAAATTGCAAACTCCACTCCATACATATATATGGGGAGGTACTAGCTCCAACTCGGTTTTACAGTGAAAACTGCAGGAATTTCAAACCGGCACTAGGAAACAGACTGAGACACCAGAGTAAAAGTTTCTCCTGCAACCCGTTCCCTTTGTGCAAGATGAACGAACGTCTCTCCACATGCTCAGTTCGGAGAGATATGTGTGTGTGAAAGCCGTCCTTCACCTAGCTTGTTGGGAACACAAAGTTTCTTTTCACTTGCAAACTCCACTCCATACATATATATGGGGAGGTACTAGCTCCAACTCGGTTTTACAGTGAAAACTGCAGGAACTTCAAACCGGCACTAGGAAACAGAATGAGAAACCAGAGTAAAAGTTTCAACTGCAACCCGTTCCCTTTGTGCTAGATGAACGAACGTCTCTCCACATGCTCAGTTCTGAGAGATAAGTGTGTGTGAAAGCCGTCCTTCACCTAGCTTGTTGGGAACACAAAGTTTCTTTTCACTTGCAAACTCCACTCCTTACATATATATGGGGTGGTACTAGCTTCAACTCGATTTTACAGTGAAAACTGCAGGAACTTCAAACCGGCACTAGGAAACAGACTGAGAAACCAGAGTAAAAGTTTCTCCTGCAACCCGTTCCCTTTTTGCCAGATGAACGAACGTCTCTCCACATGCTCAGTTCTGAGAGATAAGTGTGTGTGAAAGCCGTCCTTCACCTAGCTTGTTGGGAACACAAAGTTTCTTTTCACTTGCAAACTCCACTCCATACATATATATGGGGAGGTACTAGCTCCAACTCGGTTTTACAGTGAAAACTGCAGGAACTTCAAACCGGCACTAGGAAACAGAATGAGAAACCACAGTAAAAGTTTCCCCTGCAACCCGTTCCCTTTGTGCTAGATGAACGAACGTCTCTCCACATGCTCAGTTCTGAGAGATAAGTGTGTGTGAAAGCCGTCCTTCACCTAGCTTGTTGGGAAAACAAAGTTTCTTTTCAGTTGCAAACTCCACTCCATACATATATATGGGGAGGTACTAGATCCAACTCGGTTTTACAGTGAAAACTGCAGGAAATTCAAACCGGCACTAAGAAACAGACTAAGAAACCAGAGTAAAAGTTTCTCCTGCAACCCGTTCCCTTTGTGCTAGATGAACGAACGTCTCTCCACATGCTCAGTTCTGAGAGATAAGTGTGTGTGAAAGCCGTCCTTCACCTAGCTTGTTGGGAACCCAAAGTTTCTTTTCACTTGCAAACTCCACTCCATTCATATATATGGGGAGGTACCAGCTCCAACTCGGTTTTACAGTGAAAACTGCAGGAACTTCAAACCGGCACTTGGAATCAGACTGAGAAACCAGAGTAAAAGTTTGTCCTGCAACCCGTTCCCTTTGTGCTAGGTGAACGAAAGTCTCTCCACATGCTCAGTTCTGAGAGATAAGTGTGTGTGAAAGCCGTACTTCACCTAGCTTGTTGGGAACACAAAGTTTCTTTTCACATGCAAACTCCACTCCATACATATATATGGGGAGGTACTAGCTCCAACTCGGTTTTACAGTGAAAACTGCAGGAACTTCAAACCGGCACTAGGAAACAGACTGAGAAACCAGAGTAAAAGTTTGTCCTGCAACCCGTTCCCTTTGTGCTAGATGAACGAAAGTCTCTCCACATGCTCAGTTCTGAGAGATAAGTGTGTGTGAAAGCCGTCCTTCAACTAGCATGTTGGAAACACAAAGTTTCTTTTCACTTGCAAACTCCACTCCATACATATATATGGGGAGGTACTAG
Source organism: Camelus bactrianus (assembly GCF_048773025.1). Classification (NCBI taxonomy): domain Eukaryota; kingdom Metazoa; phylum Chordata; class Mammalia; order Artiodactyla; family Camelidae; genus Camelus; species Camelus bactrianus. The sequence continues at coordinate 841,630 of NC_133553.1, forward strand.
CTCCAACTCGGTTTTACAGTGAAAACTGCAGGAACTTCAAACCGGCACTAGGAAACAGACTGAGGAACCACAGTAAAAGATTCCCCTGCAACCCGTTCCCTTTGTGCTAGATGAACGAACGTCTCTCCACATGCTCAGTTCTGAGAGATAAGTGTGTGTGAAAGCCGTCCTTCACCTAGCTTGTTGGGAACAAAAAGTTTCTTTTAAATTGCAAACTCCACTCCATACATATATATGGGGAGGTACTAGCTCCAACTCGGTTTTACAGTGAAAACTGCAGGAACTTCAAACCGGCACTAGGAAACAGACTGAGACACCAGAGTAAAAGTTTCTCCTGCAACCCGTTCCCTTTGTGCAAGATGAACGAACGTCTCTCCACATGCTCAGTTCGGAGAGATATGTGTGTGTGAAAGCCGTCCTTCACCTAGCTTGTTGGGAACACAAAGTTTCTTTTCACTTGCAAACTCCACTCCATACATATATATGGGGAGGTACTAGCTCCAACTCGGTTTTACAGTGAAAACTGCAGGAACTTCAAACCGGCACTAGGAAACAGAATGAGAAACCAGAGTAAAAGTTTCAACTGCAACCCGTTCCCTTTGTGCTAGATGAACGAACGTCTCTCCACATGCTCAGTTCTGAGAGATAAGTGTGTGTGAAAGCCGTCCTTCACCTAGCTTGTTGGGAACACAAAGTTTCTTTTCACTTGCAAACTCCACTCCTTACATATATATGGGGTGGTACTAGCTTCAACTCGGTTTTACAGTGAAAACTGCAGGAACTTCAAACCGGCACTAGGAAACAGACTGAGAAACCAGAGTAAAAGTTTCTCCTGCAACCCGTTCCCTTTTTGCCAGATGAACGAACGTCTCTCCACATGCTCAGTTCTGAGAGATAAGTGTGTGTGAAAGCCGTCCTTCACTTAGCATGTTGGGAACACAAAGTTTCTTTTCACTTGCAAACTCCACTCCATACATATATATGGGGAGGTACTAGCTCCAACTCGGTTTTACAGTGAAAACTGCAGGAACTTCAAACCGGCACTAGGAAACAGAATGAGAAACCACAGTAAAAGTTTCCCCTGCAACCCGTTCCCTTTGTGCTAGATGAACGAACGTCTCTCCACATGCTCAGTTCTGAGAGATAAGTGTGTGTGAAAGCCGTCCTTCACCTAGCTTGTTGGGAAAACAAAGTTTCTTTTCAGTTGCAAACTCCACTCCATACATATATATGGGGAGGTACTAGATCCAACTCGGTTTTACAGTGAAAACTGCAGGAAATTCAAACCGGCACTAAGAAACAGACTAAGAAACCAGAGTAAAAGTTTCTCCTGCAACCCGTTCCATTTGTGCTAGATGAACGAACGTCTCTCCACATGCTCAGTTCTGAGAGATAAGTGTGTGTGAAAGCCGTCCTTCACCTAGCTTGTTGGGAACCCAAAGTTTCTTTTCACTTGCAAACTCCACTCCATTCATAAATATGGGGAGGTACTAGCTCCAACTCGGTTTTACAGTGAAAACTGCAGGAACTTCAAACCGGCACTTGGAATCAGACTGAGAAACCAGAGTAAAAGTTTGTCCTGCAACCCGTTCCCTTTGTGCTAGGTGAACGAAAGTCTCTCCACATGCTCAGTTCTGAGAGATAAGTGTGTGTGAAAGCCGTCCTTCACCTAGCTTGTTGGGAACACAAAGTTTCTTTTCACATGCAAACTCCACTCCATACATATATATGGGGAGGTACTAGCTCCAACTCGGTTTTACAGTGAAAACTGCAGGAACTTCAAACCGGCACTAGGAAACAGACTGAGAAACCAGAGTAAAAGTTTGTCCTGCAAACCGTTCCCTTTGTGCTAGATGAACGAACGTCTCTCCACATGCTCAGTTCTGAGAGATAAGTGTGTGTGAAAGCCGTCCTTCACCTAGCTTGTTGGGAACCCAAAGTTTCTTTTCACTTGCAAACTCCACTCCATTCATATATATGGGGAGGTACTAGCTCCAACTCGGTTTTACAGTGAAAACTGAAGGAACTTCAAACCGGCACTTGGAATCAGACTGAGAAACCAGAGTAAAAGTTTGTCCTGCAACCCGTTCCCTTTGTGCTAGGTGAACGAAAGTCTCTCCACATGCTCAGTTCTGAGAGATAAGTGTGTGTGAAAGCCGTCCTTCACCTAGCTTGTTGGGAACACAAAGTTTCTTTTCACATGCAAACTCCACTCCATACATATATATGGGGAGGTACTAGCTCCAACTCGGTTTTACAGTGAAAACTGCAGGAACTTCAAACCGGCACTAGGAAACAGACTGAGAAACCAGAGTAAAAGTTTGTCCTGCAACCCGTTCCCTTTGTGCTAGATGAACGAAAGTCTCTCCACATGCTCAGTTCTGAGAGATAAGTGTGTGTGAAAGCCGTCCTTCAACTAGCATGTTGGAAACACAAAGTTTCTTTTCACTTGCAAACTCCACTCCATACATATATATGGGGAGGTACTAGCTCCAACTCGGTTTTACAGTGAAAACTGCAGGAACTTCAAACCGGCACTAGGAAACAGACTGAGGAACCACAGTAAAAGTTTCTCCTGCAACCCGTTCCCTTTGTGCAAGATGAGCGAACGTCTCTCCACATGCTCAGTTCGGAGAGATAAGTGTGTGTGAAAGCCGTCCTTCACGTAGCTTGTTGGGAACACAAAGTTTCTTTTCAGTTGCCAACTCCACTCCATACATATATATGGGGAATTACTAGCTCCAACTCGGTTTTTCAGTGAAAAGTGCAGGAACTTCAAACCGGCACTAGGAAACAGACTGAGAAACCAGAGTAAAAGTTTCTCCTGCATCCCATTCCTTTTGTGCTAGATGAACGAACGTCTCTCCACATGCTCAGTTCTGAGAGATAAGTGTGTGTGAAAGCCGTCCTTCACCTAGCTTGTTGGGAACACAAAGTTTCTTTTCACTTGCAAACTCCACTCCATACATATATATGGGGAGGTACTAGCTCCAACTCGGTTTTACAGTGAAAACTGCAGGAACTTCAAACCGGCACTAGGAAACAGACTGAGAAACCAGAGTAAAAGTTTCTCCTGCAACCCGTTCCCTTTGTGCTAGATGAACGAACGTCTCTCCACATGCTCAGTTCTGAGAGATAAGTGTGTGTGAAAGCCGTCCTTCATCTAGCTTGTTGGGAACACAAAGTTTCTTTCAGTTGCAAACTCCACTCCATACATATATATGGGGAGGTACTAGCTCCAACTCGGTTTTACAGTGAAAACTGCAGGAACTTCAAACTGGCACTAGGAAACAGACTGAGAAACCAGAGTAAAAGTTTCTCCTGCAACCCGTTCCCTTTGTGCTAGATGAACGAACGTCTCTCCACATGCTCAGTTCTGAGAGATAAGTGTGTGTGAAAGCCGTCCTTCACCTAGCTTGTTGGGAACACAAAGTTTCTTTTCAATTGCAAACTCCACTCCATACATATATATGGGGAGGTACTAGCTCCAAATCGGTTTTACAGTGAAAACTGCAGGAACTTCAAACCGGCACTAGGAAACAGACTGAGAAACCAGAGTAAAAGTTTCTCCTGCAACCCGTTCCCTTTGTGCAAGATGAACGAACGTCTCTCCACATGCTCAGTTCTGAGAGATAAGTGTGTGTGAAAGCCGTCCTTCACCTAGCTTGTTGGGAACACAAAGATTCTTTTCACTTGCAAATTCCACTCCATACATATATATGGGGAGGTACTAGCTCCAACTCGGTTTTACAGTGAAAACTGCAGGAACTTCAAACCGGCACTAGGAAACAGACTGAGAAACCAGAGTAAAAGTTTCTCCTGCAACCCGTTCCCTTTGTGCTAGATGAACGAACGTCTCTCCACATGCTCAGTTCTGAGAGATAAGTGTGTGTGAAAGCCGTCCTTCACCTAGCTTGTTGGGAACACAAAGTTTCTTTTCAGTTGCAAACTCCACTCCATACATATATATGGGGAGGTACTAGCTCCAACTCGGTTTTACAGTGAAAACTGCAGGAACTTCAAACCGGCACTAGGAAACAGACTGAGAAACCAGAGTAAAAGTTTCTCCTGCAAACCGTTCCCTTTGTGCTAGATGAACGAACGTCTCTCCACATGCTCAATTCTGAGAGATAAGTGTGTGTGAAAGCCGTCCTTCACCTAGCTTGTTGGGAACAAAAAGTTTCTTTTCACTTGCAAACTCCACTCCATACATATATATGGGGAGGTACTAGCTCCAACTCGGTTTTACAGTGAAAACTGCAGGAACTTCAAACCGGCACTAGGAAACAGACTGAGAAACCAGAGTAAAAGTTTCACCTGCAACCCGTTCCCTTTGTGCTAGATGAACGAACGTCTCTCCACATGCTCAGTTCTGAGAGATAAGTGGGTGTGAAAGCCGTCCTTCACCTAGCTTGTTGGGAACACAAAGTTTCTTTTCAGTTGCAAACTCCACTCCATACATATATATGGGGAGGTACTAGATCCAACTCGGTTTTACAGTGAAAACTGCAGGAACTTCAAACCGGCACTAGGAAACAGACTGAGAAACCAGAGTAAAAGTTTCTCCTGCAACCCGTTCCCTTTGTGCTAGATGAACGAACGTCTCTCCACATGCTCAGTTCGGAGAGATAAGTGTGTGTGAAAGCCGTCCTTCACCTAGCTTGTTGGGAACACAAAGTTTCTTTCAGTTGCAAACTCCACTCCATACATATATATGGGAGGTAGTAGCTCCAACTCGGTTTTACAGTGAAAACTGCAGGAACTTTAAACCGGCACTAGGAAACAGACTGAGAAACCAGAGTAAAAGTTTCTCCTGCAACCTATTCCCTTTGTGCTAGGTGAACGAACGTCTCTCCACATGCTCAGTTCTGAGAGATAAGTGTGTGTGAAAGCCGTCCTTCACCTAGCTTGTTGGGAACACAAAGTTTCTTTTCAGTTGCAAACTCCACTCCATACATATATATGGGGAGGTACTAGCTCCAACTCTGTTTTACAGTGAAAACTGCAGGAACTTCAAACCGGCACTAGGAAACAGACTGAGAAACCAGAGTAAAAGTTTCCCCTGCAACCCGTTCCCTTTGTGCTAGATGAACGAACGTCTCTCCACATGCTCAGTTCTGAGAGATAAGTGTGTGTGAAAGCCGTTCTTCACCTAGCTTGTTGGGAACACAAAGTTTCTTTTCAGTTGCAAACTCCACTCCATACATATATATGGGGAGGTACTAGCTCCAACTCGATTTTACTGTGAAAACTGCAGGAACTTCAAACCGGCACTAGGAAACAGACTGAGAAACCAGAGTAAAAGTTTCTCCTGCAACCCGTTCCATTTGTGCTAGATGAACGAACGTCTCTCCACATGCTCAGTTCTGAGAGATAAGTGTGTGTGAAAGCCGTCCTTCACCTAGCTTGTTGGGAACACAAAGTTTCTTTTCACTTGCAAATTCCACTCCATACATATATATGGGGAGGTACTAGCTCCAACTCGGTTTTACAGTGAAAACTGCAGGAACTTCAAACCGGCACTAGGAAACAGACTGAGAAACCAGAGTAAAAGTTTCTCCTGCAACCCGTTCCCTTTGTGCTAGATGAACGAACGTCTCTCCACATGCTCAGTTCTGAGAGATAAGTGTGTGTGAAAGCCGTCCTTCACCTAGCTTGTTGGGAACAAAAAGTTTCTTTTCACTTGCAAACTCCACTCCATACATATATATGGGGAGGTACTAGCTCCAACTCGGTTTTACAGTGAAAACTGCAGGAACTTCAAACCGGCACTAGGAAACAGACTGAGAAACCAGAGTAAAAGTTTCACCTGCAACCCGTTCCCTTTGTGCTAGATGAACGAACGTCTCTCCACATGCTCAGTTCTGAGAGATAAGTGGGTGTGAAAGCCGTCCTACACCTAGCTTGTTGGGAACACAAAGTTTCTTTTCAGTTGCAAACTCCACTCCATACATATATATGGGGAGGTACTAGATCCAACTCGGTTTTACAGTGAAAACTGCAGGAACTTCAAACCGGCACTAGGAAACAGACTGAGAAACCAGAGTAAAAGTTTCTCCTGCAACCCGTTCCCTTTGTGCTAGATGAACGAACGTCTCTCCACATGCTCAGTTCGGAGAGATAAGTGTGTGTGAAAGCCGTCCTTCACCTAGCTTGTTGGGAACACAAAGTTTCTTTCAGTTGCAAACTCCACTCCATACATATATATGCGGAGGTAGTAGCTCCAACTCGGTTTTACAGTGAAAACTGCAGGAACTTTAAACCGGCACTAGGAAACAGACTGAGAAACCAGAGTAAAAGTTTCTCCTGCAACCTATTCCCTTTGTGCTAGGTGAACGAACGTCTCTCCACATGCTCAGTTCTGAGAGATAATTGTGTGTGAAAGCCGTCCTTCACCTAGCTTGTTGGGAACACAAAGTTTCTTTTCAGTTGCAAACTCCACTCCATACATATATATGGGGAGGTACTAGCTCCAACTCGGTTTTACAGTGAAAACTGCAGGAACTTCAAACCGGCACTAGGAAACAGACTGAGAAACCAGAGTAAAAGTTTCCCCTGCAACCCGTTCCCTTTGTGCTAGATGAACGAACGTCTCTCCACATGCTCAGTTCTGAGAGATAAGTGTGTGTGAAAGCCGTTCTTCACCTAGCTTGTTGGGAACACAAAGTTTCTTTTCAGTTGCAAACTCCACTCCATACATATATATGGGGAGGTACTAGCTCCAACTCGATTTTACAGTGAAAACTGCAGGAACTTCAAACCGGCACTAGGAAACAGACTGAGAAACCAGAGTAAAAGTTTCTCCTGCAACCCGTTCCCTTTGTGCTAGATGAACGAACGTCTCTCCACATGCTCAGTTCTGAGAGATAAGTGTGTGTGAAAGCCGTCCTTCACCTAGCTTGTTGGGAACACAAAGTTTCTTTTCACTTGCAAATTCCACTCCATACATATATAAGGGGAGGTACTAGCTCCAACTCGGTTTTACAGTGAAAACTGCAGGAACTTCAAACCGGAACTAGGAAACAGACTGAGAAACCAGAGTAAAAGTTTCTCCTGCAACCCGTTCCCTTTGTGCTAGATGAACGAACGTCTCTCCACATGCTCATTTCGGAGAGATAAGTGTGTGTGAAAGCCGTCCTTCACCTAGCTTGTTGGGAACAAAAAGATTCTTTTCACTAGCAAACTCCATTCCATACATATATATTTGGAGGTACTAGCTCCAACTCGGTTTTACAGTGAAAACTGCAGGAACTTCAAACCGGCACTAGGAAACAGACTGAGAAACCAGAGTAAAAGTTTCTCCTGCAACCCGTTCCCTTTGTGCTAGATGAACGAACGTCTCTCCACATGCTCAGTTCTGAGAGATAAGTGTGTGTGAAAGCCGTCCTTCACCTACCTTGTTGGGAACACAAAGTTTCTTTTCACTTGCAAACTCCACTCCATACATTTATATGGGGAGGTACTAGCTCCAACTCGGTTTTACAGTGAAAACTGCAGGAACTTCAAACCGGCACTAGGAAACTGACTGAGAAACCAGAGTAAAAGTTTCACCTGCAACCAGTTCCCTTTGTGCTAGTTGAACGAACGTCTCTCCATATGCTCATTTCTGAGAGATAATTGTGTGTGAAAGCCGTCCTTCACCTAGCTTGTTGGGAACACAAAGTTTCTTTTCAGTTGCAAACTCCACTCCATACATATATATGGGGAGGTACTAGATCCAACTCGGTTTTACAGTGAAAACTGCAGGAACTTCAAACCGGCACTAGGAAACAGACTGAGAAACCAGAGTAAAATTTGTCCTGCAACCCGTTCCCTTTGTGCTAGATGAACGAACGTCTCTCCACATGCTCAGTTCGGAGAGATAAGTGTGTGTGAAAGCCGTCCTTCACATAGCTTGTTGGGAACACAAAGTTTCTTTTCACTTGCAAATTCCACTCTATACATATATATGGGTAGGTACTAGCTCCAACTCGGTTTTACAGTGAAAACTGCAGGAACTTCAAACCGGCACTAGGAAACAGATTAAGAATCCAGAGTAAAAGTTTCCCCTGCAACCCGTTCCCTTTGTGCTAGATGAACGAACGTCTCTCCACATGCTCAGTTCGGAGAGATAAGTGTGTGTGAAAGCCGTCCTTCACCTAGCATGTTGGGAACACAAAGTTTCTTTTCAGATGCAAACTCCACTCCATACATATATATGGGGAGGTACTAGATCCAACTCGGTTTTACAGTGAAAACTGCAGGAACTTCAAACCGGCACTAGGAAACAGATTAAGAATCCAGAGTAAAAGTTTCCCCTGCAACCCGTTCCCTTTGTGCTGGGTGAACGAATGTCTCTCCACATGCTCAGTTCTGAGAGATCAGTGTGTGTGAAAGCCGTCCTTCACCTAGCTTGTTGGGAACACAAAGTTTCTTTTCACATGCAAACTCCACTCCATACATATATATGGGGAGGTAGTAGCTCCAACTCGGTTTTACAGTGAAAACTGCAGGAACTTTAAACCGGCACTAGGAAACAGACTGAGAAACCAGAGTAAAAGTTTCTCCTGCAACCTATTCCCTTTGTGCTAGGTGAACGAACGTCTCTCCACATGCTCAGTTCTGAGAGATAAGTGTGTGTGAAAGCCGTCCTTCACCTAGCTTGTTGGGAACACAAAGTTTCTTTTCAGTTGCAAACTCCACTCCATACATATATATGGGGAGGTACTAGCTCCAACTCGGTTTTACAGTGAAAACTGCAGGAACTTCAAACCGGCACTAGGAAACAGACTGAGAAACCAGAGTAAAAGTTTGTCCTGCAACCCGTTCCCTTTGTGCTAGATGAACGAACGTCTCTCCACATGCTCAGTTCTGAGAGATAAGTGTGTGTGAAAGCCGTCCTTCACCTAGCTTGTTGGGAACACAAAGTTTCTTTTCAGTTGCAAACTCCACTCCATACATATATATGGGGAGGTACTAGCTCCAACTCGATTTTACAGTGAAAACTGCAGGAACTTCAAACCGGCACTAGGAAACAGACTGAGAAACCAGAGTAAAAGTTTGTCCTGCAACCCGTTCCCTTTGTGCTAGATGAACGAACGTCTCTCCACATGCTCAGTTCTGAGAGATAAGTGTGTGTGAAAGCCGTCCTTCACCTAGCTTGTTGGGAACACAAAGTTTCTTTTCACTTGCAAATTCCACTCCATACATATATAAGGGGAGGTACTAGCTCCAACTCGGTTTTACAGTGAAAACTGCAGGAACTTCAAACCGGAACTAGGAAACAGACTGAGAAACCAGAGTAAAAGTTTCTCCTGCAACCCGTTCCCTTTGAGCTAGATGAACGAACGTCTCTCCACATGCTCAGTTCTGAGAGATAAGTGTGTGTGAAAGCCGTCCTTCACCTAGCTTGTTGGGAACACAAAGATTCTTTTCACTAGCAAACTCCACTCCATACATATATATGGGGAGGTACTAGCTCCAACTCGGTTTTACAGTGAAAACTGCAGGAACTTCAAACCGGCACTAGGAAACAGACTGAGAAACCAGAGTAAAAGTTTCTCCTGCAACCCGTTCCCTTTGTGCTAGATGAACGAACGTCTCTCCACATGCTCAGTTCTGAGAGATAAGTGTGTGTGAAAGCCGTCCTTCACCTACCTTGTTGGGAACACAAAGTTTCTTTTCACTTGCAAACTCCACTCCATATATTTATATGGGGAGGTACTAGCTCCAACTCGGTTTTACAGTGAAAACTGCAGGAACTTCAAACCGGCACTAGGAAACTGACTGAGAATCCAGAGTAAAAGTTTCACCTGCAACCCGTTCCCTTTGTGCTAGTTGAACGAACGTCTCTCCATATGCTCATTTCTGAGAGATAATTGTGTGTGAAAGCCGTCCTTCACCTAGCTTGTTGGGAACACAAAGTTTCTTTTCAGTTGCAAACTCCATTCCATACATATATATGGGGAGGTTCTAGATCCAACTCGGTTTTACAGTGAAAACTGCAGGAACTTCAAACCGGCACTAGGAAACAGACTGAGAAACCAGAGTAAAATTTGTCCTGCAGCCCGTTCCCTTTGTGCTAGATGAACGAACGTCTCTCCACATGCTCAGTTCGGAGAGATAAGTGTGTGTGAAAGCCGTCCTTCACCTAGCTTGTTGGGAACACAAAGTTTCTTTTCACTTGCAAATTCCTCTCCATACATATATATGGGGAGGTACTAGCTCCAACTCGGTTTTACAGTGAAAACTGCAGGAACTTCAAACCGGAACTAGGAAACAGACTGAGAAACCAGAGTAAAAGTTTCTCCTGCAACCCGTTCCCTTTGTGCTAGATGAACGAACGTCTCTCCACATGCTCAGTTCTGAGAGATAAGTGTGTGTGAAAGCCGTCCTTCACCTTGATTGTTGGGAACACAAAGATTCTTTTCACTAGCAAACTCCACTCCATAATATATATGGGGAGGTACTAGCTCCAACTCGGTTTTACAGTGAAAACTGCAGGAACTTCAAACCGGCACTAGGAAACAGACTGAGAAACCAGAGTAAAAGTTTCTCCTGCAACCCGTTCCCTTTGTGCTAGATGAACGAACGTCTCTACACATGCTCAGTTCTGAGAGTTATGTGAGTGTGAAAGCCGTCCTTCACCTAGCATGTTGGGAACACAAAGTTTCTTTTCAGTTGCAAACTCCACTCCATACATATATATGGGGAGGTACGAGCTCCAACTCGGTTTTACAGTGAAAACTGCAGGAACTTGAAACCGGCACTAGGAAACAGACTGAGAAACCAGAGTAAAAGTTTCTCCTGCAACCCGTTCCCTTTGTGCTAGATGAACGAACGTCTCTCCACATGCTCAGTTCTGAGAGATAAGTGTGTGTGAAAGCCGTCCTTCACCTACCTTTTTGGGAACACAAAGTTTCTTTTCACTTGCAAACTCCACTCCTTACATATATATGGGGTGGTAATAGCTTCAACTCGGTTTTACAGTGAAAACTGCAGGAACTTCAAACCGGCACTAGGAAACAGACTGAGAAACCAGAGTAAAAGTTTCTCCTGCAACACGTTCCCTTTGTGCCAGTTGAACGAACGTCTCTCCACATGCTCAGTTCTGAGAGATAAGTGTGTGTGAAAGCCGTCCTTCAACTAGCATGTTGGGAACACAAAGTTTCTTTTCACTTGCAAACTCCACTCCATACATATATATGGGGAGGTACTAGCTCCAACTCGGTTTTACATTGAAAACTGCAGGCACTTCAAACCGGCACTAGGAAACAGACTGAGAAACCACAGTAAAATTTTCCCCTGCAACCCGTTCCCTTTGTGCTAGATGAACGAACGTCTCTCCACATGCTCAGTTCTGAGAGATCAGTGTGTGTGAAAGCCGTCCTTCACCTAGCTTGTTGGGAACACAAAGTTTCTTTTCACATGCAAACTCCACTCCATACATATATATGGGGAGGTAGTAGCTCCAACTCGGTTTTACAGTGAAAACTGCAGGAACTTTAAACCGGCACTAGGAAACAGACTGAGAAACCAGAGTAAAAGTTTCTCCTGCAACCCGTTCCCTTTGTGCTAGGTGAACGAACGTCTCTCCACATGCTCAGTTCTGAGAGATAAGTGTGTGTGAAAGCCGTCCTTCACCTAGCTTGTTGGGAACACAAAGTTTCTTTTCAGTTGCAAACTCCACTCCATACATATATATGGGGAGGTACTAGCTCCAACTCGGTTTTACAGTGAAAACTGCAGGAACTTCAAACCGGCACTAGGAAACAGACTGAGAAACCAGAGTAAAAGTTTGTCCTGCAACCCGTTCCCTTTGTGCTAGATGAACGAACGTCTCTCCACATGCTCAGTTCTGAGAGATAAGTGTGTGTGAAAGCCGTCCTTCACCTAGCTTGTTGGGAACACAAAGTTTCTTTTCAGTTGCAAACTCCACTCCATACATATATATGGGGAGGTACTAGCTCCAACTCGGTTTTACAGTGAAAACTGCAGGAACTTCAAACCGGCACTAGGAAACAGACTGAGAAACCAGAGTAAAAGTTTGTCCTGCAACCCGTTCCCTTTGTGCTAGATGAACGAACGTCTCTCCACATGCTCAGTTCTGAGAGATAAGTGTGTGTGAAAGCCGTCCTTCACCTAGCTTGTTGGGAACACAAAGTTTCTTTTCAGTTGCAAACTCCACTCCATACATATATATGGGGAGGTACTAGCTCCAACTCGATTTTACAGTGAAAACTGCAGGAAATTCAAACCGGCACTAGGAAACAGACTGAGAAACCAGAGTAAAAGTTTGTCCTGCAACCCGTTCCCTTTGTGCTAGATGAACGAACGTCTCTCCACATGCTCAGTTCTGAGAGATAAGTGTGTGTGAAAGCCGTCCTTCACCTAGCTTGTTGGGAACACAAAGATTCTTTTCACTAGCAAACTCCACTCCATACATATATATGGGGAGGTACTAGCTCCAACTCGGTTTTACAGTGAAAACTGCAGGAACTTCAAACCGGCACTAGGAAACAGACTGAGAAACCAGAGTAAAAGTTTCTCCTGCAACCCGTTCCCTTTGTGCTAGATGAACGAACGTCTCTCCACATGCTCAGTTCGGAGAGATAAGTGTGTGTGAAAGCCGTCCTTCACCTAGCTTGTTGGGAACACAAAGTTTCTTTTCACTTGCAAATTCCTCTCCATACATATATATGGGGAGGTACTAGCTCCAACTCGGTTTTACAGTGAAAACTGCAGGAACTTCAAACCGGAACTAGGAAACAGACTGAGAAACCAGAGTAAAAGTTTCTCCTGCAACCCGTTCCCTTTGTGCTAGATGAACGAACGTCTCTCCACATGCTCAGTTCTGAGAGATAAGTGTGTGTGAAAGCCGTCCTTCACCTAGATTGTTGGGAACACAAAGATTCTTTTCACTAGCAAACTCCACTCCATAATATATATGGGGAGGTACTAGCTCCAACTCGGTTTTACAGTGAAAACTGCAGGAACTTCAAACCGGCACTAGGAAACAGACTGAGAAAACAGAGTAAAAGTTTCTCCTGCAACCCGTTCCCTTTGTGCTAGATGAACGAACGTCTCTCCACATGCTCAGTTCTGAGAGATAACTGAGTGTGAAAGCCGTCCTTCACCTAGCTTGTTGGGAACACAAAGTTTCTTTTCAGTTGCAAACTCCACTCCATACATATATATGGGGAGGTACTAGCTCCAACTCGGTTTTACAGTGAAAACTGCAGGAACTTCAAACCGGCACTAGGAAACAGACTGAGAAACCAGAGTAAAAGTTTGTCCTGCAACCCGTTCCCTTTGTGCTAGATGAACGAACGTCTCTCCACATGCTCAGTTCTGAGAGATAAGTGTGTGTGAAAGCCGTCCTTCACCTACCTTGTTGGGAACACAAAGTTTCTTTTCACTTGCAAACTCCACTCCTTACATATATATGGGGTGGTAATAGCTTCAACTCGGTTTTACAGTGAAAACTGCAGGAACTTCAAACCGGCACTAGGAAACAGACTGAGAAACCAGAGTAAAAGTTTCTCCTGCAAACCGTTCCCTTTGAGCTAGATGAACGAACGTCTCTCCACATGCTCAGTTCTGAGAGATAAGTGTGTGTGAAAGCCGTCCTTCACCTAGCTTGTTGGGAACACAAAGATTCTTTTCACTAGCAAACTCCACTCCATACATATATATGGGGAGGTACTAGCTCCAACTCGGTTTTACAGTGAAAACTGCAGGAACTTCAAACCGGCACTAGGAAACAGACTGAGAAACCAGAGTAAAAGTTTCTCCTGCAACCCGTTCCCTTTGTGCTAGATGAACGAACGTCTCTCCACATGCTCAGTTCGGAGAGATAAGTGTGTGTGAAAGCCGTCCTTCACCTAGCTTGTTGGGAACACAAAGTTTCTTTTCACTTGCAAATTCCTCTCCATACATATATATGGGGAGGTACTAGCTCCAACTCGGTTTTACAGTGAAAACTGCAGGAACTTCAAACCGGAACTAGGAAACAGACTGAGAAACCAGAGTAAAAGTTTCTCCTGCAACCCGTTCCCTTTGTGCTAGATGAACGAACGTCTCTCCACATGCTCAGTTCTGAGAGATAAGTGTGTGTGAAAGCCGTCCTTCACCTAGATTGTTGGGAACACAAAGATTCTTTTCACTAGCAAACTCCACTCCATAATATATATGGGGAGGTACTAGCTCCAACTCGGTTTTACAGTGAAAACTGCAGGAACTTCAAACCGGCACTAGGAAACAGACTGAGAAACCAGAGTAAAAGTTTCTCCTGCAACCCGTTCCCTTTGTGCTAGATGAACGAACGTCTCTCCACATGCTCAGTTCTGAGAGATAAGTGAGTGTGAAAGCCGTCCTTCACCTAGCTTGTTGGGAACACAAAGTTTCTTTTCAGTTGCAAACTCCACTCCATACATATATATGGGGAGGTACTAGCTCCAACTCGGTTTTACAGTGAAAACTGCAGGAACTTCAAACCGGCACTAGGAAACAGACTGAGAAACCAGAGTAAAAGTTTGTCCTGCAACCCGTTCCCTTTGTGCTAGATGAACGAACGTCTCTCCACATGCTCAGTTCTGAGAGATAAGTGTGTGTGAAAGCCGTCCTTCACCTACCTTGTTGGGAACACAAAGTTTCTTTTCACTTGCAAACTCCACTCCTTACATATATATGGGGTGGTAATAGCTTCAACTCGGTTTTACAGTGAAAACTGCAGGAACTTCAAACCGGCACTAGGAAACAGACTGAGAAACCAGAGTAAAAGTTTCTCCTGCAAACCGTTCCCTTTGTGCCAGTTGAACGAACGTCTCTCCACATGCTCAGTTCTGAGAGATAAGTGTGTGTGAAAGCCGTCCTTCAACTAGCATGTTGGGAACTCAAAGTTTCTTTTCACTTGCAGATTCCACTCCATACATATATATGGGGAGGTACTAGCTCCAACTCGGTTTTACAGTGAAAACTGCAGGAACTTCAAACCGGCACTAGGAAACAGACTGAGAAACCAGAGTAAAAGTTTCTCCTGCAACCCGTTCCCTTTGTGCTAGATGAACGAACGTCTCTCCACATGCTCAGTTCTGAGAGATAAGTGTGTGTGAAAGCCGTCCTTCACCTAGCATGTTGGGAACACAAAGTTTCTTTTCAGATGCAAACTCCACTCCATACATATATATGGGGAGGTACTAGATCCAACTCGGTTTTACAGTGAAAACTGCAGGAACTTCAAACCGGCACTAGGAAACAGACTAAGAAACCAGAGTAAAATTTTCTCCTGCAACCCGTTCCCTTTGTGCTAGATGAACGAACGTCTCTCCACATGCTCAGTTCTGAGAGATAAGTGTGTGTGAAAGCCGTCCTTCACCTAGCTTGTTGGGAACCCAAAATTTCTTTTCACTTGCAAACTCCACTCCATTCATATATATGGGGAGGTACTAGCTCCAACTCGGTTTTACAGTGAAAACTGCAGGAACTTCAAACCGGCACTTGGAATCAGACTGAGAAACCAGAGTAAAAGTTTCTCCTGCAACCCGTTCCTTTTGTGCTGGGTGAACGAACGTCTCTCCACATGCTCAGTTCTGAGAGATAAGTGTGTGTGAAAGCCGTCCTTCACCTAGCTTGTTGGGAACACAAAGTTTCTTTTCACATGCAAACTCCACTCCATATATATATATGGGGAGGTACTAGCTCCAACTCGGTTTTACAGTGAAAACTGCAGGAACTTAAAACCGGCACTAGGAAACAGACTGAGAAACCAGAGTAAAAGTTTCTCCTGTAAACCGTTCCCTTTGAGCTAGATGAACGAACGTCTCTCCACATGCTCAGTTCTCAGAGATAAGTGTGTTTGAAAGCCGTCCTTCAACTAGCATGTTGGAAACACAAAGTTTCTTTTCACTTGCAAACTCCACTCCATACATATATATGGGGAGGTACTAGATCCAACTCGGTTTTACAGTGAAAACTGCAGGAAATTCAAACCGACACAAGGAAACAGACTGTGAAACCAGAGTAAAAGTTTCTCCTGCAACCCGTTCCCTTTGTGCTAGATGAACGAACGTCTCTCCGCATGCTCAGTTCTGAGAGATAAGTGTGTGTGAAAGCCTTGATTCACCTAGCTTGTTGGGAACACAAAGTTTCTTTTCAGTTTCAAACTCCACTCCATACATATATATGGGGAGGTAATAGCTCCAACTCTGTTTTACAGTGAAAACTGCAGGAACTTCAAACCGGCACTAGGAAACAGACCGAGAACCCAGAGGAAAAGTTTCTCCTGCAACCCGTTCCCTTTGTGCTAGATGAACGAACGTCTCTCCACATGCTCAGTTCTGAGAGATAAGTGTGTGTGAAAGCCGTCCTTCACCTAGCTTGTTGGGAACACAAAGTTTCTTTTCACTTGCAAACTCCACTCCATAGATATATATGGGGATGTACTAGCTCCAACTCGATTTTACAGTGAAAACTGCAGGAACTTCAAACCGGCACTAGGAAACAGTCTGAGAAACCAGAGTAAAAGTTTCTCCTGCAAACCGTTCCCTTTGTGCTAGGTGAACGAACGTCTCTCCACATGCTCAGTTCTGAGAGATAAGTGTGTGTGAAAGCCGTCCTTCACCTAGCTTTTTGGGAACACAAAGTTTCTTTTCACTTGCAAACTCCACTCCATACATATATATGGGGAGGTACTAGCTCCAACTCGGTTTTACAGTGAAAACTGCAGGAACTTCAAACCGGCACTAGGAAACAGACTGAGAAACCAGAGTAAAAGTTTCTCCTGCAACCCGTTCCCTTTGTGCTAGATGAACGAACGTCTCTCCACATGCTCAGTTCTGAGAGATAAGTGTGTGTGAATGCCGTCCTTCACCTTGCTTGTTGGGAACACAAAGTTTCTTTTCAGTTGCAAACTCCACTCCATACATATATATGGGGAGGTACTAGCTCCAACTCGGTTTTACAGTGAAAACTGCAGGAACTTCAAACCGGCACTAGGAAACAGACTGAGAAACCAGAGTAAAAGTTTCTCCTGCAACCCGTTCCCTTTGTGCTAGATGAACGAACGTCTCTCCACATGCTCAGTTCTGAGAGATAAGTGTGTGTGAAAGCCGTCCTTCACCTTGCTTGTTGTGAACACAAAGTTTCTTATCAGTTGCAAACTCCACTCCATACATATATATGGGGAGGTACTAGCTCCAACTCGGTTTTACAGTGAAAACTGCAGGAAATTCAAACCGGCACTAGGAAACAGACTGAGAAACCAGAGTAAAAGTTTCTCCTGCAACCCGTTCCCTTTGTGCTAGATGAACGAACGTCTCTCCACATGCTCAGTTCTGAGAGATAAGTGTGTGTGAAAGCCGTCCTTCACCTAGCTTGTTGGGAACACAAAGTTTCTTTTCAGTTGCAAACTCCACTCCATACATATATATGGGGAGGTACTAGCTCCAACTCGGTTTTACAGTGAAAACTGCAGGAAATTCAAACCGGCACTAGGAAACAGACTAAGAAATCAGAGTATAAGTTTCTCCTGCAACCCGTTCCCTTTGTGCTAGATGAACGAACGTCTCACCACATGCTCAATTCTGAGATATAAGTGTGTGTGAAAGCCGTCCTTCACCTAGCTTGTTGGAAACACAAAGTTTCTTTTCACTTGCAAACTCCACTCCATACATATATATGGGGAGGTACGAGCTCCAACTCGGTTTTACAGTGAAAACTGCAGGAACTTCAAACCGGCACTAGGAAACAGACTGAGAAACCAGAGTAAAAGTTTCTCCTGCAACCCGTTCCCTTTGTGCTAGGTGAACGAACGTCTCTCTGCATGCTCAGTTGTGAGAGATAAGTGTGTGTGAAAGCCGTCCTTCACCTAGCTTGTTGGGAACACAAAGTTTCTTTTTAGTTGCAAACTCCAATCCATACATATATATGGGGAGGTACTGGCTCCAACTCGGTTTTACAGTGAAAACTGCAGGAACTTCAAACCGGCACTAGGAAACAGACTGAGAAACCAGAGTAAAAGTTTCTCCTGCAACCCGTTCCCTTTGTGCTAGATGAACGAACGTCTCTCCACATGCTCAGTTCTGAGAGATAAGTGTGTGTGAAAGCCGTCCTTCACCTAGCTTGTTGGGAACACAAAGTTTCTTTTCAGTTGCAAACTCCACTCCATACATATATATAGGGAGGTACTAGCTCCAACTCGGTTTTACAGTGAAAACTGCAGGAACTTCAAACCGGCACTAGGAAACAGACTGAGAAACCAGAGTAAAAGTTTCTCCTGCAACCCGTTCCTTTTGTGCTAGATGAACGAACGTTTCTCCACATGCTCAGTTCTGAGAGATATGTGTGTGTGAAAGCCGTACTTCACCTAGCTTGTTGGGAACAGAAAGTTTCTTTTCACTTGCAAACTCCACTCCATACATATATATGGGGAGGTACTAGATCCAACTCGGTTTTCCAGTGAAAACTGCAGGAAATTCAAACCGACACAAGGAAACAGACTGTGAAACCAGAGTAAAAGTTTCCCTGCAACCCGTTCCCTTTGTGCTAGATGAACGAACGTCTCTCCGCATGCTCAGTTCTGAGAGATAAGTGTGTGTGAAAGCCTTCCTTCACCTAGCTTGTTGGGAACACAAAGTTTCTTTTCAGTTTCAAATTCCACTCCATACATATATATGGGGAGGTAATAGCTCCAACTCGGTTTTACAGTGAGAACTGCAGGAACTTCAAACCAGCACTAGGAAACAGACTAAGAAACCAGAGTAAAAGTTTCTGCTGCAACCCGTTCCCTTTGTGCTAGATGAACGAACGTCTCTCCACATGCTCAGTTCTGAGAGATAAGTGTGTGTGAAAGCCGTCCTTCACCTAGCTTGTTGGGAACACAAAGTTTCTTTTCAATTGCAAACTCCACTCCATAGATATATATGGGGAGGTATTAGCTCCAACTCGGTTTTACAGTGAAAACTGCAGGAATTTCAAACCGGCACTAGGAAACAGACTGAGAAACCAGAGTAAAAGTTTCTCCTGCAAACCGTTCCCTTTGTGCTATTTGAACGAACGTCTCTCCACATGCTCAGTTCTGAGAGATAAGTGTGTGTGAAAGCCGTCCTTCACCTAGCTTTTTGGGAGCACAAAGTTTCTTTTCACTTGCAAACTCCACTCCATACATATATATGGGGAGGTACTAGCTCCAACTCGGTTTTACAGTGAAAACTGCAGGAACTTCAAACCGGCACTAGGAAACAGACTGAAAAACCAGAGTAAAAGTTTCTCCTGCAACCCGTTCCTTTGTGCTAGATGAACGAACGTCTCTCCACATGCTCAGTTCTGAGAGATAAGTGTGTGTGAAAGCCGTCCTTCACATTGCTTGTTGGGAACACAAAGTTTCTTTTCAGTTGCAAACTCCAATCCATACATATATATGGGGAGGTACTAGCTCCAACTCGGTTTTACAGTGAAAATTGCAGGAACTTCAAACCGGCACTAGGAAACAGACTGAGAAACCAGAGTAAAAGTTTCTCCTGCAACCCGTTCCCTTTGTGCTAGATGAACGAACGTCTCTCCACATGCTCAGTTCTGAGAGATAAGTGTGTGTGAAAGCCGTCCTTCACCTAGCTTGTTGGGAACACAAAGTTTCTTTTCACTTGCAAACTCCAATCCATAGATATATATGGGGAGGTACTAGCTCCAACTCGGTTTTACAGTGAAAACTGCAGGAACATCAAACCGGCACTAGGAAACAGACTGAGAAACCAGAGTAAAAGTTTCTCCTGCAAACCGTTCCCTTTGTGCTAGGTGAACGAACGTCTCTCCGCATGCTCAGTTGTGAGAGATAAGTGTGTGTGAAAGCCGTCCTTCACCTAGCTTGTTGGGAACACAAAGTTTCTTTTTAGTTGCAAACTCCAATCCACACATATATATGGGGAGGTACTGGCTCCAACTCGGTTTTACAGTGAAAACTGCAGGAACTTCAAACCGGCACTAGGAAACAGACTGAGAAACCAGAGTAAAAGTTTCTCCTGCAACCCGTTCCCTTTGTGCTAGGTGAACGAACGTCTCTCCACATGCTCAGTTCTGAGAGATAAGTGTGTGTGAAAGCCGTCCTTCACCTAGCTTGTTGGGAACACAAAGTTTCTTTTCACTAGCAAACTCCACTCCATACATATATATGGGGAGGTACTAAATCCAACTCGGTTTTACAGTGAAAACTGCAGGAACTTCAAACCGGCACTAGGAAACAGACTGAGAAACCAGAGTAAAAGTTAGCCCTGCAACCCGTTCCCTTTGTGCTAGATGAACGAATGTCTCTCCACATGCTCAGTTCTGAGAGATAAGTGTGTGTGAAAGCCGTCCTTCACCTAGCTTGTTGGGAACACAAAGTTTCTTTTCACTAGCAAACTCCACTCCATACATATATATGGGGAGGTACTAAATCCAACTCGGTTTTACAGTGAAAACTGCAGGAACTTCAAACCGACACTAGGAAACAGACTGAGAAACCAGAGTAAAAGTTAATCCTGCAACCCGTTCCCTTTGTGCTAGATGAACGAACGTCTCTCCGCATGCTCATTTCTGAGAGATAAGTGTGTGTGAAAGCCTTCCTTCACCTAGCTTGTTGGGAACACAAAGTTTCTTTTCACTTGCAAACTCCACTCCATAAATATATATGGGGAGGTACTAGCTCCAACTCGGTTTTACAGTGAAAACTGCAGGAACTTCAAACCGGCACTAGGAAACAGACTGAGAAACCAGAGTAAAAGTTTCCCCTGCAAACCGTTCCCTTTGTGCTAGATGAACGAACGTCTCTCCACATGCTCAGTTCTGAGAGATAATTGTGTATGAAAGCCGTCCTTCACCTAGCTTGTTGGGAACACAAAGTTTCTTTTTAGTTGCAAACTCCACTCCATACATATATATGGGGAGGTACTGGCTCCAAATCGGTTTTACAGTGAAAACTGCAGGAACTTCAAACCGGCACTAGGAAACAGACTGAGAAACCAGAGTAAATGTTTCTCCTGCAACCCGTTCCCTTTGTGCTAGGTGAACGAAAGTCTCTCCGCATGCTCAGTTCTGAGAGATAAGTGTGTGTGAAAGCCGTCCTTCACCTAGCTTGTTGGGAACACAAAGTTTCTTTTCAATTGCAAACTCCACTCCATAGATATATATGGGGAGGTACTAGCTCCAACTCGGTTTTACAGTGAAAACTGCAGGAACTTCAAACCGGCACTAGGAAACAGACTGAGAAACCAGAGTATAAGTTTCTCCTGCAACCCGTTCCCTTTGTGCTAGATGAACGAACGTCTCTCCACATGCTCAGTTCTGAGAGATAAGTGTGTGTGAAAGCCGTCCTTCACCTAGCTTGTTGGGAACACAAAGTTTCTTTTCACTTGCAAACTCCACTCCATACATATATATGGGGAGGTACTAGCTCCAACTCGGTTTTACAGTGAAAACTGCAGGAACTTCAAACCGGCACTAGGAAACAGACTGAGAAACCAGAGTAAAAGTTTGTCCTGCAAACCGTTCCGTTTGTGCTAGGTGAACGAACCTCTCTCCACATGCTCAGTTCTGAGAGATAAGTGTGTGTGAAAGCCGTCCTTCAACTAGCTTGTTGGGAACACAAAGTTTCTTTTCACTTGCAAACTCCACTCTATACGTATATATAGGGAGGTACTACTTCCAACTCGGTTTTCCAGTGAAAACTGCAGGAAATTCAAACCGACACAAGGAAACAGACTGAGAAACCAGAGTAAAAGTTTCTCCTGCAACCCGTTCCCTTTGTGCTAGATGAACGAACGTCTCTCCGCATGCTCAGTTCTGAGAGATAAGTGTGTGTGAAAGCCTTCCTTCACCTAGCTTGTTGGGAACACAAAGATTCTTTTCAGTTTCAAACTCCACTCCATACATATATATGGGGAGGTACTAGCTCCAACTCGGTTTTACAGTGAAAACTGCAGGAACTTCAAACCGGCACTAGGAAACAGACTGAGAATCCAGAGTAAAAGTTTCTCCTGCAACCCGTTCCCTTTGTGCTAGATGAACGAACGTCTCTCCACATGCTCAGTTCTGAGAGATAAGTGTGTGTGAAAGCCGTCCTTCACCTAGCTTGTTGGGAACACAAAGTTTCTTTTCACTTGCAAACTCCACTCCATACATATATATGGGGAGGTACTAGATCCAACTCGGTTTTACAGTTAAAACTGCAGGAACTTCAAACCGGCACTAGGAAACAGACTGAGAAACCAGAGTAAAAGTTTCTCCTGCAACCCGTTCCCTTTGTGCTAGATGAACGAACGTCTCTCCACATGCTCAGTTCTGAGAGATAAGTGTGTGTGAAAGCCGTCATTCAACTAGCTTGTTGGGAACACAAAGTTTCTTTTCACTTGCAAACTCCACTCCATACATATATAAGGGGAGGTACTAGCTCCAACTCGGTTTTACAGTGAAAACTGCAGGAACTTCAAACCGGCACTAGGAAACAGACTGAGAAACCAGAGTAAAAGTTTCTCCTGCAACCCGTTCCCTTTGTGCTAGATGAACGAACGTCTCTCCACGTGCTCAGTTCTGAGAGGTAAGTGTGTGTGAAAGCCGTCCTTCACCTAGCTTGTGGGGAACACAAAGTTTCTTTTCAGTTGCAAAATCCACTCCATACATATATATGGGGAGGTACTAGCTCCAACTCGGTTGTACAGAGAAAACTGCAGGAACTTCAAACCGGCACTAGGAAACAGACTGAGAAACCAGAGTAAAAGTTTCTCCTGCAACCCGTTCCCTTTGTGCTAGGTGAACGAACGTCTCTCCACATGCTCAGTTCTGAGAGTTAAGTGTGTGTGAAAGCCGTCCTTCACCTAGCTTGTTGGGAACACAAAGTTTCTTTTCACTTGCAAACTCCACTCCATACATATATATGGGTAGGTACTAGCTCCAACTCGGTTTTACAGTGAAAACTGCAGGAAATTCAAACCGGCACTAGGAAACAGACTGAGAAACCAGAGTAAAAGTTTCTCCTGCAACCCGTTCCCTTTGTGCTAGATGAACGAACGTCTCTCCACATGCTCAGTTCTGAGAGATAAGTGTGTGTGAAAGCCGTCCTTCACCTAGCTTGTTGGGAACACAAAGTTTCTTTTCACTTGCAAACTCCACTCCATACATATATATGGGGAGGTACTAGCTCCAACTCGGTTGTACAGTGAAAACTGCAGGAACTTCAAACCGGCACTAGGAAACAGACTGAGAATCCAGAGTAAAAGTTTCTCCTGCAACCCGTTCCCTTTGTGCTAGATGAACGAACGTCTCTCCACATGCTCAGTTCTGAGAGATAAGTGTGTGTGAAAGCCGTCCTTCACCTAGCTTGTTGGGAACACAAAGTTTCTTTTCACTTGCAAACTCCACTCCATACATATATATGGGGAGGTACTAGCTCCAACTCGGTTTTACAGGGAAAACTGCAGGAACTTCAAACCGGCACTAGGAAACAGACTGAGAAACCAGAGTAAAAGTTTCTCCTGCAACCAGTTCCCTTTGTGCTAGATGAACGAACGTCTCTCCACATGCTCAGTTCTGAGAGATAAGTGTGTGTGAAAGCCGTCCTTCAACTAGCTTGTTGGGAACACAAAGTTTCTTTTCAGTTGCAAACTCCACTCCATACATATATATGGGGAGATACTATCTCCAACTCGGTTATACAGTGAAAACTGCAGGAACTTCAAACCGGCACTAGGAAACAGACTGAGAAACCAGAGCAAAAGTTTCTCCTGCAACCCGTTCCCTTTGTGCTAGGTGAACGAACGTCTCTCCACATGCTCAGTTCTGAGAGATAAGTGTGTGTGAAAGCCGTCCTTCACCTAGCTTGTTGGGAACACAAAGTTTCTTTTCACTAGCAAACTCCACTCCATACATATATATGGGGAGGTACTAGATCCAACTCGGTTTTACAGTGAAAACTGCAGGAACTTCAAACCGACACTAGGTAACAGACTGAGAAACCGGAGTAAAAGTTTCTCCTGCAACCCGTTCCCTTTGTGCTAGGTGAACGAACGTCTCTCCACATGCTCAATTCTGAGAGATAAGTGTGTGTGAAAGCCGTCCTTCACCTAGCTTGTTGGGAACACAAAGTTTCTTTTCACTAGCAAACTCCACTCGATACGTATATATGTGGAGGTACTAGATCCAAGTCGGTTTTACAGTGAAAACTGCAGGAACTTCAAACCGACACTAGGAAACAGACTGAGAAACCAGAGTAAAAGTTTCTCCTGCAACCCGTTCCCTTTGTGCTAGATGAACGAACGTCTCTCCGCATGCTCAGTTCTGAGAGATAAGTGTGTGTGAAAGCCTTCCTTCACCTAGCTTGTTGGGAACACAAAGATTCTTTTCACTTGCAAACTCCACTCCATACATATATATGGGGAGGTACTAGCTCCAACTCGGTTTTACAGTGAAAAATGCAGGAAATTCAAACCGGTACTAGGAAACAGACTGAGAAACCAGAGTAAAAGTTTCTCCTGCAACCCGTTCCCTTTGTGCTAGATGAACGAACGTCTCTCCACATGCTCTGTTCTGAGAGATAAGTGTGTGTGAAAGCCGTCCTTCACCTAGCTTGTTGGGAAAACAAAGTTTCTTTTCACTTGCAAACTCCACTCCATACATATATATGGGGAGGTACTAGCTCCAACTCGGTTTTACAGGGAAAACTGCAGGAACTTCAAACCGGCACTAGGAAACAGACTGAGAAACCAGAGTAAAAGTTTCTCCTGCAACCAGTTCCCTTTGTGCTAGATGAACGAACGTCTCTCCACATGCTCAGTTCTGAGAGATAAGTGTGTGTGAAAGCCGTCCTTCAACTAGCTTGTTGGGAACACAAAGTTTCTTTTCAGTTGCAACTCCACTCCATACATATATATGGGGTGATACTATCTCCAACTATGTTATACAGTGAAAACTGCAGGAACTTCAAACCGGCACTAGGAAACAGACTGAGAAACCAGAGCAAAAGTTTCTCCTGCAACCCGTTCCCTTTGTGCGAGGTGAACGAACGTCTCTCCACATGCTCAGTTCTGAGAGATAAGTGTGTGTGAAAGCCGTCCTTCACCTAACTTGTTGGGAACACAAAGTTTCTTTTCACTTGCAAACTCCACTCCATACATATATATGGGGAGGTACTAGATCCAACTCGGTTTTACAGTGAAAACTGCAGGAAATTCAAACCGACACTAGGTAACAGACTGAGAAACCGGAGTAAAATTTTCTCCTGCAACCCGTTCCCTTTGTGCTAGGTGAACGAACGTCTCTCCACATGCTCAATTCTGAGAGATAAGTGTGTGTGAAAGCCTTCCTTCACCTAGCTTGTTGGGAACACAAAGTTTCTTTTCACTAGCAAACTCCACTCCATACGTATATATGTGGAGGTACTAGATCCAAGTCGGTTTTACAGTGAAACCTGCAGGAACTTCAAACCGACACTAGGAAACAGACTGAGAAACCAGAGTAAAAGTTTCTCCTGCAACCCGTTCCCTTTGTGCTAGATGAACGAACGCCTCTCCGCATGCTCAGTTCTGAGAGATAAGTGTGTGTGAAAGCCTTCCTTCACCTAGCTTGTTGGGAACACAAAGTTTCTTTTCACTAGCAAACTCCACTCCATACGTATATATGTGGAGGTACTAGATCCAAGTCGGTTTTACAGTGAAAACTGCAGGAACTTCAAACCGACACTAGGAAACAGACTGAGAAACCAGAGTAAAAGTTTCCCCTGCAACCCGTTCCCTTTGTGCTAGGTGAACGAACGTCTCTCCACATGCTCAATTCTGAGAGATAAGTGTGTGTGAAAGCCGTCCTTCACCTAGCTTGTTGGGAACACAAAGTTTCTTTTCACTAGCAAACTCCACTCGATACGTATATATGTGGAGGTACTAGATCCAAGTCGGTTTTACAGTGAAAACTGCAGGAACTTCAAACCGACACTAGGAAACAGACTGAGAAACCAGAGTAAAAGTTTCTCCTGCAACGCGTTCCCTTTGTGCTAGATGAACGAACGTCTCTCCGCATGCTCAGTTCTGAGAGATAAGTGTGTGTGAAAGCCTTCCTTCACCTAGCTTGTTGGGAACACAAAGATTCTTTTCACTTGCAAACTCCACTCCATACATATATATGGGGAGGTACTAGCTCCAACTCGGTTTTACAGTGAAAAATGCAGGAAATTCAAACCGGTACTAGGAAACAGACTGAGAAACCAGAGTAAAAGTTTCTCCTGCAACCCGTTCCCTTTGTGCTAGATGAACGAACGTCTCTCCACATGCTCTGTTCTGAGAGATAAGTGTGTGTGAAAGCCGTCCTTCACCTAGCTTGTTGGGAAAACAAAGTTTCTTTTCACTTGCAAACTCCACTCCATACATATATATGGGGAGGTACTAGCTCCAACTCGGTTTTACAGGGAAAACTGCAGGAACTTCAAACCGGCACTAGGAAACAGACTGAGAAACCAGAGTAAATGTTTCTCCTGCAACCAGTTCCCTTTGTGCTAGATGAACGAACGTCTCTCCACATGCTCAGTTCTGAGAGATAAGTGTGTGTGAAAGCCGTCCTTCAACTAGCTTGTTGGGAACACAAAGTTTCTTTTCAGTTGCAACTCCACTCCATACATATATATGGGGAGATACTATCTCCAACTATGTTATACAGTGAAAACTGCAGGAACTTCAAACCGGCACTAGGAAACAGACTGAGAAACCAGAGCAAAAGTTTCTCCTGCAACCCGTTCCCTTTGTGCGAGGTGAACGAACGTCTCTCCACATGCTCAGTTCTGAGAGATAAGTGTGTGTGAAAGCCGTCCTTCACCTAACTTGTTGGGAACACAAAGTTTCTTTTCACTTGCAAACTCCACTCCATACATATATATGGGGAGGTACTAGATCCAACTCGGTTTTACAGTGAAAACTGCAGGAAATTCAAACCGACACTAGGTAACAGACTGAGAAACCGGAGTAAAATTTTCTCCTGCAACCCGTTCCCTTTGTGCTAGGTGAACGAACGTCTCTCCACATGCTCAATTCTGAGAGATAAGTGTGTGTGAAAGCCTTCCTTCACCTAGCTTGTTGGGAACACAAAGTTTCTTTTCACTAGCAAACTCCACTCCATACGTATATATGTGGAGGTACTAGATCCAAGTCGGTTTTACAGTGAAAACTGCAGGAACTTCAAACCGACACTAGGAAACAGACTGAGAAACCAGAGTAAAAGTTTCTCCTGCAACCCGTTCCCTTTGTGCTAGATGAACGAACGCCTCTCCGCATGCTGAGTTCTGAGAGATAAGTGTGTGTGAAAGCCTTCCTTCACCTAGCTGGTTGGGAACACAAAGTTTCTTTTCACTTGCAAACTCCACTCCATACATATATATGGGGAGGTACTAGCTCCAACTCGGTTTTACAGTGAAAACTGCAGGAACTTCAAACCGGCACTAGGAAACAGACTAAGAAATCAGAGTATAAGTTTCTCCTGCAACCCGTTCCCTTTGTGCTAGATGAACGAACGTCTCTCCAGATGCTCAATTCTGAGATATAAGTGTGTGTGAAAGCCGTCCTTCACCTAGCTTGTTGTGAACACAAAGTTTCTTTTCACTTGCAAACTCCACTCCATACATATATATGGGGAGGTACGAGCTCCAACTCGGTTTTACAGTGAAAACTGCAGGAACTTCAAACCGGCACTAGGAAACAGACTGAGAAACCAGAGTAAAAGTTTCTCCTGCAACCCGTTCCCTTTGTGCTAGATGAACGAACGTCTCTCCACATGCTCTGTTCTGAGAGATAAGTGTGTGTGAAAGCCGTCCTTCACCTAGCTTGTTGGGAAAACAAAGTTTCTTTTCACTTGCAAACTCCACTCCATACATATATATGGGGAGGTACTAGCTCCAAATCGGTTTTACAGGGAAAACTGCAGGAACTTCAAACCGGCACTAGGAAACAGACTGAGAAACCAGAGTAAAAGTTTCTCCTGCAACCAGATCCCTTTGTGCTAGATGAACGAACGTCTCTCCACATGCTCAGTTCTGAGAGATAAGTGTGTGTGAAAGCCGTCCTTCAACTAGCTTGTTGGGAACACAAAGTTTCTTTTCAGTTGCAACTCCACTCCATACATATATATGGGGAGATACTATCTCCAACTCTGTTATACAGTGAAAACTGCAGGAACTTCAAACCGGCACTAGGAAACAGACTGAGAAACCAGAGCAAAAGTTTCTCCTGCAACCCGTTCCCTTTGTGCGAGGTGAACGAACGTCTCTCCACATGCTCAGTTCTGAGAGATAAGTGTGTGTGAAAGCCGTCCTTCACCTAACTTGTTGGGAACACAAAGTTTCTTTTCACTTGCAAACTCCACTCCATACATATATATGGGGAGGTACTAGATCCAACTCGGTTTTACAGTGAAAACTGCAGGAAATTCAAACCGACACTAGGTAACAGACTGAGAAACCGGAGTAAAAGTTTCTCCTGCAACCCGTTCCCTTTGTGCTAGGTGAACGAACGTCTCTCCACATGCTCAATTCTGAGAGATAAGTGTGTGTGAAAGCCTTCCTTCACCTAGCTTGTTGGGAACACAAAGTTTCTTTTCACTAGCAAACTCCACTCCATACGTATATATGTGGAGGTACTAGATCCAAGTCGGTTTTACAGTGAAAATTGCAGGAACTTCAAACCGACACTAGGAAACAGACTGAGAAACCAGAGTAAAAGTTTCTCCTGCAACCCGTTCCCTTTGTGCTAGATGAACGAACGCCTCTCCGCATGCTGAGTTCTGAGAGATAAGTGTGTGTGAAAGCCTTCCTTCACCTAGCTTGTTGGGAACACAAAGTTTCTTTTCACTTGCAAACTCCACTCCATACATATATATGGGGAGGTACTAGCTCCAACTCGGTTTTACAGTGAAAACTGCAGGAACTTCAAACCGGCACTAGGAAACAGACTAAGAAATCAGAGTATAAGTTTCTCCTGCAACCCGTTCCCTTTGTGCTAGATGAACGAACGTCTCTCCACATGCTCAATTCTGAGATATAAGTGTGTGTGAAAGCCGTCCTTCACCTAGCTTGTTGGGAACACAAAGTTTCTTTTCACTTGCAAACTCCACTCCATACATATATATGGGGAGGTACGAGCTCCAACTCGGTTTTACAGTGAAAACTGCAGGAACTTCTAACCGGCACTAGGAAACAGACTGAGAAACCAGAGTAAAAGTTTCTCCTGCAACCCGTTCCCTTTGTGCTAGGTGAACGAACGTCTCTCCGCATGCTCAGTTGTGAGAGATAAGTGTGTGTGAAAGCCGTCCTTCAACTAGCTTGTTGGGAAAACAAAGTTTCTTTTCACTTGCAAACTCCACTCCATACATATATATGGGGAGGTACTAGCTCCAACTCGGTTTTACAGGGAAAACTGCAGGAACTTCAAACCGGCACTAGGAAACAGACTGAGAAACCAGAGTAAAAGTTTCTCCTGCAAAAAGTTCCCTTTGTGCTAGATGAACGAACGTCTCTCCACATGCTCAGTTCTGAGAGATAAGTGTGTGTGAAAGCCGTCCTTCAACTAGCTTGTTGGGAACACAAAGTTTCTTTTCAGTTGCAACTCCACTCCATACATATATATGGGGAGATACTATCTCCAACTCTGTTATACAGTGAAAACTGCAGGAACTTCAAACCGGCACTAGGAAACAGACTGAGAAACCAGAGCAAAAGTTTCTCCTGCAACCCGTTCCCTTTGTGCGAGGTGAACGAACGTCTCTCCACATGCTCAGTTCTGAGAGATAAGTGTGTGTGAAAGCCGTCCTTCACCTAACTTGTTGGGAACACAAAGTTTCTTTTCACTTGCAAACTCCACTCCATACATATATATGGGGAGGTACTAGATCCAACTCGGTTTTACAGTGAAAACTGCAGGAAATTCAAACCGACACTAGGTAACAGACTGAGAAACCGGAGTAAAAGTTTCTCCTGCAACCCGTTCCCTTTGTGCTAGGTGAACGAACGTCTCTCCACATGCTCAATTCTGAGAGATAAGTGTGTGTGAAAGCCTTCCTTCACCTAGCTTGTTGGGAACACAAAGTTTCTTTTCACTAGCAAACTCCACTCCATACGTATATATGTGGAGGTACTAGATCCAAGTCGGTTTTACAGTGAAAACTGCAGGAACTTCAAACCGACACTAGGAAACAGACTGAGAAACCAGAGTAAAAGTTTCTCTGCAACCCGTTCCCTTTGTGCTAGATGAACGAACGCCTCTCCGCATGCTCAGTTCTGAGAGATAAGTGTGTGTGAAAGCCTTCCTTCACCTAGCTTGTTGGGAACACAAAGTTTCTTTTCACTTGCAAACTCCACTCCATACATATATATGGGGAAGTACTAGCTCCAACTCGGTTTTACAGTGAAAACTGCAGGAACTTCAAACCGGCACTAGGAAACAGACTAAGAAATCAGAGTATAAGTTTCTCCTGCAACCCGTTCCCTTTGTGCTAGATGAACGAACGTCTCTCCACATGCTCAATTCTGAGATATAAGTGTATGTGAAAGCCGTCCTTCACCTAGCTTGTTGGGAACACAAAGTTTCTTTTCACTTGCAAACTCCACTCCATACATATATATGGGGAGGTACGAGCTCCAACTCGGTTTTACAGTGAAAACTGCAGGAAATTCAAACCGGCACTAGGAAACAGACTGAGAAACCAGAGTAAAAGTTTCTCCTGCAACCCGTTCCCTTTGTGCTAGGTGAACGAACGTCTCTCCGCATGCTCAGTTGTGAGAGATAAGTGTGTGTGAAAGCCGTCCTTCACTTAGCTTGTTGGGAACACAAAGTTTCTTTTCACTAGCAAACTCCACTCCATACGTATATATGTGGAGGTACTAGATCCAAGTCGGTTTTACAGTGAAAACTGCAGGAACTTCAAACCGACACTAGGAAACAGACTGAGAAACCAGAGTAAAAGTTTCTCCTGCAACCCGTTCCCTTTGTGCTAGATGAACGAACGCCTCTCCGCATGCTCAGTTCTGAGAGATAAGTGTGTGTGAAAGCCTTCCTTCACCTAGCTTGTTGGGAACACAAAGTTTCTTTTCAGTTGCAAACTCCACTCCATACATATATATAGGGAGGTACTAGCTCCAACTCGGTTTTACAGTGAAAACTGCAGGAACTTCAAACCGGCACTAGGAAACAGACTAAGAAATCAGAGTATAAGTTTCTCCTGCAACCCGTTCCCTTTGTGCTAGATGAACGAACGTCTCTCCACATGCTCAATTCTGAGATATAAGTGTGTGTGAAAGCCGTCCTTCACCTAGCTTGTTGGGAACACAAAGTTTCTTTTCACTTGCAAACTCCACTCCATACATATATATGGGGAGGTACGAGCTCCAACTCGGTTTTACAGTGAAAACTGCAGGAACTTCAAACCGGCACTAGGAAACAGACTGAGAAACCAGAGTAAAAGTTTCTCCTGCAACCCGTTCCCTTTGTGCTAGGTGAACGAACGTCTCTCCGCATGCTCAGTTGTGAGAGATAAGTGTGTGTGAAAGCCGTCCTTCACTTAGCTTGTTGGGAACACAAAGTTTCTTTTTAGTTGCAAACTCCAATCCATACATATATATGTGGAGGTACTGGCTCCAACTCGGTTTTACAGTGAAAACTGCAGGAACTTCAAACCGGCACTAGGAAACAGACTGAGAAACCAGAGTAAAAGTTTCTCCTGCAACCCGTTCCTTTTGTGCTAGATGAACGAACGTCTCTCCACATGCTTAGTTCTGAGAGATATGTGTGTGTGAAAGCCGTACTTCACCTAGCTTGTTGGGAACAGAAAGTTTCTTTTCACTTGCAAACTCCACTCCATACATATATATGGGGAGGTACTAGATCCAACTCGGTTTTCCAGTGAAAACTGCAGGAAATTCAAACCGACACAAGGAAACAGACTGTGAAACCAGAGTAAAAGTTTCTCCTGCAACCCGTTCCCTTTGTGCTAGATGAACGAACGTCTCTCCGCATGCTCAGTTCTGAGAGATAAGTGTGTGTGAAAGCCTTCCTTCACCTAGCTTGTTGGGAACACAAAGTTTCTTTTCAGTTTCAAACTCCACTCCATACATATATATGGGGAGGTAATAGCTCCAACTCGGTTTTACAGTGAAAACTGCAGGAACTTCAAACCGGCACTAGGAAACAGACTGAGAACCCAGAGGAAAAGTTTCTCCTGCAACCCGTTCCCTTTGTGCTAGATGAACGAACGTCTCTCCACATGCTCAGTTCTGAGAGATAAGTGTGTGTGAAAGCCGTCCTTCACCTAGCTTGTTGGGAACACAAAGTTTCTTTACAATTGCAAACTCCACTCCATAGATATATATGGGGAGGTACTAGCTCCAACTCGGTTTTACAGTGAAAACTGCAGGAACTTCAAACCGGCACTAGGAAACAGACTGAGAAACCAGAGTAAAAGTTTCTCCTGCAAACCGTTCCCTTTGTGCTAGGTGAACGAACGTCTCTCCACATGCTCAGTTCTGAGAGGTAAGTGTGTGTGAAAGCCGTCCTTCACCTAGCTTTTTGGGAGCACAAAGTTTCTTTTCACTTGCAAACTCCACTCCATACATATATATGGGGAGGTACTAGCTCCAACTCGGTTTTACAGTGAAAACTGCAGGAACTTCAAACCGGCACTAGGAAACAGACTGAGAAACCAGAGTAAAAGTTTCTCCTGCAACCCGTTCCTTTGAGCTAGATGAACGAACGTCTCTCCACATGCTCAGTTCTGAGAGATAAGTGTGTGTGAAAGCCGTCCTTCACCTTGCTTGTTGGGAACACAAAGTTTCTTTTCAGTTGCAAACTCCAATCCATACATATATATGGGGAGGTACTAGCTCCAACTCGGTTTTACAGTGAAAATTGCAGGAACTTCAAACCGGCACTAGGAAACAGACTGAGAAACCAGAGTAAAAGTTTCTCCTGCAACCCGTTCCCTTTGTGCTAGATGAACGAACGTCTCTCCACATGCTCAGTTCTGAGAGATAAGTGTGTGTGAAAGCCGTCCTTCACCTAGCTTGTTGGGAACACAAAGTTTCTTTTCACTTGCAAACTCCACTCCATAGATATATATGGGGAGGTACTAGCTCCAACTCGGTTTTACAGTGAAAACTGCAGGAACTTCAAACCGGCACTAGGAAACAGACTGAGAAACCAGAGTAAAAGTTTCTCCTGCAACCCGTTCCCTTTGTGCTAGGTGAACGAACGTCTCTCCGCATGCTCAGTTGTGAGAGATAAGTGTGTGTGAAAGCCGTCCTTCACCTAGCTTGTTGGGAACACAAAGTTTCTTTTTAGTTGCAAACTCCAATCCACACATATATATGGGGAGGTACTGGCTCCAACTCGGTTTTACAGTGAAAACTGCAGGAACTTCAAACCGGCACTAGGAAACAGACTGAGAAACCAGAGTAAAAGTTTCTCCTGCAACCCGTTCCCTTTGTGCTAGGTGAACGAACGTCTCTCCACATGCTCAGTTCGGAGAGATAAGTGTGTGTGGAAGCCGTACTTCACCTTGCTTGTTGGGAACACAAAGTTTCTTTTCACTTGCAAACTCCACTCCATACATATATATGGGTAGGTTCTAGCTCCAACTCGGTTTTACAGTGAAAACTGCAGGAACGTCAAACCGGCACTAGGAAACAGACTGAGAAACCAGAGTAAAAGTTTCTCCTGCAACCCGTTCCCTTTCTGCTAGATGAACGAACGTCTCTCCACATGCTCAGTTCTGAGAGATAATTGTGTGTGAAAGCCGTCCTTCACCTAGCTTGTTGGGAACACAAAGTTTCTTTTCAGTTGCAAACTCCACTCCATACATATATATAGGGAGGTACAAGCTCCAACTCGGTTTTACAGTGAAAACTGCAGGAACTTCAAACCGGCACTAGGAAACAGACTGAGAAACCAGAGTAAAAGTTTGTCCTGCAACACGTTCCCTTTGTGCTAGATGAACGAACGTCTCTCCACATGCTCAGTTCTGAGAGATAAGTGTGTGTGAAAGCCGTCCTTCACCTAGCTTGTTGGGAACACAAAGTTTCTTTTCACTAGCAAACTCCACTCCATACATATAAATGGGGAGGTACTAGCTCCAACTCGGTTTTACAGTGAAAACTGCAGGAATTTCAAACCGGCACTAGGAAACAGACTGAGAAACCAGAGTAAATGTTTCTACTGCAACCCGTTCCTTTTTTGCTAGATGAACGAACGTCTCTCCACATTCTCAGTTCTGAGAGATATGTGTGTGTGAAAGCAGTCCTTCAAATAGCTTGTTGGGAACACAAAGTTTCTTTTCACTTGCAAACTCCACTCCATACATATATATGGGGAGGTACTAGCTCCAACTCGTTTTTACAGTGAAAACTGCAGGAACTTCAAACCGGCACTAGGAAACAGACTGAGAAACCAGAGTAATAGTTTGTCCTGCAACCCGTTCCCTTTGTGCTTGATGAACGAATGTCTCTCCACATGCTCAGTTCTGAGAGATAAGTGTGTGTGAAAGCCGTCCTTCACCTAGCTTGTTGGGAACACAAAGTTTCTTTTCACTTGCAAACTCCACTCCATACATATATATGGGGAGGTACTAAATCCAACTCGGTTTTACAGTGAAAACTGCAGGAACTTCAAACCGACACTAGGAAACAGACTGAGAAACCAGAGTAAAAGTTTATCCTGCAACCCGTTCCCTTTGTGCTAGATGAACGAACGTCTCTCCGCATGCTCATTTCTGAGAGATAAGTGTGTGTGAAAGCCTTCCTTCACCTAGCTTGTTGGGAACAAAAGTTTCTTTTCACTTGCAAACTCCACTCCATAAACATATATGGGGAGGTACTAGCTCCAACTCGGTTTTACAGTGAAAACTGCAGGAACTTCAAACCGGCACTAGGAAACAGACTGAGAAACCAGAGTAAAAGTTTCTCCTGCAAACCGTTCCCTTTGTGCTAGATGAACGAACGTCTCTCCACATGCTCAGTTCTGAGAGATAATTGTGTGTGAAAGCCGTCCTTCACCTAGCTTGTTGGGAACACAAAGTTTCTTTTTAGTTGCAAACTCCACTCCATACATATATATGGGGAGGTACTGGCTCCAACTCGGTTTTACAGTGAAAACTGCAGGAACTTCAAACCGGCACTAGGAAACAGACTGAGAAACCAGAGTAAAAGTTTCTCCTGCAAACCTTTCCCTTTGTGCTAGGTGAACGAAAGTCTCTCCGCATGCTCAGTTCTGAGAGATAAGTGTGTGTGAAAGCCGTCCTTCACCTAGCTTGTTGGGAACACAAAGTTTCTTTTCACTTGCAAACTCCACTCCATAGATATATATGTGGAGGTACTAGCTCCAACTCGGTTTTACAGTGAAAACTGCAGGAACTTCAAACCGGCACTAGGAAACAGACTGAGAAACCAGAGTATAAGTTTCTCCTGCAACCCGTTCCCTTTGTGCTAGATGAACGAACGTCTCTCCACATGCTCAGTTCTGAGAGATAAGTGTGTGTGAAAGCCGTCCTTCACCTAGCTTGTTGGGAACACAAAGTTTCTTTTCACTTGCAAACTCCACTCCATAAATATATATGGGGAGGTACTAGCTCCAACTCGGTTTTACAGTGAAAACTGCAGGAACTTCATACCGGCACTAGGAAACAGACTGAGAAACCAGAGTAAAAGTTTGTCCTGCAAACCGTTCCCTTTGTGCTAGGTGAACGAACCTCTCTCCACATGCTCAGTTCTGAGAGATAAGTGTGTGTGAAAGCCGTCCTTCAACTAGCTTGTTGGGAACACAAAGTTTCTTTTCACTTGCAAACTCCACTCTATACATATATATAGGGAGGTACTACTTCCAACTCGGTTTTCCAGTGAAAACTGCAGGAAATTCAAACCGACACAAGGAAACAGACTGTGAAACCAGAGTAAAAGTTGCTCCTGCAAACCGTTCCATTTGAGCTAGATGAACGAACGTCTCTCCGCATGCTCAGTTCTGAGAGATAAGTGTGTGTGAAAGCCTTCCTTCACCTAGCTTGTTGGGAACACAAAGTTTCTTTTCAGTTTCAAACTCCACTCCATACATATATATGGGGAGGTACTAGCTCCAACTCGGTTTTACAGTGAAAACTGCAGGAACTTCAAACCGGCACTAGGAAACAGACTGAGAAAACAGAGTAAAAGTTTCTCCTGCAACCCGTTCCCTTTGTGCTAGATGAACGAACGTCTCTCCACATGCTCAGTTCTGAGAGATAAGTGTGTGCGAAAGACGTCCTTCACCTAGCTTGTTGGGAACACAAAGTTTCTTTTCACTTGCAAACTCCACTCCTTACATATATATGGGGAGGTACTGGCTCCAACACTGTGTTACAGTGAAAACTGCAGGAACTTCAAACTGGCACTAGGAAACAGACTGAGAATCCAGAGTAAAAGTTTCTCCTGCAACCCGTTCCCTTTGTGCTAGATGAACGAACGTCTCTCCACATGCTCAGTTCTGAGAGATAAGTGTGTGTGAAAGCCGTCCTTCAACTAGCTTGTTGGGAACACAAAGTTTCTTTTCTGTTGCAAACTCCACTCCATACATATATATGGGGAGATACTATCTCCAACTCGGTTATACAGTGAAAACTGCCGGAACTTCAAACCGGCACTAGGAAACAGACTGAGAAACCAGAGCAAAAGTTTCTCCTGCAACCCGTTCCCTTTGTGCTAGGTGAACGAACGTCTCTCCACATGCTCAGTTCTGAGAGATAAGTGTGTGTGAAAGCCGTCCTTCACCTAGCTTGTTGGGAACACAAAGTTTCTTTTCACTAGCAAACTCCACTCCATACATATATATGGGGAGGTACTAGATACAACTCGGTTTTACAGTGAAAACTGCAGGAACTTCAAACCGACACTAGGTAACAGACTGAGAAACCGGAGTAAAAGTTTCTCCTGCAACCCGTTCCCTTTGTGCTAGGTGAACGAACGTCTCTCCACATGCTCAATTCTGAGAGATAAGTGTGTGTGAAAGCCGTCCTTCACCTAGCTTGTTGGGAACACAAAGTTTCTTTTCACTAGCAAACTCCACTCGATACGTATATATGTGGAGGTACTAGATCCAAGTCGGTTTTACAGTGAAAACTGCAGGAACTTCAAACCGACACTAGGAAACAGACTGAGAAACCAGAGTAAAAGTTTCTCCTGCAACCCGTTCCCTTTGTGCTAGATGAACGAACGTCTCTCCGCATGCTCAGTTCTGAGAGATAAGTGTGTGTGAAAGCCTTCCTTCACCTAGCTTGTTGGGAACACAAAGTTTCTTTTCACTTGCAAACTCCAATCCATACATATATATGGGGAGGTACTAGCTCCAACTCGGTTTTACAGTGAAAAATGCAGGAAATTCAAACCGGTACTAGGAAACAGACTGAGAAACCAGAGTAAAAGTTTCTCCTGCAACCCGTTCCCTTTGTGCTAGATGAACGAACGTCTCTCCACATGCTCAGTTCTGAGAGATAAGTGTGTGTGAAAGCCGTCCTTCAACTAGCTTGTTGGGAACACAAAGTTTCTTTTCAGTTGCAAACTCCACTCCATACATATATATGGGGAGATACTATCTCCAACACGGTTATACAGTGAAAACTGCAGGAACTTCAAACCGGCACTAGGAAACAGACTGAGAAACCAGAGCAAAAGTTTCTCCTGCAACCCGTTCCCTTTGTGCGAAGTGAACGAACGTCTCTCCACATGCTCAGTTCTGAGAGATAAGTGTGTGTGAAAGCCGTCCTTCACCTAGCTTGTTGGGAACACAAAGTTTCTTTTCACTAGCAAACTCCACTCCATACATATATATGGGGAGGTACTAGATCCAACTCGGTTTTACAGTGAAAACTGCAGGAAATTCAAACCGACACTAGGTAACAGAATGAGAAACCGGAGTAAAAGTTTCTCCTGCAACCCGTTCCCTTTGTGCTAGGTGAACGAACGTCTCTCCACATGCTCAATTCTGAGAGATAAGTGTGTGTGAAAGCCGTCCTTCACCTAGCTTGTTGGGAACACAAAGTTTCTTTTCACTAGCAAACTCCACTCCATACGTATATATGTGGAGGTACTAGATCTAAGTCGGTTTTACAGTGAAAACTGCAGGAACTTCAAACAGACACTAGGAAACAGACTGAGAAACCAGAGTAAAAGTTTCTCCTGCAACCCGTTCCCTTTGTGCTAGATGAACGAACGTCTCTCCGCATGCTCAGTTCTGAGAGATAAGTGTGTGTGAAAGCCTTCCTTCACCTAGCTTGTTGGGAACACAAAGTTTCTTTTCACTTGCAAAATCCACTCCATACATATATATGGGGAGGTACTAGCTCCAACTCGGTTTTACAGTGAAAAATGCAGGAAATTCAAACCGGTACTAGGAAACAGACTGAGAAACCAGAGTAAAAGTTTCTCCTGCAACCCGTTCCCTTTGTGCTAGATGAACGAACGTCTCTCCACATGCTCAGTTCTGAGAGATATGTGTGTGTGAAAGCCGTCCTTCACCTTGCTTGTTGAGAACACAAAGTTTCTTTTCACTTGAAAACTCCACTCCATAGATATATATGGGGAGGTACTAGCTCCAACTCGATTTTACAGTGAAAACTGCAGGAACTTCAAACCGGCACTAGGAAACAGACTGAGAAACCAGAGTAAAAGTTTCTCCTGCAACCCGTTCCCTTTGTGCTAGATGAACGAACGTCTCTCCACATGCTCAGTTCTGAGAGATAAGTGTGTGTGAAAGCCGTCCTTCACCTAGCTTCTTGGGAACACAAAGTTTCTTTTCACTTGCAAACTCCACTCCATACTTATATATGGGGAGGTACTAGCTCCAACTCTGTTTTACAGTGAAAACTGCAGGAACTTCAAACTGGCAATAGGAAACAGAATGACAAACCAGAGTAATAGTTTCTCCTGCAAACCGTTCCCTTTGTGCTAGGTGAACGAACGTCTCTCCGCATGCTCAGTTCTGGGAGATAAGTTTGTGTGAAAGCCTTCCTTCACCTAGCTTGTTGGGAACACAAAGTTTCTTTTCACTTGCAAACTCCACTCCTTACATATATATGGGGAGGTACTGGCTCCAACACTGTGTTACAGTGAAAACTGCAGGAACTTCAAACTGGCACTAGGAAACAGACTGAGAATCCAGAGTAAAAGTTTCTCCTGCAACCCGTTCCCTTTGTGCTAGATGAACGAACGTCTCTCCACATGCTCAGTTCTGAGAGATAAGTGTGTGTGAAAGCCGTCCTTCACCTAGCTTGTTGGGAACACAAAGTTTCTTTTCAGTTGCAAACTCCACTCCATACATATATATGGGGAGGTACTAGCTCCAACTCGGTTTTACAGTGAAAACTGCAGGAACTTCAAACCGGCACTAGGAAACAGACTGAGAAACCAGAGTAAAAGTTTCTCCTGCAACCCGTTCCCTTTGTGCTAGATGAACGAACGTCTCTCCACATGCTCAGTTCTGAGAGATAAGTGTGTGTGAAAGCCGTCCTTCAACTAGCTTGTTGGGAACACAAAGTTTCTTTTCTGTTGCAAACTCCACTCCATACATATATATGGGGAGATACTATCTCCAACTCGGTTATACAGTGAAAACTGCCGGAACTTCAAACCGGCACTAGGAAACAGACTGAGAAACCAGAGCAAAAGTTTCTCCTGCAACCCGTTCCCTTTGTGCTAGGTGAACGAACGTCTCTCCACATGCTCAGTTCTGAGAGATAAGTGTGTGTGAAAGCCGTCCTTCACCTAGCTTGTTGGGAACACAAAGTTTCTTTTCACTAGCAAACTCCACTCCATACATATATATGGGGAGGTACTAGATACAACTCGGTTTTACAGTGAAAACTGCAGGAACTTCAAACCGACACTAGGTAACAGACTGAGAAACCGGAGTAAAAGTTTCTCCTGCAACCCGTTCCCTTTGTGCTAGGTGAACGAACGTCTCTCCACATGCTCAATTCTGAGAGATAAGTGTGTGTGAAAGCCGTCCTTCACCTAGCTTGTTGGGAACACAAAGTTTCTTTTCACTAGCAAACTCCACTCGATACGTATATATGTGGAGGTACTAGATCCAAGTCGGTTTTACAGTGAATACTGCAGGAACTTCAAACCGACACTAGGAAACAGACTGAGAAACCAGAGTAAAAGTTTCTCCTGCAACCCGTTCCCTTTGTGCTAGATGAACGAACGTCTCTCCGCATGCTCAGTTCTGAGAGATAAGTGTGTGTGAAAGCCTTCCTTCACCTAGCTTGTTGGGAACACAAAGTTTCTTTTCACTTGCAAACTCCAATCCATACATATATATGGGGAGGTACTAGCTCCAACTCGGTTTTACAGTGAAAAATGCAGGAAATTCAAACCGGTACTAGGAAACAGACTGAGAAACCAGAGTAAAAGTTTCTCCTGCAACCCGTTCCCTTTGTGCTAGATGAACGAACGTCTCTCCACATGCTCAGTTCTGAGAGATAAGTGTGTGTGAAAGCCGTCCTTCAACTAGCTTGTTGGGAACACAAAGTTTCTTTTCTGTTGCAAACTCCACTCCATACATATATATGGGGAGATACTATCTCCAACACGGTTATACAGTGAAAACTGCAGGAACTTCAAACCGGCACTAGGAAACAGACTGAGAAACCAGAGCAAAAGTTTCTCCTGCAACCCGTTCCCTTTGTGCGAAGTGAACGAACGTCTCTCCACATGCTCAGTTCTGAGAGATAAGTGTGTGTGAAAGCCGTCCTTCACCTAGCTTGTTGGGAACACAAAGTTTCTTTTCACTAGCAAACTCCACTCCATACATATATATGGGGAGGTACTAGATCCAACTCGGTTTTACAGTGAAAACTGCAGGAAATTCAAACCGACACTAGGTAACAGAATGAGAAACCGGAGTAAAAGTTTCTCCTGCAACCCGTTCCCTTTGTGCTAGGTGAACGAACGTCTCTCCACATGCTCAATTCTGAGAGATAAGTGTGTGTGAAAGCCGTCCTTCACCTAGCTTGTTGGGAACACAAAGTTTCTTTTCACTAGCAAACTCCACTCCATACGTATATATGTGGAGGTACTAGATCTAAGTCGGTTTTACAGTGAAAACTGCAGGAACTTCAAACAGACACTAGGAAACAGACTGAGAAACCAGAGTAAAAGTTTCTCCTGCAACCCGTTCCCTTTGTGCTAGATGAACGAACGTCTCTCCGCATGCTCAGTTCTGAGAGATAAGTGTGTGTGAAAGCCTTCCTTCACCTAGCTTGTTGGGAACACAAAGTTTCTTTTCACTTGCAAAATCCACTCCATACATATATATGGGGAGGTACTAGCTCCAACTCGGTTTTACAGTGAAAAATGCAGGAAATTCAAACCGGTACTAGGAAACAGACTGAGAAACCAGAGTAAAAGTTTCTCCTGCAACCCGTTCCCTTTGTGCTAGATGAACGAACGTCTCTCCACATGCTCAGTTCTGAGAGATATGTGTGTGTGAAAGCCGTCCTTCACCTTGCTTGTTGAGAACACAAAGTTTCTTTTCACTTGAAAACTCCACTCCATAGATATATATGGGGAGGTACTAGCTCCAACTCGATTTTACAGTGAAAACTGCAGGAACTTCAAACCGGCACTAGGAAACAGACTGAGAAACCAGAGTAAAAGTTTCTCCTGCAACCCGTTCCCTTTGTGCTAGATGAACGAACGTCTCTCCACATGCTCAGTTCTGAGAGATAAGTGTGTGTGAAAGCCGTCCTTCACCTAGCTTCTTGGGAACACAAAGTTTCTTTTCACTTGCAAACTCCACTCCATACTTATATATGGGGAGGTACTAGCTCCAACTCTGTTTTACAGTGAAAACTGCAGGAACTTCAAACTGGCAATAGGAAACAGAATGACAAACCAGAGTAATAGTTTCTCCTGCAAACCGTTCCCTTTGTGCTAGGTGAACGAACGTCTCTCCGCATGCTCAGTTCTGGGAGATAAGTTTGTGTGAAAGCCTTCCTTCACCTAGCTTGTTGGGAACACAAAGTTTCTTTTCAGTTGCAAACTCCACTCCATACATATATATGGGGAGGTACTAGCTCCAAATCGGTTTTACAGTGAAAACTGCAGGAACTTCAAACCGGCACTAGGAAACAGACTGAGAAACCAGAGTAAAAGTTTCTCCTGCAACCCGTTACCTTTGTGCTAGATGAACGAACGTCTCTCCACATGCTCAGTTCTGAGAGTTAATTGTGTGTGAAAGCCATCCTTCACCTAGCTTGTTGGGAACACAAAGTTTCTTTTCACTTGCAAACTCCTCTCCATACATATATATGGGGAGGTACTAGCTCCAACCCGGTTTTACAGTGAAAACTGCAGGAACTTCAAACCGGCACTAGGAAACAGACTGAGAAACCAGAGTAAAAGTTTCTCCTGCATCCCGTTCCCTTTGTGCTAGATGAACGAACGTCTCTCCACATGCTCAGTTCTGAGAGATATGTGTGTGTGAAAGCCGTCCTTCACCTAGCTTGTTGGGAACACAAAGTTTCTTTTCACTTGCAAACTCCACTCCATACATATATATGGGGAGGTACTAGCTCCAACTCGGTTTTACAGTGAAAACTGCAGGAACTTCAAACCGGCACTAGGAAACAGACTGAGAAACCAGAGTAAAGTTTGTCCTGCCACCCGTTCCCTTTGTGCTAGATGAACGAACTTTTCTCCACATGCTCAGTTCTGAGAGATAAGTGTGTGTGAAAGCCGTCCTTCACCTAGCTTGTTGGGAACACAAAGTTTCTTTTCACTAGCAAACTCCACTCCATACATATATATGGGGAGGTACTAAATCCAACTCGGTTTTACAGTGAAAACTGCAGGAACTTCAAACCGACACTAGGAAACAGACTGTGAAACCCGAGTAAAAGTTTATCCTGCAACCCGTTCCCTTTGTGCTAGATGAACGAACGTCTTTCCGCATGCTCAGTTCTGAGAGATAAGTGTGTGTGAAAGCCTTCCTTCACCTAGCTTGTTGGGAACATAAATTTCTTTTCACTTGCAAACTCTACTCCATACATATATATGGGGAGGTAGTAGCTCCAACTCGGGTTTACAGTGAAAACTGCACGAACTTCAAACCGGCACTAGGAAACAGACTGAGAAACTAGAGTAAAAGTTTCTCCTGCAACCCGTTCCCTTTGTGCTAGATGAACGAACGTCTCTCCACATGCTCAGTTCTGAGAGATAATTGTGTGTGAAAGCCGTCCTTCACCTATCTTGTTGGGAACACAAAGTTTCTTTTTAGTTGCAAACTGCACTCCATACATATATATGGGGAGGTACTGGCTCCAACTCGGTTTTACAGTGAAAACTGCAGGAACTTCAAACCGGCACTAGGAAACAGACTGAGAAACCAGAGTAAAATTTTCTCCTGCAACCCGTTCCAATTGTGCTAGATGAACGAACGTCTCTCCACATCTCATTTCTGAGAGATATGTGTGTGTGAAAGCCGTCCTTCAAGTAGCTTATTGGGAACACAAAGTTTCTTTTCCCTTGCAAACTCCACTCCATACTTATATATGGGGAGGTACTAGCTCCAACTCGGTTTTACAGTGAAAACTGCAGGAACTTCAAACCGGCACTAGGAAACAGACTGAGAAACCAGAGTAAAAGTTTGGCCTGCAACCCGTTCCCTTTGTGCTAGATGAACGAACGTCTCTCCACATGCTCAGTTCTGAGAGATAAGTGTGTGTGAAAGCCGTCCTTCACCTAGCTTGTTGGGAACACAAAGTTTCTTTTCACTAGCAAACTCCACTCCATACATATATATGGGGAGGTACTAAATCCAACTCGGGTTTACAGTGAAAACTGCAGGAAATTCAAACCGACACTAGGAAACAGACTGTGAAACCAGAGTAAAAGTTTATCCTGCAACCCGTTCCCTTTGTGCTAGATGAACGAACGTCTCTCCGCATGCTCAGTTCTGAGAGATAAGTGTGTGTGAAAGCCTTCCTTCACCTAGCTTGTTGGGAACACAAAGTTTCTTTTCACTTGCAAACTCCAATCCATAAATATATATGGGGAGGTACTAGCTCCAACTCGGTTTTACAGTGAAAACTGCACGAACTTCAAACCGGCACTAGGAAACAGACTGAGAAACCAGAGTAAAAGTTTCTCCTGCAAACCGTTCCCTTTGTGCTAGATGAACGAACGTCTCTCCACATGCTAATTTCTGAGAGATAATTGTGTGTGAAATCCGTCCTTCACCTAGCTTGTTGGGAACACAAAGTTTCTTTTTAGTTGCAAACTCCACTCCATACATATATATGGGGAGGTACTGGCTCCAACTCGGTTTTACAGTGAAAACTGCAGGAACTTCAAACCGGCACTAGGAAACAGACTGAGAAACCAGAGTAAAAGTTTCTCTTGCTACACGTTCCCTTTGTGCTAGGTGAACGAAAGTCTCTCCGCATGCTCAGTTCTGAGAGATAAGTGTGTGTGAAAGCCGTCCTTCACCTAGCTTGTTGGGAACACAAAGTTTCTTTTCACTAGCAAACTCCACTCCATAGAT
Source organism: Camelus bactrianus (assembly GCF_048773025.1). Lineage (NCBI taxonomy): Eukaryota > Metazoa > Chordata > Mammalia > Artiodactyla > Camelidae > Camelus > Camelus bactrianus. The sequence goes on from NC_133553.1 coordinate 886,161, forward strand.
ATATATGGGGAGGTACTAGCTCCAACTCGGTTTTACAGTGAAAACTGCAGGAACTTCAAACCGGCACTAGGAAACAGACTGAGAAACCAGAGTATAAGTTTCTCCTGCAACCCTTTCCCTTTGTGCTAGATGAACGAACGTCTCTCCACATGCTCAGTTCTGAGAGATAAGTGTGTGTGAAATACGTCCTTCACCTAGCTTGTTGGGAACACAAAGTTTCTTTTCACTTGCAAAATCCACTCCATACATATATATGGGGAGGTACTGGCTCCAACACTGTGTTACAGTGAAAACTGCAGGAACTTCAAACTGGCACTAGGAAACAGACTGAGAATCTAGAGTAAAAGTTTCTCCTGCAACCCGTTCCCTTTGTGCTAGATGAACGAAAGTCTCTCCACATGCTCAATTCTGAGAGATAAGTGTGTGTGAAAGCCGTCCTTCACCTAGCTTGTTGGGAACACAAAGTTTCTTTTCACTTGCAAACTCCACTCCATACATATATATGGGGAGGTACTAGCTCCATCTCGGTTTTACAGTGAAAACTGCAGGAACTTCAAACCGGCACTAGGAAACAGACTGAGAAACCAGAGTAAAAGTTTCTCCTGCAACCCGTTCCCTTTGTGCTAGATGAACGAACGTCTCTCCACATGCTCAGTTCTGAGAGAAAAGTGTGTGTGAAAGCCGTCCTTCAACTAGCTTGTTGGGAACACAAAGTTTCTTTTCACTTGCAAACTCCACTCCATACATATATATGGGGAGGTACAAGCTCCAACTCGGTTTTACAGTGAAAACTGCAGGAACTTCAAACCGGCACTAGGAAACAGACTGAGAAACCAGAGTAAAAGTTTCTCCTGCAACCCGTTCCCTTTGTGCTAGATGAACGAACGTCTCTCCACGTGCTCAGTTCTGAGAGATAAGTGTGTGTGAAAGCCGTCCTTCACCTAGCTTGTTGGGAACACAAAGTTTCTTTTCAGTTGCAACTCCACTCCATACATATATATGGGGAGATACTATCTCCAACTCTGTTATACAGTGAAAACTGCAGGAACTTCAAACCGGCACTAGGAAACAGACTGAGAAACCAGAGCAAAAGTTTCTCCTGCAACCCGTTCCCTTTGTGCGAGGTGAACGAACGTCTCTCCACATGCTCAGTTCTGAGAGATAAGTGTGTGTGAAAGCCGTCCTTCACCTAACTTGTTGGGAACACAAAGTTTCTTTTCACTTGCAAACTCCACTCCATACATATATATGGGGAGGTACTAGATCCAACTCGGTTTTACAGTGAAAACTGCAGGAAATTCAAACCGACACTAGGTAACAGACTGAGAAACCGGAGTAAAAGTTTCTCCTGCAACCCGTTCCCTTTGTGCTAGGTGAACGAACGTCTCTCCACATGCTCAATTCTGAGAGATAAGTGTGTGTGAAAGCCTTCCTTCACCTAGCTTGTTGGGAACACAAAGTTTCTTTTCACTAGCAAACTCAACTCCATACGTATATATGTGGAGGTACTAGATCCAAGTCGGTTTTACAGTGAAAACTGCAGGAACTTCAAACCGACACTAGGAAACAGACTGAGAAACCAGAGTAAAAGTTTCTCCTGCAACCCGTTCCCTTTGTGCTAGATGAACGAACGTCTCTCCGCATGCTCAGTTCTGAGAGATAAGTGTGTGTGAAAGCCTTCCTTCACCTAGCTTGTTGGGAACACAAAGTTTCTTTTCACTTGCAAACTCCACTCCATACATATATATGGGGAGGTACTAGCTCCAACTCGGTTTTACAGTGAAAACTGCAGGAACTTCAAACCGGCACTAGGAAACAGACTAAGAAATCAGAGTATAAGTTTCTCCTGCAACCCGTTCCCTTGTGCTAGATGAACGAACGTCTCTCCACATGCTCAATTCTGAGATATAAGTGTGTGTGAAAGCCGTCCTTCACCTAGCTTGTTGGGAACACAAAGTTTCTTTTCACTTGCAAACTCCACTCCATACATATATATGGGGAGGTACGAGCTCCAACTCGGTTTTACAGTGAAAACTGCAGGAAATTCAAACCGGCACTAGGAAACAGACTGAGAAACCAGAGTAAAAGTTTCTCCTGCAAACCGTTCCCTTTGTGCTAGGTGAACGAACGTCTCTCCGCATGCTCAGTTGTGAGAGATAAGTGTGTGTGAAAGCCGTCCTTCACCTAGCTTGTTGGGAACACAAAGTTTCTTTTTAGTTGCAAACTCCAATCCATACATATATATGGGGCGGTACTGGCTCCAACTCGGTTTTACAGTGAAAACTGCAGGAAATTCAAACCGGCACTAGGAAACAGACTGAGAAACCAGAGTAAAAGTTTCTCCTGCAACCCGTTCCCTTTGTGCTAGATGAACGAACGTCTCTCCACATGCTCAGTTCTGAGAGATATGTGTGTGTGAAAGCCGTCCTTCACCTAGCTTGTTGGGAACAGAAAGTTTCTTTTCACTTGCAAACTCCACTCCATACATATATATGGGGAGGTACTAGATCCAACTCGGTTTTCCAGTGAAAACTGCAGGAACTTCAAACCGACACAAGGAAACAGACTGTGAAACCAGAGTAAAAGTTTCTCCTGCAACCCGTTCCTTTGTGCTAGATGAACGAACGTCTCTCCGCATGCTCAGTTCTGAGAGATAAGTGTGTGTGAAAGCCTTCCTTCACCTAGCTTGTTGGGAACACAAAGTTTCTTTTCACTTGCAAACTCCAATCCATAGATATATATGGGGAGGTACTAGCTCCAACTCGGTTTTACAGTGAAAACTGCAGGAACTTCAAACCGGCACTAGGAAACAGACTGAGAAACCAGAGTAAAAGTTTCTCCTGCAACCCGTTCCCTTTGTGCTAGGTGAACGAACGTCTCTCCGCATGCTCAGTTGTGAGAGATAAGTGTGTGTGAAAGCCGTCCTTCACCTAGCTTGTTGGGAACACAAAGTTTCTTTTTAGTTGCAAACTCCAATCCACACATATATATGGGGAGGTACTGGCTCCAACTCGGTTTTACAGTGAAAACTGCAGGAACTTCAAACCGGCACTAGGAAACAGACTGAGAAACCAGAGTAAAAGTTTCTCCTGCAACCCGTTCCCTTTGTGCTAGGTGAACGAACGTCTCTCCACATGCTCAGTTCTGAGAGATAAGTGTGTGTGAAAGCCGTACTTCACCTTGCTTGTTGGGAACACAAAGATTCTTTTCACTTGCAAACTCCACTCCATACATATATATGGGTAGGTTCTAGCTCCAACTCGGTTTTACAGTGAAAACTGCAGGAAAGTCAAACCGGCACTAGGAAACAGACTGAGAAACCAGAGTAAAAGTTTCTCCTGCAACCCGTTCCCTTTGTGCTAGATGAACGAACGTCTCTCCACATGCTCAGTTCTGAGAGATATGTGTGTGTGAAAGCCGTCCTTCACCTAGCTTGTTGGGAACACAAAGTTTCTTTTCAGTTGCAAACTCCACTCCATACATATATATAGGGAGGTACTAGCTCCAACTCGGTTTTACAGTGAAAACTGCAGGAACTTCAAACCGGCACTTGGAAACAGACTGAGAAACCAGAGTAAAAGTTTGTCCTGCAACCCGTTCCCTTTGTGCTAGATGAACGAACGTCTCTCCACATGCTCAGTTCTGAGAGATAAGTGTGTGTGAAAGCCGTCCTTCACGTAGCTTGTTGGGAACACAAAGTTTCTTTTCAGTTGCAAACTCCACTCCATACATATATATGGGGAGGTACTAGATCCAACTCTGTTTTACAGTGAAAACTGCAGGAATTTCAAACCGGCACTAGGAAACAGACTGAGAAACCAGAGTAAAAGTTTCTAATGCAACCCGTTCCTTTTTTGCTAGATGAACGAACGTCTCTCCACATTCTCAGTTCTGAGAGATATGTGTGTGTGAAAGCAGTCCTTCAAATAGCTTGTTGGGAACACAAAGTTTCTCTTCACTTGCAAACTCCACTCCATACATATATATGGGGAGGTACTAGCTCCAACTCGTTTTTACAGTGAAAACTGCAGGAACTTCAAACCGGCACTAGGAAACAGACTGAGAAACCAGAGTAAAAGTTTGTCCTGCAACCCGTTCCCTTTGTGCTTGATGAACGAATGTCTCTCCACATGCTCAGTTCTGAGAGATAAGTGTGTGTGAAAGCCGTCCTTCACCTAGCTTGTTTGGAACACAAAGTTTCTTTTCACTTGCAAACTCCACTCCATACATATATATGGGGAGGTACTAAATCCAACTCGGTTTTACAGTGAAAACTGCAGGAACTTCAAACCGACACTAGGAAACAGACTGAGAAACCAGAGTAAAAGTTTATCCTGCAACCCGTTCCCTTTGTGCTAGATGAACGAACGTCTCTCCGCATGCTCATTTCTGAGAGATAAGTGTGTGTGAAAGCCTTCCTTCACCTAGCTTGTTGGGAACACAAAGTTTCTTTTCACTTGCAAACTCCACTCCATAAATATATATGGGGAGGTACTAGCTCCAACTCGGTTTTACAGTGAAAACTGCAGGAACTTCAAACCGGCACTAGGAAACAGACTGAGAAACCAGAGTAAAAGTTTCTCCTGCAAACCGTTCCCTTTGTGCTAGATGAACGAACGTCTCTCCACAAGCTCAGTTCTGAGAGATAATTGTGTGTGAAAGCCGTCCTTCACCTAGCTTGTTGGGAACACAAAGTTTCTTTTTAGTTGCAAACTCCACTCCATACATATATATGGGGAGGTACTGGCTCCAACTCGGTTTTACAGTGAAAACTGCAGGAACTTCAAACCGGCACTAGGAAACAGACTGAGAAACCAGAGTAAAAGTTTCTCCTGCAACCCGTTCCCTTTGTGCTAGGTGAACGAAAGTCTCTCCGCATGCTCAGTTCTGAGAGATAAGTGTGTGTGAAAGCCGTCCTTCACCTAGCTTGTTGGGAACACAAAGTTTCTTTTCACTTGCAAACTCCACTCCATAGATATATATGGGGAGGTACTAGCTCCAACTCGGTTTTACAGTGAAAACTGCAGGAACTTCAAACCGGCACTAGGAAACAGACTGAGAAACCAGAGTATAAGTTTCTCCTGCAACCCGTTCCCTTTGTGCTAGATGAACGAACGTCTCTCCACATGCTCAGTTCTGAGAGATAAGTGTGTGTGAAAGCCGTCCTTCACCTAGCTTGTTGGGAACACAAAGTTTCTTTTCACTTGCAAACTCCACTCCATACATATATATGGGGAGGTACTAGCTCCAACTCGGTTTTACAGTGAAAACTGCAGGAACTTCAAACCGGCACTAGGAAACAGACTGTGAAACCAGAGTAAAAGTTTCTCCTGCAACCCGTTCCTTTGTGCTAGATGAACGAACGTCTCTCCGCATGCTCAGTTCTGAGAGATAAGTGTGTGTGAAAGCCTTCCTTCACCTTGCTTGTTGGGAACACAAAGTTTCTTTTCAGTTGCAAACTCCAATCCATACATATATATGGGGAGGTACTAGCTCCAACTCGGTTTTACAGTGAAAATTGCAGGAACTTCAAACCGGCACTAGGAAACAGACTGAGAAACCAGAGTAAAAGTTTCTCCTGCAACCCGTTCCCTTTGTGCTAGATGAACGAACGTCTCTCCACATGCTCAGTTCTGAGAGATAAGTGTGTGTGAAAGCCGTCCTTCACCTAGCTTGTTGGGAACACAAAGTTTCTTTTCACTTGCAAACTCCAATCCATAGATATATATGGGGAGGTACTAGCTCCAACTCGGTTTTACAGTGAAAACTGCAGGAACTTCAAACCGGCACTAGGAAACAGACTGAGAAACCAGAGTAAAAGTTTCTCCTGCAACCCGTTCCCTTTGTGCTAGGTGAACGAACGTCTCTCCGCATGCTCAGTTGTGAGAGATAAGTGTGTGTGAAAGCCGTCCTTCACCTAGCTTGTTGGGAACACAAAGTTTCTTTTTAGTTGCAAACTCCAATCCACACATATATATGGGGAGGTACTGGCTCCAACTCGGTTTTACAGTGAAAACTGCAGGAACTTCAAACCGGCACTAGGAAACAGACTGAGAAACCAGAGTAAAAGTTTCTCCTGCAACCCGTTCCCTTTGTGCTAGGTGAACGAACGTCTCTCCACATGCTCAGTTCTGAGAGATAAGTGTGTGTGAAAGCCGTACTTCACCTTGCTTGTTGGGAACACAAAGATTCTTTTCACTTGCAAACTCCACTCCATACATATATATGGGTAGGTTCTAGCTCCAACTCGGTTTTACAGTGAAAACTGCAGGAAAGTCAAACCGGCACTAGGAAACAGACTGAGAAACCAGAGTAAAAGTTTCTCCTGCAACCCGTTCCCTTTGTGCTAGATGAACGAACGTCTCTCCACATGCTCAGTTCTGAGAGATATGTGTGTGTGAAAGCCGTCCTTCACCTAGCTTGTTGGGAACACAAAGTTTCTTTTCAGTTGCAAACTCCACTCCATACATATATATAGGGAGGTACTAGCTCCAACTCGGTTTTACAGTGAAAACTGCAGGAACTTCAAACCGGCACTTGGAAACAGACTGAGAAACCAGAGTAAAAGTTTGTCCTGCAACCCGTTCCCTTTGTGCTAGATGAACGAACGTCTCTCCACATGCTCAGTTCTGAGAGATAAGTGTGTGTGAAAGCCGTCCTTCACGTAGCTTGTTGGGAACACAAAGTTTCTTTTCAGTTGCAAACTCCACTCCATACATATATATGGGGAGGTACTAGATCCAACTCTGTTTTACAGTGAAAACTGCAGGAATTTCAAACCGGCACTAGGAAACAGACTGAGAAACCAGAGTAAAAGTTTCTACTGCAACCCGTTCCTTTTTTGCTAGATGAACGAACGTCTCTCCACATTCTCAGTTCTGAGAGATATGTGTGTGTGAAAGCAGTCCTTCAAATAGCTTGTTGGGAACACAAAGTTTCTCTTCACTTGCAAACTCCACTCCATACATATATATGGGGAGGTACTAGCTCCAACTCGTTTTTACAGTGAAAACTGCAGGAACTTCAAACCGGCACTAGGAAACAGACTGAGAAACCAGAGTAAAAGTTTGTCCTGCAACCCGTTCCCTTTGTGCTTGATGAACGAATGTCTCTCCACATGCTCAGTTCTGAGAGATAAGTGTGTGTGAAAGCCGTCCTTCACCTAGCTTGTTTGGAACACAAAGTTTCTTTTCACTTGCAAACTCCACTCCATACATATATATGGGGAGGTACTAAATCCAACTCGGTTTTACAGTGAAAACTGCAGGAACTTCAAACCGACACTAGGAAACAGACTGAGAAACCAGAGTAAAAGGTTATCCTGCAACCCGTTCCCTTTGTGCTAGATGAACGAACGTCTCTCCGCATGCTCATTTCTGAGAGATAAGTGTGTGTGAAAGCCTTCCTTCACCTAGCTTGTTGGGAACACAAAGTTTCTTTTCACTTGCAAACTCCACTCCATAAATATATATGGGGAGGTACTAGCTCCAACTCGGTTTTACAGTGAAAACTGCAGGAACTTCAAACCGGCACTAGGAAACAGACTGAGAAACCAGAGTAAAAGTTTCTCCTGCAAACCGTTCCCTTTGTGCTAGATGAACGAACGTCTCTCCACAAGCTCAGTTCTGAGAGATAATTGTGTGTGAAAGCCGTCCTTCACCTAGCTTGTTGGGAACACAAAGTTTCTTTTTAGTTGCAAACTCCACTCCATACATATATATGGGGAGGTACTGGCTCCAACTCGGTTTTACAGTGAAAACTGCAGGAACTTCAAACCGGCACTAGGAAACAGACTGAGAAACCAGAGTAAAAGTTTCTCCTGCAACCCGTTCCCTTTGTGCTAGGTGAACGAAAGTCTCTCCGCATGCTCAGTTCTGAGAGATAAGTGTGTGTGAAAGCCGTCCTTCACCTAGCTTGTTGGGAACACAAAGTTTCTTTTCACTTGCAAACTCCACTCCATAGATATATATGGGGAGGTACTAGCTCCAACTCGGTTTTACAGTGAAAACTGCAGGAACTTCAAACCGGCACTAGGAAACAGACTGAGAAACCAGAGTATAAGTTTCTCCTGCAACCCGTTCCCTTTGTGCTAGATGAACGAACGTCTCTCCACATGCTCAGTTCTGAGAGATAAGTGTGTGTGAAAGCCGTCCTTCACCTAGCTTGTTGGGAACACAAAGTTTCTTTTCACTTGCAAACTCCACTCCATACATATATATGGGGAGGTACTAGCTCCAACTCGGTTTTACAGTGAAAACTGCAGGAACTTCAAACCGGCACTAGGAAACAGACTGAGAAACCAGAGTAAAAGTTTGTCCTGCAAACCGTTCCCTTTGTGCTAGGTGAACGAACATCTCTCCACATGCTCAGTTCTGAGAGATAAGAGTGTGTGAAAGCCGTCCTTCAACTAGCTTGTTGGGAACACAAAGTTTCTTTTCACTTGCAAACTCCACTCTATACATATATATAGGGAGGTACTACTTCCAACTCGGTTTTCCAGTGAAAACTGCAGGAAATGCAAACCGACACAAGGAAACAGACTGTGAAACCAGAGTAAAAGTTTCTCCTGCAACCCGTTCCATTTGTGCTAGATGAACGAACGTCTCTCCGCATGCTCAGTTCTGAGAGATAAGTGTGTTTGAAAGCCTTCCTTCACCTAGCTTGTTGGGAACACAAAGTTTCTTTTCAGTTTCAAACTCCACTCCATACATATATATGGGGAGGTACTCGCTCCAACTCGGTTTTACAGTGAAAACTGCAGGAACTTCAAACCGGCACTAGGAAACAGACTGAGAAAACAGAGTAAAAGTTTCTCCTGCAACCCGTTCCCTTTGTGCTAGATGAACGAACGTCTCTCCACATGCTCAGTTCTGAGAGATAAGTGTGTGCGAAAGACGTCCTTCACCTAGCTTGTGGGGAACACAAAGTTCATTTTCACTTGCAAACTCCACTCCTTACATATATATGGGGAGGTACTGGCTCCAACACTGTGTTACAGTGAAAACTGCAGGAACTTCAAACTGGCACTAGGAAACAGACTGAGAATCCAGAGTAAAAGTTTCTCCTGCAACCCGTTCCCTTTGTGCTAGATGAACGAACGTCTCTCCACATGCTCAGTTCTGAGAGATAAGTGTGTGTGAAAGCCGTCCTTCACCTAGCTTGTTGGGAACACAAAGTTTCTTTTCAGTTGCAAACTCCACTCCATACATATATATGGGGAGGTACTAGCTCCAACTCGGTTTTACAGTGAAAACTGCAGGAACTTCAAACCGGCACTAGGAAACAGACTGAGAAACCAGAGTAAAAGTTTCTCCTGCAACCCGTTCCCTTTGTGCTAGATGAACGAACGTCTCTCCACATGCTCAGTTCTGAGAGATAAGTGTGTGTGAAAGCCGTCCTTCACCTAGCTTGTTGGGAACACAAAGTTTCTTTTCTGTTGCAAACTCCACTCCATACTTATATATGGGGAGATACTATCTCCAACTCGGTTATACAGTGAAAACTGCAGGAACTTCAAACCGGCACTAGGAAACAGACTGAGAAACCAGAGCAAAAGTTTCTCCTGCAACCCGTTCCCTTTGTGCTAGGTGAACGAACGTCTCTCCACATGCTCAGTTCTGAGAGATAAGTGTGTGTGAAAGCCGTCCTTCACCTAGCTTGTTGGGAACACAAAGTTTCTTTTCACTAGCAAACTCCACTCCATACATATATATGGGGAGGTACTAGATACAACTCGGTTTTACAGTGAAAACTGCAGGAACTTCAAACCGACACTAGGTAACAGACTGAGAAACCGGAGTAAAAGTTTCTCCTGCAACCCGTTCCCTTTGTGCTAGGTGAACGAACGTCTCTCCACATGCTCAATTCTGAGAGATAAGTGTGTGTGAAAGCCGTCCTTCAACTAGCTTGTTGGGAACACAAAGTTTCTTTTCAGTTGCAAACTCCACTCCATACATATATATATGGAGATACTATCTCCAACTCGGTTATACAGTGAAAACTGCAGGAACTTCTAACCGGCACTAGGAAACAGACTGAGAAACCAGAGCAAAAGTTTCTCCTGCAACCCGTTCCCTTTGTGCGAGGTGAACGAACGTCTCTCCACATGCTCAGTTCTGAGAGATAAGTGTGTGTGAAAGCCGTCCTTCACCTAGCTTGTTGGGAACACAAAGTTTCTTTTCACTAGCAAACTCCACTCCATACATATATATGGGGAGGTACTAGATCCAACTCGGTTTTACAGTGAAAACTGCAGGAAATTCAAACCGACACTAGGTAACAGAATGAGAAACCGGAGTAAAAGTTTCTCCTGCAACCCGTTCCCTTTGTGCTAGGTGAACGAACGTCTCTCCACATGCTCAATTCTGAGAGATAAGTGTGTGTGAAAGCCGTCCTTCACCTAGCTTGTTGGGAACACAAAGTTTCTTTTCACTAGCAAACTCCACTCGATACGTATATATGTGGAGGTACTAGATCCAAGTCGGTTTTACAGTGAAAACTGCAGGAACTTCAAACCGACACTAGGAAACAGACTGAGAAACCAGAGTAAAAGTTTCTCCTGCAACTCGTTCCCTTTGTGCTAGATGAACGAACGTCTCTCCGCATGCTCAGTTCTGAGAGATAAGTGTGTGTGAAAGCCTTCCTTCACCTAGCTTGTTGGGAACACAAAGTTTCTTTTCACTTGCAAAATCCACTCCATACATATATATGGGGAGGTACTAGCTCCAACTCGGTTTTACAGTGAAAAATGCAGGAAATTCAAACCGGTACTAGGAAACAGACTGAGAAACCAGAGTAAAAGTTTCTCCTGCAACCCGTTCCCTTTGTGCTAGATGAACGAACGTCTCTCCACATGCTCTGTTCTGAGAGATAAGTGTGTGTGAAAGCCGTCCTTCACCTAGCTTGTTGGGAACACAAATTTTCTTTTCACTTGCAAACTCCACTCCATACATATATATGGGGAGGTACTAGCTCCAACTCGGTTTTACAGGGAAAACTGCAGGAACTTCAAACCGGCACTAGGAAACAGACTGAGAAACCAGAGTAAAAGTTTCTCCTGCAACCAGTTCCCTTTGTGCTAGATGAACGATCGTCTCTCCTCATGCTCAGTTCTGAGAGATAAGTGTGTGTGAAAGCCGTCCTTCAACTAGCTTGTTGGGAACACAAAGTTTCTTTTCAGTTGCAAACTCCACTCCATACATATATATGGGGAGATACTATCTCCAACTCGGTTATACAGTGAAAACTGCAGGAACTTCAAACCGGCACTAGGAAACAGACTGAGAAACCAGAGCAAAAGTTTCTCCTGCAACCCGTTCCATTTGTGCGAGGTGAACGAACGTCTCTCCACATGCTCAGTTCTGAGAGATAAGTGTGTGTGAAAGCCGTCCTTCACCTAGCTTGTTGGGAACACAAAGTTTCTTTTCACTAGCAAACTCCACTCCATACATATATATGGGGAGGTACTAGATCCAACTCGGTTTTACAGTGAAAACTGCAGGAAATTCAAACCGACACTAGGTAACAGAATGAGAAACCGGAGTAAAAGTTTCTCCTGCAACCCGTTCCCTTTGTGCTAGGTGAACGAACGTCTCTCCGCATGCTCAGTTCTGGGAGATAAGTTTGTGTGAAAGCCTTCCTTCACCTAGCTTGTTGGGAACACAAAGTTTCTTTTCAGTTGCAAACTCCACTCCATACATATATATGGGGAGGTACTAGCTCCAAATCGGTTTTACAGTGAAAACTGCAGGAACTTCAAACCGGCACTAGGAAACAGACTGAGAAACCAGAGTAAAAGTTTCTCCTGCAACCCGTTACCTTTGTGCTAGATGAACGAACGTCTCTCCACATGCTCAGTTCTGAGAGTTAATTGTGTGTGAAAGCCGTCCTTCACCTAGCTTGTTGGGAACACAAAGTTTCTTTTCAGTTGCAAACTCCTATCCATAAATATATATGGGGAGGTACTAGCTCCAACCCGGTTTTACAGTGAAAACTGCAGGAACTTCAAATAGGCACTAGGAAACAGACTGAGAAACCAGAGTAAAAGTTTCTCCTGCAACCCGTTCCCTTTTGCTAGATGAATGAACGTCTCTCCACATGCTCAGTTCTGAGAGATAAGTGTGTGTGAAAGCCGTCCTTCACCTAGCTTGTTGGGAACACAAAGTTTCTTTTCACTTGCAAACTCCACTCCATACATATATATGGGGAGGTACTAGCTCCAACTCGGTTTTACAGTGAAAACTGCAGGAACTACAAACCGGCACTAGGAAACAGACTGAGAAACCAGAGAATAAGTTTCTCCTACAACCCGTTCCCTTTGTGCTAGATGAACGAACGTCTCTCCACATGCTCAGTTCTGAGAGATAAGTGTGTGTGAAAGCCGTCCTTCACCTAGCTTGTTGGGAACACAAAGTTTCTTTTCAGTTGCAAACTCCACTCCATACATATATATGGGGAGGTACTAGATCCAACTCGGTTTTACAGTGAAAACTGCAGGAACTTCAAACCGGCACTAGGAAACAGACTGAGAAACCAGAGTAAATGTTTCTCCTGCAACCCGTTCCCTTTGTGCTAGGTGAACGAACGTCTCTCCACATGCTCAGTTCTGAGAGATAAGTGTGTGTGAAAGCCGTCCTTCACCTTGCTTGTTGGGAACACAAAGTTTGTTTTCACTTGCAAACTCCACTCCATACATATATATGGGGAGGTACTAGCTCCAACTCGGTTTTACAGTGAAAACTGCAGGAACTTCAAACCGGCACTAGGAAACAGACTGAGAAACCAGAGTAAAAGTTTCTCCTGCAACCCGTTCCCTTTGTGCTAGGTGAACGAACGTCTCTCCACATGCTCAGTTCGGAGAGATAAGTGTGTGTGAAAGCCGTCCTTCACCTAGCTTGTTGGGAACACAAAGTTTCTTTTCACTTGCAAACTCCACTCCATACATATATATGGGGAGGTACTAGCTCCAACTCGGTTTTACAGTGAAAACTGCAGGAACTTCAAACCGGCACTAGGAAACAGACTGAGAAACCAGAGTAAAAGTTTCCCCTGCAACCCGTTCCCTTTGTGCTAGATAAACGAACGTCTCCCCACATGCTCAGTTCTGAGAGATAAGTGTGTGTGAAAGCCGTACTTCACCTAGCTTGTTGGGAACACAAAGTTTCTTTTCACTTGCAAATTCCACTCCATACATATATATGGGGAGGTACTAGCTCCAACTCGGTTTTACAGTGAAAACTGCAGGAACTTCAAACCGGCACTAGGAAACAGACTGAGAAACCAGAGTAAAAGTTTCTCCTGCAACCCGTTCCCTTTGTGCTAGATGAACGAACGTCTCTCCACATGCTCAGTTCTGAGAGATAAGTGTGTGTGAAAGCCGTCCTTCACCTAGCTTGTTGGGAACACAAAGTTTCTTTTCACTTGCAAACTCCACTCCATACATATATATGGGGAGGTACTAGCTCCAACTCGGTTTTACAGTGAAAACTGCAGGAACTTCAAACCGGCACTAGGAAACAGACTGAGAAAACAGAGTAAAAGTTTCTCCTGCAACCCGTTCCCTTTGTGCTAGATGAACGAACGTCTCTCCACATGCTCAGTTCGGAGAGATAAGTGTGTGTGAAAGCCGTCCTTCACCCAGCTTGTTGGAAACACAAAGTTTCTTTTCACTTGCAAACTCCACTCCATACATATATAAGGGGAGGTACTAGCTGCAACTCGGTTTTACAGTGAAAACTGCAGGAACTTCAAACCGGCACTAGGAAACAGACTGAGAAACCAGAGTAAAAGTTTCTCCTGCAACCCGTTCCCTTTGTGCTAGATGAACGAACGTCTCTCCACATGCTCAGTTCGGAGAGATAAGTGTGTGTGAAAGCCGTCCTTCACCTAGCTTGTTGGGAACACAAAGTTTCTTTTCACTTGCAAACTCCACTCCATACATATATAAGGGGAGGTACTAGCTGCAACTCGGTTTTACAGTGAAAACTGCAGGAACTTCAAACCGGCACTAGGAAACAGACTGAGAAACCAGAGTAAAAGTTTCTCCTGCAACCCGTTCCCTTTGCGCTAGATGAACGAACGTCTCTCCACATGCTCAGTTCGGAGAGATAAGTGTGTGTGAAAGCCGTCCTTCACCCAGCTTGTTGGGAACACAAAGTTTCTTTTCACTTGCAAACTCCACTCCATACATATATAAGGGGAGGTACTAGCTGCAACTCGGTTTTAGAGTGAAAACTGCAGGAACTTCAAACCGGCACTAGGAAACAGACTGAGAAACCAGAGTAAAAGTTTCTCCTGCAACCCGTTCCCTTTGTGCTAGATGAACGAACGTCTCTCCACATGCTCAGTTCGGAGAGATAAGTGTGTGTGAAAGCCGTCCTTCACCTAGCTTGTTGGGAACACAAAGTTTTTTTTCACTTGCAAACTCCACTCCATACATATATAAGGGGAGGTACAAGCTGCAACTCGGTTTTACAGTGAAAACTGCAGGAACTTCAAACCGGCACTAGGAAACAGACAGAGAAACCAGAGTAAAAGTTTCTCCTGCAACCCGTTCCCTTTGCGCTAGATGAACGAACGTCTCTCCACATGCTCAGTTCTGAGAGATAAGTGTGTGTGAAAGCCGTCCTTCACATAGCTTGTTGGGAATACAAAGTTTCTTTTCAGTTGCAAACTCCACTCCATAAATATATATGGGGAGGTACTAGCGCCAACTCGGTTTTACAGTGAAAACTGCAGGAACTTCAAACCGGCACTAGGAAACAGACTGAGAAACCAGAGTAAAAGTTTCTCCTGCAAACCGTTCCCTTTGTGCTAGATGAAGGAACGTCTCTCCACATGCTCAGTTCTGAGAGATAAGTGGGTGTGAAAGCCGTCCTTCAACCAGCTTGTTGGGAACACAAAGTTTCTTTTCACTTGCAAACTCCACTCCATACATATATAAGGGGAGGTACTAGCTGCAACTCGGTTTTACAGTGAAAACTGCAGGAACTTCAAACCGGCACTAGGAAACAGACTGAGAAACCAGAGTAAAAGTTTCTCCTGCAACCCGTTCCCTTTGTGCTAGATGAACGAAAGTCTCTCCACATGCTCAGTTCGGAGAGATAAGTGTGTGTGAAAGCCGTCCTTCACCTAGCTTGTTGGGAACACAAAGTTTCTTTTCACTTGCAAACTCCACTCCATACATATATAAGGGGAGGTACTAGCTGCAACTCGGTTTTACAGTGAAAACTGCAGGAACTTCAAACCGGCACTAGGAAACAGACTGAGAACCAGAGTAAAAGTTTCTCCTGCAACCCGTTCCCTTTGCGCTAGATGAACGAACGTCTCTCCACATGCTCAGTTCTGAGAGATAAGTGTGTGTGAAAGCCGTCCTTCACATAGCTTGCTGGGAATACAAAGTTTCTTTTCAGTTGCAAACTCCACTCCATAAATATATATGGGGAGGTACTAGCGCCAACTCGGTTTTACAGTGAAAACTGCAGGAACTTCAAACCGGCACTAGGAAACAGACTGAGAAACCAGAGTAAAAGTTTCTCCTGCAACCCGTTCCCTTTGTGCTAGATGAACGAACGTCTCTCCACATGCTCAGTTCTGAGAGATAAGTGGGTGTGAAAGCCGTCCTTCACCTAACTTGTTGGGAACACAAAGTTTCTTTTCAGTTGCAAACTCCACTCCATACATATATATGGGGAGGTACTAGCTCCACCTCGGTTTTACAATGAAAACTGCAGGAACTTCAAACCGGCACTAGGAAACAGAATGAGAAACCAGAGTAAAACTTTCTCCTGCAACCCGTTCCCTTTGTGCTAGATCAACGAACGTCTCTAAACATGCTCAGTTCTGAGAGATAAGTGTGTGTGAAAGCCGTCCTTCAACTAGCTTGTTGGGAACACAAAGTTTCTTTTCACTTGCAAACTCCACTCCATACATATATATGGGGACGTACTAGCTCCAACTCGGTTTTACAGTGAAAACTGCAGGAACTTCAAACCGGCACTAGGAAACAGACTGAGAAACCAGAGTAAAAGTTTCTCCTGCAACCCGTTCCCTTTGTGCTAGATGAACGAACGTCTCTCCACATGCTCAGTTCTGAGAGATAAGTGGGTGTGAAAGCCGTCCTTCACCTAACTTGTTGGGAACACAAAGTTTCTTTTCAGTTGCAAACTCCACTCCATACATATATATGGGGAGGTACTAGCGCCAACTCGGTTTTACAGTGAAAACTGCAGGAACTTCAAACCGGCACTAGGAAACAGACTGAGAAACCAGAGTAAAAGTTTCTCCTGCAACCCGTTCCCTTTGTGCTAGATGAACGAACGTCTCTCCACATGCTCAGTTCTGAGAGATAAGTGGGTGTGAAAGCCGTCCTTCACCTAACTTGTTGGGAACACAAAGTTTCTTTTCAGTTGCAAACTCCACTCCATACATATATATGGGGAGGTACTAGCTCCAACTCGGTTTTACAATGAAAACTGCAGGAACTTCAAACCGGCACTAGGAAACAGAATGAGAAACCAGAGTAAAACTTTCTCCTGCAACCCGTTCCCTTTGTGCTAGATGAACGAACGTCTCTAAACATGCTCAGTTCTGAGAGATAAGTGTGTGTGAAAGCCGTCCTTCAACTAGCTTGTTGGGAACACAAAGTTTCTTTTCACTTGCAAACTCCACTCCATACATATATATGGGGAGGTACTAGCTCCAACTCGGTTTTACAGTGAAAACTGCAGGAACTTCAAACCGGCACTAGGAAACAGACTGAGAAACCAGAGTAAAAGTTTCTCCTGCAACCCGTTCCCTTTGTGCTAGATGAACGAACGTCTCCCCACATGCTCAGTTCTGAGAGATAAGTGTGTGTGAAAGCCGTCCTTCACCTAGCTTGTTGGGAACACAAAGTTTCTTTTCACTTGCAAACTCCACTCCATACATATATATGGGGAGGTACTAGCTCCAACTCGGTTTTACAGTGAAAACTGCAGGAACTTCAAACCGGCACTAGGAAACAGACTGAGAAACCAGAGTAAAAGTTTCTCCTGCAACCCGTTCCCTTTGTGCTAGATGAACGAACGTCTCCCCACATGCTCAGTTCTGAGAGATAAGTGTGTGTGAAAGCCGTTTTTCACCTAGCTTGTTGGGAACACAAAGTTTCTTTTCACTTGCAAACTCCACTCCATACATATATATGGGGAGGTACTAGCTCCAACTCGGTTTTACAGTGAAAACTGCAGGAACTTCAAACCGGCACTAGGAAACAGACTCAGAAACCAGAGTAAAAGTTTCTCCTGCAACCCGTTCCCTTTGTGCTAGATGAACGAACGTCTCTCCACATGCTCAGTTCTGAGAGATAAGTGTGTGTGAAAGCCGTCCTTCACCTAGCTTGTTGGGAACACAAAGTTTCTTTTCACTTGCAAACTCCACTCCATACATATATATGGGGAGGTACTAGCTCCAACTCGGTTTTACAGTGAAAACTGCAGGAACTTCAAACCGGCACTAGGAAACAGACTGAGAAACCAGAGTAAAAGTTTCTCCTGCAACCCGTTCCCTTTGTGCTAGATGAACGAACGTCTCCCCACATGCTCAGTTTTGAGAGATAAGTGTGTGTGAAAGCCGTACTTCACCTAGCTTGTTGGGAACACAAAGTTTCTTTTCACTTGCAAACTCCACTCCATACATATATATGGGGAGGTACTAGCTCCAACTCGGTTTTACAGTGAAAACTGCAGGAACTTCAAACCGGCACTAGGAAACAGACTGAGAAACCAGAGTAAAAGTTTCTCCTGCAACCCGTTCCCTTTGTGCTAGATGAACGAACGTCGCTCCACATGCTCAGTTCTGAGAGATAAGTGTGTGTGAAAGCCGTCCTTCACCTAGCTTGTTGGGAACACAAAGTTTCTTTTCAGTTGCAAACTCCACTCCATACATATATATGGGGAGGTACTAGATGCAACTCGGTTTTACAGTGAAAACTGCAGGAACTGCAAACCGGCACTAGGAAACAGACTGAGAAACCAGAGTAAAAGTTTCTCCTGCAAACCTTTCCCTTTGCGCTAGATGAACGAACATCTCTCCACATGCTCAGTTCTGAGAGATAAGTGTGTGTGAAAGCCGTCCTTCACCTAGCTTGTTGGGAATACAAAGTTTCTTTTCAGTTGCAAACTCCACTCCATAAATATATATGGGGAGGTACTAGCGCCAACTCGGTTTTACAGTGAAAACTGCAGGAACTTCAAACCGGCACTAGGAATCAGACTGAGAAACCAGAGTAAAAGTTTCTCCTGCAACCCATTCCCTTTGTGCTAGATGAAGGAACGTCTCTCCACATGCTCAGTTCTGAGAGATAAGTGTGTGTGAAAGCCGTCCTTCACCTAGCTTGTTGGGAACACAAAGTTTCTTTTCAGTTGCAAACTCCACTCCATACATATATATGGGGAGGTACTAGCTCCAACTCGGTTTTACAGTGAAAATTGCAGAAACTTGAAACCGGCACTAGGAAACAGAATGAGAAACCAGAGTAAAAGTTTCTCCTGCAACCCGTTCCCTTTGTGCTAGATGAACGAACGTCTCTAAACATGCTCAGTTCTGAGAGATAAGTGTGTGTGAAAGCCGTCCTTCACCTAGCTTGTTGGGAACACAAAGTTTCTTTTCAGTTGCAAACTCCATTCCATACATATATATGGGGAGGTACTAGCTCCAACTCGGTTTTACAGTGAAAACTGCAGGAACTTCAAACCGGCACTAGGAAACAGACTGAGAAACCAGAGAAAAAGTCTCTCCTGCAACCCGTTCCCTTTGTGCTAGATGAACGAACGTCTCTCCACATGCTCAGTTCTGAGAGATAAGTGTGTGTGAAAGCCGTCCTTCACCTAGCTTGTTGGGAACACAAAGTTTCTTTTCAGTTGCAAACTCCACTCCATACATATATATGGGGAGGTACTAGCTGCAAATCGGTTTTACAGTGAAAACTGCAGGAACTGCAAACCGGCACTAGGAAACAGACTGAGAAACCAGAGTAAAAGTTTCTCCTGCAACCCGTTCCCTTTGTGCTAGATGAACGAACGTCTCTAAACATGCTCAGTTCTGAGAGATAAGTGTGTGTGAAAGCCGTCCTTCACCTAGCTTGTTGGGAACACAAAGTTTCTTTTCACTTGCAAACTCCACTCCATACATATATATGGGGAGGTACTAGCTCCAACTCGGTTTTACAGTGAAAACTGCAGGAACTTCAAACCGGCACTAGGAAACAGACTGAGAAACCAGAGTAAAAGTTTCTCCTGCAACCCGTTCCCTTTGTGCTAGGTGAACGAACGTCTCTCCACATGCTCAGTTCTGAGAGATAAGTGTGTGTGAAAGCCGTCCTTCACCTAGCTTGTTGGGAACACAAAGTTTCTTTTCACTTGCAAACTCCACTCCATACATATATATGGGGAGGTACTACCTCCAACTCGGTTTTACAGTGAAAACTGCAGGAACTTCAAACCGGCACTAGGAAACAGACTGAGAAACCAGAGTAAAAGTTTCTCCTGCAACACGTTCCCTTTGTGCTAGGTGAACGAACGTCTCTCCACATGCTCAGTTCGGAGAGATAAGTGTGTGTGAAAGCCGTCCTTCACCTAGCTTGTTGGGAACACAAAGTTTCTTTTCAGTTGCAAACTCCACTCCATACATATATATGGGGAGGTACTAGCTGCAAATCGGTTTTACAGTGAAAACTGCAGGAACTGCAAACCGGCACTAGGAAACAGACTGAGAAACCAGAGTAAAAGTTTCTCCTGCAACCCGTTCCCTTTGTGCTAGATGAACGAACGTCTCTAAACATGCTCAGTTCTGAGAGATAAGTGTGTGTGAAAGCCGTCCTTCACCTAGCTTGTTGGGAACACAAAGTTTCTTTTCACTTGAAAACTCCACTCCATACATATATATGGGGAGGTACTAGCTCCAACTCGGTTTTACAGTGAAAACTGCAGGAACTTCAAACCGGCACTAGGAAACAGACTGAGAAACCAGAGTAAAAGTTTCTCCTGCAACCCGTTCCCTTTGTGCTAGGTGAACGAACGTCTCTCCACATGCTCAGTTCTGAGAGATAAGTGTGTGTGAAAGCCGTCCTTCACCTAGCTTGTTGGGAACACAAAGTTTCTTTTCACTTGCAAACTCCACTCCATACATATATATGGGGAGGTACTAGCTCCAACTCGGTTTTACAGTGAAAACTGCAGGAACTTCAAACCGGCACTAGGAAACAGACTGAGAAACCAGAGTAAAAGTTTCTCCTGCAACCCGTTCCCTTTGTGCTAGGTGAACGAACGTCTCTCCACATGCTCAGTTCGGAGAGATAAGTGTGTGTGAAAGCCGTCCCTCACCTAGCTTGTTGGGAACACAAAGTTTCTTTTCACTTGCAAACTCCACTCCATACATATATATGGGGAGGTACTAGCTCCAACTCTGTTTTACAGTGAAAACTGCAGGAACTTCAAACCGGCACTAGGAAACAGACTGAGAAACCAGAGTAAAAGTTTCTCCTGCAACCCGTTCCCTTTGTGCTAGATGAACGAACGTCTCTCCACATGCTCAGTTCTGAGAGACAAGTGTGTGTGAAAGCCGTCCTTCACCTAGCTTGTTGGGAACACAAAGTTTCTTTTCACTTGCAAACTCCACTCCATACATATATATGGGGAGGTACTAGCTCCAACTCGGTTTTACAGTGAAAACTGCAGGAACTTCAAACCGGCACTAGGAAACAGACTGAGAAACCAGAGTAAAAGTTTCTCCTGCAACCCGTTCCCTTTGTGCTAGAAGAACGAACGTCTCTCCACATGCTCAGTTCTGAGAGATAAGTGTGTGTGAAAGCCGTCCTTCACCTAGCTTGTTGGGAACACAAAGTTTCTTTTCAGTTGCAAACTCCACTCCATACATATATATGGGGAGGTACTAGCTGCAACTCGGTTTTACAGTGTAAACTGCAGGAACTTCATACCGGCACTAGGAAACAGACTGAGAAACCAGAGTAAAAGTTTCTCCTGCAACCCGTTCCCTTTGCGCTAGATGAACGAACGTCTCTCCACATGCTCAGTTCTGAGAGATAAGTGTGTGTGAAAGCCGTCCTTCACCTAGCTTGTTGGGAACACAAAGTTTCTTTTCAGTTGCTAACTCCATTCCATACATATATATGGGGAGGTACTAGCTCCAACTCGGTTTTACAGTGAAAACTGCAGGAACTTCAAACCGGCACTAGGAAACAGACTGAGAAACCAGAGAAAAAGTCTCTCCTGCAACCCGTTCCCTTTGTGCTAGATGAACGAACGTCTCTCCACATGCTCAGTTCTGAGAGATAAGTGTGTGTGAAAGCCGTCCTTCACCTAGCTTGTTGGGAACACAAAGTTTCTTTTCAGTTGCAAACTCCACTCCATACATATATATGGGGAGGTACTAGCTGCAAATCGGTTTTACAGTGAAAACTGCAGGAACTGCAAACCGGCACTAGGAAACAGACTGAGAAACCAGAGTAAAAGTTTCTCCTGCAACCCGTTCCCTTTGTGCTAGATGAACGAACGTCTCTAAACATGCTCAGTTCTGAGAGATAAGTGTGTGTGAAAGCCGTCCTTCACCTAGCTTGTTGGGAACACAAAGTTTCTTTTCACTTGCAAACTCCACTCCATACATATATATGGGGAGGTACTAGCTCCAACTCGGTTTTACAGTGAAAACTGCAGGAACTTCAAACCGGCACTAGGAAACAGACTGAGAAACCAGAGTAAAAGTTTCTCCTGCAACCCGTTCCCTTTGTGCTAGGTGAACGAACGTCTCTCCACATGCTCAGTTCTGAGAGATAAGTGTGTGTGAAAGCCGTCCTTCACCTAGCTTGTTGGGAACACAAAGTTTCTTTTCACTTGCAAACTCCACTCCATACATATATATGGGGAGGTACTACCTCCAACTCGGTTTTACAGTGAAAACTGCAGGAACTTCAAACCGGCACTAGGAAACAGACTGAGAAACCAGAGTAAAAGTTTCTCCTGCAACCCGTTCCCTTTGTGCTAGGTGAACGAACGTCTCTCCACATGCTCAGTTCGGAGAGATAAGTGTGTGTGAAAGCCGTCCTTCACCTAGCTTGTTGGGAACACAAAGTTTCTTTTCACTTGCAAACTCCACTCCATACATACATATGGGGAGGTACTAGCTCCAACTCTGTTTTACAGTGAAAACTGCAGGAACTTCAAACCGGCACTAGGAAACAGACTGAGAAACCAGAGTAAAAGTTTCTCCTGCAACCCGTTCCCTTTGTGCTAGATGAACGAACGTCTCCCCACATGCTCAGTTCTGAGAGATAAGTGTGTGTGAAAGCCGTCCTTCACCTAGCTTGTTGGGAACACAAAGTTTCTTTTCAGTTGCAAACTCCACTCCATACATATATATGGGGAGGTACTAGCTCCAACTCGGTTTTACAGTGAAAACTGCAGGAACTTCAAACCGGCACTAGGAAACAGACTGAGAATCCAGAGTAAAAGTTTCTCCTGCAACCCGTTCCCTTTGTGCTAGAAGAACGAACGTCTCTCCACATGCTCAGTTCTGAGAGATAAGTGTGTGTGAAAGCCGTCCTTCACCTAGCTTGTTGGGAACACAAAGTTTCTTTTCAGTTGCAAACTCCACTCCATAAATATATATGGGGAGGTAATAGCGCCAACTCGGTTTTACAGTGAAAACTGCAGGAACTTCAAACCGGCACTAGGAAACAGACTGAGAAACCAGAGTAAAAGTTTCTCCTGCAACCCGTTCCCTTTGTGCTAGATGAACGAACGTCTCTCCACATGCCCAGTTCTGAGAGATAAGTGTGTGTGAAAGCCGTCCTTCACCTAGCTTGTTGGGAACACAAAGTATCTTTTCAGTTGCAAACTCCACTCCATACATATATATGGGGAGGTACTAGCTCCAACTCGGTTTTACAGTGAAAACTGCAGGAACTTCAAACCGGCACTAGGAAACAGACTGAGAAACCAGAGTAAAAGTTTCTCCTGCAACCCGTTCCCTTTGTGCTAGATGAACGAACGTCTCTCCACATGCTCAGTTCTGAGAGATAAGTGTGTGTGAAAGCCGTCCTTCACCTAGCTTGTTGGGAACACAAAGTTTCTTTTCACTTACAAACTCCACTCCATACATATATATGGGGAGGTACTACCTCCAACTCGGTTTTACAGTGAAAACTGCAGGAACTTCAAACCGGCACTAGGAAACAGACTGAGAAACCAGAGTAAAAGTTTCTCCTGCAACCCGTTCCCTTTTTGCTAGATGAACGAACGTCTCTCCACATGCTCAGTTCTGAGAGATAAGTGTGTGTGAAAGCCGTCCTTCACCTAGCTTGTTGGGAACACAAAGTTTCTTTTCAGTTGCAAACTCCACTCCATACATATATATGGGGAGGTACTAGCTCCAACTCGGTTTTACAGTGAAAACTGCAGGAACTTCAAACCGGCACTAGGAAACAGACTGAGAAACCAGAGAAAAAGTCTCTCCTGCAACCCGTTCCCTTTGTGCTAGGTGAACGAACGTCTCTCCACATGCTCAGTTCTGAGAGATAAGTTTGTGTGAAAGCCATTCTTCACCTAGCTTGTTGGGACCACAAAGTTTCTTTTCACTTGCAAACTCCACTCCATACATATATATGGGGAGGTACTAGCGCCAACTCGGTTTTACAGTGAAAACTGCAGGAACTTCAAACCGGCAATAGGAAACAGACTGAGAGACCAGAGTAAAAGTTTCTCCTGCACCCCGTTCTATTTGTGCTAGATGAAGGAACGTCTCTCCACATGCTCAGTTCTGAGAGATAAGTGTGTGTGAAAGCCGTCCTTCACCTAGCTTGTTGGGAACACAAAGTTTCTTTTCACTTGCAAACTCCACTCCATACATATATATGGGGTGGTACTACCTCCAACTCGGTTTTACAGTGAAAACTGCAGGAACTTCAAACCGACACTAGGAAACAGACTGAGAAACCAGACTAAAAGTTTCTCCTGCAACCCGTTCCCTTTGTGCTAGATGAACGAACGTCTCTCCACATGCTCAATTCTGAGAGATAAGTTTGTGTGAAAGCCATTCTTCACCTAGCTTGTAGGGACCACAAAGTTTCTTTTCACTTGCAAACTCCACTCCATACATATATATGGGGAGGTACTAGCGCCAACTCGGTTTTACAGTGAAAACTGCAGGAACTTCAAACCGGCAATAGGAAACAGACTGAGAGACCAGAGTAAAAGTTTCTCCTGCACCCCGTTCTATTTGTGCTAGATGAAGGAACGTCTCTCCACATGCTCAGTTCTGAGAGATAAGTGTGTGTGAAAGCCGTCCTTCACCTAGCTTGTTGGGAACACAAAGTTTCTTTTCACTTGCAAACTCCACTCCATACATATATATGGGGTGGTACTACCTCCAACTCGGTTTTACAGTGAAAACTGCAGGAACTTCAAACCGACACTAGGAAACAGACTGAGAAACCAGACTAAAAGTTTCTCCTGCAACCCGTTCCCTTTGTGCTAGATGAACGAACGTCTCTCCACATGCTCAATTCTGAGAGATAAGTGTGTGTGAAAGCCGTCCTTCACCTAGCTTGTTGGGATCACAAAGTTCCTTTCCACTTGCAAACTCCACTCCATACATATATATGGGGAGGTACTAGCTCCAACTCGGTTTTTCAGTGAAAACTGCAGGAACTTCAAACCGGCACTAGGAAACAGAATGAGAAACCAGAGAAAAAGTTTCTCCTGCAACCCGTTCCCTTTGTGCTAGATGAACGAACGTCTCTACACATGCTCAGTTCTGAGAGATAAGTGTGTGTGAAAGCCGTCCTTCACCTAGCTTTTTGGGAACACAAAGTTTCTTTTCACTTGCAAACTCCACTCCATACATATATATGGGGAGGTACTAGCTGCAACTCGGTTTTACAGTGAAAACTGCAGGAACTTCAAACCGGCACTAGGAAACAGACTGAGAAACCAGAGTAAAAGTTTCTCCTGCAACCCGTTCCCTTTGTGCTAGATGAACGAACGTCTCTCCACATGCTCAGTTCGGAGAGATAAGTGTGTGTGAAAGCCGTCCTTCACCTAGCTTGTTGGGAACACAAAGTTTCTTTTCACTTGCAAACTCCACTCCTTACATATATATGGGGAGGTACTACCTCCAACTCGGTTTTACAGTGAAAACTGCAGGAACTTCAAACCGGCTCTAGGAAACAGACTGAGAAACCAGAGTAAAATTTTGTCCTGCAACCCGTTCCATTTGTGCTAGGTGAACGAACGTCTCTCCACATGCTCAGTTCTGAGAGATAAGTGTGTGTGAAAGCCGTCCTTCACGTAGCTTGTTGGGAACACAAAGTTTCTTTTCACTAGCAAACTCCACTCCATACATATATATGGGGAGGTACTAGCTCCAACTCGGTTTTACAGTGAAAACTGCAGGAACTTCAAACCAGCACTAGGAAACAGACTGAGAAACCAGAGTAAAAGTTTCTCCTGCAATCCGTTCCCATTGTGCTAGATGAACGAACGTCTCTCCACATGCCCAGTTCTGAGAGATAAGTGTGTGTGAAAGCCGTCCTTCACCTAGCTTGTTGGGAACACAAAGTTTCTTTTCAGTTGCAAACTCCACTCCATACATATATATGGGGAGGTACTAGCTCCAACTCGGTTTTACAGTGAAAACTGCAGGAACTTCAAACCGGCACTAGGAAACAGACTGAGAAACCAGAGTAAAAGATTCTCCTGCAACCCGTTCCCTTTGTGCTAGATGAACGAACGTCTCTCCACATGCTCAGTTCTGAGGGATAAGTGTGTGTGAAAGCCGTCCTTCACCTAGCTTGTTGGGAACACAAAGTTTCTTTTCATTTGCAAACTCCACTCCATACATATATATGGGGTGGTACTAGCTCCAACTCGGTTTTACAGTGAAAACTGCAGGAACTTCAAACCAGCACTAGGAAACAGACTGAGAAACCAGACTAAAAGTTTCTCCTGCAACCCGTTCCCTTTGTGCTAGGTGAACGAACGTCTCTCCACATGCTCAGTTCTGAGAGATAAGTGTGTGTGAAAGCCGTCCTTCACCTTGCTTGTTGGGAACACAAAGTTTCTTTTCACTTGCAAACTCCACTCCATACATATATATGGGGAGGTACTAGCTCCAACTCGGTTTTACAGTGAAAACTGCAGGAACTTCAAACCGGCACTAGGAAACAGACTGAGAAACCAGAGAAAAAGTCTCTCCTGCAACCCGTTCCCTTTTTGCTAGGTGAACGAACGTCTCTCCACATGCTCAGTTGTGAGAGATAAATGTGTGTGAAAGCCATTCTTCACCTAGCTTGTTGGGACCACAAAGTTTCTTTTCAGTTGCAAACTCCACTCCAAAAATATATATGGGGAGGTACTAGCTCCAACTCGGATTTACAGTAAAAACTGCAGGAACTTCAATCCGGCACTAGGAAACAGACTGAGAGACCAGAGTAAAAATTTCTCCTGCAACCCGTTCCCTTTGTGCTAGATGAACGAACGTCTCTCCACATGCTCAGTTCTGAGAGTTAAGTGTTTGTGAAAGCCGTCCTTCACCTAGCTTGTTGGGAACACAAAGTTTCTTTTCATTTGCAAACTCCACTCCATACATATATATGGGGAGGTACTAGCTCCAACTCGGTTTTACAGTGAAAACTGCAGGAACTTCAAACCGGCACTAGGAAACAGACTGAGCAACCAGACTAAAAGTTCCTCCTGCAACCCGTTCCCTTTGTGCTAGATGAACGAACGTCTCTCCACATGCTCAGTTCTGAGGGATAAGTGTGTGTGAAAGCCGTCCTTCACCTAGCTTGTTGGGAACACAAAGATTCTTTTCAGTTGGAAACTCCACTCCATACATATATATGGGGAGGTACTAGCTCCAACTCGGTTTTACAGTGAAAACTGCAGGAACTTCAAACCGGCACTAGGAAACAGACTGAGAAACCAGAGTAAAAGTTTCTCCTGCAACCCGTTCCCTTTGTGCTAGATGAACGAACGTCTCTCCACATGCTCAGTTCTGAGAGATAAGTGTGTGTGAAAGCCGTCCTTCACTTAGCTTGTTGGGAACTCAAAGTTTCTTTTCAGTTGCAAACTCCACTCCATGCATATATATGGGGAGGTACTAGCTCCAACTCGTTTTTACAGTGAAAACTGCAGGAACTTCAAACCGGCACTAGGAAACAGACTGAGAAAACAGAGTAAAAGTTTCTCCTGCAACCCGTTCCCTTTGTGCTGGGTGAACGAACTTCTCTCCACATGCTCAGTTCTGAGAGATAAGTGTGTGTGAAAGCCGTCCTTCAACTAGCTTGTTGGGAACACAAAGTTTCTTTTCACTTGCAAACTCCACTCCATACATATATATGGGGAGGTACTAACTCCAACTCGGTTTTACAGTGAAAACTGCAGGAAATTCAAACCGGCACTAGGAAACAGACTGAGAAACCAGAGTAAAAGTTTATCCTGCAACCCGGTCCCTTTGTGCTAGATGAACGAACGTCTCTCCACATGCTCAGTTCTGAGAGATAAGTGTGTGTGAAAGCCGTCCTTCACCTAGCTTGTTGGGATCACAAAGTTCCTTTCCACTTGCAAACTCCACTCCATACATATATATGGGGAGGTACTAGCTCCAACTCGGTTTTTCAGTGAAAACTGCAGGAACTTCAAACCGGCACTAGGAAACAGACTGAGAAACCAGAGTAAAAGTTTCTCCTTCAACCCGTTCCCTTTGTGCTAGATGAACGAACGTCTCTCCACATGCCCAGTTCTGAGAGATAAGTGTGTGTGAAAGCCGTCCTTCACCTAGCTTGTTGGGAACACAAAGATTCTTTTCAGTTGGAAACTCCAATCCATACATATATATGGGGAGGTACTAGCTCCAACACTGTTTTACAGTGAAAACTGCAGGAACTTCAAACCGGCACTAGGAAACAGACTGAGAGACCAGAGTAAAAGTTTCTCCTGCAACCCGTTCCCTTTGTGCTAGATGAACGAACGTCTCTCCACATGCTCAGTTCTGAGAGATAAGTGTGTGTGAAAGCCGTCCTTCACCTAGCTTTTTGGGAACACAAAGTTTCTTTTCATTTGCAAACTCCACTCCATACATATATATGGGGAGGTACTAGCTCCAACTCGGTTTTACAGTGAAAACTGCAGGAACTTCAAACCGGCACTAGGAAACAGACTGAGAAACCAGACTAAAAGATTCTCCTGCAACCCGTTCCCTTTGTGCTAGATGAACGAACGTCTCTCCACATGCTCAGTTCTGAGAGATAAGTGTGTGTGAAAGCCGTCCTTCACCTTGCTTGTTGGGAACACAAAGTTTCTTTTCACTTGCAAACTCCACTCCATACATATATATGGGGAGGTACTAGCTCCAACTCGGTTTTACAGTGAAAACTGCAGGAACTTCAAACCGGCACTAGGAAACAGACTGAGAAACCAGAGTAAAAGTTTCTCCTGCAACCCGTTCCCTTTGTGCTAGATGAACGAACGTCTCTCCACATGCTCTGTTCTGAGAGATAAGTGTGTGTGAAAGCCGTCCTTCACTTAGCTTGTTGGGAACACAAAGTTTCTTTTCAGTTGCAAACTCCACTCCATACATATATATGGGGAGGTACTAGCTCCAACTCGTTTTTACAGTGAAAACTGCAGGAACTTCAAACCGGCACTAGGAAACATACTGAGAAACCAGAGTAAAAGTTTCTCCTGCAACCCGTTCCCTTTGTGCTAGGTGAACGAACGTCTCTCCACATGCTCAGTTCTGAGAGATAAGTGTGTGTGAAAGCCGTCCTTCACCTAGCTTGTTGGGAACACAAAGTTTCTTTTCACTTGTAAACTCCACTCCATACATATATATGGGGAGGTACTAGCTCCAACTCGGTTTTACATTGAAAACTGCAGGAACTTCAAACCGGCACTAGGAAACAGACTGAGAAACCAGAGTAAAAGTTTCTCCTGCAACCCGTTCCCTTTGTGCTGGGTGAACGAACGTCTCTCCACATGGTCAGTTCTGAGAGATAAGTGTGTGTGAAAGCCGTCCTTCACCTAGCTTGTTGGGAACACAAAGTTCTTTTCCACTTGCAAACTCCACTCCATACATATATATGGGGAGGTACTAGCTCCAACTCGGTTTTTCAGTGAAAACTGCAGGAACTTCAAACCGGCACTAGGAAACAGACTGAGAAACCAGAGTAAAAGTTTCTCCTGCAACCAGTTCCCTTTGTGCTAGATGAACGAACGTCTCTCCACATGCTCAGTTCGGAGAGATAAGTGTGTGTGAAAGCCGTCCATCACCTAGCTTGTTGGGAACACAAAGTTTCTTTTCACTTGCAAACTCCACTCCATAAATATATATGGGGAGGTACTACCTCCAACTCGGTTTTACAGTGAAAACTGCAGGAACTTCAAACCGGCACTAGGAAACAGACTGAGAAACCAGAGAAAAACTTTCCCCTGCAACCCGTTCCCTTTGTGCTAGGTGAACGAACGTCTCTCCACATGCTCAGTTCTGAGAGATAAGTGTGTGTGAAAGCCATCCTTCACCTAGCTTGTTGGGACCACAAAGTTTCTTTTCAGTTGCAAACTCCACTCCAAAAATATATATGGGGAGGTACTAACTCCAACTCGGATTTACAGTAAAAACTGCAGGAACTTCAAACCGGCACTAGGAAACAGACTGAGAGACCAGAGTAAAAGTTTCTCCTGCAACCCGTTCCCTTTGTGCTAGATGAACGAACGTCTCTCCACATGCTCAGTTCTGAGAGATAAGTGTTTGTTAAAGCCGTCCTTCACCTAGCTTGTTGGGAACACAAAGTTTGTTTTCATTTGCAAACTCCACTCCATACATATATATGGGGAGGTACTAGCTCCAACTCGGTTTTACAGTGAAAACTGCAGGAACTTCAAACCGGCACTAGGAAACAGACTGAGCAACCAGAATAAAAGTTCCTCCTGCAACCCGTTCCCTTTGTGCTAGATGAACGAACGTCTCTCCACATGCTCAGTTCTGAGAGATAAGTGTGTGTGAAAGCCGTCCTTCACCTTGCTTGTTGGGAACACAAAGTTTCTTTTCACTTGCAAACTCCACTCCATACATATATATGGGGAGGTACTAGCTCCAACTCGGTTTTACAGTGAAAACTGCAGTAACTTCAAACCGGCACTAGGAAACAGACTGAGAAACCAGACTAAAAGATTCTCCTGCAACCCGTTCCCTTTGTGCTAGATAAACGAACGTCTCTCCACATGCTCAGTTCTGAGAGATAAGTGTGTTTGAAAGCCGTCCTTCACTTAGCTTGCTGGGAACTCAAAGTTTCTTTTCAGTTGCAAACTCCACTCCATGCATATATATGGGGAGGTACTAGCTCCAACTCGTTTTTACAGTGAAAAATGCAGGAACTTCAAACCGGCACTAGGAAACATACTGAGAAACCAGAGTAAATGTTTCTCCTGCAACCCGTTCCCTTTGTGCTGGGTGAACGAACGTCTCTCCACATGCTCAGTTCTGAGAGATAAGTGTGTGTGAAAGCCGTCCTTCACCTAGCTTGTTGGGAACACAAAGATTCTTTTCACTTGTAAACTCCACTCCATACATATATATGGGGAGGTACTAGCTCCAACTCGGTTTTACAGTGAAAACTGCAGGAAATTCAAACCGGCAGTAGGAAACAGACTGAGAAACCAGAGTAAAAGTTTCTCCTGCAACCCGTTCCCTTTGTGCTAGATGAACGAACGTCTCTCCACATGCTCAGTTCTGAGAGATAAGTGTGTGTGAAAGCCGTCCTTCACCTAGCTTGTTGGGATCACAAAGTTCCTTTCCACTTGCAAACTCCACTCCATACATATATATGGGGAGGTACTAGCTCCAACTCTGTTTTTCAGAGAAAACTGCAGGAACTTCAAACCTGCACTAGGAAACAGACTGAGAAACCAGAGTAAAAGTTTCTCCTGCAACCCGTTCCCTTTGTGCTAGATGAACGAACGTCTCTCCACATGCCCAGTTCTGAGAGATAAGTGTGTGTGAAAGCCGTCCTTCACCTAGCTTTTTGGGAACACAAAGTTTCTTTTCAGTTGGAAACTCCAATCCATACATATATATGGGGAGGTACTAGCTCCAACTCGGTTTTACAGTGAAAACTGCAGGAACGTCAAACCGGCACTAGGAAACAGACTGAGAGACCAGAGTAAAAGTTTCTCCTGCAACCCGTTCCCTTTGTGCTAGATGAACGAACGTATCTCCACATGCTCAGTTCTGAGAGATAAGTGTGTGTGAAAGCCGTCCTTCACCTAGCTTTATGGGAACACAAAGTTTCTTTTCATTTGCAAACTCCACTCCATACATATATATGGGGAGGTACTAGCTCCAACTCGGTTTTACAGTGAAAACTGCAGGAACTTCAAACCGGCACTAGGAAACAGACTGAGCAACCAGACTAAAAGTTCCTCCTGCAACCCGTTCCCTTTGTGCTAGATGAACGAACATCTCTCCACATGCTCAGTTCTGAGAGATAAGTGTGTGTGAAAGCCGTCCTTCACCTAGCTTGTTGGGAACACAAAGTTTCTTTTCACTTGCAAACTCCACTCCATACATATATATGGGGAGGTACTAGCTCCAACTCGGTTTTACAGTGAAAACTGCAGGAACTTCAAACAGGCACTAGGAAACAGACTGAGAAACCAGAGTAAAAGTTTCTCCTGCAACCCGTTCCCTTTGTGCTAGATGAACGAACGTCTCTCCACATGCTCAGTTCTGAGAGATAAGTGTGTGTGAAAGCCGTCCTTCACTTAGCTTGTTGGGAACTCAAAGTTTCTTTTCAGTTGCAAACTCCACTCCATGCATATATATGGGGAGGTACTAGCTCCAACTCGTTTTTACAGTGAAAACTGCAGGAACTTCAAACCGGCACTAGGAAACAGACTGAGAAACCAGAGTAAAAGTTTCTCCTGCAACCCGTTCCCTTTGTGCTGGGTGAACGAACTTCTCTCCACATGCTCAGTTCTGAGAGATAAGTGTGTGTGAAAGCCGTCCTTCACCTAGCTTGTTGGGAACACAAAGTTTCTTTTCACTTGTAAACTCCACTCCATACATATATATGGGGAGGTACTAGCTCCAACTCGGTTTTACAGTGAAAACTGCAGGAACTTCAAACCGGCACTAGGAAACAGACTGAGAAACCAGAGTAAAAGTTTATCCTGCAACCCGTTCCCTTTGTGCTAGATGAACGAACGTCTCTCCACATGCTCAGTTCTGAGAGATAAGTGTGTGTGAAAGCCGTCCTTCACCTAGCATGTTGGGATCACAAAGTTCCTTTCCACTTGCAAACTCCACTCCATACATATATATGGGGAGGTACTAGCTCCAACTCGGTTTTTCAGTGAAAACTGCAGGAATTTCAAACCTGCACTAGGAAACAGACTGAGAAACCAGAGTAAAAGTTTCTCCTGCAACCCGTTCCCTTTGTGCTAGATGAACGAACGTCTCTCCACATGCCCAGTTCTGAGAGATAAGTGTGTGTGAAAGCCGTCCTTCACCTAGCTTGTTGGGAACACAAAGTTTCTTTTCATTTGGAAACTCCAATCCATACATATATATGGGGAGGTACTAGCTCCAACTCGGTTTTACAGTGAAAACTGCAGGAACTTCAAACCGGCACTAGGAAACAGACTGAAAACCAGAGTAAAAGTTTCTCCTGCAACCCGTTCCCTTTGTGCTAGATGAACGAACGTCTCTCCACATGCTCAGTTCTGAGAGATAAGTGTGTGTGAAAGCCGTACTTCACCTAGCTTTTTGGGAACACAAAGTTTCTTTTCATTTGCAAACTCCACTCCATACATATATATGGGGAGGTACTAGCTCCAACTCGGTTTTACAGTGAAAACTGCAGGAACTTCAAACCGGCACTAGGAAACAGACTGAGAAACCAGACTAAAAGTTCTCCTGCAACCCGTTCCCTTTGTGCTAGATGAACGAACGTCTCTCCACATGCTCAGTTCTGAGAGATAACTGTGTGTGAAAGCCGTCCTTCACCTTGCTTGTTGGGAACACAAAGTTTCTTTTCACTTGCAAACTCCACTCCATACATATATATGGGGAGGTACTAGCTCCAAATCGGTTTTACAGTGAAAACTGCAGGAACTTCAAACCGGCACTAGGAAACAGACTGAGAAACCAGAGTAAAAGTTTCTCCTGCAACCCGTTCCCTTTGTGCTAGATGAACGAACGTCTCTCCACATGCTCAGTTCTGAGAGATAAGTGTGTGTGAAAGCCGTCCTTCACTTAGCTTGTTGGGAACACAAAGTTTCTTTTCAGTTGCAAACTCCACTCCATACATATATATGGGGAGGTACTAGCTCCAACTCGTTTTTACAGTGAAAACTGCAGGAACTTCAAACCGGCACTAGGAAACATACTGAGAAACCAGAGTAAAAGTTTCTCCTGCAACCCGTTCCCTTTGTGCTAGGTGAACGAACGTCTCTCCACATGCTCAGATCTGAGAGATAAGTGTGTGTGAAAGCCGTCCTTCACCTAGCTTGTTGGGAACACAAAGTTTCTTTTCACTTGTAAACTCCACTCCATACATATATATGGGGAGGTACTAGCTCCAACTCGGTTTTACAGTGAAAACTGCAGGAACTTCAAACCGGCACTAGGAAACAGACTGAGAAACCAGAGTAAAAGTTTATCCTGCAACCCGTTCCCTTTGTGCTAGATGAACGAACGTCTCTCCACATGCTCAGTTCTGAGAGATAAGTTTGTGTGAAAGCCGTCCTTCACCTAGCTTGTTGGGAACACAAAGTTCCTTTCCACTTGCAAACTCCACTCCATACATATATATGGGGAGGTACTAGCTCCAACTCGGTTTTTCAGTGAAAACTGCAGGAACTTCAAACCGGCACTAGGAAACAGACTGAGAAACCAGAGTAAAAGTTTCTCCTGCAACCCGTTCCCTTTGTGCTAGATGAACGAACGTCTCTCCACATGCCCAGTTCTGAGAGATAAGTGTGTGTGAAAGCCGTCCTTCACCTAGCTTGTTGGGAACACAAAGTTTCTTTTCAGTTGCAAACTCCACTCCATACATATATATGGGGAGGTACTAGCTCCAACTCGGTTTTACAGTGAAAACTGCGGGAACTTCAAACCAGCACTAGGAAACAGCCTGAGAAACCAGAGTAAAAGTTTCTCCTGCAACCCGTTCCCTTTGTGCTAGATGAACGAACGTCTCTCCACATGCTCAGTTCGGAGAGATAAGTGTGTGTGAAAGCCGTCCTTCACCTAGCTTGTTGGGAACACAAAGTTTCTTTTCACTTGCAAACTCCACTCCATAGATATATATGGGGAGGTACTACCTCCAACTCGGTTTTACAATGAAAACTGCAGGAACTTCAAACCGGCACTAGGAAACAGACTGAGAAACCAGAGTAAAACTTTCCCCTGCAACCCGTTCCCTTTGTGCTAGGTGAACGAACGTCTCTCCACATGCTCAGTTCTGAGAGATAAGTGTGTGTGAAAGCCAACCTTCACCTAGCTTGTTGGGACCACAAAGTTTCTTTTCAGTTGCAAACTCCACTCCAAAAATATATATGGGGAGGTACTAGCTCCAACTCGGATTTACAGTAAAAACTGCAGGAACTTCAAACCGGCACTAGGAAACAGACTGAGAGACCAGAGTAAAAGTTTCTCCTGCAACCCGTTCCCTTTGTGCTAGATGAACGAACGTCTCTCCACATGCTCAGTTCTGAGAGAAAAGTGTTTGTGAAAGCCGTCCTTCACCTAGCTTTTTGGGAACACATAGTTTCTTTTCATTTGCAAACACCACTCCATACATATATATGGGGAGGTACTAGCTCCAACTCGGTTTTACAGTGAAAACTGCAGGAACTTCAAACCGGCACTAGGAAACAGACTGAGCAACCAGACTAAAAGTTCCTCCTGCAACCCGTTCCCTTTGTGCTAGATGAACGAACGTCTCTCCACATGCTCAGTTCTGAGAGATACGTGTGTGTGAAAGCCGTCCTTCACCTTGCTTGTTGGGAACACAAAGTTTCTTTTCACTTGCAAACTCCACTCAATACATATATATGGGGAGGTACTAGCTCCAACTCGGTTTTACAGTGAAAACTGCAGGAACTTCAAACCGGCACTAGGAAACAGACTGAGAAACCAGAGTAAAAGTTTCTCCTGCAACCCGTTCCCTTTGTGCTAGATGAACGAACGTCTCTCCACATGCTCAGTTCTGAGAGATAAGTGTGTGTGAAAGCCGTCCTTCACTTAGCTTGTTGGGAACTCAAAGTTTCTTTTCAGTTGCAAACTCCACTCCATGCATATATATGGGGAGGTACTAGCTCCAACTCGTTTTTACAGTGAAAACTGCAGGAAATTCAAACCGGCACTAGGAAACATACTGAGAAACCAGAGTAAAAGTTTCTCCTGCAACCCGTTCCCTTTGTGCTGGGTGAACGAACGTCTCTCCACATGCTCAGTTCTGAGAGATAAGTGTGTGTGAAAGCCGTCCTTCACCTAGCTTGTTGGGAACACAAAGATTCTTTTCACTTGTAAACTCCACCCCATACATATATATGGGGAGGTACTAGCTCCAACTCGGTTTTACAGTGAAAACTGCAGGAACTTCAAACCGGCACTAGGAAACAGACTGAGAAACCAGAGTAAAAGTTTATCCTGCAACCCGTTCCCTTTGTGCTAGATGAACGAACGTCTCTCCACATGCTCAGTTCTGAGAGATAAGTGTGTGTGAAAGCCGTCCTTCACCTAGCTTGTTGGGAACACAAAGTTCCTTTCCACTTGCTAACTCCACTCCATACATATATATGGGGAGGTACTAGCTCCAACTCGGTTTTTCAGTGAAAACTGCAGGAACTTCAAACCGGCACTAGGAAACAGACTGAGAAACCAGAGTAAAAGTTTCTCCTGCAACCCGTTCCCTTTGTGCTAGATGAACGAATGTCTCTCCACATGCCCAGTTCTGAGAGATAAGTGTGTGTGAAAGCCGTCCTTCACCTAGCTTGTTGGGAACACAAAGTTTCTTTTCAGTTGCAAACTCCACTCCATACATATATATGGGGAGGTACTAGCTCCAACTCTGTTTTACAGTGAAAACTGCAGGAACTTCAAACCAGCACTAGGAAACAGACTGAGAAACCAGAGTAAAAGTTTCTCCTGCAACCCGTTCCCTTTGTGCTAGATGAACGAACGTCTCTCCACATGCTCAGTTCGGAGAGATAAGTGTGTGTGAAAGCCGTCCTTCACCTAGCTTGTTGGGAACACAAAGTTTCTTTTCACTTGCAAACTCCACTCCATAGATATATATGGGGAGGTACTACCACCATCTCGGTTTTACACTGAAAACTGCAGGAACTTCAAACCGGCACTAGGAAACAGACTGAGAAACCAGAGTAAAACATTCCCCTGCAACCCGTTCCCTTTGTGCTAGGTGAACGAACGTCTCTCCACATGCTCAGTTCTGAGAGATAAGTGTGTGTGAAAGCCATCCTTCACCTAGCTTGTTGGGACCACAAAGTTTCTTTTCAGTTGCAAACTCCACTCCAAAAATATATATGGGGAGGTACTAGCTCCAACTCGGATTTACAGTAAAAACTGCAGGAACTTCAAACCGGCACTAGGAAACAGACTGAGAGACCAGAGAAAAAGTTTCTCCTGCAACCCGTTCCCTTTGTGCTAGATGAACGAACGTCTCTCCACATGCTCAGTTCTGAGAGATAAGTGTTTGTGAAAGCCGTCCTTCACCTAGCTTGTTGGGAACACAAAGTTTCTTTTCATTTGCAAACACCACTCCATACATATATATGGGGAGGTACTAGCTCCAACTCGGTTTTACAGTGAAAACTGCAGGAACTTCAAACCGGCACTAGGAAACAGACTGAGAAACCAGAGTAAAAGTTTCTCCTGCAACCCGTTCCCTTTGTGCTAGATGAACGAACGTCTCTCCACATGCTCAGTTCTGAGAGATAAGTGTGTGTGAAAGCCGTCCTTCACCTTGCTTGTTGGGAACACAAAGTTTCTTTTCACTTGCAAACTCCACTCAATACATATATATGGGGAGGTACTAGCTCCAACTCGGTTTTACAGTGAAAATTGCAGGAACTTCAAACCGGCACTAGGAAACAGACTGAGAAACCAGAGTAAAAGTTTCTCCTGCAACCCGTTCCCTTTGTGCTAGATGAACGAACGTCTCTCCACATGCTCAGTTCTGAGAGATAAGTGTGTGTGAAAGCCGTCCTTCACTTAGCTTGTTGGGAACTCAAAGTTTCTTTTCAGTTGCAAACTCCACTCCATGCATATATATGGGGAGGTACTAGCTCCAACTCGTTTTTACAGTGAAAACTGCAGGAACTTCAAACCGGCACTAGGAAACATACTGAGAAACCAGAGTAAAAGTTTCTCCTGCAACCCGTTCCCTTTGTGCTGGGTGAACGAACGTCTCTCCACATGCTCAGTTCTGAGAGATAAGTGTGTGTGAAATCCGTCCTTCACCTAGCTTGTTGGGAACACAAAGATTCTTTTCACTTGTAAACTCCACTCCATACATATATATGGGGAGGTACTAGCTCCAACTCGGTTTTACAGTGAAAACTGCAGGAAATTCAAACCGGCAGTAGGAAACAGACTGAGAAACCAGAGTAAAAGTTTCTCCTGCAACCCGTTCCCTTTGTGCTAGATGAACGAACGTCTCTCCACATGCTCAGTTCTGAGAGATAAGTGTGTGTGAAAGCCGTCCTTCACCTAGCTTGTTGGGATCACAAAGTTCCTTTCCACATGCAAACTCCACTCCATACATATATATGGGGAGGTACTAGCTCCAACTCGGTTTTTCAGTGAAAACTGCAGGAACTTCAAACATGCACTAGGAAACAGACTGAGAAACCAGAGTAAAAGTTTCTCCTGCAAACCGTTCCCTTTGTGCTAGATGAACGAACGTCTCTCCACATGCCCAGTTCTGAGAGATAAGTGTGTGTGAAAGCCGTACTTCACCTAACTTTTTGGGAACACAAAGTTTCTTTTCATTTGAAAAATCCAATCCATACATATATATGGGGAGGTACTAGCTCCAACTCGGTTTTACAGTGAAAACTGCAGGAACTTCAAACCGGCACTAGGAAACAGACTGAGAAACCAGAGTAAAAGTTTCTCCTGCAACCCGTTCCCTTTGTGCTAGATGAACGAACGTCTCTCCACATGCTCAGTTCTGAGAGATAAGTGTGTGTGAAAGCCGTCCTTCACCTTGCTTGTTGGGAACACAAAGTTTCTTTTCACTTGCAAACTCCACTCCATACATATATATGGGGAGGTACTAGCTCCAACTCGGTTTTACAGTGAAAACTGCAGGAACTTCAAACCGGCACTAGGAAACAGACTGAGAAACCAGAGTAAAAGTTTCTCCTGCAACCCGTTCCCTTTGTGCTAGATGAACGAACGTCTCTCCACATGCTCAGTTCTGAGAGATAAGTGTGTGTGAAAGCCGTCCTTCACTTAGCTTGTTGGGAACACAAAGTTTCTTTTCAGTTGCAAACTCCACTCCATACATATATATGGGGAGGTACTAGCTCCAACTCGTTTTTACAGTGAAAACTGCAGGAACTTCAAACCGGCACTAGGAAACATACTGAGAAACCAGAGTAAAAGTTTCTCCTGCAACCCGTTCCCTTTGTGCTAGGTGAACGAACGTCTCTCCACATGCTCAGTTCTGAGAGATAAGTGTGTGTGAAAGCCGTCCTTCACCTAGCTTGTTGGGAACACAAAGTTTCTTTTCACTTGTAAACTCCACTCCATACATATATATGGGGAGGTACTAGCTCCAACTCGGTTTTACAGTGAAAACTGCAGGAACTTCAAACCGGCAGTAGGAAACAGACTGAGAAACCAGAGTAAAAGTTTATCCTGCAACCCGTTCCCTTTGTGCTAGATGAACGAACGTCTCTCCACATGCTCAGTTCGGAGAGATAAGTGTGTGTGAAAGCCGTCCTTCACCTAGCTTGTTGGGAACACAAAGTTCCTTTCCAATTGCAAACTCCACTCCATACATATATATGGGGAGGTACTAGCTCCAACTCGGTTTTTCAGTGAAAACTGCAGGAACTTCAAACCGGCACTAGGAAACAGACTGAGAAACCAGAGTAAAAGTTTGTCCTGCAACCCGTTCCCTTTGTGCAAGATGAACGAACGTCTCTCCACATGCCCAGTTCTTAGAGATAAGTGTGTGTGAAAGCCTTCCTTCACCTAGCTTGTTGGGAACACAAAGTTTCTTTTCAGTTGCAAACTCCACTCCATACATATATATGGGGAGGTACTAGCTCCAACTCGGTTTTACAGTGAAAACTGCAGGAACTTCAAACCGGCACTAGGAAACAGACTGAGAAACCAGAGTAAAAGTTTCTCCTGCAACCCGTTCCCTTGTGCTAGATGAACGAAAGTCTCTCCACATGCTCAGTTCGGAGAGATAAGTGTGTGTGAAAGCCGTCCTTCACCTAGCTTGTTGGGAACACAAAGTTTCTTTTCACTTGCAAACTCCACTCCATAAATATATATGGGGAGGTACTACCTCCAACTCGGTTTTACAGTGAAAACTGCAGGAACTTCAAACCGGCACTAGGAAACAGACTGAGAAACCAGAGTAAAACTTTCCCCTGCAACCCGTTCCCTTTGTGCTAGATGAACGAACGTCTCTCCACATGCTCAGTTCTGAGAGATAAGTGTGTGTGAAAGCCGTCCTTCACCTAGGTTGTTGGGAACACAAAGTTTCTTTTCAGTTGCAAACTCCACTTCATAATTATATATGGGGAGGTAATAGCTCCAACTCGGTTTTACAGTGAAAACTGCAGGAAATTCAAACCGGCACTAGGAAACAGACTGAGAAACCAGAGTAAAAGTTTCTCCTGCAACCCGTTCCCTTTGTGCTAGATGAACGAACGTCTCTCCACATGCTCAGTTCTGAGAGATAAGTGTGTGTGAAAGCCGTCCTTCACCTAGCTTGTTGGGAACACAAAGTTTCTTTTCACTTGCAAACTCCACTCCATACATATATATGGGGAGGTTCTAGCTCCAACTCGGTTTTACAGTGAAAACTGCAGGAACTTCAAACCGGCACTAGGAAACAGACTGAGAAACCAGAGTAAAAGTTTTGCTTGCAACCCGTTCCCTTTGTGCTAGATGAATGAACGTCTCTCCACATGCTCAGTTCTGAGAGATAAGTGTGTGTGAAAGCCGTCCTTCACCTAGCTTGTTGGGATCACAAAGTTCCTTTCCACTTGCAAACTCCACTCCATACATATATATGGGGAGGTACTAGCTCCAACTCGGTTTTTCAGTGAAAACTGCAGGAACTTCAAACATGCACTAGGAAACAGACTGAGAAACCAGAGTAAAAGTTTCTCCTGCAAACCGTTCCCTTTGTGCTAGATGAACGAACGTCTCTCCACATGCCCAGTTCTGAGAGATAAGTGTGTGTGAAAGCCGTACTTCACCTAACTTTTTGGGAACACAAAGTTTCTTTTCATTTGAAAAATCCAATCCATACATATATATGGGGAGGTACTAGCTCCAACTCGGTTTTACAGTGAAAACTGCAGGAACTTCAAACCGGCACTAGGAAACAGACTGAGAAACCAGAGTAAAAGTTTCTCCTGCAACCCGTTCCCTTTGTGCTAGATGAACGAACGTCTCTCCACATGCTCAGTTCTGAGAGATAAGTGTGTGTGAAAGCCGTCCTTCACCTTGCTTGTTGGGAACACAAAGTTTCTTTTCACTTGCAAACTCCACTCCATACATATATATGGGGAGGTACTAGCTCCAACTCGGTTTTACAGTGAAAACTGCAGGAAATTCAAACCGGCACTAGGAAACAGACTGAGAAACCAGAGTAAAAGTTTCTCCTGCAACCCGTTCCCTTTGTGCTAGATGAACGAACGTCTCTCCACATGCTCAGTTCTGAGAGATAAGTGTGTGTGAAAGCCGTCCTTCACTTAGCTTGTTGGGAACACAAAGTTTCTTTTCAGTTGCAAACTCCACTCCATACATATATATGGGGAGGTACTAGCTCCAACTCGTTTTTACAGTGAAAACTGCAGGAACTTCAAACCGGCACTAGGAAACATACTGAGAAACCAGAGTAAAAGTTTCTCCTGCAAACCGTTCCCTTTGTGCTAGGTGAACGAACGTCTCTCCACATGCTCAGTTCTGAGAGATAAGTGTGTGTGAAAGCCGTCCTTCACCTAGCTTGTTGGGAACACAAAGTTTCTTTTCACTTGTAAACTCCACTCCATACATATATATGGGGAGGTACTAGCTCCAACTCGGTTTTACAGTGAAAACTGCAGGA
Organism: Camelus bactrianus; assembly: GCF_048773025.1. Classification (NCBI taxonomy): domain Eukaryota; kingdom Metazoa; phylum Chordata; class Mammalia; order Artiodactyla; family Camelidae; genus Camelus; species Camelus bactrianus. The sequence goes on from NC_133553.1 coordinate 927,538, forward strand.
ACTTCAAACCGGCAGTAGGAAACAGACTGAGAAACCAGAGTAAAAGTTTATCCTGCAACCCGTTCCCTTTGTGCTAGATGAACGAACGTCTCTCCACATGCTCAGTTCGGAGAGATAAGTGTGTGTGAAAGCCGTCCTTCACCTAGCTTGTTGGGAACACAAAGTTCCTTTCCAATTGCAAACTCCACTCCATACATATATATGGGGAGGTACTAGCTCCAACTCGGTTTTTCAGTGAAAACTGCAGGAACTTCAAACCGGCACTAGGAAACAGACTGAGAAACCAGAGTAAAAGTTTGTCCTGCAACCCTTTCCCTTTGTGCTAGATGAACGAACGTCTCTCCACATGCCCAGTTCTTAGAGATAAGTGTGTGTGAAAGCCTTCCTTCACCTAGCTTGTTGGGAACACAAAGTTTCTTTTCAGTTGCAAACTCCACTCCATACATATATATGGGGAGGTACTAGCTCCAACTCGGTTTTACAGTGAAAACTGCAGGAACTTCAAACCGGCACTAGGAAACAGACTGAGAAACCAGAGTAAAAGTTTCTCCTGCAACCCGTTCCCTTTGTGCTAGATGAACGAACGTCTCTCCACATGCTCAGTTCGGAGAGATAAGTGTGTGTGAAAGCCGTCCTTCACCTAGCTTGTTGGGAACACAAAGTTTCTTTTCACTTGCAAACTCCACTCCATAAATATATATGGGGAGGTACTACCTCCAACTCGGTTTTACAGTGAAAACTGCAGGAACTTCAAACCGGCACTAGGAAACAGACTGAGAAACCAGAGTAAAACTTTCCCCTGCAACCCGTTCCCTTTGTGCTAGATGAACGAACGTCTCTCCACATGCTCAGTTCTGAGAGATAAGTGTGTGTGAAAGCCGTCCTTCACCTAGGTTGTTGGGAACACAAAGTTTCTTTTCAGTTGCAAACTCCACTTCATAATTATATATGGGGAGGTAATAGCTCCAACTCGGTTTTACAGTGAAAACTGCAGGAACTTCAAACCGGCACTAGGAAACAGACTGAGAAACCAGAGTAAATGTTTCTCCTGCAACCCGTTCCCTTTGTGCTAGATGAACGAACGTCTCTCCACATGCTCAGTTCTGAGAGATAAGTGTGTGTGAAAGCCGTCCTTCACGTAGCTTGTTGGGAACACAAAGTTTCTTTTCACTTGCAAACTCCACTCCATACATATATATGGGGAGGTTCTAGCTCCAACTCGGTTTTACAGTGAAAACTGCAGGAACTTCAAACCGGCACTAGGAAACAGACTGAGAAACCAGAGTAAAAGTTTTGCTTGCAACCCGTTCCCTTTGTGCTAGATGAATGAACGTCTCTCCACATGCTCAGTTCTGAGAGATATGTGTGTGTGAAAGCCGTCCTTCACCTAGCTTGTTGGGAACACAAAATTTCTTTTCACTTGCAAACTCCACTCCATACATATATATGGGGAGGTACTAGCTCCAACTCGGTTTTACAGTGAAAACTGCAGGAACTTCAAACCGGCACTAGGAAACAGACTGAGAAACCAGAGTAAAAGTTTCTCCTGCAACCCGTTCCCTTTGTGCTAGATGAACGATCGTCTCTCCACATGCTCAGTTCTGAGAGACAAGTGTGTGTGAAGCCGCCTTCACCTAGCTTGTTGGGAACACAAAGTTTCTTTTCACTTTCAAACTCCACTCCATAGATATATATGGGGAGGTACTAGCTCCAACTCGGTTTTACAGTGAAAACTGCAGGAACTTCAAATCGGCACTAGGAAACAGACTGAGAAACCAGAGTAAAAGTTTGCCTGCAACACGTTCCCTTTGTGCTAGATGAACGAAAGTCTCTCCACATGCTCAGTTCTGAGAGATAAGTGTGTGTGAAAGCCGTCCTTCAACTAGCTTGTTGGGAACACAAAGTTTCTTTTCACTAGCATACTCCACTCCATACATATATATGGGGAGGTACTAGCTCCAACTCGGTTTTACAGTGAAAACTGCAGGAACTTCAAACCGGCACTAGGAAACAGACTGAGAAACCAGAGTAAAAGTTTGTCCTGCAACACGTTCCCTTTGTGCTAGATGAACGAAAGTCTCTCCACATGCTCAGTTCTGAGAGATAAGTGTGTGTGAAAGCCGTCCTTCACCTAGCTTGTTGGGAACACAAAGTTTCTTTTCACTAGCAAACTCCACTCCATACATATATATGGGGAGGTACTAGCTCCAACTCGTTTTTACAGTGAAAACTGCAGGAACTTCAAACCGGCACTAGGAAACAGACTGAGAAACCAGAGTAAAAGTTTCTCCTGCAACCCGTTCCCTTTGTGCTAGATGAACGAACGTCTCTCCACATGCTCAGTTCTGAGAGATAAGTGTGTGTGAAAGCCGTCCTTCACCTAGCTTGTTGGGAACACAAAGTTTCTTTTCAATTGCAAACTCCATTCCATACATATATATGTGGAGGTACTAGCTCCAAATCTGTTTTACAGTGAAAACTGCAGGAACTTCAAACCGGCACTAGGAAACAGACTGAGAAACCAGAGTAAAAGTTTCTCCTGCAACCCGTTCCCTTTGTGCTAGATGAACGAACGTCTCTCCACATGCTCAGTTCTGAGAGATAAGTGTGTGTGAAAGCCGTCCTTCACCTAGCTTGTTGGGAACACAAAGTTTTTTTCAGTTGCAAACTCCACTCCATACATATATATGGGGAGGTACTAGCTCCAAATCTTTTTTACAGTGAAAACTGCAGGAACTTCAAACCGGCACTAGGAAACAGACTGAGAAACCAGAGTAAAAGTTTGTCCTGCAACCCGTTCCCTTTGTGCTAGATGAACGAACGTCTCTCCACATGCTCAGTTCTGAGAGATAAGTGTGTGTGAAAGCCGTTCTTCACCTAGCTTGTTGGGAACACAAAGTTCCTTTTCACTTGCAAACTCCACTCCATACATATATATGGGGAGGTACTAGCTCCAACTCGGTTTTTCAGTGAAAACTGCAGGAACTTCAAACCGGCACTAGGAAACAGACTGAGAAACCAGAGTAAAAGTTTCTCCTGCATCCCGTTCCTTTTATGCTAGATGAACGATCGTCTCTCCACATGCTCAGTTCTGAGAGATAAGTGTGTGTGAAAGCCCTCCTTCAACTAGCTTGTTGGGAACACAAAGTTTCTTTTCAGTTGCAAACTCCACTCCATACATATATATGGGGAGGTACTAGCTCCAACTCGGTTTTACAGTGAAAACTGCAGGAAATTCAAACCGGCACTAGGAAACAGACTGAGAAACCAGAGTAAAAGTTTCTCCTGCAACCCGTTCCCTTTGTGCTATATGAACGAACGTCTCTCCACATGCTCAGTTCGGAGAGATAAGTGTGTGTGAAAGCCGTCCTTCAACTAGCTTGTTGGGAACACAAAGTTTCTTTTCACTTGCAAACTCCACTCCATACATATATAAGGGGAGGTACTAGCTCCAACTCGGTTTTACAGTGAAAACTGCAGGAACTTCAAACCGGCACTAGGAAACAGACTGAGAAACCAGAGTAAAAGTTTCTCCTGCAACCCGTTCCCTTTGTGCTAAATGAACGAACGTCTCTCCACATGCTCAGTTCGGAGAGATAAGTGTGTGTGAAAGCCGTCCTTCACCTAGCTTGTTGGGAACACAAAGTTTCTTTTCAGTTGCAAACTCCAATCCATACATATATATGGGGAGGTACTAGCTCCAACTCGGTTTTACAGTGAAAACTGCAGGAACTTCAATCCAGCACTAGGAAACAGACTGAGAAACCAGAGTAAAAGTTTCTCTTGCAACCCGTTCCCTTTGTGCTAGATGAACGAACGTCTCTCCACATGCTCAGTTCGGAGAGATAAGTGTGTGTGAAAGCCGTCCTTCACCTAGCTTGTTGGGAACACAAAGTTTCTTTTCACTTGCAAATTCCACTCCATACATATATATGGGGAGGTACTAGCTCCAAGTCGGTTTTACAGTGAAAACTGCAGGAACTTCAAACCGGAACTAGGAAACAGACTGAGAAACCAGAGTAAAAGTTTGTCCTGCAACCCGTTCCCTTTGTGCTAGGTGAATGAAAGTCTCTCCACATGCTCAGTTCTGAGAGATAAGTGTGTGTGAAAGCCGTCCTTCACCTAGCTTGTTGGGAACACAAAGATTCTTTTCACTAGCAAATTCCACTCCATACATATATATGGGGAGGTACTAGCTCCAACTCGGTTTTACAGTGAAAACTGCAGGAACTTCAAACCGGCACTAGGAAACAGACTGAGAAACCAGAGTAAAAGTTTGTCCTGCAACCCCTTCCCTTTGTGCTAGATGAACGAACGTCTCTCCACATGCTCAGTTCTGAGAGATAAGTGTGTGTGAAAGCCTTTCTTCACCTAGCTTGTTGGGAACACAAAGTTTCTTTTCACTTGCAAACTCCACTCCATACATATATATGGGGAGGTACTAGCTCCAACTCGGTTTTACAGTGAAAACTGCAGGAACTTCAAACAGGCACTAGGAAACAGACTGAGAAACCAGAGTAAAAGTTTCTCCTGCAACCCGTTCCCTTTGTGCTAAATGAACGAACGTCTCTCCACATGCTCAGTTCGGAGAGATAAGTGTGTGTGAAAGCCGTCCTTCACCTAGCTTGTTGGGAACACAAAGTTTCTTTTCACTTGCAAACTCCACTCCATACATATATATGGGGAGGTACTAGCTCCAACTCGGTTTTACAGTGAAAACTGCAGGAACTTCAAACCGGCACTAGGAAACAGACTGAGAAACCAGAGTAAAAGTTTCTCTTGCAACCCGTTCCCTTTGTGCTAGATGAACGAACGTCTCTCCACATGCTCAGTTCGGAGAGATAAGTGTGTGTGAAAGCCGTCCTTCACCTAGCTTGTTGGGAACACAAAGTTTCTTTTCACTTGCAAATTCCACTCCATACATATATATGGGGAGGTACTAGCTCCAACTCGGTTTTACAGTGAAAACTGCAGGAACTTCAAACCGGCACTAGGAAACAGACTGAGAAACCAGAGTAAAAGTTTGTCCTGCAACCCGTTCCCTTTGTGCTAGGTGAATGAAAGTCTCTCCACATGCTCAGTTCTGAGAGATATGTGTGTGTGAAAGCCGTCCTTCACCTAGCTTGTTGGGAACACAAAGATTCTTTTCACTAGCAAACTCCACTCCATACATATATATGGGGAGGTACTAGCTCCAACTCGGTTTTACAGTGAAAACTGCAGGAACTTCAAACCGGCACTAGGAAACAGACTGAGAAACCAGAGTAAAAGTTTGTCCTGCAACCCCTTCCCTTTGTGCTAGATGAACGAACGTCTCTCCACATGCTCAGTTCTGAGAGATAAGTGTGTGTGAAAGGCTTTCTTCACCTAGCTTGTTGGGAACACAAAGTTTCTTTTCACTTGCAAACTCCACTCCATACATATATATGGGGAGGTACTAGCTCCAACTCGGTTTTACAGTGAAAACTGCAGGAACTTCAAACCGGCACTAGGAAACAGACTGAGAAACCAGAGTAAATGTTTCTCCTGCAAACCGTTACCTGTGTGCTAGGTGAACGAACGTCTCTCCACATGCTCAGTTCTGAGAGATAAGTTTGTGTGAAAGCCGTCCTTCACCTAGCTTGTTGGGAACACAAAGTTTCTTTTCACTTGCAAACTCCACTCCATACATATATATGGGGATGTACTAGCTCCAACTCGGTTTTACAGTGAAAACTGCAGGAACTTCAAACCGGCACTAGGAAACAGACTGAGAAACCAGAGTAAAAGTTTTTCCTACAACCCGTTCCCTTTGTGCTAGATGAACGAACGTCTCTCCACATGCTCAGTTCTGAGAGATAAGTGTGTGTGAAAGCCGTCCTTCACCTAGCTTGTTGGGAACACAAAGTTTCTTTTCACTTGCAAAATCCACTCCATACATATATATGGGGAGGTACTAGCTCCAACTCGGTTTTTCAGTGAAAATTGCAGGAACTTCAAACCGGCACTAGGAAACATACTTAGAAACCAGAGTAAAAGTTTCTCCGGCAACCCGTTCCCTTTGTGCTAGATGAACGAACGTCTCTCCACATGCTCAGTTCTGAGAGATAAGTGTGTGTGAAAGCCGTTCTTCAACTAGCTTGTTGGGAACACAAAGTTCCTTTTCACTTGCAAACTCCACTCCATACATATATATGGGGAGGTACTAGCTCCAACTCGGTTTTACAGTGAAAACTGCAGGAACTTCAAACCGGCACTAGGAAACAGACTGAGAAACCAGAGTAAAAGTTTCTCCTGCAACCCGTTCCCTTTGTGCTAGATGAACGAACGTCTCTCCACATGCTCAGTTCTGAGAGATAAGTGTGTGTGAAAGCCGTCCTTCACCTAGCTTGTTGGGAACACAAAGTTTCTTTTCACTTGCAAATTCCTCTCCATACATATATAAGGGGAGGTACTAGCTCCAACTCGTTTTTACAGTGAAAACTGCAGGAACTTCAAACCGGCACTAGGAAACAGACTGAGAAACCAGAGTAAAAGTTTGTCCTGCAACCCGTTCCCTTTGTGCTAGGTGAACGAACGTCTCTCCACATGCTCAGTTCTGAGAGATAAGTGTGTGTGAAAGCCGTCCTTCACCTAGCTTGTTGGGAACACAAAGATTCTTTTCACTAGCAAACTCCACTCCATACATATATATGGGGAGGTACTAGCTCCAACTCGGTTTTACAGTGAAAACTGCAGGAACTTCAAACCGGCACTAGGAAACAGACTGAGAAACCAGAGTAAAAGTTTGTCCTGCAACCCGTTCCCTTTGTGATAGGTGAACGAACGTCTCTCCACATGCTCAGTTCTGAGAGATAAGTGTGTGTGAAAGCCGTCCTTCAACTAGCTTGTTGGGAAAACAAAGTTTCTTTTCACTTGCAAACTCCCCTCCATACATATATATGGGGAGGTACTAGCTCCAACTCGGTTTTACAGTGAAAACTGCAGGAACTTCAAACCGGCACTAGGAAACAGACTGAGAAACCAGAGTAAAAGTTTCTCCTGCAACCCGTTCCCTTTGTGCTAGGTGAACGAACGTCTCTCCACATGCTCAGTTCTGAGAGATAAGTGTGTGTGAAAGCCGTCCTTCACCCAGCTTGTTGGGAACACAAAGTTTCTTTTCACTAGCAAACTCCACTCCATACATATATATGGGGAGGTACTAGCTCCAACTCGGTTTTACAGTGAAAACTGCAGGAACTTCAAACCGGCACTAGGAAACAGACTGAGAAACCAGAGTAAAAGTTTATCCTGCAACCCGTTCCCTTTGTGCTAGATGAACGAACGTCTCTCCACATGCTCAGTTCTGAGAGATAAGTGTGTGTGAAAGCCGTACTTCACCTAGCTTGTTGGGAACACAAAGTTTCTTTTCCCTTTCAACCTCCACTCCATAGATATATATGGGGAGTTACTAGCTCCAACTCGGATTTACAGTGAAAACTGCAGGAACTTCAAACCGGCACTAGGAAACAGACTGAGAAACCAGAGTAAAAGTTTCTCCTGCAACCCGTTCCCTTTGTGGTAGATGAACGAACGTCTCTCCACATGCTCAGTTCTGAGAGATAAGTGTGTGTGAAAGCCGTCCTTCACCTAGCTTGTTGGGAACACAAAGTTTCTTTTCACTTGCAAACTCCACTCCATACATATATATGGGGAGGTACTAGCTCCAACTCGGTTTTACAGTGAAAACTGCAGGAACTTCAAACCGGCACTAGGAAACAGACTGAGAAACCAGAGTAAAAATTTTTCCTGCAACCCGTTCCCTTTGTGCTAGATGAATGAACGTCTCTCCACATGCTCAGTTCTGAGAGATAAGTGTGTGTGAAAGCCGTCCTTCACCTAGCTTGTTGGGAACACAAAGTTTCTTTTCACTTGCAAACTCCACTCCATACATATATATGGGGAGGTACTAGCTCCAACTCGGTTTTACAGTGAAAACTGCAGGAACTTCAAACCGGCACTAGGAAACAGACTGAGAAACCAGAGTAAAAGTTTCTCCTGCAACCCGTTCCCTTTGTGCTAGATGAACGAACGTCTCTCCACATGCTCAGTTCTGAGAGATAAGTGTGTGTGAAAGCCGTCCTTCACCTAGCTTTTTGGGAACACAAAGTTTCTTTTCACTTGCAAACTCCACTCCATACATATATATGGGGAGGTACTAGCTCCAACACGGTTTTTCAGTGAAAACTGCAGGAACTTCTTACCGGCACTAGGAAACAGACTGAGAAACCAGAGTAAAAGTTTCTCCTGCAAACCGTTCCCTTTGTGCTAGATGAACGATCTTCTATCCATATGCTCAGTTCTGAGAGATAAGTGTGTGTGAAAGCCGTCCTTCACCTAGCTTGTTGGGAACACAAAGTTTCTTTTCACTTGCAAATTCCACTCCATACATATATATGGGGAGGTACTAGCTCCAACTCGGTTTTACAGTGAAAACTGCAGGAACTTCAAACCGGAACTAGGAAACAGACTGAGAAACCAGAGTTAAAGTTTGTCCTGCAACACGTTCCCTTTGAGCTAGATGAACGAAAGTCTCTCCACATGCTCAGTTCTGAGAGATAAGTGTGTGTGAAAGCCGTCCTTCACCCAGCTTGTTGGGAACACAAAGTTTCTTTTCACTAGCAAACTCCACTCCATACATATATATGGGGAGGTACTAGCTCCAACTCGGTTTTACAGTGAAAACTGCAGGAACTTCAAACCGGCACTAGGAAACAGACTGAGAAACCAGAGTAAAAGTTTCTCCTGCAACCCGTTCCCTTTGTGCTAGATGAACGAACGTCTCTCCACATGCTCAGTTCGGAGAGATAAGTGTGTGTGAAAGCCGTCCTTCACCTAGCTTGTTGGGAACACAAAGTTTCTTTTCAATTGCAAACTCTATTCCATACATATATATGGGGAGGTACTAGCTCCAACTCTGTTTTACAGTGAAAACTGCAGGAACTTCAAACCGGCACTAGGAAACAGAATGAGAAACCAGAGTAAAAGTTTCTCCTGCAACCCGTTCCCTTTGTGCTAGATGAACGAACGTCTCTCCACATGCTCAGTTCTGAGAGATAAGTGTGTGTGAAAGCCGTCCTTCACCTAGCTTGTTGGGAACACAAAGATTTTTTTCAGTTGCAAACTCCACTCCATACATATATATGGGGAGGTACAAGCTCCAACTCTTTTTTACAGTGAAAACTGCAGGAACTTCAAACCGGCACTAGGAAACAGACTGAGAAACCAGAGTAAAACTTTCTCCTGCAACCCGTTCCCTTTGTGCTAGATGAACGAACGTCTCTCCACATGCTCAGTTCTGAGGGATAAGTGTGTGTGAAAGCCGTCCTTCACCTAGCTTGTTGGGAACACAAAGTTCCTTTTCACTTGCAAACTCCACTCCATACATATATATGGGGAGGTACTAGCTCCAACTCGGTTTTTCAGTGAAAACTGCAGGAACTTCAAACCGGCACTAGGAAACAGACTGAGAAACCAGAGTAAAAGTTTCTCCTGCAACCCGTTCCCTTTGTGCTAGATGAACGATCGTCTCTCCACATGCTCAGTTCTGAGAGATAAGTGTGTGTGAAAGCCGTCTTTCACCTAGCTTGTTGGGAACACAAAGTTCCTTTTCAGTTGCAAACTCCACTCCATACATATATATGGGGAGGTACTAGCTCCAACTCGGTTTTACAGTGAAAACTGCAGGAACTTCAAACCGGCACTAGGAAACAGACTGAGAAACCAGAGTAAAAGTTTCTCCTGCAACCCGTTCCCTTTGTGCTAGATGAACGAACGTCTCTCCACATGCTCAGTTCGGAGAGATAAGTGTGTGTGAAAGCCGTACTTCACCTAGCTTGTTGGGATCACAAAGTTTCTTTTCACTTGCAAATTCCACTCCATACATATATATGTGGAGGTACTAGCTCCAACTCGGTTTTACAGTGAAAACTGCAGGAACTTCAAACCGGCACTAGGAAACAGACTGAGAAACCAGAGTAAAAGTTTCTCCTGCAACCCGTTCCCTTTGTGCTAAATGAACGAACGTCTCTCCACATGCTCAGTTCGGAGAGATAAGTGTGTGTGAAAGCCGTCCTTCACCTAGCTTGTTGGGAACACAAAGTTTCTTTTCAATTGCAAACTCCAATCCATACATATATATGGGGAGGTACTAGCTCCAACTCGGTTTTTCAGTGAAAACTGCTGGAACTTCAAACCGGCACTAGGAAACAGACTGAGAAACCAGAGTAAAAGTTTTTCCTGCAACCCGTTCCCTTTGTGCTAGATGAACGAACGTCTCTCCACATGCTCAGTTCTGAGAGATAAGTGTGTGTGAAAGCCGTCCTTCACCTAGCTTGTTGGGAACACAAAGTTTCTTTTCACTTGCAAACTCCACTCCATACATATATATGGGGAGGTACTAGCTCCAACTCGATTTTACAGTGAAAACTGCAGGAACTTCCAACCGGCACTAGGAAACAGACTGAGAAACCAGAGTAAAAGTTTCTCCTGCAAACCGTTCCCTTTGTGCTAAATGAACGAACGTCTCTCCACATGCTCAGTTCGGAGAGATAAGTGTGTGTGAAAGCCGTCCTTCACCTAGCTTGTTGGGAACACAAAGTTTCTTTTCACTTGCAAACTCCACTCCATACATATATATGGGGAGGTACTAGCTCCAACTCGGTTTTATAGTGAAAACTGCAGGAAATTCAAACCGGCACTAGGAAACAGACTGAGAAACCAGAGTAAAAGTTTCACCTGCAACCCGTTCCCTTTGTGCTAGATGAACGAAAGTCTCTCCACATGCTCAGTTCGGAGAGATAAGTGTGTGTGAAAGCCGTCCTTCACCTAGCTTGTTGGGAACACAAAGATTCTTTTCACTTGCAACTCCACTCCATAAATATATATGGGGTGGTACTAGTTCCAACTCGGTTTTTCAGTGAAAACTGCAGGAACTTCAAATCGGCACTAGGAAACAGACTGAGAAACCAGAGTAAAAGTTTCTCCTGCAACCCGTTCCCTTTGTGCTAGATGAACGAACGTCTCTCCACATGCACAGTTCTGAGAGATAAGTGTGTGTGAAAGCCGTCCTTCACCTAGCTTGTTGGGAACACAAAGTTTCTTTTCATTTGCAAACTCCACTCCATACATATATATGGGGAGGTACTAGCTCCAACTCGGTTTTACAGTGAAAACTGCAGGAACTTCAAACCGGCACTAGGAAACAGACTGAGAAACCAGAGTAAAAGTTTCTCCTGTAAGCCTTTCCCTTTGTGCTAGATGAACGAACGTCTCTCCACATGCTCAGTTCTGAGAGATAATTGTGTGTGAAAGCCGTCCTTCACCTAGCTTGTTGGGAACACAAAGTTCCTTTTCACTTGCAAACTCCACTCCATACATATATATGGGTAGGTACTAGCTCCAACTCGGTTTATCAGTGAAAACTGCAGGAACTTCAATCCGGCACTAGGAAACAGACTGAGAAACCAGAGTAAAAGTTTCTCCTGCAACCCGTTCCCTTTGTGCTAGATGAACGATCGTCTCTCCACATGCTCAGTTCTGAGAGATATGTGTGTGTGAAAGCCGCCTTCACCTAGCTTGTTGGGAACACAAAGTTTCTTTTCACTTGCAAACTCCACTCCATACATATATATGGGGAGGTACTAGCTCCAACTCGGTTTTACAGTGAAAACTGCAGGAACTTCAAACCGGCACTAGGAAACAGACTGAGAAACCAGAGTAAAAGTTTTTCCTGCAACCCGTTCCCTTTGTGCTAGATGAACGAACGTCTCTCCACATGCTCAGTTCGGAGAGATAAGTGTGTGTGAAAGCCGTCTTTCACCTAGCTTGTTGGGAACACAAAGTTTCTTTTCACTTGCTAATTCCACTCCATACATATATATGGGGAGGTACTAGCTCCAACTCGGTTTTACAGTGAAAACTGCAGGAACTTCAAACCGGCACTAGGAAACAGACTGAGAAACCAGAGTAAAAGTTTCTCCTGCAACCCGTTCCCTTTGTGCTAGATGAACGAACGTCTCTCCACATGCTCAGTTCTGAGAGATAAGTGTGTGTGAAAGCCGTCCTTCACCCAGCTTGTTGGGAACACAAAGTTTCTTTTCAGTTGCAAACTCCACTCCATACATATATATGGGGAGGTACTAGCTCCAACACGGTTTTACAGTGAAAACTGCAGGAACTTCAAACCGGCACTAGGAAAAAGACTGAGAAACCAGAGTAAAAGTTTCTCCTGCAACCCGTTCCCCTTGTGCTAGATGAACGAACGTCTCTCCACATGCTCAGTTCGGAGAGATAAGAGTGTGTGAAAGCCGTCCTTCACCTAGCTTGTTGGGAACACAAAGTTTCTTTTCAGTTGCAAACTCCACTCCATACATATATATGGGGAGATACTAGCTCCAACTCGTTTTTACAGTGAAAACTGCAGGAACTTCAAACCGGCACTAGGAAACAGACTGAGAAACCAGAGTAAATGTTTCTCCTGCAACCTGTTCCCTTTGTGCTAGATGAACGAACGTCTATCCACATGCTCAGTTCTGAGAGATAAGTGTGTGTGAAAGCCGTCCTTCACCCAGCTTGTTGGGAACACAAAGTTTCTTTTCAGTTGCAAAATGCACTCCATACATATATATGTGTAGGTACTAGCTCCAACTCGGTTTTACAGTGAAAACTGCAGGAACTTCAAACCGGCACTAGGAAACAGACTGAGAAACCAGAGTAAAAGTTTCTCCTGCAACCCGTTCCCTTTGTGCTAGGTGAACGAACGTCTCTCCACATGCTCAGTTCGGAGAGATAAGTGTGTGTGAAAGCCGTCCTTCACCTAGCTTGTTGGGAACACAAAGTTTCTTTTCACTTGCAAACTCCACTCCATAGATATATATGGGGAGGTACTAGCTCCAACTCGGTTTTACAGTGAAAACTGCAGGAACTTCCAACCGGCACTAGGAAACAGACTGAGAAACCAGAGTAAAAGTTTCTCCTGCAACCCGTTCCCTTTGTGCTAGATGAACGATCGTCTCTCCACATGCTCAGTTCTGAGAGATAAGTGTGTGTGAAAGCCGTCCTTCACCTAGCTTGTTGGGAACACAAAGTTTCTTTTCACTTGCAAACTCCACTCCATACATATATATGGGGAGGTACTAGCTCCAACTCGGTTTTACAGTGAAAACTGCAGGAACTTCAAACCGGCACTAGGAAACAGACTGAGAAACCAGAGTAAAAGTTTCTCCTGCAACCCGTTCCCTTTGTGCTAGATGAACGAACGTCTCTTCACATGCTCAGTTCTGAGAGATAAGTGTGTGTGAAAGCCGTCCTTCACCTAGCTTGTTGGGAACACAAAGTTTCTTTTCAGTTGCAAACTCCACTCCATACATATATATGGGGAGGTACTAGCTCCAACTCGGTTTTACAGTGAAAACTGCAGGAACTTCAAACCGGCACTAGGAAACAGACTGAGAAACCAGAGTAAAAGTTTCTCCTGAAACCCGTTCCCTTTGTGCTAGATGAACGAACGTCTCTCCACATGCTCAGTTCTGAGAGATAAGTGTGTGTGAAAGCCGTACTTCACCTAGCTTGTTGGGAACACAAAGTTTCTTTTCTGTTGCAAACTCCACTCCATAATTATATATGGGGAGGTACTAGCACCAACTCGGTTTTACAGTGAAAACTGCAGGAAATTCAAACCGGCACTAGGAAACAGACTGAGAAACCAGAGTAAAAGTTTGTCCTGCAACCCGTTCCCTTTGTGCTAGATGAACGAACGTCTCTCCACATGCTCAGTTCTGAGAGATAAGTGTGTGTGAAAGCCGTCCTTCACCTAGCTTGTTGGGAACACAAAGTTTCTTTTCACTTGCAAACTACACTCCATACAAATATATGGGGAGGTACTAGCTCCAACTCGGTTTTACAGTGAAAACTGCAGGAACTTCAAACCGGCACTAGGAAACAGACTGAGAATCCAGAGTAAAAGTTTTTCCTGCAACCCGTTCCCTTTGTGCTAGATGAACGAACGTCTCTCCACATGCTCAGTTCGGAGAGTTAAATGTGTGTGAAAGCCGTCCTTCACCTAGCTTGTTGGGAACACAAAGTTTCTTTTCACTTGCAAACTCCACTCCATACATATATATGGGGAGGTACTAGCTCCAACTCGGTTTTACAGTGAAAACTGCAGGAACTTCAAACCGGCACTAGGAAACAGACTGAGAAACCAGAATAAAATTTCTCCTGCATCCCGTTCCCTTTGTGCTAGATGAACGAACGTCTCTCCACATGCTCAGTTCGGAGAGATAAGTGTGTGTGAAAGCCGTCCTTCACCTAGCTTGTTGGGAACACAAAGTTTCTTTTCAGTTGCAAACTCCACTCCATACATATATATGGGGAGGTACTAGCTCCAACTCGGTTTTACAGTGAAAACTGCAGGAACTTCCAACCGGCACTAGGAAACAGACTGAGAAACCAGAGTAAAAGTTTCTCCTGCAACCCGTTCCTTTTGTGCTAGATGAACGAACGTCTCTCCACATGCTCAGTTCGGAGAGATAAGTGTGTGTGAAAGCCGTCCTTCACCTAGCTTATTGGGAACACAAAGATTCTTTTCACTTGCAAACTCCACTCCATACATATATATGGGGAGGTACTAGCTCCAACTCGGTTTTACAGTGAAAACTGCAGGAAATTCAAACCGGCACTAGGAAACAGACTGAGAAACCAGAGTAAAAGTTTCTCCTGCAACCCGTTCCCTTTGTGCTAGATGAACGAACGTCTCCCCACATGCTCAGATGTGAGAGATAAGTGTGTGTGAAAGCCGTCCTTCACCTAGCTTGTTGGGAACACAAAGTTTCTTTCCACTTGCAAACTCCACTCCATACATATATATGGGGAGGTACTAGCTCCAACTTGGTTTTACAGTGAAAACTGCAGGAACTTCAAACCGGCACTAGGAAACAGACTGAGAAACCAGAGTAAAAGTTTCTCCTGCAACCCGTTCCCTTTGTGCTAGATGAACGAACGTCTCTCCACATGCTCAGTTCGGAGAGATAAGTGTGTTTGAAAGCCGTCCTTCACCTAGCTTGTTGGGAACACAAAGTTTCTTTTCACTTGGAAACTCCACTCCATACATATATATGGGGAGGTACTAGCTCCAATTCGGTTTTACAGTGAAAACTGCAGGAACTTCAAACCGGCACTAGGAAACAGACTGAGAAACCAGAGCAAAAGTTTCTCCTGCAACCCGTTCCCTTTGTGCTAGATGAACGAACGTCTCTCCACATGCTCAGTTCTGAGAGACAAGTGTGTGTGAAAGCCGTCCTTCACCTAGCTTGTTGGGAACACAAAGTTTCTTTCCACTTGCAAACTCCACTCCATACATATATATGGGGAGGTACTAGCTCCAACTCGGTTTTACAGTGAAAACTGCAGGAACTTCAAACCGGCACTAGGAAACAGACTGAGAAACCAGAGTAAAAGTTTCTCCTGCAACCCGTTCCCTTTGTGCTAGATGAACGAACGTCTCTCCACATGCTCAGTTCTGAGAGATAAGTGTGTGTGAAAGCCGTCCTTCACCTAGCTTGTTGGGAACACAATGTTTCTTTTCAGTTGCAAACTCCACTCCATACATATATATGGGGAGGTACTAGCTCCAACTCGGTTTTACAGTGAAAACTGCAGGAACTTCAAACCGGCACTAGGAAACAGACTGAGAAACCAGAGTAAAAGTTTGTCCTGCAACCCGTTCCTTTTGTGCTAGGTTAAAGAACGTCTCTCCACATGCTCAGTTCTGAGATATAGGTGTGTGTGAAAGCCGTACTTCACCTAGCTTGTTGGGAACACAAAGTTTCTTTTCTGTTGCAAAATCCACTCCATAATTATACATGGGGAAGTACTAGCACCAACTCGGTTTTACACTGAAAACTGCAGGAAATTTAAACCGGCACTAGGAAACAGACTGAGAAACCAGAGTAAAAGTTTCCCCTGCAACCCGTTCACTTTGTGCTAGATGAACGAACGTCTCTCCACATGCTCAGTTCTGTGATATAATTGTGTGTGAAAGCCGTCCTTCACCTAGCTTGTTGGGAACACAAATTTTCTTTTCAGTTGCAAACTCCACTCCATACATATATATGGGGAGGTACTAGCTCCAACTCGGTTTTACAGTGAAAACTGCAGGAACTTCAAACTGGCCCTAGGAAACAGACTGCGAAACCAGAGTAAATGTTTCTCCTGCAACCCGTTCCCTTTGTGCTAGATGAACGAACGTCTCTCCACATGCTCAGTTCTGAGAGATAAGTGTGTGTGAAAGCCGTCCTTCACCTAGCTTGTTGGGAACACAAAGTTTCTTTTCACTTGCAAACTCCAATCCATACATATATATGGGGAGGTACTAGCTCCAACTCGGTTTTACAGTGAAAACTGCAGGAACTTCAAACCGGCCCTAGGAAACAGACTGAGAAACCAGAGTAAATGTTTGTCCTGCAACCCGTTCCCTTTGTGCTAGATGAACGAAAGTCTCTCCACATGCTCAGTTCGGAGAGATATGTGTGTGTGAAAGCCGTCCTTCACCTAGCTTGTTGGGAACACAATGTTTCTTTTCACTTGCAAACTCCAATCCATACATATATATGGGGAGGTACTAGCTCCAACTCGGTTTTACAGTGAAAACTGCAGGAAATTCAAACCGGCGCTAGGAAACAGACTGAGAAACCAGAGTAAAAGTTTCTCCTGCAACCCGTTCCCTTTGTGCTAGATGAACGAACGTCTCTCCACATGCTCAGTTCTGAGAGATAAGTGTGTGTGAAAGCCGTCCTTCACCTAGCTTGTTGGGAACACAAAGTTTCTTTTCACTTGCAAATTCCACTCCATACATATATATGGGGAGGTACTAGCTCCAACTCGGTTTTACAGTGAAAACTGCAGGAACTTCACACCGGCACTATGAAACAGTCTGAGAAACCAGAGTAATAGTTTCTCCTGCAAACCGTTCCATTTGTGCTAGATGAACGAACGTCTCTCCACATGCTCAGTTCTGAGAGATAAGTGTGTGTGAAAGCCGTCCTTCACCTAGCTTGTTGAGAACACAAAGTTTCTTTTCACTTGCAAACTCCACTCCATACATATATATGGGGAGGTACTAGCTCCAACTCGGTTTTACAGTGAAAACTGCAGGAATTTCAAACCGGCACTAGGAAACAGACTGAGAAACCAGAGTAAAAGTTTCTCCTGCAACCCGTTCCCTTTGTGCTAGGTGAACGAACGTCTCTCCACATGCTCAGTTCTGAGAGATAAGTATGTGTGAAAGCCGTCCTTCACCTAGCTTGTTGGGAACACAAAGTTTCTTTTCAGTTGCAAACTCCACTCCATACATATCTATGGGGAGGTACTAGCTCCAACTCGGTTTTACAGTGAAAACTGCAGGAACTTCAAACCGGCACTAGGAAACAGACTGAGAAACCAGAGTAAAAGTTTCTCCTGCAACCCGTTCCCTTTGTGCTAGATGAACGAACGTCTCTCCACATGCTCAGTTCGGAGAGATAAGTGTGTGTGAAAGCCGTCCTTCACCTAGCTTTTTGGGAACACAAAGTTTCTTTTCACTTGCAAACTCCATTCCATACATATATATGATGAGGTACTAGCTCCAACTCGGTTTTACAGTGAAAACTGCAGGAACTTCAAACCGGCACTAGGAAACAGACTGAGAAACCAGAGTAAAAGTTTCTCCTGAAACCCGTTCCCTTTGTGCTATGTGATCGAACGTCTCTCCACATGCTCAGTTCTGAGAGATAAGTGTGTGTGAAAGCCGTCCTTCACCTAGCTTGTTGGGAACACAAAGTTTCTTTTCACTTGCAAACTCCATTCCATACATATATATGGGGAGGTACTAGCTCCAACTCGATTTTACAGTGAAAACTGCAGGAACTTCAAACCGGCACTAGGAAACAGACTGAGAAACCAGAGTAAAAGTTTCTCCTGCAACCCGTTCCCTTTGTGCTAGATGAACGAACGTCTCCCCACATGCTCAGTTCTGAGAGATAAGTGTGTGTGAAAGCCGTCCTTCACCTAGCTTGTTGGGAACACAAAGTTTCTTTCCACTTGCAAACTCCACTCCATACATATATATGGGGAGGTACTAGCTCCAACTCGGTTTTACAGTGAAAACTGCAGGAACTTCAAACCAGCACTAGGAAACAGACTGAGAAACCAGAGTAAAAGTTTCTCCTGCAACCCGTTCCCTTTGTGCTAGATGAACGAACGTCTCTCCACATGCTCAGTTCTGAGAGATAAGTGTGTGTGAAAGCCGTCCTTCACCTAGCTTGTTGGGAACACAAAGTCTCTTTTCAGTTGCAAACTCCAATCCATACATATATATGGGGAGGTTCTAGCTCCAACTCGGTTTTACAGTGAAAACTGCAGGAACATCAAACCAGCACTAGGAAAAAGACTGAGAAACCAGAGTAAAAGTTTCTCCTGCAACCCGTTCCATTTGTGCTAGATGAACGAACGTCTCTCCACATGCTCAGTTCTGAGAGATAAGTGTGTGTGAAAGCCGTCCTTCACCTAGCTTGTTGGGAACACAAAGTTTTTTTTCAGTTGCAAACTCCACTCCATACATATATATGGGGAGGTACTAGCTCCAACTCGGTTTTACAGTGAAAACTGCAGGAAATTCAAACCGGAACTAGGAAACAGACTGAGAAACCAGAGTAAAAGTTTCTCCTGCAACCCGTTCCCTTTGTGCTAGATGAACGAACGTCTCTCCACATGCTCAGTTCTGCGAGATAAGTGTGTGTGAAAGCCGTCCTTCACCTAGCTTGTTGGGAACACAAAGTTTCTTTTCAGTTGCAAACTCCACTCCATACATATATATGGGGAGGTACTAGCTCCAACTCGGTTTTACAGTGAAAACTGCAGGAACTTCAAACCGGCACTAGGAAACAGACTGAGAAACCAGAGTAAAAGTTTCTCCTGCAACCCGTTCCCTTTGTGCTAGATGAACGAACGTCTCTCCACATGCTCAGTTCGGAGAGATAAGTGTGTGTGAAAGCCGCCCTTCACCTAGCTTTTTGGGAACACTAAGTTTCTTTTCACTTGCAAACTCCATTCCATACATATATATGATGAGGTACTAGCTCCAACTCGGTTTTACAGTGAAAACTGCAGGAACTTCAAACCGGCACTAGGAAACAGACTGAGAAACCAGAGTAAAAGTTTCTCCTGAAACCCGTTCCCTTTGTGCTATGTGAACGAACGTCTCTCCACATGCTCAGTTCTGAGAGATAAGTGTGTGTGAAAGCCGTCCTTCACCTAGCTTGTTGGGAACACAAAGTTTCTTTTCATTTGCAAACTCCATTCCATACATATATATGGGGAGGTACTAGCTCCAACTCGATTTTACAGTGAAAACTGCAGGAACTTCAAACCGGCACTAGGAAACAGACTGAGAAACCAGAGTAAAAGTTTCTCCTGCAACCCGTTCCCTTTGTGCTAGATGAACGAACGTCTCCCCACATGCTCAGTTCTGAGAGATAAGTGTGTGTGAAAGCCGTCCTTCACCTAGCTTGTTGGGAACACAAAGTTTCTTTCCACTTGCAAACTCCACTCCATACATATATATGGGGAGGTACTAGCTCCAACTCGGTTTTACAGTGAAAACTGCAGGAACTTCAAACCGGCACTAGGAAACAGACTGAGAAACCAGAGTAAAAGTTTCTCCTGCAACCCGTTCCCTTTGTGCTAGGTGAACGAACGTCTCTCCACATGCTCAGTTCTGAGAGATAAGTGTGTGTGAAAGTCGTCCTTCACCTAGCTTGTTGGGAACACAAAGTTTCTTTTCACTTGCTAACTCCATTCCATACATATATATGGGGAGGTACTAGCTCCAACTCGGTTTTACAGAGAAAACTGCAGGAACTTCAAACCGGCACTAGGAAACAGACTGAGAAACCAGAGTAAAAGTTTCTCCTGCAACCCGTTCCCTTTGTGCTAGGTGAACGAACGTCTCCCCACATGCTCAGTTCTGAGAGATAAGTGTGTGTGAAAGCCGTCCTTCACCTAGCTTGTTGGGAACACAAAGTCTCTTTTCACTTGCAAACTCCACTCCATACATATATATGGGGAGGTACTAGCTCCAACTCGTTTTTACAGTGAAAACTGCAGGAACTTCAAAACGGCACTAGGAAACAGACTGAGAAACCAGAGTAAAAGTTTCTCCTGCAACCCGTTCCCTTTGTGCTAGATGAACGAACGTCTCTCCACATGCTCAGTTCTGAGAGATAAGTGTCTGTGAAAGCCGTCCTTCACCTAGCTTGTTGGGAACACAAAGTTTCTTTTCAGTTGCAAACTCCACTCCATACATATATATGGGGAGGTACTAGCTCCAACTCGATTTTACAGTGAAAACTGCAGGAACTTCAAACCGGCACTAGGAAACAGACTGAGAAACCAGAGTAAAAGTTTCTCCTGCAACCCGTTCCCTTTGTGCTAGATGAACGAACGTCTCCCCACATGCTCAGTTCTGAGAGATAAGTGTGTGTGAAAGCCGTCCTTCACCTAGCTTGTTGGGAACACAAAGTTTCTTTCCACTTGCAAACTCCACTCCATACATATATATGGGGAGGTACTAGCTCCAACTCGGTTTTACAGTGAAAACTGCAGGAACTTCAAACCGGCACTAGGAAACAGACTGAGAAACCAGAGTAAAAGTTTCTCCTGCAACCCGTTCCCTTTGTGCTAGGTGAACGAACGTCTCTCCACATGCTCAGTTCTGAGAGATAAGTGTGTGTGAAAGTCGTCCTTCACCTAGCTTGTTGGGAACACAAAGTTTCTTTTCACTTGCTAACTCCATTCCATACATATATATGGGGAGGTACTAGCTCCAACTCGGTTTTACAGAGAAAACTGCAGGAACTTCAAACCGGCACTAGGAAACAGACTGAGAAACCAGAGTAAAAGTTTCTCCTGCAACCCGTTCCCTTTGTGCTAGGTGAACGAACGTCTCCCCACATGCTCAGTTCTGAGAGATAAGTGTGTGTGAAAGCCGTCCTTCACCTAGCTTGTTGGGAACACAAAGTCTCTTTTCACTTGCAAACTCCACTCCATACATATATATGGGGAGGTACTAGCTCCAACTCGTTTTTACAGTGAAAACTGCAGGAACTTCAAAACGGCACTAGGAAACAGACTGAGAAACCAGAGTAAAAGTTTCTCCTGCAACCCGTTCCCTTTGTGCTAGATGAACGAACGTCTCTCCACATGCTCAGTTCTGAGAGATAAGTGTCTGTGAAAGCCGTCCTTCACCTAGCTTGTTGGGAACACAAAGTTTCTTTTCAGTTGCAAACTCCACTCCATACATATATATGGGGAGGTACTAGCTCCAACTCGGTTTTACAGTGAAAACTGCAGTAACTTCAAACCGGCACTAGGAAACAGACTGAGAAACCAGAGTAAAAGTTTCTCCTGCAACCCGTTCCCTTTGTGCTAGATGAACGAACGTCTCTCCACATGCTCAGTTTGGAGAGATAAGTGTGTGTGAAAGCCGTCCTTCACCTAGCTTGTTGGGAACACAAAGTTTCTTTTCACTTGCAAACTCCACTCCATACATATATATGGGGAGGTACTAGCTCCAACTCGGTTTTACAGTGAAAACTGCAGGAACTTCAAACCGGCACTAGGAAACAGACTGAGAAACCAGAGTAAAAGTTTCTCCTGAAACCCGTTCCCTTTGTGCTAGGTGAACGAACGTCTCTCCACATGCTCAGTTCTGAGAGATAAGTGTGTGTGAAAGCCGTCCTTCACCTAGCTTGTTGGGAACACAAAGTTTCTTTTCACTTGCAAACTCCATTCCATACATATATATGGGGAGGTACTAGCTCCAACTCGGTTTTACAGTGAAAACTGCAGGAACATCCAACCGGCACTAGGAAACAGACTGAGAAACGAGAGTAAAAGTTTCTCCTGCAACCCGTTCCCTTTGTGCTAGATGAACGAACGTCTCTCCACATGCTCAGTTCTGAGAGATAAGTGTGTGTGAAAGCCGTCCTTCACCTAGCTTGTTGGGAACACAAAGTTTCTTTCCACTTGCAAACTCCACTCCATAAATATATATGGGGAGGTACTAGCTCCATCTCGGTTTTACAGTGAAAACTGCAGGAACTTCAAACCGGCACTAGGAAACAGACTGAGAAACCAGAGTAAAAGTTTCTCCTGCAACCCGTTCCCTTTGTGCTAGATGAACGAACGTCTCCCCACATGCTCAGTTCTGAGAGATAAGTGTGTGTGAAAGCCGTCCTTCACCTAGCTTGTTGGGAACACAAAGTTTCTTTCCACTTGCAAACTCCACTCCATACATATATATGGGGAGGTACTAGCTCCAACTCGGTTTTACAGTGAAAACTGCAGGAGCTTCAAACCGGCACTAGGAAACAGACTGAGAAACCAGAGTAACAGTTTCTCCTGCAACCCGTTCCCTTTGTGCTAGATGAACGAACGTCTCTCCACATGCTCAGTTCGGAGAGATAAGTGTGTGTGAAAGCCGTCCTTCACCTAGCTTGTTGGGAACACAAAGTTTCTTTTCAGTTGCAAAATCCACTCCATACATATATATGGGGAGGTACTAGCTCCAACTCGGTTTTACAGTGAAAACTGCAGGAACTTCAAACCGGCACTAGGAAACAGACTGAGAAACCAGAGTAAATGTTTCTCCTGCAACCCGTTCCCTTTGTGCTAGATGAAAGAACGTCTCTCCACATGCTCAGTTCTGAGAGATAAGTGTGTGTGAAAGCCGTCCTTAACCTAGCTTGTTGGGAACACAAAGTTTTTTTTCAGTTGCAAACTCCACTCCATACATATATATGGGGAGGTACTAGCTCCAACTCGGTTTTACAGTGAAAACTGCAGGAACTTCAAACCGGCACTAGGAAACAGACTGAGAAACCAGAGAAAAAGTTTCTCCTGCAACCAGTTCCCTTTGTGCTAGATGAACGAACGTCTCTCCACATGCTCAGTTCTGAGAGATAAGTGTGTGTGAAAGCCGTCCTTCACCTAGCTTGTTGGGAACACAAAGTTTCTTTTCAGTTGCAAACTCCACTCCATACATATATATGGGGAGGTACTAGCTCCAACTCGGTTTTACAGTGAAAACTGCAGGAACTTCAAACCGGCACTTGGAAACAGACTGAGAAACCAGAGTAAAAGTTTCTCCTGCAACCCGTACCCTTTGTGCTAGATGAACGAACGTCTCTCCACATGCTCAGTTCTGAGAGATAAGTGTGTGTGAAAGCCGTCCTTCACCTAGCTTGTTGGGAACACAAAATTTCTTTTCACTTGCAAACTCCACTCCATACATATATATGGGGAGGTACTAGCTCCAACTCGGTTTTACAGAGAAAATTGCAGGAACTTCAAACCGGCACTAGGAAACAGACTGAGAAACCAGAGTAAAAGTTTCTCCTGCAACCCGTTCCCTTTGTGCTAGGTGAACGAACGTCTCTCCACATGCTCAGTTCTGAGAGATAAGTGTGTGTGAAAGCCGTCCTTCACCTAGCTTGTTGGGAACACAAAGTTTCTTTTCAATTGCAAACTCCACTCCATACATATATATGGGGAGGTACTAGCTCCAACTCGGTTTTACAGTGAAAACTGCAGGAACTTCAAACCGGCACTAGGAAACAGACTGAGAAACCAGAGTAAAAGTTTCTCCTGCAACCCGTTCCTTTTGTGCTAGATGAAAGAACGTCACCCCACATGCTCAGTTCTGAGAGATAAGTGTGTGTGAAAGCCGTCCTTCACCTAGCTTGTTGGGAACACAAAGTTTCTTTCCACTTGCAAACTCCACTCCATACATATATATGGGGAGGTACTAGCTCCAACTCGGTTTTACAGTGAAAACTGCAGGAACTTCAAACCGGCACTAGGAAACAGACTGAGAAACCAGAGTAAAAGTTTCTCCTGCAACCCGTTCCCTTTGTGCTAAATGAACGAACGTCTCTCCACATGCTCAGTTCTGAGAGATAAGTGTGTGTGAAAGCCGTCCTTCACCTAGCTTGTTGGGAACACAAAGTTTCTTTTCAGTTGCAAACTCCACTCCATAATTATATATGGGGAGGTACTAGCTCCAACTCGATTTTACATTGAAAACTGCAGGAACTTCAAACCGGCACTAGGAAACAGACTGAGAAACCAGAGTAAAAGTTTCTCTTGCAACCCGTTCCCTTTGTGCTAAATGAACGAACCTCTCTCCACATGCTCAGTTCTGAGAGATAAGTGTGTGTGAAAGCCGACCTTCACCTAGGTTGTTGGGAACACAAAGTTTCTTTTCAGTTGCAAACTCCCCTCCATACATATATATGGGGAGGTACTAGCTCTAACTCGATTTTACAGTGAAAACTGCAGGAACTTCAAACCGGCACTAGGAAACAGACTGAGAAACCAGAGTAAAAGTTTCCCCTGCAACCCGTTCCCTTTGTGCTAGATGAACGAACGTCTCTCCTCATGCTCAGTTCTGAGAGATAAGTGTGTGTGAAAGCCGTCCTTCACCTAGCTTGTTGGGAACACAAATTTTCTTTTCACTTGCAAACTCCACTCCATACATATATATGGGGAGGTACTAGCTC
This sequence comes from Camelus bactrianus, assembly GCF_048773025.1. Taxonomy (NCBI): domain Eukaryota; kingdom Metazoa; phylum Chordata; class Mammalia; order Artiodactyla; family Camelidae; genus Camelus; species Camelus bactrianus. The sequence continues at coordinate 952,152 of NC_133553.1, forward strand.
CAACTCGGTTTCACAGTGAAAACTGCAGGAACTTCAAACCGGCACTAGGAAACAGACTGAGAAACCAGAGTAAAAGTTTCTCCTGCAACCCGTTCCCTTTGTGCTAAATGAACGAACGTCTCTCCACATGCTCAGTTCTGAGAGATAAGTGTGTGTGAAAGCCGTCCTTCACCTAGCTTGTTGGGAACACAAAGTTTCTTTTCAGTTGCAAACTCCACTCCATAATTATATATGGGGAGGTACTAGCTCCAACTCGGTTTTACATTGAAAACTGCAGGAACTTCAAACCGGCACTAGGAAACAGACTGAGAAACCAGAGTAAAAGTTTCTCCTGCAACCCGTTCCATTTGTGCTAAATGAACGAACCTCTCTCCACATGCTCAGTTCTGAGAGATAAGTGTGTGTGAAAGCCGACCTTCACCTAGGTTGTTGGGAACACAAAGTTTCTTTTCAGTTGCAAACTCCCCTCCATACATATATATGGGGAGGTACTAGCTCCAACTCGATTTTACAGTGAAAAGTGCAGGAACTTCAAACCGGCACTAGGAAACAGACTGAGAAACCAGAGTAAAAGTTTCTCCTGCAAACCGTTCCCTTTGTGCTAGATGAACGAACGTCTCTCCACATGCTCAGTTCGGAGAGATAAGTGTGTGTGAAAGCCGTCCTTCACCTAGCTTGTTGGGAACACAAAGTTTCTTTTCACTTTCAAACTCCACTCCATACATATATATGGGGAGGAACTAGCTCCAACTCGGTTTTACAGTGAAAACTGCAGGAACTTCAAACCGGCACTAGGAAACAGACTGAGAAACCAGAGTAAAAGTTTCTCCTGCAACCCGTTCCCTTTGTGCTAGGTGAACGAACGTCTCTCCACATGCTCAGTTCTGAGAGATAAGTGTGTGTGAAAGCCGTCCTTCACCTAGCTTGTTGGGAACACAAAGTTTCTTTTCACTTGCAAACTCCACTCCATACATATATATGGGGAGGTACTAGCTCCAACTCGGTTTTACAGTGAAAACTGCAGGAACTTCAAACCGGCACTAGGAAACAGACTGAGAAACCAGAGTAAAAGTTTCTCCTGCAACCCGTTCCCTTTGTGCTAGATGAACGAACGTCTCCCCACATGCTCAGTTCTGAGAGATAAGTGTGTGTGAAAGCCGTCCTTCACCTAGCTTGTTGGGAACACAAAGTTCCTTTTCACTTGCAAACTCCACTCCATACATATATATGGGGAGGTACTAGCTCCAACTCGGTTTTACAGTGAAAACTGCAGGAACTTCAAACCGGCACTAGGAAACAGACTGAGAAACCAGAGTAAAAGTTTCTCCTGCAACCCGTTCCCTTTGTGCTAGATGAACGAACGTCTCTCCACATGCTCAGTTCTGAGAGATAAGTGTGTGTGAAAGCCGTCCTTCACCTAGCTTGTTGGGAACACAAAGTTTCTTTTCAATTGCAAATTCCACTCCATACATATATAAGGGGAGGTACTAGCTCCAACACGGTTTTACAGTGAAAACTGCAGGAACTTCAAACCGGCACTAGGAAACATACTGAGAAACCAGAGTAAAAGTTTGTCCTGCAACCCGTTCCCTTTGTGCTAGGTGAACGAACGTCTCTCCACATGCTCAGTTCTGAGAGATAATTGTGTGTGAAAGCCGTCCTTCACCTAGCTTGTTGGGAACACAAAGATTCTTTTCACTAGCAAACTCCACTCCATACATATATATGGGGAGGTACTAGCTCCAACTCGGTTTTACAGTGAAAACTGCAGGAACTTCAAACCGGCACTAGGAAACAGACTGAGAAACCAGAGTAAAAGTTTGTCCTGCATCCCGTTCCCTTTGTGCTAGATGAACGAACGTCTCTCCACATGCTCAGTTCGGAGAGATAAGTGTGTGTGAAAGCCGTCCTTCAACTAGCTTGTTGGGAACACAAAGTTTCTTTTCACTTGCAAACTCCCCTCCATACATATATATGGGGAGGTACTAGCTCCAACTCGGTTTTACAGTGAAAACTGCAGGAACTTCAAACCGGCACTAGGAAACAGACTGAGAAACCAGAGTAAAAGTTTCTCCTGCAACCAGTTCCCTTTGTGCTAGGTGAACGAACGTCTCTCCACATGCTCAGTTCTGAGAGATTAGTGTGTGTGAAAGCCGTCCTTCACCTAGCTTGTTGGGAACACAAAGTTTCTTTTCACTAGCAAACTCCACTCCATACATATATATGGGGAGGTACTATCTCCAACTCGGTTTTACAGTGAAAACTGCAGGAACTTCAAACCGGCACTAGGAAACAGACTGAGAAACCAGAGTAAAAGTTTGTCCTGCAACCCGTTCCCTTTGTGCTAGGTGAACGAACGTCTCTCCACATGCTCAGTTCTGAGAGATAAGTGTGTGTGAAAGCCGTACTTCACCTAGCTTGTTGGGAAAACAATGTTTCTTTTCACTTGCAAACTCCACTCCATAGATATATATGGGTAGGTACTAGCTCCAACTCGGTTTTACAGTGAAAACTGCAGGAACTTCAAACCGGCACTAGGAAACAGACTGAGAAACCAGAGTAAAAGTTTCTCCTGCAACCCGTTCCCTTTGTGGTAGGTGAACGATCGTCTCTCCACATGCTCAGTTCTGAGAGATAAGTGTGTGTGAAAGCCGTCCTTCACCTAGCTTGTTAGGAACACAAAGTTTCTTTTCACTTGCAAACTACACTCCATAGATATATATGGGGAGGTACTAGCTCCAACTCGGTTTTACAGTGAAAACTGCAGGAACTTCAAACCGGCACTAGGAAACAGACTGAGAAACCAGAGTAAAAGTTTCTCCTGCAACCCGTTCCCTTTTTGCTAGATGAACGAACGTCTCTCCACATGCTCAGTTCGGAGAGATAAGTTTGTGTGAAAGCCGTCCTTCACCTAGCTTATTGGGAACACAAAGTTTCTTTTCAGTTGCAAACTCCACTCCATACATATATATGGGGAGGTACTAGCTCCAACTCGGTTTTACAGTGAAAACTGCAGGAACTTCAAACCGGCACTAGGAAACAGACTGAGAAACCAGAGTAAAAGTTTCTCCTGCAACCCGTTCCCTTTGTGCTAGATGAACGAACGTCTCTCCACATGCTCAGTTCTGAGAGTTAAGTGTGTGTGAAAGCCGTCCTTCACCTAGCTTGTTGGGAACACAAAGTTTCTTTTCAGTTGCAAACTCCACCCCATACATATATATGGGGAGGTATTAGCTCCAACTCGGTTTTACAGTGAAAACTGCAGGAACTTCAAACCGGCACTAGGAAACAGACTGAGAAACCAGAGAAAATTTTCTCCTGCAACCCGTTCCATTTGTGCTAGGTGAACGAACGTCTCTCCACATGCTCAGTTCGGAGAGATATGTGTGTGTGAAAGCCGTCCTTCACCTAGCTTGTTGGGAACACAAAGTTTCTTTTCACTTGCAAACTCCACTCCATACATATATATGGGGAGGTACTAGCTCCAACTCGGTTTTACAGTGAAAACTGCAGGAACTTCAAACCGGCACTAGGAAACAGACTGAGAAACCAGAGTAAAAGTTTCCCCTGCAACCCGTTCCCTTTGTGCTAGATGAACGAACGTCTCTCCACATGCTCAGTTCTGAGAGATAAGTGTGTGTGAAAGCCGTCCTTCACCTAGCTTGTTGGGAACACAAAGTTTCTTTTCAGTTGCAAACTCCACCCCATACATATATATGGGGAGGTATTAGCTCCAACTCGGTTTTACAGTGAAAACTGCAGGAACTTCAAACCGGCACTAGGAAACAGACTGAGAAACCAGAGAAAATTTTCTCCTGCAACCCGTTCCATTTGTGCTAGGTGAACGAACGTCTCTCCACATGCTCAGTTCGGAGAGATATGTGTGTGTGAAAGCCGTCCTTCACCTAGCTTGTTGGGAACACAAAGTTTCTTTTCACTTGCAAACTCCACTCCATACATATATATGGGGAGGTACTAGCTCCAACTCGGTTTTACAGTGAAAACTGCAGGAACTTCAAACCGGCACTAGGAAACAGACTGAGAAATCAGAGTAAAAGTTTCTCCTGCAACCCGTTCCCTTTGTGCTAGATGAACGAACGTCTCTCCACATGCTCAGTTCTGAGAGATAAGTGTGTGTGAAAGCCGTACTTCACCTAGCTTTTTGGGAACATAAAGTTTCTTTTCACTTGCAAACTCCACTCCATACATATATATGGGGAGGTACTAGCTCCAACTCGGTTTTTCAGTGAAAACTGCAGGAACTTCAAACCGGCACTAGGAAACAGACTGAGAAACCAGAGAAAAAGTTTCTCCTGCAACCCATTCCCTAAGTGCAAGGTGAACGAACGTCTCTCCACATGCTCAGTTCTGAGAGATATGTGTGTGTGAAAGCCGTCCTTCACCTAGATTGTTGGGAACACAAAGTTTCTTTTCACTTGCAAACTCCACTCCATACATATATATGGGGAGGTACTAGCTCCAACTCGGTTTTTCAGTGAAAATTGCAGGAACTTCAAACCGGCACTAGGAAACAGACTGAGAAACCAGAGTAAAAGTTTCTCCTGCAACCCGTTCCCTTTGTGCTAGAGGAACGAACGTCTCTCTACATGCTCAGTTCTGAGAGATAAGTGTGTGTGAAAGCCGTCCTTCACCTAGCTTGTTGGGAACACAAAGTTTCTTTTCACTTGCAAACTCCACTCCATAGATATATATGGGGAGGTACTACCTCCAACTCGGTTTTACAGTGAAAACTGCAGGAACTTCAAACCGGCAGTAGGGAACAGACTGAGAAACCAGAGTAAAAGTTTCTCCTGCAACCCGTTCCCTTTGTGCTAGATGAACGAACGTCTCTCCACATGCTCAGTTCGGAGAGATAAGTGTGTGTGAAAGCCGTCCTTCAACTAACTTGTTGGGAACACAAAGTTTCTTTTCATTTGCAAACTCCACTCCATACATATATATGGGGTGGTACTAGCTCCAACTCGGTTTTACAGTGAAAACTGCAGGAACATCCAACCGGCACTAGGAAACATACTGAGAAACCAGAGTAAAAGTTTGTCCTGCAACCCGTTCACTTTGGCCTAGGTGAACGAACGTCTCTCCACATGCTCAGTTCTGAGAGATAAGTGTGTGTGAAAGCCGTCCTTCACCTAGCTTGTTGGGAACACAAAGTTTCTTTTCACTTGCAAACTCCACTCCATACATATATATGGGGAGGTACTAGCTCCAACTCGGTTTTAAAGTGAAAATTGCAGGAACTTCAAACCGGCACTAGGAAACAGACTGAGAAACCAGAGTAAAATTTTCTCCTGCAACCCGTTCCCTTTTTGCTAGGTGAACGAACGTCTCTCCACATGCTCAGTTCTGAGAGATAAGTGTGTGTGAAAGCCGTCCTTCACCTAGCTTGTTGGGAACACAAAGATTCTTTTCACTAGAAAACTCCACTCCATACATATATATGGGGAGGTACTAGCTCCAACTCGGTTTTACAGTGAAAACTGCAGGAACTTCAAACCGGCACTAGGAAACAGACTGAGAAACCAGAGTAAAATTTTGTCCTGCAACCCGCTCCCTTTGTGCTAGGTGAACGAACGTCTCTCCACATGCTCAGTTCTGAGAGATAAGTGTGTGTGAAAGCCGTCCTTCACCTATCTTGTTGGGAACACAAAGTTTCTTTTCACTTGCAAACTCCCCTCCATACATATATAAGGGGAGGTACTAGCTCCAACTCGGTTTTACAGTGAAAACTGCAGGAACTTCAAACCGGCACTAGGAAACAGACTGAGAAACCAGAGTAAAAGTTTCTCCTGCAACCCGTTCCCTTTGTGCTAGATGAACGAAAGTCTCTCCACATGCTCAGTTCGGAGAGATAAGTGTGTGTGAAAGCCGTCCTTCACCTAGCTTGTTGGGAACACAAAGTTTCTTTTCACTAGCAAACTCCCCTCCATACATATATATGGGGAGGTACTAGCTCCAACTCGGTTTTACAGTGAAAACTGCAGGAACTTCAAACCGGCACTAGGAAACAGACTGAGAAACCAGAGTAAAAGTTTCTCCTGCAACCCGTTCCCTTTTTGCTAGATGAACGAACGTCTCTCCACATGCTCAGTTCGGAGAGATAAGTGTGTGTGAAAGCCGTCCTTCACCTAGCTTGTTGGGAACACAAAGTTTCTTTTCACTTGCAAACTCCACTCCATAGATATATATGGGGAGGTACTAGCTCCAACTCGGTTTTACAGTGAAAACTGCAGGAACTTCAAACCGGCACTAGGAAACAGACTGAGAAACCAGAGTAAAAGTTTCTCCTGCAACCCGTTCCCTTTGTGGTAGATGAACGAACGTCTCTCCACATGCTCAGTTCTGAGAGATAAGTGTGTGTGAAAGCCGTCCTTCACCTAGCTTGTTGGGAACACAAAGTTTCTTTTCACTTGCAAACTCCACTCCATAGATATATATGGGGATGTACTACCTCCAACTCGGTTTTACAGTGAAAACTGCAGGAACTTCAAACCGGCACTAGGAAACAGACTGAGAAACCAGAGTAAAAGTTTCCCCTGCAACCCGTTCCCTTTGTGCTAGATGAACGAACGTCTCTCCACATGCTCAGTTCGGAGAGATAAGTGTGTGTGAAAGCCTTCCTTCACCAAGCTTGTTGGGAACACAAAGTTTCTTTTCACTTGCAAACTCCACTCCATACATATATATGGGGAGGTACTAGCTCCAACTCGGTTTTACAGTGAAAACTGCAGGAACTTCAAAACGGCACTAGGAAACACACTGAGAAACCAGAGTAAAAGTTTCTCCTGCAACCCGTTCCCTTTGTGCTAGGTGAACGAACGTCTCTCCACATGCTCAGTTCTGAGAGATAAGTGTGTGTGAAAGCCGTCCTTCACCTAGCTTGTTGGGAAGACAAAGTTTCTTTTCAGTTGCAAACTCCACTCCATACATATATATGGGGAGGTACTAGCTCCAACTCGGTTTTACAGTGAAAACTGCAGGAACTTCAAACCGGCACTAGGAAACAGACTGAGGAACCAGAGTAAAAGTTTCTCCTGCAACCCGTTCCCTTTGTGCTAGATGAACGAACGTCTCTCCACATGCTCAGTTCCGAGAGATAAGTGTGTGTGAAAGCCGTCCTTCACCTAGCTTGTTGGGAACACAAAGTTTCTTTTCAGTTGCAAACTCCACTCCATACATATATAAGGGGAGGTACTAGCTCCAACTCGGTTTTACAGTGAAAACTGCAGGAACTTCAAACCGGCACTAGGAAACAGACTGAGAAACCAGAGTAAAAGTTTCTCCTGCAACCCGTTCCCTTTGTGCTAGATGAACGAACGTCTCTCCACATACTCAGTTCTGAGAGATAAGTGTGTGTGAAAGCCGTCCTTCACCTAGCTTGTTGTGAACACAAAGTTTCTTTTCAGTTGCAAACTCCATTCCATACATATATATGGGGAGGTACTAGCTCCAACCCGGCTTTACAGTGAAAACTGCAGGAACTTCAAACCGGCACTAGGAAACAGACTGAGAAACCAGAGTAAAAGTTTGTCCAGCAACCCGTTCCCTTTGTGCTAGGTGAAAGAACGTCTCTCCACATACTCAGTTCGGAGAGATAAGTGTGTGTGAAAGCCGTCCTTCACCCAGCTTGTTGGGAACACAAAGTTTCTTTTCACTAGCAAACTCCACTCCATACATATATATGGGGAGGTACTAGCTCCAAATCGGTTTTACAGTGAAAACTGCAGGAACTTCAAACCGGCACTAGGAAACAGACTGAGAAACCAGAGTAAAAGTTTCTCCTGCAACCCGTTCCCTTTGTGCTAGATGAACGAACGTCTCTCCACATGCTCAGTTCTGAGAGATAAGTGTGTGTGAAAGCCGTCCTTCACCTAGCTTGTTGGGAACACAAAGTTTCTTTTCACTTGCAAACTCCACTCCATACATATATAAGGAGAGGTACTAATTCCAACTCGGTTTTACAGTGAAAACTGCAGGAACTTCAAACCGGGACTAGGAAACAGACTGGAAACCAGAGTAAAAGTTTCTCCTGCAACCCGTTCTCTTTGTGCTAGATGAACTAACGTCTCTCCACATTCTCAGTTCGGAGAGATAAGTGTGTGTGAAAGCCGTCCTTCACCTAGCTTGTTGGGAACACAAAGTTTCTTTTCACTTGCAAACTCCACTCCATACATATATATGGGGAGGAACTAGCTCCAACTCGGTTTTACAGTGAAAACTGCAGGAACTTCAAACCGGCACTAGGAAACAGACTGAGAAACCAGAGTAAAAGTTTCTCCTGCAACCCGTTCCCTTTGTGCTAGATGAACGAACGTCTCTCCACATGCTCAGTTCTGAGAGATAAGTGTGTGTGAAAGCCGTCCTTCACCTAGCTTGTTGGGAACACAAAGTTTCTTTTCAGTTGCAAACTCCACTCCATACATATATATGGGGAGGTACTAGCTCCAACTCGGTTTTACAGTGAAAACTGCAGGAACTTCAAACCGGCACTAGGAAACAGACTGAGAAACCAGAGTAAAAGTTTCACCTGTAACCCGTTCCCTTTGTGCTAGGTGAACGAACGTCTCTCCACATGCTCAGTTCTGAGAGATAAGTGTGTGTGAAAGCCGTCCTTCACCTAGCTTGTTGGGAACACAAAGTTTCTTTTCACTTGCAAACTCCCCTCCATACATATATATGGGGAGGTACTAGCTCCAACTCGGTTTTACAGTGAAAACTGCAGGAACTTCAAACCGGCACTAGGAAACAGACTGAGAAACCAGAGTAAAAGTTTCCCCTGCAACCCGTTCCTTTGTGCTAGATGAACGAACGCCTTTCCACATGCTCAGTTCGGAGAGATAAGTGTGTGTGAAAGCCGTCCTTCAACAAGCTTGTTGGGAACACAAAGTTTCTTTTCAGATGCAAACTCCACTTCATACATATATAAGGGGAGGACCAGCTCCAACTCGGTTTTACAGTGAAAACTGCAGGAACTTCAAACCGGCACTAGGAAACAGACTGAGAAACCAGAGTAAAAGTTTCTCCTGCAACCCGTTCCCTTTGTGCTAGGTGAACGAACGTCTCTCCACATACTCAGTTCTGAGAGATAAGTGTGTGTGAAAGCCGTCCTTCACCTAGCTTGTTGGGAAGACAAAGTTTCTTTTCAGTTGCAAACTCCACTCCATACATATATATGGGGAGGTACTAGCTCCAACTCGGTTTTACAGTGAAAACTGCAGGAACTTCAAACCGGCACTAGGAAACAGACTGAGAAACCAGAGTAAAAGTTTCTCCTGCAACCCGTTCCCTTTGTGCTAGATGAACGAACGTCTCTCCACATGCTCAGTTCGGAGAGATAATTGTGTGTGAAAGCCGTCCTTCACCTAGCTTGTTGGGAACACAAAGTTTCTTTTCAGTTGCAAACTCCACTCCATACATATATAAGGGGAGGTACTAGCTCCAACTCGGTTTTACAGTGAAAACTGCAGGAACTTCAAACCGGCACTAGGAAACAGACTGAGAAACCAGAGTAAAAGTTTCTCCTGCAACCCGTTCCCTTTGTGCTAGATGAACGAACGTCTCTCCACATGCTCAGTTCTGAGAGATAAGTGTGTGTGAAAGCCGTCCTTCACCTAGCTTGTTGGGAACACAAAGTTTCTTTTCAGTTGCAAACTCCATTCCATACATATATATGGGGAGGTACTAGCTCCAACCCGGCTTTACAGTGAAAACTGCAGGAACTTCAAACCGGCACTAGGAAACAGACTGAGACCAGAGTAAAAGTTTGTCCAGCAACCCGTTCCCTTTGTGCTAGGTGAAAGAACGTCTCTCCACATGCTCAGTTCGGAGAGATAAGTGTGTGTGAAAGCCGTCCTTCACCCAGCTTGTTGGGAACACAAAGTTTCTTTTCACTAGCAAACTCCACACCATACATATATATGGGGAGGTACTAGCTCCAAATCGGTTTTACAGTGAAAACTGCAGGAACTTCAAACCGGCACTAGGAAACAGACTGAGAAACCAGAGTAAAAGTTTCACCTGTAACCCGTTCCCTTTGTGCTAGATGAATGAACGTCTCTCCACATGCTCAGTTCTGAGAAATAAGTGTGTGTGAAAGCCGTCCTTCACCTAGCTTGTTGGGAACACAAAGTTTCTTTTCACTTGCAAACTCCACTCCATACATATATATGGAGAGGTACTAATTCCAACTCGGTTTTACAGTGAAAACTGCAGGAACTTCAAACCGGGACTAGGAAACACACTGGAAACCAGAGTAAAAGTTTCTCCTGCAACCCGTTCTCTTTGTGCTAGATGAACTAACGTCTCTCCACATTCTCAGTTCGGAGAGATAAGTGTGTGTGAAAGCCGTCCTTCACCTAGCTTGTTGGGAACACAAAGTTTCTTTTCACTTGCAAACTCCACTCCATATATATATATGGGGAGGAACTAGCTCCAACTCGGTTTTACAGTGAAAACTGCAGGAACTTCAAACCGGCACTAGGAAACAGACTGAGAAACCAGAGTAAAAGTTTCTCCTGCAACCCGTTCCCTTTGTGCTAGATGAACGAACGTCTCTCCACATGCTCAGTTCTGAGAGATAAGTGTGTGTGAAAGCCGTCCTTCACCTAGCTTGTTGGGAACACAAAGTTTCTTTTCAGTTGCAAACTCCACTCCATACATATATATGGGGAGGTACTAGTTCCAACTCGGTTTTACAGTGAAAACTGCAGGAACTTCAAACCGGCACTAGGAAACAGACTGAGAAACCAGAGTAAAAGTTTCACATGTAACCCGTTCCCTTTGTGCTAGGTGAACGAACGTCTCTCCACAAGCTCAGTTCTGAGAGATAAGTGTGTGTGAAAGCCGTCCTTCACCTAGCTTGTTGGGAACCCAAAGTTTCTTTTCACTTGCAAACACCCCTCCATACATATATATGGGGAGGTACTAGCTCCAACTCGGTTTTACAGTGAAAACTGCAGGAACTTCAAACCGGCACTAGGAAACAGACTGAGAAACCAGAGTAAAAGTTTCCCCTGCAACCCGTTCCCTTTGTGCTAGATGAACGAACGCCTTTCCACATGCTCAGTTCGGAGAGATAAGTGTGTGTGAAAGCCGTCCTTCACCAAGCTTGTTGGGAACACAAAGTTTATTTTCAGATGCAAACTCCACTCCATACATATATATGGGGAGGTACTAGCTCCAACTCGGTTTTACAGTGAAATCTGCAGGAACTTCAAACCGGCACTAGGAAACAGACTGAGAAACCAGAGTAAAAGTTTCTCCTGCAAACCGTTCCCTTTGTGCTAGGTGAACGAACGTCTCTCCACATGCTCAGTTCTGAGAGATAAGTGTGTGTGAAAGCCGTCCTTCACCTAGCTTGTTGGGAACACAAAGTTACTTTTCAGTTGCAAACTCCACTCCATACATATATATGGGGAGGTACTAGCTCCAACTCGGTTTTACAGTGAAAACTGCAGGAACTTCAAACCGGCACTAGGAAACAGACTGAGAAACCAGAGTAAAAGTTTGTCCAACAACCCGTTCCCTTTGTGCAATTTGAAAGAACGTCTCTCCACATGCTCAGTTCGGAGAGATATGTGTGTGTGTAAGCCGTCCTTCACCTAGCTTGTTGGGAACACAAAGTTTCTTTTCACTAGCAAACTCCACTCCATACATATATAAGGGGAGGTACTAGCTCCAACTCGGTTTTACAGTGAAAACTGCAGGAACTTCAAACCGGCACTAGGAAACACACTGAGAAACCAGAGTAAAAGTTTCTCCTGCAACCCGTTCCTTTTGTGCTAGATGAACGAACGTCTCTCCACATGCTCATTTCTGAGAGTTAAGTGTGTGTGAAAGCCGTCCTTCACCTAGCTTGTTGGGAACACAAAGTTTCTTTTCAGTTGCAAACTCCACTCCATACATATATATGGGGAGGTACTAGCTCCAACTCTGTTTTACAGTGAAAACTGCAGGAACTTCAAACCGGCACTAGGAAACAGACTGAGAAACCAGAGTAAAAGTTTCTCCTGCAACCCGTTCCCTTTGTGCTAGGTGAACGAACGTCTCTCCACATGCTCAGTTCTGAGAGATAAGTGTGTGTGAAAGCCGTCCTTCACCTAGCTTGTTGGGAACACAAAGTTTCTTTTCAGTTGCAAACTCCACTCCATACATATATATGGGGAGGTACTAGCTCCAACTCGGTTTTACAGTGAAAACTGCAGGAACTTCAAACCGGCACTAGGAAACAGACTGAGAAACCAGAGTAAAAGTTTCTCCTGCAAACCGTTCCCTTTGTGCTAGGTGAACGAACGTCTCTCCACATGCTCAGTTCTGAGAGATAAGTGTGTGTGAAAGCCGTCCTTCACCTAGCTTGTTGGGAACACAAAGTTACTTTTCAGTTGTAAACTCCACTCCATACATATATATGGGGAGGTACTAGCTCCAACTCGGTTTTACAGTGAAAACTGCAGGAACTTCAAACCGGCACTAGGAAACAGACTGAGAAACCAGAGTAAAAGTTTGTCCAACAACCCGTTCCCTTTGTGCAATTTGAAAGAACGTCTCTCCACATGCTCAGTTCGGAGAGATATGTGTGTGTGTAAGCCGTCCTTCACCTAGCTTGTTGGGAACACAAAGTTTCTTTTCACTAGCAAACTCCACTCCATACATATATAAGGGGAGGTACTAGCTCCAACTCGGTTTTACAGTGAAAACTGCAGGAACTTCAAACCGGCACTAGGAAACACACTGAGAAACCAGAGTAAAAGTTTCTCCTGCAACCCGTTCCTTTTGTGCTAGATGAACGAACGTCTCTCCACATGCTCATTTCTGAGAGTTAAGTGTGTGTGAAAGCCGTCCTTCACCTAGCTTGTTGGGAACACAAAGTTTCTTTTCAGTTGCAAACTCCACTCCATACATATATATGGGGAGGTACTAGCTCCAACTCTGTTTTACAGTGAAAACTGCAGGAACTTCAAACCGGCACTAGGAAACAGACTGAGAAACCAGAGTAAAAGTTTCTCCTGCAACCCGTTCCCTTTGTGCTAGGTGAACGAACGTCTCTCCACATGCTCAGTTCTGAGAGATAAGTGTGTGTGAAAGCCGTCCTTCACCTAGCTTGTTGGGAACACATAGTTTCTTTTCAGTTGCAAACTCCACTCCATACATATATATGGGGAGGTACAAGCTCCAAATCGGTTTTACAGTGAAAACTGCAGGAACTTCAAACCGGCACTAGGAAACAGACTGAGAAACCAGAGTAAAAGTTTCTTCTGCAACACGTTCCCTTTGTGCTATGTGAACGAACGTCTCTCCACATGCTCAGTTCTGAGAGATAAGTGTGTGTGAAAGCCGTCCTTCACCTAGCTTGTTGGGAACACAAAGTTTCTTTTCACTTGCAAACTCCACTCCATACATATATATGGGGAGGTACTAGCTCCAACTCGGTTTTACAGTGAAAACTGCAGGAACTTCAAACCGGCACTAGGAAACAGACTGAGAAACCAGAGTAAAAGTTTCCCCTGCAACCCGTTCCCTTTGTGGTAGATGAACGAACGCCTTTCCACATGCTCAGTTCGGAGAGATAAGTGTGTGTGAAAGCCGTCCTTCACCTAGCTTGTTGGGAACACAAAGTTTCTTTTCAGTTGCAAACTCCACTCCATACATATATATGGGGAGGTACTAGTTCCAACTCGGTTTTACAGTGAAAACTGCAGGAACTTCAAACCGGCACTAGGAAACAGACTGAGAAACCAGAGTAAAAGTTTCACATGTAACCCGTTCCCTTTGTGCTAGGTGAACGAACGTCTCTCCACAAGCTCAGTTCTGAGAGATAAGTGTGTGTGAAAGCCGTCCTTCACCTAGCTTGTTGGGAACCCAAAGTTTCTTTTCACTTGCAAACACCCCTCCATACATATATATGGGGAGGTACTAGCTCCAACTCGGTTTTACAGTGAAAACTGCAGGAACTTCAAACCGGCACTAGGAAACAGACTGAGAAACCAGAGTAAAAGTTTCCCCTGCAACCCGTTCCCTTTGTGCTAGATGAACGAACGCCTTTCCACATTCTCAGTTCGGAGAGATAAGTGTGTGTGAAAGCCGTCCTTCACCAAGCTTGTTGGGAACACAAAGTTTATTTTCAGATGCAAACTCCACTCCATACATATATATGGGGAGGTACTAGCTCCAACTCGGTTTTACAGTGAAATCTGCAGGAACTTCAAACCGGCACTAGGAAACAGACTGAGAAACCAGAGTAAAAGTTTCTCCTGCAAACCGTTCCCTTTGTGCTAGGTGAACGAACGTCTCTCCACATGCTCAGTTCTGAGAGATAAGTGTGTGTGAAAGCCGTCCTTCACCTAGCTTGTTGGGAACACAAAGTTACTTTTCAGTTGCAAACTCCACTCCATACATATATATGGGGAGGTACTAGCTCCAACTCGGTTTTACAGTGAAAACTGCAGGAACTTCAAACCGGCACTAGGAAACAGACTGAGAAACCAGAGTAAAAGTTTGTCCAACAACCCGTTCCCTTTGTGCAATTTGAAAGAACGTCTCTCCACATGCTCAGTTCGGAGAGATATGTGTGTGTGTAAGCCGTCCTTCACCTAGCTTGTTGGGAACACAAAGTTTCTTTTCACTAGCAAACTCCACTCCATACATATATAAGGGGAGGTACTAGCTCCAACTCGGTTTTACAGTGAAAACTGCAGGAACTTCAAACCGGCACTAGGAAACACACTGAGAAACCAGAGTAAAAGTTTCTCCTGCAACCCGTTCCTTTTGTGCTAGATGAACGAACGTCTCTCCACATGCTCATTTCTGAGAGTTAAGTGTGTGTGAAAGCCGTCCTTCACCTAGCTTGTTGGGAACACAAAGTTTCTTTTCAGTTGCAAACTCCACTCCATACATATATATGGGGAGGTACTAGCTCCAACTCTGTTTTACAGTGAAAACTGCAGGAACTTCAAACCGGCACTAGGAAACAGACTGAGAAACCAGAGTAAAAGTTTCTCCTGCAACCCGTTCCCTTTGTGCTAGGTGAACGAACGTCTCTCCACATGCTCAGTTCTGAGAGATAAGTGTGTGTGAAAGCCGTCCTTCACCTAGCTTGTTGGGAACACAAAGTTTCTTTTCAGTTGCAAACTCCACTCCATACATATATATGGGGAGGTACTAGCTCCAACTCTGTTTTACAGTGAAAACTGCAGGAACTTCAAACCGGCACTAGGAAACAGACTGAGAAACCAGAGTAAAAGTTTCTCCTGCAAACCGTTCCCTTTGTGCTAGGTGAACGAACGTCTCTCCACATGCTCAGTTCTGAGAGATAAGTGTGTGTGAAAGCCGTCCTTCACCTAGCTTGTTGGGAACACAAAGTTACTTTTCAGTTGTAAACTCCACTCCATACATATATATGGGGAGGTACTAGCTCCAACTCGGTTTTACAGTGAAAACTGCAGGAACTTCAAACCGGCACTAGGAAACAGACTGAGAAACCAGAGTAAAAGTTTGTCCAACAACCCGTTCCCTTTGTGCAATTTGAAAGAACGTCTCTCCACATGCTCAGTTCGGAGAGATATGTGTGTGTGTAAGCCGTCCTTCACCTAGCTTGTTGGGAACACAAAGTTTCTTTTCACTAGCAAACTCCACTCCATACATATATAAGGGGAGGTACTAGCTCCAACTCGGTTTTACAGTGAAAACTGCAGGAACTTCAAACCGGCACTAGGAAACACACTGAGAAACCAGAGTAAAAGTTTCTCCTGCAACCCGTTCCTTTTGTGCTAGATGAACGAACGTCTCTCCACATGCTCATTTCTGAGAGTTAAGTGTGTGTGAAAGCCGTCCTTCACCTAGCTTGTTGGGAACACAAAGTTTCTTTTCAGTTGCAAACTCCACTCCATACATATATATGGGGAGGTACTAGCTCCAACTCTGTTTTACAGTGAAAACTGCAGGAACTTCAAACCGGCACTAGGAAACAGACTGAGAAACCAGAGTAAAAGTTTCTCCTGCAACCCGTTCCCTTTGTGCTAGGTGAACGAACGTCTCTCCACATGCTCAGTTCTGAGAGATAAGTGTGTGTGAAAGCCGTCCTTCACCTAGCTTGTTGGGAACACATAGTTTCTTTTCAGTTGCAAACTCCACTCCATACATATATATGGGGAGGTACAAGCTCCAAATCGGTTTTACAGTGAAAACTGCAGGAACTTCAAACCGGCACTAGGAAACAGACTGAGAAACCAGAGTAAAAGTTTCTTCTGCAACACGTTCCCTTTGTGCTATGTGAACGAACGTCTCTCCACATGCTCAGTTCTGAGAGATAAGTGTGTGTGAAAGCCGTCCTTCACCTAGCTTGTTGGGAACACAAAGTTTCTTTTCACTTGCAAACTCCACTCCATACATATATATGGGGAGGTACTAGCTCCAACTCGGTTTTACAGTGAAAACTGCAGGAACTTCAAACCGGCACTAGGAAACAGACTGAGAAACCAGAGTAAAAGTTTCCCCTGCAACCCGTTCCCTTTGTGGTAGATGAACGAACGCCTTTCCACATGCTCAGTTCGGAGAGATAAGTGTGTGTGAAAGCCGTCCTTCACCAAGCTTGTTGGGAACACAAAGTTTATTTTCAGATGCAAACTCCACGCCATACATATATATGGGGAGGTACTAGCTCCAACTCGGTTTTACAGTGAAAACTGCAGGAACTTCAAACCGGCACTAGGAAACAGACTGAGAAATCAGAGTAAAAGTTTCTCCTGCAACCCATTCCCTTTGTGCTAGGTGAACGAACGTCTCTCCACATGCTCAGTTCTGAGAGATAAGTGTGTGTGAAAGCCGTCCTTCACCTAGCTTGTTGGGAAGACAAAGTTTCTTTTCACTAGCAAACTCCACTCCATACATATATATGGGGAGGTACTAGCTCCAACTCGGTTTTACAGTGAAAACTGCAGGAACTTCAAACCGGCACTAGGAAACAGACTGAGAAACCAGAGTAAAAGTTTCTCCTGCAACCCGTTCCCTTTGTGCTAGATGAACGAACGTCTCTCCCCATGCTCAGTTCTGAGAGATAAGTGTGTGTGAAAG
This sequence comes from Camelus bactrianus, assembly GCF_048773025.1. Classification (NCBI taxonomy): domain Eukaryota; kingdom Metazoa; phylum Chordata; class Mammalia; order Artiodactyla; family Camelidae; genus Camelus; species Camelus bactrianus. The sequence continues at coordinate 969,237 of NC_133553.1, forward strand.
CCGTCCTTCACCTATCTTGTTGGGAACACAAAGTTTCTTTTCAGATGCAAACTCCACTTCATACATATATAAGGGGAGGTACTAGCTCCAACTCGGTTTTACAGTGAAAACTGCAGGAACTTCAAACCGGCACTAGGAAACAGACTGAGAAACCAGAGTAAAAGTTTCCCCTGCAACCCGTTCCCTTTGTGCTAGATGAACGAACGTCTCTCCACATGCTCAGTTCTGAGAGATAAGTGTGTGTGAAAGCCGTCCTTCAACTAGCTTGTTGGGAACACAAAGTTTCTTTTCACTTGCAAACTCCACTCCATACATATATATGGGGAGGTACTAGCTCCAACTCGGTTTTACAGTGAAAACTGCAGGAACTTCAAACCGGCACTAGGAAACAGACTGAGAAACCAGAGTAAAAGTTTCTCCTGCAACCCGTTCCCTTTGTGCTAGATGAACGAACTTCTCTCCACATGCTCAGTTCGGAGAGATAAGTGTGTGTGTAAGCCGTCCTTCAACTAGCTTGTTGGGAACACAAAGATACTTTTCAGTTGCAAACTCCACTCCATACATATATATGGGGAGGTACTAGCTCCAACTCGGTTTTACAGTGAAAACTGCAGGAACTTCAAACCGGCACTAGGAAACAGACTGAGAAACCAGAGTAAAAGTTTCTCCTGCAACCCGTTCCCTTTGTGCTAGGTGAACTAACGTCTCTCCACATGCTCAGTTCTGAGAGATAAGTGTGTGTGAAAGCCGTCCTTCACCTAGCTTGTTGGGAACACAAAGTTTCTTTTCAGTTGCAAACTCCACTCCATACATATTTATGGGGAGGTACTAGCTCCAACTCGGTTTTACAGTGAAATCTGCAGGAACTTCAAACCGGCACTAGGAAACATACTGAGAAACCAGAGTAAAAGTTTCTCCTGCAACCCGTTCCATTTGTGCTAGATGAACGAACGTCTCTCCACATGCTCAGTTCTGAGAGATAAGTGTGTGTGAAAGCCGTCCTTCACCTATCTTGTTGGGAACACAAAGTTTCTTTTCACTTGCAAACTCCACTCCATACATATATATGGGGAGGTACTAGCTCCAACTCGGTTTTACAGTGAAAACTGCAGGAACTTCAAACCGGCACTAGGAAACAGACTGAGAAAACAGAGTAAAAGTTTCTCCTGCAACCCGTTCCCTTTGTGCTAGATGAACGAACGTCTCTCCACATGCTCAGTTCGGAGAGATAAGTGTGTGTGAAAGCCGTCCTTCAAATAGCTTGTTGGGAACACAAAGTTTCTTTTAAGTTTCAAACTCCACTCCATACATATATATGGGGAGGTACTAGCTCCAACTCGGTTTTACAGTGAAAACTGCAGGAACTTCAAACCGGCACTAGGAAACAGACTGAGAAACCAGAGTAAAAGTTTCTCCTGCAACCCGTTCCCTTTGTGCTAGATGAACGAACGTCTCTCCACATGCTCAGTTCTGAGAGATAAGTGTGTGTGAAAGCCGTCCTTCACCTAGCTTGTTGGGAACACAAAGTTTCTTTTCAGTTGCAAACTCCACTCCATACATATATATGGGGAGGTACTAGCTCCAACTCGTTTTTACAGTGAAAACTGCAGGAACTTCAAACCGGCACTAGGAAACAGACTGAGAAACCAGAGTAAAAGTTTCTCCTGCAACCCGTTCCCTTTGTGCTAGATGAACGAACGTCTCTCCACATGCTCAGTTCTGCGAGATAAGTGTGTGTGAAAGCCGTCCTTCACCTAGCTTGTTGGGAACACAAAGTTTCTTTTCAGTTGCAAACTCCACCCCATACATATATATGGGGAGGTATTAGCTCCAACTCGGTTTTACAGTGAAAACTGCAGGAACTTCAAACCGGCACTAGGAAACAGACTGAGAAACCAGAGAAAAAGTTTCTCCTGCAACCCGTTCCCTTTGTGCTAGGTGAACGAACGTCTCTCCACATGCTCAGTTCTGAGAGATATGTGTGTGTGAAAGCCGTCCTTCACCTAGCTTGTTGGGAACACAAAGTTTCTTTTCACTTGCAAACTCCACTCCATACATATATATGGGGAGGTACTAGCTCCAACTCGGTTTTACAGTGAAAACTGCAGGAACTTCAAACCGGCACTAGGAAACAGACTGAGAAACCAGAGTAAAAGTTTCTCCTGCAACCCGTTCCCTTTGTGCTAGATGAACGAACGTCTCTCCACATGCTCAGTTCTGAGAGATAAGTGTGTGTGAAAGCCGTCCTTCACCTAGCTTGTTGGGAACACAAAGTTTCTTTTCAGTTTCAAACTCCACTCCATACATATATATGGGGAGGTACTAGCTCCAACTCGGTTTTACAGTGAAAACTGCAGGAACTTCAAACCGGCACTAGGAAACAGACTGAGAAAGCAGAGTAAAAGTTTCTCCTGCAACCCGTTCCCTTTGTGCTAGATGAACGAATGTCTCTCCACATGCTCAGTTCTGAGAGATAAGTGTGTGTGAAAGCCGACCTTCACCTAGCTTGTTGGGAACACAAAGATTCTTTTCACTAGCAATCTCCACTCCATACATATATATGGGGAGGTACTAGCTCCAACTCGGTTTTACAGTGAAAACTGCAGGAACTTCAAACGGGCACTAGGAAACAGACTGAGAAACCAGAGTAAAAGTTTGTCCTGCAACCCGTTCCCTTTGTGCTAGGTGAACGAACGTCTCTCCACATGCTCAGTTCTGAGAGATAAGTGTGTGTGAAAGCCGTCCTTCACCTATCTTTTTGGGAACACAAAGTCTCTTTTCACTTGCAAACTCCCCTCCATACATATATATGGGGAGGTACTAGCTCCAAGTCGGTTTTACAGTGAAAACTGCAGGAACTTCAAACCGGCACTAGGAAACAGACTGAGAAACCAGAGTAAAAATTTCTCCTGCAACCCGTTCCCTTTGTGCAAGGTGAACGAACGTCTCCCCACATGTTCAGTTCTGAGAGATAAGTGTGTGTGAAAGCCGTCCTTCACGTAGCTTGTTGGGAACACAAAGTTTCTTTTCACTAGCAAACTCCACTCCATACATATATATGGGGAGGTACTAGCTCCAACTCGGTTTTACAGTGAAAACTGCAGGAACTTCAAACCGGCACTAGGAAACAGACTGAGAAACCAGAGTAAAAGTTTCTCCTGCAACCCGTTCCCTTTGTGCTAGATGAACGAACGTCTCTCCACATGCTCAGTTCTGAGAGATAAGTGTGTGTGAAAGCCGTCCTTCACCTAGCTTGTTGGGAACACAAAGTTTCTTTTCAGTTGCAAACTCCACTCCATACATATATATGGGGAGGTACTAGCTCCAACTCGGTTTTACAGTGAAAACTGCAGGAACTTCAAACCGGCACTAGGAAACAGACTGAGAAACCAGAGTAAAAGTTTCTCCTGCAACCCGTTCCCTTTGTGCTAGATGAACGAACGTCTCTCCACATGCTCAGTTCTGAGAGATAAGTGTGTGTGAAAGCCGTCCTTAACCTAGCTTGTTGGGAACACAAAGTTTCTTTTCACTTGCAAACTCCACTCCATAGATATATATGGGGAGGTACTACCTCCAACTCGGTTTTACAGTGAAAACTGCAGGAACTTCAAACCGGCACTAGGAAACAGACTGAGAAACCAGAGTAAAAGTTTCCCCTGCAACCAGTTCCCTTTGTGCTAGATGAACGAACGTCTCTCCACATGCTCAGTTCTGAGAGATAAGTGTGTGTGAAAGCCTTCCTTCACCTAGCTTGTTGGGAACACAAAGATTCTTTTCACTTGCAAACTCCACTCCATACATATATATGGGGAGGTACTAGCTCCAACTCGGTTTTACAGTGAAAACTGCAGGAACTTCAAACCGGCACTAGGAAACAGACTGAGAAACCAGAGTAAAAGTTTCTCCTGCAAACCGTTCCTTTTGTGTAGGTGAACGAACGTCTCTCCACATGCTCAGTTCTGAGAGATAAGTTTGTGTGAAAGCCGTCCTTCACCTAGCTTGTTGGGAACACAAAGTTTCTTTTCACTTGCAAACTCCACTCCATAGATATATATGGGGAGGTAATAGATCCAACTCGGTTTTACAGTGAAAACTGCAGGAACTTCAAACCGGCACTAGGAAACAGACTGAGAAACCAGAGTAAAAGTTTCTCCTGCAACCCGTTCCCTTTGTGCTAGATGAACGAACGTCTCTCCACATGCTCAGTTCTGAGTGATAAGTGTGTGTGAAAGCCGTCCTTCACCTATCTTGTTGGGAACACAAAGTTTCTTTTCAATTGCAAAATCCACTCCATACATATATATGGGGAGGTACTAGCTCCAACTTGGTTTTACAGTGAAAACTGCAGGAACTTCAAACCGGCACTAGGAAACAGACTGAGAAACCAGAGTAAAAGTTTCTCCTGCAACCCGTTCCCTTTGTGCTAGATGAACGAAAGTCTCTCCACATGCTCAGTTCAGAGAGATAAGTGTGTGTGAAAGCCGTCCTTCACCTAGCTTGTTGGGAACACAAAGTTTCTTTTCAGTTTCAAACTCCACTCCATACATATATATGGGGAGGTACTAGCTCCAACTCTGTTTTACAGTGAAAACTGCAGGAACTTCAAACCGGCACTAGGAAACAGACTGAGAACCAGAGTAAAATTTGTCCTGCAACCCGTTCCCTTTGTGCTAGATGAACGAACGTCTCTCCACATGCTCAGTTCTGAGGGATAAGTGTGTGTGAAAGCCGTCCTTCACCTAGCTTGTTGGGAACACAAAGTTTCTTTTCACTTGCAAACTCCACTCCATAGATATATATGGGGAGGTACTAGCTCCAACTCGGTTTTACAGTGAAAACTGCAGGAACTTCAAACCGGCACTAGGAAACAGACTGAGAAACCAGAGTAAAAGTTTCTCCTGCAACCCGTTCCCTTTGTGCTAGATGAACGAACGTCTCTCCACATGCTCAGTTCTGAGAGATAAGTGTGTGTGAAAGCCGTCCTTCACCTAGCTTGTTGGGAACACAAAGTTTCTTTTCACTTGCAAACTCCACTCCATACATATATATGGGGAGGTACTACCTCCAACTCGGTTTTACAGTGAAAACTGCAGGAACTTCAAACCGGCACTAGGAAACAGACTGAGAAACCAGAGTAAAAGTTTCCCCTGCAACCCGTTCCCTTTGTGCTAGATGAACGAACGTCTCTCCACATGCTCAGTTCTGAGAGATAAGTGTGTGTGAAAGCCTTCCTTCACCTAGCTTGTTGGGAACACAAAGTTTCTTTTCACTTGCAAACTCCACTCCATAAATATATATGGGGAGGTACTAGCTCCAACTCGGTTTTACAGTGAAAACTGCAGGAACTTCAAACCGGCACTAGGAAACAGACTGAGAAACCAGAGTAAAAGTTTCTCCTGTAACCCGTTCCCTTTGTGCTAGATGAACGAACGTCTCTCCACATGCTCAGTTCTGAGAGATAAGTGTGTGTGAAAGCCATCCTTCACCTAGCTTGTTGGGAACACAAAGTTTCTTTTCACTTGCAAACTCCACTCCATAGATATATATGGGGAGGTAATAGATCCAACTCGGTTTTACAGTGAAAACTGCAGGAACTTCAAACCGGCACTAGGAAACAGACTGAGAAACCAGAGTAAAAGTTTGTCCTGCAACCCGTTCCTTTGTGCTAGGTGAACGAACGTCTCTCCACATGCTCAGTTCTGAGAGATAAGTGTGTGTGAAAGCCGTCCTTCACCTATCTTGTTGGGAACACAAAGTCTCTTTTCACTTGCAAACCCCCTCCATACATATATATGGGGAGGTACTAGCTCCAACTCGGTTTTACAGTGAAAACAGCAGGAACTTCAAACCGGCACTAGGAAACAGACTGAGAAACCAGAGTAAAAGTTTCTCCTGCAACCCGTTCCCTTTGTGCTAGGTGAACGAACGTCTCCCCACATGCTCAGTTCTGAGAGATAAGTGTGTGTGAAAGCCGTCCTTCACCTAGCTTGTTGGGAACACAAAGTTTCTTTTCACTAGCAAACTCCACTCCATACATATATATGGGGTGGTACTAGCTCCAACTCGGTTTTACAGTGAAAACTGCAGGAACTTCAAACCGGCACTAGGAAACAGACTGAGAAACCAGAGTAAAAGTTTCTCCTGCAACCCGTTCCCTTTGTGCTAGATGAACGAACGTCTCTCCACATGCTCAGTTCTGAGAGATAAGTGTGTGTGAAAGCCGTCCTTCACCTAGCTTGTTGGGATCACAAAGTTTCTTTTCACTTGCAAACTCCACTCCATACATATATATGGGGAGGTACTAGCTCCAACTCGGTTTTACAGTGAAAACTTCAGGAACTTCAAACCGGCACTAGGAAACAGACTGAGAAACCAGAGTAAAAGTTTCTCCTGCAACCCGTTCCCTTTGTGCTAGATGAACGAACGTCTCTCCACGTGCTCAGTTCTGAGAGATAAGTGTGTGTGAAAGCCGTCCTTCACCTAGCTTGTTGGGAACACAAAGTTTCTTTTCACTTGCAAACTCCACTCCATAGATATATACGGGAAGGTACTACCTCCAACTCGGTTTTACAGTGAAAACTGCAGGAACTTCAAACCGGCACTAGGAAACAGACTGAGAAACCAGAGTAAAAGTTTGTCCAGCAACCCGTTCCCTTTGTGCTAGGTGAAAGAACGTCTCTCCACATGCTCAGTTCGGAGAGATAAGTGTGTGTGTAAGCCGTCCTTCACCTAGCTTTTTGGGAACACAAAGTTTCTTTTCAGTTGCAAACTCCAATCCATACATATATATGGGGAGGTACTAGCTCCAACTCGGTTTTACAGTGAAAACTGCAGGAACTTCAAACCGGCACTAGGAAACAGACTGAGAAACCAGAGTAAAAGTTTCTCCTGCAACCCGTTCCCTTTGTGCTAGATGAACGAACGTCTCTCCACATGCTCAGTTCGGAGAGATAAGTGTGTGTGTAAGCCGTCCTTCACCTAGCTTGTTGGGAACACAAAGTTTCTTTTCACTTGCAAACTCCACTCCATACATATATATGGGGAGGTACTAGCTCCAACTCGGTTTTTCAGTGAAAACTGCAGGAACTTCAAACCGGCACTAGGAAACAGACTGAGAAACCAGAGTAAAAGTTTCTCCTGCAACCCGTTCCCTTTGTGCTAGGTGAACTAACGTCTCTCCACATGCTCAGTTCTGAGAGATAAGTGTGTGTGAAAGCCGTCCTTCACCTAGCTTGTAGGGAACACAAAGTTTCTTTTCAGTTGCAAACTCCACTCCATACATATATATGGGGAGGTACTAGCTCCAACTCGGTTTTACAGTGAAAACTGCAGGAACTTCAAACCGGCACTAGGAAACAGACTGAGAAACCAGAGTAAAAGTTTCTCCTGCAACCCGTTCCCTTTGTGCTAGATGAACGAACGTCTCTCCACATGCTCAGTTCTGAGAGATAAGTGTGTGTGAAAGCCGTCCTTCACCTAGCTTGTTGGGAACACAAAGTTTCTTTTCACTTGCAAACTCCACTCCATACATATATATGGGGAGGTACTAGCTCCAACTCGGTTTTACAGTGAAAACTGCAGGAACTTCAAACCGGCACTAGGAAACAGACTGAGAAAACAGAGTAAAAGTTTCTCCTGCAACCCGTTCCCTTTGTGCTAGATGAACGAACGTCTCTCCACATGCTCAGTTCTGAGAGATAAGTGTGTGTGAAAGCCGTCCTTCAAATAGCTTGTTGGGAACACAAAGTTTCTTTTCACTTTCAAACTCCACTCCATACATATATATGGGGAGGTACCAGCTCCAACTCGGTTTTACAGTGAAAACTGCAGGAACTTCAAACCGGCACTAGGAAACAGACTGAGAAACCAGAGTAAAAGTTTCTCCTGCAACCCGTTCCCTTTGTGCTAGATGAACGAACGTCTCTCCACATGCTCAGTTCTGAGAGATAAGTGTGTGTGAAAGCAGTCCTTCACCTAGCTTGTTGGGAACACAAAGTTTCTTTTCAGTTGCAAACTCCACCCCATACATATATATGGGGAGATACTACCTCCAACTCGGTTTTACAGTGAAAACTGCAGGAACTTCAAACCGGCACTAGGAAACAGACTGAGAAACCAGAGTAAAAGTTTCTCCTGTAACCCGTTCCCTTTGTGCTAGATGAACGAACGTCTCTCCACATGCTCAGTTCTGAGAGATAAGTGTGTGTGAAAGCCGTCCTTCACCTAGCTTGTTGGGAACACAAAGTTTCTTTTCAGTTGCAAACTCCACCCCATACATATATATGGGGAGGTATTAGCTCCAACTCGGTTTTACAGTGAAAACTGCAGGAACTTCAAACCGGCACTAGGAAACAGACTGAGAAACCAGAGTAAAAGTTTCTCCTGCAACCCGTTCCCTTTGTGCTAGGTGAACGAACGTCTCTCCACATGCTCATTTCTGAGAGATATGTGTGTGTGAAAGCCGTCCTTCACCTAGCTTGTTGGGAACACAAAGTTTCTTTTCACTTGCAAACTCCACTCCATACATATATATGGGGAGGTACTAGCTCCAACTCGGTTTTACAGTGAAAACTGCAGGAACTTCAAACCGGCACTAGGAAACAGAGAAACCAGAGTAAAAGTTTGTCCAGCAACCCGTTCCCTTTGTGCTAGGTGAAAGAACGTCTCTCCACATGCTCAGTTCGGAGAGATAAGTGTGTGTGTAAGCCGTCCTTCACCTAGCTTGTTGGGAACACAAAGTTTCTTTTCAGTTGCAAACTCCACTCCATACATATATATGGGGAGGTACTAGCTCCAACTCGGTTTTACAGTGAAAACTGCAGGAACTTCAAACCGGCACTAGGAAACAGACTGAGAAACCAGAGTAAAAGTTTCTCCTGCAACCCGTTCCCTTTGTGCTAGATGAACGAACGTCTCTCCACATGCTCAGTTCGGAGAGATAAGTGTGTGTGTAAGCCGTCCTTCAACTAGCTTGTTGGGAACACAAAGTTTCTTTTCAGTTGCAAACTCCACTCCATACATATATATGGGGAGGTACTAGCTCCAACTCGGTTTTACAGTGAAAACTGCAGGAACTTCAAACCGGCACTAGGAAACAGACTGAGAAACCAGAGTAAAAGTTTCTCCTGCAACCCGTTCCCTTTGTGCTAGGTGAACTAACGTCTCTCCACATGCTCAGTTCTGAGAGATAAGTGTGTGTGAAAGCCGTCCTTCACCTAGCTTGTTGGGAACACAAAGTTTCTTTTCAGTTGCAAACTCCACTCCATACATATTTATGGGGAGGTACTAGCTCCAACTCGGTTTTACAGTGAAATCTGCAGGAACTTCAAACCGGCACTAGGAAACATACTGAGAAACCAGAGTAAAAGTTTCTCCTGCATCCCGTTCCATTTGTGCTAGATGAACGAACGTCTCTCCACATGCTCAGTTCTGAGAGATAAGTGTGTGTGAAAGCCGTCCTTCACCTATCTTGTTGGGAACACAAAGTTTCTTTTCACTTGCAAACTCCACTCCATACATATATATGGGGAGGTACTAGCTCCAACTCGGTTTTACAGTGAAAACTGCAGGAACTTCAAACCGGCACTAGGAAACAGACTGAGAAAACAGAGTAAAAGTTTCTCCTGCAACCCGTTCCCTTTGTGCTAGATGAACGAACGTCTCTCCACATGCTCAGTTCGGAGAGATAAGTGTGTGTGAAAGCCGTCCTTCAAATAGCTTGTTGGGAACACAAAGTTTCTTTTAAGTTTCAAACTCCACTCCATACATATATATGGGGAGGTACTAGCTCCAACTCGGTTTTACAGTGAAAACTGCAGGAACTTCAAACCGGCACTAGGAAACAGACTGAGAAACCAGAGTAAAAGTTTCTCCTGCAACCCGTTCCCTTTGTGCTAGATGAACGAACGTCTCTCCACATGCTCAGTTCTGAGAGATAAGTGTGTGTGAAAGCCGTCCTTCACCTAGCTTGTTGGGAACACAAAGTTTCTTTTCAGTTGCAAACTCCACTCCATACATATATATGGGGAGGTACTAGCTCCAACTCGTTTTTACAGTGAAAACTGCAGGAACTTCAAACCGGCACTAGGAAACAGACTGAGAAACCAGAGTAAAAGTTTCTCCTGCAACCCGTTCCCTTTGTGCTAGATGAACGAACGTCTCTCCACATGCTCAGTTCTGCGAGATAAGTGTGTGTGAAAGCCGTCCTTCACCTAGCTTGTTGGGAACACAAAGTTTCTTTTCAGTTGCAAACTCCACCCCATACATATATATGGGGAGGTATTAGCTCCAACTCGGTTTTACAGTGAAAACTGCAGGAACTTCAAACCGGCACTAGGAAACAGACTGAGAAACCAGAGAAAAAGTTTCTCCTGCAACCCGTTCCCTTTGTGCTAGGTGAAAGAACGTCTCTCCACATGCTCAGTTCTGAGAGATATGTGTGTGTGAAAGCCGTCCTTCACCTAGCTTGTTGGGAACACAAAGTTTCTTTTCACTTGCAAACTCCACTCCATACATATATATGGGGAGGTACTAGCTCCAACTCGGTTTTACAGTGAAAACTGCAGGAACTTCAAACCGGCACTAGGAAACAGACTGAGAAACCAGAGTAAAAGTTTCTCCTGCAACCCGTTCCCTTTGTGCTAGATGAACGAACGTCTCTCCACATGCTCAGTTCTGAGAGATAAGTGTGTGTGAAAGCCGTCCTTCACCTAGCTTGTTGGGAACACAAAGTTTCTTTTCAGTTGCAAACTCCACTCCATACATATATATGGGGAGGTACTAGCTCCAACTCGGTTTTACAGTGAAAACTGCAGGAACTTCAAACCGGCACTAGGAAACAGACTGAGAAACCAGAGTAAAAGTTTCTCCTGCAACCCGTTCCCTTTGTGCTAGATGAACGAACGTCTCTCCACATGCTCAGTTCTGAGAGATAAGTGTGTGTGAAAGCCGTCCTTCACCTAGCTTGTTGGGAACACAAAGTTTCTTTTCACTTGCAAACTCCACTCCATAGATATATATGGGGAGGTACTAGCTCCAACTCGGTTTTACAGTGAAAACTGCAGGAACTTCAAACCGGCACTAGGAAACAGACTGAGAAACCAGAGTAAAATTTTGTCCTGCAACCCGTTCCCTTTGTGCTAGGTGAACGAACGTCTCTCCACATGCTCAGTTCTGAGAGATAAGTGTGTGTGAAAGCCGTCCTTCACCTAGCTTGTTGGGAACACAAAGATTCTTTTCACTAGCAATCTCCACTCCATACATATATATGGGGAGGTACTAGCTCCAACTCGGTTTTACAGTGAAAACTGAAGGAACTTCAAACGGGCACTAGGAAACAGACTGAGAAACCAGAGTAAAAGTTTGTCCTGCAACCCGTTCCCTTTGTGCTAGGTGAACGAACGTCTCTCCACATGCTCAGTTCTGAGAGATAAGTGTGTGTGAAAGCCGTCCTTCACCTATCTTTTTGGGAACACAAAGTCTCTTTTCAATTGCAAACTCCCCTCCATACATATATATGGGGAGGTACTAGCTCCAAGTCGGTTTTACAGTGAAAACTGCAGGAACTTCAAACCGGCACTAGGAAACAGACTGAGAAACCAGAGTAAAAATTTCTCCTGCAACCCGTTCCCTTTGTGCTAGGTGAACGAACGTCTCCCCACATGTTCAGTTCTGAGAGATAAGTGTGTGTGAAAGCCGTCCTTCACGTAGCTTGTTGGGAACACAAAGTTTCTTTTCACTAGCAAACTCCACTCCATACATATATATGGGGAGGTACTAGCTCCAACTCGGTTTTACAGTGAAAACTGCAGGAACTTCAAACCGGCACTAGGAAACAGACTGAGAAACCAGAGTAAAAGTTTCTCCTGCAACCCGTTCCCTTTGTGCTAGATGAACGAACGTCTCTCCACATGCTCAGTTCTGAGAGATAAGTGTGTGTGAAAGCCGTCTTCACCTAGCTTGTTGGGAACACAAAGTTTCTTTTCAGTTGCAAACTCCACTCCATACATATATATGGGGAGGTACTAGCTCCAACTCGGTTTTACAGTGAAAACTGCAGGAACTTCAAACCGGCACTAGGAAACAGACTGAGAAACCAGAGTAAAAGTTTCTCCTGCAACCCGTTCCCTTTGTGCTAGATGAACGAACGTCTCTCCACATGCTCAGTTCTGAGAGATAAGTGTGTGTGAAAGCCGTCCTTCACCTAGCTTGTTGGGAACACAAAGTTTCTTTTCACTTGCAAACTCCACTCCATAGATATATATGGGGAGGTACTACCTCCAACTCGGTTTTACAGTGAAAACTGCAGGAACTTCAAACCGGCACTAGGAAACAGACTGAGAAACCAGAGTAAAAGTTTCCCCTGCAACCCGTTCCCTTTGTGCTAGATGAACGAACGTCTCTCCACATGCTCAGTTCTGAGAGATAAGTGTGTGTGAAAGCCTTCCTTCACCTAGCTTGTTGGGAACACAAAGATTCTTTTCACTTGCAAACTCCACTCCATACATATATATGGGGAGGTACTAGCTCCAACTCGGTTTTACAGTGAAAACTGCAGGAACTTCAAACCGGCACTAGGAAACAGACTGAGAAACCAGAGTATAAGTTTCTCCTGCAAACCGTTCCTTTTGTGTAGGTGAACGAACGTCTCTCCACATGCTCAGTTCTGAGAGATAAGTTTGTGTGAAAGCCGTCCTTCACCTAGCTTGTTGGGAACACAAAGTTTCTTTTCACTTGCAAACTCCACTCCATAGATATATATGGGGAGGTAATAGATCCAACTCGGTTTTACAGTGAAAACTGCAGGAACTTCAAACCGGCACTAGGAAACAGACTGAGAAACCAGAGTAAAAGTTTCTCCTGCAACCCGTTCCCTTTGTGCTAGATGAACGAACGTCTCTCCACATGCTCAGTTCTGAGTGATAAGTGTGTGTGAAAGCCGTCCTTCACCTATCTTGTTGGGAACACAAAGTTTCTTTTCAATTGCAAAATCCACTCCATACATATATATGGGGAGGTACTAGCTCCAACTTGGTTTTACAGTGAAAACTGCAGGAACTTCAAACCGGCACTAGGAAACAGACTGAGAAACCAGAGTAAAAGTTTCTCCTGCAACCCGTTCCCTTTGTGCTAGATGAACGAAAGTCTCTCCACATGCTCAGTTCAGAGAGATAAGTGTGTGTGAAAGCCGTCCTTCACCTAGCTTGTTGGGAACACAAAGTTTCTTTTCAGTTTCTAACTCCACACCATACATATATATGGGGAGGTACTAGCTCCAACTCGGTTTTACAGTGAAAACTGCAGGAACTTCAAACCGGCACTAGGAAACAGACTGAGAAACCAGAGTAAAAGTTTGTCCTGCAACCCGTTCCCTTTGTGCTAGATGAACGAACGTCTCTCCACATGCTCAGTTCTGAGGGATAAGTGTGTGTGAAAGCCGTCCTTCACCTAGCTTGTTGGGAACACAAAGTTTCTTTTCACTTGCAAACTCCACTCCATAGATATATATGGGGAGGTACTAGCTCCAACTCGGTTTTACAGTGAAAACTGCAGGAACTTCAAACCGGCACTAGGAAACAGACTGAGAAACCAGAGTAAAAGTTTCTCCTGCAACCCGTTCCCTTTGTGCTAGATGAACGAACGTCTCTCCACATGCTCAGTTCTGAGAGATAAGTGTGTGTGAAAGCCGTCCTTCACCTAGCTTGTTGGGAACACAAAGTTTCTTTTCACTTGCAAACTCCACTCCATACATATATATGGGGAGGTACTACCTCCAACTCGGTTTTACAGTGAAAACTGCAGGAACTTCAAACCGGCACTAGGAAACAGACTGAGAAACCAGAGTAAAAGTTTCCCCTGCAACCCGTTCCCTTTGTGCTAGATGAACGAACGTCTCTCCACATGCTCAGTTCTGAGAGATAAGTGTGTGTGAAAGCCTTCCTTCACCTAGCTTGTTGGGAACACAAAGTTTCTTTTCACTTGCAAACTCCACTCCATAAATATATATGGGGAGGTACTAGCTCCAACTCGGTTTTACAGTGAAAACTGCAGGAACTTCAAACCGGCACTAGGAAACAGACTGAGAAACCAGAGTAAAAGTTTGTCCTGCAACCCGTTCCTTTGTGCTAGGTGAACGAACGTCTCTCCACATGCTCAGTTCTGAGAGATAAGTGTGTGTGAAAGCCGTCCTTCACCTATCTGGTTGGGAACACAAAGTCTCTTTTCACTTGCAAACTCCCCTCCATACATATATATGGGGAGGTACTAGCTCCAACTCGGTTTTACAGTGAAAACAGCAGGAACTTCAAACCGGCACTAGGAAACAGACTGAGAAACCAGAGTAAAAGTTTCTCCTGCAACCCGTTCCCTTTGTGCTAGGTGAACGAACGTCTCCCCACATGCTCAGTTCTGAGAGATAAGTGTGTGTGAAAGCCGTCCTTCACGTAGCTTGTTGGGAACACAAAGTTTCTTTTCACTAGCAAACTCCACTCCATACATATATATGGGGTGGTACTAGCTCCAACTCGGTTTTACAGTGAAAACTGCAGGAACTTCAAACCGGCACTAGGAAACAGACTGAGAAACCAGAGTAAAAGTTTCTCCTGCAACCCGTTCCCTTTGTGCTAGATGAACGAACGTCTCTCCACATGCTCAGTTCTGAGAGATAAGTGTGTGTGAAAGCCGTCCTTCACCTAGCTTGTTGGGAACACAAAGTTTCTTTTCACTTGCAAACTCCACTCCATACATATATATGGGGAGGTACTAGCTCCAACTCGGTTTTACAGTGAAAACTTCAGGAACTTCAAACCGGCACTAGGAAACAGACTGAGAAACCAGAGTAAAAGTTTCTCCTGCAACCCGTTCCCTTTGTGCTAGATGAACGAACGTCTCTCCACGTGCTCAGTTCTGAGAGATAAGTGTGTGTGAAAGCCGTCCTTCACCTAGCTTGTTGGGAACACAAAGTTTCTTTTCACTTGCAAACTCCACTCCATACATACATATGGGGAGGTACTAGCTCCAACTCGGTTTTACAGTGAAAACTGCAGGAACTTCAAACCGGCACTAGGAAACAGACTGAGAAACCAGAGTAAAAGTTTGTCCTGCAACCCGTTCCCTTTGTGCTAGATGAACGAACGTCTCTCCACATGCTCAGTTCTGAGAGATAAGTGTGTGTGAAAGCCTTCCTTCACCTAGCTTGTTGGGAACACAAAGTTTCTTTTCACTTGCAAACTCCACTCCATACATATATATGGGGAGGTACTAGCTCCAACTCGGTTTTACAGTGAAAACTGCAGGAACTTCAAACCGGCACTAGGAAACAGACTGAGAAACCAGAGTAAAAGTTTCTCCTGCAAACCGTTCCTTTTGTGTAGGTGAACGAACGTCTCTCCACATGCTCAGTTCTGAGAGATAAGTTTGTGTGAAAGCCGTCCTTCACCTAGCTTGTTGGGAACACAAAGTTTCTTTTCACTTGCAAACTCCACTCCATATATATATATGGGGAGGTACTAGCTCCAACTCGGTTTTACAGTGAAAACTGCAGGAACTTCAAACCGGCACTAGGAAACAGACTGAGAAACCAGAGTAAAAGTTTCTCCTGCAACCCGTTCCCTTTGTGCTAGATGAACGAACGTCTCTCCACATGCTCAGTTCTGAGAGATAAGTGTGTGTGAAAGCCGTCCTTCACCTAGCTTGTTGGGAACACAAAGTTTCTTTTCAATTGCAAACTCCACTCCATACATATATATGGGGAGGTACTAGCTCCTACTTGGTTTTACAGTGAAAACTGCAGGAACTTCAAACCGGCACTAGGAAACAGACTGAGAAACCAGAGTAAAAGTTTCTCCTGCAACCCGTTCCCTTTATGCTAGATGAACGAAAGTCTCTCCACATGATCAGTTCAGAGAGATAAGTGTGTGTGAAAGCCGTCCTTCACCTAGCTTGTTGGGAACACAAAGTTTCTTTTCAGTTGCAAACTCCACTCCATACATATATATGGGGAGGTAATAGATCCAACTCGGTTTTACAGTGAAAACTGCAGGAACTTCAAACCGGCACTAGGAAACAGACTGAGAAACCAGAGAAAAAGTTTGTCCTGCAACCCGTTCCCTTTGTGCTAGATGAACGAACGTCTCTCCACATGCTCAGTTCTGAGAGATAAGTGTGTGTGAAAGCCGTCCTTCACCTAGCTTGTTGGGAACACAAAGTTTCTTTTCACTTGCAAACTCCACTCCATAGATATATATGGGGAGGTACTAGCTCCAAATCGGTTTTACAGTGAAAACTGCAGGAACTTCAAACCGGCACTAGGAAACAGACTGAGAAACCAGAGTAAAAGTTTCCCCTGCATCCCGTTCCCTTTGTGGTAGATGAACGAACGTCTCTCCACATGCTCAGTTCTGAGAGATAAGTGTGTGTGAAAGCCGTCCTTCACCTAGCTTGTTGGGAACACAAAGTTTCTTTTCACTTGCAAACTCCACTCCATAGATATATATGGGGAGGTACTACCTCCAACTCGGTTTTACAGTGAAAACTGCAGGAACTTCAAACCGGCACTAGGAAACAGACTGAGAAACCAGAGTAAAAGTTTCCCCTGCAACCAGTTCCCTTTGTGCTAGATGAACGAACGTCTCTCCACATGCTCAGTTCTGAGAGATAAGTGTGTGTTAAAGCCTTCCTTCACCTAGCTTGTTGGGAACACAAAGTTTCTTTTCACTTGCAAACTCCACTCCATAAATATATATGGGGAGGTACTAGCTCCAACTCGGTTTTACAGTGAAAACTGCAGGAACTTCAAACCGGCACTAGGAAACAGACTGAGAAACCAGAGTAAAAGTTTCTCCTGCAAACCGTTCCTTTTGTGTAGGTGAACGAACGTCTCTCCACATGCTCAGTTCTGAGAGAAAAGTTTGTGTGAAAGCCGTCCTTCACCTAGCTTGTTGGGAACACAAAGTTTCTTTTCACTTGCAAACTCCACTCCATAGATATATATGGGGAGGTAATAGATCCAACTCTGTTTTACAGTGAAAACTGCAGGAACTTCAAACCGGCACTAGGAAACAGACTGAGAAACCAGAGTAAAAGTTTCTCCTGCAACCCGTTCCCTTTGTGCTAGATGAACGAACGTCTCTCCACATGCTCAGTTCTGAGAGATAAGTGTGTGTGAAAGCCGTCCTTCACCTATCTTGTTGGGAACACAAAGTTTCTTTTCAATTGCAAACTCCACTCCATACATATATATGGGGAGGTACTAGCTCCAACTCGGTTTTACAGTGAAAACTGCAGGAACTTCAAACCGGCACTAGGAAACAGACTGAGAAACCAGAGTAAAAGTTTCTCCTGCAACCCGTTCCCTTTGTGCTAGATGAACGAACGTCTCTCCACATGCTCAGTTCGGAGAGATAAGTGTGTGTGAAAGCCGTCCTTCACCTAGCTTGTTGGGAACACAAAGTTTCTTTTCAGTTTCAAACTCCACTCCATACATATATATGGGGAGGTACTAGCTCCAACTCGGTTTTACAGTGAAAACTGCAGGAACTTCAAACCGGCACTAGGAAACAGACTGAGAAACCAGAGTAAAAGTTTGTCCTGCAACCCGTTCCCTTTGTGCTAGATGAACGAACGTCTCTCCACATGCTCAGTTCTGAGAGATAAGTGTGTGTGAAAGCCGTCCTTCATCTAGCTTGTTGGGAACACAAAGATTCTTTTCACTAGCAAACTCCACTCCATACATATATATAGGAGGTACTAGCTCCAACTCGGTTTTACAGTGAAAACTGCAGGAACTTCAAACCGGCACTAGGAAACAGACTGAGAAACCAGAGTAAAAGTTTCTCCTGCAACCCGTTCCCTTTGTGATAGGTGAACGAACGTCTCTCCACATGCTCAGTTCTGAGAGATAAGTGTGTGTGAAAGCCGTCCTTCACCTAGCTTGTTGGGAACACAAAGTTTCTTTTCACTTGCAAACTCCACTCCATAGATATATATGGGGAGGTACTACCTCCAACTCGGTTTTACAGTGAAAACTGCAGGAACTTCAAACCGGCACTAGGAAACAGACTGAGAAACCAGAGTAAAAGTTTCCCCTGCAACCAGTTCCCTTTGTGCTAGATGAACGAACGTCTCTCCACATGCTCAGTTCTGAGAGATAAGTGTGTGTTAAAGCCTTCCTTCACCTAGCTTGTTGGGAACACAAAGTTTCTTTTCACTTGCAAACTCCACTCCATAAATATATATGGGGAGGTACTAGCTCCAACTCGGTTTTACAGTGAAAACTGCAGGAACTTCAAACCGGCACTAGGAAACAGACTGAGAAACCAGAGTAAAAGTTTCTCCTGCAAACCGTTCCTTTTGTGTAGGTGAACGAACGTCTCTCCACATGCTCAGTTCTGAGAGAAAAGTTTGTGTGAAAGCCGTCCTTCACCTAGCTTGTTGGGAACACAAAGTTTCTTTTCACTTGCAAACTCCACTCCATAGATATATATGGGGAGGTAATAGATCCAACTCTGTTTTACAGTGAAAACTGCAGGAACTTCAAACCGGCACTAGGAAACAGACTGAGAAACCAGAGTAAAAGTTACTCCTGCAACCCGTTCCCTTTGTGCTAGATGAACGAACGTCTCTCCACATGCTCAGTTCTGAGAGATAAGTGTGTGTGAAAGCCGTCCTTCACCTATCTTGTTGGGAACACAAAGTTTCTTTTCAATTGCAAACTCCACTCCATACATATATATGGGGAGGTACTAGCTCCAACTCGGTTTTACAGTGAAAACTGCAGGAACTTCAAACCGGCACTAGGAAACAGACTGAGAAACCAGAGTAAAAGTTTCTCCTGCAACCCGTTCCCTTTGTGCTAGATGAACGAACGTCTCTCCACATGCTCAGTTCGGAGAGATAAGTGTGTGTGAAAGCCGTCCTTCACCTAGCTTGTTGGGAACACAAAGTTTCTTTTCAGTTTCAAACTCCACTCCATACATATATATGGGGAGGTACTAGCTCCAACTCGGTTTTACAGTGAAAACTGCAGGAACTTCAAACCGGCACTAGGAAACAGACTGAGAAACCAGAGTAAAAGTTTGTCCTGCAACCCGTTCCCTTTGTGCTAGATGAACGAACGTCTCTCCACATGCTCAGTTCTGAGAGATAAGTGTGTGTGAAAGCCGTCCTTCATCTAGCTTGTTGGGAACACAAAGATTCTTTTCACTAGCAAACTCCACTCCATACATATATAAGAGGAGGTACTAGCTCCAACTCGGTTTTACAGTGAAAACTGCAGGAACTTCAAACCGGCACTAGGAAACAGACTGAGAAACCAGAGTAAAAGTTTCTCCTGCAACCCGTTCCCTTTGTGATAGGTGAACGAACGTCTCTCCACATGCTCAGTTCTGAGAGATAAGTGTGTGTGAAAGCCGTCCTTCAACTAGCTTGTTGGGAACACAAAGATTCTTTTCACTTGCAAACTCCCATCCATACATATATATGGGGAGGTACTAGCTCCAACTCGGTTTTACAGTGAAAACTGCAGGAACTTCAAACCGGCACTAGGAAACAGACTGAGAAACCAGAGTAAAAGTTTCTCCTGCAACCAGTTCCCTTTGTGCTAGATGAACGAACGTCTCTCCACATGCTCAGTTCTGAGAGATAAGTGTGTATGAAAGCCGTACTTCACGTAGCTTGTTGGGAACACAAAGTTTCTTTTCACTAGCAAACTCCACTCCATACATATATATGGGGAGGTACTAGCTCTAACTCGGTTTTACAGTGAAAACTGCAGGAACTTCAAACCGGCACTAGGAAACAGACTGAGAAACCAGAGTAAAAGTTTCTCCTGCAACCCGTTCCCTTTGTGCTAGATGAACGAACGTCTCTCCACATGCTCAGTTCTGAGAGATAAGTGTGTGTGAAAGCCGTACTTCACCTAGCTTGTTGGGAACACAAAGTTTCTTTTCACTTGCAAACTCCACTCCATACATATATATGGGGAGGTACTAGCTCCAACTCGGTTTTACAGTGAAAACTGCAGGAACTTCAAACCGGCACTAGGAAACAGACTGAGAAACCAGAGTAAAAGTTTCTCCTGCAACCCGTTCCCTTTGTGGTAGATGAACGAACGTCTCTCCACATGCTCAATTCTGAGAGATAAGTGTGTGTGAAAGCCGTCCTTCACCTAGCTTGTTGGGAACACAAAGTTTCTTTTCACTTGCAAACTCCACTCCATAGATATATATGGGGAGGTACTACCTCCAACTCGGTTTTACAGTGAAAACTGCAGGAACTTCAAACCGGCACTAGGAAACAGACTGAGAAACCAGAGTAAAAGTTTCCCCTTCAACCCGTTCCCTTTTTGCTAGATGAACGAACGTCTCCCCACATGCTCAGTTCTGAGAGATAAATGTGTGTGAAAGCCTTCCTTCAACTAGCTTGTTGGGAACACAAAGTTTCTTTTCACTTGCAAACTCCACTCCATACATATATACGGGGAGGTACTAGCTCCAACTCGGTTTTACAGTGAAAACTGCAGGAACTTCAAACCGGCACTAGGAAACAGACTGAGAAACCAGAGTAAAAGTTTCTCCTGCAATCCGTTCCCTTTGTGCTAGATGAATGAAACTCTCTCCACATGCTCAGTTCGGAGAGATAAGTGTGTGTGAAAGCCGTCCTTCACCTAGCTTGTTGGGAACACAAAGTTTCTTTTCAGTTTCAAACTCCACTCCATACATATATATGGGGAGGTACTAGCTCCAACTCGGTTTTACAGTGAAAACTGCAGGAACTTCAAACCGGCACTAGGAAACAGACTGAGAAACCAGAGTAAAAGTTTGTCCTGCAACCCGTTCCCTTTGTGCTAGATGAACGAACGTCTCTCCACATGCTCAGTTCTGAGAGATAAGGGTGTGTGAAAGCCGTCCTTCATCTAGCTTGTTGGGAACACAAAGATTCTTTTCACTAGCAAACTCCACTCCATACATATAAAAGGGGAGGTACTAGCTCCAACTCGGTTTTACAGTGAAAACTGCAGGAACTTCAAACCGGCACTAGGAAACAGACTGAGAAACCAGAGTAAAAGTTTCTCCTGCAACCCGTTCCCTTTGTGATAGGTGAACGAACGTCTCTCCACATGCTCAGTTCTGAGAGATAAGTGTGTGTGAAAGCCGTCCTTCAACTAGCTTGTTGGGAACACAAAGATTCTTTTCACTTGCAAACTCCCCTTCATACATATATATGGGGAGGTACTAGCTCCAACTCGGTTTTACAGTGAAAACTGCAGGAACTTCAAACCGGCACTAGGAAACAGACTGAGAAACCAGAGTAAAAGTTTCTCCTGCAACCAGTTCCCTTTGTGCTAGATGAACGAACGTCTCTCCACATGCTCAGTTCTGAGAGATAAGTGTGTATGAAAGCCGTACTTCACGTAGCTTGTTGGGAACACAAAGTTTCTTTTCACTTGCCAACTCCACTCCATACATATATATGGGGAGGTACTAGCTCTAACTCGGTTTTACAGTGAAAACTGCAGGAACTTCAAACCGGCACTAGGAAACAGACTGAGAAACCAGAGTAAAAGTTTGTCCTGCAACCCGTTCCCTTTGTGCTAGATGAATGAACGTCTCTCCACATGCTCAGTTCTGAGAGATAAGTGTGTGTGAAAGCCGTACTTCACCTAGCTTGTTGGGAACACAAAGTTTCTTTTCACTTGCAAACTCCACTCCATACATATATATGGGGAGGTACTAGCTCCAACTCGGTTTTACAGTGAAAACTGCAGGAACTTCAAACCGGCACTAGGAAACAGACTGAGAAACCAGAGTAAAAGTTTCTCCTGCAACACGTTCCCTTTGTGCTAGATGAACGAACGTCTCTCCACATGCTCAGTTCTGAGAGATAAGTGTGTGTGAAAGCCGTACTTCACCTAGCTTGTTGGGAACACAAAGTTTCTTTTCACTTGCAAACTCCACTCCATAGATATATATGGGGAGGTACTACCTCCAACTCGGTTTTACAGTGAAAACTGCAGGAACTTCAAACCGGCACTAGGAAACAGACTGAGAAACCAGAGTAAAAGTTTGCCCTGCAACCCGTTCCCTTTGTGCTAGATGAAAGAACGTCTCCCCACATGCTCAGTTCTGAGAGATAAATGTGTGTGAAAGCCTTCCTTCACCTAGCTTGTTGGGAACACAAAGTTTCTTTTCACTTGCAAACTCCACTCCATACATATATACGGGGAGGTACTAGCTCCAACTCGGTTTTACAGTGAAAACTGCTGGAACTTCAAACCGGCACTAGGAAACAGACTGAGAAACCAGAGTAAAAGTTTCTCCTGCAAACCGTTCCTTTTGTGTAGGTGAACGAACGTCTCTCCACATGCTCAGTTCGGAGAGATAAGTTTGTGTGAAAGCCGTCCTTCACCTAGCTTGTTGGGAACACAAAGTTTCTTTTCACTTGCAAACTCCACTCCATACATATATATGGGGAGGTACTAGCTCCAACCCGGTTTTACAGTGAAAACTGCAGGAACTTCAAACCGGCACTAGGAAACAGACTGAGAAACCAGAGTAAAAGTTTCTCCTGCAACCCGTTCCCTTTGTGCTAGATGAACGAACGTCTCTCCACATGCTCAGTTCTGAGAGATAAGTTTGTGTGAAAGCCGTCCTTCACCTAGCTTGTTGGGAACACAAAGTTTCTTTTCACTTGCAAACTCCACTCCATACATATATAAGGGGAGGTACTAGCTCCAACTCGGTTTTACAGTGAAAACTGCAGGAACTTCTAACCGGCACTAGGAAACAGACTGAGAAACCAGAGTAAAAGTTTCTCCTGCAACCCGTTCCCTTTGTGCTAGATGAACGAACGTCTCTCCACATGCTCAATTCTGAGAGATAAGTGTGTGTGAAAGCCGTCCTTCACCTAGCTTGTTGGGAACACAAAGTTTCTTTTCAGTTGCAAACTCACTCCATACATATATATGGGGAGGTACTAGCTCCAACTCGGTTTTACAGTGAAAACTGCAGGAACTTCAAACCGGCACTAGGAAACAGACTGAGAAACCAGAGTAAAAGTTTCCCCTGCAACCCGTTCCCTTTGTGCTAGATGAACGAACGTCTCTCCACATGCTCAGTTCTGAGAGATAAGTGTGTGTGAAAGCCGTCCTTCACCTAGCTTGTTGGGAACACAAAGTTTCTTTTCAGTTGCAAACTCCACCCCATACAAATATATGGGGAGGTATTATCTCCAACTCGGTTTTACAGTGAAAACTGCAGGAACTTCAAACCGGCACTAGGAAACAGACTGAGAAACCAGAGAAAAATTTTCTCCTGCAACCCGTTCTCTTTGTGCTAGGTGAACGAACGTCTCTCCACATGCTCAGTTCTGAGAGATATGTGTGTGTGAAAGCCGTCCTTCACCTAGCTTGTTGGGAACACAAAGTTTCTTTTCACTTGCAAACTCCACTCCATACATATATATGGGGAGGTACTAGCTCCAACTCGGTTTTACAGTGAAAACTGCAGGAACTTCAAACAGGCACTAGGAAACAGACTGAGAAATCAGAGTAAAAGTTTCTCCTGCATCCCGTTCCCTTTGTGCTAGATGAACGAACGTCTCTCCACATGCTCAGTTCTGAGAGATAAGTGTGTGTGAAAGCCGTCCTTCACCTAGCTTTTTGGGAACACTAAGTTTCTTTTCACTTGCAAACTCCACTCCATACATATATATGGAGAGGTACTAGCTCCAACTCGGTTTTACAGTGAAAACTGCAGGAACTTCAAACCGGCACTAGGAAACAGACAGAGAAACCAGAGAAAAAGTTTCTCCTGCAACCCGTTCCCTTTGTGCTAGGTGAACGAACGTCTCTCCACATGCTCAGTTCTGAGAGATATGTGTGTGTGAAAGCCGTCCTTCACCTAGACTGTTGGGAACACAAAGTTTCTTTTCACTTGCAAACTCCACTCCATAGATATATATGGGGAGGTACTAGCTCCAACTCGGTTTTACAGTGAAAACTGCAGGAACTTCAAACCGGCACTAGGAAACAGACTGGGAAACCAGAGTAAAAGTTTCTCCTGCAACCCGTTCCCTTTGTGCTAGATGAACGAACGTCTCTCCACATACTCAGTTCTGAGAGATAAGTGTGTGTGAAAGCCGTCCCTCACCTATCTTGTTGGGAACACAAAGTTTCTTTTCACTTGCAAACTCCACTCCATACATATATACGGGGAGGTACTAGCTCCAACTCGGTTTTACAGTGAAAACTGCAGGAACTTCAAACCGGCACTAGGAAACAGACTGAGAAACCAGAGTAAAAGTTTCTCCTGCAACCCGTTCCCTTTGTGCTAGATGAACGAACGTCTCTCCACATGCTCAGTTCTGAGAGATAAGTGTGTGTGAAAGCCGTCCTTCACCTAGCTTGTTGGGAAAACAAAGTTTCTTTTCACTTGCAAATTCCACTCCATACTTATATATGGGGAGGTACTAGCTCCAACTCGGTTTTACAGTGAAAACTGCAGGAACTTCAAACCGGCACTAGGAAACAGACTGAGAAACCAGAGTAAAAGTTTCTCCTGCAACCCGTTCCCTTTGTGCTAGGTGAAAGAACGTCTCTCCACATGCTCAGTTCTGAGAGATAAGTGTGTGTGAAAGCCGTCCTTCACCTAGCTAGTTGGGAACACAAAGTTTCTTTTCACTTGCAAACTCCACTCCATACATATATATGGGGAGGTACTAGCTCCAACTCGGTTTTACAGTGAAAACTGCAGGAACTTCAAACCGGCACTAGGAAACAGACTGAGAAACCAGAGTAAAAGTTTGTCCTGCAACCCGTTCCCTTTGTGCTAGATGAACGAACGTCTCTCCACATGCTCAGTTCTGAGAGATAAGTGTGTGTGAAAGCCGTCCTTCATCTAGCTTGTTGGGAACACAAAGATTCTTTTCACTAGCAAACTTCACTCCATACATATAAAAGGGGAGGTACTAGCTCCAACTCGGTTTTACAGTGAAAACTGCAGGAACTTCAAACCGGCACTAGGAAACAGACTGAGAAACCAGAGTAAAAGTTTCTCCTGCAACCCGTTCCCTTTGTGATAGGTGAACGAACGTCTCTCCACATGCTCAGTTCTGAGAGATAAGTGTGTGTGAAAGCCGTCCTTCAACTAGCTTGTTGGGAACACAAAGATTCTTTTCACTTGCAAACTCCCCTCCATACATATATATGGGGAGGTACTAGCTCCAACTCGGTTTTACAGTGAAAACTGCAGGAACTTCAAACCGGCACTAGGAAACAGACTGAGAAACCAGAGTAAAAGTTTCTCCTGCAACCAGTTCCCTTTGTGCTAGATGAACGAACGTCTCTCCACATGCTCAGTTCTGAGAGATAAGTGTGTATGAAAGCCGTACTTCACGTAGCTTGTTGGGAACACAAAGTTTCTTTTCACTTGCCAACTCCACTCCATACATATATATGGGGAGGTACTAGCTCTAACTCGGTTTTACAGTGAAAACTGCAGGAACTTCAAACCGGCACTAGGAAACAGACTGAGAAACCAGAGTAAAAGTTTGTCCTGCAACCCGTTCCCTTTGTGCTAGATGAACGAACGTCTCTCCACATGCTCAGTTCTGAGAGATAAGTGTGTGTGAAAGCCGTACTTCACCTAGCTTGTTGGGAACACAAAGTTTCTTTTCACTTGCAAACTCCACTCCATACATATATATGGGGAGGTACTAGCTCCAACTCGGTTTTACAGTGAAAACTGCAGGAACTTCAAACCGGCACTAGGAAACAGACTGAGAAACCAGAGTAAAAGTTTCCCCTGCAACCCGTTCCCTTTGTGCTAGATGAACGAACGTCTCTCCACATGCTCAGTTCTGAGAGATAAGTGTGTGTGAAAGCCGTACTTCACCTAGCTTGTTGGGAACACAAAGTTTCTTTTCACTTGCAAACTCCACTCCATACATATATATGGGGAGGTACTACCTCCAACTCGGTTTTACAGTGAAAACTGCAGGAACTTCAAACCGGCACTAGGAAACAGACTGAGAAACCAGAGTAAAAGTTTGCCCTGCAACCCGTTCCCTTTGTGCTAGATGAAAGAACGTCTCCCCACATGCTCAGTTCTGAGAGATAAATGTGTGTGAAAGCCTTCCTTCACCTAGCTTGTTGGGAACACAAAGTTTCTTTTCACTTGCAAACTCCACTCCATACATATATACGGGGAGGTACTAGCTCCAACTCGGTTTTACAGTGAAAACTGCAGGAACTTCAAACCGGCACTAGGAAACAGACTGAGAAACCAGAGTAAAAGTTTCTCCTGCAAACCGTTCCTTTTGTGTAGGTGAACGAACGTCTCTCCACATGCTCAGTTCTGAGAGATAAGTTTGTTTGAAAGCCGTCCTTCACCTAGCTTGTTGGGAACACAAAGTTTCTTTTCACTTGCAAACTCCACTCCATACATATATATGGGGAGGTACTAGCTCCAACCCGGTTTTACAGTGAAAACTGCAGGAACTTCAAACCGGCACTAGGAAACAGACTGAGAAACCAGAGTAAAAGTTTCTCCTGCAACCCGTTCCCTTTGTGCTAGATGAACGAACGTCTCTCCACATGCTCAGTTCTGAGAGATAAGTTTGTGTGAAAGCCGTCCTTCACCTAGCTTGTTGGGAACACAAAGTTTCTTTTCACTTGCAAACTCCACTCCATACATATATAAGGGGAGGTACTAGCTCCAACTCGGTTTTACAGTGAAAACTGCAGGAACTTCTAACCGGCACTAGGAAACAGACTGAGAAACCAGAGTAAAAGTTTCTCCTGCAACCCGTTCCCTTTGTGCTAGATGAACGAACGTCTCTCCACATGCTCAATTCTGAGAGATAAGTGTGTGTGAAAGCCGTCCTTCACCTAGCTTGTTGGGAACACAAAGTTTCTTTTCAGTTGCAAACTCACTCCATACATATATATGGGGAGGTACTAGCTCCAACTCGGTTTTACAGTGAAAACTGCAGGAACTTCAAACCGGCACTAGGAAACAGACTGAGAAACCAGAGTAAAAGTTTCCCCTGCAACCCGTTCCCTTTGTGCTAGATGAACGAACGTCTCTCCACATGCTCAGTTCTGAGAGATAAGTGTGTGTGAAAGCCGTCCTTCACCTAGCTTGTTGGGAACACAAAGTTTCTTTTCAGTTGCAAACTCCACCCCATACAAATATATGGGGAGGTATTATCTCCAACTCGGTTTTACAGTGAAAACTGCAGGAACTTCAAACCGGCACTAGGAAACAGACTGAGAAACCAGAGAAAAATTTTCTCCTGCAACCCGTTCTCTTTGTGCTAGGTGAACGAACGTCTCTCCACATGCTCAGTTCTGAGAGATATGTGTGTGTGAAAGCCGTCCTTCACCTAGCTTGTTGGGAACACAAAGTTTCTTTTCACTTGCAAACTCCACTCCATACATATATATGGGGAGGTACTAGCTCCAACTCGGTTTTACAGTGAAAACTGCAGGAACTTCAAACAGGCACTAGGAAACAGACTGAGAAATCAGAGTAAAAGTTTCTCCTGCATCCCGTTCCCTTTGTGCTAGATGAACGAACGTCTCTCCACATGCTCAGTTCTGAGAGATAAGTGTGTGTGAAAGCCGTCCTTCACCTAGCTTTTTGGGAACACTAAGTTTCTTTTCACTTGCAAACTCCACTCCATACATATATATGGAGAGGTACTAGCTCCAACTCGGTTTTACAGTGAAAACTGCAGGAACTTCAAACCGGCACTAGGAAACAGACAGAGAAACCAGAGAAAAAGTTTCTCCTGCAACCCGTTCCCTTTGTGCTAGGTGAACGAACGTCTCTCCACATGCTCAGTTCTGAGAGATATGTGTGTGTGAAAGCCGTCCTTCACCTAGACTGTTGGGAACACAAAGTTTCTTTTCACTTGCAAACTCCACTCCATAGATATATATGGGGAGGTACTAGCTCCAACTCGGTTTTACAGTGAAAACTGCAGGAACTTCAAACCGGCACTAGGAAACAGACTGGGAAACCAGAGTAAAAGTTTCTCCTGCAACCCGTTCCCTTTGTGCTAGATGAACGAACGTCTCTCCACATACTCAGTTCTGAGAGATAAGTGTGTGTGAAAGCCGTCCCTCACCTATCTTGTTGGGAACACAAAGTTTCTTTTCACTTGCAAACTCCACTCCATACATATATACGGGGAGGTACTAGCTCCAACTCGGTTTTACAGTGAAAACTGCAGGAACTTCAAACCGGCACTAGGAAACAGACTGAGAAACCAGAGTAAAAGTTTCTCCTGCAACCCGTTCCCTTTGTGCTAGATGAACGAACGTCTCTCCACATGCTCAGTTCTGAGAGATAAGTGTGTGTGAAAGCCGTCCTTCACCTAGCTTGTTGGGAAAACAAAGTTTCTTTTCACTTGCAAATTCCACTCCATACTTATATATGGGGAGGTACTAGCTCCAACTCGGTTTTACAGTGAAAACTGCAGGAACTTCAAACCGGCACTAGGAAACAGACTGAGAAACCAGAGTAAAAGTTTCTCCTGCAACCCGTTCCCTTTGTGCTAGGTGAAAGAACGTCTCTCCACATGCTCAGTTCTGAGAGATAAGTGTGTGTGAAAGCCGTCCTTCACCTAGCTAGTTGGGAACACAAAGTTTCTTTTCACTTGCAAACTCCACTCCATACATATATATGGGGAGGTACTAGCTCCAACTCGGTTTTACAGTGAAAACTGCAGGAACTTCAAACCGGCACTAGGAAACAGACTGAGAAACCAGAGTAAAAGTTTGTCCTGCAACCCGTTCCCTTTGTGCTAGATGAACGAACGTCTCTCCACATGCTCAGTTCTGAGAGATAAGTGTGTGTGAAAGCCGTCCTTCATCTAGCTTGTTGGGAACACAAAGATTCTTTTCACTAGCAAACTCCACTCCATACATATAAAAGGGGAGGTACTAGCTCCAACTCGGTTTTACAGTGAAAACTGCAGGAACTTCAAACCGGCACTAGGAAACAGACTGAGAAACCAGAGTAAAAGTTTCTCCTGCAACCCGTTCCCTTTGTGATAGGTGAACGAACGTCTCTCCACATGCTCAGTTCTGAGAGATAAGTGTGTGTGAAAGCCGTCCTTCAACTAGCTTGTTGGGAACACAAAGATTCTTTTCACTTGCAAACTCCCCTCCATACATATATATGGGGAGGTACTAGCTCCAACTCGGTTTTACAGTGAAAACTGCAGGAACTTCAAACCGGCACTAGGAAACAGACTGAGAAACCAGAGTAAAAGTTTCTCCTGCAACCAGTTCCCTTTGTGCTAGATGAACGAACGTCTCTCCACATGCTCAGTTCTGAGAGATAAGTGTGTATGAAAGCCGTACTTCACGTAGCTTGTTGGGAACACAAAGTTTCTTTTCACTTGCCAACTCCACTCCATACATATATATGGGGAGGTACTAGCTCTAACTCGGTTTTACAGTGAAAACTGCAGGAACTTCAAACCGGCACTAGGAAACAGACTGAGAAACCAGAGTAAAAGTTTGTCCTGCAACCCGTTCCCTTTGTGCTAGATGAACGAACGTCTCTCCACATGCTCAGTTCTGAGAGATAAGTGTGTGTGAAAGCCGTACTTCACCTAGCTTGTTGGGAACACAAAGTTTCTTTTCACTTGCAAACTCCACTCCATACATATATATGGGGAGGTACTAGCTCCAACTCGGTTTTACAGTGAAAACTGCAGGAACTTCAAACCGGCACTAGGAAACAGACTGAGAAACCAGAGTAAAAGTTTCCCCTGCAACCCGTTCCCTTTGTGCTAGATGAACGAACGTCTCTCCACATGCTCAGTTCTGAGAGATAAGTGTGTGTGAAAGCCGTACTTCACCTAGCTTGTTGGGAACACAAAGTTTCTTTTCACTTGCAAACTCCACTCCATACATATATATGGGGAGGTACTACCTCCAACTCGGTTTTACAGTGAAAACTGCAGGAACTTCAAACCGGCACTAGGAAACAGACTGAGAAACCAGAGTAAAAGTTTGCCCTGCAACCCGTTCCCTTTGTGCTAGATGAAAGAACGTCTCCCCACATGCTCAGTTCTGAGAGATAAATGTGTGTGAAAGCCTTCCTTCACCTAGCTTGTTGGGAACACAAAGTTTCTTTTCACTTGCAAACTCCACTCCATACATATATACGGGGAGGTACTAGCTCCAACTCGGTTTTACAGTGAAAACTGCAGGAACTTCAAACCGGCACTAGGAAACAGACTGAGAAACCAGAGTAAAAGTTTCTCCTGCAAACCGTTCCTTTTGTGTAGGTGAACGAACGTCTCTCCACATGCTCAGTTCTGAGAGATAAGTTTGTTTGAAAGCCGTCCTTCACCTAGCTTGTTGGGAACACAAAGTTTCTTTTCACTTGCAAACTCCACTCCATACATATATATGGGGAGGTACTAGCTCCAACCCGGTTTTACAATGAAAACTGCAGGAACTTCAAACCGGCACTAGGAAACAGACTGAGAAACCAGAGTAAAAGTTTCTCCTGCAACCCGTTCCCTTTGTGCTAGATGAACGAACGTCTCTCCACATGCACAGTTCGGAGAGATAAGTGTGTGTGAAAGCCGTCCTTCACCTAGCTTGTTGGGAACACAAAGTTGCTTTTCAGTTTCAAACTCCACTCCATACATATATATGGGGAGGTACTATCTCCAACTCGGTTTTACAGTGAAAACTGCAGGAACTTCAAACCGGCACTAGGAAACAGACTGAGAAACCAGAGTAAAAGTTTCTCCTGCAACCCGTTCCCTTTGTGCTAGATGAACGAACGTCTCTCCACATGCTCAGTTCGGAGAGATAAGTGTGTGTGAATGCCGTCCTTCACCTAGCTTGTTGGGAACACAAAGTTTCTTTTCAGTTGCAAACTCCACTCCATACATATATATGGGGAGGTACTAGCTCCAACTCGTTTTTACAGTGAAAACTGCAGGAACTTCAAACCGGCACTAGGAAACAGACTGAGAAACCAGAGTAAAAGTTTCTCCTGCAACCCGTTCCCTTTGTGCTAGATGAACGAACGTCTCTCCACATGCTCAGTTCTGAGAGATAAGTTTGTGTGAAAGCCGTCCTTCACCTAGCTTGTTGGGAACACAAAGTTTCTTTTCACTTGCAAACTCCACTCCATACATATATAAGGGGAGGTCTAGCTCCAACTCGGTTTTACAGTGAAAACTGCAGGAACTTCTAACCGGCACTAGGAAACAGACTGAGAAACCAGAGTAAAAGTTTCTCCTGCAACCCGTTCCCTTTGTGCTAGATGAACGAACGTCTCTCCACATGCTCAGTTCTGAGAGATAAGTGTGTGTGAAAGCCGTCCTTCACCTAGCTTGTTGGGAACACAAAGTTTCTTTTCAGTTGCAAACTCACTCCATACATATATATGGGGAGGTACTAGCTCCAACTCGGTTTTACAGTGAAAACTGCAGGAACTTCAAACCGGCCCTAGGAAACAGACTGAGAAACCAGAGTAAAAGTTTCCCCTGCAACCCGTTCCCTTTGTGCTAGATGAACGAACGTCTCTCCACATGCTCAGTTCTGAGAGATAAGTGTGTGTGAAAGCCGTCCTTCACCTAGCTTGTTGGGAACACAAAGTTCCTTTTCAGTTGCAAACTCCACCCCATACAAATATATGGGGAGGTATTAGCTCCAACTCGGTTTTACAGTGAAAACTGCAGGAACTTCAAACCGGCACTAGGAAACAGACTGAGAAACCAGAGAAAAAGTTTCTCCTGCAACCCGTTCTCTTTGTGCTAGGTGAACGAACGTCTCTCCACATGCTCAGTTCTGAGAGATATGTGTGTGTGAAAGCCGTCCTTCACCTAGCTTGTTGGGAACACAAAGTTTCTTTTCACTTGCAAACTCCACTCCATACATATATATGGAGAGGTACTAGCTCCAACTCGGTTTTACAGTGAAAACTACAGGAACTTCAAACCGGCACTAGGAAACAGACAGAGAAACCAGAGAAAAAGTTTCTCCTGCAAACCGTTCCCTTTGTGCTAGGTGAACGAACGTCTCTCCACATGCTCAGTTCTGAGAGATATGTGTGTGTGAAAGCCGTCCTTCACCTAGACTGTTGGGAACACAAAGTTTCTTTTCACTTGCAAACTCCACTCCATAGATATATATGGGGAGGTACTAGCTCCAACTCGGTTTTACAGTGAAAACTGCAGGAACTTCAAACCGGCACTAGGAAACAGACTGAGAAACCAGAGTAAAAGTTTCTCCTGCAACCCGTTCCCTTTGTGCTAGATGAACGAACGTCTCTCCACATACTCAGTTCTGAAAGATAAGTGTGTGTGAAAGCCGTCCCTCACCTATCTTGTTGGGAACACAAAGTTTCTTTTCACTTGCAAACTCCACTCCATACATATATACGGGGAGGTACTAGCTCCAACTCGGTTTTACAGTGAAAACTGCAGGAACTTCAAACCGGCACTAGGAAACAGACTGAGAAACCAGAGTAAAAGTTTCTCCTGCAACCCGTTCCCTTTGTGCTAGATGAACGAACGTCTCTCCACATGCTCAGTTCTGAGAGATAAGTGTGTGTGAAAGCCGTCCTTCACCTAGCTTGTTGGGAACACAAAGTTTCTTTTCACTTGCAAATTCCACTCCATACTTATATATGGGGAGGTACTAGCTCCAACTCGATTTTACAGTGAAAACTGCAATAACTTCAAACCGGCACTAGGAAACAGACTGAGAAACCAGAGTAAAAGTTTCTCCTGCAACCCGTTCCCTTTGTGCTAGGTGAAAGAACGTCTCTCCACATGCTCAGTTCTGAGAGATAAGTGTGTGTGAAAGCCGTCCTTCACCTAGCTAGTTGGGAACACAAAGTTTCTTTTCACTTGCAAACTCCACTCCATACATATATATGGGGAGGTACTAGCTCCAACTCGGTTTTACAGTGAAAACTGCAGGAACTTGAAACCGGCACTAGGAAACAGACTGAGAAACCAGAGTAAAAGTTTCCCCTGCAACCCGTTCCCATTGTGCTAGGTGAACGAACGTCTCTCCACATGCTCAGTTCTGAGAGACAAGTGTGTGTGAAAGCCGTCCTTCACCTAGATTGTTGGGAACACAAAGTTTCTTTTCACTTGTAAACTCCACTCCATTCATATATATGGGGAGGTAATAGCTCCAACTCGGTTTTACAGTGAAAACTACAGGAACTTCAAACCGGCACTAGGAAACAGACTGAGAAACCAGAGTAAAAGTTTCTCCTGCAACCCGTTCCCTTTGTGCTAGATGAACGAACGTCTCTCCACATGCTCAGTTCTGAGAGATAAGTGTGTGTCAAAGCCGTCCTTCACCTAGCTTTTTGGGAACACAAAGTTTCTTTTCACTTGCTAACTCCACTCCATACATATATATGGGGAGGTACTAGCTCCAACTCGGTTTTTCAGTGAAAACTGCAGGAACTTCAAAACGGCACTAGGAAACAGACTGAGAAACCAGAGTAAAAGTTTGTCCTGCAACCCGTTCCCTTTGTGCTAGATGAACGAACGTCTCTCCACATGCTCAGTTCTGAGAGATAAGTTTGTGTGAAAGCCGTCCTTCACCTAGCTTGTTGGGAACACAAAGTTTCTTTTCACTTGCAAATTCCACTCAATACTTATATATGGGGAGGTACTAGCTCCAACTCGGTTTTACAGTGAAAACTGCAGGAACTTCAAACCGGCACTAGGAAACAGACTGAGAAACCAGAGTAAAAGTTTGCCCTGCAACCCGTTCCCTTTGTGCTAGGTGAACGAACGTCTCTCCACATGCTCAGTTCTGAGAGATAAGTGTGTGTGAAAGCCGTCCTTCAACTAGCTTGTTGGGAACACAAAGTTTCTTTTCACTTGCAAACTCCACTCCATACATATATATGGGGATGTACTAGCTCCAACTCGGTTTTACAGTGAAAACTGCAGGAACTTCAAACCGGCACTAGGAAACAGACTGAGAAACCAGAGTAAAAGTTTCTCCTGCAACCCGTTCCCTTTGTGCTAGATGAACGAACGTCTCTCCACATGCTCAGTTCTGAGAGATAAGTGTGTGTGAAAGCCGTACTTCACTTAGCTTGTTGGGAACACAAAGTTTCTTTTCACTTGCAAACTCCACTCCATAGATATATATGGGGTGGTACTAGCTCCAACTCGGTTTTTCAGTGAAAATTGCAGGAACTTCAAACCGGCACTAGGAAACAGACTGAGAAACCAGAGTAAAAGTTTCTCCTGCAACCCGTTCCCTTTGTGCTAGATGAATGAACGTTTCTCCACATGCTCAGTTCGGAGAGATAAGTGTGTGTGAAAGCCGTACTTCAACTAGCTTGTTGGGAACACAAAGTTTCTTTTCAGTTGCAAACTCCACTCCATACATATATATGGGGAGGTACTAGCTCCAACTCGGTTTTACAGTGAAAACTGCAGGAACTTCAAACCGGCACTAGGAAACAGACTGAGAAACCAGAGTAAAAGTTTCTACTGCAACCTGTTCCCTTTGTGCTAGATGAACGATCGACTCTCCACTTGCTCAGTTCTGAGAGATAAGTGTGTGTGAAAGCCGTCCTTCACCTAGCTTGTTGGGAACACAAAGTTTCTTTTCACTTGCAAACTCCACTCCATACATTTATATGGGGAGGTACTAGCTCCAACTCGGTTTTACAGTGAAAACTGCAGGAACTTCAAACCGGCACTAGGAAACAGACTGAGAAACCAGAGAAAAAGTTTCTCTTGCAACCCGTTCCCTTAGTGCTAGGTGAACGAACGTCTCTCCACATGCTCAGTTCTGAGAGATAAGTGTGTGTGAAAGCCGTCCTTCACCTAGCATGTTGGGAACACAAAGTTTCTTTTCAGTTGCAAACTCCCCTCCATACATATATATGGGGAGGTACTAGCTCCAACTCGGTTTTACAGTGAAAACTGCAGGAACTTCAAACCGGCACTAGGAAACAGACTGAGAAATCAGAGTTAAAATTTCGCCTGCAACCCGTTCCCTTTGTGCTAGATGAACGAACGTCTCTCCACATGCTCAGTTCTGAGAGATAAGTGTGTGTGAAAGCCGTCCTTCACCTAGCTTGTTGGGAACACAAAGTTTCTTTTCAGTTGCAAACTCCACACCATACATATATATGGGGTGGTACTAGCTCCAACTCGGTTTTACAGTGAAAACTGCAGGAACTTCAAACCGGCACTAGGAAACAGACTGAGAAACCAGAGTAAAAGTTTCTCCTGCAACCCGTTCCCTTTGTGCTAGGTGAACGATTGTCTCTCCACATGCTCAGTTCTGAGAGATAAGTGTGTGTGAAAGCCGTCCTTCACCTAGCTTGTTGGGAACACAAAGTTTCTTTTCACTTGCAAACTACACTCCATAGATATATATGGGGAGGTACTAGCTCCAACTCGGTTTTACAGTGAAAACTGCAGGAACTTCAAAACGGCACTAGGAAACAGACTGAGAAACCAGAGTAAAAGTTTCTCCTGCAACCCGTTCCTTTGTGCTACATGAACGAACGTCTCTCCACATGCTCAGTTCTGAGAGATAAGTGTGTGTGAAAGCCGTCCTTCACCTAGCTTGTTGGGAACACAAAGTTTCTTTTCACTTGCAAACTCCACTCCATACATATATATGGGGAGGTACTAGCTCCAACTCGGTTTCACAGTGAAAACTGCAGGAACTTCAAACCGGCACTAGGAAACAGACTGAGAAACCAGAGTAAAAGTTTCTCCTGTAACCCGTTCCCTTTGTGCTAGATGAACGAACGTCTCTCCACATGCTCAGTTCGGAGAGATAATTGTGTGTGAAAGCCGTCCTTCACCTAGCTTGTTGGGAACACAAAGTTTCTTTTCATTTGCAAACTCCACTCCATAAATATATATGGGGAGGTACTAGCTCCAACTCGGTTTTACAGTGAAAACAGCAGGAACTTCAAACAGGCACTAGGAAACAGACTGAGAAACCAGAGTAAAAGTTTCTCCTGCAACCCGTTCCCTTTGTGCTAGATGAACGAACGTCTCTCCACATGCTCAGTTCTGAGAGATAAGTGAGTGTGAAAGCCGTACTTCAACTAGCTTGTTGGGAACACAAAGTTTCTTTTCAGTTTCAAACTCCACTCCATACATATATATGGGGAGGTACTAGCTCCAACTCGGTTTTACAGTGAAAACTGCAGGAACTTCAAACCCGCACTAGGAAACAGACTGAGAAATCAGAGTTAAAATTTCTCCTGCAACCCGTTCCCTTAGTGCTAGGTGAACGAACGTCTCTCCACATGCTCAGTTCTGAGAGATAAGTGTGTGTGAAAGCCGTCCTTCAACTAGCATGTTGGGAAAACAAAGTTCCTTTTCAGTTGCAAACTCCCCTCCATACATATATATGGGGAGGTACTAGCTCCAACTCGGTTTTACAGTGAAAACTGCAGGAACTTCAAACCGGCACTAGGAAACAGACTGAGAAATCAGAGTTAAAATTTCGCCTGCAACCCGTTCCCTTTGTGCTAGATGAACGAACGTCTCTCCACATGCTCAGTTCTGAGAGATAAGTGTGTGTGAAAGCCGTTCTTCACCTAGCTTGTTGGGAACACAAAGTTTCTTTTCAGTTGCAAACTCCACTCCATACATATATATGGGGTGGTACTAGCTCCAAATCGGTTTTACAGTGAAAACTGCAGGAACTTCAAACAGTCACTAGGAAACAGACTGAGAAACCAGAGTAAAAGTTTCTCCTGCAACCCGTTCCCTTTGTGCTAGGTGAACGAACGTCTCTGCACATGCTCAGTTCTGAGAGATAAGTGTGTGTGAAAGCCGTCCTTCACCTAGCTTGTTGGGAACACAAAGTTTCTTTACACTTGCAAACTCCACTCCATACATATATATGGGGAGGTACTAGCTCCAACTCTGTTTCACAGTGAAAACTGCAGGAACTTCAAACCGGCACTAGGAAACAGACTGAGAAACCAGAGTAAAAGTTTCTCCTGTAACCCGTTCCCTTTGTGCTAGATGAACGAACGTCTCTCCACATGCTCAGTTCGGAGAGATAATTGTGTGTGAAAGCCGTCCTTCACCTAGCTTGTTGGGAACACAAAGTTTCTTTTCATTTGCAAACTCCACTCCATAAATATATATGGGGAGGTACTAGCTCCAACTCGGTTTTACAGTGAAAACAGCAGGAACTTCAAACAGGCACTAGGAAACAGACTGAGAAACCAGAGTAAAAGTTTCTCCTGCAACCCGTTCCCTTTGTGCTAGATGAACGAACGTCTCTCCACATGCTCAGTTCTGAGAGATAAGTGAGTGTGAAAGCCGTACTTCACCTAGCTTGTTGGGAACACAAAGTTTCTTTTCAGTTTCAAACTCCACTCCATACATATATATGGGGAGGTACTAGCTCCAACTCGGTTTTACAGTGAAAACTGCAGGAACTTCAAACCCGCACTAGGAAACAGACTGAGAAATCAGAGTTAAAATTTCTCCTGCAACCCGTTCCCTTAGTGCTAGGTGAACGAACGTCTCTCCACATGCTCAGTTCTGAGAGATAAGTGTGTGTGAAAGCCGTCCTTCAACTAGCATGTTGGGAACACAAAGTTTCTTTTCAGTTGCAAACTCCCCTCCATACATATATATGGGGAGGTACTAGCTCCAACTCGGTTTTACAGTGAAAACTGCAGGAACTTCAAACCGGCACTAGGAAACAGACTGAGAAACCAGAGTAAAAGTTTCTCCTGCAACCCGTTCCCTTTGTGCTAGGTGAACGAACGTCTCTCCACATGCTCAGTTCTGAGAGATAAGTGTGTGTGAAAGCCGTCCTTCAACTAGCTTGTTGGGAACACAAAGTTTCTTTTCAGTAGCAAACTCCACTCCATACATATATATGGGGTGGTACTAGCTCCAAATCGGTTTTACAGTGAAAACTGCAGGAACTTCAAACTGTCACTAGGAAACAGACTGAGAAACCAGAGTAAAAGTTTCTCCTGCAACCCGTTCCCTTTGTGCTAGGTGAACGAACGTCTCTGCACATGCTCAGTTCTGAGAGATAAGTGTGTGTGAAAGCCGTCCTTCACCTAGCTTGTTGGGAACACAAAGTTTCTTTTCACTTGCAAACTACACTCCATAGATATATATGGGGAGGTACTAGCTCCAACTCGGTTTTACAGTGAAAACTGCAGGAACTTCAAACCGGCACTAGGAAACAGACTGAGAAACCAGAGTAAAATTTTCTCCTGCAACCCGTTCCCTTTGTGCTACATGAACGAACGTCTCTCCACATGCTCAGTTCTGAGAGATAAGTGTGTGTGAAAGCCGTCCTTCACCTAGCTTGTTGGGAACACAAAGTTTCTTTTCACTTGCAAACTCCACTCCATACATATATATGGGGAGGTACTAGCTCCAACTCGGTTTTACAGTGAAAACTGCAGGAACTTCAAACCGGCACTAGGAAACAGACTGAGAAACCAGAGTAAAAGTTTCTCCTGCAACCTGTTCCCTTTGTGCTAGATGAACGAACGACTCTCCACTTGCTCAGTTCTGAGAGATAAGTGTGTGTGAAAGCCGCCCTTCACCTAGCTTGTTGGGAACACAAAGTTTCTTTTCACTTGCAAACTCCACTCCATACATATATATGGGGAGGTACTAGCTCCAACTCGGTTTTACAGTGAAAACTGCAGGAACTTCAAACCAGCACTAGGAAACAGACTGAGAAACCAGAGAAATAGTTTGTCCTGCAACCCGTTCCCTTAGTGCTAGGTGAACGAACGTCTCTCCACATGCTCAGTTCTGAGAGATAAGTGTGTGTGAAAGCCGTCCTTCACCTAGCTTGTTGGGAACACAAAGTTTCTTTTCACTTGCAAACTACACTCCATAGATATATATGGGGAGGTACTAGCTCCTACTCGGTTTTACAGTGAAAACTGCAGGAACTTCAAACCGGCACTAGGAAACAGACTGAGAAACCAGAGTAAAAGTTTCTCCTGCAACCCGTTCCCTTTGTGCTACATGAACGAACGTCTCTCCACATGCTCAGTTCTGAGAGATAAGTGTGTGTGAAAGCCGTCCTTCACCTAGCTTGTTGGGAACACAAAGTTTCTTTTCACTTGCAAACTCCACTCCATACATATATATGGGGAGGTACTAGCTCCAACTCGGTTTTTCAGTGAAAACTGCAGGAACTTCAAACCGGCACTAGGAAACAGACTGAGAAACCAGAGTAAAAGTTTCTCCTGCAACCCGTTCCCTTTGTGCTAGATGAACGAACGTCTCTCCACATGCTCAGTTCTGAGAGATAAGTGTGTGTGAAAGCCGTCCTTCACTTAGCTTGTTGGGAACACAAAGTTTCTTTTCACTTGCAAACTCCACTCCATACATATATATGGGGAGGTACTAGCTCCAACTCGGTTTTACAGTGAAAACTGCAGGAACTTCAAACCGGCACTAGGAAACAGACTGAGAAACCAGAGAAAAAGTTTGTCCTGCAACCCGTTCCCTTAGTGCTAGGTGAACGAACGTCTCTCCACATGCTCAGTTCTGAGAGATAAGTGTGTGTGAAAGCCGTCCTTCACCTAGCTTGTTGGGAACACATAGTTTCTTTTCACTTGCAAACTCCACTCCATACATATATATGGGGAGGTACTAGCTCCAACTCGGTTTTACAGTGAAAACTGCAGGAACTTCAAACCGGCACTAGGAAACATACTGAGAAATCAGAGTTAAAATTTCTCCTGCAACCCGTTCACTTTGTGCTAGATGAACGAACGTCTCTCCACATGCTCAGTTCTGAGAGATAAGTGCGTGTGAAAGCCGTCCTTCACCTAGCTTGTTGGGAACACAAAGTATCTTTTCACTTGCCAACTCCACTCCATACATATATATGGGGAGGTACTAGCTCCAACTCGGTTTTACAGTGAAAACTGCTGGAACTTCAAACCGGCACTAGGAAACAGACTGAGAAACCAGAGTAAAATTTCTCCTGCAACACGTTCCCTTTGTGCTAGATGAACGAACGTCTCTCCACATGCTGAGTTCTGAGAGATAAGTGTGTGTGAAAGCCGTCCTTCACCTAGCTAGTTGGGAACACAAAGTTTCTTTTCAGTTGCAAACTCCACTCCATACATATATATGGGGAGGTACTAGCTCCAACTCGGTTTTGCAGTGAAAACTGCAGGAACTTCAAACCGGCACTAGGAAACAGACTGAGAATCCAGAGAAAAAGTTTCTCCTGCAACCCGTTCCCTTAGTGCTAGGTGAACGAACGTCTCTCCACATGCTCATTTCTGAGAGATAAGTGTGTGTGAAAGCCGTCCTTCACCTAGCTTGTTGGGAACACAAAGTTTCTTTTCACTTGCAAACTCCACTCCATACATATATATGGGGAAGTACTAGCTCCAACTCGGTTTTACAGTGAAAACTGCAGGAACTTCAAACCGGCACTAGGAAACAGACTGAGAAACCAGAGTAAAAGTTTCTCCTGCAACCAGTTCCCTTTGTGCTAGATGAACGAACGTCTCTCCACATGCTCAGTTCGGAGAGATAACTGTGTGTGAAAGCCGTCCTTCACCTCGCTTGTTGGGAACACAAAGTTTCTTTTCACTTGCAAACTCCACTCCATACATATATATGGGGAGGTACTAGCTCCAACTCGGTTTTGCAGTGAAAACTGCAGGAACTTCAAACCGGCACTAGGAAACAGACTGAGAAACCAGAGTAACAGTTTCTCCTGCAACCCGTTCCCTTTGTGCTAGATGAACGAACGTCTCTCCACATGCTCAGTTCGGAGAGATAAGTGTGTGTGAAAGCCTTCCTTCACCTAGCTTGTTGGGAACACAAAGTTTCTTTTTAGTTGCAAACACTACTCCATACATATATACGGGGAGGTACTAGCTCCAACTCGGTTTTACAGTGAAAACTGCAGGAACTTCAAACCGGCACTGGGAAACAGACTGAGAAACCAGAGTAAAATTTCTCCTGCAACCCGTTCCCTTTGTGCTAGATGAACGAACTTCTCTCCACATGCTCAGTTCTGAGAGATAATTGTGTGTGAAAGCCGTCCTTCAACTAGCTTGTTGGGAACACAAAGTTTCTTTTCACTTGCAAACTCCACTCCATACATACATATGGGGAGGTACTAGCTCCAACTCGGTTTTACAGTGAAAACTGCAGGAACTTCAAACCGGCACTAGGAAACAGACTGAGAAACCAGAGTAATAGTTTGTCCTGCAACCCGTTCCCTTTGTGCTAGGTGAACGAACGTCTCTCCACATGCTCAGTTCTGAGAGATAAGTGTGTGTGAAAGCCGACCTTCACGTAGCTTGTTGGGAACACAAAGTTTCTTTTCACTAGCAAACTCCACTCCATACATATATATGGGGAGGTACTAGCTCCAAATCGGTTTTACAGTGAAAACTGCAGGAACTTCAAACCGGCACTAGGAAACAGACTGAGAAACCAGAGTAACAGTTTCTCCTGCAACCCGTTACCTTTGTGCTAGATGAACGAACGTCTCTCCACATGCTCAGTTCTGAGAGATAAGTGTGTGTGAAAGCCGTACTTCACCTAGCTTGTTGGGAACACAAAGATTCTTTTCACTTGCAAACTCCACTCCATAGATATATATGGGGAGGTACTAGCTCCAACTCGGTTTTACAGTGAAAACTGCAGGAACTTCAAACCGGCACTAGGAAACAGACTGAGAAACCAGAGTAATAGTTTGTCCTGCAACCCGTTCCCTTTGTGCTAGGTGAACGAACGTCTCTCCACATGCTCAGTTCTGAGAGATAAGTGTGTGTGAAAGCCGACCTTCACGTAGCTTGTTGGGAACACAAAGTTTCTTTTCACTAGCAAACTCCACTCCATACATATATATGGGGAGGTACTAGCTCCAAATCGGTTTTACAGTGAAAACTGCAGGAACTTCAAACCGGCACTAGGAAACAGACTGAGAAACCAGAGTAACAGTTTCTCCTGCAACCCGTTACCTTTGTGCTAGATGAACGAACGTCTCTCCACATGCTCAGTTCTGAGAGATAAGTGTGTGTGAAAGCCGTACTTCACCTAGCTTGTTGGGAACACAAAGATTCTTTTCACTTGCAAACTCCACTCCATAGATATATATGGGGAGGTACTAGCTCCAACTCGGTTTTTCAGTGAAAACTGCAGGAACTTCAAACCGGCACTAGGAAACAGACTGAGAAACCAGAGAAATAGTTTGTCCTGCAACCCGTTCCCTTAGTGCTAGGTGAACGAACGTCTCTCCACATGCTCAGTTCTGAGAGATAAGTGTGTGTGAAAGCCGTCCTTCACCTAGCTTGTTGGGAACACAAAGTTTCTTTTCACTTGCAAACTACACTCCATAGATATATATGGGGAGGTACTAGCTCCAACTCGGTTTTATCAGTGAAAACTGCAGGAACTTCAAACCGGCACTAGGAAAAAGACTGAGAAACCAGAGTAAAATTTTCTCCTGCAACCCTTTCCCTTTGTGCTACATGAACGAACGTCTCTCCACATGCTCAGTTCTGAGAGATAAGTGTGTGTGAAAGCCGTCCTTCACCTAGCTTGTTGGGAACACAAAGTTTCTTTTCACTTGCAAACCCCACTCCATACATATATATGGGGAGGTACTAGCTCCAACTCGGTTTCACAGTGAAAACTGCAGGAACTTCAAACCGGCACTAGGAAACAGACTGAGAAACCAGAGTAATAGT
This sequence comes from Camelus bactrianus, assembly GCF_048773025.1. Taxonomy (NCBI): domain Eukaryota; kingdom Metazoa; phylum Chordata; class Mammalia; order Artiodactyla; family Camelidae; genus Camelus; species Camelus bactrianus. The sequence continues at coordinate 1,011,956 of NC_133553.1, forward strand.
TTCTCCTGCAACCCGTTCCCTTTGTGCTAGATGAACGAACGTCTCTCCACATGCTCAGTTCTGAGAGATAAGTGTGTGTGAAAGCCGTCCTTCACCTAGCTAGTTGGGAACACAAAGTTTCTTTTCAGTTGCAAACTCCACTCCGTAAATATATATGGGGTGGTACTAGCTCCAACTCGGTTTTACAGTGAAAACTGCAGGAATTCAAACCGGCACTAGGAAACAGACTGAGAAACCAGAGTAAAAGTTTCTCCTGCAACCTGTTCCCTTTGTGCTAGATGAACGAACGACTCTCCACTTGCTCAGTTCTGAGAGATAAGTGTGTGTGAAAGCCGTCCTTCACCTAGCTTGTTGGGAACACAAAGTTTCTTTTCACTTGCAAACTCCACTCCATACATATATATGGGGAGGTACTAGCTCCAACTCGGTTTTACAGTGAAAACTGCAGGAAATTCAAACCGGCATTAGGAAACAGACTGAGAATCCAGAGAAAAAGTTTGTCCTGCAAACCGTTCCCTTAGTGCTAGGTGAACGAACGTCTCTCCACATGCTCAGTTCTGAGAGATAAGTGTGTGTGAAAGCCGTCCTTCACCTAGCTTGTTGGGAACACATAGTTTCTTTTCACTTGCAAACTCCAATCCATACATATATATGGGGAAGTACTAGCTCCAACTCGGTTTTACAGTGAAAACTGCAGGAACTTCAAACCGGCACTAGGAAACAGACTGAGAAATCAGAGTTAAAATTTCTCCTGCAACCCGTTCACTTTGTGCTAGATGAACGAACGTCTCTCCACATGCTGAGTTCTGAGAGATAAGTGCGTGTGAAAGCCGTCCTTCACCTAGCTTGTTGGGAACACGAAGTTTCTTTTCACCTGCCAACTCCACTCCATACATATATATGGGGAGGTACTAGCTCCAACTCGGTTTTACAGTGAAAACTGCTGGAACTTCAAACCGGCACTAGGAAACAGACTGAGAAACCAGAGTAAAATTTCTCCTGCAACCCATTCCCTTTGTGCTAGATGAACGAACGTCTCTCCACATGCTGAGTTCTGAGAGATAAGTGTGTGTGAAAGCCGTCCTTCACCTAGCTTGTTGGGAACACAAAGTTTCTTTTCACTTGCAAACTCCACTCCATACATATATATGGGGAGGTACTAGCTCCAACTCGTTTTTGCAGTGAAAACTGCAGGAACTTCAAACCTGCACTAGGAAACAGACTGAGAATCCAGAGAAAAAGTTTCTCCTGCAACCCGTTCCCTTAGTGCTAGGTGAACGAACGTCTCTCCACATGCTCAGTTCTGAGAGATAAGTGTGTGTGAAAGCCGTCCTTCACCTAGCTTGTTGGGAACACAAAGTTTCTTTTCACTTGCAAACTCCACTCCATACATATATATGGGGAAGTACTAGCTCCAACTCGGTTTTACAGTGAAAACTGCAGGAAATTCAAACCGGCACTAGGAAACAGACTGAGAAATCAGAGTTAAAGTTACTCCTGCAAACCGTTCCCTTTGTGCTAGATGAACGAACGTCTCTCCACATGCTCAGTTCTGAGAGATAAGTGCGTGTGAAAGCCGTCCTTCAACTAGCTTGTTGGGAACACAAAGTTTCTTTTCACTTGCAAACTCCACTCCATACATATATATGGGGAGGTACTAGCTCCAACTCGGTTTTACAGTGAAAACTGCAGGAACTTCAAACCGGCACTAGGAAACAGACTGAGAAACCAGAGTAAAAGTTTCTCCTGCAACCCGTTCCCTTTGTGCTAGATGAACGAACGCCTCTCCACATGCTCAGTTCGGAGAGATAACTGTGTGTGAAAGCCGTCCTTCACTTAGCTTGTTGGGAACACAAAGTTTCTTTTCACTTGCAAACTCCACTCCATACATATATATGGGGAGGTACTAGCTCCAACTCGGTTTTGCAGTGAAAACTGCAGGAACTTCAAACCGTCACTAGGAAACAGACTGAGAAACCAGAGTAAAAGTTTCTCCTGCAACCCGTTCCCTTTGTGCTAGATGAACGAACGTCTCTCCACATGCTCAGTTCGGAGAGATAAGTGTGTGTGAAAGCCGTCCTTCACCTAGCTTGTTGGGAACACAAAGTTTCTTTTCAGTTGCAAACTCCACTCCATACATATATATGGGGAGGTACTAGCTCCAACTCAGTTTTACAGTGAAATATGCAGGAACTTCAATCCGGCACTAGGAAACAGACTGAGAAACCAGAGTAAAAGTTTCTCCTGCAACCCGTTCCCTTTGTGCTAGATGAACGAACGTCTCTCCACATGCTCAGTTCTGAGAGATAAGTGTGTGTGAAAGCCGTACTTCACCTAGCTTGTTGGGAACACAAAGTTTCTTTTCAGTTGCAAACTCCACTCCATACATATATATGGGGATGTACTAGCTCCAACTCGGTTTTACAGTGAAAACTGCAGGAACTTCAAACAGGCACTAGGAAACAGACTGAGAAACCAGAGTAAAAGTTTCTCCTGCAACCCGTTCCCTTTGTGCTACATGAACGAACGTCTCTCCACATGCTCAGTTCTGAGAGATAAGTGTGTGTGAAAGCCGTCCTTCATCTAGCTTGTTGGGAACACAAAGTTTCTTTTCACTTGCAAACTCCACTCCATACATATATATGGGGAGGTACTAGCTCCAACTCGGTTTCACAGTGAAAACTGCAGGAACTTCAAACCGGCACTAGGAAACAGACTGAGAAACCAGAGTAAAAGTTTCTCCTGCAAACCGTTCCCTTTGTGCTAGATGAACGAACGCCTCTCCACATGCTCAGTTCGGAGAGATAACTGTGTGTGAAAGCCGTCCTTCACTTAGCTTGTTGGGAACACAAAGTTTCTTTTCACTTGCAAACTCCACTCCATACATATATATGGGGAGGTACTAGCTCCAACTCGGTTTTGCAGTGAAAACTGCAGGAACTTCAAACCGGCAATAGGAAACAGACTGAGAAACCAGAGTAAAAGTTTCTCCTGCAACCCGTTCCCTTTGTGCTAGATGAACGAACGTCTCTCCACATGCTCAGTTCGGAGAGATAAGTGTGTGTGAAAGCCGTCCTTCACCTAGCTTGTTGGGAACACAAAGTTTCTTTTCAGTTGCAAACACCACTCCATACATATATATGGGGAGGTACTAGCTCCAACTCAGTTTTACAGTGAAATATGCAGGAACTTCAATCCGGCACTAGGAAACAGACTGAGAAACCAGAGTAAAAGTTTCTCCTGCAACCCGTTCCCTTTGTGCTAGATGAACGAACGTCTCTCCACATGCTCAGTTCTGAGAGATAAGTGTGTGTGAAAGCCGTCCTTCACCTAGCTTGTTGGGAACACAAAGTTTCTTTTTAGTTGCAAACACTACTCCATACATGTATATGGGGAGGTACTAGCTCCAACTCGGTTTTACAGTGATAACTGCAGGAACTTCAAACCGGCACTAGGAAACAGACTGAGAAACCAGAGTAAAAGTTTCTCCTGCAACCCGTTCCCTTTGTGCTAGATGAACGAACTTCTCTCCACATGCTCAGTTCTGAGAGATAAGTGTGTGTGAAAGCCGTCCTTCAACTAGCTTGTTGGGAACACAAAGTTTCTTTTCACTTGCAAACTCCACTCCATACATATATATGGGGAGGTACTAGCTCCAACTCGGTTTTACAGTGAAAACTGCAGGAACTTCAAACCGGCACTAGGAAACAGACTGAGAAACCAGAGTAAAAGTTTGTCCTGCAACCCGTTCCCTTTGTGCTAGGTGAACGAACGTCTCTCCACATGCTCAGTTCTGAGAGATAAGTGTGTGTGAAAGCCGTCCTTCACGTAGCTTGTTGGGAACACAAAGTTTCTTTTCACTAGCAAACTCCACTCCATACATATATATGGGGAGGTACTAGCTCCAACTCGGTTTTACAGTGAAAACTGCAGGAACTTCAAACCGGCACTAGGAAACAGACTGAGAAACCAGAGTAACAGTTTCTCCTGCAACCCGTTCCCTTTGTGCTACATGAACGAACGTCTCTCCACATGCTCAGTTCTGAGAGATAAGTGTGTGTGAAAGCCGTCCTTCACCTAGCTTGTTGGGAACACAAAGTTTCTTTTCACTTGCAAACTCCACTCCATACATATATATGGGGAGGTACTAGCTCCAACTCGGTTTCACAGTGAAAACTGCAGGAACTTCAAACCGGCACTAGGAAACAGACTGAGAAACCAGAGTAAAAGTTTCTCCTGCAACCCGTTCCCTTTGTGCTAGATGAACGAACGTCTCTCCACATGCTCAGTTCGGAGAGATAAGTGTGTGTGAAAGCCGTCCTTCACCTAGCTAGTTGGGAACACAAAGTTTCTTTTCAGTTGCAAACTCCACTCCATACATATATATGGGGGGGTACCAGCTCCAACTCGGTTTTACAGTGAAAACTGCAGGAACTTCAAACCGGCACTAGGAAACAGACTGAGAAACCAGAGTAAAAGTTTCTCCTGCAACCTGTTCCCTTTGTGCTAGATGAACGAACGACTCTCCACTTGCTCAGTTCTGAGAGATAAGTGTGTGTGAAAGCCGTCCTTCACCTAGCTTGTTGGGAACACAAAGTTTCTTTTCACTTGCAAACTCAACTCCATACATATATATGGGGAGGTACTAGCTCCAACTCGGTTTTACAGTGAAAACTGCAGGAACTTCAAACCGGCACTAGGAAACAGACTGAGAAACCAGAGAAATAGTTTGTCCTGCAACCCGTTCCCTTAGTGCTAGGTGAACGAACGTCTCTCCACATGCTCAGTTCTGAGAGATAAGTGTGTGTGAAAGCCGTCCTTCACCTAGCTTGTTGGGAACACAAAGTTTCTTTTCACTTGCAAACTACACTCCATAGATATATATGGGGAGGTACTAGCTCCAACACGATTTTACAGTGAAAACTGCAGGAACTTCAAACCGGCACTAGGAAACAGACTGAGAAACCAGAGTAAAAGTTTCTCCTGCAACCCGTTCCCTTTGTGCTACATGAACGAACGTCTCTCCACATGCTCAGTTCTGAGAGATAAGTGTGTGTGAAAGCCGTCCTTCACCTAGCTTGTTGGGAACACAAAGTTTCTTTTCACTTGCAAACTCCACTCCATACATATATATGGGGAGGTACTAGCTCCAACTCAATTTCACAGTGAAAACTGCAGGAACTTCAAACCGGCACTAGGAAACAGACTGAGAAACCAGAGTAAAAGTTTCTCCTGCAACCCGTTCCCTTTGTGCTAGATGAACGAACGTCTCTCCACATGCTCAGTTCTGAGAGATAAGTGTGTGTGAAAGCCGTCCTTCACCTAGCTAGTTGGGAACACAAAGTTTCTTTTCAGTTGCAAACTCCACTCCATACATATATATGGGGGGGTACTAGCTCCAACTCGGTTTTACAGTGAAAACTGCAGGAACTTCAAACCGGCACTAGGAAACAGACTGAGAAACCAGAGTAAAAGTTTCTCCTGCAACCTGTTCCCTTTGTGCTATATGAACGAACGACTCTCCACTTGCTCAGTTCTGAGAGATAAGTGTGTGTGAAAGCCGTCCTTCACCTAGCTTGTTGGGAACACAAAGTTTCTTTTCACTTGCAAACTCCACTCCATACATATATATGGGGAGGTACTAGCTCCAACTCGGTTTTACAGTGAAAACTGCAGGAACTTCAAACCGGCACTAGGAAACAGACTGAGAAACCAGAGAAAAAGTTTGTCCTGCAACCCGTTCCCTTAGTGCTAGGTGAACGAACGTCTCTCCACATGCTCAGTTCTGAGAGATAAGTGTGTGTGAAAGCCGTCCTTCACCTAGCTTGTTGGGAACACATAGTTTCTTTTCACTTGCAAACTCCACTCCATACATATATATGGGGAGGTACTAGCTCCAACTCGGTTTTACAGTGAAAACTGCAGGAACTTCAAACCGGCACTAGGAAACAGACTGAGAAATCAGAGTTAAAATTTCTCCTGCAACCCGTTCACTTTGTGCTAGATGAAAGAACGTCTCTCCACATGCTCAGTTCTGAGAGATAAGTGCGTGTGAAAGCCGTCCTTCACCTAGCTTGTTGGGAACACAAAGTTTCTTTTCACTTGCCAACTCCATTCCATACATATATATGGGGAGGTACTAGCTCCAACTCGGTTTTACAGTGAAAACTGCTGGAACTTCAAACCGGCACTAGGAAACAGACTGAGAAACCAGAGTAAAATTTCTCCTGCAACCCGTTCCCTTTGTGCTAGATGAACGAACGTCACTCCACATGCTGAGTTCTGAGAGATAAGTGTGTGTGAAAGCCGTCCATCACCTAGCTTGTTGGGAACACAAAGTTTCTTTTCAGTTGCAAACTCCACTCCATACATATATATGGGGAGGTACTAGCTCCAACTCGGTTTTACAGTGAAAACTGCAGGAACTTCAAACCGGCACTAGGAAACAGACTGAGAATCCAGAGAAAAAGTTTCTCCTGCAACCCGTTCCCTTAGTGCTAGGTGAACGAACGTCTCTCCACATGCTCAGTTCTGAGAGATACGTGTGTGTGAAAGCCGTCCTTCACCTAGCTTGTTGGGAACACAAAGTTTCTTTTCACTTGCAAACTCCACTCCATACATATATATGGGGAAGTACTAGCTCCAACTCGGTTTTACAGTGAAAACTGCAGGAAATTCAAACCGGCACTAGGAAACAGACTGAGAAATCAGAGATAAAGTTTCTCCTGCAAACCGTTCCCTTTGTGCTAGATGAACGAACGTCTCTCCACATGCTCAGTTCTGAGAGATAAGTGCGTGTGAAAGCCATCCTTCACCTAGCTTGTTGGGAACACAAAGTTTCTTTTCACTTGCAAACTCCACTCCATACATATATATGGGGAGGTACTAGCTCCAACTCGGTTTTACAGTGAAAACTGCAGGAACTTCAAACCGGCACTAGGAAACAGACTGAGAAACCAGAGTAAAAGTTTCTCCTGCAACCAGTTCACTTTGTGCTAGATGAACGAACGTCTCTCCACATGCTCAGTTCGGAGAGATAACTGTGTGTGAAAGCCGTCCTTCACCTATCTTGTTGGGAACACAAAGTTTCTTTTCACTTGCAAACTCCACTCCATACATATATATGGGGAGGTACTAGCTCCAACTCGGTTTTGCAGTGAAAACTGCAGGAACTTCAAACCGGCACTAGGGAACAGACTGAGAAACCAGAGTAAAAGTTTCTCCTGCAACCCGTTCCCTTTGTGCTAGATGAACGAACGTCTCTCCACATGCTCAGTTCGGAGAGATAAGTGTGTGTGAAAGCCGTCCTTCACCTAGCTTGTTGGGAACACAAAGTTTCTTTTCAGTTGCAAACTCCACTCCATACATATATATGGGGAGGTACTAGCTCCAACTCAGTTTTACAGTGAAATATGCAGGAAATTCAATCCGGCACTAGGAAACAGACTGAGAAACCAGAGTAAAAGTTTCTCCTGCAACCCGTTCCCTTTGTGCTAGATGAACGAACGTCTCTCCACATGCTCAGTTCGGAGAGATAAGTGTGTGTGAAAGCCGTCCTTCACCTAGCTTGTTGGGAACACAAAGTTTCTTTTCAGTTGCAAACTCCACTCCATACATATATATGGGGAGGTACTAGCTCCAACTCGGTTTTACAGTGAAATATGCAGGAACTTCAATCCGGCACTAGGAAACAGACTGAGAAACCAGAGTAAAAGTTTCTCCTGCAACCCGTTCCCTTTGTGCTAGATGAACGAACGTCTCTCCACATGCTCAGTTCTGAGAGATAAGTGTATGTGAAAGCCGTCTTTCACCTAGCTTGTTGGGAACACAAAGTTTCTTTTTAGTTGCAAACACTACTCCATACATATATATGGGGAGGTACAAGCTCCAACTCGGTTTTACAGTGAAAACTGCAGGAACTTCAAACCGGCACTAGGAAACAGACTGAGAAACCAGAGTAAAAGTTTCTCCTGCAACCCGTTCCCTTTGTGCTAGATGAACGAACTTCTCTCCACATGCTCAGTTCTGAGAGATAAGTGTGTGTGAAAGCCGTCCTTCAACTAGCTTGTTGGGAACACAAAGTTTCTTTTCACTTGCAAACTCCACTCCATACATACATATGGGGAGGTACTAGCTCCAACTCGGTTTTACAGTGAAAACTGCAGGAACTTCAAACCGGCACTAGGAAACAGACTGAGAAACCAGAGTAAAAGTTTGTCCTGCAACCCGTTCCCTTTGTGCTAGGTGAACGAACGTCTCTCCACATGCTCAGTTCTGAGAGATAAGTGTGTGTGAAAGCCGTACTTCACGTAGCTTGTTGGGAACACAAAGTTTCTTTTCACTAGCAAACTCCACTCCATACATATATATGGGGAGGTACTAGCTCCAACTCGGTTTTACAGTGAAAACTGCAGGAACTTCAAACCGGCACTAGGAAACAGACTGAGAAACCAGAGTAACAGTTTCTCCTGCAACCCGTTACCTTTGTGCTACATGAACGAACGTCTCTCCACATGCTCAGTTCTGAGAGATAAGTGTGTGTGAAAGCCGTCCTTCACCTAGCTTGTTGGGAACACAAAGTTTCTTTTCACTTGCAAACTCCACTCCATACATATATATGGGGAGGTACTAGCTCCAACTTGGTTTCACAGTGAAAACTGCAGGAACTTCAAACCGGCACTAGGAAACAGACTGAGAAACCAGAGTAAAAGTTTCTCCTGCAACCTATTACCTTTGTGCTAGATGAACGAACGACTCTCCACTTGCTCAGTTCTGAGAGATAAGTGTGTGTGAAAGCCGTCCTTCACCTAGCTTGTTGGGAACACAAAGTTTCTTTTCACTTGCAAACTCCACTCCATACATATATATGGGGAGGTACTAGCTCCAACTCGGTTTTACAGTGAAAACTGCAGGAACTTCAAACCGGCACTAGGAAACAGACTGAGAAACCAGAGAAATAGTTTGTCCTGCAACCCGTTCCCTTAGTACTAGGTGAACGAACGTCTCTCCACATGCTCAGTTCTGAGAGATAAGTGTGTGTGAAAGCCGTCCTTCACCTAGCTTGTTGGGAACACAAAGTATCTTTTCACTTGCAAACTACACTCCATAGATATATATGGGGAGGTACTAGCTCCAACTCGGTTTTACAGTGAAAACTGCAGGAACTTCAAACCGGCACTAGGAAAAAGACTGAGAAACCAGAGTAAAAGTTTCTCCTGCAACCCGTTCCCTTTGTGCTAGATGAACGAACGTCTCTCCACATGCTCAGTTCTGAGAGATAAGTGTGTTTGAATGCCGTCCTTCACCTAGCTTGTTGGGAACACAAAGTTTCTTTTCACTTGCAAACTCCACTCCATACATATATATGGGGAGGTACTAGCTCCAACTCGGTTTCACAGTGAAAACTGCAGGAACTTCAAACCGGCACTAGGAAACAGACTGAGAAACCAGAGTAAAAGTTTCTCCTGCAACCCGTTCCCTTTGTGCTAGATGAACGAACGTCTCTCCACATGCTCAGTTCTGAGAGATAAGTGTGTGTGAAAGCCGTCCTTCACCTAGATAGTTGGGAACACAAAGTTTCTTTTCAGTTGCAAACTCCACTCCATACATATATATGGGTGGGTACTAGCTCCAACTCGGTTTTACAGTGAAAACTGCAGGAACTTCAAACCGGCACTAGGAAACAGACTGAGAAACCAGAGTAAAAGTTTCTCCTGCAACCTGTTCCCTTTGTGCTAGATGAACGAACGACTCTCCACTTGCTCAGTTCTGAGAGATAAGTGTGTGTGAAAGCCGTCCTTCACCTAGCTTGTTGGGAACACAAAGTTTCTTTTCACTTGCAAACTCCACTCCATACATATATATGGGGAGGTACTAGCTCCAACTCGGTTTTACAGTGAAAACTGCAGGAACTTCAAACCGGCACTAGGAAACAGACTGAGAAACCAGAGAAAAAGTTTGTCCTGCAACCCGTTCCCTTAGTGCTAGGTGAACGAACGTCTCTCCACATGCTCAGTTCTGAGAGATAAGTGTGTGTGAAAGCCGTCCTTCACCTAGCTTGTTGGGAACACATAGTTTCTTTTCACTTGCAAACTCCACTCCATACATATATATGGGGAGGTACTAGCTCCAACTCGGTTTTACAGTGAAAACTGCAGGAACTTCAAACCGGCACTTGGAAACAGACTGAGAAATCAGAGTTAAAATTTCTCCTGCAACCCGTTCAATTTGTGCTAGATGAAAGAACGTCTCTCCACATGCTCAGTTCTGAGAGATAAGTGCGTGTGAAAGCCGTCCTTCACCTAGCTTGTTGGGAACACAAAGTTTCTTTTCACTTGCCAACTCCACTCCATAAATATATATGGGGAGGTACTAGCTCCAACTCGGTTTTACAGTGAAAACTGCTGGAACTTCAAACCGACACTAGGAAACAGACTGAGAAACCAGAGTAAAATTTCTCCTGCAACCCGTTCCCTTTGTGCTAGATGAACGAACGTCTCTCCACATGCTGAGTTCTGAGAGATAAGTGTGTGTGAAAGCCGTCCTTCACCTAGCTTGTTGGGAACACAAAGTTTCTTTTCAGTTGCAAACTCCACTCCATACATATATATGGGGAGGTACTAGCTCCAACTCGGTTTTGCAGTGAAAACTGCAGGAACTTCAAACCGGCACTAGGAAACAGACTGAGAATCCAGAGAAAAAGTTTCTCCTGCAACCCATTCCCTTAGTGCTAGGTGAACGAACGTCTCTCCACATGCTCAGTTCTGAGAGATAAGTGTGTGTGAAAGCCGTCCTTCACCTAGCTTGTTGGGAACACAAAGTTTCTTTTCACTTGCAAACTCCAATCCATACATATATATGGGGAAGTACTAGCTCCAACTCGGTTTTACAGTGAAAACTGCAGGAAATTCAAACCGGCACTAGGAAACAGACTGAGAAATCAGAGATAAAGTTTCTCCTGCAAACCGTTCCCTTTGTGCTAGATGAACGAACGTCTCTCCACATGCTCAGTTCTGAGAGATAAGTGCGTGTGAAAGCCGTACTTCACATAGCTTGTTGGGAACACAAAGTTTCTTTTCACTTGCAAACTCCACTCCATACATATATATGGGGAGGTACTAGCTCCAACTCGGTTTTACAGTGAAAACTGCAGGAACTTCAAACCGGCACTAGGGAACAGACTGAGAAACCAGAGTAAAAGTTTCTCCTGCAACCAGTTCCCTTTGTGCTAGATGAACGAACGTCTCTCCACATGCTCAGTTCGGAGAGATAAGTGTGTGTGAAAGCCGTCCTTCACCTAGCTTGTTGGGAACACAAAGTTTCTTTTCACTTGCAAACTCCACTCCATACATATATATGGGGAGGTACTAGCTCCAACTCTGTTTTGCAGTGAAAACTGCAGGAACTTCAAACCGGCACTAGGAAACAGACTGAGAAACCAGAGTAAAAGTTTCTCCTGCAACCCGTTCCCTTTGTGCTAGGTGAACGAACGTCTCTCCACATGCTCAGTTCTGAGAGATAAGTGTGTGTGAAAGCCGTCCTTCACGTAGCTTGTTGGGAACACAAAGTTTCTTTTCACTAGCAAACTCCACTCCATACATATATATGGGGAGGTACTAGCTCCAACTCGGTTTTACAGTGAAAACTGCAGGAACTTCAAACCGGCACTAGGAAACAGACTGAGAAACCAGAGTAACAGTTTCTCCTGCAACCCGTTCCCTTTGTGCTACATGAACGAACGTCTCTCCACATGCTCAGTTCTGAGAGATAAGTGTGTGTGAAAGCCGTCCTTCACCTAGCTTGTTGGGAACACAAAGTTTCTTTTCACTTGCAAACTCCACTCCATACATATATATGGGGAGGTACTAGCTCCAACTCGGTTTCACAGTGAAAACTGCAGGAACTTCAAACCGGCACTAGGAAACAGACTGAGAAACCAGAGTAAAAGTTTCTCCTGCAACCCGTTCCCTTTGTGCTAGATGAACGAACGTCTCTCCACATGCTCAGTTCGGAGAGATAAGTGTGTGTGAAAGCCGTCCTTCACCTAGCTAGTTGGGAACACAAAGTTTCTTTTCAGTTGCAAACTCCACTCCATACATATATATGGGGGGGTACCAGCTCCAACTCGGTTTTACAGTGAAAACTGCAGGAACTTCAAACCGGCACTAGGAAACAGACTGAGAAACCAGAGTAAAAGTTTCTCCTGCAACCTGTTCCCTTTGTGCTAGATGAACGAACGACTCTCCACTTGCTCAGTTCTGAGAGATAAGTGTGTGTGAAAGCCGTCCTTCACCTAGCTTGTTGGGAACACAAAGTTTCTTTTCACTTGCAAACTCAACTCCATACATATATATGGGGAGGTACTAGCTCCAACTCGGTTTTACAGTGAAAACTGCAGGAACTTCAAACCGGCACTAGGAAACAGACTGAGAAACCAGAGAAATAGTTTGTCCTGCAACCCGTTCCCTTAGTGCTAGGTGAACGAACGTCTCTCCACATGCTCAGTTCTGAGAGATAAGTGTGTGTGAAAGCCGTCCTTCACCTAGCTTGTTGGGAACACAAAGTTTCTTTTCACTTGCAAACTACACTCCATAGATATATATGGGGAGGTACTAGCTCCAACACGATTTTACAGTGAAAACTGCAGGAACTTCAAACCGGCACTAGGAAACAGACTGAGAAACCAGAGTAAAAGTTTCTCCTGCAACCCGTTCCCTTTGTGCTACATGAACGAACGTCTCTCCACATGCTCAGTTCTGAGAGATAAGTGTGTGTGAAAGCCGTCCTTCACCTAGCTTGTTGGGAACACAAAGTTTCTTTTCACTTGCAAACTCCACTCCATACATATATATGGGGAGGTACTAGCTCCAACTCAATTTCACAGTGAAAACTGCAGGAACTTCAAACCGGCACTAGGAAACAGACTGAGAAACCAGAGTAAAAGTTTCTCCTGCAACCCGTTCCCTTTGTGCTAGATGAACGAACGTCTCTCCACATGCTCAGTTCTGAGAGATAAGTGTGTGTGAAAGCCGTCCTTCACCTAGCTAGTTGGGAACACAAAGTTTCTTTTCAGTTGCAAACTCCACTCCATACATATATATGGGGGGGTACTAGCTCCAACTCGGTTTTACAGTGAAAACTGCAGGAACTTCAAACCGGCACTAGGAAACAGACTGAGAAACCAGAGTAAAAGTTTCTCCTGCAACCTGTTCCCTTTGTGCTATATGAACGAACGACTCTCCACTTGCTCAGTTCTGAGAGATAAGTGTGTGTGAAAGCCGTCCTTCACCTAGCTTGTTGGGAACACAAAGTTTCTTTTCACTTGCAAACTCCACTCCATACATATATATGGGGAGGTACTAGCTCCAACTCGGTTTTACAGTGAAAACTGCAGGAACTTCAAACCGGCACTAGGAAACAGACTGAGAAACCAGAGAAAAAGTTTGTCCTGCAACCCGTTCCCTTAGTGCTAGGTGAACGAACGTCTCTCCACATGCTCAGTTCTGAGAGATAAGTGTGTGTGAAAGCCGTCCTTCACCTAGCTTGTTGGGAACACATAGTTTCTTTTCACTTGCAAACTCCACTCCATACATATATATGGGGAGGTACTAGCTCCAACTCGGTTTTACAGTGAAAACTGCAGGAACTTCAAACCGGCACTAGGAAACAGACTGAGAAATCAGAGTTAAAATTTCTCCTGCAACCCGTTCACTTTGTGCTAGATGAAAGAACGTCTCTCCACATGCTCAGTTCTGAGAGATAAGTGCGTGTGAAAGCCGTCCTTCACCTAGCTTGTTGGGAACACAAAGTTTCTTTTCACTTGCCAACTCCATTCCATACATATATATGGGGAGGTACTAGCTCCAACTCGGTTTTACAGTGAAAACTGCTGGAACTTCAAACCGGCACTAGGAAACAGACTGAGAAACCAGGGTAAAATTTCTCCTGCAACCCGTTCCCTTTGTGCTAGATGAACGAACGTCACTCCACATGCTGAGTTCTGAGAGATAAGTGTGTGTGAAAGCCGTCCATCACCTAGCTTGTTGGGAACACAAAGTTTCTTTTCAGTTGCAAACTCCACTCCATACATATATATGGGGAGGTACTAGCTCCAACTCGGTTTTACAGTGAAAACTGCAGGAACTTCAAACCGGCACTAGGAAACAGACTGAGAATCCAGAGAAAAAGTTTCTCCTGCAACCCGTTCCCTTAGTGCTAGGTGAACGAACGTCTCTCCACATGCTCAGTTCTGAGAGATACGTGTGTGTGAAAGCCGTCCTTCACCTAGCTTGTTGGGAACACAAAGTTTCTTTTCACTTGCAAACTCCACTCCATACATATATATGGGGAAGTACTAGCTCCAACTCGGTTTTACAGTGAAAACTGCAGGAAATTCAAACCGGCACTAGGAAACAGACTGAGAAATCAGAGATAAAGTTTCTCCTGCAAACCGTTCCCTTTGTGCTAGATGAACGAACGTCTCTCCACATGCTCAGTTCTGAGAGATAAGTGCGTGTGAAAGCCATCCTTCACCTAGCTTGTTGGGAACACAAAGTTTCTTTTCACTTGCAAACTCCACTCCATACATATATATGGGGAGGTACTAGCTCCAACTCGGTTTTACAGTGAAAACTGCAGGAACTTCAAACCGGCACTAGGAAACAGACTGAGAAACCAGAGTAAAAGTTTCTCCTGCAACCAGTTCACTTTGTGCTAGATGAACGAACGTCTCTCCACATGCTCAGTTCGGAGAGATAACTGTGTGTGAAAGCCGTCCTTCACCTATCTTGTTGGGAACACAAAGTTTCTTTTCACTTGCAAACTCCACTCCATACATATATATGGGGAGGTACTAGCTCCAACTCGGTTTTGCAGTGAAAACTGCAGGAACTTCAAACCGGCACTAGGGAACAGACTGAGAAACCAGAGTAAAAGTTTCTCCTGCAACCCGTTCCCTTTGTGCTAGATGAACGAACGTCTCTCCACATGCTCAGTTCGGAGAGATAAGTGTGTGTGAAAGCCGTCCTTCACCTAGCTTGTTGGGAACACAAAGTTTCTTTTCAGTTGCAAACTCCACTCCATACATATATATGGGGAGGTACTAGCTCCAACTCAGTTTTACAGTGAAATATGCAGGAAATTCAATCCGGCACTAGGAAACAGACTGAGAAACCAGAGTAAAAGTTTCTCCTGCAACCCGTTCCCTTTGTGCTAGATGAACGAACGTCTCTCCACATGCTCAGTTCGGAGAGATAAGTGTGTGTGAAAGCCGTCCTTCACCTAGCTTGTTGGGAACACAAAGTTTCTTTTCAGTTGCAAACTCCACTCCATACATATATATGGGGAGGTACTAGCTCCAACTCGGTTTTACAGTGAAATATGCAGGAACTTCAATCCGGCACTAGGAAACAGACTGAGAAACCAGAGTAAAAGTTTCTCCTGCAACCCGTTCCCTTTGTGCTAGATGAACGAACGTCTCTCCACATGCTCAGTTCTGAGAGATAAGTGTATGTGAAAGCCGTCTTTCACCTAGCTTGTTGGGAACACAAAGTTTCTTTTTAGTTGCAAACACTACTCCATACATATATATGGGGAGGTACAAGCTCCAACTCGGTTTTACAGTGAAAACTGCAGGAACTTCAAACCGGCACTAGGAAACAGACTGAGAAACCAGAGTAAAAGTTTCTCCTGCAACCCGTTCCCTTTGTGCTAGATGAACGAACTTCTCTCCACATGCTCAGTTCTGAGAGATAAGTGTGTGTGAAAGCCGTCCTTCAACTAGCTTGTTGGGAACACAAAGTTTCTTTTCACTTGCAAACTCCACTCCATACATACATATGGGGAGGTACTAGCTCCAACTCGGTTTTACAGTGAAAACTGCAGGAACTTCAAACCGGCACTAGGAAACAGACTGAGAAACCAGAGTAAAAGTTTGTCCTGCAACCCGTTCCCTTTGTGCTAGGTGAACGAACGTCTCTCCACATGCTCAGTTCTGAGAGATAAGTGTGTGTGAAAGCCGTACTTCACGTAGCTTGTTGGGAACACAAAGTTTCTTTTCACTAGCAAACTCCACTCCATACATATATATGGGGAGGTACTAGCTCCAACTCGGTTTTACAGTGAAAACTGCAGGAACTTCAAACCGGCACTAGGAAACAGACTGAGAAACCAGAGTAACAGTTTCTCCTGCAACCCGTTACCTTTGTGCTACATGAACGAACGTCTCTCCACATGCTCAGTTCTGAGAGATAAGTGTGTGTGAAAGCCGTCCTTCACCTAGCTTGTTGGGAACACAAAGTTTCTTTTCACTTGCAAACTCCACTCCATACATATATATGGGGAGGTACTAGCTCCAACTTGGTTTCACAGTGAAAACTGCAGGAACTTCAAACCGGCACTAGGAAACAGACTGAGAAACCAGAGTAAAAGTTTCTCCTGCAACCTATTACCTTTGTGCTAGATGAACGAACGACTCTCCACTTGCTCAGTTCTGAGAGATAAGTGTGTGTGAAAGCCGTCCTTCACCTAGCTTGTTGGGAACACAAAGTTTCTTTTCACTTGCAAACTCCACTCCATACATATATATGGGGAGGTACTAGCTCCAACTCGGTTTTACAGTGAAAACTGCAGGAACTTCAAACCGGCACTAGGAAACAGACTGAGAAACCAGAGAAATAGTTTGTCCTGCAACCCGTTCCCTTAGTACTAGGTGAACGAACGTCTCTCCACATGCTCAGTTCTGAGAGATAAGTGTGTGTGAAAGCCGTCCTTCACCTAGCTTGTTGGGAACACAAAGTATCTTTTCACTTGCAAACTACACTCCATAGATATATATGGGGAGGTACTAGCTCCAACTCGGTTTTACAGTGAAAACTGCAGGAACTTCAAACCGGCACTAGGAAAAAGACTGAGAAACCAGAGTAAAAGTTTCTCCTGCAACCCGTTCCCTTTGTGCTAGATGAACGAACGTCTCTCCACATGCTCAGTTCTGAGAGATAAGTGTGTTTGAATGCCGTCCTTCACCTAGCTTGTTGGGAACACAAAGTTTCTTTTCACTTGCAAACTCCACTCCATACATATATATGGGGAGGTACTAGCTCCAACTCGGTTTCACAGTGAAAACTGCAGGAACTTCAAACCGGCACTAGGAAACAGACTGAGAAACCAGAGTAAAAGTTTCTCCTGCAACCCGTTCCCTTTGTGCTAGATGAACGAACGTCTCTCCACATGCTCAGTTCTGAGAGATAAGTGTGTGTGAAAGCCGTCCTTCACCTAGATAGTTGGGAACACAAAGTTTCTTTTCAGTTGCAAACTCCACTCCATACATATATATGGGTGGGTACTAGCTCCAACTCGGTTTTACAGTGAAAACTGCAGGAACTTCAAACCGGCACTAGGAAACAGACTGAGAAACCAGAGTAAAAGTTTCTCCTGCAACCTGTTCCCTTTGTGCTAGATGAACGAACGACTCTCCACTTGCTCAGTTCTGAGAGATAAGTGTGTGTGAAAGCCGTCCTTCACCTAGCTTGTTGGGAACACAAAGTTTCTTTTCACTTGCAAACTCCACTCCATACATATATATGGGGAGGTACTAGCTCCAACTCGGTTTTACAGTGAAAACTGCAGGAACTTCAAACCGGCACTAGGAAACAGACTGAGAAACCAGAGAAAAAGTTTGTCCTGCAACCCGTTCCCTTAGTGCTAGGTGAACGAACGTCTCTCCACATGCTCAGTTCTGAGAGATAAGTGTGTGTGAAAGCCGTCCTTCACCTAGCTTGTTGGGAACACATAGTTTCTTTTCACTTGCAAACTCCACTCCATACATATATATGGGGAGGTACTAGCTCCAACTCGGTTTTACAGTGAAAACTGCAGGAACTTCAAACCGGCACTTGGAAACAGACTGAGAAATCAGAGTTAAAATTTCTCCTGCAACCCGTTCAATTTGTGCTAGATGAAAGAACGTCTCTCCACATGCTCAGTTCTGAGAGATAAGTGCGTGTGAAAGCCGTCCTTCACCTAGCTTGTTGGGAACACAAAGTTTCTTTTCACTTGCCAACTCCACTCCATAAATATATATGGGGAGGTACTAGCTCCAACTCGGTTTTACAGTGAAAACTGCTGGAACTTCAAACCGACACTAGGAAACAGACTGAGAAACCAGAGTAAAATTTCTCCTGCAACCCGTTCCCTTTGTGCTAGATGAACGAACGTCTCTCCACATGCTGAGTTCTGAGAGATAAGTGTGTGTGAAAGCCGTCCTTCACCTAGCTTGTTGGGAACACAAAGTTTCTTTTCAGTTGCAAACTCCACTCCATACATATATATGGGGAGGTACTAGCTCCAACTCGGTTTTGCAGTGAAAACTGCAGGAACTTCAAACCGGCACTAGGAAACAGACTGAGAATCCAGAGAAAAAGTTTCTCCTGCAACCCATTCCCTTAGTGCTAGGTGAACGAACGTCTCTCCACATGCTCAGTTCTGAGAGATAAGTGTGTGTGAAAGCCGTCCTTCACCTAGCTTGTTGGGAACACAAAGTTTCTTTTCACTTGCAAACTCCAATCCATACATATATATGGGGAAGTACTAGCTCCAACTCGGTTTTACAGTGAAAACTGCAGGAAATTCAAACCGGCACTAGGAAACAGACTGAGAAATCAGAGATAAAGTTTCTCCTGCAAACCGTTCCCTTTGTGCTAGATGAACGAACGTCTCTCCACATGCTCAGTTCTGAGAGATAAGTGCGTGTGAAAGCCGTACTTCACATAGCTTGTTGGGAACACAAAGTTTCTTTTCACTTGCAAACTCCACTCCATACATATATATGGGGAGGTACTAGCTCCAACTCGGTTTTACAGTGAAAACTGCAGGAACTTCAAACCGGCACTAGGAAACAGACTGAGAAACCAGAGTAAAAGTTTCTCCTGCAACCAGTTCCCTTTGTGCTAGATGAACGAACGTCTCTCCACATGCTCAGTTCGGAGAGATAAGTGTGTGTGAAAGCCGTCCTTCACCTAGCTTGTTGGGAACACAAAGTTTCTTTTCACTTGCAAACTCCAATCCATACATATATATGGGGAGGTACTAGCTCCAACTCTGTTTTGCAGTGAAAACTGCAGGAACTTCAAACCGGCACTAGGAAACAGACTGAGAAACCAGAGTAAAAGTTTCTCCTGCAACCCGTTCCCTTTGTGCTAGATGAACGAACGTCTCTCCACATGCTCAGTTCGGAGAGATAAGTGTGTGTGAAAGCCGTCCTTCACCTAGCTTGTTGGGAACACAAAGTTTCTTTTCAGTTGCAAACTCCACTCCATACATATATATGGGGAGGTACTAGCTCCAACTCAGTTTTACAGTGAAATATGCAGGAACTTCAAATCGGCACTAGGAAACAGACTGAGAAACCAGAGTAAAAGTTTCTCCTGCAACCCGTTCCCTTTGTGCTAGATGAACGAACGTCTCTCCACATGCTCAGTTCTGAGAGATAAGTGTGTGTGAAAGCCGTACTTCACCTAGCTTGTTGGGAACACAAAGTTTCTTTTTAGTTGCAAACACTACTCCATACATATATATGGGGAGGTACTAGCTCCAACTCGGTTTTACAGTGAAAACTGCAGGAACTTCAAACCGGCACTGGGAAACAGACTGAGAAACCAGAGTAAAAGTTTCTCCTGCAACCCGTTCCCTTTGTGCTAGATGAACGAACTTCTCTCCACATGCTCAGTTCTGAGAGATAAGTGTGTGTTAAAGCCGTCCTTCAACTAGCTTGTTGGGAACACAAAGTTTCTTTTCACTTGCAAACTCCACTCCATACATACATATGGGGAGGTACTAGCTCCAACTCGGTTTTACAGTGAAAACTGCAGGAACTTCAAACCGGCACTAGGAAACAGACTGAGAAACCAGAGTAATAGATTGTCCTGCAACCCGTTCCCTTTGTGCTAGGTGAACGAACGTCTCTCCACATGCTCAGTTCTGAGATGTAAGTGTGTGTGAAAGCCGTCCTTCACGTAGCTTGTTGGGAACACAAAGTTTCTTTTCACTAGCAAACACCACTCCATACATATATATGGGGAGGTACTAGCTCCAACTCGGTTTTACAGTGAAAACTGCAGGAACTTCAAACCGGCACTAGGAAACAGACTGAGAAACCAGAGTAACAGTTTCTCCTGCAACCCGTTACCTTTGTGCTAGATGAACGAACGTCTCTCCACATGCTCAGTTCTGAGAGATAAGTGTGTGTGAAAACCGTACTTCACCTAGCTTGTTGGGAACACAAAGATTCTTTTCACTTGCAAACTCCACTCCATAGATATATATGGGGATGTACAAGCTCCAACTCGGTTTTTCAGTGAAAACTGCAGGAACTTCAAACCGGCACTAGGAAACAGACTGAGAAACCAGAGAAATAGTTTGTCCTGCAACCCGTTCCCTTAGTGCTAGGTGAACGAACGTCTCTCCACATGCTCAGTTCTGAGAGATAAGTGTGTGTGAAAGCCGTCCTTCACCTAGCTTGTTGGGAACACAAAGTTTCTTTTCACTTGCAAACTACACTCCATAGATATATATGGGGAGGTACTAGCTCCAACTCGGTTTTATCAGTGAAAACTGCAGGAACTTCAAACCGGCACTAGGAAACAGACTGAGAAACCAGAGTAAAATTTTCTCCTGCAACCCGTTCCCTTTGTGCTACATGAACGAACGTCTCTCCACATGCTCAGTTCTGAGAGATAAGTGTGTGTGAAAGCCGTCCTTCACCTAGCTTGTTGGGAACACAAAGTTTCTTTTCACTTGCAAACTCCACTCCATACATATATATGGGGAGGTACTAGCTCCAACTCGGTTTCACAGTGAAAACTGCAGGAACTTCAAACCGGCACTAGGAAACAGACTGAGAAACCAGAGTAAAAGTTTCTCCTGCAACCCGTTCCCTTTGTCCTAGATGAACGAACGTCTCTCCACATGCTCAGTTCTGAGAGATAAGTGTGTGTGAAAGCCGTCCTTCACCTAGCTTGTTGGGAACACAAAGTTTCTTTTCAGTTGCAAACTCCACTCCATACATATATATGGGGGGGTACTAGCTCCAACTCGGTTTTACAGTGAAAACTGCAGGAATTCAAACCGGCACTAGGAAACAGACTGAGAAACCAGAGTAAAAGTTTCTCCTGCAACCTGTTCCCTTTGTGCAAGATGAACGAACGACTCTCCACTTGCTCAGTTCTGAGAGATAAGTGTGTGTGAAAGCCGTCCTTCACCTAGCTTGTTGGGAACACAAAGTTTCTTTTCACTTGCAAACTCCACTCCATACATATATATGGGGAGGTACTAGCTCCAACTCGGTTTTACAGTGAAAACTGCAGGAACTTCAAACCGGCACTAGGAAACAGACTGAGAAACCAGAGAAAAAGTTTGTCCTGCAACCCGTTCCCTTAGTGCTAGGTGAACGAACGTCTCTCCACATGCTCAGTTCTGAGAGATAAGTGTGTGTGAAAGCCGTCCTTCACCTAGCTTGTTGGGAACACATAGTTTCTTTTCACTTGCAAACTCCACTCCATACATATATATGGGGAGGTACTAGCTCCAACTCGGTTTTACAGTGAAAACTGCAGGAACTTCAAACCGGCACTAGGAAACAGACTGAGAATCCAGAGAAAAAGTTTCTCCTGCAACCCGTTCCCTTAGTGCTAGGTGAACGAACGTCTCTCCACATGCTCAGTTCTGAGAGATAAGGGTGTGTGAAAGCCGTCCTTCACCTAGCTTGTTGGGAACACAAAGTTTCTTTTCACTTGCAAACTCCACTCCATACATATATATGGGGAAGTACTAGCTCCAACTCGGTTTTACAGTGAAAACTGCAGGAAATTCAAACCGGCACTAGGAAACAGACTGAGAAATCAGAGTTAAAGTTTCTCCTGCAACCCGTTCCCTTTGTGCTAGATGAACGAACGTCTCTCCACATGCTCAGTTCTGAGAGATAAGTGCGTGTGAAAGCCGTCCTTCACCTAGCTTGTTGGGAACACAAAGTTTCTTTTCACTTGCAAACTCCACTCCATACATATATATGGGGAGGTACTAGCTCCAACTCGGTTTTACAGTGAAAACTGCAGGAACTTCAAACCGGCACTAGGAAACAGACTGAGAAACCAGAGTAAAAGTTTCTCCTGCAACCCGTTCCCTTTGTGCTAGATGAACGAACGTCTCTCCACATGCTCAGTTCCGAGAGATAACTGTGTGTGAAAGCCGTCCTTCACTTAGCTTGTTGGGAACACAAAGTTTCTTTTCACTTGCAAACTCCACTCCATACATATATATGGGGAGGTACTAGCTCCAACTCGGTTTTGCAGTGAAAACTGCAGGAACTTCAAACCGGCACTAGGAAACAGACTGAGAAACCAGAGTAAAAGTTTCTCCTGCAACCCGTTCCCTTTGTGCTAGATGAACGAACGTCTCTCCACATGCTCAGTTCGGAGAGATAAGTGTGTGTGAAAGCCGTCCTTCACCTAGCTTGTTGGGAACACAAAGTTTCTTTTCAGTTGCAAACTCCACTCCATACATATATATGGGGAGGTACTAGCTCCAACTCAGTTTTACAGTGAAATATGCAGGAACTTCTATCCGGCACTAGGAAACAGACTGAGAAACCAGAGTAAAAGTTTCTCCTGCAACCCGTTCCCTTTGTGCTAGATGAACGAACGTCTCTCCACATGCTCAGTTCGGAGAGATAAGTGTGTGTGAAAGCCGTCCTTCACCTAGCTTGTTGGGAACACAAAGTTTCTTTTCAGTTGCAAACTCCACTCCATACATATATATGGGGAGGTACTAGCTCCAACTCAGTTTTACAGTGAAATATGCAGGAACTTCTATCCGGCACTAGGAAACAGACTGAGAAACCAGAGTAAAAGTTTCTCCTGCAACCCGTTCCCTTTGTGCTAGATGAACGAACGTCTCTCCACATGCTCAGTTCTGAGAGATAAGTGTGTGTGAAAGCCGTCCTTCAACTAGCTTGTTGGGAACACAAAGTTTCTTTTTAGTTGCAAACACTACTCCATACATATATATGGGGAGGTACTAGCTCCAACTCGGTTTTACAGTGAAAACTGCAGGAACTTCAAACCGGCACTAGGAAACAGACTGAGAAACCAGAGTAAAAGTTTCTCCTGCAACCCGTTCCCTTTGTGCTAGATGAACGAACTTCTCTCCACATGCTCAGTTCTGAGAGATAAGTGTGTGTGAAAGCCGTCCTTCAACTAGCTTGTTGGGAACACAAAGTTTCTTTTCACTTGCAAACTCCACTCCATACATACATATGGGGAGGTACTATCTCCAACTCGGTTTTACAGTGAAAACTGCAGGAACTTCAAACCGGCACTAGGAAACAGACTGAGAAACCAGAGTAACAGTTTCTCCTGCAACCCGTTACCTTTGTGCTAGATGAACGAACGTCTCTCCACATGCTCAGTTCTGAGAGATAAGTGTGTGTGAAAACCGTACTTCACCTAGCTTGTTGGGAACACAAAGATTCTTTTCACTTGCAAACTCCACTCCATAGATATATATGGGGATGTACTAGCTCCAACTCGGTTTTTCAGTGAAAACTGCAGGAACTTCAAACCGGCACTAGGAAACAGACTGAGAAACCAGAGAAATAGTTTGTCCTGCAACCCGTTCCCTTAGTGCTAGGTGAACGAACGTCTCTCCACATGCTCAGTTCTGAGAGATAAGTGTGTGTGAAAGCCGTCCTTCACCTAGCTTGTTGGGAACACAAAGTTTCTTTTCACTTGCAAACTACACTCCATAGATATATATGGGGAGGTACTAGCTCCAACTCGGTTTTATCAGTGAAAACTGCAGGAACTTCAAACCGGCACTAGGAAACAGACTGAGAAACCAGAGTAAAATTTTCTCCTGCAACCCGTTCCCTTTGTGCTACATGAACGAACGTCTCTCCACATGCTCAGTTCTGAGAGATAAGTGTGTGTGAAAGCCGTCCTTCACCTAGCTTGTTGGGAACACAAAGTTTCTTTTCACTTGCAAACTCCACTCCATACATATATATGGGGAGGTACTAGCTCCAACTCGGTTTCACAGTGAAAACTGCAGGAACTTCAAACCGGCACTAGGAAACAGACTGAGAAACCAGAGTAAAAGTTTCTCCTGCAACCCGTTCCCTTTGTCCTAGATGAACGAACGTCTCTCCACATGCTCAGTTCTGAGAGATAAGTGTGTGTGAAAGCCGTCCTTCACCTAGCTTGTTGGGAACACAAAGTTTCTTTTCAGTTGCAAACTCCACTCCATACATATATATGGGGGGGTACTAGCTCCAACTCGGTTTTACAGTGAAAACTGCAGGAATTCAAACCGGCACTAGGAAACAGACTGAGAAACCAGAGTAAAAGTTTCTCCTGCAACCTGTTCCCTTTGTGCAAGATGAACGAACGACTCTCCACTTGCTCAGTTCTGAGAGATAAGTGTGTGTGAAAGCCGTCCTTCACCTAGCTTGTTGGGAACACAAAGTTTCTTTTCACTTGCAAACTCCACTCCATACATATATATGGGGAGGTACTAGCTCCAACTCGGTTTTACAGTGAAAACTGCAGGAAATTCAAACCGGCACTAGGAAACAGACTGAGAAATCAGAGATAAAGTTTCTCCTGCAAACCGTTCCCTTAGTGCTAGGTGAACGAACGTCTCTCCACATGCTCAGTTCTGAGAGATAAGTGTGTGTGAAAGCCGTCCTTCACCTAGCTTGTTGGGAACACATAGTTTCTTTTCACTTGCAAACTCCACTCCATACATATATATGGGGAGGTACTAGCTCCAACTCGGTTTTACAGTGAAAACTGCAGGAACTTCAAACCGGCACTAGGAAACAGACTGAGAAATCAGAGTTAAAATTTCTCCTGCAACCCGTTCACTTTGTGCTAGATGAACGAACGTCTCTCCACATGCTAAGTTCTGAGAGATAAGTGCGTGTGAAAGCCGTCCTTCACCTAGCTTGTTGGGAACACAAAGTTTCTTTTCACTTGCCAACTCCACTCCATACATATATATGGGGAGGTACTAGCTCCAACTCGGTTTTACAGTGAAATCTGCTGGAACTTCAAACCGGCACTAGGAAACAGACTGAGAAACCAGAGTAAAATTTCTCCTGCAACCCGTTCCCTTTGTGCTAGATGAACGAACGTCTCTCCACATGCTGAGTTCTGAGAGATAAGTGTGTGTGAAAGCCGTCCTTCACCTAGCTTGTTGGGAACACAAAGTTTCTTTTCAATTGCAAACTCCACTCCATACATATATATGGGGAGGTACTAGCTCCAACTCGGTTTTGCAGTGAAAACTGCAGGAACTTCAAACCGGCACTAGGAAACAGACTGAGAATCCAGAGAAAAAGTTTCTCCTGCAACCCGTTCCCTTAGTGCTAGGTGAACGAACGTCTCTCCACATGCTCAGTTCTGAGAGATAAGGGTGTGTGAAAGCCGTC
Source organism: Camelus bactrianus (assembly GCF_048773025.1). Classification (NCBI taxonomy): domain Eukaryota; kingdom Metazoa; phylum Chordata; class Mammalia; order Artiodactyla; family Camelidae; genus Camelus; species Camelus bactrianus. Next base: position 1,037,436 of record NC_133553.1, read on the forward strand.
CTTCACCTAGCTTGTTGGGAACACAAAGTTTCTTTTCACTTGCAAACTCCACTCCATACATATATATGGGGAAGTACTAGCTCCAACTCGGTTTTACAGTGAAAACTGCAGGAAATTCAAACCGGCACTAGGAAACAGACTGAGAAATCAGAGTTAAAGTTTCTCCTGCAACCCGTTCCCTTTGTGCTAGATGAACGAACGTCTCTCCACATGCTCAGTTCTGAGAGATAAGTGCGTGTGAAAGCCGTCCTTCACCTAGCTTGTTGGGAACACAAAGTTTCTTTTCACTTGCAAACTCCACTCCATACATATATATGGGGAGGTACTAGCTCCAACTCGGTTTTACAGTGAAAACTGCAGGAACTTCAAACCGGCACTAGGAAACAGACTGAGAAACCAGAGTAAAAGTTTCTCCTGCAACCCGTTCCCTTTGTGCTAGATGAACGAACGTCTCTCCACATGCTCAGTTCCGAGAGATAACTGTGTGTGAAAGCCGTCCTTCACTTAGCTTGTTGGGAACACAAAGTTTCTTTTCACTTGCAAACTCCACTCCATACATATATATGGGGAGGTACTAGCTCCAACTCGGTTTTGCAGTGAAAACTGCAGGAACTTCAAACCGGCACTAGGAAACAGACTGAGAAACCAGAGAAATAGTTTGTCCTGCAACCCGTTCCCTTAGTGCTAGGTGAACGAACGTCTCTCCACATGCTCAGTTCTGAGAGATAAGTGTGTGTGAAAGCCGTCCTTCACCTAGCTTGTTGGGAACACAAAGTTTCTTTTCACTTGCAAACTACACTCCATAGATATATATGGGGAGGTACTAGCTCCAACTCGGTTTTATCAGTGAAAACTGCAGGAACTTCAAACCGGCACTAGGAAACAGACTGAGAAACCAGAGTAAAATTTTCTCCTGCAACCCGTTCCCTTTGTGCTACATGAACGAACGTCTCTCCACATGCTCAGTTCTGAGAGATAAGTGTGTGTGAAAGCCGTCCTTCACCTAGCTTGTTGGGAACACAAAGTTTCTTTTCACTTGCAAACTCCACTCCATACATATATATGGGGAGGTACTAGCTCCAACTCGGTTTCACAGTGAAAACTGCAGGAACTTCAAACCGGCACTAGGAAACAGACTGAGAAACCAGAGTAAAAGTTTCTCCTGCAACCCGTTCCCTTTGTCCTAGATGAACGAACGTCTCTCCACATGCTCAGTTCTGAGAGATAAGTGTGTGTGAAAGCCGTCCTTCACCTAGCTTGTTGGGAACACAAAGTTTCTTTTCAGTTGCAAACTCCACTCCATACATATATATGGGGGGGTACTAGCTCCAACTCGGTTTTACAGTGAAAACTGCAGGAATTCAAACCGGCACTAGGAAACAGACTGAGAAACCAGAGTAAAAGTTTCTCCTGCAACCTGTTCCCTTTGTGCAAGATGAACGAACGACTCTCCACTTGCTCAGTTCTGAGAGATAAGTGTGTGTGAAAGCCGTCCTTCACCTAGCTTGTTGGGAACACAAAGTTTCTTTTCACTTGCAAACTCCACTCCATACATATATATGGGGAGGTACTAGCTCCAACTCGGTTTTACAGTGAAAACTGCAGGAACTTCAAACCGGCACTAGGAAACAGACTGAGAAACCAGAGAAAAAGTTTGTCCTGCAACCCGTTCCCTTAGTGCTAGGTGAACGAACGTCTCTCCACATGCTCAGTTCTGAGAGATAAGTGTGTGTGAAAGCCGTCCTTCACCTAGCTTGTTGGGAACACATAGTTTCTTTTCACTTGCAAACTCCACTCCATACATATATATGGGGAGGTACTAGCTCCAACTCGGTTTTACAGTGAAAACTGCAGGAACTTCAAACCGGCACTAGGAAACAGACTGAGAAATCAGAGTTAAAATTTCTCCTGCAACCCGTTCACTTTGTGCTAGATGAACGAACGTCTCTCCACATGCTAAGTTCTGAGAGATAAGTGCGTGTGAAAGCCGTCCTTCACCTAGCTTGTTGGGAACACAAAGTTTCTTTTCACTTGCCAACTCCACTCCATACATATATATGGGGAGGTACTAGCTCCAACTCGGTTTTACAGTGAAATCTGCTGGAACTTCAAACCGGCACTAGGAAACAGACTGAGAAACCAGAGTAAAATTTCTCCTGCAACCCGTTCCCTTTGTGCTAGATGAACGAACGTCTCTCCACATGCTGAGTTCTGAGAGATAAGTGTGTGTGAAAGCCGTCCTTCACCTAGCTTGTTGGGAACACAAAGTTTCTTTTCAATTGCAAACTCCACTCCATACATATATATGGGGAGGTACTAGCTCCAACTCGGTTTTGCAGTGAAAACTGCAGGAACTTCAAACCGGCACTAGGAAACAGACTGAGAATCCAGAGAAAAAGTTTCTCCTGCAACCCGTTCCCTTAGTGCTAGGTGAACGAACGTCTCTCCACATGCTCAGTTCTGAGAGATAAGGGTGTGTGAAAGCCGTCCTTCACCTAGCTTGTTGGGAACACATAGTTTCTTTTCACTTGCAAACTTCACTCCATACATATATATGGGGAGGTACTAGCTCCAACTCGGTTTTACAGTGAAAACTGCAGGAACTTCAAACCGGCACTAGGAAACAGACTGAGAAATCAGAGTTAAAATTTCTCCTGCAACCCGTTCACTTTGTGCTAGATGAACGAACGTCTCTCCACATGCTAAGTTCTGAGAGATAAGTGCGTGTGAAAGCCGTCCTTCACCTAGCTTGTTGGGAACACAAAGTTTCTTTTCACTTGCCAACTCCACTCCATACATATATATGGGGAGGTACTAGCTCCAACTCGGTTTTACAGTGAAATCTGCTGGAACTTCAAACCGGCACTAGGAAACAGACTGAGAAACCAGAGTAAAATTTCTCCTGCAACCCGTTCCCTTTGTGCTAGATGAACGAACGTCTCTCCACATGCTGAGTTCTGAGAGATAAGTGTGTGTGAAAGCCGTCCTTCACCTAGCTTGTTGGGAACACAAAGTTTCTTTTCAATTGCAAACTCCACTCCATACATATATATGGGGAGGTACTAGCTCCAACTCGGTTTTGCAGTGAAAACTGCAGGAACTTCAAACCGGCACTAGGAAACAGACTGAGAATCCAGAGAAAAAGTTTCTCCTGCAACCCGTTCCCTTAGTGCTAGGTGAACGAACGTCTCTCCACATGCTCAGTTCTGAGAGATAAGGGTGTGTGAAAGCCGTCCTTCACCTAGCTTGTTGGGAACACAAAGTTTCTTTTCACTTGCAAACTCCACTCCATACATATATATGGGGAAGTACTAGCTCCAACTCGGTTTTACAGTGAAAACTGCAGGAAATTCAAACCGGCACTAGGAAACAGACTGAGAAATCAGAGTTAAAGTTTCTCCTGCAACCCGTTCCCTTTGTGCTAGATGAACGAACGTCTCTCCACATGCTCAGTTCTGAGAGATAAGTGCGTGTGAAAGCCGTCCTTCACCTAGCTTGTTGGGAACACAAAGTTTCTTTTCACTTGCAAACTCCACTCCATACATATATATGGGGAGGTACTAGCTCCAACTCGGTTTTACAGTGAAAACTGCAGGAACTTCAAACCGGCACTAGGAAACAGACTGAGAAACCAGAGTAAAAGTTTCTCCTGCAACCCGTTCCCTTTGTGCTAGATGAACGAACGTCTCTCCACATGCTCAGTTCCGAGAGATAACTGTGTGTGAAAGCCGTCCTTCACTTAGCTTGTTGGGAACACAAAGTTTCTTTTCACTTGCAAACTCCACTCCATACATATATATGGGGAGGTACTAGCTCCAACTCGGTTTTGCAGTGAAAACTGCAGGAACTTCAAACCGGCACTAGGAAACAGACTGAGAAACCAGAGTAAAAGTTTCTCCTGCAACCCGTTCCCTTTGTGCTAGATGAACGAACGTCTCTCCACATGCTCAGTTCGGAGAGATAAGTGTGTGTGAAAGCCGTCCTTCACCTAGCTTGTTGGGAACACAAAGTTTCTTTTCAGTTGCAAACTCCACTCCATACATATATATGGGGAGGTACTAGCTCCAACTCAGTTTTACAGTGAAATATGCAGGAACTTCTATCCGGCACTAGGAAACAGACTGAGAAACCAGAGTAAAAGTTTCTCCTGCAACCCGTTCCCTTTGTGCTAGATGAACGAACGTCTCTCCACATGCTCAGTTCGGAGAGATAAGTGTGTGTGAAAGCCGTCCTTCACCTAGCTTGTTGGGAACACAAAGTTTCTTTTCAGTTGCAAACTCCACTCCATACATATATATGGGGAGGTACTAGCTCCAACTCAGTTTTACAGTGAAATATGCAGGAACTTCTATCCGGCACTAGGAAACAGACTGAGAAACCAGAGTAAAAGTTTCTCCTGCAACCCGTTCCCTTTGTGCTAGATGAACGAACGTCTCTCCACATGCTCAGTTCTGAGAGATAAGTGTGTGTGAAAGCCGTCCTTCAACTAGCTTGTTGGGAACACAAAGTTTCTTTTTAGTTGCAAACACTACTCCATACATATATATGGGGAGGTACTAGCTCCAACTCGGTTTTACAGTGAAAACTGCAGGAACTTCAAACCGGCACTAGGAAACAGACTGAGAAACCAGAGTAAAAGTTTCTCCTGCAACCCGTTCCCTTTGTGCTAGATGAACGAACTTCTCTCCACATGCTCAGTTCTGAGAGATAAGTGTGTGTGAAAGCCGTCCTTCAACTAGCTTGTTGGGAACACAAAGTTTCTTTTCACTTGCAAACTCCACTCCATACATACATATGGGGAGGTACTATCTCCAACTCGGTTTTACAGTGAAAACTGCAGGAACTTCAAACCGGCACTAGGAAACAGACTGAGAAACCAGAGTAACAGTTTCTCCTGCAACCCGTTACCTTTGTGCTAGATGAACGAACGTCTCTCCACATGCTCAGTTCTGAGAGATAAGTGTGTGTGAAAACCGTACTTCACCTAGCTTGTTGGGAACACAAAGATTCTTTTCACTTGCAAACTCCACTCCATAGATATATATGGGGATGTACTAGCTCCAACTCGGTTTTTCAGTGAAAACTGCAGGAACTTCAAACCGGCACTAGGAAACAGACTGAGAAACCAGAGAAATAGTTTGTCCTGCAACCCGTTCCCTTAGTGCTAGGTGAACGAACGTCTCTCCACATGCTCAGTTCTGAGAGATAAGTGTGTGTGAAAGCCGTCCTTCACCTAGCTTGTTGGGAACACAAAGTTTCTTTTCACTTGCAAACTACACTCCATAGATATATATGGGGAGGTACTAGCTCCAACTCGGTTTTATCAGTGAAAACTGCAGGAACTTCAAACCGGCACTAGGAAACAGACTGAGAAACCAGAGTAAAATTTTCTCCTGCAACCCGTTCCCTTTGTGCTACATGAACGAACGTCTCTCCACATGCTCAGTTCTGAGAGATAAGTGTGTGTGAAAGCCGTCCTTCACCTAGCTTGTTGGGAACACAAAGTTTCTTTTCACTTGCAAACTCCACTCCATACATATATATGGGGAGGTACTAGCTCCAACTCGGTTTCACAGTGAAAACTGCAGGAACTTCAAACCGGCACTAGGAAACAGACTGAGAAACCAGAGTAAAAGTTTCTCCTGCAACCCGTTCCCTTTGTCCTAGATGAACGAACGTCTCTCCACATGCTCAGTTCTGAGAGATAAGTGTGTGTGAAAGCCGTCCTTCACCTAGCTTGTTGGGAACACAAAGTTTCTTTTCAGTTGCAAACTCCACTCCATACATATATATGGGGGGGTACTAGCTCCAACTCGGTTTTACAGTGAAAACTGCAGGAATTCAAACCGGCACTAGGAAACAGACTGAGAAACCAGAGTAAAAGTTTCTCCTGCAACCTGTTCCCTTTGTGCAAGATGAACGAACGACTCTCCACTTGCTCAGTTCTGAGAGATAAGTGTGTGTGAAAGCCGTCCTTCACCTAGCTTGTTGGGAACACAAAGTTTCTTTTCACTTGCAAACTCCACTCCATACATATATATGGGGAGGTACTAGCTCCAACTCGGTTTTACAGTGAAAACTGCAGGAACTTCAAACCGGCACTAGGAAACAGACTGAGAAACCAGAGAAAAAGTTTGTCCTGCAACCCGTTCCCTTAGTGCTAGGTGAACGAACGTCTCTCCACATGCTCAGTTCTGAGAGATAAGTGTGTGTGAAAGCCGTCCTTCACCTAGCTTGTTGGGAACACATAGTTTCTTTTCACTTGCAAACTCCACTCCATACATATATATGGGGAGGTACTAGCTCCAACTCGGTTTTACAGTGAAAACTGCAGGAACTTCAAACCGGCACTAGGAAACAGACTGAGAAATCAGAGTTAAAATTTCTCCTGCAACCCGTTCACTTTGTGCTAGATGAACGAACGTCTCTCCACATGCTAAGTTCTGAGAGATAAGTGCGTGTGAAAGCCGTCCTTCACCTAGCTTGTTGGGAACACAAAGTTTCTTTTCACTTGCCAACTCCACTCCATACATATATATGGGGAGGTACTAGCTCCAACTCGGTTTTACAGTGAAATCTGCTGGAACTTCAAACCGGCACTAGGAAACAGACTGAGAAACCAGAGTAAAATTTCTCCTGCAACCCGTTCCCTTTGTGCTAGATGAACGAACGTCTCTCCACATGCTGAGTTCTGAGAGATAAGTGTGTGTGAAAGCCGTCCTTCACCTAGCTTGTTGGGAACACAAAGTTTCTTTTCAATTGCAAACTCCACTCCATACATATATATGGGGAGGTACTAGCTCCAACTCGGTTTTGCAGTGAAAACTGCAGGAACTTCAAACCGGCACTAGGAAACAGACTGAGAATCCAGAGAAAAAGTTTCTCCTGCAACCCGTTCCCTTAGTGCTAGGTGAACGAACGTCTCTCCACATGCTCAGTTCTGAGAGATAAGGGTGTGTGAAAGCCGTCCTTCACATAGCTTGTTGGGAACACAAAGTTTCTTTTCACTTGCAAACTCCACTCCATACATATATATGGGGAAGTACTAGCTCCAACTCGGTTTTACAGTGAAAACTGCAGGAAATTCAAACCGGCACTAGGAAACAGACTGAGAAATCAGAGTTAAAGTTTCTCCTGCAACCCGTTCCCTTTGTGCTAGATGAACGAACGTCTCTCCACATGCTCAGTTCTGAGAGATAAGTGCGTGTGAAAGCCGTCCTTCACCTAGCTTGTTGGGAACACAAAGTTTCTTTTCACTTGCAAACTCCACTCCATACATATATATGGGGAGGTACTAGCTCCAACTCGGTTTTACAGTGAAAACTGCAGGAACTTCAAACCGGCACTAGGAAACAGACTGAGAAACCAGAGTAAAAGTTTCTCCTGCAACCCGTTCCCTTTGTGCTAGATGAACGAACGTCTCTCCACATGCTCAGTTCCGAGAGATAACTGTGTGTGAAAGCCGTCCTTCACTTAGCTTGTTGGGAACACAAAGTTTCTTTTCACTTGCAAACTCCACTCCATACATATATATGGGGAGGTACTAGCTCCAACTCGGTTTTGCAGTGAAAACTGCAGGAACTTCAAACCGGCACTAGGAAACAGACTGAGAAACCAGAGAAATAGTTTGTCCTGCAACCCGTTCCCTTAGTGCTAGGTGAACGAACGTCTCTCCACATGCTCAGTTCTGAGAGATAAGTGTGTGTGAAAGCCGTCCTTCACCTAGCTTGTTGGGAACACAAAGTTTCTTTTCACTTGCAAACTACACTCCATAGATATATATGGGGAGGTACTAGCTCCAACTCGGTTTTATCAGTGAAAACTGCAGGAACTTCAAACCGGCACTAGGAAACAGACTGAGAAACCAGAGTAAAATTTTCTCCTGCAACCCGTTCCCTTTGTGCTACATGAACGAACGTCTCTCCACATGCTCAGTTCTGAGAGATAAGTGTGTGTGAAAGCCGTCCTTCACCTAGCTTGTTGGGAACACAAAGTTTCTTTTCACTTGCAAACTCCACTCCATACATATATATGGGGAGGTACTAGCTCCAACTCGGTTTCACAGTGAAAACTGCAGGAACTTCAAACCGGCACTAGGAAACAGACTGAGAAACCAGAGTAAAAGTTTCTCCTGCAACCCGTTCCCTTTGTCCTAGATGAACGAACGTCTCTCCACATGCTCAGTTCTGAGAGATAAGTGTGTGTGAAAGCCGTCCTTCACCTAGCTTGTTGGGAACACAAAGTTTCTTTTCAGTTGCAAACTCCACTCCATACATATATATGGGGGGGTACTAGCTCCAACTCGGTTTTACAGTGAAAACTGCAGGAATTCAAACCGGCACTAGGAAACAGACTGAGAAACCAGAGTAAAAGTTTCTCCTGCAACCTGTTCCCTTTGTGCAAGATGAACGAACGACTCTCCACTTGCTCAGTTCTGAGAGATAAGTGTGTGTGAAAGCCGTCCTTCACCTAGCTTGTTGGGAACACAAAGTTTCTTTTCACTTGCAAACTCCACTCCATACATATATATGGGGAGGTACTAGCTCCAACTCGGTTTTACAGTGAAAACTGCAGGAACTTCAAACCGGCACTAGGAAACAGACTGAGAAACCAGAGAAAAAGTTTGTCCTGCAACCCGTTCCCTTAGTGCTAGGTGAACGAACGTCTCTCCACATGCTCAGTTCTGAGAGATAAGTGTGTGTGAAAGCCGTCCTTCACCTAGCTTGTTGGGAACACATAGTTTCTTTTCACTTGCAAACTCCACTCCATACATATATATGGGGAGGTACTAGCTCCAACTCGGTTTTACAGTGAAAACTGCAGGAACTTCAAACCGGCACTAGGAAACAGACTGAGAAATCAGAGTTAAAATTTCTCCTGCAACCCGTTCACTTTGTGCTAGATGAACGAACGTCTCTCCACATGCTAAGTTCTGAGAGATAAGTGCGTGTGAAAGCCGTCCTTCACCTAGCTTGTTGGGAACACAAAGTTTCTTTTCACTTGCCAACTCCACTCCATACATATATATGGGGAGGTACTAGCTCCAACTCGGTTTTACAGTGAAATCTGCTGGAACTTCAAACCGGCACTAGGAAACAGACTGAGAAACCAGAGTAAAATTTCTCCTGCAACCCGTTCCCTTTGTGCTAGATGAACGAACGTCTCTCCACATGCTGAGTTCTGAGAGATAAGTGTGTGTGAAAGCCGTCCTTCACCTAGCTTGTTGGGAACACAAAGTTTCTTTTCAATTGCAAACTCCACTCCATACATATATATGGGGAGGTACTAGCTCCAACTCGGTTTTGCAGTGAAAACTGCAGGAACTTCAAACCGGCACTAGGAAACAGACTGAGAATCCAGAGAAAAAGTTTCTCCTGCAACCCGTTCCCTTAGTGCTAGGTGAACGAACGTCTCTCCACATGCTCAGTTCTGAGAGATAAGGGTGTGTGAAAGCCGTCCTTCACCTAGCTTGTTGGGAACACAAAGTTTCTTTTCACTTGCAAACTCCACTCCATACATATATATGGGGAAGTACTAGCTCCAACTCGGTTTTACAGTGAAAACTGCAGGAAATTCAAACCGGCACTAGGAAACAGACTGAGAAATCAGAGTTAAAGTTTCTCCTGCAACCCGTTCCCTTTGTGCTAGATGAACGAACGTCTCTCCACATGCTCAGTTCTGAGAGATAAGTGCGTGTGAAAGCCGTCCTTCACCTAGCTTGTTGGGAACACAAAGTTTCTTTTCACTTGCAAACTCCACTCCATACATATATATGGGGAGGTACTAGCTCCAACTCGGTTTTACAGTGAAAACTGCAGGAACTTCAAACCGGCACTAGGAAACAGACTGAGAAACCAGAGTAAAAGTTTCTCCTGCAACCCGTTCCCTTTGTGCTAGATGAACGAACGTCTCTCCACATGCTCAGTTCCGAGAGATAACTGTGTGTGAAAGCCGTCCTTCACTTAGCTTGTTGGGAACACAAAGTTTCTTTTCACTTGCAAACTCCACTCCATACATATATATGGGGAGGTACTAGCTCCAACTCGGTTTTGCAGTGAAAACTGCAGGAACTTCAAACCGGCACTAGGAAACAGACTGAGAAACCAGAGTAAATGTTTCTCCTGCAACCCGTTCCCTTTGTGCTAGATGAACGAACGTCTCTCCACATGCTCAGTTCGGAGAGATAAGTGTGTGTGAAAGCCGTCCTTCACCTAGCTTGTTGGGAACACAAAGTTTCTTTTCAGTTGCAAACTCCACTCCATACATATATATGGGGAGGTACTAGCTCCAACTCAGTTTTACAGTGAAATATGCAGGAACTTCTATCCGGCACTAGGAAACAGACTGAGAAACCAGAGTAAAAGTTTCTCCTGCAACCCGTTCCCTTTGTGCTAGATGAACGAACGTCTCTCCACATGCTCAGTTCGGAGAGATAAGTGTGTGTGAAAGCCGTCCTTCACCTAGCTTGTTGGGAACACAAAGTTTCTTTTCAGTTGCAAACTCCACTCCATACATATATATGGGGAGGTACTAGCTCCAACTCAGTTTTACAGTGAAATATGCAGGAACTTCTATCCGGCACTAGGAAACAGACTGAGAAACCAGAGTAAAAGTTTCTCCTGCAACCCGTTCCCTTTGTGCTAGATGAACGAACGTCTCTCCACATGCTCAGTTCTGAGAGATAAGTGTGTGTGAAAGCCGTCCTTCAACTAGCTTGTTGGGAACACAAAGTTTCTTTTTAGTTGCAAACACTACTCCATACATATATATGGGGAGGTACTAGCTCCAACTCGGTTTTACAGTGAAAACTGCAGGAACTTCAAACCGGCACTAGGAAACAGACTGAGAAACCAGAGTAAAAGTTTCTCCTGCAACCCGTTCCCTTTGTGCTAGATGAACGAACTTCTCTCCACATGCTCAGTTCTGAGAGATAAGTGTGTGTGAAAGCCGTCCTTCAACTAGCTTGTTGGGAACACAAAGTTTCTTTTCACTTGCAAACTCCACTCCATACATACATATGGGGAGGTACTATCTCCAACTCGGTTTTACAGTGAAAACTGCAGGAACTTCAAACCGGCACTAGGAAACAGACTGAGAAACCAGAGTAAAAGTTTGTCCTGCAACCCGTTCCCTTTGTGCTAGGTGAACGAACGTCTCTCCACATGCTCAGTTCTGAGAGATAAGTGTGTGTGAAAGCCGTCCTTCACCTAGCTTGTTGGGAACACAAAGTTTCTTTTCACTAGCAAACTCCACTCCATACATATATATGGGGAGGTACTAGCTCCAACTCGGTTTTACAGTGAAAACTGCAAGAACTTCAAACCGGCACTAGGAAACAGACTGAGAAACCAGTGTAACAGTTTCTCCTGCAACCCGTTACCTTTGTGCTAGATGAACGAACGTCTCTCCACATGCTCAGTCCTGAGAGATAAGTGTGTGTGAAAGCCGTCCTTCACCTAGCTTGTTGGGAACACAAAGATTCTTTTCACTTGCAAACTCCACTCCATACATATATATGGGGAGGTACTAGCTCCAACTCGGTTTTTCAGTGAAAACTGCAGGAAATTCAAACCGGCACTAGGAAACAGACTGAGAAACCAGAGTAAAAGTTTCTCCTGCAACCCGTTCCCTTTGTGCTAGATGAACGAACGTCTCTCCACATGCTCAGTTCTGAGATATAAGTGTGTGTGAAAGCCGTCCTTCAACTAGCTTGTTGGGAACACAAAGTTTCTTTTCACTTGCAAACTCCACTCCATAGATATATATGGGGAGGTACTACCTCCAACTCGGTTTTACAGTGAAAACTGCAGGAACTTCAAACCGGCACTAGGAAACAGACTGAGAAACCAGAGTAAAAGTTTCTCCTGCAAACCGTTCCCTTTGTGCTAGATGAACGAACGTCTCTCCACATGCTCAGTTCTGAGAGATAAGTGTGTGTGAAAGCCGTCCTTCACCTAGCTAATTGGGAACACAAAGTTTCTTCTCAGTTGCAAACTCCACTCCATACATATATATGGGGGGGTACTAGCTCCAACTCGGTTTTACAGTGAAAACTGCAGGAATTCAAACCGGCACTAGGAAACAGACTGAGAAACCAGAGTAAAAGTTTCTCCTGCAACCTGTTCCCTTTTTGCTAGATGAACGAACGACTCTCCACTTGCTCAGTTCTGAGAGATAAGTGTGTGTGAAAGCCGTCCTTCACCTAGCTTGTTGGGAACACAAAGTTTCTTTTCACTTGCAAACTCCAATCCATACATATATATGGGGAGGTACTAGCTCCAACTCGGTTTTACAGTGAAAACGGCAGGAACTTCAAACCGGCACTAGGAAACAGACTGAGAAATCAGAGTTAAAGTTTCTCCTGCAACCCGTTCCCTTTGTGCTAGATGAACGAACGTCTCTCCACATGCTCAGTTCTGAGAGATAAGTGCGTGTGAAAGCCGTCCTTCACCTAGCTTGTTGGGAACACAAAGTTTCTTTTCACTTGCAAACTCCAATCCATACATATATATGGGGAGGTACTAGCTCCAACTCGGTTTTACAGTGAAAACTGCAGGAACTTCAAACCGGCACTAGGAAACAGACTGAGAAACCAGAGTAAAAGTTTCTCCTGCAACCCGTTCCCTTTGTGCTAGATGAACGAACGTCTCTCCACATGCTCAGTTCCGAGAGATATCTGTGTGTGAAAGCCGTCCTTCACTTAGCTTGTTGGGAACAAAAAGTTTCTTTTCACTTGCAAACTCCACTCCATACATATATATGGGGAGGTACTAGCTCCAACTCGGTTTTGCAGTGAAAACTGCAGGAACTTCAAACCGGCACTAGGAAACAGACTGAGAAACCAGAGTAAAAGTTTCTCCTGCAACCCGTTCCCTTTGTGCTAGATGAACGAACGTCTCTCCACATGCTCAGTTCGGAGAGATAAGTGTGTGTGAAAGCCGTCCTTCACCTAGCTTGTTGGGAACACAAAGTTTCTTTTCAGTTGCAAACTCCACTCCAAACATATATATGGGGAGGTACTAGCTCCAACTCAGTTTTACAGTGAAATATGCAGGAACTTCTATCCGGCACTAGGAAACAGACTGAGAAACCAGAGTAAAAGTTTCTCCTGCAACCCGTTCCCTTTGTGCTAGATGAACGAACGTCTCTCCACATGCTCAGTTCGGAGAGATAAGTGTGTGTGAAAGCCGTCCTTCACCTAGCTTGTTGGGAACACAAAGTTTCTTTTCAGTTGCAAACTCCACTCCATACATATATATGGGGAGGTACTAGCTCCAACTCAGTTTTACAGTGAAATATGCAGGAACTTCTATCCGGCACTAGGAAACAGACTGAGAAACCAGAGTAAAAGTTTCTCCTGCAACCCGTTCCCTTTGTGCTAGATGAACGAACGTCTCTCCACATGCTCAGTTCTGAGAGATAAGTGTGTGTGAAAGCCGTCCTTCACCTAGCTTGTTGGGAACACAAAGTTTCTTTTTAGTTGCAAACACTACTCCATACATATATATGGGGAGGTACTAGCTCCAACTCGGTTTTACAGTGAAAACTGCAGGAACTTCAAACCGGCACTAGGAAACAGACTGAGAAATCAGAGTAAAAGTTTCTCCTGCAACCCGTTCCCTTTGTGCTAGATGAACGAACTTCTCTCCACATGCTCAGTTCTGAGAGATAAGTGTGTGTGAAAGCAGTCCTTCAACTAGCTTGTTGGGAACACAAAGTTTCTTTTCACTTGCAAACTCCACTCCATACATACATATGGGGAGGTACTATCTCCAACTCGGTTTTACAGTGAAAACTGCAGGAACTTCAAACCGGCACTAGGAAACAGACTGAGAAACCAGAGTAAAAGTTTGTCCTGCAACCCGTTCCCTTTGTGCTAGGTGAACGAACGTCTCTCCACATGCTCAGTTCTGAGAGATAAGTGTGTGTGAAAGCCGTCGTTCACCTAGCTTGTTGGGAACACAAAGTTTCTTTTCACTAGCAAACTCCACTCCATACATATATATGGGGAGGTACTAGCTCCAACTCGGTTTTACAGTGAAAACTGCAAGAACTTCAAACCGGCACTAGGAAACAGACTGAGAAACCAGAGTAACAGTTTCTCCTGCAACCCGTTACCTTTGTGCTACATGAACGAACGTCTCTCCACATGCTCAGTCCTGAGAGATAAGTGTGTGTGAAAGCCGTCCTTCACCTAGCTTGTTGGGAACACAAAGATTCTTTTCACTTGCAAACTCCACTCCATACATATATATGGGGAGGTACTAGCTCCAACTCGGTTTTTCAGTGAAAACTGCAGGAAATTCAAACCGGCACTAGGAAACAGACTGAGAAATCAGAGTTAAAGTTTCTCCTGCAACCCGTTCCCTTTGTGCTAGATGAACGAACGTCTCTCCACATGCTCAGTTCTGAGAGATAAGTGCGTGTGAAAGCCGTCCTTCACCTAGCTTGTTGGGAACACAAAGTTTCTTTTCACTTGCAAACTCCACTCCATACATATATATGGGGAGGTACTAGCTCCAACTCGGTTTTACAGTGAAAACTGCAGGAACTTCAAACCGGCACTAGGAAACAGACTGAGAAACCAGAGTAAAAGTTTCTCCTGCAACCCGTTCCCTTTGTGCTAGATGAACGAACGTCTCTCCACATGCTCAGTTCCGAGAGATAACTGTGTGTGAAAGCCGTCCTTCACTTAGCTTGTTGGGAACACAAAGTTTCTTTTCACTTGCAAACTCCACTCCATACATATATATGGGGAGGTACTAGCTCCAACTCGGTTTTGCAGTGAAAACTGCAGGAACTTCAAACCGGCACTAGGAAACAGACTGAGAAACCAGAGTAAAAGTTTCTCCTGCAACCCGTTCCCTTTGTGCTAGATGAACGAACGTCTCTCCACATGCTCAGTTCGGAGAGATAAGTGTGTGTGAAAGCCGTCCTTCACCTAGCTTGTTGGGAACACAAAGTTTCTTTTCAGTTGCAAACTCCACTCCATACATATATATGGGGAGGTACTAGCTCCAACTCAGTTTTACAGTGAAATATGCAGGAACTTCTATCCGGCACTAGGAAACAGACTGAGAAACCAGAGTAAAAGTTTCTCCTGCAACCCGTTCCCTTTGTGCTAGATGAACGAACGTCTCTCCACATGCTCAGTTCGGAGAGATAAGTGTGTGTGAAAGCCGTCCTTCACCTAGCTTGTTGGGAACACAAAGTTTCTTTTCAGTTGCAAACTCCACTCCATACATATATATGGGGAGGTACTAGCTCCAACTCAGTTTTACAGTGAAATATGCAGGAACTTCTATCCGGCACTAGGAAACAGACTGAGAAACCAGAGTAAAAGTTTCTCCTGCAACCCGTTCCCTTTGTGCTAGATGAACGAACGTCTCTCCACATGCTCAGTTCTGAGAGATAAGTGTGTGTGAAAGCCGTCCTTCACCTAGCTTGTTGGGAACACAAAGTTTCTTTTTAGTTGCAAACACTACTCCATACATATATATGGGGAGGTACTAGCTCCAACTCGGTTTTACAGTGAAAACTGCAGGAACTTCAAACCGGCACTAGGAAACAGACTGAGAAACCAGAGTAAAAGTTTCTCCTGCAACCCGTTCCCTTTGTGCTAGATGAACGAACTTCTCTCCACATGCTCAGTTCTGAGAGATAAGTGTGTGTGAAAGCCGTCCTTCAACTAGCTTGTTGGGAACACAAAGTTTCTTTTCACTTGCAAACTCCACTCCATACATACATATGGGGAGGTACTATCTCAAACTCGGTTTTACAGTGAAAACTGCAGGAACTTCAAACCGGCACTAGGAAACAGAATGAGAAACCAGAGTAAAAGTTTGTCCTGCAACCCGTTCCCTTTGTGCTAGGTGAACGAACGTCTCTCCACATGCTCAGTTCTGAGAGATAAGTGTGTGTGAAAGCCGTCCTTCACCTAGCTTGTTGGGAACACAAAGTTTCTTTTCACTAGCAAACTCCACTCCATACATATATATGGGGAGGTACTAGCTCCAACTCGGTTTTACAGTGAAAACTGCTGGAACTTCAAACCGGCACTAGGAAACAGACTGAGAAACCAGAGTAACAGTTTCTCCTGCAACCCGTTACCTTTGTGCTAGATGAACGAACGTCTCTCCACATGCTCAGTCCTGAGAGATAAGTGTGTGTGAAAGCCGTCCTTCACCTAGCTTGTTGGGAACACAAAGATTCTTTTCACTTGCAAACTCCACTCCATACATATATATGGGGAGGTACTAGCTCCAACTCGGTTTTTCAGTGAAAACTGCAGGAAATTCAAACCGGCACTAGGAAACAGACTGAGAAACCAGAGAAAAAGTTTGTCCTGCAACCCGTTCCCTTAGTGCTAGGTGAACGAACGTCTCTCCACATGCTCAATTCTGAGAGATAAGTGTGTGTGAAAGCCGTCCTTCACCTAGCTTGTTGGGAACACAAAGTTTCTTTTCACTTGCAAACTCCACTCCATAAATATATATGGGGTGGTACTAGCTCCAACTCGGTTTTACAGTGAAAACTGCAGGAACTTCAAACCGGCACTAGGAAACAGACTGAGAAATCAGAGTTAAAATTTCTCCTGCAACGAGTTCACTTTGTGCTAGATGAACGAACGTCTCTCCACATGCTCAGTTCTGAGAGATAAGTGCGTGTGAAAGCCGTCCTTCACCTAGCTTGTTGGGAACACAAAGTTTCTTTTCACTTGCCAACTCCACTCCATAGATATATATGGGGAGGTACTAGCTCCAACTCGGTTTTACAGTGAAAACTGCTGGAACTTCAAACCGGCACTAGGAAACAGACTGAGAAAACAGAGTAAAATTTCTCCTGCAACCCGTTCCCTTTGTGCTAGATGAACGAACGTCTCTCCACATGCTGAGTTCTGAGAGATAAGTGTGTGTGAAAGCCGTCCTTCACCTAGCTTGTTGGGAACACAAAGTTTCTTTTCACTTGCAAACTCCACTCCATACATATATATGGGGAGGTACTAGCTCCAACTCGGTTTTGCAGTGAAAACTGCAGGAACTTCAAACCGGCACTAGGAAACAGACTGAGAATCCAGAGAAAAAGTTTCTCCTGCAACCCGTTCCCTTAGTGCTAGGTGAACGAACGTCTCTCCACATGCTCAGTTCTGAGAGATAAGTGTGTGTGAAAGCCGTCCTTCACCTAGCTTGTTGGGAACACATAGTTTCTTTTCACTTGCAAACTCCACTCCATACATATATATGGGGAGGTACTAGCTCCAACTCGGTTTTACAGTGAAAACTGCAGGAACTTCAAACCGGCACTAGGAAACAGACTGAGAAATCAGAGTTAAAATTTCTCCTGCAACGCGTTCACTTTGTGCTAGATGAACGAACGTCTCTCCACATGCTCAGTTCTGAGAGATAAGTGCGTGTGAAAGCCGTCCTTCACCTAGCTTGTTGGGAACACAAAGTTTCTTTTCACTTGCCAACTCCACTCCATAGATATATATGGGGAGGTACTAGCTCCAACTCGGTTTTACAGTGAAAACTGCTGGAACTTCAAACCGGCACTAGGAAACAGACTGAGAAAACAGAGTAAAATTTCTCCTGCAACCCGTTCCCTTTGTGCTAGATGAACGAACGTCTCTCCACATGCTGAGTTCTGAGAGATAAGTGTGTGTGAAAGCCGTCCTTCACCTAGCTTGTTGGGAACACAAAGTTTCTTTTCACTTGCAAACTCCACTCCATACATATATATGGGGAGGTACTAGCTCCAACTCGGTTTTGCAGTGAAAACTGCAGGAACTTCAAACCGGCACTAGGAAACAGACTGAGAATCCAGAGAAAAAGTTTCTCCTGCAACCCGTTCCCTTAGTGCTAGGTGAACGAACGTCTCTCCACATGCTCAGTTCTGAGAGATAAGTGTGTGTGAAAGCCGTCCTTCACCTAGCTTGTTGGGAACACAAAGTTTCTTTTCACTTGCAAACTCCACTCCATACATATATATGGGGAAGTACTAGCTCCAACTCGGTTTTACAGTGAAAACTGCAGGAAATTCAAACCGGCACTAGGAAACAAACTGAGAAATCAGAGTTAAAGTTTCTCCTGCAAACCGTTCCCTTTGTGCTAGATGAACGAACGTCTCTCCACATGCTCAGTTCTGAGAGATAAGTGCGTGTGAAAGCCGTCCTTCACCTAGCTTGTTGGGAACACAAAGTTTCTTTTCACTTGCAAACTCCACTCCATACATATATAAGGGGAGGTACTAGCTCCAACTCTGTTTTACAGTGAAAACTGCAGGAACTTCAAACCGGCACTAGGAAACAGACTTAGAAACCAGAGTAAAAGTTTCTCCTGCAACCCGTTCCCTTTGTGCTAGATGAACGAACGTCTCTCCACATGCTCATTTCGGAGAGAAAACTGTGTGTGAAAGCCGTACTTCACTTAGCTTGTTGGGAACACAAAGTTTCTTTTCACTTGCAAACTCCACTCCATACATATATATGGGGAGGTACTAGCTCCAACTCGGTTTTGCAGTGAAAACTGCAGGAACTTCAAACCGGCACTAGGAAACAGACTGAGAAACCAGAGTAAAAGTTTCTCCTGCAACCCGTTCCCTTTGTGCTAGATGAACGAACGTCTCTCCACATGCTCAGTTCTGAGAGATAAGTGTGTGTGAAAGCCGTCCTTCACCTAGCTTGTTGGGAACACAAAGTTTCTTTTCAGTTGCAAACTCCACTCCATACATATATATGGGGAGGTACTAGCTCCAACACAATTTTACAGTGAAATATGCAGGAACTTCAATCCGGCACTAGGAAACAGACTGAGAAACCAGAGTAAAAGTTTCTCCTGCAACCCGTTCCCTTTGTGCTAGATGAACGAACGTCTCTCCACATGCTCAGTTCTGAGAGATAAGTGTGTGTGAAAGCCGTCCTTCACCTAGCTTGTTGGGAACACAAAGTTTCTTTTTAGTTGCAAACACTACTCCATACATATATATGGGGAGGTACTAGCTCCAACTCGGTTTTACAGTGAAAACTGCAGGAACTTCAAACCGGCACTAGGAAACAGACTGAGAAACCAGAGTAAAAGTTTCTCCTGCAACCCGTTCCCTTTATGCTAGATGAACGAACTTCTCTCCACATGCTCAGTTCTGAGAGATAAGTGTGTGTGAAAGCCGTCCTTCAACTAGCTTGTTGGGAACACAAAGTTTCTTTTCACTTGCAAACTCCACTCCATACATACATATGGGGAGTTACAAGCTCCAACTCGGTTTTACAGTGAAAACTGCAGGAACTTCAAACCGGCACTAGGAAACAGACTGAGAAACCAGAGTAAAAGTTTGTCCTGCAACCCGTTCCCTTTGTGCTAGGTGAACGAACGTCTCTCCACATGCTCAGTTCTGAGAGATAAGTGTGTGTGAAAGCCGTCCTTCACGTAGCTTGTTGGGAACACAAAGTTTCTTTTCACTAGCAAACTCCACTCCATACATATATATGGGGAGGTACTAGCTCCAACTCGGTTTTACAGTGAAAACTGCAGGAACTTCAAACCGGCACTAGGAAACAGACTGAGAAACCAGAGTAACAGTTTCCTCTGCAACCCGTTACCTTTGTGCTAGATGAACGAACGTCTCTCCACATGCTCAGTCCTGAGAGATAAGTGTGTGTGAAAGCCGTACTTCACCTAGCTTGTTGGGAACACAAAGATTCTTTTCACTTGCAAACTCCACTCCATACATATATATGGGGAGGTACAAGCTCCAACTCGGTTTTTCAGTGAAAACTGCAGGAATTTCAGACCGGCACTAGGAAACAGACTGAGAAACCAGAGTAAAAGTTTCTCCTGCAACCCGTTCCCTTTGTGCTAGATGAATGAACTTCTCTCCACATGCTCAGTTCTGAGAGATAAGTGTGTGTGAAAGCCGTGCTTCAACTAGCTTGTTGGGAACACAAAGTTTCTTTTCACTTGCAAACTCTACTCCATAGATATATATGGGGAGGTACTTGCTCCAACTCGGTTTTTCAGTGAAAATTGCAGGAACTTCAAACCGGCACTAGGAAAAAGACTGAGAAAACAGAGTAAAAGTTTCTCCTGCAACCCTTTCCCTTTGTGCTAGATGAACGAACGACTCTCCACATGCTCAGTTCTGAGAGATAAGTGTGTGTGAAAGCCGTCCTTCACCTAGCTTGTTGGGAACACAAAGTTTCTTTTCACTTGCAAACTCCACTCCATAGATATATATGGGGAGGTACTACCTCCAACTCGGTTTTACAGTGAAAACTGCAGGAACTTCAA
The DNA here is from genome assembly GCF_048773025.1 of Camelus bactrianus. Classification (NCBI taxonomy): domain Eukaryota; kingdom Metazoa; phylum Chordata; class Mammalia; order Artiodactyla; family Camelidae; genus Camelus; species Camelus bactrianus. Next base: position 1,057,718 of record NC_133553.1, read on the forward strand.
AACGGCAGTAGGAAACAGACTGAAAAACCAGAGTAAAAGTTTGTCCTGCAAACCGTTCCCTTTGTGCTAGATGAACAAACGTCTCTCCAAATGCTCAGTTCGGAGAGATAAGTGTGTGTGAAAGCCGTCCTTCACCTAGCTTGTTGGGAACACAAAGTTTCTTTTCACTTGCAAACTCCACTCCATACATATATATTGGGAGGTACTAGCTCCAACTCGGTTTTACAGTGAAAACTGCAGGAACTTCAAACCGGCACTAGGAAACAGACTGAGTAACCAGAGTAAAAGTTTCTCCTGCAACCCGTTCCCTTTGTGCTAGGTGAACGAACGTCTCTCCACATGCTCAGTTCTGAGAGATAAGTGTGTGTGAAAGCCGTCCTTCACCTAGCTTGTTGGGAACACAAAGTTTCTTTTCACTTGCAAACTACACTCCATAGATATATATGGGGAGGTACTACCTCCAACTCGGTTTTACAGTGAAAACTGCAGGAACTTCAAAACGGCAGTAGGAAACAGACTGAAAAACCAGAGTAAAAGTTTGTCCTGCAAACCGTTCCCTTTGTGCTAGATGAACAAACGTCTCTCCAAATGCTCAGTTCGGAGAGATAAGTGTGTGTGAAAGCCGTCCTTCACCTAGCTTGTTGGGAACACAAAGTTTCTTTTCAGTTGCAAACTCCACTCCATACATATATATGGGGTGGTACTAGCTCCAACTCGGTTTTACAGTGAAAACTGCAGGAACTTCAAACCGGCACTAGGAAACAGACTGAGAAACCAGAGTAAAAGTTTCTCCTGCAACCCGTTCCCTTTGTGCTAGGTGAAAGAACGTCTCTCCACATGCTCAGTTCTGAGAGATAAGTTTGTGTGAAAGCCGTCCTTCACCTAGCTTGTTGGGAACACAAAGTTTCTTTTCACTTGCAAACTACACTCCATAGATATATATGGGGAGGTACTAGCTCCAAATAGGTTTTACAGTGAAAACTGCAGGAACTTCAAACCGACACTAGGAAACAGACTGAGAAACCAGAGTAAAAGTTTCTCCTGCAACCCGTTCCCTTTGTGCTAGATGAACGAACGTCTCCTCCACATGCTCAGTTCTGAGAGATAAGTGTGTGTGAAAGCCGTCCTTCACCTAGCTAGTTGGGAACACAAAGTTTCTTTTCAGTTGCAAACTCAACTCCATACATATATATGGGGAGGTACTAGCTCCAACTCGGTTTCACAGTGAAAACTGCAGGAACTTCAAACCGGCACTAGGAAACAGACTGAGAAATCAGAGTTAAAGTTTCTCCTGCAACCCGTTCCCTTTGTGCTAGATGAACGAACGTCTCTCCACATGCTCAGTTCTGAGAGATAAGTGTGTGTGAAAGCCATCCTTCACCTAGCTAGTTGGGAACACAAAGTTTCTTTTCAGTTGCAAAATCCACTCCATACATATATATGGGGGGGTACTAGCTCCAACTCGGTTTTACAGTGAAAACTGCAGGAACTTCAAACCGGCACTAGGAAACAGACTGAGAAACCAGAGTAAAAGTTTCTCCTGCAACCTGTTCCCTTTGTGCTAGATGAACGAACGACTCTCCACTTGCTGAGTTCTGAGAGATAAGTGTGTGTGAAAGCCGTCCTTCACCTAGCTTGTTGGGAACACAAAGTTTCTTTTCACTTGCAAACTCCACTCCATACATATATATGGGGAGGTACTAGCTCCAACTCGGTTTTACAGTGAAAACTGCAGGAACTTCAAACCGGCACTAGGAAACAGACTGAGAAACCAGAGAAAAAGTTTGTCCTGCAACCCTTTCCCTTAGTGCTAGGTGAACGAACGTCTCTCCACATGCTCAGTTCTGAGAGATAAGTGTGTGTGAAACCCGTCCTTCACCTAGCTTGTTGGGAACACATAGTTTCTTTTCACTTGCAAACTCCACTCCATACATATATATGGGGAGGTACTAGCTCCAACTCGGTTTTACAGTGAAAACTGCAGGAACTTCAAACCGGCACTAGGAAACAAACTGAGAATTCAGAGTTAAAATTTCTCCTGCAACCCGTTCACTTTGTGCTAGATGAACGAACGTCTCTCCACATGCTCAGTTCTGAGAGATAAGTGCGTGTGAAAGCCGTCCTTCACCTAGCTTGTTGGGAACACAAAGTTTCTTTTCACTTGCCAACTCCACTCCATACATATATATGGGGAGGTACTAGCTCCAACTCGGTTTTACAGTGAAAACTGCTGGAACTTCAAACCGGCACTAGGAAACAGACTGAGAAACCAGAGTAAAAGTTTCTCCTGCAACCCGTTACCTTTGTGCTAGATGAACGAACGTCTCTCCACATGCTCAGTTCTGAGAGATAAGTGTGTGTGAAAGCCGTCCTTCACCTAGCTTGTTGGGAACACAAAGTTTCTTTTTAGTTGCAAACACTACTCCATACATATATATGGGGAGGTACTAGCTACAACTCGTTTTTACAGTGAAAACTGCAGGAACTTCAAACCGGCACTAGGAAACAGACTGAGAAAACAGAGAAAAAGTTTCTCCTGCAACCCGTTCCCTTTGTGCTAGATGAACGAACTTCTCTCCACATGCTCAGTTCTGAGAGATAAGTGTGTGTGAAAGCCGTCCTTCACCTAGCTTGTTGGGAACACAAAGTTTCTTTTCACTTGCAAACTCCACTCCATACATACATATGGGGAGGTACTAGCTCCAACTCGGTTTTACAGTGAAAACTGCAGGAACTTCATACCGGCACTAGGAAACAGACTGAGAAACCAGAGTAAAAGTTTGTCCTGCAACCCGTTCCCTTTGTGCTAGGTGAACGAACGTCTCTCCACATGCTCAGTTCTGAGAGATAAGTGTGTGTGAAAGCCGTCCTTCACTTAGCTTGTTGGGAACACAAAGTTTCTTTTCACTAGCAAACTCCACTCCATACATATATATGGGGAGGTACTAGCTCCAACTCGGTTTTACAGTGAAAACTGCAGGACCTTCAAACCGGCACTAGGAAACAGACTGAGAAACCAGAGTAACAGTTTCTCCTGCAACCCGTTTCATTTGTGCTAGATGAACGAACGTCTCTCCACATGCTCAGTTCTGAGAGATAAGTGTGTGTGAAAGCCGTACTTCACCTAGCTTGTTGGGAACACAAAGATTCTTTTCACTTGCAAACTCCACTCCATAGATATATATGGGGAGGTACTAGCTCCAACTCGGTTTTTCAGTGAAAACTGCAGGAACTTCAAACCGGCACTAGGAAACAGAATGAGAAACCAGAGTAAAAGTTTCTCCTGCAACCCGTTCCCTTTGTGCTAGATGAACGAACGTCACTCCACATGCTCAGTTCTGAGATATAAGTGTGTGTGAAAGCCGTCCTTCACCTAGCTTGTTGGGAACACAAAGTTTCTTTTCACTTGCAAACTCCACTCCATAGATATATATGGGGAGGTACTACCTCCACCTCGGTTTTACAGTGAAAACTGCAGGAACTTCAAACCGGCACTAGGAAACAGACTGAGAAACCAGAGTAAAAGTTTCTCCTGCAACCCGTTCCCTTTGTGCTAGATGAACGAACGTCTCTCCACATGCTCAGTTCTGAGAGATAAGTGTGTGTGAAAGCCGTCCTTCACCTAGCTTGTTGGGAACACAAAGTTTCTTTTCACTTGCAAACTCCACTCCATACATATATATGGGGAGGTACTAGCTCCAACTCGGTTTTACAGTGAAAACTGCAGGAACTTCAGACCGGCACTAGGAAACAGACTGAGAAACCAGAGTAAAAGTTTCTCCTGCAACCCGTTCCCTTTGTACTAGATGAATGAACTTCTCTCTACATGCTCAGTTCTGAGAGAAAAGTGTGTGTGAAAGCCGTCCTTCAACTAGCTTGTTGGGAACACAAAGTTTCTTTTCACTTGCAAACTCTACTCCATAGATATATATGGGGAGGTACTAGCTCCAAATCGGTTTTTCAGTGAAAATTGCAGGAACTTCAAACCGGCACTAGGAAACAGACTGAGAAACCAGAGTAAAAGTTTCTCCTGCAACCCGTTCCATTTGTGCTAGATGAACGAACGTCTCTCCACATGCTCAGTTCTGAGAGATAAGTGTGTGTGAAAGCCGTCCTTCACCTAGCTTGTTGGGAACACAAAGTTTCTTTTCACTTGCAAACTCCACTCCATAGATATATATGGGGAGGTACTACCTCCAACTCGGTTTTACAGTGAAAACTGCAGGAACTTCAAACCGGCAGTAGGAAACAGACTGAGAAACCAGAGTAAAAGTTTGTCCTGCAAACCGTTCCCTTTGTGCTAGATGAACAAACGTCTCTCCAAATGCTCAGTTCGGAGAGATAAGTATGTGTGAAAGCCGTCCTTCATCTAGCTTGTTGGGAACACAAAGTTTCTTTTCAGTTGCAAACTCCACTCCATACATATATATGGGGTGGTACTAGCTCCAACTCGGTTTTACAGTGAAAACTGCAGGAACTTCAAACCGGCACTAGGAAACAGACTGAGAAACCAGAGTAAAAGTTTCTCCTGCAAACCGTTCCCTTTGTGCTAGGTGAACGAACGTCTCTCCACATGCTCAGTTCTGAGAGATAAGTTTGTGTGAAAGCCGTCCTTCACCTAGCTTGTTGGGAACACAAAGTTTCTTTTCACTTGCAAACTAAACTCCATAGATATATATGGGGAGGTACTAGCTCCAACTCGGTTTTACAGTGAAAACTGCAGGAACTTCAAACCGGAACTAGGAAACAGGCTGATAAACCAGAGTAAAAGTTTCTCCTGCAACCCGTTCCCTTTGTGCTAGATGAACGAACGTCTCTCCACATGCTCAGTTCTGAGAGATAAGTGTGTGTGAAAGCCGTCCTTCACCTAGCTTGTTGGGAACACAAAGTTTCTTTTTAGTTGCAAACACTACTCCATACATATATATGGGGAGGTACTAGCTCCAACTCGGTTTTACAGTGAAAACTGCAGGAACTTCAAACCGGCACTAGGAAACAGACTGAGAAACCAGAGTAAAAGTTTCTCCTGCAACCCGTTCCCTTTGTGCTAGATGAACGAACTTCTCTCCACATGCTCAGTTCTGAGAGATAAGTGTGTGTGAAATCCGTCCTTCAACTAGCTTGTTGGGAACACAAAGTTTCTTTTCACTTGCAAACTCCACTCCATACATACATATGGGGAGGTACTAGCTCCAACTCGGTTTTACAGTGAAAACTGCAGGAACTTCAAACCAGCACTAGGAAACAGACTGAGAAACCAGAGTAAAAGTTTGTCCTGCAACCCGTTCCCTTTGTGCTAGGTGAACGAACGTCTCTCCACATGCTCAGTTCTGAGAGATAAGTGTGTGTGAAAGCCGTCCTTCACGTAGCTTGTTGGGAACACAAAGTTTCTTTTCACTAGCAAACTCCACTCCATACATATATATGGGGAGGTACTAGCTCCAACTCGGTTTTACAGTGAAAACTGCAGGAACTTCAAACCGGCACTAGGAAACAGACTGAGAAACCAGAGTAACGGTTTCTCCTGCAACCCGTTACCTTTGTGCTAGATGAACGAACGTCTCTCCACATGCTCAGTTCTGAGAGATAAGTGTGTGTGAAAGCCGTACTTCACCTAGCTTGTTGGGAACACAAAGATTCTTTTCACTTGCAAACTCCACTCCATAGATATATATGGGGAGGTACTAGCTGCAACTCGGTTTTTCAGTGAAAACTGCAGGAACTTCAAACCGGCACTAGGAAACAGACTGAGAAACCAGAGTAAAAGTTTCTCCTGCAACCCGTTCCCTTTGTGCTAGATGAACGAACGTCTCTCCACATGCTCAGTTCTGAGATATAAGTGTGTGTGAAAGCCGTCCTTCACCTAGCTTGTTGGGAACACAAAGTTTCTTTTCACTTGCAAACTCCACTCCATAGATATATATGGGTAGGTACTACCTCCAACTCGGTTTTACAGTGAAAACTGCAGGAACTTCAAACCGGCACTAGGAAACAGACTGAGAAACCAGAGTAAAAGTTTCTCCTGCAACCCGTTCCCTTTGTGCTAGATGAACGAACGTCTCTCCACATGCTCAGTTCTGAGAGATAAGTGTGTGTGAAAGCCGTCCTTCACCTAGCTTGTTGGGAACACAAAGTTTCTTTTCACTTGCAAACTCCACTCCATACATATATATGGGGAGGTACTAGCTCCAACTCGGTTTTACAGTGAAAACTGCAGGAACTTCAGACCGGCTCTAGGAAACAGACTGAGAAACCAGAGTAAAAGTTTCTCCTGCAACCCGTTCCCTTTGTACTAGATGAATGAACTTCTCTCCACATGCTCAGTTCTGAGAGATAAGTGTGTGTGAAAGCCGTCCTTCAACTAGCTTGTTGGGAACACAAAGTTTCTTTTCACTTGCAAACTCTACTCCATAGATATATATGGGGAGGTACTAGCTCCAACTCGGTTTTTCAGTGAAAATTGCAGGAACTTCAAACCGGCACTAGGAAACAGACTGAGAAACCAGAGTAAAAGTTTCTCCTGCAACCCGTTCCCTTTGTGCTAGATGAACGAACGTCTCTCCACATGCTCAGTTCTGAGAGATAAGTGTGTGTGAAAGCCGTCCTTCACCTAGCTTGTTGGGAACACAAAGTTTCTTTTCAGTTGCAAACTCCACTCCATACATATATATGGGGTGGTACTAGCTCCAACCCGGTTTTACAGTGAAAACTGCAGGAACTTCAAACCGGCACTAGGAAACAGACTGAGAAACCAGAGTAAAAGTTTCTCCTGCAACCCGTTCCCTTTTTGCTAGGTGAACGAACGTCTCTCCACATGCTCAGTTCTGAGAGATAAGTTTGTGTGAAAGCCGTCCTTCACCTAGCTTGTTGGGAACACAAAGTTTCTTTTCACTTGCAAACTACACTCCATACATATATATGGGGAGGTACTAGCTCCAACTCGGTTTTACAGTGAAAACTGCAGGAACTTCAAACCGGCACTAGGAAACAGACTGAGAAACCAGAGTAAAAGTTTCTCCTGCAACCCGTTCCCTTTGTGCTAGATGAACGAACGTCTCTCCACATGCTCAGTTCGGAGAGATATGTGTGTGTGAAAGCCGTCCTTCACCTAGCTTGTTGGGAACACAAAGTTTCTTTTCACTTGCAAACTCCACTCCATACATATATATGGGTAGGTACTAGCTTCAACTCGGTTTTACAGTGAAAACTGCTGGAACTTCAAACCGGCACTAGGAAACAGACTGAGAAACCAGAGTAAAAGTTTGTCCTGCAACCCGATCCCTTTGTGCTAGGTAAACGAACGTCTCTCCACATGCTCAGTTCTGAGAGATAAGTGTGTGTGAATGCCGTCCTTCACGTAGCTTGTTGGGAACACAAAGTTTCTTTTCACTAGCAAACTGCACTCCATACATATATATGGGGAGGTACTAGCTCCAACTCGGTTTTAAAGTGAAAACAGCAGGAACTTTATACCGGCACTAGGAAACAGACTGAGAAACCAGAGTAAAAGTTTCTCCTGCAACCCGTTCCCTTTGTGCTAGATGAACGAACGTCTCTCCACATGCTCAGTTCTGAGAGATAAGTGTGTGTGAAAGCCGTACTTCACCTAGCTTGTTGGGAACACAAAGTTTCTTTTCACTTGCAAACTCCACTCCATAGATATATATGGGGAGGTACAAGCTCCAACTCGTTTTTTCAGTGAAAATTGCAGGAACTTCAAACCGGCACTAGGAAACAGACTGAGAAACCAGAGTAAAAGTTTCTCCTGCAACCCGTTCCCTTTGTGCTAGATGAACGAACGTCTCTCCACATGCTCAGTTCGGAGAGATAAGTGTGTGTGAAAGCCGTCCTTCACCTAGCTTGTTGGGAACACAAAGTTTCTTTTCAGTTGCAAACTCCACTCCATACATATATAAGGGGAGGTACTAGCTCCAACTCGGTTTTACAGTGAAAACTGCAGGAATTTCAAAACGGCAGTAGGAAACAGACTGAGAAACCAGAGTAAAAGTTTCTCCTGCAACCCGTTCCCTTTGTGCTAGATGAACGAACGTCTCTCCACATGCTCAGTTCTGAGAGATAATTGTGTGTTAAAGCCGTCCTTCACCTAGCTTGTTGGGAAAACAAAGTTTCTTTTCACTTGCAAACTCCACTCCATACATATATATGGGGAGGTACTAGCTCCAACTCGGTTTTACAGTGAAATCTGCAGGAACTTCAAACCGGCACTAGGAAACAGACTGAGAAACCAGAGTAAAAGTTTCTCCTGCAACCCGTTCCCTTTGTGCTAGATGAACGAACGTCTCTCCACATGCTCAGTTCTGAGAGATAAGTGTGTGTGAAAGCCGTCCTTCACCTAGCTTGTTGGGAAAACAAAGTTTCTTTTCAGTTGCAAACTCCACTCCATACATATATATGGGGAGGTACTAGCTCCAACTCGGTTTTACAGTGAAAACTGCAGGAACTTCAAACCGGCACTAGGAAACAGACTGAGATACCAGAGTAAAAGTTTGTCCTGCAACCCGTTCCCTTTGTGCTAGATGAACGAACGTCTCTCCACATGCTCAGTTCGGAGAGATAAGTGTGTGTGAAAGCCGTCCTTCACCTATCTTGTTGGAAACACAAAGTTTCTTTTCACTTGCAAACTCCACTCCATACATATATATTGGGAGGTACTAGCTCCAACTCGGTTTTACAGTGAAAACTGCAGGAACTTCAAACCGGCAGTAGGAAAGAGACTGAGAAACCAGAGTAAAAGATTTTTCTGCAACCCGTTCCCTTTGTGCTAGATGAACGAACGTCTCTCCACATGCTCAGTTCTGAGAGATAAGTGTGTGTGAAAGCCGTCCTTCACCTAGCTTGTTGGGAACACAAAGTTTCTTTTCACTTGCAAACTCCACTCCATACATATATATGGGGAGGTACTAGCTCCAACTCGGTTTTACAGTGAAAACTGCAGGAACTTCAAACCGGCACTAGGAAACAGACTGAGAAACCAGAGTAAAAGTTTCTCCTGCAACCCTTTCCCTTTGTGCTAGATGAACGAACGTCTCTCCACATGCTCAGGTCTGAGAGATAAGTGTGTGTGCAAGCCGTCCTTCACCTAGCTTGTTGGGAACACAAAGTTTCTTTTCAGTTTCAAACTCCACTCCATACATATATATGGGGAGGTACTAGCTCCAACTCGGTTTTACAGTGAAAACTGCAGGAACTTCAAACCAGCACTAGGAAACAGACTGAGAAACCAGAGTAAAAGTTTCTCCTGCAACCCGTTCCCTTTGTGCTAGATGAACGAACGTCTCTCCGCATGCTCAGTTCTGAGAGATAAGTGTGTGTGAAAGCCGTCCTTCACCTAGCTTGTTGGGAACACAAAGTTTCTTTTCAGTTTCAAACTCCACTCCATACATATATAAGGGGAGGTACTAGCTCCAACTCGTTTTTACAGTGAAAACTGCAGGAACTTCAAACCGGCACTAGGAAACAGACTGAGAAACCAGAGTAAAAGTTTCTCCTGCAACCCGTTCCCTTTGTGCTAGATGAACGAACGTCTCTCCACATGCTCAGTTCTGAGAGATAAGTGTGTGTGAAAGCCGTCCTTCACCTAGCTTGTTGGGAACACAAAGTTTCTTTTCAGTTGCAAACTCAACTCCATACATATATATGGGGAGGTACTAGCTCCAACTCGGTTTCACAGTGAAAACTGCAGGAACTTCAAACCGGCACTAGGAAACAGACTGAGAAATCAGAGTTAAAGTTTCTCCTGCAACCCGTTCCCTTTGTGCTAGATGAACGAACGTCTCTCCACATGCTCAGTTCTGAGAGATAAGTGTGTGTGAAAGCCGTCCTTCACCTAGCTTGTTGGGAACACAAAGTTTCTTTTCACTTGCAAACTCCACTCCACACATATATATGGGGAGGTACTAGCTCCAACTCGGTTTTACAGTGAAAACTGCAGGAACTTCAAACCGGCACTAGGAAACAGACTGAGAAACCAGAGTAAAAGTTTCTCCTGCAACCCGTTCCCTTTGTGCTAGATGAACGAACGTCTCTCCACATGCTCAGTTCGGAGAGATAAGTGTGTGTGAAAGCCGTTCTTCACCTAGCTTGTTGGGAACACAAAGTTTCTTTTCACTTGCAAACTCCACTCCATACATATATAAGGGGAGGTACTAGCTCAAACTCGGTTTTACAGTGAAAACTGCAGGAATTTCAAAACGGCACTAGGAAACAGACTGAGAAACCAGAGTAAAAGTTTCTCCTGCAACCCGTTCCCTTTGTGCTAGATGAACGAATGTCTCTCCACATGCTCAGTTCTGAGAGTTAAGTGTGTGTGAAAGCCGTACTTCACCTAGCTTGTTGGGAACACAAAGTTTCTTTTCACTTGCAAACTCCACTCCATACATATATATGGGGAGGTACTAGCTCCAACTCGGTTTTACAGTGAAAACTGCAGGAACTTCAAACCGGCACTAGGAAACAGACTGAGAAACCAGAGTAAAAGTTTCTCCTGCAACCCGTTCCCTTTGTGCTAGATGAACGAACGTCTCTCCACATGCTCAGTTCGGAGAGATAAGTGTGTGTGAAAGCCGTCCTTCACCTAGCTTGTTGGGAACAGAAAATTTCTTTTCAGTTGCAAACTCCACTCCGTACATATATATGGGGAGGTACTAGCTCCAACTCTGTTTTACAGTGAAAACTGCAGGAACTTCAAACCGGCACTAGGAAACAGACTGAGAAACCAGAGTAAAAGTTTCTCCTGCAACCCGTTCCCTTTGTGCTAGATGAACGAACGTCTCTCCACATGCTCAGTTCTGAGAGATAAGTGTGTGTGAAAGCCGTCCTTCACCTAGCTTGTTGGGAACACAAAGTTTCTTTTCACTTGCAAACTCCACTCCATACATATATATGGGGAGGTACTAGCTCCAACTCGGTTTTACAGTGAAAACTGCAGGAACTTCAAACCGGCACTAGGAAACAGACTGAGAAACCAGAGTAAATGTTTCTCCTGCAACCCGTTCCCTTTGTGCTAGATGAACGAACTTCTCTCCACATGCTCAGTTCTGAGAGATAAGTGTGTGTGAAAGCCGTCCTTCACCTAGCTAGTTGGGAACACAAAGTTGCTTTTCAGTTGCAAACTCCACTCCATACATATATATGGTGAGGTACTAGCTCCAACTCGGTTTTACAGTGAAAACTGCAGGAACTTCAAACCGGCACTAGGAAACAGACTGAGAAACCAGAGTAAAAGTTTCTCCTGCAACCCGTTCCCTTTGTGCTAGATGAACGAACGACTCTCCACTTGCTCAGTTCTGAGAGATAAGTGTGTGTGAAAGCCGTCCTTCACCTAGCTTGTTGGGAACACAAAGATTCTTTTCAGGTGCAAACCCCACTCCATACATATATATGGGGAGGTACAAGCTCCAACTCGGTTTTAAAGTGAAAACTGCAGGAACTTCAAACCGACACTAGGAAACAGACTGAGAAACCAGAGTAAAAGTTTGTCCTGCAACCCGTTCCCTTTGTGCTAGATGAACGAACGTCTCTCCACATGCTCAGTTCTGAGAGATAAGTGTGTGTGAAAGCCGTCCTTCACCTAGCTTGTTGGGAACACAAAGTTTCTTTTCACTTGCAAACTCCACTCCATAAATATATATTGGGAGGTACTAGCTCCAACTCGGTTTTACAGTGAAAACTGCAGGAACTTCAAACCGGCACTAGGAAACAGACTGAGAAACCAGAGTAAAAGTTTCTCCTGCAAACCGTTCCCTTTGTGCTTGATGAACGAACGTCTCTCCACATGCTCAGTTCTGAGAGATATGTGTGTGTGAAAGCCGTCCTTTACCTAGCTTGTTGGGAACACAAAGTTTCTTTTCAGTTGCAAACTCCACTCCATACATATATATGGGGAGGTACTAGCTCCAACTCGGTTTTACAGTGAAAACTGCAGGAACATCAAACCGGCACTAGGAAACAGACTGAGAAACCAGAGTAAAAGTTTCTCCTGCAACCCGTACCCTTTGTGCTAGATGAACGAACGTCTCTCCACATGCTCATTTCTGAGAGATAAGTGTGTGTGAAAGCCGTCCTTCACCTAGCTTGTTGGGAACACAAAGTTTCTTTTGACTTGCAAACTCCACTCCATACATATATACGGGGAGGTACAAGCTCCAACTCGATTTTACAGTGAAAACTGCAGGAACTTCAAACCGGCACTAGGAAACAGACTGAGAAACCAGAGTAAAAGTTTCTCCTGCAACCCGTTCCCTTTGTGCTAGATGAACGATCGTCTCTCCACATGCTCAGTTCTGAGAGATAAGTGTGTGTGAAAGCCGTCCTTCACCTAGCTTGTTGGGAACACAAAGATTCTTTTCACTTGCCAACTCCACTACATACATCTATATGTGGAGGTACTAGACCCAACTCGGTTTTACAGTGAAAACTGCAGGAACTTCAAACCGGCACTAGGAAACAGACTGAGAAACCAGAGTAAAATTTTGTCCTGCAACCCGTTCCCTTTGTGCTAGGTGAACGAACGTCTCTCCACATGCTCAGTTCTGAGAGATAAGTTTGTGTGAAAGCCGTCCTTCACCAAGCTAGTTGGGAACACAAAGTTTCTTTTCACTTGCAAACTCCAATCCATAGATATATATGGGGAGGTACTAGCTCCAACTCGGTTTTACAGTGAAAACTGCAGGAACTTCAAACCGGCACTAGGAAACAGACTGAGAAACCAGAGTAAAAGTTTCTCCTGCAACCCGTTCCCTTTGTGCTAGATGAACGAACGTCTCTCCACATGCTCAGTTCTGAGAGATAAGTGTGTGTGAAAGCCGTCCTTCACCTAGCTTGTTGGGAACACAAAGTTTCTTTTCAGTTGCAAACTCCACTCCATACATATATATGGGGAGGTACTAGCTCCAACTCGGTTTTTCTGTGAAAAATGCAGGAACTTCAAACCGGCACTAGGAAACAGACTGAGAAACCAGAGTAAAAGTTTCTCCTGCAACCCGTTCCCTTTGTGCTAGGTGAACGAACGTCTCTCCACATGCTCAGTTCTGAGAGATAAGTGTGTGTGAAAGCCGTCCTTCACCTAGCTTGTTGGGAACACAAAGTTTCTTTTCAGTTGCAAACTCCACTCCATACATATATATGGGGAGGTACTAGCTCCAACTCGGTTTTACAGTGAAAACTGCAGGAACTTCAAACCGGCACTAGGAAACAGACTGAGAAACCAGAGTAAAAGTTTCTCCTGCAACCCGTTCCCTTTGTGCTAGATGAACGAAAGTCTCTCCACAAGCTCAGTTCTGAGAGATAAGTGTGTGTGAAAGCCGTCCTTCACCTAGCTTGTTGGGAACACAAAGTTTCTTTTCAGTTGCAAACTCCACTCCATACATATATATGGGGAGGTACTAGCTCCAACTCGGTTTTATACTGAAAACTGCAGGAACTTCAAACCGACACTAGGAAACAGACTGAGAAACCAGAGTAAAAGTTTTCCTGCAACCCGTTCCCTTTGTGCTAGGTGAACGAACGTCTCTCCACATGCTCAGTTCAGAGAGATAAGTGTGTGTGAAAGCCGTCCTTCAACTAGCTTGTTGGGAACACAAAGTTTCTTTTCAGTTGCCAACTCCACTCCATACATATATATGGGGAGGTACTAGCTCCAACTCGGTTTTACAGTGAAAACTGCAGGAACTTCAAACCGGCACTAGGAAACAGACTGAGAAACCAGATTAAAAGTTTCTCCTGCAACCCGTTCCCTTTGTGCTAGATGAACGAACTTCTCTCCATATGCTCAGTCCTGAGAGATAAGTGTGTGTGAAAGCCGTCCTTCACCTAGCTTGTTGGGAACACAAAGTTTCTTTTCAGTTGCAAATTCCACTCCATACATATATATGGGGAGATACTAGCTCCAACTCGGTTTTACATTGAAAACTGCTGGAACTTCAAACCGGCACTAGGAAACAGACTGAGAAACCAGAGTAAAACTTTCTCCTGCAACCCGTTCCCTTTGTGCTAGATGAACGAACGTCTCTCCACATGCTCAGTTCTGAGAGATAAGTGTGTGTGAAAGCCGTCCTTCACCTAGCTTGTTGGGAACACAAAGTTTCTATTCACTTGCAAACTCCACTCCATACATATATATGGGGAGGTACTAGCTCCAACTCGGTTTTACAGTGAAAACTGCAGGAACTTCAAACCGGCACTAGGAAACAGTCTGAGAAACCAGAGTAAAGTTTCCCCTGCAACCCATTCCCTTTGTGCTAGATGAACGTACGTCTCTCCACATGCTCATTTCGGAGATATAAGGGTGTGTGTAAGCCGTCCTTCACCTAGCTTGTTGGGAACACAAAGTTTCTTTTCACTTGCAAACTCCACTCCATACATATATATGGGGAGGTACTAGCCCCAACTCGGTTTTACAGTGAAAACTGCAGGAACTTCAAACCGGCACTAGGAAAAAGACTGAGAAACCAGAGTAAAAGTTTCTCCTGCAACCCGTTCCCTTTGTGCTAGATGAACGAACGTCTCTCCACATGCTCAGTTCTGAGAGATAAGTGTGTGTGAAAGCCGTCCTTCAACTAGCTTGTTGGGAACACAAAGTTTCTTTTCACTTGCAAACTCCACTCCATACATATATATTGGGAGGTACTAGCTCCAACTCGGTTTTTCATTGAAAACTGCAGGAACTTCAAACCGGCACTAGGAAACAGACTGAGAAACCAGAGTAAAAGTTTCTCTTGAAACCCGTTCCCTTTGTGCTAGGTGAACGAACGTCTCTCCACATGCTCAGTTCTGAGAGATAAGTTTGTGTGAAAGCCGTCCTTCACCTAGCTTGTTGGGAACACAAAGTTTCTTTTCACTTGCAAACTCCACTCCATAGATATATATGGGGAGGTACTAGCTCCAACTCGGTTTTACAGTGAAAACTGCAGGAACTTCAAACCGGCACTAGGAAACAGACTGAGAAACCAGAGTAAAAGTTCCTCCTGCAACCCGTTCCCTTTGTGCTAGATGAACGAACGTCTCTCCACATGCTCAGTTCTGAGAGATAAGTGTGTGTGAAAGCCGTCCTTCACCTAGCTTGTTGGGAACACAAAGTTTCTTTTCAGTTGCAAACTCCACTCCATACATATATATGGGGAGGTACTAGCTCCAACTCGGTGTTTCTGTGAAAACTGCAGGAACTTCAAACCGGCACTAGGAAACAGACTGAGAAACCAGAGTAAAAGTTTCTCCTGCAACCCGTTCCCTTTGTGCTAGGTGAACCAAAGTCTCTCCACAAGCTCATTTCTGAGAGATAAGTGTGTGTGAAAGCCGTCCTTCACCTAGCTTGTTGGGAACACAAAGTTTCTTTTCACTTGCAAACTCCACTCCATAAATATATATGGGGAGGTACTAGCTCCAACTCGGTTTTACAGTGAAAACTGCAGGAACTTCAAACCGGCACTAGGAAACAGACTGAGATACCAGAGTATAAGTTCCTCCTGCAACCCGTTCACTTTGTGCTAGATGAACGAACGTCTCTCCACATGCTCAGTTCTGAGAGATAAGTGTGTGTGAAAGCCGTCCTTCAACTAGCTGGTTGGGAACACAAAGTTTCTTTTCAGTTGCAAACTCCACTCCATACATATATATTGGGAGGTACTAGCTCCAACTCGGTTTTACAGTGAAAACTGCAGGAACTTCAAACCGGCACTAGGAAACAGACTGAGAAACCAGAGTAAATGTTTCTCCTGCAACCCGTTCCCTTTGTGCTAGATGAACGAACGTCTCTCCACATGCTCAGTCCTGAGAGATAAGTGTGTGTGAAAGCCGTCCTTCACCTAGCTTGTTGGGAACACAAAGTTTCTTTTCACTTGCAAACTCCACTCCATACATATATATGGGGAGGTACTAGCTCCAACTCGGTTTTACAGTGAAAACTGCTGGAACTTCAAACCGGCACTAGGAAACAGACTGAGAAACCAGAGTAAAAGTTTCTCCTGCAACCCGTTCCCTTTGTGCTAGATGAACGAACGTCTCTCCACATGCTCAGTTCTGAGAGATAAATGTGTGTGAAAGCCGTCCTTCACCTAGCTTGTTGGGAACACAAAGTTTCTTTTCACTTACAAACTCCACTCCATACATATATATGGGGAGGTACTAGCTCCAACTCGGTTTTACAGTGAAAACTGCAGGAACTTCAAACCGGCACTAGGAAACAGACTGAGAAACCAGAGTAAAAGTTTCTCCTGCAACCCATTCCCTTTGTGCTAGATGAACGAACGTCTCTCCACATGCTCAGTACGGAGATATAAGTGTGTGTGAAAGCCGTCCTTCAACTAGCTTGTTGGGAACACAAAGTTTCTTTTCACTTGCAAACTCCACTCCATACATATATATTGGGAGGTACTAGCTCCAACTCGGTTTATCAGTGAAAACTGCAGGAACTTCAAACCGGCACTAGGAAACAGACTGAGAAACCAGAGTAAAAGTTTCTACTGCAACCCGTTCCATTTGTGCCTGATTAACGAACGTCTCTCCACATGCTCAGTTCTGAGAGATAAGTGTGTGTGAAAGCCGTCCTTCACCTGGCTTGTTGGGAACACAAAGTTTCTTTTCACTTGCAAATTCCACTCCAAACATATATATGGGGAGGTACTAGCTCCAACTCGGTTTTACAGTGAAAACTGCAGGAATTTCAAACCGGCACTAGGAAAAAGACTGAGAAACCAGAGTAAAAGTTTCTCCTGTAACCCGTTCCCTTTGTGCTAAATGAACGAACGTCTCTCCACATGCTCAGTTCTGAGAGATAAGTGTGTGTGAAAGCCATCCTTCACCTAGCTTGTTGGGAACACAAAGTTTCTTTTCAGTTGCAAACTCCAATCCATACATATATATGGGGAGGTACTAGCTCCAAGTCGGTTTTAAAGTGAAAACTGCAGGAACTTCAAACCGGCACTAGGAAACAGACTGAGAAACCAGAGTAAAAGTTTGTCCTGCAACCCGTTCCCTTTGTGCTAGATGAACGAACGTCTCTCCACATGCTCAGTTCTGAGAGATAAGTGTGTGTGAATGCCGTCCATCACCTAGCTTGTTGGGAACACAAAGTTTCTTTTCACTTGCAAACTCCACTTCATACATATATATGGGGAGGTACTAGCTCCAACTCGGTTTTACAGTGAAAACTGCAGGAACTTCAAACCGGCACTAGGAAACAGACTGAGAAACCAGAGTAAAAGTTTCTCCTGAAAACCGTTCCCTTTGTGCTAGATGAACGATCGTCTCTCCACATGCTCAGTTCTGAGAGATAAGTGTGTGTGAAAGCCGTCCTTCACCGAGCTTGTTGGGAACACAAAGTTTCTTTTCATTTGCAAACTCCACTCCATACATATATATGGGGAGGTACTAGCCCCAACTCGGTTTTACAGTGAAAACTGCAGGAACTTCAAACCGGCACTAGGAAACAGACTGAGAAACCAGAGTAAAAGTTTCTCCTGCAACCCGTTCCCTTTGTGCTAGGTGAACGAACGTCTCTCCACACGCTCAGTTCTGAGAGATAAGTGTGTGTGAAAGCCGTCCTTCACCTAGCTTGTTGGGAACACAAAGTTTCTTTTCACTTGCAAACTCCACTCCATACATATATATGGGGAGGTACTAGCTCCAACTCGGTTTTACAGTGAAAACTGCAGGAACTTCAAACCGGCACTAGGAAACAGACTGAGAAACCAGAGTAAAAGTTTCTCCTGCAACCCGTACCCTTTGTGCTAGATGAACCAACGTCTCTCCACATGCTCAGTCCTGAGAGATAAGTGTGTGTGAAAGCCGTACTTCACCTAGCTTGTTGGGAACACAAAGTTTCTTTTCACTTGCAAACTCCACTCCATACATATATATGGGGAGGTACTAGCTCCAACTCGGTTTTACAGTGAAAACTGCAGGAACTTCAAACCGGCACTAGGAAACAGACTGAGAAACCAGAGTAAAAGTTTCTCCTGCAACCCGTTCCCTTTGTGCTAGATGAACGAAAGTCTCTCCACATGCTCAGTTCTGAGAGATAAGTGTGTGTGAAAGCCGTCCTTCACCTACCTTGTTGGGAACACAAAGTTTCTTTTCACTTGCAAACTCCACTCCATACATATATATGGGGAGGTACTTGCTCCAACTCGGTTTTACAGTGAAAACTGCAGGAACTTCAAACCGGCACTAGGAAACATACTGAGAAACCAGAGTAAATGTTTCTCCTGCAACCCATTTCCTTTGTGCTAGATGAACGAACGTCTCTCCACATGATCAGTTCGGAGAGATAAGTGTGTGTGAAAGCCGTCCTTCACCTAGCTTGTTGGGAACACAAAGTTTCTTTTCACTTGCAAACTCCACTCCATACATATATATTGGGAGGTACTAGCTCCAACTCGGTTTTTCAGTGAAAACTGCAGGAACTTCAAACCGGCACTAGGAAACAGACTGAGAAACCAGAGTAAAAGTTTCTACTGCAACCCGTTCCCTTTGTGCTAGATGAACGAACGTCTCTCCACATGCTCAGTTCTGAGAGATAAGTGTGTGTGAAAGCCGTCCTTCACCTAGCTTGTTGGGAACACAAAGTTTCTTTTCAGTTGCAAACTCCACTCCATACATATATATGGGGAGGTAATAGCTCCAACTCGGTTTTACAGTGAAAACTGCAGGATCTTCAAACCAGAACTTGGAAACAGACTGAGAAACCAGAGTAAAAGTTTCTCCTGCAACCCGTTCCCTTTGTGCTAGATGAACGAACGTCTCTCCACATGCTCAGTTCTGAGAGATAAGTGTGTGTGAAAGCCGTCCTTCACCTAGCTTGTTGGGAACACAAAGTTTCTTTTCAGTTGCAAACTCCAATCCATACATATATATGGGGAGGTACTAGCTCCAACTCGCTTTTAAAGTGAAAACTGCAGGAACTTCAAACCAGCACTAGGAAACAGACTGAGAAACCAGAGTAAAAGTTTGTCCTGCAACCCGTTCCCTTTGTGCTAGATGAACGAACGTCTCTCCACATGCTCAGTTCTGAGAGATAAGTGTGTGTGAATGCCGTCCATCACCTAGCTTGTTGGGAACACAAAGTTTCTTTTCACTTGCAAACTCCACTTCATACATATATATGGGGAGGTACTAGCTCCAACTCGGTTTTTCAGTGAAAACTGCAGGAACTTCAAACCGGCACTAGGAAACAGACTGAGAAACCAGAGTTAAAGTTTCTCCTGCAAACCGTTCCCTTTGTGCTAGATGAACGATCGTGTCTCCACATGCTCAGTTCTGAGAGATAAGTGTGTGTGAAAGCCGTCCTTCACCGAGCTTGTTGGGAACACAAAGTTTCTTTTCATTTGCAAACTCCACTCCATACATATATATGGGGAGGTACTAGCCCCAACTCGGTTTTACAGTGAAAACTGCAGGAACTTCAAACCGGCACTAGGAAACAGACTGAGAAACCAGAGTAAAAGTTTCTCCTGCAACCCGTTCCCTTTGTGCTAGGTGAACGAACGTCTCTCCACACGCTCAGTTCTGAGAGATAAGTGTGTGTGAAAGCCGTCCTTCACCTAGCTTGTTGGGAACACAAAGTTTCTTTTCACTTGCAAACTCCACTCCATACATATATATGGGGAGGTACTAGCTCCAACTCGGTTTTACAGTGAAAACTGCAGGAACTTCAAACCGGCACTAGGAAACAGACTGAGAAACCAGAGTAAAAGTTTCTCCTGCAACCCGTTCCCTTTGTGCTAGATGAAAGAAAGTCTCTCCACATGCTCAGTTCTGAGAGATAAGTGTGTGTGAAAGCCGTCCTTCACCTAGCTTGTTGGGAACACAAAGTTTCTTTTCAATTGCAAACTCCACTCCATACTTATATATGGGGAGGTACTTGCTCCAACTCGGTTTTACAGTGAAAACTGCAGGAACTTCAAACCGGCACTAGGAAACAGACTGAGAAACCAGAGTAAAAGTTTCTCCTGCAACCCATTTCCTTTGTGCTAGATGAACGAACGTCTCTCCACATGATCAGTTCGGAGATAAAAGTGTGTGTGAAAGCCGTCCTTCACCTAGCTTGTTGGGAACACAAAGTTTCTTTTCACTTGCAAACTCCACTTCATACATATATATGGGGAGGTACTAGCTCCAACTCGGTTTTTCAGTGAAAACTGCAGGAACTTCAAACCGGCACTAGGAAACAGACTGAGAAACCAGAGTAAAAGTTTCTACTGCAACCCGTTCCCTTTGTGCTAGATGAACGAACGTCTCTCCACATGCTCAGTTCTGAGAGATAAGTGTGTGTGAAAGCCGTCCTTCACCTAGCTTGTTGGGAACACAAAGTTTCTTTTCAGTTGCAAACTCCACTCCATACATATATATGGGGAGGTAATAGCTCCAACTCGGTTTTACAGTGAAAACTGCAGGATCTTCAAACCAGCACTTGGAAACAGACTGAGAAACCAGAGTAAAAGTTTCTCCTGCAACCCGTTCCCTTTGTGCTAGATGAACGAACGTCTCTCCACATGCTCAGTTCTGAGAGATAAGTGTGTGTGAAAGCCGTCCTTCACCTAGCTTGTTGGGAACACAATGTTTCTTTTCATTTGCAAATTCCACTCCATACATATATATGGGGAGGTACTAGCTCCAACTCGGTTTTACAGTGAAAACTGCAGGAACTTCAAACCGGCACTAGGAAAAAGACTGAGAAACCAGAGTAAAAGTTTCTCCTGTAACCCGTTCCTTTGTGCTAGATGAACGAACGTCTCTCCACATGCTCAGTTCTGAGAGATAAGTGTGTGTGAAAGCCATCCTTCACCTAGCTTGTTGGGAACACAAAGTTTCTTTTCAGTTGCAAACTCCAATCCATACATATATATGGGGAGGTACTAGCTCCAACTCGGTTTTACAGTGAAAACTGCAGGAACTTCAAACCGGCACTAGGAAACAGACTGAGAAACCAGAGTAAAAGTTTCTCCTGCAACCCGTTCCCTTTGTGCTAGATGAACGAACGTCTCTCCACATGCTCAGTTCTGAGAGATAAGTGTGTGTGAAAGCCGTCCTTCACCTAGCTTGTTGGGAACACAAAGTTTCTTTTCACTTGCAAACTACACTCCATACATATATATGGGGAGGTACTAGCTCCAACTCGGGTTTACAGTGAAAACTGCAGGAACTTCAAACCGGCACTAGGAAACAGACTGAGAAACCAGAGTGAAAGTTTCTCCTGCAACCCGTTCCCTTTGTGCTAGATGAACGATCGTCTCTCCACATGCTCAGTTCTGAGAGATAAGTGTGTGTGAAAGCCGTCCTTCACCTAGCTTGTTGGGAACACAAAGTTTCTTTTCATTTGCAAACTCCTCTCCATACGTATATATGGGGAGGTACAAGCTCCAACTCGGTTTTACAGTGAAAACTGCAGGAACTTCAAACCGGCACTAGGAAACAGACTGAGAAACCAGAGTAAAAGTTTCTCCTGCAACCCGTTCCCTTTGTGCTAGGTGAACGAACGTCTCTCCACACGCTCAGTTCTGAGAGATAAGTGTGTGTGAAAGCCGTCCTTCACCTAGCTTGTTGGGAACACAAAGTTTCTTTTCACTTGCAAACTCCACTCCATACATATATATGGGGAGGTACTAGCTCCAACTCGGTTTTACAGTGAAAACTGCAGGAACTTCAAACCGGCACTAGGAAACAGACTGAGAAACCAGAGTAAAAGTTTCTCCTGCAACCCGTACCCTTTGTGCTAGATGAACCAACGTCTCTCCACATGCTCAGTCCTGAGAGAAAAGTGTGTGTGAAAGCCGTACTTCACCTAGCTTGTTGGGAACACAAAGTTTCTTTTCACTTGCAAACTCCACTCCATACATATATATGGGGAGGTACTAGCTCCAACTCGGTTTTACAGTGAAAACTGCAGGAACTTCAAACCGGCACTAGGAAACAGACTGAGAAACCAGAGTAAAAGTTTCTCCTGCAACCCGTTCCCTTTGTGCTAGATGAACGAAAGTCTCTCCACATGCTCAGTTCTGAGAGATAAGTGTGTGTGAAAGCCGTCCTTCACCTACCTTGTTGGGAACACAAAGTTTCTTTTCACTTGCAAACTCCACTCCATACATATATATGGGGAGGTACTTGCTCCAACTCGGTTTTACAGTGAAAACTGCAGGAACTTCAAACCGGCACTAGGAAACAGACTGAGAAACCAGAGTAAAAGTTTCTCCTGCAACCCATTTCCTTTGTGCTAGATGAACGAACGTCTCTCCACATGATCAGTTCGGAGAGATAAGTGTGTGTGAAAGCCGTCCTTCACCTAGCTTGTTGGGAACACAAAGTTTCTTTTCACTTGCAAACTCCACTCCATACATATATATTGGGAGGTACTAGCTCCAACTCGGTTTTTCAGTGAAAACTGCAGGAACTTCAAACCGGCACTAGGAAACAGACTGAGAAACCAGAGTAAAAGTTTCTACTGCAACCCGTTCCCTTTGTGCTAGATGAACGAACGTCTCTCCACATGCTCAGTTCTGAGAGATAAGTGTGTGTGAAAGCCGTCCTTCACCTAGCTTGTTGGGAACACAAAGTTTCTTTTCAGTTGCAAACTCCACTCCATACATATATATGGGGAGGTAATAGCTCCAACTCGGTTTTACAGTGAAAACTGCAGGATCTTCAAACCAGAACTTGGAAACAGACTGAGAAACCAGAGTAAAAGTTTCTCCTGCAACCCGTTCCCTTTGTGCTAGATGAACGAACGTCTCTCCACATGCTCAGTTCTGAGAGATAAGTGTGTGTGAAAGCCGTCCTTCACCTAGCTTGTTGGGAACACAAAGTTTCTTTTCAGTTGCAAACTCCAATCCATACATATATATGGGGAGGTACTAGCTCCAACTCGCTTTTAAAGTGAAAACTGCAGGAACTTCAAACCAGCACTAGGAAACAGACTGAGAAACCAGAGTAAAAGTTTGTCCTGCAACCCGTTCCCTTTGTGCTAGATGAACGAACGTCTCTCCACATGCTCAGTTCTGAGAGATAAGTGTGTGTGAATGCCGTCCATCACCTAGCTTGTTGGGAACACAAAGTTTCTTTTCACTTGCAAACTCCACTTCATACATATATATGGGGAGGTACTAGCTCCAACTCGGTTTTTCAGTGAAAACTGCAGGAACTTCAAACCGGCACTAGGAAACAGACTGAGAAACCAGAGTTAAAGTTTCTCCTGCAAACCGTTCCCTTTGTGCTAGATGAACGATCGTGTCTCCACATGCTCAGTTCTGAGAGATAAGTGTGTGTGAAAGCCGTCCTTCACCGAGCTTGTTGGGAACACAAAGTTTCTTTTCATTTGCAAACTCCACTCCATACATATATATGGGGAGGTACTAGCCCCAACTCGGTTTTACAGTGAAAACTGCAGGAACTTCAAACCGGCACTAGGAAACAGACTGAGAAACCAGAGTAAAAGTTTCTCCTGCAACCCGTTCCCTTTGTGCTAGGTGAACGAACGTCTCTCCACACGCTCAGTTCTGAGAGATAAGTGTGTGTGAAAGCCGTCCTTCACCTAGCTTGTTGGGAACACAAAGTTTCTTTTCACTTGCAAACTCCACTCCATACATATATATGGGGAGGTACTAGCTCCAACTCGGTTTTACAGTGAAAACTGCAGGAACTTCAAACCGGCACTAGGAAACAGACTGAGAAACCAGAGTAAAAGTTTCTCCTGCAACCCGTTCCCTTTGTGCTAGATGAACGAAAGTCTCTCCACATGCTCAGTTCTGAGAGATAAGTGTGTGTGAAAGCCATCCTTCACCTAGCTTGTTGGGAACACAAAGTTTCTTTTCAATTGCAAACTCCACTCCATACTTATATATGGGGAGGTACTTGCTCCAACTCGGTTTTACAGTGAAAACTGCAGGAACTTCAAACCGGCACTAGGAAACAGACTGAGAAACCAGAGTAAAAGTTTCTCCTGCAACCCATTTCCTTTGTGCTAGATGAACGAACGTCTCTCCACATGATCAGTTCGGAGATAAAAGTGTGTGTGAAAGCCGTCCTTCACCTAGCTTGTTGGGAACACAAAGTTTCTTTTCACTTGCAAACTCCACTTCATACATATATATGGGGAGGTACTAGCTCCAACTCGGTTTTTCAGTGAAAACTGCAGGAACTTCAAACCGGCACTAGGAAACAGACTGAGAAACCAGAGTAAAAGTTTCTACTGCAACCCGTTCCCTTTGTGCTAGATGAACGAACGTCTCTCCACATGCTCAGTTCTGAGAGATAAGTGTGTGTGAAAGCCGTCCTTCACCTAGCTTGTTGGGAACACAAAGTTTCTTTTCAGTTGCAAACTCCACTCCATACATATATATGGGGAGGTAATAGCTCCAACTCGGTTTTACAGTGAAAACTGCAGGATCTTCAAACCAGCACTTGGAAACAGACTGAGAAACCAGAGTAAAAGTTTCTCCTGCAACCCGTTCCCTTTGTGCTAGATGAACGAACGTCTCTCCACATGCTCAGTTCTGAGAGATAAGTGTGTGTGAAAGCCGTCCTTCACCTAGCTTGTTGGTAACACAATGTTTCTTTTCAGTTGCAAATTCCACTCCATACATATATATGGGGAGGTACTAGCTCCAACTCGGTTTTACAGTGAAAACTGCAGGAACTTCAAACCGGCACTAGGAAAAAGACTGAGAAACCAGAGTAAAAGTTTCTCCTGTAACCCGTTCCTTTGTGCTAGATGAACGAACGTCTCTCCACATGCTCAGTTCTGAGAGATAAGTGTGTGTGAAAGCCATCCTTCACCTAGCTTGTTGGGAACACAAAGTTTCTTTTCAGTTGCAAACTCCAATCCATACATATATATGGGGAGGTACTAGCTCCAACTCGGTTTTACAGTGAAAACTGCAGGAACTTCAAACCGGCACTAGGAAACAGACTGAGAAACCAGAGTAAAAGTTTCTCCTGCAACCCGTTCCCTTTGTGCTAGATGAACGAACGTCTCTCCACATGCTCAGTTCTGAGAGATAAGTGTGTGTGAAAGCCGTCCTTCACCTAGCTTGTTGGGAACACAAAGTTTCTTTTCACTTGCAAACTACACTCCATACATATATATGGGGAGGTACTAGCTCTAACTCGGGTTTACAGTGAAAACTGCAGGAACTTCAAACCGGCACTAGGAAACAGACTGAGAAACCAGAGTGAAAGTTTCTCCTGCAACCCGTTCCCTTTGTGCTAGATGAACGATCGTCTCTCCACATGCTCAGTTCTGAGAGATAAGTGTGTGTGAAAGCCGTCCTTCACCTAGCTTGTTGGGAACACAAAGTTTCTTTTCATTTGCAAACTCCTCTCCATACGTATATATGGGGAGGTACTAGCTCCAACTCGGTTTTACAGTGAAAACTGCAGGAACTTCAAACCGGCACTAGGAAACAGACTGAGAAACCAGAGTAATAGTTTCTCCTGCAAACCGTTCCCTTTGTGCTAGATGAACGAACGTCTCTCCACATGCTCAGTTCTGAGAGATAAGTGTGTGTGAAAGCCGTCCTTCACCTAGCTTGTTGGGAACACAAAGTTTCTTTTCAGTTGCAAACTCCACTCCATACATATATATGGGGAGGTACTAGCTCCAACTCGGTTTTACAGTGAAAACTGCAGGAACTTCAAACCGGCACTAGGAAAAAGACTGAGAAACCAGAGTAAAAGTTTCTCCTGTAACCCGTTCCCTTTGTGCTAGATGAACGAACGTCTCTCCACATGCTCAGTTCTGAAAGATAAGTGTGTGTGAAAGCCATCCTTCACCTAGCTTGTTGGGAACACAAAGTTTCTTTTCAGTTGCAATCTCCAATCCATACATATATATGGGGAGGTACTAGCTCCAACTCGGTTTTACAGTGAAAACTGCAGGAACTTCAAACCGGCACTAGGAAACAGACTGAGAAACCAGAGTAAAAGTTTGTCCTGCAACCCGTTCCCTTTGTGCTAGATGAACGAACGTCTCTCCACATGCTCAGTTCTGAGAGATAAGTGTGTGTGAAAGCCGTCCTTCACCTAGCTTGTTGGGAACACAAAGTTTCTTTTCACTTGCAAACTCCACTCCATACATATATATGGGGAGGTACTAGCTCCAACTCTGTTTTACAGTGAAAACTGCAGGAACTTCAAACCGGCACTAGGAAACAGACTGAGAAACCAGAGTAAAAGTTTCTCCTGCAACCCGTTCCCTTTGTGCTAGATGAAGGAACGTCTCTCCACATGCTCAGTTCTGAGAGATAAGTGTGTGTGAAAGCCGTCCTTCACCTAGCTTGTTGGGAACACAAAGTTTCTTTTCACTTGCAAACTCCACTCCATAAATATATATGGGGAGGTACTAGCTCCAACTCGATTTTTCAGTGAAAACTGCAGGAACATCAAACCGGCACTAGGAAAAAGACTGAGAAACCAGAGTAAAAGTTTCTCCTGCAACCCGTTCCCTTTGTGCTAGATGAACGAACGTCTCTCCACATGCTCAGTTCTGAGAGATAAGTGTTTGTGAAAGCCGTCCTTCACCTAGCTTGTTGGGAACACAAAGTTTCTTTTCACTTGCAAACTCCACTCCATACATATATATGGGGAGGTACTAGCTCCAACTCGGTTTTACAGTGAAAACTGCAGGAACTTCAAACCGGCACTAGGAAACAGACTGAGAATCCAGAGTTAAAGTTTCTCCTGCAAACCGTTCCCTTTGTGCTAGATGAACGATCGTGTCTCCACATGCTCAGTTCTGAGAGATAAGTGTGTGTGAAAGCCGTCCTTCACCGAGCTTGTTGGGAACACAAAGTTTCTTTTAATTTGCAAACTCCACTCCATACATATATATGGGGAGGTACTAGCCCCAACTCGGTTTTACAGTGAAAACTGCAGGAACTTCAAACCGGCACTAGGAAACAGACTGAGAAACCAGAGTAAAAGTTTCTCCTGCAACCCGTTCCCTTTGTGCTAGGTGAACGAACGTCTCTCCACACGCTCAGTTCTGAGAGATAAGTGTGTGTGAAAGCCGTCCTTCACCTAGCTTGTTGGGAACACAAAGTTTCTTTTCACTTGCAAACTCCACTCCATACATATATATGGGAAGGTACTAGCTCCAACTCGGTTTTACAGTGAAAACTGCAGGAACTTCAAACCGGCACTAGGAAACAGACTGAGAAACCAGAGTAAAAGTTTCTCCTGCAACCCGTACCCTTTGTGCTAGATGAACCAACGTCTCTCCACATGCTCAGTCCTGAGAGATAAGTGTGTGTGAAAGCCGTACTTCACCTAGCTTGTTGGGAACACAAAGTTTCTTTTCACTTGCAAACTCCACTCCATACATATATATGGGGAGGTACTAGCTCCAACTCGGTTTTACAGTGAAAACTGCAGGAACTTCAAACCGGCACTAGGAAACAGACTGAGAAACCAGAGTAAAAGTTTCTCCTGCAACCCGTTCCCTTTGTGCTAGATGAACGAAAGTCACTCCACATGCTCAGTTCTGAGAGATAAGTGTGTGTGAAAGCCGTCCTTCACCTAGCTTGTTGGGAACACAAAGTTTCTTTTCAATTGCAAACTCCACTCCATACTTATATATGGGGAGGTACTTGCTCCAACTCGGTTTTACAGTGAAAACTGCAGGAACTTCAAACCGGCACTAGGAAACAGACTGAGAAACCAGAGTAAAAGTTTCTCCTGCAAC
Organism: Camelus bactrianus; assembly: GCF_048773025.1. NCBI lineage: Eukaryota > Metazoa > Chordata > Mammalia > Artiodactyla > Camelidae > Camelus > Camelus bactrianus. The sequence continues at coordinate 1,085,406 of NC_133553.1, forward strand.
CCATTTCCTTTGTGCTAGATGAACGAACGCCTCTCCACATGATCAGTTCGGAGATAAAAGTGTGTGTGAAAGCCGTCCTTCACCTAGCTTGTTGGGAACACAAAGTTTCTTTTCACTTGCAAACTCCACTTCATACATATATATGGGGAGGTACTAGCTCCAACTCGGTTTTTCAGTGAAAACTGCAGGAAATTCAAACCGGCACTAGGAAACAGACTGAGAAACCAGAGTAAAAGTTTCTACTGCAACCCGTTCCCTTTGTGCTAGATGAACGAACGTCTCTCCACATGCTCAGTTCTGAGAGATAAGTGTGTGTGAAAGCCGTCCTTCACCTAGCTTGTTGGGAACACAAAGTTTCTTTTCAGTTGCAAACTCCACTCCATACATATATATGGGGAGGTAATAGCTCCAACTCGGTTTTACAGTGAAAACTGCAGGATCTTCAAACCAGCACTTGGAAACAGACTGAGAAACCAGAGTAAAAGTTTCTCCTGCAACCCGTTCCCTTTGTGCTAGATGAACGAACGTCTCTCCACATGCTCAGTTCTGAGAGATAAGTGTGTGTGAAAGCCGTCCTTCACCTAGCTTGTTGGGAACACAATGTTTCTTTTCAGTTGCAAATTCCACTCCATACATATATATGGGGAGGTACTAGCTCCAACTCGGTTTTACAGTGAAAACTGCAGGAACTTCAAACCGGCACTAGGAAAAAGACTGAGAAAGCAGAGTAAAAGTTTCTCCTGTAACCCGTTCCTTTGTGCTAGATGAACGAACGTCTCTCCACATGCTCAGTTCTGAGAGATAAGTGTGTGTGAAAGCCATCCTTCACCTAGCTTGTTGGGAACACAAAGTTTCTTTTCAGTTGCAAACTCCAATCCATACATATATATGGGGAGGTACTAGCTCCAACTCGGTTTTACAGTGAAAACTGCAGGAACTTCAAACCGGCACTAGGAAACAGACTGAGAAACCAGAGTAAAAGTTTCTCCTGCAACCCGTTCCCTTTGTGCTAGATGAACGAACGTCTCTCCACATGCTCAGATCTGAGAGATAAGTGTGTGTGAAAGCCGTCCTTCACCTAGCTTGTTGGGAACACAAAGTTTCTTTTCACTTGCAAACTACACTCCATACATATATATGGGGAGGTACTAGCTCCAACTCGGGTTTACAGTGAAAACTGCAGGAACTTCAAACCGGCACTAGGAAACAGACTGAGAAACCAGAGTGAAAGTTTCTCCTGCAACCCGTTCCCTTTGTGCTAGATGAACGATCGTCTCTCCACATGCTCAGTTCTGAGAGATAAGTGTGTGTGAAAGCCGTCCTTCACCTAGCTTGTTGGGAACACAAAGTTTCTTTTCATTTGCAAACTCCTCTCCATACGTATATATGGGGAGGTACTAGCTCCAACTCGGTTTTACAGTGAAAACTGCAGGAACTTCAAACCGGCACTAGGAAACAGACTGAGAAACCAGAGTAATAGTTTCTCCTGCAAACCGTTCCCTTTGTGCTAGATGAACGAACGTCTCTCCACATGCTCAGTTCTGAGAGATAAGTGTGTGTGAAAGCCGTCCTTCACCTAGCTTGTTGGGAACACAAAGTTTCTTTTCAGTTGCAAACTCCACTCCATACATATATATGGGAAGGTACTAGCTCCAACTCGGTTTTACAGTGAAAACTGCAGGAACTTCAAACCGGCACTAGGAAAAAGACTGAGAAACCAGAGTAAAAGTTTCTCCTGTAACCCGTTCCCTTTGTGCTAGATGAACGAACGTCTCTCCACATGCTCAGTTCTGAGAGATAAGTGTGTGTGAAAGCCATCCTTCACCTAGCTTGTTGGGAACACAAAGTTTCTTTTCAGTTGCAATCTCCAATCCATACATATATATGGGGAGGTACTAGCTCCAACTCGGTTTTACAGTGAAAACTGCAGGAACTTCAAACCGGCACTAGGAAACAGACTGAGAAACCAGAGTAAAAGTTTGTCCTGCAACCCGTTCCCTTTGTGCTAGATGAACGAACGTCTCTCCACATGCTCAGTTCTGAGAGATAAGTGTGTGTGAAAGCCGTCCTTCACCTAGCTTGTTGGGAACACAAAGTTTCTTTTCACTTGCAAACTCCACTCCATACATATATATGGGGAGGTACTAGCTCCAACTCTGTTTTACAGTGAAAACTGCAGGAACTTCAAACCGGCACTAGGAAACAGACTGAGAAACCAGAGTAAAAGTTTCTCCTGCAACCCGTTCCCTTTGTGCTAGATGAAGGAACGTCTCTCCACATGCTCAGTTCTGAGAGATAAGTGTGTGTGAAAGCCGTCCTTCACCTAGCTTGTTGGGAACACAAAGTTTCTTTTCACTTGCAAACTCCACTCCATAAATATATATGGGGAGGTACTAGCTCCAACTCGGTTTTTCAGTGAAAACTGCAGGAACTTCAAACCGGCACTAGGAAAAAGACTGAGAAACCAGAGTAAAAATTTCTCCTGCAACCCGTTCCCTTTGTGCTAGATGAACGAACGTCTCTCCACATGCTCAGTTCTGAGAGATAAGTGTTTGTGAAAGCCGTCCTTCACCTAGCTTGTTGGGAACACAAAGTTTCTTTTCACTTGCAAACTCCACTCCATACATATATATGGGGAGGTACTAGCTCCAACTCGGTTTTACAGTGAAAACTGCAGGAACTTCAAACCGGCACTAGGAAACAGACTGAGAAACCAGAGTAAAAGTTTCTCCTGCAACCCGTACCCTTTGTGCTAGATGAACGAACGTCTCTCCACATGCTCAGTCCTGAGAGATAAGTGTGTGTGAAAGCCGTCCTTCACCTAGCTTGTTGGGAACACAAAGTTACTTTTCACTTGCAAACTTCACTCCATATATATATATGGGGAGGTACTAGCTCCAACTCGGTTTTACAGTGAAAACTGCTGGAACTTCAAACCGGCACTAGGAAACAGACTGAGAAACCAGAGTATAAGTTTCTCCTGCAACCCGTTCCCTTTGTGCTAGATAAACGAACGTCTCTCCACATGCTCAGTTCTGAGAGATAATTGTGTGTGAAAGCCGTCCTTCACCTAGCTTGTTGGGAACACAAAGTTTCTTTTCACTTGCAAACTCCACTCCATACATATATATGGGGAGGTACAAGCTCCAACTCGGTTTTACAGTGAAAACTGCAGGAACTTCAAACCGGCACTAGGAAACAGACTGAGAAACCAGAGTAAAAATTTCTCCTGCTACCCGTTCCCTTTGTGCTAGATGAACGAACGTCTCTCCACATGCTCAGTTCGGAGATATAAGTGTGTGTGAAAGCCGTCCTTCACCTAGCTTGTTGGGAACACAAAGTTTCTTTTCAGTTGCAAACTCCACACCATACATATATATGGGGAGGTACTAGCTCCAACTCGGTTTTACAGTGAAAACTGCAGGAACGTCAAACCGGCACTAGGAAACAGACTGAGAAACCAGAGTAAAAGTTTCTCCTGCAACCCGTTCCCTTTGTGCTAGATGAACGAACGTCTCTCCACATGCTCAGTTCTGAGAGATAATTGTGTGTGAAAGCCGTACTTCACCTAGCTTGTTGGGAACACAAAGTTTCTTTTCACTTGCAAACTCCACTCCATACATATATATGGGGAGGTACTAGCTCCAACTCGGTTTTACAGTGAAAACTGCAGGAACTTCAAACCGGCACTAGGAAACAGACTGAGAAACCAGAGTAAAAGTTTCTCCTGCAACCCGTTCCCTTTGTGCTAGATGAACGAACGTCTCTCCACATGCTCAGTTCTGAGAGATAAGTGTGTGTGAAAGCCGTCCTTCACCTAGCTTGTTGGGAACACAAAGTTTCTATTCACTTGCAAACTCCACTCCATACATATATATGGGGAGGTACTAGCTCCAACTCGGTTTTACAGTGAAAACTGCAGGATCTTCAAACCGGCACTAGGAAACAGGCTGAGAAACCAGAGTAAAAGTTTCTCCTGCAAACCGTTCACTTTGTGCTAGATGAACGAACGTCTCTCCACATGCTCAGTTCTGAGAGATAAGTGTGTGTGAAAGCCGTCCTTCACCTAGCTTGTTGGGAACACAAAGTTTCTTTTCACTTGCAAATTCCACTCCATACATATATATGGGGAGGTACTAGCTCCAACTCTGTTTTACAGTGAAAACTGCAGGAACTTCAAACCGGCACTAGGAAAAAGACTGAGAAACCAGAGTAAAAGTTTCTCCTGCAACCCGTTCCCTTTGTGCTAGATGAACGAACGTCTCTCCACATGCTCAGTTCTGAGAGATAAGTGTGTGTGAAAGCCATCCTTCACCTAGCTTGTTGGGAACACAAAGTTTCTTTTCATTTGCAAACTCCACTCCATACATATATATGGGGAGGTACTAGCTCCAACTCGGTTTTACAGTGAAAACTGCAGGAACTTCAAACCGGCACTAGGAAACAGACTGAGAAACCAGACTAAAAGTTTCTCCTGCAACCCGTTCGCTTTGTGCTAGATGAACGAACGTCTCTCCACATGCTCAGTTCTGAGAGATAAGTGTGTGTGAAAGCCGTACTTCACCTAGCTTGTTGGGAACACAAAGTTTCTTTTCACTTGCAAACTCCACTCCATACATATATATGGGTAGGTACTAGCTCCAAATCGGTTTTTCAGTGAAAACTGCAGGAACTTCAAACCGGCACTAGGAAACAGACTGAGAAACCAGAGTAAAAGTTTCTCCTGCAACCCGTTCCCTTTGTGCTAGATGAATGAACGTCTCTCCACATGCTCAGTTCGGAGAGATAAGTGTGTGTGAAAGCCGTCCTTCACCTAGCTTGTTGGGAACACAAAGTTTCTTTTCACTTGCAAACTCCACTCCATACATAAATATGGGGAGGTACTAGCTCCAACTCGGTTTTACAGTGAAAACTGCAGGAACTTCAAACCGGCACTAGGAAACAGACTGAGAAACCAGAGTAAAAGTTTCTCCTGCAACCCGTACCATTTGTGCTAGATGAACGAACGTCTCTCCACATGCTCAGTTCTGAGAGATAAGTGTGTGTGAAAGCCGTCCTTCACCTAGCTTGTTGGGAACACAAAGTTTCTTTTCAGTTGCAAACTCCACTCCATACATATATAAGGGGAGGTACTAGCTCCAACTCGGTTTTACAGTGAAAACTGCAGGAACTTCAAACCGGCACTTGGAAACAGACTGAGAAACCAGAGTAAAAGTTTCTCCTGCAACCCGTTCCCTTTGTGCTAGATGAACGAACGTCTCTCCACATGCTCAGTTCTGAGAGATAAGTGTGTGTGAAAGCCGTCCTTCACCTAGCTTGTTGGGAACACAAAGTTTCTTTTCACTTGCAAATTCCAATCCATACATATATATGGGGAGGTACTAGCTCCAACTCGGTTTTACAGTGAAAACTGCAGGAACTTCAAACCGGCACTTGGAAACAGACTGAGAAACCAGAGTAAAAGTTTCTCCTGCAACCCGTTCCCTTTGTGCTAGATGAACGAACGTCTCTCCACATGCTCAGTTCTGAGAGATAAGTGTGTGTGAAAGCCGTCCTTCACCTAGCTTGTTGGGAACACAAAGTTTCTTTTCAGTTGCAAACTCCACTCCATACATATATATGGGGAGGTACTAGCTCCAACTCGGTTTTACAGTGAAAACTGCAGGAACTTCAAACCGGCACTTGGAAACAGACTGAGAAACCAGAGTAAAAGTTTCTCCTGCAACCCGTTCCCTTTGTGCTAGATGAACGAACGTCTCTCCACATGCTCAGTTCTGAAAGATAAGTGTGTGTGAAAGCCGTCCTTCACCTAGCTTGTTGGGAATACAAAGTTTCTTTTCAGTTGCAAACTCCAATCCATACATATATATGGGGAGGTACTAGCTCCAACTCGGTTTTACAGTGAAAACTGCAGGAACTTCAAACCGGCACTAGGAAACTGACTGAGAAACCAGAGTAAAAGTTTCTAATGCAACCCGTTCCCTTTGTGCTAGATGAACGAACGTCTCTCCACATGCTCAGTTCTGAGAGATAAGTGTGTGTGAAAGCCGTCCTTCAACTAGCTTGTTGGGAACACAAAGTTTCTTTTCACTTGCAAACTCCACTCCATACATATATATGGGGAGGTAATAGCTCCAACTCGGTTTTACAGTGAAAACTGCAGGAACTTCAAACCGGCACTTGGAAACAGACTGAGAAACCAGAGTAAAAGTTTCTCCTGCAACCCGTTCCCTTTGTGCTAGATGAACGAACGTCTCTCCACATGCTCAGTTCTGAGAGATAAGTGTGTGTGAAAGCCGTCCTTCACCTAGCTTGTTGGGAACACAAAGTTTCTTTTCACTTGCAAATTCCAATCCATACATATATATGGGGAGGTACTAGCTCCAACTCGGTTTTACAGTGAAAACTGCAGGAACTTCAAACCGGCACTTGGAAACAGACTGAGAAACCAGAGTAAAAGTTTCTCCTGCAACCCGTTCCCTTTGTGCTAGATGAACGAACGTCTCTCCACATGCTCAGTTCTGAAAGATAAGTGTGTGTGAAAGCCATCCTTCACCTAGCTTGTTGGGAACACAAAGTTTCTTTTCAGTTGCAATCTCCAATCCATACATATATATGGGGAGGTACTAGCTCCAACTCGGTTTTACAGTGAAAACTGCAGGAACTTCAAACCGGCACTAGGAAACAGACTGAGAAACCAGAGTAAAAGTTTCTCCTGTAACCCGTTCCCTTTGTGCTAGATGAACGAACGTCTCTCCACATGCTCAGTTCTGAAAGATAAGTGTGTGTGAAAGCCATCCTTCACCTAGCTTGTTGGGAACACAAAGTTTCTTTTCAGTTGCAATCTCCAATCCATACATATATATGGGGAGGTACTAGCTCCAACTCTGTTTTACAGTGAAAACTGCAGGAACTTCAAACCGGCACTAGGAAACAGACTGAGAAACCAGAGTAAAAGTTTCTCCTGCAACCCGTTCCCTTTGTGCTAGATGAACGAACGTCTCTCCACATGCTCAGTTCTGAAAGATAAGTGTGTGTGAAAGCCGTCCTTCACCTAGCTTGTTGGGAACACAAAGTTTCTTTTCACTTGCAAACTCCACTCCATACATATATATGGGGAGGTACTAGCTCCAACTCTGTTTTACAGTGAAAACTGCAGGAACTTCAAACCGGCACTAGGAAACAGACTGAGAAACCAGAGTAAAAGTTTCTCCTGCAACCCGTTCCCTTTGTGCTAGATGAAGGAACGTCTCTCCACATGCTCAGTTCTGAGAGATAAGTGTGTGTGAAAGCCGTCCTTCACCTAGCTTGTTGGGAACACAAAGTTTCTTTTCACTTGCAAACTCCACTCCATAAATATATATGGGGAGGTACTAGCTCCAACTCGGTTTTTCAGTGAAAACTGCAGGAACTTCAAACCGGCACTAGGAAAAAGACTGAGAAACCAGAGTAAAAGTTTCTCCTGCAACCCGTTCCCTTTGTGCTAGATGAACGAACGTCTCTCCACATGCTCAGTTCTGAGAGATAAGTGTTTGTGAAAGCCGTCCTTCACCTAGCTTGTTGGGAACACAAAGTTTCTATTCACTTGCAAACTCCAATCCATACATATATATGGGGAGGTACTAGCTCCAACTCGGTTTTACAGTGAAAACTGCAGGAACTTCAAACCGGCACTAGGAAACAGACTGAGAATCCAGAGTTAAAGTTTCTCCTGCAAACCGTTCCCTTTGTGCTAGATGAACGATCGTGTCTCCACATGCTCAGTTCTGAGAGATAAGTGTGTGTGAAAGCCGTCCTTCACCGAGCTTGTTGGGAACACAAAGTTTCTTTTCATTTGCAAACTCCACTCCATACATATATATGGGGAGGTACTAGCCCCAACTCGGTTTTACAGTGAAAACTGCAGGAACTTCAAACCGGCACTAGGAAACAGACTGAGAAACCAGAGTAAAAGTTTCTCCTGCAACCCGTTCCCTTTGTGCTAGGTGAACGAACGTCTCTCCACACGCTCAGTTCTGAGAGATAAGTGTGTGTGAAAGCCGTCCTTCACCTAGCTTGTTGGGAACACAAAGTTTCTTTTCACTTGCAAACTCCACTCCATACATATATATGGGAAGGTACTAGCTCCAACTCGGTTTTACAGTGAAACTGCAGGAACTTCAAACCGGCACTAGGAAACAGACTGAGAAACCAGAGTAAAAGTTTCTCCTGCAACCCGTACCCTTTGTGCTAAATGAACCAACGTCTCTCCACATGCTCAGTCCTGAGAGATAAGTGTGTGTGAAAGCCGTACTTCACCTAGCTTGTTGGGAACACAAAGTTTCTTTTCACTTGCAAACTCCACTCCATACATATATATGGGGAGGTACTAGCTCCAACTCGGTTTTACAGTGAAAACTGCAGGAACTTCAAACCGGCACTAGGAAACAGACTGAGAAACCAGAGTAAAAGTTTCTCCTGCAACCCGTTCCCTTTGTGCTAGATGAACGAAAGTCTCTCCACATGCTCAGTTCTGAGAGATAAGTGTGTGTGAAAGCCGTCCTTCACCTAGCTTGTTGGGAACACAAAGTTTCTTTTCAATTGCAAACTCCACTCCATACTTATATATGGGGAGGTACTTGCTCCAACTCGGTTTTACAGTGAAAACTGCAGGAACTTCAAACCGGCACTAGGAAACAGACTGAGAAACCAGAGTAAAAGTTTCTCCTGCAACCCATTTCCTTTGTGCTAGATGAACGAACTTCTCTCCACATGATCAGTTCGGAGATAAAAATGTGTGTGAAAGCCGTCCTTCACCTAGCTTGTTGGGAACACAAAGTTTCTTTTCACTTGCAAACTCCACTTCATACATATATATGGGGAGGTACTAGCTCCAACTCGGTTTTTCAGTGAAAACTGCAGGAACTTCAAACCGGCACTAGGAAACAGACTGAGAAACCAGAGTAAAAGTTTCTACTGCAACCCGTTCCCTTTGTGCTAGATGAACGAACGTCTCTCCACATGCTCAGTTCTGAGAGATAAGTGTGTGTGAAAGCCGTCCTTCACCTAGCTTGTTGGGAACACAAAGTTTCTTTTCAGTTGCAAACTCCACTCCATACATATATATGGGGAGGTAATAGCTCCAACTCGGTTTTACAGTGAAAACTGCAGGATCTTCAAACCAGCACTTGGAAACAGACTGAGAAACCAGAGTAAAAGTTTCTCCTGCAACCCGTTCCCTTTGTGCTAGATGAACGAACGTCTCTCCACATGCTCAGTTCTGAGAGATAAGTGTGTGTGAAAGCCGTCCTTCATCTAGCTTGTTGGGAACACAATGTTTCTTTTCAGTTGCAAATTCCACTCCATACATATATATGGGGAGGTACTAGCTCCAACTCGGTTTTACAGTGAAAACTGCAGGAACTTCAAACCGGCACTAGGAAAAAGACTGAGAAAGCAGAGTAAAAGTTTCTCCTGTAACCCGTTCCTTTGTGCTAGATGAACGAACGTCTCTCCACATGCTCAGTTCTGAGAGATAAGTGTGTGTGAAAGCCATCCTTCACCTAGCTTGTTGGGAACACAAAGTTTCTTTTCAGTTGCAAACTCCAATCCATACATATATATGGGGAGGTACTAGCTCCAACTCGGTTTTACAGTGAAAACTGCAGGAACTTCAAACCGGCACTAGGAAACAGACTGAGAAACCAGAGTAAAAGTTTCTCCTGCAACCCGTTCCCTTTGTGCTAGATGAACGAACGTCTCTCCACATGCTCAGATCTGAGAGATAAGTGTGTGTGAAAGCCGTCCTTCACCTAGCTTGTTGGGAACACAAAGTTTCTTTTCACTTGCAAACTACACTCCATACATATATATGGGGAGGTACTAGCTCCAACTCGGGTTTACAGTGAAAACTGCAGGAACTTCAAACCGGCACTAGGAAACAGACTGAGAAACCAGAGTGAAAGTTTCTCCTGCAACCCGTTCCCTTTGTGCTAGATGAACGACCGTCTCTCCACATGCTCAGTTCTGAGAGATAAGTGTGTGTGAAAGCCGTCCTTCACCTAGCTTGTTGGGAACACAAAGTTTCTTTTCATTTGCAAACTCCTCTCCATACGTATATATGGGGAGGTACTAGCTCCAACTCGGTTTTACAGTGAAAACTGCAGGAACTTCAAACCGGCACTAGGAAACAGACTGAGAAACCAGAGTAATAGTTTCTCCTGCAAACCGTTCCCTTTGTGCTAGATGAACGAACGTCTCTCCACATGCTCAGTTCTGAGAGATAAGTGTGTGTGAAAGCCGTCCTTCACCTAGCTTGTTGGGAACACAAAGTTTCTTTTCAGTTGCAAACTCCACTCCATACATATATAAGGGGAGGTACTAGCTCCAACTCGGTTTTACAGTGAAAACTGCAGGAACTTCAAACCGGCACTAGGAAAAAGACTGAGAAACCAGAGTAAAAGTATCTCCTGTAACCCGTTCCCTTTGTGCTAGATGAACGAACGTCTCTCCACATGCTCAGTTCTGAGAGATAAGTGTGTGTGAAAGCCATCCTTCACCTAGCTTGTTGGGAACACAAAGTTTCTTTTCAGTTGCAATCTCCAATCCATACATATATATGGGGAGGTACTAGCTCCAACTCGGTTTTACAGTGAAAACTGCAGGAACTTCAAACCGGCACTAGGAAACAGACTGAGAAACCAGAGTAAAAGTTTGTCCTGCAACCCGTTCCCTTTGTGCTAGATGAACGAACGTCTCTCCACATGCTCAGTTCTGAGAGATAAGTGTGTGTGAAAGCCGTCCTTCACCTAGCTTGTTGGGAACACAAAGTTTCTTTTCACTTGCAAACTCCACTCCATACATATATATGGGGAGGTACTAGCTCCAACTCTGTTTTACAGTGAAAACTGCAGGAACTTCAAACCGGCACTAGGAAACAGACTGAGAAACCAGAGTAAAAGTTTCTCCTGCAACCCGTTCCCTTTGTGCTAGATGAAGGAACGTCTCTCCACATGCTCAGTTCTGAGAGATAAGTGTGTGTGAAAGCCGTCCTTCACCTAGCTTGTTGGGAACACAAAGTTTCTTTTCACTAGCAAACTCCACTCCATAAATATATATGGGGAGGTACTAGCTCCAACTCGGTTTTTCAGTGAAAACTGCAGGAACTTCAAACCGGCACTAGGAAAAAGACTGAGAAACCAGAGTAAAAATTTCTCCTGCAACCCGTTCCCTTTGTGCTAGATGAACGAACGTCTCTCCACATGCTCAGTTCTGAGAGATAAGTGTTTGTGAAAGCCGTCCTTCACCTAGCTTGTTGGGAACACAAAGTTTCTTTTCACTTGCAAACTCCACTCCATACATATATATGGGGAGGTACTAGCTCCAACTCGGTTTTACAGTGAAAACTGCAGGAACTTCAAACCGGCACTAGGAAACAGACTGAGAAACCAGAGTAAAAGTTTCTCCTGCAACCCGTACCCTTTGTGCTAGATGAACGAACGTCTCTCCACATGCTCAGTCCTGAGAGATAAGTGTGTGTGAAAGCCGTCCTTCACCTAGCTTGTTGGGAACACAAAGTTACTTTTCACTTGCAAACTTCACTCCATATATATATATGGGGAGGTACTAGCTCCAACTCGGTTTTACAGTGAAAACTGCTGGAACTTCAAACCGGCACTAGGAAACAGACTGAGAAACCAGAGTATAAGTTTCTCCTGCAACCCGTTCCCTTTGTGCTAGATAAACGAACGTCTCTCCACATGCTCAGTTCTGAGAGATAATTGTGTGTGAAAGCCGTCCTTCACCTAGCTTGTTGGGAACACAAAGTTTCTTTTCACTTGCAAACTCCACTCCATACATATATATGGGGAGGTACAAGCTCCAACTCGGTTTTACAGTGAAAACTGCAGGAACTTCAAACCGGCACTAGGAAACAGACTGAGAAACCAGAGTAAAAATTTCTCCTGCTACCCGTTCCCTTTGTGCTAGATGAACGAACGTCTCTCCACATGCTCAGTTCGGAGATATAAGTGTGTGTGAAAGCCGTCCTTCACCTAGCTTGTTGGGAACACAAAGTTTCTTTTCACTTGCAAACTCCACTCCATACATATATATGGGGAGGTACTAGCTCCAACTCGGTTTTACAGTGAAAACTGCAGGAACGTCAAACCGGCACTAGGAAACAGACTGAGAAACCAGAGTAAAAGTTTCTCCTGCAACCCGTTCCCTTTGTGCTAGATGAACGAACGTCTCTCCACATGCTCAGTTCTGAGAGATAAGTGTGTGTGAAAGCCGTCCTTCACCTAGCTTGTTGGGAACACAAAGTTTCTATTCACTTGCAAACTCCACTCCATACATATATATGGGGAGGTACTAGCTCCAACTCGGTTTTACAGTGAAAACTGCAGGATCTTCAAACCGGCACTAGGAAACAGGCTGAGAAACCAGAGTAAAAGTTTCTCCTGCAAACCGTTCACTTTGTGCTAGATGAACGAACGTCTCTCCACATGCTCAGTTCTGAGAGATAAGTGTGTGTGAAAGCCGTCCTTCACCTAGCTTGTTGGGAACACAAAGTTTCTTTTCACTTGCAAATTCCACTCCATACATATATATGGGGAGGTACTAGCTCCAACTCTGTTTTACAGTGAAAACTGCAGGAACTTCAAACCGGCACTAGGAAAAAGACTGAGAAACCAGAGTAAAAGTTTCTCCTGCAACCCGTTCCCTTTGTGCTAGATGAACGAACGTCTCTCCACATGCTCAGTTCTGAGAGATAAGTGTGTGTGAAAGCCATCCTTCACCTAGCTTGTTGGGAACACAAAGTTTCTTTTCATTTGCAAACTCCACTCCATACATATATATGGGGAGGTACTAGCTCCAACTCGGTTTTACAGTGAAAACTGCAGGAACTTCAAACCGGCACTAGGAAACAGACTGAGAAACCAGACTAAAAGTTTCTCCTGCAACCCGTTCGCTTTGTGCTAGATGAACGAACGTCTCTCCACATGCTCAGTTCTGAGAGATAAGTGTGTGTGAAAGCCGTACTTCACCTAGCTTGTTGGGAACACAAAGTTTCTTTTCACTTGCAAACTCCACTCCATACATATATATGGGTAGGTACTAGCTCCAAATCGGTTTTTCAGTGAAAACTGCAGGAACTTCAAACCGGCACTAGGAAACAGACTGAGAAACCAGAGTAAAAGTTTCTCCTGCAACCCGTTCCCTTTGTGCTAGATGAATGAACGTCTCTCCACATGCTCAGTTCGGAGAGATAAGTGTGTGTGAAAGCCGTCCTTCACCTAGCTTGTTGGGAACACAAAGTTTCTTTTCACTTGCAAACTCCACTCCATACATATATATGGGGAGGTACTAGCTCCAACTCGGTTTTACAGTGAAAACTGCAGGAACTTCAAACCGGCACTAGGAAACAGACTGAGAAACCAGAGTAAAAGTTTCTCCTGCAACCCGTACCATTTGTGCTAGATGAACGAACGTCTCTCCACATGCTCAGTTCTGAGAGATAAGTGTGTGTGAAAGCCGTCCTTCACCTAGCTTGTTGGGAACACAAAGTTTCTTTTCAGTTGCAAACTCCACTCCATACATATATAAGGGGAGGTACTAGCTCCAACTCGGTTTTACAGTGAAAACTGCAGGAACTTCAAACCGGCACTTGGAAACAGACTGAGAAACCAGAGTAAAAGTTTCTCCTGCAACCCGTTCCCTTTGTGCTAGATGAACGAACGTCTCTCCACATGCTCAGTTCTGAGAGATAAGTGTGTGTGAAAGCCGTCCTTCACCTAGCTTGTTGGGAACACAAAGTTTCTTTTCACTTGCAAATTCCAATCCATACATATATATGGGGAGGTACTAGCTCCAACTCGGTTTTACAGTGAAAACTGCAGGAACTTCAAACCGGCACTTGGAAACAGACTGAGAAACCAGAGTAAAAGTTTCTCCTGCAACCCGTTCCCTTTGTGCTAGATGAACGAACGTCTCTCCACATGCTCAGTTCTGAGAGATAAGTGTGTGTGAAAGCCGTCCTTCACCTAGCTTGTTGGGAACACAAAGTTTCTTTTCAGTTGCAAACTCCACTCCATACATATATATGGGGAGGTACTAGCTCCAACTCGGTTTTACAGTGAAAACTGCAGGAACTTCAAACCGGCACTTGGAAACAGACTGAGAAACCAGAGTAAAAGTTTCTCCTGCAACCCGTTCCCTTTGTGCTAGATGAACGAACGTCTCTCCACATGCTCAGTTCTGAGAGATAAGTGTGTGTGAAAGCCGTCCTTCACCTAGCTTGTTGGGAATACAAAGTTTCTTTTCAGTTGCAAACTCCAATCCATACATATATATGGGGAGGTACTAGCTCCAACTCGGTTTTACAGTGAAAACTGCAGGAACTTCAAACCGGCACTAGGAAACTGACTGAGAAACCAGAGTAAAAGTTTCTAATGCAACCCGTTCCCTTTGTGCTAGATGAACGAACGTCTCTCCACATGCTCAGTTCTGAGAGATAAGTGTGTGTGAAAGCCGTCCTTCAACTAGCTTGTTGGGAACACAAAGTTTCTTTTCACTTGCAAACTCCACTCCATACATATATATGGGGAGGTAATAGCTCCAACTCGGTTTTACAGTGAAAACTGCAGGAACTTCAAACCGGCACTTGGAAACAGACTGAGAAACCAGAGTAAAAGTTTCTCCTGCAACCCGTTCCCTTTGTGCTAGATGAACGAACGTCTCTCCACATGCTCAGTTCTGAGAGATAAGTGTGTGTGAAAGCCGTCCTTCACCTAGCTTGTTGGGAACACAAAGTTTCTTTTCACTTGCAAATTCCAATCCATACATATATATGGGGAGGTACTAGCTCCAACTCGGTTTTACAGTGAAAACTGCAGGAACTTCAAACCGGCACTTGGAAACAGACTGAGAAACCAGAGTAAAAGTTTCTCCTGCAACCCGTTCCCTTTGTGCTAGATGAACGAACGTCTCTCCACATGCTCAGTTCTGAGAGATAAGTGTGTGTGAAAGCCGTCCTTCACCTAGCTTGTTGGGAACACAAAGTTTCTTTTCAGTTGCAAACTCCACTCCATACATATATATGGGGAGGTACTAGCTCCAACTCGGTTTTACAGTGAAAACTGCAGGAACTTCAAACCGGCACTTGGAAACAGACTGAGAAACCAGAGTAAAAGTTTCTCCTGCAACCCGTTCCCTTTGTGCTAGATGAACGAACGTCTCTCCACATGCTCAGTTCTGAGAGATAAGTGTGTGTGAAAGCCGTCCTTCACCTAGCTTGTTGGGAACACAAAGTTTCTTTTCAGTTGCAAACTCCAATCCATACATATATATGGGGAGGTAATAGCTCCAACTCGGTTTTACAGTGAAAACTGCAGGAACTTCAAACCGGCACTAGGAAACAGACTGAGAAACCAGAGTAAAAGTTTCTCCTGCAACCCATTCCCTTTGTGCTAGATGAACGAACGTCTCTCCACATGCTAGGTTCTGAGAGATAAGTGTGTGTGAAAGCCATCCTTCACCTAGCTTTTTGGGAACACAAAGTTTCTTTTCAGTTGCAAACTCCAATCCATACATATATATGGGGAGGTACCAGCTCCAACTCGGTTTTACAGTGAAAACTGCAGGAACTTCAAACCGGCACTAGGAAACAGACTGGGAAACCGGAGTAAAAGTTTCTCCTGCAACCCGTTCCCTTTGTGCTAGATGAACGAACCTCTCTCCACATGCTCAGTTCTGAGAGGTAAGTGTGTGTGAAAGCCGTCCTTCACCTAGCTTGTTGGGAACACAAAGTTTCTTTTCAATTGCAAACTCCACTCCATACAAATATATGGGGAGGTACTAGCTCCAACTCGGTTTTTCAGTGAAAACTGCAGGAACTTCAAACCGGCACTAGGAAACAGACTGAGAAACCGGAGTAAAAGTTTCTCCTGCAAACCGTTCCCTTTGTGCTAGATGAACGAACGTCTCTACACATGCTAAGTTCTGAGAGATAAGTGTGTGTGAAAGCCGTCCTTCACCTAGCTTGTTGGGAACACAAAGTTTCTTTTCACTTGCAAACTCCCCTCCATACATATATATGGGGAGGTACTAGCTCCAACTCGGTTTTACAGTGAAAACTGCAGGAACGTCAAACCGGCACTAGGAAACAGACTGAGAAACCATAGTAAAAGTTTCTACTTCAACCCGTTCCATTTGTGCTAGATGAACGAACGTCTCTCCACATGCTCAGTTCTGAGAGATAAGTGTGTGTGAAAGCCGTCCTTCACCTAGCTTGTTGGGAACACAAAGTTTCTTTTCACTTGCAAATTACTCTCCATACATATATATGGGGAGGTACTAGCTCCAACTCGGTTTTTCAGTGAAAACTGCAGGAACTTCAAACCGGCACTTGGAAACAGACTGAGAAACCAGAGTAAAAGTTTCTCCTGCAACCCGTTCCATTTGTGCTAGATGAACGAACGTCTCTCCACATGCTAAGTTCTGAGAGATAAGTGTGTGTGAAAGCCGTCCTTCACCTAGCTTGTTGGGAACACAAAGTTTCTTTTCACTTGCAAATTCCAATCCATACATATATATGGGGAGGTACTAGCTCCAACTCGGTTTTACAGTGAAAACTGCAGGAACTTCAAACCGGCACTTGGAAACAGACTGAGAAACCAGAGTAAAAGTTTCTCCTGCAACCCGTTCCCTTTGTGCTAGATGAACGAACGTCTCTCCACATGCTCAGTTCTGAGAGATAAGTGTGTGTGAAAGCCGTCCTTCACCTAGCTTGTTGGGAACACAAAGTTTCTTTTCAGTTGCAAACTCCACTCCATACATATATATGGGGAGGTACTAGCTCCAACTCGGTTTTACAGTGAAAACTGCAGGAACTTCAAACCGGCACTTGGAAACAGACTGAGAAACCAGAGTAAAAGTTTCTCCTGCAAACCGTTCCCTTTGTGCTAGATGAACGAACGTCTCTCCACATGCTCAGTTCTGAGAGATAAGTGTGTGTGAAAGCCGTCCTTCACCTAGCTTGTTGGGAACACAAAGTTTCTTTTCAATTGCAAACTCCAATCCATACATATATATGGGGAGGTACTAGCTCCAACTCGGTTTTACAGTGAAAACTGCAGGAACTTCAAACCGGCACTAGGAAACAGACTGAGAAACCAGAGTAAATGTTTCTCCTGCAACCCATTCCATTTGTGCTAGATGAACGAACGTCTCTCCACATGCTCAGTTCTGAGAGATAAGTGTGTGTGAAAGCCATCCTTCACCTAGCTTTTTGGGAACACAAAGTTTCTTTTCAGTTGCAAACTCCAATCCATACATATATATGGGGAGGTACCAGCTCCAACTCGGTTTTACAGTGAAAACTGCAGGAACTTCAAACCGGCACTAGGAAACAGACTGGGAAACCGGAGTAAAAGTTTCTCCTGCAACCCGTTCCCTTTGTGCTAGATGAACGAACCTCTCTCCACATGCTCAGTTCTGAGAGGTAAGTGTGTGTGAAAGCCGTCCTTCACCTAGCTTGTTGGGAACACAAAGTTTCTTTTCACTTGCAAACTCCACTCCATACAAATATATGGGGAGGTACTAGCTCCAACTCGGTTTTTCAGTGAAAACTGCAGGAACTTCAAACCGGCACTAGGAAACAGACTGAGAAACCAGAGTAAAAGTTTCTCCTGCAAACCGTTCCCTTTGTGCTAGATGAACGAACGTCTCTACACATGCTCAGTTCTGAGAGATAAGTGTGTGTGAAAGCCGTCCTTCACCTAGCTTGTTGGGAACACAAAGTTTCTTTTCACTTGCAAACTCCCCTCCATACATATATATGGGGAGGTACTAGCTCCAACTCGGTTTTACAGTGAAAACTGCAGGAACGTCAAACCGGCACTAGGAAACAGACTGAGAAACCATAGTAAAAGTTTCTCCTTCAACCCGTTCCATTTGTGCTACATGAACGAACGTCTCTCCACATGCTCAGTTCTGAGAGATAAGTGTGTGTGAAAGCCGTCCTTCACCTAGCTTGTTGGGAACACAAAGTTTCTTTTCACTTGCAAATTACTCTCCATACATATATATGGGGAGGTACTAGCTCCAACTCGGTTTTTCAGTGAAAACTGCAGGAACTTCAAACCGGCACTTGGAAACAGACTGAGAAACCAGAGTAAAAGTTTCTCCTGCAACCCGTTCCATTTGTGCTAGATGAACGAACGTCTCTCCACATGCTAAGTTCTGAGAGATAAGTGTGTGTGAAAGCCGTCCTTCACCTAGCTTGTTGGGAACACAAAGTTTCTTTTCACTTGCAAATTCCAATCCATACATATATATGGGGAGGTACTAGCTCCAACTCGGTTTTACAGTGAAAACTGCAGGAACTTCAAACCGGCACTTGGAAACAGACTGAGAAACCAGAGTAAAAGTTTCTCCTGCAACCCGTTCCCTTTGTGCTAGATGAACGAACGTCTCTCCACATGCTCAGTTCTGAGAGATAAGTGTGTGTGAAAGCCGTCCTTCACCTAGCTTGTTGGGAACACAAAGTTTCTTTTCAGTTGCAAACTCCACTCCATACATATATATGGGGAGGTACTAGCTCCAACTCGGTTTTACAGTGAAAACTGCAGGAACTTCAAACCGGCACTTGGAAACAGACTGAGAAACCAGAGTAAAAGTTTCTCCTGCAACCCGTTCCCTTTGTGCTAGATGAACGAACGTCTCTCCACATGCTCAGTTCTGAGAGATAAGTGTGTGTGAAAGCCGTCCTTCACCTAGCTTGTTGGGAACACAAAGTTTCTTTTCAATTGCAAACTCCAATCCATACATATATATGGGGAGGTACTAGCTCCAACTCGGTTTTACAGTGAAAACTGCAGGAACTTCAAACCGGCACTAGGAAACAGACTGAGAAACCAGAGTAAATGTTTCTCCTGCAACCCATTCCATTTGTGCTAGATGAACGAACGTCTCTCCACATGCTAGGTTCTGAGAGATAAGTGTGTGTGAAAGCCATCCTTCACCTAGCTTTTTGGGAACACAAAGTTTCTTTTCAGTTGCAAACTCCAATCCATACATATATATGGGGAGGTACCAGCTCCAACTCGGTTTTACAGTGAAAACTGCAGGAACTTCAAACCGGCACTAGGAAACAGACTGGGAAACCGGAGTAAAAGTTTCTCCTGCAACCCGTTCCCTTTGTGCTAGATGAACGAACCTCTCTCCACATGCTCAGTTCTGAGAGGTAAGTGTGTGTGAAAGCCGTCCTTCACCTAGCTTGTTGGGAACACAAAGTTTCTTTTCACTTGCAAACTCCACTCCATACAAATATATGGGGAGGTACTAGCTCCAACTCGGTTTTTCAGTGAAAACTGCAGGAACTTCAAACCGGCACTAGGAAACAGACTGAGAAACCAGAGTAAAAGTTTCTCCTGCAAACCGTTCCCTTTGTGCTAGATGAACGAACGTCTCTACACATGCTCAGTTCTGAGAGATAAGTGTGTGTGAAAGCCGTCCTTCACCTAGCTTGTTGGGAACACAAAGTTTCTTTTCACTTGCAAACTCCCCTCCATACATATATATGGGGAGGTACTAGCTCCAACTCGGTTTTACAGTGAAAACTGCAGGAACGTCAAACCGGCACTAGGAAACAGACTGAGAAACCATAGTAAAAGTTTCTCCTTCAACCCGTTCCATTTGTGCTACATGAACGAACGTCTCTCCACATGCTCAGTTCTGAGAGATAAGTGTGTGTGAAAGCCGTCCTTCACCTAGCTTGTTGGGAACACAAAGTTTCTTTTCACTTGCAAATTACTCTCCATACATATATATGGGGAGGTACTAGCTCCAACTCGGTTTTTCAGTGAAAACTGCAGGAACTTCAAACCGGCACTTGGAAACAGACTGAGAAACCAGAGTAAAAGTTTCTCCTGCAACCCGTTCCATTTGTGCTAGATGAACGAACGTCTCTCCACATGCTAAGTTC
This sequence comes from Camelus bactrianus, assembly GCF_048773025.1. Classification (NCBI taxonomy): domain Eukaryota; kingdom Metazoa; phylum Chordata; class Mammalia; order Artiodactyla; family Camelidae; genus Camelus; species Camelus bactrianus. The sequence continues at coordinate 1,105,372 of NC_133553.1, forward strand.
TGAGAGATAAGTGTGTGTGAAAGCCGTCCTTCACCTAGCTTGTTGGGAACACAAAGTTTCTTTTCACTTGCAAACTCCACTCCATACATATATATGGGGAAGTACTAGCTCCAACTCGGTTTTACAGTGAAAACTGCAGGAAATTCAAACCGGCACTAGGAAACAGACTGAGAAACCAGAGTAAAAGTTTCTCCTGCAACCCGTTCCCTTTGTGCTAGATGAACGAAAGTCTCTCCACATGCTCAGTTCTGAGAGATAAGTGTGTGTGAAAGCCGTCCTTCACCTAGCTTGTTGGGAACACAAAGTTTCTTTTCAGTTGCAAACTCCAATCCATACATATATATGGGGAGGTACTAGCTCCAACTAGGTTTTACAGTGAAAACTGCAGGAACTTCAAACCGGCACTAGGAAACTGACTGAGAAAACAGAGTAAATGTTTCTCCTGCAACCCGTTCCCTTTGTGCTAGATGAACGAACGTCTCTCCACATGCTCAGTTCTGAGAGATAAGTGTGTGTGAAAGCCGTCCTTCACCTAGCTTGTTGGGAACACAAAGTTTCTTTTCACTTGCAAATTCCACTCCATACATATATATGGGGAGGTACTAGCTCCAACTCGGTTTTACAGTGAAAACTGCAGGAACTTCAAACCGGCACTAGGAAACAGACTGAGAAACCAGAGTAAAAGTTTCTCCTGCAACACGTTCCCTTTGTGCTAGGTGAACGAACGTCTCTCCACATGCTCAGATCTGAGAGATAAGTGTGTGTGAAAGGCATCCTTCACCTAGCTTTTTGGGAACACAAAGTTTCTTTTCAATTGCAAACTCCACTCCATACATATATATGGGGAGGTACTAGCTCCAACTCGGTTTTACAGTGAAAACTGCAGGAACTTCAAACCGGCACTAGGAAACAGACTGAGAAACCAGAGTAAAAGTTTCTCCTGCAACCCGTTCCCTTTGTGCTAGATGAACGAACCTCTCTCCACATGCTCAGTTCTGAGGGATAAGTGTGTGTGAAAGCCGTCCTTCACCTAGCTTGTTGGGAACACAAAGATTCTTTTCACTTGCAAACTCCACTCCATACATATATATGGGGAGGTACTAGCTCCAACTCGGTTTTTCAGTGAAAACTGCAGGAACTTCAAACCGGCACTAGGAAACAGACTGAGAAACCAGAGTAATAGTTTCTCCTGCAACCCGTTCCCTTTTTGCTAGGTGAACGAACGTCTCTCCACATGCTCAGTTCTGAGAGATAAGTGTGTGTGAAAGCCGTCCTTCACCTAGCTTGTTGGGAACACAAAGTTTCTTTTCAGTTGCAAACTCCACTCCATACATATATATGGGGAGGTACTAGCTCCAACTCGGTTTTACAGTGAAAACTGCAGGAACTTCAAACCGGCACTAGGAAACAGACTGAGAAACCAGAGTAAAATTTCTCCTGTAACCCGTTCCCTTTGTGCTAGATGAACGAACGTCTCTCCACATGCTCAGTTCTGAGAGATAAGTGTGTGTGAAAGCCATCCTACACCTAGCTTGTTGGGAACACAAAGTTTCTTTTCAGTTGCAATCTCCAATCCATACATATATATGGGGAGGTACTAACTCCAACTCGGTTTTACAGTGAAAACTGCAGGAACTTCAAACCGGCACTAGGAAACAGACTGAGAAACCAGAGTAAAAGTTTGTCCTGCAACCCGTTCCCTTTGTGCTAGATGAACGAACGTCTCTCCACATGCTCAGTTCTGAGAGATAAGTGTGTGTGAAAGCCGTCCTTCACCTAGCTTGTTGGGAACACAAAGTTTCTTTTCACTTGCAAACTCCACTCCATACATATATATGGGGAGGTACTAGCTCCAACTCTGTTTTACAGTGAAAACTGCAGGAACTTCAAACCGGCACTAGGAAACAGACTGAGAAACCAGAGTAAAAGTTTCTCCTGCAACCCGTTCCCTTTGTGCTAGATGAACGAACGTCTCTCCACATGCTCAGTTCTGAGAGATAAGTGTGTGTGAAAGCCGTCCTTCACCTAGCTTGTTGGGAACACAAAGTTTCTTTTCACTTGCAAACTCCACTCCATAAATATATATGGGGAGTTACTAGCTCCAACTCAGTTTTTCAGTGAAAACTGCAGGAACTTCAAACCGGCACTAGGAAAAAGACTGAGAAACCAGAGTAAATGTTTCTCCTGCAAACCGTTCCCTTTGTGCTAGATGAACGAACGTCTCTCCACATGCTCAGTTCTGAGAGATAAGTGTGTGTGAAAGCCGTCCTTCACCTAGCTTGTTTGGAACACAAAGTTTCTTTTCACTTGCAAACTCCACTCCATACATATATATGGGGAGGTACTAGCTCCAACTCGGTTTTACAGTGAAAACTGCAGGAACTTCAAACCGGCACTAGGAAACAGACTGAGAAACCAGAGTAAAAGTTTCTCCTGCAACCCGTACCCTTTGTGATAGATGAACGAAAGTCTCTCCACATGCTCAGTCCTGAGAGATAAGTGTGTGTGAAAGCCGTCCTTCACCTAGCTTGTTGGGAACACAAAGTTTCTTTTCACTTGCAAACTTCACTCCATATATATATATGGAGAGGTACTAGCTCCAACTCGGTTTTACAGTGAAAACTGCTGGAACTTCAAACCGGCACTAGGAAACAGACTGAGAAACCAGAGTAAAAATTTCTCCTGCAACCCGTTCCCTTTGTGCTAGATAAACGAACGTCTCTCCACATGCTCAGTTCTGAGAGATAAGTGTGTGTGAAAGCCGTCCTTCACCTAGCTTGTTGGGAACACAAAGTTTCTTTTCACTTGCAAACTCCACTCCATACATATATATGGGGAGGTACTAGTTCCAACTCGGATTTACAGTGAAAACTGCAGGAACTTCAAACCGGCACTAGGAAACAGACTGAGAAACCAGAGTAAAAATTTCTCCTGCTACCCGTTCCCTTTGTGCTAGATGAACGAACGTCTCTCCACATGCTCAGTTCGGAGATATAAGTGTGTGTGAAAGCCGTCCTTCACCTAGCTTGTTGGGAACACAAAGTTTCTTTTCACTTGCAAATTCCACTCCATACATATATATGGGGAGGTACTAGCTCCAACTCGGTTTTACAGTGAAAACTGCAGGAACTTCAAACCGGCACTAGGAAACAGACTGAGAAACCAGAGTAAAAGTTTCTCCTGCAACCCGTTCCCTTTGTGCTAGATGAACGAAAGTCTCTCCACATGCTCAGTTCTGAGAGATAATTGTGTGTGAAAGCCGTACTTCACCTAGCTTGTTGGGAACACAAAGTCTCTTTTCACTTGCAAACTCCACTCCATACATATATATGGGGAGGTACTAGCTCCAACTCGGTTTTACAGTGAAAACTGCAGGAACTTCAAACCGGCACTAGGAAACAGACTGAGAAACCAGAGTAAAAGTTTCTCCTGCAACCCGTTCCCTTTGTGCTAGATGAACGAACGTCTCTCCACATGCTCAGTTCTGAGAGATAAGTGTGTGTGAAAGCCGTCCTTCACCTAGCTTGTTGGGAACACAAAGTTTCTATTCACTTGCAAACTCCACTCCATACATATATATGGGGAGGTACTAGCTCCAACTCGGTTTTACAGTGAAAACTGCAGGAACTTCAAACCGGCACTAGGAAACAGACTGAGATACCAGAGTAAAAGTTTCTCCTGCAACCCGTACCCTTTGTGCTAGATGAACCAAAGTCTCTCCACATGCTCAGTCCTGAGAGATAAGTGTGTGTGAAAGCCGTACTTCACCTAGCTTGTTGGGAACACAAAGTTTCTTTTCACTTGCAAACTTCACTCCATACATATATATGGGGAGGTACTAGCTCCAACTCGGTTTTACAGTGAAAACTGCAGGAACTTCAAACCGGCACTAGGAAACAGACTGAGAAACCAGAGTAAAAGTTTCTCCTGCAACCCGTTCCCTTTGTGCTAGATGAACGAAAGTCTCTCCACATGCTCAGTTCTGAGAGATAAGTGTGTGTGAAAGCCGTCCTTCACCTAGCTTGTTGGGAACACAAAGTTTCTTTTCACTTGCAAACTCCACTCCATACATATATATGGGGAGGTACTTGCTCCAACTCGGTTTTACAGTGAAAACTGCAGGAACTTCAAACCGGCACTAGGAAACAGACCGAGAAACCAGAGTAAAAGTTTCTCCTGCAACTCATTTCCTTTGTGCTAGATGAACGAACGTCTCTCCACATAATCAGTTCGGAGATATAAGTGTGTGTGAAAGCCGTCCTTCACCTAGCTTGTTGGGAACACAAAGTTTCTTTTCACTTGCAAACTCCACTCCATAAATATATATTGGGAGGTACTAGCTCCAACTCGGTTTTTCAGTGAAAACTGCAGGAACTTCAAACCGGCACTAGGAAACAGACTGAGAAACCAGAGTAAAAGTTTCTACTGCAACCCGTTCCCATTGTGCTAGATGAACGAACGTCTCTCCACATGCTCAGTTCTGAGAGATAAGTGTGTGTGAAAGCCGTCCTTCACCTAGCTTGTTGGGAACACAAAGTTTCTTTTCAGTTGCAAACTCCACTCCATACATATATATGGGGAGGTAATAGCTCCAACTCGGTTTTACAGTGAAAAATGCAGGATCTTCAAACCAGCACTTGGAAACAGACTGAGAAACCAGAGTAAAAGTTTCTCCTGCAACCCGTTCCCTTTGTGCTAGATGAACGAACGTCTCTCCACATGCTCAGTTCTGAGAGATAAGTGTGTGTGAAAGCCGTCCTTCACCTAGCTTGTTGGGAACAAAATGTTTCTTTTCAGTTGCAAATTCCACTCCATACATATATATGGGGAAGTACTAGCTCCAACTCGGTTTTACAGTGAAAACTGCAGGAACTACAAACCGGCACTAGGAAAAAGACTGAGAAACCAGAGTAAAAGTTTCTCCTGTAACCCGTTCCCTTTGTGCTAGATGAACGAACGTCTCTCCACATGCTCAGTTCTGAGAGATAAGTGTGTGTGAAAGCCATCCTTCACCTAGCTTGTTGGGAACACAAAGTTTCTTTTCAGTTGCAAACTCCAATCCATACATATATATGGGGAGGTACAAGCTCCAACACGGTTTTACAGTGAAAACTGCAGGAACTTCAAACCGGCACTAGGAAACAGACTGAGAAACCAGAGTAAATGTTTCTCCTGCAACCCGTTCCCTTTGTGCTAGATGAACGAACGTCTCTCCACATGCTCAGTTCTGAGAGATAAGTGTGTGTGAAAGCCGTCCTTCACCTAGCTTGTTGGGAACACAAAGTTTCTTTTCACTTGCAAACTCCACTCCATACATATATATGGGGAGGTACTAGCTCCAACTCGGTTTTACAGTGAAAACTGCAGGAACTTCAAACCGGCACTAGGAAACAGACTGAGAAACCAGAGTGAAAGTTTCTCCTGCAACCCGTTCCCTTTGTGCTAGATGAACGATCGTCTCTCCACATGCTCAGTTCTGAGAGATAAGTGTGTGTGAAAGCCGTCCTTCACCTAGCTTGTTGGGAACACAAAGTTTCTTTTCATTTGCAAACTCCTCTCCATACGTATATATGGGGAGGTACTAGCTCCAACTCGGTTTTACAGTGAAAATTGCAGGAACTTCAAACCGGCACTAGGAAACAGACTGAGAAACCAGAGTAATAGTTTCTCCTGCAACCCGTTCCCTTTTTGCTAGGTGAACGAACGTCTCTCCACATGCTCAGTTCTGAGAGATAAGTGTGTGTGAAAGCCGTCCTTCACCTAGCTTGTTGGGAACACAAAGTTTCTTTTCAGTTGCAAACTCCACTCCATACATATATATGGGGAGTTACTAGCTCCAACTCGGTTTTACAGTGAAAACTGCAGGAACTTCAAACCGGCACTAGGAAGAAGACTGAGAAACCAGAGTAAAAGTTTCTCCTGTAACCCGTTCCCTTTGTGCTAGATGAACGAACGTCTCTCCACATGCTCAGTTCTGAGAGATAATTGTGTGTGAAAGCCATCCTTCACCTAGCTTGTTGGGAACACAAAGTTTCTTTTCAGTTGCAATCTCCAATCCATACATATATATGGGGAGGTACTAGCTCCAACTCGGTTTTACAGTGAAAACTGCAGGAACTTCAAACCGGCACTAGGAAACAGACTGAGAAACCAGAGTAATAGTTTCTCCTGCAACCCGTTCCCTTTGTGCTAGATGAACGAACGTCTCTCCACATGCTCAGTTCTGAGAGATAAGTGTGTGTGAAAGCCGTCCTTCACCTAGCTTGTTGGGAACACAAAGTTTCTTTTCACTTGCAAACTCCAATCCATACATATATATGGGGAGGTACTAGCTCCAACTCGCTTTTACAGTGAAAACTGCAGGAACTTCAAACCGGCACTAGGAAACAGACTTAGAAACCAGAGTAAAAGTTTCTCCTGCAACCCGTTCCCTTTGTGCTAGATGAACGAACGTCTCTCCACATGCTCAGTTCTGAGAGATAAGTGTGTGTGAAAGCCGTCCTTCACCTAGCTTGTTGGGAACACAAAGTTTCTTTTCACTTGCAAACTCCACTCCATACATATATATGGGGAGGTACTAGCTCCAACTCGGTTTTACAGTGAAAACTGCAGGAACTTCAAACCGGCACTAGGAAACAGACTGAGAAACCAGAGTAAATGTTTCTCCTGCAACCCGTTCCCTTTGTGCTAGATGAACGATCGTCTCTCCACATGCTCAGTTCTGAGAGATAAGTGTGTGTGAAAGCCGTCCTTCACCTAGCTTGTTGGGAACACAAAGTTTCTTTTCATTTGCAAACTCCTCTCCATACGTATATATGGGGAGGTACTAGCTCCAACTCGGTTTTTCTGAGAAAACTGCAGGAACTTCAAACCGGCACTAGGAAACAGACTGAGAAACCAGAGTAATAGTTTCTCCTGCAACCCGTTCACTTTGTGCTAGGTGAACGAACGTCTCTCCACATGCTCAGTTCTGAGAGATAAGTGTGTGTGAAAGCCGTCCTTCACCTAGCTTGTTGGGAACACAAAGTTTCTTTTCAGTTGCAAACTCCACTCCATACATATATATGGGGAGGTACTAGCTCCAACTCGGTTTTACAGTGAAAACTGCAGGAACTTCAAACCGGCACTAGGAAAAAGACTGAGAAACCAGAGTAAAAGTTTCTCCTGTAACCCGTTCCCTTTGTGCTAGATGAACGAATGTCTCTCCACATGCTCAGTTCTGAGAGATAAGTGTGTGTGAAAGCCATCCTTCACCTAGCTTGTTGGGAACACAAAGTTTCTTTTCAGTTGCAATCTCCAATCCATACATATATATGGGGAGGTACTAGCTCCAACTCGGTTTTACAGTGAAAACTGCAGGAACTTCAAACCGGCACTAGGAAACAGACTGAGAAACCAGAGTAAAAGTTTGTCCTGCAACCCGTTCCCTTTGTGCTAGATGAACGAACGTCTCTCCACATGCTCAGTTCTGAGAGATAAGTGTGTGTGAAAGCCGTCCTTCACCTAGCTTGTTGGGAACACAAAGTTTCTTTTCACTTGCAAACTCCACTCCATACATATATATGGGGAGGTACTAGCTCCAACTCGGTTTTACAGTGAAAACTGCAGGAACTTCAAACCGGCACTAGGAAACAGACTGAGAAACCAGAGTAAAAGTTTCTCCTGCAACCCGTTCCCTTTGTGCTAGATGAACGAACGTCTCTCCACATGCTCAGTTCTGAGAGATAAGTGTGTGTGAAAGCCGTCCTTCACCTAGCTTGTTGGGAACACAAAGTTTCTATTCACTTGCAAACTCCAATCCATAAATATATATGGGGAGGTACTAGCTCCAACTCGGTTTTTCAGTGAAAACTGCAGGAACTTCAAACCGGCACTAGGAAAAAGACTGAGAAACCAGAGTAAATGTTTCTCCTGCAAACCGTTCCCTTTGTGCTAGATGAACGAACGTCTCTCCACATGCTCAGTTCTGAGAGATAAGTGTGTGTGAAAGCCGTCCTTCACCTAGCTTGTTGGGAACACAAAGTTTCTTTTCACTTGCAAACTCCACTCCATACATATATATGGGGAGGTACTAGCTCCAACTCGGTTTTACAGTGAAAACTGCAGGAACTTCAAACCGGCACTAGGAAACAGACTGAGAAACCAGAGTAAAAGTTTCTCCTGCAACCCGTACCCTTTGTGATAGATGAACGAACTTCTCTCCACATGCTCAGTCCTGAGAGATAAGTGTGTGTGAAAGCCGTCCTTCACCTAGCTTGTTGGGAACACAAAGTTTCTTTTCACTTGCAAACTTCACTCCATATATATATATGGGGAGGTACTAGCTCCAACTCGGTTTTACAGTGAAAACTGCTGGAACTTCAAACCGGCACTAGGAAACAGACTGAGAAACCAGAGTAAAAGTTTCTCCTACAACCCGTTCCCTTTGTGCTAGATAAACGAACGTCTCTCCACATGCTCAGTTCTGAGAGATAAGTGTGTGTGAAAGCCGTCCTTCACCTAGCTTGTTGGGAACACAAAGTTTCTTTTCACTTGCAAACTCCACTCCATACATATATATGGGGAGGTACTAGCTCCAACTCGGTTTTACAGTGAAAACTGCAGGAACTTCAAACCGGCACTAGGAAACAGACTGAGAAACCAGAGTAAAAATTTCTCCTGCTACCCGTTCCCTTTGTGCTAGATGAACGAACGTCTCTCCACATGCTCAGTTCGGAGATATAAGTGTGTGTGAAAGCCGTCCTTCACCTAGCTTGTTGGGAACACAAAGTTTCTTTTCACTTGCAAATTCCACTCCATACATATATATGGGGAGGTACTAGCTCCAACTCGGTTTTACAGTGAAAACTGCAGGAACTTCAAACCGGCACTAGGAAACATACTGAGAAACCAGAGTAAAAGTTTCTCCTGCAACCCGTTCCCTTTGTGCTAGATGAACGAAAGTCTCTCCACATGCTCAGTTCTGAGAGATAATTGTGTGTGAAAGCCGTACTTCACCTAGCTTGTTGGGAACACAAAGTTTCTTTTCACTTGCAAACTCCACTCCATACATATATATGGGGAGGTACTAGCTCCAACTCGGTTTTACAGTGAAAACTGCAGGAACTTCAAACCGGCACTAGGAAACAGACTGAGAAACCAGAGTAAAAGTTTCTCCTGCAACCCGTTCCCTTTGTGCTAGATGAACGAACGTCTCTCCACATGCTCAGTTCTGAGAGATAAGTTTGTGTGAAAGCCGTCCTTCACCTAGCTTGTTGGGAACACAAAGTTTCTATTCACTTGCAAACTCCACTCCATACATATATATGGGGAGGTACTAGCTCCAACTCGGTTTTACAGTGAAAACTGCAGGAACTTCAAACCGGCACTAGGAAACAGGCTGAGAAACCAGAGTAAATGTTTCTCCTGCAACCCGTTCCCTTTGTGCTAGATGAACGAACGTCTCTCCACATGCTCAGTTCTGAGAGATAAGTGTGTGTGAAAGCCGTCCTTCACCTAGCTTGTTGGGAACACAAAGTTTCTTTTCACTTGCAAATTCCACTCCATACATATATATGGGGAGGTACTAGCTCCAACTCTGTTTCACAGTGAAAACTGCAGGAACTTCAAACCGGCACTAGGAAAAAGACTGAGAAACCAGAGTAAAAGTTTCTCCTGCAACCCGTTCCCTTTGTGCTAGATGAACGAACGTCTCTCCACATGCTCAGTTCTGAGAGATAAGTGTGTGTGAAAGCCATCCTTCACCTAGCTTGTTGGGAACACAAAGTTTCTTTTCAGTTGCAAACTCCAATCCATACATATATATGGGGAGGTACTAGCTCCAACTCGGTTTTACAGTGAAAACTGCAGGAACTTCAAACCGGCACTAGGAAACAGACTGAGAAACCAGAGAAAAAGTTTCTCCTGCAACCCGTTCCCTTTGTGCTAGATGAACGAACGTCTCTCCACATGCTCAGTTCTGAGAGATAAGTGTGTGTGAAAGCCGTACTTCACCTAGCTTGTTGGGAACACAAAGTTTCTTTTCACTTGCAAACTCCACTCCATACATATATATGGGTAGGTACTAGCTCCAACTCGGTTTTTCAGTGAAAACTGCAGGAACTTCAAACCGGCACTAGGAAACAGACTGAGAAACCAGAGTAAAATTTTCTCCTGCAACCCGTACCATTTGTGCTAGATGAACGAACGTCTCTCCACATGCTCAGTTCGGAGAGATAAGTGTGTGTGAAAGCCGTCCTTCACCTAGCTTGTTGGGAACACAAAGTTTCTTTTCACTTGCAAACTCCACTCCATACATATATATTGGGAGGTACTAGCTCCAACTCGGTTTTTCAGTGAAAACTGCAGGAACTTCAAACCGGCACTAGGAAACAGACTGAGAAACCAGAGTAAAAGTTTCTCCTCCAACCCGTTCCCTTTGTGCTAGATGAACGAACGTCTCTCCACATGCTCAGTTCTGAGAGATAAGTGTGTGTGAAAGCCGTCCTTCAACTAGCTTGTTGGGAACACAAAGTTTCTTTTCACTTGCAAACTCCACTCCATACATATATATGGGGAGGTAATAGCTCCAACTCGGTTTTACAGTGAAAACTGCAGGAACTTCAAACCGGCACTTGGAAACAGACTGAGAAACCAGAGTAAAAGTTTCTCCTGCAACCCGTTCCCTTTGTGCTAGATGAACGAACGTCTCTCCACATGCTCAGTTCTGAGAGATAAGTGTGTGTGAAAGCCGTCCTTCACCTAGCTTGTTGGGAACACAAAGTTTCTTTTCACTTGCAAACTCCCCTCCATACATATATATGGGGAGGTACTAGCTCCAAATCGGTTTTACAGTGAAAACTGCAGGAACGTCAATCCGGCACTAGGAAACAGACTGAGAAACCATAGTAAAAGTTTCTCCTTCAACCCGTTCCCTTTGTGCTAGATGAACGAACGTCTCTCCACATGCTCAGTTCTGAGAGATAAGTGTGTGTGAAAGCCGTCCTTCACCTAGCTTGTTGGGAACACAAAGTTTCTTTTCACTTGCAAATTACTCTCCATACATATATATGGGGAGGTACTAGCTCCAACTCGGTTTTACAGTGAAAACTGCAGGAACTTCAAACCGGCACTTGGAAACAGACTGAGAAACCAGAGTAAAAGTTTCTCCTGCAACCCGTTCCCTTTGTGCTAGATGAACGAACGTCTCTCCACATGCTAAGTTCTGAGAGATAAGTGTGTGTGAAAGCCGTCCTTCACCTAGCTTGTTGGGAACACAAAGTTTCTTTTCACTTGCAAACTCCACTCCATACATATATATGGGGAGGTACTAGCTCCAACTCGGTTTTACAGTGAAAACTGCAGGAAATTCAAACCGGCACTAGGAAACAGACTGAGAAACCAGAGTAAAAGTTTCTCCTGCAACCCGTTCCCTTTGTGCTAGATGAACGAAAGTCTCTCCACATGCTCAGTTCTGAGAGATAAGTGTGTGTGAAAGCCGTCCTTCACCTAGCTTGTTGGGAACACAAAGATTCTTTTCAGTTGCAAACTCCAATCCATACATATATATGGGGAGGTACTAGCTCCAACTCGGTTTTACAGTGAAAACTGCAGGAACTTCAAACCGGCACTAGGAAACTGACTGAGAAACCAGAGTAAAAGTTTCCCCTGCAACCCGTTCCCTTTGTGCTAGGTGAACGAACGTCTCTCCACATGCTCAGTTCTGAGAGATAAGTGTGTGTGAAAGCCCTCCTTCACCTAGCTTGTTGGGAACACAAAGTTTCTTTTCACTTGCAAATTCCACTCCATACATATATATGGGGAGGTACTAGCTCCAACTCGGTTTTACAGTGAAAACTGCAGGAACTTCAAACCGGCACTAGGAAACAGACTGAGAAACCAGAGTAAAAGTTTCTCCTGCAACCCGTTCCCTTTGTGCTAGGTGAACGAACGTCTCTCCACATGCTCAGTTCTGAGAGATAAGTGTGTGTGAAAGGCATCCTTCACCTAGCTTTTTGGGAACACAAAGTTTCTTTTCAGTTGCAAACTCCACTCCATACATATATATGGGGAGGTACTAGCTCCAACTCGGTTTTACAGTGAAAAATGCAGGAACTTCAAACCGGCACTAGGAAACAGACTGAGAAACCAGAGTAAAAGTTTCTCCTGCAACCCGTTCCCTTTGTGCTAGATGAACGAACCTCTCTCCTCATGCTCAGTTCTGAGGGATAAGTGTGTGTGAAAGCCGTCCTTCACCTAGCTTGTTGGGAACACAAAGTTTCTTTTCACTTGCAAACTCCACTCCATACATATATATGGGGAGGTACTAGCTCCAACTCGGTTTTTCAGTGAAAACTGCAGGAACTTCAAACCGGCGCTAGGAAACAGACTGAGAAACCAGAGTAAAAGTTTCTCCTGCAACCCGTTCCCTTTGTGCTAGATGAACGAACGTCTCTCCACATGCTCAGTTCTGAGAGATATGTGTGTGTGAAAGCCGTCCTTCACCTATCTTGTTGGGAACATAAAGTTTCTTTTCACTTGCAAACTCCACTCCATACATATATATGGGGAGGTACTAGCTCCAACTTGGTTTTACAGTGAAAACTGCAGGAACTTCAAACCGGCACTAGGAAACAGACTGAGAAACCGGAGTAAAAGTTTCCCCTGCAAACCGTTCCCTTTGTGCTAGATGAACGAACGTCTCTCCACATGCTCAGTTCTGAGAGATAAGTGTGTGTGAAAGCCGTCCTTCACCTAGCTTGTTGGGAACACAAAGTTTCTTTTCACTTGCAAACTCCACTCCATACATATATATGGGGAGGTACTAGCTCCAACACGGTTTTACAGTGAAAACTGCAGGAACTTCAAACCAGCACTAGGAAACAGACTGAGAAACCAGAGTAAAAGTTTCCCCTGCAACCCGTTCCCTTTGTGCTAGGTGAACGAACGTCTCTCCACATGCTGAGTTCTGAGAGATAAGTGTGTGTGAAAGCCGTCCTTCACCTAGCTTGTTGGGAACACAAAGTTTCTTTTCACTTGCAAACTCCACTCCATACATATATATGGGGAGGTACTAGCTCCAACTCGGTTTTACAGTGAAAACTGCAGGAACTTCAAACCGGCGCTAGGAAACAGACTGAGAAACCAGAGTAAAAGTTTCTCCTGCAACCCGTTCCCTTTGTGCTAGATGAACGAACCTCTCTCCACATGCTCAGTTCTGAGGGATAAGTGTGTGTGAAAGCCGTCCTTCACCTAGCTTGTTGGGAACACAAAGTTTCTTTTCACTTGCAAACTCCACTCCATACATATATATGGGGAGGTACTAGCTCCAACTCGGTTTTTCAGTGAAAACTGCAGGAACTTCAAACCGGCACTAGGAAACAGACTGAGAAACCAGAGTAAAAGTTTCTCCTGCAACCCGTTCCCTTTGTGCTAGATGAACGAACGTCTCTCCACATGCTCAGTTCTGAGAGATAAGTGTGTGTGAAAGCCGTCCTTCACCTATCTTGTTGGGAACATAAAGTTTCTTTTCACTTGCAAACTCCACTCCATACATATATATGGGGAGGTACTAGCTCCAACTTGGTTTTACAGTGAAAACTGCAGGAACTTCAAACCGGCACTAGGAAACAGACTGAGAAACCGGAGTAAAAGTTTCTCCTGCAAACCGTTCCCTTTGTGCTAGATGAACGAACGTCTCTCCACATGCTCAGTTCTGAGAGATAAGTGTGTGTGAAAGCCGTCCTTCACCTAGCTTGTTCGGAACACAAAGTTTCTTTTCAGTTGCAAACTCCACTCCATACATATATATGGGGAGGTACTAGCTCCAACACGGTTTTACAGTGAAAACTGCAGGAACTTCAAACCAGCACTAGGAAACAGACTGAGAAACCAGAGTAAAAGTTTCCCCTGCAACCCGTTCCCTTTGTGCTAGGTGAACGAACGTCTCTCCACATGCTGAGTTCTGAGAGATAAGTGTGTGTGAAAGCCGTCCTTCACCTAGCTTGTTGGGAACACAAAGTTTCTTTTCAGTTGCAAACTCCACTCCATACATATATATGGGGAGGTATTAGCTCCAACTCGGTTTTACAGTGAAAACTGCAGGAACTTCAAACCGGCACAAGGAAACAGACTGAGAAACCAGAGCAAAAGTTTTTCCTGCAACCCGTTCCCTTTGTGCTAGATGAACGAACGTCTCTCCACATGCTCAGTTCTGAGAGATAAGTTTGTGTGAATGCCGTCCTTCACCTAGCATGTTGGGAACACAAAGTTTCTTTTCACTTGCAAATTCCACTCCATACATATATATGGGGAGGTACTAGCTCCAACTCGGTTTTACTGTGAAAACTGCAGGAACTTCAAACCGGCACTAGGAAACAGACTGAGAAACCAGAGTAAATGTTTCTCCTGCAACCCGTTCCCTTTGTGCTAGATGAACGAACGTCTCTCCACATGCTCAGTTCTGAGAGATAAATGTGTGTGAAAGCCTTCCTTCAGCTAGCTTGTTGGGAACACAAAGTTTCTTTTCAGTTGCAAACACCAATCCATACATATATATGGGGAGGTACTAGCTTCAACTCGGTTTTACAGTGAAAACTGCAGGAACTTCATACCGGCTCTAGGAAACAGACTGAGAAACCAGAGTAAAAGTTTCTCCTGCAACCCGTTCCCTTTGTGCTAGATGAACGAACGTCTCTCCACATGCTCAGTTCTGAGAGATAAGTGTGTGTGAAAGCCGTCCTTCACCTAGCTTGTTGGGAACACAAAGTTTCTTTTCACTTGCAAACTCCACTCCATACATATATATGGGGAGGTACTAGCTCCAACTCGGTTTTACAGTGAAAACTGCTGGAACTTCAAACCGGCACTAGGAAACAGACTGAGAAACCAGAGTAAAAGTTTCTCCTGCAACCCGTTCCCTTTGTGCTAGATGAACGAACGTCTCTCCACATGCTCAGTTCTGAGAGATAAGTGTGTGTGAAAGCCGTCCTTCACCTAGCTTGTTGGGAACACAAAGTTTCTTTTCACTTGCAAACTCCACTCCATACATATATATGGGGAGGTACTAGCTCCAACTCGGTTTTACAGTGAAAACTGCAGGAACTTCAAACCGGCACTAGGAAACAGACTGAGAAACCAGAGTAAAAGTTTCTCCTGCAACCCGTTCCCTTTGTGCTAGGTGAACGAACGTCTCTCCACATGCTCAGTTCTGAGAGATAAGTGTGTGTGAAAGCCGTCCTTCACCTAGCTTGTTGGGAACACAAAGTTTCTTTTCAGTTGCAAACTCCACTCCATACATATATATGGGGAGGTACTAGCTCCAACTCGGTTTTTCATTGAAAACTTCAGGAACTTCAAACCGGCACTAGGAAACAGACTGAGAAACCAGAGTAAAAGTTTCTCCTGCAACCGTTCCTTTTGTGCTAGATGAACGAACGTCTCTCCACATGCTCAGTTCTGAGAGATAAGTGTGTATGAAAGCCGTCCTTCAACTAGCTTGTTGGGAACACAAAGTTTCTTTTCAGTTGCAAACACCACTCCATACATATATATGGGGAGGTACTAGCTCCAACTCGGTTTTACAGTGAAAACTGCAGGAACTTCAAACCGGCACTAGGAAACAGACTGAGAAACCAGAGTAAAAGTTTCTCCTGCAACCCGTTCCCTTTGTGCTAGATGAACGAACCTCTCTCCACATGCTCAGTTCTGAGGGATAAGTGTGTGTGAAAGCCGTCCTTCACCTAGCTTGTTGGGAACACAAAGTTTCTTTTCACTTGCAAACTCCACTCCATACATATATATGGGGAGGTACTAGCTCCAACTCGGTTTTTCAGTGAAAACTGCAGGAACTTCAAACCGGCGCTAGGAAACAGACTGAGAAACCAGAGTAAAAGTTTCTCCTGCAACCCGTTCCCTTTGTGCTAGATGAACGAACGTCTCTCCACATGCTCAGTTCTGAGAGATAAGTGTGTGTGAAAGCCGTCCTTCACCTATCTTGTTGGGAACATAAAGTTTCTTTTCACTTGCAAACCCCACTCCATACATATATATGGGGAGGTACTAGCTCCAACTTGGTTTTACAGTGAAAACTGCAGGAACTTCAAACCGGCACTAGGAAACAGACTGAGAAACCGGAGTAAAAGTTTCTCCTGCAAACCGTTCCCTTTGTGCTAGATGAACGAACGTCTCTCCACATGCTCAGTTCTGAGAGATAAGTGTGTGTGAAAGCCGTCCTTCACCTAGCTTGTTGGGAACACAAAGTTTCTTTTCACTTGCAAACTCCACTCCATACATATATATGGGGAGGTACTAGCTCCAACACGGTTTTACAGTGAAAACTGCAGGAACTTCAAACCAGCACTAGGAAACAGACTGAGAAACCAGAGTAAAAGTTTCCCCTGCAACCCGTTCCCTTTGTGCTAGGTGAACGAACGTCTCTCCACATGCTGAGTTCTGAGAGATAAGTGTGTGTGAAAGCCGTCCTTCACCTAGCTTGTTGGGAACACAAAGTTTCTTTTCACTTGCAAACTCCACTCCATACATATATATGGGGAGGTACTAGCTCCAACTCGGTTTTACAGTGAAAACTGCAGGAACTTCAAACCGGCACTAGGAAACAGACTGAGAAACCAGAGTAAAAGTTTCTCCTGCAACCCGTTCCCTTTGTGCTAGATGAACGAACCTCTATCCACATGCTCAGTTCTGAGGGATAAGTGTGTGTGAAAGCCGTCCTTCACCTAGCTTGTTGGGAACACAAAGTTTCTTTTCACTTGCAAACTCCACTCCATACATATATATGGGGAGGTACTAGCTCCCACTCGGTTTTTCAGTGAAAACTGCAGGAACTTCAAACCGGCACAAGGAAACAGACTGAGAAACCAGAGTAAAAGTTTCTCCTGCAACCCGTTCCCTTTGTGCTAGATGAACGAACGTCTCTCCACATGCTCAGTTCTGAGAGATAAGTGTGTGTGAAAGCCGTCCTTCACCTATCTTGTTGGGAACATAAAGTTTCTTTTCACTTGCAAATTACTCTCCATACATATATATGGGGAGGTACTAGCTCCAACTTGGTTTTACAGTGAAAACTGCAGGAACTTCAAACCGGCACTAGGAAACAGACTGAGAAACCGGAGTAAAAGTTTCTCCTGCAAACCGTTCCCTTTGTGCTAGATGAACGAACGTCTCTCCACATGCTCAGTTCTGAGAGATAAGTGTGTGTGAAAGCCGTCCTTCACCTAGCTTGTTGGGAACACAAAGTTTCTTTTCACTTGCAAACTCCACTCCATACATATATATGGGGAGGTACCAGCTCCAACACGGTTTTACAGTGAAAACTGCAGGAACTTCAAACCAGCACTAGGAAACAGACTGAGAAACCAGAGTAAAAGTTTCCCCTGCAACCCGTTCCCTTTGTGCTAGGTGAACGAACGTCTCTCCACATGCTGAGTTCTGAGAGATAAGTGTGTGTGAAAGCCGTCCTTCACCTAGCTTGTTGGGAACACAAAGTTTCTTTTCAGTTGCAAACTCCACTCCATACATATATATGGGGAGGTATTAGCTCCAACTCGGTTTTACAGTGAAAACTGCAGGAACTTCAAACCGGCACAAGGAAACAGACTGAGAAACCAGAGCAAAATTTTTCCTGCAACCCGTTCCCTTTGTGCTAGATGAACGAACGTCTCTCCACATGCTCAGTTCTGAGAGATAAGTGTGTGTGAATGCCGTCCTTCACCTAGCATGTTGGGAACACAAAGTTTCTTTTCACTTGCAAATTCCACTCCATACATATATATGGGGAGGTACTAGCTCCAACTCGGTTTTACTGTGAAAAATGCAGGAACTTCAAACCGGCACTAGGAAACAGACTGAGAAACCAGAGTAAATGTTTCTCCTGCAACCCGTTCCCTTTGTGCTAGATGAACGAACGTCTCTCCACATGCTCAGTTCTGAGAGATAAATGTGTGTGAAAGCCTACCTTCAGCTAGCTTGTTGGGAACACAAAGTTTCTTTTCAGTTGCAAACTCCAATCCATACATATATATGGGGAGGTACTAGCTTCAACTCGGTTTTACAGTGAAAACTGCAGGAACTTCATACCGGCTCTAGGAAACAGACTGAGAAACCAGAGTAAAAGTTTCTCCTGCAACCCGTTCCATTTGTGCTAGATGAACGAACGTCTCTCCACATGCTCAGTTCTGAGAGATAAGTGTGTGTGAAAGCCGTCCTTCACCTAGCTTGTTGGGAACACAAAGTTTCTTTTCACTTGCAAACTCCACTCCATACATATATATGGGGAGGTACTAGCTCCAACTCGGTTTTACAGTGAAAACTGCAGGAACTTCAAACCGGCACTAGGAAACAGACTGAGAAACCAGAGTAAAAGTTTCTCCTGCAACCCGTTCCCTTTGTGCTAGATGAACGAACGTCTCTCCACATGCTCAGTTCTGAGAGATAAGTGTGTGTGAAAGCCGTCCTTCACCTAGCTTGTTGGGAACACAAAGTTTCTTTTCACTTGCAAACTCCACTCCATACATATATATGGGGAGGTACTAGCTCCAACTCGGTTTTACAGTGAAAACTGCAGGAACTTCAAACCGGCACTAGGAAACAGACTGAGAAACCAGAGTAAAAGTTTCTCCTGCAACCCGTTCCCTTTGTGCTAGGTGAACGAACGTCTCTCCACATGCTCAGTTCTGAGAGATAAGTGTGTGTGAAAGCCGTCCTTCACCTAGCTTGTTGGGAACACAAAGTTTCTTTTCAGTTGCAAACTCCACTCCATACATATATATGGGGAGGTACTAGCTCCAACTCGGTTTTTCATTGAAAACTTCAGGAACTTCAAACCGGCACTAGGAAACAGACTGAGAAACCAGAGTAAAAGTTTCTCCTGCAACCGTTCCTTTTGTGCTAGATGAACGAACGTCTCTCCACATGCTCAGTTCTGAGAGATAAGTGTGTATGAAAGCCGTCCTTCAACTAGCTTGTTGGGAACACAAAGTTTCTTTTCAGTTGCAAACACCACTCCATACATATATATGGGGAGGTACTAGCTCCAACTCGATTTTACAGTGAAAACTGCAGGAACTTCAAACCGGCACTAGGAAACAGACTGAGAAACCAGAGTAAAAGTTTCTCATGCAACCCGTTCCCTTTGTGCTAGATGAACGAACGTCTCTGCACATGCTCAGTTCTGAGAGATAAGTGTGTGTGAAAGCCGTCCTTCACCTAGCTTGTTCGGAACACAAAGTTTCTTTTCAGTTGCAAACTCCACTCCATACATATATATGGGGAGGTACTAGCCCCAACTCGGTTTTACAGTGAAAACTGCAGGAACTTCAAACCGGCACTAGGAAACAGACTGAGAAACCAGAGTAAATGTTTCTCCTGCAACCCGTTCCCTTTGTGCTAGGTGAACGAACGTCTCTCCACATGCTCAGTTCTGAGAGATAAGTGTGTGTGAAAGCCGTCCTTCAACTAGCTTTTTGGGAACACAAAGTTTCTTTTCACTTGCAAACTCCACTCCATACATATATATGGGGAGGTACTAGCTCCAACTCGGTTTTACAGTGAAAACTGCAGGAACTTCAAACCGGCACTAGGAAACAGACTGAGAAAACAGAGTAAAAGTTTCTCCTGCAACCCGTTCCTTTTGTGCTAGGTGAACGAACGTCTCTCCACATGCTAAGTTCTGAGAGATAAGTGTGTGTGAAAGCCGTCCTTCACCTAGCTTGTTGGGAACACAAAGTTTCTTTTCAGTTGCAAACTCCACTCCATACATATATATGGGGAGGTACTAGCTCCAACTCGGTTTTACAGTGAAAACTGCAGGAATTTCAAACCGGCATTAGGAAACAGACTGAGAAACCAGAGTAAAAGTTTCTCCTGCAACCCGTTCCCTTTGTGCTAGATGAACGAAAGTCTCTCCACAAGCTCAGTTCTGAGAGATAAGTGTGTGTGAAAGCCGTCCTTCATCTAGCTTGTTGGGAACACAAAGTTTCTTTTCAGTTGCAAACTCCACTCCATACATATATATGGGGAGGTACTAGCTCCAACTCGGTTTTACAGTGAAAACTGCAGGAACTTCAAACCGGCACTAGGAAACAGACTGAGAAACCAGAGTAAAAGTTTCTTCTGCAACCCTTTCCCTTTGTGCTGGGTGAACGAACGTCTCTCCACATGCTCAGTTCTGAGAGATAAGTGTGTGTGAAAGCCGTCCTTCAACTAGCTTGTTGGGAACACAAAGTTTCTTTTCAGTTGCCAACTCCACTCCATACATATATATGGGGAGGTACTAGCTCCAACTCTGTTTTACAGTGAAAACTGCAGGAACTTCAAACCGGCACTAGGAAACATACTGAGAAACCAGAGTAAAAGTTTCTCCTGCAAACCGTTCCCTTTGTGCTAGATGAACGAACGTCTCTCCACATGCTCAGTCCTGAGAGATAAGTGTGTGTGAAAGCCGTCCTTCACCTAGCTTGTTGGGAACACAAAGTTTCTTTTCAGTTGCAAACTCCACTCCATACATATATATGGGGAGGTAATAGCTCCAACTCGGTTTTACAGTGAAAACTGCAGGAACTTCAAACCGGCACTAGGAAACAGACTGAGAAACCAGAGTAAAAGTTTCTCCTGCAACCCGTTCACTTTGTACTAGATGAACGAACGTCTCTCCACATGCTAAGTTCTGAGAGATAAGTGTGTGTGAAAGCCGTCATTCACCTAGCTTGTTGGGAACACATAGTTCCTATTCACTTGCAAACTCCACTCCATACATATATACGGGTAGGTACTAGCTCCAACTCGGTTTTACAGTGAAAACTGCAGGAACTTCAAATCGGCACAAGGAAACAGGCTGAGAAACCAGAGTAATAGTTTCTCCTGCAACACATTCCCTTTGTGCTAGATGAACGAACGTCTCTCCACATGCTCAGTTCGGAGATATAAGTGTGTGTGAAAGCCGTCCTTCACCTAGCTTGTTGGGAACACAAAGTTTCTTTTCACTTGCAAACTCCACTCCATACATATATATGGGGAGTTAATAGCCCCAACTCGGTTTTACAGTGAAAACTGCAGGAACTTCAAACCGGCACTAGGAAACATACTGAGAAACCAGAGTAAAAGTTTCTCCTGCAACTCGTTCCCTTTGTGCTAGGTGAACGAACGTCTCTCCACATGCTCAGTTCTGAGAGATAAGTGTGTGTGAAAGCCGTCCTTCACCTAGCTTGTTGGGAAAACAAAGTTTCTTTTCACTTGCAAAATCCATTCCTTAAATATATATGGGGAGGTACTAGCTCCAACTCGGTTTTTCAGTGAAAACTGCAGGAACTTCAAACCGGCACTAGGAAACAGACTGAGAAACCAGAGTAAAAGTTTCTCCTGCAACCCGTTCCCTTTGTGCTAGGTGAACGAACGTCTCTCCACATGCTCAGTTCTGAGAGATAAGTTTGTGTGAAAGCCGTCCTTCACCTAGCTTGTTTGGAACACAAAGTTTCTTTTCACTTGCAAACTCCACTCCATAGATATATATGGGGAGGTACTAGCTCCAACTCG
The DNA here is from genome assembly GCF_048773025.1 of Camelus bactrianus. Lineage (NCBI taxonomy): Eukaryota > Metazoa > Chordata > Mammalia > Artiodactyla > Camelidae > Camelus > Camelus bactrianus. The sequence continues at coordinate 1,126,900 of NC_133553.1, forward strand.
GTTTTACAGTGAAAAATGCAGGAACTTCAAACCGGCACTAGGAAACAGACTGAGAAACCAGAGTAAAAGTTTCTCCTGCAACCCGTTCCTTTTGTGCTAGATGAACGAACGTCTCTCCACATGCTCAGTTCTGAGAGATAACTGTGTGTGAAAGCCGTCCTTCACCTAGCTTGTTGGGAACACAAAGTTTCTTTTCACTTGCCAACTCCACTCCATACATATATATGGGGAGGTACTAGCTCCAACTCGGTTTTTCTGTGAAAACTGCAGGAACTTCAAACCGGCACTAGGAAACAGACTGAGAAACCAGAGTAAAAGTTTCTCCTGCAACCCGTTCCCTTTGTGCTAGGTGAACGAACGTCTCTCCACATGCTCAGTCCTGAGAGATAAGTGTGTGTGAAAGCCGTCCTTCACCTAGCTTGTTGGGAACACAAAGTTTCTTTTCAGTTGCAAACTCCACTCCATACATATATATGGGGAGGTACTAGCTCCAACTCGGTTTTACAGTGAAAACTGCAGGAACTTCAAACCGGCACTAGGAAACAGACTGAGAAACCAGAGTAAAAGTTTCTCCTGCAACCCGTTCTCTTTTTGCTAGATGAACGAACGTCTCTCCACATGCTCAGTTCTGAGAGATAAGTGTGCGTGAAAGCCATCCTTCACCTAGCTTGTTGGGAACACAAAGTTTCTTTTCAGTTGCAAACTCCAATCCATACATATATATGGGAAGGTACTAGCTCCAACTCGGTTTTACAGTGAAAACTGCAGGAACTTCAATCCGACACTAGGAAACAGACTGAGAAACCAGAGTAAAAGTTTTCCTGCAACCCGTTCCCTTTGTGCTAGGTGAACGAACGTCTCTCCACATGCTCAGTTCTGAGAGATAAGTGTGTGTGAAAGCCGTCCTTCAACTAGCTTGTTGGGAACACAAAGTTTCTTTTCAGTTGCCAACTCCACTCCATACATATATATGGGGAGGTACTAGCTCCAACTCGGTTTTACAGTGAAAACTGCAGGAACTTCAAACCGGCACTAGGAAACAGACTGAGAAACCAGAGTAAAAGTTTCTCCTGCAACCCGTTCCCTTTGTGCTAAATGAACGAACGTCTCTCCACATGCTCAGTTCTGAGAGATAAGTGTGTGTGAAAGCCGTCCTTCAACTAGCTTGTTGGGAACACAAAGTTTCTTTTCAGTTGCCAACTCCACTCCATACATATATATGGGGAGGTACTAGCTCCAACTCGGTTTTACAGTGAAAACTGCAGGAACTTCAAACCGGCACTAGGAAAAAGACTGAGAAACCAGAGTAAAAGTTTCTCCTGCAACCCGTTCCCTTTGTGCTAAATGAACGAACGTCTCTCCACATGCTCAGTTCGGAGATATAAGTGTGTGTGAAAGCCGTCCTTCACCTAGCTTGTTGGGAACACAAAGTTTCTTTTCAATTGCAAACTCCACTCCATACATATATATGGGGAGGTACTAGCTCCAACTCGGTTTTACAGTGAAAACTGCAGGAACTTCAAACCGGCACTAGGAAACAGACTGAGAAACCAGAGTAAATGTTTCTCCTGCAACCCGTTCCCTTTGTGCTAGATGAACGAACGTCTCTCCACATGCTCAGTCCTGAGAGATAAGTGTGTGTGAAAGCCGTCCTTCACCTAGCTTGTGGGGAACACAAAGTTTCTTTTCACTTGCAAACTCCACTCCATACATATATATGGGGAGGTACTAGCTCCAACTCGGATTTACAGTGAAAACTGCTGGAACTTCAAACCGGCACTAGGAAACAGACTGAGAAACCAGAGTAAAAGTTTCTCCTGCAACCCGTTCCTTTGTGCTAGATGAACGATCGTCTCTCCACATGCTCAGTTCTGAGAGATAAGTGTGTGTGAAAGCCGTCCTTCACCTAGCTTGTTGGGAACACAAAGTTTCTTTTCACTTGCAAACTCCACTCCATACATATATATGGGGAGGTACTAGCTCCAACTCGGTTTTACAGTGAAAACTGCAGGAACTTCAAACCGGCACTAGGAAACAGACTGAGAAACCAGAGTAAAAGTTTCTCCTGCAACCCATTCCCTTTGTGTTAGATGAACGAACGTCTCTCCACATGCTCAGTTCTGAGAGATAAGTGTGTGTGAAAGCCATCCTTCACATAGCTTGTTGGGAACACAAAGGTTCTTTTCAGTTGCAAACTCCACTCCATACATATATATGGGGAGATACAAGCTCCAACACGGTTTTACAGTGAAAACTGCAGGAACTTCAAACCGGCACTAGGAAACAGACTGAGAAACCAGAGTAAAACTTTGTCCTGCAACCCGTTCCCTTTGTGCTAGATGAACGAACGTCTCTCCACATGCTCAGTTCTGAGAGATAAGTGTGTGTGAAAGCCGTCCTTCACCTAGCTTGTTGAGAACACAAAGTTTCTTTTCAGTTGCAAACTCCAATCCATACATATATATGGGGAGGTACTAGCTCCAACTCGGTTTTACAGTGAAAACTGCAGGAACTTCAAACTGGCACTAGGAAACAGACTGAGAAACCAGAGTAAAAGTTTCTCCTGCAACCCGTTCCCTTTGTGCTAGATGAACGAACGTCTCTCCACATGCTCAGTTCTGAGAGATAAGTGTGTGTGAAAGCCGTTCTTCACCTAGCTTTTTGGGAACACAAAGTTTCTTATCAGTTGCAAACTCCACTCCATACATATATATGGGAAGGTACTAGCTCCAACTCGGTTTTACAGTGAAAACTGCAGGAACTTCAAACCGGCACTAGGAAACAGACTGAGAAACCAGAGTAAAAGTTTCTCCTGCAACCCGTTCCCTTTGTGCTAGATGAACGAACGTCTCTCCACATGCTCAGTTCTGAGAGATAAGTGTGTGTGAAAGCCGTCCTTCACCTAGCTTGTTGGGAACACAAAGTTTCTTTTCACTTGCAAATTCCACTCCATACATATATATGGGGAGGTACTAGCTCCAACTCGGTTTTACAGTGAAAACTGCAGGAACTTCAAACCGGCACTAGGAAACAGACTGAGAAACCAGAGTAAAAGTTTCTCCTGCAACCCGTTCCCTTTGTGCTAGATGAACGAACGTCTCTCCACATGCTCAGTCCTGAGAGATAAGTGTGTGTGAAAGCCGTCCTTCACCTAGCTTGTTGGGAACACAAAGTTTCTTTTCACTTGCAAACTCCACTCCATACATATATATGGGGAGGTACTAGCTCCAACTCGGTTTTACAGTGAAAACTGCTGGAACTTCAAACCGGCACTAGGAAACAGACTGAGAAACCAGAGTAATAGTTTCTCCTGCAACCCGTTCCCTTTGTGCTAGATGAACGAACGTCTCTCCACATGCTCAGTTCTGAGAGATAACTGTGTGTGAAAGCCGTCCTTCACCTAGCTTGTTGGGAACACAAAGTTTCTTTTCACTTGCCAACTCCACTCCATACATATATATGGGGAGGTACTAGCTCCAACTCGGTTTTTCTGTGAAAACTGCAGGAACTTCAAACCGGCACTAGGAAACAGACTGAGAAACCAGAGTAAAAGTTTCTCCTGCAACCCGTTCCCTTTGTGCTAGGTGAACGAACGTCTCTCCACATGCTCAGTCCTGAGAGATAAGTGTGTGTGAAAGCCGTCCTTCACCTAGCTTGTTGGGAACACAAAGTTTCTTTTCAGTTGCAAACTCCACTCCATACATATATATGGGGAGGTACTAGCTCCAACTCGGTTTTACAGTGAAAACTGCAGGAACTTCAAACCGGCACTAGGAAACAGACTGAGAAACCAGAGTAAAAGTTTCTCCTGCAACCCGTTCTCTTTTTGCTAGATGAACGAACGTCTCTCCACATGCTCAGTTCTGAGAGATAAGTGTGCGTGAAAGCCATCCTTCACCTAGCTTGTTGGGAACACAAAGTTTCTTTTCAGTTGCAAACTCCAATCCATACATATATATGGGAAGGTACTAGCTCCAACTCGGTTTTACAGTGAAAACTGCAGGAACTTCAATCCGACACTAGGAAACAGACTGAGAAACCAGAGTAAAAGTTTTCCTGCAACCCGTTCCCTTTGTGCTAGGTGAACGAACGTCTCTCCACATGCTCAGTTCTGAGAGATAAGTGTGTGTGAAAGCCGTCCTTCAACTAGCTTGTTGGGAACACAAAGTTTCTTTTCAGTTGCCAACTCCACTCCATACATATATATGGGGAGGTACTAGCTCCAACTCGGTTTTACAGTGAAAACTGCAGGAACTTCAAACCGGCACTAGGAAACAGACTGAGAAACCAGAGTAAAAGTTTCTCCTGCAACCCGTTCCCTTTGTGCTAAATGAACGAACGTCTCTCCACATGCTCAGTTCTGAGAGATAAGTGTGTGTGAAAGCCGTCCTTCAACTAGCTTGTTGGGAACACAAAGTTTCTTTTCAGTTGCCAACTCCACTCCATACATATATATGGGGAGGTACTAGCTCCAACTCGGTTTTACAGTGAAAACTGCAGGAACTTCAAACCGGCACTAGGAAACAGACTGAGAAACCAGAGTAAAAGTTTCTCCTGCAACCCGTTCCCTTTGTGCTAAATGAACGAACGTCTCTCCACATGCTCAGTTCGGAGATATAAGTGTGTGTGAAAGCCGTCCTTCACCTAGCTTGTTGGGAACACAAAGTTTCTTTTCAATTGCAAACTCCACTCCATACATATATATGGGGAGGTACTAGCTCCAACTCGGTTTTACAGTGAAAACTGCAGGAACTTCAAACCGGCACTAGGAAACAGACTGAGAAACCAGAGTAAATGTTTCTCCTGCAACCCGTTCCCTTTGTGCTAGATGAACGAACTTCTCTCCACATGCTCAGTCCTGAGAGATAAGTGTGTGTGAAAGCCGTCCTTCACCTAGCTTGTGGGGAACACAAAGTTTCTTTTCACTTGCAAACTCCACTCCATACATATATATGGGGAGGTACTAGCTCCAACTCGGATTTACAGTGAAAACTGCTGGAACTTCAAACCGGCACTAGGAAACAGACTGAGAAACCAGAGTAAAAGTTTCTCCTGCAACCCGTTCCTTTGTGCTAGATGAACGATCGTCTCTCCACATGCTCAGTTCTGAGAGATAAGTGTGTGTGAAAGCCGTCCTTCACCTAGCTTGTTGGGAACACAAAGTTTCTTTTCACTTGCAAACTCCACTCCATACATATATATGGGGAGGTACTAGCTCCAACTCGGTTTTACAGTGAAAACTGCAGGAACTTCAAACCGGCACTAGGAAACAGACTGAGAAACCAGAGTAAAAGTTTCTCCTGCAACCCATTCCCTTTGTGTTAGATGAACGAACGTCTCTCCACATGCTCAGTTCTGAGAGATAAGTGTGTGTGAAAGCCATCCTTCACATAGCTTGTTGGGAACACAAAGGTTCTTTTCAGTTGCAAACTCCACTCCATACATATATATGGGGAGATACAAGCTCCAACACGGTTTTACAGTGAAAACTGCAGGAACTTCAAACCGGCACTAGGAAACAGACTGAGAAACCAGAGTAAAAGTTTGTCCTGCAACCCGTTCCCTTTGTGCTAGATGAACGAACGTCTCTCCACATGCTCAGTTCTGAGAGATAAGTGTGTGTGAAAGCCGTCCTTCACCTAGCTTGTTGAGAACACAAAGTTTCTTTTCAGTTGCAAACTCCAATCCATACATATATATGGGGAGGTACTAGCTCCAACTCGGTTTTACAGTGAAAACTGCAGGAACTTCAAACTGGCACTAGGAAACAGACTGAGAAACCAGAGTAAAAGTTTCTCCTGCAACCCGTTCCCTTTGTGCTAGATGAACGAACGTCTCTCCACATGCTCAGTTCTGAGAGATAAGTGTGTGTGAAAGCCGTTCTTCACCTAGCTTTTTGGGAACACAAAGTTTCTTATCAGTTGCAAACTCCACTCCATACATATATATGGGAAGGTACTAGCTCCAACTCGGTTTTACAGTGAAAACTGCAGGAACTTCAAACCGGCACTAGGAAACAGACTGAGAAACCAGAGTAAAAGTTTCTCCTGCAACCCGTTCCCTTTGTGCTAGATGAACGAACGTCTCTCCACATGCTCAGTTCTGAGAGATAAGTGTGTGTGAAAGCCGTCCTTCAACTAGCTTGTTGGGAACACAAAGTTTCTTTTCACTTGCAAATTCCACTCCATACATATATATGGGGAGGTACTAGCTCCAACTCGGTTTTACAGTGAAAACTGCAGGAACTTCAAACCGGCACTAGGAAACAGACTGAGAAACCAGAGTAAAAGTTTCTCCTGCAACCCGTTCCCTTTGTGCTAGATGAACGAACGTCTCTCCACATGCTCAGTCCTGAGAGATAAGTGTGTGTGAAAGCCGTCCTTCACCTAGCTTGTTGGGAACACAAAGTTTCTTTTCACTTGCAAACTCCACTCCATACATATATATGGGGAGGTACTAGCTCCAACTCGGTTTTACAGTGAAAACTGCTGGAACTTCAAACCGGCACTAGGAAACAGACTGAGAAACCAGAGTAATAGTTTCTCCTGCAACCCGTTCCCTTTGTGCTAGATGAACGAACGTCTCTCCACATGCTCAGTTCTGAGAGATAAGTGTGTGTGAAAGCCGTCCTTCACCTAGCTTGTTGGGAACACAAAGTTTCTATTCACTTGCAAACTCCACTCCATACATATATATGGGGAGGTACTAGCTCCAACTCGGTTTTACAGTGAAAACTGCAGGAACTTCAAACCGGCACTAGGAAACAGGCTGAGAAACCAGAGTAAAAGTTTCTCCTGCAACCCATTCCCTTTATGCTAGATGAACGAACGTCTCTCCACATGCTCAGTTCGGAGATATAAGTGTGTGTGAAAGCCGTCCTTCACCTAAATTGTTGGGAACACAAAGTTTCTTTTCACTTGCAAACTCCACTCCATACATATATATGGGGAGGTACTAGCTCCAACTCGGTTTTTCAGTGAAAACTGCAGGAACTTCAAACCGGCACTAGGAAACAGACTGAGAAACCAGAGTAAAAGTTTCTACTGCAACCCGTTCCCTTTGTGCTAGATGAACGAACGTCTCTCCACATGCTCAGTTCTGAGAGATAAGTGTGTGTGAAAGCCGTCCTTCAACTAGCTTGTTGGGAACACAAAGTTTCTTTTCAGTTGCAAACTCCAATCCATACATATATATGGGAAGGTACTAGCTCCAACTCGGTTTTACAGTGAAAACTGCAGGAACTTCAAACCGGCACTAGGAAACAGACTGAGAAACCAGAGTAAAAGTTTGTCCTGCAACCCGTTCCCTTTGTGCTAGATGAACGAACGTCTCCCCACATGATCAGTTCTGAGAGATAAGTGTGTGTGAAAGCCGTTCTTCACCTAGCTTGTTGGGAACACAAAGTTTCTTTTCACTTGCAAACTCCACTCCATACATATATATGGGAAGGTACTAGCTCCAACTCGGTTTTTCAGTGAAAACTGCAGGAACTTCAAACCGGCACTAGGAAACAGACTGAGAAACCAGAGTAATAGTTTCTCCTGCAAACCGTTCCCTTTGTGCTAGGTGAACGAACGTCTCTCCACATGCTAAGTTCTGAGAGATAAGTGTGTGTGAAAGCCGTCCTTCACCTAGCTTGTTGGGAACACAAAGTTTCTTTTCACTTGCAAACTCCACTCCATACATATATATGGGGAGGTACTAGCTCCAACTCGGTTTTACAGTGAAAACTGCAGGAACTTCAAACCGGCACTAGGAAACAGACTGAGAAACCAGAGTAAAAGTTTCTCCTGCAACCCGTTCCCTTTGTGCTAGAAGAACGAACGTCTCTCCACATGCTCAGTTCTGAGAGATATGTGTGTGTGAAAGCCGTCCTTCACCTAGCTTGTTGGGAACACAAAGTTTCTTTTCAGTTGCAAACTCCACTCCATACATATATATGGGGAGGTAATAGCTCCAACTCGGTTTTACAGTGAAAACTGCAGGAACATCAAACCGGCACTTGGAAACAGACTGAGAAACCAGAGTAAAAGTTTCTCCTGCAACCCGTTCCCTTTGTGCTAGATGAACGAACGTCTCTCCATATGCTCAGTTCTGAGAGATAAGTGTGTGTGAAAGCCGTCCTTCACCTAGCTTGTTGGGAACACAAAGTTTCTTTTCACTTGCAAATTCCTCTCCATACATATATATGGGGAGGTACTAGCTCCAACTCGGTTTTACAGTGAAAACTGCAGGAACTTCAAACCGGCACTAGGAAAAAGACTGAGAAACCAGAGTAAAAGTTTCTCCTGCAACCCGTTCCCTTTGTGCTAGATGAACGAACGTCTCTCCACATGCTCAGTTCTGAGAGATAAGTGTGTGTGAAAGCCGTCCTTCACCTAGCTTGTTGGGAACACAAAGTTTCTATTCACTTGCAAACTCCACTCCATACATATATATGGGGAGGTACTAGCTCCAACTCGGTTTTACAGTGAAAACTGCAGGAACTTCAAACCGGCACTAGGAAACAGGCTGAGAAACCAGAGTAAAAGTTTCTCCTGCAACCCATTCCCTTTATGCTAGATGAACGAACGTCTCTCCACATGCTCAGTTCGGAGATATAAGTGTGTGTGAAAGCCTTCCTTCACCTAGCTTGTTGGGAACACAAAGTTTCTTTTCACTTGCAAACTCCACTCCATACATATATATGGGGAGGTACTAGCTCCAACTCGGTTTTTCAGTGAAAACTGCAGGAACTTCAAACCGGCACTAGGAAACAGACTGAGAAACCAGAGTAAAAGTTTCTCCTGCAAACCGTTCCCTTTGTGCTAGAAGAACGAACGTCTCTCCACATGCTCAGTTCTGAGAGATATGTGTGTGTGAAAGCCGTCCTTCACCTAGCTTGTTGGGAACACAAAGTTTCTTTTCAGTTGCAAACTCCACTCCATACATATATATGGGGAGGTAATAGCTCCAACTCGGTTTTACAGTGAAAACTGCAGGAACATCCAACCGACACTTGGAAACAGACTGAGAAACCAGAGTAAAAGTTTCTCCTGCAACCCGTTCCCTTTGTGCTAGATGAACGAACGTCTCTCCATATGCTCAGTTCTGAGAGATAAGTGTGTGTGAAAGCCGTCCTTCACCTAGCTTGTTGGGAACACAAAGTTTCTTTTCACTTGCAAATTCCACTCCATACATATATATGGGGAGATACTAGCTCCAAATCGGTTTTACAGTGAAAACTGCAGGAACTTCAAACCGGCACTAGGAAAAAGACTGAGAAACCAGAGTAAAAGTTTCTCCTGCAACCCGTTCCCTTTGTGCTAGATGAACGAACGTCTCTCCACATGCTCAGTTCTGAGAGATAAGTGTGTGTGAAAGCCGTCCTTCACCTAGCTTGTTGGGAACACAAAGTTTCTTTTCAGTTGCAAACTCCACTCCATACATATATATGGGGAGGTAATAGCTCCAAATCGGTTTTACAGTGAAAACTGCAGGAACTTCAAACCGGCACTTGGAAACAGACTGAGAAACCAGAGTAAAAGTTTCTCCTGCAACCCGTACACTTTGTGCTAGATAAACGAACGTCTCTCCACATGCTCAGTTCTGAGAGATAAGTGTGTGTGAAAGCCGTCCTTCACCTAGCTTGTTGGGAACACAAAGATTCTTTTCACTTGCAAATTCCACTCCATACATATATATGGGGAGGTACTAGCTCCAAGTCGGTTTTACAGTGAAAACTGCAGGAACTTCAAACCGGCACTAGGAAACAGACTGAGAAACCAGAGTAAAAGTTTCTCCTGCAACCCGTTCCCTTTGTGCTAGATGAGCGAACGTCTCTCCACATGCTCAGTCCTGAGAGATAAGTGTGTGTGAAAGCCGTCCTTCACCTAGCTTGTTGGGAACACAAAGTTTCTTTTCACTTGCAAACTCCACTCCATACATATATATGGGGAGGTACTAGCTCCAACTCGGTTTTACAGTGAAAACTGCTGGAACTTCAAACCGGCACTAGGAAACAGACTGAGAAACCAGAGTAAAAGTTTCTCCTGCAACCCGTTCCCTTTGTGCTAGATGAACGAACGTCTCTCCACATGCTCAGTTCTGAGAGATAAGTGTGTGTGAAAGCCGTCCTTCACCTAGCTTGTTGGGAACACAAAGTTTCTATTCAATTGCAAACTCCACTCCATACATATATATGGGGAGGTACTAGCTCCAACTCGGTTTTACAGTGAAAACTGCAGGAACTTCAAACCGGCACTAGGAAACAGGCTGAGAAACCAGAGTAAAAGTTTCTCCTGCAACCCATTCCATTTATGCTAGATGAACGAACGTCTCTCCACATGCTCATTTCGGAGATATAAGTGTGTGTGAAAGCCGTCCTTCACCTAGCTTGTTGGGAACACAAAGTTTCTTTTCACTTGCAAACTCCACTCCATACATATATATGGGGAGGTACTAGCTCCAACTCGGTTTTTCAGTGAAAACTGCAGGAACTTCAAACCGGCACTAGGAAACAGACTGAGAAACCAGAGTAAAAGTTTCTCCTGCAACCCGTTCCATTTGTGCTAGATGAACGAACGTCTCTGCACATGCTAAGATCTGAGAGATTAGTGTGTGTAAAAGCCGTCCTTCAACTAGCTTGTTGGGAACACAAAGTTTCTTTTCATTTGCAAACTCCACTCCATACATATATATGGGGAGGTACAAGCTCCAACTCGGTTTTACAGTGAAAACTGCAGGAACTTCAAACCGGCACTAGGAAACAGACTGAGAAACCAGAGAAAAAGTTTCCCCTGCAAACCGTTCCCTTTGTGCTAGGTGAACGAAAGTCTCTCCACATGCTCAGTTCTGAGAGAGAAGTGTGTGTGAAAGCCGTCCTTCACCTAGCTTGTTGGGAACACAGTTTCTTTTCACTAGCAAACTCCACTCCATACATATATATGGGGAGGTACTAGATCCAACTCGGTTTTACAGTGAAAACTGCAGGAACTTCCAACCGGCACTAGGAAACAGACTGAGAAACCAGAGTAAAAGTTTCTCCTGCAACCCGTTCCCTTTGTGCTAGATGTACGAACGTCTCTCCACATGCTCAGTTCTGAGAGATAAGTGTGTTTGAAAGCCTTCCTTCACCTAGCTTGTTGGGAACACAAAGTTTCTTTTCACTTGCAAACTGCACTCCATACATATAAATGGGGAGGTACTAGCTCCAACTCGGTTTTACAGTGAAAACTGCAGGAACTTCAAACCGGCACTAGGAAACAGGCTGAGAAACCAGAGTAAAAGTTTCTCCTGCAACCCATTCCCTTTATGCTAGATGAACGAACGTCTCTCCACATGCTCAGTTCGGAGATATAAGTGTGTGTGAAAGCCGTCCTTCACCTAGCTTGTTGGGAACACAAAGTTTCTTTTCACTTGCAAACTCCACTCCATACATATATATGGGGAGGTACTAGCTCCAACTCGGTTTTTCAGTGAAAACTGCAGGAACTTCAAACCGGCACTAGGAAACAGACTGAGAAACCAGAGTAAAAGTTTCTCCTGCAAACCGTTCCCTTTGTGCTAGAAGAACGAACGTCTCTCCACATGCTCAGTTCTGAGAGATATGTGTGTGTGAAAGCCGTCCTTCACCTAGCTTGTTGGGAACACAAAGTTTCTTTTCACTTGCAAATTCCACTCCATACATATATATGGGGAGGTACTAGCTCCAACTCGGTTTTACAGTGAAAACTGCAGGAACTTCAAACCGGCACTAGGAAACAGACTGAGAAACCAGAGTAAAAGTTTCTCCTGCAACCCGTTCCCTTTGTGCTAGATGAACGAACGTCTCTCCACATGCTCAGTCCTGAGAGATAAGTGTGTGTGAAAGCCGTCCTTCACCTAGCTTGTTGGGAACACAAAGTTTCTTTTCACTTGCAAACTCCACTCCATACATATATATGGGGAGGTACTAGCTCCAACTCGGTTTTACAGTGAAAACTGCTGGAACTTCAAACCGGCACTAGGAAACAGACTGAGAAACCAGAGTAAAAGTTTCTCCTGCAACCCGTTCCCTTTGTGCTAGATGAACGAACGTCTCTCCACATGCTCAGTTCTGAGAGATAAGTGTGTGTGAAAGCCGTCCTTCACCTAGCTTGTTGGGAACACAAAGTTTCTATTCACTTGCAAACTCCACTCCATACATATATATGGGGAGGTACTAGCTCCAACTCGGTTTTACAGTGAAAACTGCAGGAACTTCAAACCGGCACTAGGAAACAGGCTGAGAAACCAGAGTAAAAGTTTCTCCTGCAACCCATTCCCTTTATGCTAGATGAACGAACGTCTCTCCACATGCTCAGTTCGGAGATATAAGTGTGTGTGAAAGCCGTCCTTCACCTAACTTGTTGGGAACACAAAGTTTCTTTTCACTTGCAAACTCCACTCCATACATATATATGGGGAGGTACTAGCTCCAACTCGGTTTTTCAGTGAAAACTGCAGGAACTTCAAACCGGCACTAGGAAACAGACTGAGAAACCAGAGTAAAAGTTTGTCCTGCAACCCGTTCCCTTTGTGCTAGATGAACGAACGTCTCTCCACATGCTCAGTTCTGAGAGATAAGTGTGTGTGAAAGCCGTCCTTCACCTAGCTTGTTGGGAACACAAAGTTTCTTTTCAGTTGCAAACTCCAATCCATACATATATATGGGAAGGTACTAGCTCCAACTCGGTTTTACAGTGAAAACTGCAGGAACTTCAAACCGGCACTAGGAAACAGACTGAGAAACCAGAGTAAAAGTTTGTCCTGCAACCCGTTCCCTTTGTGCTAGATGAACGAACGTCTCCCCACATGATCAGTTCTGAGAGATAAGTGTGTGTGAAAGCCGTCCTTCACCTAGCTTGTTGGGAACACAAAGTTTCTTTTCACTTGCAAACTCCACTCCATACATATATATGGGAAGGTACTAGCTCCAACTCGGTTTTTCAGTGAAAACTGCAGGAACTTCAAACCGGCACTAGGAAACAGACTGAGAAACCAGAGTAATAGTTTCTCCTGCAAACCGTTCCCTTTGTGCTAGGTGAACGAACGTCTCTCCACATGCTAAGTTCTGAGAGATAAGTGTGTGTGAAAGCCGTCCTTCACCTAGCTTGTTGGGAACACAAAGTTTCTTTTCACTTGCAAACTCCACTCCATACATATATATGGGGAGGTACTAGCTCCAACTCGGTTTTACAGTGAAAACTGCAGGAACTTCAAACCGGCAATAGGAAACAGACTGAGAAACCAGAGTAAAAGTTTCTCCTGCAACCCGTTCCCTTTGTGCTAGATGAACGAACGTCTCTCCACATGCTCAGTCCTGAGAGATAAGTGTGTGTGAAAGCCGTCCTTCACCTAGCTTGTTGGGAACACAAAGTTTCTTTTCACTTGCAAACTCCACTCCATACATTTATATGGGGAGGTACTAGCTCCAACTCGGTTTTACAGTGAAAACTGCTGGAACTTCAAACCGGCACTAGGAAACAGACTGAGAAACCTGAGTAAAAGTTTCTCCTGCAACCCGTTCCCTTTTTGCTAGATGAACGAACGTCTCTCCACATGCTCAGTTCTGAGAGATAAGTGTGTGTGAAAGCCGTCCTTCACCTAGCTTGTTGGGAACACAAAGTTTCTTTTCAGTTGCAAACTCCAATCCATACATATATATGGGGAGGTAATAGCTCCAACTCGGTTTTACAGTGAAAACTGCAGGAACTTCAAACCGTCACTAGGAAACAGACTGAGAAACCAGAGTAAAAGTTTCTCCTGCAACCCGTTCCCTTTGTGCTAGATGAACGAACGTCTCTCCACATGCTCAGTTCGGAGATATAAGTGTGTGTGAAAGCCGTTCTTCACCTAGCTTTTTGGGAACACAAGGTTTCTTTTCACTTGCAAACTCCACTCCATACATATATATTGGGAGGTACTAGCTCCAACTCGGTTTTTCAGTGAAAACTGCAGGAACTTCAAACCGGCACTAGGATACAGACTGAGAAACCAGAGTAAAAGTTTCTCCTGCAACCTTTCCCTTTTTGCTAGATGAACGAACGTCTCTCCACATGCTCAGTTCTGAGAGATAAGTGTGTGTGAAAGCCGTCCTTCACCTAGCTTGTTGGGAACACAAAGTTTCTTTTCAGTTGCAAACTCCACTCCATACATATATATGGGGAGGTAATAGCTCCAACTCGGTTTTACAGTGAAAACTGCAGGAACTTCAAACCGGCACTTGGAAACAGACTGAGAAACCAGAGTAAAAGTTTCTCCTGCAACCCGTACACTTTGTGCTAGATAAACGAACGTCTCTCCACATGCTCAGTTCTGAGAGATAAGTGTGTGTGAAAGCCGTCCTTCACCTAGCTTGTTGGGAACACAAAGTTTCTTTTCACTTGCAAATTCCACTCCATACGTATATATGGGGAGGTACTAGCTCCAAGTCGGTTTTACAGTGAAAACTGCAGGAACTTCAAACCGGCACTAGGAAACAGACTGAGAAACCAGAGTAAAAGTTTCTCCTGCAACCCGTTCCTTTTGTGCTAGATGAACGAACGTCTCTCCACATGCTCAGTCCTGACAGATAAGTGTGTGTGAAAGCCGTCCTTCACCTAGCTTGTTGGGAACACAAAGTTTCTTTTCACTTGCAAACTCCACTCCATACATATATATGGGGAGGTACTAGCTCCAACTCGGTTTTACAGTGAAAACTGCTGGAACTTCAAACCGGCACTAGGAAACAGACTGAGAAACCAGAGTAAAAGTTTCTCCTGCAACCCGTTCCCTTTGTGCTAGATGAACGAACGTCTCTCCACATGCTCAGTTCTGAGAGATAAGTGTGTGTGAAAGCCGTCCTTCACCTAGCTTGTTGGGAACACAAAGTTTCTATTCACTTGCAAACTCCACTCCATACATATATATGGGGAGGTACTAGCTCCAACTCGGTTTTACAGTGAAAACTGCAGGAACTTCAAACCGGCACTAGGAAACAGGCTGAGAAACCAGAGTAAAAGTTTCTCCTGCAACCCATTCCCTTTATGCTAGATGAACGAACGTCTCTCCACATGCCCAGTTCGGAGATATAAGTGTGTGTGAAAGCCGTCCTTCACCTAGCTTGTTGGGAACACAAAGTTTCTTTTCACTTGCAAACTCCACTCCATACATATAAATGGGGAGGTACTAGCTCCAACTCGGTTTTACAGTGAAAACTGCAGGAACTTCAAACCGGCACTAGGAAACAGGCTGAGAAACCAGAGTAAAAGTTTCTCCTGCAACCCATTCCCTTTATGCTAGATGAACGAACGTCTCTCCACATGCTCAGTTCGGAGATATAAGTGTGTGTGAAAGCCGTCCTTCACCTAGCTTGTTGGGAACACAAAGTTTCTTTTCACTTGCAAACTCCACTCCATACATATATATGGGGAGGTACTAGCTCCAACTCGGTTTTACAGTGAAAACTGCAGGAACTTCAAACCGGCACTAGGAAACAGGCTGAGAAACCAGAGTAAAAGTTTCTCCTGCAACCCATTCCCTTTATGCTAGATGAACGAACGTCTCTCCACATGCCCAGTTCGGAGATATAAGTGTGTGTGAAAGCCGTCCTTCACCTAGCTTGTTGGGAACACAAAGTTTCTTTTCACTTGCAAACTCCACTCCATACATATAAATGGGGAGGTACTAGCTCCAACTCGGTTTTACAGTGAAAACTGCAGGAACTTCAAACCGGCACTAGGAAACAGGCTGAGAAACCAGAGTAAAAGTTTCTCCTGCAACCCATTCCCTTTATGCTAGATGAACGAACGTCTCTCCACATGCTCAGTTCGGAGATATAAGTGTGTGTGAAAGCCGTCCTTCACCTAGCTTGTTGGGAACACAAAGTTTCTTTTCACTTGCAAACTCCACTCCATACATATATATGGGGAGGTACTAGCTCCAACTCGGTTTTTCAGTGAAAACTGCAGGAACTTCAAACCGGCACTAGGAAACAGACTGAGAAACCAGAGTAAAAGTTTCTCCTGCAAACCGTTCCCTTTGTGCTAGAAGAACGAACGTCTCTCCACATGCTCAGTTCTGAGAGATATGTGTGTGTGAAAGCCGTCCTTCACCTAGCTTGTTGGGAACACAAAGTTTCTTTTCACTTGCAAATTCCACTCCATACATATATATGGGGAGGTACTAGCTCCAACTCGGTTTTACAGTGAAAACTGCAGGAACTTCAAACCGGCACTAGGAAACAGACTGAGAAACCAGAGTAAAAGTTTCTCCTGCAACCCGTTCCCTTTGTGCTAGATGAACGAACGTCTCTCCACATGCTCAGTCCTGAGAGATAAGTGTGTGTGAAAGCCGTCCTTCACCTAGCTTGTTGGGAACACAAAGTTTCTTTTCATTTGCAAACTCCACTCCATACATATATATGGGGAGGTACTAGCTCCAACTCGGTTTTACAGTGAAAACTGCTGGAACTTCAAACCGGCACTAGGAAACAGACTGAGAAACCAGAGTAAAAGTTTCTCCTGCAACCCGTTCCCTTTGTGCTAGATGAACGAACGTCTCTCCACATGCTCAGTTCTGAGAGATAAGTGTGTGTGAAAGCCGTCCTTCACCTAGCTTGTTGGGAACACAAAGTTTCTATTCAATTGCAAACTCCACTCCATACATATATATGGGGAGGTACTAGCCCCAACTCGGTTTTACAGTGAAAACTGCAGGAACTTCAAACCGGCACTAGGAAACAGGCTGAGAAACCAGAGTAAAAGTTTCTCCTGCAACCCATTCCCTTTATGCTAGATGAACGAACGTCTCTCCACATGCTCAGTTCGGAGATATAAGTGTGTGTGAAAGCCGTCCTTCACCTAACTTGTTGGGAACACAAAGTTTCTTTTCACTTGCAAACCCCACTCCATACATATATATGGGGAGGTACTAGCTCCAACTCGGTTTTTCAGTGAAAACTGCAGGAACTTCAAACCGGCACTAGGAAACAGACTGAGAAACCAGAGTAAAAGTTTCTACTGCAACCCGTTCCCTTTGTGCTAGATGAACGAACGTCTCTCCACATGCTCAGTTCTGAGAGATAAGTGTGTGTGAAAGCCGTCCTTCACCTAGCTTGTTGGGAACACAAAGTTTCTTTTCAGTTGCAAACTCCAATCCATACATATATATGGGAAGGTACTAGCTCCAACTCGGTTTTACAGTGAAAAATGCAGGAACTTCAAACCGGCACTAGGAAACAGACTGAGAAACCAGAGTAAAAGTTTGTCCTGCAACCCGTTCCCTTTGTGCTAGATGAACGAACGTCTCCCCACATGATCAGTTCTGAGAGATAAGTGTGTGTGAAAGCCGTCCTTCACCTAGCTTGTTGGGAACACAAAGTTTCTTTTCACTTGCAAACTCCACTCCATACATATATATGGGAAGGTACTAGCTCCAACTCGGTTTTTCAGTGAAAACTGCAGGAACTTCAAACCGGCACTAGGAAACAGACTGAGAAACCAGAGTAATAGTTTCTCCTGCAAACCGTTCCCTTTGTGCTAGGTGAACGAACGTCTCTCCACATGCTAAGTTCTGAGAGATAAGTGTGTGTGAAAGCCGTCCTTCACCTAGCTTGTTGGGAACACAAAGTTTCTTTTCACTTGCAAACTCCACTCCATACATATATATGGGGAGGTACTAGCTCCAACTCGGTTTTACAGTGAAAACTGCAGGAACTTCAAACCGGCAATAGGAAACAGACTGAGAAACCAGAGTAAAAGTTTCTCCTGCAACCCGTTCCCTTTGTGCTAGATGAACGAACGTCTCTCCACATGCTCAGTCCTGAGAGATAAGTGTGTGTGAAAGCCGTCCTTCACCTAGCTTGTTGGGAACACAAAGTTTCTTTTCACTTGCAAACTCCACTCCATACATATATATGGGGAGGTACTAGCTCCAACTCGGTTTTACAGTGAAAACTGCTGGAACTTCAAACCGGCACTAGGAAACAGACTGAGAAACCTGAGTAAAAGTTTCTCCTGCAACCCGTTCCCTTTTTGCTAGATGAACGAACGTCTCTCCACATGCTCAGTTCTGAGAGATAAGTGTGTTTGAAAGCCGTCCTTCACCTAGCTTGTTGGTAACACAAAGTTTCTTTTCACTTGCAAACTCCACTCCATACATATATATGGGGAGGTAATAGCTCCAACTCGGTTTTACAGTGAAAACTGCAGGAACTTCAAACCGGCACTAGGAAACAGACTGAGAAACCAGAGTAAAAGTTTCTCCTGCAACCCGTTCCCTTTGTGCTAGATGAACGAACGTCTCTCCACATGCTCAGTTCGGAGATATAAGTGTGTGTGAAAGCCGTCCTTCACCTAGCTTTTTGGGAACACAAAGTTTCTTTTCACTTGCAAACTCCACTCCATACATATATATTGGGAGGTACTAGCTCCAACTCGGTTTTTCAGTGAAAACTGCAGGAACTTCAAACCGGCACTAGGATACAGACTGAGAAACCAGAGTAAAAGTTTCTCCTGCAACCTTTCCCTTTTTGCTAGATGAACGAACGTCTCTCCACATGCTCAGTTCTGAGAGATAAGTGTGTGTGAAAGCCGTCCTTCACCTAGCTTGTTGGGAACACAAAGTTTCTTTTCAGTTGCAAACTCCACTCAAAACATATATATGGGGAGGTACTAGCTCCAAATCGGTTTTACAGTGAAAACTGCAGGAACTTCAAACCGGCACTAGGAAACAGACTGAGAAACTAGAGTAAAAGTTTCTCCTGCAACCCGTTCCCTTTGTGCTAGATGAACGAACGTCTCTCCACATGCTCAGTTCTGAGAGATAAGTGTGTGTGAAAGCCGTCCTTCACCTAGCTTGTTGGGAACACAAAGTTTCTTTTCAGTTGCAAACTCCACTCCATACATATATATGGGGAGGTAATAGCTCCAACTCGGTTTTACAGTGAAAACTGCAGGAACTTCAAACCGGCACTTGGAAACAGACTGAGAAACCAGAGTAAAAGTTTCTCCTGCAACCCGTACACTTTGTGCTAGATAAACGAACGTCTCTCCACATGCTCAGTTCTGAGAGATAAGTGTGTGTGAAAGCCGTCCTTCACCTAGCTTGTTGGGAACACAAAGTTTCTTTTCACTTGCAAATTCCACTCCATACGTATATATGGGGAGGTACTAGCTCCAAGTCGGTTTTACAGTGAAAACTGCAGGAACTTCAAACCGGCACTAGGAAACAGACTGAGAAACCAGAGTAAAAGTTTCTCCTGCAACCCGTTCCCTTTGTGCTAGATGAACGAACGTCTCTCCACATGCTCAGTCCTGACAGATAAGTGTGTGTGAAAGCCGTACTTCACCTAGCTTGTTGGGAACACAAAGTTTCTTTTCACTTGCAAACTCCACTCCATACATATATATGGGGAGGTACTAGCTCCAACTCGGTTTTACAGTGAAAACTGCTGGAACTTCAAACCGGCACTAGGAAACAGACTGAGAAACCAGAGTAAAAGTTTCTCCTGCAACCCGTTCCCTTTGTGCTAGATGAACGAACGTCTCTCCACATGCTCAGTTCTGAGAGATAAGTGTGTGTGAAAGCCGTCCTTCACCTAGCTTGTTGGGAACACAAAGTTTCTATTCACTTGCAAACTCCACTCCATACATATATATGGGGAGGTACTAGCTCCAACTCGGTTTTACAGTGAAAACTGCAGGAACTTCAAACCGGCACTAGGAAACAGGCTGAGAAACCAGAGTAAAAGTTTCTCCTGCAACCCATTCCCTTTATGCTAGATGAACGAACGTCTCTCCACATGCTCAGTTCGGAGATATAAGTGTGTGTGAAAGCCGTCCTTCACCTAGCTTGTTGGGAACACAAAGTTTCTTTTCACTTGCAAACTCCACTCCATACATATATATGGGGAGGTACTAGCTCCAACTCGGTTTTTCAGTGAAAACTGCAGGAACTTCAAACCGGCACTAGGAAACAGACTGAGAAACCAGAGTAAAAGTTTCTCCTGCAAACCGTTCCCTTTGTGCTAGAAGAACGAACGTCTCTCCACATGCTCAGTTCTGAGAGATATGTGTGTGTGAAAGCCGTCCTTCACCTAGCTTGTTGGGAACACAAAGATTCTTTTCAGTTGCAAACTCCACTCCATACATATATATGGGGAGGTAATAGCTCCAACTCGGTTTTACAGTGAAAACTGCAGGAACATCAAACCGGCACTTGGAAACAGACTGAGAAACCAGAGTAAAAGTTTCTCCTGCAACCCGTTCCCTTTGTGCTAGATGAACGAACGTCTCTCCATATGCTCAGTTCTGAGAGATAAGTGTGTGTGAAAGCCGTCTTTCACCTAGCTTGTTGGGAACACAAAGTTTCTTTTCACTTGCAAATTCCACTCCATACATATATATGGGGAGGTACTAGCTCCAACTCGGTTTTACAGTGAAAACTGCAGGAACTTCAAACCGGCACTAGGAAAAAGACTGAGAAACCAGAGTAAAAGTTTCTCCTGCAACCCGTTCCCTTTGTGCTAGATGAACGAACGTCTCTCCACATGCTCAGTTCTGAGAGATAAGTGTGTGTGAAAGCCGTCCTTCACCTAGCTTGTTGGGAACACAAAGTTTCTATTCACTTGCAAACTCCACTCCATACATATATATGGGGAGGTACTAGCTCCAACTCGGTTTTACAGTGAAAACTGCAGGAACTTCAAACCGGCACTAGGAAACAGGCTGAGAAACCAGAGTAAAAGTTTCTCCTGCAACCCATTCCCTTTATGCTAGATGAACGAACGTCTCTCCACATGCTCAGTTCGGAGATATAAGTGTGTGTGAAAGCCGTCCTTCACCTAGCTTGTTGGGAACACAAAGTTTCTTTTCACTTGCAAACTCCACTCCATACATATATATGGGGAGGTACTAGCTCCAACTCGGTTTTTCAGTGAAAACTGCAGGAACTTCAAACCGGCACTAGGAAACAGACTGAGAAACCAGAGTAAAAGTTTCTCCTGCAAACCGTTCCCTTTGTGCTAGAAGAACGAACGTCTCTCCACATGCTCAGTTCTGAGAGATATGTGTGTGTGAAAGCCGTCCTTCACCTAGCTTGTTGGGAACACAAAGTTTCTTTTCAGTTGCAAACTCCACTCCATACATATATATGGGGAGGTAATAGCTCCAACTCGGTTTTACAGTGAAAACTGCAGGAACATCCAACCGACACTTGGAAACAGACTGAGAAACCAGAGTAAAAGTTTCTCCTGCAACCCGTTCCCTTTGTGCTAGATGAACGAACGTCTCTCCATATGCTCAGTTCTGAGAGATAAGTGTGTGTGAAAGCCGTCTTTCACCTAGCTTGTTGGGAACACAAAGTTTCTTTTCACTTGCAAATTCCACTCCATACATATATATGGGGAGGTACTAGCTCCAACTCGGTTTTACAGTGAAAACTGCAGGAACTTCAAACCGGCACTAGGAAAAAGACTGAGAAACCAGAGTAAAAGTTTCTCCTGCAACCCGTTCCCTTTGTGCTAGATGAACGAACGTCTCTCCACATGCTCAGTTCTGAGAGATAAGTGTGTGTGAAAGCCGTCCTTCACCTAGCTTGTTGGGAACACAAAGTTTCTATTCACTTGCAAACTCCACTCCATACATATATATGGGGAGGTACTAGCTCCAACTCGGTTTTACAGTGAAAACTGCAGGAACTTCAAACCGGCACTAGGAAACAGGCTGAGAAACCAGACTAAAAGTTTCTCCTGCAACCCATTCCCTTTATGCTAGATGAACGAACGTCTCTCCACATGCTCAGTTCGGAGATATAAGTGTGTGTGAAAGCCGTCCTTCACCTAGCTTGTTGGGAACACAAAGTTTCTTTTCACTTGCAAACTCCACTCCATACATATATATGGGGAGGTACTAGCTCCAACTCGGTTTTTCAGTGAAAACTGCAGGAACTTCAAACCGGCACTAGGAAACAGACTGAGAAACCAGAGTAAAAGTTTCTCCTGCAAACCGTTCCCTTTGTGCTAGAAGAACGAACGTCTCTCCACATGCTCAGTTCTGAGAGATATGTGTGTGTGAAAGCCGTCCTTCACCTAGCTTGTTGGGAACACAAAGTTTCTTTTCAGTTGCAAACTCCACTCCATACATATATATGGGGAGGTAATAGCTCCAACTCGGTTTTACAGTGAAAACTGCAGGAACATCCAACCGACACTTGGAAACAGACTGAGAAACCAGAGTAAAAGTTTCTCCTGCAACCCGTTCCCTTTGTGCTAGATGAACGAACGTCTCTCCATATGCTCAGTTCTGAGAGATAAGTGTGTGTGAAAGCCGTCCTTCACCTAGCTTGTTGGGAACACAAAGTTTCTTTCCACTTGCAAATTCCACTCCATACATATATATGGGGAGGTACTAGCTCCAACTCGGTTTTACAGTGAAAACTGCAGGAACTTCAAACCGGCACTAGGAAAAAGACTGAGAAACCAGTGTAAAAGTTTCTCCTGCAACCCGTTCCCTTTGTGCTAGATGAACGAACGTCTCTCCACATGCTCAGTTCTGAGAGATAAGTGTGTGTGAAAGCCGTCTTTCACCTAGCTTGTTGGGAACACAAAGTTTCTTTTCAGTTGCAAACTCCACTCCATACATATATATGGGGAGGTAATAGCTCCAAATCGGTTTTACAGTGAAAACTGCAGGAACTTCAAACCGGCACTTGGAAACAGACTGAGAAACCAGAGTAAAAGTTTCTCCTGCAACCCGTACACTTTGTGCTAGATAAACGAACGTCTCTCCACATGCTCAGTTCTGAGAGATAAGTGTGTGTGAAAGCCGTCCTTCACCTAGCTTGTTGGGAACACAAAGATTCTTTTCACTTGCAAATTCCACTCCATACATATATATGGGTAGGTACTAGCTCCAAGTCGGTTTTACAGTGAAAACTGCAGGAACTTCAAACCGGCACTAGGAAACAGACTGAGAAACCAGAGTAAAAGTTTCTCCTGCAACCCGTTCCCTTTGTGCTAGATGAACGAACGTCTCTCCACATGCTCAGTCCTGAGAGATAAGTGTGTGTGAAAGCCGTCCTTCACCTAGCTTGTTGGGAACACAAAGTTTCTTTTCACTTGCAAACTCCACTCCATACATATATATGGGGAGGTACTAGCTCCAACTCGGTTTTACAGTGAAAACTGCTGGAACTTCAAACCGGCACTAGGAAACAGACTGAGAAACCAGAGTAAAAGTTTCTCCTGCAACCCGTTCCCTTTCTGCTAGATGAACGAACGTCTCTCCACATGCTCAGTTCTGAGAGATAAGTGTGTGTGAAAGCCGTCCTTCACCTAGCTTGTTGGGAACACAAAGTTTCTATTCAATTGCAAACTCCACTCCATACATATATATGGGGAGGTACTAGCTCCAACTCGGTTTTACAGTGAAAACTGCAGGAACTTCAAACCGGCACTAGGAAACAGGCTGAGAAACCAGAGTAAAAGTTTCTCCTGCAACCCATTCCCTTTATGCTAGATGAACGAACGTCTCTCCACATGCTCAGTTCTGAGAGATAAGTGTGTGTGAAAGCCGTCCTTCACCTAGCTTGTTGGGAACACAAAGTTTCTTTTCACTTGCAAACTCCACTCCATACATATATAAGGGGAGGTACTAGCTCCAACTCGGTTTTTCAGTGAAAACTGCAGGAACTTCAAACCGGCACTAGGAAACAGACTGAGAAACCAGAGTAAAAGTTTCTCCTGCAACCCGTTCCATTTGTGCTAGATGAACGAACGTCTCTGCACATGCTAAGATCTGAGAGATTAGTGTGTGTAAAAGCCGTCCTTCAACTAGCTTGTTGGAAACACAAAGTTTCTTTTCATTTGCAAACTCCTCTCCATACATATATATGGGGAGGTACAAGCTCCAACTCGGTTTTACAGTGAAAACTGCAGGAACTTCAAACCGGCACTAGGAAACAGACTGAGAAACCAGAGAAAAAGTTTCCCCTGCAAACCGTTCCCTTTGTGCTAGGTGAACGAAAGTCTCTCCACATGCTCAGTTCTGAGAGAGAAGTGTGTGTGAAAGCCGTCCTTCACCTAGCTTGTTGGGAACACAGTTTCTTTTCACTAGCAAACTCCACTCCATACATATATATGGGGAGGTACTAGATCCAACTCGGTTTTACAGTGAAAACTGCAGGAACTTCCAACCGGCACTAGGAAACAGACTGAGAAACCAGAGTAAAAGTTTCTCCTGCAACCCGTTCCCTTTGTGCTAGATGTACGAACGTCTCTCCACATGCTCAGTTCTGAGAGATAAGTGTGTTTGAAAGCCTTCCTTCACCTAGCTTGTTGGGAACACAAAGTTTCTTTTCACTTGCAAACTGCACTCCATACATATAAATGGGGAGGTACTAGCTCCAAATAGGTTTTACAGTGAAAACTGCAGGAACTGCAAACCGGCACTAGGAAACAGGCTGAGAAACCAGAGTAAAAGTTTCTCCTGCAACCCATTCCCTTTATGCTAGATGAACGAACGTCTCTCCACATGCTCAGTTCGGAGATATAAGTGTGTGTGAAAGCCGTCCTTCACCTAGCTTGTTGGGAACACAAAGTTTCTTTTCACTTGCAAACTCCACTCCATACATATATATGGGGAGGTTCTAGCTCCAACTCGGTTTTTCAGTGAAAACTGCAGGAACTTCAAACCGGCACTAGGAAACAGACTGAGAAACCAGAGTAAAAGTTTCTCCTGCAAACCGTTCCCTTTGTGCTAGAAGAACGAACGTCTCTCCACATGCTCAGTTCTGAGAGATATGTGTGTGTGAAAGCCGTCCTTCACCTAGCTTGTTGGGAACACAAAGTTTCTTTTCAGTTGCAAACTCCACTCCATACATATATATGGGGAGGTAATAGCTCCAACTCGGTTTTACAGTGAAAACTGCAGGAACATCAAACCGGCACTTGGAAACAGACTGAGAAACCAGAGTAAAAGTTTCTCCTGAAACCCGTTCCCTTTGTGCTAGATGAACGAACGTCTCTACATATGCTCAGTTCTGAGAGATAAGTGTGTGTGAAAGCCGTCCTTCACCTAGCTTGTTGGGAACACAAAGTTTCTTTTCACTTGCAAATTCCACTCCATACATATATATGGGGAGGTACAAGCTCCAACTCGGTTTTACAGTGAAAACTGCAGGAACTTCAAACCGGCACTAGGAAAAAGACTGAGAAACCAGAGTAAAAGTTTCTCCTGCAACCCGTTCCCTTTGTGCTAGATGAACGAACGTCTCTCCACATGCTCAGTTCTGAGATATAAGTGTGTGTGAAAGCCGTCCTTCACCTAGCTTGTTGGGAACACAAAGTTTCTTTTCACTTGCAAACTCCACTCCATACATATATATTGGGAGGTACTAGCTCCAAATCGGTTTTTCAGTGAAAACTGCAGGAACTTCAAACCGGCACTAGGAAACAGACTGAGAAACCAGAGTAAAAGTTTCTCCTGCAACCGTTCCCTTTGTGCTAGATGAACGAACGTCTCTCCACATGCTCAGTTCTGAGAGATAAGTGTGTGTGAAAGCCGTCCTTCACCTAGCTTGTTGGGAACACAAAGTTTCTTTTCACTTGCAAACTCCACTCCATACATATATATGGGGAGGTACTAGCTCCAACTCGGTTTTACAGTGAAAACTGAAGGAACTTCAAACCGGCACTAGGAAACAGACTGAGAAACCAGAGTAAAAGTTTCTCCTGCAACCCGTTCCCTTTGTGCTAGATGAACGAACGTCTCTCCACATGCTCAGTTCGGAGATATAAGTGTGTGTGAAAGCCGTCCTTCACCTAGCTTGTTGGGAACACAAAGTTTCTTTTCACTTGCAAACTCCACTCCATACATATATATGGGGAGGTACTAGCTCCAACTCGGTTTTTCAGTGAAAACTGCAGGAACTTCAAACCGGCACTAGGAAACAGACTGAGAAACCAGAGTAAAAGTTTCTCCTGCAACCCGTTCCCTTTGTGCTAGAAGAACGAACGTCTCTCCACATGCTCAGTTCTGAGAGATATGTGTGTGTGAAAGCCGTCCTTCACCTAGCTTGTTGGGAACACAAAGTTTCTTTTCAGTTGCAAACTCCACTCCATACATATATATGGGGAGGTACTAGCTCCAACTCGGTTTTACAGTGAAAACTGCAGGA
The DNA here is from genome assembly GCF_048773025.1 of Camelus bactrianus. Taxonomy (NCBI): domain Eukaryota; kingdom Metazoa; phylum Chordata; class Mammalia; order Artiodactyla; family Camelidae; genus Camelus; species Camelus bactrianus. The sequence goes on from NC_133553.1 coordinate 1,153,057, forward strand.
ACATCAAACCGGCACTAGGAAACAGACTGAGAAACCAGAGTAAAAGTTTCTCCTGCAACCCGTTCCCTTTGTGCTAGATGAACGAACGTCTCTCCATATGCTCAGTTCTGAGAGATAAGTGTGTGTGAAAGCCGTCCTTCACCTAGCTTGTTGGGAACACAAAGTTTCTTTTCACTTGCAAATTCCACTCCATACATATATATGGGGAGGTACTAGCTCCAACTCTGTTTTACAGTGAAAACTGCAGGAACTTCAAACCGGCACTAGGAAAAAGACTGGGAAACCAGAGTAAAAGTTTCTCCTGCAACACGTTCCCTTTGTGCTAGATGAACGAACGTCTCTCCACATGCTCAGTTCTGAGAGATAAGTGTGTGTGAAAGCCATTCTTCACCTAGCTTGTTGGGAACACAAAGTTTCTTTTCAGTTGCAAACTCCAATCCATACATATATATGGGGAGGTACTAGCTCCAACCCGGTTTTACAGTGAAAACTGCAGGAACTTCAAACCGGCACTAGGAAACAGACTGAGAAACCAGAGTAAAAGATTCTCCTGCAACCCGTTCACTTTTGCTAGGTGAACGAACGTCTCTCCACATGCTCAGTTCTGAGAGATAAATGTGTGTGAAAGCCGTCCTTCACCTAGCTTGTTGGGAACACAAAGTTTCTTTTCACTTGCAAACTCCACTCCATACATATATATGGGGAGGTACTAGCTCCAACTCGGTTTTACAGTGAAAACTGCAGGAACTTCAAACCGGCACTAGGAAACAGACTGAGAATCCAGAGTAAAAGTTTCTCCTGCAACCCATTCCCTTTGTGCTAGATGAACGAACGTCTCTCCACATGCTCAGTTCTGAGAGATAATTGTGTGTGAAAGCCGTCCTTCACCTAGCTTGTTGGGAACACAAAGATTCTTTTCACTTGCAAACTCCACTCCATACATATATATGGGGAGGTACTAGCTCCAACTCGGTTTTACAGTGAAAAATGCAGGAACTTCAAACCGGCACTAGGAAACAGACTGAGAAACCAGAGTAAAAGATTCTCCTGCAACCCGTACCCTTTGTGCTAGATGAACAAAAGTCTCTCCACATGCTCAGTCCTGAGAGATAAGTGTGTGTGAAAGCCGTCCTTCACCTAGCTTGTTGGGAACACAAAGTTTCTTTTCACTTGCAAACTCCATTCCATACATATATATGGGGAGGTACTAGCTCAAACTAGGTTTTACACTGAAAACTGCTGGAACTTCAAACCGGCACTAGGAAACAGACTGAGAAACCAGAGTAAAAGTTTCTCCTGCAACCCGTTCCCTTTGTGCTAGATGAACGAACGTCTCTCCACATGCTCAGTTCTGAGAGAAAAGTGTGTGTGAAAGCCGTCCTTCACCTAGCTTGTTGGGAACACAAAGTTTCTTTTCAGTTGCAAACTCCACTCCATACATATATATGGGGAGGTACTAGCTCCAACTCGGTTTTACAGTGAAAACTGTAGGAACTTCAAACCGGCACTAGGAAACAGACTGAGAAACCAGAGTAAAATTTCTCCTGAAACCCGTTCCCTTTGTGCTAGATGAACGAACGTCTCTCCACATGCTCAGTTCTGAGAGATAAGTGTGTGTGAAAGCCGTCCTTCACCTAGCTTGTTGGGAACACAAAGTTTCTTTTCACTTGCAAACTACACTCCATACATATATATGGGGAGGTACTAGCTCCAACTCGGTTTTTCAGTGAAAACTGCCGGAACTTCAAACCGGCACTAGGAAACAGACTGAGAAACCAGAGTAAACTTTCTCCTGCAACCCGTTCCCTTTGTGCTAGATGAACGAACGTCTCTCCACATGCTCAGTTCTGAGAGATAAGTGTGTGTGAAAGCCGTCCTTCACCTAGCTTGTTGGGAACACAAAGTTTCTTTTCACTTGCAAATTCCACTCCATACATATATATGGGGAGGTACAAGCTCCAACTCGGTTTTACAGTGAAAACTGCAGGAACTTCAAACCGGCACTAGGAAAAAGACTGAGAAACCAGAGTAAAAGTTTCTCCTGCAACCCGTTCCCTTTGTGCTAGATGAACGAACGTCTCTCCACATGCTCAGTTCTGAGATATAAGTGTGTGTGAAAGCCGTCCTTCACCTAGCTTGTTGGGAACACAAAGTTTCTTTTCACTTGCAAATTCCACTCCATACATATATATGGGGAGGTACAAGCTCCAACTCGGTTTTACAGTGAAAACTGCAGGAACTTCAAACCGGCACTAGGAAAAAGACTGAGAAACCAGAGTAAAAGTTTCTCCTGCAACCCGTTCCCTTTGTGCTAGATGAACGAACGTCTCTCCACATGCTCAGTTCTGAGATATAAGTGTGTGTGAAAGCCGTCCTTCACCTAGCTTGTTGGGAACACAAAGTTTCTTTTCACTTGCAAACTCCACTCCATACATATATATTGGGAGGTACTAGCTCCAAATCGGTTTTTCAGTGAAAACTGCAGGAACTTCAAACCGGCACTAGGAAACAGACTGAGAAACCAGAGTAAAAGTTTCTCCTGCAACCGTTCCCTTTGTGCTAGATGAACGAACGTCTCTCCACATGCTCAGTTCTGAGAGATAAGTGTGTGTGAAAGCCGTCCTTCACCTAGCTTGTTGGGAACACAAAGTTTCTTTTCACTTGCAAACTCCACTCCATACATATATATGGGGAGGTACTAGCTCCAACTCGGTTTTACAGTGAAAACTGCAGGAACTTCAAACCGGCACTAGGAAACAGACTGAGAAACCAGAGTAAAAGTTTCTCCTGCAACCCGTTCCCTTTGTGCTAGATGAACGAACGTCTCTCCACATGCTCAGTTCGGAGATATAAGTGTGTGTGAAAGCCGTCCTTCACCTAGCTTGTTGGGAACACAAAGTTTCATTTCACTTGCAAACTCCACTCCATACATATATATGGGGAGGTACTAGCTCCAACTCGGTTTTTCAGTGAAAACTGCAGGAACTTCAAACCGGCACTAGGAAACAGACTGAGAAACCAGAGTAAAAGTTTCTCCTGCAACCCGTTCCCTTTGTGCTAGAAGAACGAACGTCTCTCCACATGCTCAGTTCTGAGAGATATGTGTGTGTGAAAGCCGTCCTTCACCTAGCTTGTTGGGAACACAAAGTTTCTTTTCAGTTGCAAACTCCACTCCATACATATATATGGGGAGGTACTAGCTCCAACTCGGTTTTACAGTGAAAACTGCAGGAACATCAAACCGGCACTAGGAAACAGACTGAGAAACCAGAGTAAAAGTTTCTCCTGCAACCCGTTCCCTTTGTGCTAGATGAACGAACGTCTCTCCATATGCTCAGTTCTGAGAGATAAGTGTGTGTGAAAGCCGTCCTTCACCTAGCTTGTTGGGAACACAAAGTTTCTTTTCACTGGCAAATTCCACTCCATACATATATATGGGGAGGTACTAGCTCCAACTCTGTTTTACAGTGAAAACTGCAGGAACTTCAAACCGGCACTAGGAAAAAGACTGGGAAACCAGAGTAAAAGTTTCTCCTGCAACACGTTCCCTTTGTGCTAGATGAACGAACGTCTCTCCACATGCTCAGTTCTGAGAGATAAGTGTGTGTGAAAGCCATTCTTCACCTAGCTTGTTGGGAACACAAAGTTTCTTTTCAGTTGCAAACTCCAATCCATACATATATATGGGGAGGTACTAGCTCCAACCCGGTTTTACAGTGAAAACTGTAGGAACTTCAAACCGGCACTAGGAAACAGACTGAGAAACCAGAGTAAAAGATTCTCCTGCAACCCGTTCACTTTTGCTAGGTGAACGAACGTCTCTCCACATGCTCAGTTCTGAGAGATAAATGTGTGTGAAAGCCGTCCTTCACCTAGCTTGTTGGGAACACAAAGTTTCTTTTCACTTGCAAACTCCACTCCATACATATATATGGGGAGGTACTAGCTCCAACTCGGTTTTACAGTGAAAACTGCAGGAACTTCAAACCGGCACTAGGAAACAGACTGAGAATCCAGAGTAAAAGTTTCTCCTGCAACCCATTCCCTTTGTGCTAGATGAACGAACGTCTCTCCACATGCTCAGTTCTGAGAGATAATTGTGTGTGAAAGCCGTCCTTCACCTAGCTTGTTGGGAACACAAAGATTCTTTTCACTTGCAAACTCCACTCCATACATATATATGGGGAGGTACTAGCTCCAACTCGGTTTTACAGTGAAAACTGCAGGAACTTCAAACCGGCACTAGGAAACAGACTGAGAAACCAGAGTAAAAGATTCTCCTGCAACCCGTACCCTTTGTGCTAGATGAACAAAAGTCTCTCCACATGCTCAGTCCTGAGAGATAAGTGTGTGTGAAAGCCGTCCTTCACCTAGCTTGTTGGGAACACAAAGTTTCTTTTCACTTGCAAACTCCATTCCATACATATATATGGGGAGGTACTAGCTCAAACTAGGTTTTACACTGAAAACTGCTGGAACTTCAAACCGGCACTAGGAAACAGACTGAGAAACCAGAGTAAAAGTTTCTCCTGCAACCCGTTCCCTTTGTGCTAGATGAACGAACGTCTCTCCACATGCTCAGTTCTGAGAGAAAAGTGTGTGTGAAAGCCGTCCTTCACCTAGCTTGTTGGGAACACAAAGTTTCTTTTCAGTTGCAAACTCCACTCCATACATATATATGGGGAGGTACTAGCTCCAACTCGGTTTTACAGTGAAAACTGTAGGAACTTCAAACCGGCACTAGGAAACAGACTGAGAAACCAGAGTAAAATTTCTCCTGAAACCCGTTCCCTTTGTGCTAGATGAACGAACGTCTCTCCACATGCTCAGTTCTGAGAGATAAGTGTGTGTGAAAGCCGTCCTTCACCTAGCTTGTTGGGAACACAAAGTTTCTTTTCACTTGCAAACTACACTCCATACATATATATGGGGAGGTACTAGCTCCAACTCGGTTTTTCAGTGAAAACTGCCGGAACTTCAAACCGGCACTAGGAAACAGACTGAGAAACCAGAGTAAACTTTCTCCTGCAACCCGTTCCCTTTGTGCTAGATGAACGAACGTCTCTCCACATGCTCAGTTCTGAGAGATAAGTGTGTGTGAAAGCCGTCCTTCACCTAGCTTGTTGGGAACACAAAGTTTCTTTTCAGTTGCAAACTCCACTCCATACATATATATGGGTAGGTAATAGCTCCAACTCGGTTTTACAGTGAAAACTGCAGGAACTTCAAACCGGCACTAGGAAACAGACTGAGAAACCAGAGTAAAAGTTTCTCCTGCAAACCGTTCCCTTTGTGCTAGATGAACGAACGTCTCTCCACATGCTAAGTTCTGAGAGATAAGTGTGTGTGAAAGCCGTCCTTCACCTAGCTTGTTGGGAACACAAATTTTCTTTTCAGTTGCAAACTCCACTCCATACATATATATGGGGAGGTAATAGTTCCAACTCGGTTTTACAGTGAAAACTGCCGGAACTTCAAACCGGCACTTGGAAACAGACTGAGAAACCAGAGTAAAAGTTTCTCCTGCAACCCGTTTCCTTTGTGCTAGATGAACGAACGTCTCTCCACATGCTCAGTTCTGAGAGATAAGTGTGTGTGAAAGCCGTCCTTCACCTAGCTTGTTGGGAACACAAAGTTTCTTTTCACTTGCAAACTCCACTCCATACATATATATGGGGAGGTACTAGCTCCAACTCGGTTTTACAGTGAAAACTGCAGGAACTTCAAACCGGCACTAGGAAACAGACTGAGAAACCAGAGTAAAAGTTTCTCCTGCAACCCGTTCCCTTTGTGCTAGATGAACGAACGTCTCTCCGCATGCTCAGTTCAGAGAGATAAGTGTGTGTGAAAGCCTTCCTTCACCTAGCTTGTTGGGAACACAAAGTTTCTTTTCAGTTGCAAACTCCACTCCATACATATATATGGGGAGGTACTAGCTCCAATGCGGTTTTACAGCGAAAACTGCAGGAACTTCAAACTGGCACTAGGAAACAGACTGAGAAACCAGAGTAAAAGTTTCTCCTGCAACCGTTCCCTTTGTGCTAGATGAACGAACGTCTCTCCACATGCTCAGTTCTGAGAGATAAATGTGTGTGAAAGCCGTCCTTCACCTAGCTTGTTGGGAACACAAAGTTTCTTTTCAGTTGCAAACTCCACTCCATACATATATATGGGGAGGTACAAGCTCCAACTCGGTTTTACAGTGAAAACTGCAGGAACTTCAAACCGGCACTAGGAAACAGACTGAGAAACCAGAGTAAAAGTTTCTCCTGCAACCCGTTCCCTTTGTGCTAGATGAACGAACGTCTCTCCACATGCTCAGTTCTGAAGATAAGTGTGTGTGAAAGGCGTCCTTCACCTAGCTTGTTGGGAACACAAAGTTACTTTTCAGTTGCAAACTCCACTCCATAAATATATATATGGGGAGGTACTAGCTCCAACTCGGTTTTACAGTGAAAACTGCAGGAACTTCAAACCGGCACTAGGAAACAGACTGAGAAACCAGAGTAAAAGTTTGTCCTGCAACCCGTTCCCTTTGTGCTAGATGAACGAACCTCTCTCCAAATGCTCAGTTCTGAGAGATAAGTGTGTGTGAAAGCCGTCCTTCACCTAGCTTGTTGGGAACACAAAGTTTCTTTTAACTTGCAAACACCACTCCATACATATATATGGGGAGGTACTAGCTCCAACTCGGTTTTACAGTGAAAACTGCAGGAACTTCAAACCGGCACTAGGAAACAGACTGAGAAACCAGAGTAAAAGTTTCTCCTGCAACCCGTTCCCTTTGTGCTAGATGAACGAACGTCTCTCCACATGCTCAGTTCTGAGAGATAAGTGTGTGTGAAAGCCGTCCTTCACCTAGCTTGTTGGGAACACAAAGTTTCTTTTCAGTTGCAAACTCCACTCCATACATATATATGGGGAGGTACAAGCTCCAACTCGGTTTTACAGTGAAAACTGCAGGAACTTCAAACCGGCACTAGGAAACAGACTGAGAAACCAGAGTAAAATTTCTCCTGCAACCCGTTCCCTTTGTGCTAGATGAACGAACGTCTCTCCACATGCTCAGTTCTGAGAGATAAGTGTGTGTGAAAGCCGTCCTTCACCTAGCTTGTTGGGAACACAAAGTTTCTTTTCAGTTGCAAACTCCACTCCATACATTTATATGGGGAGGTACTAGCTCCAACTCGGTTTTACAGTGAAAACTGTAGGAACTTCAAAGCGGCACTAGGAAACAGACTGAGAAACCAGAGTAAAAGTTTCTCCTGAAACCCGTTCCCTTTGTGCTAGATGAACGAACGTCTCTCCACATGCTCAGTTCGGAGAGATAATTGTGTGTGAAAGCCGTCCTTCACCTAACTTGTTGGGAACACAAAGTTTCTTTTCACTTGCAAACTCCACTCCATACATATATATTGGGAGGTACTAGCTCCAACTCGGTTTTTCAGTGAAAACTGCAGGAACTTCAAACCGGCACTAGGAAACAGACTGAGAAACCAGAGTAAAAGTTTATCCTGCAACCCGTTCCCTTTGTGCTAGATGAACGAACGTCTCTCCACATGCTAAGTTCTGAGAGATAAGTGTGTGTGAAAGCCGTCCTTCACCTAGCTTGTTGGGAACACAAAGTTTCTTTTCAGTTGCAAACTCCAATCCATACATATATATGGGGAGGTAATAGTTCCAACTCGGTTTTACAGTGAAAACTGCCGGAACTTCAAACCGGCACTTGGAAACAGACTGAGAAACCAGAGTAAAAGTTTCTCCTGCAACCCGTTTCCTTTGTGCTAGATGAACGAACGTCTCTCCACATGCTCAGTTCTGAGAGATAAGTGTGTGTGAAAGCCGTCCTTCACCTAGCTTGTTGGGAACACAAAGTTTCTTTTCACTTGCAAACTCCACTCCATACATATATATGGGGAGGTACTAGCTCCAACTCGGTTTTACAGTGAAAACTGCAGGAACTTCAAACCGGCACTAGGAAACAGACTGAGAAACCAGAGTAAATGTTTCTCCTGCAACCCGTTCCCTTTGTGCTAGATGAACGAACTTCTCTCCGCATGCTCAGTTCAGAGAGATAAGTGTGTGTGAAAGCCTTCCTTCACCTAGCTTGTTGGGAACACAAAGTTTCTTTTCAGTTGCAAACTCCACTCCATACATATATATGGGGAGGTACTAGCTCCAATGCGGTTTTACAGCGAAAACTGCAGGAACTTCAAACTGGCACTAGGAAACAGACTGAGAAACCAGAGTAAAAGTTTCTCCTGCAACCGTTCCCTTTGTGCTAGATGAACGAACGTCTCTCCACATGCTCAGTTCTGAGAGATAAGTGTGTGTGAAAGCCGTCCTTCACCTAGCTTGTTGGGAACACAAAGTTTCTTTTCAGTTGCAAACTCCACTCCATACATATATATGGGGAGGTACAAGCTCCAACACGTTTTTACAGTGAAAACTGCAGGAACTTCAAACCGGCACTAGGAAACAGACTGAGAAACCAGAGTAAAAGTTTCTCCTGCAACCCGTTCCCTTTGTGCTAGATGAACGAACGTCTGTCCACATGCTCAGTTCTGAAGATAAGTGTGTGTGAAAGCCGTCCTTCACCTAGCTTGTTGGGAACACAAAGTTTCTTTTCAGTTGCAAACTCCACTCCATACATATATATGGGGAGGTACTAGCTCCAACTCGGTTTTACAGTGAAAACTGCAGGAACTTCAAACCGGCACTAGGAAACAGACTGAGAAACCAGAGTAAAAGTTTGTCCTGCAACCCGTTCCCTTTGTGCTAGATGAACGAACCTCTCTCCACATGCTCAGTTCTGAGAGATAAGTGTGTGTGAAAGCCGTCTTCACCTAGCTTGTTGGGAACACAAAGTTTCTTTTCACTTGCAAACACCACTCCATACATATATATGGGGAGGTACTAGCTCCAACTCGGTTTTACAGTGAAAACTGCAGGAACTTCAAACCGGCACTAGGAAACAGACTGAGAAACCAGAGTAAAAGTTTCTCCTGCAACCCGTTCCCTTTGTGCTAGATGAACGAACGTCTCTCCACATGCTCAGTTCTGAGAGAAAAGTGTGTGTGAAAGCCGTCCTTCACCTAGCTTGTTGGGAACACAAAGTTTCTTTTCAGTTGCAAACTCCACTCCATACATATATATGGGGAGGTACAAGCTCCAACTCGGTTTTACAGTGAAAACTGCAGGAACTTCAAACCGGCACTAGGAAACAGACTGAGAAACCAGAGTAAACTTTCTCCTGCAACCAGTTCCCTTTGTGCTAGATGAACGAACGTCTCTCCACATGCTCAGTTCTGAGAGATAAGTGTGTGTGAAAGCCGTCCTTCACCTAGCTTGTTGGGAACACAAAGTTTCTTTTCAGTTGCAAACTCCACTCCATACATATATATGGGTAGGTAATAGCTCCAACTCGGTTTTACAGTGAAAACTGCAGGAACTTCAAACCGGCACTAGGAAACAGACTGAGAAACCAGAGTAAAAGTTTCTCCTGCAACCCGTTTCCTTTGTGCTAGATGAACGAACGTCTCTCCACATGCTCAGTTCTGAGAGATAAGTGTGTGTGAAAGCCGTCCTTCACCTAGCTTGTTGGGAACACAAAGTTTCTTTTCAGTTGCAAACTCCACTCCATACATATATATGGGGAGGTACAAGCTCCAACTTGGTTTTACAGTGAAAACTGCAGGAACTTCAAACCGGCACTAGGAAACATACTGAGAAACCAGAGTAAAATTTCTCCTGCAACCCGTTCCCTTTGTGCTAGATGAACGAACGTCTCTCCACATGCTCAGTTCTGAGAGATAAGTGTGTGTGAAAGCCGTCCTTCACCTAGCTTGTTGGGAACACAAAGTTTCTTTTCAGTTGCAAACTCCACTCCATACATATATATGGGGAGGTACAAGCTCCAACTCGGTTTTACAGTGAAAACTGCAGGAACTTCAAACCGGCACTAGGAAACAGACTGAGAAACCAGAGTAAAAGTTTGTCCTGCAACCCGTTCCCTTTGTGCTAGATGAACGAACCTCTCTCCACATGCTCAGTTCTGAGAGATAAGTGTGTGTGAAAGCCGTCCTTCACCTAGCTTGTTGGGAACACAAAGTTTCTTTTCAGTTGCAAACACCACTCCATACATATATATGGGGAGGTACTAGCTCCAACTCGGTTTTACAGTGAAAACTGCAGGAACTTCAAACCGGCACTAGGAAACAGACTGAGAAACCAGAGTAAAAGTTTCTCCTGCAACCCGTTCCCTTTGTGCTAGATGAACGAACGTCTCTCCACATGCTCAGTTCTGAGAGATAAGTGTGTTTGAAAGCCGTCCTTCACCTAGCTTGTTGGGAACACAAAGTTTCTTTTCAGTTGCAAACTCCACTCCATACATATATATGGGGAGGTACAAGCTCCAACTCGGTTTTACAGTGAAAACTGCAGGAACTTCAAACCGGCACTAGGAAACAGACTGAGAAACCAGAGTAAAATTTCTCCTGCAACCCGTTCCCTTTGTGCTAGATGAACGAACGTCTCTCCACATGCTCAGTTCTGAGAGATAAGTGTGTGTGAAAGCCGTCCTTCACCTAGCTTGTTGGGAACACAAAGTTTCTTTTCAGTTGCAAACTCCACTCCATACATATATATGGGGAGGTAATAGCTCCAACTCGGTTTTACAGTGAAAACTGCAGGAACTTCAAACCGGCACTAGGAAACAGACTGAGAAACCAGAGTAAAAGTTTCTCCTGCAACCCGTTCCCTTTGTCCTAGATGAACTAACGTCTCTCCACATGCTCAGTTCTGAGAGATAAGTGTGTGTGAAAGCCGTCCTTCACCTAGCTTGTTGGGAACACAAAGTTTCTTTTCACTTGCAAACTCCACTCCATACATATATATGGGGAGGTACAAGCTCCAACTCGGTTTTACAGTGAAAACTGCAGGAACTTCAAACCGGCACCAGGAAACAGACTGAGAAACCAGAGTAAAATTTCTCCTTTAACCCGTTCCCTTTGTGCTAGATGAACGAACGTCTCTCCACATGCTCAGTTCTGAGAGATAAGTGTGTGTGAAAGCCGTCCTTCACCTAGCTTGTTGGGAACACAAAGTTTCTTTTCAGTTGCAAACTCCACTCCATACATATATATGGGGAGGTAATAGCTCCAACTCGGTTTTACAGTGAAAACTGCAGGAACTTCAAACCGGCACTAGGAAACAGACTGAGAAAACAGAGTAAAAGTTTCTCCTGCAACCCGTTCCCTTTGTGCTAGATGAACGATCGTCTCTCCACATGCTCAGTTCTGAGAGATAAGTGTGTGTGAAAGCCGTCCTTCACCTAGCTTGTTGGGAACACAAAGTTTCTTTTCAGTTGCAAACTCCACTCCATACATATATATGGGGAGGTACTAGCTCCAACTCGGTTTTACAGTGAAAACTGCAGGAACTTCAAACCGGCACTAGGAAACAGACTGAGAAACCAGAGTAAAATTTCTACTGCAACCCGTTCCCTTTGTGCTAGATGAACGAACGTCTCTCCACATGCTCAGTTCTGAGAGATAAGTGTGTGTGAAAGCCGTCCTTCACCTAGCTTGTTGGGAACACAAAGTTTCTTTTCAGTTGCAAACTCCACTCCATACATATATATGGGGAGGTACTAGCTCCAACTCGGTTTTACAGTGAAAACTGCAGGAACTTCAAACCGGCACTAGGAAACAGACTGAGAAACCAGAGTAAAAGTTTCTCCTGCAACCCGTTCCCTTTGTGCTAGATGAACGAACGTCTCTCCACATGCTCAGTTCTGAGAGATAAGTGTGTTTGAAAGCCGTCCTTCACCTAGCTTGTTGGGAACACAAAGTTTCTTTTCAGTTGCAAACTCCACTCCATACATATATATGGGGAGGCACTAGCTCCAACTCGGTTTTACAGTGAAAACTGCAGGAACTTCAAACCGGCACTAGGAAACAGACTGAGAAACCAGAGTAAAAGTTTCTCCTGCAACCCGTTCCCTTTGTGCTAGATGAACGAACGTCTCTCCACATGCTCAGTTCTGAGAGATAAGTGTGTGTGAAAGCCGTCCTTCACCTAGCTTGTTGGGAACACAAAGTTTCTTTTCAGTTGCAAACTCCACTCCATACATATATATGGGGAGGTACTAGCTCCAACTCGGTTTTACAGTGAAAACTGCAGGAACTTCAAACCGGCACTAGGAAACAGACTGAGAAACCAGAGTAAAAGTTTCTCCTGCAACCCGTTCCCTTTGTGCTAGATGAACGAACGTCTCTCCACATGCTCAGTTCTGAGAGATAAGTGTGTGTGAAAGCCGTCCTTCACCTAGCTTGTTGGGAACACAAAGTTTCTTTTCAGTTGCAAACTCCACTCCATACATATATATGGGGAGGTACTAGATCCAACTCGATTTTACAGTGAAAACTGTAGGAACTTCAAACCGGCACTAGGAAACAGACTGAGAAACCAGAGTAAAAGTTTCTCCTGAAACCCGTTCCCTTTGTGCTAGATGAACGAACGTCTCTCCACATGCTCAGTTCGGAGAGATAAGTGTGTGTGAAAGCTGTCCTTCACCTAGCTTGTTGGGAACACAAAGTTTCTTTTCACTTGCAAACTCCACTCCATACATATATATTGGGAGGTACTAGCTCCAACTCGGTTTTTCAGTGAAAACTGCAGGAACTTCAAACCGGCACTAGGAAACAGACTGAGAAACCAGAGTAAAAGTTTCTCCTGCAACCCGTTCCCTTTGTGCTAGATGAACGAACGTCTCTCCACATGCTCAGTTCTGAGAGATAAGTGTGTGTGAAAGCCTTCCTTCACCTAGCTTGTTGGGAACACAAAGTTTCTTTTCACTTGCAAACTCCACTCCATACATATATATGGGGAGGTACTAGCTCCAATGCGATTTTACAGCGAAAACTGCAGGAACTTCAAACTGGCACTAGGAAACAGACTGAGAAACCAGAGTAAAAGTTTCTCCTGCAACCGTTCCCTTTGTGCTAGATGAACGAACGTCTCTCCACATGCTCAGTTCTGAGAGATAAGTGTGTGTGAAAGCCGTCCTTCACCTAGCTTGTTGGGAACACAAAGTTCCTTTTCAGTTGCAAACTCCACTCCATACATATATATATGGGGAGGTACAAGCTCCAACTCGGTTTTACAGTGAAAACTGCAGGAACTTCAAACCGGCACTAGGAAACAGACTGAGAAACCAGAGTAAAATTTCTCCTGCAACCCGTTCCCTTTGTGCTAGATGAACGAACGTCTCTCCACATGCTCAGTTCTGAGAGATAAGTGTGTGTGAAAGCCGTCCATCACCTAGCTTGTTGGGAACACAAAGTTTCTTTTCAGTTGCAAACTCCACTCCATACATATATATGGGGAGGTAATAGCTCCAACTCGGTTTTACAGTGAAAACTGCAGGAACTTCAAACCGGCACTAGGAAACAGACTGAGAAACCAGAGTAAAAGTTTCTCCTGCAACCCGTTCCCTTTGTGCTAGATGAACGAACGTCTCTCCACATGCTCAGTTCTGAGAGATTAGTGTGTGTGAAAGCCGTCCTTCACCTAGCTTGTTGGGAACACAAAGTTTCTTTTCAGTTGCAAACTCCACTCCATACATATATATGGGGAGGTACAAGCTCCAACTCGGTTTTACAGTGAAAACTGCAGGAACTTCAAACCGGCACTAGGAAACAGACTGAGAAACCAGAGTAAAATTTCTCCTTTAACCCGTTCCCTTTGTGCTAGATGAACGAACGTCTCTCCACATGCTCAGTTCTGAGAGATAAGTGTGTGTGAAAGCCGTCCTTCACCTAGCTTGTTGGGAACACAAAGTTTCTTTTCAGTTGCAAACTCCACTCCATACATATATATGGGGAGGTAATAGCTCCAACTCGGTTTTACAGTGAAAACTGCAGGAACTTCAAACCGGCACTAGGAAACAGACTGAGAAACCAGAGTAAAAGTTTCTCCTGCAACCCGTTCCCTTTGTGCTAGATGAACGATCGTCTCTCCACATGCTCAGTTCTGAGAGATAAGTGTGTGTGAAAGCCGTCCTTCACCTAGCTTGTTGGGAACACAAAGTTTCTTTTCAGTTGCAAACTCCACTCCATACATATATATGGGGAGGTACAAGCTCCAACTCGGTTTTACAGTGAAAACTGCAGGAACTTCAAACCGGCACTAGGAAACAGACTGAGAAACCAGAGTAAAATTTCTACTGCAACCCGTTCCCTTTGTGCTAGATGAACGAACGTCTCTCCACATGCTCAGTTCTGAGAGATAAGTGTGTGTGAAAGCCGTCCTTCACCTAGCTTGTTGGGAACACAAAGTTTCTTTTCAGTTGCAAACTCCACTCCATACATATATATGGGGAGGTAATAGCTCCAACTCGGTTTTACAGTGAAAACTGCAGGAACTTCAAACCGGCACTAGGAAACAGACTGAGAAACCAGAGTAAAAGTTTCTCCTGCAACCCGTTCCCTTTGTGCTAGATGAACGAACGTCTCTCCACATGCTCAGTTCTGAGAGATAAGTGTGTGTGAAAGCCGTCCTTCACCTAGCTTGTTGGGAACACAAAGTTTCTTTTCAGTTGCAAACTCCACTCCATACATATATATGGGGAGGCACTAGCTCCAACTCGGTTTTACAGTGAAAACTGCAGGAACTTCAAACCGGCACTAGGAAACAGACTGAGAAACCAGAGTAAAAGTTTCTCCTGCAACCCGTTCCCTTTGTGCTAGATGAACGAACGTCTCTCCACATGCTCAGTTCTGAGAGATTAGTGTGTGTGAAAGCCGTCCTTCACCTAGCTTGTTGGGAACACAAAGTTTCTTTTCAGTTGCAAACTCCACTCCATACATATATATGGGGAGGTACTAGCTCCAACTCGGTTTTACAGTGAAAACTGCAGGAACTTCAAACCGGCACTAGGAAACAGACTGAGAAACCAGAGTAAAAGTTTCCCCTGCAACTCGTTCCCTTTGTGCTAGATGAACGAACGTCTCTCCACATGCTCAGTTCTGAGAGATAAGTGTGTGTGAAAGCCGTCCTTCACCTAGCTTGTTGGGAACACAAAGTTTCTTTTCAGTTGCAAACTCCACTCCATACATATATATGGGGAGGCACTAGCTCCAACTCGGTTTTACAGTGAAAACTGCAGGAACTTCAAACCGGCACTAGGAAACAGACTGAGAAACCAGAGTAAAAGTTTCTCCTGCAACCCGTTCCCTTTGTGCTAGATGAACGAACGTCTCTCCACATGCTCAGTTCTGAGAGATAAGTGTGTGTGAAAGCCGTCCTTCACCTAGCTTGTTGGGAACACAAAGTTTCTTTTCAGTTGCAAACTCCACTCCATACATATATATGGGGAGGTACTAGCTCCAACTCGGTTTTACAGTGAAAACTGCAGGAACTTCAAACCGGCACTAGGAAACAGACTGAGAAACCAGAGTAAAAGTTTCTCCTGCAACCCGTTCCCTTTGTGCTAGATGAACGAACGTCTCTCCACATGCTCAGTTCTGAGAGATAAGTGTGTGTGAAAGCCGTCCTTCACCTAGCTTGTTGGGAACACAAAGTTTCTTTTCAGTTGCAAACTCCACTCCATACATATATATGGGGAGGTACTAGATCCAACTCGGTTTTACAGTGAAAACTGTAGGAACTTCAAACCGGCACTAGGAAACAGACTGAGAAACCAGAGTAAAAGTTTCTCCTGAAACCCGTTCCCTTTGTGCTAGATGAACGAACGTCTCTCCACATGCTCAGTTCGGAGGGATAAGTGTGTGTGAAAGCTGTCCTTCACCTAGCTTGTTGGGAACACAAAGTTTCTTTTCACTTGCAAACTCCACTCCATACATATATATTGGGAGGTACTAGCTCCAACTCGGTTTTTCAGTGAAAACTGCAGGAACTTCAAACCGGCACTAGGAAACAGACTGAGAAACCAGAGTAAAAGTTTCTCCTGCAACCCGTTCCCTTTGTGCTAGATGAACGAACGTCTCTCCACATGCTCAGTTCTGAGAGATAAGTGTGTGTGAAAGCCTTCCTTCACCTAGCTTGTTGGGAACACAAAGTTTCTTTTCACTTGCAAACTCCACTCCATACATATATATGGGGAGGTACTAGCTCCAATGCGGTTTTACAGCGAAAACTGCAGGAACTTCAAACTGGCACTAGGAAACAGACTGAGAAACCAGAGTAAAAGTTTCTCCTGCAACCGTTCCCTTTGTGCTAGATGAACGAACGTCTCTCCACATGCTCAGTTCTGAGAGATAAGTGTGTGTGAAAGCCGTCCTTCACCTAGCTTGTTGGGAACACAAAGTTTCTTTTCAGTTGCAAACTCCACTCCATACATATATATGGGGAGGTACTAGATCCAACTCGATTTTACAGTGAAAACTGTAGGAACTTCAAACCGGCACTAGGAAACAGACTGAGAAACCAGAGTAAAAGTTTCTCCTGAAACCCGTTCCCTTTGTGCTAGATGAACGAACGTCTCTCCACATGCTCAGTTCGGAGAGATAAGTGTGTGTGAAAGCTGTCCTTCACCTAGCTTGTTGGGAACACAAAGTTTCTTTTCACTTGCAAACTCCACTCCATACATATATATTGGGAGGTACTAGCTCCAACTCGGTTTTTCAGTGAAAACTGCAGGAACTTCAAACCGGCACTAGGAAACAGACTGAGAAACCAGAGTAAAAGTTTCTCCTGCAACCCGTTCCCTTTGTGCTAGATGAACGAACGTCTCTCCACATGCTCAGTTCTGAGAGATAAGTGTGTGTGAAAGCCTTCCTTCACCTAGCTTGTTGGGAACACAAAGTTTCTTTTCACTTGCAAACTCCACTCCATACATATATATGGGGAGGTACTAGCTCCAATGCGATTTTACAGCGAAAACTGCAGGAACTTCAAACTGGCACTAGGAAACAGACTGAGAAACCAGAGTAAAAGTTTCTCCTGCAACCGTTCCCTTTGTGCTAGATGAACGAACGTCTCTCCACATGCTCAGTTCTGAGAGATAAGTGTGTGTGAAAGCCGTCCTTCACCTAGCTTGTTGGGAACACAAAGTTCCTTTTCAGTTGCAAACTCCACTCCATACATATATATATGGGGAGGTACAAGCTCCAACTCGGTTTTACAGTGAAAACTGCAGGAACTTCAAACCGGCACTAGGAAACAGACTGAGAAACCAGAGTAAAATTTCTCCTGCAACCCGTTCCCTTTGTGCTAGATGAACGAACGTCTCTCCACATGCTCAGTTCTGAGAGATAAGTGTGTGTGAAAGCCGTCCATCACCTAGCTTGTTGGGAACACAAAGTTTCTTTTCAGTTGCAAACTCCACTCCATACATATATATGGGGAGGTACTAGCTCCAATGCGGTTTTACAGCGAAAACTGCAGGAACTTCAAACTGGCACTAGGAAACAGACTGAGAAACCAGAGTAAAAGTTTCTCCTGCAACCGTTCCCTTTGTGCTAGATGAACGAACGTCTCTCCACATGCTCAGTTCTGAGAGATAAGTGTGTGTGAAAGCCGTCCTTCACCTAGCTTGTTGGGAACACAAAGTTTCTTTTCAGTTGCAAACTCCACTCCATACATATATATGGGGAGGTACTAGATCCAACTCGATTTTACAGTGAAAACTGTAGGAACTTCAAACCGGCACTAGGAAACAGACTGAGAAACCAGAGTAAAAGTTTCTCCTGAAACCCGTTCCCTTTGTGCTAGATGAACGAACGTCTCTCCACATGCTCAGTTCGGAGAGATAAGTGTGTGTGAAAGCTGTCCTTCACCTAGCTTGTTGGGAACACAAAGTTTCTTTTCACTTGCAAACTCCACTCCATACATATATATTGGGAGGTACTAGCTCCAACTCGGTTTTTCAGTGAAAACTGCAGGAACTTCAAACCGGCACTAGGAAACAGACTGAGAAACCAGAGTAAAAGTTTCTCCTGCAACCCGTTCCCTTTGTGCTAGATGAACGAACGTCTCTCCACATGCTCAGTTCTGAGAGATAAGTGTGTGTGAAAGCCTTCCTTCACCTAGCTTGTTGGGAACACAAAGTTTCTTTTCACTTGCAAACTCCACTCCATACATATATATGGGGAGGTACTAGCTCCAATGCGATTTTACAGCGAAAACTGCAGGAACTTCAAACTGGCACTAGGAAACAGACTGAGAAACCAGAGTAAAAGTTTCTCCTGCAACCGTTCCCTTTGTGCTAGATGAACGAACGTCTCTCCACATGCTCAGTTCTGAGAGATAAGTGTGTGTGAAAGCCGTCCTTCACCTAGCTTGTTGGGAACACAAAGTTCCTTTTCAGTTGCAAACTCCACTCCATACATATATATATGGGGAGGTACAAGCTCCAACTCGGTTTTACAGTGAAAACTGCAGGAACTTCAAACCGGCACTAGGAAACAGACTGAGAAACCAGAGTAAAATTTCTCCTGCAACCCGTTCCCTTTGTGCTAGATGAACGAACGTCTCTCCACATGCTCAGTTCTGAGAGATAAGTGTGTGTGAAAGCCGTCCATCACCTAGCTTGTTGGGAACACAAAGTTTCTTTTCAGTTGCAAACTCCACTCCATACATATATATGGGGAGGTAATAGCTCCAACTCGGTTTTACAGTGAAAACTGCAGGAACTTCAAACCGGCACTAGGAAACAGACTGAGAAACCAGAGTAAAAGTTTCTCCTGCAACCCGTTCCCTTTGTGCTAGATGAACGAACGTCTCTCCACATGCTCAGTTCTGAGAGATTAGTGTGTGTGAAAGCCGTCCTTCACCTAGCTTGTTGGGAACACAAAGTTTCTTTTCAGTTGCAAACTCCACTCCATACATATATATGGGGAGGTACAAGCTCCAACTCGGTTTTACAGTGAAAACTGCAGGAACTTCAAACCGGCACTAGGAAACAGACTGAGAAACCAGAGTAAAATTTCTCCTTTAACCCGTTCCCTTTGTGCTAGATGAACGAACGTCTCTCCACATGCTCAGTTCTGAGAGATAAGTGTGTGTGAAAGCCGTCCTTCACCTAGCTTGTTGGGAACACAAAGTTTCTTTTCAGTTGCAAACTCCACTCCATACATATATATGGGGAGGTAATAGCTCCAACTCGGTTTTACAGTGAAAACTGCAGGAACTTCAAACCGGCACTAGGAAACAGACTGAGAAACCAGAGTAAAAGTTTCTCCTGCAACCCGTTCCCTTTGTGCTAGATGAACGATCGTCTCTCCACATGCTCAGTTCTGAGAGATAAGTGTGTGTGAAAGCCGTCCTTCACCTAGCTTGTTGGGAACACAAAGTTTCTTTTCAGTTGCAAACTCCACTCCATACATATATATGGGGAGGTACAAGCTCCAACTCGGTTTTACAGTGAAAACTGCAGGAACTTCAAACCGGCACTAGGAAACAGACTGAGAAACCAGAGTAAAATTTCTACTGCAACCCGTTCCCTTTGTGCTAGATGAACGAACGTCTCTCCACATGCTCAGTTCTGAGAGATAAGTGTGTGTGAAAGCCGTCCTTCACCTAGCTTGTTGGGAACACAAAGTTTCTTTTCAGTTGCAAACTCCACTCCATACATATATATGGGGAGGTAATAGCTCCAACTCGGTTTTACAGTGAAAACTGCAGGAACTTCAAACCGGCACTAGGAAACAGACTGAGAAACCAGAGTAAAAGTTTCTCCTGCAACCCGTTCCCTTTGTGCTAGATGAACGAACGTCTCTCCACATGCTCAGTTCTGAGAGATAAGTGTGTGTGAAAGCCGTCCTTCACCTAGCTTGTTGGGAACACAAAGTTTCTTTTCAGTTGCAAACTCCACTCCATACATATATATGGGGAGGCACTAGCTCCAACTCGGTTTTACAGTGAAAACTGCAGGAACTTCAAACCGGCACTAGGAAACAGACTGAGAAACCAGAGTAAAAGTTTCTCCTGCAACCCGTTCCCTTTGTGCTAGATGAACGAACGTCTCTCCACATGCTCAGTTCTGAGAGATTAGTGTGTGTGAAAGCCGTCCTTCACCTAGCTTGTTGGGAACACAAAGTTTCTTTTCAGTTGCAAACTCCACTCCATACATATATATGGGGAGGTACTAGCTCCAACTCGGTTTTACAGTGAAAACTGCAGGAACTTCAAACCGGCACTAGGAAACAGACTGAGAAACCAGAGTAAAAGTTTCCCCTGCAACTCGTTCCCTTTGTGCTAGATGAACGAACGTCTCTCCACATGCTCAGTTCTGAGAGATAAGTGTGTGTGAAAGCCGTCCTTCACCTAGCTTGTTGGGAACACAAAGTTTCTTTTCAGTTGCAAACTCCACTCCATACATATATATGGGGAGGCACTAGCTCCAACTCGGTTTTACAGTGAAAACTGCAGGAACTTCAAACCGGCACTAGGAAACAGACTGAGAAACCAGAGTAAAAGTTTCTCCTGCAACCCGTTCCCTTTGTGCTAGATGAACGAACGTCTCTCCACATGCTCAGTTCTGAGAGATAAGTGTGTGTGAAAGCCGTCCTTCACCTAGCTTGTTGGGAACACAAAGTTTCTTTTCAGTTGCAAACTCCACTCCATACATATATATGGGGAGGTACTAGCTCCAACTCGGTTTTACAGTGAAAACTGCAGGAACTTCAAACCGGCACTAGGAAACAGACTGAGAAACCAGAGTAAAAGTTTCTCCTGCAACCCGTTCCCTTTGTGCTAGATGAACGAACGTCTCTCCACATGCTCAGTTCTGAGAGATAAGTGTGTGTGAAAGCCGTCCTTCACCTAGCTTGTTGGGAACACAAAGTTTCTTTTCAGTTGCAAACTCCACTCCATACATATATATGGGGAGGTACTAGATCCAACTCGGTTTTACAGTGAAAACTGTAGGAACTTCAAACCGGCACTAGGAAACAGACTGAGAAACCAGAGTAAAAGTTTCTCCTGAAACCCGTTCCCTTTGTGCTAGATGAACGAACGTCTCTCCACATGCTCAGTTCGGAGGGATAAGTGTGTGTGAAAGCTGTCCTTCACCTAGCTTGTTGGGAACACAAAGTTTCTTTTCAGTTGCAAACTCCACTCCATACATATATATTGGGAGGTACTAGCTCCAACTCGGTTTTTCAGTGAAAACTGCAGGAACTTCAAACCGGCACTAGGAAACAGACTGAGAAACCAGAGTAAAAGTTTCTCCTGCAACCGTTCCCTTTGTGCTAGATGAACGAACGTCTCTCCACATGCTCAGTTCTGAGAGATAAGTGTGTGTGAAAGCCGTCCATCACCTAGCTTGTTGGGAACACAAAGTTTCTTTTCAGTTGCAAACTCCACTCCATACATATATATGGGGAGGTACAAGCTCCAACTCGGTTTTACAGTGAAAACTGCAGGAACTTCAAACCGGCACTAGGAAACAGACTGAGAAACCAGAGTAAAATTTCTCCTGCAACCCGTTCCCTTTGTGCTAGATGAACGAACGTCTCTCCACATGCTCAGTTCTGAGAGATAAGTGTGTGTGAAAGCCGTCCTTCACCTAGCTTGTTGGGAACACAAAGTTTCTTTTCAGTTGCAAACTCCACTCCATACATATATATGGGGAGGTAATAGCTCCAACTCGGTTTTACAGTGAAAACTGCAGGAACTTCAAACCGGCACTAGGAAACAGACTGAGAAACCAGAGTAAAAGTTTCTCCTGCAACCCGTTCCCTTTGTGCTAGATGAACGAACGTCTCTCCACATGCTCAGTTCTGAGAGATAAGTGTGTGTGAAAGCCGTCCTTCACCTAGCTTGTTGGGAACACAAAGTTTCTTTTCAGTTGCAAACTCCACTCCATACATATATATGGGGAGGCACTAGCTCCAACTCGGTTTTACAGTGAAAACTGCAGGAACTTCAAACCGGCACTAGGAAACAGACTGAGAAACCAGAGTAAAAGTTTCTCCTGCAACCCGTTCCCTTTGTGCTAGATGAACGAACGTCTCTCCACATGCTCAGTTCTGAGAGATAAGTGTGTGTGAAAGCCGTACTTCACCTAGCTTGTTGGGAACACAAAGTTTCTTTTCAGTTGCAAACTCCACTCCATACATATATATGGGGAGGCACTAGCTCCAACTCGGTTTTACAGTGAAAACTGCAGGAACTTCAAACCGGCACTAGGAAACAGACTGAGAAACCAGAGTAAAAGTTTCTCCTGCAACCCGTTCCCTTTGTGCTAGATGAACGAACGTCTCTCCACATGCTCAGTTCTGAGAGATAAGTGTGTGTGAAAGCCGTCCTTCACCTAGCTTGTTGGGAACACAAAGTTTCTTTTCAGTTGCAAACTCCACTCCATACATATATATGGGGAGGCACTAGCTCCAACTCGGTTTTACAGTGAAAACTGCAGGAACTTCAAACCGGCACTAGGAAACAGACTGAGAAACCAGAGTAAAAGTTTCTCCTGCAACCCGTTCCCTTTGTGCTAGATGAACGAACGTCTCTCCAGATGCTCAGTTCTGAGAGATAAGTGTGTGTGAAAGCCGTCCTTCACCTAGCTTGTTGGGAACACAAAGTTTCTTTTCAGTTGCAAACTCCACTCCATACATATATATGGGGAGGTACTAGCTCCAACTCGGTTTTACAGTGAAAACTGCAGGAACTTCAAACCGGCACTAGGAAACAGACTGAGAAACCAGAGTAAAAGTTTCTCCTGCAAACCGTTCCCTTTGTGCTAGATGAACGAACGTCTCTCCACATGCTCAGTTCTGAGAGATAAGTGTGTGTGAAAGCCTTCCTTCACCTAGCTTGTTGGGAACACAAAGTTTCTTTTCACTTGCAAACTCCACTCCATACATATATATGGGGAGGTACTAGATCCAACTCGGTTTTACAGTGAAAACTGTAGGAACTTCAAACCGGCACTAGGAAACAGACTGAGAAACCAGAGTAAAAGTTTCTCCTGAAACCCGTTCCCTTTGTGCTAGATGAACGAACGTCTCTCCACATGCTCAGTTCGGAGAGATAAGTGTGTGTGAAAGCTGTCCTTCACCTAGCATGTTGGGAACACAAAGTTTCTTTTCACTTGCAAACTCCACTCCATACATATATATTGGGAGGTACTAGCTCCAACTCGGTTTTTCAGTGAAAACTGCAGGAACTTCAAACCGGCACTAGGAAACAGACTGAGAAACCAGAGTAAAAGTTTCTCCTGCAACCCGTTCCCTTTGTGCTAGATGAACGAACGTCTCTCCACATGCTCAGTTCTGAGAGATAAGTGTGTGTGAAAGCCTTCCTTCATCTAGCTTGTTGGGAACACAAAGTTTCTTTTCACTTGCAAACTCCACTCCGTACATATATATGGGGAGGTACTAGCTCCAATGCGGTTTTACAGCGAAAACTGCAGGAACTTCAAACTGGCACTAGGAAACAGACTGAGAAACCAGAGTAAAAGTTTCTCCTGCAACCGTTCCCTTTGTGCTAGATGAACGAACGTCTCTCCACATGCTCAGTTCTGAGAGATAAGTGTGTGTGAAAGCCGTCCTTCACCTAGCTTGTTGGGAACACAAAGTTTCTTTTCAGTTGCAAACTCCACTCCATACATATATATGGGGAGGTACAAGCTCCAACTCGGTTTTACAGTGAAAACTGCAGGAACTTCAAACCGGCACTAGGAAACAGACTGAGAAACCAGAGTAAAATTTCTCCTGCAACCCGTTCCCTTTGTGCTAGATGAACGAACGTCTCTCCACATGCTCAGTTCTGAGAGATAAGTGTGTGTGAAAGCCGTCCTTCACCTAGCTTGTTGGGAACACAAAGTTTCTTTTCAGTTGCAAACTCCACTCCATACATATATATGGGGAGGTAATAGCTCCAACTCGGTTTTACAGTGAAAACTGCAGGAACTTCAAACCGGCACTAGGAAACAGACTGAGAAACCAGAGTAAAAGTTTCTCCTGCAACCCGTTCCCTTTGTGCTAGATGAACGAACGTCTCTCCACATGCTCAATTCTGAGAGATAAGTGTGTGTGAAAGCCGTCCTTCACCTAGCTTGTTGGGAACACAAAGTTTCTTTTCAGTTGCAAACTCCACTCCATACATATATATGGGGAGGTACAAGCTCCAACTCGGTTTTACAGTGAAAACTGCAGGAACTTCAAACCGGCACTAGGAAACAGACTGAGAAACCAGAGTAAAATTTCTCCTTTAACCCGTTCCCTTTGTGCTAGATGAACGAACGTCTCTCCACATGCTCAGTTCTGAGAGATAAGTGTGTGTGAAAGCCGTCCTTCACCTAGCTTGTTGGGAACACAAAGTTTCTTTTCAGTTGCAAACTCCACTCCATACATATATATGGGGAGGTAATAGCTCCAACTCGGTTTTACAGTGAAAATTGCAGGAACTTCAAACCGGCACTAGGAAACAGACTGAGAAACCAGAGTAAAAGTTTCTCCTGCAACCCGTTCCCTTTGTGCTAGATGAACGATCGTCTCTCCACATGCTCAGTTCTGAGAGATAAGTGTGTGTGAAAGCCGTCCTTCACCTAGCTTGTTGGGAACACAAAGTTTCTTTTCAGTTGCAAACTCCACTCCATACATATATATGGGGAGGTACAAGCTCCAACTCGGTTTTACAGTGAAAACTGCAGGAACTTCAAACCGGCACTAGGAAACAGACTGAGAAACCAGAGTAATATTTCTACTGCAAACCGTTCCCTTTGTGCTAGATGAACGAACGTCTCTCCACATGCTCAGTTCTGAGAGATAAGTGTGTGTGAAAGCCGTCCTTCACCTAGCTTGTTGGGAACACAAAGTTTCTTTTCACTTGCAAACTACACTCCATACATATATATGGGGAGGTAATAGCTCCAACTCGGTTTTACAGTGAAAACTGCAGGAACTTCAAACCGGCACTAGGAAACAGACTGAGAAACCAGAGTAAAAGTTTCTCCTGCAACCCGTTCCCTTTGTGCTAGATGAACGAACGTCTCTCCACATGCTCAGTTCTGAGAGATAAGTGTGTGTGAAAGCCGTCCTTCACCTAGCTTGTTGGGAACACAAAGTTTCTTTTCAGTTGCAAACTCCACTCCATACATATATATGGGGAGGCACTAGCTCCAACTCGGTTTTACAGTGAAAACTGCAGGAACTTCAAACCGGCACTAGGAAACAGACTGAGAAACCAGAGTAAAAGTTTCTCCTGCAACCCGTTCCCTTTGTGCTAGATGAACGAACGTCTCTCCACATGCTCAGTTCTGAGAGATAAGTGTGTGTGAAAGCCGTCCTTCACCTAGCTTGTTGGGAACACAAAGTTTCTTTTCAGTTGCAAACTCCACTCCATACATATATATGGGGAGGTACTAGCTCCAACTCGGTTTTACAGTGAAAACTGCAGGAACTTCAAACCGGCACTAGGAAACAGACTGAGAAACCAGAGTAAAAGTTTCTCCTGCAACCCGTTCCCTTTGTGCTAGATGAACGAAAGTCTCTCCACATGCTCAGTTCTGAGAGATAAGTGTGTGTGAAAGCCGTCCTTCACCTAGCTTGTTGGGAACACAAAGTTTCTTTTCAGTTGCAAACTCCACTCCATACATATATATGGGGAGGTACTAGATCCAACTCGGTTTTACAGTGAAAACTGTAGGAACTTCAAACCGGCACTAGGAAACAGACTGAGAAACCAGAGTAAAAGTTTCTCCTGAAACCCGTTCCCTTTGTGCTAGATGAACGAACGTCTCTCCACATGCTCAGTTCGGAGAGATAAGTGTGTGTGAAAGCTGTCCTTCACCTAGCTTGTTGGGAACACAAAGTTTCTTTTCACTTGCAAACTCCACTCCATACATATATATTGGGAGGTACTAGCTCCAACTCGGTTTTTCAGTGAAAACTGCAGGAACTTCAAACCGGCACTAGGAAACAGACTGAGAAACCAGAGTAAAAGTTTCTCCTGCAACCCGTTCCCTTTGTGCTAGATGAACGAACGTCTCTCCACATGCTCAGTTCTGAGAGATAAGTGTGTGTGAAAGCCTTCCTTCACCTAGCTTGTTGGGAACACAAAGTTTCTTTTCAGTTGCACACTCCACTCCATACATATATATGGGGAGGTACTAGCTCCAATGCGGTTTTACAGCGAAAACTGCAGGAACTTCAAACTGGCACTAGGAAACAGACTGAGAAACCAGAGTAAAAGTTTCTCCTGCAACCGTTCCCTTTGTGCTAGATGAACGAACGTCTCTCCACATGCTCAGTTCTGAAGATAAGTGTGTGTGAAAGCCGTCCTTCACCTAGCTTGTTGGGAACACAAAGTTTCTTTTCAGTTGCAAACTCCACTCCATACATATATATGGGGAGGTACAAGCTCCAACTCGGTTTTACAGTGAAAACTGTAAGAACTTCAAACCGGCACTAGGAAACAGACTGAGAAACCAGAGTAAAAGTTTCTCCTGCAACCCGTTCCCTTTGTGCTAGATGAACGAACGTCTCTCCACATGCTCAGTTCTGAAGATATGTGTGTGTGAAAGCCGTCCTTCACCTAGCTTGTTGGGAACACAAAGTTTCTTTTCAGTTGCAAACTCCACTCCATACATATATATGGGGAGGTACTAGCTCCAACTCGGTTTTACAGTGAAAACTGCAGGAACTTCAAACCGGCACTAGGAAACAGACTGAGAAACCAGAGTAAAAGTTTGTCCTGCAACCCGTTCCCTTTGTGCTAGATGAACAAACCTCTCTCCACATGCTCAGTTCTGAGAGATAAGTGTGTGTGAAAGCCGTCCTTCACCTAGCTTGTTGGGAACACAAAGTTTCTTTTCACTTGCAAACACCACTCCATACATATATATGGGGAGGTACTAGCTCCAACTCGGTTTTACTGTGAAAACTGCAGGAACTTCAAACCGGCAATAGGAAACAGACTGAGAAACCAGAGTAAAAGTTTCTCCTGCAACCCGTTCCCTTTGTGCTAGATGAACGAACGTCTCTCCACATGCTCAGTTCTGAGAGATAAGTGTGTGTTAAAGCCGTCCTTCACCTAGCTTGTTGGGAACACAAAGTTTCTTTTCAGTTGCAAACTCCACTCCATACATATATATGGGGAGGTACAAGCTCCAACACGGTTTTACAGTGAAAACTGCAGGAACTTCAAACCGGCACTAGGAAACAGACTGAGAAACCAGAGTAAAATTTCACCTGCAACCCGTTCCCTTTGTGCTAGATGAACGAACGTCTCTCCACATGCTCAGTTCTGAGAGATAAGTGTGTGTGAAAGCCGTCCTTCACCTAGCTTGTTGGGAACACAAAGTTTCTTTTCAGTTGCAAACTCCACTCCATACATATATATGGGGAGGTAATAGCTCCAACTCGGTTTTACAGTGAAAACTGCAGGAACTTCAAACCGGCACTAGGAAACAGACTGAGAAACCAGAGTAAAAGTTTCTCCTGCAACCCGTTCCCTTTGTGCTAGATGAACGAACGTCTCTCCACATGCTCAGTTCTGAGAGATAAGTGTGTGTGAAAGCCGTCCTTCACCTAGCTTGTTGGGAACACAAAGTTTCTTTTCAGTTGCAAACTCCACTCCATACATATATATGGGGAGGTACTAGCTCCAACTCGGTTTTACAGTGAAAACTGCAGGAACTTCAAACCGGCACTAGGAAACAGACTGAGAAACCAGAGTAAAAGTTTCTCCTGCAACCCGTTCCCTTTGTGCTAGATGAACGAACGTCTCTCCACATGCTCATTTCTGAGAGATAAGTGTGTGTGAAAGCCATTCTTCACCTAGCTTGTTGGGAACACAAAGTTTCTTTTCAGTTGCAAACTCCACTCCATACATATATATGGGGAGGTACAAGCTCCAACTCGGTTTTACAGTGAAAACTGCAGGAACTTCAAACCGGCACTAGGAAACAGACTGAGAAACCAGAGTAAAAGTTTCTCCTGCAACCCGTTCCCTTTGTGCTAGATGAACGAACGTCTCTGCACATGCTCAGTTCTGAGAGATAAGTGTGTGTGAAAGCCGTCCTTCACCTAGCTTGTTGGGAACACAAAGTTTCTTTTCAGTTGCAAACTCCACTTCATACATATATATGGGGAGGTAATAGCTCCAACTCGGTTTTACAGTGAAAACTGCAGGAACTTCAAACCGGCACTAGGAAACAGACTGAGAAACCAGAGTAAAAGTTTCTCCTGCAACCAGTTCCCTTTGTGCTAGATGAACGAACGTCTCTCCACATGCTCAGTTCTGAGTGATAAGTGTGTGTGAAAGCCGTCCTTCACCTAGCTTGTTGGGAACACAAAGTTTCTTTTCAATTGCAAACTCCACTCCATACATATATATGGGGAGGTACTAGATCCAACTCGGTTTTACAGTGAAAACTGCAGGAACTTGAAACCGGCACTAGGAAACAGACTGAGAAACCAGAGTATAAGTTTCTCCTGCAACCCGTTCCCTTTGTGCTAGATGAACGAACGTCTCTCCACGTGCTCAGTTCTGAGAGATAAGTGTGTGTGAAAGCCGTCCTTCACCTAGCTTGTTGGGAACACAAAGTTTCTTTTCACTTGCAAACTCCACTCCATACATATATATGGGGAGGTACTAGCTCCAACTCGGTTTTACAGTGAAAACTGCAGGAACTTCAAACCGGCTCTAGGAAACAGACTGAGAAACCAGAGTAAAAGTTTCTCCTGCAACCCGTTCCCTTTGTGCTAGATGAACGAACGTCTCTCCACATGCTCAGTTCTGAGAGATAAGTGTGTGTGAAAGCCGTCCTTCACCTAGCTTGTTGGGAACACAGTTTCTTTTCAGTTGCAAACTCCACTCCATACATATATATGGGGAGGTACTAGCTCCAACTCGGTTTTACAGTGAAAACTGCAGGAACTTCAAACCGGCACTAGGAAACAGACTGAGAAACCAGAGTAAAAGTTTCTCCTGCAACCCGTTCCCTTTGTGCTAGATGAACGAACGTCTCTCCACATGCTCAGTTCTGAGGGATAAGTGTGTGTGAAAGCCTTCCTTCACCTAGCTTGTTGGGAACACAAAGTTTCTTTTCACTTGCAAACTCCACTCCATACATATATATAGGGAGGTACAAGCTCCAACTCGGTTTTACAGTGAAAACTGCAGGAACATCAAACCGGAACTAGGAAACAGACTGAGAAACCAGAGTAAAAGTTTCTCCTGCAACCCGTTCCCTTTGTGCTAGATGAACGAACGTCTCTCCACATGCTCAGTTCTGAGAGATAAGTGTGTGTGAAAGCCGTCCTTCACCTAGCTTGTTGGGAACACAAAGTTTCTTTTCAGTTGCAAACTCCACTCCATACATATATATGGGGTCGTACTAGCTCAAACTCGGTTTTACAGTGAAAACTGCAGGAACTTCAAACCGGCACTAGGAAACAGACTGAGAAACCAGAGTAAAAGTTTCTCCTGCAACCATTTCCCTTTGTGCTAGATGAACGAACGTCTCTCCACATGCTCAGTTCTGAGAGATAAGTGTGTGTGAAAGCCGTCCTTCACCTAGCTTGTTGGGAACACAAAGTTTCTTTTCAATTGCAAACTCCACTCCATACATATATATGGGGAGGTACTAGCTCCAACTCGGTTTTACAGTGAAAACTGCAGGAACTTCAAACCGGCACTAGGAAACAGACTGAGAAACCAGAGTAAAAGTTTCTCCTGCAACCCTTTCCCTTTGTGCTAGATGAACGAACGTCTCTCCACGTGCTCAGTTCTGAGAGATAAGTGTGTGTGAAAGCCGTCCTTCACCTAGCTTGTTGGGAACACAAAGTTTCTTTTCACTTGCAAACTCCACTCCATACATATATATGGGGAGGTACTAGCTCCAACTCGGTTTTACAGTGAAAACTGCAGGAACTTCAAACCGGCACTAGGAAACAGACTGAGAAACCAGAGTAAAAGTTTCTCCTGCAACCCGTTCCCTTTGTGCTAGGTGAACGAACGTCTCTCCACATGCTCAGTTCTGAGAGATAAGTGTGTGTGAAGCCGTCCTTCATCTAGCTTGTTGGGAACACAAAGTTTCTTTTCACTTGCAAACTCCACTCCATACATATATATGGGGAGGTACTAGCTCCAACTCGGTTTTTCAGTGAAAACTGCAGGAACTTCAAACCGGCACTAGGAAACAGACTGAGAAACCAGAGTAAAAGTTTCTCCTGCAACCCGTTCCCTTTGTGCTAGATGAACAAACTTCTCTCCACATGCTCAGTTCTGAGAGATAAGTGTGTGTGAAAGCCGTCCTTCACCTAGCTTGTTGGGAACACAAAGTTTCTTTTCACTTGCAAATTCCACTCCATACATACATATGGGGAGGTACTAGCTCCAACTCGGTTTTACAGTGAAAACTGCAGGAACTTCAAACCGGCACTAGGAAACAGACTGAGAAACCAGAGTAAAAGTTTCTCCTGCAACCCATTCCCTTTGTGCTAGATGAACGAACGTCTCTCCACATGCTCAGTTCTGAGAGATATGTGTGTGTGAAAGCCATCCTTCACCTAGCTTTTTGGGAACACAAAGTTTCTTTTCAGTTGCAAACTCCAATCCATACATATATATGGGGAGGTACTAGCTCCAACTCGGTTTTACAGTGAAAACTGCAGGAACTTCAAACCGGCTCTAGGAAACAGACTGAGAAACCAGAGTAAAAGTTTCTCCTGCAACCCGTTCCCTTTGTGCTAGATGAACGAACCTCTCTCCACATGCTCAGTTCTGAGAGATAAGTGTGTGTGAAAGCCGTCCTTCACCTAGCTTGTTGGGAACACAAAGTTTCTTTTCACTTGCAAACTCCACTCCATACATATATATGGGGAGGTACTAGCTCCAACTCGGTTTTTCAGTGAAAACTGCAGGAACTTCAAACCGGCACTAGGAAACAGACTGAGAAACCAGAGTAAAAGTTTCTCCTGCAACCTGTTCCCTTTTTGCTAGATGAACGAACGTCTCTCCACATGCTCAGTTCTGAGAGATAAGTGTGTGTGAAAGCCGTCCTTCACCTAGCTTGTTGGGAACACAAAGTTTCTTTTCACTTGCAAACTCCACTCCATACATATATATGGGGAGGTACTAGCTCCAACTCGGTTTTTCAGTGAAATCTGCAGGAACATCAAACCGGCACTAGGAAACAGACTGAGAAACCAGAGTAAAAGTTTCTCCTGCAACCGTTCCCTTTGTGCTAGATGAACGAACGTCTCTCTACACTCTCAGTTCTGAGAGATAAGTGTGTGTGAAAGCCGTCATTCACCTTGCTTGTTGGGAACACAAAGTTTCTTTTCAGTTGCAAACTCCACTCCATACATATATATGGGGAGGTACAAGCTCCAACTCGGTTTTACAGTGAAAACTGCAGGAACTTCAAACCGGCACTAGGAAACAGACTGAGAAACCAGAGTAAAAGTTTCTCCTGCAACCCGTTCCCTTTGTGCTAGATGAACGAAAGTCTCTCCACATGCTCAGTTCTGAGAGATAAGTGTGTGTGAAAGCCGTCCTTCACCTAGCTTGTTGGGAACACAAAGTTTCTTTTCACTTGCTAATTACACTCCATACATATATATGGGGAGGTATTAGCTCCAACTCGATTTTACAGTGAAAACTGCAGGAACTTCAAACCGGCACTAGGAAACAGACTGAGAAACCAGAGTAAAAGTTTCTCCTGCAACCCGTTCCCTTTGTGCTAGATGAACGAACGTCTCTCCACGTGCTCAGTTCTGAGAGATAAGTGTGTGTGAAAGCCGTCCTTCAACTAGCTTGTTGGGTACACAAAGTTTCTTTTCACTTGCAAACTCCACTCCATACATATATATGGGGAGGTACTAGCTCCAACTCGGTTTTACAGTGAAAACTGCAGGAACTTCAAACCGGCACTAGGAAAAAGACTGAGAAACCAGAGTAAAAGTTTCTTCTGCAACCCGTTCCCTTTGTGCTAGGTGAACGAACGTCTCTCCACATGCTCAGTTCTGAGAGATAAGTGTGTGTGAAAGCCGTCCTTCACCTAGCTTGTTGGGAACACAAAGTTTCTTTTCACTTGCAAACTCCACTCCATACATATATATGGGGAGGTACTAGCTCCAACTCGGTTTTTCAGTGAAAACTGCAGGAACTTCAAACCGGCACTAGGAAACAGACTGAGAAACCAGAGTAAAAGTTTCTCCTGCAACCCGTTCCCTTTGTGCTAGATGAACAAACGTCTCTCCACATGCTCAGTTCTGAGAGATAAGTGTGTGTGAAAGCCGTCCTTCACCTAGCTTGTTGGGAACACAAAGTTTCTTTTCACTTGCAAACTCCACTCCATACATATATATGGGGAGGTACTAGCTCCAACTCGGTTTTACAGTGAAAACTGCAGGAACTTCAAACCGGCACTAGGAAACAGACTGAGAAACCAGAGTAAAAGTTTCTCCTGCAACCCGTTCCCTTTGTGCTAGATGAACGAACGCCTCTCCACATGCTCAGTTCTGAGAGATAAGTGTGTGTGAAAGCCATCCTTCACCAAGCTTTTTGGGAACACAAAGTTTCTTTTCAGTTGCAAACTCCAATCCATACATATATATGGGGAGGTACTAGCTCCAACTCGGTTTTACAGTGAAAACTGCAGGAACTTCAAACCGGCTCTAGGAAACAGACTGAGAAACCAGAGTAAAAGTTTCTCCTGCAACCCGTTCCCTTTGTGCTAGATGAACGAACCTCTCTCCACATGCTCAGTTCTGAGAGATAAGTGTGTGTGAAAGCCGTCCTTCAACTAGCTTGTTGGGAACACAAAGTTTCTTTTCACTTGCAAACTCCACTCCATACATATATATGGGGAGGTACTAGCTCCAACTCGGTTTTTCAGTGAAAACTGCAGGAACTTCAAACCGGCACTAGGAAACAGACTGAGAAACCAGAGTAATAGTTTCTCCTGCAACCCGTTCCCTTTTTGCTAGATGAACGAACGTCTCTCCACATGCTCAGTTCTGAGAGATAAGTGTGTGTGAAAGCCGTCCTTCACCTAGCTTGTTGGGAACACAAAGTTTCTTTTCAGTTGCAAACTCCACTCCATACATATATATGGGGAGGTACTAGCTCCAACTCGGTTTTTCAGTGAAATCTGCAGGAACTTCAAACCGGCACTAGGAAACAGACTGAGAAACCAGAGTAAAAGTTTCTCCTGCAACCGTTCCCTTTGTGCTAGATGAACGAACGTATCTCCACATGCTCAGTTCTGAGAGATAAGTGTGTGTGAAAGCCGTCCTTCACATAGCTTGTTGGGAACACAAAGTTTCTTTTCAGTTGCAAACTCCACTCCATACATATATATGGGGAGGTACAAGCTCCAACTCGGTTTTACAGTGAAAACTGCAGGAACTTCAAACCGGCACTAGGAAACAGACTGAGAAACCAGAGTAATAGTTTCTCCTGCAACCCGTTCCCTTTGTGCTAGATGAACGAACGTCTCTCCACATGCTCAGTTCTGAGAGATAAGTGTGTGTGAAAGCCGTCCTTCACCTAGCTTGTTGGGAACACAAAGTTTCTTTTCAGTAGCAAACTCCACTCCATACATATATATGGGGAGGTACTAGCTCCAACTCGGTTTTACAGTGAAAACTGCAGGAACTTCAAACCGGCACTAGGAAACAGACTGAGAAACCAGAGTAAAAGTTTCTCCTGCAACCCGTTCCCTTTGTGCTAGATGAACGAACGTCTCTCCACATGCTCAATTCTGAGAGATAAGAGTGTGTGAAAGCCGTCCTTCACCTAGCTTGTTGGGAACACAAAGTTTCTTTTCACTTGCAAATTCCACTCCATACATATATATGGGGAGGTACTAGCTCCAACTCGTTTTTACAGTGAAAACTGCAGGAACTTCAAACCGGCACTAGGAAGCAGACTGAGAAACCAGAGTAAAAGTTTCTCCTGCAACCCATTCCCTTTGTGCTAGATGAACGAACGTCTCTCCACATGCTCAGTTCTGAGAGATAAGTGTGTGTGAAAGCCATTCTTCACCTAGCTTTTTGGGAACACAAAGTTTCTTTTCACTTGCAAACTCCAATCCATACATATATATGGGGAGGTACTAGCTCCAAGTCGGTTTTACAGGGAAAACTGCAGGAACTTCAAACCGGCACTAGGAAACAGACTGAGAAACCAGAGTAAAAGTTTCTCCTGCAACCCGTTCCCTTTGTGCTAGATGAACGAACGTCTCTCCACATGCTCAGTTCGGAGAGATAAGTGTGTGTGAAAGCCGTCCTTCACCTAGCTTGTTGGGAACACAAAGTTTCTTTTCACTTGCCAACTCCACTCCATACATATATATGGGGAGGTACTAGCTCCAACTCGGTTTTTCAGTGAAAACTGCAGGAACTTCAAACCGGCACTAGGAAACAGACTGAGAAACCAGAGTAAAAGTTTCTCCTGCAACCCGTTCCCTTTGTGCTAGGTGAACGAACGTCTCTCCACATGCTCAGTTCTGAGAGATAAGTGTGTGTGAAAGCCGTCCTTCACCTAGCTTGTTGGGAACACAAAGTTTCTTTTCACTTGCAAACTCCACTCCATACATATATATTGGGAGGTACTAGCTGCAACTCGGTTTTTCAGTGAAAACTGCAGGAACTTCAAACCGGCACTAGGAAACAGACTGAGAAACCAGAGTAAAAGTTTCTCCTGCAACCGTTCCCTTTGTGCTAGATGAACGAACGTCTCTCCACATGCTCAGTTCTGAGAGATAATTGTGTGTGAAAGCCGTCCTTCACCTAGCTTGTTGGGAACACAAAGTTTCTTTTCAGTTGCAAACTCCACTCCATACATATATATGGGTAGGTACTAGCTCCAACTCCGTTTTACAGTGAAAACTGCAGGAACTTCAAACCGGCACTAGGAAACAGACTCAGAAACCAGAGTAAAAGTTTCTCCTGCAACCCGTTCCCTTTGTGCTAGATGAACGAACGTCTCTCCACATGCTCAGTTCTGAGAGATAAGTGTGTGTGAAAGCCGTCCTTCACCTAGCTTGTTGGGAACACAAAGTTTCTTTTCAGTTGCAAACTCATCTCCATACATATATATGGGGAGGTATTAGCTCCAACTCGGTTTTACAGTGAAAACTGCAGGAACTTCAAACCGGCACAAGGAAACAGACTGAGAAACCAGAGTAAAAGTTTCTCCTGCAACCCATTCCCTTTGTGCTAGATGAACGAACGTCTCTCCACATGCTCAGTTCTGAGAGATAAGTGTGTGTGAAAGGCGTCCTTCACCTAGCTTGTTGGGAACACAAAGTTTCTTTTCACTTGCAAACTCCACTCCATACATATATATGGGGAGGTACAAGCTCCAACTCGGTTTTACAGTGAAAACTGCAGGAACTTCAAACCGGTACTAGGAAACAGACTGAGAAAACAGAGTAAAAGTTTCTCCTGCAACCCGTTCCCTTTGTGCTAAATGAACGAACGTCTCTCCACATGCTCAGTTCTGAGAGATAAATGTGTGTGAAAGCCTTAATTCACCTAGCTTGTTGGGAACACAAAGTTTCTTTTCAGTTGCAAACTCCAATCCATACATATATATGGGGAGGTACTAGCTCCAACTCGGTTTTACAGTGAAAACTGCAGAAACTTCAAACCGGCACTAGGAAACAGACTGAGAAACCAGAGTAAAAGTTTCACCTGCAACCCGTTCCCTTTGTGCTAGGTGATCGAACGTCTCTCCACATGCTCAGTTCTGAGAGATAAGTGTGTGTGAAAGCCGTCCTTCACCTAGCTTGTTGGGAACACAAAGTATCTTTTCACTTGCAAACTCCACTCCATACATATATATGGGGAGGTACTAGCTCCAACTCGGTTTTTCAGTGAAAACTGCAGGAACTTCAAACCGGCACTAGGAAATAGACTGAGAAACCAGAGTAAATGTTTCCCTGCAACCCGTTCCCTTTGTGCTAAGTGAACGAACGTCTCTCCACATGCTCAGTTCTGAGAGATAAGTGTGTGTGAAAGCCGTCCTTCACCTAGCTTGTTGGGAACACAAAGTTTCTTTTCACTTGCAAACTCCACTCCATACATATATATGGGGAGGTACTAGCTCCAACTCGGTTTTACAGTGAAAACTGCAGGAACTTCAAACCGGCACTAGGAAACAGACTGAGAAACCAGAGTAAAAGTTTCTCCTGCAACCCGTTCCCTTTGTGCTAGGTGAACGAACGTCTCTCCACATGCTCAGTTCTGAGAGATAAGTGTGTGTGAAAGCCGTCCTTCACCTAGCTTGTTGGGAACACAAAGTTTCTTTTCACCTGCAAACTCCACTCCATACATATATATGGGGAGGTACTAGCTCCAACTCGGTTTTACAGTGAAAACTGCAGGAACTTCAAACCGGCACTAGGAAACAGACTGAGAAACCAGAGTAAAAGTTTCTCCTGCAACCGTTCCCTTTGTGCTAGATGAACGAACGTCTCTCCACATGCTCAGTTCTGAGAGATAAGTGTGTGTGAAAGCCGTCCTTCAACTAGCTTGTTGGGAACACAAAGTTTCTTTTCACTTGCAAACTCCACTCCATACATATATATGGGGAGGTACTAGCTCCAACTCGGTTTTACAGTGAAAACTGCAGGAACTTCAAACCGGCACTAGGAAACAGACTGAGAAACCAGAGTAAAAGTTTCTCCTGCAAACCGTTCCCTTTGTGCTAGATGAACGAACGTCTCTCCACATGCTCAGTTCTGAGAGATAAGTGTGTGTGAAAGCCGTACTTCACCTAGCTTGTTGGGAACACAAAGTTTCTTTTCACTTGCAAACTCCACTCCATACATATATATGGGGAGGTACAAGCTCCAACTCGGTTTTACAGTGAAAACTGCAGGAACTTCAAACCGGCACTAGGAAACAGACTGAGAAACCAGAGTAAAAGTTTCTCCTGCAACCCGTTCCCTTTGTGCTAGGTGAACGAAAGTCTCTCCACATGCTCAGTTCTGAGAGATAAGTGTGTGTGAAAGCCGTCCTTCACCTAGCTTGTTGGGAACACAAAGTTTCTTTTCACTTGCAAACTCCACTCCATACATATATATGTGGAGGTACAAGCTCCAACTCGGTTTTACAGTGAAAACTGCAGGAATTTCAAACCGGCACTAGGAAACAGACTGAGAAACCAGAGTAAAAGTTTGTCCTGCAACCCGTTCCCTTTGTGCTAGATGAACGAACGTCTCTCCACAAGCTCAGTTCTGAGAGATAAGTGTGTGTGAAAGCCGTCCTTCACCTAGCTTGTTGGGAACACAAAGTTTCTTTTCAGTTGCAAACTCCACTCCATACATATATATGGGGAGGTACTAGCTCCAACTCGGTTTTACAGTGAAAACTGCAGGAACTTCAAACCGGCACTAGGAAACAGACTGAGAAACCAGAGTAAAAGTTTTCCTGCAACCCGTTCCCTTTGTGCTTGGTGAACGAACGTCTCTCCACATGCTCAGTTCTGAGAGATAAGGGTGTGTGAAAGCCGTCCTTCAACTAGCTTGTTGGGAACACAAAGTTTCTTTTCAGTTGTTAACTCCACTCCATACATATATATGGGGAGGTACTAGCTCCAACTCGGTTTTACAGTGAAAACTGCAGGAACTTCAAACCGGCACTAGGAAACAGACTGAGAATCCAGAGTAATAGTTTCTCCTGCAACCCGTTCCCTTTGTGCTAGATGAACGAACGTCTCTCCACATGCTCAGTCCTGAGAAATAAGTGTGTGTGAAAGCCGTCCTTCACCTAGCTTGTTGGGAACACAAAGTTTCTTTTCACTTGCAAACTCCACTCCATACATATATATGGGGAGGTACTAGCTCCAACTCGGTTTTACAGTGAAAACTGCTGGAACTTCAAACCGGCACTAGGAAACAGACTGAGAAACCAGAGTAAAAGTTTCCCCTGCAACCCGTTCCCTTTGTGCTTGATGAACGAACGTCTCTCCACATGCTCAGTTCTGAGAGATAAGTGTGTGTGAAAGCCGTCCTTCACCTAGCTTGTTGGGAACACAAAGTTTCTTTTCACTTGCAAACTCCACTCCATACATATATATGGGGAGGTACTAGCTCCAACTCTGTTTTACAGTGAAAACTGCAGGAACTTCAAACCGGCACTAGGAAACAGACTGAGAAACCAGAGTAAAAGTTTCTCCTGCAACCCATTCCCTTTGTGCTAGATGAACGAACGTCTCTCCACATGCTCAGTTCGGATAGATAAGTGTGTGTGAAAGCCGTCCTTCACCTAGCTTGTTGGGAACACAAAGTTTCTTTTCACTTGCAAACTCCACTCCATACATATATATGGGGAGGTACTAGCTCCAACTCGGTTTTTCAGTGAAAACTGCAGGAAATTCAAACCGGCACTAGGAAACAGTCTGAGAAACCAGAGTAAAAGTTTCTAATGCAAACCGTTCCCTTTGTGCTAGATGAACGAACGTCTCTCCACATGCTCAGTTCTGAGAGATAAGTGTGTGTGAAAGCCGTCCTTCACCTAGCTTGTTGGGAACACAAAGTTTCTTATCAGTTGCAAACTCCACTCCATACATATATATGGGGAGGTACTAGCTCCAACTCGGTTTTACAGTGAAAACTGCAGGAACTGCCAACCGGCACTAGGAAACAGACTGAGAAACCAGAGTAAAAGTTTCTCCTGCAACCCGTTCCCTTTGTGCTAGATGAACGAACGTCTCTCCACATGCCCAGTTCTGAGAGATAAGTGTGTGTGAAAGCCGTCCTTCACCTAGCTTGTTGGGAACACAAAGTTTCTTTTCACTTGCAAACTCCAATCCATACATATATATGGGGAGGTACTAGCCCCAACTCGCTTTTACAGTGAAAACTGCAGGAACTTCAAACCGGCACTAGGAAACAGACTGAGAAACCAGAGTAAAAGTTTCTCCTGCAACCCGTTCCCCTTGTGCTAGGTGAACGAACGTCTCTCCACATCCTCAGTTCTGAGAGATAAGTGTGTGTGAAAGCCGTCCTTCACCTAGCTTGTTGGGAACACAAAGTTCCTTTTCAGTTGCAAACTCCACTCCATACATATATATGGGGACGTACTAGCTCCAACTCCATTTTACAGTGAAAACTGCAGGAAATTCAAACCGACACTAGGAAACAGACTGAGAAACCAGAGTAAAAGTTTTCCTGCAAACCGTTCCCTTTGTGCTAGGTGAACGAACGTCTCTCCACATGCTCAGTTCTGAGAGATAAGTGTGTGTGAAAGCCGTCCTTCAACTAGCTTGTTGGGAACACAAAGTTTCTTTTCACTTGCAAACACCACTCCATACATATATATGGGTAGGTACTAGCTCCAACTCGGTTTTACAGTGAAAACTGCAGGAACTTCAAACCGGCACTAGGAAACAGACAGAGAAACAAGAGAAAAAGTTTCTCCTGCAAACAGTTCCCTTTGTGCTAGATGAACGAACGTCTCTCCACATGCTCAGTTCTGAGAGATAAGTGTGTGTGAAAGCCGTCCTTCACCTAGCTTGTTGGGAACACAAAGTTTCTTTTCACTTGCAAACTCCACTCCATACATATATATGGGGAGGTACTAGCTCCAACTCGGTTTTACAGTGAAAACTGCAGGAACTGCCAACCGGCACTAGGAAACAGACTGAGAAACCAGAGTAAAAGTTTCTCCTGCAACCCGTTCCCTTTGTGCTAGATGAACGAACGTCTCTCCACATGCCCAGTTCTGAGAGATAAGTGTGTGTGAAAGCCGTCCTTCACCTAGCTTGTTGGGAACACAAAGTTTCTTTTCACTTGCAAACTCCAATCCATACATATATATGGGGAGGTACTAGCCCCAACTCGCTTTTACAGTGAAAACTGCAGGAACTTCAAACCGGCACTAGGAAACAGACTGAGAAACCAGAGTAAAAGTTTCTCCTGCAACCCGTTCCCTTTGTGCTAGGTGAACGAACGTCTCTCCACATGCTCAGTTCTGAGAGATAAGTGTGTGTGAAAGCCGTCCTTCAACTAGCTTGTTGGGAACACAAAGTTTCTTTTCACTTGCAAACACCA
This sequence comes from Camelus bactrianus, assembly GCF_048773025.1. Classification (NCBI taxonomy): domain Eukaryota; kingdom Metazoa; phylum Chordata; class Mammalia; order Artiodactyla; family Camelidae; genus Camelus; species Camelus bactrianus. The sequence goes on from NC_133553.1 coordinate 1,193,042, forward strand.
CTCCATACATATATATGGGTAGGTACTAGCTCCAACTCGGTTTTACAGTGAAAACTGCAGGAACTTCAAACCGGCACTAGGAAACAGACAGAGAAACAAGAGAAAAAGTTTCTCCTGCAAACCGTTCCCTTTGTGCTAGATGAACGAACGTCTCTCCACATGCTCAGTTCTGAGAGATAAGTGTGTGTGAAAGCCGTCCTTCACCTAGCTTGTTGGGAACACAAAGTTTCTTTTCACTTGCAAACTCCACTCCATACATATATATGGGGAGGTACTAGCTCCAACTCGGTTTTTCAGTGAAAACTGCAGGAATTTCAAACCGGCACTAGGAAACAGACTGAGAAACCAGAGTAAAAGTTTCTCCTGCAACCCGTTCCCTTTGTGCTAGGTGAACGAACGTCTCTCCACATGCTCATTTCTGAGAGATAAGTGTGTGTGAAAGCCGTCATTCACCTAGCTTGTTGGGAACACAAAGTTTCTTTTCAGTTGCAAACTACACTCCATACATATATATGGGGAGGTACTAGCTCCAACTCGGTTTTACAGTGAAAACTGCACTAACTTCAAACCGGCACTAGGAAACAGGCTGAGAAACCAGAGTAAAAGTTTCTACTGCAACCCGTTCCCTTTGTGCTAGATGAACGAAAGTCTCTCCACAAGCTCAGTTCTGAGAGATAAGTGTGTGTGAAAGCCGTCCTTCACATAGCTTGTTGGGAACACAAAGTTTATTTTCAGTTGCAAACTCCACTCCATACATATATATGGGGAGGTACTAGCTCCAACTCGGTTTTACAGTGAAAACTGCAGGAACTTCAAACCGGCACTAGGAAACAGACTGAGAATCCAGAGTAAAAGTTTCTCCTGCAAACCGTTCCCTTTGTGCTAGATGAACGAACGTCTCTCCACATGCTCAGTCCTGAGAAATAAGTGTGTGTGAAAGCCGTCCTTCACCTAGCTTGTTGGGAACACAAAGTTTCTTTTCAGTTGCAAACTCCACTCCATACATATATATGGGGAGGTACTAGCTCCAACTCGGTTTTACAGTGAAAACTGCTGGAACTTCAAACCGGCACTAGGAAACAGACTGAGAAACCAGAGTAAAAGTTTCCCCTGCAACCCGTTCCCTTTGTGCTAGATGAAAGAACGTCTCTCCACATGCTCAGTTCTGAGAGATAAGTGTGTGTGAAAGCCGTCCTTCACCTAGCTTGTTGGGAACACAAAGTTTCTTTTCACTTGCAAACTCCACTCCATACATATATATGGGGAGGTACTAGCTCCAACTCGGTTTTACAGTGAAAACTGCAGGAACTTCAAACCGGCACTAGGAAACAGACTGAGAAACCAGAGTAAAAGTTTCTCCTGCAACCCATTCCCTTTGTGCTAGATGAACGAACGTCTCTCCACATGCTCAGTTCGGAGAGATAAGTGTGTGTGAAAGCCGTCCTTCACCTAGCTTGTTGGGAACACAAAGTTTCTTTTCACTTGCAAACTCCACTCCATACATATATATGGGGAGGTACTAGCTCCAACTCGGTTTTTCAGTGAAAACTGCAGGAAATTCAAACCGGCACTAGGAAACAGTCTGAGAAACCAGAGTAAAAGTTTCTAATGCAACCCGTTCCCTTTGTGCTAGATGAACGAACGTCTCTCCACATGCTCAGTTCTGAGAGATAAGTGTGTGTGAAAGCCGTCCTTCACCTAGCTTGTTGGGAACACAAAGTTTCTTATCAGTTGCAAACTCCAATCCATACATATATATGGGGAGGTACTAGCTCCAACTCGGTTTTACAGTGAAAACTGCAGGAACTGCAAACCGGCACTAGGAAACAGACTGAGAAACCAGAGTAAAAGTTTCTCCTGCAACCCGTTCCCTTTGTGCTAGATGAACGAACGTCTCTCCACATGCCCAGTTCTGAGAGATAAGTGTGTGTGAAAGCCGTCCTTCACCTAGCTTGTTGGGAACACAAAGTTTCTTTTCACTTGCAAACTCCAATCCATACATATATATGGGGAGGTACTAGCCCCAACTCGCTTTTACAGTGAAAACTGCAGGAACTTCAAACCGGCACTAGGAAACAGACTGAGAAACCAGAGTAAAAGTTTCTCCTGCAACCCGTTCCCCTTGTGCTAGGTGAACGAACGTCTCTCCACATCCTCAGTTCTGAGAGATAAGTGTGTGTGAAAGCCGTTCTTCACCTAGCTTGTTGGGAACACAAAGTTCCTTTTCAGTTGCAAACTCCACTCCATACATATATATGGGGAGGTACTAGCTCCAACTCGGTTTTACAGTGAAAACTGCAGGAACTTCAAACCAACACTAGGAAACAGACTGAGAAACCAGAGTAAAAGTTTCTCCTGCAATCCGTTCCCTTTGTGCTAGGTGAACGAACGTCTCTCCACATGCTCAGTTCTGAGAGATAAGTGTGTGTGAAAGCCGTCCTTCACCTAGCTTGTTGGGAACACAAAGTTTCTTTTCAGTTGCAAACTACACTCCATACATATATATGGGGAGGTACTAGCTCCAACTCGGTTTTACAGTGAAAACTGCAGGAACTTCAAACCGGCACTAGGAAACAGGCTGAGAAACCAGAGTAAAAGTTTCTCCTGCAACCCGTTCCCTTTGTGCTAGATGAACGAAAGTCTCTCCACAAGCTCAGTTCTGAGAGATAAGTGTGTGTGAAAGCCGTCCTTCACCTAGCTTGTTGGGAACACAAAGTTTCTTTTCAGTTGCAAACTCCACTCCATACATATATATGGGGAGGTACTAGCTCCAACTCGGTTTTACAGTGAAAACTGCAGGAACTTCAAACCGGCACTAGGAAACAGACTGAGAATCCAGAGTAAAAGTTTCTCCTGCAACCCGTTCCCTTTGTGCTAGATGAACGAACGTCTCTCCACATGCTCAGTCCTGAGAAATAAGTGTGTGTGAAAGCCGTCCTTCACCTAGCTTGTTGGGAACACAAAGTTTCTTTTCACTTGCAAACTCCACTCCATACATATATATGGGGAGGTACTAGCTCCAACTCGGTTTTACAGTGAAAACTGCTGGAACTTCAAACCGGCACTAGGAAACAGACTGAGAAACCAGAGTAAAAGTTTCCCCTGCAACCCGTTCCCTTTGTGCTAGATGAAAGAACGTCTCTCCACATGCTCAGTTCGGAGAGATAAGTGTGTGTGAAAGCCGTCCTTCACCTAGCTTGTTGGGAACACAATGTTTCTTTTCACTTGCAAACTCCACTCCATACATATATATGGGGAGGTACTAGCTCCAACTCGGTTTTTCAGTGAAAACTGCAGGAAATTCAAACCGGCACTAGGAAACAGTCTGAGAAACCAGAGTAAAAGTTTCTAATGCAACCCGTTCCCTTTGTGCTAGATGAACGAACGTCTCTCCACATGCTCAGTTCTGAGAGATAAGTGTGTGTGAAAGCCGTCCTTCACCTAGCTTGTTGGGAACACAAAGTTTCTTATCAGTTGCAAACTCCACTCCATACATATATATGGGGAGGTACTAGCTCCAACTCGGTTTTACAGTGAAAACTGCAGGAACTGCAAACCGGCACTAGGAAACAGACTGAGAAACCAGAGTAAAAGTTTCTCCTGCAACCCGTTCCCTTTGTGCTAGATGAACGAACGTCTCTCCACATGCCCAGTTCTGAGAGATAAGTGTGTGTGAAAGCCGTCCTTCACCTAGCTTGTTGGGAACACAAAGTTTCTTTTCACTTGCAAACTCCACTCCATACATATATATGGGGAGGTACTAGCCCCAACTCGCTTTTACAGTGAAAACTGCAGGAACTTCAAACCGGCACTAGGAAACAGACTGAGAAACCAGAGTAAAAGTTTCTCCTGCAACCCGTTCCCCTTGTGCTAGGTGAACGAACGTCTCTCCACATCCTCAGTTCTGAGAGATAAGTGTGTGTGAAAGCCGTCCTTCACCTAGCTTGTTGGGAACACAAAGTTCCTTTTCAGTTGCAAACTCCACTCCATACATATATATGGGGACGTACTAGCTCCAACTCCATTTTACAGTGAAAACTGCAGGAAATTCAAACCGACACTAGGAAACAGACTGAGAAACCAGAGTAAAAGTTTTCCTGCAACACGTTCCCTTTGTGCTAGGTGAACGAACGTCTCTCCACATGCTCAGTTCTGAGAGATAAGTGTGTGTGAAAGCCGTCCTTCAACTAGCTTGTTGGGAACACAAAGATTCTTTTCAGTTGCAAACTCCACTCCATACATATATATGGGGAGGTACTAGCTCCAACTCGGTTTTACAGTGAAAACTGCAGGAACTTCAAACCGGCACTAGGAAACAGACAGAGAAACAAGAGAAAAAGTTTCTCCTGCAACCCGTTCCCTTTGTGCTAGATGAACGAACGTCTCTCCACATGCTCAGTTCTGAGAGATAAGTGTGTGTGAAAGCCGTCCTTCACCTAGCTTGTTGGGAACACAAAGTTTCTTTTCACTTGCAAACTCCACTCCATACATATATATGGGGAGGTACTAGCTCCAACTCGGTTTTTCAGTGAAAACTGCAGGAATTTCAAACCGGCACTAGGAAACAGACTGAGAAACCAGAGTAAAAGTTTCTCCTGCAACCCGTTCCCTTTGTGCTAGGTGTACGAACGTCTCTCCACATGCTCAGTTCTGAGAGATAAGTGTGTGTGAAAGCCGTCCTTCACCTAGCTTGTTGGGAACACAAAGTTTCTTTTCAGTTGCAAACTACACTCCATACATATATATGGGGAGGTACTAGCTCCAACTCGGTTTTACAGTGAAAACTGCAGGAACTTCAAACCGGCACTAGGAAACAGGCTGAGAAACCAGAGTAAAAGTTTCTCCTGCAACCCGTTCCCTTTGTGCTAGATGAACGAAAGTCTCTCCACAAGCTCAGTTCTGAGAGATAAGTGTGTGTGAAAGCCATCCTTCACCTAGCTTGTTGGGAACACAAAGTTTCTTTTCAGTTGCAAACTCCACTCCATACATATATATGGGGAGGTACTAGCTCCAACTCGGTTTTACAGTGAAAACTGCAGGAACTTCAAACCGACACTAGGAAACAGACTGAGAAACCAGAGTAAAAGTTTCTCCTGCAACCCGTTCCCTTTGTGCTAGGTGAACGAACGTCTCTCCACATGCTCAGTTCTGAGAGATAAGTGTGTGTGAAAGCCGTCCTTCAACTAGCTTGTTGGGAACACAAAGTTTCTTTTCAGTTGCAAACACCACTCCATACATATATATGGGGAGGTACTAGCTCCAACTCGATTTTACAGTGAAAACAGCAGGAACTTCAAAACGGCACTAGGAAACAGACTGAGAAACCAGAGTAAAAGTTTCTCCTGCAACCCGTTCCCTTTGTGCTAGATGAACGAACGTCTCTCCACATGCTCAGTCCTGAGAGATAAGTGTGTGTGAAAGCCGTCCTTCACCTAGCTTGTTGGAAACACAAAGTTTCTTTTCACTTGCAAACTCCAGTCCATACATATATATGGGGAGGTACTAGCTCCAACTCGGTTTTACAGTGAAAACTGCTGGAACTTCAAACCGGCACTAGGAAACAGACTGAGAAACCAGAGTAAAAGTTTCTCCTGCAACCCGTTCCCTTTGTGCTAGGTGAACGAACGTCTCTCCATATGCTCAGTTCTGAGAGATAAGTGTGTGTGAAAGCCGTCCTTCACTTAGCTTGTTGGGAACACAAAGTTTCTTTTCACTTGCAAACTCCACTCCATACATTTATATGGGGAGGTACTAGCTCCAACTCGGTTTTACAGTGAAAACTGCAGGAACTTCAAACCGGAGCTAGGAAACAGGCTGATAAACCAGAGTAAAAGGTTCTCCTGCAACCCGTTCCCTTTGTGCTAGATGAACGAACGTCTATCCACATGCTCAGTTTTGAGAGATAAGTGTGTGTGAAAGCCGTCCTTCACCTAGCTTGTTGGGAACACAAAGTTTCTTTTCACTTGCAAACTCCACTCCATATATATATATGGGGAGGTACTAGCTCCAACTCGGTTTTTCAGTGTAAACTGCAGGAACTTCAAACCGGCACTAGGAAACAGACTGAGAAACCAGAGTAAAAGTTTCTCCTGCAACCCGTTCCCATTGTGCTAGATGAACGAACGTCTCTCCACATGCTCAGTTCTTAGAGATAAGTGTGTGTGAAAGCCGCCCTTCACCTAGCTTGTTGGGAACACAAAGTTTCTTTTCATTTGCAAGCTCCACTCCGTACATATATATGGGGAGGTACTAGCTCCAACTCGCTTTTACAGTGAAAACTGCAGGAACTTCAAACCGGCACTATGAAACAGACTGAGAAACCAGAGTAAAAGTTTCTCCTGCAACCCGTTCCCTTTGTGCTAGATGAACGAACGTCTCTCCACATGCTCAGTTCTGAGAGATAAGTGTGTGTGAAAGCCGTCCTTCACCTAGCTTGTTGGGAACACAAAGTTTCTTTTCACTTGCAAACTCCACTCCTTACATATATATGGGGAGGTACTAGCTCCAACTCGGTTTTACTGTGAAAACTGCAGGAACTTCAAACCGGCACTAGGAAACAGACTGAGAAACCAGAGTAAAAGTTTCTCCTGCAACCCGTTCCCTTTGTGCTAGATGAACGAATGTCTCTCCACATGCTCAGTTCTGAGAGATAAGTGTGTGTGAAAGCCGTCCTTCACCTAGCTTGTTGGGAACACAAAGTTTCTTTTCAGTTGCAAACTCCACTCCATACATATATATGTGGACGTACTAGCTCCAACTCGGTTTTACAGTGAAAACTGCAGGAACTTCAAACCGGCACTAGGAAACAGACTGAGAAACCAGAGTAAAAGTTTCTCCTGCAACCCGTTCCCTTTGTGCTAGATGAACGAACGTCTCTCCACAAGCTCAGTTCTGAAAGATAAGTGTGTGTGAAAGCCGTCCTTCACCTAGCTTGTTGGGAACACAAAGTTTCTTTTCAATTGCAAACTCCACTCCATACATATATATGGGGAGGTACTAGCTCCAACTCGGTTTTACAGTGAAAACTGCAGGAACTTCAAACCGACACTAGAAAACAGACTGAGAAACCAGAGTAAAAGTTTTCCTGCAACCCGATCCCTTTGTGCTAGGTGAACGAACGTCTCTCCACATGCTCTGTTCTGAGAGATAAGTGTGTGTGAAAGCCGTCCTTCAACTAGCTTGTTGGGAACACAAAGTTTCTTTTCACTTGCAAACTCCACTCCATTCATATATATGGGGAGGTACTAGCTCCAACTCGGTTTTACAGTGAAAACTGCAGGAATTTCAAACCGGCACTAGGAAACAGACTGAGAAACCAGAGTAAAAGTTTCTCCTGCAACCCGTTCCCTTTGTGCTAGATGAACGAGCGTCTCTCCACATGCTCAGTTCTGAGAGATAAGTGTGTGTGAAAGGCGTCCTTCACCTAGCTTGTTGGGAACACAAAGTTTCTTTTCACTTGCAAACTCCACTCCATACATATATATGGGGAGGTACTAGCTCCAACTCGGTTTTACAGTGAAAACTGCAGGAACTTCAAACCGGCACTAGGAAACAGACTGAGAAACCAGAGTAAAAGTTTCTCCTGCAACCCGTTCCCTTTGTGCTAAATGAACGAACGTCTCTCCACATGCTCAGTTCTGAGAGATAAATGTGTGTGAAAGCCTTAATTCACCTAGCTTGTTGGGAACACAAAGTTTCTTTTCAGTTGCAAACTCCAATCCATACATATATATGGGGAGGTACTAGCTCCAACTCGGTTTTACAGTGAAAACTGCAGGAACTTCAAACCGGCACTAGGAATCAGACTGAGAAACCAGAGTAAAAGTTTCTCCTGCAACCCGTTCCCTTTGTGCTAGGTGATCGAACGTCTCTCCACATGCTCAGTTCTGAGAGATAAGTGTGTGTGAAAGCCGTCCCTCACCTAGCTTGTTGGGAACACAAAGTTTCTTTTCACTTGCAAACTCCACTCCATACATATATATGGGGAGGTACTAGCTCCAACTCGGTTTTTCAGTGAAAACTGCAGGAACTTCAAACCGGCACTAGGAAACAGACTGAGAAACCAGAGTAAATGTTTCTCCTGCAACCCGTTCCCTTTGTGCTAGGTGAACGAACGTCTCTCCACATGCTCAGTTCTGAGAGATAAGTGTGTGTGAAAGCCGTCCTTCACCTAGCTTGTTGGGAACACAAAGTTTCTTTTCACTTGCAAACTCCACTCCATACATATATATGGGGAGGTACTAGCTCCAACTCGGTTTTACAGTGAAAACTGCAGGAACTTCAAACCGGCACTAGGAAACAGACTGAGAAACCAGAGTAAAATTTTCTCCTGCAACCCGTTCCCTTTGTGCTAGGTGAACGAACGTCTCTCCACATGCTCAGTTCTGAGAGATAAGTGTGTGTGAAAGCCGTACTTCACCCAGCTTGTTGGGAACACAAAGTTTCTTTTCACTTGCAAACTCCACTCCATACATATATATGGGGAGGTACTAGCTCCAACCCGGTTTTACAGTGTAAACTGCAGGAACTTCAAACCGGCACTAGGAAACAGACTGAGAAACCAGAGTAAAAGTTTCTCCTGCAACCGTTCCCTTTGTGCTAGATGAACGAACGTCTCTCCACATGCTCAGTTCTGAGAGATAAGTGTGTGTGAAAGCCGTCCTTCAACTAGCTTGTTGGGAACACAAAGTTTCTTTTCACTTGCAAACTCCACTCCATACATATATATGGGGAGGTACTAGCTCCAACTCGGTTTTACAGTGAAAACTGCAGGAACTTCAAACCGGCACTAGGAAACAGACTGAGAAACCAGAGTAAAAGTTTCTCCTGCAACCCGTTCCCTTTGTGCTAGATGAACGAACGTCTCTCCACATGCTCAGTTCTGAGAGATAAGTGTGTGTGAAAGCCGTACTTCACCTAGCTTGTTGGGAACACAAAGTTTCTTTTCACTTGCAAACTCCACTCCATACATATATATGGGGAGGTACAAGCTCCAACTCGGTTTTACAGTGAAAACTGCAGGAACTTCAAACCGGCACTAGGAAACAGACTGAGAAACCAGAGTAAAAGTTTCTCCTGCAACCCGTTCCCTTTGTGCTAGGTGAACGAAAGTCTCTCCACATGCTAAGTTCTGAGAGATAAGTGTGTGTGAAAGCCGTCCTTCACCTAGCTTGTTGGGAACACAAAGTTTCTTTTCACTTGCAAACTCCACTCCATACATATATATGGGGAGGTACAAGCTCCAACTCGGTTTTACAGTGAAAACTGCAGGAACTTCAAACCGGCACTAGGAAACAGACTGAGAAACCAGAGTAAAAGTTTCTCCTGCAACCCGTTCCCTTTGTGCTAGATGAACGAAAGTCTCTCCACAAGCTCAGTTCTGAGAGATAAGTGTGTGTGAAAGCCGTCCTTCACCTTGCTTGTTGGGAACACAAAGTTTCTTTTCAGTTGCAAACTCCACTCCATACATATATATGTGGAGGTACTAGCTCCAACTCGGTTTTACAGTGAAAACTGCAGGAACTTCAAACCGGCACTAGGAAACAGACTGTGAAACCAGAGTAAAAGTTTTCCTGCAACCCGTTCCCTTTGTGCTTGGTGAACGAACGTCTCTCCACATGCTCAGTTCTGATAGATAAGGGTGTGTGAAAGCCGTCCTTCAACTAGCTTGTTGGGAACATAAAGTTTCTTTTCACTTGCAAACTCCACTCCATACATATATATGGGGAGGTACTAGCTCCAACTCGGTTTTACAGTGAAAACTGCAGGAACTTCAAACCGGCACTAGGAAACAGACTGAGAATCCAGAGTAAAAGTTTCTCCTGCAACCCGTTCCCTTTTTGCTAGATGAACGAACGTCTCTCCACATGCTCAGTCCTGAGAAATAAGTGTGTGTGAAAGCCGTCCTTCACCTAGCTTGTTGGGAACACAAAGTTTCTTTTCACTTGCAAACTCCACTCCATACATATATATGGGGAGGTACTAGCTCCAACTCGGTTTTACAGTGAAAACTGCTGGAACATCAAACCGGCACTAGGAAACAGACTGAGAAACCAGAGTAAAAGTTTCCCCTGCAACCCGTTCCCTTTGTGCTAGATGAACGAACGTCTCTCCACATGCTCAGTTCTGAGAGATAAGTGTGTGTGAAAGCCGTCCTTCACCTAGCTTGTTGGGAACACAAAGTTTCTTTTCACTTGCAAACTCCACTCCATACATATATATGGGGAGGTACTAGCTCCAACTCGGTTTTACAGTGAAAACTGCAGGAACTTCAAACCGGCACTAGGAAACAGACTGAGAAACCAGAGTAAAAGTTTCTCCTGCAACCCATTCCCTTTGTGCTAGATGAACGAACGTCTCTCCACATGCTCAGTTCGGAGAGATAAGTGTGTGTGAAAGCCGTCCTTCACCTAGCTTGTTGGGAACACAAAGTTTCTTTTCACTTGCAAACTCCACTCCATACATATATATGGGGAGGTACTAGCTCCAACTCGGTTTTTCAGTGAAAACTGCAGGAAATTCAAACCGGCACTAGGAAACAGACTGAGAAACCAGAGTAAAAGTTTCTAATGCAACCCGTTCCCTTTGTGCTAGATGAACGAACGTCTCTCCACATGCTCAGTTCTGAGAGATAAGTGTGTGTGAAAGCCGTCCTTCACCTAGCTTGTTGGGAACACAAAGTTTCTTTTCACTTGCAAACTCCACTCCATACATATATATGGGGAGGTATTAGCTCCAACTCGGTTTTACAGTGAAAACTGCAGGAACTTCAAACCGGCACTAGGAAACAGACTGAGAAACCAGAGTAATAGTTTCTCCTGCAACCCGTTCCCTTTGTGCTAGATGAACGAACGTCACTCCACATGCTCACTTCTGAGAGATAAGTGTGTGTGAAAGCCGTCCTTCACCTAGCTTGTTGGGAACACAAAGTTTCTTTTCACTTGCAAACTCCAATCCATACATATATATGGGGAGGTACTAGCCCCAACTCGCTTTTACAGTGAAAACTGCAGGAACTTCAAACCGGCACTAGGAAACAGACTGAGAAACCAGAGTAATAGTTTCTCCTGCAACCCGTTCCCCTTGTGCTAGGTGAACGAACGTCTCTCCACATGCTCAGTTCTGAGAGATAAGTGTGTGTGAAAGCCGTCCTTCACCTAGCTTGTTGGGAACACAAAGTTTCTTTTCAGTTGCAAACTCCACTCAATACATATATATGGGGACGTACTAGCTCCAACTCGATTTTACAGTGAAAACTGCAGGAAATTCAAACCGACACTAGGAAACAGACTGAGAAACCAGAGTAAAAGTTTTCCTGCAACCCGTTCCCTTTGTGCTATGTGAACGAACGTCTCTCCACATGCTCAGTTCTGAGAGAGAAGTGTGTGTGAAAGCCGTCCTTCAACTAGCTTGTTGGGAACACAAAGTTTCTTTTCACTTGCAAAATCCAATCCATACATATATATGGGGAGGTACTAGCTCCAACTCGGTTTTTTCAGTGAAAACTGCAGGAACTTCAAACCGGCACTAGGAAACAGACAGAGAAACAAGAGAAAAAGTTTCTCCTGCAAACCGTTCCCTTTGTGCTAGATGAACGAACGTCTCTCCACATGCTCAGTTCTGAGAGATAAGTGTGTGTGAAAGCCGTCCTTCACCTAGCTTGTTGGGAACACAAAGTTTCTTTTCAGTTGCAAACTCCACTCCATACATATATATGGGGAGGTACTAGCTCCAACTCGGTTTTTCAGTGAAAACTGCAGGAATTTCAAACCGGCACTAGGAAACAGACTGAGAAACCAGAGTAAAAGTTTCTCCTGCAACCCGTTCCTTTTGTGCTAGGTGAACGAACGTCTCTCCACATGCTCAGTTCTGAGAGATAAGTGTGTGTGAAAGCCTTCCTTCACCTAGCTTGTTGGGAACACAAAGTTTCTTTTCAGTTGCAAACTACACTCCATACATATATATGGGGAGGTACTAGCTCCAACTCGGTTTTACAGTTAAAACTGCAGGAACTTCAAACCGGCACTAGGAAACAGGCTGAGAAACCAGAGTAAAAGTTTCTCCTGCAACCCGTACCCTTTGTGCTAGATGAACGAAAGTCTCTCCACAAGCTCAGTTCTGAGAGATAAGTGTGTGTGAAAGCCGTCCTTCACCTAGCTTGTTGGGAACACAAAGTTTCTTTTCACTTGCAAACTCCACTCCATACATATATATGGGGAGGTACTAGCTCCAACTCGGTTTTTCAGTGAAAACTGCAGGAATTTCAAACCGGCACTAGGAAACAGACTGAGAAACCAGAGTAAAAGTTTCTCCTGCAACCCGTTCCCTTTGTGCTAGGTGAACGAACGTCTCTCCACATGCTCAGTTCTGAGAGATAAGTGTGTGTGAAAGCCTTCCTTCACCTAGCTTGTTGGGAACACAAAGTTTCTTTTCAGTTGCAAACTACACTCCATACATATATATGGGGAGGTACTAGCTCCAACTCGGTTTTACAGTGAAAACTGCAGGAACTTCAAACCGGCACTAGGAAACAGGCTGAGAAACCAGAGTAAAAGTTTCTCCTGCAACCCGTTCCCTTTGTGCTAGATGAACGAAAGTCTCTCCACAAGCTCAGTTCTGAGAGATAAGTGTGTGTGAAAGCCGTCCTTCACCTAGCTTGTTGGGAACACAAAGTTTCTTTTCAGTTGCAAACTCCACTCCATACATATATATGGGGAGGTACTAGCTCCAACTCGGTTTTACAGTGAAAACTGCAGGAACTTCAAACCGACACTAGGAAACAGACTGAGAAACCAGAGTAAAAGTTTCTCCTGCAACCCGTTCCCTTTGTGCTAGGTGAACGAACGTCTCTCCACATGCTCAGTTCTGAGAGATAAGTGTGTGTGAAAGCCGTCCTTCAACTAGCTTGTTGGGAACACAAAGTTTCTTTTCAGTTGCAAACACCACTCCATACATATATATGGGGAGGTACTAGCTCCAACTCGGTTTTACGGTGAAAACTGCAGGAACTTCAAAACGGCACTAGGAAACAGACTGAGAAACCAGAGTAAAAGTTTCTCCTGCAACCCGTTCCTTTGTGCTAGATGAACGAACGTCTCTCCACATGCTCAGTCCTGAGAGATTAGTGTGTGTGAAAGCCGTCCTTCACCTAGCTTGTTGGGAACACAAAGTTTCTTTTCACTTGCAAACTCCACTCCATACATATATATGGGGAGGTACTAGCTCCAACTCGGTTTTACAGTGAAAACTGCTGGAACTTCAAACCGGCACTAGGAAACAGACTGAGAAACCAGAGTAAAAGTTTCCCCTGCAACCCGTTCCCTTTGTGCTAGATGAACGAACGTCTCTCCACATGCTCAGTTCTGAGAGATAAGTGTGTGTGAAAGCCGTCCTTCACCTAGCTTGTTGGGAACACAAAGTTTCTTTTCAGTTGCAAACTCCACTCCATACATATATATGGGGACGTACTAGCTCCAACTCGGTTTTACATTGAAAACTGCAGGAACTTCAAACCGGCACTAGGAAACAGGCTGATAAACCAGAGTAAAAGTTTCTCCTGCAACCCGTTCCCTTTGTGCTAGATGAACGAACGTCTCTCCACATGCTCAGTTTTGAGAGATAAGTGTGTGTGAAAGCCGTCCTTCACCTAGCTTGTTGGGAACACAAAGTTTCTTTTCACTTGCAAACTCCACTCCATACATATATATGGGGAGGTACTAGCTCCAACTCGGTTTTTCAGTGAAAACTGCAGGAACTACAAACCGGCACTAGGAAACAGACTGAGAAACCAGAGTAAAAGTTTCTCCTGCAACCCGTTCCCTTTGTGCTAGATGAACGAACGTCTCTCCACATGCTCAGTTCTGAGAGATATGTGTGTGTGAAAGCCGTCCTTCACCTAGCTTGTTGGGAACACAAAGTTTCTTTTCAGTTGCAAGCTCCACTCCGTAAATATATATGGGGAGGTACTAGATCCAACTCGCTTTTACAGTGAAAACTGCAGGAACTTCAAACCGGCACTATGAAACAGACTGAGAAACCAGAGTAAAAGTTTCTCCTGCAACCCGTTCCCTTTGTGCTAGATGAACGAATGTCTCTCCACATGCTCAGTTCTGAGAGATAAGTGTGTGTGAAAGCCGTCCTTCACCTAGCTTGTTGGGAACACAAAGTTTCTTTTCAGTTGCAAACTCCACTCCATACATATATATGGGGAGGTACTAGCTCCAACTCGGTTTTACTGTGAAAACTGCAGGAACTGCAAACCGGCACTAGGAAACAGACTGAGAAACCAGAGTAAAAGTTTCTCCTGCAACCCGTTCCCTTTGTGCTAGATGAACGAATGTCTCTCCACATGCTCAGTTCTGAGAGATAAGTGTGTGTGAAAGCCGTCCTTCACTTAGCTTGTTGGGAACACAAAGTTTCTTTTCACTTGCAAACTCCAATCCATACATATATATGGGGAGGTACTAGCCCCAACTCGCTTTTACAGTGAAAACTGCAGGAACTTCAAACCGGCACTAGGAAACAGACTGAGAAACCAGAGTAAGAGTTTCTCCTGCAACCCGTTCCCTTTGTGCTAGATGAACGAAAGTCTCTCCACAAGCTCAGTTCTGAGAGATAAGTGTGTGTGAAAGCCGTACTTCACCTAGCTTGTTGGGAACACAAAGTTTCTTTTCACTTGCAAATTCCACTCCATACATATATATGGGGATGTACTAGCTCCAACTCGGTTTTACAGTGAAAACTGCAGGAACTTCAAACCGGCACTAGGAAACAGACTGAGAAACCAGAGTAAAAGTTTCTCCTGCAACCCGTTCCCTTTGTGCTAGGTGAACGAAAGTCTCTCCACATGCTCAGTTCTGAGAGATAAGTGTGTGTGAAAGCCGTCCTTCACCTAGCTTGTTGGGAACACAAAGTTTCTTTTCACTTGCAAACTCCACTCCATACATATATATGGGGAGGTACTAGCTCCAACTCGGTTTTACAGTGAAAACTGCAGGAACTTCAAACCGGCACTAGGAAACAGACTGAGAAACCAGACTAAAAGTTTGTCCTGCAACCCGTTCCCTTTGTGCTAGATGAACGAAAGTCTCTCCACAAGCTCAGTTCTGAGAGATAAGTGTGTGTGAAAGCCGTCCTTCACCTAGCTTGTTGGGAACACAAAGTTTCTTTTCAGTTGCAAACTCCACTCCATACATATATATGGGGAGGTACTAGCTCCAACTCGGTTTTACAGTGAAAACTGCACGAACTTCAAACCGACACTAGGAAACAGACTGAGAAACCAGAGTAAAAGTTTTCCTGAAACCCGTTCCCTTTGTGCTAGGTGAACGAACGTCTCTCCACATGCTCAGTTCTGAGGGATAAGGGGGTGTGAAAGCCGTCCTTCAACTAGCTTGTTGGGAACACAAAGTTTCTTTTCAGTTGCAAACTCCACTCCAAACATATATATGGGGAGGTACTAGCTCCAACTCGGTTTTACAGTGAAAACTGCTGGAACTTCAAACCGGCACTAGGAAACAGACTGAGAAACCAGAGTAAAAGTTTCCCCTGCAACCCGTTCCCTTTGTGCTAGATGAACGAACGTCTCTCCACATGCTCAGTTCTGAGAGATAAGTGTGTGTGAAAGCCGTCCTTCACCTAGCTTGTTGGGAACACAAAGTTTCTTTTCAATTGCAAACTCCACTCCATACATATATATGGGGAGGTACTAGCTCCAACTCGGTTTTACAGTGAAAACTGCAGGAACTTCAAACCGGCACTAGGAAACAGACTGAGAAACCAGAGTAAAAGTTTCTCCTGCAACCCATTCCCTTTGTGCTAGATGAACGAACGTCTCTCCACATGCTCAGTTCGGAGAGATAAGTGTGTGTGAAAGCCGTCCTTCACCTAGCTTGTTGGGAACACAAAGTTTCTTTTCACTTGCAAACTCCACTCCATACATATATATGGGGAGGTACTAGCTCCAACTCGGTTTTTCAGTGAAAACTGCAGGAAATTCAAACCGGCACTCGGAAACAGACTGAAAAACCAGAGTAAAAGTTTCTAATGCAACCCGTTCCCTTTGTGCTAGATGAACGAACGTCTCTCCACATGCTCAGTTCTGAGAGATAAGTGTGTGTGAAAGCCGTCCTTCACCTAGCTTGTTGGAACACAAAGTTTCTTATCAGTTGCAAACTCCACTCCATACATATATATGGGGAGGTACTAGCTCCAAATAGGTTTTACAGTGAAAACTGCAGGAACTGCAAACCGGCACTAGGAAACAGACTGAGAAACCAGAGTAAAAGTTTCTCCTGCAACCCGTTCCCTTTGTGCTAGATGAATGAATGTCTCTCCACATGCTCAGTTCTGAGAGATAAGTGTGTGTGAAAGCCGTCCTTCACCTAGCTTGTTGGGAACACAAAGTTTCTTTTCAGTTGCAAACTCCACTCCATACATATATATGGGGACGTACTAGCTCCAACTCGGTTTTACAGTGAAAACTGCAGGAACTTCAAACCGACACTAGGAAACACACTGAGAAACCAGAGTAAAAGTTTTCCTGCAACCCGTTCCCTTTGTGCTAGGTGAACGAACGTCTCTCCACATGCTCAGTTCTGAGAGATAAGTGTGTGTGAAAGCCGTCCTTCAACTAGCTTGTTGGGAACACAAAGTTTCTTTTCACTTGCAAACTCCACTCCATACATATATATGGGGAGGTACTAGCTCCAACTCGGTTTTACAGTGAAAACTGCAGGAACTTCAAACCGGCACTAGGAAACAGACTGAGAAACCAGAGAAAAAGTTTCTCCTGCAAACCGTTCCCTTTGTGCTAGATGAACGAACGTCTCTCCACATGCTCAGTTCTGAGAGATAAGTGTGTGTGAAAGCCGTCCTTCACCTAGCTTGTTGGGAACACAAAGTTTCTTTTCACTTGCAAACTCCACTCCATACATATATATGGGGAGGTACTAGCTCCAACTCGGTTTTTCAGTGAAAACTGCAGGAATTTCAAACCGGCACTAGGAAACAGACTGAGAAACAAGAGTAAAAGTTTCTCCTGCAACCCGTTCCCTTTGTGCTAGGTGAACGAACGTCTCTCCGCATGCTCAGTTCTGAGAGATAAGTGTGTGTGAAAGCCGTCCTTCACCTAGCTTGTTGGGAACACAAAGTTTCTTTTCAGTTGCAAACTCCACTCCATACATATATATGGGGAGGTACTAGCTCCAACTCGGTTTTACAGTGAAAACTGCAGGAACTTCAAACCGGCACTAGGAAACAGACTGAGAAACCAGAGTAAAAGTTTCTCCTGCAACCCGTTCCCTTTGTGCTAGATGAACGAAAGTCTCTCCACAAGCTCAGTTCTGAGAGATAAGTGTGTGTGAAAGCCGTCCTTCACCTAGCTTGTTGGGAACACAAAGTTTCTTTTCACTTGCAAACTCCACTCCATACATATATATGGGGAGGTACTAGCTCCAACTCGGTTTTACAGTGAAAACTGCAGGAACTTCAAAACGACACTAGGAAACAGACTGAGAAACCAGAGTAAAAGTTTTCCTGCAACCCGTTCCCTTTGTGCTAGGTGAACGAAAGTCTCTCCACATGCTCAGTTCTGAGAGATAAGTGTGTGTGAAAGCCGTCCTTCAACTAGCTTGTTGGGAACACAAATTTTCTTTTCAGTTGCAAACACCACTCCATACATATATATGGGGAGGTACTAGCTCCAACTCGGTTTTACAGTGAAAACTGCAGGAACTTCAAAACGGCACTAGGAAACAGACTGAGAAACCACAGTAAAAGTTTCTCCTGCAACCCGTTCCCTTTGTGCTAGATGAACGAACGTCTCTCCACATGCTCAGTCCTGAGAAATAAGTGTGTGTGAAAGCCGTCCTTCACCTAGCTTGTTGGGAACACAAAGTTTCTTTTCACTTGCAAACTCCATTCCATACATATATATGGGGAGGTACTAGCTCCAACTCGGTTTTACAGTGAAAACTGCTGTAACTTCAAACCGGCACTAGGAAACAGACTGAGAAACCAGAGTAAAAGTTTCCCCTGCAACCCGTTCCCTTTGTGCTAGATGAACGAACGTCTCTCCACATGCTCAGTTCTGAGAGATAAGTGTGTGTGAAAGCCGTCCTTCACCTAGCTTGTTGGGAACACAAAGTTTCTTTTCACTTGCAAACTCCACTCCATACATATATATGGGGAGGTACTAGCTCCAACTCGGTTTTACAGTGAAAACTGCAGGAACTTCAAACCGGCACTAGGAAACAGGCTGAGAAACCAGAGTAAAAGTTTCTCCTGCAACCCGTTCCCTTTGTGCTAGATGAACGAACGTCTCTCCACATGCTCAGTTTTGAGAGATAAGTGTGTGTGAAAGCCGTCCTTCACCTAGCTTGTTGGGAACACAAAGTTTCTTTTCACTTGCAAACTCCACTCCATACATATATATGGGGAGGTACTAGCTCCAACTCGGTTTTTCAGTGAAAACTGCAGGAAGTTCAAACCGGCACTAGGAAACAGACTGAGAAACCAGAGTAAAAGTTTCTCCTGCAACCCGTTCCCTTTGTGCTAGATGAACGAACGTCTCTCCACATGCTCAGTTCTGAGAGATAAGTGTGTGTGAAAGCCGTCCTTCACCTAGCTTGTTGGGAACACAAAGTTTCTTTTCAGTTGCAAGCTCCACTCCGTACATATATATGGGGAGGTACTAGCTCCAACTCGCTTTTACAGTGAAAACTGCAGGAACTTCAAACCGGCACTAGGAAACAGACTGAGAAACCAGAGTAAAAGTTTCTCCTGCAACCCGTTCCCTTTGTGCTAGATGAACGAACGTCTCTCCACATGCTCAGTTCTGAGAGATAAGTGTGTGTGAAAGCCGTCCTTCACCTAGCTTGTTGGGAACACAAAGTTTCTTTTCAGTTGCAAACTCCACTCCATAAATATATATGGGGAGGTACTAGTTCCAACTCGGTTTTACTGTGAAAACTGCAGGAACTGCAAACCGGCACTAGGAAACAGACTGAGAAACCAGAATAAAAGTTTCTCCTGCAACCCGTTCCCTTTGTGCTAGATGAACGAATGTCTCTCCACATGCTCAGTTCTGAGAGATAAGTGTGTGTGAAAGCCGTCCTTCACCTAGCTTGTTGGGAACACAAAGTTTCTTTTCACTTGCAAACTATAATCCATACATATATATGGGGAGGTACTAGCCCCAACTCGCTTTTACTGTGAAAACTGCAGGAACTTCAAACCGACACTAGGAAACAGACTGAGAAACCAGAGTAATAGTTTCTCCTGCAACCAGTTCCCCTTGTGCTAGGTGAACGAACGTCTCTCCACATGCTCAGTTCTGAGAGATAAGTGTGTGTGAAAGCCTTCCTTCACCTAGCTTGTTGGGAACACAAAGTTTCTTTTCAGTTGCACACTCCACTCCATACATATATATGGGGAGGTACTAGCTCCAATGCGGTTTTACAGCGAAAACTGCAGGAACTTCAAACTGGCACTAGGAAACAGACTGAGAAACCAGAGTAAAAGTTTCTCCTGCAACCGTTCCCTTTGTGCTAGATGAACGAACGTCTCTCCACATGCTCAGTTCTGAAGATAAGTGTGTGTGAAAGCCGTCCTTCACCTAGCTTGTTGGGAACACAAAGTTTCTTTTCAGTTGCAAACTCCACTCCATACATATATATGGGGAGGTACAAGCTCCAACTCGGTTTTACAGTGAAAACTGTAAGAACTTCAAACCGGCACTAGGAAACAGACTGAGAAACCAGAGTAAAAGTTTCTCCTGCAACCCGTTCCCTTTGTGCTAGATGAACGAACGTCTCTCCACATGCTCAGTTCTGAAGATAAGTGTGTGTGAAAGCCGTCCTTCACCTAGCTTGTTGGGAACACAAAGTTTCTTTTCAGTTGCAAACTCCACTCCATACATATATATGGGGAGGTACTAGCTCCAACTCGGTTTTACAGTGAAAACTGCAGGAACTTCAAACCGGCACTAGGAAACAGACTGAGAAACCAGAGTAAAAGTTTGTCCTGCAACCCGTTCCCTTTGTGCTAGATGAACAAACCTCTCTCCACATGCTCAGTTCTGAGAGATAAGTGTGTGTGAAAGCCGTCCTTCACCTAGCTTGTTGGGAACACAAAGTTTCTTTTCACTTGCAAACACCACTCCATACATATATATGGGGAGGTACTAGCTCCAACTCGGTTTTACTGTGAAAACTGCAGGAACTTCAAACCGGCAATAGGAAACAGACTGAGAAACCAGAGTAAAAGTTTCTCCTGCAACCCGTTCCCTTTGTGCTAGATGAACGAACGTCTCTCCACATGCTCAGTTCTGAGAGATAAGTGTGTGTTAAAGCCGTCCTTCACCTAGCTTGTTGGGAACACAAAGTTTCTTTTCAGTTGCAAACTCCACTCCATACATATATATGGGGAGGTACAAGCTCCAACTCGGTTTTACAGTGAAAACTGCAGGAACTTCAAACCGGCACTAGGAAACAGACTGAGAAACCAGAGTAAAATTTCACCTGCAACCCGTTCCCTTTGTGCTAGATGAACGAACGTCTCTCCACATGCTCAGTTCTGAGAGATAAGTGTGTGTGAAAGCCGTCCTTCACCTAGCTTGTTGGGAACACAAAGTTTCTTTTCAGTTGCAAACTCCACTCCATACATATATATGGGGAGGTAATAGCTCCAACTCGGTTTTACAGTGAAAACTGCAGGAACTTCAAACCGGCACTAGGAAACAGACTGAGAAACCAGAGTAAAAGTTTCTCCTGCAACCCGTTCCCTTTGTGCTAGATGAACGAACGTCTCTCCACATGCTCAGTTCTGAGAGATAAGTGTGTGTGAAAGCCGTCCTTCACCTAGCTTGTTGGGAACACAAAGTTTCTTTTCAGTTGCAAACTCCACTCCATACATATATATGGGGAGGTACTAGCTCCAACTCGGTTTTACAGTGAAAACTGCAGGAACTTCAAACCGGCACTAGGAAACAGACTGAGAAACCAGAGTAAAAGTTTCTCCTGCAACCCGTTCCCTTTGTGCTAGATGAACGAACGTCTCTCCACATGCTCATTTCTGAGAGATAAGTGTGTGTGAAAGCCATTCTTCACCTAGCTTGTTGGGAACACAAAGTTTCTTTTCAGTTGCAAACTCCACTCCATACATATATATGGGGAGGTACAAGCTCCAACTCGGTTTTACAGTGAAAACTGCAGGAACTTCAAACCGGCACTAGGAAACAGACTGAGAAACCAGAGTAAAAGTTTCTCCTGCAACCCGTTCCCTTTGTGCTAGATGAACGAACGTCTCTGCACATGCTCAGTTCTGAGAGATAAGTGTGTGTGAAAGCCGTCCTTCACCTAGCTTGTTGGGAACACAAAGTTTCTTTTCAGTTGCAAACTCCACTTCATACATATATATGGGGAGGGAATAGCTCCAACTCGGTTTTACAGTGAAAACTGCAGGAACTTCAAACCGGCACTAGGAAACAGACTGAGAAACCAGAGTAAAAGTTTCTCCTGCAACCAGTTCCCTTTGTGCTAGATGAACGAACGTCTCTCCACATGCTCAGTTCTGAGTGATAAGTGTGTGTGAAAGCCGTCCTTCACCTAGCTTGTTGGGAACACAAAGTTTCTTTTCAATTGCAAACTCCACTCCATACATATATATGGGGAGGTACTAGATCCAACTCGGTTTTACAGTGAAAACTGCAGGAACTTGAAACCGGCACTAGGAAACAGACTGAGAAACCAGAGTATAAGTTTCTCCTGCAACCCGTTCCCTTTGTGCTAGATGAACGAACGTCTCTCCACGTGCTCAGTTCTGAGAGATAAGTGTGTGTGAAAGCCGTCCTTCACCTAGCTTGTTGGGAACACAAAGTTTCTTTTCACTTGCAAACTCCACTCCATACATATATATGGGGAGGTACTAGCTCCAACTCGGTTTTACAGTGAAAACTGCAGGAACTTCAAACCGGCTCTAGGAAACAGACTGAGAAACCAGAGTAAAAGTTTCTCCTGCAACCCGTTCCCTTTGTGCTAGATGAACGAACGTCTCTCCACATGCTCAGTTCTGAGAGATAAGTGTGTGTGAAAGCCGTCCTTCACCTAGCTTGTTGGGAACACAGTTTCTTTTCAGTTGCAAACTCCACTCCATACATATATATGGGGAGGTACTAGCTCCAACTCGGTTTTACAGTGAAAACTGCAGGAACTTCAAACCGGCACTAGGAAACAGACTGAGAAACCAGAGTAAAAGTTTCTCCTGCAACCCGTTCCCTTTGTGCTAGATGAACGAACGTCTCTCCACATGCTCAGTTCTGAGGGATAAGTGTGTGTGAAAGCCTTCCTTCACCTAGCTTGTTGGGAACACAAAGTTTCTTTTCACTTGCAAACTCCACTCCATACATATATATAGGGAGGTACAAGCTCCAACTCGGTTTTACAGTGAAAACTGCAGGAACATCAAACCGGAACTAGGAAACAGACTGAGAAACCAGAGTAAAAGTTTCTCCTGCAACCCGTTCCCTTTGTGCTAGATGAACGAACGTCTCTCCACATGCTCAGTTCTGAGAGATAAGTGTGTGTGAAAGCCGTCCTTCACCTAGCTTGTTGGGAACACAAAGTTTCTTTTCAGTTGCAAACTCCACTCCATACATATATATGGGGTCGTACTAGCTCAAACTCGGTTTTACAGTGAAAACTGCAGGAACTTCAAACCGGCACTAGGAAACAGACTGACAAACCAGAGTAAAAGTTTCTCCTGCAACCATTTCCCTTTGTGCTAGATGAACGAACGTCTCTCCACATGCTCAGTTCTGAGAGATAAGTGTGTGTGAAAGCCGTCCTTCACCTAGCTTGTTGGGAACACAAAGTTTCTTTTCAATTGCAAACTCCACTCCATACATATATATGGGGAGGTACTAGCTCCAACTCGGTTTTACAGTGAAAACTGCAGGAACTTCAAACCGGCACTAGGAAACAGACTGAGAAACCAGAGTAAAAGTTTCTCCTGCAACCCTTTCCCTTTGTGCTAGATGAACGAACGTCTCTCCACGTGCTCAGTTCTGAGAGATAAGTGTGTGTGAAAGCCGTCCTTCACCTAGCTTGTTGGGAACACAAAGTTTCTTTTCACTTGCAAACTCCACTCCATACATATATATGGGGAGGTACTAGCTCCAACTCGGTTTTACAGTGAAAACTGCAGGAACTTCAAACCGGCACTAGGAAACAGACTGAGAAACCAGAGTAAAAGTTTCTCCTGCAACCCGTTCCCTTTGTGCTAGGTGAACGAACGTCTCTCCACATGCTCAGTTCTGAGAGATAAGTGTGTGTGAAGCCGTCCTTCATCTAGCTTGTTGGGAACACAAAGTTTCTTTTCACTTGCAAACTCCACTCCATACATATATATGGGGAGGTACTAGCTCCAACTCGGTTTTTCAGTGAAAACTGCAGGAACTTCAAACCGGCACTAGGAAACAGACTGAGAAACCAGAGTAAAAGTTTCTCCTGCAACCCGTTCCCTTTGTGCTAGATGAACAAACTTCTCTCCACATGCTCAGTTCTGAGAGATAAGTGTGTGTGAAAGCCGTCCTTCACCTAGCTTGTTGGGAACACAAAGTTTCTTTTCACTTGCAAATTCCACTCCATACATACATATGGGGAGGTACTAGCTCCAACTCGGTTTTACAGTGAAAACTGCAGGAACTTCAAACCGGCACTAGGAAACAGACTGAGAAACCAGAGTAAAAGTTTCTCCTGCAACTCATTCCCTTTGTGCTAGATGAACGAACGTCTCTCCACATGCTCAGTTCTGAGAGATATGTGTGTGTGAAAGCCATCCTTCACCTAGCTTTTTGGGAACACAAAGTTTCTTTTCAGTTGCAAACTCCAATCCATACATATATATGGGGAGGTACTAGCTCCAACTCGGTTTTACAGTGAAAACTGCAGGAACTTCAAACCGGCTCTAGGAAACAGACTGAGAAACCAGAGTAAAAGTTTCTCCTGCAACCCGTTCCCTTTGTGCTAGATGAACGAACCTCTCTCCACATGCTCAGTTCTGAGAGATAAGTGTGTGTGAAAGCCGTCCTTCACCTAGCTTGTTGGGAACACAAAGTTTCTTTTCACTTGCAAACTCCACTCCATACATATATATGGGGAGGTACTAGCTCCAACTCGGTTTTTCAGTGAAAACTGCAGGAACTTCAAACCGGCACTAGGAAACAGACTGAGAAACCAGAGTAAAAGTTTCCCCTGCAACCTGTTCCCTTTTTGCTAGATGAACGAACGTCTCTCCACATGCTCAGTTCTGAGAGATAAGTGTGTGTGAAAGGCGTCCTTCACCTAGCTTGTTGGGAACACAAAGTTTCTTTTCACTTGCAAACTCCACTCCATACATATATATGGGGAGGTACTAGCTCCAACTCGGTTTTTCAGTGAAATCTGCAGGAACATCAAACCGGCACTAGGAAACAGACTGAGAAACCAGAGTAAAAGTTTCTCCTGCAACCGTTCCCTTTGTGCTAGATGAACGAACGTCTCTCTACACTCTCAGTTCTGAGAGATAAGTGTGTGTGAAAGCCGTCCTTCACCTTGCTTGTTGGGAACACAAAGTTTCTTTTCAGTTGCAAACTCCACTCCATACATATATATGGGGAGGTACAAGCTCCAACTCGGTTTTACAGTGAAAACTGCAGGAACTTCAAACCGGCACTAGGAAACAGACTGAGAAACCAGAGTAAAAGTTTCCCCTGCAACCCGTTCCCTTTGTGCTAGATGAACGAAAGTCTCTCCACATGCTCAGTTCTGAGAGATAAGTGTGTGTGAAAGCCGTCCTTCACCTAGCTTGTTGGGAACACAAAGTTTCTTTTCACTTGCAAATTACACTCCATACATATATATGGGGAGGTATTAGCTCCAACTCGATTTTACAGTGAAAACTGCAGGAACTTCAAACCGGCACTAGGAAACAGACTGAGAAACCAGAGTAAAAGTTTCTCCTGCAACCCGTTCCCTTTGTGCTAGATGAACGAACGTCTCTCCACGTGCTCAGTTCTGAGAGATAAGTGTGTGTGAAAGCCGTCCTTCAACTAGCTTGTTGGGTACACAAAGTTTCTTTTCACTTGCAAACTCCACTCCATACATATATATGGGGAGGTACTAGCTCCAACACGGTTTTACAGTGAAAACTGCAGGAACTTCAAACCGGCACTAGGAAAAAGACTGAGAAACCAGAGTAAAAGTTTCTTCTGCAACCCGTTCCCTTTGTGCTAGGTGAACGAACGTCTCTCCACATGCTCAGTTCTGAGAGATAAGTGTGTGTGAAAGCCGTCCTTCACCTAGCTTGTTGGGAACACAAAGTTTCTTTTCACTTGCAAACTCCACTCCATACATATATATGGGGAGGTACTAGCTCCAACTCGGTTTTTCAGTGAAAACTGCAGGAACTTCAAACCGGCACTAGGAAACAGACTGAGAAACCAGAGTAAAAGTTTCTCCTGCAACCCGTTCCCTTTGTGCTAGATGAACAAACGTCTCTCCACATGCTCAGTTCTGAGAGATAAGTGTGTGTGAAAGCCGTCCTTCACCTAGCTTGTTGGGAACACAAAGTTTCTTTTCACTTGCAAACTCCACTCCATACATATATATGGGGAGGTACTAGCTCCAACTCGGTTTTACAGTGAAAACTGCAGGAACTTCAAACCGGCACTAGGAAACAGACTGAGAAACCAGAGTAAAAGTTTCTCCTGCAACCCGTTCCCTTTGTGCTAGATGAACGAACGTCTCTCCACATGCT
Organism: Camelus bactrianus; assembly: GCF_048773025.1. Classification (NCBI taxonomy): domain Eukaryota; kingdom Metazoa; phylum Chordata; class Mammalia; order Artiodactyla; family Camelidae; genus Camelus; species Camelus bactrianus. The sequence continues at coordinate 1,218,836 of NC_133553.1, forward strand.
CAGTTCTGAGAGATAAGTGTGTGTGAAAGCCATCCTTCACCAAGCTTTTTGGGAACACAAAGTTTCTTTTCAGTTGCAAACTCCAATCCATACATATATATGGGGAGGTACTAGCTCCAACTCGGTTTTACAGTGAAAACTGCAGGAACTTCAAACCGGCTCTAGGAAACAGACTGAGAAACCAGAGTAAAAGTTTCTCCTGCAACCCGTTCCCTTTGTGCTAGATGAACGAACCTCTCTCCACATGCTCAGTTCTGAGAGATAAGTGTGTGTGAAAGCCGTCCTTCAACTAGCTTGTTGGGAACACAAAGTTTCTTTTCACTTGCAAACTCCACTCCATACATATATATGGGGAGGTACTAGCTCCAACTCGGTTTTTCAGTGAAAACTGCAGGAACTTCAAACCGGCACTAGGAAACAGACTGAGAAACCAGAGTAATAGTTTCTCCTGCAACCCGTTCCCTTTTTGCTAGATGAACGAACGTCTCTCCACATGCTCAGTTCTGAGAGATAAGTGTGTGTGAAAGCCGTCCTTCACCTAGCTTGTTGGGAACACAAAGTTTCTTTTCAGTTGAAAACTCCACTCCATACATATATATGGGGAGGTACTAGCTCCAACTCGGTTTTTCAGTGAAATCTGCAGGAACTTCAAACCGGCACTAGGAAACAGACTGAGAAACCAGAGTAAAAGTTTCTCCTGCAACCGTTCCCTTTGTGCTAGATGAACGAACGTATCTCCACATGCTCAGTTCTGAGAGATAAGTGTGTGTGAAAGCCGTCCTTCACATAGCTTGTTGGGAACACAAAGTTTCTTTTCAGTTGCAAACTCCACTCCATACATATATATGGGGAGGTACAAGCTCCAACTCGGTTTTACAGTGAAAACTGCAGGAACTTCAAACCGGCACTAGGAAACAGACTGAGAAACCAGAGTAATAGTTTCTCCTGCAACCCGTTCCCTTTGTGCTAGATGAACGAACGTCTCTCCACATGCTCAGTTCTGAGAGATAAGTGTGTGTGAAAGCCGTCCTTCACCTAGCTTGTTGGGAACACAAAGTTTCTTTTCAGTAGCAAACTCCACTCCATACATATATATGGGGAGGTACTAGCTCCAACTCGGTTTTACAGTGAAAACTGCAGGAACTTCAAACCGGCACTAGGAAACAGACTGAGAAACCAGAGTAAAAGTTTCTCCTGCAACCCGTTCCCTTTGTGCTAGATGAACGAACGTCTCTCCACATGCTCAATTCTGAGAGATAAGAGTGTGTGAAAGCCGTCCTTCACCTAGCTTGTTGGGAACACAAAGTTTCTTTTCACTTGCAAATTCCACTGCATACATATATATGGGGAGGTACTAGCTCCAACTCGTTTTTACAGTGAAAACTGCAGGAACTTCAAACCGGCACTAGGAAGCAGACTGAGAAACCAGAGTAAAAGTTTCTCCTGCAACCCATTCCCTTTGTGCTAGATGAACGAACGTCTCTCCACATGCTCAGTTCTGAGAGATAAGTGTGTGTGAAAGCCATTCTTCACCTAGCTTTTTGGGAACACAAAGTTTCTTTTCACTTGCAAACTCCAATCCATACATATATATGGGGAGGTACTAGCTCCAAGTCGGTTTTACAGGGAAAACTGCAGGAACTTCAAACCGGCACTAGGAAACAGACTGAGAAACCAGAGTAAAAGTTTCTCCTGCAACCCGTTCCCTTTGTGCTAGATGAACGAACGTCTCTCCACATGCTCAGTTCGGAGAGATAAGTGTGTGTGAAAGCCGTCCTTCACCTAGCTTGTTGGGAACACAAAGTTTCTTTTCACTTGCCAACTCCACTCCATACATATATATGGGGAGGTACTAGCTCCAACTCGGTTTTTCAGTGAAAACTGCAGGAACTTCAAACCGGCACTAGGAAACAGACTGAGAAACCAGAGTAAAAGTTTCTCCTGCAACCCGTTCCCTTTGTGCTAGGTGAACGAACGTCTCTCCACATGCTCAGTTCTGAGAGATAAGTGTGTGTGAAAGCCGTCCTTCACCTAGCTTGTTGGGAACACAAAGTTTCTTTTCACTTGCAAACTCCACTCCATACATATATATTGGGAGGTACTAGCTGCAACTCGGTTTTTCAGTGAAAACTGCAGGAACTTCAAACCGGCACTAGGAAACAGACTGAGAAACCAGAGTAAAAGTTTCTCCTGCAACCGTTCCCTTTGTGCTAGATGAACGAACGTCTCTCCACATGCTCAGTTCTGAGAGATAATTGTGTGTGAAAGCCGTCCTTCACCTAGCTTGTTGGGAACACAAAGTTTCTTTTCAGTTGCAAACTCCACTCCATACATATATATGGGTAGGTACTAGCTCCAACTCCGTTTTACAGTGAAAACTGCAGGAACTTCAAACCGGCACTAGGAAACAGACTCAGAAACCAGAGTAAATGTTTCTCCTGCAACCCGTTCCCTTTGTGCTAGATGAACGAACGTCTCTCCACATGCTCAGTTCTGAGAGATAAGTGTGTGTGAAAGCCGTCCTTCACCTAGCTTGTTGGGAACACAAAGTTTCTTTTCAGTTGCAAACTCATCTCCATACATATATATGGGGAGGTATTAGCTCCAACTCGGTTTTACAGTGAAAACTGCAGGAACTTCAAACCGGCACAAGGAAACAGACTGAGAAACCAGAGTAAAAGTTTCTCCTGCAACCCATTCCCTTTGTGCTAGATGAACGAACGTCTCTCCACATGCTCAGTTCTGAGAGATAAGTGTGTGTGAAAGGCGTCCTTCACCTAGCTTGTTGGGAACACAAAGTTTCTTTTCACTTGCAAACTCCACTCCATACATATATATGGGGAGGTACAAGCTCCAACTCGGTTTTACAGTGAAAACTGCAGGAACTTCAAACCGGTACTAGGAAACAGACTGAGAAAACAGAGTAAAAGTTTCTCCTGCAACCCGTTCCCTTTGTGCTAAATGAACGAACGTCTCTCCACATGCTCAGTTCTGAGAGATAAATGTGTGTGAAAGCCTTAATTCACCTAGCTTGTTGGGAACACAAAGTTTCTTTTCAGTTGCAAACTCCAATCCATACATATATATGGGGAGGTACTAGCTCCAACTCGGTTTTACAGTGAAAACTGCAGAAACTTCAAACCGGCACTAGGAAACAGACTGAGAAACCAGAGTAAAAGTTTCACCTGCAACCCGTTCCCTTTGTGCTAGGTGATCGAACGTCTCTCCACATGCTCAGTTCTGAGAGATAAGTGTGTGTGAAAGCCGTCCTTCACCTAGCTTGTTGGGAACACAAAGTATCTTTTCACTTGCAAACTCCACTCCATACATATATATGGGGAGGTACTAGCTCCAACTCGGTTTTTCAGTGAAAACTGCAGGAACTTCAAACCGGCACTAGGAAACAGACTGAGAAACCAGAGTAAATGTTTCCCTGCAACCCGTTCCCTTTGTGCTAGGTGAACGAACGTCTCTCCACATGCTCAGTTCTGAGAGATAAGTGTGTGTGAAAGCCGTCCTTCACCTAGCTTGTTGGGAACACAAAGTTTCTTTTCACTTGCAAACTCCACTCCATACATATATATGGGGAGGTACTAGCTCCAACTCGGTTTTACAGTGAAAACTGCAGGAACTTCAAACCGGCACTAGGAAACAGACTGAGAAACCAGAGTAAAAGTTTCTCCTGCAACCCGTTCCCTTTGTGCTAGGTGAACGAACGTCTCTCCACATGCTCAGTTCTGAGAGATAAGTGTGTGTGAAAGCCGTCCTTCACCTAGCTTGTTGGGAACACAAAGTTTCTTTTCACCTGCAAACTCCACTCCATACATATATATGGGGAGGTACTAGCTCCAACTCGGTTTTACAGTGAAAACTGCAGGAACTTCAAACCGGCACTAGGAAACAGACTGAGAAACCAGAGTAAAAGTTTCTCCTGCAACCGTTCCCTTTGTGCTAGATGAACGAACGTCTCTCCACATGCTCAGTTCTGAGAGATAAGTGTGTGTGAAAGCCGTCCTTCAACTAGCTTGTTGGGAACACAAAGTTTCTTTTCACTTGCAAACTCCACTCCATACATATATATGGGGAGGTACTAGCTCCAACTCGGTTTTACAGTGAAAACTGCAGGAACTTCAAACCGGCACTAGGAAACAGACTGAGAAACCAGAGTAAAAGTTTCTCCTGCAAACCGTTCCCTTTGTGCTAGATGAACGAACGTCTCTCCACATGCTCAGTTCTGAGAGATAAGTGTGTGTGAAAGCCGTACTTCACCTAGCTTGTTGGGAACACAAAGTTTCTTTTCACTTGCAAACTCCACTCCATACATATATATGGGGAGGTACTAGCTCCAACTCTGTTTTACAGTGAAAACTGCAGGAACTTCAAACCGGCACTAGGAAACAGACTGAGAAACCAGAGTAAAAGTTTCTCCTGCAACCCATTCCCTTTGTGCTAGATGAACGAACGTCTCTCCACATGCTCAGTTCGGATAGATAAGTGTGTGTGAAAGCCGTCCTTCACCTAGCTTGTTGGGAACACAAAGTTTCTTTTCACTTGCAAACTCCACTCCATACATATATATGGGGAGGTACTAGCTCCAACTCGGTTTTTCAGTGAAAACTGCAGGAAATTCAAACCGGCACTAGGAAACAGTCTGAGAAACCAGAGTAAAAGTTTCTAATGCAAACCGTTCCCTTTGTGCTAGATGAACGAACGTCTCTCCACATGCTCAGTTCTGAGAGATAAGTGTGTGTGAAAGCCGTCCTTCACCTAGCTTGTTGGGAACACAAAGTTTCTTATCAGTTGCAAACTCCACTCCATACATATATATGGGGAGGTACTAGCTCCAACTCGGTTTTACAGTGAAAACTGCAGGAACTTCAAACCGGCACTAGGAAACAGACTGAGAAACCAGAGTAAAAGTTTCTCCTGCAACCCATTCCCTTTGTGCTAGATGAACGAACGTCTCTCCACATGCTCAGTTCGGATAGATAAGTGTGTGTGAAAGCCGTCCTTCACCTAGCTTGTTGGGAACACAAAGTTTCTTTTCACTTGCAAACTCCACTCCATACATATATATGGGGAGGTACTAGCTCCAACTCGGTTTTTCAGTGAAAACTGCAGGAAATTCAAACCGGCACTAGGAAACAGTCTGAGAAACCAGAGTAAAAGTTTCTAATGCAAACCGTTCCCTTTGTGCTAGATGAACGAACGTCTCTCCACATGCTCAGTTCTGAGAGATAAGTGTGTGTGAAAGCCGTCCTTCACCTAGCTTGTTGGGAACACAAAGTTTCTTATCAGTTGCAAACTCCACTCCATACATATATATGGGGAGGTACTAGCTCCAACTCGGTTTTACAGTGAAAACTGCAGGAACTGCCAACCGGCACTAGGAAACAGACTGAGAAACCAGAGTAAAAGTTTCTCCTGCAACCCGTTCCCTTTGTGCTAGATGAACGAACGTCTCTCCACATGCCCAGTTCTGAGAGATAAGTGTGTGTGAAAGCCGTCCTTCACCTAGCTTGTTGGGAACACAAAGTTTCTTTTCACTTGCAAACTCCAATCCATACATATATATGGGGAGGTACTAGCCCCAACTCGCTTTTACAGTGAAAACTGCAGGAACTTCAAACCGGCACTAGGAAACAGACTGAGAAACCAGAGTAAAAGTTTCTCCTGCAACCCGTTCCCCTTGTGCTAGGTGAACGAACGTCTCTCCACATCCTCAGTTCTGAGAGATAAGTGTGTGTGAAAGCCGTCCTTCACCTAGCTTGTTGGGAACACAAAGTTCCTTTTCAGTTGCAAACTCCACTCCATACATATATATGGGGACGTACTAGCTCCAACTCCATTTTACAGTGAAAACTGCAGGAAATTCAAACCGACACTAGGAAACAGACTGAGAAACCAGAGTAAAAGTTTTCCTGCAACCCGTTCCCTTTGTGCTAGGTGAACGAACGTCTCTCCACATGCTCAGTTCTGAGAGATAAGTGTGTGTGAAAGCCGTCCTTCAACTAGCTTGTTGGGAACACAAAGTTTCTTTTCACTTGCAAACACCACTCCATACATATATATGGGTAGGTACTAGCTCCAACTCGGTTTTACAGTGAAAACTGCAGGAACTTCAAACCGGCACTAGGAAACAGACAGAGAAACAAGAGAAAAAGTTTCTCCTGCAAACCGTTCCCTTTGTGCTAGATGAACGAACGTCTCTCCACATGCTCAGTTCTGAGAGATAAGTGTGTGTGAAAGCCGTCCTTCACCTAGCTTGTTGGGAACACAAAGTTTCTTTTCACTTGCAAACTCCACTCCATACATATATATGGGGAGGTACTAGCTCCAACTCGGTTTTACAGTGAAAACTGCAGGAACTGCCAACCGGCTCTAGGAAAAAGACTGAGAAACCAGAGTAAAAGTTTCTCCTGCAACCCGTTCCCTTTGTGCTAGATGAACGAACGTCTCTCCACATGCCCAGTTCTGAGAGATAAGTGTGTGTGAAAGCCGTCCTTCACCTAGCTTGTTGGGAACACAAAGTTTCTTTTCACTTGCAAACTCCAATCCATACATATATATGGGGAGGTACTAGCCCCAACTCGCTTTTACAGTGAAAACTGCAGGAACTTCAAACCGGCACTAGGAAACAGACTGAGAAACCAGAGTAAAAGTTTCTCCTGCAACCCGTTCCCTTTGTGCTAGGTGAACGAACGTCTCTCCACATGCTCAGTTCTGAGAGATAAGTGTGTGTGAAAGCCGTCCTTCAACTAGCTTGTTGGGAACACAAAGTTTCTTTTCACTTGCAAACACCACTCCATACATATATATGGGTAGGTACTAGCTCCAACTCGGTTTTACAGTGAAAACTGCAGGAACTTCAAACCGGCACTAGGAAACAGACAGAGAAACAAGAGAAAAAGTTTCTCCTGCAAACCGTTCCCTTTGTGCTAGATGAACGAACGTCTCTCCACATGCTCAGTTCTGAGAGATAAGTGTGTGTGAAAGCCGTCCTTCACCTAGCTTGTTGGGAACACAAAGTTTCTTTTCACTTGCAAACTCCACTCCATACATATATATGGGGAGGTACTAGCTCCAACTCGGTTTTTCAGTGAAAACTGCAGGAATTTCAAACCGGCACTAGGAAACAGACTGAGAAACCAGAGTAAAAGTTTCTCCTGCAACCCGTTCCCTTTGTGCTAGGTGAACGAACGTCTCTCCACATGCTCATTTCTGAGAGATAAGTGTGTGTGAAAGCCGTCCTTCACCTAGCTTGTTGGGAACACAAAGTTTCTTTTCAGTTGCAAACTACACTCCATACATATATATGGGGAGGTACTAGCTCCAACTCGGTTTTACAGTGAAAACTGCACTAACTTCAAACCGGCACTAGGAAACAGGCTGAGAAACCAGAGTAAAAGTTTCTACTGCAACCCGTTCCCTTTGTGCTAGATGAACGAAAGTCTCTCCACAAGCTCAGTTCTGAGAGATAAGTGTGTGTGAAAGCCGTCCTTCACATAGCTTGTTGGGAACACAAAGTTTCTTTTCAGTTGCAAACTCCACTCCATACATATATATGGGGAGGTACTAGCTCCAACTCGGTTTTACAGTGAAAACTGCAGGAACTTCAAACCGGCACTAGGAAACAAACTGAGAATCCAGAGTAAAAGTTTCTCCTGCAACCCGTTCCCTTTGTGCTAGATGAACGAACGTCTCTCCACATGCTCAGTCCTGAGAAATAAGTGTGTGTGAAAGCCGTCCTTCACCTAGCTTGTTGGGAACACAAAGTTTCTTTTCAGTTGCAAACTCCACTCCATACATATATATGGGGAGGTACTAGCTCCAACTCGGTTTTACAGTGAAAACTGCTGGAACTTCAAACCGGCACTAGGAAACAGACTGAGAAACCAGAGTAAAAGTTTCCCCTGCAACCCGTTCCCTTTGTGCTAGATGAAAGAACGTCTCTCCACATGCTCAGTTCTGAGAGGTAAGTGTGTGTGAAAGCCGTCCTTCACCTAGCTTGTTGGGAACACAAAGTTTCTTTTCACTTGCAAACTCCACTCCATACATATATATGGGGAGGTACTAGCTCCAACTCGGTTTTACAGTGAAAACTGCAGGAACTTCAAACCGGCACTAGGAAACAGACTGAGAAACCAGAGTAAAAGTTTCTCCTGCAACCCATTCCCTTTGTGCTAGATGAACGAACGTCTCTCCACATGCTCAGTTCGGAGAGATAAGTGTGTGTGAAAGCCGTCCTTCACCTAGCTTGTTGGGAACACAAAGTTTCTTTTCACTTGCAAACTCCACTCCATACATATATATGGGGAGGTACTAGCTCCAACTCGGTTTTTCAGTGAAAACTGCAGGAAATTCAAACCGGCACTAGGAAACAGTCTGAGAAACCAGAGTAAAAGTTTCTAATGCAACCCGTTCCCTTTGTGCTAGATGAACGAACGTCTCTCCACATGCTCAGTTCTGAGAGATAAGTGTGTGTGAAAGCCGTCCTTCACCTAGCTTGTTGGGAACACAAAGTTTCTTATCAGTTGCAAACTCCAATCCATACATATATATGGGGAGGTACTAGCTCCAACTCGGTTTTACAGTGAAAACTGCAGGAACTGCAAACCGGCACTAGGAAACAGACTGAGAAACCAGAGTAAAAGTTTCTCCTGCAACCCGTTCCCTTTGTGCTAGATGAACGAACGTCTCTCCACATGCCCAGTTCTGAGAGATAAGTGTGTGTGAAAGCCGTCCTTCACCTAGCTTGTTGGGAACACAAAGTTTCTTTTCACTTGCAAACTCCAATCCATACATATATATGGGGAGGTACTAGCCCCAACTCGCTTTTACAGTGAAAACTGCAGGAACTTCAAACCGGCACTAGGAAACAGACTGAGAAACCAGAGTAAAAGTTTCTCCTGCAACCCGTTCCCCTTGTGCTAGGTGAACGAACGTCTCTCCACATCCTCAGTTCTGAGAGATAAGTGTGTGTGAAAGCCGTTCTTCACCTAGCTTGTTGGGAACACAAAGTTCCTTTTCAGTTGCAAACTCCACTCCATACATATATATGGGGACGTATTAGCTCCAACTCCATTTTACAGTGAAAACTGCAGGAAATTCAAACCGACACTAGGAAACAGACTGAGAAACCAGAGTAAGAGTTTTCCTGCAACCCGTTCCCTTTGTGCTAGGTGAACGAACGTCTCTCCACATGCTCAGTTCTGAGAGATAAGTGTGTGTGAAAGCCGTCCTTCAACTAGCTTGTTGGGAACACAAAGTTTCTTTTCAGTTGCAAACTCCACTCCATACATATATAAGGGGAGGTACTAGCTCCAACTCGGTTTTACAGTGAAAACTGCAGGAACTTCAAACCGGCACTAGGAAACAGACAGAGAAACAAGAGAAAAAGTTTCTCCTGCAAACCGTTCCCTTTGTGCTAGATGAACGAACGTCTCTCCACATGCTCAGTTCTGAGAGATAAGTGTGTGTGAAAGCCGTCCTTCACCTAGCTTGTTGGGAACACAAAGTTTCTTTTCACTTGCAAACTCCACTCCATACATATATATGGGGAGGTACTAGCTCCAACTCTGTTTTTCAGTGAAAACTGCAGGAATTTCAAACCGGCACTAGGAAACAGACTGAGAAACCAGAGTAAAAGTTTCTCCTGCAACCCGTTCCCTTTGTGCTAGGTGAACGAACGTCTCTCCACATGCTCAGTTCTGAGAGATAAGTGTGTGTGAAAGCCGTCCTTCACCTAGCTTGTTGGGAACACAAAGTTTCTTTTAAGTTGCCAACTACACTCCATACATATATATGGGGAGGTACTAGCTCCAACTCGGTTTTACAGTGAAAACTGCAGGAACTTCAAACCAACACTAGGAAACAGACTGAGAAACCAGAGTAAAAGTTTCTCCTGCAATCCGTTCCCTTTGTGCTAGGTGAACGAACGTCTCTCCACATGCTCAGTTCTGAGAGATAAGTGTGTGTGAAAGCCGTCCTTCACCTAGCTTGTTGGGAACACAAAGTTTCTTTTCAGTTGCAAACTCCACTCCATACATATATATGGGGAGGTACTAGCTCCAACTCGGTTTTACAGTGAAAACTGCAGGAACTTCAAACCGGCACTAGGAAACAGGCTGAGAAACCAGAGTAAAAGTTTCTCCTGCAACCCGTTCCCTTTGTGCTAGATGAACGAAAGTCTCTCCACAAGCTCAGTTCTGAGAGATAAGTGTGTGTGAAAGCCGTCCTTCACCTAGCTTGTTGGGAACACAAAGTTTCTTTTCAGTTGCAAACTCCACTCCATACATATATATGGGGAGGTACTAGCTCCAACTCGGTTTTACAGTGAAAACTGCAGGAACTTCAAACCGGCACTAGGAAACAGACTGAGAATCCAGAGTAAAAGTTTCTCCTGCAACCCGTTCCCTTTGTGCTAGATGAACGAACGTCTCTCCACATGCTCAGTCCTGAGAAATAAGTGTGTGTGAAAGCCGTCCTTCACCTAGCTTGTTGGGAACACAAAGTTTCTTTTCACTTGCAAACTCCACTCCATACATATATATGGGGAGGTACTAGCTCCAACTCGGTTTTACAGTGAAAACTGCTGGAACTTCAAACCGGCACTAGGAAACAGACTGAGAAACCAGAGTAAAAGTTTCCCCTGCAACCCGTTCCCTTTGTGCTAGATGAAAGAACGTCTCTCCACATGCTCAGTTCGGAGAGATAAGTGTGTGTGAAAGCCGTCCTTCACCTAGCTTGTTGGGAACACAATGTTTCTTTTCACTTGCAAACTCCACTCCATACATATATATGGGGAGGTACTAGCTCCAACTCGGTTTTTCAGTGAAAACTGCAGGAAATTCAAACCGGCACTAGGAAACAGTCTGAGAAACCAGAGTAAAAGTTTCTAATGCAACCCGTTCCCTTTGTGCTAGATGAACGAACGTCTCTCCACATGCTCAGTTCTGAGAGATAAGTGTGTGTGAAAGCCGTCCTTCACCTAGCTTGTTGGGAACACAAAGTTTCTTATCAGTTGCAAACTCCACTCCATACATATATATGGGGAGGTACTAGCTCCAACTCGGTTTTACAGTGAAAACTGCAGGAACTGCAAACCGGCACTAGGAAACAGACTGAGAAACCAGAGTAAAAGTTTCTCCTGCAACCCGTTCCCCTTGTGCTAGGTGAACGAACGTCTCTCCACATCCTCAGTTCTGAGAGATAAGTGTGTGTGAAAGCCGTCCTTCACCTAGCTTGTTGGGAACACAAAGTTTCTTTTCACTTGCAAACTCCACTCCATACATATATATGGGGAGGTACTAGCCCCAACTCGCTTTTACAGTGAAAACTGCAGGAACTTCAAACCGGCACTAGGAAACAGACTGAGAAACCAGAGTAAAAGTTTCTCCTGCAACCCCTTCCCCTTGTGCTAGGTGAACGAACGTCTCTCCACATCCTCAGTTCTGAGAGATAAGTGTGTGTGAAAGCCGTCCTTCACCTAGCTTGTTGGGAACACAAAGTTCCTTTTCAGTTGCAAACTCCACTCCATACATATATATGGGGACGTACTAGCTCCAACTCCATTTTACAGTGAAAACTGCAGGAAATTCAAACCGACACTAGGAAACAGACTGAGAAACCAGAGTAAAAGTTTTCCTGCAACCCGTTCCCTTTGTGCTAGGTGAACGAACGTCTCTCCACATGCTCAGTTCTGAGAGATAAGTGTGTGTGAAAGCCGTCCTTCAACTAGCTTGTTGGGAACACAAAGATTCTTTTCAGTTGCAAACTCCACTCCATACATATATATGGGGAGGTACTAGCTCCAACTCGGTTTTACAGTGAAAACTGCAGGAACTTCAAACCGGCACTAGGAAACAGACAGAGAAACAAGAGAAAAAGTTTCTCCTGCAAACCGTTCCCTTTGTGCTAGATGAACGAACGTCTCTCCACATGCTCAGTTCTGAGAGATAAGTGTGTGTGAAAGCCGTCCTTCACCTAGCTTGTTGGGAACACAAAGTTTCTTTTCACTTGCAAACTCCACTCCATACATATATATGGGGAGGTACTAGCTCCAACTCGGTTTTTCAGTGAAAACTGCAGGAATTTCAAACCGGCACTAGGAAACAGACTGAGAAACCAGAGTAAAAGTTTCTCCTGCAACCCGTTCCCTTTGTGCTAGGTGAACGAACGTCTCTCCACATGCTCAGTTCTGAGAGATAAGTGTGTGTGAAAGCCGTCCTTCACCTAGCTTGTTGGGAACACAAAGTTTCTTTTCAGTTGCAAACTACACTCCATACATATATATGGGGAGGTACTAGCTCCAACTCGGTTTTACAGTGAAAACTGCAGGAACTTCAAACCGGCACTAGGAAACAGGCTGAGAAACCAGAGTAAAAGTTTCTCCTGCAACCCGTTCCCTCTGTGCTAGATGAACGAAAGTCTCTCCACAAGCTCAGTTCTGAGAGATAAGTGTGTGTGAAAGCCATCCTTCACCTAGCTTGTTGGGAACACAAAGTTTCTTTTCAGTTGCAAACTCCACTCCATACATATATATGGGGAGGTACTAGCTCCAACTCGGTTTTACAGTGAAAACTGCAGGAACTTCAAACCGACACTAGGAAACAGACTGAGAAACCAGAGTAAAAGTTTCTCCTGCAACCCGTTCCCTTTGTGCTAGGTGAACGAACGTCTCTCCACATGCTCAGTTCTGAGAGATAAGTGTGTGTGAAAGCCGTCCTTCAACTAGCTTGTTGGGAACACAAAGTTTCTTTTCAGTTGCAAACACCACTCCATACATATATATGGGGAGGTACTAGCTCCAACTCGATTTTACAGTGAAAACAGCAGGAACTTCAAAACGGCACTAGGAAACAGACTGAGAAACCAGAGTAAAAGTTTCTCCTGCAACCCGTTCCCTTTGTGCTAGATGAACGAACGTCTCTCCACATGCTCAGTCCTGAGAGATAAGTGTGTGTGAAAGCCGTCCTTCACCTAGCTTGTTGGAAACACAAAGTTTCTTTTCACTTGCAAACTCCACTCCATACATATATATGGGGAGGTACTAGCTCCAACTCGGTTTTACAGTGAAAACTGCTGGAACTTCAAACCGGCACTAGGAAACAGACTGAGAAACCAGAGTAAAAGTTTCTCCTGCAACCCGTTCCCTTTGTGCTAGGTGAACGAACGTCTCTCCATATGCTCAGTTCTGAGAGATAAGTGTGTGTGAAAGCCGTCCTTCACTTAGCTTGTTGGGAACACAAAGTTTCTTTTCACTTGCAAACTCCACTCCATACATTTATATGGGGAGGTACTAGCTCCAACTCGGTTTTACAGTGAAAACTGCAGGAACTTCAAACCGGAGCTAGGAAACAGGCTGATAAACCAGAGTAAAAGGTTCTCCTGCAACCCGTTCCCTTTGTGCTAGATGAACGAACGTCTATCCACATGCTCAGTTTTGAGAGATAAGTGTGTGTGAAAGCCGTCCTTCACCTAGCTTGTTGGGAACACAAAGTTTCTTTTCACTTGCAAACTCCACTCCATATATATATATGGGGAGGTACTAGCTCCAACTCGGTTTTTCAGTGTAAACTGCAGGAACTTCAAACCGGCACTAGGAAACAGACTGAGAAACCAGAGTAAAAGTTTCTCCTGCAACCCGTTCCCTTTGTGCTAGATGAACGAACGTCTCTCCACATGCTCAGTTCTTAGAGATAAGTGTGTGTGAAAGCCGCCCTTCACCTAGCTTGTTGGGAACACAAAGTTTCTTTTCATTTGCAAGCTCCACTCCGTACATATATATGGGGAGGTACTAGCTCCAACTCGCTTTTACAGTGAAAACTGCAGGAACTTCAAACCGGCACTATGAAACAGACTGAGAAACCAGAGTAAAAGTTTCTCCTGCAACCCGTTCCCTTTGTGCTAGATGAACGAACGTCTCTCCACATGCTCAGTTCTGAGAGATAAGTGTGTGTGAAAGCCGTCCTTCACCTAGCTTGTTGGGAACACAAAGTTTCTTTTCAGTTGCAAACTCCACTCCTTACATATATATGGGGAGGTACTAGCTCCAACTCGGTTTTACTGTGAAAACTGCAGGAACTTCAAACCGGCACTAGGAAACAGACTGAGAAACCAGAGTAAAAGTTTCTCCTGCAACCCGTTCCCTTTGTGCTAGATGAACGAACGTCTCTCCACAAGCTCAGTTCTGAAAGATAAGTGTGTGTGAAAGCCGTCCTTCACCTAGCTTGTTGGGAACACAAAGTTTCTTTTCAATTGCAAACTCCACTCCATACATATATATGGGGAGGTACTAGCTCCAACTCGGTTTTACAGTGAAAACTGCAGGAACTTCAAACCGACACTAGAAAACAGACTGAGAAACCAGAGTAAAAGTTTTCCTGCAACCCGTTCCCTTTGTGCTAGGTGAACGAACGTCTCTCCACATGCTCTGTTCTGAGAGATAAGTGTGTGTGAAAGCCGTCCTTCAACTAGCTTGTTGGGAACACAAAGTTTCTTTTCACTTGCAAACTCCACTCCATTCATATATATGGGGAGGTACTAGCTCCAACTCGGTTTTACAGTGAAAACTGCAGGAATTTCAAACCGGCACTAGGAAACAGACTGAGAAACCAGAGTAAAAGTTTCTCCTGCAACCCGTTCCCTTTGTGCTAGATGAACGAACGTCTCTCCACATGCTCAGTTCTGAGAGATAAGTGTGTGTGAAAGGCGTCCTTCACCTAGCTTGTTGGGAACACAAAGTTTCTTTTCACTTGCAAGCTCCACTCCATACATATATATGGGGAGGTACTAGCTCCAACTCGGTTTTACAGTGAAAACTGCAGGAACTTCAAACCGGCACTAGGAAACAGACTGAGAAACCAGAGTAAAAGTTTCTCCTGCAACCCGTTCCCTTTGTGCTAAATGAACGAACGTCTCTCCACATGCTCAGTTCTGAGAGATAAATGTGTGTGAAAGCCTTAATTCACCTAGCTTGTTGGGAACACAAAGTTTCTTTTCAGTTGCAAACTCCAATCCATACATATATATGGGGAGGTACTAGCTCCAACTCGGTTTTACAGTGAAAACTGCAGGAACTTCAAACCGGCACTAGGAATCAGACTGAGAAACCAGAGTAAAAGTTTCTCCTGCAACCCGTTCCCTTTGTGCTAGGTGATCGAACGTCTCTCCACATGCTCAGTTCTGAGAGATAAGTGTGTGTGAAAGCCGTCCCTCACCTAGCTTGTTGGGAACACAAAGTTTCTTTTCACTTGCAAACTCCACTCCATACATATATATGGGGAGGTACTAGCTCCAACTCGGTTTTTCAGTGAAAACTGCAGGAACTTCAAACCGGCACTAGGAAACAGACTGAGAAACCAGAGTAAATGTTTCTCCTGCAACCCGTTCCCTTTGTGCTAGGTGAACGAACGTCTCTCCACATGCTCAGTTCTGAGAGATAAGTGTGTGTGAAAGCCGTCCTTCACCTAGCTTGTTGGGAACACAAAGTTTCTTTTCACTTGCAAACTCCACTCCATACATATATATGGGGAGGTACTAGCTCCAACTCGGTTTTACAGTGAAAACTGCAGGAACTTCAAACCGGCACTAGGAAACAGACTGAGAAACCAGAGTAAAAGTTTCTCCTGCAACCCGTTCCCTTTGTGCTAGGTGAACGAACGTCTCTCCACATGCTCAGTTCTGAGAGATAAGTGTGTGTGAAAGCCGTCCTTCACCCAGCTTGTTGGGAACACAAAGTTTCTTTTCACTTGCAAACTCCACTCCATACATATATATGGGGAGGTACTAGCTCCAACCCGGTTTTACAGTGTAAACTGCAGGAACTTCAAACCGGCACTAGGAAACAGACTGAGAAACCAGAGTAAAAGTTTCTCCTGCAACCGTTCCCTTTGTGCTAGATGAACGAACGTCTCTCCACATGCTCAGTTCTGAGAGATAAGTGTGTGTGAAAGCCGTCTTTCAACTAGCTTGTTGGGAACACAAAGTTTCTTTTCACTTGCAAACTCCACTCCATACATATATATGGGGAGGTACTAGCTCCAACTCGGTTTTACAGTGAAAACTGCAGGAACTTCAAACCGGCACTAGGAAACAGACTGAGAAACCAGAGTAAAAGTTTCTCCTGCAACCCGTTCCCTTTGTGCTAGATGAACGAACGTCTCTCCACATGCTCAGTTCTGAGAGATAAGTGTGTGTGAAAGCCGTACTTCACCTAGCTTGTTGGGAACACAAAGTTTCTTTTCACTTGCAAACTCCACTCCATACATATATATGGGGAGGTACAAGCTCCAACTCGGTTTTACAGTGAAAACTGCAGGAACTTCAAACCGGCACTAGGAAACAGACTGAGAAACCAGAGTAAAAGTTTCTCCTGCAACCCGTTCCCTTTGTGCTAGGTGAACGAAAGTCTCTCCACATGCTAAGTTCTGAGAGATAAGTGTGTGTGAAAGCCGTCCTTCACCTAGCTTGTTGGGAACACAAAGTTTCTTTTCACTTGCAAACTCCACTCCATACATATATATGGGGAGGTACAAGTTCCAAATCGGTTTTACAGTGAAAACTGCAGGAACTTCAAACCGGCACTAGGAAACAGACTGAGAAACCAGAGTAAAAGTTTCTCCTGCAACCCGTTCCCTTTGTGCTAGATGAACGAAAGTCTCTCCACAAGCTCAGTTCTGAGAGATAAGTGTGTGTGAAAGCCGTCCTTCACCTTGCTTGTTGGGAACACAAAGTTTCTTTTCAGTTGCAAACTCCACTCCATACATATATATGTGGAGGTACTAGCTCCAACTCGGTTTTACAGTGAAAACTGCAGGAACTTCAAACCGGCACTAGGAAACAGACTGTGAAACCAGAGTAAAAGTTTTCCTGCAACCCGTTCCCTTTGTGCTTGGTGAACGAACGTCTCTCCACATGCTCAGTTCTGATAGATAAGGGTGTGTGAAAGCCGTCCTTCAACTAGCTTGTTGGGAACACAAAGTTTCTTTTCACTTGCAAACTCCACTCCATACATATATATGGGGAGGTACTAGCTCCAACTCGGTTTTACAGTGAAAACTGCAGGAACTTCAAACCGGCACTAGGAAACAGACTGAGAATCCAGAGTAAAAGTTTCTCCTGCAACCCGTTCCCTTTGTGCTAGATGAACGAACGTCTCTCCGCATGCTCAGTCCTGAGAAATAAGTGTGTGTGAAAGCCGTCCTTCACCTAGCTTGTTGGGAACACAAAGTTTCTTTTCACTTGCAAACTCCACTCCATACATATATATGGGGAGGTACTAGCTCCAACTCGGTTTTACAGTGAAAACTGCTGGAACATCAAACCGGCACTAGGAAACAGACTGAGAAACCAGAGTAAAAGTTTCCCCTGCAACCCGTTCCCTTTGTGCTAGATGAACGAACGTCTCTCCACATGCTCAGTTCTGAGAGATAAGTGTGTGTGAAAGCCGTCCTTCACCTAGCTTGTTGGGAACACAAAGTTTCTTTTCACTTGCAAACTCCACTCCATACATATATATGGGGAGGTACTAGCTCCAACTCGGTTTTACAGTGAAAACTGCAGGAACTTCAAACCGGCACTAGGAAACAGACTGAGAAACCAGAGTAAAAGTTTCTCCTGCAACCCATTCCCTTTGTGCTAGATGAACGAACGTCTCTCCACATGCTCAGTTCGGAGAGATAAGTGTGTGTGAAAGCCGTCCTTCACCTAGCTTGTTGGGAACACAAAGTTTCTTTTCACTTGCAAACTCCACTCCATACATATATATGGGGAGGTACTAGCTCCAACTCGGTTTTTCAGTGAAAACTGCAGGAAATTCAAACCGGCACTAGGAAACAGACTGAGAAACCAGAGTAAAAGTTTCTAATGCAACCCGTTCCCTTTGTGCTAGATGAACGAACGTCTCTCCACATGCTCAGTTCTGAGAGATAAGTGTGTGTGAAAGCCGTCCTTCACCTAGCTTGTTGGGAACACAAAGTTTCTTTTCACTTGCAAACTCCACTCCATACATATATATGGGGAGGTATTAGCTCCAACTCGGTTTTACAGTGAAAACTGCAGGAACTTCAAACCGGCACTAGGAAACAGACTGAGAAACCAGAGTAATAGTTTCTCCTGCAACCCGTTCCCTTTGTGCTAGATGAACGAACGTCACTCCACATGCTCACTTCTGAGAGATAAGTGTGTGTGAAAGCCGTCCTTCACCTAGCTTGTTGGGAACACAAAGTTTCTTTTCACTTGCAAACTCCAATCCATACATATATATGGGGAGGTACTAGCCCCAACTCGCTTTTACAGTGAAAACTGCAGGAACTTCAAACCGGCACTAGGAAACAGACTGAGAAACCAGAGTAATAGTTTCTCCTGCAACCCGTTCCCCTTGTGCTAGGTGAACGAACGTCTCTCCACATGCTCAGTTCTGAGAGATAAGTGTGTGTGAAAGCCGTCCTTCACCTAGCTTGTTGGGAACACAAAGTTTCTTTTCAGTTGCAAACTCCACTCAATACATATATATGGGGACGTACTAGCTCCAACTCGATTTTACAGTGAAAACTGCAGGAAATTCAAACCGACACTAGGAAACAGACTGAGAAACCAGAGTAAAAGTTTTCCTGCAACCCGTTCCCTTTGTGCTATGTGAACGAACGTCTCTCCACATGCTCAGTTCTGAGAGAGAAGTGTGTGTGAAAGCCGTCCTTCAACTAGCTTGTTGGGAACACAAAGTTTCTTTTCACTTGCAAAATCCAATCCATACATATATATGGGGAGGTACTAGCTCCAACTCGGTTTTACAGTGAAAACTGCAGGAACTTCAAACCGGCACTAGGAAACAGACAGAGAAACAAGAGAAAAAGTTTCTCCTGCAAACCGTTCCCTTTGTGCTAGATGAACGAACGTCTCTCCACATGCTCAGTTCTGAGAGATAAGTGTGTGTGAAAGCCGTCCTTCACCTAGCTTGTTGGGAACACAAAGTTTCTTTTCAGTTGCAAACTCCACTCCATACATATATATGGGGAGGTACTAGCTCCAACTCGGTTTTTCAGTGAAAACTGCAGGAATTTCAAACCGGCACTAGGAAACAGACTGAGAAACCAGAGTAAAAGTTTCTCCTGCAACCCGTTCCTTTTGTGCTAGGTGAACGAACGTCTCTCCACATGCTCAGTTCTGAGAGATAAGTGTGTGTGAAAGCCTTCCTTCACCTAGCTTGTTGGGAACACAAAGTTTCTTTTCAGTTGCAAACTACACTCCATACATATATATGGGGAGGTACTAGCTCCAACTCGGTTTTACAGTTAAAACTGCAGGAACTTCAAACCGGCACTAGGAAACAGGCTGAGAAACCAGAGTAAAAGTTTCTCCTGCAACCCGTACCCTTTGTGCTAGATGAACGAAAGTCTCTCCACAAGCTCAGTTCTGAGAGATAAGTGTGTGTGAAAGCCGTCCTTCACCTAGCTTGTTGGGAACACAAAGTTTCTTTTCACTTGCAAACTCCACTCCATACATATATATGGGGAGGTACTAGCTCCAACTCGGTTTTACAGTGAAAACTGCAGGAAATTCAAACCGGCACTAGGAAACAGACAGAGAAACAAGAGAAAAAGTTTCTCCTGCAAACCGTTCCCTTTGTGCTAGATGAACGAACGTCTCTCCACATGCTCAGTTCTGAGAGATAAGTGTGTGTGAAAGCCGTCCTTCACCTAGCTTGTTGGGAACACAAAGTTTCTTTTCAGTTGCAAACTCCACTCCATACATATATATGGGGAGGTACTAGCTCCAACTCGGTTTTTCAGTGAAAACTGCAGGAATTTCAAACCGGCACTAGGAAACAGACTGAGAAACCAGAGTAAAAGTTTCTCCTGCAACCCGTTCCCTTTGTGCTAGGTGAACGAACGTCTCTCCACATGCTCAGTTCTGAGAGATAAGTGTGTGTGAAAGCCTTCCTTCACCTAGCTTGTTGGGAACACAAAGTTTCTTTTCAGTTGCAAACTACACTCCATACATATATATGGGGAGGTACTAGCTCCAACTCGGTTTTACAGTGAAAACTGCAGGAACTTCAAACCGGCACTAGGAAACAGGCTGAGAAACCAGAGTAAAAGTTTCTCCTGCAACCCGTTCCCTTTGTGCTAGATGAACGAAAGTCTCTCCACAAGCTCAGTTCTGAGAGATAAGTGTGTGTGAAAGCCGTCCTTCACCTAGCTTGTTGGGAACACAAAGTTTCTTTTCAGTTGCAAACTCCACTCCATACATATATATGGGGAGGTACTAGCTCCAACTCGGTTTTACAGTGAAAACTGCAGGAACTTCAAACCGACACTAGGAAACAGACTGAGAAACCAGAGTAAAAGTTTCTCCTGCAACCCGTTCCCTTTGTGCTAGGTGAACGAACGTCTCTCCACATGCTCAGTTCTGAGAGATAAGTGTGTGTGAAAGCCGTCCTTCAACTAGCTTGTTGGGAACACAAAGTTTCTTTTCAGTTGCAAACACCACTCCATACATATATATGGGGAGGTACTAGCTCCAACTCGGTTTTACGGTGAAAACTGCAGGAACTTCAAAACGGCACTAGGAAACAGACTGAGAAACCAGAGTAAAAGTTTCTCCTGCAACCCGTTCCTTTGTGCTAGATGAACGAACGTCTCTCCACATGCTCAGTCCTGAGAGATTAGTGTGTGTGAAAGCCGTCCTTCACCTAGCTTGTTGGGAACACAAAGTTTCTTTTCACTTGCAAACTCCACTCCATACATATATATGGGGAGGTACTAGCTCCAACTCGGTTTTACAGTGAAAACTGCTGGAACTTCAAACCGGCACTAGGAAACAGACTGAGAAACCAGAGTAAAAGTTTCCCCTGCAACCCGTTCCCTTTGTGCTAGATGAACGAACGTCTCTCCACATGCTCAGTTCTGAGAGATAAGTGTGTGTGAAAGCCGTCCTTCACCTAGCTTGTTGGGAACACAAAGTTTCTTTTCAGTTGCAAACTCCACTCCATACATATATATGGGGACGTACTAGCTCCAACTCGGTTTTACATTGAAAACTGCAGGAACTTCAAACCGGCACTAGGAAACAGGCTGATAAACCAGAGTAAAAGTTTCTCCTGCAACCCGTTCCCTTTGTGCTAGATGAACGAACGTCTCTCCACATGCTCAGTTTTGAGAGATAAGTGTGTGTGAAAGCCGTCCTTCACCTAGCTTGTTGGGAACACAAAGTTTCTTTTCACTTGCAAACTCCACTCCATACATATATATGGGGAGGTACTAGCTCCAACTCGGTTTTTCAGTGAAAACTGCAGGAACTACAAACCGGCACTAGGAAACAGACTGAGAAACCAGAGTAAAAGTTTCTCCTGCAACCCGTTCCCTTTGTGCTAGATGAACGAACGTCTCTCCACATGCTCAGTTCTGAGAGATATGTGTGTGTGAAAGCCGTCCTTCACCTAGCTTGTTGGGAACACAAAGTTTCTTTTCAGTTGCAAGCTCCACTCCGTAAATATATATGGGGAGGTACTAGATCCAACTCGCTTTTACAGTGAAAACTGCAGGAACTTCAAACCGGCACTATGAAACAGACTGAGAAACCAGAGTAAAAGTTTCTCCTGCAACCCGTTCCCTTTGTGCTAGATGAACGAATGTCTCTCCACATGCTCAGTTCTGAGAGATAAGTGTGTGTGAAAGCCGTCCTTCACCTAGCTTGTTGGGAACACAAAGTTTCTTTTCAGTTGCAAACTCCACTCCATACATATATATGGGGAGGTACTAGCTCCAACTCGGTTTTACTGTGAAAACTGCAGGAACTGCAAACCGGCACTAGGAAACAGACTGAGAAACCAGAGTAAAAGTTTCTCCTGCAACCCGTTCCCTTTGTGCTAGATGAACGAACGTCTCTCCACATGCTCAGTTCTGAGAGATAAGTGTGTGTGAAAGCCGTCCTTCACTTAGCTTGTTGGGAACACAAAGTTTCTTTTCACTTGCAAACTCCAATCCATACATATATATGGGGAGGTACTAGCCCCAACTCGCTTTTACAGTGAAAACTGCAGGAACTTCAAACCGGCACTAGGAAACAGACTGAGAAACCAGAGTAAGAGTTTCTCCTGCAACCCGTTCCCTTTGTGCTAGATGAACGAAAGTCTCTCCACAAGCTCAGTTCTGAGAGATAAGTGTGTGTGAAAGCCGTACTTCACCTAGCTTGTTGGGAACACAAAGTTTCTTTTCACTTGCAAATTCCACTCCATACATATATATGGGGATGTACTAGCTCCAACTCGGTTTTACAGTGAAAACTGCAGGAACTTCAAACCGGCACTAGGAAACAGACTGAGAAACCAGAGTAAAAGTTTCTCCTGCAACCCGTTCCCTTTGTGCTAGGTGAACGAAAGTCTCTCCACATGCTCAGTTCTGAGAGATAAGTGTGTGTGAAAGCCGTCCTTCACCTAGCTTGTTGGGAACACAAAGTTTCTTTTCACTTGCAAACTCCACTCCATACATATATATGGGGAGGTACTAGCTCCAACTCGGTTTTACAGTGAAAACTGCAGGAACTTCAAACCGGCACTAGGAAACAGACTGAGAAACCAGACTAAAAGTTTGTCCTGCAACCCGTTCCCTTTGTGCTAGATGAACGAAAGTCTCTCCACAAGCTCAGTTCTGAGAGATAAGTGTGTGTGAAAGCCGTCCTTCACCTAGCTTGTTGGGAACACAAAGTTTCTTTTCAGTTGCAAACTCCACTCCATACATATATATGGGGAGGTACTAGCTCCAACTCGGTTTTACAGTGAAAACTGCACGAACTTCAAACCGACACTAGGAAACAGACTGAGAAACCAGAGTAAAAGTTTTCCTGAAACCCGTTCCCTTTGTGCTAGGTGAACGAACGTCTCTCCACATGCTCAGTTCTGAGGGATAAGGGGGTGTGAAAGCCGTCCTTCAACTAGCTTGTTGGGAACACAAAGTTTCTTTTCAGTTGCAAACTCCACTCCAAACATATATATGGGGAGGTACTAGCTCCAACTCGGTTTTACAGTGAAAACTGCTGGAACTTCAAACCGGCACTAGGAAACAGACTGAGAAACCAGAGTAAAAGTTTCCCCTGCAACCCGTTCCCTTTGTGCTAGATGAACGAACGTCTCTCCACATGCTCAGTTCTGAGAGATAAGTGTGTGTGAAAGCCGTCCTTCACCTAGCTTGTTGGGAACACAAAGTTTCTTTTCAATTGCAAACTCCACTCCATACATATATATGGGGAGGTACTAGCTCCAACTCGGTTTTACAGTGAAAACTGCAGGAACTTCAAACCGGCACTAGGAAACAGACTGAGAAACCAGAGTAAAAGTTTCTCCTGCAACCCATTCCCTTTGTGCTAGATGAACGAACGTCTCTCCACATGCTCAGTTCGGAGAGATAAGTGTGTGTGAAAGCCGTCCTTCACCTAGCTTGTTGGGAACACAAAGTTTCTTTTCACTTGCAAACTCCACTCCATACATATATATGGGGAGGTACTAGCTCCAACTCGGTTTTTCAGTGAAAACTGCAGGAAATTCAAACCGGCACTCGGAAACAGACTGAAAAACCAGAGTAAAAGTTTCTAATGCAACCCGTTCCCTTTGTGCTAGATGAACGAACGTCTCTCCACATGCTCAGTTCTGAGAGATAAGTGTGTGTGAAAGCCGTCCTTCACCTAGCTTGTTGGGAACACAAAGTTTCTTATCAGTTGCAAACTCCACTCCATACATATATATGGGGAGGTACTAGCTCCAAATAGGTTTTACAGTGAAAACTGCAGGAACTGCAAACCGGCACTAGGAAACAGACTGAGAAACCAGAGTAAAAGTTTCTCCTGCAACCCGTTCCCTTTGTGCTAGATGAATGAATGTCTCTCCACATGCTCAGTTCTGAGAGATAAGTGTGTGTGAAAGCCGTCCTTCACCTAGCTTGTTGGGAACACAAAGTTTCTTTTCAGTTGCAAACTCCACTCCATACATATATATGGGGACGTACTAGCTCCAACTCGGTTTTACAGTGAAAACTGCAGGAACTTCAAACCGACACTAGGAAACACACTGAGAAACCAGAGTAAAAGTTTTCCTGCAACCCGTTCCCTTTGTGCTAGGTGAACGAACGTCTCTCCACATGCTCAGTTCTGAGAGATAAGTGTGTGTGAAAGCCGTCCTTCAACTAGCTTGTTGGGAACACAAAGTTTCTTTTCACTTGCAAACTCCACTCCATACATATATATGGGGAGGTACTAGCTCCAACTCGGTTTTACAGTGAAAACTGCAGGAACTTCAAACCGGCACTAGGAAACAGACTGAGAAACCAGAGAAAAAGTTTCTCCTGCAAACCGTTCCCTTTGTGCTAGATGAACGAACGTCTCTCCACATGCTCAGTTCTGAGAGATAAGTGTGTGTGAAAGCCGTCCTTCACCTAGCTTGTTGGGAACACAAAGTTTCTTTTCACTTGCAAACTCCACTCCATACATATATATGGGGAGGTACTAGCTCCAACTCGGTTTTTCAGTGAAAACTGCAGGAATTTCAAACCGGCACTAGGAAACAGACTGAGAAACAAGAGTAAAAGTTTCTCCTGCAACCCGTTCCCCTTGTGCTAGGTGAACGAACGTCTCTCCACATGCTCAGTTCTGAGAGATAAGTGTGTGTGAAAGCCGTCCTTCACCTAGCTTGTTGGGAACACAAAGTTTCTTTTCAGTTGCAAACTCCACTCAATACATATATATGGGGACGTACTAGCTCCAACTCGATTTTACAGTGAAAACTGCAGGAAATTCAAACCGACACTAGGAAACAGACTGAGAAACCAGAGTAAAAGTTTTCCTGCAACCCGTTCCCTTTGTGCTATGTGAACGAACGTCTCTCCACATGCTCAGTTCTGAGAGAGAAGTGTGTGTGAAAGCCGTCCTTCAACTAGCTTGTTGGGAACACAAAGTTTCTTTTCACTTGCAAAATCCAATCCATACATATATATGGGGAGGTACTAGCTCCAACTCGGTTTTACAGTGAAAACTGCAGGAACTTCAAACCGGCACTAGGAAACAGACAGAGAAACAAGAGAAAAAGTTTCTCCTGCAAACCGTTCCCTTTGTGCTAGATGAACGAACGTCTCTCCACATGCTCAGTTCTGAGAGATAATTGTGTGTGAAAGCCGTCCTTCACCTAGCTTGTTGGGAACACAAAGTTTCTTTTCAGTTGCAAACTCCACTCCATACATATATATGGGGAGGTACTAGCTCCAACTCGGTTTTTCAGTGAAAACTGCAGGAATTTCAAACCGGCACTAGGAAACAGACTGAGAAACCAGAGTAAAAGTTTCTCCTGCAACCCGTTCCTTTTGTGCTAGGTGAACGAACGTCTCTCCACATGCTCAGTTCTGAGAGATAAGTGTGTGTGAAAGCCTTCCTTCACCTAGCTTGTTGGGAACACAAAGTTTCTTTTCAGTTGCAAACTACACTCCATACATATATATGGGGAGGTACTAGCTCCAACTCGGTTTTACAGTTAAAACTGCAGGAACTTCAAACCGGCACTAGGAAACAGGCTGAGAAACCAGAGTAAAAGTTTCTCCTGCAACCCGTACCCTTTGTGCTAGATGAACGAAAGTCTCTCCACAAGCTCAGTTCTGAGAGATAAGTGTGTGTGAAAGCCGTCCTTCACCTAGCTTGTTGGGAACACAAAGTTTCTTTTCACTTGCAAACTCCACTCCATACATATATATGGGGAGGTACTAGCTCCAACTCGGTTTTACAGTGAAAACTGCAGGAAATTCAAACCGGCACTAGGAAACAGACAGAGAAACAAGAGAAAAAGTTTCTCCTGCAAACCGTTCCCTTTGTGCTAGATGAACGAACGTCTCTCCACATGCTCAGTTCTGAGAGATAAGTGTGTGTGAAAGCCGTCCTTCACCTAGCTTGTTGGGAACACAAAGTTTCTTTTCAGTTGCAAACTCCACTCCATACATATATATGGGGAGGTACTAGCTCCAACTCGGTTTTTCAGTGAAAACTGCAGGAATTTCAAACCGGCACTAGGAAACAGACTGAGAAACCAGAGTAAAAGTTTCTCCTGCAACCCGTTCCCTTTGTGCTAGGTGAACGAACGTCTCTCCACATGCTCAGTTCTGAGAGATAAGTGTGTGTGAAAGCCTTCCTTCACCTAGCTTGTTGGGAACACAAAGTTTCTTTTCAGTTGCAAACTACACTCCATACATATATATGGGGAGGTACTAGCTCCAACTCGGTTTTACAGTGAAAACTGCAGGAACTTCAAACCGGCACTAGGAAACAGGCTGAGAAACCAGAGTAAAAGTTTCTCCTGCAACCCGTTCCCTTTGTGCTAGATGAACGAAAGTCTCTCCACAAGCTCAGTTCTGAGAGATAAGTGTGTGTGAAAGCCGTCCTTCACCTAGCTTGTTGGGAACACAAAGTTTCTTTTCAGTTGCAAACTCCACTCCATACATATATATGGGGAGGTACTAGCTCCAACTCGGTTTTACAGTGAAAACTGCAGGAACTTCAAACCGACACTAGGAAACAGACTGAGAAACCAGAGTAAAAGTTTCTCCTGCAACCCGTTCCCTTTGTGCTAGGTGAACGAACGTCTCTCCACATGCTCAGTTCTGAGAGATTAGTGTGTGTGAAAGCCGTCCTTCAACTAGCTTGTTGGGAACACAAAGTTTCTTTTCAGTTGCAAACACCACTCCATACATATATATGGGGAGGTACTAGCTCCAACTCGGTTTTACGGTGAAAACTGCAGGAACTTCAAAACGGCACTAGGAAACAGACTGAGAAACCAGAGTAAAAGTTTCTCCTGCAACCCGTTCCTTTGTGCTAGATGAACGAACGTCTCTCCACATGCTCAGTCCTGAGAGATTAGTGTGTGTGAAAGCCGTCCTTCACCTAGCTTGTTGGGAACACAAAGTTTCTTTTCACTTGCAAACTCCACTCCATACATATATATGGGGAGGTACTAGCTCCAACTCGGTTTTACAGTGAAAACTGCTGGAACTTCAAACCGGCACTAGGAAACAGACTGAGAAACCAGAGTAAAAGTTTCCCCTGCAACCCGTTCCCTTTGTGCTAGATGAACGAACGTCTCTCCACATGCTCAGTTCTGAGAGATAAGTGTGTGTGAAAGCCGTCCTTCACCTAGCTTGTTGGGAACACAAAGTTTCTTTTCAGTTGCAAACTCCACTCCATACATATATATGGGGACGTACTAGCTCCAACTCGGTTTTACATTGAAAACTGCAGGAACTTCAAACCGGCACTAGGAAACAGGCTGATAAACCAGAGTAAAAGTTTCTCCTGCAACCCGTTCCCTTTGTGCTAGATGAACGAACGTCTCTCCACATGCTCAGTTTTGAGAGATAAGTGTGTGTGAAAGCCGTCCTTCACCTAGCTTGTTGGGAACACAAAGTTTCTTTTCACTTGCAAACTCCACTCCATACATATATATGGGGAGGTACTAGCTCCAACTCGGTTTTTCAGTGAAAACTGCAGGAACTACAAACCGGCACTAGGAAACAGACTGAGAAACCAGAGTAAAAGTTTCTCCTGCAACCCGTTCCCTTTGTGCTAGATGAACGAACGTCTCTCCACATGCTCAGTTCTGAGAGATATGTGTGTGTGAAAGCCGTCCTTCACCTAGCTTGTTGGGAACACAAAGTTTCTTTTCAGTTGCAAGCTCCACTCCGTAAATATATATGGGGAGGTACTAGATCCAACTCGCTTTTACAGTGAAAACTGCAGGAACTTCAAACCGGCACTATGAAACAGACTGAGAAACCAGAGTAAAAGTTTCTCCTGCAACCCGTTCCCTTTGTGCTAGATGAACGAATGTCTCTCCACATGCTCAGTTCTGAGAGATAAGTGTGTGTGAAAGCCGTCCTTCACCTAGCTTGTTGGGAACACAAAGTTTCTTTTCAGTTGCAAACTCCACTCCATACATATATATGGGGAGGTACTAGCTCCAACTCGGTTTTACTGTGAAAACTGCAGGAACTGCAAACCGGCACTAGGAAACAGACTGAGAAACCAGAGTAAAAGTTTCTCCTGCAACCCGTTCCCTTTGTGCTAGATGAACGAATGTCTCTCCACATGCTCAGTTCTGAGAGATAAGTGTGTGTGAAAGCCGTCCTTCACTTAGCTTGTTGGGAACACAAAGTTTCTTTTCACTTGCAAACTCCAATCCATACATATATATGGGGAGGTACTAGCCCCAACTCGCTTTTACAGTGAAAACTGCAGGAACTTCAAACCGGCACTAGGAAACAGACTGAGAAACCAGAGTAAGAGTTTCTCCTGCAACCCGTTCCCTTTGTGCTAGATGAAAGAAAGTCTCTCCACAAGCTCAGTTCTGAGAGATAAGTGTGTGTGAAAGCCGTACTTCACCTAGCTTGTTGGGAACACAAAGTTTCTTTTCACTTGCAAATTCCACTCCATACATATATATGGGGATGTACTAGCTCCAACTCGGTTTTACAGTGAAAACTGCAGGAACTTCAAACCGGCACTAGGAAACAGACTGAGAAACCAGAGTAAAAGTTTCTCCTGCAACCCGTTCCCTTTGTGCTAGGTGAACGAAAGTCTCTCCACATGCTCAGTTCTGAGAGATAAGTGTGTGTGAAAGCCGTCCTTCACCTAGCTTGTTGGGAACACAAAGTTTCTTTTCACTTGCAAACTCCACTCCATACATATATATGGGGAGGTACTAGCTCCAACTCGGTTTTACAGTGAAAACTGCAGGAACTTCAAACCGGCACTAGGAAACAGACTGAGAAACCAGACTAAAAGTTTGTCCTGCAACCCGTTCCCTTTGTGCTAGATGAACGAAAGTCTCTCCACAAGCTCAGTTCTGAGAGATAAGTGTGTGTGAAAGCCGTCCTTCACCTAGCTTGTTGGGAACACAAAGTTTCTTTTCAGTTGCAAACTCCACTCCATACATATATATGGGGAGGTACTAGCTCCAACTCGGTTTTACAGTGAAAACTGCACGAACTTCAAACCGACACTAGGAAACAGACTGAGAAACCAGAGTAAAAGTTTTCCTGAAACCCGTTCCCTTTGTGCTAGGTGAACGAACGTCTCTCCACATGCTCAGTTCTGAGGGATAAGGGGGTGTGAAAGCCGTCCTTCAACTAGCTTGTTGGGAACACAAAGTTTCTTTTCAGTTGCAAACTCCACTCCAAACATATATATGGGGAGGTACTAGCTCCAACTCGGTTTTACAGTGAAAACTGCTGGAACTTCAAACCGGCACTAGGAAACAGACTGAGAAACCAGAGTAAAAGTTTCCCCTGCAACCCGTTCCCTTTGTGCTAGATGAACGAACGTCTCTCCACATGCTAAGTTCTGAGAGATAAGTGTGTGTGAAAGCCGTCCTTCACCTAGCTTGTTGGGAACACAAAGTTTCTTTTCAATTGCAAACTCCACTCCATACATATATATGGGGAGGTACTAGCTCCAACTCGGTTTTACAGTGAAAACTGCAGGAACTTCAAACCGGCACTAGGAAACAGACTGAGAAACCAGAGTAAAAGTTTCTCCTGCAACCCATTCCCTTTGTGCTAGATGAACGAACGTCTCTCCACATGCTCAGTTCGGAGAGATAAGTGTGTGTGAAAGCCGTCCTTCACCTAGCTTGTTGGGAACACAAAGTTTCTTTTCACTTGCAAACTCCACTCCATACATATATATGGGGAGGTACTAGCTCCAACTCGGTTTTTCAGTGAAAACTGCAGGAAATTCAAACCGGCACTCGGAAACAGACTGAAAAACCAGAGTAAAAGTTTCTAATGCAACCCGTTCCCTTTGTGCTAGATGAACGAACGTCTCTCCACATGCTCAGTTCTGAGAGATAAGTGTGTGTGAAAGCCGTCCTTCACCTAGCTTGTTGGGAACACAAAGTTTCTTATCAGTTGCAAACTCCACTCCATACATATATATGGGGAGGTACTAGCTCCAAATAGGTTTTACAGTGAAAACTGCAGGAACTGCAAACCGGCACTAGGAAACAGACTGAGAAACCAGAGTAAAAGTTTCTCCTGCAACCCGTTCCCTTTGTGCTAGATGAATGAATGTCTCTCCACATGCTCAGTTCTGAGAGATAAGTGTGTGTGAAAGCCGTCCTTCACCTAGCTTGTTGGGAACACAAAGTTTCTTTTCAGTTGCAAACTCCACTCCATACATATATATGGGGACGTACTAGCTCCAACTCGGTTTTACAGTGAAAACTGCAGGAACTTCAAACCGACACTAGGAAACACACTGAGAAACCAGAGTAAAAGTTTTCCTGCAACCCGTTCCCTTTGTGCTAGGTGAACGAACGTCTCTCCACATGCTCAGTTCTGAGAGATAAGTGTGTGTGAAAGCCGTCCTTCAACTAGCTTGTTGGGAACACAAAGTTTCTTTTCACTTGCAAACTCCACTCCATACATATATATGGGGAGGTACTAGCTCCAACTCGGTTTTACAGTGAAAACTGCAGGAACTTCAAACCGGCACTAGGAAACAGACTGAGAAACCAGAGAAAAAGTTTCTCCTGCAAACCGTTCCCTTTGTGCTAGATGAACGAACGTCTCTCCACATGCTCAGTTCTGAGAGATAAGTGTGTGTGAAAGCCGTCCTTCACCTAGCTTGTTGGGAACACAAAGTTTCTTTTCACTTGCAAACTCCACTCCATACATATATATGGGGAGGTACTAGCTCCAACTCGGTTTTTCAGTGAAAACTGCAGGAATTTCAAACCGGCACTAGGAAACAGACTGAGAAACAAGAGTAAAAGTTTCTCCTGCAACCCGTTCCCTTTGTGCTAGGTGAACGAACGTCTCTCCGCATGCTCAGTTCTGAGAGATAAGTGTGTGTGAAAGCCGTCCTTCACCTAGCTTGTTGGGAACACAAAGTTTCTTTTCAGTTGCAAACTCCACTCCATACATATATATGGGGAGGTACTAGCTCCAACTCGGTTTTACAGTGAAAACTGCAGGAAATTCAAACCGGCACTAGGAAACAGACTGAGAAACCAGAGTAAAAGTTTCTCCTGCAACCCGTTCCCTTTGTGCTAGATGAACGAAAGTCTCTCCACAAGCTCAGTTCTGAGAGATAAGTGTGTGTGAAAGCCGTCCTTCACCTAGCTTGTTGGGAACACAAAGTTTCTTTTCACTTGCAAACTCCACTCCATACATATATATGGGGAGGTACTAGCTCCAACTCGGTTTTACAGTGAAAACTGCAGGAACTTCAAACCGGCTCTAGGAAACAGACTGAGAAACCAGAGTAAAAGTTTTCCTGCAACCCGTTCCCTTTATGCTAGGTGAACGAAAGTCTCTCCACATGCTCAGTTCTGAGAGATAAGTGTGTGTGAAAGCCGTCCTTCAACTAGCTTGTTGGGAACACAAAGTTTCTTTTCAGTTGCAAACACCACTCCATACATATATATGGGGAGGTACTAGCTCCAACTCGGTTTTACAGTGAAAACTGCAGGAACTTCAAAACGGCACTAGGAAACAGACTGAGAAACCACAGTAAAAGTTTCTCCTGCAACCCGTTCCCTTTGTGCTAGATGAACGAAAGTCTCTCCACAAGCTCAGTTCTGAGAGATAAGTGTGTGTGAAAGCCGTCCTTCACCTAGCTTGTTGGGAACACAAAGTTTCTTTTCACTTGCAAACTCCACTCCATACATATATATGGGGAGGTACTAGCTCCAACTCGGTTTTACAGTGAAAACTGCAGGAACTTCAAACCGGCTCTAGGAAACAGACTGAGAAACCAGAGTAAAAGTTTTCCTGCAACCCGTTCCCTTTATGCTAGGTGAACGAAAGTCTCTCCACATGCTCAGTTCTGAGAGATAAGTGTGTGTGAAAGCCGTCCTTCAACTAGCTTGTTGGGAACACAAAGTTTCTTTTCAGTTGCAAACACCACTCCATACATATATATGGGGAGGTACTAGCTCCAACTCGGTTTTACAGTGAAAACTGCAGGAACTTCAAAACGGCACTAGGAAACAGACTGAGAAACCACAGTAAAAGTTTCTCCTGCAACCCGTTCCCTTTGTGCTAGATGAACGAACGTCTCTCCACATGCTCAGTCCTGAGAAATAAGTGTGTGTGAAAGCCGTCCTTCACCTAGCTTGTTGGGAACACAAAGTTTCTTTTCAGTTGCAAGCTCCACTCCGTACATATATATGGGGAGGTACTAGCTCCAACTCGGTTTTACAGTGAAAACTGCTGTAACTTCAAACCGGCACTAGGAAACAGACTGAGAAACCAGAGTAAATGTTTCCCCTGCAACCCGTTCCCTTTGTGCTAGATGAACGAACGTCTCTCCACATGCTCAGTTCTGAGAGATAAGTGTGTGTGAAAGCCGTCCTTCACCTAGCTTGTTGGGAACACAAAGTTTCTTTTCACTTGCAAACTCCACTCCATACATATATATGGGGAGGTACTAGCTCCAACTCGGTTTTACAGTGAAAACTGCAGGAACTTCAAACCGGCACTAGGAAACAGGCTGAGAAACCAGAGTAAAAGTTTCTCCTGCAACCCGTTCCCTTTGTGCTAGATGAACGAACGTCTCTCCACATGCTCAGTTTTGAGAGATAAGTGTGTGTGAAAGCCGTCCTTCACCTAGCTTGTTGGGAACACAAAGTTTCTTTTCACTTGCAAACTCCACTCCATACATATATATGGGGAGGTACTAGCTCCAACTCGGTTTTTCAGTGAAAACTGCAGGAAGTTCAAACCGGCACTAGGAAACAGACTGAGAAACCAGAGTAAAAGTTTCTCCTGCAACCCGTTCCCTTTGTGCTAGATGAACGAACGTCTCTCCACATGCTCAGTTCTGAGAGATAAGTGTGTGTGAAAGCCGTCCTTCACCTAGCTTGTTGGGAACACAAAGTTTCTTTTCAGTTGCAAGCTCCACTCCGTACATATATATGGGGAGGTACTAGCTCC
This sequence comes from Camelus bactrianus, assembly GCF_048773025.1. Classification (NCBI taxonomy): domain Eukaryota; kingdom Metazoa; phylum Chordata; class Mammalia; order Artiodactyla; family Camelidae; genus Camelus; species Camelus bactrianus. The sequence continues at coordinate 1,251,802 of NC_133553.1, forward strand.
AACTCGCTTTTACAGTGAAAACTGCAGGAACTTCAAACCGGCACTAGGAAACAGACTGAGAAACCAGAGTAAAAGTTTCTCCTGCAACCCGTTCCCTTTGTGCTAGATGAACGAACGTCTCTCCACATGCTCAGTTCTGAGAGATAAGTGTGTGTGAAAGCCGTCCTTCACCTAGCTTGTTGGGAACACAAAGTTTCTTTTCAGTTGCAAACTCCACTCCATAAATATATATGGGGAGGTACTAGTTCCAACTCGGTTTTACTGTGAAAACTGCAGGAACTGCAAACCGGCACTAGGAAACAGACTGAGAAACCAGAGTAAAAGTTTCTCCTGCAACCCGTTCCCTTTGTGCTAGATGAACGAATGTCTCTCCACATGCTCAGTTCTGAGAGATAAGTGTGTGTGAAAGCCGTCCTTCACCTAGCTTGTTGGGAACACAAAGTTTCTTTTCACTTGCAAACTATAATCCATACATATATATGGGGAGGTACTAGCCCCAACTCGCTTTTACTGTGAAAACTGCAGGAACTTCAAACCGACACTAGGAAACAGACTGAGAAACCAGAGTAATAGTTTCTCCTGCAACCAGTTCCCCTTGTGCTAGGTGAACGAACGTCTCTCCACATGCTCAGTTCTGAGAGATATGTGTGTGTGAAAGCCGTCCTTCACCTAGCTTGTTGGGAACACAAAGTTTCTTTTCAGTTGCAAACTCCACTCCATACATATATATGGGGACGTACTAGCTCCAACTCGGTTTTACAGTGAAAACTGCAGGAACTTCAAACCGGCACTAGGAAACAGACTGAGAAACCAGAGTAAAAGTTTCTCCTGCAAACCGTTCCCTTTGTGCTAGATGAACGAACGTCTCTCCACAAGCTCAGTTCTGAGAGATAAGTGTGTGAAAGCCGTCCTTCACCTAGCTTGTTGGGAACACAAAGTTTTTTTTCAGTTGCAAACACCACTCCATACATATATATGGGGAGGTACTAGCTCCAACTCGGTTTTACAGTGAAAACTGCAGGAACTTCAAACCGGCACTTGGAAACAGACTGAGAAACCAGAGTAAAAGTTTCTCCTGCAACCCGTTCCCTTTGGGCTTGATGAACGAACGTCTCTCCACATGCTCAGTTCTGAGAGATAAGTGTGTGTGAAAGCCGTCCTTCACCTAGCTTGTTGGGAACACAAAGTTTCTTTTCACTTGCAACTCCACTCCATACATATATATGGGGAGGTACTAGCTCCAACTCGGTTTTACAGTGAAAACTGCAGGAACTTCAAACCGACACTAGGAAACAGACTGAGAAACCAGAGTAAAAGTTTCTCCTGCAACCCGTTCCCTTTGTGCTAGATGAACGAACGTCTCTCCACATGCTCAGTTCTGAGAGATAAATGTGTGTGAAAGCCATCCTTCACCTAGCTTGTTGGGAACACAAAGTTTCTTTTCAGTTGCAAACTCCACTCCATACATATATATGGGGAGGTACTAGCTCCAACTCGATTTTACAGTGAAAACTGCAGGAACGTCAAACCGGCACTAGGAAACAGACTGAGAAACCAGAGTAAAAGTTTCTCCTGCAAACCGTTCCCTTTGTGCTAGATGAACGAACGTCTCTCCACATGCTCAGTTCTGAGAGATAAGTGTGTGTGAAAGCCGTCCTTCACCTAGCTTGTTGGGAACACAAAGTTTCTTTTCAGTTGCAAGCTCCACTCCGTACATATATATGGGGAGGTACTAGCTCCAACTCGCTTTTACAGTGAAATCTGCAGGAACTTCAAACCGGCACTAGGAAACAGACTGAGAAACCAGAGTAAAAGTTTCCCCTGCAACCCGTTCCCTTTGTGCTAGATGAACGAACGTCTCTCCACATGCTCAGTTCTGAGAAATAAGTGTGTGTGAAAGCCGTCCTTCACCTAGCTTTTTGGGAACACCAAGTTTCTTTTCAGTTGCAAACTCCACTCCATACATATATATGGGGAGGTACTAGCTCCAACTCGGTTTTACAGTGAAAACTGCAGGAACTGCAAACCGGCACTAGGAAACAGACTGAGAAACCAGAGTAAAAGTTTCTCCTGCAACCCGTTCCCTTTGTGCTAGATGAACGAACGTCTCTCCACATGCTCAGATCTGAGAGATATGTGTGTGTGAATGCCGTCCTTCACCTAGCTTGTTGGGAACACAAAGTTTCTTTTCACTTGCAAACTCCAATCCATACATATATATGGGGAGGTACTGGCCCCAACTCGTTTTTCAGTGAAAACTGCAGGAACTTCAAACCGGCACTAGGAAACAGACTGAGAAACCAGAGTAATAGTTTCTCCTGCAACCCGTTCCCCTTGTGCTAGGTGAACGAACGTCTCTCCACATGCTCAGTTCTGAGAGATAAGTGTGTGTGAAAGCCGTCCTTCACCTAGCTTGTTGGGAACACAATGTTTCTTTTCAGTTGCAAACTCCACTCCATATATATATATGGGGACGTACTAGCTCCAACTAGGTTTTACAGTGAAAACTGCAGGAACTTCAAACCGGCACTAGGAAACAGACTGAGAAACCAGAGTAAAAGTTTCTCCTGCAACCCGTACCCTTTGTGCAAGATGAACGAACGTCTCTCCATAAGCTGAGTTCTGAGAGATAAGTGTGTGTGAAAGCCGTCCTTCATCTAGCTTGTTGGGAACACAAAGTTTCTTTTCAGTTGCAAACTCCACTCCATACATATATATGGGGAGGTACTAGCTCCAACTCGGTTTTACAGTGAAAACTGCAGGAACTTCAAACCGACACTAGGAAACAGACTGAGAAACCAGAGTAAAAGTTTTCCTGCAACCCGTTCCCTTTGTGCTAAGTGAACAACGTCTCACCACATGCTCAGTTCTGAGAGATAAGTGTGTGTGAAAGCCGTCCTTCAACTAGCTTGTTGGGAACACAAAGGTTCTTTTCAGTTGCAAACTCCACTCCATACATATATATGGGGAGGTACTAGCTCCAACTCGGTTTCACAGTGAAAACTGCAGGAACTTCAAACTGGCACTAGGAAACAGACTGAGAAACCAGATTAAAAGTTTCTCCTGCAACCCGTTCCCTTTGTGCTAGATGAACGAACGTCTCTCCACATGCTCAGTCCTGAGATATAAGTGTGTGTGAAAGCCGTCCTTCACCTAGCTTGTTGGGAACACAAAGTTTCTTTTCACTTGCAAACTCCACTCCATACATATATATGGGGAGGTACTAGCTCCAACTCGGTTTTACAGTGAAAACTGCAGGAACTGCAAACCGGCACTAGGAAACAGACTGAGAAACCAGAGTAAAAGTTTCTCCTGCAACCCGTTCCCTTTGTGCTAGATGAACGAACGTCTCTCCACATGCTCAGTTCTGAGAGATAAGTGTGTGTGAAAGCCGTCCTTCACCTAGCTTGTTGGGAACACAAAGTTTCTTTTCAGTTGCAAACTCCACTCCATACATATAAATGGGGAGGTACTAGCTCCAACTCGGTTTTACAGTGAAAACTGCAGGAACTTCAAACCGGCACTAGAAAACAGACTGAGAAACCAGAGTAAAAGTTTCTCCTGCAACCCGTTCCCTTTGTGCTAGATGAACGAACGTCTCTCCACATGCTCAGTTCTGAGAAATAAGTGTGTGTGAAAGCCGTCCTTCACCTAGCTTGTTGGGAACACAAAGTTTCTTTACACTTGCAAACTCCACTCCATACATATATATGGGGAGGTACTAGCTCCAACTCTGTTTTACAGTGAAAACTGCAGGAACTGCAAACCGGCACTAGGAAACAGACTGAGAAACCAGAGTAAAAGTTTCTCCTGCAACCCGTTCCCTTTGTGCTAGATGAACGAACGTCTCTCCACATGCTCAGTTCTGAGAGATAAGTGTGTGTGAAAGCCGTCCTTCACCTAGCTTGTTGGGAACACAAAGTTTCTTTTCAGTTGCAAACTCCACTCCATACATATATATGGGGAGGTACTAGCTCCAACTCGGTTTTACAGTGAAAACTGCAGGAACTTCAAACCGGCACTAGGAAACAGACTGAGAAACCAGAGTAAAAGTTTCTCCTGCAACCCGTTCCCTTTGTGCTAGATGAACGAACGTCTCTCCACATGCTCAGTTCGGAGAGATAAGTGTGTGTGAAAGCCGTCCTTCACCTAGCTTGTTGGGAACACAAAGTTTCTTTTCACTTGCAAACTCCACTCCATACAAATATATGGGGAGGTACTAGCTCCAACTCGGTTTTTCAGTGAAAACTGCAGGAACATCAAACCGGCACTAGGAAACAGACTGAGAAACCAGAGTAAAAGTTTCTCCTGCAACCCATTCCCTTTGTGCTAGATGAACGAACGTCTCTCCACATGCTCAGTTCTGAGAGATAAGTGTGTGTGAAAGCCGTCCTTCACCTAGCTTGTTGGGAACACAAAGATTCTTTTCAGTTGCAAACTCCACTCCATATATATATATGGGGAGGTACTAGTTCCAACTCGGTTTTACTGTGAAAACTGCAGGAACTTCAAACCGGCACTAGGAAACAGACTGAGAAACCAGAGTAAAAGTTTCTCCTGCAACCCGTTCCCTTTGTGCTACACGAACGAACGTCTCTCCACATGCTCAGTTCTGAGAGATAAGTGTGTGTGAAAGCCGTCCTTCACCTAGCTTTTGGGAACACAAAGTTTCTTTTCACTTGCAAACCCCACTCCATAAATATATATGGGGAGGTACTAGCTCCAACTCGGTTTTACAGTGAAAACTGCAGGAACTTCAAACCGGCACTAGGAAACAGACTGAGAAACCAGAGTAAAAGTTTCTCCTGCAACCCGTTCCTTTTGTGCTAGATGAACGAACGTCTCTCCACATGCTCAGTTCAGAGAAATAAATGTGTGTGAAAGCCGTCCTTCACCTAGCTTGTTGGGAACACAAAGTTTCTTTTCACTTGCAAACTCCACTCCATACATATATATGGGGAGGTACTAGCTCCAACTCGGTTTTACAGTGAAAACTGCAGGAACTTCAAACCGGCACTAGGAAACAGACTGAGAAACCAGAGTAAAATTTGTCCTGCAACCTGTTCCCTTTGTGCTAGATGAACGAACGTCTCTCCACATGCTCAGTTCTGAGAGATAAGTGTGTGTGAAAGCCGTCCTTCACCTAGCTTGTTGGGAACACAAAGTTTCTTTTCAGTTGCAAACTCCACTCCATACATATATATGGGGAGGTACTAGCTCCAACTCTGTTTTACAGTGAAAACTGCAGGAACTTCAAACCGGCACTTGGAAACAGACTGAGAAACCAGAGTAAAAGTTTCTCCTGCAACCCGTTCCCTTTGTGCTTGATGAACGAACGTCTCTCCACATGCTCAGTTCTGAGAGATAAGTGTGTGTGAAAGCCGTCCTTCACCTAGCTTGTTGGGAACACAAAGTTTCTTTTCACTTGCAACTCCACTCCATACATATATATGGGGAGGTACTAGCTCCAACTCGGTTTTACAGTGAAAACTGCAGGAACTTCAAACCGACACTAGGAAACAGACTGAGAAACCAGAGTAAAAGTTTCTCCTGCAACCCGTTCCCTTTGTGCTAGATGAACGAACGTCTCTCCACATGCTCAGTTCTGAGAGATAAATGTGTGTGAAAGCCATCCTTCACCTAGCTTGTTGGGAACACAAAGTTTCTTTTCAGTTGCAAACTCCACTCCATACATATATATGGGGAGGTACTAGCTCCAACTCGATTTTACAGTGAAAACTGCAGGAACGTCAAACCGGCACTAGGAAACAGACTGAGAAACCAGAGTAAAAGTTTCTCCTGCAAACCGTTCCCTTTGTGCTAGATGAACGAACGTCTCTCCACATGCTCAGTTCTGAGAGATAAGTGTGTGTGAAAGCCGTCCTTCACCTAGCTTGTTGGGAACACAAAGTTTCTTTTCAGTTGCAAGCTCCACTCCGTACATATATATGGGGAGGTACTAGCTCCAACTCGCTTTTACAGTGAAATCTGCAGGAACTTCAAACCGGCACTAGGAAACAGACTGAGAAACCAGAGTAAAAGTTTCCCCTGCAACCCGTTCCCTTTGTGCTAGATGAACGAACGTCTCTCCACATGCTCAGTTCTGAGAAATAAGTGTGTGTGAAAGCCGTCCTTCACCTAGCTTTTTGGGAACACCAAGTTTCTTTTCAGTTGCAAACTCCACTCCATACATATATATGGGGAGGTACTAGCTCCAACTCGGTTTTACAGTGAAAACTGCAGGAACTGCAAACCGGCACTAGGAAACAGACTGAGAAACCAGAGTAAAAGTTTCTCCTGCAACCCGTTCCCTTTGTGCTAGATGAACGAACGTCTCTCCACATGCTCAGATCTGAGAGATATGTGTGTGTGAATGCCGTCCTTCACCTAGCTTGTTGGGAACACAAAGTTTCTTTTCACTTGCAAACTCCAATCCATACATATATATGGGGAGGTACTGGCCCCAACTCGTTTTTCAGTGAAAACTGCAGGAACTTCAAACCGGCACTAGGAAACAGACTGAGAAACCAGAGTAATAGTTTCTCCTGCAACCCGTTCCCCTTGTGCTAGGTGAACGAACGTCTCTCCACATGCTCAGTTCTGAGAGATAAGTGTGTGTGAAAGCCGTCCTTCACCTAGCTTGTTGGGAACACAATGTTTCTTTTCAGTTGCAAACTCCACTCCATATATATATATGGGGACGTACTAGCTCCAACTAGGTTTTACAGTGAAAACTGCAGGAACTTCAAACCGGCACTAGGAAACAGACTGAGAAACCAGAGTAAAAGTTTCTCCTGCAACCCGTACCCTTTGTGCAAGATGAACGAACGTCTCTCCATAAGCTGAGTTCTGAGAGATAAGTGTGTGTGAAAGCCGTCCTTCATCTAGCTTGTTGGGAACACAAAGTTTCTTTTCAGTTGCAAACTCCACTCCATACATATATATGGGGAGGTACTAGCTCCAACTCGGTTTTACAGTGAAAACTGCAGGAACTTCAAACCGACACTAGGAAACAGACTGAGAAACCAGAGTAAAAGTTTTCCTGCAACCCGTTCCCTTTGTGCTAAGTGAACAACGTCTCACCACATGCTCAGTTCTGAGAGATAAGTGTGTGTGAAAGCCGTCCTTCAACTAGCTTGTTGGGAACACAAAGGTTCTTTTCAGTTGCAAACTCCACTCCATACATATATATGGGGAGGTACTAGCTCCAACTCGGTTTCACAGTGAAAACTGCAGGAACTTCAAACTGGCACTAGGAAACAGACTGAGAAACCAGATTAAAAGTTTCTCCTGCAACCCGTTCCCTTTGTGCTAGATGAACGAACGTCTCTCCACATGCTCAGTTCGGAGAGATAAGTGTGTGTGAAAGCCGTCCTTCACCTAGCTTGTTGGGAACACAAAGTTTCTTTTCACTTGCAAACCCCACTCCATAAATATATATGGGGAGGTACTAGCTCCAACTCGGTTTTACAGTGAAAACTGCAGGAACTTCAAACCGGCACTAGGAAACAGACTGAGAAACCAGAGTAAAAGTTTCTCCTGCAACCCGTTCCCTTTGTGCTAGATGAACGAACGTCTCTCCACATGCTCAGTTCGGAGAGATAAGTGTGTGTGAAAGCCGTCCTTCACCTAGCTTGTTGGGAACACAAAGTTTCTTTTCACTTGCAAACCCCACTCCATAAATATATATGGGGAGGTACTAGCTCCAACTCGGTTTTACAGTGAAAACTGCAGGAACTTCAAACCGGCACTAGGAAACAGACTGAGAAACCAGAGTAAAAGTTTCTCCTGCAACCCGTTCCTTTTGTGCTAGATGAACGAACGTCTCTCCACATGCTCAGTTCAGAGAAATAAATGTGTGTGAAAGCCGTCCTTCACCTAGCTTGTTGGGAACACAAAGTTTCTTTTCACTTGCAAACTCCACTCCATACATATATATGGGGAGGTACTAGCTCCAACTCGGTTTTACAGTGAAAACTGCAGGAACTTCAAACCGGCACTAGGAAACAGACTGAGAAACCAGAGTAAAATTTGTCCTGCAACCTGTTCCCTTTGTGCTAGATGAACGAACGTCTCTCCACATGCTCAGTTCTGAGAGATAAGTGTGTGTGAAAGCCGTCCTTCACCTAGCTTGTTGGGAACACAAAGTTTCTTTTCAGTTGCAAACTCCACTCCATACATATATATGGGGAGGTACTAGCTCCAACTCTGTTTTACAGTGAAAACTGCAGGAACTTCAAACCGGCACTTGGAAACAGACTGAGAAACCAGAGTAAAAGTTTCTCCTGCAACCCGTTCCCTTTGTGCTTGATGAACGAACGTCTCTCCACATGCTCAGTTCTGAGAGATAAGTGTGTGTGAAAGCCGTCCTTCACCTAGCTTGTTGGGAACACAAAGTTTCTTTTCACTTGCAACTCCACTCCATACATATATATGGGGAGGTACTAGCTCCAACTCGGTTTTACAGTGAAAACTGCAGGAACTTCAAACCGACACTAGGAAACAGACTGAGAAACCAGAGTAAAAGTTTCTCCTGCAACCCGTTCCCTTTGTGCTAGATGAACGAACGTCTCTCCACATGCTCAGTTCTGAGAGATAAATGTGTGTGAAAGCCATCCTTCACCTAGCTTGTTGGGAACACAAAGTTTCTTTTCAGTTGCAAACTCCACTCCATACATATATATGGGGAGGTACTAGCTCCAACTCGATTTTACAGTGAAAACTGCAGGAACGTCAAACCGGCACTAGGAAACAGACTGAGAAACCAGAGTAAAAGTTTCTCCTGCAAACCGTTCCCTTTGTGCTAGATGAACGAACGTCTCTCCACATGCTCAGTTCTGAGAGATAAGTGTGTGTGAAAGCCGTCCTTCACCTAGCTTGTTGGGAACACAAAGTTTCTTTTCAGTTGCAAGCTCCACTCCGTACATATATATGGGGAGGTACTAGCTCCAACTCGCTTTTACAGTGAAATCTGCAGGAACTTCAAACCGGCACTAGGAAACAGACTGAGAAACCAGAGTAAAAGTTTCCCCTGCAACCCGTTCCCTTTGTGCTAGATGAACGAACGTCTCTCCACATGCTCAGTTCTGAGAAATAAGTGTGTGTGAAAGCCGTCCTTCACCTAGCTTTTTGGGAACACCAAGTTTCTTTTCAGTTGCAAACTCCACTCCATACATATATATGGGGAGGTACTAGCTCCAACTCGGTTTTACAGTGAAAACTGCAGGAACTGCAAACCGGCACTAGGAAACAGACTGAGAAACCAGAGTAAAAGTTTCTCCTGCAACCCGTTCCCTTTGTGCTAGATGAACGAACGTCTCTCCACATGCTCAGATCTGAGAGATATGTGTGTGTGAATGCCGTCCTTCACCTAGCTTGTTGGGAACACAAAGTTTCTTTTCACTTGCAAACTCCAATCCATACATATATATGGGGAGGTACTGGCCCCAACTCGTTTTTCAGTGAAAACTGCAGGAACTTCAAACCGGCACTAGGAAACAGACTGAGAAACCAGAGTAATAGTTTCTCCTGCAACCCGTTCCCCTTGTGCTAGGTGAACGAACGTCTCTCCACATGCTCAGTTCTGAGAGATAAGTGTGTGTGAAAGCCGTCCTTCACCTAGCTTGTTGGGAACACAATGTTTCTTTTCAGTTGCAAACTCCACTCCATATATATATATGGGGACGTACTAGCTCCAACTAGGTTTTACAGTGAAAACTGCAGGAACTTCAAACCGGCACTAGGAAACAGACTGAGAAACCAGAGTAAAAGTTTCTCCTGCAACCCGTACCCTTTGTGCAAGATGAACGAACGTCTCTCCATAAGCTGAGTTCTGAGAGATAAGTGTGTGTGAAAGCCGTCCTTCATCTAGCTTGTTGGGAACACAAAGTTTCTTTTCAGTTGCAAACTCCACTCCATACATATATATGGGGAGGTACTAGCTCCAACTCGGTTTTACAGTGAAAACTGCAGGAACTTCAAACCGACACTAGGAAACAGACTGAGAAACCAGAGTAAAAGTTTTCCTGCAACCCGTTCCCTTTGTGCTAAGTGAACAACGTCTCACCACATGCTCAGTTCTGAGAGATAAGTGTGTGTGAAAGCCGTCCTTCAACTAGCTTGTTGGGAACACAAAGGTTCTTTTCAGTTGCAAACTCCACTCCATACATATATATGGGGAGGTACTAGCTCCAACTCGGTTTCACAGTGAAAACTGCAGGAACTTCAAACTGGCACTAGGAAACAGACTGAGAAACCAGATTAAAAGTTTCTCCTGCAACCCGTTCCCTTTGTGCTAGATGAACGAACGTCTCTCCACATGCTCAGTCCTGAGATATAAGTGTGTGTGAAAGCCGTCCTTCACCTAGCTTGTTGGGAACACAAAGTTTCTTTTCACTTGCAAACTCCACTCCATACATATATATGGGGAGGTACTAGCTCCAACTCGGTTTTACAGTGAAAACTGCAGGAACTGCAAACCGGCACTAGGAAACAGACTGAGAAACCAGAGTAAAAGTTTCTCCTGCAACCCGTTCCCTTTGTGCTAGATGAACGAACGTCTCTCCACATGCTCAGTTCTGAGAGATAAGTGTGTGTGAAAGCCGTCCTTCACCTAGCTTGTTGGGAACACAAAGTTTCTTTTCAGTTGCAAACTCCACTCCATACATATAAATGGGGAGGTACTAGCTCCAACTCGGTTTTACAGTGAAAACTGCAGGAACTTCAAACCGGCACTAGAAAACAGACTGAGAAACCAGAGTAAAAGTTTCTCCTGCAACCCGTTCCCTTTGTGCTAGATGAACGAACGTCTCTCCACATGCTCAGTTCTGAGAAATAAGTGTGTGTGAAAGCCGTCCTTCACCTAGCTTGTTGGGAACACAAAGTTTCTTTACACTTGCAAACTCCACTCCATACATATATATGGGGAGGTACTAGCTCCAACTCTGTTTTACAGTGAAAACTGCAGGAACTGCAAACCGGCACTAGGAAACAGACTGAGAAACCAGAGTAAAAGTTTCTCCTGCAACCCGTTCCCTTTGTGCTAGATGAACGAACGTCTCTCCACATGCTCAGTTCTGAGAGATAAGTGTGTGTGAAAGCCGTCCTTCACCTAGCTTGTTGGGAACACAAAGTTTCTTTTCAGTTGCAAACTCCACTCCATACATATATATGGGGAGGTACTAGCTCCAACTCGGTTTTACAGTGAAAACTGCAGGAACTTCAAACCGGCACTAGGAAACAGACTGAGAAACCAGAGTAAAAGTTTCTCCTGCAACCCGTTCCCTTTGTGCTAGATGAACGAACGTCTCTCCACATGCTCAGTTCGGAGAGATAAGTGTGTGTGAAAGCCGTCCTTCACCTAGCTTGTTGGGAACACAAAGTTTCTTTTCACTTGCAAACTCCACTCCATACAAATATATGGGGAGGTACTAGCTCCAACTCGGTTTTTCAGTGAAAACTGCAGGAACATCAAACCGGCACTAGGAAACAGACTGAGAAACCAGAGTAAAAGTTTCTCCTGCAACCCATTCCCTTTGTGCTAGATGAACGAACGTCTCTCCACATGCTCAGTTCTGAGAGATAAGTGTGTGTGAAAGCCGTCCTTCACCTAGCTTGTTGGGAACACAAAGATTCTTTTCAGTTGCAAACTCCACTCCATATATATATATGGGGAGGTACTAGTTCCAACTCGGTTTTACTGTGAAAACTGCAGGAACTTCAAACCGGCACTAGGAAACAGACTGAGAAACCAGAGTAAAAGTTTCTCCTGCAACCCGTTCCCTTTGTGCTACACGAACGAACGTCTCTCCACATGCTCAGTTCTGAGAGATAAGTGTGTGTGAAAGCCGTCCTTCACCTAGCTTTTGGGAACACAAAGTTTCTTTTCACTTGCAAACCCCACTCCATAAATATATATGGGGAGGTACTAGCTCCAACTCGGTTTTACAGTGAAAACTGCAGGAACTTCAAACCGGCACTAGGAAACAGACTGAGAAACCAGAGTAAAAGTTTCTCCTGCAACCCGTTCCTTTTGTGCTAGATGAACGAACGTCTCTCCACATGCTCAGTTCAGAGAAATAAATGTGTGTGAAAGCCGTCCTTCACCTAGCTTGTTGGGAACACAAAGTTTCTTTTCACTTGCAAACTCCACTCCATACATATATATGGGGAGGTACTAGCTCCAACTCGGTTTTACAGTGAAAACTGCAGGAACTTCAAACCGGCACTAGGAAACAGACTGAGAAACCAGAGTAAAATTTGTCCTGCAACCTGTTCCCTTTGTGCTAGATGAACGAACGTCTCTCCACATGCTCAGTTCTGAGAGATAAGTGTGTGTGAAAGCCGTCCTTCACCTAGCTTGTTGGGAACACAAAGTTTCTTTTCAGTTGCAAACTCCACTCCATACATATATATGGGGAGGTACTAGCTCCAACACTGTTTTACAGTGAAAACTGCAGGAACTTCAAACCGGCACTAGGAAACAGACTGAGAAACCAGAGTAAAAGTTTCTCCTGCAACTCGTTCCCTTTGTGCTAGATGAACGAACGTCTCTCCACATGCTCAGTTCTGAGAGATAAGTGTGTGTGAAAGCCGTCCTTCACCTTGCTTTTTGGGAACACAAAGTTTCTTTTCAGTTGCAAACTCCACTCCATACATATATATGGGGAGGTACTAGCTCCAACTAGGTTTTACAGTGAAAACTGCAGGAACTTCAAACCGGCACTAGGAAACAGACTGAGAAACCAGAGTAAAAGTTTCTCCTGCAACCCATTCCCTTTGTGCTAGATGAACGAACGTCTCTCCACATGCTCAGTTCTGAGAGATAAGTGTGTGTGAAAGCCGTCCTTCACCTAGCTTGTTGGGAACGCAAAGTTTCTTTTCACTTGCAAACTCCACTCCATACATATATATGGGGAGGTACTAGCTCCAACTCGGTTTTTTAGTGAAAACTGCAGGAAATTCAAACCGGCACTAGGAAACAGACTGAGAAACCAGAGTAAAAGTTTCTACTGCAACCCGTTCCCTTTGTGCTAGATGAACGAACGTCTCTCCATATGCTCAGTTCTGAGAGATAAGTGTGTGTGAAAGCCGTCCTTCACCTAGCTTGTTGGGAACACAAAGTTTCTTTTCAGTTGCAAACTCCACTCCATACATATATATGGGGAGGTACTAGCTCCAACTCTGTTTTACAGTGAAAACTGCAGGAACTTCAAACCGGCACTAGGAAACAGACTGAGAAACCAGAGTAAAAGTTTCTCTTGCAACCCGTTCCCTTCGTGCTAGATGAACGAACGTCTCTCCACATGCTCAGTTCTGAGAGATAAGTGTGTGTGAAAGCCGTCCTTCACCTAGCTTGTTGGGAACACAAAGTTTCTTTTCACTTGCAAACTCCACTCCATACATATATATGGGGAGGTACTAGCTCCAACTCGGTTTTACAGTGTAAACTGCAGGAACTTCAAAGCGGCACTAGGAAACAGACTGAAAACCAGAGTAAAAGTTTCTCCTGCAACCCGTTCCCTTTGTGCTAGATGAACGAACGTCTCTCCACAAGCTCAGTTCTGAGAGATAAGTGTGTGTGAAAGCCGTCCTTCATCTAGCTTGTTGGGAACACAAAGTTTCTTTTCAGTTGCAAACTCCACTCCATACATATATATGGGGAGGTACAAGCTCCAACTCGGTTTTACAGTGAAAACTGCAGGAACTGCAAACCGGCACTAGGAAACAGACTGAGAAACCAGAGTAAAAGTTTCTCCTGCAACCCGTTCCCTTTGTGCTAGATGAACGAACGTCTCTCCACATGCTCAGTTCTGAGAGATAAGTGTGTGTGAAAGCCGTCCTTCACCTAGCTTGTTGGGAACACAAAGTTTCTTTTCACTTGCAAACTCCACTCCATACATATATATGGGGAGGTACTAGCTCCAACTCGGTTTTACAGTGAAAACTGCTGGAACTTCAAACCGGCACTAGGAAACAGACTGAGAAACCAGAGTAAAAGTTTCTCCTGCAACCCGTTCCCTTTGTGGTAGATGAACGAACGTCTCTCCACATGCTCAGTTCTGAGAGATAAGTGTGTGTGAAAGCCGTCCTTCACCTAGCTTGTTGGGAACACAAAGTTTCTTTTCAGTTGCAAACTCCACTCCATACATATAAATGGGGAGGTACTAGCTCCAACTCGGTTTTACAGTGAAAACTGCAGGAACTTCAAACCGGCACTAGGAAACAGACTGAGAAACCAGAGTAAAAGTTTCTCCTGCAACCCGTTCCCTTTGTGCTAGATGAACGAACGTCTCTCCACATGCTCAGTTCTGAGAGATAAGTGTGTGTGAAAGCCGTCCTTCACCGAGCTTGTTGGGAACACAAAGTTTCTATTCAGTTGAAAACTCCACTCCATACATATAAATGGGGAGGTACTAGCTCCAACTCGGTTTTACAGTGAAAACTGCAGGAACTTCAAACCGGCACTAGGAAACAGACTGAGAAACCAGAGTAAAAGTTTCTCCTGCAACCCGTTCCCTTTGTGCTAGATGAACGAACGTCTCTCCACATGCTCAGTTCTGAGAGATAAGTGTGTGTGAAAGCCGTCCTTCACCTAGCTTGTTGGGAACACAAAGTTTCTTTTCAGTTGCAAACTCCACTCCATACATATATATGGGGACGTACTAGCTCCAACTCGGTTTTACAGTGAAAACTGCAGGAACTTCAAACCGGCACTAGGAAACAGACTGAGAAACCAGAGTAAAAGTTTCTCCTGCAACCTGTTCCCTTTGTGCTAGATGAACGAAAGTCTCTCCACATGCTCAGTTCTGAGAGATAAGTGTGTGTGAAAGCCGTCCTTCACCTAGCTTGTTGGGAACACAAAGTTTCTTTTCAGTTGCAAACTCCACTCCATACATATATATGGGAAGGTACTAGCTCCAACTCGGTTTTACAGTGAAAACTGCAGGAACTTCAAACCGGCACTAGGAAACAGACTGAGAAACCAGAGTAAAAGTTTCTCCTGCAACCCGTTCCCTTTGTGCTAGATGAACGAACGTCTCTCCACATGCTCAGTTCTGAGAGATAAGTGTGTGTGAAAGCCGTACTTCACCTAGCTTGTTGGGAACACAAAGTTTCTTTTCAGTTGCAAACTCCAATCCATACATATATATGGGGAGGTACTAGCTCCAACTCGGTTTTACAGTGAAAACTGCAGGAACGTCAAACCGGCACTAGGAAACAGACTGAGAAACCAGAGTAAAAGTTTCTCCTGCAACCCATTCCCTTTGTGCTAGATGAACGAACGTATCTCCACATGCTCAGTTCTGAGAGATAAGTGTGTGTGAAAGCCGTCCTTCACCTAGCTTGTTGGGAACACAAAGTTTCTTTTCACTTGCAAACTCCACTCCATACATATATATGGGGAGGTACAAGCTCCAACTCGGTTTTTCAGTGAAAACTGCAGGAAATTCAAACCGGAACTAGGAAACAGACTGAGAAACCAGAGTAAAAGTTTCTACTGCAACCCGTTCCCTTTGTGCTAGATGAACGAACGTCTCTCCATATGCTCAGTTCTGAGAGATAAGTGTGTGTGAAAGCCGTCCTTCACCTAGCTTGTTGGGAACACAAAGTTTCTTTTCAGTTGCAAACTCCACTCCATACATATATATGGGGAGGTAATAGCTCCAACTCGGTTTTACAGTGAAAACTGCAGGAACTTCAAACCGGCACTAGGAAACAGACTGAGAAACCAGAGTAAAAGTTTCTCCTGCAAACCGTTCCCTTTGTGCTAGATGAACGAACGTCTCTCCACATGCTCAGTTCTGAGAGATAACTGTGTGTGAAAGCCGTCCTTCACCTAGCTTGTTGGGAACACAAAGTTTCTTTTCACTTGCAAACTCCACTCCATAAATATATATGGGGAGGTACTAGCTTCAACTCGGTTTTACTGTGAAAACTGCAGGAACATCAAACCGGCACTAGGAAACAGACTGAGAAACCAGAGTAAAAGTTTCTCCTGCAACCCGTTCCCTTTGTGCTAGATGAACGAACGTCTCTCCACATGCTCAGTTCTGAGAGATAAGTGTGTGTGAAAGCCGTCCTTCACCTAGCTTGTTGGGAACACAAAGTTTCTTTTCAGTTGCAAACTCCACTCCATACATATATATGGGGAGGTACTAGCTCCAACTCGGTTTTACAGTGAAAACTGCAGGAACTTCAAACCGGCACTAGGAAACAGACTGAGAAACCAGAGTAAAAGTTTCTCCTGCAACCCGTTCCCTTTGTGCTAGATGAACGAACGTCTCTCCACATGCTCAGTTCTGAGAGATAAGTGTGTGTGAAAGCCGTCCTTCACCTAGCTTGTTGGGAACACAAAGTTTCTTTTCAGTTGCAAACTCCACTCCATACATATATATGGGGAGGTACTAGCTCCAAATCGGTTTTTCAGTGAAAACTGCAGGAACTTCAAACCGGCACTAGGAAACAGACTGAGAAAGCAGAGTAAAAGTTTCTACTGCAACCCGTTCCCTTTGTGCTAGACAAACGAACGTCTCTCCACATGCTCAGTTCTGAGAGATAAGTGTGTCTGAGAGCCGTCCTTCACCTAGCTTGTTGGGAACACAAAGTTTCTTTTCAATTGCAAACTCCACTCCATACATATATATGGGGAGGTACTAGCTCCAATTCGGTTTTACAGTGAAAACTGCAGGAACTTCAAACCGGCACTAGGAAACAGACTGAGAAACCAGAGTAAAAGTTTCTCCTGCAACCCGTTCCCTTTGTGCTAGATGAACGAACGTCTCTCCACATGCTCAGTTCAGAGAGATAAGTGTGTGTGAAAGTCGTCCTTCACCTAGCTTGTTGGGAACACAAAGTTTCTTTTCAGTTGCCAACTCCACTCCATACATATATATGGGGAGGTACTAGCTCCAACTCGGTTTTACAGTGAAAACTGCAGGAACTTCAAACCGGCACTAGGAAACAGACTGAGAAACCAGAGTAAAAGTTTCTCCTGCAACCCGTTCCCTTTGTGCTAGATGAACGAAAGTCTCTCCACAAGCTCAGTTCTGAGAGATAAGTGTGTGTGAAAGCCGTCCTTCACCTAGCTTGTTGGGAACACAAAGTTTCTTTTCACTTGCAAACTCCACTCCATACATATATATGGGGAGGTACTAGCTCCAACTCGGTTTTACAGTGAAAACTGCAGGAACTTCAAAACGACACTAGGAAACAGACTGAGAAACCAGAGTAAAAGTTTTCCTGCAACCCGTTCCCTTTGTGCTAGGTGAACGAAAGTCTCTCCACATGCTCAGTTCTGAGAGATAAGTGTGTGTGAAAGCCGTCCTTCAACTAGCTTGTTGGGAACACAAAGTTCCTTTTCAGTTGCAAACACCACTCCATACATATATATGGGGAGGTACTAGCTCCAACTCGGTTTTACAGTGAAAACTGCAGGAACTTCAAAACGGCACTAGGAAACAGACTGAGAAACCACAGTAAAAGTTTCCCCTGCAACCCGTTCCCTTTGTGCTAGATGAACGAACGTCTCTCCACATGCTCAGTCCTGAGAGATAAGTGTGTGTGAAAGCCGTCCTTCACCTAGCTTGTTGGGAACACAAAGTTTCTTTTCACTTGCAAACTCCACTCCATACATATATATGGGGAGGTACTAGCTCCAACTCGGTTTTACAGTGAAAACTGCTGGAAATTCAAACCGGCACTAGGAAACAGACTGAGAAACCAGAGTAAAAGTTTCCCCTGCAACCCGTTCCCTTTGTGCTAGATGAACGAACGTCTCTCCACATGCTCAGTTCTGAGAGATAAGTGTGTGTGAAAGCCGTCCTTCACCTAGCTTGTTGGGAACACAAAGTTTCTTTTCACTTGCAAACTCCACTCCATACATATATATGGGGAGGTACTAGCTCCAACTCGGTTTTACAGTGAAAACTGCAGGAACTTCAAACCGGCATTAGGAAACAGGCTGAGAAACCAGAGTAAAAGTTTCTCCTGCAACCCGTTCTCTTTGTGCTAGATGAACGAACGTCTCTCCAAATGCTCAGTTTTGAGAGATAAGTGTGTGTGAAAGCCGTCCTTCACCTAGCTTGTTGGGAACACAAAGTTTCTTTTCACTTGCAAACTCCACTCCATACATATATATGGGGAGGTACTAGCTCCAACTCGGTTTTTCAGTGAAAACTGCAGGAACTTCAAACCGGCACTAGGAAACAGACTGAGAAACCAGAGTAAAAGTTTCTCCTGCAACCCGTTCCCTTTGTGCTAGATGAACGAACGTCTCTCCACATGCTCAGTTCTGAGAGATAAGTGTGTGTGAAAGCCGTCCTTCACCTAGCTTGTTGGGAACACAAAGTTTCTTTTCAGTTGCAAGCTCCACTCCGTACATATATATGGGGAGGTACTAGCTCCAACTCGCTTTTACAGTGAAAACTGCAGGAACTTCAAACCGGCACTAGGAAACAGACTGAGAAACCAGAGTAAAAGTTTCTCCTGCAACCCGTTCCCTTTGTGCTAGATGAACGAACGTCTCTCCACATGCTCAGTTCTGAGAGATAAGTGTGTGTGAAAGCCGTCCTTCACCTAGCTTGTTGGGAACACAAAGTTTCTTTTCAGTTGCAAACTCCACTCCATACATATATATGGGGAGGTACTAGCTCCAACTCGGTTTTACAGTGAAAACTGCTGGAAATTCAAACCGGCACTAGGAAACAGACTGAGAAACCAGAGTAAAAGTTTCCCCTGCAACCCGTTCCCTTTGTGCTAGATGAACGAACGTCTCTCCACATGCTCAGTTCTGAGAGATAAGTGTGTGTGAAAGCCGTCCTTCACCTAGCTTGTTGGGAACACAAAGTTTCTTTTCACTTGCAAACTCCACTCCATACATATATATGGGGAGGTACTAGCTCCAACTCGGTTTTACAGTGAAAACTGCAGGAACTTCAAACCGGCATTAGGAAACAGGCTGAGAAACCAGAGTAAAAGTTTCTCCTGCAACCCGTTCTCTTTGTGCTAGATGAACGAACGTCTCTCCAAATGCTCAGTTTTGAGAGATAAGTGTGTGTGAAAGCCGTCCTTCACCTAGCTTGTTGGGAACACAAAGTTTCTTTTCACTTGCAAACTCCACTCCATACATATATATGGGGAGGTACTAGCTCCAACTCGGTTTTTCAGTGAAAACTGCAGGAACTTCAAACCGGCACTAGGAAACAGACTGAGAAACCAGAGTAAAAGTTTCTCCTGCAACCCGTTCCCTTTGTGCTAGATGAACGAACGTCTCTCCACATGCTCAGTTCTGAGAGATAAGTGTGTGTGAAAGCCGTCCTTCACCTAGCTTGTTGGGAACACAAAGTTTCTTTTCAGTTGCAAGCTCCACTCCGTACATATATATGGGGAGGTACTAGCTCCAACTCGCTTTTACAGTGAAAACTGCAGGAACTTCAAACCGGCACTAGGAAACAGACTGAGAAACCAGAGTAAAAGTTTCTCCTGCAACCCGTTCCCTTTGTGCTAGATGAACGAACGTCTCTCCACATGCTCAGTTCTGAGAGATAAGTGTGTGTGAAAGCCGTCCTTCACCTAGCTTGTTGGGAACACAAAGTTTCTTTTCAGTTGCAAACTCCACTCCATACATATATATGGGGAGGTACTAGTTCCAACTCGGTTTTACTGTGAAAACTGCAGGAACTGCAAACCGGCACTAGGAAACAGACTGAGAAACCAGAGTAAAAGTTTCTCCTGCAACCCGTTCCCTTTGTGCTAGATGAACGAATGTCTCTCCACATGCTCAGTTCTGAGAGATAAGTGTGTGTGAAAGCCGTCCTTCACCTAGCTTGTTGGGAACACAAAGTTTCTTTTCACTTGCAAACTCCAATCCATACATATATATGGGGAGGGACTAGCCCCAACTCGCTTTTACTGTGAAAACTGCAGGAACTTCAAACCGACACTAGGAAACAGACTGAGAAACCAGAGTAATAGTTTCTCCTGCAACCAGTTCCCCTTGTGCTAGGTGAACGAACGTCTCTTCACATGCTCAGTTCTGAGAGATATGTGTGTGTGTAAGCCGTCCTTCACCTAGCTTGTTGGGAACACAAAGTTTCTTTTCAGTTGCAAACTCCACTCCATACATATATATGGGGACGTACTAGCTCCAACTCGGTTTTACAGTGAAAACTGCAGGAACTTCAAACCGGCACTAGGAAACAGACTGAGAAACCAGAGTAAAAGTTTCTCCTGCAAACCTTTCCCTTTGTGCTAGATGAACGAACGTCTCTCCACAAGCTCAGTTCTGAGAGATAAGTGTGTGTGAAAGCCGTCCTTCACCTAGCTTGTTGGGAACACAAAGTTTCTTTTCAGTTGCAAACACCACTCCATACATATATATGGGGAGGTACTAGCTCCAACTCGGTTTTACAGTGAAAACTGCAGGAACTTCAAACCGACACTAGGAAACAGACAGAGAAACCAGAGTAAAAGTTTTCCTGCAACCCTTTCCCTTTGTGCTAGGTGAACGAACGTCTCTCCACATGCTCAGTTCTGAGAGATAAGTGTGTGTGAAAGCCGTCCTTCAACTAGCTTGTTGGGAACACAAAGTTTCTTTTCAGTTGCAAACAACACTCCATACATATATATGGGGAGGTACTAGCTCCAACTCGGTTTTACAGTTAAAACTGCAGGAACTTCAAACCGGCACTAGGAAACAGACTGAGAAACCAGAGTAAAAGTTTCTCCTGCAACCCGTTCCCTTTGTGCTAGATGAACGAACGTCTCTCCACATGCTCAGTTCTGAGAGATAAGTGTGTGTGAAAGCCGTCCTTCACCTAGCTTGTTGGGAACACAAAGTTTCTTTTCAGTTGCAAACTCCACTCCATACATATAAATGGGGAGGTACTAGCTCCAACTCGGTTTTACAGTGAAAACTGCAGGAACTTCAAACCGGCAGTAGAAAACAGACTGAGAAACCAGAGTAAAAGTTCCTCCTGCAACCCGTTCCCTTTGTGCTAGATGAACGAACGTCTCTCCACATGCTCAGTTCTGAGAAATAAGTGTGTGTGAAAGCCGTACTTCACCTAGCTTGTTGGGAACACAAAGTTTCTTTTCACTTGCAAACTCCACTCTATACATATATATGGGGAGGTACTAGCTCCAACTCGGTTTTACAGTGAAAACTGCAGGAACTGCAAACCGGCACTAGGAAACAGACTGAGAAACCAGAGTAAAAGTTTCTCCTGCAACCCGTTCCCTTTGTGCTAGATGAACGAACGTCTCTCCACATGCTCAGTTCTGAGAGATAAGTGTGTGTGAAAGCCGTCCTTCACCTAGCTTGTTGGGAACACAAAGTTTCTTTTCAGTTGCAAACTCCACTCCATACATATATATGGGGAGGTACTAGCTCCAACTCGGTTTTACAGTGAAAACTGCAGGAACTGCAAACCGGCACTAGGAAACAAACTGAGAAACCAGAGTAAATGTTCCTCCTGCAAACCGTTCCCTTTGTGCTAGATGAACGAAAGTCTCTCCACATGCTCAGTTCTGAGAAATAATTGTGTGTGAAAGCCGTCCTTCACCTAGCTTGTTGGGAACACAAAGTTTCTTTTCACTTGCAAACTCCACTCTATACATATATATGGGGAGGTACTAGCTCCAACTCGGTTTTACAGTGAAAACTGCAGGAACTGCAAACCGGCACTAGGAAACAGACTGAGAAACCAGAGTAAAAGTTTCTCCTGCAACCCGTTCCCTTTGTGCTAGATGAACGAACGTCTCTCCACATGCTCAGTTCTGAGAGATAAGTGTGTGTGAAAGCCGTCCTTCACCTAGCTTGTTGGGAACACAAAGTTTCTTTTCAGTTGCAAACTCCACTCCATACATATATATGTGGAGGTACTAGCTCCAACTCGGTTTTACAGTGAAAACTGCAGGAACTGCAAACCGGCACTAGGAAACAGACTGAGAAACCAGAGTAAAAGTTTCTCCTGCAACCCGTTCCCTTTGTGCTAGATGAACGAACGTCTCTCCACATGCTCAGTTCGGAGAGATAAGTGTGTGTGAAAGCCGTCCTTCACCTAGCTTGTTGGGAACACAAAGTTTCTTTTCAGTTGCAAACTCCAATCCATACATATATATGGGGAGGTACAAGCTCCAACTCGGTTTTACAGTGAAAACTGCAGGAACTTCAAACCGGCACTAGGAAACAGACTGAGAAACCAGAGTAAAAGTGTCTCCTGCAACCCATTCCCTTTGTGCCAGATTAACGAACGTCTCTCCACATGCTCAGTTCAGAGAAATAAATGTGTGTGAAAGCCGTCCTTCACCTAGCTTGTTGGGAACACAAAGTTTCTTTTCACTTGCAAACTCCACTCCATACATATATATGGGGAGGTACTAGCTCCAACTCGGTTTTTCAGTGAAAACTGCAGGAACTTCTAACCGGCACTAGGAAACAGACTGAAAACCAGAGTAAAAGTTTCTCCTGCAACCCGTTCCCTTTGTGCTAGATGAACGAACGTCTCTCCACAAGCTCAGTTCTGAGAGATAAGTGTGTGTGAAAGCCGTCCTTCATCTAGCTTGTTGGGAACACAAAGTTTCTTTTCAGTTGCAAACTCCACTCCATACATATATATGGGGAGGTACAAGCTCCAACTCGGTTTTACAGTGAAAACTGCAGGAACTTCAAACCGGCACTAGGAAACAGACTGAGAAACCAGAGTAAAAGTTTCTCCTGCAACCTGTTCCCTTTGTGCTAGATGAACGAAAGTCTCTCCACATGCTCAGTTCTGAGAGATAAGTGTGTGTGAAAGCCGTCCTTCACCTAGCTTGTTGGGAACACAAAGTTTCTTTTCACTTGCAAACTCCACTCCATACATATATATGGGAAGGTACTAGCTCCAACTCGGTTTTACAGTGAAAACTGCAGGAACTTCAAACCGGCACTAGGAAACAGACTGAGAAACCAGAGTAAAAGTTTCTCCTGCAACCCGTTCCCTTTGTGCTAGATGAACGAACGTCTCTCCACATGCTCAGTTCTGAGAGATAAGTGTGTGTGAAAGCCGTACTTCACCTAGCTTGTTGGGAACACAAAGTTTCTTTTCAGTTGCAAACTCCAATCCATACATATATATGGGGAGGTACTAGCTCCAACTCGGTTTTACAGTGAAAACTGCAGGAACTTCAAACCGGCACTAGGAAACAGACTGAGAAACCAGAGTAAAAGTTTCTCCTGCAACCCGTTCCATTTGTGCTAGATGAACGAACGTATCTCCACATGCTCAGTTCTGAGAGATAAGTGTGTGTGAAAGCCGTCCTTCACCTAGCTTGTTGGGAACACAAAGTTTCTTTTCACTTGCAAACTCCACTCCATACATATATATGGGGAGGTACTAGCTCCAACTCGGTTTTTCAGTGAAAACTGCAGGAAATTCAAACCGGAACTAGGAAACAGACTGAGAAACCAGAGTAAAAGTTTCTACTGCAACCCGTTCCCTTTGTGCTAGATGAACGAACGTCTCTCCATATGCTCAGTTCTGAGAGATAAGTGTGTGTGAAAGCCGTCCTTCACCTAGCTTGTTGGGAACACAAAGTTTCTTTTCAGTTGCAAACTCCACTCCATACATATATACGGGGAGGTAATAGCTCCAACTCGGTTTTACATTGAAAACTGCAGGAACTTCAAACCGGCACTAGGAAACAGACTGAGAAACCAGAGTAAAAGTTTCTCCTGCAAACCGTTCCCTTTGTGCTAGATGAACGAACGTCTCTCCACATGCTCAGTTCTGAGAGATAACTGTGTGTGAAAGCCGTCCTTCACCTAGCTTGTTGGGAACACAAAGTTTCTTTTCACTTGCAAACTCCACTCCATAAATATATATGGGGAGGTACTAGCTTCAACTCGGTTTTACTGTGAAAACTGCAGGAACATCAAACCGGCACTAGGAAACAGACTGAGAAACCAGAGTAAAAGTTTCTCCTGCAACCCGTTCCCTTTGTGCTAGATGAACGAACGTCTCTCCACATGCTCAGTTCTGAGAGATAAGTGTGTGTGAAAGCCGTCCTTCACCTAGCTTGTTGGGAACACAAAGTTTCTTTTCAGTTGCAAACTCCACTCCATACATATATATGGGGAGGTACTAGCTCCAACTCGGTTTTACAGTGAAAACTGCAGGAACTTCAAACCGGCACTAGGAAACAGACTGAGAAACCAGAGTAAAAGTTTCTCCTGCAACCCGTTCCCTTTGTGCTAGATGAACGAACGTCTCTCCACATGCTCAGTTCTGAGAGATAAGTGTGTGTGAAAGCCGTCCTTCACCTAGCTTGTTGGGAACACAAAGTTTCTTTTCAGTTGCAAACTCCACTCCATACATATACATGGGGAGGTACTAGCTCCAACTCGGTTTTACAGTGAAAACTGCAGGAACTTCAAACCGGCACTAGGAAACAGACTGAGAAAGCAGAGTAAAAGTTTCTCCTGCAACCCGTTCCCTTTGTGCTAGTTGAACGAACGTCTCTCCACATGCTCAGTTCAGAGAGATAAGTGTGTGTGAAAGTCGTCCTTCACGTAGCTTGTTGGGAACACAAAGTTTCTTTTCACTTGCAAACTACACTCCATACATATATATGGGGAGGTACTAGCTCCAACTCGGTTTTACAGTGAAAACTGCAGGAACTTCAAACCGGCACTAGGAAACAGACTGAGAAACCAGAGTAAAAGTTTCTCCTGCAACCCGTTCCCTTTGTGCTAGATGAACGAACGTCTCTCCACATGCTCAGTTCGGAGAGATAAGTGTGTGTGAAAGCCGTCCTTCACCTAGCTTGTTGGGAACACAAAGTTTCTTTTCAGTTGCAAACTACACTCCATACATATATATGGGGAGGTACTAGCTCCAACTCGGTTTTTCAGTGAAAACTGCAGGAACTTCAAACCGGCACTAGGAAACAGACTGAGAAACCAGAGTAAAAGTTTCTCCTGCAACCCGTTCCCTTTGTGCTAGATGAACGAACGTCTCTCCACATGCTCAGTTCTGAGAGTTAAGTGTGTGTGAAAGCCGTCCTTCACCTAGCTTGTTGGGAACACAAAGTTTCTTTTCAGTTGCCAACTCCACTCCATATATATATATGGGGAGGTACAAGCTCCAACTCGGTTTTACAGTGAAAACTGCAGGAACTTCAAACCGGCACTAGGAAACAGACTGAGAAAGCAGAGTAAAAGTTTCTCCTGCAAACCTTTCCCATTGTGCTAGACGAACGAAAGTCTCTCCACATGCTCAGTTCTGAGAGATAAGTGTGTGTGAAAGCCGTCCTTCACCTAGCTTGTTGGGAACACAAAGTTTCTTTTCAATTGCAAACTCCACTCCATACATATATATGGGGAGGTACTAGCTCCAATTCGGTTTTACAGTGAAAACTGCAGGAACTTCAAACCGGCACTAGGAAACAGACTGAGAAACCAGAGTAAAAGTTTCTCCTGCAACCCGTTCCCTTTGTGCTAGATGAACGAACGTCTCTCCACATGCTCAGTTCAGAGAGATAAGTGTGTGTGAAAGTCGTCCTTCACCTAGCTTGTTGGGAACACAAAGTTTCTTTTCAGTTGCCAACTCCACTCCATACATATATATGGGGAGGTACTAGCTCCAACTCGGTTTTACAGTGAAAACTGCAGGAACTTCAAACCGGCACTAGGAAACAGACTGAGAAACCAGAGTAAAAGTTTCTCCTGCAACCCGTTCCCTTTGTGCCAGATGAACGAATGTCTCTCCACATGCTCAGTTCTGAGAGATAAGTGTGTGTGAAAGCCGTCCTTCACCTAGCTTTTTGGGAACACAAAGATTCTTTTCAGTTGCAAACTCCACTCCATACATATATATGGGGAGGTACTAGCTCCAACTCGGTTTTACAGTGAAAACTGCAGGAACTTCAAACCGGCACTAGGAAACAGACTGAGAAACCAGAGTAAAAGTGTCTCCTGCAACCCATTCCCTTTGTGCCAGATGAACGAACGTCTCTCCACATGCTCAGTTCGGAGAAATAAATGTGTGTGAAAGCCGTCCTTCAACTAGCTTGTTGGGAACACAAAGTTTCTTTTCACTTGCAAACTCCACTCCATACATATATATGGGGAGGTACTAGCTCCAACTCGGTTTTTCAGTGAAAACTGCCGGAACTTCTAACCGGCACTAGGAAACAGACTGAGAAACCAGAGTAAAAGTTTCTCCTGCAACCCGTTCCCTTTGTGCTAGATGAACGAACGTCTCTCCACATGCTCAGTTCTGAGAAATAACTGTGTGTGAAAGCCGTCCTTCACCTAGCTTGTTGGGAACACAAAGTTTCTTTTCACTTGCAAACTCCACTCCATAAATATATATGGGGAGGTACTAGCTTCAACTCGGTTTTACTGTGAAAACTGCAGGAACTTCAAACCGGCACTAGGAAACAGACTGAGAAACCAGAGTAAAAGTTTCTCCTGCAACCCGTTCCCTTTGTGCTAGATGAACGAACGTCTCTCCACATGCTCAGTTCTGAGAGATAAGTGTGTGTGAAAGCCGTCCTTCACCTAGCTTGTTGGGAACACAAAGTTTCTTTTCAGTTGCAAACTCCACTCCATACATATATATGGGGAGGTACAAGCTCCAACTCGGTTTTACAGTGAAAACTGCAGGAACTTCAAACCGGCACTAGGAAACAGACTGAGAAACCAGAGTAAAAGTTTCTCCTGCAACCCGTTCCCTTTGTGCTAGATGAACGAACGTCTCTCCACATGCTCAGTTCGGAGAGATAAGTGTGTGTGAATGCCGTCCTTCACCTAGCTTGTTGGGAACACAAAGTTTCTTTTCAGTTTCAAACTCCACTCCATACATATATATGGGGAGGTACTAGCTCCAATTCGGTTTTTCAGTGAAAACTGCAGGAACTTCAAACCGGCACTAGGAAACAGACTGAGAAACCAGAGTAAAAGTTTCTACTGCAACCCGTTCCCTTTGTGCTAGATGAACGAACGTCTCTCCACATGCTCAGTTCTGAGAGATAAGTGTGTGTGAAAGCCGTCCTTCACCTAGCTTGTTGGGAACACAAAGTTTCTTTTCAGTTGCAAACTCCACTCCATATATATATATGGGGAGGTACTAACTCCAACTCGGTTTTACAGTGAAAACTGCAGGAACTTCAAACCGGCACTAGGAAACAGACTGAGAAAGCAGAGTAAAAGTTTCTCCTGCAAACCTTTCCCTTTGTGCTAGACGAACGAACGTCTCTCCACATGCTCAGTTCTGAGAGATAAGTGTGTCTGAAAGCCGTCCTTCACCTAGCTTGTTGGGAACACAAAGTTTCTTTTCAATTGCAAACTCCACTCCATACATATATATGGGGAGGTACTAGCTCCAATTCGGTTTTACAGTGAAAACTGCAGGAACTTCAAACCGGCACTAGGAAACAGACTGAGAAACCAGAGTAAAAGTTTCTCCTGCAACCCGTTCCCTTTGTGCTAGATGAACGAACGTCTCTCCACATGCTCAGTTCTGAGAGATAAGTGTGTGTGAAAGCCGTCCTTCACCTAGCTTGTTGGGAACACAAAGTTTCTTTTCAGTAGCAAACTCCACTCCATACATATATATGGGGAGGTACTAGCTCCAACTCGGTTTTACAGTGAAAACTGCAGGAACTTCAAACCGGCACTAGGAAACAGACTGAGAAACCAGAGAAAAAGATTCTCCTGCAACCCGTTCCCTTTGTGCTAGATGAACGAACGTCTCTCCACATGCTCAGTTCTGAGAGATAAGTGTGTGTGAAAGCCGTCCTTCACCTAGCTTTTTGGGAACACAAAGTTTCTTTTCAGTTGCAAACTCCACTCCATACATATATATGGGGAGGTACTAGCTCCAACTCGGTTTAACAGTGAAAACTGCAGGAACTTCAAACCGGCACTAGGAAACAGACTGAGAAACCAGAGTAAAAGTTTCTCCTGCAACCCATTCCCTTTGTGCTAGATGAACGAACTTCTCTCCACATGCTCAGTTCTGAGAGATAAGTGTGTGTGAAAGCCGTCCTTCACCTAGCTTGTTGGGAACACAAAGTTGCTTTTCACTTGCAAACTCCACTCCATACATATATATGGGGAGGTACTAGTTCCAACTCGGTTTTTCAGTGAAAACTGCAGGAAATTCAAACCGGCACTAGGAAACAGACTGAGAAACCAGAGTAAAAATTTCTACTGCAACCCTTTCCCTTTTTGCTAGATGAACGAACGTCTCTCAATATGCTCAGTTCTGAGAGATAAGTGTGTGTGAAAGCCGTCCTTCACCTAGCTTGTTGGGAACACAAAGTTTCTTTTCAGTTGCAAACTCCACTCCATACATATATATGGGGAGGTACTAGCTCCAATTCGGTTTTACAGTGAAAACTGCAGGAACTTCAAACCGGCACAAGGAAACAGACTGAGAAACCAGAGTAAAAGTTTCTCCTGCAACCCGTTCCCTTTGTGCTAGATGAACGAACGTCTCTCCACATGCTCAGTTCTGAGAGATCAGTGTGTGTGAAAGCCGTCCTTCAACTAGCTTGTTTGGAACACAAAGTTTCTTTTCAGTTGCAAACTCCACTCCATACATATATATGGGGAGGTACTAGCTCCAACTCGGTTTTACAGTGAAAACTGCAGGAACTTCAAACCGGCACTAGGAAACAGACTGAGAATCCAGAGTAAAAGTGTCTCCTGCAACCCATTCCCTTTGTGCCAGATGAACGAACGTCTCTCCACATGCTCAGTTCGGAGAAATAAATGTGTGTGAAAGCCGTCCTTCACCCAGCTTGTTGGGAACACAAAGTTTCTTTTCAGTTGCAAACTCCACTCCATACATATATATGGGGAGGTACTAACTTCAACTCGGTTTTACAGTGAAAAATGCAGGAACTTCAAACCGGCACTAGGAAACAGACTGAGAAACCAGAGTAAAATTTTCTCCTGCAAACCGTTCCCTTTGTGCAAGATGAACGAACGTCTCTCCACATGCTCAGTTCTGAGAGATAAGTGTGTGTGAAAGCCGTCCTTCACCTAGCTTGTTGGGAACACAAAGTTTCTTTTCACTTGCAAACTCCACTCCATAAATATATATGGGGAGGTACTAGCTTCAACTCGGTTTTACAGTGAAAACTGCAGGAACTTCAAACCGGCACTAGGAAACAGACTGAGATACCAGAGTAAAAGTTTCCCCTGCAACCCGTTCCCTTTGTGCTAGATGAACGAACGTCTCTCCACATGCTCAGTTCGGAGAGGTAAGTGTGTGTGAAAGCCGTCCTTCACCTAGCTTGTTGGGAACACAAAGTTTCTTTTAACTTGCAAACTCCACTCCATACATATATATGGGGAGGTACTAGCTCCAACTCGGTTTTACAGTGAAAACTGCAGGAACTTCAAACCGGCACTAGGAAACAGACTGAGAAACCAGAGTAAAAGTTTCTCCTGCAACCCGTTCCCTTTGTGCTAGATGAACGAACGTCTCTCCACATGCTCAGTTCGGAGAGATAAGTGTGTGTGAAAGCCGTCCTTCACCTAGCTTGTTGGGAACACAAAGTTTCTTTTAACTTGCAAACTCCACTCCATACATATATATGGGGAGGTACTAGCTCCAACTCGGTTTTTCAGTGAAAACTGCAGGAACTTCAAACCGGCACTAGGAAACAGACTGAGAAACCAGAGTAAAAGTTTCTCCTGCAACCCGTTCCCTTTTTGCTAGATGAACGAACGTCTCTCCACATGTTCAGTTCGGAGAGATAAGTGTGTGTGAAAGCCGTCCTTCACCTAGCTTGTTGGGAACACAAAGTTTCTTTTAACTTGCAAACTCCACTCCATACATATATATGGTGAGGTACTAGCTCCAACTCGGTTTTTCAGTGAAAACTGCAGGAACTTCAAACCGGCACTAGGAAACAGACTGAGAAACCAGAGTAAAAGTTTCTACTGCAACCCGTTCCCTTTGTGCTAGATGAACGGACGTCTCTCCACATGCTCAGTTCTGAGAGATAAGTGTGTGTGAAAGCCGTCCTTCACCTAGCTTGTTGGGAACACAAAGTTTCTTTTCAGTTGTAAACTCCACTCCATATATATATATGGGGAGGTACTAGCTCCAACTCGGTTTTACAGTGAAAACTGCAGGAACTTCAAACCGGCACTAGGAAACAGACTGAGAATCCAGAGTAAAAGTGTCTCCTGCAACCCATTCCCTTTGTGCCAGATGAACGAACGTCTCTCCACATGCTCAGTTCGGAGAAATAAATGTGTGTGAAAGCCGTCCTTCACCCAGCTTGTTGGGAACACAAAGTTTCTTTTCAGTTGCAAACTCCACTCCATACATATATATGGGGAGGTACTAACTTCAACTCGGTTTTACAGTGAAAAATGCAGGAACTTCAAACCGGCACTAGGAAACAGACTGAGAAACCAGAGTAAAATTTTCTCCTGCAAACCGTTCCCTTTGTGCAAGATGAACGAACGTCTCTCCACATGCTCAGTTCTGAGAGATAAGTGTGTGTGAAAGCCGTCCTTCACCTAGCTTGTTGGGAACACAAAGTTTCTTTTCACTTGCAAACTCCACTCCATAAATATATATGGGGAGGTACTAGCTTCAACTCGGTTTTACAGTGAAAACTGCAGGAACTTCAAACCGGCACTAGGAAACAGACTGAGATACCAGAGTAAAAGTTTCCCCTGCAACCCGTTCCCTTTGTGCTAGATGAACGAACGTCTCTCCACATGCTCAGTTCGGAGAGGTAAGTGTGTGTGAAAGCCGTCCTTCACCTAGCTTGTTGGGAACACAAAGTTTCTTTTAACTTGCAAACTCCACTCCATACATATATATGGGGAGGTACTAGCTCCAACTCGGTTTTACAGTGAAAACTGCAGGAACTTCAAACCGGCACTAGGAAACAGACTGAGAAACCAGAGTAAAAGTTTCTCCTGCAACCCGTTCCCTTTGTGCTAGATGAACGAACGTCTCTCCACATGCTCAGTTCGGAGAGATAAGTGTGTGTGAAAGCCGTCCTTCACCTAGCTTGTTGGGAACACAAAGTTTCTTTTAACTTGCAAACTCCACTCCATACATATATATGGGGAGGTACTAGCTCCAACTCGGTTTTTCAGTGAAAACTGCAGGAACTTCAAACCGGCACTAGGAAACAGACTGAGAAACCAGAGTAAAAGTTTCTCCTGCAACCCGTTCCCTTTTTGCTAGATGAACGAACGTCTCTCCACATGTTCAGTTCGGAGAGATAAGTGTGTGTGAAAGCCGTCCTTCACCTAGCTTGTTGGGAACACAAAGTTTCTTTTAACTTGCAAACTCCACTCCATACATATATATGGTGAGGTACTAGCTCCAACTCGGTTTTTCAGTGAAAACTGCAGGAACTTCAAACCGGCACTAGGAAACAGACTGAGAAACCAGAGTAAAAGTTTCTACTGCAACCCGTTCCCTTTGTGCTAGATGAACGGACGTCTCTCCACATGCTCAGTTCTGAGAGATAAGTGTGTGTGAAAGCCGTCCTTCACCTAGCTTGTTGGGAACACAAAGTTTCTTTTCAGTTGTAAACTCCACTCCATATATATATATGGGGAGATACTAACTCCAAATCGGTTTTACAGTGAAAACTGCAGGAACTTCAAACCGGCACTAGGAAACAGACTGAGAAAGCAGAGTAAAAGTTTCTCCTGCAAACCTTTCCCTTTGTGCTAGACGAACGAACGTCTCTCCACATGCTCAGTTCTGAGAGATAAGTGTGTCTGAAAGCCGTCCTTCTCCTAGCTTGTTGGGAACACAAAGTTTCTTTTCACTTGCAAACTCCACTCCATACTTATATATGGGGAGGTACTAGCTCCAATTCGGTTTTACAGAGAAAACTGCAGGAACTTCAAACCGGCACTAGGAAACAGACTGAGAAACCAGAGTAAAAGTTTCTCCTGCAACCCGTTCCCTTTGTGCTAGTTGAACGAACGTCTCTCCACATGCTCAGTTCTGAGAGATAAGTGTGTGTGAAAGCCGTACTTCACCTAGCTTGTTGGGAAAACAAAGTTTCTTTTCACTTGCAAACTCCACTCCATACATATATATGGGGAGGTACTAGATCCAACTCGGTTTTATAGTGAAAACTGCAGGAACTTCAAACCGGCACTAGGAAACAGACTGAGAAACCAGAGTAAAAGTGTCTCCTGCAACCCATTCCCTTTGTGCCAGATGAACGAACGTCTTTCCACATGCTCAGTTCGGAGAAATAAATGTGTGTGAAAGCCGTCCTTCACCTAGCTTGTTGGGAACACAAAGTTTCTTTTCACTAGCAAACTCCACTCCATACATATATATGGGGAGGTACTAGCTCCAACTCGGTTTTTCAGTGAAAACTGCAGGAACTTCAAACCGGCACTAGGAAACAGACAGAGAAACCAGAGTAAAATTTTCTCCTGCAAACCGTTCCCTTTGTGCTAGATGAACGAACGTCTCTCCACATGCTCAGTTCTGAGAGATAAGTGTGTGTGAAAGCCGTCCTTCACCTAGCTTGTTGGGAACACAAAGTTTCTTTTCACTTGCAAACTCCACTCCATAAATATATATGGGGAGGTACTAGCTTCAACTCGGTTTTACAGTGAAAACTGCAGGAACTTCAAACCGGCACTAGGAAACAGACTGAGAAACCAGAGTAAAAGTTTCTCCTGCAACCCGTTCCCTTTGTGCTAGATGAACGAACGTCTCTCCA
This sequence comes from Camelus bactrianus, assembly GCF_048773025.1. Lineage (NCBI taxonomy): Eukaryota > Metazoa > Chordata > Mammalia > Artiodactyla > Camelidae > Camelus > Camelus bactrianus. The sequence goes on from NC_133553.1 coordinate 1,284,523, forward strand.
CATGCTCAGTTCGGAGAGGTAAGTGTGTGTGAAAGCCGTCCTTCACCTAGCTTGTTGGGAACACAAAGATTCTTTTAACTTGCAAACTCCACTCCATACATATATATGGGGAGGTACTAGCTCCAACTCGGTTTTACAGTGAAAACTGCAGGAACTTCAAACCGGCACTAGGAAACAGACTGAGAAACCAGAGTAAAAGTTTCTCCTGCAACCCGTTCCCTTTGTGCTAGATGAAAGAACGTCTCTCCACATGCTCAGTTCGGAGAGATAAGTGTGTGTGAAAGCCGTCCTTCACCTAGCTTGTTGGGAACACAAAGTTTCTTTTAACTTGCAAACTCCACTCCATACATATATATGGGGAGGTACTAGCTCCAACTCGGTTTTTCAGTGAAAACTGCAGGAACTTCAAACCGGCACTAGGAAACAGACTGAGAAACCAGAGTAAAAGTTTCTCCTGCAACCCGTTCCCTTTTTGCTAGATGAACGAACGTCTCTCCACATGTTCAGTTCGGAGAGATAAGTGTGTGTGAAAGCCGTCCTTCACCTAGCTTGTTGGGAACACAAAGTTTCTTTTAACGTGCAAACTCCACTCCATACATATATATGGTGAGGTACTAGCTCCAACTCGGTTTTTCAGTGAAAACTGCAGGAACTTCAAACCGGCACTAGGAAACAGACTGAGAAACCAGAGTAAAAGTTTCTACTGCAACCCGTTCCCTTTGTGCTAGATGAACGAACGTCTCTCCACATGCTCAGTTCTGAGAGATAAGTGTGTGTGAAAGCCGTCCTTCACCTAGCTTGTTGGGAACACAAAGTTTCTTTTCAGTTGTAAACTCCACTCCATATATATATATGGGGAGATACTAACTCCAAATCGGTTTTACAGTGAAAACTGCAGGAACTTCAAACCGGCACTAGGAAACAGACTGAGAAAGCAGAGTAAAAGTTTCTCCTGCAAACCTTTCCCTTTGTGCTAGACGAACGAACGTCTCTCCACATGCTCAGTTCTGAGAGATAAGTGTGTCTGAAAGCCGTCCTTCTCCTAGCTTGTTGGGAACACAAAGTTTCTTTTCACTTGCAAACTCCACTCCATACTTATATATGGGGAGGTACTAGCTCCAATTCGGTTTTACAGAGAAAACTGCAGGAACTTCAAACCGGCACTAGGAAACAGACAGAGAAACCAGAGTAAAAGTTTCTCCTGCAACCCGTTCCCTTTGTGCTAGTTGAACGAACGTCTCTCCACATGCTCAGTTCTGAGAGATAAGTGTGTGTGAAAGCCGTACTTCACCTAGCTTGTTGGGAAAACAAAGTTTCTTTTCACTTGCAAACTCCACTCCATACATATATATGGGGAGGTACTAGATCCAACTCGGTTTTATAGTGAAAACTGCAGGAACTTCAAACCGGCACTAGGAAACAGACTGAGAAACCAGAGTAAAAGTGTCTCCTGCAACCCATTCCCTTTGTGCCAGATGAACGAACGTCTTTCCACATGCTCAGTTCGGAGAAATAAATGTGTGTGAAAGCCGTCCTTCACCTAGCTTGTTGGGAACACAAAGTTTCTTTTCACTAGCAAACTCCACTCCATACATATATATGGGGAGGTACTAGCTCCAACTCGGTTTTTCAGTGAAAACTGCAGGAACTTCAAACCGGCACTAGGAAACAGACAGAGAAACCAGAGTAAAATTTTCTCCTGCAAACCGTTCCCTTTGTGCTAGATGAACGAACGTCTCTCCACATGCTCAGTTCTGAGAGATAAGTGTGTGTGAAAGCCGTCCTTCACCTAGCTTGTTGGGAACACAAAGTTTCTTTTCACTTGCAAACTCCACTCCATAAATATATATGGGGAGGTACTAGCTTCAACTCGGTTTTACAGTGAAAACTGCAGGAACTTCAAACCGGCACTAGGAAACAGACTGAGAAACCAGAGTAAAAGTTTCTCCTGCAACCCGTTCCCTTTGTGCTAGATGAACGAACGTCTCTCCACATGCTCAGTTCGGAGAGGTAAGTGTGTGTGAAAGCCGTCCTTCACCTAGCTTGTTGGGAACACAAAGATTCTTTTAACTTGCAAACTCCACTCCATACATATATATGGGGAGGTACTAGCTCCAACTCGGTTTTACAGTGAAAACTGCAGGAACTTCAAACCGGCACTAGGAAACAGACTGAGAAACCAGAGTAAAAGTTTCTCCTGCAACCCGTTCCCTTTGTGCTAGATGAAAGAACGTCTCTCCACATGCTCAGTTCGGAGAGATAAGTGTGTGTGAAAGCCGTCCTTCACCTAGCTTGTTGGGAACACAAAGTTTCTTTTAACTTGCAAACTCCACTCCATACATATATATGGGGAGGTACTAGCTCCAACTCGGTTTTTCAGTGAAAACTGCAGGAACTTCAAACCGGCACTAGGAAACAGACTGAGAAACCAGAGTAAAAGTTTCTCCTGCAACCCGTTCCCTTTTTGCTAGATGAACGAACGTCTCTCCACATGTTCAGTTCGGAGAGATAAGTGTGTGTGAAAGCCGTCCTTCACCTAGCTTGTTGGGAACACAAAGTTTCTTTTAACGTGCAAACTCCACTCCATACATATATATGGTGAGGTACTAGCTCCAACTCGGTTTTTCAGTGAAAACTGCAGGAACTTCAAACCGGCACTAGGAAACAGACTGAGAAACCAGAGTAAAAGTTTCTACTGCAACCCGTTCCCTTTGTGCTAGATGAACGAACGTCTCTCCACATGCTCAGTTCTGAGAGATAAGTGTGTGTGAAAGCCGTCCTTCACCTAGCTTGTTGGGAACACAAAGTTTCTTTTCAGTTGTAAACTCCACTCCATATATATATATGGGGAGATACTAACTCCAAATCGGTTTTACAGTGAAAACTGCAGGAACTTCAAACCGGCACTAGGAAACAGACTGAGAAAGCAGAGTAAAAGTTTCTCCTGCAAACCTTTCCCTTTGTGCTAGACGAACGAACGTCTCTCCACATGCTCAGTTCTGAGAGATAAGTGTGTCTGAAAGCCGTCCTTCTCCTAGCTTGTTGGGAACACAAAGTTTCTTTTCACTTGCAAACTCCACTCCATACTTATATATGGGGAGGTACTAGCTCCAATTCGGTTTTACAGAGAAAACTGCAGGAACTTCAAACCGGCACTAGGAAACAGACAGAGAAACCAGAGTAAAAGTTTCTCCTGCAACCCGTTCCCTTTGTGCTAGTTGAACGAACGTCTCTCCACATGCTCAGTTCTGAGAGATAAGTGTGTGTGAAAGCCGTACTTCACCTAGCTTGTTGGGAAAACAAAGTTTCTTTTCACTTGCAAACTCCACTCCATACATATATATGGGGAGGTACTAGATCCAACTCGGTTTTATAGTGAAAACTGCAGGAACATCAAACCGGCACTAGGAAACAGACTGAGAAACCAGAGTAAAAGTGTCTCCTGCAACCCATTCCCTTTGTGCCAGATGAACGAACGTCTCTCCACATGCTCAGTTCGGAGAAATAAATGTGTGTGAAAGCCGTCCTTCACCTAGCTTGTTGGGAACACAAAGTTTCTTTTCACTTGCAAACTCCACTCCATACATATATATGGGGAGGTACTAGCTCCAACACGGGTTTTCAGTGAAAACTGCAGGAACTTCAAACCGGCACTAGGAAACAGACTGAGAAACCAGAGAAAAGTTTCTACTGCAAACCGTTCCCTTTGTGCTAGATGAACGAACGTCTCTCCACATGCTCAGTTCTGAGAGATAAGTGTGTGTGAAAGCCGTCCTTCACCTAGCTTGTTGGGAACACAAAGTTTCTTTTCAGATGCAAACTCCACTCCATACATATATATGGGGAAGTACTATCTCCAACTCGGTTTTACAGTGAAAACTGCAGGAACTTCAAACCGGCACTAGGAAACAGACTGAGAAACCAGAGTAAAGTTTCTCCTGCAAACCGTTCCCTTTGTGCTAGATGAACGAACGTCTCTCCACATGCTCAGTTCTGAGAGATAAGTGTGTGTGAAAGCCGTCCTTCACCTAGCTTGTTGGGAACACAAAGTTTCTTTTCAGTTGCAAACTCCACTCCATAAATATATATGGGGAGGTACTAGCTTCAACTCGGTTTTACAGTGAAAACTGCAGGAACTTCAAACCGGCACTAGGAAACAGACTGAGAAACAAGAGTAAAAGTTTCTCCTGCAACCGTTCCCTTTGTGCTAGATGAACGAACGTCTCTCCACATGCTCAGTTCTGAGAGATAAGTGTGTGTGAAAGCCATCCTTCACCTAGCTTGTTGGGAACACAAAGTTTCTTTTCAGTTGCAAACTCCACTCCATATATATATATGGGGAGGTACTAGCTCCAACTGGGTTTTACAGTGAAAACTGCAGGAACTTCAAACCGGCACTAGGAAACAGACTGGGAAACCAGAGTAAAAGTTTCTCCTGCAAACCGTTCCCTTTGTGCTAGACGAACGAACGTCTCTCCACATGCTCAGTTCTGAGAGATAAGTGTGTGTGAAAGCCGTCCTTCACCTAGCTTGTTGGGAACACAAAGTTGCTTTTCAGTTGCAAACTCCACTCCATATATATATATGGGGAGATACTAACTCCAACTCGGTTTTACAGTGAAAACTGCAGGAACTTCAAACCGGCACTAGGAAACAGACTGAGAAAGCAGAGTAAAAGTTTGTCCTGCAACCCGTTCCCTTTGTGCTAGACGAACGAACGTCTCTCCTCATGCTCAGTTCTGAGAGATAAGTGTGTCTGAAAGCCGTCCTTCACCTAGCTTGTTGGGAACACAAAGTTTCTTTTCACTTGCAAACTCCACTCCATACATATATATGGGGAGGTACTAGCTCCAACTCGGTTTTACAGTGAAAACTGCAGGAACTTCAAACCGGCACTAGGAAACAGACTGAGAAACCAGAGTAAAAGTTTCTCCTGCAACCCGTTCCCTTTGTGCTAGATGAACGAACGTCTCTCCACATGCTCAGTTCTGAGAGATAAGTGTGTGTGAAAGCCGTCCTTCACCTAGCTTGTTGGGAACACAAAGTTTCTTTTCAGTTGCAAACTCCACTCCATACATATATATGGGGAGGTACTAGCTCCAACTCGGTTTTACAGTGAAAACTGCAGGAACTTCAAACCGGCACTAGGAAACAGACTGAGAAACCAGAGTAAAATTTCTCCTGCAAACCGTTCCCTTTGTGCTAGATGAACGAACGTCTCTCCACATGCTCAGTTCTGAGAGATAAGTGTGTGTGAAAGCCGTCCTTCACCTAGCTTGTTGGGAACAGAAAGTTTCTTTTCAGTTGCAAACTCCACTCCATATATATATATGGGGAGGTACTAACTCCAACTCGGTTTTACAGTGAAAACTGCTGGAACTTCAAACCGGCACTAGGAAACAGACTGAGAAACCAGAGTAAAAGTTTCTCCTGCAACCCGTTCCCTTTGTGCTAGATGAACGAACGTCTCTCCACATGCTCAGTTCTGAGAGATAAGTGTGTGTGAAAGCCGTCCTTCACCTAGCTTGTTGGGAACACAAAGTTTCTGTTCACTTGCAAACTCCACTCCATACATATATATGGGGAGGTACTAGCTCCAACTCGGTTTTACAGTGAAAACTGCAGGAACTTCAAACCGGCACTAGGAAACAGACTGAGAAACCAGAGTAAAAGTTTCTCCTGCAACCCATTCCCTTTGTGCTAGATGAACGACCGTCTCTCCACATGCTCAGTTCTGAGAGATAAGTGTGTGTGAAAGCCGTCCTTCACCTAGCTTGTTGGGAACACAAAGATTCTTTTCAGTTGCAAACTCCACTCCATACATATATATGGGGAGGTACTAGCTCCAAATCGGTTTTACAGTGAAAACTGCAGGAACTTCAAACCGGCACTAGGAAACAGACTGAGAAACCAGAGTAAAAGTTTCTCCTTCAACCCATTCCCTTTGTGCTAGATGAACGAACGTCTCTCCACATGCTCAGTTCTGAGAGATAAGTGTGTGTGAAAGCCGTGCTTCACCTAGCTTGTTGGGAACACAAAGTTTCTTTTCACTTGCAAACTCCACTCCATACATATATATGGGGAGGTACTAGCTCCAACTCGGTTTTTCAGTGAAAATGCAGGAACTTCAAACCGGCACTAGGAAACAGACTGAGAAACCAGAGTAAAAGTTTCTACTGCAACCCGTTCCCTTTGTGCTAGATGAACGAACGTCTCTCCACATGCTCAGTTCTGAGAAATAAGTGTGTGTGAAAGCCGTCCTTCACCTAGCTTGTTGGGAACACAAAGTTTCTTTTCACTTGCAAACTCCACTCCATACATATATATGGGGAGGTACTAGCTCCAACTCGGTTTTACAGTGAAAACTGCAGGAACTTCAAACCGGCACTAGGAAACAGACTGAGAAACCAGAGTAAAAATTTCTCCTGCAACCCGTTCCCTTTGTGCTAGATGAACGAACGTCTCTCCACATGCTCAGTTCTGAGAGATAAGTGTGTGTGAAAGCCGTCCTTCACCTAGCATGTTGGGAACACAAAGTTCTTTTCAGTTGCAAACTCCACTCCATAGATATATATGGGGAGGTACTAGCTCCAACTCGGTTTTACAGTGAAAACTGCAGGAACTTCAAACCGGCACTAGGAAACAGACTGAGAATCCAGAGTAAAAGTGTCTCCTGCAAACCATTCCCTTTGTGCCAGATGAACGAACGTCTCTCCACATGCTCAGTTCGGAGAAATAAATGTGTGTGAAAGCCGTCCTTCACCTAGCTTGTTGGGAACACAAAGTTTCTTTTAACTTGCAAACTCCACTCCATACATATATATGGGGAGGTACTAGCTCCAACTCGGTTTTACAGTGAAAACTGCAGGAACTTCTAACCGGCACTAGAAAACAGACTGAGAAACCAGAGTAAAATTTTCTACTGCAACCCGTTCCCTTTGTGCTAGATGAACGAACGTCTCTCCACATGCTCAGTTCTGAAAGATAAGTGTGTGTGAAAGCCGTCCTTCACCTAGCTTGTTGGGAACACAAAGTTTCTTTTCAGTTGCAAACTCCACTCCATACATATATATGGGGAGGTAATAGCTCCAACTCGGTTTTACAGTGAAAAGTGCAGGAACTTCAAACCGGCACTAGGAAACAGACTGAGAAACCAGAGTAAAAGTTTCTCCTGCAAACCGTTCCCTTTGTGCTAGATGAACGAACGTCTCTCCACATGCTCAGTTCTGAGAGATAAGTGTGTGTGAAAGCTGTCCTTCACCTAGCTTGTTGGGAACACAAAGTTTCTTTTCACTTGCAAACTACACTCCATACATATATATGGGGAGGTACTAGCTCCAAATCGGTTTTACAGTGAAAACTGCAGGAACTTCAAACCGGCACTTGGAAACAGACTGAGAAACCAGAGTAAAAGTTTCTCCTGCAACCCGTTCCCTTTGTGCTAGATGAACGAACGTCTCTCCACATGCTCAGTTCTGAGAGATAAGTGTGTGTGAAAGCCGTCCTTCCCCTAGCTTGTTGGGAACACAAAGTTTCTTTTCACTTGCAAACTCCACTCCATACATATATATGGGGAGGTACTAGCTCCAACTCGGTTTTTCTGTGAAAACTGCAGGAACTTCAAACCGGCACTAGAAAACAGACTGAGAAACCAGAGTAAAAGTTTCTCCTGCAACCCGTTCCCTTTGTGCTAGATGAACGAACGTCTCTACACATGCTCAGTTCTGAGAGATAAGTGTGTGTGAAAGCCGTCCTTCACCTAGCTTGTTGGGAACACAAAGTTTCTTTTCACTTGCAAACTCCACTCCATACATATATATGGGGAGGTACTAGCTCCAACTCGGTTTTACAGTGAAAACTGCAGGAACTTCAAACCGGCACTAGGAAACAGACTGAGAAACCAGAGTAAAAGTTTCTCCTGCAAACCGTTCCCTTTGTGCTAGTTGAACGAACGTCTCTCCACATGCTCAGTTCTGAGAGATAAGTGTGTGTGAAAGCCGTCCTTCACCTAGCTTGTTGGGAACACAAAGTTTCTTTTCAGTTGCAAACTTCACTCCATACATATATATGGGGAGTTACTAGCTCCAACTCGGTTTTACAGTGAAAACTGCAGGAACTTCAAACCGGCACTAGGAAACAGACTGATAATCCAGAGTAAAAGTGTCTCCTGCAAACCATTCCCTTTGTGCCAGATGAACGAACGTCTCTCCACATGCTCAGTTCGGAGAAATAAATGTGTGTGAAAGCCGTCCTTCACCTAGCTTGTTGGGAACACAAAGTTTCTTTTAACTTGCAAACTCCACTCCATACATATATATGGGGAGGTACTAGCTCCAACTCGGTTGTACAGTGAAAACTGCAGGAACTTCTAACCGGCACTAGAAAACAGACTGAGAAACCAGAGTAAAATTTTCTACTGCAACCCGTTCCCTTTGTGCTAGATGAACGAACGTCTCTCCACATGCTCAGTTCTGAGAGATAAGTGTGTGTGAAAGCCGTCCTTCACCTAGCTTGTTGGGAACACAAAGTTTCTTTTCAGTTGCAAACTCCACTCCATACATATATATGGGGAGGTAATAGCTCCAACTCGGTTTTACAGTGAAAAGTGCAGGAACTTCAAACCGGTACTAGGAAACAGACTGAGAAACCAGAGTAAAAGTTTCTCCTGCAACCCGTTCCCTTTGTGCTAGATGAACGAACGTCTCTCCACATGCTCAGTTCTGAGAGATAAGTGTGTGTGAAAGCCGTCCTTCACCTAGCTTGTTGGGAACACAAAGTTTCTTTTCACTTGCAAACTACACTCCATACATATATATGGGGAGGTACTAGCTCCAACTCGGTTTTACAGTGAAAACTGCAGGAACTTCAAACTGGCACTTGGAAACAGACTGAGAAACCAGAGTAAAAGTTTCTCCTGCAACCCGTTCCCTTTGTGCTAGATGAACGAACGTCTCTACACATGCTCAGTTCTGAGAGATAAGTGTGTGTGAAAGCCGTCCTTCACCTAGCTTGTTGGGAACACAAAGTTTCTTTTCACTTCCAAACTCCACTCCATACATATATATGGGGAGGTACTAGCTCCAACTCGGTTTTACAGTGAAAACTGCAGGAACTTCAAACCGGCACTAGGAAACAGACTGAGAAACCAGAGTAAAAGTTTCTCCTGCAACCCGTTCCCTTTGTACTAGTTGAACGAACGTCTCTCCACATGCTCAGTTCTGAGAGATAAGTGTGTGTGAAAGCCGTCCTTCACCTAGCTTGTTGGGAACACAAAGTTTCTTTTCAGTTGCAAACTTCACTCCATACATATATATGGGGAGGTACTAGCTCCAACTCGGTTTAACAGTGAATACTGCAGGAACTTCAAACCGGCACTAGGAAACAGACTGGTAAGCCAGAGTAAAAGTTTCTCCTGCAAACCGTTCCCTTTGTGCTAGATGAACGAACGTCTCTCCACATGCTCAGTTCTGAGAGATAAGTGTGTGTGAAAGCCGTCCTTCACCTAGCTTGTTGGGAACACAAAATTTCTTTTCAGTTGCAAACTCCACTCCATACATATATATGGGGAGGTACTAGCTCCAACTCGGTTTTACAGTGAAAACTGCAGGAAATTCAAACCGGCACTAGGAAACAGACTGAGAAACCAGAGTAAAAGTTTCTCCTGCAACCCGTTCCTTTTGTGCTAGATGAAAGAACGTCTCTCCGCATGCTCAGTTCAGAGAGATAAGTGTGTGTGAAAGCCGTCCTTCACCTAGCTTGTTGGGAACACAAAGTTTCTTTTCAGTTGCAAACTCCACTCCATACATATATATGGGGAGGTACTAGCTCCAACTCGGTTTTACAGCAAAAACTGCAGGAACTTCAAACCGGCACTAGGAAACAGACTGAGAAACCAGAGAAAAAGTTTCTCCTGCAACCCGTTCCCTTTGTGCTAGATGAACGAACGTCTCTCCACATGCTCAGATCTGAGAGATAATTGTGTGTGAAAGCCGTCCTTCACCTAGCTTGTTGGGAACATAAAGTTTCTTTTCACTTGCAAACTCCACTCCATACATATATATGGGGAGGTACTAGCTCCAACTCGGTTTTTCAGTGAAAACTGCAGGAACTTCAAACAGGCACTAGGAAACAGACTGAGAAACCAGAGTAAAAGTTTCTCCTGCAACCCGTTCCCTTTGTGCTAGATGAACGAACGTCTCTCCACATGCTCAGTTCTGAGAGATACGTGTCTGTGATAGCCGTCCTTCACCTAGCTTGTTGGGAACACAAAGTTTCTTTTCACTTGCAAACTCCACTCCATACATATATATGGGGAGGTACTAGCTCCAACTCGGTTTTACAGTGAAAACTGCAGGAACTTCAAACCGGCACTAGGAAACAGACTGAGAAACCAGAGTAATAATTTCTCCTGCAACCCGTTCCCTTTGTGCTAGATGAACGAACGTCTCTCCACATGCTCAGTTCTGAGAGATAAGTGTGTGTGAAAGCCGTCCTTCACCTAGCTTGTTGGGAACACAAAGTTTCTTTTCAGTTGCAAACTCCACTCCATACATATATATGGGGAGGTACTAGCTCCAACTCGGTTTTACAGTGAAAACTGCAGGAATTTCAAACCGGCACTAGGAAACAGACTGAGAAACCAGAGTAAAAGTTTCTCCTGCAACCTGTTCCCTTTGTGCTAGATGAACGAACGTCTCTCCACATGCTCAGTTCTGAGAGATAAGTGTGTGTGAAAGCCGTCCTTCACCTAGCTTGTTGGGAACACAAAGTTTCTTTTCAGTTGCAAACTCCACTCCATACATATATATGGGGAGGTACTAGCTCCAACTCGGTTTTACAGTGAAAACTGCAGGAACTTCAAACCGGCACTAGGAAACAGACTGAGAATCCAGAGTAAAATTTTCTCCTGCAACGCGTTCATTTTGTGCTAGATGAACGAACGTCTCTCCGCATGCTCAGTTCAGAGAGATAAGTGTGTGTGAAAGCCGTCCTTCACCTAGCTTGTTGGGAACACAAAGTTTCTTTTCAGTTGCAAACTCCACTCCATACATATATATGGGGAGGTACTAGCTCCAACTCGGTTTTACAGTGAAAACTGCAGGAACTTCAAACCGGCACTAGGAAACAGACTGAGAAACCAGAGTAAAAGTTTCTCCTGCAACCCGTTCCCTTTGTGCTAGATGAACGAACGTCTCTCCACATGCTCAGTTCTGAGAGATAAGTGTGTGTGAAAGCCGTCCTTCACCTAGCTTGTTGGGAACACAAAGTTTCTTTTCAGTTGCAAAATCCACTCCATACATATATATGGGGAGGTACTAGCTCCAACTCGGTTTTACAGTGAAAACTGCAGGAACTTCAAACCGGCACTAGGAAACAGACTGAGAAACCAGAGTAAAAGTTTCTCCTGCAACCCATTCCCTTTGTGCTAGAAGAACGAACGTCTCTCCACATGCTCAGTTCTGAGAGATAAGTGTGTGTGAAAGCCGTCCTTCACCTAGCTTGTTGGGAACACAAAGTTTCTTTTCACTTGCAAACTCCAGTCCATACATATATATGGGGAGGTACTAGCTCCAACTCGGTTTTTCAGTGAAAACTGCAGGAACTTCAAACCGGCACTAGGAAACAGACTGAGAAACCAGAGTAAAAGTTTCTACTGCAACCCGTTCCCTTTGTGCTAGATGAACGAACGTCTCTACACATGCTCAGTTCTGAGAAATAAGTGTGTTTGAAAGCCGTCCTTCACCTAGCTTGTTGGGAACACAAAGTTTCTTTTCACTTGCAAACTCCACTCCATACATATATATGGGGAGGTACTAGCTCCAACTCGGTTTTACAGTGAAAACTGCAGGAACTTCAAACCGGCACTAGGAAACAGACTGAGAAACCAGAGTAAAAGTTTCTCCTGCAACCCTTTCCCTTTGTGCTAGATGAACGAACGTCTCTCCACATGCTCAGTTCTGAGAGATAAGTGTGTGTGAAAGCCGTCCTTCACCTAGCTTGTTGGGAACACAAAGTTTCTTTTCACTTGCAAACTCCACTCCATACATATATATGGGTAGGTACTAGCTCCAACTCGGTTTTTCAGTGAAAACTGCAGGAACTTCTAACCGGCACTAGGAAACAGACTGAGAAACCAGAATAAAAGTTTATCCTGCAACCCGTTCCCTTTGTGCTAGATGAACGAACGTCTATCCACATGCTCAGTTCTGAAAGATAAGTGTGTGTGAAAGCCGTCCTTCACCTAGCTTGTTGGGAACACAAAGTTTCTTTTCAGTTGCAAACTCCACTCCATACATATATATGGGGAGGTAATAGCTCCAAATCGGTTTTACAGTGAAAAGTGCAGGAACTTCAAACCGTCACTAGGAAACAGACTGAGAAACCAGAGTAAAAGTTTCTCCTGCAAACCTTTCCCTTTGTGCTAGATGAACGAACGTCTCTCCACATGCTCAGTTCTGAGAGATAAGTGTGTGTGAAAGCCGTCCTTCACCTAGCTTGTTGCGAACACAAAGTTTCTTTTCACTTGCAAACTCCACTCCATAAATATATATGGGGAGGTACTAGCTCCAACTCGGTTTTACAGTGAAAACTGCAGGAACTTCAAACCGGCACTAGGAAACAGACTGAGAAACCAGAGTAAAAGTTTCTCCTGCAACCCGTTCCCTTTGTGCTAGATGAACGAAAGTCTCTCCACATGCTCAGTTCTGAGAGATAAGTGTGTGTGAAAGCCGTACTTCCCCTAGCTTGTTGGGAACACAAAGTTTCTTTTCACTTGCAAACTCCACTCCATACATATATATGGGGAGGTACTAGCTCCAACTCGTTTTTACAGTGAAAACTGCAGGAACTTCAAACCGGCACTAGGAAACAGACTGAGAAACCAGAGTAAAAGTTTTTCCTGCAACCCGTTCCCTTTGTGCTAGATGAACGAACGTCTCTCCACATGCTCAGTTCTGAGAGATAATTGTGTGTGAAAGCCGTCCTTCACCTAGCTTGTTGGGAACACAAAGTTTCTTTTCACTTGCAAACTCCACTCCATACATATATATGGGGAGGTACTAGCTCCAACTCGGTTTTTCTGTGAAAACTGCAGGAACTTCAAACCGGCACTAGAAAACAGACTGAGAAACCAGAGTAAAAGTTTCTCCTGCAACCCGTTCCCTTTGTGCTAGATGAACGAACGTCTCTCCACATGCTCAGTTCTGAGAGATAAGTGTGTGTGAAAGCCGTCCTTCACCTAGCTTGTTGGGAACACAAAGTTTCTTTTCACTTGCAAACTCCACTCCATACATATATATGGGCAGGTACTAGCTCCAACTCGGTTTTACAGTGAAAACTGCAGGAACTTCAAACCGGCACTAGGAAACAGACTGAGAAACCAGAGTAAAAGTTTCTCCTGCAACCTGTTCCCTTTGTGCTAGATGAACGAACGTCTCTCCACATGCTCAGTTCTGAGAGATAAGTGTGTGTGAAAGCCGTTCTTCACCTAGCTTGTTGGGAACACAAAGTTTCTTTTCAGTTGCAAACTCCACTCCATACATATATATGGGGAGGTACTAGCTCCAACTCGGTTTTACAGTGAAAACTGCAGGAACTTCAAACCGGCACTAGGAAACAGACTGAGAAACCAGAGTAAAAGGTTCTCCTGCAACCCGTTCCTTTTGTGCTAGATGAAAGAACGTCTCTCCGCATGCTCAGTTCAGAGAGATAAGTGTGTGATAAAGCCGTACTTCACCTAGCTTGTTGGGAACACAAAGTTTCTTTTCAGTTGCAAACTCCACTCCATACATATATATGGGGAGGTACTAGCTCCAACTCGGTTTTACAGCGAAAACTGCAGGAACTTCAAACCGGCACTAGGAAAAAGACTGAGAAACCAGAGTAAAAGTTTCTACTGCAACCCGTTCCCTTTGTGCTAGATGAACGAACGTCTCTCCACATGCTCAGATCTGAGAGATAATTGTGTGTGAAAGCCGTCCTTCACCTAGCTTGTTGGGAACACAAAGTTTCTTTTCACTTGTAAATTCCACTCCATACATATATATGGGGAGGTACTAGCTCCAACTCTGTTTTTCAGTGAAAACTGCAGGAACTTCAAACCGGCACTAGGAAACAGACTGAGAAACCAGAGTAAAAGTTTCTCCTGCAACCCGTTCCCTTTGTGCTAGATGAACGAACGTCTCTCCACATGCTCAGTTCTGAGAGGTAAGTGTGTGTGATAGCCGTCCTTCACCTAGCTTGTTGGGAACACAAAGTTTCTTTTCACTTGCAAACTCCACTCCATACATATATATGGGGAGGTACTAGCTCCAACTCGGTTTTACAGTGAAAACTGCAGGAACTTCAAACCGGCACTAGGAAACAGACTGAGAAACCAGAGTAATAATTTCTCCTGCAACCCGTTCCCTTTGTGCTAGATGAACGAACGTCTCTCCACATGCTCAGTTCTGAGAGATAAGTGTGTGTGAAAGCCGTCCTTCACCTAGCTTGTTGGGAACACAAAGTTTCTTTTCAGTTGCAAACTCCACTCCATACATATATATGGGGAGGTACTAGCTCCAACTCGGTTTTACAGTGAAAACTGCAGGAACTTCAAACCGGCACTAGGAAACAGACTGAGAAACCAGAGTAAAAGTTTCTCCTGCAAACCGTTCCCTTTGTGCTAGATGAACGAACGTCTCTCCAAATGCTCAGTTCTGAGAGATAAGTGTGTGTGAAAGCCGTCCTTCAACTAGCTTGTTGGGAACACAAAGTTTCTTTTCAGTTGCAAACTCCACTCCATACATATATATGGGGAGGTACTAGCTCCAACTCGGTTTTACCGTGAAAACTGCAGGAACTTCAAACCGGCACTAGGAAACAGACTGAGAAACCAGAGTAAAAGTTTCTCCTGCAACCTGTTCCCATTGAGCTAGATGAAAGAACGTCTCTCCGCATGCTCAGTTCAGAGAGATAAGTGTGTGTGAAAGCCGTACTTCACCTAGCTTGTTGGGAACACAAAGTTTCTTTTCAGTTGCAAACTCCACTCCATACATATATATGGGGAGGTACTAGCTCCAACTCGGTTTTACAGCGAAAACTGCAGGAACTTCAAAATGGCACTAGGAAACAGACTGAGAAACCAGAGTAAAAGTTTCTCCTGCAACCCGTTCCTTTTGTGCTAGATGAAAGAACGTCTCTCCGCATGCTCAGTTCAGAGAGATAAGTGTGTGTGAAAGCCGTACTTCACCTAGCTTGTTGGGAACACAAAGTTTCTTTTCAGTTGCAAACTCCACTCCATACATATATATGGGGAGGTACTAGCTCCAACTCTATTTTACAGCGAAAACTGCAGGAACTTCAAACCGGCACTAGGAAACAGACTGAGAAACCAGAGTAAAAGTTTCTCCTGCAACCCGTTCCCTTTGTGCTAGATGAACGAACGTCTCTACACATGCTCAGATCTGAGAGATAATTGTGTGTGAATGCCGTCCTTCACCTAGCTTGTTGGGAACACAAAGTTTCTTTTCACTTGTAAATTCCACTCCATACATATATATGGGGAGGTACTAGCTCCAACTCGGTTTTTAAGTGAAAACTGCAGGAACTTCAAACCGGCACTAGGAAACAGACTGAGAAACCAGAGTAAAAGTTTCTCCTGCAACCCGTTCCCTTTGTGCTAGATGAACGAACGTCTCTCCACATGCTCAGTTCTGAGAGATAAGTGTGTGTGAAAGCCGTCCTTCACCTAGCTTGTTGGGAACACAAAGTTTCTTTTCACTTGCAAACTCCACTCCATACATATATATGGGGAGGTACTAGCTCCAACTCGGTTTTACAGTGAAAACTGCAGGAACTTCAAACCGGCACTAGGAAACAGACTGAGAAACCAGAGTAATAATTTCTCCTGCAACCCGTTCCCTTTGTGCTATATGAACGAACGTCTCTCCACATGCTCAGTTCTGAGAGATAAGTGTGTGTGAATGCCGTCCTTCAACTAGCTTGTTGGGAACACAAAGTTTCTTTTCACTTGCAAACTCCACTCCATACATATATATGGGGAGGTACTAGCTCCAACTCGGTTTTACAGTGAAAACTGCAGGAACTTCAAACCGGCACTAGGAAACAGACTTAGAAACCAGAGTAAAAGTTTCTCCTGCAACCCGTTCCCTTTGTGCTAGATGAACGAACGTCTCTCCACATGCTCAGTTCTGAGAGATAAGTGTGTGTGAAAGCCGTCCTTCACCTAGCTTGTTGGGAACACAAAGTTTCTTTTCAGATGCAAACTCCACTCCATACATATATATGGGGAGGTACTAGCTCCAACTCGGTTTTACCGTGAAAACTGCAGGAACTTCAAACCGGCACTAGGAAACAGACTGAGAAACCAGAGTAAAAGTTTCTCCTGCAACCTGTTCCCTTTGTGCTAGATGAAAGAACGTCTCTCCGCATGCTCAGTTCAGAGAGATAAGTGTGTGTGAAAGCCGTCCTTCACCTAGCTTGTTGGGAACACAAAGTTTCTTTTCAGTTGCAAACTCCACTCCATACATATATATGGGGAGGTACTAGCTCCAACTCGGTTTTACAGTGAAAACTGCAGGAAGTTCAAACCGGCACTAGGAAACAGACTGAGAAACCAGAGTAAAAGTTTCTCCTGCTACCCGTTCCTTTTGTGCTAGATGAAAGAACGTCTCTCCGCACGCTCAGTTCAAAGAGATAAGTGTGTGTGAAAGCCGTACTTCACCTAGCTTGTTGGGAACACAAAGATTCTTTTCAGTTGCAAACTCCACTCCATACATATATATGGGGAGGTACTAGCTCCAACTCGGTTTTACAGCGAAAACTGCAGGAACTTCAAACCGGCACTAGGAAACAGACTGAGAAACCAGAGTAAAAGTTTCTCCTGCAACCCGTTCCCTTTGTGCTAGATGAAAGAACGTCTCTCCGCACGCTCAGTTCAAAGAGATAAGTGTGTGTGAAAGCCGTACTTCACCTAGCTTGTTGCGAACACAAAGTTTCTTTTCAGTTGCAAACTCCACTCCATACATATATATGGGGAGGTACTAGCTCCAACTCTGTTTTACAGCGAAAAATGCAGGAACTTCAAACCGGCACTAGGAAACAGACTGAGAAACCAGAGTAAAAGTTTCTCCTGCAACCCGTTCCCTTTGTGCTAGATGAACGAACGTCTCTCCACATGCTCAGTTCGGAGAGATAAGTGTGTGTGAAAGCCGTCCTTCACCTAGCTTGTTGGGAACACAAAGTTTCTTTTCTCGTGCAAATTCCACTCCATACATATATATGGGAAGGTACTAGCTCCAACTCGGTTTTTCAGTGAAAACTGCAGGAACTTCAAACCGGCACTAGGAAACAGACTGAGAAACCAGAGTAAAAGTTTCTCCTGCAACCCGTTCCCTTTGTGCTAGATGAACGAACGTCTCTCCACATGCTCAGTTCGGAGAGATAAGTGTGTGTGAAAGCCGTCCTTCACCTAGCTTGTTGGGAACACAAAGTTTCTTTTCACTTGCAAACTCCACTCCATACATATATATGGGGAGGTACTAGCTCCAACTCGGTTTTACAGTGAAAACTGCAGGAACTTCAAACCGGCACTAGGAAACAGACTGAGAAACCAGAGTAAAAGTTTCTCCTGCAACCCGTTCCCTTTGTGCTAGATGAACGAACGTCTCTCCACATGCTCAGTTCTGAGAGATAAGTGTGTGTGAAAGCGGTCCTTCACCTAGCTTGTTGGGAACACAAAGTTTCTTTTCAGTTGCAAACTACACTCCATACATATATATGGGGAGGTACTAGCTCCAACTCGGTTTTACAGTGAAAACTGCAGGAACTTCAAACCGGCACTAGGAAACAGACTAAGAAACCAGAGTAATAATTTCTCCTGCAACCCGTTCCCTTTTTGCTAGATGAACGAACGTCTCTACACATGCTCAGTTCTGAGAGATAAGTGTGTGTGAAAGCCGTCCTTCACCTAGCTTGTTGGGAACACAAAGTTTCTTTTCACTTGCAAACTCCACTCCATACATATATATGGGGAGGTACTAGCTCCAACTCGGTTTTACAGTGAAAACTGCAGGAACTTCAAACCGGCACTAGGAAACAGACTGAGAAACCAGAGTAAAAGTTTCTCCTGCAACCCGTTCCCTTTGTGCTAGATGAACGAACGTCTCTCCACATGCTCAGTTCTGAGAGATAAGTGTGTGTGAAAGCCGTCCTTCACCTAGCTTGTTGCGAACACAAAGTTTCTTTTCAGTTGCAAACTCCACTCCATACATATATATGGGGAGGTACTAGCTCCAACTCGGTTTTACCGTGAAAACTGCAGGAACTTCAAACCGGCACTATGAAACAGACTGAGAAACCAGAGTAAAAGTTTCTCCTGCAACCAGTTCCCTTTGTGCTACATGAACGAACGTCTCTCCACATGCTCAGTTCTGAGAGATAAGTGTGTGTGAAAGCCGTCCTTCACCTAGCTTGTTGGGAACACAAAGTTTCTTTTCACTTGTAAACTCCACTCCATACATATATATGGGGAGGTACTAGCTCCAACTCGGTTTTACAGTGAAAACTGCAGGAACTTCAAACCGGCACTAGGAAACAGACTGAGAAACCAGAGTAAAAGTTTCCCCTGCAACCCGTTCCCTTTGTGCTAGATGAACGAACGTCTCTCCACATGCTCAGTTCTGAGAGATAAGTGTGTGTGAAAGCCGTCCTTCACCTAGCTTGTTGGGAACACAAAGTTTCTTTTCACTTGCAAACTCCACTCCATACATATATATGGGGAGGTACTAGCTCCAACTCGGTTTTACAGCGAAAACTGCAGGAACTTCAAACCGGCACTAGGAAACAGACTGAGAAACCAGAGTAAAAGTTTCTCCTGCAACCCGTTCCCTTTGTGCTAGATGAACGAACGTCTCTCCACATGCTCAGTTCTGAGAGATAAGTGTGTGTGAAAGCCGTCCTTCACCTAGCTTGTTGGGAACACAAAGTTTCTTTTCAGTTGCAAACTCCACTCCATACATATATATGGGGAGGTACTAGCTCCAACTCGGTTTTACCGTGAAAACTGCAGGAACTTCAAACCGGCACTAGGAAACAGACTGAGAAACCAGAGTAAAAGTTTCTCCTGCAACCCGTTCCCTTTGTGCTAGATGAACGAACGTCTCTCCACATGCTCAGTTCGGAGAGATAAGTGTGTGTGAAAGCCGTCCTTCACCTAGCTTGTTGGGAACACAAAGTTTCTTTTCACTTGCAAACTCCACTCCATACATATATATGGGGAGGTACTAGCTCCAACTCGGTTTTACAGTGAAAACTGCAGGAACTTCAAACCGGCACTAGGAAACAGACTGAGAAACCAGAGTAAAAGTTTCTCCTGCAACCTGTTCCCTTTGAGCTAGATGAAAGAACGTCTCTCCGCATGCTCAGTTCAGAGAGATAAGTGTGTGTGAAAGCCGTACTTCACCTAGCTTGTTGGGAACACAAAGTTTCTTTTCAGTTGCAAACTCCACTCCATACATATATATGGGGAGGTACTAGCTCCAACTCGGTTTTACAGCGAAAACTGCAGGAACTTCAAAACGGCACTAGGAAACAGACTGAGAAACCAGAGTAAAAGTTTCTCCTGCAACCCGTTCCTTTTGTGCTAGATGAAAGAACGTCTCTCCGCATGCTCAGTTCAGAGAGATAAGTGTGTGTGAAAGCCGTACTTCACCTAGCTTGTTGGGAACACAAAGTTTCTTTTCAGTTGCAAACTCCACTCCATACATATATATGGGGAGGTACTAGCTCCAACTCGGTTTTACCGTGAAAACTGCAGGAACTTCAAACCGGCACTAGGAAACAGACTGAGAAACCAGAGTAAAAGTTTCTCCTGCAACCCGTTCCCTTTGTGCTAGATGAACGAACGTCTCTCCACATGCTCAGTTCGGAGAGATAAGTGTGTGTGAAAGCCGTCCTTCACCTAGCTTGTTGGGAACACAAAGTTTCTTTTCACTTGAAAACTCCACTCCATACATATATATGGGGAGGTACTAGCTCCAACTCGGTTTTACAGTGAAAACTGCAGGAACTTCAAACCGGCACTAGGAAACAGACTGAGAAACCAGAGTAAAAGTTTCTCCTGCAACCTGTTCCCTTTGAGCTAGATGAAAGAACGTCTCTCCGCATGCTCAGTTCAGAGAGATAAGTGTGTGTGAAAGCCGTACTTCACCTAGCTTGTTGGGAACACAAAGTTTCTTTTCAGTTGCAAACTCCACTCCATACATATATATGGGGAGGTACTAGCTCCAACTCGGTTTTACAGCGAAAACTGCAGGAACTTCAAAACGGCACTAGGAAACAGACTGAGAAACCAGAGTAAAAGTTTCTCCTGCAACCCGTTCCTTTTGTGCTAGATGAAAGAACGTCTCTCCGCATGCTCAGTTCAGAGAGATAAGTGTGTGTGAAAGCCGTACTTCACCTAGCTTGTTGGGAACACAAAGTTTCTTTTCAGTTGCAAACTCCACTCCATACATATATATGGGGAGGTACTAGCTCCAACTCTGTTTTACAGCGAAAACTGCAGGAACTTCAAACCGGCACTAGGAAACAGACTGAGAAACCAGAGTAAAAGTTTCTCCTGCAACCCGTTCCCTTTGTGCTAGATGAACGAACGTCTCTACACATGCTCAGATCTGAGAGATAATTGTGTGTGAATGCCGTCCTTCACCTAGCTTGTTGGGAACACAAAGTTTCTTTTCACTTGTAAATTCCACTCCATACATATATATGGGGAGGTACTAGCTCCAACTCGGTTTTTAAGTGAAAACTGCAGGAACTTCAAACCGGCACTAGGAAACAGACTGAGAAACCAGAGTAAAAGTTTCTCCTGCAACCCGTTCCCTTTGTGCTAGATGAACGAACGTCTCTCCACATGCTCAGTTCGGAGAGATAAGTGTGTGTGAAAGCCGTCCTTCACCTAGCTTGTTGGGAACACAAAGTTTCTTTTCACTTGCAAACTCCACTCCATACATATATATGGGGAGGTACTAGCTCCAACTCGGTTTTACAGTGAAATCTACAGGAACTTCAAACCGGCACTAGGAAACAGACTGAGAAACCAGAGTAATAATTTCTCCTGCAACCCGTTCCCTTTGTGCTAGATGAACGAACGTCTCTCCACATGCTCAGTTCTGAGAGATAAGTGTGTGTGAAAGCCGTCCTTCAACTAGCTTGTTGGGAACACAAAGTTTCTTTTCAGTTGCAAACTCCACTCCATACATATATATGGGGAGGTACTAGCTCCAACTCGGTTTTACAGTGAAAACTGCAGGAACTTCAAACCGGCACTAGGAAACAGACTGAGAAACCAGAGTAAAAGTTTCTCCTGCAACCCGTTCCCTTTGTGCTAGATGAACGAACGTCTCTCCACATGCTCAGTTCTGAGAGATAAGTGTGTGTGAAAGCCGTCCTTCACCTAGCTTGTTGGGAACACAAAGTTTCTTTTCAGATGCAAACTCCACTCCATACATATATATGGGGAGGTACTAGCTCCAACTCGGTTTTACCGTGAAAACTGCAGGAACTTCAAACCGGCACTAGGAAACAGACTGAGAAACCAGAGTAAAAGTTTCTCCTGCAACCTGTTCCCTTTGTGCTAGATGAAAGAACGTCTCTCCGCATGCTCAGTTCAGAGAGATAAGTGTGTGTGAAAGCCGTCCTTCACCTAGCTTGTTGGGAACACAAAGTTTCTTTTCAGTTGCAAACTCCACTCCATACATATATATGGGGAGGTACTAGCTCCAACTCGGTTTTACAGTGAAAACTGCAGGAAGTTCAAACCGGCACTAGGGAACAGACTGAGAAACCAGAGTAAAAGTTTCTCCTGCTACCCGTTCCTTTTGTGCTAGATGAAAGAACGTCTCTCCGCACACTCAGTTCAAAGAGATAAGTGTGTGTGAAAGCCGTACTTCACCTAGCTTGTTGGGAACACAAAGATTCTTTTCAGTTGCAAACTCCACTCCATACATATATATGGGGAGGTACTAGCTCCAACTCGGTTTTACAGCGAAAACTGCAGGAACTTCAAACCGGCACTAGGAAACAGACTGAGAAACCAGAGTAAAAGTTTCTCCTGCAACCCGTTCCCTTTGTGCTAGATGAAAGAACGTCTCTCCGCACGCTCAGTTCAAAGAGATAAGTGTGTGTGAAAGCCGTACTTCACCTAGCTTGTTGCGAACACAAAGTTTCTTTTCAGTTGCAAACTCCACTCCATACATATATATGGGGAGGTACTAGCTCCAACTCTGTTTTACAGCGAAAACTGCAGGAACTTCAAACCGGCACTAGGAAACAGACTGAGAAACCAGAGTAAAAGTTTCTCCTGCAACCCGTTCCCTTTGTGCTAGATGAACGAACGTCTCTCCACATGCTCAGTTCGGAGAGATAAGTGTGTGTGAAAGCCGTCCTTCACCTAGCTTGTTGGGAACACAAAGTTTCTTTTCACTTGCAAATTCCACTCCATACATATATATGGGAAGGTACTAATTCCAACTCGGTTTTTCAGTGAAAACTGCAGGAACTTCAAACCGGCACTAGGAAACAGACTGAGAAACCAGAGTAAAAGTTTCTCCTGCAACCCGTTCCCTTTGTGCTAGATGAACGAACGTCTCTCCACATGCTCAGTTCGGAGAGATAAGTGTGTGTGAAAGCCGTCCTTCACCTAGCTTGTTGGGAACACAAAGTTTCTTTTCACTTGCAAACTCCACTCCATACATATATATGGGGAGGTACTAGCTCCAACTCGGTTTTACAGTGAAAACTGCAGGAACTTCAAACCGGCACTAGGAAACAGACTGAGAAACCAGAGTAAAAGTTTCTCCTGCAACCCGTTCCCTTTGTGCTAGATGAACGAACGTCTCTCCACATGCTCAGTTCTGAGAGATAAGTGTGTGTGAAAGCGGTCCTTCACCTAGCTTGTTGGGAACACAAAGATTCTTTTCAGTTGCAAACTACACTCCATACATATATATGGGGAGGTACTAGCTCCAACTCGGTTTTACAGTGAAAACTGCAGGAACTTCAAACCGGCACTAGGAAACAGACTAAGAAACCAGAGTAATAATTTCTCCTGCAACCCGTTCCCTTTTTGCTAGATGAACGAACGTCTCTACACATGCTCAGTTCTGAGAGATAAGTGTGTGTGAAAGCCGTCCTTCACCTAGCTTGTTGGGAACACAAAGTTTCTTTTCACTTGCAAACTCCACTCCATACATATATATGGGGAGGTACTAGCTCCAACTCGGTTTTACAGTGAAAACTGCAGGAACTTCAAACCGGCACTAGGAAACAGACTGAGAAACCAGAGTAAAAGTTTCTCCTGCAACCCGTTCCCTTTGTGCTAGATGAACGAACGTCTCTCCACATGCTCAGTTCTGAGAGATAAGTGTGTGTGAAAGCCGTCCTTCACCTAGCTTGTTGGGAACACAAAGTTTCTTTTCAGTTGCAAACTCCACTCCATACATATATATGGGGAGGTACTAGCTCCAACTCGGTTTTACCGTGAAAACTGCAGGAACTTCAAACCGGCACTATGAAACAGACTGAGAAACCAGAGTAAAAGTTTCTCCTGCAACCAGTTCCCTTTGTGCTACATGAACGAACGTCTCTCCACATGCTCATTTCTGAGAGATAAGTGTGTGTGAAAGCCGTCCTTCACCTAGCTTGTTGGGAACACAAAGTTTCTTTTCACTTGTAAACTCCACTCCATACATATATATGGGGAGGTACTAGCTCCAACTCGGTTTTACAGTGAAAACTGCAGGAACTTCAAACCGGCACTAGGAAACAGACTGAGAAACCAGAGTAAAAGTTTCCCCTGCAACTCGTTCCCTTTGTGCTAGATGAACGAACGTCTCTCCACATGCTCAGTTCTGAGAGATAAGTGTGTGTGAAAGCCGTCCTTCACCTAGCTTGTTGGGAACACAAAGTTTCTTTTCACTTGCAAACTCCACTCCATACATATATATGGGGAGGTACTAGCTCCAACTCGGTTTTTCAGTGAAAACTGCAGGAAATTCAAACCGGCACTAGGAAACAGACTGAGAAACCAGAGTAAAAGTTTCTCCTGCAACCCGTTCCCTTTGTGCTAGATGAACGAACGTCTCTCCACATGCTCAGTTCGGAGAGATAAGTGTGTGTGAAAGCCGTCCTTCACCTAGCTTGTTGGGAACACAAAGTTTCTTTTCACTTGCAAACACCACTCCATACATATATATGGGGAGGTACTAGCTCCAACTCGGTTTTACAGTGAAAACTGCAGGAACTTCAAACCGGCACTAGGAAACAGACTGAGAAACCAGAGTAAAAGTTTCTCCTGCAACCCGTTCCCTTTGTGCTAGATGAACGAACGTCTCTCCACATGCTCAGTTCTGAGAGATAAGTGTGTGTGAAAGCGGTCCTTCACCTAGCTTGTTGGGAACACAAAGATTCTTTTCAGTTGCAAACTACACTCCATACATATATATGGGGAGGTACTAGCTCCAACTCGGTTTTACAGTGAAAACTGCAGGAACTTCAAACCGGCACTAGGAAACAGACTAAGAAACCAGAGTAATAATTTCTCCTGCAACCCGTTCCCTTTTTGCTAGATGAACGAACGTCTCTACACATGCTCAGTTCTGAGAGATAAGTGTGTGTGAAAGCCGTCCTTCACCTAGCTTGTTGGGAACACAAAGTTTCTTTTCACTTGCAAACTCCACTCCATACATATATATGGGGAGGTACTAGCTCCAACTCGGTTTTACAGTGAAAACTGCAGGAACTTCAAACCGGCACTAGGAAACAGACTGAGAAACCAGAGTAAAAGTTTCTCCTGCAACCCGTTCCCTTTGTGCTAGATGAACGAACGTCTCTCCACATGCTCAGTTCTGAGAGATAAGTGTGTGTGAAAGCCGTCCTTCACCTAGCTTGTTGGGAACACAAAGTTTCTTTTCAGTTGCAAACTCCACTCCATACATATATATGGGGAGGTACTAGCTCCAACTCGGTTTTACCGTGAAAACTGCAGGAACTTCAAACCGGCACTAGGAAACAGACTGAGAAACCAGAGTAAAAGTTTCTCCTGCAACCAGTTCCCTTTGTGCTACATGAACGAACGTCTCTCCACATGCTCAGTTCTGAGAGATAAGTGTGTGTGAAAGCCGTCCTTCACCTAGCTTGTTGGGAACACAAAGTTTCTTTTCACTTGTAAACTCCACTCCATACATATATATGGGGAGGTACTAGCTCCAACTCGGTTTTACAGTGAAAACTGCAGGAACTTCAAACCGGCACTAGGAAACAGACTGAGAAACCAGAGTAAAAGTTTCCCCTGCAACCCGTTCCCTTTGTGCTAGATGAACGAACGTCTCTCCACATGCTCAGTTCTGAGAGATAAGTGTGTGTGAAAGCCGTCCTTCACCTAGCTTGTTGGGAACACAAAGTTTCTTTTCACTTGCAAACTCCACTCCATACATATATATGGGGAGGTACTAGCTCCAACTCGGTTTTACAGCGAAAACTGCAGGAACTTCAAACCGGCACTAGGAAACAGACTGAGAAACCAGAGTAAAAGTTTCTCCTGCAACCCGTTCCCTTTGTGCTAGATGAACGAACGTCTCTCCACATGCTCAGTTCGGAGAGATAAGTGTGTGTGAAAGCCGTCCTTCACCTAGCTTGTTGGGAACACAAAGTTTCTTTTCACTTGCAAACTCCACTCCATACATATATATGGGGAGGTACTAGCTCCAACTCGGTTTTACAGTGAAAACTGCAGGAACTTCAAACCGGCACTAGGAAACAGACTGAGAAACCAGAGTAAAAGTTTCTCCTGCAACCTGTTCCCTTTGAGCTAGATGAAAGAACGTCTCTCCGCATGCTCAGTTCAGAGAGATAAGTGTGTGTGAAAGCCGTACTTCACCTAGCTTGTTGGGAACACAAAGTTTCTTTTCAGTTGCAAACTCCACTCCATACTTATATATGGGGAGGTACTAGCTCCAACTCGGTTTTACAGCGAAAACTGCAGGAACTTCAAAACGGCACTAGGAAACAGACTGAGAAACCAGAGTAAAAGTTTCTCCTGCAACCCGTTCCTTTTGTGCTAGATGAAAGAACGTCTCTCCGCATGCTCAGTTCAGAGAGATAAGTGTGTGTGAAAGCCGTACTTCACCTAGCTTGTTGGGAACACAAAGTTTCTTTTCAGTTGCAAACTCCACTCCATACATATATATGGGGAGGTACTAGCTCCAACTCTGTTTTACAGCGAAAACTGCAGGAACTTCAAACCGGCACTAGGAAACAGACTGAGAAACCAGAGTAAAAGTTTCTCCTGCAACCCGTTCCCTTTGTGCTAGATGAACGAACGTCTCTACACATGCTCAGATCTGAGAGATAATTGTGTGTGAATGCCGTCCTTCACCTAGCTTGTTGGGAACACAAAGTTTCTTTTCACTTGTAAATTCCACTCCATACATATATATGGGGAGGTACTAGCTCCAACTCGGTTTTTAAGTGATAACTGCAGGAACTTCAAACCGGCACTAGGAAACAGACTGAGAAACCAGAGTAAAAGTTTCTCCTGCAACCCGTTCCCTTTGTGCTAGATGAACGAACGTCTCTCCACATGCTCAGTTCGGAGAGATAAGTGTGTGTGAAAGCCGTCCTTCACCTAGCTTGTTGGGAACACAAAGTTTCTTTTCACTTGCAAACTCCACTCCATACATATATATGGGGAGGTACTAGCTCCAACTCGGTTTTACAGTGAAAACTGCAGGAACTTCAAACCGGCACTAGGAAACAGACTGAGAAACCAGAGTAATAATTTCTCCTGCAACCCGTTCCCTTTGTGCTAGATGAACGAACGTCTCTCCACATGCTCAGTTCTGAGAGATAAGTGTGTGTGAAAGCCGTCCTTCAACTAGCTTGTTGGGAACACAAAGTTTCTTTTCAGTTGCAAACTCCACTCCATACATATATATGGGGAGGTACTAGCTCCAACTCGGTTTTACAGTGAAAACTGCAGGAACTTCAAACCGGCACTAGGAAACAGACTGAGAAACCAGAGTAAAAGTTTCTCCTGCAACCCGTTCCCTTTGTGCTAGATGAACGAACGTCTCTCCACATGCTCAGTTCTGAGAGATAAGTGTGTGTGAAAGCCGTCCTTCACCTAGCTTGTTGGGAACACAAAGTTTCTTTTCAGATGCAAACTCCACTCCATACATATATATGGGGAGGTACTAGCTCCAACTCGGTTTTACCGTGAAAACTGCAGGAACTTCAAACCGGCACTAGGAAACAGACTGAGAAACCAGAGTAAAAGTTTCTCCTGCAACCTGTTCCATTTGTGCTAGATGAAAGAACGTCTTTCCGCATGCTCAGTTCAGAGAGATAAGTGTGTGTGAAAGCCGTCCTTCACCTAGCTTGTTGGGAACACAAAGTTTCTTTTCATTTGCAAACTCCACTCCATACATATATATGGGGAGGTACTAGCTCCAACTCGGTTTTACAGTGAAAACTGCAGGAAGTTCAAACCGGCACTAGGAAACAGACTGAGAAACCAGAGTAAAAGTTTCTCCTGCTACACGTTCCTTTTGTGCTAGATGAAAGAACGTCTCTCCGCACGCTCAGTTCAAAGAGATATGTGTGTGTGAAAGCCGTACTTCACCTAGCTTGTTGGGAACACAAAGATTCTTTTCAGTTGCAAACTCCACTCCATACATATATATGGGGAGGTACTAGCTCCAACTCTTTTTTACAGCGAAAACTGCAGGAACTTCAAACCGGCACTAGGAAACAGACTGAGAAACCAGAGTAAAAGTTTCTCCTGCAACCCGTTCCCTTTGTGCTAGATGAAAGAACGTCTCTCCGCACGCTCAGTTCAAAGAGATAAGTGTGTGTGAAAGCCGTACTTCACCTAGCTTGTTGCGAACACAAAGTTTCTTTTCAGTTGCAAACTCCACTCCATACATATATATGGGGAGGTACTAGCTCCAAATCTGTTTTACAGCGAAAAATGCAGGAACTTCAAACCGGCACTAGGAAACAGACTGAGAAACCAGAGTAAAAGTTTCTCCTGCAACCCGTTCCCTTTGTGCTAGATGAACGAACGTCTCTCCACATGCTCAGTTCGGAGAGATAAGTGTGTGTGAAAGCCGTCCTTCACCTAGCTTGTTGGGAACACAAAGTTTCTTTTCACGTGCAAATTCCACTCCATACATATATATGGGAAGGTACTAACTCCAACTCGGTTTTTCAGTGAAAACTGCAGGAACTTCAAACCGGCACTAGGAAACAGACTGAGAAACCAGAGTAAAAGTTTCTCCTGCAACCCGTTCCCTTTGTGCTAGATGAACGAACGTCTCTCCACATGCTCAGTTCGGAGAGATAAGTGTGTGTGAAAGCCGTCCTTCACCTAGCTTGTTGGGAACACAAAGTTTCTTTTCACTTGCAAACTCCACTCCATACATATATATGGGGAGGTACTAGCTCCAACTCGGTTTTACAGTGAAAACTGCAGGAACTTCAAACCGGCACTAGGAAACAGACTGAGAAACCAGAGTAAAAGTTTCTCCTGCAACCCGTTCCCTTTGTGCTAGATGAACGAACGTCTCTCCACATGCTCAGTTCTGAGAGATAAGTGTGTGTGAAAGCGGTCCTTCACCTAGCTTGTTGGGAACACAAAGATTCTTTTCAGTTGCAAACTACACTCCATACATATATATGGGGAGGTACTAGCTCCAACTCGGTTTTACAGTGAAAACTGCAGGAACTTCAAACCGGCACTAGGAAACAGACTGAGAAACCAGAGTAAAAGTTTCTCCTGCAACCCGTTCCCTTTGTGCTAGATGAACGAACGTCTCTCCACATGCTCAGTTCTGAGAGATAAGTGTGTGTGAAAGCCGTCCTTCACCTAGCTTGTTGGGAACACAAAGTTTCTTTTCACTTGCAAACTCCACTCCATACATATATATGGGGAGGTACTAGCTCCAACTCGGTTTTACCGTGAAAACTGCAGGAACTTCAAACCGGCACTAGGAAACAGACTGAGAAACCAGAGTAAAAGTTTCTCCTGCAACCCGTTCCCTTTGTGCTAGATGAACGAACGTCTCTCCACATGTTCAGTTCGGAGAGATAAGTGTGTGTGAAAGCCGTCCTTCACCTAGCTTGTTGGGAACACAAAGTTTCTTTTCACTTGCAAACTCCACTCCATACATATATATGGGGAGGTACTAGCTCCAACTCGGTTTTACAGTGAAAACTGCAGGAACTTCAAACCGGCACTAGGAAACAGACTAAGAAACCAGAGTAATAATTTCTCCTGCAACCCGTTCCCTTTTTGCTAGATGAACGAACGTCTCTACACATGCTCAGTTCTGAGAGATAAGTGTGTGTGAAAGCCGTCCTTCACCTAGCTTGTTGGGAACACAAAGTTTCTTTTCACTTGCAAACTCCACTCCATACATATATATGGGGAGGTACTAGCTCCAACTCGGTTTTACAGTGAAAACTGCAGGAACTTCAAACCGGCACTAGGAAACAGACTGAGAAACCAGAGTAAAAGTTTCTCCTGCAACCCGTTCCCTTTGTGCTAGATGAACGAACGTCTCTCCACATGCTCAGTTCGGAGAGATAAGTGTGTGTGAAAGCCGTCCTTCACCTAGCTTGTTGGGAACACAAAGTTTCTTTTCAGTTGCAAACTCCACTCCATACATATATATGGGGAGGTACTAGCTCCAACTCGGTTTTACAGTGAAAACTGCAGGAACTTCAAACCGGCACTAGGAAACAGACTGAGAAACCAGAGTAAAAGTTTCTCCTGCAACCTGTTCCCTTTGAGCTAGATGAAAGAACGTCTCTCCGCATGCTCAGTTCAGAGAGATAAGTGTGTGTGAAAGCCGTACTTCACCTAGCTTGTTGGGAACACAAAGTTTCTTTTCAGTTGCAAACTCCACTCCATACATATATATGGGGAGGTACTAGCTCCAACTCGGTTTTACAGCGAAAACTGCAGGAACATCAAAACGGCACTAGGAAACAGACTGAGAAACCAGAGTAAAAGTTTCTCCTGCAACCCGTTCCTTTTGTGCTAGATGAAAGAACGTCTCTCCGCATGCTCAGTTCAGAGAGATAAGTGTGTGTGAAAGCCGTACTTCACCTAGCTTGTTGGGAACACAAAGTTTCTTTTCAGTTGCAAACTCCACTCCATACATATATATGGGGAGGTACTAGCTCCAACTCTGTTTTACAGCGAAAACTGCAGGAACTTCAAACCGGCACTAGGAAACAGACTGAGAAACCAGAGTAAAAGTTTCTCCTGCAACCCGTTCCCTTTGTGCTAGATGAACGAACGTCTCTACACATGCTCAGATCTGAGAGATAATTGTGTGTGAATGCCGTCCTTCACCTAGCTTGTTGGGAACACAAAGTTTCTTTTCACTTGTAAATTCCACTCCATACATATATATGGGGAGGTACTAGCTCCAACTCGGTTTTTAAGTGAAAACTGCAGGAACTTCAAACCGGCACTAGGAAACAGACTGAGAAACCAGAGTAAAAGTTTCTCCTGCAACCCGTTCCCTTTGTGCTACATGAACGAACGTCTCTCCACATGCTCAGTTCGGAGAGATAAGTGTGTGTGAAAGCCGTCCTTCACCTAGCTTGTTGGGAACACAAAGTTTCTTTTCACTTGCAAACTCCACTCCATACATATATATGGGGAGGTACTAGCTCCAACTCGGTTTTACAGTGAAATCTACAGGAACTTCAAACCGGCACTAGGAAACAGACTGAGAAACCAGAGTAATAATTTCTCCTGCAACCCGTTCCCTTTGTGCTAGATGAACGAACGTCTCTCCACATGCTCAGTTCTGAGAGATAAGTGTGTGTGAAAGCCGTCCTTCAACTAGCTTGTTGGGAACACAAAGTTTCTTTTCACTTGCAAACTCCACTCCATACATATATATGGGGAGGTACTAGCTCCAACTCGGTTTTACAGTGAAAACTGCAGGAACTTCAAACCGGCACTAGGAAACAGACTGAGAAACCAGAGTAAAAGTTTCTCCTGCAACCCGTTCCCTTTGTGCTAGATGAACGAACGTCTCTCCACATGCTCAGTTCTGAGAGATAAGTGTGTGTGAAAGCCGTCCTTCACCTAGCTTGTTGGGAACACAAAGTTTCTTTTCAGATGCAAACTCCACTCCATACATATATATGGGGAGGTACTAGCTCCAACTCGGTTTTACCGTGAAAACTGCAGGAACTTCAAACCGGCACTAGGAAACAGACTGAGAAACCAGAGTAAAAGTTTCTCCTGCAACCTGTTCCCTTTGTGCTAGATGAAAGAACGTCTCTCCGCATGCTCAGTTCAGAGAGATAAGTGTGTGTGAAAGCCGTCCTTCACTTAGCTTGTTGGGAACACAAAGTTTCTTTTCAGTTGCAAACTCCACTCCATACATATATATGGGGAGGTACTAGCTCCAACTCGGTTTTACAGTGAAAACTGCAGGAAGTTCAAACCGGCACTAGGAAACAGACTGAGAAACCAGAGTAAAAGTTTCTCCTGCTACCCGTTCCTTTTGTGCTAGATGAAAGAACGTCTCTCCGCACACTCAGTTCAAAGAGATAAGTGTGTGTGAAAGCCGTACTTCACCTAGCTTGTTGGGAACACAAAGATTCTTTTCAGTTGCAAACTCCACTCCATACATATATATGGGGAGGTACTAGCTCCAACTCGGTTTTACAGCGAAAACTGCAGGAACTTAAAACCGGCACTAGGAAACAGACTGAGAAACCAGAGTAAAAGTTTCTCCTGCAACCCGTTCCCTTTGTGCTAGATGAAAGAACGTCTCTCCGCACGCTCAGTTCAAAGAGATAAGTGTGTGTGAAAGCCGTACTTCACCTAGCTTGTTGCGAACACAAAGTTTCTTTTCAGTTGCAAACTCCACTCCATACATATATATGGGGAGGTACTAGCTCCAACTCTGTTTTACAGCGAAAAATGCAGGAACTTCAAACCGGCACTAGGAAACAGACTGAGAAACCAGAGTAAAAGTTTCTCCTGCAACCCGTTCCCTTTGTGCTAGATGAACGAACGTCTCTCCACATGCTCAGTTCGGAGAGATAAGTGTGTGTGAAAGCCGTCCTTCACCTAGCTTGTTGGGAACACAAAGTTTCTTTTCACGTGCAAATTCCACTCCATACATATATATGGGAAGGTACTAACTCCAACTCGGTTTTTCAGTGAAAACTGCAGGAACTTCAAACCGGCACTAGGAAACAGACTGAGAAACCAGAGTAAAAGTTTCTCCTGCAACCCGTTCCCTTTGTGCTAGATGAACGAACGTCTCTCCACATGCTCAGTTCGGAGAGATAAGTGTGTGTGAAAGCCGTCCTTCACCTAGCTTGTTGGGAACACAAAGTTTCTTTTCACTTGCAAACTCCACTCCATACATATATATGGGGAGGTACTAGCTCCAACTCGGTTTTACAGTGAAAACTGCAGGAACTTCAAACCGGCACTAGGAAACAGACTGAGAAACCAGAGTAAAAGTTTCTCCTGCAACCCGTTCCCTTTGTGCTAGATGAACGAACGTCTCTCCACATGCTCAGTTCGGAGAGATAAGTGTGTGTGAAAGCCGTCCTTCACCTAGCTTGTTGGGAACACAAAGTTTCTTTTCACTTGCAAACTCCACTCCATACATATATATGGGGAGGTACTAGCTCCAACTCGGTTTTACAGTGAAAACTGCAGGAACTTCAAACCGGCACTAGGAAACAGACTGAGAAACCAGAGTAAAAGTTTCTCCTGCAACCCGTTCCCTTTGTGCTAGATGAACGAACGTCTCTCCACATGCTCAGTTCTGAGAGATAAGTGTGTGTGAAAGCGGTCCTTCACCTAGCTTGTTGGGAACACAAAGATTCTTTTCACTTGCAAACTCCACTCCATACATATATATGGGGAGGTACTAGCTCCAACTCGGTTTTACAGTGAAAACTGCAGGAACTTCAAACCGGCACTAGGAAACAGACTAAGAAACCAGAGTAATAATTTCTCCTGCAACCCGTTCCCTTTTTGCTAGATGAACGAACGTCTCTACACATGCTCAGTTCTGAGAGATAAGTGTGTGTGAAAGCCGTCCTTCACCTAGCTTGTTGGGAACACAAAGTTTCTTTTCACTTGCAAACTCCACTCCATACATATATATGGGGAGGTACTAGCTCCAACTCGGTTTTACAGTGAAAACTGCAGGAACTTCAAACCGGCACTAGGAAACAGACTGAGAAACCAGAGTAAAAGTTTCTCCTGCAACCCGTTCCCTTTGTGCTAGATGAACGAACGTCTCTCCACATGCTCAGTTCTGAGAGATAAGTGTGTGTGAAAGCCGTCCTTCACCTAGCTTGTTGGGAACACAAAGTTTCTTTTCAGTTGCAAACTCCACTCCATACATATATATGGGGAGGTACTAGCTCCAACTCGGTTTTACCGTGAAAACTGCAGGAACTTCAAACCGGCACTATGAAACAGACTGAGAAACCAGAGTAAAAGTTTCTCCTGCAACCAGTTCCCTTTGTGCTACATGAACGAACGTCTCTCCACATGCTCATTTCTGAGAGATAAGTGTGTGTGAAAGCCGTCCTTCACCTAGCTTGTTGGGAACACAAAGTTTCTTTTCACTTGTAAACTCCACTCCATACATATATATGGGGAGGTACTAGCTCCAACTCGGTTTTACAGTGAAAACTGCAGGAACTTCAAACCGGCACTAGGAAACAGACTGAGAAACCAGAGTAAAAGTTTCCCCTGCAACTCGTTCCCTTTGTGCTAGATGAACGAACGTCTCTCCACATGCTCAGTTCTGAGAGATAAGTGTGTGTGAAAGCCGTCCTTCACCTAGCTTGTTGGGAACACAAAGTTTCTTTTCACTTGCAAACTCCACTCCATACATATATATGGGGAGGTACTAGCTCCAACTCGGTTTTTCAGTGAAAACTGCAGGAAATTCAAACCGGCACTAGGAAACAGACTGAGAAACCAGAGTAAAAGTTTCTCCTGCAACCCGTTCCCTTTGTGCTAGATGAACGAACGTCTCTCCACATGCTCAGTTCGGAGAGATAAGTGTGTGTGAAAGCCGTCCTTCACCTAGCTTGTTGGGAACACAAAGTTTCTTTTCACTTGCAAACTCCACTCCATACATATATATGGGGAGGTACTAGCTCCAACTCGGTTTTACAGTGAAAACTGCAGGAACTTCAAACCGGCACTAGGAAACAGACTGAGAAACCAGAGTAAAAGTTTCTCCTGCAACCCGTTCCCTTTGTGCTAGATGAACGAACGTCTCTCCACATGCTCAGTTCTGAGAGATAAGTGTGTGTGAAAGCGGTCCTTCACCTAGCTTGTTGGGAACACAAAGATTCTTTTCAGTTGCAAACTACACTCCATACATATATATGGGGAGGTACTAGCTCCAACTCGGTTTTACAGTGAAAACTGCAGGAACTTCAAACCGGCACTAGGAAACAGACTAAGAAACCAGAGTAATAATTTCTCCTGCAACCCGTTCCCTTTTTGCTAGATGAACGAACGTCTCTACACATGCTCAGTTCTGAGAGATAAGTGTGTGTGAAAGCCGTCCTTCACCTAGCTTGTTGGGAACACAAAGTTTCTTTTCACTTGCAAACTCCACTCCATACATATATATGGGGAGGTACTAGCTCCAACTCGGTTTTACAGTGAAAACTGCAGGAACTTCAAACCGGCACTAGGAAACAGACTGAGAAACCAGAGTAAAAGTTTCTCCTGCAACCCGTTCCCTTTGTGCTAGATGAACGAACGTCTCTCCACATGCTCAGTTCTGAGAGATAAGTGTGTGTGAAAGCCGTCCTTCACCTAGCTTGTTGGGAACACAAAGTTTCTTTTCAGTTGCAAACTCCACTCCATACATATATATGGGGAGGTACTAGCTCCAACTCGGTTTTACCGTGAAAACTGCAGGAACTTCAAACCGGCACTATGAAACAGACTGAGAAACCAGAGTAAAAGTTTCTCCTGCAACCAGTTCCCTTTGTGCTACATGAACGAACGTCTCTCCACATGCTCAGTTCTGAGAGATAAGTGTGTGTGAAAGCCGTCCTTCACCTAGCTTGTTGGGAACACAAAGTTTCTTTTCAGATGCAAACTCCACTCCATACATATATATGGGGAGGTACTAGCTCCAACTCGGTTTTACAGTGAAAACTGCAGGAACTTCAAACCGGCACTAGGAAACAGACTGAGAAACCAGAGTAAAAGTTTCCCCTGCAACCCGTTCCCTTTGTGCTAGATGAACGAACGTCTCTCCACATGCTCAGTTCTGAGAGATAAGTGTGTGTGAAAGCCGTCCTTCACCTAGCTTGTTGGGAACACAAAGTTTCTTTTCACTTGCAAACTCCACTCCATACATATATATGGGGAGGTACTAGCTCCAACTCGGTTTTACAGCGAAAACTGCAGGAACTTCAAACCGGCACTAGGAAACAGACTGAGAAACCAGAGTAAAAGTTTCTCCTGCAACCCGTTCCCTTTGTGCTAGATGAACGAACGTCTCTCCACATGCTCAGTTCGGAGAGATAAGTGTGTGTGAAAGCCGTCCTTCACCTAGCTTGTTGGGAACACAAAGTTTCTTTTCACTTGCAAACTCCACTCCATACATATATATGGGGAGGTACTAGCTCCAACTCGGTTTTACAGTGAAAACTGCAGGAACTTCAAACCGGCACTAGGAAACAGACTGAGAAACCAGAGTAAAAGTTTCTCCTGCAACCTGTTCCCTTTGAGCTAGATGAAAGAACGTCTCTCCGCATGCTCAGTTCAGAGAGATAAGTGTGTGTGAAAGCCGTACTTCACCTAGCTTGTTGGGAACACAAAGTTTCTTTTCAGTTGCAAACTCCACTCCATACTTATATATGGGGAGGTACTAGCTCCAACACGGTTTTACAGCGAAAACTGCAGGAACTTCAAAACGGCACTAGGAAACAGACTGAGAAACCAGAGTAAAAGTTTCTCCTGCAACCCGTTCCTTTTGTGCTAGATGAAAGAACGTCTCTCCGCATGCTCAGTTCAGAGAGATAAGTGTGTGTGAAAGCCGTACTTCACCTAGCTTGTTGGGAACACAAAGTTTCTTTTCAGTTGCAAACTCCACTCCATACATATATATGGGGAGGTACTAGCTCCAACTCTTTTTTACAGCGAAAACTGCAGGAACTTCAAACCGGCACTAGGAAACAGACTGAGAAACCAGAGTAAAAGTTTCTCCTGCAACCCGTTCCCTTTGTGCTAGATGAACGAACGTCTCTACACATGCTCAGATCTGAGAGATAATTGTGTGTGAATGCCGTCCTTCACCTAGCTTGTTGGGAACACAAAGTTTCTTTTCACTTGTAAATTCCACTCCATACATATATATGGGGAGGTACTAGCTCCAACTCGGTTTTTAAGTGAAAACTGCAGGAACTTCAAACCGGCACTAGGAAACAGACTGAGAAACCAGAGTAAAAGTTTCTCCTGCAACCCGTTCCTTTTGTGCTAGATGAACGAACGTCTCTCCACATGCTCAGTTCGGAGAGATAAGTGTGTGTGAAAGCCGTCCTTCACCTAGCTTGTTGGGAACACAAAGTTTCTTTTCACTTGCAAACTCCACTCCATACATATATATGGGGAGGTACTAGCTCCAACTCGGTTTTACAGTGAAAACTGCAGGAACTTCAAACCGGCACTAGGAAACAGACTGAGAAACCAGAGTAATAATTTCTCCTGCAACCCGTTCCCTTTGTGCTAGATGAACGAACGTCTCTCCACATGCTCAGTTCTGAGAGATAAGTGTGTGTGAAAGCCGTCCTTCAACTAGCTTGTTGGGAACACAAAGTTTCTTTTCAGTTGCAAACTCCACTCCATACATATATATGGGGAGGTACTAGCTCCAACTCGGTTTTACAGTGAAAACTGCAGGAACTTCAAACCGGCACTAGGAAACAGACTGAGAAACCAGAGTAAAAGTTTCTCCTGCAACCCGTTCCCTTTGTGCTAGATGAACGAACGTCTCTCCACATGCTCAGTTCTGAGAGATAAGTGTGTGTGAAAGCCGTCCTTCACCTAGCTTGTTGGGAACACAAAGTTTCTTTTCAGATGCAAACTCCACTCCATACATATATATGGGGAGGTACAAGCTCCAACTCGGTTTTACCGTGAAAACTGCAGGAACTTCAAACCGGCACTAGGAAACAGACTGAGAAACCAGAGTAAAAGTTTCTCCTGCAACCTGTTCCCTTTGTGCTAGATGAAAGAACGTCTCTCCGCATGCTCAGTTCAGAGAGATAAGTGTGTGTGAAAGCCGTCCTTCACCTAGCTTGTTGGGAACACAAAGTTTCTTTTCAGTTGCAAACTCCACTCCATACATATATATGGGGAGGTACTAGCTCCAACTCGGTTTTACAGTGAAAACTGCAGGAACTTCAAACCGGCACTAGGAAACAGACTGAGAAACCAGAGTAAAAGTTTCTCCTGCTACCCGTTCCTTTTGTGCTAGATGAAAGAACGTCTCTCCGCACGCTCAGTTCAAAGAGATAAGTGTGTGTGAAAGCCGTACTTCACCTAGCTTGTTGGGAACACAAAGATTCTTTTCAGTTGCAAACTCCACTCCATACATATATATGGGGAGGTACTAGCTCCAACTCGGTTTTACAGCGAAAACTGCAGGAACTTCAAACCGGCACTAGGAAACAGACTGAGAAACCAGAGTAAAAGTTTCTCCTGCAACCCGTTCCCTTTGTGCTAGATGAAAGAACGTCTCTCCGCACGCTCAGTTCAAAGAGATAAGTGTGTGTGAAAGCCGTACTTCACCTAGCTTGTTGCGAACACAAAGTTTCTTTTCAGTTGCAAACTCCACTCCATACATATATATGGGGAGGTACTAGCTCCAAATCTGTTTTACAGAGAAAAATGCAGGAACTTCAAACCGGCACTAGGAAACAGACTGAGAAACCAGAGTAAAAGTTTCTCCTGCAACCCGTTCCCTTTGTGCTAGATGAACGAACGTCTCTCCACATGCTCAGTTCGGAGAGATAAGTGTGTGTGAAAGCCGTCCTTCACCTAGCTTGTTGGGAACACAAAGTTTCTTTTCACGTGCAAATTCCACTCCATACATATATATGGGAAGGTACTAACTCCAACTCGGTTTTTCAGTGAAAACTGCAGGAACTTCAAACCGGCACTAGGAAACAGACTGAGAAACCAGAGTAAAAGTTTCTCCTGCAACCCGTTCCCTTTGTGCTAGATGAACGAACGTCTCTCCACATGCTCAGTTCGGAGAGATAAGTGTGTGTGAAAGC
Organism: Camelus bactrianus; assembly: GCF_048773025.1. Taxonomy (NCBI): domain Eukaryota; kingdom Metazoa; phylum Chordata; class Mammalia; order Artiodactyla; family Camelidae; genus Camelus; species Camelus bactrianus. Next base: position 1,322,899 of record NC_133553.1, read on the forward strand.
CGTCCTTCACCTAGCTTGTTGGGAACACAAAGTTTCTTTTCACTTGCAAACTCCACTCCATACATATATATGGGGAGGTACTAGCTCCAACTCGGTTTTACAGTGAAAACTGCAGGAACTTCAAACCGGCACTAGGAAACAGACTGAGAAACCAGAGTAAAAGTTTCTCCTGCAACCCGTTCCCTTTGTGCTAGATGAACGAACGTCTCTCCACATGCTCAGTTCTGAGAGATAAGTGTGTGTGAAAGCGGTCCTTCACCTAGCTTGTTGGGAACACAAAGATTCTTTTCAGTTGCAAACTACACTCCATACATATATATGGGGAGGTACTAGCTCCAACTCGGTTTTACAGTGAAAACTGCAGGAACTTCAAACCGGCACTAGGAAACAGACTGAGAAACCAGAGTAAAAGTTTCTCCTGCAACCCGTTCCCTTTGTGCTAGATGAACGAACGTCTCTCCACATGCTCAGTTCTGAGAGATAAGTGTGTGTGAAAGCCGTCCTTCACCTAGCTTGTTGGGAACACAAAGTTTCTTTTCAGTTGCAAACTCCACTCCATACATATATATGGGGAGGTACTAGCTCCAACTCGGTTTTACCGTGAAAACTGCAGGAACTTCAAACCGGCACTAGGAAACAGACTGAGAAACCAGAGTAAAAGTTTCTCCTGCAACCCGTTCCCTTTGTGCTAGATGAACGAACGTCTCTCCACATGTTCAGTTCGGAGAGATAAGTGTGTGTGAAAGCCGTCCTTCAACTAGCTTGTTGGGAACACAAAGTTTCTTTTCACTTGCAAACTCCACTCCATACATATATATGGGGAGGTACTAGCTCCAACTCGGTTTTACAGTGAAAACTGCAGGAACTTCAAACCGGCACTAGGAAACAGACTAAGAAACCAGAGTAATAATTTCTCCTGCAAACCGTTCCCTTTTTGCTAGATGAACGAACGTCTCTACACATGCTCAGTTCTGAGAGATAAGTGTGTGTGAAAGCCGTCCTTCACCTAGCTTGTTGGGAACACAAAGTTTCTTTTCACTTGCAAACTCCACTCCATACATATATATGGGGAGGTACTAGCTCCAACTCGGTTTTACAGTGAAAACTGCAGGAACTTCAAACCGGCACTAGGAAACAGACTGAGAAACCAGAGTAAAAGTTTCTCCTGCAACCCGTTCCCTTTGTGCTAGATGAACGAACGTCTCTCCACATGCTCAGTTCTGAGAGATAAGTGTGTGTGAAAGCCGTCCTTCACCTAGCTTGTTGGGAACACAAAGTTTCTTTTCAGTTGCAAACTCCACTCCATACATATATATGGGGAGGTACTAGCTCCAACTCGGTTTTACCGTGAAAACTGCAGGAACTTCAAACCGGCACTATGAAACAGACTGAGAAACCAGAGTAAAAGTTTCTCCTGCAACCAGTTCCCTTTGTGCTACATGAACGAACGTCTCTCCACATGCTCAGTTCTGAGAGATAAGTGTGTGTGAAAGCCGTCCTTCACCTAGCTTGTTGGGAACACAAAGTTTCTTTTCACTTGTAAACTCCACTCCATACATATATATGGGGAGGTACTAGCTCCAACTCGGTTTTACAGTGAAAACTGCAGGAACTTCAAACCGGCACTAGGAAACAGACTGAGAAACCAGAGTAAAAGTTTCCCCTGCAACCCGTTCCCTTTGTGCTAGATGAACGAACGTCTCTCCACATGCTCAGTTCTGAGAGATAAGTGTGTGTGAAAGCCGTCCTTCACCTAGCTTGTTGGGAACACAAAGTTTCTTTTCACTTGCAAACTCCACTCCATACATATATATGGGGAGGTACTAGCTCCAACTCGGTTTTACAGCGAAAACTGCAGGAACTTCAAACCGGCACTAGGAAACAGACTGAGAAACCAGAGTAAAAGTTTCTCCTGCAACCCGTTCCCTTTGTGCTAGATGAACGAACGTCTCTCCACATGCTCAGTTCTGAGAGATAAGTGTGTGTGAAAGCCGTCCTTCACCTAGCTTGTTGGGAACACAAAGTTTCTTTTCAGTTGCAAACTCCACTCCATACATATATATGGGGAGGTACTAGCTCCAACTCGGTTTTACCGTGAAAACTGCAGGAACTTCAAACCGGCACTAGGAAACAGACTGAGAAACCAGAGTAAAAGTTTCTCCTGCAACCCGTTCCCTTTGTGCTAGATGAACGAACGTCTCTCCACATGCTCAGTTCGGAGAGATAAGTGTGTGTGAAAGCCGTCCTTCACCTAGCTTGTTGGGAACACAAAGTTTCTTTTCACTTGCAAACTCCACTCCATACATATATATGGGGAGGTACTAGCTCCAACTCGGTTTTACAGTGAAAACTGCAGGAACTTCAAACCGGCACTAGGAAACAGACTGAGAAACCAGAGTAAAAGTTTCTCCTGCAACCCGTTCCCTTTGTGCTAGATGAACGAACGTCTCTCCACATGCTCAGTTCTGAGAGATAAGTGTGTGTGAAAGCGGTCCTTCACCTAGCTTGTTTGGAACACAAAGATTCTTTTCAGTTGCAAACTCCACTCCATACATATATATGGGGAGGTACTAGCTCCAACTCGGTTTTTCAGTGAAAACTGCAGGAACTTCAAACCGGCACTAGGAAACAGACTAAGAAACCAGAGTAATAATTTCTCCTGCAACCCGTTCCCTTTTTGCTAGATGAACGAACGTCTCTACACATGCTCAGTTCTGAGAGATAAGTGTGTGTGAAAGCCGTCCTTCACCTAGCTTGTTGGGAACACAAAGTTTCTTTTCACTTGCAAACTCCACTCCATACATATATATGGGGAGGTACTAGCTCCAACTCGGTTTTACAGTGAAAACTGCAGGAACTTCAAACCGGCACTAGGAAACAGACTGAGAAACCAGAGTAAAAGTTTCTCCTGCAACCCGTTCCCTTTGTGCTAGATGAACGAACGTCTCTCCACATGCTCAGTTCTGAGAGATAATTGTGTGTGAAAGCCGTCCTTCACCTAGCTTGTTGGAAACACAAAGTTTCTTTTCACTTGCAAACTCCACTCCATACATATATATGGGGAGGTACTAGCTCCAACTCGGTTTTACCGTGAAAACTGCAGGAACTTCAAACCGGCACTAGGAAAAAGACTGAGAAACCAGAGTAAAAGTTTCTCCTGCAACCCGTTCCCTTTGTTCTACATGAACGAACGTCTCTACACATGCTCAGTTCTGAGAGATAAGTGTGTGTGAAAGCCGTCCTTCACCTAGCTTGTTGGGAACACAAAGTTTCTTTTCACTTGCAAACTCCACTCCATACATATATATGGGGAGGTACTAGCTCCAACTCGGTTTTACAGTGAAAACTGCAGGAACTTCAAACCGGCACTAGGAAACAGACTGAGAAACCAGAGTAAAAGTTTCCCCTGCAACCCGTTCCCTTTGTGCTAGATGAACGAACGTCTCTCCACATGCTCAGTTCGGAGAGATAAGTTTGTGTGAAAGCCGTCCTTCACCTAGCTTGTTGGGAACACAAAGTTTCTTTTCACTTGCAAACTCCACTCCATACATATATATGGGGAGGTACTAGCTCCAACTCGGTTTTACAGCGAAAAATGCAGGAACTTCAAACCGGCACTAGGAAACAGACTGAGAAACCAGAGTAAAAGTTTCTCCTGCAACCCGTTCCCTTTGTGCTAGATGAACGAACGTCTTTCCGCATGCTCAGTTCAGAGAGATAAGTGTGTGTGAAAGCCGTCCTTCACCTAGCTTGTTGGGAACACAAAGTTTCTTTTCAGTTGCAAACTCCACTCCATAAATATATATGGGGAGGTACTAGCGCCAACTTGGTTTTACAGCGAAAACTGCAGGAACTTCAAACCGGCACTAGGAAACAGACTGAGAAACCAGAGTAAAAGTTTCTACTGCAACCCATTCCCTTTGTGCTAGATGAACGAACGTCTCTCCACATGCTCAGTTCTGAGAGATAAGTGTGTGTGAAAGCCGTCCTTCACCTAGCTTGTTGGGAACACAAAGTTTCTTTTAACTTGCAAACTCCACTCCATACATATATATGGGTAGGTACTAGCTCCAACTCGGTTTTACCGTGAAAACTGCAGGAACTTCAAACCGGCACTAGGAAACAGACTGAGAAACCAGAGTAAAAGTTTCTCCTGCAACCTGTTCCCTTTGTGCTAGATGAAAGAACGTCTCTCCGCATGCTCAGTTCAGAGAGATAAGTGTGTGTGAAAGCCGTCCTTCACCTAGCTTGTTGGGAACACAAAGTTTCTTTTCACTTGTAAATTCCACTCCATACATATATATGGGGAGGTACTAGCTCCAACTCGGTTTTTAAGTGAAAACTGCAGGAACTTCAAACCGGCACTAGGAAACAGACTGAGAAACCAGAGTAAAAGTTTCTCCTGCAACCCGTTCCCTTTGTGCTAGATGAACGAACGTCTCTCCACATGCTCAGTTCTGAGAGATAATTTTGTGTGAAAGCCGTCCTTCACCTAGCTTGTTGGGAACACAAAGTTTCTTTTCACTTGCAAACTCCACTCCATACATATATATGGGGAGGTACTAGCTCCAACTCGGTTTTACAGTGAAAACTGCAGGAACTTCAAACCGGCACTAGGAAACAGACTGAGAAACCAGAGTAATAATTTCTCCTGCAACCCGTTCCCTTTGTGCTAGATGAACGAACGTCTCTCCACATGCTCAGTTCTGAGAGATAAGTGTGTGTGAAAGCCGTCCTTCAACTAGCTTGTTGGGAACACAAAGTTTCTTTTCAGTTGCAAACTCCACTCCATACATATATATGGGGAGGTACTAGCTCCAACTCGGTTTTACAGTGAAAACTGCCGGAACTTCAAACCGGCACTAGGAAACAGACTGAGAAACCAGAGTAAAAGTTTCTCCTGCAAACCGTTCCATTTGTGCTAGATGAACGAACGTCTCTCCACATGCTCAGTTCTGAGAGATAAGTGTGTGTGAAAGCCGTCCTTCACCTAGCTTGTTGGGAACACAAAGTTTCTTTTCAGATGCAAACTCCACTCCATACATATATATGGGGAGGTACTAGCTCCAACTCGGTTTTACCGTGAAAACTGCAGGAACTTCAAACCGGCACTAGGAAACAGACTGAGAAACCAGAGTAAAAGTTTCTCCTGCAACCTGTTCCCTTTGTGCTAGATGAAAGAACGTCTCTCCGCATGCTCAGTTCAGAGAGATAAGTGTGTGTGAAAGCCGTCCTTCACCTAGCTTGTTGGGAACACAAAGTTTCTTTTCAGTTGCAAACTCCACTCCATACATATATATGGGGAGGTACTAGCTCCAACTCGGTTTTACAGTGAAAACTGCAGGAAGTTCAAACCGGCACTAGGAAACAGACTGAGAAACCAGAGTAAAAGTTTCTCCTGCTACCCGTTCCTTTTGTGCTAGATGAAAGAACGTCTCTCCGCACGCTCAGTTCAAAGAGATAAGTGTGTGTGAAAGCCGTACTTCACCTAGCTTGTTGGGAACACAAAGATTCTTTTCAGTTGCAAACTCCACTCCATACATATATATGGGGAGGTACTAGCTCCAACTCGGTTTTACAGCGAAAACTGCAGGAACTTCAAACCGGCACTAGGAAACAGACTGAGAAACCAGAGTAAAAGTTTCTCCTGCAACCCGTTCCCTTTGTGCTAGATGAACGAACGTCTCTCCACATGCTCAGTTCGGAGAGATAAGTGTGTGTGAAAGCCGTCCTTCACCTAGCTTGTTGGGAACACAAAGTTTCTTTTCACGTGCAAATTCCACTCCATACATATATATGGGAAGGTACTAGCTCCAACTCGGTTTTTCAGTGAAAATTGCAGGAACTTCAAACCGGCACTAGGAAACAGACTGAGAAACCAGAGTAAAAGTTTCTCCTGCAACCCGTTCCCTTTGTGCTAGATGAACGAACGTCTCTCCACATGCTCAGTTCGGAGAGATAAGTGTGTGTGAAAGCCGTCCTTCACCTAGCTTGTTGGGAACACAAAGTTTCTTTTCACTTGCAAACTCCACTCCATACATATATATGGGCAGGTACTAGCTCCAACTCGGTTTTACAGTGAAAACTGCAGGAACTTCAAACCGGCACTAGGAAACAGACTGAGAAACCAGAGTAAAAGTTTCTCCTGCAACCTGTTCCCTTTGTGCTAGATGAACGAACGTCTCTCCACATGCTCAGTTCTGAGAGATAAGTGTGTGTGAAAGCCGTTCTTCACCTAGCTTGTTGGGAACACAAAGTTTCTTTTCAGTTGCAAACTCCACTCCATACATATATATGGGGAGGTACTAGCTCCAACTCGGTTTTACAGTGAAAACTGCAGGAACTTCAAACCGGCACTAGGAAACAGACTGAGAAACCAGAGTAAAAGGTTCTCCTGCAACCCGTTCCTTTTGTGCTAGATGAAAGAACGTCTCTCCGCATGCTCAGTTCAGAGAGATAAGTGTGTGATAAAGCCGTACTTCACCTAGCTTGTTGGGAACACAAAGTTTCTTTTCAGTTGCAAACTCCACTCCATACATATATATGGGGAGGTACTAGCTCCAACTCGGTTTTACAGCGAAAACTGCAGGAACTTCAAACCGGCACTAGGAAAAAGACTGAGAAACCAGAGTAAAAGTTTCTCCTGCAACCCGTTCCCTTTGTGCTAGATGAACGAACGTCTCTCCACATGCTCAGTTCTGAGAGATACGTGTGTGAGATAGCCGTCCTTCACCTAGCTTGTTGGGAACACAAAGTTTCTTTTCACTTGCAAACTCCACTCCATACATATATATGGGGAGGTACTAGCTCCAACTCGGTTTTACAGTGAAAACTGCAGGAACTTCAAACCGGCACTAGGAAACAGACTGAGAAACCAGAGTAATAATTTCTCCTGCAACCCGTTCCCTTTGTGCTAGATGAACGAACGTCTCTCCACATGCTCAGTTCTGAGAGATAAGTGTGTGTGAAAGCCGTCCTTCACCTAGCTTGTTGGGAACACAAAGTTTCTTTTCAGTTGCAAACTCCACTCCATACATATATATGGGGAGGTACTAGCTCCAACTCGGTTTTACAGTGAAAACTGCAGGAACTTCAAACCGGCACTAGGAAACAGACTGAGAAACCAGAGTAAAAGTTTCTCCTGCAAACCGTTCCCTTTGTGCTAGATGAACGAACGTCTCTCCACATGCTCAGTTCTGAGAGATAAGTGTGTGTGAAAGCCGTCCTTCAACTAGCTTGTTGGGAACACAAAGTTTCTTTTCAGTTGCAAACTCCACTCCATACATATATATGGGGAGGTACTAGCTCCAAATCGGTTTTACCGTGAAAACTGCAGGAACTTCAAACCGGCACTAGGAAACAGACTGAGAAACCAGAGTAAAAGTTTCTCCTGCAACCTGTTCCCTTTGAGCTAGATGAAAGAACGTCTCTCCGCATGCTCAGTTCAGAGAGATAAGTGTGTGTGAAAGCCGTACTTCACCTAGCTTGTTGGGAACACAAAGTTTCTTTTCAGTTGCAAACTCCACTCCATACATATATATGGGGAGGTACTAGCTCCAACTCGGTTTTACAGCGAAAACTGCAGGAACTTCAAAACGGCACTAGGAAACAGACTGAGAAACCAGAGTAAAAGTTTCTCCTGCAACCCGTTCCTTTTGTGCTAGATGAAAGAACGTCTCTCCGCATGCTCAGTTCAGAGAGATAAGTGTGTGTGAAAGCCGTACTTCACCTAGCTTGTTGGGAACACAAAGTTTCTTTTCAGTTGCAAACTCCACTCCATACATATATATGGGGAGGTACTAGCTCCAACTCTGTTTTACAGCGAAAACTGCAGGAACTTCAAACCGGCACTAGGAAACAGACTGAGAAACCAGAGTAAAAGTTTCTCCTGCAACCCGTTCCCTTTGTGCTAGATGAACGAACGTCTCTACACATGCTCAGATCTGAGAGATAATTGTGTGTGAAAGCCGTCCTTCACCTAGCTTGTTGGGAACACAAAGTTTCTTTTCACTTGTAAATTCCACTCCATACATATATATGGGGAGGTACTAGCTCCAACTCGGTTTTTAAGTGAAAACTGCAGGAACTTCAAACCGGCACTAGGAAACAGACTGAGAAACCAGAGTAAAAGTTTCTCCTGCCACCCGTTCCCTTTGTGCTAGATGAACGAACGTCTCTCCACATGCTCAGTTCTGAGAGATAAGTGTGTGTGAAAGCCGTCCTTCACCTAGCTTGTTGGGAACACAAAGTTTCTTTTCACTTGCAAACTCCACTCCATACATATATATGGGGAGGTACTAGCTCCAACTCGGTTTTACAGTGAAAACTGCAGGAACTTCAAACCGGCACTAGGAAACAGACTGAGAAACCAGAGTAATAATTTCTCCTGCAACCCGTTCCCTTTGTGCTAGATGAACGAACGTCTCTCCACATGCTCAGTTCTGAGAGATAAGTGTGTGTGAAAGCCGTCCTTCACCTAGCTTGTTGGGAACACAAAGTTTCTTTTCAGATGCAAACTCCACTCCAAACATATATATGGGGAGGTACTAGCTCCAACTCGGTTTTACCGTGAAAACTGCAGGAACTTCAAACCGGCACTAGGAAACAGACTGAGAAACCAGAGTAAAAGTTTCTCCTGCAACCTGTTCCCTTTGTGCTAGATGAAAGAACGTCTCTCCGCATGCTCAGTTCAGAGAGATAAGTGTGTGTGAAAGCCGTCCTTCACCTAGCTTGTTGGGAACACAAAGTTTCTTTTCAGTTGCAAACTCCACTCCATACATATATATGGGGAGGTACTAGCTCCAACTCGGTTTTACAGTGAAAACTGCAGGAAGTTCAAACCGGCACTAGGAAACAGACTGAGAAACCAGAGTAAAAGTTTCTCCTGCTACCCGTTCCTTTTGTGCTAGATGAAAGAACGTCTCTCCGCACGCTCAGTTCAAAGAGATAAGTGTGTGTGAAAGCCGTACTTCACCTAGCTTGTTGGGAACACAAAGATTCTTTTCAGTTGCAAACTCCACTCCATACATATATATGGGTAGGTACTAGCTCCAACTCGGTTTTACAGCGAAAACTGCAGGAACTTCAAACCGGCACTAGGAAACAGACTGAGAAACCAGAGTAAAAGTTTCTCCTGCAACCCGTTCCCTTTGTGCTAGATGAAAGAACGTCTCTCCGCAAGCTCAGTTCAAAGAGATAAGTGTGTGTGAAAGCCGTACTTCACCTAGCTTGTTGCGAACACAAAGTTTCTTTTCAGTTGCAAACTCCACTCCATACATATATATGGGGAGGTACTAGCTCCAACTCTGTTTTACAGCGAAAAATGCAGGAACTTCAAACCGGCACTAGGAAACAGACTGAGAAACCAGAGTAAAAGTTTCTCCTGCAACCCGTTCCCTTTGTGCTAAATGAACGAACGTCTCTCCACATGCTCAGTTCGGAGAGATAAGTGTGTGTGAAAGCCGTCCTTCACCTAGCTTGTTGGGAACACAAAGTTTCTTTTCACGTGCAAATTCCACTCCATACATATATATGGGAAGGTACTAGCTCCAACTCGGTTTTTCAGTGAAAACTGCAGGAACTTCAAACCGGCACTAGGAAACAGACTGAGAAACCAGAGTAAAAGTTTCTCCTGCAACCCGTTCCCTTTGTGCTAGATGAACGAACGTCTCTCCACATGCTCAGTTCGGAGAGATAAGTGTGTGTGAAAGCCGTCCTTCACCTAGCTTGTTGGGAACACAAAGTTTCTTTTCACTTGCAAACTCCACTCCATACATATATATGGGGAGGTACTAGCTCCAACTCGGTTTTACAGTGAAAACTGCAGGAACTTCAAACCGGCACTAGGAAACAGACTGAGAAACCAGAGAAAAAGTTTCTCCTGCAACCCGTTCCCTTTGTGCTAGATGAACGAACGTCTCTCCACATGCTCAGTTCTGAGAGATAAGTGTGTGTGAAAGCGGTCCTTCACCTAGCTTGTTGGGAACACAAAGATTCTTTTCAGTTGCAAACTCCACTCCATACATATATATGGGGAGGTACTAGCTCCAACTCGGTTTTACAGTGAAAACTGCAGGAACTTCAAACCGGCACTAGGAAACAGACTGAGAAACCAGAGTAAAAGTTTCCCCTGCAACCCGTTCCCTTTGTGCTAGATGAACGAACGTCTCTCCACATGCTCAGTTCTGAGAGATAAGTGTGTGTGAAAGCCGTCCTTCACCTAGCTTGTTGGGAACACAAAGTTTCTTTTCACTTGCAAACTCCACTCCATACATATATATGGGGAGGTACTAGCTCCAACTCGGTTTTACAGCGAAAACTGCAGGAACTTCAAACCGGCACTAGGAAACAGACTGAGAAACCAGAGTAAAAGTTTCTCCTGCAACCCGTTCCCTTTGTGCTAGATGAACGAACGTCTCTCCACATGCTCAGTTCTGAGAGATAAGTGTGTGTGAAAGCCGTCCTTCACCTAGCTTGTTGGGAACACAAAGTTTCTTTTCAGTTGCAAACTCCACTCCATACATATATATGGGGAGGTACTAGCTCCAACTCGGTTTTACCGTGAAAACTGCAGGAACTTCAAACCGGCACTAGGAAACAGACTGAGAAACCAGAGTAAAAGTTTCTCCTGCAACCCGTTCCCTTTGTGCTAGATGAACGAACGTCTCTCCACATGCTCAGTTCGGAGAGATAAGTGTGTGTGAAAGCCGTCCTTCACCTAGCTTGTTGGGAACACAAAGTTTCTTTTCACTTGCAGACTCCACTCCATACATATATATGGGGAGGTACTAGCTCCAACTCGGTTTTACAGTGAAAACTGCAGGAACTTCAAACCGGCACTAGGAAACAGACTGAGAAACCAGAGTAAAAGTTTCTCCTGCAACCCGTTCCCTTTGTGCTAGATGAACGAACGTCTCTCCACATGCTCAGTTCTGAGAGATAAGTGTGTGTGAAAGCGGTCCTTCACCTAGCTTGTTGGGAACACAAAGATTCTTTTCAGTTGCAAACTCCACTCCATACATATATATGGGGAGGTACTAGCTCCAACTCGGTTTTTCAGTGAAAACTGCAGGAACTTCAAACCGGCACTAGGAAACAGACTAAGAAACCAGAGTAATAATTTCTCCTGCAACCCGTTCCCTTTTTGCTAGATGAACGAACGTCTCTCCACATGCTCAGTTCTGAGAGATAAGTGTGTGTGAAAGCCGTCCTTCACCTAGCTTGTTGGGAACACAAAGTTTCTTTTCACTTGCAAACTCCACTCCATACATATATATGGGGAGGTACTAGCTCCAACTCGGTTTTACCGTGAAAACTGCAGGAACTTCAAACCGGCACTAGGAAAAAGACTGAGAAACCAGAGTAAAAGTTTCTCCTGCAACCCGTTCCCTTTGTGCTACATGAACGAACGTCTCTCCACATGCTCAGTTCTGAGAGATAAGTGTGTGTGAAAGCCGTCCTTCACCTAGCTTGTTGGGAACACAAAGTTTCTTTTCACTTGCAAACTCCACTCCATACATATATATGGGGAGGTACTAGCTCCAACTCGGTTTTACAGTGAAAACTGCAGGAACTTCAAACCGGCACTAGGAAACAGACTGAGAAACCAGAGTAAAAGTTTCCCCTGCAACCCGTTCCCTTTGTGCTAGATGAACGAACGTCTCTCCACATGCTCAGTTCGGAGAGATAAGTTTGTGTGAAAGCCGTCCTTCACCTAGCTTGTTGGGAACACAAAGTTTCTTTTCACTTGCAAACTCCACTCCATACATATATATGGGGAGGTACTAGCTCCAACTCGGTTTTACAGCGAAAAATGCAGGAACTTCAAACCGGCACTAGGAAACAGACTGAGAAACCAGAGTAAAAGTTTCTCCTGCAACCCGTTCCCTTTGTGCTAGATGAACGAACGTCTTTCCGCATGCTCAGTTCAGAGAGATAAGTGTGTGTGAAAGCCGTCCTTCACCTAGCTTGTTGGGAACACAAAGTTTCTTTTCAGTTGCAAACTCCACTCCATAAATATATATGGGGAGGTACTAGCGCCAACTTGGTTTTACAGCGAAAACTGCAGGAACTTCAAACCGGCACTAGGAAACAGACTGAGAAACCAGAGTAAAAGTTTCTACTGCAACCCATTCCCTTTGTGCTAGATGAACGAACGTCTCTCCACATGCTCAGTTCTGAGAGATAAGTGTGTGTGAAAGCCGTCCTTCACCTAGCTTGTTGGGAACACAAAGTTTCTTTTCACTTGCAAACTCCACTCCATACATATATATGGGGAGGTACTAGCTCCAACTCGGTTTTTCAGTGAAAACTGCAGGAAATTCAAACCGGCACTAGGAAACAGACTTAGAAACCAGAGTAAAAGTTTCTACTGCAACCCGTTCCCTTTGTGCTAGATGAACGAACGTCTCTCCATATGCTCAGTTCTGAGAGATAAGTGTGTGTGAAAGCCGTCCTTCACCTAGCTTGTTGGGAACACAAAGTTTCTTTTCAGTTGCAAACTCCACTCCATACATATATATGGGTAGGTACTAGCTCCAACTCGGTTTTACCGTGAAAACTGCAGGAACTTCAAACAGGCACTAGGAAACAGACTGAGAAACCAGAGTAAAAGTTTCTCCTGCAACCTGTTCCCTTTGTGCTAGATGAAAGAACGTCTCTCCGCATGCTCAGTTCAGAGAGATAAGTGTGTGTGAAAGCCGTACTTCACCTAGCTTGTTGGGAACACAAAGTTTCTTTTCAGTTGCAAACTCCACTCCATACATATATATGGGGAGGTACTAGCTCCAACTCGGTTTTACAGTGCAAACTGCAGGAACTTCAAAACGGCACTAGGAAACAGACTGAGAAACCAGAGTAAAAGTTTCTCCTGCAAACCGTTCCTTTTGTGCTAGATGAACGAACGTCTTTCCGCATGCTCAGTTCAGAGAGATAAGTGTGTGTGAAAGCCGTACTTCACCTAGCTTGTTGGGAACACAAAGTTTCTTTTCAGTTGCAAACTCCACTCCATACATATATATGGGGAGGTACAAGCTCCAACTCGGTTTTACAGCGAAAACTGCAGGAACTTCAAACCGGCACTAGGAAACAGACTGAGAAACCAGAGTAAAAGTTTCTCCTGCAACCCGTTCCCTTTGTGCTAGATGAACGAACGTCTCTACACATGCTCAGATCTGAGAGATAATTGTGTGTGAAAGCCGTCCTTCACCTAGCTTGTTGGGAACACAAAGTTTCTTTTCACTTGTAAATTCCACTCCATACATATATATGGGGAGGTACTAGCTCCAACTCGGTTTTTAAGTGAAAACTGCAGGAACTTCAAACCGGCACTAGGAAACAGACTGAGAAACCAGAGTAAAAGTTTCTCCTGCAAACCGTTCCCTTTGTGCTAGATGAACGAACGTCTCTCCACATGCTCAGTTCTGAGAGATAAGTGTGTGTGAAAGCCGTCCTTCACCTAGCTTGTTGGGAACACAAAGTTTCTTTTCAGATGCAAACTCCACTCCATACATATATATGGGGAGGTACTAGCTCCAACTCGGTTTTACCGTGAAAACTGCAGGAACTTCAAACCGGCACTAGGAAACAGACTGAGAAACCAGAGTAAAAGTTTCTCCTGCAACCTGTTCCCTTTGTGCTAGATGAAAGAACGTCTCTCCTCATGCTCAGTTCAGAGAGATAAGTGTGTGTGAAAGCCGTCCTTCACCTAGCTTGTTGGGAACACAAAGTTTCTTTTCAGTTGCAAACTCCACTCCATACATATATATGGGGAGGTACTAGCTCCAACTCGGTTTTACAGTGAAAACTGCAGGAAGTTCAAACCGGCACTAGGAAACAGACTGAGAAACCAGAGTAAAAGTTTCTCCTGCTATCCGTTCCTTTTGTGCTAGATGAAAGAACGTCTCTCCGCACGCTCAGTTCAAAGAGATAAGTGTGTGTGAAAGCCGTACTTCACCTAGCTTGTTGGGAACACAAAGATTCTTTTCAGTTGCAAACTCCACTCCTTACATATATATGGGGAGGTACTAGCTCCAACTCGGTTTTACAGCGAAAACTGCAGGAACTTCAAACCGGCACTAGGAAACAGACTGAGAAACCAGAGTAAAAGTTTCTCCTGCAACCCGTTCCCTTTGTGCTAGATGAAAGAACGTCTCTCCGCACGCTCAGTTCAAAGAGATAAGTGTGTGTGAAAGCCGTACTTCACCTAGCTTGTTGCGAACACAAAGTTTCTTTTCAGTTGCAAACTCCACTCCATACATATATATGGGGAGGTACTAGCTCCAACTCTGTTTTACAGCGAAAAATGCAGGAACTTCAAACCGGCACTAGGAAACAGACTGAGAAACCAGAGTAAAAGTTTCTCCTGCAACCCGTTCCCTTTGTGCTAGATGAACGAACGTCTCTCCACATGCTCAGTTCGGAGAGATAAGTGTGTGTGAAAGCCGTCCTTCACCTAGCTTGTTGGGAACACAAAGTTTCTTTTCACGTGCAAATTCCACTCCATACATATATATGGGAAGGTACTAGCTCCAACTCGGTTTTTCAGTGAAAACTGCAGGAACTTCAAACCGGCACTAGGAAACAGACTGAGAAACCAGAGTAAAAGTTTCTCCTGCAACCCGTTCCCTTTGTGCTAGATGAACGAACGTCTCTCCACATGCTCAGTTCGGAGAGATAAGTGTGTGTGAAAGCCGTCCTTCACCTAGCTTGTTGGGAACACAAAGTTTCTTTTCACTTGCAAACTCCACTCCATACACATATATGGGGAGGTACTAGCTCCAACTCGGTTTTACAGTGAAAACTGCAGGAACTTCAAACCGGCACTAGGAAACAGACTGAGAAACCAGAGTAAAAGTTTCTCCTGCAACCCGTTCCCTTTGTGCTAGATGAACGAACGTCTCTCCACATGCTCAGTTCTGAGAGATAAGTGTGTGTGAAAGCGGTCCTTCACCTAGCTTGTTGGGAACACAAAGATTCTTTTCAGTTGCAAACTACACTGCATACATATATATGGGGAGGTTCAAGCTCCAACTCGGTTTTACAGTGAAAACTGCAGGAACTTCAAACCGGCACTAGGAAACAGACTAAGAAACCAGAGTAATAATTTCTCCTGCAACCCGTTCCATTTTTGCTAGATGAACGAACGTCTCTACACATGCTCAGTTCTGAGAGATAAGTGTGTGTGAAAGCCGTCCTTCACCTAGCTTGTTGGGAACACAAAGTTTCTTTTCACTTGCAAACTCCACTCCATACATATATATGGGGAGGTACTAGCTCCAACTCGGTTTTACAGTGAAAACTGCAGGAACTTCAAACCGGCACTAGGAAACAGACTGAGAAACCAGAGTAAAAGTTTCTCCTGCAACCCGTTCCCTTTGTGCTAGATGAACGAACGTCTCTCCACATGCTCAGTTCTGAGAGATAAGTGTGTGTGAAAGCCGTCCTTCACCTAGCTTGTTGGGAACACAAAGTTTCTTTTCACTTGTAAATTCCACTCCATACATATATATGGGGAGGTACTAGCTCCAACTCGGTTTTACCGTGAAAACTGCAGGAACTTCAAACCGGCACTATGAAACAGACTGAGAAACCAGAGTAAAAGTTTCTCCTGCAACCAGTTCCCTTTGTGCTACATGAACGAACGTCTCTCCACATGCTCAGTTCTGAGAGATAAGTGTGTGTGAAAGCCGTCCTTCACCTAGCTTGTTGGGAACACAAAGTTTCTTTTCACTTGTAAACTCCACTCCATACATATATATGGGGAGGTACTAGCTCCAACTCGGTTTTACAGTGAAAACTGCAGGAACATCAAACCGGCACTAGGAAACAGACTGAGAAACCAGAGTAAAAGTTTCCCCTGCAACCCGTTCCCTTTGTGCTACATGAACGAACGTCTCTCCACATGCTCAGTTCTGAGAGATAAGTGTGTGTGAAAGCCGTCCTTCACCTAGCTTGTTGGGAACACAAAGTTTCTTTTCAATTGCAAACTCCACTCCATACATATATATGGGGAGGTACTAGCTCCAACTCGGTTTTACAGCGAAAACTGCAGGAACTTCAAACCGGCACTAGGAAACAGACTGAGAAACCAGAGTAAAAGTTTCTCCTGCAACCCGTTCCCTTTGTGCTAGATGAACGAACGTCTCTCCACATGCTCAGTTCTGAGAGATAAGTGTGTGTGAAAGCCGTACTTCACCTAGCTTGTTGGGAACACAAAGTTTCTTTTCAGTTGCAAACTCCACTCCATACATATATATGGGGAGGTACTAGCTCCAACTCGGTTTTACCGTGAAAACTGCAGGAACTTCAAACCGGCACTAGGAAACAGACTGAGAAACCAGAGTAAAAGTTTCTCCTGCAACCCGTTCCCTTTGTGCTAGATGAACGAACGTCTCTCCACATGCTCAGTTCGGAGAGATAAGTGTGTGTGAAAGCCGTCCTTCACCTAGCTTGTTGGGAACACAAAGTTTCTTTTCACTTGCAAACTCCACTCCATACATATATATGGGGAGGTACTAGCTCCAACTCGGTTTTACAGTGAAAACTGCAGGAACTTCAAACCGGCACTAGGAAACAGACTGAGAAACCAGAGTAAAAGTTTCTCCTGCAACCCGTTCCCTTTGTGCTAGATGAACGAACGTCTCTCCACATGCTCAGTTCTGAGAGATAAGTGTGTGTGAAAGCGGTCCTTCACCTAGCTTGTTGGGAACACAAAGATTCTTTTCAGTTGCAAACTCCACTCCATACATATATATGGGGAGGTACTAGCTCCAACTCGGTTTTTCAGTGAAAACTGCAGGAACTTCAAACCGGCACTAGGAAACAGACTAAGAAACCAGAGTAATAATTTCTCCTGCAACCCGTTCCCTTTTTGCTAGATGAACGAACGTCTCTACACATGCTCAGTTCTGAGAGATAAGTGTGTGTGAAAGCCGTCCTTCACCTAGCTTGTTGGGAACACAAAGTTTCTTTTCACTTGCAAACTCCACTCCATACATATATATGGGGAGGTACTAGCTCCAACTCGGTTTTACAGTGAAAACTGCAGGAACTTCAAACCGGCACTAGGAAACAGACTGAGAAACCAGAGTAAAAGTTTCTCCTGCAACCCGTTCCCTTTGTGCTAGATGAACGAACGTCTCTCCACATGCTCAGTTCTGAGAGATAAGTGTGTGTGAAAGCCGTCCTTCACCTAGCTTGTTGGGAACACAAAGTTTCTTTTCACTTGCAAACTCCACTCCATACATATATATGGGGAGGTACTAGCTCCAACTCGGTTTTACCGTGAAAACTGCAGGAACTTCAAACCGGCACTAGGAAAAAGACTGAGAAACCAGAGTAAAAGTTTCTCCTGCAACCCGTTCCCTTTGTGCTACATGAACGAACGTCTCTCCACATGCTCAGTCCTGAGAGATAAGTGTGTGTGAAAGCCGTCCTTCACCTAGCTTGTTGGGAACACAAAGTTTCTTTTCACTTGCAAACTCCACTCCATACATATATATGGGGAGGTACTAGCTCCAACTCGGTTTTACAGTGAAAACTGCAGGAACTTCAAACCGGCACTAGGAAACAGACTGAGAAACCAACGTAAAAGTTTCCCCTGCAACCCGTTCCCTTTGTGCTAGATGAGCGAACGTCTCTCCACATGCTCAGTTCGGAGAGATAAGTTTGTGTGAAAGCCGTCCTTCACCTAGCTTGTTGGGAACACAAAGTTTCTTTTCACTTGCAAACTCCACTCCATACATATATATGGGGAGGTACTAGCTCCAACTCGGTTTTACAGCGAAAAATGCAGGAACTTCAAACCGGCACTAGGAAACAGACTGAGAAACCAGAGTAAAAGTTTCTCCTGCAAACCGTTCCCTTTGTGCTAGATGAACGAAAGTCTTTCCGCATGCTCAGTTCAGAGAGATAAGTGTGTGTGAAAGCCGTCCTTCACCTAGCTTGTTGGGAACACAAAGTTTCTTTTCAGTTGCAAACTCCACTCCATAAATATATATGGGGAGGTACTAGCGCCAACTTGGTTTTACAGCGAAAACTGCAGGAACTTCAAACCGGCACTAGGAAACAGACTGAGAAACCAGAGTAAAAGTTTCTACTGCAACCCATTCCCTTTGTGCTAGATGAACGAACGTCTCTCCACATGCTCAGTTCTGAGAGATAAGTGTGTGTGAAAGCCGTTCTTCACCTAGCTTGTTGGGAACACAAAGTTTCTTTTCACTTGCAAACTCCACTCCATACATATATATGGGGAGGTACTAGCTCCAACTCGGTTTTTCAGTGAAAACTGCAGGAAATTCAAACCGGCACTAGGAAACAGACTTAGAAACCAGAGTAAAAGTTTCTACTGCAACCCGTTCCCTTTGTGCTAGATGAACGAACGTCTCTCCATATGCTCAGTTCTGAGAGATAAGTGTGTGTGAAAGCCGTCCTTCACCTAGCTTGTTGGGAACACAAAGATTCTTTTCAGTTGCAAACTCCACTCCATACATATATATGGGTAGGTACTAGCTCCAACTCGGTTTTACCGTGAAAACTGCAGGAACTTCAAACCGGCACTAGGAAACAGACTGAGAAACCAGAGTAAAAGTTTCTCCTGCAACCTGTTCCCTTTGTGCTAGATGAAAGAACGTCTCTCCGCATGCTCAGTTCAGAGAGATAAGTGTGTGTGAAAGCCGTACTTCACCTAGCTTGTTGGGAACACAAAGTTTCTTTTCAGTTGCAAACTCCACTCCATACATATATATGGGGAGGTACTAGCTCCAACTCGGTTTTAGTGTGAAAACTGCAGGAACTTCAAAACGGCACTAGGAAACAGACTGAGAAACCAGAGTAAAAGTTTCTCCTGCAACCCGTTCCTTTTGTGCTAGATGAAAGAACGTCTTTCCGCATGCTCAGTTCAGAGAGAGAAGTGTGTGTGAAAGCCGTACTTCACCTAGCTTGTTGGGAACACAAAGTTTCTTTTCAGTTGCAAACTCCACTCCATACATATATATGGGGAGGTACTAGCTCCAACTCGGTTTTACAGCGAAAACTGCAGGAACTTCAAACCGGCACTAGGAAACAGACTGAGAAACCAGAGTAAAAGTTTCTCCTGCAACCCGTTCCCTTTGTGCTAGATGAACGAACGTCTCTCCACATGCTCAGATCTGAGAGATAATTGTGTGTGAAAGCCGTCCTTCACCTAGCTTGTTGGGAACACAAAGTTTCTTTTCACTTGTAAATTCCACTCCATATATATATATGGGGAGGTACTAGCTCCAACTCGGTTTTTCAGTGAAAACTGCAGGAACTTCAAACCGGCACTAGGAAACAGACTGGGAAACCAGAGTAAAAGTTTCTCCTGCAACCCGTTCCCTTTGTGCTAGATGAACGAACGTCTCTCCACATGCTCAGTTCTGAGAGATACGTGTGTGTGATAGCCGTCCTTCACCTAGCTTGTTGGGAACACAAAGTTTCTTTTCACTTGCAAACTCCACTCCATACATATATATGGGGAGGTACTAGCTCCAACTCGGTTTTACAGTGAAAACTGCAGGAACTTCAAACCGGCACTAGGAAACAGACTGAGAAACCAGAGAAAAAGTTTCTCCTGCAACCCGTTCCTTTTGTGCTAGATGAAAGAACGTCTCTCCGCATGCTCAGTTCAGAGAGATAAGTGTGTGTGAAAGCCGTACTTCACCTAGCTTGTTGGGAACACAAAGTTTCTTTTCAGTTGCAAACTCCACTCCATACATATATATGGGGAGGTACTAGCTCCAACTCGGTTTTACAGCGAAAAATGCAGGAACTTCAAACCGGCACTAGGAAACAGACTGAGAAACCAGAGTAAAAGTTTCTCCTGCAAACCGTTCCCTTTGTGCTAGATGAACGAACGTCTCTCCACATGCTCAGTTCTGAGAGATAAGTGTGTGTGAAAGCCGTCCTTCACCTAGCTTGTTGGGAACACAAAGTTTCTTTTCAGTTGCAAACTCCACTCCATACATATATATGGGGAGGTACTAGCTCCAACTCGGTTTTACCGTGAAAACTGCAGGAACTTCAAACCGGCACTAGGAAACAGACTGAGAAACCAGAGTAAAAGTTTCTCCTGCAACCTGTTCGCTTTGTGCTAGATGAAAGAACGTCGCTCCGCATGCTCAGTTCAGAGAGATAAGTGTGTGTGAAAGCCGTACTTCACCTAGCTTGTTGGGAACACAAAGTTTCTTTTCAGTTGCAAACTCCACTCCATACATATATATGGGGAGGTACTAGCTCCAACTCGGTTTTACAGTGAAAACTGCAGGAACTTCAAACCGGCACTAGGAAACAGACTGAGAAACCAGAGTAAAAGTTTCTCCTGCAACCCGTTCCCATTGTGCTAGATGAACGAACGTCTCTCCGCACGCTCAGTTCAAAGAGATAAGTGTGTGTGAAAGCCGTACTTCACCTAGCTTGTTGGGAACACAAAGTTTCTTTTCAGTTGCAAACTCCACTCCATACATATATATGGGGAGGTACTAGCTCCAACTCGGTTTTACAGCGAAAACTGCAGGAACTTCAAACCGGCACTAGGAAACAGACTGAGAAACCAGAGTAAAAGTTTCTCCTGCAACCCGTTCCCTTTGTGCTAGATGAAAGAACGTCTCTCCGCACGCTCAGTTCAAAGAGATAAGTGTGTGTGAAAGCCGTACTTCACCTAGCTTGTTGGGAACACAAACTTTCTATTCAGTTGCAAACCTCACTCCATACATATATATGGGGAGGTACTAGCTCCAACTCTGTTTTACAGCGAAAACTGCAGGAACTTCAAACCGGCACTAGGAAACAGACTGAGAAACCAGAGTAAAAGTTTCTCCTGCAACCCGTTCCCTTTGTGCTAGATGAACGAACGTCTCTCCACATGCTCAGTTCTGAGAGATAAGTGTGTGTGAAAGCCGTCCTTCACCTAGCTTGTTGGGAACACAAAGTTTCTTTTCACCTGCAAATTCCACTCCATACATATATATGGGGAGGTACTAGCTCCAACTCGTTTTTTCAGTGAAAACTGCAGGAACTTCAAACCGGCACTAGGAAACAGACTGAGAAACCAGAGTAAAAGTTTCTACTGCAACCCGTTCCCTTTGTGCTAGATGAACGAACGTCTCTCCACATGCTCAGTTCTGAGAGATAAGTGTGTGTGAAAGCCGTCCTTCACCTAGCTTGTTGGGAACACAAAGTTTCTTTTCACTTGCAAACTCCACTCCATACATATATATGGGGAGGTACTAGCTCCAACTCGGTTTTACAGTGAAAACTGCAGGAACTTCTAACCGGCACTAGGAAACAGACTGAGAAACCAGAGTAAAAGTTTCTCCTGCAACCCGTTCCCTTTGTGCTAGATGAACGAACGTCTCTCCACATGCTCAGTTCTGAGAGATAAGTGTGTGTGAAAGCGGTCCTTCACCTAGCTTGTTGGGAACACAAAGATTCTTTTCAGTTGCAAACTCCACTCCATACATATATATGGGGAGGTACTAGCTCCAACTCGTTTTTTCAGTGAAAACTGCAGGAACTTCAAACCGGCACTAGGAAACAGACTAAGAAACCAAAGTAATAATTTCTCCTGCAACCCGTTCCCTTTTTGCTAGATGAACGAACGTCTCTACACATGCTCAGTTCTGAGAGATAAGTGTGTGTGAAAGCCGTCCTTCACCTAGCTTGTTGGGAACACAAAGTTTCTTTTCACTTGCAAACTCCACTCCATACATATATATGGGGAGGTACTAGCTCCAACTCGGTTTTACAGTGAAAACTGCAGGAACTTCAAACCGGCACTAGGAAACAGACTGAGAAACCAGAGTAAAAGTTTCTCCTGCAACCCGTTCCCTTTGTGCTAGATGAACGAACGTCTCTCCACATGCTCAATTCTGAGAGATAAGTGTGTGTGAAAGCCGTCCTTCACCTAGCTTGTTGGGAACACAAAGTTTCTTTTCACTTGCAAACTCCACTCCATACATATATATGGGGAGGTACTAGCTCCAACTCGGTTTTACCGTGAAAACTGCAGGAACTTCAAACCGGCACTAGGAAACAGACTGAGAAACCAGAGTAAAAGTTTCTCCTGCAACCCGTTCCCTTTGTGCTACATGAACGAACGTCTCTCCACATGCTCAGTTCTGAGAGATAAGTGTGTGTGAAAGCCGTCCTTCACCTAGCTTGTTGGGAACACAAAGTTTCTTTTCACTTGCAAACACCACTCCATACATATATATGGGGAGGTACTAGCTCCAACTCGGTTTTACAGTGAAAACTGCAGGAACTTCAAACCGGCACTAGGAAACAGACTGAGAAACCAGAGTAAAAGTTTCCCCTGCAACCCGTTCCCTTTGTGCTAGATGAACGAACGTCTCTCCACATGCTCAGTTCGGAGAGATAAGTTTGTGTGAAAGCCGTCCTTCACCTAGCTTGTTGGGAACACAAAGTTTCTTTTCACTTGCAAACTCCACTCCATACATATATATGGGGAGGTACTAGCTCCAACTCGGTTTTACAGCGAAAACTGCAGGAACTTCAAACCGGCACTAGGAAACAGACTGAGAAACCAGAGTAAAAGTTTCTCCTGCAACCCGTTCCCTTTGTGCTAGATGAACGAACGTCTTTCCGCATGCTCAGTTCAGAGAGATAAGTGTGTGTGAAAGCCGTCCTTCACCTAGCTTGTTGGGAACACAAAGTTTCTTTTCAGTTGCAAACTCCACTCCATAAATATATATGGGGAGGTACTAGCGCCAACTTGGTTTTACAGCGAAAACTGCAGGAACTTCAAACCGGCACTAGGAAACAGACTGAGAAACCAGAGTAAAAGTTTCTACTGCAACCCATTCCCTTTGTGCTAGATGAACGAACGTCTCTCCACATGCTCAGTTCTGAGAGATAAGTGTGTGTGAAAGCCGTCCTTCACTTAGCTTGTTGGGAACACAAAGTTTCTTTTCACTTGCAAACTCCACTCCATACATATATATGGGGAGGTACTAGCTCCAACTCGGTTTTTCAGTGAAAACTGCAGGAAATTCAAACCGGCACTAGGAAACAGACTTAGAAACCAGAGTAAAAGTTTCTACTGCAACCCGTTCCCTTTGTGCTAGATGAACGAACGTCTCTCCATATGCTCAGTTCTGAGAGATAAGTGTGTGTGAAAGCCGTCCTTCACCAAGCTTGTTGGGAACACAAAGTTTCTTTTCAGTTGCAAACTCCACTCCATACATATATATGGGGAGGTACTAGCTCCAACTCATTTTTTCAGTGAAAACTGCAGGAACTTCAAACCGGCACTAGGAAACAGACTAAGAAACCAGAGTAATAATTTCTCCTGCAACCCGTTCCCTTTTTGCTAGATGAACGAACGTCTCTACACATGCTCAGTTCTGAGAGATAAGTGTGTGTGAAAGCCGTCCTTCACCTAGCTTGTTGGGAACACAAAGTTTCTTTTCACTTGCAAACTCCACTCCATACATATATATGGGGAGGTACTAGCTCCAACTCGGTTTTACAGTGAAAACTGCAGGAACTTCAAACCGGCACTAGGAAACAGACTGAGAAACCAGAGTAAAAGTTTCTCCTGCAACCCGTTCCCTTTGTGCTAGGTGAACGAACGTCTCTCCACATGCTCAGTTCTGAGAGATAAGTGTGTGTGAAAGCCGTCCTTCACCTAGCTTGTTGGGAACACAAAGTTTCTTTTCACTTGCAAACTCCACTCCATACATATATATGGGGAGGTAATAGCTCCAACTCGGTTTTACCGTGAAAACTGCAGGAACTTCAAACCGGCACTAGGAAACAGACTGAGAAACCAGAGTAAAAGTTTCTCCTGCAACCCGTTCCCTTTGTGCTACATGAACGAACGTCTCTCCACATGCTCAGTTCTGAGAGATAAGTGTGTGTGAAAGCCGTCCTTCACCTAGCTTGTTGGGAACACAAAGTTTCTTTTCACTTGCAAACACCACTCCATACATATATATGGGGAGGTACTAGCTCCAACTCGGTTTTACAGTGAAAACTGCAGGAACTTCAAACCGGCACTAGGAAACAGACTGAGAAACCAGAGTAAAAGTTTCCCCTGCAACCCGTTCCCTTTGTGCTAGATGAACGAACGTCTCTCCACATGCTCAGTTCGGAGAGATAAGTTTGTGTGAAAGCCGTCCTTCACCTAGCTTGTTGGGAACACAAAGTTTCTTTTCACTTGCAAACTCCACTCCATACATATATATGGGGAGGTACTAGCTCCAACTCGGTTTTACAGCGAAAACTGCAGGAACTTCAAACCGGCACTAGGAAACAGACTGAGAAACCAGAGTAAAAGTTTCTCCTGCAACCAGTTCCCTTTGTGCTAGATGAACGAACGTCTTTCCGCATGCTCAGTTCAGAGAGATAAGTGTGTGTGAAAGCCGTCCTTCACCTAGCTTGTTGGGAACACAAAGTTTCTTTTCAGTTGCAAACTCCACTCCATAAATATATATGGGGAGGTACTAGCGCCAACTTGGTTTTACAGCGAAAACTGCAGGAACTTCAAACCGGCACTAGGAAACAGACTGAGAAACCAGAGTAAAAGTTTCTACTGCAACCCATTCCCTTTGTGCTAGATGAACGAACGTCTCTCCACATGCTCAGTTCTGAGAGATAAGTGTGTGTGAAAGCCGTCCTTCACTTAGCTTGTTGGGAACACAAAGTTTCTTTTCACTTGCAAACTCCACTCCATACATATATATGGGGAGGTACTAGCTCCAACTCGGTTTTTCAGTGAAAACTGCAGGAAATTCAAACCGGCACTAGGAAACAGACTTAGAAACCAGAGTAAAAGTTTCTACTGCAACCCGTTCCCTTTGTGCTAGATGAACGAACGTCTCTCCATATGCTCAGTTCTGAGAGATAAGTGTGTGTGAAAGCCGTCCTTCACCAAGCTTGTTGGGAACACAAAGTTTCTTTTCAGTTGCAAACTCCACTCCATACATATATATGGGTAGGTACTAGCTCCAACTCGGTTTTACCGTGAAAACTGCAGGAACTTCAAACCGGCACTAGGAAACAGACTGAGAAACCAGAGTAAAAGTTTCACCTGCAACCTGTTCCCTTTGTGCTAGATGAAAGAACGTCTCTCCGCATGCTCAGTTCAGAGAGATAAGTGTGTGTGAAAGCCGTACTTCACCTAGCTTGTTGGGAACACAAAGTTTCTTTTCAGTTGCAAACTCCACTCCATACATATATATGGGGAGGTACTAGCTCCAACTCGGTTTTACAGTGAAAACTGCAGGAACTTCAAAACGGCACTAGGAAACAGACTGAGAAACCAGAGTAAAAGTTTCTCCTGCAACCCGTTCCTTTTGTGCTAGATGAAAGAACGTCTCTCCGCATGCTCAGTTCAGAGAGATAAGTGTGTGTGAAAGCCGTACTTCACCTATCTTGTTGGGAACACAAAGTTTCTTTTCAGTTGCAATCTCCACTCCATACATATATATGGGGAGGTACTAGCTCCAACTCGGTTTTACAGCGAAAACTGCAGGAACTTCAAACCGGCACTAGGAAACAGACTGAGAAACCAGAGTAAAAGTTTCTCCTGCAACCCGTTCCCTTTGTGCTAGATGAACGAACGTCTCTCCACATGCTCAGATCTGAGAGATAATTGTGTGTGAAAGCCGTCCTTCACCTAGCTTGTTGGGAACACAAAGTTTCTTTTCACTTGTAAATTCCACTCCATACATATATATGGGGAGGTACTAGCTCCAACTCGGTTTTTCAGTGAAAACTGCAGGAACTTCAAACCGGCACTAGGAAACAGACTGAGAAACCAGAGTAAAAGTTTCTCCTGCAACCCGTTCCCTTTGTGCTAGATGAACGAACGTCTCTCCACATGCTCAGTTCTGAGAGATACGTGTGTGTGATAGCCGTCCTTCACCTAGCTTGTTGGGAACACAAAGTTTCTTTTCACTTGCAAACTCCACTCCATACATATATATGGGGAGGTACTAGCTCCAACTCGGTTTTACAGTGAAAACTGCAGGAACTTCAAACCGGCACTAGGAAACAGACTGAGAAACCAGAGTAAAAGTTTCTCCTGCAACCCGTTCCTTTTGTGCTAGATGAAAGAAAGTCTCTCCGCATGCTCAGTTCAGAGAGATAAGTTTGTGTGAAAGCCGTACTTCACCTAGCTTGTTGGGAACACAAAGTTTCTTTTCAGTTGCAAACTCCACTCCATACATATATATGGGGAGGTACTAGCTCCAACTCGGTTTTACAGCGAAAACTGCAGGAACTTCAAACCGGCACTAGGAAACAGACTGAGAAACCAGAGTAAAAGTTTCTCCTTCAACCCGTTCCCTTTGTGCTAGATGAACGAACGTCTCTCCACATGCTCAGATCTGAGAGATAATTTTGTGTGAAAGCCGTCCTTCACCTAGCTTGTTGGGATCACAAAGTTTCTTTTCACTTGTAAATTTCACTCCATACATATATATGGGGAGGTACTAGCTCCAACTCGTTTTTCAGTGAAAACTGCAGGAACTTCAAACCGGCACTAGGAAACAGACTGAGAAACCAGAGTAAAAGTTTCTCCTACAACCCGTTCCCTTTGTGCTAGATGAACGAACGTCTCTCCACATGCTCAGTTCTGAGAGATACGTGTGTGTGAAAGCCGTCCTTCACCTAGCTTGTTGGGAACACAAAGTTTCTTTTCAGTTGCAAACTCCACTCCATACATATATATGGGGAGGTACTAGTTCCAACTCGGTTTTACAGTGAAAACTGCATGAACTTCAAACCGGCACTAGGAAACAGACTGAGAAACCAGAGTAAAAGTTTCTCCTGCAAACCGTTCCCTTTGTGCTAGATGAACGAACGTCTCTCCACATGCTCAGTTCTGAGAGATAAGTGGGTGTGAAAGCCGTCCTTCACCTAGCTTGTTGGGAACACAAAGTTTCTTTTCAGTTGCAAACTCCACTCCATACATATATATGGGGAGGTACTAGCTCCAACTCGGTTTTACCGTGAAAACTGCAGGAACTTCAAACCGGCACTAGGAAACAGACTGAGAAACCAGAGTAAAAGTTTCTCCTGCAACCTGTTCGCTTTGTGCTAGATGAAAGAACGTCTCTCCGCATGCTCAGTTCAGAGAGATAAGTGTGTGTGAAAGCCGTACTTCACCTAGCTTGTTGGGAACACAAAGTTTCTTTTCAGTTGCAAACTCCACTTCATACATATATATGGGGAGGTACTAGCTCCAACTCGGTTTTACAGTGAAAACTGCAGGAACTTCAAACCGGCACTAGGAAACAGACTGAGAAACCAGAGTAAAAGTTTCTCCTGCAACCCGTTCCCTTTGTGCTAGATGAACGAACGTCTCTCCGCACGCTTAGTTCAAAGAGATAAGTGTGTGTGAAAGCCGTACTTCACCTAGCTTGTTGGGAACACAAAGTTTCTTTTCAGTTGCAAACTCCACTCCATACATATATATGGGGAGGTACTAGCTCCAACTCGGTTTTACAGCGAAAACTGCAGGAACTTCAAACCGGCACTAGGAAACAGACTGAGAAACCAGAGTAAAAGTTTCTCCTGCAACCCGTTCCCTTTGTGCTAGATGAAAGAACGTCTCTCCGCACGCTCAGTTCAAAGAGATAAGTGTGTGTGAAAGCCGTACTTCACCTAGCTTGTTGGGAACACAAAGTTTCTATTCAGTTGCAAACTCCACTCCATACATATATATGAGGAGGTACTAGCTCCAACTCTGTTTTACAGCGAAAACTGCAGGAACTTCAAACCGGCACTAGGAAACAGACTGAGAAACCAGAGTAAAAGTTTCTCCTGCAACCCGTTCCCTTTGTGCTAGATGAACGAACGTCTCTCCACATGCTCAGTTCTGAGAGATAAGTGTGTGTGAAAGCCGTCCTTCACCTAGCTTGTTGGGAACACAAAGTTTTTTTTCACGTGCAAATTCCACTCCATACATATATATGGGGAGGGACTAGCTCCAACTCGGTTTTTCAGTGAAAACTGCAGGAACTTCAAACCGGCACTAGGAAACAGACTGAGAAACCAGAGTAAAAGTTTCTCCTGCAACCCGTTCCCTTTGTGCTAGATGAACGAACGTCTCTCCACATGCTCAGTTCGTAGAGTTAAGTGTGTGTGAAAGCCGTCCTTCACCTAGCTTGTTGGGAACACAAAGTTTCTTTTCACTTGCAAACTCCACTCCATACATATATATGGGGAGGTACTAGCTCCAACTCGGTTTTACAGTGAAAACTGCAGGAACTTCAAACCGGCACTAGGAAACAGACTGAGAAACCAGAGTAAAAGTTTCTCCTGCAACCCGTTCCCTTTGTGCTAGATGAACGAACGTCTCTCCACATGCTCAGTTCTGAGAGATAAGTGTGTGTGAAAGCGGTCCTTCACCTAGCTTGTTGGGAACACAAAGATTCTTTTCAGTTGCAAACTCCACTCCATACATATATATGGGGAGGTACTAGCTCCAACTCGTTTTTTCAGTGAAAACTGCAGGAACTTCAAACCGGCACTAGGAAACAGACTAAGAAACCAGAGTAATAATTTCTCCTGCAACCCGTTCCCTTTTTGCTAGATGAACGAACGTCTCTACACATGCTCAGTTCTGAGAGATAAGTGTGTGTGAAAGCCGTCCTTCACCTAGCTTGTTGGGAACACAAAGTTTCTTTTCACTTGCAAACTCCACTTCATACATATATATGGGGAGGTACTAGCTCCAACTCGGTTTTACAGTGAAAACTGCAGGAACTTCAAACCGGCACTAGGAAACAGACTGAGAAACCAGAGTAAAAGTTTCTCCTGCAACCCGTTCCCTTTGTGCTAGATGAACGAACGTCTCTCCACATGCTCAGTTCTGAGAGATAAGTGTGTGTGAAAGCCGTCCTTCACCTAGCTTGTTGGGAACACAAAGTTTCTTTTCAGTTGCAAACTCCACTCCATACATATATATGGGGAGGTACTAGCTCCAACTCGGTTTTACCGTGAAAACTGCAGGAACTTCAAACCGGCACTAGGAAACAGACTGAGAAACCAGAGTAAAAGTTTCTCCTGCAACCCGTTCCCTTTGTGCTACATGAACGAACGTCTCTCCACATGCTCAGTTCTGAGAGATAAGTGTGTGTGAAAGCCGTCCTTCACCTAGCTTGTTGGGAACACAAAGTTTCTTTTCACTTGCAAACTCCACTCCATACATATATATGGGGAGGTACTAGCTCCAACTCGGTTTTACAGTGAAAACTGCAGGAACTTCAAACCGGCACTAGGAAACAGACTGAGAAACCAGAGTAAAAATTTCCCCTGCAACCCGTTCCCTTTGTGCTAGATGAACGAACGTCTCTCCACATGCTCAGTTCGGAGAGATAAGTTTGTGTGAAAGCCGTCCTTCACCTAGCTTGTTGGGAACACAAAGTTTCTTTTCACTTGCAAACTCCACTCCATACATATATATGGGGAGGTACTAGCTCCAACTCGGTTTTACAGCGAAAACTGCAGGAACTTCAAACCGGCACTAGGAAACAGACTGAGAAACCAGAGTAAAAGTTTCTCCTGCAACCCGTTCCCTTTGTGCTAGATGAACGAACGTCTTTCCGCATGCTCAGTTCAGAGAGATAAGTGTGTGTGAAAGCCGTCCTTCACCTAGCTTGTTGGGAACACAAAGTTTCTTTTCAGTTGCAAACTCCACTCCATAAATATATATGGGGAGGTACTAGCGCCAACTTGGTTTTACAGCGAAAACTGCAGGAACTTCAAACCGTCTCTAGGAAACAGACTGAGAAACCAGAGTAAAAGTTTCTACTGCAACCCATTCCCTTTGTGCTAGATGAACGAACGTCTCTCCACATGCTCAGTTCTGAGAGATAAGTGTGTGTGAAAGCCGTCCTTCACCTAGCTTGTTGGGAACACAAAGTTTCTTTTCACTTGCAAACTCCACTCCATACATATATATGGGGAGGTACTAGCTCCAACTCGGTTTTTCAGTGAAAACTGCAGGAAATTCAAACCGGCACTAGGAAACAGACTTAGAAACCAGAGTAAAAGTTTCTACTGCAAACCGTTCCCTTTGTGCTAGATGAACGAACGTCTCTCCATATGCTCAGTTCTGAGAGATAAGTGTGTGTGAAAGCCGTCCTTCACCAAGCTTGTTGGGAACACAAAGTTTCTTTTCAGTTGCAAACTCCACTCCATACATATATATGGGTAGGTACTAGCTCCAACTCGGTTTTACCGTGAAAACTGCAGGAACTTCAAACCGGCACTAGGAAACAGACTGAGAAACCAGAGTAAAAGTTTCTCCTGCAACCTGTTCCCTTTGTGCTAGATGAAAGAACGTCTCTCCGCATGCTCAGTTCAGAGAGATAAGTGTGTGTGAAAGCCGTACTTCACCTAGCTTGTTGGGAACACAAAGTTTCTTTTCAGTTGCAAACTCCACTCCATACATATATATGGGGAGGTACTAGCTCCAACTCGGTTTTACAGTGAAAACTGCAAGAACTTCAAAACGGCACTAGGAAACAGACTGAGAAACCAGAGTAAAAGTTTCTCCTGCAACCCGTTCCTTTTGTGCTAGATGAAAGTACGTCTCTCCGCATGCTCAGTTCAGAGAGATAAGTGTGTGTGAAAGCCGTACTTCACCTAGCTTGTTGGGAACACAAAGTTTCTTTTCAGTTGCAAACTCCACTCCATACATATATATGGGGAGGTACTAGCTCCAACTCGGTTTTACAGCGAAAACTGCAGGAACTTCAAACCGGCACTAGGAAACAGACTGAGAAACCAGAGTAAAAGTTTCTCCTGCAACCCGTTCCCTTTGTGCTAGATGAACGAACGTCTCTCCACATGCTCAGATCTGAGAGATAATTGTGTGTGAAAGCCGTCCTTCACCTAGCTTGTTGGGAACACAAAGTTTCTTTTCACTTGTAAATTCCACTCCATACATATATATGGGGAGGTACTAGCTCCAACTCGGTTTTTCAGTGAAAACTGCAGGAACTTCAAACCGGCACTAGGAAACAGACTGAGAAACCAGAGTAAAAGTTTCTCCTGCAACCCGTTCCCTTTGTGCTAGATGAACGAACGTCTCTCCACATGCTCAGTTCTGAGAGATACGTGTGTGTGATAGCCGTCCTTCACCTAGCTTGTAGGGAACACAAAGTTTCTTTTCACTTGCAAACTCCACTCCATACATATATATGGGGAGGTACTAGCTCCAACTCGGTTTTACAGTGAAAACTGCAGGAACTTCAAACCGGCACTAGGAAACAGACTGAGAAACCAGAGTAAAAGTTTCTCCTGCAACCCGTTCCTTTTGTGCTAGATGAAAGAACGTCTCTCCGCATGCTCAGTTCAGAGAGATAAGTGTGTGTGAAAGCTGTACTTCACCTAGCTTGTTGGGAACACAAAGTTTCTTATCAGTTGCAAACTCCACTCCATACATATATATGGGGAGGTACTAGCTCCAACTCGGTTTTACAGCGAAAAATGCAGGAACTTCAAACCGGCACTAGGAAACAGACTGAGAAACCAGAGTAAAAGTTTCTCCTGCAACCCGTTCCCTTTGTGCTAGATGAACGAACGTCTCTCCACATGCTCAGATCTGAGAGATAATTGTGTGTGAAAGCCGTACTTCACCTAGCTTGTTGGGAACACAAAGTTTCTTTTCACTTGTAAATTCCACTCCATACATATATATGGGGAGGTACTAGCTCCAACTCGTTTTTCAGTGAAAACTGCAGGAACTTCAAACCGGCACTAGGAAACAGACTGAGAAACCAGAGTAAAAGTTTCTCCTACAACCCGTTCCCTTTGTGCTAGATGAACGAACGTCTCTCCACATGCTCAGTTCTGAGAGATAAGTGTGTGTGAAAGCCGTCCTTCACCTAGCTTGTTGGGAACACAAAGTTTCTTTTCAGTTGCAAACTCCACTCCATACATATATATGGGGAGGTACTAGTTCCAACTCGGTTTTACAGTGAAAACTGCAGGAACTTCAAACCGGCACTAGGAAACAGACTGAGAAACCAGAGTAAAAGTTTCTCCTGCAAACCGTTCCCTTTGTGCTAGATGAACGAACGTCTCTCCACATGCTCAGTTCTGAGAGATAAGTGGGTGTGAAAGCCGTCCTTCACCTAGCTTGTTGGGAACACAAAGTTTCTTTTCAGTTGCAAACTCCACTCCATACATATATATGGGGAGGTACTAGCTCCAACTCGGTTTTACCGTGAAAACTGCAGGAACTTCAAACCGGCACTAGGAAACAGACTGAGAAACCAGAGTAAAAGTTTCTCCTGCAACCTGTTCCCTTTGTGCTAGATGAAAGAACGTCTCTCCGCATGCTCAGTTCAGAGAGATAAATGTGTGTGAAAGCCGTACTTCACCTAGCTTGTTGGGAACACAAAGTTTCTTTTCAGTTGCAAACTCCACTCCATAAATATATATGGGGAGGTACTAGCGCCAACTTGGTTTTACAGCGAAAACTGCAGGAACTTCAAACCGTCTCTAGGAAACAGACTGAGAAACCAGAGTAAAAGTTTCTACTGCAACCCATTCCCTTTGTGCTAGATGAACGAACGTCTCTCCACATGCTCAGTTCTGAGAGATAAGTGTGTGTGAAAGCCGTCCTTCACCTAGCTTGTTGGGAACACAAAGTTTCTTTTCACTTGCAAACTCCACTCCATACATATATATGGGGAGGTACTAGCTCCAACTCGGTTTTTCAGTGAAAACTGCAGGAAATTCAAACCGGCACTAGGAAACAGACTTAGAAACCAGAGTAAAAGTTTCTACTGCAAACCGTTCCCTTTGTGCTAGATGAACGAACGTCTCTCCATATGCTCAGTTCTGAGAGATAAGTGTGTGTGAAAGCCGTCCTTCACCAAGCTTGTTGGGAACACAAAGTTTCTTTTCAGTTGCAAACTCCACTCCATACATATATATGGGTAGGTACTAGCTCCAACTCGGTTTTACCGTGAAAACTGCAGGAACTTCAAACCGGCACTAGGAAACAGACTGAGAAACCAGAGTAAAAGTTTCTCCTGCAACCTGTTCCCTTTGTGCTAGATGAAAGAACGTCTCTCCGCATGCTCAGTTCAGAGAGATAAGTGTGTGTGAAAGCCGTACTTCACCTAGCTTGTTGGGAACACAAAGTTTCTTTTCAGTTGCAAACTCCACTCCATACATATATATGGGGAGGTACTAGCTCCAACTCGGTTTTACAGTGAAAACTGCAAGAACTTCAAAACGGCACTAGGAAACAGACTGAGAAACCAGAGTAAAAGTTTCTCCTGCAACCCGTTCCTTTTGTGCTAGATGAAAGTACGTCTCTCCGCATGCTCAGTTCAGAGAGATAAGTGTGTGTGAAAGCCGTACTTCACCTAGCTTGTTGGGAACACAAAGTTTCTTTTCAGTTGCAAACTCCACTCCATACATATATATGGGGAGGTACTAGCTCCAACTCGGTTTTACAGCGAAAACTGCAGGAACTTCAAACCGGCACTAGGAAACAGACTGAGAAACCAGAGTAAAAGTTTCTCCTGCAACCCGTTCCCTTTGTGCTAGATGAACGAACGTCTCTCCACATGCTCAGATCTGAGAGATAATTGTGTGTGAAAGCCGTCCTTCACCTAGCTTGTTGGGAACACAAAGTTTCTTTTCACTTGTAAATTCCACTCCATACATATATATGGGGAGGTACTAGCTCCAACTCGGTTTTTCAGTGAAAACTGCAGGAACTTCAAACCGGCACTAGGAAACAGACTGAGAAACCAGAGTAAAAGTTTCTCCTGCAACCCGTTCCCTTTGTGCTAGATGAACGAACGTCTCTCCACATGCTCAGTTCTGAGAGATACGTGTGTGTGATAGCCGTCCTTCACCTAGCTTGTAGGGAACACAAAGTTTCTTTTCACTTGCAAACTCCACTCCATACATATATATGGGGAGGTACTAGCTCCAACTCGGTTTTACAGTGAAAACTGCAGGAACTTCAAACCGGCACTAGGAAACAGACTGAGAAACCAGAGTAAAAGTTTTTCCTGCAACCCGTTCCTTTTGTGCTAGATGAAAGAACGTCTCTCCGCATGCTCAGTTCAGAGAGATAAGTGTGTGTGAAAGCTGTACTTCACCTAGCTTGTTGGGAACACAAAGTTTCTTATCAGTTGCAAACTCCACTCCATACATATATATGGGGAGGTACTAGCTCCAACTCGGTTTTACAGCGAAAAATGCAGGAACTTCAAACCGGCACTAGGAAACAGACTGAGAAACCAGAGTAAAAGTTTCTCCTGCAACCCGTTCCCTTTGTGCTAGATGAACGAACGTCTCTCCACATGCTCAGATCTGAGAGATAATTGTGTGTGAAAGCCGTACTTCACCTAGCTTGTTGGGAACACAAAGTTTCTTTTCACTTGTAAATTCCACTCCATACATATATATGGGGAGGTACTAGCTCCAACTCGTTTTTCAGTGAAAACTGCAGGAACTTCAAACCGGCACTAGGAAACAGACTGAGAAACCAGAGTAAAAGTTTCTCCTACAACCCGTTCCCTTTGTGCTAGATGAACGAACGTCTCTCCACATGCTCAGTTCTGAGAGATAAGTGTGTGTGAAAGCCGTCCTTCACCTAGCTTGTTGGGAACACAAAGTTTCTTTTCAGTTGCAAACTCCACTCCATACATATATATGGGGAGGTACTAGTTCCAACTCGGTTTTACAGTGAAAACTGCAGGAACTTCAAACCGGCACTAGGAAACAGACTGAGAAACCAGAGTAAAAGTTTCTCCTGCAAACCGTTCCCTTTGTGCTAGATGAACGAACGTCTCTCCACATGCTCAGTTCTGAGAGATAAGTGGGTGTGAAAGCCGTCCTTCACCTAGCTTGTTGGGAACACAAAGTTTCTTTTCAGTTGCAAACTCCACTCCATACATATATATGGGGAGGTACTAGCTCCAACTCGGTTTTACCGTGAAAACTGCAGGAACTTCAAACCGGCACTAGGAAACAGACTGAGAAACCAGAGTAAAAGTTTCTCCTGCAACCTGTTCCCTTTGTGCTAGATGAAAGAACGTCTCTCCGCATGCTCAGTTCAGAGAGATAAATGTGTGTGAAAGCCGTACTTCACCTAGCTTGTTGGGAATACAAAGTTTCTTTTCAGTTGCAAACTCCACTCCATACATATATATGGGGAGGTACAAGCTCCAACTAGGTTTTACAGCGAAAACTGCAGGAACTTCAAACCGGCACTAGGAAACAGACTGAGAAACCAGAGTAAAAGTTTCTCCTGCAACCCGTTCCCTTTGTGCTAGATGAAAGAACGTCTCTCCGCACGCTCAGTTCAAAGAGATAGTGTGTGTGAAAGCCGTACTTCACCTAGCTTGTTGGGAACACAAAGTTTCTTTTCAGTTGCAAACTCCACTCCATACATATATATGGGGAGATACAAGCTCCAACTCGGTTTTACAGCGAAAACTGCAGGAACTTCAAACCGGCACTAGGAAACAGACTGAGAAACCAGAGTAAAAGTTTCTCCTGCAACCCGTTCCCTTTGTGCTAGATGAACGAACGTCTCTCCACATGCTCAGTTCGGAGAGATAAGTGTGTGTGAAAGCCGTCCTTCACCTAGCTTGTTGGGAACACAAAGTTTCTTTTCACGTGCAAATTCCACTCCATACATATATATGGGGAGGTACTAGCTCCAACTCGGTTTTTCAGTGAAAACTGCAGGAACTTCAAACCGGCACTAGGAAACAGACTGAGAAACCAGAGTAAAAGTTTCTCCTGCAACCCGTTCCCTTTGTGCTAGATGAACGAACGTCTCTCCTCATGCTCAGTTCGGAGAGATAAGTGTGTGTGAAAGCCGTCCTTCACCTAGCTTGTTGGGAACACAAAGTTTCTTTTCACTTGCAAACTCCAATCCATACATATATATGGGGAGGTACTAGCTCCAACTCGGTTTTACAGCGAAAACTGCAGGAACTTTAAACCGGCACTAGGAAACAGACTGAGAAACCAGAGTAAAAGTTTCTCCTGCAACCCGTTCCCTTTGTGCTAGATGAACGAACGTCTTTCCGCATGCTCAGTTCAGAGAGATAAGTGTGTGTGAAAGCCGTCCTTCACCTAGCTTGTTGGGAACCAAAGTTTCTTTTCAGTTGCAAACTCCAATCCATACATATATATGGGGAGGTACTAGCTCCAACTCGGTTTTACAGTGAAAACTGCAGGAACTTCAAACCGGCACTAGGAAACAGGCTGAGAAACCATAGTAAAAGTTTCTCCTGCAACCCGTTCCATTTGTGCTAGATGAACGAACGTCTCTCCACATGCTCAGTTCTGAGAGATAAGTGTGTGTGAAAGCCGTCCTTCACCTAGCTTGTTGGGAACACAAAGTTTCTTTTCAGTTGCAAACTCCACTCCATACATATATATGGGGAGGTACTAGCTCCAACTCGGTTTTACAGTGAAAACTGCAGGAACTTCAAACCGGCACTAGGAAACAGACTGAGAAACCAGAGTAAAAGTTTCTACTGCAACCCATTCCCTTTGTGCTAGATGAACGAACGTCTCTCCACATGCTCAGTTCTGAGAGATAAGTGTGTGTGAAAGCCGTCCTTCACCTAGCTTGTTGGGAACACAAAGTTTCTTTTCACTTGCAAACTCCACTCCATACATATATATGGGGAGGTACTAGCTCCAACTCTGTTTTACAGTGAAAACTGCAGGAACTTCAAACCGGCACTAGGAAACAGACTGAGAAACCAGAGTAAAAGTTTCTCCTGCAACACGTTCCCTTTGTGCTAGATGAACGAACGTCTCTCCACATGCTCAGTTGGGAGAGATAAGTGTGTGTGAAAGCCGTCCTTCACCTAGCTTGTTGGGAACACAAAGTATCTTTTCACTTGCAAACTCCACTCCATACATATATATGGGGAGGTACTAGCTCCAACTCGGTTTTACAGTGAAAACTGCAGGAACTTCAAACCGGCACTAGGAAACAGACTGAGAATCCAGAGTAAAAGTTTCTCCTGCAACCCGTTCCCTTTGTGGTAGATGAACGAACGTCTCTCCACATGCTCAGTTCTGAGAGATAAGTGTGTGTGAAAGCCGTCCTTCAACTAGCTTGTTGGGAACACAAAGTTTCTTTTCAGTTGCAAACTCCACTCCATACATATATATGGGGAGGTACTAGCTCCAACTCGGTTTTACAGTGAAAACTGCAGGAACTTCAAACCGGCACTAGGAAACAGACTGAGAAACCATAGTAAAAGTTTCTCCTGCAACCCGTTCCATTTGTGCTAGATGAACGAACGTCTCTCCACATGCTCAGTTCTGAGAGATAAGTGTGTGTGAAAGCCGTCCTTCACCTAGCTTGTTGGGAACACAAAGTTTCTTTTCAGTTGCAAACTCCAATCCATACATATATATGGGGAGGTACTAGCTCCAACTCGGTTTTACAGTGAAAACTGCAGGAACTTCAAACCGGCACTAGGAAACAGACTGAGAAACCAGAGTAAAAGTTTCTACTGCAACCCGTTCCCTTTGTGCTAGATGAACGAACGTCTCTCCACATGCTCAGTTCTGAGAGATAAGTGTGTGTGAAAGCCGTCCTTCACCTAGCTTGTTGGGAACACAAAGTTTCTTTTCACTTGCAAACTCCACTCCATACATATATATGGGGAGGTACTAGCTCCAACTCGGTTTTTCAGTGAAAACTGCAGGAAATTCAAACCGGCACTAGGAAACAGACTTAGAAACCAGAGTAAAAGTTTCTACTGCAACCCGTTCCCTTTGTGCTAGATGAACGAACGTCTCTCCATATGCTCAGTTCTGAGAGATAAGTGTGTGTGAAAGCCGTCCTTCACCTAGCTTGTTGGGAACACAAAGTTTCTTTTCAGTTGCAAACTCCACTCCATACATATATATGGGGAGGTAATAGCTCCAACTCGGTTTTACAGTGAAAACTGCACGAACTTCAAACCGGCACTAGGAAACAGACTGAGAAACCAGAGTAAAAGTTTCTCCTGCAAACCGTTCCCTTTGTGCTAGATGAACGAACGTCTCTCCACATGCTCAGTTCTGAGAGATAAGTGTGTGTGAAAGCCGTCCTTCACCTAGCTTGTTGGGAACACAAAGTTTCTTTTCACTTGCAAACTCCACTCCATACATATATATGGGGAGGTACTAGCTCCAACTCGGTTTTACAGTGAAAACTGCTGGAACTTCAAACCGGCACTAGGAAACAGACTGAGAAACCAGAGTAAAATTTTCCCTGCAACCCGTTCCCTTTGTGCTAGATGAACGAACGTCTCTCCGCATGCTCAGTTCAGAGAGATAAGTGTGTGTGACAGCCGTCCTTCACCTAGCTTGTTGGGAACACAAAGTTTCATTTCACTTGCAAACTCCACTCCATACATATATATGGGGAGGTACAAGCTACAATGCGGTTTTACAGCGAAAACTGCAGGAACTTCAAACCGGCACTAGGAAACAGACTGAGAAACCAGAGTAAAAGTTTCTCCTGCAACCCGTTCCCTTTGTGCTAGATGAACGAACGACTCTCCACATGCTCAGTTCTGAGAGATAAGTGTGTGTGAAAGCCGTCCTTCACCTAGCTTGTTGGGAACACAAAGTTTCTTTTCAGTTGCAAACTCCACTCCTTACATATATATGGGGAGGTACTAGCTCCAACTCGGTTTTACAGTGAAAACTGCAGGAACTTCAAACCGGCACTAGGAAACAGACTGAGAAACCAGAGTAAAAGTTTCTCCTGCAACCAATTCCCTTTGTGCTAGATGAACGAACGTCTCTCCACATGCTCAGTTCTGAGAGATAAGTGTGTGTGAAAGCCGTCCTTCACCTAGCTTGTTAGGAACACAAAGTTTCTTTTCACTTGCAAACTCCACTCCATACATATATATGGGGAGGTACTAGCTCCAACTCGGTTTTTCAGTGAAAACTGAAGGAAATTCAAACCGGCACTAGGAAACAGACTTAGAAACCAGAGTAAAAGTTTCTACTGCAACCCGTTCCATTTGTGCTAGATGAACGAACGTCTCTCCATATGCTCAGTTCTGAGAGAAAAGTGTGTGTGAAAGCCGTCCTTCACCTAGCTTGTTGGGAACACAAAGTTTCTTTTCAGTTGCAAACTCCACTCCATACATATATATGGGGAGGTAATAGCTCCAACTCGGTTTTACACTGAAAACTGCAGGAACTTCAAACCGGCACTAGGAAACAGACTGAGAAACCAGAGTAAAATTTTCTCCTGCAACCCGTTCCCTTTGTGCTAGATGAACGAACGTCTCTCCACATGCTCAGTTCTGAGAGATAAGTGTGTGTGAAAGCCGTCCTTCACCTAGCTTGTTGGGAACACAAAGTTTCTTTTCACTTGCAAACTCCACTCCATACATATATATGGGGAGGTACTAGCTCCAACTCGGTTTTACAGTGAAAACTGCAGGAACTTCAAACCGGCACTAGGAAACAGACTGAGAAACCAGAGTAAAAGTTTCTCCTGCAACCTGTTCCCTTTGTGCTAGATGAACGAACGTCTCTCCACATGCTCAGTTCTGAGAGATAAGTGTGTGTGAAAGCCGTCCTTCACCTAGCTTGTTGGGAACACAAAGTTTCTTTTCAGTTGCAAACTCCACTCCATACATATATATGGGGAGGTACTAGCTCCAACTCGGTTTTACAGTGAAAACTGCAGGAACTTCAAACCGGCACTAGGAAACAGACTGAGAAACCAGAGTAAAATTTTCTCCTGCAACCCGTTCTCTTTGTGCTAGATGAACGAAAGTCTCTCCGCATGCTCAGTTCAGAGAGATAAGTGTGTGTGAAAGCCGTCCTTCACCTAGCTTGTTGGGAACACAAAGTTTCTTTTCAGTTTCAAACTCCACTCCATACATATATATGGGGAGGTACTAGCTCCAATGCGGTTTTACAGCGAAAACTGCAAGAACTTCAAACCGGCACTAGGAAACAGACTGAGAAACCAGAGTAAAAGTTTCTCCTGCAACCCGTTCCCTTTGTGCTAGATGAACGAACGTCTCTCCACATGCTCAGTTCTGAGAGATAAGTGTGTGTGGAAGCCGTCCTTCACCTAGCTTGTTGGGAACACAAAGTTTCTTTTCAGTTGCAAACTCCACTCCATACTTATATATGGGGAGGTACTAGCTCCAACTCGGTTTTACAGTGAAAACTGCAGGAACTTCAAACCGGCACTAGGAAACAGACTGAGAAACCAGAGTAAAAGTTTCTCCTGCAACCCATTCCCTTTGTGCTAGATTAACGAACGTCTCTCCACATGCTCAGTTCTGAGAGATAAGTGTGTGTGAAAGCCGTCCTTCACCTAGCTTGTTAGGAACACAAAGTTTCTTTTCACTTGCAAACTCCACTCCATACATATATATGGGGAGGTACTAGCTCCAACTCGGTTTTTCAGTGAAAACTGCAGGAAATTCAAACCGGCACTAGGAAACAGACTTAGAAACCAGAGTAAAAGTTTCTACTGCAACCCGTTCCCTTTGTGCTAGATGAACGAACGTCTCTCCACATGCTCAGTTCTGAGAGATAAGTGTGTGTGAAAGCCGTCCTTCACCTAGCTTGTTGGGAACACAAAGTTTCTTTTCAGTTGCAAACTCCACTCCATACATATATATGGGTAGGTACTAGCTCCAACTCGGTTTTTCAGTGAAAACTGCAGGAAATTCAAACCGGCACTAGGAAACAGACTTAGAAACCAGAGTAAAAGTTTCTACTGCAACCCGTTCCCTTTGTGCTAGATGAACGAACGTCTCTCCATATGCTCAGTTCTGAGAGATAAGTGTGTGTGAAAGCCGTCCTTCACCTAGCTTGTTGGGAACACAAAGTTTCTTTTCAGTTGCAAACTCCACTCCATACATATATATGGGGAGGTAATAGCTCCAACTCGGTTTTACAGTGAAAACTGCACGAACTTCAAACCGGCACTAGGAAACAGACTGAGAAACCAGAGTAAAAGTTTCTCCTGCAACCCGTTCCCTTTGTGCTAGATGAACGAACGTCTCTCCACATGCTCAGTTCTGAGAGATAAGTGTGTGTGAAAGCCGTCCTTCACTTAGCTTGTTGGGAACACAAAGTTTCTTTTCAGTTGCAAACTCCACTCCTTACATATATATGGGGAGGTACTAGCTCCAACTCGGTTTTACAGTGAAAACTGCAGGAACTTCAAACCGGCACTAGGAAACAGACTGAGAAACCAGAGTAAAAGTTTCTCCTGCAACCCATTCCCTTTGTGCTAGATGAACGAACGTCTCTCCACATGCTCAGTTCTGAGAGATAAGTGTGTGTGAAAGCCGTCCTTCACCTAGCTTGTTAGGAACACAAAGTTTCTTTTCACTTGCAAACTCCACTCCATACATATATATGGGGAGGTACTAGCTCCAACTCGGTTTTTCAGTGAAAACTTAGGAAATTCAAACCGGCACTAGGAAACAGACTTAGAAACCAGAGTAAAAGTTTCTACTGCAACCCGTTCCATTTGTGCTAGATGAACGAACGTCTCTCCATATGCTCAGTTCTGAGAGAAAAGTGTGTGTGAAAGCCGTCCTTCACCTAGCTTGTTGGGAACACAAAGTTTCTTTTCAGTTGCAAACTCCACTCCATACGTATATATGGGGAGGTACTAGCTCCAACTCGGTTTTACACTGAAAACTGCAGGAACTTCAAACCGGCACTAGGAAACAGACTGAGAAACCAGAGTAAAAGTTTCTCCTGCAACCCGTTCCCTTTGTGCTAGATGAACGAACGTCTCTCCACATGCTCAGTTCTGAGAGATAAGTGTGTGTGAAAGCCGTCCTTCACCTAGCTTGTTGGGAACACAAAGTTTCTTTTCAGTTGCAAACTCCACTCCATACATATATATGGGGAGGTACTAGCTCCAACTCGGTTTTACAGTGAAAACTGCAGGAACTTCAAACCGGCACTAGGAAACAGACTGAGAAACCAGAGTAAAATTTTCTCCTGCAACCCGTTCCCTTTGTGCTAGATGAACGAACGTCTCACCGCATGCTCAGTTCAGAGAGATAAGTGTGTGTGAAAGCCGTCCTTCACCTAGCTTGTTGGGAACACAAAGTTTCTTTTCAGTTGCAAACTCCACTCCATACATATATATGGGGAGGTACTAGCTCCAATGCGGTTTTACAGCGAAAACTGCAAGAACTTCAAACCGGCACTAGGAAACAGACTGAGAAACCAGAGTAAAAGTTTCTCCTGCAACCCGTTCCCTTTGTGCTAGATGAACGAACGTCTCTCCACATGCTCAGTTCTGAGAGATAAGTGTGTGTGAAAGCCGACCTTCACCTAGCTTGTTGGGAACACAAAGTTTCTTTTCAGTTGCAAACTCCACTCCATACATCTATATGGGGAGGTACTAGCTCCAACTCGGTTTTACAGTGAAAACTGCAGGAACTTCAAACCGGCACTAGGAAACAGACTGAGAAACCAGAGTAAAAGTTTCACCTGCAACCCGTTCCCTTTGTGCTAGATGAACGAACGTCTCTCCACATGCTCAGTTCTGAGAGATAAGTGTGTGTGAAAGCCGTCCTTCACCTAGCTTGTTGGGAACACAAAGTTTCTTTTCACTTGCAAACTCCACTCCATACATATATATGGGGAGGTACTAGCTCCAACTCGGTTTTACAGTGAAAACTGCAGGAACTTCAAACCGGTACTAGGAAACAGACTGAGAAACCAGAGTAAAAGTTTCTCCTGCAACCCGTTCCTTTGGTGCTAGATGAAAGAACGTCTCTCCGCATGCTCAGTTCAGAGAGATAAGTGTGTGTGAAAGCCGTACTTCACCTAGCTTGTTGGGAACACAAAGTTTCTTTTCTGTTGCAAACTCCACTCCATACATATATATGGGGAGGTACTAGCTCCAACTCGGTTTTACAGTGAAAACTGCAGGAACTTCAAACCGGCACTAGGAAACAGACTGAGAAACCAGAGTAAAAGTTTCTCCTGCAACCCGTTCCCTTTGTGCTAGATGAACGAACGTCTCTCCACATGCTCAGATCTGAGAGATAAGTGTGTGTGAAAGCCGTCCTTCACCTAGCTTGTTGGGAACACAAAGTTTCTTTTCACTTGCAAACACCACTCCATACATATATATGGGGAGGTACTAGCTCCAACTCGGTTTTACAGTGAAAACTGCAGGAACTTCAAACCGGCACTAGGAAACAGACTGAGAAACCAGAGTAAAAGTTTCCCTGCAACCCGTTCCCTTTGTGCTAGATGAACGAACATCTCTCCACATGCTCAGTTCTGAGAGATAAGTGTGTGTGAAAGCCGTCCTTCACCTAGCTTGTTGGGAACACAAAGTTTCTTTTCACTTGCAAACTCCACTCCATACATATATATGGGGAGGTACTAGCTCCAACTCGGTTTTACAGTGAAAACTGCAGGAACTTCAAACCGGCACTAGGAAACAGACTGAGAAACCAGAGTAAAATTTTCTCCTGCAACCCGTTTCCTTTGTGCTAGATGAACGAACGTCTCTCCACATGCTCAGTTCTGAGAGATAAGTGTGTGTGAAAGCCGTCCTTCAACTAGCTTGTTGGGAACACAAAGTTTATTTTCAGTTGCAAACTCCACTCCATACATATATATGGGGAGGTACTAGCTCCAACTCGGTTTTACAGTGAAAACTGCAGGAACTTCAAACAGGCACTAGGAAACAGACTGAGAAACCAGAGTAATAGTTTCTCCTGCAACCCGTTCCCTTTGTGCTAGATGAACGAACGTCTCTCCACATGCTCAGTTCTGAGAGATAAGTGTGTGTGAAAGCCGTACTTCACCTAGCTTGTTGGGAACACAAAGTTTCTTTTCTGTTGCAAACTCCACTCCATACATATATATGGGGAGGTACTAGCTCCAACTCGGTTTTACAGTGAAAACTGCTGGAACTTCAAACCGGCACTAGGAAACAGACTGAGAAACCAGAGTAAAATTTCTCCTGCAACCCGTTCCCTTTGTGCTAGATGAACGAACGTCTCTCCACATGCTGAGTTCTGAGAGATAAGTGTGT
This sequence comes from Camelus bactrianus, assembly GCF_048773025.1. Classification (NCBI taxonomy): domain Eukaryota; kingdom Metazoa; phylum Chordata; class Mammalia; order Artiodactyla; family Camelidae; genus Camelus; species Camelus bactrianus. Next base: position 1,366,955 of record NC_133553.1, read on the forward strand.
GTGAAAGCCGTCCTTCACCTAGCTTGTTGGGAACACAAAGTTTCTTTTCACTTGCAAACTCCACTCCATACATATATATGGGGAGGTACTAGCTCCAACTCGGTTTTGCAGAATAAACTGCAGGATCTTCAAACCGGCACTAGGAAACAGACTGAGAATCCAGAGAAAAAGTTTCTCCTGCAACCCGTTCCCTTAGTGCTAGGTGAACGAACCTCTCTCCACATGCTCAGTTCTGAGAGATAAGTGGGTGTGAAAGCCGTCCTTCACCTAGCTTGTTGGGAACACAAAGTTTCTTTTCACTTGCAAACTCCACTCCATACATATATATGGGGAAGTACTAGCTCCAACTCGGTTTTACAGTGAAAACTGCAGGAAATTCAAACCGGCACTAGGAAACAGACTGAGAAATCAGAGTTAAAGTTTCTCCTGCAAACCTTTCCCTTTGTGCTAGATGAACGAACGTCTCTCCACATGCTCAGTTCTGAGAGATAAGTGCATGTGAAAGCCGTCCTTCACCTAGCTTGTTGGGAACACAAAGTTTCTTTTCACTTGCAAACTCCACTCCATACATATATATGGGGAGGTACTAGCTCCAACTCGGTTTTACAGTGAAAACTGCAGGAACTTCAAACCGGCACTAGGAAACAGACTGAGAAACCAGAGTAAAAGTTTCTCCTGCAACCCGTTCCCTTTGTGCTAGATGAACGAACGTCTCTCCACATGCTCAGTTCGGAGAGATAACTGTGTGTGAAAGCCGTCCTTCACTTAGCTTGTTGGGAACACAAAGTTTCTTTTCACTTGCAAACTCCACTCCATACATATATATGGGGAGGTACTAGCTCCAACTCGGTTTTGCAGTGAAAACTGCAGGAACTTCAAACCGGCACTAGGAAACAGACTGAGAAACCAGAGTAAAAGTTTCTCCTGCAACCCGTTCCCTTTGTGCTAGATGAACGAACGTCTCTCCACATGCTCAGTTCGGAGAGATAATTGTGTGTGAAAGCCGTCCTTCACCTAGCTTGTTGGGAACACAAAGTTTCTTTTCAGTTGCAAACTCCACTCCATACATATATATGGGGAGGTACTAGCTCCAACACAGTTTTACAGTGAAATATGCAGGAACTTCAATCCGGCACTAGGAAACAGACTGAGAAACCAGAGTAAAAGTTTCTCCTGCAACCCGTTCCCTTTGTGCTAGATGAACGAACTTCTCTCCACATGCTCAGTTCTGAGAGATAAGTGTGTGTGAAAGCCGTCGTTCAACTAGCTTGTTGGGAACACAAAGTTTCTTTTCACTTGCAAACTCCACTCCATACATACATATGGGGAGGTACTAGCTCCAACTCGGTTTTACAGTGAAAACTGCAGGAACTTCAAACAGGCACTAGGAAACAGACTGAGAAACCAGAGTAATAGTTTCTCCTGCAACCCGTTCCCTTTGTGCTAGATGAACGAACGTCTCTCCACATGCTCAGTTCTGAGAGATAAGTGTGTGTGAAAGCCGTACTTCACCTAGCTTGTTGGGAACACAAAGTTTCTTTTCTGTTGCAAACTCCACTCCATACATATATATGGGGAGGTACTAGCTCCAACTCGGTTTTACAGTGAAAACTGCTGGAACTTCAAACCGGCACTAGGAAACAGACTGAGAAACCAGAGTAAAATTTCTCCTGCAACCCGTTCCCTTTGTGCTAGATGAACGAACGTCTCTCCTCATGCTGAGTTCTGAGAGATAAGTGTGTGTGAAAGCCGTCCTTCACCTAGCTTGTTGGGAACACAAAGTTTCTTTTCACTTGCAAACTCCACTCCATACATATATATGGGGAGGTACTAGCTCCAACTCGGTTTTGCAGAATAAACTGCAGGATCTTCAAACCGGCACTAGGAAACAGACTGAGAATCCAGAGAAAAAGTTTCTCCTGCAACCCGTTCCCTTAGTGCTAGGTGAACGAACCTCTCTCCACATGCTCAGTTCTGAGAGATAAGTGTGTGTGAAAGCCGTCCTTCACCTAGCTTGTTGGGAACACAAAGTTTCTTTTCACTTGCAAACTCCACTCCATACATATATATGGGGAAGTACTAGCTCCAACTCGGTTTTACAGTGAAAACTGCAGGAAATTCAAACCGGCACTAGGAAACAGACTGAGAAATCAGAGTTAAAGTTTCTCCTGCAAACCTTTCCCTTTGTGCTAGATGAACGAACGTCTCTCCACATGCTCAGTTCTGAGAGATAAGTGCGTGTGAAAGCCGTCCTTCACCTAGCTTGTTGGGAACACAAAGTTTCTTTTCACTTGCAAACTCCACTCCATACATATATATGGGGAGGTACTAGCTCCAACTCGGTTTTACAGTGAAAACTGCAGGAACTTCAAACCGGCACTAGGAAACAGACTGAGAAACCAGAGTAAAAGTTTCTCCTGCAACCCGTTCCCTTTGTGCTAGATGAACGAACGTCTCTCCACATGCTCAGTTCGGAGAGATAACTGTGTGTGAAAGCCGTCCTTCACTTAGCTTGTTGGGAACACAAAGTTTCTTTTCACTTGCAAACTCCACTCCATACATATATATGGGGAGGTACTAGCTCCAACTCGGTTTTGCAGTGAAAACTGCAGGAACTTCAAACCGGCACTAGGAAACAGACTGAGAAACCAGAGTAAAAGTTTCTCCTGCAACCCGTTCCCTTTGTGCTAGATGAACGAACGTCTCTCCACATGCTCAGTTCGGAGAGATAAGTGTGTGTGAAAGCCGTCCTTCACCTAGCTTGTTGGGAACACAAAGTTTCTTTTCAGTTGCAAACTCCACTCCATACATATATATGGGGAGGTACTAGCTCCAACACAGTTTTACAGTGAAATATGCAGGAACTTCAATCCGGCACTAGGAAACAGACTGAGAAACCAGAGTAAAAGTTTCTCCTGCAACCCGTTCCCTTTGTGCTAGATGAACGAACTTCTCTCCACATGCTCAGTTCTGAGAGATAAGTGTGTGTGAAAGCCGTCGTTCAACTAGCTTGTTGGGAACACAAAGTTTCTTTTCACTTGCAAACTCCACTCCATACATACATATGGGGAGGTACTAGCTCCAACTCGGTTTTACAGTGAAAACTGCAGGAACTTCAAACCGGCACTAGGAAACAGACTGAGAAACCAGAGTAAAAGTTTGTCCTGCAACCCGTTCCCTTTGTGCTAGGTGAACGAACGTCTCTCCACATGCTCAGTTCTGAGAGATAAGTGTGTGTGAAAGCCGTCCTTCACGTAGCTTGTTGGGAACACAAAGTTTCTTTTCACTAGCAAACTCCACTCCATACATATATATGGGGTGGTACTAGCTCCAACTCGGTTTTACAATGAAAACTGCAGGAACTTCAAACCGGCACTAGGAAACAGACTGAGAAACCAGAGTAACAGTTTCTCCTGCAACCCGTTCCCTTTGTGCTAGATGAACGAACGTCTCTCCACATGCTCAGTCCTGAGAGATAAGTGTGTGTGAAAGCCGTACTTCACCTAGCTTGTTGGGAACACAAAGATTCTTTTCACTTGCAAACTCCACTCCATACATATATATGGGGAGGTACTAGCTCCAACTCGGTTTTTCAGTGAAAACTGCAGGAACTTCAAACCGGCACTAGGAAACAGACTGAGAAACCAGAGTAAAAGTTTCTCCTGCAACCCGTTCCCTTTGTGCTAGATGAACGAACGTCTCTCCACATGCTCAGTTCTGAGATATAAGTGTGTGTGAAAGCCGTCCTTCACCTAGCTTGTTGGGAACACAAAGTTTCTTTTCACTTGCAAACTCCACTCCATAGATATATATGGGGAGGTACTACCTCCAACTCGGTTTTACAGTGAAAACTGCAGGAACTTCAAACCGGCACTAGGAAACAGACTGAGAATCCAGAGAAAAAGTTTCTCCTGCAACCCGTTCCCTTAGTGCTACGTGAACGAACGTCTCTCCACATGCTCAGTTCTGAGAGATAAGTGTGTGTGAAAGCCGTCCTTCACCTAGCTTGTTGGGAACACAAAGTTTCTTTTCACTTGCAAACTCCACTCCATACATATATATGGGGAAGTACTAGCTCCAACTCGGTTTTACAGTGAAAACTGCAGGAAATTCAAACCGGCACTAGGAAACAGACTGAGAAATCAGAGTTAAAGTTTCTCCTGCAAACCGTTCCCTTTGTGCTAGATGAACGAACGTCTCTCCACATGCTCAGTTCTGAGAGATAAGTGCGTGTGAAAGCCGTCCTTCACCTAGCTTGTTGGGAACACAAAGTTTCTTTTCACTTGCAAACTCCACTCCATACATATATATGGGGAGGTACTAGCTCCAACTCGGTTTTACAGTGAAAACTGCAGGAACTTCAAACCGGCACTAGGAAACAGACTGAGAAACCAGAGTAAAAGTTTCTCCTGCAACCCGTTCCCTTTGTGCTAGATGAATGAACGTCTCTCCACATGCTCAGTTCTGAGAGATAAGTGTGTGTGAAAGCCGTCCTTCACCTAGCTTGTTGGGAACACAAAGTTTCTTTTTAGTTGCAAACACTACTCCATACATATATATGGGGAGGTACTAGCTCCAACTCGGTTTTACAGTGAAAACTGCAGGAACTTCAAACCGGCACTAGGAAACAGACTGAGAAACCAGAGTAAAAGTTTCTCCTGCAACCCGTTCCCTTTGTGCTAGATGAACGAACTTCTCTCCACATGCTCAGTTCTGAGAGATAAGTGTGTGTGAAAGCCGTCCTTCAACTAGCTTGATGGGAACACAAAGTTTCTTTTCACTTGCAAACTCCACTCCATACATACATATGGGGAGGTACTAGCTCCAACTCGGTTTTACAGTGAAAACTGCAGGAACTTCAAACCGGCACTAGGAAACAGACTGAGAAACCAGAGTAAAAGTTTCTCCTGCAACCCATTCCCTTTGTGCTAGATTAACGAACGTCTCTCCACATGCTCAGTTCTGAGAGATAAGTGTGTGTGAAAGCCGTCCTTCACCTAGCTTGTTGGGAACACAAAGTTTCTTTTCACTTGCAAACTCCACTCCATACATATATATGGGGAGGTACTAGCTCCAACTCGGTTTTTCAGTGAAAACTGCAGGAAATTCAAACCGGCACTAGGAAACAGACTTAGAAACCAGAGTAAAAGTTTCTACTGCAACCCGTTCCCTTTGTGCTAGATGAACGAACGTCTCTCCACATGCTCAGTTCTGAGAGATAAGTGTGTGTGAAAGCCGTCCTTCACCTAGCTTGTTGGGAACACAAAGTTTCTTTTCACTTGCAAACTCCACTCCATACATATATATGGGGAGGTACTAGCTCCAACTCGGTTTTACAGTGAAAACTGCAGGAACTTCAAACCGGCACTAGGAAACAGACTGAGAAACCAGAGTAAAAGTTTCTCCTGCAACCCGTTCCCTTTGTGCTAGATGAACGAACGTCTCTCCACATGCTCAGTTCTGAGAGATAAGTGTGTGTGAAAGCCGTCCTTCACCTAGCTTGTTGGGAACACAAAGTTTCTTTTCAGTTGCAAACTCCACTCCATACATATATATGGGGAGGTACTAGCTCCAACTCGGTTTTACAGTGAAAACTGCAGGAACTTCAAACCGGCACTAGGAAACAGACTGAGAAACCAGAGTAAAATTTTCTCCTGCAACCCGTTCCCTTTGTGCTAGATGAACGAACGTCTCACCGCATGCTCAGTTCAGAGAGATAAGTGTGTGTGAAAGCCGTCCTTCACCTAGCTTGTTGGGAACACAAAGTTTCTTTTCAGTTGCAAACTCCACTCCATACATATATATGGGGAGGTACTAGCTCCAATGCGGTTTTGCAGCGAAAACTGCAAGAACTTCAAACCGGCACTAGGAAACAGACTGAGAAACCAGAGTAAAAGTTTCTCCTGCAACCCGTTCCCTTTGTGCTAGATGAACGAACGTCTCTCCACATGCTCAGTTCTGAGAGATAAGTGTGTGTGAAAGCCGACCTTCACCTAGCTTGTTGGGAACACAAAGTTTCTTTTCAGTTGCAAACTCCACTCCATACATATATATGGGGAGGTACTAGCTCCAACTCGGTTTTACAGTGAAAACTGCAGGAACTTCAAACCGGCACTAGGAAACAGACTGAGAAACCAGAGTAAAAGTTTCTCCTGCAACCCATTCCCTTTGTGCTAGATTAACGAACGTCTCTCCACATGCTCAGTTCTGAGATATAAGTGTGTGTGAAAGCCGTCCTTCACCTAGCTTGTTAGGAACACAAAGTTTCTTTTCACTTGCAAACTGCACTCCATACATATATATGGGGAGGTACTAGCTCCAACTCGGTTTTTCAGTGAAAACTGCAGGAAATTCAAACCGGCACTAGGAAACAGACTTAGAAACCAGAGTAAAAGTTTCTACTGCAACCCGTTCCCTTTGTGCTAGATGAACGAACGTCTCTCCACATGCTCAGTTCTGAGAGATAAGTGTGTGTGAAAGCCGTCCTTCACCTAGCTTGTTGGGAACACAAAGTTTCTTTTCACTTGCAAACTCCACTCCATACATATATATGGGGAGGTACTAGCTCCAACTCGGTTTTACAGTGAAAACTGCAGGAACTTCAAACCGGCACTAGGAAACAGACTGAGAAACCAGAGTAAAAGTTTCTCCTGCAACCCGTTCCCTTTGTGCTAGATGAACGAACGTCTCTCCGCATGCTCAGTTCTGAGAGATAAGTGTGTGTGAAAGCCGTCCTTCACCTAGCTTGTTGGGAACACAAAGTTTCTTTTCACTTGCAAACTCCACTCCATACATATATATGGGGAGGTACAAACTCCAACTCGGTTTTACAGTGAAAACTGCAGGAACTTCAAACCGGCACTAGGAAACAGACTGAGAAACCAGAGTAAAAGTTTCTCCTGCAACCCGTTCCCTTTGTGCTAGATGAACGAACGTCTCTCCACATGCTCAGATCTGAGAGATAAGTGTGTGTGAAAGCCGTCCTTCACCTAGCTTGTTGGGAACACAAAGTTTCTTTTCATTTGCAAACTCCACTCCATACATATATATGGGGAGGTACTAGCTCCAACTCGGTTTTACAGTGAAAACTGCAGGAACTTCAAACCGGCACTAGGAAACAGACTGAGAAACCAGAGTAAAAGTTTCCCCTGCAACCCGTTCCCTTTGTGCTAGATGAACGAACATCTCTCCACATGCTCAGTTCTGAGAGATAAGTGTGTGTGAAAGCCGTCCTTCACCTAGCTTGTTGGGAACACAAAGTTTCTTTTCACTTGCAAACTCCACTCCATACATATATATGGGGAGGTACTAGCTCCAACTCGGTTTTACAGTGAAAACTGCAGGAACTTCAAACCGGCACTAGGAAACAGACTGAGAAACCAGAGTAAAATTTTCTCCTGCAACCCGTTTCCTTTGTGCTAGATGAACGAACGTCTCTCCACATGCTCAGTTCTGAGAGATAAGTGTGTGTGAAAGCCGTCCTTCAACTAGCTTGTTGGGAACACAAAGTTTATTTTCAGTTGCAAACTCCACTCCATACATATATATGGGGAGGTACTAGCTCCAACTCGGTTTTACAGTGAAAACTGCAGGAACTTCAAACAGGCACTAGGAAACAGACTGAGAAACCAGAGTAATAGTTTCTCCTGCAACCCGTTCCCTTTGTGCTAGATGAACGAACGTCTCTCCACATGCTCAGTTCTGAGAGATAAGTGTGTGTGAAAGCCGTACTTCACCTAGCTTGTTGGGAACACAAAGTTTCTTTTCTGTTGCAAACTCCACTCCATACATATATATGGGGAGGTACTAGCTCCAACTCGGTTTTACAGTGAAAACTGCTGGAACTTCAAACCGGCACTAGGAAACAGACTGAGAAACCAGAGTAAAATTTCTCCTGCAACCCGTTCCCTTTGTGCTAGATGAACGAACGTCTCTCCACATGCTGAGTTCTGAGAGATAAGTGTGTGTGAAAGCCGTCCTTCACCTAGCTTGTTGGGAACACAAAGTTTCTTTTCACTTGCAAACTCCACTCCGTACATATATAAGGGGAGGTACTAGCTCCAACTCGGTTTTGCAGAATAAACTGCAGGATCTTCAAACCGGCACTAGGAAACAGACTGAGAATCCAGAGAAAAAGTTTCTCCTGCAACCCGTTCCCTTTGTGCTAGATGAACGAACGTCTCTCCACATGCTCAGTTCAGAGAGATAAGTGTGTGTGAAAGCCGTCCTTCACTTAGCTTGTTGGGAACACAAAGTTTCTTTTCACTTGCAAACTCCACTCCATACATATATATGGGGAGGTACTAGCTCCAACTCGGTTTTGCAGTGAAAACTGCAGGAACTTCAAACCGGCACTAGGAAACAGACTGAGAAACCAGAGTAAAAGTTTCTCCTGCAACCCGTTCCCTTTGTGCTAGATGAACGAACGTCTCTCCACATGCTCAGTTCGGAGAGATAAGTGTGTGTGAAAGCCGTCCTTCACCTAGCTTGTTGGGAACACAAAGTTTCTTTTCAGTTGCAAACTCCACTCCATACATATATATGGGGAGGTACTAACTCCAACACAGTTTTACAGTGAAATATGCAGGAACTTCAATCCGGCACTAGGAAACAGACTGAGAAACCAGAGTAAAAGTTTCTCCTGCAACCCGTTCCCTTTCTGCTAGATGAACGAACTTCTCTCCACATGCTCAGTTCTGAGAGATAAGTGTGTGTGAAAGCCGTCGTTCAACTAGCTTGTTGGGAACACAAAGTTTCTTTTCACTTGCAAACTCCACTCCATACATACATATGGGGAGGTACTAGCTCCAACTCGGTTTTACAGTGAAAACTGCAGGAACTTCAAACCGGCACTAGGAAACAGACTGAGAAAACAGAGTAAAAGTTTGTCCTGCAACCCGTTCCCTTTGTGCTAGGTGAACGAACGTCTCTCCACATGCTCAGTTCTGAGAGATAAGTGTGTGTGAAAGCCGTCCTTCACGTAGCTTGTTGGGAACACAAAGTTTCTTTTCACTAGCAAACTCCACTCCATACATATATATGGGGTGGTACTAGCTCCAACTCGGTTTTACAGTGAAAACTGCAGGAACTTCAAACCGGCACTAGGAAACAGACTGAGAAACCAGAGTAACAGTTTCTCCTGCAACCCGTTCCCTTTGTGCTAGATGAACGAACGTCTCTCCACATGCTCAGTCCTGAGAGAAAAGTGTGTGTGAAAGCCGTACTTCACCTAGCTTGTTGGGAACACAAAGATTCTTTTCACTTGCAAACTCCACTCCATACATATATATGGGGAGGTACTAGCTCCAACTCGGTTTTTCAGTGAAAACTGCAGGAACTTCAAACCGGCACTAGGAAACAGACTGAGAAACCAGAGTAAAAGTTTCTCCTGCAACCCGTTCCCTTTGTGCTAGATGAACGAACGTCTCTCCACATGCTCAGTTCTGAGATATAAGTGTGTGTGAAAGCCGTCCTTCACCTAGCTTGTTGGGAACACAAAGTTTCTTTTCACTTGCAAACTCCACTCCATAGATATATATGGGGAGGTACTACCTCCAACTCGGTTTTACAGTGAAAACTGCAGGAACTTCAAACCGGCACTAGGAAACAGACTGAGAATCCAGAGAAAAAGTTTCTCCTGCAACCCGTTCCCTTAGTGCTAGGTGAACGAACGTCTCTCCACATGCTCAGTTCTGAGAGATAAGTGTGTGTGAAAGCCGTCCTTCACCTAGCTTGTTGGGAACACAAAGTTTCTTTTCACTTGCAAACTCCACTCCATACATATATATGGGGAAGTACTAGCTCCAACTCGGTTTTACAGTGAAAACTGCAGGAAATTCAAACCGGCACTAGGAAACAGACTGAGAAATCAGAGTTAAAGTTTCTCCTGCAAACCGTTCCCTTTGTGCTAGATGAACGAACGTCTCTCCACATGCTCAGTTCTGAGAGATAAGTGCGTGTGAAAGCCGTCCTTCACCTAGCTTGTTGGGAACACAAAGTTTCTTTTCACTTGCAAACTCCACTCCATACATATATATGGGGAGGTACTAGCTCCAACTCGGTTTTACAGTGAAAACTGCAGGAACTTCAAACCGGCACTAGGAAACAGACTGAGAAACCAGAGTAAAAGTTTCTCCTGCAACCCGTTCCCTTTGTGCTAGATGAACGAACTTCTCTCCACATGCTCAGTTCTGAGAGATAAGTGTGTGTGAAAGCCGTCCTTCAACTAGCTTGTTGGGAACACAAAGTTTCTTTTCACTTGCAAACTCCACTCCATACATACATATGGGGAGGTACTAGCTCCAACTCGGTTTTACAGTGAAAACTGCAGGAACTTCAAACCGGCACTAGGAAACAGACTGAGAAACCAGAGTAAAAGTTTGTCCTGCAACCCGTTCCCTTTGTGCTAGGTGAACGAACGTCTCTCCACATGCTCAGTTCTGAGATATAAGTGTGTGTGAAAGCCGTCCTTCACGTAGCTTGTTGGGAACACAAAGTTTCTTTTCACTAGCAAACTCCACTCCATACATATATATGGGGAGGTACTAGCTCCAACTCGGTTTTACAGTGAAAACTGCAGGAACTTCAAACCGGCACTAGGAAACAGACTGAGAAACCAGAGTAACAGTTTCTCCTGCAACCCGTTCCCTTTGTGCTAGATGAACGAACGTCTCTCCACATGCTCAGTCCTGAGAGATAAGTGTGTGTGAAAGCCGTACTTCACCTAGCTTTTTGGGAACACAAAGATTCTTTTCACTTGCAAACTCCACTCCATACATATATATGGGGAGGTACTAGCTCCAACTCGGTTTTTCAGTGAAAACTGCAGGAACTTCAAACCGGCACTAGGAAACAGACTGAGAAACCAGAGTAAAAGTTTCTCCTGCAACCCGTTCCCTTTGTGCTAGATGAACGAACGTCTCTCCACATGCTCAGTTCTGAGATATAAGTGTGTGTGAAAGCCGTCCTTCACCTAGCTTGTTGGGAACACAAAGTTTCTTTTCACTTGCAAACTCCACTCCATAGATATATATGGGGAGGTACTACCTCCAACTCGGTTTTACAGTGAAAACTGCAGGAACTTCAAACCGGCACTAGGAAACAGACTGAGAATCCAGAGAAAAAGTTTCTCCTGCAACCCGTTCCCTTAGTGCTAGGTGAACGAACGTCTCTCCACATGCTCAGTTCTGAGAGATAAGTGTGTGTGAAAGCCGTCCTTCACCTAGCTTGTTGGGAACACAAAGTTTCTTTTCACTTGCAAACTCCACTCCATACATATATATGGGGAAGTACTAGCTCCAACTCGGTTTTACAGTGAAAACTGCAGGAAATTCAAACCGGCACTAGGAAACAGACTGAGAAATCAGAGTTAAAGTTTCTCCTGCAAACCGTTCCCTTTGTGCTAGATGAACGAACGTCTCTCCACATGCTCAGTTCTGAGAGATAAGTGCGTGTGAAAGCCGTCCTTCACCTAGCTTGTTGGGAACACAAAGTTTCTTTTCACTTGCAAACTCCACTCCATACATATATATGGGGAGGTACTAGCTCCAACACAGTTTTACAGTGAAATATGCATGAACTTCAATCCTGCACTAGGAAACAGACTGAGAAACCAGAGTAAAAGTTTCTCCTGCAACCCGTTCCCTTTGTGCTAGATGAACGAACGTCTCTCCACATGCTCAGTTCTGAGAGATAAGTGTGTGTGAAAGCCGTCCTTCACCTAGCTTGTTGGGAACACAAAGTTTCTTTTTAGTTGCAAACACTACTCCATACATATATATGGGGAGGTACTAGCTCCAACTCGGTTTTACAGTGAAAACTGCAGGAACTTCAAACCGGCACTAGGAAACAGACTGAGAAACCAGAGTAAAAGTTTCTCCTGCAACCCGTTCCCTTTGTGCTAGATGAACGAACTTCTCTCCACATGCTCAGTTCTGAGAGATAAGTGTGTGTGAAAGCCGTCCTTCAACTAGCTTGTTGGGAACACAAAGTTTCTTTTCACTTGCAAACTCCACTCCATACATACATATGGGGAGGTACTAGCTCCAACTCGGTTTTACAGTGAAAACTGCAGGAACTTCAAACCGGCACTAGGAAACAGACTGAGAAACCAGAGTAAAAGTTTGTCCTGCAACCCGTTCCCTTTGTGCTAGGTGAACGAACGTCTCTCCACATGCTCAGTTCTGAGATATAAGTGTGTGTGAAAGCCGTCCTTCACGTAGCTTGTTGGGAACACAAAGTTTCTTTTCACTAGCAAACTCCACTCCATACATATATATGGGGAGGTACTAGCTCCAACTCGGTTTTACAGTGAAAACTGAAGGAACTTCAAACCGGCACTAGGAAACAGACTGAGAAACCAGAGTAACAGTTTCTCCTGCAACCCGTTCCCTTTGTGCTAGATGAACGAACGTCTCTCCACATGCTCAGTCCTGAGAGATAAGTGTGTGTGAAAGCCGTACTTCACCTAGCTTGTTGGGAACACAAAGATTCTTTTCACTTGCAAACTCCACTCCATACATATATATGGGGAGGTACTAGCTCCAACTCGGTTTTTCAGTGAAAACTGCAGGAACTTCAAACCGGCACTAGGAAACAGACTGAGAAACCAGAGTAAAAGTTTCTCCTGCAACCCGTTCCATTTGTGCTAGATGAACGAACGTCTCTCCACATGCTCAGTTCTGAGATATAAGTGTGTGTGAAAGCCGTCCTTCACCTAGCTTGTTGGGAACACAAAGTTTCTTTTCACTTGCAAACTCCACTCCATAGATATATATGGGGAGGTACTACCTCCAACTCGGTTTTACAGTGAAAACTGCAGGAACTTCAAACCGGCACTAGGAAACAGACTGAGAAACCAGAGTAAAAGTTTCTCCTGCAACCCGTTCCCTTTGTGCTAGATGAACGAACGTCTCTCCACATGCTCAGTTCTGAGAGATAAGTGTGTGTGAAAGCCGTCCTTCACCTAGCTTGTTGGGAACACAAAGTTTCTTTTCACTTGCAAACTCTACTCCATACATATATATGGGGATGTACTAGCTCCAACTCGGTTTTACAGTGAAAACTGCAGGAACTTCAGACCGGCACTAGGAAACAGACTGAGAAACCAGAGTAAAAGTTTCTCCTGCAACCCGTTCCCTTTGTGCTAGATGAATGAACTTCTCTCCACATGCTCAGTTCTGAGAGATAAGTGTGTGTGAAAGCCGTCCTTCAACTAGCTTGTTGGGAACACAAAGTTTCTTTTCACTTGCAAACTCTACTCCATAGATATATATGGGGAGGTACTAGCTCCAACTCGGTTTTTCAGTGAAAATTGCAGGAACTTCAAACCGGCACTAGGAAACAGACTGAGAAACCAGAGTAAAAGTTTCTCCTGCAACCCGTTCCCTTTGTGCTAGATGAACGAACGACTCTCCACATGCTCAGTTCTGAGAGATAAGTGTGTGTGAAAGCCGTCCTTCACCTAGCTTGTTGGGAACACAAAGTTTCTTTTCACTTGCAAACTCCACTCCATAGATATATATGGGGAGGTACTACCTCCAACTCGGTTTTACAGTGAAAACTGCAGGAACTTCAAAACGGCAGTAGGAAACAGACTGAAAAACCAGAGTAAAAGTTTGTCCTGCAAACCGTTCCCTTTGTGCTAGATGAACAAACGTCTCTCCAAATGCTCAGTTCGGAGAGATAAGTGTGTGTGAAAGCCGTCCTTCACCTAGCTTGTTGGGAACACAAAGTTTCTTTTCAGTTGCAAACTCCACTCCATACATATATATGGGGTGGTACTAGCTCCAACTCGGTTTTACAGTGAAAACTGCAGGAACTTCAAACCGGCACTAGGAAACAGACTGAGAAACCAGAGTAAAAGTTTCTCCTGCAACCCGTTCCCTTTGTGCTAGATGAACGAACGTCTCTCCACATGCTCAGTTCTGAGAGATAAGTTTGTGTGAAAGCCGTCCTTCACCTAGCTTGTTGGGAACACAAAGTTTCTTTTCACTTGCAAACTACACTCCATAGATATATATGGGGAGGTAATAGCTCCAAATCGGTTTTACAGTGAAAACTGCAGGAACTTCAAACCGGCACTAGGAAACAGACTGAGAAACCAGAGTAAAAGTTTCTCCTGCAAACCGTTCCCTTTGTGCTAGATGAACGAACGTCTCTCCACATGCTCAGTTCGGAGAGATATGTGTGTGTGAAAGCCGTCCTTCACCTAGCTTGTTGGGAACACAAAGTTTCTTTTCACTTGCAAACTCCACTCCATACATATATATGGGTAGGTACTAGCTCCAACTCGGTTTTACAGTGAAAACTGAAGGAACTTCAAAACGGCACTAGGAAACAGACTGAGAAACCAGAGTAAAAGTTTGTCCTGCAACACGTTCCCTTTGTGCTAGGTGAACGAACGTCTCTCCACATGCTCAGTTCTGAGAGATAAGTGTGTGTGAAAGCCGTCCTTCACCTAGCTTGTTGGGAACACAAAGTTTCTTTTTAGTTGCAAATTCTACTCCATACATATATATGGGGAGGTACTAGCTCCAACTCGGTTTTACAGTGAAAACTGCAGGAACTTCAAACCGGCACTAGGAAACAGACTGAGAAACCAGAGTAAAAGTTTGTCCTGCAACCAGTTCCCTTTGTGCTAGATGAACGAACGTCTCTACGCATGCTCAGTTCTGAGAGATAAGTGTGTGTGAAAGCCGTCCTTCAACTAGCTTTTTGGGAACACAAAGTTTCTTTTCACTTGCAAACTCCACTACATACATATATATGGGGAGGTACTAGCTCCAACTCGGTTTTACAGTGAAAACTGCTGGAACTTCAAACCGGAACTAGGAAACAGACTGAGAAACCAGAGTAAAAGTTTGTCCTGCAACCCGTTCCCTTTGTGCTAGGTAAACGAACGTCTCTCCACATGCTCAGTTCTGAGAGATAAGTGTGTGTGAATGCCGTCCTTCACGTAGCTTGTTGGGAACACAAAGTTTCTTTTCACTAGCAAACTCCACTCCATATATATATATGGGGAGGTACTAGCTCCAACTCGGTTTTAAAGTGAAAACAGCAGGAACTTTATACCGGCACTAGGAAACAGACTGAGAAACCAGAGTAAAAGTTTCTCCTGCACCCCGTTCCCTTTGTGCTAGATGAACGAACGTCTCTCCACATGCTCAGTTCTGAGAGATAAGTGTGTGTGAAAGCCGTACTTCACCTAGCCTGTTGGGAACACAAAGTTTCTTTTCACTTGCAAACTCGACTCCATAGATATATATGGGGAGGTACTAGCTCCAACTCGTTTTTTCAGTGAAAATTGCAGGAACTTCAAACCGGCACTAGGAAACAGACTGAGAAACCAGAGTAAAAGTTTCTCCTGCAAACCGTTCCCTTTGTGCTAGATGAACGAACGTCTCTCCACATGCTCAGTTCGGAGAGATAAGTGTGTGTGAAAGCCGCCCTTCACCTAGCTTGTTGGGAACACAAAGTTTCTTTTCAGTTGCAAACTCCACTCCATACATATATATTGGGAGGTACTAGCTCCAACTCGGTTTTACAGTGAAAACTGCAGGAACTTCAAACCGGCACTAGGAAACAGACTGAGAAACCAGAGTAAAAGTTTTTCCTGCAACCCGTTCCCTTTGTGCTAGATGAACGAAAGTCTCTCCACAAGCTCAGTTCGGAGAGATAAGTGTGTGTGAAAGCCGTACTTCACCTAGCTTGTTGGGAAAACAAAGTTTCTTTTCACTTGCAAACTCCACTCCATACATATATATGGGGAGGTACTAGCTCCAACTCGGTTTTACAGTGAAATCTGCAGGAACTTCAAACAGGCACTAGGAAACAGACTGAGAAACCAGAGTAAAAGTTTCTCCAGCAACCCGTTCCCTTTGTGCTAGATGAACGAACGTCTCTCCACATGCTCAGTTCTGAGAGATAAGTGTGTGTGAAAGCCGTCCTTCAACTAGCTTGTTGGGAACACAAAGTTTCTTTTCACTTGCAAACTCCACTCCATACATATATATGGGGAGGTACTAGCTCCAACTCGGTTTTACAGTGAAAACTGCAGGAACTTCAAACCGGCACTAGGAAACAGACTGAGATACCAGAGTAAAAGTTTGTCCTGCAACCCGTTCCCTTTGTGCTAGATGAACGAACGTCTCTCCACATGCTCAGTTCGGAGAGATAAGTGTGTGTGAAAGCCGTCCTTCACCTATCTTGTTGGGAACACAAAGTTTCTTTTCACTTGCAAACTCCACTCCATACATATATATTGGGAGGTACTAGCTCCAACTCGGTTTTACAGTGAAAACTGCAGGAACTTCAAACCGGCACTAGGAAACAGACTGAGAAACCAGAGAAAAAGTTTTTCCTGCAACCCGTTCCCTTTGTGCTAGATGAACGAACGTCTCTCCACATGCTCAGTTCGGAGAGATAAGTGTGTGTGAAAGCCGTCCTTCACCTAGCTTGTTGGGAACACAAAGTTTCTTTTCACTTGCAAACTCCTCTCCATACATATATATGGGGAGGTACTAGCTCCAACTCGGTTTTACAGTGAAAACTGCAGGAACTTCAAACCGGCACTAGGAAACAGACTGAGAATCCAGAGTAAAAGTTTCTCCTGCAACCCTTTCCCTTTGTGCTAGATGAACGAACGTCTCTCCACATGCTCAGTTCTGAGAGATATGTGTGTGTGAAAGCCGTCCTTCACCTAGCTTGTTGGGAACACAAAGTTTCTTTTCAGTTTCAAACTCCACTCCATACATATATATGGGGAGGTACTAGCTCCAACTCGGTTTTACAGTGAAAACTGCAGGAACTTCAAACCAGCACTAGGAAACAGACTGAGAAACCAGAGTAAAAGTTTCTCCTGCAACCCGTTCCCTTTGTGCTAGATGAACGAACGTCTCTCCGCATGCTCAGTTCTGAGAGATAAGTGTGTTTGAAAGCCGTCCTTCAACTAGCTTGTTGGGAACACAAAGTTTCTTTTCAGTTGCAAACTCCACTCCATACATATATATGGGGAGGTACTAGCTCCAACTCGGTTTTACAGTGAAATCTGCAGGAACTTCAAACCGGCACTAGGAAACAGACTGAGAAACCAGAGTAAAAGTTTCTCCAGCAACCCGTTCCCTTTGTGCTAGATGAACGAACGTCTCTCCACATGCTCAGTTCTGAGAGATAAGTGTGTGTGAAAGCCGTCCTTCAACTAGCTTGTTGGGAAAACAAAGTTTCTTTTCACTTGCAAACTCCACTCCATACATATATATGGGGAGGTACTAGCTCCAACTCGGTTTTACAGTGAAAACTGCAGGAACTTCAAACCGGCACTAGGAAACAGACTGAGATACCAGAGTAAAAGTTTGTCCTGCAACCCGTTCCCTTTGTGCTAGATGAACGAACGTCTCTCCACATGCTCAGTTCGGAGAGATAAGTGTGTGTGAAAGCCGTCCTTCACCTATCTTGTTGGGAACACAAAGTTTCTTTTCACTTGCAAACTCCACTCCATACATATATATTGGGAGGTACTAGCTCCAACTCGGTTTTACAGTGAAAACTGCAGGAATTTCAAACCGGCACTAGGAACCAGACTGAGAAACCAGAGAAAAAGTTTTTCCTGCAACCCGTTCCCTTTGTGCTAGATGAACGAACGTCTCTCCACATGCTCAGTTCGGAGAGATAAGTGTGTGTGAAAGCCGTCCTTCACCTAGCTTGTTGGGAACACAAAGTTTCTTTTCACTTGCAAACTCCACTCCATACATATATATGGGGAGGTACTAGCTCCAACTCGGTTTTACAGTGAAAACTGCAGGAACTTCAAACCGGCACTAGGAAACAGACTGAGAATCCAGAGTAAAAGTTTCTCCTGCAACCCTTTCCCTTTGTGCTAGATGAACGAACGTCTCTCCACATGCTCAGTTCTGAGAGATATGTGTGTGTGAAAGCCGTCCTTCACCTAGCTTGTTGGGAACACAAAGTTTCTTTTCAGTTTCAAACTCCATTCCATACATATATATGGGGAGGTACTAGCTCCAACTCGGTTTTACAGTGAAAACTGCAGGAACTTCAAACCAGCACTAGGAAACAGACTGAGAAACCAGAGTAAAAGTTTCTCCTGCAACCCGTTCCCTTTGTGCTAGATGAACGAACGTCTCTCCGCATGCTCAGTTCTGAGAGATAAGTGTGTTTGAAAGCCGTCCTTCAACTAGCTTGTTGGGAACACAAAGTTTCTTTTCAGTTGCAAACTCCACTCCATACATATATATGGGGAGGTACTAGCTCCAACTCGTTTTTACAGTGAAAACTGCAGGAACTTCAAACCGGCACTAGGAAACAGACTGAGAAACCAGAGAAAAAGTTTGTCCTGCAACCCGTTCCCTTAGTGCTAGGTGAACGAACGTCTCTCCACATGCTCAGTTCTGAGAGATAAGTGTGTGTGAAAGCCGTCCTTCACCTAGCTTGTTGGGAACACATAGTTTCTTTTCACTTGCAAACTCCACTCCATACATATATATGGGGAGGTACTAGCTCCAACTCGGTTTTACAGTGAAAACTGCAGGAACTTCAAACCGGCACTAGGAAACAAACTGAGAAATCAGAATTAAAATTTCTCCTGCAACCCGTTAACTTTGTGCTAGATGAACGAACGTCTCTCCACATGCTCAGTTCTGAGAGATAAGTGCGTGTGAAAGCCGTCCTTCACCTAGCTTGTTGGGAACACAAAGTTTCTTTTCACTTGCCAACTCCACTCCATACATATATATGGGGAGGTACTAGCTCCAACTCGGTTTTACAGTGAAAACTGCTGGAACTTCAAACCGGCACTAGGAAACAGACTGAGAAACCAGAGTAAAAGTTTCTCCTGCAACCCGTTCCCTTTGTGCTAGATGAACGAACGTCTCTCCACATGCTGAGTTCTGAGAGATAAGTGTGTGTGAAAGCCGTCCTTCACCTAGCTTGTTGGGAACACAAAGTTTCTTTTCACTTGCTAACTCCACTCCATACATATATATGGGGAGGTACTAGCTCCAACTCGGTTTTACAGTGAAAACTGCAGGAACTTCAAACCGGCACTAGGAAACAGACTGAGAATCCAGAGAAAAAGTTTCTCCTGCAAAACGTTCCCTTAGTGCTAGGTGAACGAACGTCTCTCCACATGCTCAGTTCTGAGAGATAAGTGTGTGTGAAAGCCGTCCTTCACCTAGCTTGTTGGGAACACAAAGTTTCTTTTCACTTGCAAACTCCACTCCATACATATATATGGGGAAGTACTAGCTCCAACTCGGTTTTACAGTGAAAACTGCAGGAAATTCAAACCGGCACTAGGAAACAGACTGAGAAATCAGAGTTAAAGTTTCTCCTGCAAACCGTTCCCTTTGTGCTAGATGAACGAAAGTCTCTCCACATGCTCAGTTCTGAGAGATAAGTGCGTGTGAAAGCCGTACTTCACCTAGCTTGTTGGGAACACAAAGTTTCTTTTCACTTGCAAACTCCACTCCATACATATATATGGGGAGGTACTAGCTCCAACTCGGTTTTACAGTGAAAACTGCTGGAACTTCAAACCGGCACTAGGAAACAGACTGAGAAACCAGAGTAAAAGTTTCTCCTGCAACCCGTTCCCTTTTTGCTAGATGAACAACGTCTCTCCACATGCTCAGTTCGGAGAGATAAGTGTGTGTGAAAGCCGTCCTTCACCTAGCTTGTTGGGAACACAAAGTTTCTTTTCACTTGCAAACTCCACTCCATACATATATATGGGGAGGTACTAGCTCCAACTCGGTTTTGCAGTGAAAACTGCAGGAACTTCAAACCGGCACTAGGAAACAGACTGAGAAACCAGAGTAAAAGTTTCTCCTGCAACCCGTTCCCTTTGTGCTAGATGAACGAACGTCTCTCCACATGCTCAGTTCGGAGAGATAAGTGTGTGTGAAAGCCGTCCTTCACCTAGCTTGTTGGGAACACAAAGTTTCTTTTCAGTTGCAAACTCCACTCCATACATATATATGGGGAGGTACTAGATCCAACTCAGTTTTACAGTGAAATATGCAGGAACTTCAATCCGGCACTAGGAAACAGACTGAGAAACCAGAGTAAAAGTTTCTCCTGCAACCCGTTCCCTTTGTGCTAGATGAACGAACGTCTCTCCACATGCTCAGTTCTGAGAGATAAGTGTGTGTGAAAGCCGTCCTTCACCTAGCTTGTTGGGAACACAAAGTTTCTTTTTAGTTGCAAACACTAATCCATACATATATATGGGGAGGTACTAGCTCCAACTCGGTTTTACAGTGAAAACTGCAGGAACTTCAAACCGGCACTAGGAAACAGACTGAGAAACCAGAGTAAAAGTTCTCCTGCAACCCGTTCCCTTTGTGCTAGATGAACGAACTTCTCTCCACATGCTCAGTTCTGAGAGATAAGTGTGTGTGAAAGCCGTCCTTCACCTAGCTTGTTGGGAACACAAAGTTTCTTTTCACTTGCAAACTCCTCTCCATACATATATATGGGTAGGTACTAGCTCCAACTCGGTATTACAGTGAAAACTGAAGGAACTTCAAAACGGCACTAGGAAACAGACTGAGAAACCAGAGTAAAAGTTTGTCCTGCAACCCGTTCCCTTTGTGCTAGGTGAACGAACGTCTCTCCACATGCTCAGTTCTGAGAGATAAGTGTGTGTGAAAGCCGTCCTTCACCTAGCTTGTTGGGAACACAAAGTTTCTTTTTAGTTGCAAAGTCTACTCCATACATATATATGGGGAGGTACTAGCTCCAACTCGGTTTTACAGTGAAAACTGCAGGAACTTCAAACCGGCACTAGGAAACAGACTGAGAAACCAGAGTAAAAGTTTGTCCTGCAACCAGGTCCCTTTGTGCTAGATGAACGAACGTCTCTACGCATGCTCAGTTCTGAGAGATAAGTGTGTGTGAAAGCCGTCCTTCAACTAGCTTTTTGGGAACACAAAGTTTCTTTTCACTTGCAAACTCCACTACATACATATATATGGGGAGGTACTAGCTCCAACTCGGTTTTACAGTGAAAACTGCTGGAACTTCAAACCGGAACTAGGAAACAGACTGAGAAACCAGAGTAAAAGTTTGTCCTGCAACCCGTTCCCTTTGTGCTAGGTAAACGAACGTCTCTCCACATGCTCAGTTCTGAGAGATAAGTGTGTGTGAATGCCGTCCTTCACGTAGCTTGTTGGGAACACAAAGTTTCTTTTCACTAGCAAACTCCACTCCATATATATATATGGGGAGGTACTAGCTCCAACTCGGTTTTAAAGTGAAAACAGCAGGAACTTTATACCGGCACTAGGAAACAGACTGAGAAACCAGAGTAAAAGTTTCTCCTGCACCCCGTTCCCTTTGTGCTAGATGAACGAACGTCTCTCCACATGCTCAGTTCTGAGAGATAAGTGTGTGTGAAAGCCGTACTTCACCTAGCCTGTTGGGAACACAAAGTTTCTTTTCACTTGCAAACTCGACTCCATAGATATATATGGGGAGGTACTAGCTCCAACTCGTTTTTTCAGTGAAAATTGCAGGAACTTCAAACCGGCACTAGGAAACAGACTGAGAAACCAGAGTAAAAGTTTCTCCTGCAAACCGTTCCCTTTGTGCTAGATGAACGAACGTCTCTCCACATGCTCAGTTCGGAGAGATAAGTGTGTGTGAAAGCCGCCCTTCACCTAGCTTGTTGGGAACACAAAGTTTCTTTTCAGTTGCAAACTCCACTCCATACATATATATTGGGAGGTACTAGCTCCAACTCGGTTTTACAGTGAAAACTGCAGGAACTTCAAACCGGCACTAGGAAACAGACTGAGAAACCAGAGTAAAAGTTTTTCCTGCAACCCGTTCCCTTTGTGCTAGATGAACGAAAGTCTCTCCACAAGCTCAGTTCGGAGAGATAAGTGTGTGTGAAAGCCGTACTTCACCTAGCTTGTTGGGAAAACAAAGTTTCTTTTCACTTGCAAACTCCACTCCATACATATATATGGGGAGGTACTAGCTCCAACTCGGTTTTACAGTGAAATCTGCAGGAACTTCAAACAGGCACTAGGAAACAGACTGAGAAACCAGAGTAAAAGTTTCTCCAGCAACCCGTTCCCTTTGTGCTAGATGAACGAACGTCTCTCCACATGCTCAGTTCTGAGAGATAAGTGTGTGTGAAAGCCGTCCTTCAACTAGCTTGTTGGGAACACAAAGTTTCTTTTCACTTGCAAACTCCACTCCATACATATATATGGGGAGGTACTAGCTCCAACTCGGTTTTACAGTGAAAACTGCAGGAACTTCAAACCGGCACTAGGAAACAGACTGAGATACCAGAGTAAAAGTTTGTCCTGCAACCCGTTCCCTTTGTGCTAGATGAACGAACGTCTCTCCACATGCTCAGTTCGGAGAGATAAGTGTGTGTGAAAGCCGTCCTTCACCTATCTTGTTGGGAACACAAAGTTTCTTTTCACTTGCAAACTCCACTCCATACATATATATTGGGAGGTACTAGCTCCAACTCGGTTTTACAGTGAAAACTGCAGGAACTTCAAACCGGCACTAGGAAACAGACTGAGAAACCAGAGAAAAAGTTTTTCCTGCAACCCGTTCCCTTTGTGCTAGATGAACGAACGTCTCTCCACATGCTCAGTTCGGAGAGATAAGTGTGTGTGAAAGCCGTCCTTCACCTAGCTTGTTGGGAACACAAAGCTTCTTTTCACTTGCAAACTCCTCTCCATACATATATATGGGGAGGTACTAGCTCCAACTCGGTTTTACAGTGAAAACTGCAGGAACTTCAAACCGGCACTAGGAAACAGACTGAGAATCCAGAGTAAAAGTTTCTCCTGCAACCCTTTCCCTTTGTGCTAGATGAACGAACGTCTCTCCACATGCTCAGTTCTGAGAGATATGTGTGTGTGAAAGCCGTCCTTCACCTAGCTTGTTGGGAACACAAAGTTTCTTTTCAGTTTCAAACTCCACTCCATACATATATATGGGGAGGTACTAGCTCCAACTCGGTTTTACAGTGAAAACTGCAGGAACTTCAAACCAGCACTAGGAAACAGACTGAGAAACCAGAGTAAAAGTTTCTCCTGCAACCCGTTCCCTTTGTGCTAGATGAACGAACGTCTCTCCGCATGCTCAGTTCTGAGAGATAAGTGTGTTTGAAAGCCGTCCTTCAACTAGCTTGTTGGGAACACAAAGTTTCTTTTCAGTTGCAAACTCCACTCCATACATATATATGGGGAGGTACTAGCTCCAACTCGGTTTTACAGTGAAATCTGCAGGAACTTCAAACCGGCACTAGGAAACAGACTGAGAAACCAGAGTAAAAGTTTCTCCAGCAACCCGTTCCCTTTGTGCTAGATGAACGAACGTCTCTCCACATGCTCAGTTCTGAGAGATAAGTGTGTGTGAAAGCCGTCCTTCAACTAGCTTGTTGGGAAAACAAAGTTTCTTTTCACTTGCAAACTCCACTCCATACATATATATGGGGAGGTACTAGCTCCAACTCGGTTTTACAGTGAAAACTGCAGGAACTTCAAACCGGCACTAGGAAACAGACTGAGATACCAGAGTAAAAGTTTGTCCTGCAACCCGTTCCCTTTGTGCTAGATGAACGAACGTCTCTCCACATGCTCAGTTCGGAGAGATAAGTGTGTGTGAAAGCCGTCCTTCACCTATCTTGTTGGGAACACAAAGTTTCTTTTCACTTGCAAACTCCACTCCATACATATATATTGGGAGGTACTAGCTCCAACTCGGTTTTACAGTGAAAACTGCAGGAATTTCAAACCGGCACTAGGAACCAGACTGAGAAACCAGAGAAAAAGTTTTTCCTGCAACCCGTTCCCTTTGTGCTAGATGAACGAACGTCTCTCCACATGCTCAGTTCGGAGAGATAAGTGTGTGTGAAAGCCGTCCTTCACCTAGCTTGTTGGGAACACAAAGTTTCTTTTCACTTGCAAACTCCACTCCATACATATATATGGGGAGGTACTAGCTCCAACTCGGTTTTACAGTGAAAACTGCAGGAACTTCAAACCGGCACTAGGAAACAGACTGAGAATCCAGAGTAAAAGTTTCTCCTGCAACCCTTTCCCTTTGTGCTAGATGAACGAACGTCTCTCCACATGCTCAGTTCTGAGAGATATGTGTGTGTGAAAGCCGTCCTTCACCTAGCTTGTTGGGAACACAAAGTTTCTTTTCAGTTTCAAACTCCATTCCATACATATATATGGGGAGGTACTAGCTCCAACTCGGTTTTACAGTGAAAACTGCAGGAACTTCAAACCAGCACTAGGAAACAGACTGAGAAACCAGAGTAAAAGTTTCTCCTGCAACCCGTTCCCTTTGTGCTAGATGAACGAACGTCTCTCCGCATGCTCAGTTCTGAGAGATAAGTGTGTTTGAAAGCCGTCCTTCAACTAGCTTGTTGGGAACACAAAGTTTCTTTTCAGTTGCAAACTCCACTCCATACATATATATGGGGAGGTACTAGCTCCAACTCGTTTTTACAGTGAAAACTGCAGGAACTTCAAACCGGCACTAGGAAACAGACTGAGAAACCAGAGAAAAAGTTTGTCCTGCAACCCGTTCCCTTAGTGCTAGGTGAACGAACGTCTCTCCACATGCTCAGTTCTGAGAGATAAGTGTGTGTGAAAGCCGTCCTTCACCTAGCTTGTTGGGAACACATAGTTTCTTTTCACTTGCAAACTCCACTCCATACATATATATGGGGAGGTACTAGCTCCAACTCGGTTTTACAGTGAAAACTGCAGGAACTTCAAACCGGCACTAGGAAACAAACTGAGAAATCAGAATTAAAATTTCTCCTGCAACCCGTTAACTTTGTGCTAGATGAACGAACGTCTCTCCACATGCTCAGTTCTGAGAGATAAGTGCGTGTGAAAGCCGTCCTTCACCTAGCTTGTTGGGAACACAAAGTTTCTTTTCACTTGCCAACTCCACTCCATACATATATATGGGGAGGTACTAGCTCCAACTCGGTTTTACAGTGAAAACTGCTGGAACTTCAAACCGGCACTAGGAAACAGACTGAGAAACCAGAGTAAAAGTTTCTCCTGCAACCCGTTCCCTTTGTGCTAGATGAACGAACGTCTCTCCACATGCTGAGTTCTGAGAGATAAGTGTGTGTGAAAGCCGTCCTTCACCTAGCTTGTTGGGAACACAAAGTTTCTTTTCACTTGCTAACTCCACTCCATACATATATATGGGGAGGTACTAGCTCCAACTCGGTTTTACAGTGAAAACTGCAGGAACTTCAAACCGGCACTAGGAAACAGACTGAGAATCCAGAGAAAAAGTTTCTCCTGCAAAACGTTCCCTTAGTGCTAGGTGAACGAACGTCTCTCCACATGCTCAGTTCTGAGAGATAAGTGTGTGTGAAAGCCGTCCTTCACCTAGCTTGTTGGGAACACAAAGTTTCTTTTCACTTGCAAACTCCACTCCATACATATATATGGGGAAGTACTAGCTCCAACTCGGTTTTACAGTGAAAACTGCAGGAAATTCAAACCGGCACTAGGAAACAGACTGAGAAATCAGAGTTAAAGTTTCTCCTGCAAACCGTTCCCTTTGTGCTAGATGAACGAAAGTCTCTCCACATGCTCAGTTCTGAGAGATAAGTGCGTGTGAAAGCCGTACTTCACCTAGCTTGTTGGGAACACAAAGTTTCTTTTCACTTGCAAACTCCACTCCATACATATATATGGGGAGGTACTAGCTCCAACTCGGTTTTACAGTGAAAACTGCTGGAACTTCAAACCGGCACTAGGAAACAGACTGAGAAACCAGAGTAAAAGTTTCTCCTGCAACCCGTTCCCTTTTTGCTAGATGAACAACGTCTCTCCACATGCTCAGTTCGGAGAGATAAGTGTGTGTGAAAGCCGTCCTTCACCTAGCTTGTTGGGAACACAAAGTTTCTTTTCACTTGCAAACTCCACTCCATACATATATATGGGGAGGTACTAGCTCCAACTCGGTTTTGCAGTGAAAACTGCAGGAACTTCAAACCGGCACTAGGAAACAGACTGAGAAACCAGAGTAAAAGTTTCTCCTGCAACCCGTTCCCTTTGTGCTAGATGAACGAACGTCTCTCCACATGCTCAGTTCGGAGAGATAAGTGTGTGTGAAAGCCGTCCTTCACCTAGCTTGTTGGGAACACAAAGTTTCTTTTCAGTTGCAAACTCCACTCCATACATATATATGGGGAGGTACTAGATCCAACTCAGTTTTACAGTGAAATATGCAGGAACTTCAATCCGGCACTAGGAAACAGACTGAGAAACCAGAGTAAAAGTTTCTCCTGCAACCCGTTCCCTTTGTGCTAGATGAACGAACGTCTCTCCACATGCTCAGTTCTGAGAGATAAGTGTGTGTGAAAGCCGTCCTTCACCTAGCTTGTTGGGAACACAAAGTTTCTTTTTAGTTGCAAACACTAATCCATACATATATATGGGGAGGTACTAGCTCCAACTCGGTTTTACAGTGAAAACTGCAGGAACTTCAAACCGGCACTAGGAAACAGACTGAGAAACCAGAGTAAAAGTTCTCCTGCAACCCGTTCCCTTTGTGCTAGATGAACGAACTTCTCTCCACATGCTCAGTTCTGAGAGATAAGTGTGTGTGAAAGCCGTCCTTCACCTAGCTTGTTGGGAACACAAAGTTTCTTTTCACTTGCAAACTCCTCTCCATACATATATATGGGTAGGTACTAGCTCCAACTCGGTATTACAGTGAAAACTGAAGGAACTTCAAAACGGCACTAGGAAACAGACTGAGAAACCAGAGTAAAAGTTTGTCCTGCAACCCGTTCCCTTTGTGCTAGGTGAACGAACGTCTCTCCACATGCTCAGTTCTGAGAGATAAGTGTGTGTGAAAGCCGTCCTTCACCTAGCTTGTTGGGAACACAAAGTTTCTTTTTAGTTGCAAAGTCTACTCCATACATATATATGGGGAGGTACTAGCTCCAACTCGGTTTTACAGTGAAAACTGCAGGAACTTCAAACCGGCACTAGGAAACAGACTGAGAAACCAGAGTAAAAGTTTGTCCTGCAACCAGGTCCCTTTGTGCTAGATGAACGAACGTCTCTACGCATGCTCAGTTCTGAGAGATAAGTGTGTGTGAAAGCCGTCCTTCAACTAGCTTGTTGGGAACACAAAGTTTCTTTTCACTTGCAAACACCACTACATACATATATATGGGGAGGTACTAGCTCCAACTCGGTTTTACAGTGAAAACTGCTGGAACTTCAAACCGGCACTAGGAAACAGACTGAGAAACCAGAGTAAAAGTTTCTCCTGCAACCCGTTCCCTTTGTGCTAGGTAAACGAACGTCTCTCCACATGCTCAGTTCGGAGAGATAAGTGTGTGTGAATGCCGTCCTTCACGTAGCTTGTTGGGAACACAAAGTTTCTTTTCACTAGCAAACTCCACTCCATAAATATATATGGGGAGGTACTAGCTCCAACTCGGTTTTAAAGTGAAAACAGCAGGAACTTTATACCGGCACTAGGAAACAGACTGAGAAACCAGAGTAAAAGTTTCTCCTGCACCCCGTTCCCTTTGTGCTAGATGAACGAACGTCTCTCCACATGCTCAGTTCTGAGAGATAAGTGTGTGTAAAAGCCGTCCTTCACCTAGCTTGTTGGGAACACAAAGTTTCTTTTCAGTTGCAAACTCCACTCCATACATATATATGGGGAGGTACTAGCTCCAACTCGGTTTTACAGTGAAAACTGCTGGAACTTCAAACCGGCACTAGGAAACAGACTGAGAAACCAGAGTAAAAGTTTCTCCTGCAACCCGTTCCCTTTGTGCTAGATGAACGAACGTCTCTCCACATGCTGAGTTCTGAGAGATAAGTGTGTGTGAAAGCCGTCCTTCACCTAGCTTGTTGGGAACACAAAGTTTCTTTTCACTTGCAAACTCCACTCCATACATATATATGGGGAGGTACTAGCTCCAACTCGGTTTTACAGTGAAAACTGCAGGAACTTCAAACCGGCACTAGGAAACAGACTGAGAATCCAGAGAAAAAGTTTCTCCTGCAAAACGTTCCCTTAGTGCTAGGTGAACGAACGTCTCTCCACATGCTCAGTTCTGAGAGATAAGTGTGTGTGAAAGCCGTCCTTCAC
The DNA here is from genome assembly GCF_048773025.1 of Camelus bactrianus. NCBI lineage: Eukaryota > Metazoa > Chordata > Mammalia > Artiodactyla > Camelidae > Camelus > Camelus bactrianus. Next base: position 1,395,104 of record NC_133553.1, read on the forward strand.
CTAGCTTGTTGGGAACACAAAGTTTCTTTTCACTTGCAAACTCCACTCCATACATATATATGGGGAAGTACTAGCTCCAACTCGGTTTTACAGTGAAAACTGCAGGAAATTCAAACCGGCACTAGGAAACAGACTGAGAAATCAGAGTTAAAGTTTCTCCTGCAAACCGTTCCCTTTGTGCTAGATGAACGAAAGTCTCTCCACATGCTCAGTTCTGAGAGATAAGTGCGTGTGAAAGCCGTACTTCACCTAGCTTGTTGGGAACACAAAGTTTCTTTTCACTTGCAAACTCCACTCCATACATATATATGGGGAGGTACTAGCTCCAACTCGGTTTTACAGTGAAAACTGCAGGAACTTCAAACCGGCACTAGGAAACAGACTGAGAAACCAGAGTAAAAGTTTCTCCTGCAACCCGTTCCCTTTGTGCTAGATGAACGAACGTCTCTCCACATGCTCAGTTCTGAGAGATAAGTGTGTGTAAAAGCCGTCCTTCACCTAGCTTGTTGGGAACACAAAGTTTCTTTTCAGTTGCAAACTCCACTCCATACATATATATGGGGAGGTACTAGCTCCAACTCGGTTTTACAGTGAAAACTGCTGGAACTTCAAACCGGCACTAGGAAACAGACTGAGAAACCAGAGTAAAAGTTTCTCCTGCAACCCGTTCCCTTTGTGCTAGATGAACGAACGTCTCTCCACATGCTGAGTTCTGAGAGATAAGTGTGTGTGAAAGCCGTCCTTCACCTAGCTTGTTGGGAACACAAAGTTTCTTTTCACTTGCAAACTCCACTCCATACATATATATGGGGAGGTACTAGCTCCAACTCGGTTTTACAGTGAAAACTGCAGGAACTTCAAACCGGCACTAGGAAACAGACTGAGAATCCAGAGAAAAAGTTTCTCCTGCAAAACGTTCCCTTAGTGCTAGGTGAACGAACGTCTCTCCACATGCTCAGTTCTGAGAGATAAGTGTGTGTGAAAGCCGTCCTTCACCTAGCTTGTTGGGAACACAAAGTTTCTTTTCACTTGCAAACTCCACTCCATACATATATATGGGGAAGTACTAGTTCCAACTCGGTTTTACAGTGAAAACTGCAGGAAATTCAAACCGGCACTAGGAAACAGACTGAGAAATCAGAGTTAAAGTTTCTCCTGCAAACCGTTCCCTTTGTGCTAGATGAACGAAAGTCTCTCCACATGCTCAGTTCTGAGAGATAAGTGCGTGTGAAAGCCGTACTTCACCTAGCTTGTTGGGAACACAAAGTTTCTTTTCACTTGCAAACTCCACTCCATACATATATATGGGGAGGTACTAGCTCCAACTCGGTTTTACAGTGAAAACTGCAGGAACTTCAAACCGGCACTAGGAAACAGACTGAGAAACCAGAGTAAAAGTTTCTCCTGCAACCCGTTCCCTTTGTGCTAGATGAACGAACGTCTCTCCACATGCTCAGTTCGGAGAGATAAGTGTGTGTGAAAGCCGTCCTTCACTTAGCTTGTTGGGAACACAAAGTTTCTTTTCACTTGCAAACTCCACTCCATACATATATATGGGGAGGTACTAGCTCCAACTCGGTTTTGCAGTGAAAACTGCAGGAACTTCAAACCGGCACTAGGAAACAGACTGAGAAACCAGAGTAAAAGTTTCTCCTGCAACCCGTTCCCTTTGTGCTAGATGAACGAACGTCTCTCCACATGCTCAGTTCGGAGAGATAAGTGTGTGTGAAAGCCGTCCTTCACCTAGCTTGTTGGGAACACAAAGTTTCTTTTCAGTTGCAAACTCCACTCCATACATATATATGGGGAGGTACTAGCTCCAACTCAGTTTTACAGTGAAATATGCAGGAACTTCAATCCGGCACTAGGAAACAGACTGAGAAACCAGAGTAAAAGTTTCTCCTGCAACCCGTTCCCTTTGTGCTAGATGAACGAACGTCTCTCCACATGCTCAGTTCTGAGAGATAAGTGTGTGTGAAAGCCGTCCTTCACCTAGCTTGTTGGGAACACAAAGTTTCTTTTTAGTTGCAAACACTACTCCATACATATATATGGGGAGGTACTAGCTCCAACTCGGTTTTACAGTGAAAACTGCAGGAACTTCAAACCGGCACTAGGAAACAGACTGAGAAACCAGAGTAAAAGTTCTCCTGCAACCCGTTCCCTTTGTGCTAGATGAACGAACTTCTCTCCACATGCTCAGTTCTGTGAGATAAGTGTGTGTGAAAGCCGTCCTTCACCTAGCTTGTTGGGAACACAAAGTTTCTTTTCACTTGCAAACTCCACTCCATACATATATATGGGTAGGTACTAGCTCCAACTCGGTATTACAGTGAAAACTGAAGGAACTTCAAAACGGCACTAGGAAACAGACTGAGAAACCAGAGTAAAAGTTTGTCCTGCAACCCGTTCCCTTTGTGCTAGGTGAACGAACGTCTCTCCACATGCTCAGTTCTGAGAGATAAGTGTGTGTGAAAGCCGTCCTTCACCTAGCTTGTTGGGAACACAAAGTTTCTTTTTAGTTGCAAAGTCTACTCCATACATATATATGGGGAGGTACTAGCTCCAACTCGGTTTTACAGTGAAAACTGCAGGAACTTCAAACCGGCACTAGGAAACAGACTGAGAAACCAGAGTAAAAGTTTGTCCTGCAACCAGTTCCCTTTGTGCTAGATGAACGAACGTCTCTACGCATGCTCAGGTCTGAGAGATAAGTGTGTGTGAAAGCCGTCCTTCAACTAGCTTGTTGGGAACACAAAGTTTCTTTTCACTTGCAAACTCCACTACATACATATATATGGGGAGGTACTAGCTCCAACTCGGTTTTACAGTGAAAACTGCTGGAACTTCAAACCGGCACTAGGAAACAGACTGAGAAACCAGAGTAAAAGTTTGTCCTGCAACCCGTTCCCTTTGTGCTAGGTAAACGAACGTCTCTCCACATGCTCAGTTCTGAGAGATAAGTGTGTGTGAATGCCGTCCTTCACGTAGCTTGTTGGGAACACAAAGTTTCTTTTCACTAGCAAACTCCACTCCATAAATATATATGGGGAGGTACTAGCTCCAACTCGGTTTTAAAGTGAAAACAGCAGGAACTTTATACCGGCACTAGGAAACAGACTGAGAAACCAGAGTAAAAGTTTCTCCTGCACCCCGTTCCCTTTGTGCTAGATGAACGAACGTCTCTCCACATGCTCAGTTCTGAGAGATAAGTGTGTGTGAAAGCCGTCCTTCACCTAGCCTGTTGGGAACACAAAGTTTCTTTTCACTTGCAAACTCCACACCATAGATATATATGGGGAGGTACTAGCTCCAACTCGTTTTTTCAGTGAAAATTGCAGGAACTTCAAACCGGCACTAGGAAACAGACTGAGAAACCAGAGTAAAAGTTTCTCCTGCAAACCGTTCCCTTTGTGCTAGATGAACGAACGTCTCTCCACATGCTCAGTTCGGAGAGATAAGTGTGTGTGAAAGCCGTCCTTCACCTAGCTTGTTGGGAACACAAAGTTTCTTTTCAGTTGCAAACTCCACTCCATACATATATATTGGGAGTTACTAGCTCCAACTCGGTTTTACAGTGAAAACTGCAGGAACTTCAAACCGGCACTAGGAAACAGACTGAGAAACCAGAGTAAAAGTTTTTCCTGCAACCCGTTCCCTTTGTGCTAGATGAACGAACGTCTCTCCACAAGCTCAGTTCGGAGAGATAAGTGTGTGTGAAAGCCGTACTTCACCTAGCTTGTTGGGAAAACAAAGTTTCTTTTCACTTGCAAACTCCACTCCATACATATATATGGGGAGGTACTAGCTCCAACTCGGTTTTACAGTGAAATCTGCAGGAACTTCAAACCGGCACTAGGAAACAGACTGAGAAACCAGAGTAAAAGTTTCTCCAGCAACCCGTTCCCTTTGTGCTAGATGAACGAACGTCTCTCCACATGCTCAGTTCTGAGAGATAAGTGTGTGTGAAAGCCGTCCTTCAACTAGCTTGTTGGGAAAACAAAGTTTCTTTTCACTTGCAAACTCCACTCCATACATATATATGGGGAGGTACTAGCTCCAACTCGGTTTTACAGTGAAAACTGCAGGAACTTCAAACCGGCACTAGGAAACAGACTGAGATACCAGAGTAAAAGTTTGTCCTGCAACCCGTTCCCTTTGTGCTAGATGAACGAACGTCTCTCCACATGCTCAATTCGGAGAGATAAGTGTGTGTGAAAGCCGTCCTTCACCTACCTTGTTGGGAACACAAAGTTTCTTTTCACTTGCAAACTCCACTCCATACATATATATGGGGAGGTACTAGCTCCAAATCGGTTTTACAGTGAAAACTGCAGGAACTTCAAACCGGCACTAGGAAACAGACTGAGAAACCAGAGAAAAAGTTTTTCCTGCAACCCGTTCCCTTTGTGCTAGATGAACGAACGTCTCTCCACATGCTCAGTTCGGAGAGATAAGTGTGTGTGAAAGCTGTCCTTCACCTAGCTTGTTGGGAACACAAAGTTTCTTTTCACTTGCAAACTCCACTCCATACATATATATGGGGAGGTACTAGCTCCAACACGGTTTTACAGTGAAAACTGCAGGAACTTCAAACCGGCACTAGGAAACAGACTGAGAATCCAGAGTAGAAGTTTCTCCTGCAACCCTTTCCCTTTGTGCTAGATGAACGAACGTCTCTCCACATGCTCAGTTCTGAGAGATATGTGTGTGTGAAAGCCGTCCTTCACCTAGCTTGTTGGGAACACAAAGTTTCTTTTCACTTGCAAACTCCACTCCATACATATATATGGGGAGGTACTAGCTCCAACTCGGTTTTACAGTGAAAACTGCAGGAACTTCAAACCAGCACTAGGAAACAGACTGAGAAACCAGAGTAAAAGTTTCTCCTGCAACCCGTTCCCTTTGTGCTAGATGAACGAACGTCTCTCCGCATGCTCAGTTCTGAGAGATAAGTGTGTTTGAAAGCCGTCCTTCAACTAGCTTGTTGGGAACACAAAGTTTCTTTTCAGTTGCAAACTCCACTCCATACATATATATGGGGAGGTACTAGCTCCAACTCGTTTTTACAGTGAAAACTGCAGGAACTTCAAACCGGCACTAGGAAACAGACTGAGAAACCAGAGTAAAAGTTTCTCCTGCAACCCGTTCCCTTTGTGCTAGATGAACGAACGTCTCCTCCACATGCTCAGTTCTGAGAGATATGTGTGTGTCAAAGCCGTCCTTCAACTAGCTAGTTGGGAACACAAAGTTACTTTTCAGTTGCAAACTCAACTCCATACATATATATGGGGAGGTACTAGCTCCAACTCGGTTTCACAGTGAAAACTGCAGGAACTTCAAACCGGCACTAGGAAACAGACTGAGAAATCAGAGTTAAAGTTTCCCCTGCAACCCGTTCCCTTTGTGCTAGATGAACGAACGTCTCTCCACATGCTCAGTTCTGAGAGATAAGTGTGTGTGAAAGCCGTCCTTCACCTACCTAGTTGGGAACACAAAGTTTCTTTTCAGTTGCAAACTCCACTCCATACATATATATGGGGGGGTACTAGCTCCAACTCGGTTTTACAGTGAAAACTGCAGGAACTTCAAACCGGCACTAGGAAACAGACTGAGAAACCAGAGTAAAAGTTTCTCCTGCAACCTGTTCAATTTGTGCTAGATGAACGAACGACTCTCCACTTGCTCAGTTCTGAGAGATAAGTGTGTGTGAAAGCCGTCCTTCACCTAGCTTGTTGGGAAAACAAAGTTTCTTTTCACTTGCAAACTCCACTCCATACATATATATGGGGAGGTACTAGCTCCAACTCGGTTTTACAGTGAAAACTGCAGGAACTTCAAACCGGCACTAGGAAACAGACTGAGAAACCAGAGAAAAAGTTTGTCCTGCAACCCGTTCCCTTAGTGCTAGGTGAACGAACGTCTCTCCACATGCTCAGTTCGGAGAGATAAGTGTGTGTGAAAGCCGTCCTTCACTTAGCTTGTTGGGAACACATAGTTTCTTTTCACTTGCAAACTCCACTCCATACATATATATGGGGAGGTACTAGCTCCAACTCGGTTTTACAGTGAAAACTGCAGGAACTTCAAACCGGCACTAGGAAACAAACTGAGAAATCAGAATTAAAATTTCTCCTGCAACCCGTTCACTTTGTGCTAGATGAACGAACGTCTCTCCACATGCTCAGTTCTGAGAGATAAGTGCGTGTGAAAGCCGTCCTTCACCTAGCTTGTTGGGAACACAAAGTTTCTTTTCACTTGCCAACTCCACTCCATACATATATATGGGGAGGTACTAGCTCCAACTCGGTTTTACAGTGAAAACTGCTGGAACTTCAAACCGGCACTAGGAAACAGACTGAGAAACCAGAGTAAAAGTTTCTCCTGCAACCCGTTCCCTTTGTGCTAGATGAACGAACGTCTCTCCACATGCTGAGTTCTGAGAGATAAGTGTGTGTGAAAGCCGTCCTTCACCTAGCTTGTTGGGAACACAAAGTTTCTTTTCACTTGCAAACTCCACTCCATACATATATATGGGGAGGTACTAGTTCCAACTCGGTTTTACAGTGAAAACTGCAGGAACTTCAAACCGGAACTAGGAAACAGACTGAGAATCCAGAGAAAAGTTTCTCCTGCAAAACGTTCCCTTAGTGCTAGGTGAACGAACGTCTCTCCACATGCTCAGTTCTGAGAGATAAGTGTGTGTGAAAGCCGTCCTTCACCTAGCTTGTTGGGAACACAAAGTTTCTTTTCACTTGCAAACTCCACTCCATACATATATATGGGGAGGTACTAGCTCCAACTCGGTTTTACAGTGAAAACTGCAGGAACTTCAAACCGGCACTAGGAAACAGACTGAGAATCCAGAGAAAAAGTTTCTCCTGCAAAACGTTCCCTTAGTGCTAGGTGAACGAACGTCTCTCCACATGCTCAGTTCTGAGAGATAAGTGTGTGTGAAAGCCGTCCTTCACCTAGCTTGTTGGGAACACAAAGTTCCTTTTCACTTGCAAACTCCACTCCATACATCTATATGGGGAGGTACTAGCTCCAACTCGGTTTTACAGTGAAAACTGCAGGAACTTCAAACCGGCACTAGGAAACAGACTGAGAAACCAGAGTAAAAGTTTCTCCTGCAACCCGTTCCCTTTGTGCTAGATGAACGAACGTCTCTCCACATGCTCAGTTCGGAGAGATAAGTGTGTGTGAAAGCCGTCCTTCACTTAGCTTGTTGGGAACACAAAGTTTCTTTTCACTTGCAAACTCCACTCCATACATATATATGGGGAGGTACTAGCTCCAACTCGGTTTTGCAGTGAAAACTGCAGGAACTTCAAACCGGCACTAGGAAACAGACTGAGAAACCAGAGTAAAAGTTTGTCCTGCAACCCGTTCCCTTTGTGCTAGATGAACGAACGTCTCTCCACATGCTCAGTTCGGAGAGATAAGTGTGTGTGAAAGCCGTCCTTCACCTAGCTTGTTGGGAACACAAAGTTTCTTTTCAGTTGCAAACTCCACTCCATACATATATATGGGGAGGTACTAGCTCCAACTCTGTTTTACAGTGAAATATGCAGGAACTTCAATCCGGCACTAGGAAACAGACTGAGAAACCAGAGTAAAAGTTTCTCCTGCAACCCGTTCCCTTTGTGCTAGATGAACGAACGTCTCTCCACATGCTCAGTTCTGAGAGATAAGTGTGTGTGAAAGCCGTCCTTCACCTAGCTTGTTGGGAACACAAAGTTTCTTTTAAGTTGCAAACACTACTCCATACATATATATGGGGAGGTACTAGCTCCAACTCGGTTTCACAGTGAAAACTGCAGGAACTTCAAACCGGCACTAGGAAACAGACTGAGAAACCAGAGTAAAAGTTTCTCCTGCAACCCGTTCCCTTTGTGCTAGATGAACGAACTTCTCTCCACATGCTCAGTTCTGAGAGATAAGTGTGTGTGAAAGCCGTCCTTCAACTAGCTTGTTGGGAACACAAAGTTTCTTTTCACTTGCAAACTCCACTCCATACATACATATGGGGAGGTACTAGCTCCAACTCGGTTTTACAGTGAAAACTGCAGGAACTTCAAAACGGCACTAGGAAACAGACTGAGAAACCAGAGTAAAAGTTTGTCCTGCAACCCGTTCCCTTTGTGCTAGGTCAACGAACGTCTCTCCACATGCTCAGTTCTGAGAGATAAGTGTGTGTGAAAGCCGTCCTTCACCTAGCTTGTTGGGAACACAAAGTTTCTTTTCACTAGCAAACTCCACTCCATACATATATATGGGGAGGTACTAGCTCCAACTCGGTTTTACAGTGAAAACTGCAGGAATTTCAAACCGGCACTAGGAAACAGACTGAGAAACCAGAGTAACAGTTTCTCCTGCAACCCGTTACATTTGTGCTAGATGAACGAACGTCTCTCCACATGCTCAGTTCTGAGAGATAAGTGTGTGTGAAAGCCGTACTTCACCTAGCTTGTTGGGAACACAAAGATTCTTTTCACTTGCAAACTCCACTCCATAGATATATATGGGGAGGTACTAGCTCCAACTCGGTTTTTCAGTGAAAACTGCAGGAACTTCAAACCGGCACTAGGAAACAGACTGAGAAACCAGAGTAAAAGTTTCTCCTGCAACCCGTTCCCTTTGTGCTAGATGAACGAAAGTCTCTCCACATGCTCAGTTCTGAGATATAAGTGTGTGTGAAAGCCGTCCTTCACCTAGCTTGTTGGGAACACAAAGTTTCTTTTCACTTGCAAACTCCACTCCATAGATATATATGGGGAGGTACTACCTCCAACTCGGTTTTACAGTGAAAACTGCAGGAACTTCAAACCGGCACTAGGAAACAGACTGAGAAACCAGAGTGAAAGTTTCTCCTGCAACCCGTTCCCTTTGTGCTAGATGAACGAACGTCTCTCCACATGCTCAGTTCTGAGAGATAAGTGTGTGTGAAAGCCGTCCTTCACCTAGCTTGTTGGGAACACAAAGTTTCTTTTTAGTTGCAAACACTACTCCATACATATATATGGGGAGGTACTAGCTCCAACTCGGTTTCACAGTGAAAACTGCAGGAACTTCAAACCGGCACTAGGAAACAGACTGAGAAACCAGAGTAAAAGTTTCTCCTGCAACCCGTTCCCTTTGTGCTAGATGAACGAACTTCTCTCCACATGCTCAGTTCTGAGAGATAAGTGTGTGTGAAAGCCGTCCTTCAACTAGCTTGTTGGGAACACAAAGTTTCTTTTCACTTGCAAACTCCACTCCATACATACATATGGGGAGGTACTAGCTCCAACTCGGTTTTACAGTGAAAACTGCAGGAACTTCATACCGGCACTAGGAAACAGACTGAGAAACCAGAGTAAAAGTTTGTTCTGCAACCCGTTCCCTTTGTGCTAGGTCAACGAACGTCTCTCCACATGCTCAGTTCTGAGAGATAAGTGTGTGTGAAAGCCGTCCTTCACGTAGCTTGTTGGGAACACAAAGTTTCTTTTCACTAGCAAACTCCACTCCATACATATATATGGGGAGGTACTAGCTCCAACTCGGTTTTACAGTGAAAACTGCAGGAATTTCAAACCGGCACTAGGAAACAGACTGAGAAACCAGAGTAACAGTTTCTCCTGCAACCCGTTACATTTGTGCTAGATGAACGAACGTCTCTCCACATGCTCAGTTCTGAGAGATAAGTGTGTGTGAAAGCCGTACTTCACCTAGCTTGTTGGGAACACAAAGATTCTTTTCACTTGCAAACTCCACTCCATAGATATATATGGGGAGGTACTAGCTCCAACTCGGTTTTTCAGTGAAAACTGCAGGAACTTCAAACCGGCACTAGGAAACAGACTGAGAAACCAGAGAAAAAGTTTCTCCTGCAACCCGTTCCCTTTGTGCTAGATGAACGAACGTCTCTCCACATGCTCAGTTCTGAGATATAAGTGTGTGAGAAAGCCGTCCTTCACCTAGCTTGTTGGGAACACAAAGTTTCTTTTCACTTGCAAACTCCACTCCATAGATATATATGGGGAGGTACTACCTCCAACTCGGTTTTACAGTGAAAACTGCAGGAACTTCAAACCGGCACTAGGAAACAGACTGAGAAACCAGAGTGAAAGTTTCTCCTGCAACCCGTTCCCTTTGTGCTAGATGAACGAACGTCTCTCCACATGCTCAGTTCTGAGAGATAAGTGTGTGTGAAAGCCGTCCTTCACCTAGCTTGTTGGGAACACAAAGTTTCTTTTCACTTGCAAACTCCACTCCATACATATATATGGGGAGGTACTAGCTCCAACTCGGTTTTACAGTGAAAACTGCAGGAACTTCAGACCGGCACTAGGAAACAGACTGAGAAACCAGAGTAAAAGTTTCTCCTGCAACCCGTTCCCTTTGTACTAGATGAATGAACTTCTCTCCACATGCTCAGTTCTGAGAGATAAGTGTGTGTGAAAGCCGTCCTTCAACTAGCTTGTTGGGAACACAAAGTTTCTTTTCACTTGCAAACTCTACTCCATAGATATATATGGGGAGGTACTAGCTCCAACTCGGTTTTTCAGTGAAAATTGCAGGAACTTCAAACCGGCACTAGGAAACAGACTGAGAAACCAGAGTAAAAGTTTCTCCTGCAACCCGTTCCCTTTGTGCTAGATGAACGAACGTCTCTCCACATGCTCAGTTCTGAGAGATAAGTGTGTGTGAAAGCCGTCCTTCACCTAGCTTGTTGGGAACACAAAGTTTCTTTTCAGTTGCAAACTCCACTCCATACATATATATGGGGTGGTACTAGCTCCAACTCGGTTTTACAGTGAAAACTGCAGGAACTTCAAACCGGCACTAGGAAACAGACTGAGAAACCAGAGTAAAAGTTTCTCCTGCAACCCGTTCCCTTTGTGCTAGGTGAACGAACGTCTCTCCACATGCTCAGTTCTGAGAGATAAGTTTGTGTGAAAGCCGTCCTTCACCTAGCTTGTTGGGAACACAAAGTTTCTTTTCACTTGCAAACTAAACTCCATAGATATATATGGGGAGGTACTAGCTCCAACTCGGTTTTACAGTGAAACCTGCAGGAACTTCAAACCGGAACTAGGAAACAGGATGATAAACCAGAGTAAAAGTTTCTCCTGCAACCCGTTCCCTTTGTGCTAGATGAACGAACGTCTCTCCACATGCTCAGTTCTGAGAGATAAGTGTGTGTGAAAGCCGTCCTTCACCTAGCTTGTTGGGAACACAAAGTTTCTTTTTAGTTGCAAACACTACTCCATACATATATATGGGGAGGTACTAGCTCCAACTCGGTTTTACAGTGAAAACTGCAGGAACTTCAAACCGGTACTAGGAAACAGACTGAGAAACCAGAGTAAAAGTTTCTCCTGCAACCCGTTCCCTTTGTGCTAGATGAACGAACTTCTCTCCACATGCTCAGTTCTGAGAGATAAGTGTGTGTGAAAGCCGTCCTTCAACTAGCTTGTTGGGAACACAAAGTTTCTTTTCACTTGCAAACTCCACTCCATACATACATATGGGGAGGTACTAGCTCCAACTCGGTTTTACAGTGAAAACTGCAGGAACTTCAAACCAGCACTAGGAAACAGACTGAGAAACCACAGTAAAAGTTTGTCCTGCAACCCGTTCCCTTTGTGCTAGGTGAACGAACGTCTCTCCACATGCTCAGTTCTGAGAGATAAGTGTGTGTGAAAGCCGTCCTTCACGTAGCTTGTTGGGAACACAAAGTTTCTTTTCACTAGCAAACTCCACTCCATACATATATATGGGGAGGTACTAGCTCCAACTCGGTTTTACAGTGAAAACTGCAGGAACTTCAAACCGGCACTAGGAAACAGACTGAGAAACCAGAGTAACAGTTTCTTCTGCAACCCGTTACCTTTGTGCTAGATGAACGAACGTCTCTCCACATGCTCAGTTCTGAGAGATAAGTGTGTGTGAAAGCCGTACTTCACCTAGCTTGTTGGGAACACAAAGATTCTTTTCACTTGCAAACTCCACTCCATAGATATATATGGGGAGGTACTAGCTCCAACTCGGTTTTTCAGTGAAAACTGCAGGAACTTCAAACCGGCACTAGGAAACAGACTGAGAAACCAGAGTAAAAGTTTCTCCTGCAACCCGTTCCCTTTGTGCTAGATGAACGAACGTCTCTCCACATGCTCAGTTCTGAGATATAAGTGTGTGTGAAAGCCGTCCTTCACCTAGCTTGTTGGGAACACAAAGTTTCTTTTCACTTGCAAACTACACTCCATAGATATATATGGGTAGGTACTACCTCCAACTCGGTTTTACAGTGAAAACTGCAGGAACTTCAAACCGGCACTAGGAAACAGACTGAGAAACCAGAGTAAAAGTTTCTCCTGCAACCCGTTCCCTTTGTGCTAGATGAATGAACGTCTCTCCACATGCTCAGTTCTGAGAGATAAGTGTGTGTGAAAGCCGTCCTTCACCTAGCTTGTTGGGAACACAAAGTTTCTTTTCACTTGCAAACTCCACTCCATACATATATATGGGGAGGTACTAGCTCCAACTCGGTTTTACAGTGAAAACTGCAGGAACTTCAGACCGGCACTAGGAAACAGACTGAGAAACCAGAGTAAAAGTTTCTCCTGCAACCCGTTCCCTTTGTACTAGATGAATGAACTTCTCTCCACATGCTCAGTTCTGAGAGATAAGTGTGTGTGAAAGCCGTCCTTCAACTAGCTTGTTGGGAACACAAAGTTTCTTTTCACTTGCAAACTCTACTCCATAGATATATATGGGGAGGTACTAGCTCCAAATCGGTTTTTCAGTGAAAATTGCAGGAACTTCAAACCGGCACTAGGAAACAGACTGAGAAACCAGAGTAAAAGTTTCTCCTGCAACCCGTTCCCTTTGTGCTAGATGAACGAACGTCTCTCCACATGCTCAGTTCTGAGAGATAAGTGTGTGTGAAAGCCTTCCTTCACCTAGCTTGTTGGGAACACAAAGATTCTTTTCACTTGCAAACTCCACTCCATAGATATATATGGGGAGGTACTACCTCCAACTCGGTTTTACAGTGAAAACTGCAGGAACTTCAAAACGGCAGTAGGAAACAGACTGAGAAACCAGAGTAAAAGTTTGTCCTGCAAACCGTTCCCTTTGTGCTAGATGAACAAACGTCTCTCCAAAAGCTCATTTCGGAGAGATAAGTGTGTGTGAAAGCCGTCCTTCACCTAGCTTGTTGGGAACACAAAGTTTCTTTTCAGTTGCAAACTCCACTCCATACATATATATGGGGTGGTACTAGCTCCAACTCGGTTTTACAGTGAAAACTGCAGGAACTTCAAACCGGCACTAGGAAACAGACTGAGAAACCAGAGTAAAAGTTTCTCCTGCAACCCGTTCCCTTTGTGCTAGGTGAACGAACGTCTCTCCACATGCTCAGTTCTGAGAGATAAGTTTGTGTGAAAGCCGTCCTTCACCTAGCTTGTTGGGAACACAAAGATTCTTTTCACTTGCAAACTACACTCCATAGATATATATGGGGAGGTACTAGCTCCAACTCGGTTTTACAGTGAAAACTGCAGGAACTTCAAACCGGCACTAGGAAACAGACTGAGAAACCAGAGTAAAAGTTTCTCCTGCAACCCGTTCCCTTTGTGCTAGATGAACGAACGTCTCTCCACATGCTCAGTTCGGAGAGATATGTGTGTGTGAAAGCCGTCCTTCACCTAGCTTGTTGGGAACACAAAGTTTCTTTTTACTTGCAAAATCCACTCCATACATATATATGGGTAGGTACTAGCTTCAACTCGGTTTTACAGTGAAAACTGCTGGAACTTCAAACCGGCACTAGGAAACAGACTGAGAAACCAGAGTAAAAGTTTGTCCTGCAACCCGTTCCCTTTGTGCTAGGTAAACGAACGTCTCTCCACATGCTCAGTTCTGAGAGATAAGTGTGTGTGAATGCCGTCCTTCACGTAGCTTGTTGGGAACACAAAGTTTCTTTTCACTAGCAAACTCCACTCCATACATATATATGGGGAGGTACTAGCTCCAACTCGGTTTTAAAGTGAAAACAGCAGGAACTTTATACCGGCACTAGGAAACAGACTGAGAAACCAGAGTAAAAGTTTCTCCTGCAACCCGTTCCCTTTGTGCTAGATGAACGAACGTCTCTCCACATGCTCAGTTCTGAGAGATAAGTGTGTGTGAAAGCCGTACTTCACCTAGCTTGTTGGGAACACAAAGTTTCTTTTCACTTGCTAACTCCACTCCATAGATATATATGGGGAGGTACTAGCTCCAACTCTTTTTTTCAGTGAAAATTGCAGGAACATCAAACCGGCACTAGGAAACAGACTGAGAAACCAGAGTAAAAGTTTCTCCTGCAACCCGTTCCCTTTGTGCTAGATGAACGAACGTCTCTCCACATGCTCAGTTCGGAGAGATAAGTGTGTGTGAAAGCCGTCCTTCACCTAGCTTGTTGGGAACACAAAGTTTCTTTTCACTTGCAAACTCCACTCCATACATATATAAGGGGAGGTACTAGCTCCAACTCGGTTTTACAGTGAAAACTGCAGGAATTTCAAAACGGCACTAGGAAACAGACTGAGAAACCAGAGTAAAAGTTTCTCCTGCAAACCGTTCCCTTTGTGCTAGATGAACGAACGTCTCTCCACATGCTCAGTTCTGAGAGATAATTGTGTGTGAAAGCCGTCCTTCACCTAGCTTGTTGGGAAAACAAAGTTTCTTTTCACTTGCAAACTCCACTCCATACATATATATGGGGAGGTACTAGCTCCAACTCGGTTTTACAGTGAAATCTGCAGGAACTTCAAACCGGCACTAGGAAACAGACTGAGAAACCAGAGTAAAAGTTTCTCCTGCAACCCGTTCCCTTTGTGCTAGATAAACGAACGTCTCTCCACATGCTCAGTTCTGAGAGATAAGTGTGTGTGAAAGCAGTCCTTCACCTAGCTTGTTGGGAAAACAAAGTTTCTTTTCAGTTGCAAACTCCACTCCATACATATATATGGGGAGGTACTAGCTCCAACTCGGTTTTACAGTGAAAACTGCAGGAACTTCAAACCGGCACTAGGAAACAGACTGAGATACCAGAGTAAAAGTTTGTCCTGCAACCCGTTCCCTTTGTGCTAGATGAACGAACGTCTCTCCACATGCTCAGTTCGGAGAGATAAGTGTGTGTGAAAGCCGTCCTTCACCTATCTTGTTGGAAACACAAAGTTTCTTTTCACTTGCAAACTCCACTCCATACATATATATTGGGAGGTACTAGCTCCAACTCGGTTTTACATTGAAAACTGCAGGAACTTCAAACCGGCACTAGGAAACAGACTGAGAAACCAGAGTAAAAGTTTTTCCTGCAACCCGTTCCCTTTGTGCTAGATGAACGAACGTCTCTCCACATGCTCAGTTCGGAGAGATAAGTGTGTGTGAAAGCCGACCTTCACCTAGCTTGTTGGGAACACAAAGTTTCTTTTCAGTTGCAAACTCCACTCCATACATATATATGGGGAGGTACTAGCTCCAACTCGGTTTTACAGTGAAAACTGCAGGAACTTCAAACCGGCACTAGGAAACAGACTGAGAAACCAGAGTAAAAGTTTGTTCTGCAACCCGTTCCCTTTGTGCTAGGTCAACGAACGTCTCTCCACATGCTCAGTTCTGAGAGATAAGTGTGTGTGAAAGCCGTCCTTCACGTAGCTTGTTGGGAACACAAAGTTTCTTTTCACTAGCAAACTCCACTCCATACATATATATGGGGAGGTACTAGCTCCAACTCGGTTTTACAGTGAAAACTGCAGGAATTTCAAACCGGCACTAGGAAACAGACTGAGAAACCAGAGTAACAGTTTCTCCTGCAACCCGTTACATTTGTGCTAGATGAACGAACGTCTCTCCACATGCTCAGTTCTGAGAGATAAGTGTGTGTGAAAGCCGTACTTCACCTAGCTTGTTGGGAACACAAAGATTCTTTTCACTTGCAAACTCCACTCCATAGATATATATGGGGAGGTACTAGCTCCAACTCGGTTTTTCAGTGAAAACTGCAGGAACTTCAAACCGGCACTAGGAAACAGACTGAGAAACCAGAGTAAAAGTTTCTCCTGCAACCCGTTCCCTTTGTGCTAGATGAACGAACGTCTCTCCACATGCTCAGTTCTGAGATATAAGTGTGTGAGAAAGCCGTCCTTCACCTAGCTTGTTGGGAACACAAAGTTTCTTTTCACTTGCAAACTCCACTCCATAGATATATATGGGGAGGTACTACCTCCAACTCGGTTTTACAGTGAAAACTGCAGGAACTTCAAACCGGCACTAGGAAACAGACTGAGAAACCAGAGTGAAAGTTTCTCCTGCAACCCGTTCCCTTTGTGCTAGATGAACGAACGTCTCTCCACATGCTCAGTTCTGAGAGATAAGTGTGTGTGAAAGCCGTCCTTCACCTAGCTTGTTGGGAACACAAAGTTTCTTTTCACTTGCAAACTCCACTCCATACATATATATGGGGAGGTACTAGCTCCAACTCGGTTTTACAGTGAAAACTGCAGGAACTTCAGACCGGCACTAGGAAACAGACTGAGAAACCAGAGTAAAAGTTTCTCCTGCAACCCGTTCCCTTTGTACTA
The DNA here is from genome assembly GCF_048773025.1 of Camelus bactrianus. Lineage (NCBI taxonomy): Eukaryota > Metazoa > Chordata > Mammalia > Artiodactyla > Camelidae > Camelus > Camelus bactrianus. The sequence goes on from NC_133553.1 coordinate 1,411,720, forward strand.
GATGAATGAACTTCTCTCCACATGCTCAGTTCTGAGAGATAAGTGTGTGTGAAAGCCGTCCTTCAACTAGCTTGTTGGGAACACAAAGTTTCTTTTCACTTGCAAACTCTACTCCATAGATATATATGGGGAGGTACTAGCTCCAACTCTGTTTTTCAGTGAAAATTGCAGGAACTTCAAACCGGCACTAGGAAACAGACTGAGAAACCAGAGTAAAAGTTTCTCCTGCAACCCGTTCCCTTTGTGCTAGATGAACGAACGTCTCTCCACATGCTCAGTTCTGAGAGATAAGTGTGTGTGAAAGCCGTCCTTCACCTAGCTTGTTGGGAACACAAAGTTTCTTTTCAGTTGCAAACTCCACTCCATACATATATATGGGGTGGTACTAGCTCCAACTCGGTTTTACAGTGAAAACTGCAGGAACTTCAAACCGGCACTAGGAAACAGACTGAGAAACCAGAGTAAAAGTTTCTCCTGCAACCCGTTCCCTTTGTGCTAGGTGAACGAACGTCTCTCCACATGCTCAGTTCTGAGAGATAAGTTTGTGTGAAAGCCGTCCTTCACCTAGCTTGTTGGGAACACAAAGTTTCTTTTCACTTGCAAACTAAACTCCATAGATATATATGGGGAGGTACTAGCTCCAACTCGGTTTTACAGTGAAACCTGCAGGAACTTCAAACCGGAACTAGGAAACAGGCTGATAAACCAGAGTAAAAGTTTCTCCTGCAACCCGTTCCCTTTGTGCTAGATGAACGAACGTCTCTCCACATGCTCAGTTCTGAGAGATAAGTGTGTGTGAAAGCCGTCCTTCACCTAGCTTGTTGGGAACACAAAGTTTCTTTTTAGTTGCAAACACTACTCCATACATATATATGGGGAGGTACTAGCTCCAACTCGGTTTTACAGTGAAAACTGCAGGAACTTCAAACCGGCACTAGGAAACAGACTGAGAAACCAGAGTAAAAGTTTCTCCTGCAACCCGTTCCCTTTGTGCTAGATGAACGAACTTCTCTCCACATGCTCAGTTCTGAGAGATAAGTGTGTGTGAAAGCCGTCCTTCAACTAGCTTGTTGGGAACACAAAGTTTCTTTTCACTTGCAAACTCCACTCCATACATACATATGGGGAGGTACTAGCTCCAACTCGGTTTTACAGTGAAAACTGCAGGAACTTCAAACCAGCACTAGGAAACTGACTGAGAAACCAGAGTAAAAGTTTGTCCTGCAACCCGTTCCCTTTGTGCTAGGTGAACGAACGTCTCTCCACATGCTCAGTTCTGAGAGATAAGTGTGTGTGAAAGCCGTCCTTCACGTAGCTTGTTGGGAACACAAAGTTTCTTTTCACTAGCAAACTCCACTCCATACATATATATGGGGAGGTACTAGCTCCAACTCGGTTTTACAGTGAAAACTGCAGGAACTTCAAACCGGCACTAGGAAACAGACTGAGAAACCAGAGTAACAGTTTCTTCTGCAACCCGTTACCTTTGTGCTAGATGAACGAACGTCTCTCCACATGCTCAGTTCTGAGAGATAAGTGTGTGTGAAAGCCGTACTTCACCTAGCTTGTTGGGAACACAAAGATTCTTTTCACTTGCAAACTCCACTCCATAGATATATATGGGGAGGTACTAGCTCCAACTCGGTTTTTCAGTGAAAACTGCAGGAACTTCAAACCGGCACTAGGAAACAGACTGAGAAACCAGAGTAAAAGTTTCTCCTGCAACCCGTTCCCTTTGTGCTAGATGAACGAACGTCTCTCCACATGCTCAGTTCTGAGATATAAGTGTGTGTGAAAGCCGTCCTTCACCTAGCTTGTTGGGAACACAAAGTTTCTTTTCACTTGCAAACTCCACTCCATAGATATATATGGGTAGGTACTACCTCCAACTCGGTTTTACAGTGAAAACTGCAGGAACTTCAAACCGGCACTAGGAAACAGACTGAGAAACCAGAGTAAAAGTTTCTCCTGCAACCCGTTCCCTTTGTGCTAGATGAATGAACGTCTCTCCACATGCTCAGTTCTGAGAGATAAGTGTGTGTGAAAGCCGTCCTTCACCTAGCTTGTTGGGAACACAAAGTTTCTTTTCACTTGCAAACTCCACTCCATACATATATATGGGGAGGTACTAGCTCCAACTCGGTTTTACAGTGAAAACTGCAGGAACTTCAGACCGGCACTAGGAAACAGACTGAGAAACCAGAGTAAAAGTTTCTCCTGCAACCCGTTCCCTTTGTACTAGATGAATGAACTTCTCTCCACATGCTCAGTTCTGAGAGATAAGTGTGTGTGAAAGCCGTCCTTCAACTAGCTTGTTGGGAACACAAAGTTTCTTTTCACTTGCAAACTCTACTCCATAGATATATATGGGAAGGTACTAGCTCCAACTCGGTTTTTCAGTGAAAATTGCAGGAACTTCAAACCGGCACTAGGAAACAGACTGAGAAACCAGAGTAAAAGTTTCTCCTGCAACCCGTTCCCTTTGTGCTAGATGAACGAACGTCTCTCCACATGCTCAGTTCTGAGAGATAAGTGTGTGTGAAAGCCTTCCTTCACCTAGCTTGTTGGGAACACAAAGTTTCTTTTCACTTGCAAACTCCACTCCATAGATATATATGGGGAGGTACTACCTCCAACTCGGTTTTACAGTGAAAACTGCAGGAACTTCAAAACGGCAGTAGGAAACAGACTGAGAAACCAGAGTAAAAGTTTGTCCTGCAAACCGTTCCCTTTGTGCTAGATGAACAAACGTCTCTCCAAAAGCTCATTTCGGAGAGATAAGTGTGTGTGAAAGCCGTCCTTCACCTAGCTTGTTGGGAAAACAAAGTTTCTTTTCACTTGCAAACTCCACTCCATACATATATATGGGGTGGTACTAGCTCCAACTCGGTTTTACAGTGAAAACTGCAGGAACTTCAAACCGGCACTAGGAAACAGACTGAGAAACCAGAGTAAAAGTTTCTCCTGCAACCCGTTCCCTTTGTGCTAGGTGAACGAACGTCTCTCCACATGCTCAGTTCTGAGAGATAAGTTTGTGTGAAAGCCGTCCTTCACCTAGCTTGTTGGGAACACAAAGTTTCTTTTCACTTGCAAACTACACTCCATAGATATATATGGGGAAGTACTAGCTCCAACTCGGTTTTACAGTGAAAACTGCAGGAACTTCAAACCGGCACTAGGAAACAGACTGAGAAACCAGAGTAAAAGTTTCTCCTGCAACCCGTTCCATTTGTGCTAGATGAACGAACGTCTCTCCACATGCTCAGTTCGGAGAGATATGTGTGTGTGAAAGCCGTCCTTCACCTAGCTTGTTGGGAACACAAAGTTTCTTTTTACTTGCAAAATCCACTCCATACATATATATGGGTAGGTACTAGCTTCAACTCGGTTTTACAGTGAAAACTGCTGGAACTTCAAACCGGCACTAGGAAACAGACTGAGAAACCAGAGTAAAAGTTTGTCCTGCAACCCGTTCCCTTTGTGCTAGGTAAACGAACGTCTCTCCACATGCTCAGTTCTGAGAGATAAGTGTGTGTGAATGCCGTCCTTCACGTAGCTTGTTGGGAACACAAAGTTTCTTTTCACTAGCAAACTCCACTCCATACATATATATGGGGAGGTACTAGCTCCAACTCGGTTTTAAAGTGAAAACAGCAGGTACTTTATACCGGCACTAGGAAACAGACTGAGAAACCAGAGTAAAAGTTTCTCCTGCAACCCGTTCCCTTTGTGCTAGATGAACGAACGTCTCTCCACATGCTCAGTTCTGAGAGATAAGTGTGTGTGAAAGCCGTACTTCACCTAGCTTGTTGGGAACACAAACTTTCTTTTCACTTGCTAACTCCACTCCATAGATATATATGGGGAGGTACTAGCTCCAACTCTTTTTTTCAGTGAAAATTGCAGGAACATCAAACCGGCACTAGGAAACAGACTGAGAAACCAGAGTAAAAGTTTCTCCTGCAACCCGTTCCCTTTGTGCTAGATGAACGAACGTCTCTCCACATGCTCAGTTCGGAGAGATAAGTGTGTGTGAAAGCCGTCCTTCACCTAGCTTGTTGGGAACACAAAGTTTCTTTTCAGTTGCAAACTCCACTCCATACATATATAAGGGGAGGTACTAGCTCCAACTCGGTTTTACAGTGAAAACTGCAGGAATTTCAAAACGGCACTAGGAAACAGACTGAGAAACCAGAGTAAAAGTTTCTCCTGCAACCCGTTCCCTTTGTGCTAGATGAACGAACGTCTCTCCACATGCTCAGTTCTGAGAGATAATTGTGTGTGAAAGCCGTCCTTCACCTAGCTTGTTGGGAAACAAAGTTTCTTTTCACTTGCAAACTCCACTCCATACATATATATGGGGAGGTACTAGCTCCAACTCGGTTTTACAGTGAAATCTGCAGGAACTTCAAACCGGCACTAGGAAACAGACTGAGAAACCAGAGTAAAAGTTTCTCCTGCAACCCGTTCCCTTTGTGCTAGATGAAAGAACGTCTCTCCACATGCTCAGTTCTGAGAGATAAGTGTGTGTGAAAGCCGTCCTTCACCTAGCTTGTTGGGAAAACAAAGTTTCTTTTCAGTTGCAAACTCCACTCCATACATATATATGGGGAGGTACTAGCTCCAACTCGGTTTTACAGTGAAAACTGCAGGAACTTCAAACCGGCACTAGGAAACAGACTGAGATACCAGAGTAAAAGTTTGTCCTGCAACCCATTCCCTTTGTGCTAGATGAACGAACGTCTCTCCACATGCTCAGTTCGGAGAGATAAGTGTGTGTGAAAGCCGTCCTTCACCTATCTTGTTGGAAACACAAAGTTTCTTTTCACTTGCAAACTCCACTCCATACATATATATTGGGAGGTACTAGCTCCAACTCGGTTTTACATTGAAAACTGCAGGAACTTCAAACCGGCACTAGGAAACAGACTGAGAAACCAGAGTAAAAGTTTTTCCTGCAACCCGTTCCCTTTGTGCTAGATGAACGAACGTCTCTCCACATGCTCAGTTCGGAGAGATAAGTGTGTGTGAAAGCCGTCCTTCACCTAGCTTGTTGGGAACACAAAGTTTCTTTTCACTTGCAAACTCCACTCCATACATATATATGGGGAGGTACTAGCTCCAACTCGGTTTTACAGTGAAAACTGCAGGAACTTCAAACCGGCACTAGGAAACAGACTGAGAAACCAGAGTACAAGTTTCTCCTGCAACCCTTTCCCTTTGTGCTAGATGAACGAACGTCTCTCCACATGCTCAGTTCTGAGAGATAAGTGTGTGTGAAAGCCGTCCTTCACCTAGCTTGTTGGGAACACAAAGTTTCTTTTCAGTTTCAAACTCCACTCCATACATATATATGGGGAGGTACTAGCTCCAACTCGGTTTTACAGTGAAAACTGCAGGAACTTCAAACCAGCACTAGGAAACAGACTGAGAAACCAGAGTAAAAGTTTCTCCTGCAACCCGTTCCCTTTGTGCTAGATGAACGAACGTCTCTCCGCATGCTCAGTTCTGAGAGATAAGTGTGTGTGAAAGCCGTCCTTCAACTAGCTTGTTGGGAACACAAAGTTTCTTTTCAGTTGCAAACTCCACTCCATACATATATATGGGGAGGTACTAGCTCCAACACGTTTTTACAGTGAAAACTGCAGGAACTTCAAACCGGCACTAGGAAACAGACTGAGAAACCAGAGTAAAAGTTTCTCCTGCAACCCGTTCCCTTTGTGCTAGATGAACGAACGTCTCTCCACATGCTCAGTTCTGAGAGATAAGTGTGTGTGAAAGCCGTCCTTCACCTAGCTTGTTGGGAACACAAAGTTTCTTTTCAGTTGCAAACTCAAATCCATACATATATATGGGGAGGTACAAGCTCCAACTCGGTTTCACAGTGAAAACTGCAGGAACTTCAAACCGGCACTAGGAAACAGACTGAGAAATCAGAGTAAAAGTTTCTCCTGCAACCCGTTCCCTTTGTGCTAGATAAACGAACGTCTCTCCACATGCTCAGTTCTGAGAGATAAGTGTGTGTGAAAGCCGTCCTTCACCTAGCTTGTTGGGAACACAAAGTTTCTTTTCACTTGCAAACTCCACTCCACACATATATATGGGGAGGTACTAGCTCCAACTCGGTTTTACAGTGAAAACTGCAGGAACTTCAAACCGGCACTAGGAAACAGACTGAGAAACCAGAGCAAAAGTTTCTCCTGCAACCCGTTCCCTTTGTGCTAGATGAACGAACGTCTCTCCACATGCTCAGTTCGGAGAGATAAGTGTGTGTGAAAGCCGTTCTTCACCTAGCTTGTTGGGAACACAAAGTTTCTTTTCACTTGCAAACTCCACTCCATAGATATATAAGGGGAGGTACTAGCTCAAACTCGGTTTTACAGTGAAAACTGCAGGAATTTTAAAACGGCACTAGGAAACAGACTGAGAAACCAGAGTAAAAGTTTCTCCTGCAACCCGTTCCCTTTGTGCTAGATGAACGAATGTCTCTCCACATGCTCAGTTCTGAGAGTTAAGTGTGTGTGAAAGCCGTACTTCACCTAGCTTGTTGGGAACACAAAGTTTCTTTTCACTTGCAAACTCCACTCCATACATATATATGGGGAGGTACTAGCTCCAACTCGGTTTTACAGTGAAATCTGCAGGAACTTCAAACCGGCACTAGGAAACAGACTGAGAACCCAGAGTAAAAGTTTCTCCTGCAACCCGTTCCCTTTGTGCTAGATGAACGAACGTCTCTCCACATGCTCAGTTCTGAGAGATAAGTGTGTGTAAAAGCCGTCCTTCACCTAGCTTGTTGGGAACACAAAGTTTCTTTTCAGTTGCAAACTCCACTCCATACATATATATGGGGAGGTACTAGCTCCAACTCGGTTTTACAGTGAAAACTGCAGTAACTTCAAACCGGCACTAGGAAACAGACTGAGATACCAGAGTAAAAGTTTGTCCTGCAACCCGTTCCATTTGTGCTAGATGAACGAACGTCTCTCCACATGCTCAGTTCGGAGAGATAAGTGTGTGTGAAAGCCGTCCTTCACCTAGCTTGTTGGGAACAGAAAATTTCTTTTCACTTGCAAACTCCACTCCGTACAGATATATGGGGAGGTACTATCTCCAACTCGGTTTTACAGTGAAAACTGCAGGAACTTCAAACCGGCACTAGGAAACAGACTGAGAAACCAGAGTAAAAGTTTCTCCTGCAACCCGTTCCCTTTGTGCTAGATGAACGAACGTCTCTCCACATGCTCAGTTCTGAGAGATAAGTGTGTGTGAAAGCCGTCCTTCACCTAGCTTGTTGGGAACACAAAGTTTCTTTTCACTTGCAAACTCCAATCCATAGATATATATGGGGAGGTACTAGCTCCAACTCGGTTTTACAGTGAAAACTGCAGGAACTTCAAACCGGCACTAGGAAACAGACTGAGAAACCAGAGTAAAAGTTTCTCCTGCAAACCGTTCCCTTTGTGCTAGATGAACGAACGTCTCTCCACATGCTCAGTTCTGAGAGATAAGTGTGTGTGAAAGCCGTCCTTTACCTAGCTTGTTGGGAACACAAAGTTTCTTTTCAGTTGCAAACTCCACTCCATACATATATATGGGGAGGTACTAGCTCCAACTCGGTTTTACAGTGAAAACTGCAGGAACATCAAACCGGCACTAGGAAACAGACTGAGAAACCAGAGTAAAAGTTTCTCCTGCAACCCGTACCCTTTGTGCTAGATGAACGAAAGTCTCTCCACATGCTCAGTTCTGAGAGATAAGTGTGTGTGAAAGCCGTCCTTCACCTAGCTTGTTGGGAACACAAAGTTTCTTTTGACTTGCAAACTCCACTCCATACATATATACGGGGAGGTACAAGCTCCAACTCGATTTTACAGTGAAAACTGCAGGAACTTCAAACCGGCACTAGGAAACAGACTGAGAAACCAGAGTAAAAGTTTCTCCTGCAACACGTTCCCTTTGTGCTAGATGAACGAACGTCTCTCCACATGCTCAGTTCTGAGAGATAAGTGTGTGTGAAAGCCGTCCTTCACCTAGCTTGTTGGGAACACAAAGATTCTTTTCACTTGCCAACTCCACTACATACATATATATGTGGAGGTACTAGACCCAACTCGGTTTTACAGTGAAAACTGCAGGAACTTCAAACCGGCACTAGGAAACAGACTGAGAAACCAGAGTAAAAGTTTCTCCTGCAACCCGTTCCCTTTGTGCTAGGTGAACGAACGTCTCTCCACATGCTCAGTTCTGAGAGATAAGTGTGTGTGAAAGCCGTCCTTCACCTAGCTTGTTGGGAACACAAAGTTTCTTTTCACTTTCAAACTCCACTCCATACATATATATGGGGAGGTACTAGCTCCAACTCGGTTTTTCAGTGAAAACTGCAGGAACTTCAAACCGGCACTAGGAAACAGACTGAGAAACCAGAGTAAAAGTTTCTCCTGCAACCCGTTCCCTTTGTGCTAGTTGAACGAACGTCTCTCCACATGCTCAGTTCTGAGAGATAAGTTTGTGTGAAAGCCGTCCTTCACCTAGCTTGTTGGGAACACAAAGTTTCTTTTCACTTGCAAACTCCACTCCATAGATATATATGGGGAGGTACTAGCTCCAACTTGGTTTTACAGTGAAAACTGCAGGAACTTCAAACCGGCACTAGGAAACAGACTGAGAAACCAGAGTAAAAGTTTCTCCTGCAACTCGTTCCCTTTGTGCTAGATGAACGAACGTCTCTCCACATGCTCAGTTCTGAGAGATAAGTGTGTGTGAAAGCCGTACTTCACCTAGCTTGTTGGGAACACAAAGTTTCTTTTCAGTTGCAAACTCCACTCCATACATATATATGGGGAGGTACTAGCTCCAACTCGGTTTTTCTGTGAAAAATTCAGGAACTTCAAACCGGCACTAGGAAACAGACTGAGAAACCAGAGTAAAAGTTTCTCCTGCAACCCGTTCCCTTTGTGCTAGGTGAACGAACGTCTCTCCACATGCTCAGTTCTGAGAGATAAGTGTGTGTGAAGCCGTCCTTCACCTAGCTTGTTGGGAACACAAAGTTTCTTTTCAGTTGCTAACTCCACTCCATACATATATATGGGGAGGTACTAGCTCCAACTCGGTTTTACAGTGAAAACTGCAGGAACTTCAAACCGGCACTAGGAAACAGACTGAGAAACCAGAGTAAAAGTTTCTCCTGCAACCCGTTCCCTTTGTGCTAGATGAACGAAAGTCTCTCCACAAGCTCAGTTCTGAGAGATAAGTGTGTGTGAAAGCCGTCCTTCACCTAGCTTGTTGGGAACACAAAGTTTCTTTTCAGTTGCAAACTCCACTCCATACATATATATGGGGAGGTACTAGCTCCAACTCGGTTTTACAGTGAAAACTGCAGGAACTTCAAACCGACACTAGGAAACAGACTGAGAAACCAGAGTAAAAGTTTTCCTGCAACCCGTTCCCTTTGTGCTAGGTGAACGAACGTCTCTCCACATGCTCAGTTCTGAGAGATAAGTGTGTGTGAAAGCCGTCCTTCAACTAGCTTGTTGGGAACACAAAGTTTCTTTTCAGTTGCCAACTCCACTCCATACATATATATGGGGAGGTACTAGCTCCAACTCGGTTTTACAGTGAAAACTGCAGGAACTTCAAACCGGCACTAGGAAACAGACTGAGAAACCAGATTAAAAGTTTCTCCTGCAACCCGTTCCCTTTGTGCTAGATGAACGAACTTCTCTCCACATGCTCAGTCCTGAGAGATAAGTGTGTGTGAAAGCCGTCCTTCACCTAGCTTGTTGGGAACACAAAGTTTCTTTTCAGTTGCAAACTCCACTCCATACATATATATGGGGAGGTACTAGCTCCAACTCGGTTTTACATTGAAAACTGCTGGAACTTCAAACCGGCACTAGGAAACAGACTGAGAAACCAGAGTAAAACTTTCTCCTGCAACCCGTTCCCTTTGTGCTAGATGAACGAACGTCTCTCCACATGCTCAGTTCTGAGAGATAAGTGTGTGTGAAAGCCGTCCTTCACCTAGCTTGTTGGGAACACAAAGTTTCTATTCACTTGCAAACTCCACTCCATACATATATATGGGGAGGTACTAGCTCCAACTCGGTTTTACAGTGAAAACTGCAGGAACTTCAAACCGGCACTAGGAAACAGGCTGAGAAACCAGTGTAAAGTTTCTCCTGCAACCCATTCCCTTTGTGCTAGATGAACGAACGTCTCTCCACATGCTCAGTTCGGAGATATAAGAGTGTGTGTAAGCCGTCCTTCACCTAGCTTGTTGGGAACACAAAGTTTCTTTTCACTTGCAAACTCCACTCCATACATATATATGGGGAGGTACTAGCCCCAACTCGGTTTTACAGTGAAAACTGCAGGAACTTCAAACCGGCACTAGGAAAAAGACTGAGAAACCAGAGTAAAAGTTTCTCCTGCAACCCGTTCCCTTTGTGCTAGATGAACGAACGTCTCTCCACATGCTCAGTTCTGAGAGATAAGTGTGTGTGAAAGCCGTCCTTCACCTAGCTTGTTGGGAACACAAAGTTTCTTTTCACTTGCAAACTCCACTCCATACATATATATTGGGAGGTACTAGCTCCAACTCGGTTTTTCATTGAAAACTGCAGGAACTTCAAACCGGCACTAGGAAACAGACTGAGAAACCAGAGTAAAAGTTTCTCCTGCAACCCGTTCCCTTTGTGCTAGGTGAACGAACGTCTCTCCACATGCTCAGTTCTGAGAGATAAGTTTGTGTGAAAGCCGTCCTTCACCTAGCTTGTTGGGAACACAAAGTTTCTTTTCACTTGCAAACTCCACTCCATAGATATATTTGGGGAGGTACTAGCTCCAACTCGGTTTTACAGTGAAAACTGCAGGAACTTCAAACCGGCACTAGGAAACAGACTGAGAAACCAGAGTAAAAGTTCCTCCTGCAACCCGTTCCCTTTGTGCTAGATGAACGAACGTCTCTCCACATGCTCAGTTCTGAGAGATAAGTGTGTGTGAAAGCCGTCCTTCACCTAGCTTGTTGGGAACACAAAGTTTCTTTTCAGTTGCAAACTCCACTCCATACATATATATGGGGAGGTTCTAGCTCCAACTCGGTTTTTCTGTGAAAACTGCAGGAACTTCAAACCGGCACTAGGAAACAGACTGAGAAACCAGAGTAAAAGTTTCTCCTGCAAACCGTTCCCTTTGTGCTAGGTGAACGAACGTCTCTCCACATGCTCAGTTCTGAGAGATAAGTGTGTGTGAAAGCCGTCCTTCACCTAGCTTGTTGGGAACACAAAGTTTCTTTTCAGTTGCAAACTCCACTCCATACATATATATGGGGAGGTACTAGCTCCAACACGGTTTTACAGTGAAAACTGCAGGAACTTCAAACCGGCACTAGGAAACAGACTGAGAAACCAGAGTAAAAGTTTCTCCTGCAACCCGTTCCCTTTGTGCTAGGTGAACGAACGTCTCTTCACATGCTCAGTTCTGAGAGATAAGTGTGTGTGAAAGCCGTCCTTCACCTAGCTTGTTGGGAACACAAAGTTTCTTTTCAGTTGCAAACTCCACTCCATACATATATATGGGGAGGTACTATCTCCAACTCGGTTTTTCTGTGAAAACTGCAGGAACTTCAAACCGGCACTAGGAAACAGACTGAGAAACCAGAGTAAAAGTTTCTCCTGCAACCCGTTCCCTTTGTGCTAGGTGAACCAAAGTCTCTCCACAAGCTCAGTTCTGAGAGATAAGTGTGTGTGAAAGCCGTCCTTCACCTAGCTTGTTGGGAACACAAAGTTACTTTTCACTTGCAAACTCCACTCCATAAATATATATGGGGAGGTACTAGCTCCAACTCGGTTTTACAGTGAAAACTGCAGGAACTTCAAACCGGCACTAGGAAACAGACTGAGAAACCAGAGTATAAGTTCCTCCTGCAACCCGTTCACTTTGTGCTAGATGAACGAACGTCTCTCCACATGCTCAGTTCTGAGAGATAAGTGTGTGTGAAAGCAGTCCTTCAACTAGCTGGTTGGGAACACAAAGTTTCTTTTCAGTTGCAAACTCCACTCCATACATATATATTGGGAGGTACTAGCTCCAACTCGGTTTTACAGTGAAAACTGCAGGAACTTCAAACCGGCACTAGGAAACAGACTGAGAAACCAGAGTAAATGTTTCTCCTGCAACCCGTTCCCTTTGTGCTAGATGAACGAACGTCTCTCCACATGCTCAGTCCTGAGAGATAAGTGTGTGTGAAAGCCGTCCTTCACCTAGCTTGTTGGGAACACAAAGTTTCTTTTCACTTGCAAACTCCAATCCATACATATATATGGGGAGGTTCTAGCTCCAACTCGGTTTTACAGTGAAAACTGCTGGAACTTCAAACCGGCACTAGGAAACAGACTGAGAAACCAGAGTAAAAGTTTCTCCTGCAACCCGTTCCCTTTGTGCTAGATGAACGAACGTCTCTCCACATGCTCAGTTCTGAGAGATAAATGTGTGTGAAAGCCGTCCTTCACCTAGCTTGTTGGGAACACAAAGTTTCTTTTCACTTGCAAACTCCACTCCATACATATATAGGGGAGGTACTAGCTCCAACTCGGTTTTACAGTGAAAACTGCAGGAACTTCAAACCGGCACTAGGAAACAGACTGAGAAACCAGAGTAAAAGTTTCTCCTGCAACCCATTCCCTTTGTGCTAGATGAACGAACGTCTCTCCACATGCTCAGTACGGAGATATAAGTGTGTGTGAAAGCCGTCCTTCACCTAGCTTGTTGGGAACACAAAGTTTCTTTTCACTTGCAAACTCCACTCCATACATATATATTGGGAGGTACTAGCTCCAACTCGGTTTATCAGTGAAAACTGCAGGAACTTCAAACCGGCACTAGGAAACAGACTGAGAAACCAGAGTAAAAGTTTCTAATGCAACCCGTTCCCTTTGTGCCTGATGAACGAACGTCTCTCCACATGCTCAGTTCTGAGAGATAAGTGTGTGTGAAAGCCGTCCTTCACCTAGCTTGTTGGGAACACAAAGTTTCTTTTCACTTGCAAATTCCACTCCATACATATATATGGGGAGGTACTAGCTCCAACTCGGTTTTACAGTGAAAACTGCAGGAACTTCAATCCGGCACTAGGAAAAAGACTGAGAATCCAGAGTAAAAGTTTCTCCTGTAACCCGTTCCCTTTGTGCTAGATGAACGAACGTCTCTCCACATGCTCAGTTCTGAGAGATAAGTGTGTGTGAAAGCCATCCTTCACCTAGCTTGTTGGGAACACAAAGTTTCTTTTCAGTTGCAAACTCCAATCCATACATATATATGGGGAGGTACTAGCTCCAACTCGGTTTTAAAGTGAAAACTGCAGGAACTTCAAACCGGCACTAGGAAACAGACTGAGAAACCAGAGTAAAAGTTTGTCCTGCAACCCGTTCCCTTTGTGCTAGATGAACGAACGTCTCTCCACATGCTCAGTTCTGAGAGATAAGTGTGTGTGAATGCCGTCCATCACCTAGCTTGTTGGGAACACAAAGTTTCTTTTCACTTGCAAACTCCACTTCATACATATATATGGGGAGGTACTAGCACCAACTCGGTTTTACAGTGAAAACTGCAGGAACTTCAAAGCGGCACTAGGAAACAGACTGAGAAACCAGAGTAAAAGTTTCTCCTGCAAACCGTTCCCTTTGTGCTAGATGAACGATCGTCTCTCCACATGCTCAGTTCTGAGAGATAAGTGTGTGTGAAAGCCGTCCTTCACCGAGCTTGTTGGGAACACAAAGTTTCTTTTCATTTGCAAACTCCACTCCATACATATATATGGGGAGGTACTAGCCCCAACTCGGTTTTACAGTGAAAACTGCAGGAACTTCAAACCGGCACTAGGAAACAGACTGAGAAACCAGAGTAAAAGTTTCTCCTGCAACCCGTTCCCTTTGTGCTAGGTGAACGAACGTCTCTCCACACGCTCAGTTCTGAGAGATAAGTGTGTGTGAAAGCAGTCCTTCACCTAGCTTGTTGGGAACACAAAGTTTCTTTTCACTTGCAAACTCCACTCCATACATATATATGGGGAGGTACTAGCTCCAACTCGGTTTTACAGTGAAAACTGCAGGAACTTCAAACCGGCACTAGGAAACAGACTGAGAAACCAGAGTAAAAGTTTCTCCTGCAACCCGTACCCTTTGTGCTAGATGAACCAACGTCTCTCCACATGCTCAGTCCTGAGAGATATGTGTGTGTGAAAGCCGTACTTCACCTAGCTTGTTGGGAACACAAAGTTTCTTTTCACTTGCAAACTCCACTCCATACATATATATGGGGAGGTACTAGCTCCAACTCGGTTTTACAGTGAAAACTGCAGGAACTTCAAACCGGCACTAGGAAACAGACTGAGAAACCAGAGTAAAAGTTTCTCCTGCAACCCGTTCCCTTTGTGCTAGATGAACGAAAGTCTCTCCACATGCTCAGTTCTGAGAGATAAGTGTGTGTGAAATCCGTCCTTCACCTAGCTTGTTGGGAACACAAAGTTTCTTTTCACTTGCAAACTCCACTCCATACATATATATGGGGAGGTACTAGCTCCAACTCGGTTTTACAGTGAAAACTGCAGGAACTTCAAACCGGCACTAGGAAACAGACTGAGAAACCAGAGTAAAAGTTTCTCCTGCAAACCATTTCCTTTGTGCTAGATGAACGAACGTCTCTCCACATGATCAGTTCGGAGATATAAGTGTGTGTGAAAGCCGTCCTTCAACTAGCTTGTTGGGAACACAAAGTTTATTTTCAGTTGCAAACTCCACTCCATACATATATATTGGGAGGTACTAGCTCCAACTCGGTTTTTCAGTGAAAACTGCAGGAACTTCAAACCGGCACTAGGAAACAGACTGAGAAACCAGAGTAAAAGTTTCTACTGCAACCCGTTCCCTTTGTGCTAGATGAACGAACGTCTCTCCACATGCTCAGTTCTGAGAGATAAGTGTGTGTGAAAGCCGTCCTTCACCTAGCATGTTGGAAACACAAAGTTCCTTTTCAGTTGCAAGCTCCACTCCATACATATATATGGGGAGGTAATAGCTCCAACTCGGTTTTACAGTGAAAACTGCAGGATCTTCAAACCAGCACTTGGAAACAGACGGAGAAACCAGAGTAAATGTTTCTCCTGCAACCCGTTCCCTTTGTGCTAGATGAACGAACGTCTCTCCACATGCTCAGTTCTGAGAGATAAATGTGTGTGAAAGCCGTCCTTCACCTAGCTTGTTGGGAACACAAAGTTTCTTTTCACTTGCAAACTCCACTCCATACTTATATATGGGGAGGTACTTGCTCCAACTCGGTTTTACAGTGAAAACTGCAGGAACTTCAAACCGGCACTAGGAAACAGACTGAGAAACCAGAGTAAAAGTTTCTCCTGCAACCCATTTCCTTTGTGCTAGATGAACGAAAGTCTCTCCACATGATCAGTTCGGAGATATAAGTGTGTGTGAAAGCCGTCCTTCAACTAGCTTGTTGGGAACACAAAGTTTCTTTTCACTTGCAAACTCCACTCCATACATATATATTGGGAGGTACTAGCTCCAACTCGGTTTTTCAGTGAAAACTGCAGGAACTTCAAACCGGCACTAGGAAACAGACTGAGAAACCAGAGTAAAAGTTTCTACTGCAACCCGTTCCCTTTGTGCTAGATGAACGAACGTCTCTCCACATGCTCAGTTCTGAGAGATAAGTGTGTGTGAAAGCCGTCCTTCACCTAGCTTGTTGGGAACACAAAGTTTCTTTTCAGTTGCAAACTCCACTCCATACATATATATGGGGAGGTAATAGCTCCAACTCGGTTTTACAGTGAAAACTGCAGGATCTTCAAACCAGCACTTGGAAACAGACTGAGAAACCAGAGTAAAAGTTTCTCCTGCAACCCGTTCCCTTTGTGCTAGATGAACGAACGTCTCTCCACATGCTCAGTTCTGAGAGATAAGTGTGTGTGAAAGCCATCCTTCACCTAGCTTGTTGGGAACACAAAGTTTCTTTTCAGTTGCAATCTCCAATCCATACATATATATGGGGAGGTACTAGCTCCAACTCGGTTTTACAGTGAAAACTGCAGGAACTTCAAACCGGCACTAGGAAACAGACTGAGAAACCAGAGTAAAAGTTTGTCCTGCAACCCGTTCCCTTTGTGCTAGATGAACGAACGTCTCTCCACATGCTCAGTTCTGAGAGATAAGTGTGTGTGAAAGCCGTCCTTCACCTAGCTTGTTGGGAACACAAAGTTTCTTTTCACTTGCAAACTCCACTCCATACATATATATGGGGAGGTACTAGCTCCAACTCTGTTTTACAGTGAAAACTGCAGGAACTTCAAACCGGCACTAGGAAACAGACTGAGAAACCAGAGTAAAAGTTTCCCCTGCAACCCGTTCCCTTTGTGCTAGATGAAGGAACGTCTCTCCACATGCTCAGTTCTGAGAGATAAGTGTGTGTGAAAGCCGTCCTTCACCTAGCTTGTTGGGAACACAAAGTTTCTTTTCAGTTGCAAACTCCACTCCATAAATATATATGGGGAGGTACTAGCTCCAACTCGGTTTTTCAGTGAAAACTGCAGGAACTTCAAACCGGCACTAGGAAAAAGACTGAGAAACCAGAGTAAATGTTTCTCCTGCAACCCGTTCCCTTTGTGCTAGATGAACGAACGTCTCTCCACATGCTCAGTTCTGAGAGATAAGTGTTTGTGAAAGCCGTCCTTCACCTAGCTTGTTGGGAACACAAAGTTTCTTTTCACTTGCAAACTCCACTCCATACATATATATGGGGAGGTACAAGCTCCAACTCGGTTTTACAGTGAAAACTGCAGGAACTTCAAACCGGCACTAGGAAACAGACTGAGAAACCAGAGTAAAAGTTTCTCCTGCAACCCGTACCCTTTGTGATAGATGAACGAACGTCTCTCCACATGCTCAGTCCTGAGAGATAAGTGTGTGTGAAAGCCGTCCTTCACCTAGCTTGTTGGGAACACAAAGTTACTTTTCACTTGCAAACTTCACTCCATATATATATATGGGGAGGTACTAGCTCCAACTCGGTTTTACAGAGAAAACTGCTGGAACTTCAAACCGGCACTAGGAAACAGACTGAGAAACCAGAGTAAAAGTTTCTCCTGCAATCCGTTCCCTTTGTGCTAGATAAACGAACGTCTCTCCACATGCTCAGTTCTGAGAGATAAGTGTGTGTGAAAGCCGTCCTTCACCTAGCTTGTTGGGAACACAAAGTATCTTTTCACTTGCAAACTCCACTCCATACATATATATGGGGAGGTAATAGCTCCAACTCGGTTTTACAGTGAAAACTGCAGGAACTTCAAACCGGCACTAGGAAACAGACTGAGAAACCAGAGTAAAAGTTTCTCCTGCAACCCGTTCCCTTTGTGCTAGATGAACGAACGTCTCTCCACATGCTCAATTCTGAGAGATATGTGTGTGTGAAAGCCGTCCTTCACCTAGATTGTTGGGAACACAAAGTTTCTTTTCACTTGCAAATTCCACTCCATACATATATATGGGGAGGTAATAGCTCCAACTCTGTTTTACAGTGAAAACTGCAGGAACTTCAAACCGGCACTAGGAAAAAGACTGAGAAACCAGAGTAAAAGTTTCTCCTGCAACCCGTTCCCTTTGTGCTAGATGAACGAACGTCTCTCCACATGTTCAGTTCTGAGAGATAAGTGTGTGTGAAAGCCATCCTTCACCTAGCTTGTTGGGAACACAAAGTTTCTTTTCAGTTGCAAACTCCAATCCATACATATATATGGGGAGGTACTAGCTCCAACTCGGTTTTACAGTGAAAACTGCAGGAACTTCAAACCGGCACTAGGAAACAGACTGAGAAACCAGAGTAAAAGTTTCTCCTGCAACCCGTTCCCTTTGTGCTAGATGAACGAACGTCTCTCCACATGCTCAGTTCTGAGAGATAAGTGTGTGTGAAAGCCGTACTTCACCTAGCTTGTTGGGAACACAAAGTTTCTTTTCACTTGCAAACTCCACTCCATACATATATATGGGTAGGTACTAGCTCCAACTCGGTTTTTCAGTGAAAACTGCAGGAACTTCAAACCGGCACTAGGAAACAGACTGAGAAACCAGAGTAAAAGTTTCTCCTGCAACCCGTTCCCTTTGTGCTAGATGAACGAACGTCTCTCCACATGCTCAGTTCGGAGAGATAAGTGTGTGTGAAAGCCGTCCTTCACCTAGCTTGTTGGGAACACAAAGTTTCTTTTCACTTGCAAACTCCACTCCATACATATATATGGGGAAGTACTAGCTCCAACTCGGTTTTACAGTGAAAACTGCAGGAACTTCAAACCGGCACTAGGAAACAGACTGAGAAACCAGAGTAAAAGTTTCTCCTGCAACCCGTACCCTTTGTGATAGATGAACGAACGTCTCTCCACATGCTCAGTCCTGAGAGATAAGTGTGTGTGAAAGCCGTCCTTCACCTAGCTTGTTGGGAACACAAAGTTACTATTCACTTGCAAACTTCACTCCATATATATATATGGGGAGGTACTAGCTCCAACTCGGTTTTACAGTGAAAACTGCTGGAACTTCAAACCGGCACTAGGAAACAGACTGAGAAACCAGAGTAAAAGTTTCTCCTGCAACCCGTTCCCTTTGTGCTAGATAAACGAACGTCTCTCCACATGCTCAGTTCTGAGAGATAAGTGTGTGTGAAAGCCGTCCTTCACCTAGCTTGTTGGGAACACAAAGTATCTTTTCACTTGCAAACTCCACTCCCTACATATATATGGGGAGGTACTAGCTCCAACTCGGTTTTACAGTGAAAACTGCAGGAACTTCAAACCGGCACTAGGTAACAGACTGAGAAACCAGAGTAAAAATTTCTCCTGCTACCCGTTCCCTTTGTGCTAGATGAACGAACGTCTCTCCACATGCTCAGTTCGGAGATATAAGTGTGTGTGAAAGCCGTCCTTCACCTAGCTTGTTGGGAACACAAAGTTTCTTTTCACTTGCAAATTCCACTCCATACATATATATGGGGAGGTACTAGCTCCAACTCGGTTTTACAGTGAAAACTGCAGGAACTTCAAACCGGCACTAGGAAACAGACTGAGAAACCAGAGTAAAAGTTTCTCCTGCAACCCGTTCCCTTTGTGCTAGATGAACGAAAGTCTCTCCACATGCTCAGTTCTGAGAGATAATTGTGTGTGAAAGCCGTACTTCACCTAGCTTGTTGGGAACACAAAGTTTCTTTTCACTTGCAAACTCCACTCCATACATATATATGGGGAGGTACTAGCTCCAACTCGGTTTTACAGTGAAAACTGCAGGAACTTCAAACCGGCACTAGGAAACAGACTGAGAAACCAGAGTAAAAGTTTCTCCTGCAACCCGTTCCCTTTGTGCTAGATGAACGAACGTCTCTCCACATGCTCAGTTCTGAGAGATAAATGTGTGTGAAAGCCGTCCTTCACCTAGCTTGTTGGGAACACAAAGTTTCTATTCACTTGCAAACTCCACTCCATACATATATATGGGGAGGTACTAGCTCCAATTCGGTTTTACAGTGAAAACTGCAGGATCTTCAAACCGGCACTAGGAAACAGGCTGAGAAACCAGAGTAAAAGTTTCTCCTGCAACCCGTTCACTTTGTGCTAGATGAACGAACGTCTCTCCACATGCTCAGTTCTGAGAGATAAGTGTGTGTGAAAGCCGTCCTTCACCTAGCTTGTTGGGAACACAAAGTTTCTTTTCACTTGCAAATTCCACTCCATACATATATATGGGGAGGTACTAGCTCCAACTCTGTTTTACAGTGAAAACTGCAGGAACTTTAAACCGGCACTAGGAAACATACTGAGAAACCAGAGTAAAAGTTTCTCCTGCAACCCGTTCCCTTTGTGCTAGATGAACGAACGTCTCTCCACATGCTCAGTTCTGAGAGATAAGTGTGTGTGAAAGCCATCCTTCACCTAGCTTGTTGGGAACACAAAGTTTCTTTTCAGTTGCAAACTCCAATCCATACATATATATGGGGAGGTACCAGCTCCAACTCGGTTTTACTGTGAAAACTGCAGGAACTTCAAACCGGCACTAGGAAACAGACTGAGAAACCGGAGTAAAAGTTTCTCCTGCAACCCGTTCCCTTTGTGCTAGATGAACGAACCTCTCTCCACATGCTCAGTTCTGAGAGGTAAGTGTGTGTGAAAGCCGTCCTTCACCTAGCTTGTTGGGAACACAAAGTTTCTTTTCACTTGCAAACTCCACTCCATACAAATATATGGGGAGGTACTAGCTCCAACTCGGTTTTTCAGTGAAAACTGCAGGAACTTCAAACCGGCACTAGGAAACAGACTGAGAAACCAGAGAAAAAGTTTCTCCTGCAAACCGTTCCCTTTGTGCTAGATGAACGAACGTCTCTACACATGCTCAGTTCTGAGAGATAAGTGTGTGTGAAAGCCGTCCTTCAACTAGCTTGTTGGGAACACAAAGTTTCTTTTCAGTTGCTAACTCCACTCCATACATATATATGGGGAGGTACTAGCTCCAACTCGGTTTTACAGTGAAAACTGCAGGAACGTCAAACCGGCACTAGGAAACAGACTGAGAAACCATAGTAAAAGTTTCTCCTTCAACCCGTTCCATTTGTGCTAGATGAACGAACGTCTCTCCACATGCTCAGTTCTGAGAGATAAGTGTGTGTGAAAGCCGTCCTTCACCTAGCTTGTTGGGAACACAAAGTTTCTTTTCACTTGCAAATTACTCTCCATACATATATATGGGGAGGTACTAGCTCCAACACGGTTTTACAGTGAAAACTGCATGAACTTCAAACCGGCACTTGGAAACAGACTGAGAAACCAGAGTAAAAGTTTCTCCTGCAACCCGTTCCCTTTGTGCTAGATGAACGAACGTCTCTCCACATGCTAAGTTCTGAGAGATAAGTGTGTGTGAAAGCCGTCCTTCACCTAGCTTTTTGGGAACACAAAGTTTCTTTTCAGTTGCAAACTCCACTCCATACATATATATGGGGAGGTACTAGCTCCAACTCGGTTTTACAGTGAAAACTGCAGGAACTTCAAACCGGCACTAGGAAACAGACTGAGAAACCAGAGTAAAAGTTTCTCCTGCAACCCGTTCCCTTTGTGCTAGGTGAACGAACGTCTCTCCACATGCTCAGTTCTGAGAGATAAGTGTGTGTGAAAGCCGTCCTTCACCTAGCTTGTTGGGAACACAAAGTTTCTTTTCACTTGCAAACTCCACTCCATACATATATATGGGTAGGTACTAGCTCCAACACGGTTTTACAGTGAAAACTGCAGGAACTTCAAACCAGCACTAGGAAACAGACTGAGAAACCAGAGTAAAAGTTTCCCCTGCAACCCGTTCCCTTTGTGCTAGGTGAACGAACGTCTCTCCACATGCTGAGTTCTGAGAGATAAGTGTGTGTGAAAGCCGTCCTTCACCTAGCTTGTTGGGAACACAAAGTTTCTTTTCAGTTGCAAACTCCACTCCATACATATATATGGGGAGGTATTAGCTCCAACACGGTTTTACAGTGAAAACTGCAGGAACTTCAAACCGGCACTAGGAAACAGACTGAGAAACCAGAGTAAAAGTTTCTCCTGCAACCCGTACCCTTTGTGATAGATGAACGAACGTCTCTCCACATGCTCAGTCCTGAGAGATAAGTGTGTGTGAAAGCCGTCCTTCACCTAGCTTGTTGGGAACAGAAAGTTACTTTTCACTTGCAAACTTCACTCCATATATATATATGGGGAGGTACTAGCTCCAACTCGGTTTTACAGTGAAAACTGCTGGAACTTCAAACCGGCACTAGGAAACAGACTGAGAAACCAGAGTAAAAGTTTCTCCTGCAACCCGTTCCCTTTGTGCTAGATAAACGAACGTCTCTCCACATGCTCAGTTCTGAGAGATAAGTGTGTGTGAAAGCCGTCCTTCACCTAGCTTGTTGGGAACACAAAGTATCTTTTCACTTGCAAACTCCACTCCATACATATATATGGGGAGGTACTAGCTCCAACTCGGTTTTACAGTGAAAACTGCAGGAACTTCAAACCGGCACTAGGAAACAGACTGAGAAACCAGAGTAAAAGTTTCTCCTGCAACCCGTTCCCTTTGTGCTAGATGAACGAACGTCTCTCCACATGCTCAGTTCTGAGAGATATGTGTGTGTGAAAGCCGTCCTTCACCTAGATTGTTGGGAACACAAAGTTTCTTTTCACTTGCAAATTCCACTCCATACATATATATGGGGAGGTACTAGCTCCAACTCTGTTTTACAGTGAAAACTGCAGGAACTTCAAACCGGCACTAGGAAAAAGACTGAGAAACCAGAGTAAAAGTTTCTCCTGCAACCCGTTCCCTTTGTGCTAGATGAACGAACGTCTCTCCACATGCTCAGTTCTGAGAGATAAGTGTGTGTGAAAGCCATCCTTCACCTAGCTTGTTGGGAACACAAAGTTTCTTTTCAGTTGCAAACTCCAATCCATACATATATATGGGGAGGTACTAGCTCCAACTCGGTTTTACAGTGAAAACTGCAGGAACTTCAAACCGGCACTAGGAAACAGACTGAGAAACCAGAGTAAAAGTTTCTCCTGCAACCCGTTCCATTTGTGCTAGATGAACGAACGTCTCTCCACATGCTCAGTTCTGAGAGATAATTGTGTGTGAAAGCCGTACTTCACCTAGCTTGTTGGGAACACAAAGTTTCTTTTCACTTGCAAACTCCACTCCATACATATATATGGGTAGGTACTAGCTCCAACTCGGTTTTTCAGTGAAAACTGCAGGAACTTCAAACCGGCACTAGGAAACAGACTGAGAAACCAGAGTAAAAGTTTCTCCTGCAACCCGTTCCCTTTGTGCTAGATGAACGAACGTCTCTCCACATGCTCAGTCCTGAGAGATAAGTGTGTGTGAAAGCCGTCCTTCACCTAGCTTGTTGGGAACACAAAGTTACTTTTCACTTGCAAACTTCACTCCATATATATATATGGGGAGGTACTAGCTCCAACTCGGTTTTACAGTGAAAACTGCTGGAACTTCAAACCGGCACTAGGAAACAGACTGAGAAACCAGAGTAAAAGTTTCTCCTGCAACCCGTTCCCTTTGTGCTAGATAAACGAACGTCTCTCCACATGCTCAGTTCTGAGAGATAAGTGTGTGTGAAAGCCGTCCTTCACCTAGCTTGTTGGGAACACAAAGTTTCTTTTCACTTGCAAACTCCACTCCATACATATATATGGGGAGGTACTAGCTCCAACTCGGTTTTACAGTGAAAACTGCAGGAACTTCAAACCGGCACTAGGAAACAGACTGAGGAACCAGAGTAAAAATTTCTCCTGCTACCCGTTCCCTTTGTGCTAGATGAACGAACGTCTCTCCACATGCTCAGTTCGGAGATATAAGTGTGTGTGAAAGCCGTCCTTCACCTAGCTTGTTGGGAACACAAAGTTTCTTTTCACTTGCAAATTCCACTCCATACATATATATGGGGAGGTACTAGCTCCAACTCGGTTTTACAGTGAAAACTGCAGGAACTTCAAACCGGCACTAGGAAACAGACTGAGAAACCAGAGTAAAAGTTTCTCCTGCAACCCGTTCCCTTTGTGCTAGATGAACGAAAGTCTCTCCACATGCTCAGTTCTGAGAGATAATTGTGTGTGAAAGCCGTACTTCACCTAGCTTGTTGGGAACACAAAGTTTCTTTTCACTTGCAAACTCCACTCCATACATATATATGGGGAGGTACTAGCTCCAACTCGGTTTTACAGTGAAAACTGCAGGAACTTCAAACCGGCACTAGGAAACAGACTGAGAAACCAGAGTAAAAGTTTCTCCTGCAACCCGTTCCCTTTGTGCTAGATGAACGAACGTCTCTCCACATGCTCAGTTCTGAGAGATAAATGTGTGTGAAAGCCGTCCTTCACCTAGCTTGTTGGGAACACAAAGTTTCTATTCACTTGCAAACTCCACTCCATACATATATATGGGGAGGTACTAGCTCCAACTCGGTTTTACAGTGAAAACTGCAGGATCTTCAAACCGGCACTAGGAAACAGGCTGAGAAACCAGAGTAAAAGTTTCTCCTGCAACCCGTTCACTTTGTGCTAGATGAACGAACGTCTCTCCACATGCTCAGTTCTGAGAGATAAGTGTGTGTGAAAGCCGTCCTTCACCTAGCTTTTTGGGAACACAAAGTTTCTTTTCACTTGCAAATTCCACTCCATACATATATATGGGGAGGTACTAGCTCCAACTCTGTTTTACAGTGAAAACTGCAGGAATTTTAAACCGGCACTAGGAAACATACTGAGAAACCAGAGTAAAAGTTTCTCCTGCAACCCGTTCCCTTTGTGCTAGATGAACGAACGTCTCTCCACATGCTCAGTTCTGAGAGATAAGTGTGTGTGAAAGCCATCCTTCACCTAGCTTGTTGGGAACACAAAGTTTCTTTTCAGTTGCAAACTCCAATCCATACATATATATGGGGAGGTACCAGCTCCAACTCGGTTTTACAGTGAAAACTGCAGGAACTTCAAACCGGCACTAGGAAACAGACTGAGAAACCGGAGTAAAAGTTTCTCCTGCAACCCGTTCCCTTTTTGCTAGATGAACGAACCTCTCTCCACATGCTCAGTTCTGAGAGGTAAGTGTGTGTGAAAGCCGTCCTTCACCTAGCTTGTTGGGAACACAAAGTTTCTTTTCACTTGCAAACTCCACTCCATACAAATATATGGGGAGGTACTAGCTCCAACTCGGTTTTTCAGTGAAAACTGCAGGAACTTCAAACCGGCACTAGGAAACAGACTGAGAAACCAGAGTAAAAGTTTCTCCTGCAAACCGTTCCCTTTGTGCTAGATGAACGAACGTCTCTCCACATGCTCAGTTCTGAGAGATAAGTGTGTGTGAAAGCCGTCCTTCACCTAGCTTGTTGGGAACACAAAGTTTCTTTTCAGTTGCTAACTCCACTCCATACATATATATGGGGAGGTACTAGCTCCAACTCGGTTTTACAGTGAAAACTGCAGGAACGTCAAACCGGCACTAGGAAACAGACTGAGAAACCATAGTAAAAGTTTCTCCTTCAACCCGTTCCATTTGTGCTAGATGAACGAACGTCTCTCCACATGCTCAGTTCTGAGAGATAAGTGTGTGTGAAAGCCGTCCTTCACCTAGCTTGTTGGGAACACAAAGTTTCTTTTCACTTGCAAATTACTCTCCATACATATATATGGGGAGGTACTAGCTCCAACACGGTTTTACAGTGAAAACTGCATGAACTTCAAACCGGCACTTGGAAACAGACTGAGAAACCAGAGTAAAAGTTTCTCCTGCAACCCGTTCCCTTTGTGCTAGATGAACGAACGTCTCTCCACATGCTAAGTTCTGAGAGATAAGTGTGTGTGAAAGCCGTCCTTCACCTAGCTTGTTGGGAACACAAAGTTTCTTTTCACTTGCAAACTCCACTCCATACATATATATGGGGAGGTACTAGCTCCAACTCGGTTTTACAGTGAAAACTGCAGGAAATTCAAACCGGCACTAGGAAACAGACTGAGAAACCAGAGTAAAAGTTTCTCCTGCAACCCGTTCCCTTTGTGCTAGATGAACGAAAGTCTCTCCACATGCTCAGTTCTGAGAGATAAGTGTGTGTGAAAGCCGTCCTTCACCTAGCTTGTTGGGAACACAAAGTTTCTTTTCAGTTGCAAACTCCAATCCATACATATATATGGGGAGGTACTAGCTCCAACTCGGGTTTACAGTGAAAACTGCAGGAATTTCAAACCGGCACTAGGAAACTGACTGAGAAATCAGTGTAAAAGTTTCTCCTGCAACCCGTTCCCTTTGTGCTAGATGAACGAACGTCTCTCCACATGCTCAGTTCTGAGAGATAAGTGTGTGTGAAAGCCGTCCTTCACCTAGCTTGTTGGGAACACAAAGTTTCTTTTCACTTGCAAATTCCACTCCATACATATATATGGGGAGGTACTAGTTCCAACTCGGTTTTACAGTGAAAACTGCAGGAACTTCAAACCGGCACTAGGAAACAGACTGAGAAACCGGAGTAAAAGTTTCTCCTGCAACCCGTTCCCTTTGTGCTAGGTGAACGAACGTCTCTCCACATGCTCAGTTCTGAGAGATAAGTGTGTGTGAAAGGCATCCTTCACCTAGCTTTTTGGGAACACAAAGTTTCTTTTCAGTTGCAAACTCCACTCCATACATATATATGGGGAGGTACTAGCTCCAACTCGGTTTTACAGTGAAAACTGCAGGAACTTCAAACCGGCACTAGGAAACAGACTGAGAAACCAGAGTAAAAGTTTCTCCTGCAACCCGTTCCCTTTGTGCTAGGTGAACGAACGTCTCTCCACATGCTCAGTTCTGAGAGATAAGTGTGTGTGAAAGCCGTCCTTCACCTAGCTTGTTGGGAACACAAAGTTTCTTTTCACTTGCAAACTCCACTCCATACATATATATGGGTAGGTACTAGCTCCAACACGGTTTTACAGTGAAAACTGCAGGAACTTCAAACCAGCACTAGGAAACAGACTGAGAAACCAGAGTAAAAGTTTCCCCTGCAACCCGTTCCCTTTGTGCTAGGTGAACGAACGTCTCTCCACATGCTGAGTTCTGAGAGATAAGTGTGTGTGAAAGCCGTCCTTCACCTAGCTTGTTGGGAACACAAAGTTTCTTTTCAGTTGCAAACTCCACTCCATACATATATATGGGGAGGTATTAGCTCCAACTCGGTTTTACAGTGAAAACTGCAGGAACTTCAAACCGGCACAAGGAAACAGACTGAGAAACCAGAGCAAAAGTTTTTCCTGCAACCCGTTCCCTTTGTGCTAGATGAACGTACGTCTCTCCACATGCTCAGTTCTGAGAGATAAGTGTGTGTGAATGCCGTCCTTTACCTAGCATGTTGGGAACACAAAGTTTCTTTTCACTTGCAAATTCCTCTCCATACATATATATGGGGAGGTACTAGCTCCAACTCGGTTTTACTGTGAAAACTGCAGGAACTTCAAACCGGCACTAGGAAAAAGACTGAGAAACCAGAGTAAATGTTTCTCCTGCAAACCGTTCCCTTTGTGCTAGATGAACGAACCTCTCTCCACATGCTCAGTTCTGAGAGATAAATGTGTGTGAAAGCCTTCCTTCACCTAGCTTGTTGGGAACAAAAAGTTTCTTTTCAGTTGCAAACTCCAATCCATACATATATATGGGGAGGTACTAGCTCCAACTCTGTTTTACAGTGAAAACTGCAGGAACTTCAAACCGGCACTAGGAAAAAGACTGAGAAACCAGAGTAAATGTTTCTCCTGCAACCCGTTCCCTTTGTGCTAGATGAACGAACGTCTCTCCACATGCTCAGTTCTGAGAGATAAGTGTGTGTGAAAGCCATCCTTCACCTAGCTTGTTGGGAACACAAAGTTTCTTTTCAGTTGCAAACTCCAATCCATACATATATATGGGGAGGTACTAGCTCCAACTCGGTTTTACAGTGAAAACTGCAGGAACTTCAAACCGGCACTAGGAAACAGACTGAGAAACCAGAGTAAAAGTTTCTCCTGCAACCCGTTCCCTTTGTGCTAGATGAACGAACGTCTCTCCACATGCTCAGTTCTGAGAGATAAGTGTGTGTGAAAGCCGTACTTCACCTAGCTTGTTGGGAACACAAAGTTTCTTTTCACTTGCAAACTCCACTCCATACATATATATGGGTAGGTACTAGCTCCAACTCGGTTTTTCAGTGAAAACTGCAGGAACTTCAAACCGGCACTAGGAAACAGACTGAGAATCCAGAGTAAAAGTTTCTCCTGCAAACCGTTCCCTTTGTGCTAGATGAACGAACGTCTCTCCACATGCTCAGTTCGGAGAGATAAGTGTGTGTGAAAGCCGTCCTTCACCTAGCTTGTTGGGAACACAAAGTTTCTTTTCACTTGCAAACTCCACTCCATACATATATATGGGGAAGTACTAGCTCCAACTCGGTTTTACAGTGAAAACTGCAGGAACTTCAAACCGGCACTAGGAAACAGACTGAGAAACCAGAGTAAAAGTTTCTCCTGCAACCCGTACCCTTTGTGATAAATGAACGAACGTCTCTCCACATGCTCAGTCCTGAGAGATAAGTGTGTGTGAAAGCCGTCCTTCACCTAGCTTGTTGGGAACACAAAGTTACTTTTCACTTGCAAACTTCACTCCATATATATATATGGGGAGGTACTAGCTCCAACTCGGTTTTACAGTGAAAACTGCTGGAACTTCAAACCGGCACTAGGAAACAGACTGAGAAACCAGAGTAAAAGTTTCTCCTGCAACCCGTTCCCTTTGTGCTAGATAAACGAACGTCTCTCCACATGCTCAGTTCTGAGAGATAAGTGTGTGTGAAAGCCGTCCTTCACCTAGCTTGTTGGGAACACAAAGTTTCTTTTCACTTGCAAACTCCAACCATACATATATATGGGGAGGTACTAGCTCCAACTCGGTTTTACAGTGAAAACTGCAGGAACTTCAAACCGGCACTAGGAAACAGACTGAGAAACCAGAGTAAAAATTTCTCCTGCTATCCGTTCCCTTTGTGCTAGATGAACGAACGTCTCTCCACATGCTCAGTTCGGAGATATAAGTGTGTGTGAAAGCCGTCCTTCACCTAGCTTGTTGGGAACACAAAGTTTCTTTTCACTTGCAAATTCCACTCCATACATATATATGGGGAGGTACTAGCTCCAACTCGGTTTTACAGTGAAAACTGCAGGAACTTCAAACCGGCACTAGGAAACAGACTGAGAAACCAGAGTAAAAGTTTCTCCTGCAACCCGTTCCCTTTGTGCTAGATGAACGAAAGTCTCTCCACATGCTCAGTTCTGAGAGATAATTGTGTGTGAAAGCCGTCCTTCACCTAGCTTGTTGGGAACACAAAGTTTCTTTTCACTTGCAAACTCCACTCCATAGATATATATGGGGAGGTACTAGCTCCAACTCGGTTTTACAGTGAAAACTGCAGGAACTTCAAACCGGCACTAGGAAACAGACTGAGAAACCAGAGTAAAAGTTTCTCCTGCAACCCGTTCCCTTTGTGCTAGATGAACGAACGTCTCTCCACATGCTCAGTTCTGAGAGATAAGTGTGTGTGAAAGCCGTCCTTCACCTAGCTTGTTGGGAACACAAAGTTTCTATTCATTTGCAAACTCCACTCCATACATATATATGGGGAGGTACTAGCTCCAACTCGGTTTTACAGTGAAAACTGCAGGATCTTCAAACCGGCACTAGGAAACAGGCTGAGAAACCAGAGTAAAAGTTTCTCCTGCAACCCGTTCCCTTTGTGCTAGATGAACGAACGTCTCTCCACATGCTCAGTTCTGAGAGATAAGTGTGTGTGAAAGCCGTCCTTCAACTAGCTTGTTGGGAACACAAAGTTTCTTTTCAGTTGCAAACTCCAATCCATACATATATATGGGGAGGTACCAGCTCCAACTCGGTTTTACAGTGAAAACTGCAGGAACTTCAAACCGGCACTAGGAAACAGACTGAGAAACCGGAGTAAAAGTTTCTCCTGCAACCCGTTCCCTTTGTGCTAGATGAACGAACCTCTCTCCACATGCTCAGTTCTGAGAGGTAAGTGTGTGTGAAAGCCGTCCTTCCCCTAGCTTGTTGGGAACACAAAGTTTCTTTTCACTTGCAAACTCCACTCCATACAAATATATGGGGAGGTACTAGCTCCAACTCGGTTTTTCTGTGAAAACTGCAGGAACTTCAAACCGGCACTAGGAAACAGACTGAGAAACCAGAGTAAAAGTTTCTCCTGCAAACCGTTCCCTTTGTTCTAGATGAACGAACGTCTCTACACATGCTCAGTTCTGAGAGATAATTGTGTGTGAAAGCCGTCCTTCACCTAGCTTGTTGGGAACACAAAGTTTCTTTTCAGTTGCTAACTCCACTCCATACATATATATGGGGAGGTACTAGCTCCAACTCGGTTTTACAGTGAAAACTGCAGGAACGTCAAACCGGCACTAGGAAACAGACTGAGAAACCATAGTAAAAGTTTCTCCTTCAACCCGTTCCATTTGTGCTAGATGAACGAACGTCTCTCCACATGCTCAGTTCTGAGAGATAAGTGTGTGTGAAAGCCGTCCTTCACCTAGCTTGTTGGGAACACAAAGTTTCTTTTCACTTGCAAATTACTCTCCATACATATATATGGGGAGGTACTAGCTCCAACACGGTTTTACAGTGAAAACTGCATGAACTTCAAACCGGCACTTGGAAACAGACTGAGAAACCAGAGTAAAAGTTTCTCCTGCAACCCGTTCCCTTTGTGCTAGATGAACGAACGTCTCTCCACATGCTAAGTTCTGAGAGATAAGTGTGTGTGAAAGCCGTCCTTCACCTAGCTTGTTGGGAACACAAAGTTTCTTTTCACTTGCAAACTCCACTCCATACATATATATGGGGAGGTACTAGCTCCAACTCGGTTTTACAGTGAAAACTGCAGGAAATTCAAACCGGCACTAGGAAACAGACTGAGAAACCAGAGTAAAAGTTTCTCCTGCAACCCGTTCCCTTTGTGCTAGATGAACGAAAGTCTCTCCACATGCTCAGTTCTGAGAGATAAGTGTGTGTGAAAGCCGTCCTTCACCTAGCTTGTTGGGAACACAAAGTTTCTTTTCAGTTGCAAACTCCAATCCATACATATATATGGGGAGGTACTAGCTCCAACTCGGGTTTACAGTGAAAACTGCAGGAACTTCAAACCGGCACTAGGAAACTGACTGAGAAACCAGTGTAAAAGTTTCTCCTGCAACCCGTTCCCTTTGTGCTAGATGAACGAACGTCTCTCCACATGCTCAGTTCTGAGAGATAAGTGTGTGTGAAAGCCGCCTTCAACTAGCTTGTTGGGAACACAAAGTATCTTTTCACTTGCAAATTCCACTCCATACATATATATGGGGAGGTACTAGCTCCAACTCGGATTTACAGTGAAAACTGCAGGAACTTCAAACCGGCACTAGGAAACAGACTGAGAAACCAGAGTAAAAGTTTCTCCTGCAACCCGTTCCCTTTGTGCTAGGTGAACGAACGTCTCTCCACATGCTCAGTTCTGAGAGATAAATGTGTGTGAAAGGCATCTTTCACCTAGCTTTTTGGGAACACAAAGTTTCTTTTCAGTTGCAAACTCCACTCCATACATATATATGGGGAGGTACTAGCTCCAACTCGGTTTTACAGTGAAAACTGCAGGAACTTCAAACCGGCACTAGGAAACAGACTGAGAAACCAGAGTAAAAGTTTCTCCTGCAACCCGTTCCCTTTGTGCTAGGTGAACGAACGTCTCTCCACATGCTCAGTTCTGAGAGATAAGTGTGTGTGAAAGCCGTCCTTCACCTAGCTTGTTGGGAACACAAAGTTTCTTTTCACTTGCAAACTCCACTCCATACATATATATGGGTAGGTACTAGCTCCAACACGGTTTTACAGTGAAAACTGCAGGAACTTCAAACCAGCACTAGGAAACAGACTGAGAAACCAGAGTAAAAGTTTCCCCTGCAACCCATTCCCTTTGTGCTAGGTGAACGAACGTCTCTCCACATGCTGAGTTCTGAGAGATAAGTGTGTGTGAAAGCCGTCCTTCACCTAGCTTGTTGGGAACACAAAGTTTCTTTTCACTTGCAAACTCCACTCCATACATATATATGGGGAGGTATTAGCTCCAACTCGGTTTTACAGTGAAAACTGCAGGAACTTCAAACCGGCACAAGGAAACAGACTGAGAAACCAGAGCAAAAGTTTTTCCTGCAACCCGTTCCCTTTGTGCTAGATGAACGTACGTCTCTCCACATGCTCAGTTCTGAGAGATAAGTGTGTGTGAATGCCGTCCTTTACCTAGCATGTTGGGAACACAAAGTTTCTTTTCACTTGCAAATTCCACTCCATACATATATATGGGGAGGTACTAGCTCCAACTCGGTTTTACTGTGAAAACTGCAGGAACTTCAAACCGGCACTAGGAAACAGACTGAGAAACCAGAGTAAATGTTTCTCCTGCAAACCGTTCCCTTTGTGCTAGATGAACGAACGTCTCTCCACATGCTCAGTTCTGAGAGATAAATGTGTGTGAAAGCCTTCCTTCACCTAGCTTGTTGGGAACAAAAAGTTTCTTTTCAGTTGCAAACTCCAATCCATACATATATATGGGGAGGTACTAGCTCCAACTCGGTTTTACAGTGAAAACTGCAGGAACTTCAAACCGGCTCTAGGAAACAGACTGAGAAACCAGAGTAAAAGTTTCTCCTGCAACCCGTTCCCTTTGTGCTAGATGAACGAACGTCTCTCCACATGCTCAGTTCTGAGAGATAAGTGTGTGTGAAAGCCGTCCTTCACCTAGCTTGTTGGGAACACAAAGTTTCTTTTCACTTGCAAACTCCACTCCATACATATATAAGGGGAGGTACTAGCTCCAACTCGGTTTTTCAGTGAAAACTGCAGGAACTTCAAACCGGCACTAGGAAACAGACTGAGAAACCAGAGTAAAAGTTTCTCCTGCAACCCGTTCCCTTTGTGCTAGATGAACGAACGTCTCTCCACATGCTCAGTTCTGAGAGATAAGTGTGTGTGAAAGCCGTCCTTCACCTAGCTTGTTGGGAACACAAAGTTTCTTTTCACTTGCAAACTCCACTCCATACATATATATGGGGAGGTACTAGCTCCAACTCGCTTTTACAGTGAAAACTGCAGGAACTTCAAACCGGCACTAGGAAACAGACTGAGAAACCAGAGTAAAAGTTTCCCCTGCAACCCGTTCCCTTTGTGCTAGGTGAACGAACGTCTCTCCACATGCTCAGTTCTGAGAGATAAGTGTGTGTGAAAGCCGTCCTTCACCTAGCTTGTTGGGAACACAAAGTTTCTTTTCAGTTGCAAACTCCACTCCATATATAAATATGGGGAAGTACTAGCTCCAACTCGGTTTTTCAGTAAAAACTGCAGGAACTTCAAACCGGCACTAGGAAACAGACTGAGAAACCAGAGTAAAAGTTTCTCCTGCAACCCGTTCCCTTTGTGCTAGATAAACGAACGTCTCTCCACATGCTCAGTTCTGAGAGATAAGTGTGTGTGAAAGCCATACTTCACCTAGCTTGTTGGGAACACAAAGTTTCTTTTCACTTGCAAACTCCACTCCATACATATATATGGGGAGGTACTAGCTCCAACTCGGTTTTACAGTGAAAACTGCAGGAACTTCAAACCGGCACTAGGAAACAGACTGAGAAACCAGAGTAAAAGTTTCTCCTGCAACCCGTTCCCTTTGTGCTAGATAAACGAACGTCTCTCCACATGCTCAGTTCTGAGAGATAAGTGTGTGTGAAAGCCGTCCTTCACCTAGCTTTTTGGGAACACAAAGTTTCTTTTCACTTGCAAACTCCACTCCATACATATATATGGGGAGGTACTAGCTCCAACTCGGTTTTACAGTGAAAACTGCAGGAACTTCAAACCGGCACTAGGAAACAGACTGAGAAACCAGAGTAAAAATTTCTCCTGCTACCCGTTCCCTTTGTGCTAGATGAACGAACGTCTCTCCACATGCTCAGTTCGGAGATATAAGTGTGTGTGAAAGCCGTCCTTCACCTAGCTTGTTGGGAACACAAAGTTTCTTTTCACTTGCAAATTCCACTCCATACATATATATGGGGTGGTACAAGCTCCAACTCGGTTTTACAGTGAAAACTGCAGGAACTTCAAACCGGCACTAGGAAACAGACTGAGAAACCAGAGTAAAAGTTTCTCCTGCAACCCGTTCCCTTTGTGCTAGATGAACGAAAGTCTCTCCACATGCTCAGTTCTGAGAGATAATTGTGTGTGAAAGCCGTACTTCACCTAGCTTGTTGGGAACACAAAGTTTCTTTTCACTTGCAAACTCCACTCCATACATATATATGGGGAGGTACTAGCTCCAACTCGGTTTTACAGTGAAAACTGCAGGAACTTCAAACCGGCACTAGGAAACAGACTGAGAAACCAGAGTAAAAGTTTCTCCTGCAACCCGTTCCCTTTGTGCTAGATGAACGAACGTCTCTCCACATGCTCAGTTCTGAGAGATAAGTGTGTGTGAAAGCCGTACTTCACCTAGCTTGCTGGGAACACAAAGTTTCTTTTCACTTGCAAACTCCACTCCATACATATATATGGGTAGGTACTAGCTCCAACTCGGTTTTTCAGTGAAAACTGCAGGAACTTCAAACCGGCACTAGGAAACAGACTGAGAAACCAGAGAAAAAGTTTCTCCTGCAACCCGTTCCCTTTGTGCTAGATGAACGAACGTCTCTCCACATGCTCAGTTCGGAGAGATAAGTGTGTGTGAAAGCCGTCCTTCACCTAGCTTGTTGGGAACACAAAGTTTCTTTTCACTTGCAAACCCCACTCCATACATATATATGGGGAGGTACTAGCTCCAACTCGGTTTTACAGTGAAAACTGCAGGAACTTCAAACCGGCACTAGGAAACAGACTGAGAAACCAGAGTAAAAGTTTCTCCTGCAACCCGTACCCTTTGTGATAGATGAACGAACGTCTCTCCACATGCTCAGTCCTGAGAGATAAGTGTGTGTGAAAGCCGTCCTTCACCTAGCTTGTTGGGAACACAAAGTTACTTTTCACTTGCAAACTTCACTCCATATATATATATGGGGAGGTACTAGCTCCAACTCGGTTTTACAGTGAAAACTGCTGGAACTTCAAACCGGCACTAGGAAACAGACTGAGAAACCAGAGTAAAAGTTTCTCCTGCAACCCGTTCCCTTTGTGCTAGATAAACGAACGTCTCTCCACATGCTCAGTTCTGAGAGATAAGTGTGTGTGAAAGCCGTCCTTCACCTAGCTTGTTGGGAACACAAAGTTTCTTTTCACTTGCAAACTCCACTCCATAGATATATATGGGGAGGTACTAGCTCCAACTCGGTTTTACAGTGAAAACTGCAGGAACTTCAAACCGGCACTAGGAAACAGACTGAGAAACCAGAGTAAAAATTTCTCCTGCTACCCGTTCCCTTTGTGCTAGATGAACGAACGTCTCTCCACATGCTCAGTTCGGAGATATAAGTGTGTGTGAAAGCCGTCCTTCACCTAGCTTGTTGGGAACACAAAGTTTCTTTTCACTTGCAAATTCCACTCCATACATATATATGGGGAGGTACTAGCTCCAACTCGGTTTTACAGTGAAAACTGCAGGAACTTCAAACCGGCACTAGGAAACAGACTGAGAAACCAGAGTAAAAGTTTCTCCTGCAACCCGTTCCCTTTGTGCTAGATGAACGAAAGTCTCTCCACATGCTCAGTTCTGAGAGATAATTGTGTGTGAAAGCCGTACTTCACCTAGCTTGTTGGGAACACAAAGTTTCTTTTCACTTGCAAACTCCACTCCATACATATATATGGGGAGGTACTAGCTCCAACTCGGTTTTACAGTGAAAACTGCAGGAACTTCAAACCGGCACTAGGAAACAGACTGAGAAACCAGAGTAAAAGTTTCTCCTGCAACCCGTTCCCTTTGTGCTAGATGAACGAACGTCTCTCCACATGCTCAGTTCTGAGAGATAAGTGTGTGTGAAAGCCGTCCTTCACCTACCTTGTTGGGAACACAAAGTTTCTATTCACTTGCAAACTCCACTCCATACATATATATGGGGAGGTACTAGCTCCAACTCGGTTTTACAGTGAAAACTGCAGGATCTTCAAACCGGCACTAGGAAACAGACTGAGAAACCAGAGTAAATGTTTCTCCTGCAACCCGTTCACTTTGTGCTAGATGAACGAACGTCTCTCCACATGCTCAGTTCTGAGATATAAGTGTGTGTGAAAGCCGTCCTTCACCTAGCTTGTTGGGAACACAAAGTTTCTTTTCACTTGCAAATTCCACTCCATACATATATATGGGGAGGTACTAGCTCCAACTCTGTTTTACAGTGAAAACTGCAGGAACTTTAAACCGGCACTAGGAAAAAGACTGAGAAACCAGAGTAAAAGTTTCTCCTGCAACCCGTTCCCTTTGTGCTAGATGAACGAACGTCTCTCCACATGCTCAGTTCTGAGAGATAAGTGTGTGTGAAAGCCATCCTTCACCTAGCTTGTTGGGAACACAAAGTTTCTTTTCAGTTGCAAACTCCAATCCATACATATATATGGGGAGGTACCAGCTCCAACTCGGTTTTACAGTGAAAACTGCAGGAACTTCAAACCGGCACTAGGAAACAGACTGAGAAACCAGAGTAAAAGTTTCTCCTGCAACCCTTTCCCTTTGTGCTAGATGAACGAACCTCTCTCCACATGCTCAGTTCTGAGAGGTAAGTGTGTGTGAAAGCCGTCCTTCACCTAGCTTGTTGGGAACACAAAGTTTCTTTTCACTTGCAAACTCCACTCCATACAAATATATGGGGAGGTACTAGCTCCAACTCGGTTTTTCAGTGAAAACTGCAGGAACTTCAAACCGGCACTAGGAAACAGACTGAGAAACCAGAGTAAAAGTTTCTCCTGCAAACCGTTCCCTTTGTGCTAGATGAACGAACGTCTCTACACATGCTCAGTTCTGAGAGATAAGTGTGTGTGAAAGCCGTCCTTCACCTAGCTTGTTGGGAACACAAAGTTTCTTTTCACTTGCAAACTCCCCTCCATACATATATATGGGGAGGTACTAGCTCCAACTCGGTTTTACAGTGAAAACTGCAGGAATTTCAAACCGGCACTAGGAAACAGACTGAGAAACCATAGTAAAAGTTTCTCCTTCAACCCGTTCCATTTGTGCTAGATAAACGAACGTCTCTCCACATGCTCAGTTCTGAGAGATAAGTGTGTGTGAAAGCCGTCCTTCACCTAGCTTTTTGGGAACACAAAGTTTCTTTTCACTTGCAAACTCCACTCCATACATATATATGGGGAGGTACTAGCTCCAACTCGGTTTTACAGTGAAAACTGCAGGAACTTCAAACCGGCACTAGGAAACAGACTGAGAAACCAGAGTAAAAATTTCTCCTGCTACCCGTTCCCTTTGTGCTAGATGAACGAACGTCTCTCCACATGCTCAGTTCGGAGATATAAGTGTGTGTGAAAGCCGTCCTTCACCTAGCTTGTTGGGAACACAAAGTTTCTTTTCACTTGCAAATTCCACTCCATACATATATATGGGGTGGTACAAGCTCCAACTCGGTTTTACAGTGAAAACTGCAGGAACTTCAAACCGGCACTAGGAAAGAGACTGAGAAACCAGAGTAAAAGTTTCTCCTGCAACCCGTTCCCTTTGTGCTAGATGAACGAAAGTCTCTCCACATGCTCAGTTCTGAGAGATAATTGTGTGTGAAAGCCGTACTTCACCTAGCTTGTTGGGAACACAAAGTTTCTTTTCACTTGCAAACTCCACTCCATACATATATATGGGGAGGTACTAGCTCCAACTCGGTTTTACAGTGAAAACTGCAGGAACTTCAAACCGGCACTAGGAAACAGACTGAGAAACCAGAGTAAAAGTTTCTCCTGCAACCCGTTCCCTTTGTGCTAGATGAACGAACGTCTCTCCACATGCTCAGTTCTGAGAGATAAGTGTGTGTGAAAGCCGTACTTCACCTAGCTTGCTGGGAACACAAAGTTTCTTTTCACTTGCAAACTCCACTCCATACATATATATGGGTAGGTACTAGCTCCAACTCGGTTTTTCAGTGAAAACTGCAGGAAATTCAAACCGGCACTAGGAAACAGACTGAGAAACCAGAGAAAAAGTTTCTCCTGCAACCCGTTCCCTTTGTGCTAGATGAACGAACGTCTCTCCACATGCTCAGTTCGGAGAGATAAGTGTGTGTGAAAGCCGTCCTTCACCTAGCTTGTTGGGAACACAAAGTTTCTTTTCACTTGCAAACCCCACTCCATACATATATATGGGGAGGTACTAGCTCCAACTCGGTTTTACAGTGAAAACTGCAGGAACTTCAAACCGGCACTAGGAAACAGACTGAGAAACCAGAGTAAAAGTTTCTCCTGCAACCCGTACCCTTTGTGATAGATGAACGAACGTCTCTCCACATGCTCAGTCCTGAGAGATAAGTGTGTGTGAAAGCCGTCCTTCACCTAGCTTGTTGGGAACACAAAGTTACTTTTCACTTGCAAACTTCACTCCATATATATATATGGGGAGGTACTAGCTCCAACTCGGTTTTACAGTGAAAACTGCTGGAACTTCAAACCGGCACTAGGAAACAGACTGAGAAACCAGAGTAAAAGTTTCTCCTGCAACCCGTTCCCTTTGTGCTAGATAAACGAACGTCTCTCCACATGCTCAGTTCTGAGAGATAAGTGTGTGTGAAAGCCGTCCTTCACCTAGCTTGTTGGGAACACAAAGTTTCTTTTCACTTGCAAACTCCACTCCATAGATATATATGGGGAGGTACTAGCTCCAACTGGGTTTTACAGTGAAAACTGCAGGAACTTCAAACCGGCACTAGGAAACAGACTGAGAAACCAGAGTAAAAATTTCTCCTGCTACCCGTTCCCTTTGTGCTAGATGAACGAACGTCTCTCCACATGCTCAGTTCGGAGATATAAGTGTGTGTGAAAGCCGTCCTTCACCTAGCTTGTTGGGAACACAAAGTTTCTTTTCACTTGCAAATTCCACTCCATACATATATATGGGGAGGTACTAGCTCCAACTCGGTTTTACAGTGAAAACTGCAGGAACTTCAAACCGGCACTAGGAAACAGACTGAGAAACCAGAGTAAAAGTTTCTCCTGCAACCCGTTCCCTTTGTGCTAGATGAACGAAAGTCTCTCCACATGCTCAGTTCTGAGAGATAATTGTGTGTGAAAGCCGTACTTCACCTAGCTTGTTGGGAACACAAAGTTTCTTTTCACTTGCAAACTCCACTCCATACATATATATGGGGAGGTACTAGCTCCAACTCGGTTTTACAGTGAAAACTGCAGGAACTTCAAACCGGCACTAGGAAACAGACTGAGAAACCAGAGTAAAAGTTTCTCCTGCAACCCGTTCCCTTTGTGCTAGATGAACGAACGTCTCTCCACATGCTCAGTTCTGAGAGATAAGTGTGTGTGAAAGCCGTCCTTCACCTAGCTTGTTGGGAACACAAAGTTTCTATTCACTTGCAAACTCCACTCCATACATATATATGGGGAGGTACTAGCTCCAACTCGGTTTTACAGTGAAAACTGCAGGATCTTCAAACCGGCACTAGGAAACAGACTGAGAAACCAGAGTAAATGTTTCTCCTGCAACCCGTTCACTTTGTGCTAGATGAACGAACGTCTCTCCACATGCTCAGTTCTGAGATATAAGTGTGTGTGAAAGCCGTCCTTCACCTAGCTTGTTGGGAACACAAAGTTTCTTTTCACTTGCAAATTCCACTCCATACATATATATGGGGAGGTACTAGCTCCAACTCTGTTTTACAGTGAAAACTGCAGGAACTTTAAACCGGCACTAGGAAAAAGACTGAGAAACCAGAGTAAAAGTTTCTCCTGCAACCCGTTCCCTTTGTGCTAGATGAACGAACGTCTCTCCACATGCTCAGTTCTGAGAGATAAGTGTGTGTGAAAGCCATCCTTCACCTAGCTTGTTGGGAACACAAAGTTTCTTTTCAGTTGCAAACTCCAATCCATACATATATATGGGGAGGTACCAGCTCCAACTCGGTTTTACAGTGAAAACTGCAGGAACTTCAAACCGGCACTAGGAAACAGACTGAGAAACCAGAGTAAAAGTTTCTCCTGCAACCCGTTCCCTTTGTGCTAGATGAACGAACCTCTCTCCACATGCTCAGTTCTGAGAGGTAAGTGTGTGTGAAAGCCGTCCTTCACCTAGCTTGTTGGGAACACAAAGTTTCTTTTCACTTGCAAACTCCACTCCATACAAATATATGGGGAGGTACTAGCTCCAACTCGGTTTTTCAGTGAAAACTGCAGGAACTTCAAACCGGCACTAGGAAACAGACTGAGAAACCAGAGTAAAAGTTTCTCCTGCAAACCGTTCCCTTTGTGCTAGATGAACGAACGTCTCTACACATGCTCAGTTCTGAGAGATAAGTGTGTGTGAAAGCCGTCCTTCACCTAGCTTGTTGGGAACACAAAGTTTCTTTTCACTTGCAAACTCCCCTCCATACATATATATGGGGAGGTACTAGCTCCAACTCGGTTTTACAGTGAAAACTGCAGGAATTTCAAACCGGCACTAGGAAACAGACTGAGAAACCATAGTAAAAGTTTCTCCTTCAACCCGTTCCATTTGTGCTAGATGAACGAACGTCTCTCCACATGCTCAGTTCTGAGAGATAAGTGTGTGTGAAAGCCGTCCTTCACCTAGCTTGTTGGGAACACAAAGTTTCTTTTCACTTGCAAATTACTCTCCATACATATATATGGGGAGGTACTAGCTCCAACTCGGTTTTACAGTGAAAACTGCAGGAACTTCAAACCGGCACTTGGAAACAGACTGAGAAACCAGAGTAAAAGTTTCTCCTGCAACCCGTTCCCTTTGTGCTAGATGAACGAACGTCTCTCCACATGCTAAGTTCTGAGAGATAAGTGTGTGTGAAAGCCGTCCTTCACCTAGCTTGTTGGGAACACAAAGTTTCTTTTCACTTGCAAACTCCACTCCATACATATATATGGGGAGGTACTAGCTCCAACTCGGTTTTACAGTGAAAACTGCAGGAACTTCAAACCGGCTCTAGGAAACAGACTTAG
This sequence comes from Camelus bactrianus, assembly GCF_048773025.1. Lineage (NCBI taxonomy): Eukaryota > Metazoa > Chordata > Mammalia > Artiodactyla > Camelidae > Camelus > Camelus bactrianus. The sequence goes on from NC_133553.1 coordinate 1,452,504, forward strand.
AAACCAGAGTAAAAGTTTCTCCTGCAACCCGTTCCCTTTGTGCTAGATGAACGAACGTCTCTCCACATGCTCAGTTCTGAGAGATAAGTGTGTGTGAAAGCCGTCCTTCACCTAGCTTGTTGGGAACACAAAGTTTCTTTTCACTTGCAAACTCCACTCCATACATATATAAGGGGAGGTACTAGCTCCAACTCGGTTTTTCAGTGAAAACTGCAGGAACTTCAAACCGGCACTAGGAAACAGACTGAGAAACCAGAGTAAAAGTTTCTCCTGCAACCCGTTCCATTTGTGCTAGATGAACGAACGTCTCTCCACATGCTCAGTTCTGAGAGATAAGTGTGTGTGAAAGCCGTCCTTCACCTAGCTTGTTGGGAACACAAAGTTTCTTTTCACTTGCAAACTCCACTCCATACATATATATGGGGAGGTACTAGCTCCAACTCGCTTTTACAGTGAAAACTGCAGGAACTTCAAACCGGCACTAGGAAACAGACTGAGAAACCAGAGTAAAAGTTTCCCCTGCAACCCGTTCCCTTTGTGCTAGGTGAACGAACCTCTCTCCACATGCTCAGTTCTGAGAGATAAGTGTGTGTGAAAGCCGTCCTTCACCTAGCTTGTTGGGAACACAAAGTTTCTTTTCAGTTGCAAACTCCACTCCATACATATATATGGGGAAGTACTAGCTCCAACTCGGTTTTTCAGTAAAAACTGCAGGAACTTCAAACCGGCACTAGGAAACAGACTGAGAAACCAGAGTAAAAGTTTCTCCTGCAACCGTTCCTTTTGTGCTAGATGAACGAACGTCTCTCCACATGCTCAGTTCTGAGAGATAAGTGTGTATGAAAGCCGTCCTTCAACTAGCTTGTTGGGAACACAAAGTTTCTTTTCAGTTGCAAACTCCACTCCATACATATATATGGGGAGGTACTAGCCCCAACTCCGTTTTACAGTGAAAACTGCAGGAACTTCAAACCGGCACTAGGAAACAGACTGAGAAACCAGAGTAAAAGTTTCCCCTGCAACCCGTTCCCTTTGTGCTAGGTGAACGAACGTCTCTCCACATGCTCAGTTCTGAGAGATAAGTGTGTGTGAAAGCCGTCCTTCACCTAGCTTGTAGGGAACACAAAGTTTCTTTTCACTTGCAAACTCCACTCCATACATATATATGGGGAGGTACTAGCTCCAACTCGGTTTTACAGTGAAAACTGCAGGAACTTCAAACCGGCACTAGGAAACAGACTGAGAAACCAGAGTAAATGTTTTTCCTGCAACCCGTACCCTTTGTGCTAGATGAACCAACGTCTCTCCACATGCTCAGTCCTGAGAGATAAGTGTGTGTGAAAGCCGTACTTCACCTAGCTTGTTGGGAACACAAAGTTTCTTTTCACTTGCAAACTCCACTCCATACATATATATGGGGAGGTACTAGCTCCAACTCAGTTTTACAGTGAAAACTGCAGGAACTTCAAACCGGCACTAGGAAACAGACTGAGAAACCAGAGTAAAAGTTTCTCCTGCAACCCGTTCCCTTTGTGCTAGATGAACGAAAGTCTCTCCACATGCTCAGTTCTGAGAGATAAGTGTGTGTGAAAGCCGTCCTTCACCTAGCTTGTTGGGAACACAAAGTTTCTTTTCACTTGCAAACTCCACTCCATACATATATATGGGGAGGTACTTGCTCCAACTCGGTTTTACAGTGAAAACTGCAGGAACTTCAAACCGGCACTAGGAAACAGACTGAGAAACCAGAGTAAAAGTTTCTCCTGCAACCCATTTCCTTTGTGCTAGATGAACGAACGTCTCTCCACATGATCAGTTCGGAGATATAAGTGTGTGTGAAAGCCGTCCTTCACCTAGCTTGTTGGGAACACAAAGTTTCTTTTCACTTGCAAACTCCACTCCATACATATATATTGGGAGGTACTAGCTCCAACTCGGTTTTTCAGTGAAAACTGCAGGAACTTCAAACCGGCACTAGGAAACAGACTGAGAAACCAGAGTAAAAGTTTCTACTGCAACCCGTTCCCTTTGTGCTAGATGAACGAACGTCTCTCCACATGCTCAGTTCTGAGAGATAAGTGTGTGTGAAAGCCGTCCTTCACCTAGCTTGTTGGGAACACAAAGTTTCTTTTCAGTTGCAAACTCCACTCCATACATATATATGGGGAGGTAATAGCTCCAACTCGGTTTTACAGTGAAAACTGCAGGATCTTCAAACCAGCACTTGGAAACAGACTGAGAAACCAGAGTAAAAGTTTCTCCTGCAACCCGTTCCCTTTGTGCTAGATGAACGAACGTCTCTCCACATGCTCAGTTCTGAGAGATAAGTGTGTGTGAAAGCCGTCCTTCACCTAGCTTGTTGGGAACACAATGTTTCTTTTCAGTTGCAAATTCCAATCCATACATATATATGGGGAGGTACTAGCTCCAACTCGGTTTTGCAGTGAAAACTGCAGGAACTTCAAACCGGCACTAGGAAACAGACTGAGAAACCAGAGTAAATGTTTCTCCTGCAACCCGTTCCCTTTGTGCTAGATGAACGAACGTCTCTCCACATGCTCAGTTCTGAGAGATAAGTGTGTGTGAAAGCCGTCCTTCACCTAGCTTGTTGGGAACACAAAGTTTCTTTTCACTTGCAAACTCCACTCCATACATATATATGGGGAGGTACTAGCTCCAACTCGGTTTTACAGTGAAAACTGCAGGAACTTCAAACCGGCACTAGGAAACAGACTGAGAAACCAGAGTGAAAGTTTCTCCTGCAACCCGTTCCCTTTGTGCTAGATGAACGATCGTCTCTCCACATGCTCAGTTCTGAGAGATAAGTGTGTGTGAAAGCCGTCCTTCACCTAGCTTGTTGGGAACACAAAGTTTGTTTTCATTTGCAAACTCCTCTCCATACGTATATATGGGGAGGTACTAGCTCCAACTCGGTTTTACAGTGAAAATTGCAGGAACTTCAAACCGGCACTAGGAAACAGACTGAGAAACCAGAGTAATAGTTTCTACTGCAACCCGTTCCCTTTGTGGTAGGTGAACGAACGTCTCTCCACATGCTCAGTTCTGAGAGATAAGTGTGTGTGAAAGCCGTCCTTCACCTAGCTTGTTGGGAACACAAAGTTTCTTTTCAGTTGCAAACTCCACTCCATACATATATAAGGGGAGGTACTAGCTCCAACTCGGTTTTACAGTGAAAACTGCAGGAACTTCAAACCGGCACTAGGAAAAAGACTGAGAAACCAGAGTAAAAGTTTCTCCTGTAACCCGTTACCTTTGTGCTAGATGAACGAACGTCTCTCCACATGCTCAGTTCTGAGAGATAAGTGTGTGTGAAAGCCATCCTTCACCTAGCTTGTTGGGAACACAAAGTTTCTTTTCAGTTGCAATCTCCAATCCATACATATATATGGGGAGGTACTAGCTCCAACTCTGTTTTACAGTGAAAACTGCAGGAACTTCAAATCGGCACTAGGAAACAGGCTGAGAAACCAGAGAAAAAGTTTCTCCTGCAACCCGTTCCCTTAGTGCTAGGTGAACGAACCTCTCTCCACATGCTCAGTTCTGAGAGATAAGTGTGTATGAAAGCCGTCCTTCACCTAGCTTGTTGGGAACACAAAGTTTCTTTTCACTTGCAAACTCCACTCCATACATATATATGGGGAGGTACTAGCTCCAAATCTGTTTTACAGTGAAAACTGCAGGAACTTCAAACCGGCACTAGGAAACAGTCTGAGAAACCAGAGTAAATGTTTCTCCTGCAACCTGTTCCCTTTGTGCTAAATGAACGAACGTCTCTCCACATGCTCAGTTCTGAGAGATAAGTGTGTGTGAAAGCCGTCCTTCACCTAGCTTGTTGGGAACACAAAGTTTCTTTTCACTTGCAAACTCCACTCCATACATATATATGGGGAGGTACTAGCTCCAACTCGGTTTTACAGTGAAAACTGCAGGAACTTCAAACCGGCACTAGGAAACAGACTGAGAAACCAGAGTGAAAGTTTCTCCTGCAACCCGTTCCCTTTGTGCTAGATGAACGATCGTCTCTCCACATGCTCAGTTCTGAGAGATAAGTGTGTGTGAAAGCCGTCCTTCACCTAGCTTGTTGGGAACACAAAGTTTCTTTTCATTTGCAAACTCCTCTCCATACGTATATATGGGGAGGTACTAGCTCCAACTCGGTTTTACAGTGAAAACTGCAGGAACTTCAAACCGGCACTAGGAAACAGACTGAGAAACCAGAGTAATTGTTTCTCCTGCAACCCGTTCACTTTGTGCTAGGTGAACGAACGTCTCTCCACATGCTCAGTTCTGAGAGATAAGTGTGTGTGAAAGCCGTCCTTCACCTAGCTTGTTGGGAACACAAAGTTTCTTTTCAGTTGCAAACTCCACTCCATACATATATATGGGGAGGTACTAGCTCCAACTCGGTTTTACAGTGAAAACTGCAGGAACTTCAAACCGGCACTAGGAAAAAGACTGAGAAACCAGAGTAAAAGTTTCTCCTGTAACCCGTTCCCTTTGTGCTAGATGAACGAACGTCTCTCCACATGCTCAGTTCTGAGAGATAAGTGTGTGTGAAAGCCGTCCTTCACCTAGCTTGTTGGGAACACAAAGTTTCTTTTCAGTTGCAATCTCCACTCCATACATATATATGGGGAGGTACTAGCTCCAACTCGGTTTTACAGTGAAAACTGCAGTAACTTCAATCCGGCACTAGGAAACAGACTGAGAAACCAGAGTAAAAGTTTGTCCTGCAACCCGTTCCCTTTGTGCTAGATGAACGAACGTCTCTCCACATGCTCAGTTCTGAGAGATAAGTGTGTGTGAAAGCCGTCCTTCACCTAGCTTGTTGGGAACACAAAGTTTCTTTTCACTTGCAAACTCCACTCCATACATATATATGGGGAGGTACTAGCTCCAACTCTGTTTTACAGTGAAAACTGCAGGAACTTCAAACCGGCACTAGGAAACAGACTGAGAAACCAGAGTAAAAGTTTCTCCTGCAACCCGTTCCCTTTGTGCTAGATGAACGAACGTCTCTCCACATGCTCAGTTCTGAGAGATAAGTGTGTGTGAAAGCCGTCCTTCACCTAGCTTGTTGGGAACACAAAGTTTCTTTTCACTTGCAAACTCCACTCCATAAATATATATGGGGAGGTACTAGCTCCAATTCGGTTTTTCAGTGAAAACTGCAGGAACTTCAAACCGGCACTAGGAAAAAGATGAGAAACCAGAGTAAATGTTTCTCCTGAAAACCGTTCCCTTTGTGCTAGATGAACGAACGTCTCTCCACATGCTCAGTTCTGAGAGATAAGTGTGTGTGAAAGCCGTCCTTCACATAGCTTGTTGGGAACACAAAGTTTCTTTTCACTTGCAAACTCCACTCCATACATATATATGGGGAGGTACTAGCTCCAACTCGGTTTTACAGTGAAAACTGCAGGAACTTCAAACCGGCACTAGGAAACAGACTGAGAAACCAGAGTAAAAGTTTCTCCTGCAACCCGTACCCTTTGTGATAGATGAACGAACGTCTCTCCACATGCTCAGTCCTGAGAGATAAGTGTGTGTGAAAGCCGTCCTTCACCTAGCTTGTTGGGAACACAAAGTTTCTTTTCACTTGCAAACTTCACTCCATATATATATATGGGGAGGTACTAGCTCCAACTCGGTTTTACAGTGAAAACTGCTGGAACTTCAAACCGGCACTAGGAAACAGACTGAGAAACCAGAGTAAAAGTTTCTCCTACAACCCGTTCCCTTTGTGCTAGATAAACGAACGTCTCTCCACATGCTCAGTTCTGAGAGACAAGTGTGTGTGAAAGCCGTCCTTCACCTAGCTTGTTGGGAACACAAAGTTTCTTTTCAATTGCAAACTCCACTCCATACATATATATGGGGAGGTACTAGCTCCAACTCGGTTTTACAGTGAAAACTGCAGGAACTTCAAACCGGCACTAGGAAACAGACTGAGAAACCAGAGTAAAAATTTCTCCTGCTACCCGTTCCCTTTGTGCTAGATGAACGAACGTCTCTCCACATGCTCAGTTCGGAGATATAAGTGTATTTGAAAGCCGTCCTTCACCTAGCTTGTTGGGAACACAAAGTTTCTTTTCACTTGCAAATTCCACTCCATACATATATATGGGGAGGTACTAGCTCCAACTCGGTTTTACAGTGAAAACTGCAGGAACTTCAAACCGGCACTAGGAAACAGACTGAGAAACCAGAGTAAAAGTTTCTCCTGCAACCCGTTCCCTTTGTGCTAGATGAACGAAAGTCTCTCCACATGCTCAGTTCTGAGAGATAATTGTGTGTGAAAGCCGTACTTCACCTAGCTTGTTGGGAACACAAAGTTTCTTTTCACTTGCAAACTCCACTCCATACATATATATGGGGAGGTACTAGCTCCAACTCGGTTTTACAGTGAAAACTGCAGGAACTTCAAACCGGCACTAGGAAACAGACTGAGAAACCAGAGTAAAAGTTTCTCCTGCAACCCGCTCCCTTTGTGCTAGATGAACGAACGTCTCTCCACATGCTCAGTTCTGAGAGATAAGTGTGTGTGAAAGCCGTCCTTCACCTAGCTTGTTGGGAACACAAAGTTTCTATTCACTTGCAAACTCCACTCCATACATATATATGGGGAGGTACTAGCTCCAACTCGGTTTTACAGTGAAAACTGCAGGATCTTCAAACCGGCACTAGGAAACAGGCTGAGAAACCAGAGTAAAAGTTTCTCCTGCAACCCGTTCCCTTTGTGCTAGATGAACGAACGTCTCTCCACATGCTCAGTTCTGAGAGATAAGTGTGTGTGAAAGCCGTCCTTCACCTAGCTTGTTGGGAACACAAAGTTTCTTTTCACTTGCAAATTCCACTCCATACATATATATGGGGAGGTACTAGCTCCAACTCGGTTTTACAGTGAAAACTGCAGGAACTTCAAACCGGCACTAGGAAAAAGACTGAGAAACCAGAGTAAAAGTTTCTCCTGCAACCCGTTCCCTTTGTGCTAGATGAACGAACGTCTCTCCACATGCTCAGTTCTGAGAGATAAGTGTGTGTGAAAGCCATCCTTCACCTAGCTTGTTGGGAACACAAAGTTTCTTTTCAGTTGCAAACTCCAATCCATACATATATATGGGGAGGTACTAGCTCCAACTCGGTTTTACAGTGAAAACTGCAGGAACTTCAAACCGGCACTAGGAAACAGACTGAGAAACCAGAGAAAAAGTTTCTCCTGCAACCCGTTCCCTTTGTGCTAGATGAACGAACGTCTCTCCACATGCTCAGTTCTGAGAGATAAGTGTGTGTGAAAGCCGTCCTTCACCTAGCTTGTTGGGAACACAAAGTTTCTTTTCACTTGCAAACTCCACTCCATACATATATATGGGGAGGTACTAGCTCCAACTCGGTTTTACAGTGAAAACTGCAGGAACTTCAAACCGGCACTAGGAAACAGACTGAGAAACCAGAGTAAAAGTTTCTCCTGCAACCCGTACCATTTGTGCTAGATGAACGAACGTCTCTCCACATGCTCAGTTCGGAGAGATAAGTGGGTGTGAAAGCCGTCCTTCACCTAGCTTGTTGGGAACACAAAGTTTCTTTTCACTTGCAAACTCCACTCCATACATATATATGGGGAGGTACTAGCTCCAACTCGGTTTTTCAGTGAAAACTGCAGGAACTTCAAACCGGCACTAGGAAACAGACTGAGAAACCAGAGTAAAAGTTTCTACTGCAACCCGTTCCCTTTGTGCTAGATGAACGAACGTCTCTCCACATGCTCAGTTCTGAGAGATAAGTGTGTGTGAAAGCCGTCCTTCAACTAGCTTGTTGGGAACACAAGATTCTTTTCACTTGCAAACTCCACTCCATACATATATATGGGGAGGTAATAGCTCCAACTCGGTTTTACAGTGAAAACTGCAGGAACTTCAAACCGGCACTTGGAAACAGACTGAGAAACCAGAGTAAAAGTTTCTCCTGCAACCCGTTCCCTTTGTGCTAGATGGACGAACGTCTCTCCACATGCTCAGTTCTGAGAGATAAGTGTGTGTGAAAGCCGTCCTTCACCTAGCTTGTTGGGAACACAAAGTTTCTTTTCACTTGCAAATTCCAATCCATACATATATATGGGGAGGTACTAGCTCCAACTCGGTTTTACAGTGAAAACTGCTGGAACTTCAAACCGGCACTAGGAAACAGACTGAGAAACCAGAGTAAAAGTTTCTCCTGCAACCCGTTCCCTTTGTGCTAGATGAACGAACGTCTCTCCACATGCTCAGTTCTGAGAGATAAGTGTGTGTGAAAGCCGTCCTTCACCTAGCTTGTTGGGAACACAAAGTTTCTTTTCAGTTGCAAACTTCAATCCATACATATATATGGGGAGGTACTAGCTCCAACTCGGTTTTACAGTGAAAACTGCAGGAACTTCAAACCGGCACTAGGAAACTGACTGAGAAACCAGAGAAAAAGTTTCTCCTGCAACCCGTTCCCTTTGTGCTAGATGAACGAAAGTCTCTCCACAGGCTCAGTTCTGAGAGATAAGTGTGTGTGAAAGCCGTCCTTCACCTAGCTTGTTGGGAACACAAAGTTTCTTTTCACTTGCAAATTCCACTCCATACATATATATGGGGAGGTACTAGCTCCAACTCGGTTTTACAGTGAAAACTGCAGGAACTTCAAACCGGCACTAGGAAACAGACTGAGAAACCAGAGTAAAAGTTTCTCCTGCAACCCATTCCCTTTGTGCTAGATGAACGAACGTCTCTCCACATGCTAGGTTCTGAGAGATAAGTGTGTGTGAAAGCCATCCTTCACCTAGCTTTTTGGGAACACAAAGTTTCTTTTCAGTTGCAATCTCCAATCCATACATATATATGGGGAGGTACCAGCTCCAACTCGGTTTTACAGTGAAAACTGCAGGAACTTCAAACCGGCACTAGGAAACAGACTGAGAAACCAGAGTAAAAGTTTCTCCTGCAAACCGTTCCCTTTGTGCTAGATGAACGAACGTCTCTACACATGCTCAGTTCTGAGAGATAAGTGTGTGTGAAAGCCGTCCTTCACCTAGCTTGTTGGGAACACAAAGTTTCTTTTCACTTGCAAACTCCCCTCCATACATACATATGGGGAGGTACTAGCTCCAACTCGGTTTTACAGTGAAAACTGCATTAACGTCAAACCGGCACTAGAAAACAGACTGAGAAACCATAGTAAAAGTTTCTCCTTCAACCCGTTCCCTTTGTGCTAGATGAACGAACGTCTCTCCACATGCTCAGTTCTGAGAGATAAGTGTGTGTGAAAGCCGTCCTTCACCTAGCTTGTTGGGAACACAAAGTTTCTTTTCACTTGCAAATTACTCTCCATACATATATATGGGGAGGTACTAGCTCCAACTCGGTTTTACAGTGAAAACTGCAGGAACTTCAAACCGGCACTTGGAAACAGACTGAGAAACCAGAGTAAAAGTTTCTCCTGCAACCCGTTCCCTTTGTGCTAGATGAACGAACGTCTCTCCACATGCTAAGTTCTGAGAGATAAGTGTGTGTGAAAGCCGTCCTTCAGCTAGCTTGTAGGGAACACAAAGTTTCTTTTCACTTGCAAACTCCACTCCATACATATATATGGTGAGGTACTAGCTCCAACTCGGTTTTACAGTGAAAACTGCAGGAAATTCAAACCGGCACTAGGAAACAGACTGAGAAACCAGAGTAAAAGTTTCTCCTGCAACCCGTTCCCTATGTGCTAGATGAACGAAAGTCTCTCCACATGCTCAGTTCTGAGAGATAAGTGTGTGTGAAAGCCGTCCTTCACCTAGCTTGTTGGGAACACAAAGTTTCTTTTCAGTTGCAAACTCCAATCCATACATATATATGGGGAGGTACTAACTCCAACTCGGTTTTACAGTGAAAACTTCAGGAACTTCAAACCGGCACTAGGAAACTGACTGAGAAACCAGAGTAAAAGTTTCTCCTGCAACCCGTTCCCTTTGTGCTAGATGAACGAACGTCTCTCCACATGCTCAGTTCTGAGAGATAAGTGTGTGTGAAAGCCGTCCTTCACCTAGCTTGTTGGGAACACAAAGTTTCTTCTCACTTGCAAATTCCACTCCATACATATATATGGGGAGGTACTAGCTCCAACTCGGTTTTACAGTAAAAACTGCAGGAACTTCAAACCGGCACTAGGAAACAGACTGAGAAACCAGAGTAAAAGTTTCTCCTGCAACCCGTTCCCTTTGTGCTAAGTGAACGAACGTCTCTCCACATGCTCAGTTCTGAGAGATAAGTGTGTGTGAAAGGCATCCTTCACCTAGCTTTTTGGGAACACAAAGTTTCTTTTCAGTTGCAAACTCCACTCCATACATATATATGGGGAGGTACTAGCTCCAACTCGGTTTTACAGTGAAAACTGCAGGAACTTCAAACCGGCACTAGGAAACAGACTGAGAAACCAGAGTAAAAGTTTCTCCTGCAACCCGTTCCCTTTGTGCTAGATGAACGAACCTCTCTCCACATGCTCAGTTCTGAGGGATAAGTGTGTGTGAAAGCCGTCCTTCACCTAGCTTGTTGGGAACACAAAGTTTCTTTTCACTTGCAAACTCCACTCCATACATATATATGGGGAGGTACTAGCTCCAACTCGGTTTTTCAGTGAAAACTGCAGGAACTTCAAACCGGCACTAGGAAACAGACTGAGAAACCAGAGTAAAAGTTTCTCCTGCAACCCGTTCCCTTTGTGCTAGATGAACGAACGTCTCTCCACATGCTCAGTTCTGAGAGATAAGTGTGTGTGAAAGCCGTCCTTCACCTATCTTGTTGGGAACATAAAGTTTCTTTTCACTTGCAAACTCCACTCCATACATATATATGGGGAGGTACTAGCTCCAACTTGGTTTTACAGTGAAAACTGCAGGAACTTCAAACCGGCACTAGGAAACAGACTGAGAAACCGGAGTAAAAGTTTCTCCTGCAAACCGTTCCCTTTGTGCTAGGTGAACGAACGTCTCTCCACATGCTCAGTTCTGAGAGATAAGTGTGTGTGAAAGCCATCCTTCACCTAGCTTGTTGGGAACACAAAGTTTCTTTTCACTTGCAAACTCCACTCCATACATATATATGGGGAGGTACTAGCTCCAACACGGTTTTACAGTGAAAACTGCAGGAACTTCAAACCAGCACTAGGAAACAGACTGAGAAACCAGAGTAAAAGTTTCCCCTGCAACCCGTTCCCTTTGTGCTAGTTGAACGAACGTCTCTCCTCATGCTGAGTTCTGAGAGATAAGTGTGTGTGAATGCCGTCCTTCACCTAGCATGTTGGGAACACAAAGTTTCTTTTCACTTGCAAATTCCACTCCATACATATATATGGGGAGGTACTAGCTCCAACTCGGTTTTACTGTGAAAACTGCAGGAACTTCAAACCGGCACTAGGAAACAGACTGAGAAACCAGAGTAAATGTTTCTCCTTCAACCCGTTCCCTTTGTGCTAGATGAACGAACGTCTCTCCACATGCTCAGTTCTGAGAGATAAATGTGTGTGAAAGCCTTCCTTCAGCTAGCTTGTTGGGAACACAAAGTTTCTTTTCAGTTGCAAACTTCAATCCATACATATATATGGGGAGGTACTAGCTCCAACTCGGTTTTACAGTGAAAACTGCAGGAACTTCAAACCGGCTCTAGGAAACAGACTGAGAAACCAGAGTAAAAGTTTCTCCTGCAACCCGTTCCCTTTGTGCTAGATGAACGAACTTCTCTCCACATGCTCAGTTCTGAGAGATAAGTGTGTGTGAAAGCCGTCCTTCACCTAGCTTGTTGGGAACACAAAGTTTCTTTTCACTTGCAAACTCCACTCCATACATATATATGGGGAGGTACTAGCTCCAACTCGGTTTTACAGTGAAAACTGCTGGAACTTCAAACCGGCACTAGGAAACAGACTGAGAAACCAGAGTAAAAGTTTCTCCTGCAACCCGTTCCCTTTGTGCTAGATGAACGAACTTCTCTCCACATGCTCAGTTCTGAGAGATAAGTGTGTGTGAAAGCCGTCCTTCACCTAGCTTGTTGGGAACACAAAGTTTCTTTTCACTTGCAAACTCCACTCCATACATATATATGGGGAGGTACTAGCTCCAACTCTCTTTTACAGTGAAAACTGCAGGAACTTCAAACCGGCACTAGGAAACAGACTGAGAAACCAGAGTTAAAGTTTCTCCTGCAACCCGTTCCCTTTGTGCTAGGTGAACGAACGTCTCTCCACATGCTCAGTTCTGAGAGATAAGTGTGTGTGAAAGCCGTCCTTCACCTAGCTTGTTGGGAACACAAAGTTTCTTTTCAGTTGCAAACTCCACTCCATACATATATATGGGGAGGTACTAGCTCCAACTCGATTTTTCAGTGAAAACTTCAGGAACTTCAAACCGGCACTAGGAAACAGACTGAGAAACCAGAGTAAAAGTTTCTCCTGCAACCGTTCCTTTTGTGCTAGATGAACGAACGTCTCTCCACATGCTCAGTTCTGAGAGATAAGTGTGTATGAAAGCCGTCCTTCAACTAGCTTGTTGGGAACACAAAGTTTCTTTTCAGTTGCAAACACCACTCCATACATATATATGGGGAGGTACTAGCTCCAACTCGGTTTTACAGTGAAAACTGCAGGAACTTCAAACCGGCACTAGGAAACAGACTGAGAAACCAGAGTATAAGTTTCTCCTGCAAACCGTTCCCTTTGTGCTAGATGAACGAACGTCTCTCCTCATGCTCAGTTCTGAGAGATAAGTGTGTGTGAAAGCCGTCCTTCACCTAGCTTGTTGGGAACACAAAGTTTCTTTTCACTTGCAAACTCCACTCCATACATATATATGGGGAGGTACTAGCTCCAACTCGGTTTTACAGTGAAAACTGCAGGAACTTCAAACCGGCACTAGGAAACAGACTGAGAAACCAGAGTAAAAGTTTCCACTGCAACCCGTTCCATTTGTGCTAGGTGAACGAAAGTCTCTCCACATGCTCAGTTCTGAGAGATAAGTGTGTGTGAAAGCCGTCCTTCACCTAGCTTGTTGGGAACACAAAGTTTCTTTTCAGTTGCAAACTCCACTCCATACATATATATGGGGAGGTACTAGCTCCAACTCGGTTTTTCAGTGAAAACTGCAGGAACTTCAAACCGGCACTAGGAAACAGACTGAGAAACCAGAGTAAAAGTTTCTCCTGCAACCCGTTCCCTTTGTGCTAGATGAACGAACGTCTCTCCACATGCTCAGTTCTGAGAGTTAAGTGTGTGTGAAAGCCGTCCTTCACCTAGCTTGTTGGGAACACAAAGTTTCTTTTCAGTTGCAAACTCCACTCCATACATATATATGGGGAGGTACTAGCTCCAACTCGGTTTTTCAGAGAAAACTGCAGGAACTTCAAACCGGCACTAGGAAACAGACTGAGAAACCAGAGTAAAAGTTTCTCCTGCAAACCGTTCCCTTTGTGCTAGATGAACGGACGTCTCTCCACATGCTCAGTTCTGAGAGATAAGTGTGTGTGAAAGCCGTCCTTTACCTAGCTTGTTGGGAACACAAAGTTTCTTTTCAGTTGCAAACTCCACTCCATACATATATATGGGGAGGTACTAGCTCCAACTCGGTTTTACAGTGAAAACTGCAGGAACATCAAACCGGCACTAGGAAACAGACTGAGAAACCAGAGTAAAAGTTTCTCCAGAAACCCGTTCCCTTTGTGCTAGATGAACGAACGTCTCTGCACATGCTCAGTTCTGAGAGATAAGTGTGTGTGAAAGCCGTTCTTCACCTAGCTTGTTGGGAACACAAAGTTTCTTTTCACTTGCAAACTCCACTCCATACATATATATGGGGAGGTACTAGCCCCAACTCGGTTTTACAGTGAAAACTGCAGGAACTTCAAACCGGCACTAGGAAACAGACTGAGAAACCAGAGTAAATGTTTCTCCTGCAACCCGTTCCCTTTGTGCTAGGTGAACGAACGTCTCTCCACATGCTCAGTTCTGAGAGATAAGTGTGTGTGAAAGCCGTCCTTCAACTAGCTTTTTGGGAACACAAAGTTTCTTTTCACTTGCAAACTCCACTCCATACATATATATGGGGAGGTACTAGCTCCAACTCGGTTTTACAGTGAAAACTGCAGGAACTTCAAACCGGCACTAGGAAACAGACTGAGAAACCAGAGTAAAAGTTTCTCCTGCAACCCGTTCCTTTTGTGCTAGGTGAACGAACGTCTCTCCACATGCTCAGTTCTGAGAGATAAGTGTGTGTGAAAGCCGTCCTTCACCTAGCTTGTTGGGAACACAAAGTTTCTTTTCAGTTGCAAACTCCACTCCATACATATATATGGGGAGGTACTAGCTCCAACTCGGTTTTACAGTGAAAACTGCAGGAACATCAAACCGGCACTAGGAAACAGACTGAGAAACCAGAGTAAAAGTTTCTCCTGCAACCCGTTCCCTTTGTGCTAGATGAACGAACGTCTCTCCACATGCTCAGTTCTGAGAGATAAGTGTGTGTGAAAGCCGTCCTTCACCTAGCTTGTTGGGAACACAAAGTTTCTTTTCACTTGCAAATTCCACTCCATACATATATATGGGGAGGTACTAGCTCCAACTCGGTTTTACAGTGAAAACTGCAGGAACTTCAAACCGGCACTAGGAAACAGACTGAGAAACCAGAGTAAAAGTTTCTCCTGCAACCCGTTCCCTTTGTGCTAGGTGAACGAACGTCTCTCCACATGCTCAGTTCTGAGAGATAAGTGTGTGTGAAAGGCATCCTTCACCTAGCTTTTTGGGAACACAAAGTTTCTATTCAGTTGCAAACTCCACTCCATACATATATATGGGGAGGTACTAGCTCCAACACGGTTTTACAGTGAAAACTGCAGGAACTTCAAACCGGCACTAGGAAACAGACTGAGAAACCAGAGTAAAAGTTTCTCCTGCAACCCGTTCCCTTTGTGCTAGATGAACGGACGTCTCTCCACATGCTCAGTTCTGAGAGATAAGTGTGTGTGAAAGCCGTCCTTTACCTAGCTTGTTGGGAACACAAAGTTTCTTTTCAGTTGCAAACTCCACTCCATACATATATATGGGGAGGTACTAGCTCCAACTCGGTTTTACAGTGAAAACTGCAGGAACTTCAAACCGGCACTAGGAAACAGACTGAGAAACCAGAGTAAAAGTTTCTCCTGCAACCCGTTCCCTTTGTGCTAGATGAACGAACCTCTCTCCACATGCTCAGTTCTGAGGGATAAGTGTGTGTGAAAGCCGTCCTTCACCTAGCTTGTTGGGAACACAAAGTTTCTTTTCACTTGCAAACTCCACTCCATACATATATATGGGGAGGTACTAGCTCCAACTCGGTTTTTCAGTGAAAACTGCAGGAACTTCAAACCGGCACTAGGAAACAGACTGAGAAACCAGAGTAAAAGTTTCTCCTGCAACCCGTTCCCTTTGTGCTAGGTGAACGAACGTCTCTCCACATGCTCAGTTCTGAGAGATAAGTGTGTGTGAAAGCCGTCCTTCACCTATCTTGTTGGGAACATAAAGTTTCTTTTCACTTGCAAACTCCACTCCATACATATATATGGGAGGTACTAGCTCCAACTTGGTTTTACAGTGAAAACTGCAGGAACTTCAAACAGGCACTAGGAAACAGACTGAGAAACCGGAGTAAAAGTTTCTCCTGCAAACCGTTCCCTTTGTGCTAGGTGAACGAACGTCTCTCCACATGCTCAGTTCTGAGAGATAAGTGTGTGTGAAAGCCATCCTTCACCTAGCTTGTTGGGAACACAAAGTTTCTTTTCACTTGCAAACTCCACTCCATACATATATATGGGGAGGTACTAGCTCCAACACGGTTTTACAGTGAAAACTGCAGGAACTTCAAACCAGCACTAGGAAACAGACTGAGAAACCAGAGTAAAAGTTTCCCCTGCAACCCGTTCCCTTTGTGCTAGTTGAACGAACGTCTCTCCACATGCTGAGTTCTGAGAGATAAGTGTGTGTGAAAGCCGTCCTTCACCTAGCTTGTTGGGAACACAAAGTTTCTTTTCAGTTGCAAACTCCACTCCACACATATATATGTTGAGGTATTAGCTCCAACTCGGTTTTACAGTGAAAACTGCAGGAACTTCAAACCGGCACAAGGAAACAGACTGAGAAACCAGAGCAAAAGTTTTTCCTGCAACCCGTTCCCTTTGTGCTAGATGAACGAACGTCTCTCCACATGCTCAGTTCTGAGAGATAAGTGTGTGTGAATGCCGTCCTTCACCTAGCATGTTGGGAACACAAAGTTTCTTTTCACTTGCAAATTCCACTCCATACATATATATGGGGAGGTACTAGCTCCAACTCGGTTTTACTGTGAAAACTGCAGGAACTTCAAACCGGCACTAGGAAACAGACTGAGAAACCAGAGTAAATGTTTCTCCTTCAACCCGTTCCCTTTGTGCTAGATGAACGAACGTCTCTCCACATGCTCAGTTCTGAGAGATAAATGTGTGTGAAAGCCTTCCTTCAGCTAGCTTGTTGGGAACACAAAGTTTCTTTTCAGTTGCAAACTTCAATCCATACATATATATGGGGAGGTACTAGCTCCAACTCGGTTTTACAGTGAAAACTGCAGGAACTTCAAACCGGCTCTAGGAAACAGACTGAGAAACCAGAGTAAAAGTTTCTCCTGCAACCCGTTCCCTTTGTGCTAGATGAACGAACTTCTCTCCACATGCTCAGTTCTGAGAGATAAGTGTGTGTGAAAGCCGTCCTTCACCTAGCTTGTTGGGAACACAAAGTTTCTTTTCACTTGCAAACTCCACTCCATACATATATATGGGGAGGTACTAGCTGCAACTCGGTTTTACAGTGAAAACTGCTGGAACTTCAAACCGGCACTAGGAAACAGACTGAGAAACCAGAGTAAAATTTTCTCCTGCAACCCGTTCCCTTTGTGCTAGATGAACGAACGTCTCTCCACATGCTCAGTTCTGAGAGATAAGTGTGTGTGAAAGCCGTCCTTCACCTAGCTTGTTGGGAACACAAAGTTTCTTTTCAGTTGCAAACTCCACTCCATACATATATATGGGGAGGTACTAGCTCCAACTCTCTTTTACAGTGAAAACTGCAGGAACTTCAAACCGGCACTAGGAAACAGACTGAGAAACCAGAGTTAAAGTTTCTCCTGCAACCCGTTCCCTTTGTGCTAGGTGAACGAACGTCTCTCCACATGCTCAGTTCTGAGAGATAAGTGTGTGTGAAAGCCGTCCTTCACCTAGCTTTTTGGGAACACAAAGTTTCTTTTCAGTTGCAAACTCCACTCCATACATATATATGGGGAGGTACTAGCTCCAACTCGATTTTTCAGTGAAAACTTCAGGAACTTCAAACCGGCACTAGGAAACAGACTGAGAAACCAGAGTAAAAGTTTCTCCTGCAACCGTTCCTTTTGTGCTAGATGAACGAACGTCTCTCCACATGCTCAGTTCTGAGAGATAAGTGTGTATGAAAGCCGTCCTTCAACTAGCTTGTTGGGAACACAAAGTTTCTTTTCAGTTGCAAACACCACTCCATACATATATATGGGGAGGTACTAGCTCCAACTCGGTTTTACAGTGAAAACTGCAGGAACTTCAAACCGGCACTAGGAAACAGACTGAGAAACCAGAGTATAAGTTTCTCCTGCAAACCGTTCCCTTTGTGCTAGATGAACGAACGTCTCTCCTCATGCTCAGTTCTGAGAGATAAGTGTGTGTGAAAGCCGTCCTTCACCTAGCTTGTTGGGAACACAAAGTTTCTTTTCACTTGCAAACTCCACTCCATACATATATATGGGGAGGTACTAGCTCCAACTCGGTTTTACAGTGAAAACTGCAGGAACTTCAAACCGGCACTAGGAAACAGACTGAGAAACCAGAGTAAAAGTTTCCACTGCAACCCGTTCCATTTGTGCTAGGTGAACGAAAGTCCCTCCACATGCTCAGTTCTGAGAGATAAGTGTGTGTGAAAGCCGTCCTTCACCTAGCTTGTTGGGAACACAAAGTTTCTTTTCAGTTGCAAACTCCACTCCATACATATATATGGGGAGGTACTAGCTCCAACTCGGTTTTTCAGTGAAAACTGCAGGAACTTCAAACCGGCACTAGGAAACAGACTGAGAAACCAGAGTAAAAGTTTCTCCTGCAACCCGTTCCCTTTGTGCTAGATGAACGAACGTCTCTCCACATGCTCAGTTCTGAGAGTTAAGTGTGTGTGAAAGCCGTCCTTCACCTAGCTTGTTGGGAACACAAAGTTTCTTTTCAGTTGCAAACTCCACTCCATACATATATATGGGGAGGTACTAGCTCCAACTCGGTTTTTCAGAGAAAACTGCAGGAACTTCAAACCGGCACTAGGAAACAGACTGAGAAACCAGAGTAAAAGTTTCTCCTGCAAACCGTTCCCTTTGTGCTAGATGAACGGACGTCTCTCCACATGCTCAGTTCTGAGAGATAAGTGTGTGTGAAAGCCGTCCTTTACCTAGCTTGTTGGGAACACAAAGTTTCTTTTCAGTTGCAAACTCCACTCCGTACATATATATGGGGAGGTACTAGCTCCAACTCGGTTTTACAGTGAAAACTGCAGGAACATCAAACCGGCACTAGGAAACAGACTGAGAAACCAGAGTAAAAGTTTCTCCTGAAACCCGTTCCCTTTGTGCTAGATGAACGAACGTCTCTCCACATGCTCAGTTCTGAGAGATAAGTGTGTGTGAAAGCCGTCCTTCACCTAGCTTGTTGGGAACACAAAGTTTCTTTTCACTTGCAAACTCCGTTCCATACATATATACGGGGAGGTACTAGCTCCAACTCGGTTTTACAGTGAAAACTGCAGGAACTTCAAACCGGCACTAGGAAACAGACTGAGAAACCAGAGTAAAAGTTTCTCCTGCAACCCGTTCCCTTTGTGCTAGATGAACGAACGTCTCTGCACATGCTCAGTTCTGAGAGATAAGTGTGTGTGAAAGCCGTCCTTCAACTAGCTTGTTGGGAACACAAAGTTTCTTTTCACTTGCAAACTCCACTCCATACATATATATGGGGAGGTACTAGCCCCAACTCGGTTTTACAGTGAAAACTGCAGGAACTTCAAACCGGCACTAGGAAACATACTGAGAAACCAGAGTAAATGTTTCTCCTGCAACCCGTTCCCTTTGTGCTAGGTGAACGAACGTCTCTCCACATGCTCAGTTCTGAGAGATAAGTGTGTGTGAAAGCCGTCCTTCAACTAGCTTTTTGGGAACACAAAGTTTCTTTTCACTTGCAAACTCCACTCCATACATATATATGGGGAGGTACTAGCTCCAACTCGGTTTTACAGTGAAAACTGCAGGAACTTCAAACCGGCACTAGGAAACAGACTGAGAAACCAGAGTAAAAGTTTCTCCTGCAACCCGTTCCTTTTGTGCTAGGTGAACGAACGTCTCTCCACATGCTCAGTTCTGAGAGATAAGTGTGTGTGAAAGCCGTCCTTCACCTAGCTTGTTGGGAACACAAAGTTTCTTTTAAGTTGCAAACTCCACTCCATACATATATATGGGGAGGTACTAGCTCCAACTCGGTTTTACAGTGAAAACTGCAGGAACATCAAAAAGGCACTAGGAAACAGACTGAGAAACCAGAGTAAAAGTTTCTCCTGCAACCCGTTCCCTTTGTGCTAGATGAACGAACGTCTCTCCACATGCTCAGTTCTGAGAGATAAGTGTGTGTGAAAGCCGTCCTTCACCTAGCTTGTTGGGAACACAAAGTTTCTTTTCACTTGCAAATTCCACTCCATACATATATATGGGGAGGTACTAGCTCCAACTCGGTTTTACAGTGAAAACTGCAGGAACTTCAAACCGGCACTAGGAAACAGACTGAGAAACCAGAGTAAAAGTTTCTCCTGCAACCCGTTCCTTTTGTGCTAGGTGAACGAACGTCTCTCCACATGCTCAGTTCTGAGAGATAAGTGTGTGTGAAAGGCATCCTTCACCTAGCTTTTTGGGAACACAAAGTTTCTTTTCAGTTGCAAACTCCACTCCATACATATATATGGGGAGGTACTAGCTCCAAAACGGTTTTACAGTGAAAACTGCAGGAACTTCAAACCGGCACTAGGAAACAGACTGAGAAACCAGAGTAAAAGTTTCTCCTGCAACCCGTTCCCTTTGTGCTAGATGAACGGACGTCTCTCCACATGCTCAGTTCTGAGAGATAAGTGTGTGTGAAAGCCGTCCTTTACCTAGCTTGTTGGGAACACAAAGTTTCTTTTCAGTTGCAAACTCCACTCCGTACATATATATGGGGAGGTACTAGCTCCAACTCGGTTTTACAGTGAAAATTGCAGGAACATCAAACCGGCACTTGGAAACAGACTGAGAAACCAGAGTAAAAGTTTCTCCTGAAACCCGTTCCCTTTGTGCTAGATGAACGAACGTCTCTCCACATGCTCAGTTCTGAGAGATAAGTGTGTGTGAAAGCCGTCCTTCACCTAGCTTGTTGGGAACACAAAGTTTCTTTTCAATTGCAAACTCCGTTCCATACATATATACGGGGAGGTACTAGCTCCAACTCGGTTTTACAGTGAAAACTGCAGGAACTTCAAACCGGCACTAGGAAACAGGCTGAGAAACCAGAGTAAAAGTTTCTCCTGCAACCCGTTCCTTTTGTGCTAGATGAACGAACGTCTCTGCACATGCTCAGTTCTGAGAGATAAGTGTGTGTGAAAGCCGTCCTTCACCTAGCTTGTTGGGAACACAAAGTTTCTTTTCAATTGCAAACTCCACTCCATACATATATATGGGGAGGTACTAGCCCCAACTCGGTTTTAAAGTGAAAACTGCAGGAACTTCAAACCGGCACTAGGAAACATACTGAGAAACCAGAGTAAATGTTTCTCCTGCAACCCGTTCCCTTTGTGCTAGGTGAACGAACGTCTCTCCACATGCTCAGTTCTGAGAGATAAGTGTGTGTGAAAGCCGTCCTTCAACTAGCTTTTTGGGAACACAAAGTTTCTTTTCACTTGCAAACTCCAATCCATACATATATATGGGGAGGTACTAGCTCCAACTCGGTTTTACAGTGAAAACTGCAGGAACTTCAAACCGGCACTAGGAAACAGACTGAGAAACCAGAGTAAAAGTTTCTCCTGCAACCCGTTCCTTTTGTGCTAGGTGAACGAACGTCTCTCCACATGCTCAGTTCTGAGAGATAAGTGTGTGTGAAAGCCGTTCTTCACCTAGCTTGTTGGGAACACAAAGTTTCTTTTCACTTGCAAACTCCACTCCATACATATATATGGGGAGGTACTAGCTCCAACTCGGTTTTACAGTGAAAACTGCAGGAATTTCAAACCGGCACTAGGAAACAGACTGAGAAACCAGAGTAAAAGTTTCTCCTGCAACCCGTTCCCTTTGTGCTAGATGAACGAACGTCTCTCCACATGCTCAGTTCGGAGAGATAAGTGTGTGTGAAAGCCGTCCTTCACCTAGCTTGTTGGGAACACAAAGTTTCTTTTCACTTGCAAATTCCAATCCATACATATATATGGGGAGGTACTAGCTCCAACTCGGTTTTACAGTGAAAACTGCAGGAACTTCAAACCGGCACTAGGAAACAGACTGAGAAACCAGAGTAAAAGTTTCCACTGCAACCCGTTCCATTTGTGCTAGGTGAACGAAAGTCTCTCCACATGCTCAGTTCTGAGAGATAAGTGTGTGTGAAAGCCGTCCTTTACCTAGCTTGTTGGGAACACAAAGTTTCTTTTCAGTTGCAAACTCCACTCCATACATATATATGGGGAGGTACTAGCTCCAACTCGGTTTTACAGTGAAAACTGCAGGAACATCAAACCGGCACTAGGAAACAGACTGAGAAACCAGAGTAAAAGTTTCTCCTGAAACCCGTTCCCTTTGTGCTAGATGAACGAACGTCTCTCCACATGCTCAGTTCTGAGAGATAAGTGTGTGTGAAAGCCGTCCTTCACCTAGCTTGTTGGGAACACAAAGTTTCTTTTCACTTGCAAACTCCGTTCCATACATATATACGGGGAGGTACTAGCTCCAACTCGGTTTTACAGTGAAAACTGCAGGAACTTCAAACCGGCACTAGGAAACAGACTGAGAAACCAGAGTAAAAGTTTCTCCTGCAACCCGTTCCCTTTGTGCTAGATGAACGAACGTCTCTGCACATGCTCAGTTCTGAGAGATAAGTGTGTGTGAAAGCCGTCCTTCACCTAGCTTGTTGGGAACACAAAGTTTCTTTTCACTTGCAAACTCCACTCCATACATATATATGGGGAGGTACTAGCCCCAACTCGGTTTTACAGTGAAAACTGCAGGAACTTCAAACCGGCACTAGGAAACATACTGAGAAACCAGAGTAAATGTTTCTCCTGCAACCCGTTCCCTTTGTGCTAGGTGAACGAATGTCTCTCCACATGCTCAGTTCTGAGAGATAAGTGTGTGTGAAAGCCGTCCTTCAACTAGCTTTTTGGGAACACAAAGTTTCTTTTCACTTGCAAACACCACTCCATACATATATATGGGGAGGTACTAGCTCCAACTCGGTTTTACAGTGAAAACTGCAGGAACATCAAACCGGCACTTGGAAACAGACTGAGAAACCAGAGTAAAAGTTTCTCCTGAAACCCGTTCCCTTTGTGCTAGATGAACGAACGTCTCTCCACATGCTCAGTTCTGAGAGATAAGTGTGTGTGAAAGCCGTCCTTCACCTAGCTTGTTGGGAACACAAAGTTTCTTTTCAATTGCAAACTCCGTTCCATACATATATACGGGGAGGTACTAGCTCCAACTCGGTTTTACAGTGAAAACTGCAGGAACTTCAAACCGGCACTAGGAAACAGGCTGAGAAACCAGAGTAAAAGTTTCTCCTGCAACCCGTTCCTTTTGTGCTAGATGAACGAACGTCTCTGCACATGCTCAGTTCTGAGAGATAAGTGTGTGTGAAAGCCGTCCTTCACCTAGCTTGTTGGGAACACAAAGTTTCTTTTCAATTGCAAACTCCACTCCATACATATATATGGGGAGGTACTAGCCCCAACTCGGTTTTAAAGTGAAAACTGCAGGAACTTCAAACCGGCACTAGGAAACATACTGAGAAACCAGAGTAAATGTTTCTCCTGCAACCCGTTCCCTTTGTGCTAGGTGAACGAACGTCTCTCCACATGCTCAGTTCTGAGAGATAAGTGTGTGTGAAAGCCGTCCTTCAACTAGCTTTTTGGGAACACAAAGTTTCTTTTCACTTGCAAACTCCAATCCATACATATATATGGGGAGGTACTAGCTCCAACTCGGTTTTACAGTGAAAACTGCAGGAACTTCAAACCGGCACTAGGAAACAGACTGAGAAACCAGAGTAAAAGTTTCTCCTGCAACCCGTTCCTTTTGTGCTAGGTGAACGAACGTCTCTCCACATGCTCAGTTCTGAGAGATAAGTGTGTGTGAAAGCCGTTCTTCACCTAGCTTGTTGGGAACACAAAGTTTCTTTTCACTTGCAAACTCCACTCCATACATATATATGGGGAGGTACTAGCTCCAACTCGGTTTTACAGTGAAAACTGCAGGAATTTCAAACCGGCACTAGGAAACAGACTGAGAAACCAGAGTAAAAGTTTCTCCTGCAACCCGTTCCCTTTGTGCTAGATGAACGAACGTCTCTCCACATGCTCAGTTCTGAGAGATAAGTGTGTGTGAAAGCCGTCCTTCACCTAGCTTGTTGGGAACACAAAGTTTCTTTTCACTTGCAAATTCCAATCCATACATATATATGGGGAGGTACTAGCTCCAACTCGGTTTTACAGTGAAAACTGCAGGAACTTCAAACCGGCACTAGGAAACAGACTGAGAAACCAGAGTAAAAGTTTCCACTGCAACCCGTTCCATTTGTGCTAGGTGAACGAAAGTCTCTCCACATGCTCAGTTCTGAGAGATAAGTGTGTGTGAAAGCCGTCCTTTACCTAGCTTGTTGGGAACACAAAGTTTCTTTTCAGTTGCAAACTCCACTCCATACATATATATGGGGAGGTACTAGCTCCAACTCGGTTTTACAGTGAAAACTGCAGGAACATCAAACCGGCACTAGGAAACAGACTGAGAAACCAGAGTAAAAGTTTCTCCTGAAACCCGTTCCGTTTGTGCTAGATGAACGAACGTCTCTCCACATGCTCAGTTCTGAGAGATAAGTGTGTGTGAAAGCCGTCCTTCACCTAGCTTGTTGGGAACACAAAGTTTCTTTTCACTTGCAAACTCCGTTCCATACATATATACGGGGAGGTACTAGCTCCAACTCGGTTTTACAGTGAAAACTGCAGGAACTTCAAACCGGCACTAGGAAACAGACTGAGAAACCAGAGTAAAAGTTTCTCCTGCAACCCGTTCCCTTTGTGCTAGATGAACGAACGTCTCTGCACATGCTCAGTTCTGAGAGATAAGTGTGTGTGAAAGCCGTCCTTCACCTAGCTTGTTGGGAACACAAAGTTTCTTTTCACTTGCAAACTCCACTCCATACATATATATGGGGAGGTACTAGCCCCAACTCGGTTTTACAGTGAAAACTGCAGGAACTTCAAACCGGCACTAGGAAACATACTGAGAAACCAGAGTAAATGTTTCTCCTGCAACCCGTTCCCTTTGTGCTAGGTGAACGAATGTCTCTCCACATGCTCAGTTCTGAGAGATAAGTGTGTGTGAAAGCCGTCCTTCAACTAGCTTTTTGGGAACACAAAGTTTCTTTTCACTTGCAAACACCACTCCATACATATATATGGGGAGGTACTAGCTCCAACTCGGTTTTACAGTGAAAACTGCAGGAACTTCAAACCGGCACTAGGAAACAGACTGAGAAACCAGAGTAAAAGTTTTCCTGCAACCCGTTCCTTTTGTGCTAGGTGAACGAACGTCTCTCCACATGCTCAGTTCTGAGAGATAAGTGTGTGTGAAAGCCGTCCTTCACCCAGCTTGTTGGGAACACAAAGTTTCTTTTCAGTTGCAAACTCCACTCCATACATATATATGGGGAGGTACTAGCTCCAACTCCGTTTTACAGTGAAAACTGCAGGAATTTCAAACCGGCACTAGGAAACAGACTGAGAAACCAGAGTAAAAGTTTCTCCTGCAACCCGTTCCCTTTGTGCTAGATGAACGAACGTCTCTCCACATGCTCAGTTCTGAGAGATAAGTGTGTGTGAAAGCCGTCCTTCACCTAGCTTGTTGGGAACACAAAGTTTCTTTTCACTTGCAAACACCACTCCATACATATATATGGGGAGGTACTAGCTCCAACTCGGTTTTACAGTGAAAACTGCAGGAACTTCAAACCGGCACTAGGAAACAGACTGAGAAACCAGAGTAAAAGTTTCTCCTGCAACCCGTTCCTTTTGTGCTAGGTGAACGAACGTCTCTCCACATGCTCAGTTCTGAGAGATAAGTGTGTGTGAAAGCCGTCCTTCACCTAGCTTGTTGGGAACACAAAGTTTCTTTTCAGTTGCAAACTCCACTCCATACATATATATGGGGAGGTACTAGCTCCAACTCGGTTTTACAGTGAAAACTGCAGGAACTTCAAACCGGCACTAGGAAACAGACTGAGAAACCAGAGTAAAAGTTTCTCCTGCAACCCGTTCCCTTTGTGCTAGATGAACGGACGTCTCTCCACATGCTCAGTTCTGAGAGATAAGTGTGTGTGAAAGCCGTCCTTCACCTAGCTTGTTGGGAACACAAAGTTTCTTTTCAGTTGCAAACTCCACTCCATACATATATATGGGGAGGTACTAGCTCCAACTCGGTTTTACAGTGAAAACTGCAGGAATTTCAAACCGGCACTAGGAAACAGACTGAGAAACCAGAGTAAAAGTTTCTCCTGCAACCCGTTCCCTTTGTGCTAGATGAACGAACGTCTCTCCACATGCTCAGTTCTGAGAGATACGTGTGTGTGAAAGCCGTCCTTCACCTAGCTTGTTGGGAACACAAAGTTTCTTTTCAATTGCAAATTCCACTCCATACATATATATGGGGAGGTACTAGCTCCAACTCGGTTTTACAGTGAAAACTGCAGGAACTTCAAACCGGCACTAGGAAACAGACTGAGAAACCAGAGTAAAAGTTTCTCCTGCAACCCGTTCCCTTTGTGCTAGGTGAACGAACGTCTCTCCACATGCTCAGTTCTGAGAGATAAGTGTGTGTGAAAGGCATCCTTCACCTAGCTTTTTGGGAACACATAGTTTCTTTTCAGTTGCAAACTCCACTCCATACATATATATGGGGAGGTACTAGCTCCAACTCGGTTTTACAGTGAAAACTGCAGGAACTTCAAACCGGCACTAGGAAACAGACTGAGAAACCAGAGTAAAAGTTTCTCCTGCAACCCGTTCCCTTTGTGCTAGATGAACGGACGTCTCTCCACATGCTCAGTTCTGAGAGATATGTGTGTGTGAAAGCCGTCCTTTACCTAGCTTGTTGGGAACACAAAGTTTCTTTTCAGTTGCAAACTCCACTCCGTACATATATATGTGGAGGTACTAGCTCCAACTCGGTTTTACAGTGAAAACTGCAGGAACATCAAACCGGCACTAGGAAACAGACTGAGAAACCAGAGTAAAAGTTTCTCCTGAAACCCGTTCCCTTTGTGCTAGATGAACGAACGTCTCTCCACATGCTCAGTTCTGAGAGATAAGTGTGTGTGAAAGCCGTCCTTCACCTAGCTTGTTGGGAACACAAAGTTTCTTTTCACTTGCAAACTCCGTTCCATACATATATACGGGGAGGTACTAGCCCCAACTCGGTTTTACAGTGAAAACTGCAGGAACTTCAAACCGGCACTAGGAAACATACTGAGAAACCAGAGTAAATGTTTCTCCTGCAACCCGTTCCCTTTGTGCTAGGTGAACGAACGTCTCTCCACATGCTCAGTTCTGAGAGATATGTGTGTGTGAAAGCCGTCCTTCAACTAGCTTTTTGGGAACACAAAGTTTCTTTTCACTTGCAAACTCCACTCCATACATATATATGGGGAGGTACTAGCTCCAACTCGGTTTTACAGTGAAAACTGCAGGAACTTCAAACCGGCACTAGGAAACAGACTGAGAAACCAGAGTAAAAGTTTCTCCTGCAACCCGTTCCTTTTGTGCTAGGTGAACGAACGTCTCTCCACATGCTCAGTTCTGAGAGATAAGTGTGTGTGAAAGCCGTCCTTCACCTAGCTTGTTGGGAACACAAAGTTTCTTTTCAGTTGCAAACTCCACTCCATACATATATATGGGGAGGTACTAGCTCCAACTCGGTTTTACAGTGAAAACTGCAGGAATTTCAAACCGGCACTAGGAAACAGACTGAGAAACCAGAGTAAAAGTTTCTCCTGCAACCCGTTCCCTTTGTGCTAGATGAACGAACGTCTCTCCACATGCTCAGTTCTGAGAGATAAGTGTGTGTGAAAGCCGTCCTTCACCTAGCTTGTTGGGAACACAAAGTTTCTTTTCACTTGCAAATTCCACTCCATACATATATATGGGGAGGTACTAGCTCCAACTCGGTTTTACAGTGAAAACTGCAGGAAATTCAAACCGGCACTAGGAAACAGACTGAGAAACCAGAGTAAAAGTTTCCACTGCAACCCGTTCCATTTGTGCTAGGTGAACGAAAGTCTCTCCACATGCTCAGTTCTGAGAGATAAGTGTGTGTGAAAGCCGTCCTTCACCTAGCTTGTTGGGAACACAAAGTTTCTTTTCGCTTGCAAACTCCGTTCCATACATATATACGGGGAGGTACTAGCTCCAACTCGGTTTTACAGTGAAAACTGCAGGAACTTCAAACCGGCACTAGGAAACAGACTGAGAAACCAGAGTAAAAGTTTCTCCAGCAACCCGTTCCCTTTGTGCTAGATGAACGAACGTCTCTGCACATGCTCAGTTCTGAGAGATAAGTGTGTGTGAAAGCCGTCCTTCACCTAGCTTGTTGGGAACACAAAGTTTCTTTTCACTTGCAAACTCCACTCCATACATATATATGGGGAGGTACTAGCCCCAACTCGGTTTTACAGTGAAAACTGCAGGAACTTCAAACCGGCACTAGGAAACATACTGAGAAACCAGAGTAAATGTTTCTCCTGCAACCCGTTCCCTTTGTGCTAGGTGAACGAACGTCTCTCCACATGCTCAGTTCTGAGAGATAAGTGTGTGTGAAAGCCGTCCTTCAACTAGCTTTTTGGGAACACAAAGTTTCTTTTCACTTGCAAACACCACTCCATACATATATATGGGGAGGTACTAGCTCCAACTCGGTTTTACAGTGAAAACTGCAGGAACTTCAAACCGGCACTAGGAAACAGACTGAGAAACCAGAGTAAAAGTTTCTCCTGCAACCCGTTCCTTTTGTGCTAGGTGAACGAACGTCTCTCCACATGCTCAGTTCTGAGAGATAAGTGTGTGTGAAAGCCGTTCTTCACCTAGCTTGTTGGGAACACAAAGTTTCTTTTCAGTTGCAAACTCCACTCCATACATATATATGGGGAGGTACTAGCTCCAACTCCGTTTTACAGTGAAAACTGCAGGAATTTCAAACCGGCACTAGGAAACAGACTGAGAAACCAGAGTAAAAGTTTCTCCTGCAACCCGTTCCCTTTGTGCTAGATGAACGAACGTCTCTCCACATGCTCAGTTCTGAGATGTAAGTGTGTGTGAAAGCCGTCCTTCACCTAGCTTGTTGGGAACACAAAGTTTCTTTTCACTTGCAAATTCCACTCCATACATATATATGGGGAGGTACTAGCTCCAACTCGGTTTTACAGTTAAAACTGCAGGAACTTCAAACCGGCACTAGGAAACAGACTGAGAAACCAGAGTAAAAGTTTCTCCTGCAACCCGTTCCCTTTGTGCTAGGTGAACGAACGTCTCTCCACATGCTCAGTTCTAGAGATAAGTGTGTGTGAAAGGCATCCTTCACCTAGCTTTTTGGGAACACAAAGTTTCTTTTCAGTTGCAAACTCCACTCCATACATATATATGGGGAGGTACTAGCTCCAACTCGGTTTTACAGTGAAAACTGCAGGAACTTCAAACCGGCACTAGGAAACAGACTGAGAAACCAGAGTAAAAGTTTCTCCTGCAACCCGTTCCCTTTGTGCTAGATGAACGAACCTCTCTCCACATGCTCAGTTCTGAGGGATAAGTGTGTGTGAAAGCCGTCCTTCACCTAGCTTGTTGGGAACACAAAGTTTCTTTTCACTTGCAAACTCCACTCCATACATATATATGGGGAGGTACTAGCTCCAACTCGGTTTTTCAGTGAAAACTGCAGGAACTTCAAACCGGCACTAGGAAAAAGACTGAGAAACCAGAGTAAAAGTTTCTCCTGCAACCCGTTCCCTTTGTGCTAGATGAACGAACGTCTCTCCACATGCTCAGTTCTGAGAGATAAGTGTGTGTGAAAGCGGTCCTTCACCTATCTTGTTGGGAACATAAAGTTTCTTTTCACTTGCAAACTCCACTCCATACATATATATGGGGAGGTACTAGCTCCAACTTGGTTTTACAGTGAAAACTGCAGGAACTTCAAACCGGCACTAGGAAACAGACTGAGAAACCGGAGTAAAAGTTTCTCCTGCAAACCGTTCCCTTTGTGCTAGGTGAACGAACCTCTCTCCACATGCTCAGTTCTGAGAGATAAGTGTGTGTGAAAGCCGTCCTTCACCTAGCTTGTTGGGAACACAAAGTTTCTTTTCACTTGCAAACTCCACTCCATACATATATATGGGGAGGTACTAGCTCCAACACGGTTTTACAGTGAAAACTGCAGGAACTTCAAACCAGCACTAGGAAACAGACTGGGAAACCAGAGTAAAAGTTTCCCCTGCAATCCGTTCCCTTTGGCCTAGGTGAACGAACGTCTCTCCACATGCTGAGTTCTGAGAGATAAGTGTGTGTGAAAGCCGTCCTTCACCTAGCTTGTTGGGAACACAAAGTTTCTTTTCACTTGCAAATTCCACTCCATACATATATATGGGGAGGTACTAGCTCCAACTCGGTTTTTCAGAGAAAACTGCAGGAACTTCAAACCGGCACTAGGAAACAGACTGAGAAACCAGAGCAAAAGTTTTTCCTGCAACCCGTTCCCTTTGTGCTAGATGAACGAACGTCTCTCCACATGCTCAGTTCTGAGAGATAAGTGTGTGTGAATGCCGTCCTTCACCTAGCATGTTGGGAACACAAAGTTTCTTTTCACTTGCAAATTCCACTCCATACATATATATGGGGAGGTACTAGCTCCAACTCGGTTTTACTGTGAAAACTGCAGGAACTTCAAACCGGCACTAGGAAACAGACTGAGAAACCAGAGTAAATGTTTCTCCTGTAACCCGTTCCCTTTGTGCTAGATGAACGAACGTCTCTCCACATGCTCAGTTCTGAGAGATAAATGTGTGTGAAAGCCTTCCTTCAGCTAGCTTGTTGGGAACACAAAGTTTCTTTTCAGTTGCAAACTCCAATCCATACATATATATGGGGAGGTACTAGCTCCAACTCGGTTTTACAGTGAAAACTGCAGGAACTTCAAACCGGCTCTAGGAAACAGACTGAGAAACCAGAGTAAAAGTTTCTCCTGCAACCCGTTCCCTTTGTGCTAGATGAACGAACGTCTCTCCACATGCTCAGTTCTGAGAGATAAGTGTGTGTGAAAGCCGTCCTTCACCTAGCTTGTTGGGAACACAAAGTTTCTTTTCACTTGCAAACTCCACTCCATACATATATATGGGGAGGTACTAGCTCCAACTCGGTTTTACAGTGAAAACTGCTGGAACTTCAAACCGGCACTAGGAAACAGACTGAGAAACCAGAGTAAAAGTTTCTCCTGCAACCCGTTCCCTTTGTGCTAGATGAACGAACGTCTCTCCACATGCTCAGTTCTGAGAGATAAGTGTGTGTGAAAGCCGTCCTTCACCTAGCTTGTTGGGAACACAAAGTTTCTTTTCACTTGCAAACTCCACTCCATACATATATATGGGGAGGTACAAGCTCCAACTCGCTTTTACAGTGAAAACTGCAGGAACTTCAAACCGGAACTAGGAAACAGACTGAGAAACCAGAGTAAAAGTTTCTCCTGCAACCCGTTCCCTTTGTGCTAGGTGAACGAACGTCTCTCCACATGCTAAGTTCTGAGAGATAATTGTGTGTGAAAGCCGTCCTTCACCTAGCTTGTTGGGAACACAAAGTTTCTTTTCAGTTGCAAACTCCACTCCATACATATATATGGGGAGGTACTAGCTCCAACTCGGTTTTTCAGTGAAAACTTCAGGAACTTCAAACCGGCACTAGGAAACAGACTGAGAAACCAGAGTAAAAGTTTCTCCTGCAACCGTTCCTTTTGTGCTAGATGAACGAACGTCTCTCCACATGCTCAGTTCTGAGAGATAAGTGTGTATGAAAGCCGTCCTTCAACTAGCTTGTTGGGAACACAAAGTTCTTTTCAGTTGCAAACACCACTCCATACATATATATGGGGAGGTACTAGCTCCAACTCGGTTTTACAGTGAAAACTGCAGGAACTTCAAACCGGCACTAGGAAACAGACTGAGAAACCAGAGTAAAAGTTTCTCCTGCAAACCGTTCCCTTTGTGCTAGATGAACGAACGTCTCTCCACATGCTCAGTTCTGAGAGATAAGTGTGTGTGAAAGCCGTCCTTCACCTAGCTTGTTGGGAACACAAAGTTTCTTTTCACTTGCAAACTCCACTCCATACATATATATGGGGAGGTACTAGCTCCAACTCGGTTTTACAGTGAAAACTGCAGGAACTTCAAACCGGCACTAGGAAACAGACTGAGAAACCAGAGTAAAAGTTTCCACTGCAACCCGTTCCATTTGTGCTAGGTGAACGAAAGTCTCTCCACATGCTCAGTTCTGAGAGATAAGTGTGTGTGAAAGCCGTCCTTCACCTAGCTTGTTGGGAACACAAAGTTTCTTTTCAGTTGCAAACTCCACTCCATATATATATATGGGGAGGTACTAGCTCCAACTCGGTTTTTCAGTGAAAACTGCAGGAACTTCAAACCGTCACTAGGAAACAGACTGAGAAACCAGAGTAAAAGTTTGTCCTGCAACCCGTTCCCTTTGTGCTAGATGAACGAACGTCTCTCCACATGCTCAGTTCTGAGAGTTAAGTGTGTGTGAAAGCCGTCCTTCACCTAGCTTGTTGGGAACACAAAGTTTCTTTTCAGTTGCAAACTCCACTCCATACATATATATGGGGAGGTACTAGCTCCAACTCGGTTTTTCAGAGAAAACTGCAGGAACTTCAAACCGGCACTAGGAAACAGACTGAGAAACCAGAGTAAAAGTTTCTCCTGCAAACCGTTCCCTTTGTGCTAGATGAACGGACGTCTCTCCACATGCTCAGTTCTGAGAGATAAGTGTGTGTGAAAGCCGTCCTTTACCTAGCTTGTTGGGAACACAAAGTTTCTTTTCAGTTGCAAACTCCACTCCGTACATATATATGGGGAGGTACTAGCTCCAACTCGGTTTTACAGTGAAAACTGCAGGAACATCAAACCGGCACTAGGAAACAGACTGAGAAACCAGAGTAAAAGTTTCTCCTGAAACCCGTTCCCTTTGTGCTAGATGAACGAACGTCTCTCCACATGCTCAGTTCTGAGAGATAAGTGTGTGTGAAAGCCGTCCTTCACCTAGCTTGTTGGGAACACAAAGTTTCTTTTCACTTGCAAACTCCGTTCCATACATATATACGGGGAGGTACTAGCTCCAACTCGGTTTTACAGTGAAAACTGCAGGAACATCAAACCGGCACTAGGAAACAGACTGAGAAACCAGAGTAAAAGTTTCTCCTGCAACCCGTTCCCTTTGTGCTAGATGAACGAACGTCTCTGCACATGCTCAGTTCTGAGAGATAAGTGTGTGTGAAAGCCGTCCTTCACCTAGCTTGTTGGGAACACAAAGTTTCTTTTCAGTTGCCAACTCCACTCCATACATATATATGGGGAGGTACTAGCCCCAACTCGGTTTTACAGTGAAAACTGCAGGAACTTCAAACCGGCACTAGGAAACATACTGAGAAACCAGAGTAAATGTTAATCCTGCAACCCGTTCCCTTTGTGCTAGGTGAACGAACGTCTCTCCACATGCTCAGTTCTGAGAGATAAGTGTGTGTGAAAGCCGTCCTTCAACTAGCTTTTTGGGAACACAAAGTTTCTTTTCACTTGCAAACTCCACTCCATACATATATATGGGGAGGTACTAGCTCCAACTCGGTTTTACAGTGAAAACTGCAGGAACTTCAAACCGTCACTAGGAAACAGACTGAGAAACCAGAGTAAAAGTTTCTCCTGCAACCCGTTCCTTTTGTGCTAGGTGAACGAACGTCTCTCCACATGCTCAGTTCTGAGAGATAAGTGTGTGTGAAAGCCGTCCTTCACCTAGCTTGTTGGGAACACAAAGTTTCTTTTCAGTTGCAAACTCCACTCCATACATATATATGGGGAGGTACTAGCTCCAACTCGGTTTTACAGTGAAAACTGCAGGAATTTCAAACCGGCACTAGGAAACAGACTGAGAAACCAGAGTAAAAGTTTCTCCTGCAACCCGTTCCCTTTGTGCTAGATGAACGAAAGTCTCTCCACAAGCTCAGTTCTGAGAGATAAGTGTGTGTGAAAGCCGTCCTTCATCTAGCTTGTTGTGAACACAAAGTTTCTTTTCAGTTGCAAACTCCACTCCATACATATATATGGGGAGGTACTAGCTCCAACTCGGTTTTACAGTGAAAACTGCAGGAACTTCAAACCGGCACTAGGAAACAGACTGAGAAACCAGAGTAAAAGTTTCTCCTGCAACCCTTTCCCTTTGTGCTAGGTGAACGAACGTCTCTCCACATGCTCAGTTCTGAGAGATAAGTGTGTGTGAAAGCCGTCCTTCACCTAGCTTGTTGGGAACACAAAGTTTCTTTTCAGTTGCCAACTCCACTCCATACATATATATGGGGAGGTACTAGCTCCAACTCGGTTTTACACTGAAAACTGCAGGAACTTCAAACCGGCACTAGGAAACAGACTGAGAAACCAGAGTAAAAGTTTCTCCTGCAACCCGTTCACTTTGTAGTAGATGAACGAACGTCTCTCCACATGCTAAGTTCTGAGAGATAAGTGTGTGTGAAAGCCGTCATTCACTTAACTTGTTGGGAACACATAGTTTCTATTCACTTGCAAACTCCACTCCATACTTATATACGGGTAGGTACTAGCTCCAACTCGGTTTTACAGTGAAAACTGCAGGAACTTCAAATCGGCACAAGGAAACAGGCTGAGAAACCAGAGTAATAGTTTCTCCTGCAACACATTCCCTTTGTGCTAGATGAACGAACGTCTCTCCACATGCTCAGTTCGGAGATATAAGTGTGTGTGAAAGCCGTCCTTCACCTAGCTTGTTGGGAACACAAAGTTTCTTTTCACTTGCAAACTCCACTCCATACATATATATGGGGAGGTAATAGCCCCAACTCGGTTTTACAGTGAAAACTGCAGGAACTTCAAACCGGCACTAGGAAACATACTGAGAAACCAGAGTAAAAGTTTCTCCTGCAACCCGTTCCCTTTGTGCTAGGTGAACGAACGTCTCTCCACATGCTCAGTTCTGAGAGATAAGTGTGTGTGAAAGCCGTCCTTCACCTAGCTTGTTGGGAACACAAAGTTTCTTTTCACTTGCAAAATCCATTCCTTAAATATATATGGGGAGGTACTAGCTCCAACTCGGTTTTTCAGTGAAAACTGCAGGAACTTCAAACCGGCACTAGGAAACAGACTGAGAAACCAGAGTAAAAGTTTCTCCTGCAACCCGTTCCCTTTGTGCTAGATGAACGAACGTCTCTCCACATGCTCAGTTCTGAGAGATAAGTTTGTGTGAAAGCCGTCCTTCACCTAGCTTGTTTGGAACACAAAGTTTCTTTTCACTTGCAAACTCCACTCCATAGATATATATGGGGAGGTACTAGCTCCAACTCGGTTTTACAGTGAAAACTGCAGGAACTTCAAACCGGCACTAGGAAACAGACTGAGAAACCAGAGTAAAAGTTTCTCCAGCAACCCGTTCCCTTTGTGCTAGATGAACGAACGTCTCTCCACATGCTCAGTTCTGAGAGATAAGTGTGTGTGAAAGCCGTCCTTCACCTCGCTTTTTGGGAACACAAAGTTTCTTTTCACTTGCCAACTCCACTCCATACATATATATGGGGAGGTACTAGCTCCAACTCGGTTTTTCTGTGAAAACTGCATTAACTTCAAACCGGCACTAGGAAACAGACTGAGAAACCAGAGTAAAAGTTTCTCCTGCAACCCGTTCCCTTTGTGCTAGGTGAACGAACGTCTCTCCACATGCTCAGTCCTGAGAGATAAGTGTGTGTGAAAGCCGTCCTTCAACT
The DNA here is from genome assembly GCF_048773025.1 of Camelus bactrianus. Lineage (NCBI taxonomy): Eukaryota > Metazoa > Chordata > Mammalia > Artiodactyla > Camelidae > Camelus > Camelus bactrianus. Next base: position 1,487,965 of record NC_133553.1, read on the forward strand.
AGCTTGTTGGGAACACAAAGTTTCTTTTCAGTTGCAAACTCCACTCCATACATATATATGGGGAGGTACTAGCTCCAACTCGGTTTTACAGTGAAAACTGCAGGAACTTCAAACCGGCACTAGGAAACAGCCTGAGAAACCAGAGTAAAAGTTTCTCCTGCAACCCGTTCTCTTTGTGCTAGATGAACGAACGTCTCTCCACAAGCTCAGTTCTGAGAGATAAGTGTGCGTGAAAGCCATCCTTCACCTAGCTTGTTGGGAACACAAAGTTTCTTTTCAGTTGCAAACTCCAATCCATACTTATATATGGGAAGGTACTAGCTCCAACTCGGTTTTACAGTGAAAACTGCAGGAACTTCAAACCGGCACTAGGAAACAGACTGAGAAACCAGAGTAAAAATTTTCCTGCAACCCGTTCCCTTTGTGCTAGGTGAACGAACGTCTCTCCACATGCTCAGTTCTGAGAGATAAGTGTGTGTGAAAGCCGTCCTTCAACTAGCTTGTTGGGAACACAAAGTTTCTTTTCAGTTGCCAACTCCACTCCATACATATATATGGGGAGGTACTAGCTCCAACTCGGTTTTACAGTGAAAACTGCAGGAACTTCAAACCGGCACTAGGAAACAGACTGAGAAACCAGAGTAAAAGTTTCTCCTGCAACCCGTTCCCTTTGTGCTAGATGAACGAACGTCTCTCCACATGCTCAGTCCTGAGAGATAAGAGTGTGTGAAAGCCGTCCTTCACCTAGCTTGTTGGGAACACAAAGTTTCTTTTCAGTTGCAAACTCCACTCCATACATATATATGGGGAGGTACTAGCTCCAACTCGGTTTTACAGTGAAAACTGCAGGAACTTCAAACAGGCACTAGGAAACAGGCTGAGAAACCAGAGTAAAAGTTTCTCCTGCAACCCGTTCCCTTTGTGCTAAATGAACGAACCTCTCTCCACATGCTCAGTTCGGAGATATAAGTGTGTGTGAAAGCCGTCCTTCACCTAGCTTGTTGGGAACACAAAGTTTCTTTTCAATTGCAAACATCACTCCATACATATATATGGGGAGGTACTAGCTCCAACTCGGTTTTACAGTGAAAACTGCAGGAACTTCAAAACGGCATTAGGAAACAGACTGAGAAACCAGAGTAAATGTTTCTCCTGCAACCCGTTCCCTTTGTGCTAGATGAACGAACGTCTCTCCACATGCTCTTTCCTGAGAGATAAGTGTGTGTGAAAGCCGTCCTTCACCTAGCTTGTTGGGAACACAAAGTTTCTTTTCACTTGCAAACTCCACTCCATACATATATATGGGGAGGTACTAGCTCCAACTCGGATTTACAGTGAAAACTGCTGGAACTTCAAACCGGCACTAGGAAACAGACTGAGAAACCAGAGTAAAAGTTTCTCCTGCAACCCGTTTCTTTGTGCTAGATGAACGATCGTCTCTCCACATGCTCAGTTCTGAGAGATAAGTGTGTGTGAAAGCCGTCCTTCACCTAGCTTGTTGGGAACACAAAGTTTCTTTTCAGTTGCAAACTCCACTCCATACATATATATGGGGAGGTACTAGCTCCAACTCGGTTTTACAGTGAAAACTGCAGGAACTTCAAACCGGCACTAGGAAACAGACTGAGAAACCAGAGTAAAAGTTTCTCCTGCAACCCATTTCCTTTGTGTTAGATGAACGAACTTCTCTCCACATGCTCAGTTCTGAGAGATAAGTGTGTGTGAAAGCCATCCTTCACCTAGCTTGTTGGGAACACAAAGTTTCTTTTCAGTTGCAAACTCCACTCCATACATATATATGGGGAGGTACAAGCTCCAACACGGTTTTACAGTGAAAACTGCAGGAACTTCAAACCGGCACTAGGAAACAGACTGAGAAACCAGAGTAAAAGTTTGTCCTGCCACCCGTTCCCTTTGTGCTAGATGAACGAACGTCTCTCCACATGCTCAGTTCTGAGAGATAAGTGTGTGTGAAAGCCGTCCTTCACCTAGCTTGTTGGGAACACAAAGTTTCTTTTCAGTTGCAAACTCCAATCCATACATATATATGGGGAGGTACTAGCTCCAACTCGGTTTTACAGTGAAAACTGCAGGAACTTCAAACCGGCACTAGGAAACAGACTGAGAAACCAGAGTAAAAGTTTCTCCTGCAACCCGTTCCCTTTGTGCTAGATGAACGAACGTCTCTCCACATGCTCAGTTCTGAGAGATAAGTGTGTGTGAAAGCCGTCCTTCACCTAGCTTTTTGAGAACACAAAGTATCTTTTCAGTTGCAAACTCCAATCCATACATATATATGGGAAGGTACTAGCTCCAACTCGGTTTTACAGTGAAAACTGCAGGAACTTCAAACCGGCACTAGGAAACAGACTGAGAAACCAGAGTAAAATTTTGTCCTGCAACCCGTTCCCTTTGTGCTAGATGAACGAACGTCTCTCCACATGCTCAGTTCTGAGAGATAAGTGTGTGTGAAAGCCGTCCTTCACCTAGCTTGTTGGGAACACAGTTTCTTTTCACTTGCAAACTCCACTCCATAAATATATATGGGGAGGTACTAGCTCCAACTCGGTTTTTCAGTGAAAACTGCAGGAACTTCAAACCGGCACTAGGAAACAGACTGAGAAACCAGAGTAATAGTTTCTCCTGCAACCTGTTCCCTTTGTGCTAGGTGAACGAACGTCTCTCCACATGCTCAGTTCTGAGAGATAAGTGTGTGTGAAAGCCGTCCTTCACCTAGCTTGTTGGGAACACAAAGTTTCTTTTCACTTGCAAACTCCACTCCATACATATATATGGGGAGGTACTAGCTCCAACTCGGTTTTACAGTGAAAACTGCAGGAACTTCAAACCGGCACTAGGAAACAGACTGAGAAACCAGAGTAAAAGTTTCTCCTGCAACCCGTTCCCTTTGTGCTAGATGAACGAACGTCTCTCCACATGCTCAGTCCTGAGAGATAAGTGTGTGTGAAAGCCGTCCTTCACCTTGCTTGTTGGGAACACAAAGTTTCTTTTCACTTGCAATCTCCACTCCATACATATATATGGGGAGGTACTAGCTCCAACTCGGTTTTACAGTGAAAACTGCTGGAACTTCAAACCGGCACTAGGAAACAGACTGAGAAACCAGAGTAAAAGTTTCTCCTGCAACCCGTTCCCTTTTTGCTAAATGAACGAACGTCTCTCCACATGCTCAGTTCTGAGAGATAAGTGTGTGTGAAAGCCGTCCTTCACCTAGCTTGTTGGGAACACAAAGTTTCTTTTCACTTGCAAACTCCACTCCATACATATATATGGGGAGGTAATAGCTCCAACTCGGTTTTACAGTGAAAACTGCAGGAACTTCAAACCGGCACTAGGAAACAGACTGAGAAACCAGAGTAAAAGTTTCCCCTGCAACCCGTTCCCTTTGTGCTAGATGAACGAACGTCTCTCCACATGCTCAGTTCGGAGATATAAGTGTGTGTGAAAGCCGTCCTTCACCTAGCTTGTTGGGAACACAAAGTTTCTTTTCACTTGCAAACTCCACTCCATACATATATATTGGGAGGTACTAGCTCCAACTCGGTTTTTCAGTGAAAACTGCAGGAACTTCAAACCGGCACTAGGAAACAGACTGAGAAACCAGAGTAAATGTTTCTCCTGCAACCGTTCCCTTTTTGCTAGATGAACGAACGTCTCTCCACATGCTCAGTTCTGAGAGATAATTGTGTGTGAAAGCCGTCCTTCACCTAGCTTGTTGGGAACACAAAGTTTCTTTTCAGTTGCAAACTCCACTCCATACATATATATGGGGAGGTACTAGCTCCAACTCGGTTTTACAGTGAAAACTGCAGGAACTTCAAACCGGCACTAGGAAACAGACTGAGAAACCAGAGTAAAAGTTTCTCCTGCAACCCGTTCCCATTGTGCTAGATGAACGAACGTCTCTCCACATGCTCAGTTCTGAGAGATAAGTGTGTGTGAAAGCCGTCCTTCACCTAGCTTGTTGGGAACACAAAGTTTCTTTTCAGTTGCAAACTCCACTCCATACATATATATGGGGAGGTAATAGCTCCAACTCAGTTTTACAGTGAAAACTGCAGGAACTTCAAACCGGCACTTGGAAACAGACTGAGAAACCAGAGTAAAAGTTTCTCCTGCAACCCGTACCATTTGTGCTAGATAAACGAACGTCTCTCCACATGCTCAGTTCTGAGAGATAAGTGTGTGTGAAAGCCATCCTTCACCTAGCTTGTTGGGAACACAAAGTTTCTTTTCACTTGCAAATTCCACTCCATACATATATATGGGGAGGTACTAGCTCCAACTCGGTTTTACAGTGAAAACTGCAGGAACTTCAAACCGGCACTAGGAAACAGACTGAGAAACCAGAGTAAAAGTTTCTCCTGCAACCCGTTCCCTTTGTGCTAGATGAACGAACGTCTCTCCACATGCTCAGTCCTGAGAGATAAGTGTGTGTGAAAGCCGTCCTTCACCTAGCTTTTTGAGAACACAAAGTATCTTTTCAGTTGCAAACTCCAATCCATACATATATATGGGAAGGTACTAGCTCCAACTCGGTTTTACAGTGAAAACTGCAGGAACTTCAAACCGGCACTAGGAAACAGACTGAGAAACCAGAGTAAAATTTTGTCCTGCAACCCGTTCCCTTTGTGCTAGATGAACGAACGTCTCTCCACATGCTCAGTTCTGAGAGATAAGTGTGTGTGAAAGCCGTCCTTCACCTAGCTTGTTGGGAACACAGTTTCTTTTCACTTGCAAACTCCACTCCATAAATATATATGGGGAGGTACTAGCTCCAACTCGGTTTTTCAGTGAAAACTGCAGGAACTTCAAACCGGCACTAGGAAACAGACTGAGAAACCAGAGTAATAGTTTCTCCTGCAACCTGTTCCCTTTGTGCTAGGTGAACGAACGTCTCTCCACATGCTCAGTTCTGAGAGATAAGTGTGTGTGAAAGCCGTCCTTCACCTAGCTTGTTGGGAACACAAAGTTTCTTTTCACTTGCAAACTCCACTCCATACATATATATGGGGAGGTACTAGCTCCAACTCGGTTTTACAGTGAAAACTGCAGGAACTTCAAACCGGCACTAGGAAACAGACTGAGAAACCAGAGTAAAAGTTTCTCCTGCAACCCGTTCCCTTTGTGCTAGATGAACGAACGTCTCTCCACATGCTCAGTCCTGAGAGATAAGTGTGTGTGAAAGCCGTCCTTCACCTTGCTTGTTGGGAACACAAAGTTTCTTTTCACTTGCAATCTCCACTCCATACATATATATGGGGAGGTACTAGCTCCAACTCGGTTTTACAGTGAAAACTGCTGGAACTTCAAACCGGCACTAGGAAACAGACTGAGAAACCAGAGTAAAAGTTTCTCCTGCAACCCGTTCCCTTTTTGCTAAATGAACGAACGTCTCTCCACATGCTCAGTTCTGAGAGATAAGTGTGTGTGAAAGCCGTCCTTCACCTAGCTTGTTGGGAACACAAAGTTTCTTTTCACTTGCAAACTCCACTCCATACATATATATGGGGAGGTAATAGCTCCAACTCGGTTTTACAGTGAAAACTGCAGGAACTTCAAACCGGCACTAGGAAACAGACTGAGAAACCAGAGTAAAAGTTTCCCCTGCAACCCGTTCCCTTTGTGCTAGATGAACGAACGTCTCTCCACATGCTCAGTTCGGAGATATAAGTGTGTGTGAAAGCCGTCCTTCACCTAGCTTGTTGGGAACACAAAGTATCTTTTCACTTGCAAACTCCACTCCATACATATATATTGGGAGGTACTAGCTCCAACTCGGTTTTTCAGTGAAAACTGCAGGAACTTCAAACCGGCACTAGGAAACAGACTGAGAAACCAGAGTAAATGTTTCTCCTGCAACCGTTCCCTTTTTGCTAGATGAACGAACGTCTCTCCACATGCTCAGTTCTGAGAGATAATTGTGTGTGAAAGCCGTCCTTCACCTAGCTTGTTGGGAACACAAAGTTTCTTTTCAGTTGCAAACTCCACTCCATACATATATATGGGGAGGTACTAGCTCCAACTCGGTTTTACAGTGAAAACTGCAGGAACTTCAAACCGGCACTAGGAAACAGACTGAGAAACCAGAGTAAAAGTTTCTCCTGCAACCCGTTCCCATTGTGCTAGATGAACGAACGTCTCTCCACATGCTCAGTTCTGAGAGATAAGTGTGTGTGAAAGCCGTCCTTCACCTAGCTTGTTGGGAACACAAAGTTTCTTTTCAGTTGCAAACTCCACTCCATACATATATATGGGGAGGTAATAGCTCCAACTCAGTTTTACAGTGAAAACTGCAGGAACTTCAAACCGGCACTTGGAAACAGACTGAGAAACCAGAGTAAAAGTTTCTCCTGCAACCCGTACCATTTGTGCTAGATAAACGAACGTCTCTCCACATGCTCAGTTCTGAGAGATAAGTGTGTGTGAAAGCCATCCTTCACCTAGCTTGTTGGGAACACAAAGTTTCTTTTCACTTGCAAATTCCACTCCATACATATATATGGGGAGGTACTAGCTCCAACTCGGTTTTACAGTGAAAACTGCAGGAACTTCAAACCGGCACTAGGAAACAGACTGAGAAACCAGAGTAAAAGTTTCTCCTGCAACCCGTTCCCTTTGTCCTAGATGAACGAACGTCTCTCCACATGCTCAGTCCTGAGAGATAAGTGTGTGTGAAAGCCGTCCTTCACCTAGCTTGTTGGGAACACAAAGTTTCTTTTCACTTGCAAACTCCACTCCATACATATATATGGGGAGGTACTAGCTCCAACTCGGTTTTTCAGTGAAAACTGCAGGAACTTCAAACCGGCACTAGGAAACAGACTGAGAAACCAGAGTAATAGTTTCTCCTGCAACCCGTTCCCTTTGTGCTAGGTGAACGAACGTCTCTCCACATGCTCAGTTCTGAGAGATAAGTGTGTGTGAAAGCCGTCCTTCACCTAGCTTGTTGGGAACACAAAGTTTCTTTTCACTTGCAAACTCCACTCCATACATATATATGGGGAGGTACTAGCTCCAACTCGGTTTTACAGTGAAAACTGCAGGAACTTCAAACCGGCACTAGGAAACAGACTGAGAAACCAGAGTAAAAGTTTCTCCTGCAACCCGTTCCCTTTGTGCTAGATGAACGAACGTCTCTCCACATGCTCAGTCCTGAGAGATAAGTGTGTGTGAAAGCCGTCCTTCACCTAGCTTGTTGGGAACACAAAGTTTCTTTTCACTTGCAAATTCCACTCCATACATATATATGGGGAGGTACTAGCTCCAACTCGGTTTTACAGTGAAAACTGCTGGAACTTCAAACCGGCACTAGGAAACAGACTGAGAAACCAGAGTAAAAGTTTCTCCTGCAACCCGTTCCCTTTTTGCTAGATGAACGAACGTCTCTCCACATGCTCAGTTCTGAGAGATAAGTGTGTGTGAAAGCCGTCCTTCACCTAGCTTGTTGGGAACACAAAGTTTCTTTTCACTTGCAAACTCCACTCCATACATATATATGGGTAGGTAATAGCTCCAACTCGGTTTTACAGTGAAAACTGCAGGAACTTCAAACCGGCACTAGGAAACAGACTGAGAAACCAGAGTAAAAGTTTCTCCTGCAACCCGTTCCCTTTGTGCTAGATGAACGAACGTCTCTCCACATGCTCAGTTGGGAGATATAAGTGTGTGTGAAAGCCGTACTTCACCTAGCTTGTTGGGAACACAAAGTTTCTTTTCACTTGCAAACTCCACTCCATACATATATATTGGGAGGTACTAGCTCCAATTCGGTTTTTCAGTGAAAAATGCAGGAACTTCAAACCGGCACTAGGAAACAGACTGAGAAACCAGAGTAAAAGTTTCTCTTGCAACCGTTCCCTTTGTGCTAGATGAACGAACGTCTCTCCACATGCTCAGTTCTGAGAGATAAGTGTGTGTGAAAGCCGTCCTTCACCTAGCTTGTTGGGAACACAAAGTTTCTTTTCAGTTGCAAACTCCACTCCATACATATATATGGGGAGGTACTAGCTCCAACTCGGTTTTACAGTGAAAACTGCAGGAACTTCAAACCGGCACTAGGAAACAGACTGAGAAACCAGAGTAAAAGTTTCTCCTGCAACCCATTCCCTTTGTGCTAGATGAACGAACGTCTCTCCACATGCTCAGTTCTGAGAGATAAGTGTGTGTGAAAGCCGTCCTTCACCTAGCTTGTTGGGAACACAAAGTTACTTTTCAGTTGCAAACTCCACTCCATACATATATATGGGGAGGTAATAGCTCCAACTCGGTTTTACAGTGAAAACTGCAGGAACTTCAAACCGGCACTTGGAAACAGACTGAGAAACCAGAGTAAAAGTTTCTCCTGCAACCCGTACCCTTTGTGCTAGATAAACGAACGTCTCTCCACATGCTCAGTTCTGAGAGATAAGTGTGTGTGAAAGCCGTCCTTCACCTAGCTTGTTGGGAACACAAAGTTTCTTTTCACTTGCAAATTCCACTCCATACATATATATGGGGAGGTACTAGCTCCAACTCGGTTTTACAGTGAAAACTGCAGGAACTTCAAACCGGCACTAGGAAACAGACTGAGAAACCAGAGTAAAAGTTTCTCCTGCAACCCGTTCCCTTTGTGCTAGATGAACGAACGTCTCTCCACATGCTCAGTCCTGAGAGATAAGTGTGTGTGAAAGCCGTCCTTCAACTAGCTTGTTGGGAACACAAAGTTTCTTTTCACTTGCAAACTCCACTCCATACATATATATGGGGAGGTACTAGCTCCAACTCGGTTTTACAGTGAAAACTGCTGGAACTTCAAACCGGCACTAGGAAACAGACTGAGAAACCAGAGTAAAAGTTTCTCCTGCAACCCGATCCCTTTGTGCTAGATGAACGAACGTCTCTCCACATGCTCAGTTCTGAGAGATAAGTGTGTGTGAAAGCCGTCCTTCACCTAGCTTGTTGGGAACACAAAGTTTCTATTCACTTGCAAACTCCACTCCATACATATATATGGGGAGGTACTAGCTCCAACTCGGTTTTACAGTGAAAACTGCAGGAACTTCAAACCGGCACTAGGAAACAGGCTGAGAAACCAGAGGAAAAGTTTCTCCTGCAACCCATTCCCTTTATGCTAGATGAACGAACGTCTCTCCACATGCTCAGTTCGGAGATATAAGTGTGTGTGAAAGCCGTCCTTCACCTAACTTGTTGGGAACACAAAGTTTCTGTTCACTTGCAAACTCCACTCCATACATATATATGGGGAGGTACTAGCTCCAACTCGGTTTTTCAGTGAAAACTGCAGGAACTTCAAACCGGCACTAGGAAACAGACTGAGAAACCAGAGTAAAAGTTTCTACTGCAACCCGTTCCCTTTGTGCTAGATGAACGAACGTCTCTCCACATGCTCAGTTCTGAGAGATAATTGTGTGTGAAAGCCGTCCTTCACCTAGCTTGTTGGGAACGCAAAGTTTCTTTTCAGTTGCAAACTCCAATCCATACATATATATGGGAAGGTACTAGCTCCAACTCGGTTTTACAGTGAAAACTGCAGGAACTTCAAACCGGCACTAGGAAACAGACTGAGAAACCAGAGTAAAAGTTTGTCCTGCAACCCGTTCCCTTTGTGCTAGATGAACGAACGTCTCTCCACATGATCAGTTCTGAGAGATAAGTGTGTGTGAAAGCCGTCCTTCACCTAGCTTGTTGGGAACACAAAGTTTCTTTTCACTTGCAAACTCCACTCCATAAATATATATGGGGAGGTACTAGCTCCAACTCGGTTTTTCAGTGAAAACTGCAGGAAATTCAAACCGGCACTAGGAAACAGACTGAGAAACCAGAGTAATAGTTTCTCCTGCAAACCGTTCCCTTTGTGCTAGGTGAACGAACGTCTCTCCACATGCTCAGTTCTGAGAGATAAGTGTGTGTGAAAGCCGTCCTTCACCTAGCTTGTTGGGAACACAAAGTTTCTTTTCACTTGCAAACTCCACTCCATACATATATATGGGGAGGTACTAGCTCCAACTCGGTTTTACAGTGAAAACTGCAGGAACTTCAAACCGGCACTAGGAAACAGACTGAGAAACCAGAGTAAAAGTTTCTCCTGCAACCCGTTCCCTTTTTGCTAGATGAACGAACGTCTCTCCACATGCTCAGTCCTGAGAGATAAGTGTGTGTGAAAGCCGTCCTTCACCTAGCTTGTTGGGAACACAAAGTTTCTTTTCACTTGCAAACTCCGTTCCATACATATATACGGGGAGGTACTAGCTCCAACTCGGTTTTACAGTGAAAACTGCAGGAACTTCAAACCGGCACTAGGAAACAGACTGAGAAACCAGAGTAAAAGTTTCTCCTGCAACCCGTTCCCTTTGTGCTAGATGAACGAACGTCTCTGCACATGCTCAGTTCTGAGAGATAAGTGTGTGTGAAAGCCGTCCTTCACCTAGCTTGTTGGGAACACAAAGTTTCTTTTCAGTTGCAAACTCCACTCCATACATATATATGGGGAGGTAATAGCTCCAACTCGGTTTTACAGTGAAAACTGCAGGAACTTCAAACCGGCACTTGGAAACAGACTGAGAAACCAGAGTAAAAGTTTCTCCTGCAACCCGTACCATTTGTGCTAGATAAACGAACGTCTCTCCACATGCTCAGTTCTGAGAGATAAGTGTGTGTGAAAGCCATCCTTCACCTAGCTTGTTGGGAACACAAAGTTTCTTTTCACTTGCAAATTCCACTCCATACATATATATGGGGAGGTACTAGCTCCAACTCGGTTTTACAGTGAAAACTGCAGGAACTTCAAACCGGCACTAGGAAACAGACTGAGAAACCAGAGTAAAAGTTTCTCCTGCAACCCGTTCCCTTTGTGCTAGATGAACGAACGTCTCTCCACATGCTCAGTCCTGAGAGATAAGTGTGTGTGAAAGCCGTCCTTCACCTAGCTTGTTGGGAACACAAAGTTTCTTTTCACTTGCAAACTCCACTCCATACATATATATGGGGAGGTACTAGCTCCAACTCGGTTTTTCAGTGAAAACTGCAGGAACTTCAAACCGGCACTAGGAAACAGACTGAGAAACCAGAGTAATAGTTTCTCCTGCAACCCGTTCCCTTTGTGCTAGGTGAACGAACGTCTCTCCACATGCTCAGTTCTGAGAGATAAGTGTGTGTGAAAGCCGTCCTTCACCTAGCTTGTTGGGAACACAAAGTTTCTTTTCACTTGCAAACTCCACTCCATACATATATATGGGGAGGTACTAGCTCCAACTCGGTTTTACAGTGAAAACTGCAGGAACTTCAAACCGGCACTAGGAAACAGACTGAGAAACCAGAGTAAAAGTTTCTCCTGCAACCCGTTCCCTTTGTGCTAGATGAACGAACGTCTCTCCACATGCTCAGTCCTGAGAGATAAGTGTGTGTGAAAGCCGTCCTTCACCTAGCTTGTTGGGAACACAAAGTTTCTTTTCACTTGCAAACTCCACTCCATACATATATATGGGGAGGTACTAGCTCCAACTCGGTTTTACAGTGAAAACTGCTGGAACTTCAAACCGGCACTAGGAAACAGACTGAGAAACCAGAGTAAAAGTTTCTCCTGCAACCCGTTCCCTTTTTGCTAGATGAACGAACGTCTCTCCACATGCTCAGTTCTGAGAGATAAGTGTGTGTGAAAGCCGTCTTTCACCTAGCTTGTTGGGAACACAAAGTTTCTTTTCACTTGCAAACTCCACTCCATACATATATATGGGGAGGTAATAGCTCCAACTCGGTTTTACAGTGAAAACTGCAGGAACTTCAAACCGGCACTAGGAAACAGACTGAGAAACCAGAGTAAAAGTTTCTCCTGCAACCCGTTCCCTTTGTGCTAGATGAACGAACGTCTCTCCACATGCTCAGTTGGGAGATATAAGTGTGTGTGAAAGCCGTCCTTCACCTAGCTTGTTGGGAACACAAAGTTTCTTTTCACTTGCAAACTCCACTCCATACATATATATTGGGAGGTACTAGCTCCAAATCGGTTTTTCAGTGAAAAATGCAGGAACGTCAAACCGGCACTAGGAAACAGACTGAGAAACCAGAGTAAAAGTTTCTCTTGCAACCGTTCCCTTTGTGCTAGATGAACGAACGTCTCTCCACATGCTCAGTTCTGAGAGATAAGTGTGTGTGAAAGCCGTCCTTCAACTAGCTTGTTGGGAACACAAAGTTTCTTTTCAGTTGCAAACTCCACTCCATACATATATATGGGGAGGTACTAGCTCCAACTCGGTTTTACAGTGAAAACTGCAGGAACTTCAAACCGGCACTAGGAAACAGACTGAGAAACCAGAGTAAAAGTTTCTCCTGCAACCCATTCCCTTTGTGCTAGATGAACGAACGTCTCTCCACATGCTCAGTTCTGAGAGATAAGTGTGTGTGAAAGCCGTCCTTCACCTAGCTTGTTGGGAACACAAAGTTACTTTTCAGTTGCAAACTCCACTCCATACATATATATGGGGAGGTAATAGCTCCAACTCGGTTTTACAGTGAAAACTGCAGGAACTTCAAACCGGCACTTGGAAACAGACTGAGAAACCAGAGTAAAAGTTTCTCCTGCAACCCGTACCCTTTGTGCTAGATAAACGAACGTCTCTCCACATGCTCAGTTCTGAGAGATAAGTGTGTGTGAAAGCCGTCCTTCACCTAGCTTGTTGGGAACACAAAGTTTCTTTTCACTTGCAAATTCCACTCCATACATATATATGGGGAGGTACTAGCTCCAACTCGGTTTTACAGTGAAAACTGCAGGAACTTCAAACCGGCACTAGGAAACAGACTGAGAAACCAGAGTAAAAGTTTCTCCTGCAACCCGTTCCCTTTGTGCTAGATGAACGAACGTCTCTCCACATGCTCAGTCCTGAGAGATAAGTGTGTGTGAAAGCCGTCCTTCACCTAGCTTGTTGGGAACACAAAGTTTCTTTTCACTTGCAAACTCCACTCCATACATATATATGGGGAGGTACTAGCTCCAACTCGGTTTTACAGTGAAAACTGCTGGAACTTCAAACCGGCACTAGGAAACAGACTGAGAAACCAGAGTAAAAGTTTCTCCTGCAACCCGATCCCTTTGTGCTAGATGAACGAACGTCTCTCCACATGCTCAGTTCTGAGAGATAAGTGTGTGTGAAAGCCGTCCTTCACCTAGCTTGTTGGGAACACAAAGTTTCTATTCACTTGCAAACTCCACTCCATACATATATATGGGGAGGTACTAGCTCCAACTCGGTTTTACAGTGAAAACTGCAGGAACTTCAAACCGGCACTAGGAAACAGGCTGAGAAACCAGAGGAAAAGTTTCTCCTGCAACCCATTCCCTTTATGCTAGATGAACGAACGTCTCTCCACATGCTCAGTTTGGAGATATAAGTGTGTGTGAAAGCCGTCCTTCACATAACTTGTTGGGAACACAAAGTTTCTGTTCACTTGCAAACTCCACTCCATACATATATATGGGGAGGTACTAGCTCCAACTCGGTTTTTCAGTGAAAACTGCAGGAACTTCAAACCGGCACTAGGAAACAGACTGAGAAACCAGAGTAAAAGTTTCTACTGCAACCCGTTCCCTTTGTGCTAGATGAACGAACGTCTCTCCACATGCTCAGTTCTGAGAGATAAGTGTGTGTGAAAGCCGTCCTTCACCTAGCTTGTTGGGAACACAAAGTTTCTTTTCAGTTGCAAACTCCAATCCATACATATATATGGGAAGGTACTAGCTCCAACTCGGTTTTACAGTGAAAACTGCAGGAACTTCAAACCGGCACTAGGAAACAGACTGAGAAACCAGAGTAAAAGTTTGTCCTGCAACCCGTTCCCTTTGTGCTAGATGAACGAACGTCTCTCCACATGATCAGTTCTGAGAGATAAGTGTGTGTGAAAGCCGTCCTTCACCTAGCTTGTTGGGAACACAAAGTTTCTTTTCACTTGCAAACTCCACTCCATAAATATATATGGGGAGGTACTAGCTCCAACTCGGTTTTTCAGTGAAAACTGCAGGAAATTCAAACCGGCACTAGGAAACAGACTGAGAAACCAGAGTAATAGTTTCTCCTGCAAACCGTTCCCTTTGTGCTAGGTGAACGAACGTCTCTCCACATGCTCAGTTCTGAGAGATAAGTGTGTGTGAAAGCCGTCCTTCACCTAGCTTGTTGGGAACACAAAGTTTCTTTTCACTTGCAAACTCCACTCCATACATATATATGGGGAGGTACTAGATCCAACTCGGTTTTACAGTGAAAACTGCAGGAACTTCAAACCGGCACTAGGAAACAGACTGAGAAACCAGAGTAAAAGTTTCTCCTGCAACCCGTTCCCTTTTTGCTAGATGAACGAACGTCTCTCCACATGCTCAGTCCTGAGAGATAAGTGTGTGTGAAAGCCGTCCTTCACCTAGCTTGTTGGGAACACAAAGTTTCTTTTCACTTGCAAACTCCACTCCATACATATATATGGGGAGGTACTAGCTCCAACTCGGTTTTACAGTGAAAACTGCTGGAACTTCAAACCGGCACTAGGAAACAGACTGAGAAACCAGAGTAAAAGTTTCTCCTGCAACCCGTTCCCTTTTTGCTAGATGAACGAACGTCTCTCCACATGCTCAGTTCTGAGAGATAAGTGTGTGTGAAAGCCGTCCTTCACCTAGCTTGTTGGGAACACAAAGTTTCTTTTCACTTGCAAACTCCACTCCATACATATATATGGGGAGGTAATAGCTCCAACTCGGTTTTACAGTGAAAACTGCAGGAACTTCAAACCGGCACTAGGAAACAGACTGAGAAACCAGAGTAAAAGTTTCTCCTGCAACCCGTTCCCTTTGTGCTAGATGAACGAACGTCTCTCCACATGCTCAGTTCGGAGATATAAGTGTGTGTGAAAGCCGTCCTTCACATAGCTTGTTGGGAACACAAAGTTTCTTTTCACTTGCAAACTCCACTCCATACATATATATTGGGAGGTACTAGCTCCAACTCGGTTTTTCAGTGAAAACTGCAGGAACTTCAAACCGACACTAGGAAACAGACTGAGAAACCAGAGTAAAAGTTTCTCCTGCAACCGTTCCCTTTTTGCTAGATGAACGAACGTCTCTCCACATGCTCAGTTCTGAGAGATAAGTGTGTGTGAAAGCCGTCCTTCACCTAGCTTGTTGGGAACACAAAGTTTCTTTTCAGTTGCAAACTCCACTCCATATATATATATGGGGAGGTACTAGCTCCAACTCGGTTTTACAGTGAAAACTGCAGGAACTTCAAACCGGCACTAGGAAACAGACTGAGAAACCAGATTAAAAGTTTCTCCTGCAACCCGTTCCCTTTGTGCTAGATGAACGAACGTCTCTCCACATGCTCAGTTCTGAGAGATAAGTGTGTGTGAAAGCCGTCCTTCACCTAGCTTGTTGGGAACACAAAGTTTCTTTTCAGTTGCAAACTCCACTCCATACATATATATGGGGAGGTAATAACTCCAACTCGGTTTTACAGTGAAAACTGCAGGAACTTCAAACCGGCACTTGGAAACAGACTGAGAAACCAGAGTAAAAGTTTCTCCTGCAACCCGTACACTTTGTGCTAGATAAACGAACGTCTCTCCACATGCTCAGTTCTGAGAGATAAGTGTGTGTGAAAGCCGTCCTTCACCTAGCTTGTTGGGAACACAAAGTTTCTTTTCACTTGCAAATTCCACTCCATACATATATATGGGGAGGTACTAGCTCCAAGTCGATTTTACAGTGAAAACTGCAGGAACTTCAAACCGGCACTAGGAAACAGACTGAGAAACCAGAGTAAAAGTTTCTCCTGCAACCCATTCCCTTTGTGCTAGATGAACGAACGTCTCTCCACATGCTCAGTCCTGAGAGATAAGTGTGTGTGAAAGCCGTCCTTCACCTAGCTTGTTGGGAACACAAAGTTTCTTTTCACTTGCAAACTCCACTCCATACATATATATGGGGAGGTACTAGCTCCAACTCGGTTTTACAGTGAAAACTGCTGGAACTTCAAACCGGCACTAGGAAACAGACTGAGAAACCAGAGTAAAAGTTTCTCCTGCAACCCGTTCCCTTTGTGCTAGATGAACGAACGTCTCTCCACATGCTCAGTTCTGAGAGATAAGTGTGTGTGAAAGCCGTCCTTCACCTAGCTTGTTGGGAACACAAAGTTTCTATTCACTTGCAAACCCCACTCCATACATATATATGGGGAGGTACTAGCTCCAACTGGGTTTTACAGTGAAAACTGCAGGAACTTCAAACCGGCACTAGGAAACAGGCTGAGAAACCAGAGTAAAAGTTTCTCCTGCAACCCATTCCCTTTATGCTAGATGAACGAACGTCTCTCCACATGCTCAGTTCGGAGATATAAGTGTGTGTGAAAGCCGTCCTTCACCTAGCTTGTTGGGAACACAAAGTTTCTTTTCACTTGCAAACTCCACTCCATACATATATATGGGGAGGTACTAGCTCCAACTCGGTTTTTCAGTGAAAACTGCAGGAACTTCAAACCGGCACTAGGAAACAGACTGAGAAACCAGAGTAAAAGTTTCTCCTGCAAACCGTTCCCTTTGTGCTAGAAGAACGAACGTCTCTCCACATGCTCAGTTCTGAGAGATATGTGTGTGTGAAAGCCGTCCTTCACCTAGCTTGTTGGGAACACAAAGTTTCTTTTCAGTTGCAAACTCCACTCCATACATATATATGGGGAGGTAATAGCTCCAACTCGGTTTTACAGTGAAAACTGCAGGAACATCAAACCGGCACTTGGAAACAGACTGAGAAACCAGAGTAAAAGTTTCTCCTGCAACCCGTTCCCTTTGTGCTAGATGAACGAACGTCTCTCCATATGCTCAGTTCTGAGAGATATGTGTGTGTGAAAGCCGTCCTTCACCTAGCTTGTTGGGAACACAAAGTTTCTTTTCACTTGCAAATTCCACTCCATACATATATATGGGGAGGTACTAGCTCCAACTCGGTTTTACAGTGAAAACTGCAGGAACTTCAAACCGGCACTAGGAAAAACACTGAGAAACCAGAGTAAAAGTTTCTCCTGCAACCCGTTCCCTTTGTGCTAGATGAACGAACGTCTCTCCACATGCTCAGTTCTGAGATATAAGTGTGTGTGAAAGCCGTCCTTCACCTAGCTTGTTGGGAACACAAAGTTTCTTTTAACTTGCAAACTCCACTCCATACATATATATTGGGAGGTACTAGCTCCAAATCGGTTTTTCAGTGAAAACTGCAGGAACTTCAAACCGGCACTAGGAAACAGACTGAGAAACCAGAGTAAAAGTTTCTCCTGCAACCGTTCCCTTTGTGCTAGATGAACGAACGTCTCTCCACATGCTCAGTTCTGAGAGATAAGTGTGTGTGAAAGCCGTCCTTCACCTAGCTTTTTGGGAACACAAAGTTTCTTTTTAGTTGCAAACTCCACTCCATACATATATATGGGGAGGTACTAGCTCCAACTCGGTTTTACAGTGAAAACTGCAGGAACTTCAAACCGGCACTAGGAAACAGACTGAGAAACCAGAGTAAAAGTTTCTCCTGCAACCCGTTCCCTTTTTGCTAGATGAACGAACGTCTCTCCACATGCTCAGTTCTGAGAGATAAGTGTGTGTGAAAGCCGTCCTTCACCTAGCTTGTTGGGAACACAAAGTTTCTTTTCAGTTGCAAACTCCACTCCATACATATATATGGGGAGGTAATAGCTCCAACTCGGTTTTACAGTGAAAACTGCAGGAACTTCAAACCGGCACTTGGAAACAGACTGAGAAACCAGAGTAAAAGTTTCTCCTGCAACCCGTACACTTTGTGCTAGATAAACGAACGTCTCTCCACATGCTCAGTTCTGAGAGATAAGTGTGTGTGAAAGCCGTCCTTCACCTAGCTTGTTGGGAACACAAAGATTATTTTCACTTGCAAATTCCACTCCATACATATATATGGGGAGGTACTAGCTCCAAGTCGGTTTTACAGTGAAAACTGCAGGAACTTCAAACCGGCACTAGGAAACAGACTGAGAAACCAGAGTAAAAGTTTCTCCTGCAACCCGTTCCCTTTGTGCTAGATGAACGAACGTCTCTCCACATGCTCAGTCCTGAGAGATATGTGTGTGTGAAAGCCGTCCTTCACCTAGCTTGTTGGGAACACAAAGTTTCTTTTCACTTGCAAACTCCACTCCATACATATATATGGGGAGGTACTAGCTCCAACTCTGTTTTACAGTGAAAACTGCTGGAACTTCAAACCGGCACTAGGAAACAGACTGAGAAACCAGAGTAAAAGTTTCTCCTGCAACCCGTTCCCTTTGTGCTAGATGAACGAACGTCTCTCCACATGCTCAGTTCTGAGAGATAAGTGTGTGTGAAAGCCGTCCTTCACCTAGCTTGTTGGGAACACAAAGTTTCTATTCACTTGCAAACTCCACTCCATACATATATATGGGGAGGTACTAGCTCCAACTCGGTTTTACAGTGAAAACTGCAGGAACTTCAAACCGGCACTAGGAAACAGGCTGAGAAACCAGAGTAAAAGTTTCTCCTGCAACCCATTCCCTTTATGCTAGATGAACGAACGTCTCTCCACATGCTCAGTTCGGAGATATAAGTGTGTGTGAAAGCCGTCCTTCACATAGCTTGTTGGGAACACAAAGTTTCTTTTCACTTGCAAACTCCACTCCATACATATATATGGGGAGGTACTAGCTCCAACTCGGTTTTTCAGTGAAAACTGCAGGAACTTCAAACCGGCACTAGGAAACAGACTGAGAATCCAGAGTAAAAGTTTCTCCTGCAACCCGTTCCCTTTGTGCTAGAAGAACGAACGTCTCTCCACATGCTCAGTTCTGAGAGATATGTGTGTGTGAAAGCCGTCCTTCACCTAGCTTGTTGGGAACACAAAGTTTCTTTTCACTTGCAAACTCCACTCCATACATATATATGGGGAGGTAATAGCTCCAACTCGGTTTTACAGTGAAAACTGCAGGAACATCAAACCGGCACTTGGAAACAGACTGAGAAACCAGAGTAAAAGTTTCTCCTGCAACCCGTTCCCTTTGTGCTAGATGAACGAACGTCTCTCCATATGCTCAGTTCTGAGAGATAAGTGTGTGTGAAAGCCGTCCTTCACCTAGCTTGTTGGGAACACAAAGTTTCTTTTCACTTGCAAACTCCGTTCCATACATATATACGGGGAGGTACTAGCTCCAACTCGGTTTTACAGTGAAAACTGCAGGAACTTCAAACCGGCACTAGGAAACAGACTGAGAAACCAGAGTAAAAGTTTCTCCTGCAACCCGTTCCCTTTGTGCTAGATGAACGAACGTCTCTGCACATGCTCAGTTCTGAGAGATAAGTGTGTGTGAAAGCCGTCCTTCACCTAGCTTGTTGGGAACACAAAGTTTCTTTTCACTTGCAAACTCCACTCCATACATATATATGGGGAGGTACTAGCCCCAACTCGGTTTTACAGTGAAAACTGCAGGAACTTCAAACCGGCACTAGGAAACATACTGAGAAACCAGAGTAAATGTTTCTCCTGCAACCCGTTCCCTTTGTGCTAGGTGAACGAATGTCTCTCCACATGCTCAGTTCTGAGAGATAAGTGTGTGTGAAAGCCGTCCTTCAACTAGCTTTTTGGGAACACAAAGTTTCTTTTCACTTGCAAACACCACTCCATACATATATATGGGGAGGTACTAGCTCCAACTCGGTTTTACAGTGAAAACTGCAGGAACTTCAAACCGGCACTAGGAAACAGACTGAGAAACCAGAGTAAAAGTTTTCCTGCAACCCGTTCCTTTTGTGCTAGGTGAACGAACGTCTCTCCACATGCTCAGTTCTGAGAGATAAGTGTGTGTGAAAGCCGTCCTTCACCCAGCTTGTTGGGAACACAAAGTTTCTTTTCAGTTGCAAACTCCACTCCATACATATATATGGGGAGGTACTAGCTCCAACTCCGTTTTACAGTGAAAACTGCAGGAATTTCAAACCGGCACTAGGAAACAGACTGAGAAACCAGAGTAAAAGTTTCTCCTGCAACCCGTTCCCTTTGTGCTAGATGAACGAACGTCTCTCCACATGCTCAGTTCTGAGAGATAAGTGTGTGTGAAAGCCGTCCTTCACCTAGCTTGTTGGGAACACAAAGTTTCTTTTCACTTGCAAACACCACTCCATACATATATATGGGGAGGTACTAGCTCCAACTCGGTTTTACAGTGAAAACTGCAGGAACTTCAAACCGGCACTAGGAAACAGACTGAGAAACCAGAGTAAAAGTTTCTCCTGCAACCCGTTCCTTTTGTGCTAGGTGAACGAACGTCTCTCCACATGCTCAGTTCTGAGAGATAAGTGTGTGTGAAAGCCGTCCTTCACCTAGCTTGTTGGGAACACAAAGTTTCTTTTCAGTTGCAAACTCCACTCCATACATATATATGGGGAGGTACTAGCTCCAACTCGGTTTTACAGTGAAAACTGCAGGAACTTCAAACCGGCACTAGGAAACAGACTGAGAAACCAGAGTAAAAGTTTCTCCTGCAACCCGTTCCCTTTGTGCTAGATGAACGGACGTCTCTCCACATGCTCAGTTCTGAGAGATAAGTGTGTGTGAAAGCCGTCCTTCACCTAGCTTGTTGGGAACACAAAGTTTCTTTTCAGTTGCAAACTCCACTCCATACATATATATGGGGAGGTACTAGCTCCAACTCGGTTTTACAGTGAAAACTGCAGGAATTTCAAACCGGCACTAGGAAACAGACTGAGAAACCAGAGTAAAAGTTTCTCCTGCAACCCGTTCCCTTTGTGCTAGATGAACGAACGTCTCTCCACATGCTCAGTTCTGAGAGATACGTGTGTGTGAAAGCCGTCCTTCACCTAGCTTGTTGGGAACACAAAGTTTCTTTTCAATTGCAAATTCCACTCCATACATATATATGGGGAGGTACTAGCTCCAACTCGGTTTTACAGTGAAAACTGCAGGAACTTCAAACCGGCACTAGGAAACAGACTGAGAAACCAGAGTAAAAGTTTCTCCTGCAACCCGTTCCCTTTGTGCTAGGTGAACGAACGTCTCTCCACATGCTCAGTTCTGAGAGATAAGTGTGTGTGAAAGGCATCCTTCACCTAGCTTTTTGGGAACACATAGTTTCTTTTCAGTTGCAAACTCCACTCCATACATATATATGGGGAGGTACTAGCTCCAACTCGGTTTTACAGTGAAAACTGCAGGAACTTCAAACCGGCACTAGGAAACAGACTGAGAAACCAGAGTAAAAGTTTCTCCTGCAACCCGTTCCCTTTGTGCTAGATGAACGGACGTCTCTCCACATGCTCAGTTCTGAGAGATATGTGTGTGTGAAAGCCGTCCTTTACCTAGCTTGTTGGGAACACAAAGTTTCTTTTCAGTTGCAAACTCCACTCCGTACATATATATGTGGAGGTACTAGCTCCAACTCGGTTTTACAGTGAAAACTGCAGGAACATCAAACCGGCACTAGGAAACAGACTGAGAAACCAGAGTAAAAGTTTCTCCTGAAACCCGTTCCCTTTGTGCTAGATGAACGAACGTCTCTCCACATGCTCAGTTCTGAGAGATAAGTGTGTGTGAAAGCCGTCCTTCACCTAGCTTGTTGGGAACACAAAGTTTCTTTTCACTTGCAAACTCCGTTCCATACATATATACGGGGAGGTACTAGCCCCAACTCGGTTTTACAGTGAAAACTGCAGGAACTTCAAACCGGCACTAGGAAACATACTGAGAAACCAGAGTAAATGTTTCTCCTGCAACCCGTTCCCTTTGTGCTAGGTGAACGAACGTCTCTCCACATGCTCAGTTCTGAGAGATATGTGTGTGTGAAAGCCGTCCTTCAACTAGCTTTTTGGGAACACAAAGTTTCTTTTCACTTGCAAACTCCACTCCATACATATATATGGGGAGGTACTAGCTCCAACTCGGTTTTACAGTGAAAACTGCAGGAACTTCAAACCGGCACTAGGAAACAGACTGAGAAACCAGAGTAAAAGTTTCTCCTGCAACCCGTTCCTTTTGTGCTAGGTGAACGAACGTCTCTCCACATGCTCAGTTCTGAGAGATAAGTGTGTGTGAAAGCCGTCCTTCACCTAGCTTGTTGGGAACACAAAGTTTCTTTTCAGTTGCAAACTCCACTCCATACATATATATGGGGAGGTACTAGCTCCAACTCGGTTTTACAGTGAAAACTGCAGGAATTTCAAACCGGCACTAGGAAACAGACTGAGAAAACAGAGTAAAAGTTTCTCCTGCAACCCGTTCCCTTTGTGCTAGATGAACGAACGTCTCTCCACATGCTCAGTTCTGAGAGATAAGTGTGTGTGAAAGCCGTCCTTCACCTAGCTTGTTGGGAACACAAAGTTTCTTTTCACTTGCAAATTCCACTCCATACATATATATGGGGAGGTACTAGCTCCAACTCGGTTTTACAGTGAAAACTGCAGGAAATTCAAACCGGCACTAGGAAACAGACTGAGAAACCAGAGTAAAAGTTTCCACTGCAACCCGTTCCATTTGTGCTAGGTGAACGAAAGTCTCTCCACATGCTCAGTTCTGAGAGATAAGTGTGTGTGAAAGCCGTCCTTCACCTAGCTTGTTGGGAACACAAAGTTTCTTTTCGCTTGCAAACTCCGTTCCATACATATATACGGGGAGGTACTAGCTCCAACTCGGTTTTACAGTGAAAACTGCAGGAACTTCAAACCGGCACTAGGAAACAGACTGAGAAACCAGAGTAAAAGTTTCTCCAGCAACCCGTTCCCTTTGTGCTAGATGAACGAACGTCTCTGCACATGCTCAGTTCTGAGAGATAAGTGTGTGTGAAAGCCGTCCTTCACCTAGCTTGTTGGGAACACAAAGTTTCTTTTCACTTGCAAACTCCACTCCATACATATATATGGGGAGGTACTAGCCCCAACTCGGTTTTACAGTGAAAACTGCAGGAACTTCAAACCGGCACTAGGAAACATACTGAGAAACCAGAGTAAATGTTTCTCCTGCAACCCGTTCCCTTTGTGCTAGGTGAACGAACATCTCTCCACATGCTCAGTTCTGAGAGATAAGTGTGTGTGAAAGCCGTCCTTCAACTAGCTTTTTGGGAACACAAAGTTTCTTTTCACTTGCAAACACCACTCCATACATATATATGGGGAGGTACTAGCTCCAACTCGGTTTTACAGTGAAAACTGCAGGAACTTCAAACCGGCACTAGGAAACAGACTGAGAAACCAGAGTAAAAGTTTCTCCTGCAACCCGTTCCTTTTGTGCTAGGTGAACGAACGTCTCTCCACATGCTCAGTTCTGAGAGATAAGTGTGTGTGAAAGCCGTTCTTCACCTAGCTTGTTGGGAACACAAAGTTTCTTTTCAGTTGCAAACTCCACTCCATACATATATATGGGGAGGTACTAGCTCCAACTCCGTTTTACAGTGAAAACTGCAGGAATTTCAAACCGGCACTAGGAAACAGACTGAGAAACCAGAGTAAAAGTTTCTCCTGCAACCCGTTCCCTTTGTGCTAGATGAACGAACGTCTCTCCACATGCTCAGTTCTGAGATGTAAGTGTGTGTGAAAGCCGTCCTTCACCTAGCTTGTTGGGAACACAAAGTTTCTTTTCACTTGCAAATTCCACTCCATACATATATATGGGGAGGTACTAGCTCCAACTCGGTTTTACAGTTAAAACTGCAGGAACTTCAAACCGGCACTAGGAAACAGACTGAGAAACCAGAGTAAAAGTTTCTCCTGCAACCCGTTCCCTTTGTGCTAGGTGAACGAACGTCTCTCCACATGCTCAGTTCTAGAGATAAGTGTGTGTGAAAGGCATCCTTCACCTAGCTTTTTGGGAACACAAAGTTTCTTTTCAGTTGCAAACTCCACTCCATACATATATATGGGGAGGTACTAGCTCCAACTCGGTTTTACAGTGAAAACTGCAGGAACTTCAAACCGGCACTAGGAAACAGACTGAGAAACCAGAGTAAAAGTTTCTCCTGCAACCCGTTCCCTTTGTGCTAGATGAACGAACCTCTCTCCACATGCTCAGTTCTGAGGGATAAGTGTGTGTGAAAGCCGTCCTTCACCTAGCTTGTTGGGAACACAAAGTTTCTTTTCACTTGCAAACTCCACTCCATACATATATATGGGGAGGTACTAGCTCCAACTCGGTTTTTCAGTGAAAACTGCAGGAACTTCAAACCGGCACTAGGAAAAAGACTGAGAAACCAGAGTAAAAGTTTCTCCTGCAACCCGTTCCCTTTGTGCTAGATGAACGAACGTCTCTCCACATGCTCAGTTCTGAGAGATAAGTGTGTGTGAAAGCGGTCCTTCACCTATCTTGTTGGGAACATAAAGTTTCTTTTCACTTGCAAACTCCACTCCATACATATATATGGGGAGGTACTAGCTCCAACTTGGTTTTACAGTGAAAACTGCAGGAACTTCAAACCGGCACTAGGAAACAGACTGAGAAACCGGAGTAAAAGTTTCTCCTGCAAACCGTTCCCTTTGTGCTAGGTGAACGAACCTCTCTCCACATGCTCAGTTCTGAGAGATAAGTGTGTGTGAAAGCCGTCCTTCACCTAGCTTGTTGGGAACACAAAGTTTCTTTTCACTTGCAAACTCCACTCCATACATATATATGGGGAGGTACTAGCTCCAACACGGTTTTACAGTGAAAACTGCAGGAACTTCAAACCAGCACTAGGAAACAGACTGGGAAACCAGAGTAAAAGTTTCCCCTGCAATCCGTTCCCTTTGGCCTAGGTGAACGAACGTCTCTCCACATGCTGAGTTCTGAGAGATAAGTGTGTGTGAAAGCCGTCCTTCACCTAGCTTGTTGGGAACACAAAGTTTCTTTTCACTTGCAAATTCCACTCCATACATATATATGGGGAGGTACTAGCTCCAACTCGGTTTTTCAGAGAAAACTGCAGGAACTTCAAACCGGCACTAGGAAACAGACTGAGAAACCAGAGCAAAAGTTTTTCCTGCAACCCGTTCCCTTTGTGCTAGATGAACGAACGTCTCTCCACATGCTCAGTTCTGAGAGATAAGTGTGTGTGAATGCCGTCCTTCACCTAGCATGTTGGGAACACAAAGTTTCTTTTCACTTGCAAATTCCACTCCATACATATATATGGGGAGGTACTAGCTCCAACTCGGTTTTACTGTGAAAACTGCAGGAACTTCAAACCGGCACTAGGAAACAGACTGAGAAACCAGAGTAAATGTTTCTCCTGTAACCCGTTCCCTTTGTGCTAGATGAACGAACGTCTCTCCACATGCTCAGTTCTGAGAGATAAATGTGTGTGAAAGCCTTCCTTCAGCTAGCTTGTTGGGAACACAAAGTTTCTTTTCAGTTGCAAACTCCAATCCATACATATATATGGGGAGGTACTAGCTCCAACTCGGTTTTACAGTGAAAACTGCAGGAACTTCAAACCGGCTCTAGGAAACAGACTGAGAAACCAGAGTAAAAGTTTCTCCTGCAACCCGTTCCCTTTGTGCTAGATGAACGAACGTCTCTCCACATGCTCAGTTCTGAGAGATAAGTGTGTGTGAAAGCCGTCCTTCACCTAGCTTGTTGGGAACACAAAGTTTCTTTTCACTTGCAAACTCCACTCCATACATATATATGGGGAGGTACTAGCTCCAACTCGGTTTTACAGTGAAAACTGCTGGAACTTCAAACCGGCACTAGGAAACAGACTGAGAAACCAGAGTAAAAGTTTCTCCTGCAACCCGTTCCCTTTGTGCTAGATGAACGAACGTCTCTCCACATGCTCAGTTCTGAGAGATAAGTGTGTGTGAAAGCCGTCCTTCACCTAGCTTGTTGGGAACACAAAGTTTCTTTTCACTTGCAAACTCCACTCCATACATATATATGGGGAGGTACAAGCTCCAACTCGCTTTTACAGTGAAAACTGCAGGAACTTCAAACCGGAACTAGGAAACAGACTGAGAAACCAGAGTAAAAGTTTCTCCTGCAACCCGTTCCCTTTGTGCTAGGTGAACGAACGTCTCTCCACATGCTAAGTTCTGAGAGATAATTGTGTGTGAAAGCCGTCCTTCACCTAGCTTGTTGGGAACACAAAGTTTCTTTTCAGTTGCAAACTCCACTCCATACATATATATGGGGAGGTACTAGCTCCAACTCGGTTTTTCAGTGAAAACTTCAGGAACTTCAAACCGGCACTAGGAAACAGACTGAGAAACCAGAGTAAAAGTTTCTCCTGCAACCGTTCCTTTTGTGCTAGATGAACGAACGTCTCTCCACATGCTCAGTTCTGAGAGATAAGTGTGTATGAAAGCCGTCCTTCAACTAGCTTGTTGGGAACACAAAGTTCTTTTCAGTTGCAAACACCACTCCATACATATATATGGGGAGGTACTAGCTCCAACTCGGTTTTACAGTGAAAACTGCAGGAACTTCAAACCGGCACTAGGAAACAGACTGAGAAACCAGAGTAAAAGTTTCTCCTGCAAACCGTTCCCTTTGTGCTAGATGAACGAACGTCTCTCCACATGCTCAGTTCTGAGAGATAAGTGTGTGTGAAAGCCGTCCTTCACCTAGCTTGTTGGGAACACAAAGTTTCTTTTCACTTGCAAACTCCACTCCATACATATATATGGGGAGGTACTAGCTCCAACTCGGTTTTACAGTGAAAACTGCAGGAACTTCAAACCGGCACTAGGAAACAGACTGAGAAACCAGAGTAAAAGTTTCCACTGCAACCCGTTCCATTTGTGCTAGGTGAACGAAAGTCTCTCCACATGCTCAGTTCTGAGAGATAAGTGTGTGTGAAAGCCGTCCTTCACCTAGCTTGTTGGGAACACAAAGTTTCTTTTCAGTTGCAAACTCCACTCCATATATATATATGGGGAGGTACTAGCTCCAACTCGGTTTTTCAGTGAAAACTGCAGGAACTTCAAACCGTCACTAGGAAACAGACTGAGAAACCAGAGTAAAAGTTTGTCCTGCAACCCGTTCCCTTTGTGCTAGATGAACGAACGTCTCTCCACATGCTCAGTTCTGAGAGTTAAGTGTGTGTGAAAGCCGTCCTTCACCTAGCTTGTTGGGAACACAAAGTTTCTTTTCAGTTGCAAACTCCACTCCATACATATATATGGGGAGGTACTAGCTCCAACTCGGTTTTTCAGAGAAAACTGCAGGAACTTCAAACCGGCACTAGGAAACAGACTGAGAAACCAGAGTAAAAGTTTCTCCTGCAAACCGTTCCCTTTGTGCTAGATGAACGGACGTCTCTCCACATGCTCAGTTCTGAGAGATAAGTGTGTGTGAAAGCCGTCCTTTACCTAGCTTGTTGGGAACACAAAGTTTCTTTTCAGTTGCAAACTCCACTCCGTACATATATATGGGGAGGTACTAGCTCCAACTCGGTTTTACAGTGAAAACTGCAGGAACATCAAACCGGCACTAGGAAACAGACTGAGAAACCAGAGTAAAAGTTTCTCCTGAAACCCGTTCCCTTTGTGCTAGATGAACGAACGTCTCTCCACATGCTCAGTTCTGAGAGATAAGTGTGTGTGAAAGCCGTCCTTCACCTAGCTTGTTGGGAACACAAAGTTTCTTTTCACTTGCAAACTCCGTTCCATACATATATACGGGGAGGTACTAGCTCCAACTCGGTTTTACAGTGAAAACTGCAGGAACATCAAACCGGCACTAGGAAACAGACTGAGAAACCAGAGTAAAAGTTTCTCCTGCAACCCGTTCCCTTTGTGCTAGATGAACGAACGTCTCTGCACATGCTCAGTTCTGAGAGATAAGTGTGTGTGAAAGCCGTCCTTCACCTAGCTTGTTGGGAACACAAAGTTTCTTTTCAGTTGCCAACTCCACTCCATACATATATATGGGGAGGTACTAGCCCCAACTCGGTTTTACAGTGAAAACTGCAGGAACTTCAAACCGGCACTAGGAAACATACTGAGAAACCAGAGTAAATGTTAATCCTGCAACCCGTTCCCTTTGTGCTAGGTGAACGAACGTCTCTCCACATGCTCAGTTCTGAGAGATAAGTGTGTGTGAAAGCCGTCCTTCAACTAGCTTTTTGGGAACACAAAGTTTCTTTTCACTTGCAAACTCCACTCCATACATATATATGGGGAGGTACTAGCTCCAACTCGGTTTTACAGTGAAAACTGCAGGAACTTCAAACCGTCACTAGGAAACAGACTGAGAAACCAGAGTAAAAGTTTCTCCTGCAACCCGTTCCTTTTGTGCTAGGTGAACGAACGTCTCTCCACATGCTCAGTTCTGAGAGATAAGTGTGTGTGAAAGCCGTCCTTCACCTAGCTTGTTGGGAACACAAAGTTTCTTTTCAGTTGCAAACTCCACTCCATACATATATATGGGGAGGTACTAGCTCCAACTCGGTTTTACAGTGAAAACTGCAGGAATTTCAAACCGGCACTAGGAAACAGACTGAGAAACCAGAGTAAAAGTTTCTCCTGCAACCCGTTCCCTTTGTGCTAGATGAACGAAAGTCTCTCCACAAGCTCAGTTCTGAGAGATAAGTGTGTGTGAAAGCCGTCCTTCATCTAGCTTGTTGGGAACACAAAGTTTCTTTTCAGTTGCAAACTCCACTCCATACATATATATGGGGAGGTACTAGCTCCAACTCGGTTTTACAGTGAAAACTGCAGGAACTTCAAACCGGCACTAGGAAACAGACTGAGAAACCAGAGTAAAAGTTTCTCCTGCAACCCTTTCCCTTTGTGCTAGGTGAACGAACGTCTCTCCACATGCTCAGTTCTGAGAGATAAGTGTGTGTGAAAGCCGTCCTTCACCTAGCTTGTTGGGAACACAAAGTTTCTTTTCAGTTGCCAACTCCACTCCATACATATATATGGGGAGGTACTAGCTCCAACTCGGTTTTACAGTGAAAACTGCAGGAACTTCAAACCGGCACTAGGAAACAGACTGAGAAACCAGAGTAAAAGTTTCTCCTGCAACCCGTTCACTTTGTAGTAGATGAACGAACGTCTCTCCACATGCTAAGTTCTGAGAGATAAGTGTGTGTGAAAGCCGTCATTCACTTAACTTGTTGGGAACACATAGTTTCTATTCACTTGCAAACTCCACTCCATACTTATATACGGGTAGGTACTAGCTCCAACTCGGTTTTACAGTGAAAACTGCAGGAACTTCAAATCGGCACAAGGAAACAGGCTGAGAAACCAGAGTAATAGTTTCTCCTGCAACACATTCCCTTTGTGCTAGATGAACGAACGTCTCTCCACATGCTCAGTTCGGAGATATAAGTGTGTGTGAAAGCCGTCCTTCACCTAGCTTGTTGGGAACACAAAGTTTCTTTTCACTTGCAAACTCCACTCCATACATATATATGGGGAGGTAATAGCCCCAACTCGGTTTTACAGTGAAAACTGCAGGAACTTCAAACCGGCACTAGGAAACATACTGAGAAACCAGAGTAAAAGTTTCTCCTGCAACCCGTTCCCTTTGTGCTAGGTGAACGAACGTCTCTCCACATGCTCAGTTCTGAGAGATAAGTGTGTGTGAAAGCCGTCCTTCACCTAGCTTGTTGGGAACACAAAGTTTCTTTTCACTTGCAAAATCCATTCCTTAAATATATATGGGGAGGTACTAGCTCCAACTCGGTTTTTCAGTGAAAACTGCAGGAACTTCAAACCGGCACTAGGAAACAGACTGAGAAACCAGAGTAAAAGTTTCTCCTGAAACCCGTTCCCTTTGTGCTAGATGAACGAACGTCTCTCCACATGCTCAGTTCTGAGAGATAAGTTTGTGTGAAAGCCGTCCTTCACCTAGCTTGTTTGGAACACAAAGTTTCTTTTCACTTGCAAACTCCACTCCATAGATATATATGGGGAGGTACTAGCTCCAACTCGGTTTTACAGTGAAAACTGCAGGAACTTCAAACCGGCACTAGGAAACAGACTGAGAAACCAGAGTAAAAGTTTCTCCAGCAACCCGTTCCCTTTGTGCTAGATGAACGAACGTCTCTCCACATGCTCAGTTCTGAGAGATAAGTGTGTGTGAAAGCCGTCCTTCACCTCGCTTTTTGGGAACACAAAGTTTCTTTTCACTTGCCAACTCCACTCCATACATATATATGGGGAGGTACTAGCTCCAACTCGGTTTTTCTGTGAAAACTGCATTAACTTCAAACCGGCACTAGGAAACAGACTGAGAAACCAGAGTAAAAGTTTCTCCTGCAACCCGTTCCCTTTGTGCTAGGTGAACGAACGTCTCTCCACATGCTCAGTCCTGAGAGATAAGTGTGTGTGAAAGCCGTCCTTCAACTAGCTTGTTGGGAACACAAAGTTTCTTTTCAGTTGCAAACTCCACTCCATACATATATATGGGGAGGTACTAGCTCCAACTCGGTTTTACAGTGAAAACTGCAGGAACTTCAAACCGGCACTAGGAAACAGCCTGAGAAACCAGAGTAAAAGTTTCTCCTGCAACCCGTTCTCTTTGTGCTAGATGAACGAACGTCTCTCCACAAGCTCAGTTCTGAGAGATAAGTGTGCGTGAAAGCCATCCTTCACCTAGCTTGTTGGGAACACAAAGTTTCTTTTCAGTTGCAAACTCCAATCCATACTTATATATGGGAAGGTACTAGCTCCAACTCGGTTTTACAGTGAAAACTGCAGGAACTTCAAACCGGCACTAGGAAACAGACTGAGAAACCAGAGTAAAAATTTTCCTGCAACCCGTTCCCTTTGTGCTAGGTGAACGAACGTCTCTCCACATGCTCAGTTCTGAGAGATAAGTGTGTGTGAAAGCCGTCCTTCAACTAGCTTGTTGGGAACACAAAGTTTCTTTTCAGTTGCCAACTCCACTCCATACATATATATGGGGAGGTACTAGCTCCAACTCGGTTTTACAGTGAAAACTGCAGGAACTTCAAACCGGCACTAGGAAACAGACTGAGAAACCAGAGTAAAAGTTTCTCCTGCAACCCGTTCCCTTTGTGCTAGATGAACGAACGTCTCTCCACATGCTCAGTCCTGAGAGATAAGAGTGTGTGAAAGCCGTCCTTCACCTAGCTTGTTGGGAACACAAAGTTTCTTTTCAGTTGCAAACTCCACTCCATACATATATATGGGGAGGTACTAGCTCCAACTCGGTTTTACAGTGAAAACTGCAGGAACTTCAAACAGGCACTAGGAAACAGGCTGAGAAACCAGAGTAAAAGTTTCTCCTGCAACCCGTTCCCTTTGTGCTAAATGAACGAACCTCTCTCCACATGCTCAGTTCGGAGATATAAGTGTGTGTGAAAGCCGTCCTTCACCTAGCTTGTTGGGAACACAAAGTTTCTTTTCAATTGCAAACATCACTCCATACATATATATGGGGAGGTACTAGCTCCAACTCGGTTTTACAGTGAAAACTGCAGGAACTTCAAAACGGCATTAGGAAACAGACTGAGAAACCAGAGTAAATGTTTCTCCTGCAACCCGTTCCCTTTGTGCTAGATGAACGAACGTCTCTCCACATGCTCTTTCCTGAGAGATAAGTGTGTGTGAAAGCCGTCCTTCACCTAGCTTGTTGGGAACACAAAGTTTCTTTTCACTTGCAAACTCCACTCCATACATATATATGGGGAGGTACTAGCTCCAACTCGGATTTACAGTGAAAACTGCTGGAACTTCAAACCGGCACTAGGAAACAGACTGAGAAACCAGAGTAAAAGTTTCTCCTGCAACCCGTTTCTTTGTGCTAGATGAACGATCGTCTCTCCACATGCTCAGTTCTGAGAGATAAGTGTGTGTGAAAGCCGTCCTTCACCTAGCTTGTTGGGAACACAAAGTTTCTTTTCAGTTGCAAACTCCACTCCATACATATATATGGGGAGGTACTAGCTCCAACTCGGTTTTACAGTGAAAACTGCAGGAACTTCAAACCGGCACTAGGAAACAGACTGAGAAACCAGAGTAAAAGTTTCTCCTGCAACCCATTTCCTTTGTGTTAGATGAACGAACTTCTCTCCACATGCTCAGTTCTGAGAGATAAGTGTGTGTGAAAGCCATCCTTCACCTAGCTTGTTGGGAACACAAAGTTTCTTTTCAGTTGCAAACTCCACTCCATACATATATATGGGGAGGTACAAGCTCCAACACGGTTTTACAGTGAAAACTGCAGGAACTTCAAACCGGCACTAGGAAACAGACTGAGAAACCAGAGTAAAAGTTTGTCCTGCCACCCGTTCCCTTTGTGCTAGATGAACGAACGTCTCTCCACATGCTCAGTTCTGAGAGATAAGTGTGTGTGAAAGCCGTCCTTCACCTAGCTTGTTGGGAACACAAAGTTTCTTTTCAGTTGCAAACTCCAATCCATACATATATATGGGGAGGTACTAGCTCCAACTCGGTTTTACAGTGAAAACTGCAGGAACTTCAAACCGGCACTAGGAAACAGACTGAGAAACCAGAGTAAAAGTTTCTCCTGCAACCCGTTCCCTTTGTGCTAGATGAACGAACGTCTCTCCACATGCTCAGTTCTGAGAGATAAGTGTGTGTGAAAGCCGTCCTTCACCTAGCTTTTTGAGAACACAAAGTATCTTTTCAGTTGCAAACTCCAATCCATACATATATATGGGAAGGTACTAGCTCCAACTCGGTTTTACAGTGAAAACTGCAGGAACTTCAAACCGGCACTAGGAAACAGACTGAGAAACCAGAGTAAAATTTTGTCCTGCAACCCGTTCCCTTTGTGCTAGATGAACGAACGTCTCTCCACATGCTCAGTTCTGAGAGATAAGTGTGTGTGAAAGCCGTCCTTCACCTAGCTTGTTGGGAACACAGTTTCTTTTCACTTGCAAACTCCACTCCATAAATATATATGGGGAGGTACTAGCTCCAACTCGGTTTTTCAGTGAAAACTGCAGGAACTTCAAACCGGCACTAGGAAACAGACTGAGAAACCAGAGTAATAGTTTCTCCTGCAACCTGTTCCCTTTGTGCTAGGTGAACGAACGTCTCTCCACATGCTCAGTTCTGAGAGATAAGTGTGTGTGAAAGCCGTCCTTCACCTAGCTTGTTGGGAACACAAAGTTTCTTTTCACTTGCAAACTCCACTCCATACATATATATGGGGAGGTACTAGCTCCAACTCGGTTTTACAGTGAAAACTGCAGGAACTTCAAACCGGCACTAGGAAACAGACTGAGAAACCAGAGTAAAAGTTTCTCCTGCAACCCGTTCCCTTTGTGCTAGATGAACGAACGTCTCTCCACATGCTCAGTCCTGAGAGATAAGTGTGTGTGAAAGCCGTCCTTCACCTTGCTTGTTGGGAACACAAAGTTTCTTTTCACTTGCAATCTCCACTCCATACATATATATGGGGAGGTACTAGCTCCAACTCGGTTTTACAGTGAAAACTGCTGGAACTTCAAACCGGCACTAGGAAACAGACTGAGAAACCAGAGTAAAAGTTTCTCCTGCAACCCGTTCCCTTTTTGCTAAATGAACGAACGTCTCTCCACATGCTCAGTTCTGAGAGATAAGTGTGTGTGAAAGCCGTCCTTCACCTAGCTTGTTGGGAACACAAAGTTTCTTTTCACTTGCAAACTCCACTCCATACATATATATGGGGAGGTAATAGCTCCAACTCGGTTTTACAGTGAAAACTGCAGGAACTTCAAACCGGCACTAGGAAACAGACTGAGAAACCAGAGTAAAAGTTTCCCCTGCAACCCG
This sequence comes from Camelus bactrianus, assembly GCF_048773025.1. Lineage (NCBI taxonomy): Eukaryota > Metazoa > Chordata > Mammalia > Artiodactyla > Camelidae > Camelus > Camelus bactrianus. The sequence continues at coordinate 1,521,727 of NC_133553.1, forward strand.
TTCCCTTTGTGCTAGATGAACGAACGTCTCTCCACATGCTCAGTTCGGAGATATAAGTGTGTGTGAAAGCCGTCCTTCACCTAGCTTGTTGGGAACACAAAGTTTCTTTTCACTTGCAAACTCCACTCCATACATATATATTGGGAGGTACTAGCTCCAACTCGGTTTTTCAGTGAAAACTGCAGGAACTTCAAACCGGCACTAGGAAACAGACTGAGAAACCAGAGTAAATGTTTCTCCTGCAACCGTTCCCTTTTTGCTAGATGAACGAACGTCTCTCCACATGCTCAGTTCTGAGAGATAATTGTGTGTGAAAGCCGTCCTTCACCTAGCTTGTTGGGAACACAAAGTTTCTTTTCAGTTGCAAACTCCACTCCATACATATATATGGGGAGGTACTAGCTCCAACTCGGTTTTACAGTGAAAACTGCAGGAACTTCAAACCGGCACTAGGAAACAGACTGAGAAACCAGAGTAAAAGTTTCTCCTGCAACCCGTTCCCATTGTGCTAGATGAACGAACGTCTCTCCACATGCTCAGTTCTGAGAGATAAGTGTGTGTGAAAGCCGTCCTTCACCTAGCTTGTTGGGAACACAAAGTTTCTTTTCAGTTGCAAACTCCACTCCATACATATATATGGGGAGGTAATAGCTCCAACTCAGTTTTACAGTGAAAACTGCAGGAACTTCAAACCGGCACTTGGAAACAGACTGAGAAACCAGAGTAAAAGTTTCTCCTGCAACCCGTACCATTTGTGCTAGATAAACGAACGTCTCTCCACATGCTCAGTTCTGAGAGATAAGTGTGTGTGAAAGCCATCCTTCACCTAGCTTGTTGGGAACACAAAGTTTCTTTTCACTTGCAAATTCCACTCCATACATATATATGGGGAGGTACTAGCTCCAACTCGGTTTTACAGTGAAAACTGCAGGAACTTCAAACCGGCACTAGGAAACAGACTGAGAAACCAGAGTAAAAGTTTCTCCTGCAACCCGTTCCCTTTGTGCTAGATGAACGAACGTCTCTCCACATGCTCAGTCCTGAGAGATAAGTGTGTGTGAAAGCCGTCCTTCACCTAGCTTTTTGAGAACACAAAGTATCTTTTCAGTTGCAAACTCCAATCCATACATATATATGGGAAGGTACTAGCTCCAACTCGGTTTTACAGTGAAAACTGCAGGAACTTCAAACCGGCACTAGGAAACAGACTGAGAAACCAGAGTAAAATTTTGTCCTGCAACCCGTTCCCTTTGTGCTAGATGAACGAACGTCTCTCCACATGCTCAGTTCTGAGAGATAAGTGTGTGTGAAAGCCGTCCTTCACCTAGCTTGTTGGGAACACAGTTTCTTTTCACTTGCAAACTCCACTCCATAAATATATATGGGGAGGTACTAGCTCCAACTCGGTTTTTCAGTGAAAACTGCAGGAACTTCAAACCGGCACTAGGAAACAGACTGAGAAACCAGAGTAATAGTTTCTCCTGCAACCTGTTCCCTTTGTGCTAGGTGAACGAACGTCTCTCCACATGCTCAGTTCTGAGAGATAAGTGTGTGTGAAAGCCGTCCTTCACCTAGCTTGTTGGGAACACAAAGTTTCTTTTCACTTGCAAACTCCACTCCATACATATATATGGGGAGGTACTAGCTCCAACTCGGTTTTACAGTGAAAACTGCAGGAACTTCAAACCGGCACTAGGAAACAGACTGAGAAACCAGAGTAAAAGTTTCTCCTGCAACCCGTTCCCTTTGTGCTAGATGAACGAACGTCTCTCCACATGCTCAGTCCTGAGAGATAAGTGTGTGTGAAAGCCGTCCTTCACCTTGCTTGTTGGGAACACAAAGTTTCTTTTCACTTGCAATCTCCACTCCATACATATATATGGGGAGGTACTAGCTCCAACTCGGTTTTACAGTGAAAACTGCTGGAACTTCAAACCGGCACTAGGAAACAGACTGAGAAACCAGAGTAAAAGTTTCTCCTGCAACCCGTTCCCTTTTTGCTAAATGAACGAACGTCTCTCCACATGCTCAGTTCTGAGAGATAAGTGTGTGTGAAAGCCGTCCTTCACCTAGCTTGTTGGGAACACAAAGTTTCTTTTCACTTGCAAACTCCACTCCATACATATATATGGGGAGGTAATAGCTCCAACTCGGTTTTACAGTGAAAACTGCAGGAACTTCAAACCGGCACTAGGAAACAGACTGAGAAACCAGAGTAAAAGTTTCCCCTGCAACCCGTTCCCTTTGTGCTAGATGAACGAACGTCTCTCCACATGCTCAGTTCGGAGATATAAGTGTGTGTGAAAGCCGTCCTTCACCTAGCTTGTTGGGAACACAAAGTATCTTTTCACTTGCAAACTCCACTCCATACATATATATTGGGAGGTACTAGCTCCAACTCGGTTTTTCAGTGAAAACTGCAGGAACTTCAAACCGGCACTAGGAAACAGACTGAGAAACCAGAGTAAATGTTTCTCCTGCAACCGTTCCCTTTTTGCTAGATGAACGAACGTCTCTCCACATGCTCAGTTCTGAGAGATAATTGTGTGTGAAAGCCGTCCTTCACCTAGCTTGTTGGGAACACAAAGTTTCTTTTCAGTTGCAAACTCCACTCCATACATATATATGGGGAGGTACTAGCTCCAACTCGGTTTTACAGTGAAAACTGCAGGAACTTCAAACCGGCACTAGGAAACAGACTGAGAAACCAGAGTAAAAGTTTCTCCTGCAACCCGTTCCCATTGTGCTAGATGAACGAACGTCTCTCCACATGCTCAGTTCTGAGAGATAAGTGTGTGTGAAAGCCGTCCTTCACCTAGCTTGTTGGGAACACAAAGTTTCTTTTCAGTTGCAAACTCCACTCCATACATATATATGGGGAGGTAATAGCTCCAACTCAGTTTTACAGTGAAAACTGCAGGAACTTCAAACCGGCACTTGGAAACAGACTGAGAAACCAGAGTAAAAGTTTCTCCTGCAACCCGTACCATTTGTGCTAGATAAACGAACGTCTCTCCACATGCTCAGTTCTGAGAGATAAGTGTGTGTGAAAGCCATCCTTCACCTAGCTTGTTGGGAACACAAAGTTTCTTTTCACTTGCAAATTCCACTCCATACATATATATGGGGAGGTACTAGCTCCAACTCGGTTTTACAGTGAAAACTGCAGGAACTTCAAACCGGCACTAGGAAACAGACTGAGAAACCAGAGTAAAAGTTTCTCCTGCAACCCGTTCCCTTTGTCCTAGATGAACGAACGTCTCTCCACATGCTCAGTCCTGAGAGATAAGTGTGTGTGAAAGCCGTCCTTCACCTAGCTTGTTGGGAACACAAAGTTTCTTTTCACTTGCAAACTCCACTCCATACATATATATGGGGAGGTACTAGCTCCAACTCGGTTTTTCAGTGAAAACTGCAGGAACTTCAAACCGGCACTAGGAAACAGACTGAGAAACCAGAGTAATAGTTTCTCCTGCAACCCGTTCCCTTTGTGCTAGGTGAACGAACGTCTCTCCACATGCTCAGTTCTGAGAGATAAGTGTGTGTGAAAGCCGTCCTTCACCTAGCTTGTTGGGAACACAAAGTTTCTTTTCACTTGCAAACTCCACTCCATACATATATATGGGGAGGTACTAGCTCCAACTCGGTTTTACAGTGAAAACTGCAGGAACTTCAAACCGGCACTAGGAAACAGACTGAGAAACCAGAGTAAAAGTTTCTCCTGCAACCCGTTCCCTTTGTGCTAGATGAACGAACGTCTCTCCACATGCTCAGTCCTGAGAGATAAGTGTGTGTGAAAGCCGTCCTTCACCTAGCTTGTTGGGAACACAAAGTTTCTTTTCACTTGCAAATTCCACTCCATACATATATATGGGGAGGTACTAGCTCCAACTCGGTTTTACAGTGAAAACTGCTGGAACTTCAAACCGGCACTAGGAAACAGACTGAGAAACCAGAGTAAAAGTTTCTCCTGCAACCCGTTCCCTTTTTGCTAGATGAACGAACGTCTCTCCACATGCTCAGTTCTGAGAGATAAGTGTGTGTGAAAGCCGTCCTTCACCTAGCTTGTTGGGAACACAAAGTTTCTTTTCACTTGCAAACTCCACTCCATACATATATATGGGTAGGTAATAGCTCCAACTCGGTTTTACAGTGAAAACTGCAGGAACTTCAAACCGGCACTAGGAAACAGACTGAGAAACCAGAGTAAAAGTTTCTCCTGCAACCCGTTCCCTTTGTGCTAGATGAACGAACGTCTCTCCACATGCTCAGTTGGGAGATATAAGTGTGTGTGAAAGCCGTACTTCACCTAGCTTGTTGGGAACACAAAGTTTCTTTTCACTTGCAAACTCCACTCCATACATATATATTGGGAGGTACTAGCTCCAATTCGGTTTTTCAGTGAAAAATGCAGGAACTTCAAACCGGCACTAGGAAACAGACTGAGAAACCAGAGTAAAAGTTTCTCTTGCAACCGTTCCCTTTGTGCTAGATGAACGAACGTCTCTCCACATGCTCAGTTCTGAGAGATAAGTGTGTGTGAAAGCCGTCCTTCACCTAGCTTGTTGGGAACACAAAGTTTCTTTTCAGTTGCAAACTCCACTCCATACATATATATGGGGAGGTACTAGCTCCAACTCGGTTTTACAGTGAAAACTGCAGGAACTTCAAACCGGCACTAGGAAACAGACTGAGAAACCAGAGTAAAAGTTTCTCCTGCAACCCATTCCCTTTGTGCTAGATGAACGAACGTCTCTCCACATGCTCAGTTCTGAGAGATAAGTGTGTGTGAAAGCCGTCCTTCACCTAGCTTGTTGGGAACACAAAGTTACTTTTCAGTTGCAAACTCCACTCCATACATATATATGGGGAGGTAATAGCTCCAACTCGGTTTTACAGTGAAAACTGCAGGAACTTCAAACCGGCACTTGGAAACAGACTGAGAAACCAGAGTAAAAGTTTCTCCTGCAACCCGTACCCTTTGTGCTAGATAAACGAACGTCTCTCCACATGCTCAGTTCTGAGAGATAAGTGTGTGTGAAAGCCGTCCTTCACCTAGCTTGTTGGGAACACAAAGTTTCTTTTCACTTGCAAATTCCACTCCATACATATATATGGGGAGGTACTAGCTCCAACTCGGTTTTACAGTGAAAACTGCAGGAACTTCAAACCGGCACTAGGAAACAGACTGAGAAACCAGAGTAAAAGTTTCTCCTGCAACCCGTTCCCTTTGTGCTAGATGAACGAACGTCTCTCCACATGCTCAGTCCTGAGAGATAAGTGTGTGTGAAAGCCGTCCTTCAACTAGCTTGTTGGGAACACAAAGTTTCTTTTCACTTGCAAACTCCACTCCATACATATATATGGGGAGGTACTAGCTCCAACTCGGTTTTACAGTGAAAACTGCTGGAACTTCAAACCGGCACTAGGAAACAGACTGAGAAACCAGAGTAAAAGTTTCTCCTGCAACCCGATCCCTTTGTGCTAGATGAACGAACGTCTCTCCACATGCTCAGTTCTGAGAGATAAGTGTGTGTGAAAGCCGTCCTTCACCTAGCTTGTTGGGAACACAAAGTTTCTATTCACTTGCAAACTCCACTCCATACATATATATGGGGAGGTACTAGCTCCAACTCGGTTTTACAGTGAAAACTGCAGGAACTTCAAACCGGCACTAGGAAACAGGCTGAGAAACCAGAGGAAAAGTTTCTCCTGCAACCCATTCCCTTTATGCTAGATGAACGAACGTCTCTCCACATGCTCAGTTCGGAGATATAAGTGTGTGTGAAAGCCGTCCTTCACCTAACTTGTTGGGAACACAAAGTTTCTGTTCACTTGCAAACTCCACTCCATACATATATATGGGGAGGTACTAGCTCCAACTCGGTTTTTCAGTGAAAACTGCAGGAACTTCAAACCGGCACTAGGAAACAGACTGAGAAACCAGAGTAAAAGTTTCTACTGCAACCCGTTCCCTTTGTGCTAGATGAACGAACGTCTCTCCACATGCTCAGTTCTGAGAGATAATTGTGTGTGAAAGCCGTCCTTCACCTAGCTTGTTGGGAACACAAAGTTTCTTTTCAGTTGCAAACTCCAATCCATACATATATATGGGAAGGTACTAGCTCCAACTCGGTTTTACAGTGAAAACTGCAGGAACTTCAAACCGGCACTAGGAAACAGACTGAGAAACCAGAGTAAAAGTTTGTCCTGCAACCCGTTCCCTTTGTGCTAGATGAACGAACGTCTCTCCACATGATCAGTTCTGAGAGATAAGTGTGTGTGAAAGCCGTCCTTCACCTAGCTTGTTGGGAACACAAAGTTTCTTTTCACTTGCAAACTCCACTCCATAAATATATATGGGGAGGTACTAGCTCCAACTCGGTTTTTCAGTGAAAACTGCAGGAAATTCAAACCGGCACTAGGAAACAGACTGAGAAACCAGAGTAATAGTTTCTCCTGCAAACCGTTCCCTTTGTGCTAGGTGAACGAACGTCTCTCCACATGCTCAGTTCTGAGAGATAAGTGTGTGTGAAAGCCGTCCTTCACCTAGCTTGTTGGGAACACAAAGTTTCTTTTCACTTGCAAACTCCACTCCATACATATATATGGGGAGGTACTAGCTCCAACTCGGTTTTACAGTGAAAACTGCAGGAACTTCAAACCGGCACTAGGAAACAGACTGAGAAACCAGAGTAAAAGTTTCTCCTGCAACCCGTTCCCTTTTTGCTAGATGAACGAACGTCTCTCCACATGCTCAGTCCTGAGAGATAAGTGTGTGTGAAAGCCGTCCTTCACCTAGCTTGTTGGGAACACAAAGTTTCTTTTCACTTGCAAACTCCGTTCCATACATATATACGGGGAGGTACTAGCTCCAACTCGGTTTTACAGTGAAAACTGCAGGAACTTCAAACCGGCACTAGGAAACAGACTGAGAAACCAGAGTAAAAGTTTCTCCTGCAACCCGTTCCCTTTGTGCTAGATGAACGAACGTCTCTGCACATGCTCAGTTCTGAGAGATAAGTGTGTGTGAAAGCCGTCCTTCACCTAGCTTGTTGGGAACACAAAGTTTCTTTTCAGTTGCAAACTCCACTCCATACATATATATGGGGAGGTAATAGCTCCAACTCGGTTTTACAGTGAAAACTGCAGGAACTTCAAACCGGCACTTGGAAACAGACTGAGAAACCAGAGTAAAAGTTTCTCCTGCAACCCGTACCATTTGTGCTAGATAAACGAACGTCTCTCCACATGCTCAGTTCTGAGAGATAAGTGTGTGTGAAAGCCATCCTTCACCTAGCTTGTTGGGAACACAAAGTTTCTTTTCACTTGCAAATTCCACTCCATACATATATATGGGGAGGTACTAGCTCCAACTCGGTTTTACAGTGAAAACTGCAGGAACTTCAAACCGGCACTAGGAAACAGACTGAGAAACCAGAGTAAAAGTTTCTCCTGCAACCCGTTCCCTTTGTGCTAGATGAACGAACGTCTCTCCACATGCTCAGTCCTGAGAGATAAGTGTGTGTGAAAGCCGTCCTTCACCTAGCTTGTTGGGAACACAAAGTTTCTTTTCACTTGCAAACTCCACTCCATACATATATATGGGGAGGTACTAGCTCCAACTCGGTTTTTCAGTGAAAACTGCAGGAACTTCAAACCGGCACTAGGAAACAGACTGAGAAACCAGAGTAATAGTTTCTCCTGCAACCCGTTCCCTTTGTGCTAGGTGAACGAACGTCTCTCCACATGCTCAGTTCTGAGAGATAAGTGTGTGTGAAAGCCGTCCTTCACCTAGCTTGTTGGGAACACAAAGTTTCTTTTCACTTGCAAACTCCACTCCATACATATATATGGGGAGGTACTAGCTCCAACTCGGTTTTACAGTGAAAACTGCAGGAACTTCAAACCGGCACTAGGAAACAGACTGAGAAACCAGAGTAAAAGTTTCTCCTGCAACCCGTTCCCTTTGTGCTAGATGAACGAACGTCTCTCCACATGCTCAGTCCTGAGAGATAAGTGTGTGTGAAAGCCGTCCTTCACCTAGCTTGTTGGGAACACAAAGTTTCTTTTCACTTGCAAACTCCACTCCATACATATATATGGGGAGGTACTAGCTCCAACTCGGTTTTACAGTGAAAACTGCTGGAACTTCAAACCGGCACTAGGAAACAGACTGAGAAACCAGAGTAAAAGTTTCTCCTGCAACCCGTTCCCTTTTTGCTAGATGAACGAACGTCTCTCCACATGCTCAGTTCTGAGAGATAAGTGTGTGTGAAAGCCGTCTTTCACCTAGCTTGTTGGGAACACAAAGTTTCTTTTCACTTGCAAACTCCACTCCATACATATATATGGGGAGGTAATAGCTCCAACTCGGTTTTACAGTGAAAACTGCAGGAACTTCAAACCGGCACTAGGAAACAGACTGAGAAACCAGAGTAAAAGTTTCTCCTGCAACCCGTTCCCTTTGTGCTAGATGAACGAACGTCTCTCCACATGCTCAGTTGGGAGATATAAGTGTGTGTGAAAGCCGTCCTTCACCTAGCTTGTTGGGAACACAAAGTTTCTTTTCACTTGCAAACTCCACTCCATACATATATATTGGGAGGTACTAGCTCCAAATCGGTTTTTCAGTGAAAAATGCAGGAACGTCAAACCGGCACTAGGAAACAGACTGAGAAACCAGAGTAAAAGTTTCTCTTGCAACCGTTCCCTTTGTGCTAGATGAACGAACGTCTCTCCACATGCTCAGTTCTGAGAGATAAGTGTGTGTGAAAGCCGTCCTTCACCTAGCTTGTTGGGAACACAAAGTTTCTTTTCAGTTGCAAACTCCACTCCATACATATATATGGGGAGGTACTAGCTCCAACTCGGTTTTACAGTGAAAACTGCAGGAACTTCAAACCGGCACTAGGAAACAGACTGAGAAACCAGAGTAAAAGTTTCTCCTGCAACCCATTCCCTTTGTGCTAGATGAACGAACGTCTCTCCACATGCTCAGTTCTGAGAGATAAGTGTGTGTGAAAGCCGTCCTTCACCTAGCTTGTTGGGAACACAAAGTTACTTTTCAGTTGCAAACTCCACTCCATACATATATATGGGGAGGTACTAGCTCCAACTCGGTTTTACAGTGAAAACTGCAGGAACTTCAAACCGGCACTAGGAAACAGACTGAGAAACCAGAGTAAAAGTTTCTCCTGCAACCCGTTCCCTTTGTGCTAGATGAACGAACGTCTCTCCACATGCTCAGTCCTGAGAGATAAGTGTGTGTGAAAGCCGTCCTTCACCTAGCTTGTTGGGAACACAAAGTTTCTTTTCACTTGCAAACTCCACTCCATACATATATATGGGGAGGTACTAGCTCCAACTCGGTTTTACAGTGAAAACTGCTGGAACTTCAAACCGGCACTAGGAAACAGACTGAGAAACCAGAGTAAAAGTTTCTCCTGCAACCCGATCCCTTTGTGCTAGATGAACGAACGTCTCTCCACATGCTCAGTTCTGAGAGATAAGTGTGTGTGAAAGCCGTCCTTCACCTAGCTTGTTGGGAACACAAAGTTTCTATTCACTTGCAAACTCCACTCCATACATATATATGGGGAGGTACTAGCTCCAACTCGGTTTTACAGTGAAAACTGCAGGAACTTCAAACCGGCACTAGGAAACAGGCTGAGAAACCAGAGGAAAAGTTTCTCCTGCAACCCATTCCCTTTATGCTAGATGAACGAACGTCTCTCCACATGCTCAGTTTGGAGATATAAGTGTGTGTGAAAGCCGTCCTTCACATAACTTGTTGGGAACACAAAGTTTCTGTTCACTTGCAAACTCCACTCCATACATATATATGGGGAGGTACTAGCTCCAACTCGGTTTTTCAGTGAAAACTGCAGGAACTTCAAACCGGCACTAGGAAACAGACTGAGAAACCAGAGTAAAAGTTTCTACTGCAACCCGTTCCCTTTGTGCTAGATGAACGAACGTCTCTCCACATGCTCAGTTCTGAGAGATAAGTGTGTGTGAAAGCCGTCCTTCACCTAGCTTGTTGGGAACACAAAGTTTCTTTTCAGTTGCAAACTCCAATCCATACATATATATGGGAAGGTACTAGCTCCAACTCGGTTTTACAGTGAAAACTGCAGGAACTTCAAACCGGCACTAGGAAACAGACTGAGAAACCAGAGTAAAAGTTTGTCCTGCAACCCGTTCCCTTTGTGCTAGATGAACGAACGTCTCTCCACATGATCAGTTCTGAGAGATAAGTGTGTGTGAAAGCCGTCCTTCACCTAGCTTGTTGGGAACACAAAGTTTCTTTTCACTTGCAAACTCCACTCCATAAATATATATGGGGAGGTACTAGCTCCAACTCGGTTTTTCAGTGAAAACTGCAGGAAATTCAAACCGGCACTAGGAAACAGACTGAGAAACCAGAGTAAAAGTTTCTCCTGCAAACCGTTCCCTTTGTGCTAGGTGAACGAACGTCTCTCCACATGCTCAGTTCTGAGAGATAAGTGTGTGTGAAAGCCGTCCTTCACCTAGCTTGTTGGGAACACAAAGTTTCTTTTCACTTGCAAACTCCACTCCATACATATATATGGGGAGGTACTAGATCCAACTCGGTTTTACAGTGAAAACTGCAGGAACTTCAAACCGGCACTAGGAAACAGACTGAGAAACCAGAGTAAAAGTTTCTCCTGCAACCCGTTCCCTTTTTGCTAGATGAACGAACGTCTCTCCACATGCTCAGTCCTGAGAGATAAGTGTGTGTGAAAGCCGTCCTTCACCTAGCTTGTTGGGAACACAAAGTTTCTTTTCACTTGCAAACTCCACTCCATACATATATATGGGGAGGTACTAGCTCCAACTCGGTTTTACAGTGAAAACTGCTGGAACTTCAAACCGGCACTAGGAAACAGACTGAGAAACCAGAGTAAAAGTTTCTCCTGCAACCCGTTCCCTTTTTGCTAGATGAACGAACGTCTCTCCACATGCTCAGTTCTGAGAGATAAGTGTGTGTGAAAGCCGTCCTTCACCTAGCTTGTTGGGAACACAAAGTTTCTTTTCACTTGCAAACTCCACTCCATACATATATATGGGGAGGTAATAGCTCCAACTCGGTTTTACAGTGAAAACTGCAGGAACTTCAAACCGGCACTAGGAAACAGACTGAGAAACCAGAGTAAAAGTTTCTCCTGCAACCCGTTCCCTTTGTGCTAGATGAACGAACGTCTCTCCACATGCTCAGTTCGGAGATATAAGTGTGTGTGAAAGCCGTCCTTCACATAGCTTGTTGGGAACACAAAGTTTCTTTTCACTTGCAAACTCCACTCCATACATATATATTGGGAGGTACTAGCTCCAACTCGGTTTTTCAGTGAAAACTGCAGGAACTTCAAACCGACACTAGGAAACAGACTGAGAAACCAGAGTAAAAGTTTCTCCTGCAACCGTTCCCTTTTTGCTAGATGAACGAACGTCTCTCCACATGCTCAGTTCTGAGAGATAAGTGTGTGTGAAAGCCGTCCTTCACCTAGCTTGTTGGGAACACAAAGTTTCTTTTCAGTTGCAAACTCCACTCCATACATATATATGGGGAGGTACTAGCTCCAACTCGGTTTTACAGTGAAAACTGCAGGAACTTCAAACCGGCACTAGGAAACAGACTGAGAAACCAGATTAAAAGTTTCTCCTGCAACCCGTTCCCTTTGTGCTAGATGAACGAACGTCTCTCCACATGCTCAGTTCTGAGAGATAAGTGTGTGTGAAAGCCGTCCTTCACCTAGCTTGTTGGGAACACAAAGTTTCTTTTCAGTTGCAAACTCCACTCCATACATATATATGGGGAGGTAATAACTCCAACTCGGTTTTACAGTGAAAACTGCAGGAACTTCAAACCGGCACTTGGAAACAGACTGAGAAACCAGAGTAAAAGTTTCTCCTGCAACCCGTACACTTTGTGCTAGATAAACGAACGTCTCTCCACATGCTCAGTTCTGAGAGATAAGTGTGTGTGAAAGCCGTCCTTCACCTAGCTTGTTGGGAACACAAAGTTTCTTTTCACTTGCAAATTCCACTCCATACATATATATGGGGAGGTACTAGCTCCAAGTCGATTTTACAGTGAAAACTGCAGGAACTTCAAACCGGCACTAGGAAACAGACTGAGAAACCAGAGTAAAAGTTTCTCCTGCAACCCATTCCCTTTGTGCTAGATGAACGAACGTCTCTCCACATGCTCAGTCCTGAGAGATAAGTGTGTGTGAAAGCCGTCCTTCACCTAGCTTGTTGGGAACACAAAGTTTCTTTTCACTTGCAAACTCCACTCCATACATATATATGGGGAGGTACTAGCTCCAACTCGGTTTTACAGTGAAAACTGCTGGAACTTCAAACCGGCACTAGGAAACAGACTGAGAAACCAGAGTAAAAGTTTCTCCTGCAACCCGTTCCCTTTGTGCTAGATGAACGAACGTCTCTCCACATGCTCAGTTCTGAGAGATAAGTGTGTGTGAAAGCCGTCCTTCACCTAGCTTGTTGGGAACACAAAGTTTCTATTCACTTGCAAACCCCACTCCATACATATATATGGGGAGGTACTAGCTCCAACTCGGTTTTACAGTGAAAACTGCAGGAACTTCAAACCGGCACTAGGAAACAGGCTGAGAAACCAGAGTAAAAGTTTCTCCTGCAACCCATTCCCTTTATGCTAGATGAACGAACGTCTCTCCACATGCTCAGTTCGGAGATATAAGTGTGTGTGAAAGCCGTCCTTCACCTAGCTTGTTGGGAACACAAAGTTTCTTTTCACTTGCAAACTCCACTCCATACATATATATGGGGAGGTACTAGCTCCAACTCGGTTTTTCAGTGAAAACTGCAGGAACTTCAAACCGGCACTAGGAAACAGACTGAGAAACCAGAGTAAAAGTTTCTCCTGCAAACCGTTCCCTTTGTGCTAGAAGAACGAACGTCTCTCCACATGCTCAGTTCTGAGAGATATGTGTGTGTGAAAGCCGTCCTTCACCTAGCTTGTTGGGAACACAAAGTTTCTTTTCAGTTGCAAACTCCACTCCATACATATATATGGGGAGGTAATAGCTCCAACTCGGTTTTACAGTGAAAACTGCAGGAACATCAAACCGGCACTTGGAAACAGACTGAGAAACCAGAGTAAAAGTTTCTCCTGCAACCCGTTCCCTTTGTGCTAGATGAACGAACGTCTCTCCATATGCTCAGTTCTGAGAGATATGTGTGTGTGAAAGCCGTCCTTCACCTAGCTTGTTGGGAACACAAAGTTTCTTTTCACTTGCAAATTCCACTCCATACATATATATGGGGAGGTACTAGCTCCAACTCGGTTTTACAGTGAAAACTGCAGGAACTTCAAACCGGCACTAGGAAAAACACTGAGAAACCAGAGTAAAAGTTTCTCCTGCAACCCGTTCCCTTTGTGCTAGATGAACGAACGTCTCTCCACATGCTCAGTTCTGAGATATAAGTGTGTGTGAAAGCCGTCCTTCACCTAGCTTGTTGGGAACACAAAGTTTCTTTTAACTTGCAAACTCCACTCCATACATATATATTGGGAGGTACTAGCTCCAAATCGGTTTTTCAGTGAAAACTGCAGGAACTTCAAACCGGCACTAGGAAACAGACTGAGAAACCAGAGTAAAAGTTTCTCCTGCAACCGTTCCCTTTGTGCTAGATGAACGAACGTCTCTCCACATGCTCAGTTCTGAGAGATAAGTGTGTGTGAAAGCCGTCCTTCACCTAGCTTTTTGGGAACACAAAGTTTCTTTTTAGTTGCAAACTCCACTCCATACATATATATGGGGAGGTACTAGCTCCAACTCGGTTTTACAGTGAAAACTGCAGGAACTTCAAACCGGCACTAGGAAACAGACTGAGAAACCAGAGTAAAAGTTTCTCCTGCAACCCGTTCCCTTTTTGCTAGATGAACGAACGTCTCTCCACATGCTCAGTTCTGAGAGATAAGTGTGTGTGAAAGCCGTCCTTCACCTAGCTTGTTGGGAACACAAAGTTTCTTTTCAGTTGCAAACTCCACTCCATACATATATATGGGGAGGTAATAGCTCCAACTCGGTTTTACAGTGAAAACTGCAGGAACTTCAAACCGGCACTTGGAAACAGACTGAGAAACCAGAGTAAAAGTTTCTCCTGCAACCCGTACACTTTGTGCTAGATAAACGAACGTCTCTCCACATGCTCAGTTCTGAGAGATAAGTGTGTGTGAAAGCCGTCCTTCACCTAGCTTGTTGGGAACACAAAGATTATTTTCACTTGCAAATTCCACTCCATACATATATATGGGGAGGTACTAGCTCCAAGTCGGTTTTACAGTGAAAACTGCAGGAACTTCAAACCGGCACTAGGAAACAGACTGAGAAACCAGAGTAAAAGTTTCTCCTGCAACCCGTTCCCTTTGTGCTAGATGAACGAACGTCTCTCCACATGCTCAGTCCTGAGAGATATGTGTGTGTGAAAGCCGTCCTTCACCTAGCTTGTTGGGAACACAAAGTTTCTTTTCACTTGCAAACTCCACTCCATACATATATATGGGGAGGTACTAGCTCCAACTCTGTTTTACAGTGAAAACTGCTGGAACTTCAAACCGGCACTAGGAAACAGACTGAGAAACCAGAGTAAAAGTTTCTCCTGCAACCCGTTCCCTTTGTGCTAGATGAACGAACGTCTCTCCACATGCTCAGTTCTGAGAGATAAGTGTGTGTGAAAGCCGTCCTTCACCTAGCTTGTTGGGAACACAAAGTTTCTATTCACTTGCAAACTCCACTCCATACATATATATGGGGAGGTACTAGCTCCAACTCGGTTTTACAGTGAAAACTGCAGGAACTTCAAACCGGCACTAGGAAACAGGCTGAGAAACCAGAGTAAAAGTTTCTCCTGCAACCCATTCCCTTTATGCTAGATGAACGAACGTCTCTCCACATGCTCAGTTCGGAGATATAAGTGTGTGTGAAAGCCGTCCTTCACATAGCTTGTTGGGAACACAAAGTTTCTTTTCACTTGCAAACTCCACTCCATACATATATATGGGGAGGTACTAGCTCCAACTCGGTTTTTCAGTGAAAACTGCAGGAACTTCAAACCGGCACTAGGAAACAGACTGAGAATCCAGAGTAAAAGTTTCTCCTGCAACCCGTTCCCTTTGTGCTAGAAGAACGAACGTCTCTCCACATGCTCAGTTCTGAGAGATATGTGTGTGTGAAAGCCGTCCTTCACCTAGCTTGTTGGGAACACAAAGTTTCTTTTCACTTGCAAACTCCACTCCATACATATATATGGGGAGGTAATAGCTCCAACTCGGTTTTACAGTGAAAACTGCAGGAACATCAAACCGGCACTTGGAAACAGACTGAGAAACCAGAGTAAAAGTTTCTCCTGCAACCCGTTCCCTTTGTGCTAGATGAACGAACGTCTCTCCATATGCTCAGTTCTGAGAGATAAGTGTGTGTGAAAGCCGTCCTTCACCTAGCTTGTTGGGAACACAAAGTTTCTTTTCAGTTGCAAACTCCAATCCATACATATATATGGGGAGGTACTAGCTCCAACTCGGTTTTACAGTGAAAACTGCAGGAACTTCAAACCGGCACTAGGAAACAGACTGAGAAACCAGAGTAAAAGTTTCTCCTGCAACCCGTTCCCTTTGTGCTAGATGAACGAACGTCTCTCCACATGCTCAGTTCTGAGAGATAAGTGTGTGTGAAAGCCGTCCTTCACCTAGCTTTTTGAGAACACAAAGTATCTTTTCAGTTGCAAACTCCAATCCATACATATATATGGGAAGGTACTAGCTCCAACTCGGTTTTACAGTGAAAACTGCAGGAACTTCAAACCGGCACTAGGAAACAGACTGAGAAACCAGAGTAAAATTTTGTCCTGCAACCCGTTCCCTTTGTGCTAGATGAACGAACGTCTCTCCACATGCTCAGTTCTGAGAGATAAGTGTGTGTGAAAGCCGTCCTTCACCTAGCTTGTTGGGAACACAGTTTCTTTTCACTTGCAAACTCCACTCCATAAATATATATGGGGAGGTACTAGCTCCAACTCGGTTTTTCAGTGAAAACTGCAGGAACTTCAAACCGGCACTAGGAAACAGACTGAGAAACCAGAGTAATAGTTTCTCCTGCAACCTGTTCCCTTTGTGCTAGGTGAACGAACGTCTCTCCACATGCTCAGTTCTGAGAGATAAGTGTGTGTGAAAGCCGTCCTTCACCTAGCTTGTTGGGAACACAAAGTTTCTTTTCACTTGCAAACTCCACTCCATACATATATATGGGGAGGTACTAGCTCCAACTCGGTTTTACAGTGAAAACTGCAGGAACTTCAAACCGGCACTAGGAAACAGACTGAGAAACCAGAGTAAAAGTTTCTCCTGCAACCCGTTCCCTTTGTGCTAGATGAACGAACGTCTCTCCACATGCTCAGTCCTGAGAGATAAGTGTGTGTGAAAGCCGTCCTTCACCTTGCTTGTTGGGAACACAAAGTTTCTTTTCACTTGCAATCTCCACTCCATACATATATATGGGGAGGTACTAGCTCCAACTCGGTTTTACAGTGAAAACTGCTGGAACTTCAAACCGGCACTAGGAAACAGACTGAGAAACCAGAGTAAAAGTTTCTCCTGCAACCCGTTCCCTTTTTGCTAAATGAACGAACGTCTCTCCACATGCTCAGTTCTGAGAGATAAGTGTGTGTGAAAGCCGTCCTTCACCTAGCTTGTTGGGAACACAAAGTTTCTTTTCACTTGCAAACTCCACTCCATACATATATATGGGGAGGTAATAGCTCCAACTCGGTTTTACAGTGAAAACTGCAGGAACTTCAAACCGGCACTAGGAAACAGACTGAGAAACCAGAGTAAAAGTTTCCCCTGCAACCCGTTCCCTTTGTGCTAGATGAACGAACGTCTCTCCACATGCTCAGTTCGGAGATATAAGTGTGTGTGAAAGCCGTCCTTCACCTAGCTTGTTGGGAACACAAAGTTTCTTTTCACTTGCAAACTCCACTCCATACATATATATTGGGAGGTACTAGCTCCAACTCGGTTTTTCAGTGAAAACTGCAGGAACTTCAAACCGGCACTAGGAAACAGACTGAGAAACCAGAGTAAATGTTTCTCCTGCAACCGTTCCCTTTTTGCTAGATGAACGAACGTCTCTCCACATGCTCAGTTCTGAGAGATAATTGTGTGTGAAAGCCGTCCTTCACCTAGCTTGTTGGGAACACAAAGTTTCTTTTCAGTTGCAAACTCCACTCCATACATATATATGGGGAGGTACTAGCTCCAACTCGGTTTTACAGTGAAAACTGCAGGAACTTCAAACCGGCACTAGGAAACAGACTGAGAAACCAGAGTAAAAGTTTCTCCTGCAACCCGTTCCCATTGTGCTAGATGAACGAACGTCTCTCCACATGCTCAGTTCTGAGAGATAAGTGTGTGTGAAAGCCGTCCTTCACCTAGCTTGTTGGGAACACAAAGTTTCTTTTCAGTTGCAAACTCCACTCCATACATATATATGGGGAGGTAATAGCTCCAACTCAGTTTTACAGTGAAAACTGCAGGAACTTCAAACCGGCACTTGGAAACAGACTGAGAAACCAGAGTAAAAGTTTCTCCTGCAACCCGTACCATTTGTGCTAGATAAACGAACGTCTCTCCACATGCTCAGTTCTGAGAGATAAGTGTGTGTGAAAGCCATCCTTCACCTAGCTTGTTGGGAACAGAAAGTTTCTTTTCACTTGCAAATTCCACTCCATACATATATATGGGGAGGTACTAGCTCCAACTCGGTTTTACAGTGAAAACTGCAGGAACTTCAAACCGGCACTAGGAAACAGACTGAGAAACCAGAGTAAAAGTTTCTCCTGCAACCCGTTCCCTTTGTGCTAGATGAACGAACGTCTCTCCACATGCTCAGTCCTGAGAGATAAGTGTGTGTGAAAGCCGTCCTTCACCTAGCTTTTTGAGAACACAAAGTATCTTTTCAGTTGCAAACTCCAATCCATACATATATATGGGAAGGTACTAGCTCCAACTCGGTTTTACAGTGAAAACTGCAGGAACTTCAAACCGGCACTAGGAAACAGACTGAGAAACCAGAGTAAAATTTTGTCCTGCAACCCGTTCCCTTTGTGCTAGATGAACGAACGTCTCTCCACATGCTCAGTTCTGAGAGATAAGTGTGTGTGAAAGCCGTCCTTCACCTAGCTTGTTGGGAACACAGTTTCTTTTCACTTGCAAACTCCACTCCATAAATATATATGGGGAGGTACTAGCTCCAACTCGGTTTTTCAGTGAAAACTGCAGGAACTTCAAACCGGCACTAGGAAACAGACTGAGAAACCAGAGTAATAGTTTCTCCTGCAACCTGTTCCCTTTGTGCTAGGTGAACGAACGTCTCTCCACATGCTCAGTTCTGAGAGATAAGTGTGTGTGAAAGCCGTCCTTCACCTAGCTTGTTGGGAACACAAAGTTTCTTTTCACTTGCAAACTCCACTCCATACATATATATGGGGAGGTACTAGCTCCAACTCGGTTTTACAGTGAAAACTGCAGGAACTTCAAACCGGCACTAGGAAACAGACTGAGAAACCAGAGTAAAAGTTTCTCCTGCAACCCGTTCCCTTTGTGCTAGATGAACGAACGTCTCTCCACATGCTCAGTCCTGAGAGATAAGTGTGTGTGAAAGCCGTCCTTCACCTTGCTTGTTGGGAACACAAAGTTTCTTTTCACTTGCAATCTCCACTCCATACATATATATGGGGAGGTACTAGCTCCAACTCGGTTTTACAGTGAAAACTGCTGGAACTTCAAACCGGCACTAGGAAACAGACTGAGAAACCAGAGTAAAAGTTTCTCCTGCAACCCGTTCCCTTTTTGCTAAATGAACGAACGTCTCTCCACATGCTCAGTTCTGAGAGATAAGTGTGTGTGAAAGCCGTCCTTCACCTAGCTTGTTGGGAACACAAAGTTTCTTTTCACTTGCAAACTCCACTCCATACATATATATGGGGAGGTAATAGCTCCAACTCGGTTTTACAGTGAAAACTGCAGGAACTTCAAACCGGCACTAGGAAACAGACTGAGAAACCAGAGTAAAAGTTTCCCCTGCAACCCGTTCCCTTTGTGCTAGATGAACGAACGTCTCTCCACATGCTCAGTTCGGAGATATAAGTGTGTGTGAAAGCCGTCCTTCACCTAGCTTGTTGGGAACACAAAGTATCTTTTCACTTGCAAACTCCACTCCATACATATATATTGGGAGGTACTAGCTCCAACTCGGTTTTTCAGTGAAAACTGCAGGAACTTCAAACCGGCACTAGGAAACAGACTGAGAAACCAGAGTAAATGTTTCTCCTGCAACCGTTCCCTTTTTGCTAGATGAACGAACGTCTCTCCACATGCTCAGTTCTGAGAGATAATTGTGTGTGAAAGCCGTCCTTCACCTAGCTTGTTGGGAACACAAAGTTTCTTTTCAGTTGCAAACTCCACTCCATACATATATATGGGGAGGTACTAGCTCCAACTCGGTTTTACAGTGAAAACTGCAGGAACTTCAAACCGGCACTAGGAAACAGACTGAGAAACCAGAGTAAAAGTTTCTCCTGCAACCCGTTCCCATTGTGCTAGATGAACGAACGTCTCTCCACATGCTCAGTTCTGAGAGATAAGTGTGTGTGAAAGCCGTCCTTCACCTAGCTTGTTGGGAACACAAAGTTTCTTTTCAGTTGCAAACTCCACTCCATACATATATATGGGGAGGTAATAGCTCCAACTCAGTTTTACAGTGAAAACTGCAGGAACTTCAAACCGGCACTTGGAAACAGACTGAGAAACCAGAGTAAAAGTTTCTCCTGCAACCCGTACCATTTGTGCTAGATAAACGAACGTCTCTCCACATGCTCAGTTCTGAGAGATAAGTGTGTGTGAAAGCCATCCTTCACCTAGCTTGTTGGGAACACAAAGTTTCTTTTCACTTGCAAATTCCACTCCATACATATATATGGGGAGGTACTAGCTCCAACTCGGTTTTACAGTGAAAACTGCAGGAACTTCAAACCGGCACTAGGAAACAGACTGAGAAACCAGAGTAAAAGTTTCTCCTGCAACCCGTTCCCTTTGTCCTAGATGAACGAACGTCTCTCCACATGCTCAGTCCTGAGAGATAAGTGTGTGTGAAAGCCGTCCTTCACCTAGCTTGTTGGGAACACAAAGTTTCTTTTCACTTGCAAACTCCACTCCATACATATATATGGGGAGGTACTAGCTCCAACTCGGTTTTTCAGTGAAAACTGCAGGAACTTCAAACCGGCACTAGGAAACAGACTGAGAAACCAGAGTAATAGTTTCTCCTGCAACCCGTTCCCTTTGTGCTAGGTGAACGAACGTCTCTCCACATGCTCAGTTCTGAGAGATAAGTGTGTGTGAAAGCCGTCCTTCACCTAGCTTGTTGGGAACACAAAGTTTCTTTTCACTTGCAAACTCCACTCCATACATATATATGGGGAGGTACTAGCTCCAACTCGGTTTTACAGTGAAAACTGCAGGAACTTCAAACCGGCACTAGGAAACAGACTGAGAAACCAGAGTAAAAGTTTCTCCTGCAACCCGTTCCCTTTGTGCTAGATGAACGAACGTCTCTCCACATGCTCAGTCCTGAGAGATAAGTGTGTGTGAAAGCCGTCCTTCACCTAGCTTGTTGGGAACACAAAGTTTCTTTTCACTTGCAAATTCCACTCCATACATATATATGGGGAGGTACTAGCTCCAACTCGGTTTTACAGTGAAAACTGCTGGAACTTCAAACCGGCACTAGGAAACAGACTGAGAAACCAGAGTAAAAGTTTCTCCTGCAACCCGTTCCCTTTTTGCTAGATGAACGAACGTCTCTCCACATGCTCAGTTCTGAGAGATAAGTGTGTGTGAAAGCCGTCCTTCACCTAGCTTGTTGGGAACACAAAGTTTCTTTTCACTTGCAAACTCCACTCCATACATATATATGGGTAGGTAATAGCTCCAACTCGGTTTTACAGTGAAAACTGCAGGAACTTCAAACCGGCACTAGGAAACAGACTGAGAAACCAGAGTAAAAGTTTCTCCTGCAACCCGTTCCCTTTGTGCTAGATGAACGAACGTCTCTCCACATGCTCAGTTGGGAGATATAAGTGTGTGTGAAAGCCGTACTTCACCTAGCTTGTTGGGAACACAAAGTTTCTTTTCACTTGCAAACTCCACTCCATACATATATATTGGGAGGTACTAGCTCCAATTCGGTTTTTCAGTGAAAAATGCAGGAACTTCAAACCGGCACTAGGAAACAGACTGAGAAACCAGAGTAAAAGTTTCTCTTGCAACCGTTCCCTTTGTGCTAGATGAACGAACGTCTCTCCACATGCTCAGTTCTGAGAGATAAGTGTGTGTGAAAGCCGTCCTTCACCTAGCTTGTTGGGAACACAAAGTTTCTTTTCAGTTGCAAACTCCACTCCATACATATATATGGGGAGGTACTAGCTCCAACTCGGTTTTACAGTGAAAACTGCAGGAACTTCAAACCGGCACTAGGAAACAGACTGAGAAACCAGAGTAAAAGTTTCTCCTGCAACCCATTCCCTTTGTGCTAGATGAACGAACGTCTCTCCACATGCTCAGTTCTGAGAGATAAGTGTGTGTGAAAGCCGTCCTTCACCTAGCTTGTTGGGAACACAAAGTTACTTTTCAGTTGCAAACTCCACTCCATACATATATATGGGGAGGTAATAGCTCCAACTCGGTTTTACAGTGAAAACTGCAGGAACTTCAAACCGGCACTTGGAAACAGACTGAGAAACCAGAGTAAAAGTTTCTCCTGCAACCCGTACCCTTTGTGCTAGATAAACGAACGTCTCTCCACATGCTCAGTTCTGAGAGATAAGTGTGTGTGAAAGCCGTCCTTCACCTAGCTTGTTGGGAACACAAAGTTTCTTTTCACTTGCAAATTCCACTCCATACATATATATGGGGAGGTACTAGCTCCAACTCGGTTTTACAGTGAAAACTGCAGGAACTTCAAACCGGCACTAGGAAACAGACTGAGAAACCAGAGTAAAAGTTTCTCCTGCAACCCGTTCCCTTTGTGCTAGATGAACGAACGTCTCTCCACATGCTCAGTCCTGAGAGATAAGTGTGTGTGAAAGCCGTCCTTCAACTAGCTTGTTGGGAACACAAAGTTTCTTTTCACTTGCAAACTCCACTCCATACATATATATGGGGAGGTACTAGCTCCAACTCGGTTTTACAGTGAAAACTGCTGGAACTTCAAACCGGCACTAGGAAACAGACTGAGAAACCAGAGTAAAAGTTTCTCCTGCAACCCGATCCCTTTGTGCTAGATGAACGAACGTCTCTCCACATGCTCAGTTCTGAGAGATAAGTGTGTGTGAAAGCCGTCCTTCACCTAGCTTGTTGGGAACACAAAGTTTCTATTCACTTGCAAACTCCACTCCATACATATATATGGGGAGGTACTAGCTCCAACTCGGTTTTACAGTGAAAACTGCAGGAACTTCAAACCGGCACTAGGAAACAGGCTGAGAAACCAGAGGAAAAGTTTCTCCTGCAACCCATTCCCTTTATGCTAGATGAACGAACGTCTCTCCACATGCTCAGTTCGGAGATATAAGTGTGTGTGAAAGCCGTCCTTCACCTAACTTGTTGGGAACACAAAGTTTCTGTTCACTTGCAAACTCCACTCCATACATATATATGGGGAGGTACTAGCTCCAACTCGGTTTTTCAGTGAAAACTGCAGGAACTTCAAACCGGCACTAGGAAACAGACTGAGAAACCAGAGTAAAAGTTTCTACTGCAACCCGTTCCCTTTGTGCTAGATGAACGAACGTCTCTCCACATGCTCAGTTCTGAGAGATAATTGTGTGTGAAAGCCGTCCTTCACCTAGCTTGTTGGGAACACAAAGTTTCTTTTCAGTTGCAAACTCCAATCCATACATATATATGGGAAGGTACTAGCTCCAACTCGGTTTTACAGTGAAAACTGCAGGAACTTCAAACCGGCACTAGGAAACAGACTGAGAAACCAGAGTAAAAGTTTGTCCTGCAACCCGTTCCCTTTGTGCTAGATGAACGAACGTCTCTCCACATGATCAGTTCTGAGAGATAAGTGTGTGTGAAAGCCGTCCTTCACCTAGCTTGTTGGGAACACAAAGTTTCTTTTCACTTGCAAACTCCACTCCATAAATATATATGGGGAGGTACTAGCTCCAACTCGGTTTTTCAGTGAAAACTGCAGGAAATTCAAACCGGCACTAGGAAACAGACTGAGAAACCAGAGTAATAGTTTCTCCTGCAAACCGTTCCCTTTGTGCTAGGTGAACGAACGTCTCTCCACATGCTCAGTTCTGAGAGATAAGTGTGTGTGAAAGCCGTCCTTCACCTAGCTTGTTGGGAACACAAAGTTTCTTTTCACTTGCAAACTCCACTCCATACATATATATGGGGAGGTACTAGCTCCAACTCGGTTTTACAGTGAAAACTGCAGGAACTTCAAACCGGCACTAGGAAACAGACTGAGAAACCAGAGTAAAAGTTTCTCCTGCAACCCGTTCCCTTTTTGCTAGATGAACGAACGTCTCTCCACATGCTCAGTCCTGAGAGATAAGTGTGTGTGAAAGCCGTCCTTCACCTAGCTTGTTGGGAACACAAAGTTTCTTTTCACTTGCAAACTCCGTTCCATACATATATACGGGGAGGTACTAGCTCCAACTCGGTTTTACAGTGAAAACTGCAGGAACTTCAAACCGGCACTAGGAAACAGACTGAGAAACCAGAGTAAAAGTTTCTCCTGCAACCCGTTCCCTTTGTGCTAGATGAACGAACGTCTCTGCACATGCTCAGTTCTGAGAGATAAGTGTGTGTGAAAGCCGTCCTTCACCTAGCTTGTTGGGAACACAAAGTTTCTTTTCAGTTGCAAACTCCACTCCATACATATATATGGGGAGGTAATAGCTCCAACTCGGTTTTACAGTGAAAACTGCAGGAACTTCAAACCGGCACTTGGAAACAGACTGAGAAACCAGAGTAAAAGTTTCTCCTGCAACCCGTACCATTTGTGCTAGATAAACGAACGTCTCTCCACATGCTCAGTTCTGAGAGATAAGTGTGTGTGAAAGCCATCCTTCACCTAGCTTGTTGGGAACACAAAGTTTCTTTTCACTTGCAAATTCCACTCCATACATATATATGGGGAGGTACTAGCTCCAACTCGGTTTTACAGTGAAAACTGCAGGAACTTCAAACCGGCACTAGGAAACAGACTGAGAAACCAGAGTAAAAGTTTCTCCTGCAACCCGTTCCCTTTGTGCTAGATGAACGAACGTCTCTCCACATGCTCAGTCCTGAGAGATAAGTGTGTGTGAAAGCCGTCCTTCACCTAGCTTGTTGGGAACACAAAGTTTCTTTTCACTTGCAAACTCCACTCCATACATATATATGGGGAGGTACTAGCTCCAACTCGGTTTTTCAGTGAAAACTGCAGGAACTTCAAACCGGCACTAGGAAACAGACTGAGAAACCAGAGTAATAGTTTCTCCTGCAACCCGTTCCCTTTGTGCTAGGTGAACGAACGTCTCTCCACATGCTCAGTTCTGAGAGATAAGTGTGTGTGAAAGCCGTCCTTCACCTAGCTTGTTGGGAACACAAAGTTTCTTTTCACTTGCAAACTCCACTCCATACATATATATGGGGAGGTACTAGCTCCAACTCGGTTTTACAGTGAAAACTGCAGGAACTTCAAACCGGCACTAGGAAACAGACTGAGAAACCAGAGTAAAAGTTTCTCCTGCAACCCGTTCCCTTTGTGCTAGATGAACGAACGTCTCTCCACATGCTCAGTCCTGAGAGATAAGTGTGTGTGAAAGCCGTCCTTCACCTAGCTTGTTGGGAACACAAAGTTTCTTTTCACTTGCAAACTCCACTCCATACATATATATGGGGAGGTACTAGCTCCAACTCGGTTTTACAGTGAAAACTGCTGGAACTTCAAACCGGCACTAGGAAACAGACTGAGAAACCAGAGTAAAAGTTTCTCCTGCAACCCGTTCCCTTTTTGCTAGATGAACGAACGTCTCTCCACATGCTCAGTTCTGAGAGATAAGTGTGTGTGAAAGCCGTCTTTCACCTAGCTTGTTGGGAACACAAAGTTTCTTTTCACTTGCAAACTCCACTCCATACATATATATGGGGAGGTAATAGCTCCAACTCGGTTTTACAGTGAAAACTGCAGGAACTTCAAACCGGCACTAGGAAACAGACTGAGAAACCAGAGTAAAAGTTTCTCCTGCAACCCGTTCCCTTTGTGCTAGATGAACGAACGTCTCTCCACATGCTCAGTTGGGAGATATAAGTGTGTGTGAAAGCCGTCCTTCACCTAGCTTGTTGGGAACACAAAGTTTCTTTTCACTTGCAAACTCCACTCCATACATATATATTGGGAGGTACTAGCTCCAAATCGGTTTTTCAGTGAAAAATGCAGGAACGTCAAACCGGCACTAGGAAACAGACTGAGAAACCAGAGTAAAAGTTTCTCTTGCAACCGTTCAATTTGTGCTAGATGAACGAACGTCTCTCCACATGCTCAGTTCTGAGAGATAAGTGTGTGTGAAAGCCGTCCTTCACCTAGCTTGTTGGGAACACAAAGTTTCTTTTCAGTTGCAAACTCCACTCCATACATATATATGGGGAGGTACTAGCTCCAACTCGGTTTTACAGTGAAAACTGCAGGAACTTCAAACCGGCACTAGGAAACAGACTGAGAAACCAGAGTAAAAGTTTCTCCTGCAACCCATTCCCTTTGTGCTAGATGAACGAACGTCTCTCCACATGCTCAGTTCTGAGAGATAAGTGTGTGTGAAAGCCGTCCTTCACCTAGCTTGTTGGGAACACAAAGTTACTTTTCAGTTGCAAACTCCACTCCATACATATATATGGGGAGGTAATAGCTCCAACTCGGTTTTACAGTGAAAACTGCAGGAACTTCAAACCGGCACTTGGAAACAGACTGAGAAACCAGAGTAAAAGTTTCTCCTGCAACCCGTACCCTTTGTGCTAGATAAACGAACGTCTCTCCACATGCTCAGTTCTGAGAGATAAGTGTGTGTGAAAGCCGTCCTTCACCTAGCTTGTTGGGAACACAAAGTTTCTTTTCACTTGCAAATTCCACTCCATACATATATATGGGGAGGTACTAGCTCCAACTCGGTTTTACAGTGAAAACTGCAGGAACTTCAAACCGGCACTAGGAAACAGACTGAGAAACCAGAGTAAAAGTTTCTCCTGCAACCCGTTCCCTTTGTGCTAGATGAACGAACGTCTCTCCACATGCTCAGTCCTGAGAGATAAGTGTGTGTGAAAGCCGTCCTTCACCTAGCTTGTTGGGAACACAAAGTTTCTTTTCACTTGCAAACTCCACTCCATACATATATATGGGGAGGTACTAGCTCCAACTCGGTTTTACAGTGAAAACTGCTGGAACTTCAAACCGGCACTAGGAAACAGACTGAGAAACCAGAGTAAAAGTTTCTCCTGCAACCCGATCCCTTTGTGCTAGATGAACGAACGTCTCTCCACATGCTCAGTTCTGAGAGATAAGTGTGTGTGAAAGCCGTCCTTCACCTAGCTTGTTGGGAACACAAAGTTTCTATTCACTTGCAAACTCCACTCCATACATATATATGGGGAGGTACTAGCTCCAACTCGGTTTTACAGTGAAAACTGCAGGAACTTCAAACCGGCACTAGGAAACAGGCTGAGAAACCAGAGGAAAAGTTTCTCCTGCAACCCATTCCCTTTATGCTAGATGAACGAACGTCTCTCCACATGCTCAGTTTGGAGATATAAGTGTGTGTGAAAGCCGTCCTTCACATAACTTGTTGGGAACACAAAGTTTCTGTTCACTTGCAAACTCCACTCCATACATATATATGGGGAGGTACTAGCTCCAACTCGGTTTTTCAGTGAAAACTGCAGGAACTTCAAACCGGCACTAGGAAACAGACTGAGAAACCAGAGTAAAAGTTTCTACTGCAACCCGTTCCCTTTGTGCTAGATGAACGAACGTCTCTCCACATGCTCAGTTCTGAGAGATAAGTGTGTGTGAAAGCCGTCCTTCACCTAGCTTGTTGGGAACACAAAGTTTCTTTTCAGTTGCAAACTCCAATCCATACATATATATGGGAAGGTACTAGCTCCAACTCGGTTTTACAGTGAAAACTGCAGGAACTTCAAACCGGCACTAGGAAACAGACTGAGAAACCAGAGTAAAAGTTTGTCCTGCAACCCGTTCCCTTTGTGCTAGATGAACGAACGTCTCTCCACATGATCAGTTCTGAGAGATAAGTGTGTGTGAAAGCCGTCCTTCACCTAGCTTGTTGGGAACACAAAGTTTCTTTTCACTTGCAAACTCCACTCCATAAATATATATGGGGAGGTACTAGCTCCAACTCGGTTTTTCAGTGAAAACTGCAGGAAATTCAAACCGGCACTAGGAAACAGACTGAGAAACCAGAGTAAAAGTTTCTCCTGCAAACCGTTCCCTTTGTGCTAGGTGAACGAACGTCTCTCCACATGCTCAGTTCTGAGAGATAAGTGTGTGTGAAAGCCGTCCTTCACCTAGCTTGTTGGGAACACAAAGTTTCTTTTCACTTGCAAACTCCACTCCATACATATATATGGGGAGGTACTAGATCCAACTCGGTTTTACAGTGAAAACTGCAGGAACTTCAAACCGGCACTAGGAAACAGAATGAGAAACCAGAGTAAAAGTTTCTCCTGCAACCCGTTCCCTTTTTGCTAGATGAACGAACGTCTCTCCACATGCTCAGTCCTGAGAGATAAGTGTGTGTGAAAGCCGTCCTTCACCTAGCTTGTTGGGAACACAAAGTTTCTTTTCACTTGCAAACTCCACTCCATACATATATATGGGGAGGTACTAGCTCCAACTCGGTTTTACAGTGAAAACTGCTGGAACTTCAAACCGGCACTAGGAAACAGACTGAGAAACCAGAGTAAAAGTTTCTCCTGCAACCCGTTCCCTTTTTGCTAGATGAACGAACGTCTCTCCACATGCTCAGTTCTGAGAGATAAGTGTGTGTGAAAGCCGTCCTTCACCTAGCTTGTTGGGAACACAAAGTTTCTTTTCACTTGCAAACTCCACTCCATACATATATATGGGGAGGTAATAGCTCCAACTCGGTTTTACAGTGAAAACTGCAGGAACTTCAAACCGGCACTAGGAAACAGACTGAGAAACCAGAGTAAAAGTTTCTCCTGCAACCCGTTCCCTTTGTGCTAGATGAACGAACGTCTCTCCACATGCTCAGTTCGGAGATATAAGTGTGTGTGAAAGCCGTCCTTCACATAGCTTGTTGGGAACACAAAGTTTCTTTTCACTTGCAAACTCCACTCCATACATATATATTGGGAGGTACTAGCTCCAACTCGGTTTTTCAGTGAAAACTGCAGGAACTTCAAACCGACACTAGGAAACAGACTGAGAAACCAGAGTAAAAGTTTCTCCTGCAACCGTTCCCTTTTTGCTAGATGAACGAACGTCTCTCCACATGCTCAGTTCTGAGAGATAAGTGTGTGTGAAAGCCGTCCTTCACCTAGCTTGTTGGGAACACAAAGTTTCTTTTCAGTTGCAAACTCCACTCCATACATATATATGGGGAGGTACTAGCTCCAACTCGGTTTTACAGTGAAAACTGCAGGAACTTCAAACCGGCACTAGGAAACAGACTGAGAATCCAGATTAAAAGTTTCTCCTGCAACCCGTTCCCTTTGTGCTAGATGAACGAACGTCTCTCCACATGCTCAGTTCTGAGAGATAAGTGTGTGTGAAAGCCGTCCTTCACCTAGCTTGTTGGGAACACAAAGTTTCTTTTCAGTTGCAAACTCCACTCCATACATATATATGGGGAGGTAATAACTCCAACTCGGTTTTACAGTGAAAACTGCAGGAACTTCAAACCGGCACTTGGAAACAGACTGAGAAACCAGAGTAAAAGTTTCTCCTGCAACCCGTACACTTTGTGCTAGATAAACGAACGTCTCTCCACATGCTCAGTTCTGAGAGATAAGTGTGTGTGAAAGCCGTCCTTCACCTAGCTTGTTGGGAACACAAAGTTTCTTTTCACTTGCAAATTCCACTCCATACATATATATGGGGAGGTACTAGCTCCAAGTCGATTTTACAGTGAAAACTGCAGGAACTTCAAACCGGCACTAGGAAACAGACTGAGAAACCAGAGTAAAAGTTTCTCCTGCAACCCATTCCCTTTGTGCTAGATGAACGAACGTCTCTCCACATGCTCAGTCCTGAGAGATAAGTGTGTGTGAAAGCCGTCCTTCACCTAGCTTGTTGGGAACACAAAGTTTCTTTTCACTTGCAAACTCCACTCCATACATATATATGGGGAGGTACTAGCTCCAACTCGGTTTTACAGTGAAAACTGCTGGAACTTCAAACCGGCACTAGGAAACAGACTGAGAAACCAGAGTAAAAGTTTCTCCTGCAACCCGTTCCCTTTGTGCTAGATGAACGAACGTCTCTCCACATGCTCAGTTCTGAGAGATAAGTGTGTGTGAAAGCCGTCCTTCACCTAGCTTGTTGGGAACACAAAGTTTCTATTCACTTGCAAACCCCACTCCATACATATATATGGGGAGGTACTAGCTCCAACTCGGTTTTACAGTGAAAACTGCAGGAACTTCAAACCGGCACTAGGAAACAGGCTGAGAAACCAGAGTAAAAGTTTCTCCTGCAACCCATTCCCTTTATGCTAGATGAACGAACGTCTCTCCACATGCTCAGTTCGGAGATATAAGTGTGTGTGAAAGCCGTCCTTCACCTAGCTTGTTGGGAACACAAAGTTTCTTTTCACTTGCAAACTCCACTCCATACATATATATGGGGAGGTACTAGCTCCAACTCGGTTTTTCAGTGAAAACTGCAGGAACTTCAAACCGGCACTAGGAAACAGACTGAGAAACCAGAGTAAAAGTTTCTCCTGCAAACCGTTCCCTTTGTGCTAGAAGAACGAACGTCTCTCCACATGCTCAGTTCTGAGAGATATGTGTGTGTGAAAGCCGTCCTTCACCTAGCTTGTTGGGAACACAAAGTTTCTTTTCAGTTGCAAACTCCACTCCATACATATATATGGGGAGGTAATAGCTCCAACTCGGTTTTACAGTGAAAACTGCAGGAACATCAAACCGGCACTTGGAAACAGACTGAGAAACCAGAGTAAAAGTTTCTCCTGCAACCCGTTCCCTTTGTGCTAGATGAACGAACGTCTCTCCATATGCTCAGTTCTGAGAGATATGTGTGTGTGAAAGCCGTCCTTCACCTAGCTTGTTGGGAACACAAAGTTTCTTTTCACTTGCAAATTCCACTCCATACATATATATGGGGAGGTACTAGCTCCAACTCGGTTTTACAGTGAAAACTGCAGGAACTTCAAACCGGCACTAGGAAAAACACTGAGAAACCAGAGTAAAAGTTTCTCCTGCAACCCGTTCCCTTTGTGCTAGATGAACGAACGTCTCTCCACATGCTCAGTTCTGAGATATAAGTGTGTGTGAAAGCCGTCCTTCACCTAGCTTGTTGGGAACACAAAGTTTCTTTTAACTTGCAAACTCCACTCCATACATATATATTGGGAGGTACTAGCTCCAAATCGGTTTTTCAGTGAAAACTGCAGGAACTTCAAACCGGCACTAGGAAACAGACTGAGAAACCAGAGTAAAAGTTTCTCCTGCAACCGTTCCCTTTGTGCTAGATGAACGAACGTCTCTCCACATGCTCAGTTCTGAGAGATAAGTGTGTGTGAAAGCCGTCCTTCACCTAGCTTTTTGGGAACACAAAGTTTCTTTTTAGTTGCAAACTCCACTCCATACATATATATGGGGAGGTACTAGCTCCAACTCGGTTTTACAGTGAAAACTGCAGGAACTTCAAACCGGCACTAGGAAACAGACTGAGAAACCAGAGTAAAAGTTTCTCCTGCAACCCGTTCCCTTTTTGCTAGATGAACGAACGTCTCTCCACATGCTCAGTTCTGAGAGATAAGTGTGTGTGAAAGCCGTCCTTCACCTAGCTTGTTGGGAACACAAAGTTTCTTTTCAGTTGCAAACTCCACTCCATACATATATATGGGGAGGTAATAGCTCCAACTCGGTTTTACAGTGAAAACTGCAGGAACTTCAAACCGGCACTTGGAAACAGACTGAGAAACCAGAGTAAAAGTTTCTCCTGCAACCCGTACACTTTGTGCTAGATAAACGAACGTCTCTCCACATGCTCAGTTCTGAGAGATAAGTGTGTGTGAAAGCCGTCCTTCACCTAGCTTGTTGGGAACACAAAGATTATTTTCACTTGCAAATTCCACTCCATACATATATATGGGGAGGTACTAGCTCCAAGTCGGTTTTACAGTGAAAACTGCAGGAACTTCAAACCGGCACTAGGAAACAGACTGAGAAACCAGAGTAAAAGTTTCTCCTGCAACCCGTTCCCTTTGTGCTAGATGAACGAACGTCTCTCCACATGCTCAGTCCTGAGAGATATGTGTGTGTGAAAGCCGTCCTTCACCTAGCTTGTTGGGAACACAAAGTTTCT
Organism: Camelus bactrianus; assembly: GCF_048773025.1. Lineage (NCBI taxonomy): Eukaryota > Metazoa > Chordata > Mammalia > Artiodactyla > Camelidae > Camelus > Camelus bactrianus. The sequence continues at coordinate 1,553,439 of NC_133553.1, forward strand.
TTTCACTTGCAAACTCCACTCCATACATATATATGGGGAGGTACTAGCTCCAACTCTGTTTTACAGTGAAAACTGCTGGAACTTCAAACCGGCACTAGGAAACAGACTGAGAAACCAGAGTAAAAGTTTCTCCTGCAACCCGTTCCCTTTGTGCTAGATGAACGAACGTCTCTCCACATGCTCAGTTCTGAGAGATAAGTGTGTGTGAAAGCCGTCCTTCACCTAGCTTGTTGGGAACACAAAGTTTCTATTCACTTGCAAACTCCACTCCATACATATATATGGGGAGGTACTAGCTCCAACTCGGTTTTACAGTGAAAACTGCAGGAACTTCAAACCGGCACTAGGAAACAGGCTGAGAAACCAGAGTAAAAGTTTCTCCTGCAACCCATTCCCTTTATGCTAGATGAACGAACGTCTCTCCACATGCTCAGTTCGGAGATATAAGTGTGTGTGAAAGCCGTCCTTCACATAGCTTGTTGGGAACACAAAGTTTCTTTTCACTTGCAAACTCCACTCCATACATATATATGGGGAGGTACTAGCTCCAACTCGGTTTTTCAGTGAAAACTGCAGGAACTTCAAACCGGCACTAGGAAACAGACTGAGAATCCAGAGTAAAAGTTTCTCCTGCAACCCGTTCCCTTTGTGCTAGAAGAACGAACGTCTCTCCACATGCTCAGTTCTGAGAGATATGTGTGTGTGAAAGCCGTCCTTCACCTAGCTTGTTGGGAACACAAAGTTTCTTTTCACTTGCAAACTCCACTCCATACATATATATGGGGAGGTAATAGCTCCAACTCGGTTTTACAGTGAAAACTGCAGGAACATCAAACCGGCACTTGGAAACAGACTGAGAAACCAGAGTAAAAGTTTCTCCTGCAACCCGTTCCCTTTGTGCTAGATGAACGAACGTCTCTCCATATGCTCAGTTCTGAGAGATAAGTGTGTGTGAAAGCCGTCCTTCACCTAGCTTGTTGGGAACACAAAGTTTCTTTTCACTTGCAAATTCCACTCCATACATATATATGGGGAGGTACTAGCTCCAACTCGGTTTTACAGTGAAAACTGCAGGAACTTCAAACCGGCACTAGGAAAAAGACTGAGAAACCAGAGTAAAAGTTTCTCCTGCAACCCGTTCCCTTTGTGCTAGATGAACGAAAGTCTCTCCACATGCTCAGTTCTGAGAGATAAGTGTGTGTGAAAGCCATCCTTCACCTAGCTTGTTGGGAACACAAAGTTTCTTTTCAGTTGCAAACTCCAATCCATACATATATATGGGTAGGTACTAGCTCCAACCCGGTTTTACAGTGAAAACTGCAGGAACTTCAAACCGGCACTAGGAAACAGACTGAGAAACCAGAGTAAAAGTTTCTCCTGCAACCCGTTCACTTTTGCTAGGTGAACGAACGTCTCTCCACATGCTCAGGTCTGAGAGATAAATGTGTGTGAAAGCCGTCCTTCACCTAGCTTGTTGGGAACACAAAGTTTCTTTTCACTTGCAAACTCCACTCCATACATATATATGGGGAGGTACTAGCTCCAACTCGGTTTTACAGTGAAAACTGCAGGAACTTCAAACCGGCACTAGGAAACAGACTGAGAAACCAGAGTAAAAGTTTCTCCTGCAACCCATTCCCTTTGTGCTAGATGAACGAACGTCTCTCCACATGCTCAGTTCTGAGAGATAAGTGTGTGTGAAAGCCGTCCTTCACCTAGCTTGTTGGGAACACAAAGTTTCTTTTCACTTGCAAACTCCACTCCATACATATATATGGGGAGGTACTAGCTCCAACTCGGTTTTACAGTGAAAACTGCAGGAACTTCAAACCGGCACTAGGAAACAGACTGAGAAACCAGAGTAAAAGTTTCTCCTGCAACCCGTACCCTTTGTGCTAGATGAACAAAAGTCTCTCCACATGCTCAGTCCTGAGAGATAAGTGTGTGTGAAAGCCGTCCTTCACCTAGCTTGTTGGGAACACAAAGTTTCTTTTCACTTGCAAACTCCATTCCATACATATATATGGGGAGGTACAAGATCAAACTAGGTTTTACAGTGAAAACTGCTGGAACTTCAAACCGGCACTAGGAAACAGACTGAGAAACCAGAGTAAAAGTTTCTCCTGCAACCCGTTCCCATTGTGCTAGATGAACGAACGTCTCTCCACATGCTCAGTTCTGAGAGAAAAGTGTGTGTGAAAGCCGTCCTTCACCTAGCTTGTTGGGAACACAAAGTTTCTTTTCAGTTGCAAACTCCACTCCATACATATATATGGGGAGGTACGAGCTCCAACTCGGTTTTACAGTGAAAACTGTAGGAACTTCAAACCGGCACTAGGAAACAGACTGAGAAACCAGAGTAAAAGTTTCTCCTGAAACCCGTTCCCTTTGTGCTAGATGAACGAACGTCTCTCCACATGCTCAGTTCGGAGAGATAAGTGTGTGTGAAAGCCGTCCTTCACCTAGCTTGTTGGGAACACAAAGTTTCTTTTCACTTGCAAACTCCACTCCATACATATATATGGGGAGGTACTAGCTCCAACTCGGTTTTTCAGTGAAAACTGCAGGAACTTCAAACCGGCACTAGGAAACAGACTGAGAAACCAGAGTAAAAGTTTCTCCTGCAACCCGTTCCCTTTGTGCTAGATGAACGAACGTCTCTCCACATGCTAAGTTCTGAGAGATAAGTGTGTGTGAAAGCCGTCCTTCACCTAGCTTGTTGGGAACACAAAGTTTCTTTTCAGTTGCAAACTCCACTCCATAAATATATATGGGGAGGTAATAGTTCCAACTCGGTTTTACAGTGAAAACTGCCGGAACTTCAAACCGGCACTTGGAAACAGACTGAGAAACCAGAGTAAAAGTTTCTCCTGCAACCCGTTTCCTTTGTGCTAGATGAACGAACGTCTCTCCACATGCTCAGTTCTGAGAGATAAGTGTGTGTGAAAGCCGTCCTTCACCTAGCTTGTTGGGAACACAAAGTTTCTTTTCACTTGCAAACTCCACTCCATACATATATATGGGGAGGTACTAGCTCCAACTCGGTTTTACAGTGAAAACTGCAGGAACTTCAAACCGGCACTAGGAAACAGACTGAGAAACCAGAGTAAAAGTTTCTCCTGCAACCCGTTCCCTTTGTGCTAGATGAACGAACGTCTCTCCGCATGCTCAGTTCAGAGAGATAAGTGTGTGTGAAAGCCTTCCTTCACCTAGCTTGTTGGGAACACAAAGTTTCTTTTCAGTTGCAAACTCCACTCCATACATATATATGGGGAGGTACTAGCTCCAATGCGGTTTTACAGCGAAAACTGCAGGAACTTCAAACTGGCACTAGGAAACAGACTGAGAAACCAGAGTAAAAGTTTCTCCTGCAACCGTTCCCTTTGTGCTAGATGAACGAACGTCTCTCCACATGCTCAGTTCTGAGAGATAAGTGTGTGTGAAAGCCGTCCTTCAACTAGCTTGTTGGGAACAAAGTTTCTTTTCAGTTGCAAACTCCACTCCATACATATATATGGGGAGGTACAAGCTCCAACTCGGTTTTACAGTGAAAACTGCAGGAACTTCAAACCGGCACTAGGAAACAGACTGAGAAACCAGAGTAAAAGTTTCTCCTGCAACCCGTTCCCTTTGTGCTAGATGAACGTACGTCTCTCCACATGCTCAGTTCTGAAGATAAGTGTGTGTGAAAGCCGTCCTTCACCTAGCTTGTTGGGAACACAAAGTTTCTTTTCAGTTGCAAACTCCACTCCATAAATATATATATGGGGAGGTACTAGCTCCAACTCGATTTTACAGTGAAAACTGCAGGAACTTCAAACCAGCACTAGGAAACAGACTGAGAAACCAGAGTAAAAGTTTGTCCTGCAACCCGTTCCCTTTGTGCTAGATGAACGAACGTCTCTCCACATGCTCAGTTCTGAGAGAAAAGTGTGTGTGAAAGCCGTCCTTCACCTAGCTTGTTGGGAACACAAAGTTTCTTTTCAGTTGCAAACTCCACTCCATACATATATATGGGGAGGTACTAGCTCCAACTCGGTTTTACAGTGAAAACTGTAGGAACTTCAAACCGGCACTAGGAAACAGACTGAGAAACCAGAGTAAAAGTTTCTCCTGCAACCCGTTCCCTTTGTGCTAGATGAACGAACGTCTCTCCACATGCTAAGTTCTGAGAGATAAGTGTGTGTGAAAGCCGTCCTTCACCTAGCTTGTTGGGAACACAAAGTTTCTTTTCAGTTGCAAACTCCACTCCATACATATATATGGGGAGGTAATAGTTCCAACTCGGTTTTACAGTGAAAACTGCCGGAACTTCAAACCGGCACTTGGAAACAGACTGAGAAACCAGAGTAAAAGTTTCTCCTGCAACCCGTTTCCTTTGTGCTAGATGAACGAACGTCTCTCCACATGCTCAGTTCTGAGAGATAAGTGTGTGTGAAAGCCGTCCTTCACCTAGCTTGTTGGGAACACAAAGTTTCTTTTCACTTGCAAACTCCACTCCATACATATATATGGGGAGGTACTAGCTCCAACTCGGTTTTACAGTGAAAACTGCAGGAACTTCAAACCGGCACTAGGAAACAGACTGAGAAACCAGAGTAAAAGTTTCTCCTGCAACCCGTTCCCTTTGTGCTAGATGAACGAACGTCTCTCCGCATGCTCAGTTCAGAGAGATAAGTGTGTGTGAAAGCCTTCCTTCACCTAGCTTGTTGGGAACACAAAGTTTCTTTTCAGTTGCAAACTCCACTCCATACATATATATGGGGAGGTACTAGCTCCAATGCGGTTTTACAGCGAAAACTGCAGGAACTTCAAACTGGCACTAGGAAACAGACTGAGAAACCAGAGTAAAAGTTTCTCCTGCAACCGTTCCCTTTGTGCTAGATGAACGAACGTCTCTCCACATGCTCAGTTCTGAGAGATAAGTGTGTGTGAAAGCCGTCCTTCAACTAGCTTGTTGGGAACACAAAGTTTCTTTTCAGTTGCAAACTCCACTCCATACATATATATGGGGAGGTACAAGCTCCAACTCGGTTTTACAGTGAAAACTGCAGGAACTTCAAACCGGCACTAGGAAACAGACTGAGAAACCAGAGTAAAAGTTTCTCCTGCAACCCGTTCCCTTTGTGCTAGATGAACGAACGTCTCTCCACATGCTCAGTTCTGAAGATAAGTGTGTGTGAAAGCCGTCCTTCACCTAGCTTGTTGGGAACACAAAGTTTCTTTTCAGTTGCAAACTCCACTCCATAAATATATATATGGGGAGGTACTAGCTCCAACTCGATTTTACAGTGAAAACTGCAGGAACTTCAAACCAGCACTAGGAAACAGACTGAGAAACCAGAGTAAAAGTTTGTCCTGCAACCCGTTCCCTTTGTGCTAGATGAACGAACCTCTCTCCACATGCTCAGTTCTGAGAGATAAGTGTGTGTGAAAGCCGTCCTTCACCTATCTTGTTGGGAACACAAAGTTTCATTTCACTTGCAAACACCACTCCATACATATATATGGGGAGGTACTAGCTCCAACTCGGTTTTACAGTGAAAACTGCAGGAACTTCAAACCGGCACTAGGAAACAGACTGAGAAACCAGAGTAAAAGTTTCTCCTGCAACCCGTTCCCTTTTTGCTAGATGAACGAACGTCTCTCCACATGCTCAGTTCTGAGAGATAAGTGTGTGTGAAAGCCGTCCTTCACCTAGCTTGTTGGGAACACAAAGTTTCTTTTCAGTTGCAAACTCCACTCCATACATATATATGGGGAGGTACAAGCTCCAACTCGGTTTTACAGTGAAAACTGCAGGAACTTCAAACCGGCACTAGGAAACAGACTGAGAAACCAGAGTAAAATTTCTCTTGCAACCCATTCCCTTTGTGCTAGATGAACGAACGTCTCTCCACATGCTCAGTTCTGAGAGATAAGTGTGTGTGAAAGCCGTCCTTCACCTAGCTTGTTGGGAACACAAAGTTTCTTTTCAGTTGCAAACTCCACTCCATACATATATATGGGGAGGTACTAGCTCCAACTCGGTTTTACAGTGAAAACTGCAGGAACTTCACACCGGCACTAGGAAACAGACTGAGAAACCAGAGTAAAATTTCTCCTGCAACCCGTTCCATTTGTGCTAGATGAACGAACGTCTCTCCACATTCTCAGTTCTGAGAGTTAATTGTGTGTGAAAGCCGTCCTTCACCTAGCTTGTTGGGAACACAAAGTTTCTTTTCATTTGCAAACTCCACTCCATACATATATATGGGGAGGTAATAGCTCCAACTCGGTTTTACAGTGAAAACTGCAGGAACTTCAAACCGGCACTAGGAAACAGACTGAGAAACCAGAGAAAAAGTTTCTCCTGCAACCCGTTCCCTTTGTGCTAGATGAACGATCGTCTCTCCACATGCTCAGTTCTGAGAGATAAGTGTGTGTGAAAGCCGTCCTTCACCTAGCTTGTTGGGAACACAAAGTTTCTTTTCAGTTGCAAACTCCACTCCATACATATATATGGGGAGGTACAAGCTCCAACTCGGTTTTACAGTGAAAACTGCAGGAACTTCAAACCGGCACTAGGAAACAGACTGAGAAACCAGAGTAAAATTTTTCCTGCAACCCGTTCCCTTTGTGCTAGATGAACGAACGTCTCTCCACATGCTCAGTTCTGAGAGATAAGTGTGTGTGAAAGCCGTCCTTCACCTAGCTTGTTGGGAACACAAAGTTTCTTTTCACTTGCAAACTCCACTCCATACAGATATATGGGGAGGTACTAGCTCCAACTCGGTTTTACAGTGAAAACTGCAGGAACTTCAAACCGGCACTAGGAAACAGACTGAGAAACCAGAGTAAAAGTTTCTCCTGCAACCCGTTCCCTTTGTGCTAGATGAACGAACGTCTCTCCGCATGCTCAGTTCAGAGAGATAAGTGTGTGTGAAAGCCTTCCTTCACCTAGCTTGTTGGGAACACAAAGTTTCTTTTCAGTTGCAAACTCCACTCCATACATATATATGGGGAGGTACTAGCTCCAATGCGGTTTTACAGCGAAAACTGCAGGAACTTCAAACTGGCACTAGGAAACAGACTGAGAAACCAGAGTAAAAGTTTCTCCTGCAACCGTTCCCTTTGTGCTAGATGAACGAACGTCTCTCCACATGCTGAGTTCTGAGAGATAAGTGTGTGTGAAAGCCGTCCTTCACTTAGCTTGTTGGGAACACAAAGTTTCTTTTCACTTGCAAACTCCACTCCATACATATATATGGGGAGGTACAAGCTCCAACTCTGTTTTACAGTGAAAACTGCAGGAACTTCAAACCGGCACTAGGAAACAGACTGAGAAACCAGAGTAAAAGTTTCTCCTGCAACCCGTTCCCTTTGTGCTAGATGAACGAACGTCTCTCCACATGCTCAGTTCTGAAGATAAGTGTGTGTGAAAGCCGTCCTTCACCTAGCTTGTTGGGAACACAAAGTTTCTTTTCAGTTGCAAACTCCACTCCATAAATATATATATGGGGAGGTACTAGCTCCAACTCGGTTTTACAGTGAAAACTGCAGGAACTTCAAACCGGCACTAGGAAACAGACTGAGAAACCAGAGTAAAAGTTTGTCCTGCAACCCGTTCCTTTTGTGCTAGATGAACGAACCTCTCTCCACATGCTCAGTTCTGAGAGATAAGTGTGTGTGAAAGCCGTCCTTCACCTATCTTGTTGGGAACACAAAGTTTCTTTTCACTTGCAAACACCACTCCATACATATATATGGGGAGGTACTAGCTCCAACTCGGTTTTACAGTGAAAACTGCAGGAACTTCAAACCGGCACTAGGAAACAGACTGAGAAACCAGAGTAAAAGTTTCTCCTGCAACCCGTTCCCTTTTTGCTAGATGAACGAACGTCTCTCCACATGCTCAGTTCTGAGAGATAAGTGTGTGTGAAAGCCGTCCTTCACCTAGCTTGTTGGGAACACAAAGTTTCTTTTCAGTTGCAAACTCCACTCCATACATATATATGGGGAGGTACAAGCTCCAACTCGGTTTTACAGTGAAAACTGCAGGAACTTCAAACCGGCACTAGGAAACAGACTGAGAAACCAGAGTAAAATTTCTCCTGCAACCCGTTCCCTTTGTGCTAGATGAACGAACGTCTCTCCACATGCTCAGTTCTGAGAGATAAGTGTGTGTGAAAGCCGTCCTTCACCTAGCTTGTTGGGAACACAAAGTTTCTTTTCAGTTGCAAACTCCACTCCATACATATATATGGGGAGGTACTAGCTCCAACTCGGTTTTACAGTGAAAACTGTAGGAACTTCAAACCGGCACTAGGAAACAGACTGAGAAACCAGAGTAAAAGTTTCTCCTGAAACCCGTTCCCTTTGTGCTAGATGAACGAACGTCTCTCCACATGCTCAGTTCGGAGAGATAAGTGTGTGTGAAAGCCGTCCTTCACCTAACTTGTTGGGAACACAAAGTTTCTTTTCACTTGCAAACTCCACTCCATACATATATAATGGGAGGTACTAGCTCCAACTCGGTTTTTCAGTGAAAACTGCAGGAACTTCAAACCGGCACTAGGAAACAGACTGAGAAACCAGAGTAATAGTTTCTCCTGCAACCCGTTCCCTTTGTGCTAGATGAACGAACGTCTCTCCACATGCTAAGTTCTGAGAGATAAGTGTGTGTGAAAGCCGTCCTTCACCTAGCTTGTTGGGAACACAAAGTTTCTTTTCAGTTGCAAACTCCAATCCATACATATATATGGGGAGGTAATAGTTCCAACTCGGTTTTACAGTGAAAACTGCCGGAACTTCAAACCGGCACTTGGAAACAGACTGAGAAACCAGAGTAAAAGTTTCTCCTGCAACACGTTTCCTTTGTGCTAGATGAACGAACGTCTCTCCACATGCTCAGTTCTGAGAGATAAGTGTGTGTGAAAGCCGTCCTTCACCTAGCTTGTTGGGAACACAAAGTTTCTTTTCACTTGCAAACTCCACTCCATACATATATATGGGGAGGTACTAGCTCCAACTCGGTTTTACAGTGAAAACTGCAGGAACTTCAAACCGGCACTAGGAAACAGACTGAGAAACCAGAGTAAAAGTTTCTCCTGCAACCCGTTCCCTTTGTGCTAGATGAACGAACGTCTCTCCGCATGCTCAGTTCAGAGAGGTAAGTGTGTGTGAAAGCCTTCCTTCACCTAGCTTGTTGGGAACACAAAGTTTCTTTTCAGTTGCAATCTCCACTCCATACATATATATGGGGAGGTACTAGCTACAATGCGGTTTTACAGCGAAAACTGCAGGAACTTCAAACTGGCACTAGGAAACAGACTGAGAAACCAGAGTAAAAGTTTCTCCTGCAACCGTTCCCTTTGTGCTAGATGAACGAACGTCTCTCCACATGCTCAGTTCTGAGAGATAAGTGTGTGTGAAAGCCGTCCTTCACCTAGCTTGTTGGGAACACAAAGTTTCTTTTCAGTTGCAAACTCCACTCCATACATATATATGGGGAGGTACAAGCTCCAACTCGTTTTTACAGTGAAAACTGCAGGAACTTCAAACCGGCACTAGGAAACAGACTGAGAAACCAGAGTAAAAGTTTCTCCTGCAACCCGTTCCCTTTGTGCTAGATGAACGAACGTCTCTCCACATGCTCAGTTCTGAAGATAAGTGTGTGTGAAAGCCGTCCTTCACCTAGCTTGTTGGGAACACAAAGTTTCTTTTCAGTTGCAAACTCCACTCCATACATATATATGGGGAGGTACTAGCTCCAACTCGGTTTTACAGTGAAAACTGCAGGAACTTCAAACCGGCACTAGGAAACAGACTGAGAAACCAGAGTAAAAGTTTGTCCTGCAACCCGTTCCCTTTGTGCTAGATGAACGAACCTCTCTCCACATGCTCAGTTCTGAGAGATAAGTGTGTGTGAAAGCCGTCCTTCAACTAGCTTGTTGGGAACACAAAGTTTCTTTTCAGTTGCAAACTCCACTCCATACATATATATGGGGAGGTACTAGCTCCAACTCGGTTTTACAGTGAAACTGCAGGAACTTCAAACCGGCACTAGGAAACAGACTGAGAAACCAGAGTAAAAGTTTCTCCTGCAACCCGTTCTCTTTGTGCTAGATGAACGAACGTCTCTCCACAAGCTCAGTTCTGAGAGATAAGTGTGCGTGAAAGCCATCCTTCACCTAGCTTGTTGGGAACACAAAGTTTCTTTTCAGTTGCAAACTCCAATCCATACATATATATGGGAAGGTACTAGCTCCAACTCGGTTTTACAGTGAAAACTGCAGGAACTTCAAACCGGCACTAGGAAACAGACTGAGAAACCAGAGTAAAAGTTTTCCTGCAACCCGTTCCCTTTGTGCTAGGTGAACGAACGTCTCTCCACATGCTCAGTTCTGAGAGATAAGTGTGTGTGAAAGCCGTCCTTCAACTAGCTTGTTGGGAACACAAAGTTTCTTTTCAGTTGCCAACTCCACTCCATACATATATATGGGGAGGTACAAGCTCCAACACGGTTTTACAGTGAAAACTGCAGGAACTTCAAACCGGCACTAGGAAACAGACTGAGAAACCAGAGTAAAATTTCTCCTGCAACCCGTTCCATTTGTGCTAGATGAACGAAAGTCTCTCCACATTCTCAGTTCTGAGAGATAAGTGTGTGTGAAAGCCGCCCTTCACCTAGCTTGTTGGGAACACAAAGTTTCTTTTCATTTGCAAACTCCACTCCATACATATATATGGGGAGGTAATAGCTCCAACTCGATTTTACAGTGAAAACTGCAGGAACTTCAAACCGGCACTAGGAAACAGACTGAGAAACCAGAGTAAAAGTTTCTCCTGCAACCCGTTCACTTTGTAGTAGATGAACGAACGTCTCTCCACATGCTATGTTCTGAGAGATAAGTGTGTGTGAAAGCCGTCATTCACTTAGCTTGTTGGGAACACATAGTTTCTATTCACTTGCAAACTCCACTCCATACATATATACGGGTAGGTACTAGCTCCAACTCGGTTTTACAGTGAAAACTGCAGGAACTTCAAATCGGCACAAGGAAACAGGCTGAGAAACCAGAGTAATAGTTTCTCCTGCAACACATTCCCTTTGTGCTAGATGAACGAACGTCTCTCCACATGCTCAGTTCGGAGATATAAGTGTGTGTGAAAGCCGTCCTTCACCTAGCTTGTTGGGAACACAAAGTTTCTTTTCACTTGCAAACTCCACTCCATACATATATATGGGGAGGTAATAGCCCCAACTCGGTTTTACAGTGAAAACTGCAGGAACTTCAAACCGGCACTAGGAAACATACTGAGAAACCAGAGTAAAAGTTTCTCCTGCAACCCGTTCCCTTTTTGCTAGGTGAACGAACGTCTCTCCACATGCTCAGTTCTGAGAGATAAGTGTGTGTGAAAGCTGTCCTTCACCTAGCTTGTTGGGAACACAAAGTTTCTTTTCACTTGCAAAATCCATTCCTTAAATATATATGGGGAGGTACTAGCTCCAACTCGGTTTTTCAGTGAAAACTGCAGGAACTTCAAACCGGCACTAGGAAACAGACTGAGAAACCAGAGTAAAAGTTTCTCCTGCAACCCGTTCCCTTTGTGCTAGGTGAACGAACGTCTCTCCACATGCTCAGTTCTGAGAGATAAGTTTGTGTGAAAGCCGTCCTTCACCTAGCTTGTTTGGAACACAAAGTTTCTTTTCACTTGCAAACTCCACTCCATAGATATATATGGGGAGGTACTAGCTCCAACTCGGTTTTACAGTGAAAACTGCAGGAACTTCAAACCGGCACTAGGAAACAGACTGAGAAACCAGAGTAAAATTTTGTCCTGCAACCCGTTCCCTTTGTGCTAGATGAACGAACGTCTCTCCACATGCTCAGTTCTGAGAGATAAGTGTGTGTGAAAGCCGTCCTTCACCTAGCTTTTTGGGAACACAAAGTTTCTTTTCACTTGCAAACTCCACTCCATACATATATATGGGGAGGTACTAGCTCCAACTCGGTTTTTCTGTGAAAACTGCATTAACTTCAAACCGGCACTAGGAAACAGACTGAGAAACCAGAGTAAAAGTTTCTCCTGCAACCCGTTCCCTTTGTGCTAGGTGAACGAACGTCTCTCCACATGCTCAGTCCTGAGAGATAAGTGTGTGTGAAAGCCGTCCTTCAACTAGCTTGTTGGGAACACAAAGTTTCTTTTCAGTTGCAAACTCCACTCCATACATATATATGGGGAGGTACTAGCTCCAACTCGGTTTTACAGTGAAAACTGCAGGAACTTCAAACCGGCACTAGGAAACAGACTGAGAAACCAGAGTAAAAGTTTCTCCTGCAACCCGTTCTCTTTGTGCTAGATGAACGAACGTCTCTCCACAAGCTCAGTTCTGAGAGATAAGTGTGCGTGAAAGCCATCCTTCACCTAGCTTGTTGGGAACACAAAGTTTCTTTTCAGTTGCAAACTCCAATCCATACATATATATGGGAAGGTACTAGCTCCAACTCGGTTTTACAGTGAAAACTGCAGGAACTTCAAACCGGCACTAGGAAACAGACTGAGAAACCAGAGTAAAAGTTTTCCTGCAACCCGTTCCCTTTGTGCTAGGTGAACGAACGTCTCTCCACATGCTCAGTTCTGAGAGATAAGTGTGTGTGAAAGCCGTCCTTCAACTAGCTTGTTGGGAACACAAAGTTTCTTTTCAGTTGCCAACTCCACTCCATACATATATATGGGGAGGTACTAGCTCCAACTCGGTTTTACAGTGAAAACTGCAGGAACTTCAAACCGGCACTAGGAAACAGACTGAGAAACCAGAGTAAAAGTTTCTCCTGCAACCCGTTCCCTTTGTGCTAGATGAACGAACGTCTCTCCACATGCTCAGTCCTGAGAGATAAGAGTGTGTGAAAGCCGTCCTTCACCTAGCTTGTTGGGAACACAAAGTTTCTTTTCAGTTGCAAACTCCACTCCATACATATATATGGGGAGGTACTAGCTCCAACTCGGTTTTACAGTGAAAACTGCAGGAACTTCAAACCGGCACTAGGAAACAGGCTGAGAAACCAGAGTAAAAGTTTCTCCTGCAACCCGTTCCCTTTGTGCTAAATGAACGAACGTCTCTCCACATGCTCAGTTCGGAGATATAAGTGTGTGTGAAAGCCGTCCTTCACCTAGCTTGTTGGGAACACAAAGTTTCTTTTCAATTGCAAACATCACTCCATACATATATATGGGGAGGTACTAGCTCCAACTCGGTTTTACAGTGAAAACTGCAGGAACTTCAAAACGGCACTAGGAAACAGACTGAGAAACCAGAGTAAATGTTTCTCCTGCAACCCGTTCCCTTTGTGCTAGATGAACGAACGTCTCTCCACATGCTCAGTCCTGAGAGATAAGTGTGTGTGAAAGCCGTCCTTCACCTAGCTTGTTGGGAACACAAAGTTTCTTTTCACTTGCAAACTCCACTCCATACATATATATGGGGAGGTACTAGCTCCAACTCGGATTTACAGTGAAAACTGCTGGAACTTCAAACCGGCACTAGGAAACAGACTGAGAAACCAGAGTAAAAGTTTCTCCTGCAACCCGTTCCTTTGTGCTAGATGAACGATCGTCTCTCCACATGCTCAGTTCTGAGAGATAAGTGTGTGTGAAAGCCGTCCTTCACCTAGCTTGTTGGGAACACAAAGTTTCTTTTCACTTGCAAACTCCACTCCATACATATATATGGGGAGGTACTAGCTCCAACTCGGTTTTACAGTGAAAACTGCAGGAACTTCAAACCGGCACTAGGAAACAGACTGAGAAACCAGAGTAAAAGTTTCTCCTGCAACCCATTCCCTTTGTGTTAGATGAACGAACGTCTCTCCACATGCTCAGTTCTGAGAGATAAGTGTGTGTGAAAGCCATCCTTCACCTAGCTTGTTGGGAACACAAAGTTTCTTTTCAGTTGCAAACTCCACTCCATACATATATATGGGGAGGTACAAGCTCCAACACGGTTTTATAGTGAAAACTGCAGGAACTTCAAACCGGCACTAGGAAACAGACTGAGAAACCAGAGTAAAAGTTTGTCATGCAACCCGTTCCCTTTGTGCTAGATGAACGAACGTCTCTCCACATGCTCAGTTCTGAGAGATAAGTGTGTGTGAAAGCCGTCCTTCACCTAGCTTGTTGGGAACACAAAGTTTCTTTTCAGTTGCAAACTCCAATCCATACATATATATGGGGAGGTACTAGCTCCAACTCGGTTTTACAGTGAAAACTGCAGGAACTTCAAACCGGCACTAGGAAACAGACTGAGAAACCAGAGTAAAAGTTTCTCCTGCAACCCGTTCCCTTTGTGCTAGATGAACGAACGTCTCTCCACATGCTCAGTTCTGAGAGATAAGTGTGTGTGAAAGCCGTCCTTCACCTAGCTTTTTGAGAACACAAAGTATCTTTTCAGTTGCAAACTCCAATCCATACATATATATGGGAAGGTACTAGCTCCAACTCGGTTTTACAGTGAAAACTGCAGGAACTTCAAACCGGCACTAGGAAACAGACTGAGAAACCAGAGTAAAATTTTGTCCTGCAACCCGTTCCCTTTGTGCTAGATGAACGAACGTCTCTCCACATGCTCAGTTCTGAGAGATAAGTGTGTGTGAAAGCCGTCCTTCACCTAGCTTGTTGGGAACACAGTTTCTTTTCACTTGCAAACTCCACTCCATAAATATATATGGGGAGGTACTAGCTCCAACTCGGTTTTTCAGTGAAAACTGCAGGAACTTCAAACCGGCACTAGGAAACAGACTGAGAAACCAGAGTAATAGTTTCTCCTGCAACCTGTTCCCTTTGTGCTAGGTGAACGAACGTCTCTCCACATGCTCAGTTCTGAGAGATAAGTGTGTGTGAAAGCCGTCCTTCACCTAGCTTGTTGGGAACACAAAGTTTCTTTTCACTTGCAAACTCCACTCCATACATATATATTGGGAGGTACTAGCTCCAACTCGGTTTTACAGTGAAAACTGCAGGAACTTCAAACCGGCACTAGGAAACAGACTGAGAAACCAGAGTAAAAGTTTCTCCTGCAACCCGTTCCTTTGTGCTAGATGAACGAACGTCTCTCCACATGCTCAGTCCTGAGAGATAAGTGTGTGTGAAAGCCGTCCTTCACCTTGCTTGTTGGGAACACAAAGTTTCTTTTCACTTGCAATCTCCACTCCATACATATATATGGGGAGGTACTAGCTCCAACTCGGTTTTACAGTGAAAACTGCTGGAACTTCAAACCGGCACTAGGAAACAGACTGAGAAACCAGAGTAAAAGTTTCTCCTGCAACCCGTTCCCTTTTTGCTAAATGAACGAACGTCTCTCCACATGCTCAGTTCTGAGAGATAAGTGTGTGTGAAAGCCGTCCTTCACCTAGCTTGTTGGGAACACAAAGTTTCTTTTCACTTGCAAACTCCACTCCATACATATATATGGGGAGGTACTAGCTCCAACTCGGTTTTACAGTGAAAACTGCAGGAACTTCAAACCGGCACTAGGAAACAGACTGAGAAACCAGAGTAAAAGTTTCCCCTGCAACCCGTTCCCTTTGTGCTAGATGAACGAACGTCTCTCCACATGCTCAGTTCGGAGATATAAGTGTGTGTGAAAGCCGTCCTTCACCTAGCTTGTTGGGAACACAAAGTTTCTCTTCACTTGCAAACTCCACTCCATACATATATATTGGGAGGTACTAGCTCCAACTCGGTTTTTCAGTGAAAACTGCAGGAACTTCAAACCGGCACTAGGAAACAGACTGAGAAACCAGAGTAAAAGTTTCTCCTGCAACCGTTCCCTTTTTGCTAGATGAACGAACGTCTCTCCACATGCTCAGTTCTGAGAGATAAGTGTGTGTGAAAGCCGTCCTTCACCTAGCTTGTTGGGAACACAAAGTTTCTTTTCAGTTGCAAACTCCACTCCATACATATATATGGGGAGGTACTAGCTCCAACTCGGTTTTACAGTGAAAACTGCAGGAACTTCAAACCGGCACTAGGAAACAGACTGAGAAACCAGAGTAAAAGTTTCTCCTGCAACCCGTTCCCATTGTGCTAGATGAACGAACGTCTCTCCACATGCTCAGTTCTGAGAGATAAGTGGGTGTGAAAGCCGTCCTTCACCTAGCTTGTTGGGAACACAAAGTTTCTTTTCAGTTGCAAACTCCACTCCATACATATATATGGGGAGGTAATAGCTCCAACTCGGTTTTACAGTGAAAACTGCAGGAACTTCAAACCGGCACTTGGAAACAGACTGAGAAACCAGAGTAAAAGTTTCTCCTGCAACCCGTACCCTTTGTGCTAGATAAACGAACGTCTCTCCACATGCTCAGTTCTGAGAGATAAGTGTGTGTGAAAGCCATCCTTCACCTAGCTTGTTGGGAACACAAAGTTTCTTTTCACTTGCAAATTCCACTCCATACATATATATGGGGAGGTACTAGCTCCAACTCGGTTTTACAGTGAAAACTGCAGGAACTTCAAACCGGCACTAGGAAACAGACTGAGAAACCAGAGTAAAAGTTTCTCCTGCAACCCGTTCCCTTTGTGCTAGATGAACGAACGTCTCTCCACATGCTCAGTCCTGAGAGATAAGTGTGTGTGAAAGCCGTCCTTCACCTAGCTTGTTGGGAACACAAAGTTTCTTTTCACTTGCAAACTCCACTCCATACATATATATGGGGAGGTACTAGCTCCAACTCGGTTTTTCAGTGAAAACTGCAGGAACTTCAAACCGGCACTAGGAAACAGACTGAGAAACCAGAGTAATAGTTTCTCCTGCAACCCGTTCCCTTTGTGCTAGGTGAACGAACGTCTCTCCACATGCTCAGTTCTGAGAGATAAGTGTGTGTGAAAGCCGTCCTTCACCTAGCTTGTTGGGAACACAAAGTTTCTTTTCACTTGCAAACTCCACTCCATACATATATATGGGGAGGTACTAGCTCCAACTCGGTTTTACAGTGAAAACTGCAGGAACTTCAAACCGGCACTAGGAAACAGACTGAGAAACCAGAGTAAAAGTTTCTCCTGCAACCCGTTCCCTTTGTGCTAGATGAACGAACGTCTCTCCACATGCTCAGTCCTGAGAGATAAGTGTGTGTGAAAGCCGTCCTTCACCTAGCTTGTTGGGAACACAAAGTTTCTTTTCACTTGCAAACTCCACTCCATACATATATATGGGGAGGTACTAGCTCCAACTCGGTTTTACAGTGAAAACTGCTGGAACTTCAAACCGGCACTAGGAAACAGACTGAGAAACCAGAGTAAAAGTTTCTCCTGCAACCCGTTCCCTTTTTGATAGATGAACGAACGTCTCTCCTCATGCTCAGTTCTGAGAGATAAGTGTGTGTGAAAGCCGTCCTTCACGTAGCTTGTTGGGAACACAAAGTTTCTTTTCAGTTGCAAACTCCACTCCATACATATATATGGGGAGGTAATAGCTCCAACTCGGTTTTACAGTGAAAACTGCAGGAACTTCAAACCGGCACTAGGAAACAGACTGAGAAACCAGAGTAAAAGTTTCTCCTGCAACCCGTTCCCTTTGTGCTAGATGAACGAACGTCTCTCCACATGCTCAGTTCGGAGATATAAGTGTGTGTGAAAGCCGTCCTTCACCTAGCTTGTTGGGAACACAAAGTTTCTTTTCACTTGCAAACTCCACTCCATACATATATATTGGGAGGTACTAGCTACAAATCGGTTTTTCAGTGAAAAATGCAGGAACTTCAAACCGGCACTAGGAAACAGACTGAGAAACCAGAGTAAAAGTTTCTCTTGCAACCGTTCCCTTTGTGCTAGATGAACGAACGTCTCTCCACATGCTCAGTTCTGAGAGATAAGTGTGTGTGAAAGCCGTCCTTCACCTAGCTTGTTGGGAACACAAAGTTTCTTTTCAGTTGCAAACTCCACTCCATACATATATATGGGGAGGTACTAGCTCCAACTCGGTTTTACAGTGAAAACTGCAGGAACTTCAAACCGGCACTAGGAAACAGACTGAGAAACCAGAGTAAAAGTTTCTCCTGCAACCCATTCCCTTTGTGCTAGATGAACGAACGTCTCTCCACATGCTCAGTTCTGAGAGATAAGTGTGTGTGAAAGCCGTCCTTCACCTAGCTTGTTGGGAACACAAAGTTACTTTTCAGTTGCAAACTCCACTCCATACATATATATGGGGAGGTAATAGCTCCAACTCGGTTTTACAGTGAAAACTGCAGGAACTTCAAACCGGCACTAGGAAACAGACTGAGAAACCAGAGTAAAAGTTTCTCCTGCAACCCGTTCCCATTGTGCTAGATGAACGAACGTCTCTCCACATGCTCAGTCCTGAGAGATAAGTGTGTGTGAAAGCCGTCCTTCACCTAGCTTGTTGGGAACACAAAGTTTCTTTTCACTTGCAAACTCCACTCCATACATATATATGGGGAGGTACTAGCTCCAACTCGGTTTTACAGTGAAAACTGCTGGAACTTCAAACCGGCACTAGGAAACAGACTGAGAAACCAGAGTAAAAGTTTCTCCTGCAACCCGTTCCCTTTGTGCTAGATGAACGAACGTCTCTCCACATGCTCAGTTCTGAGAGATAAGTGTGTGTGAAAGCCGTCCTTCACCTAGCTTGTTGGGAACACAAAGTTTCTATTCACTTGCAAACTCCACTCCATACATATATATGGGGAGGTACTAGCTCCAACTCGGTTTTACAGTGAAAACTGCAGGAACTTCAAACCGGCACTAGGAAACAGGCTGAGAAACCAGAGGAAAAGTTTCTCTTGCAACCCATTCCCTTTATGCTAGATGAACGAACGTCTCTCCACATGCTCAGTTCGGAGATATAAGTGTGTGTGAAAGCCGTCCTTCACCTAACTTGTTGGGAACACAAAGTTTCTGTTCACTTGCAAACTCCACTCCATACATATATATGGGGAGGTACTAGCTCCAACTCGGTTTTTCAGTGAAAACTGCAGGAACTTCAAACCGGCACTAGGAAACAGACTGAGAAACCAGAGTAAAAGTTTCTACTGCAACCCGTTCCCTTTGTGCTAGATGAACGAACGTCTCTCCACATGCTCAGTTCTGAGAGATAAGTGTGTGTGAAAGCCGTCCTTCACCTAGCTTGTTGGGAACACAAAGTTTCTTTTCAGTTGCAAACTCCAATCCATACATATATATGGGAAGGTACTAGCTCCAACTCGGTTTTACAGTGAAAACTGCAGGAACTTCAAACCGGCACTAGGAAACAGACTGAGAAACCAGAGTAAAAGTTTGTCCTGCAACCCGTTCCCTTTGTGCTAGATGAACGAACGTCTCTCCACATGATCAGTTCTGAGAGATAAGTGTGTGTGAAAGCCGTCCTTCACCTAGCTTGTTGGGAACACAAAGTTTCTTTTCACTTGCAAACTCCACTCCATAAATATATATGGGGAGGTACTAGCTCCAACTCGGTTTTTCAGTGAAAACTGCAGGAAATTCAAACCGGCACTAGGAAACAGACTGAGGAACCAGAGTAATAGTTTCTCCTGCAAACCGTTCCCTTTGTGCTAGGTGAACGAACGTCTCTCCACATGCTCAGTTCTGAGAGATAAGTGTGTGTGAAAGCCGTCCTTCACCTAGCTTGTTGGGAACACAAAGTTTCTTTTCACTTGCAAACTCCACTCCATACATATATATGGGGAGGTACTAGCTCCAACTCGGTTTTACAGTGAAAACTGCAGGAACTTCAAACCGGCACTAGGAAACAGACTGAGAAACCAGAGTAAAGTTTCTCCTGCAACCCGTTCCATTTTTGCTAGATGAACGAACGTCTCTCCACATGCTCAGTCCTGAGAGATAAGTGTGTGTGAAAGCCGTCCTTCACCTAGCTTGTTGGGAACACAAAGTTTCTTTTCACTTGCAAACTCCACTCCATACATATATATGGGGAGGTACTAGCTCCAACTCGGTTTTACAGTGAAAACTGCTGGAACTTCAAACCGGCACTAGGAAACAGACTGAGAAACCAGAGTAAAAGTTTCTCCTGCAACCCGTTCCCTTTGTGCTAGATGAACGAACGTCTCTCCACATGCTCAGTTCTGAGAGAAAAGTGTGTGTGAAAGCCGTCCTTCACCTAGCTTGTTGGGAACACAAAGTTTCTTTTCAGTTGCAAACTCCACTCCATACATATATATGGGGAGGTAATAACTCCAACTCGGTTTTACAGTGAAAACTGCAGGAACTTCAAACCGGCACTTGGAAACAGACTGAGAAACCAGAGTAAAAGTTTCTCCTGCAACCCGTACACTTTGTGCTAGATAAACGAACGTCTCTCCACATGCTCAGTTCTGAGAGATAAGTGTGTGTGAAAGCCGTCCTTCACCTAGCTTGTTGGGAACACAAAGTTTCTTTTCACTTGCAAATTCCACTCCATACATATATATGGGGAGGTACTAGCTCCAAGTCGGTTTTACAGTGAAAACTGCAGGAACTTCAAACCGGCACTAGGAAACAGACTGAGAAACCAGAGTAAAAGTTTCTCCTGCAACCCGTTCCCTTTGTGCTAGATGAACGAACGTCTCTCCACATGCTCAGTCCTGAGAGATAAGTGTGTGTGAAAGCCGTCCTTCACCTAGCTTGTTGGGAACACAAAGTTTCTTTTCACTTGCAAACTCCACTCCATACATATATATGGGGAGGTACTAGCTCCAACTCGGTTTTACAGTGAAAACTGCTGGAACTTCAAACCGGCACTAGGAAACAGACTGAGAAACCAGAGTAAAAGTTTCTCCTGCAACCCGTTCCCTTTGTGCTAGATGAACGAACGTCTCTCCACATGCTCAGTTCTGAGAGATAAGTGTGTGTGAAAGCCGTCCTTCACCTAGCTTGTTGGGAACACAAAGTTTCTATTCACTTGCAAACTCCACTCCATACATATATATGGGGAGGTACTAGCTCCAACTCGGTTTTACAGTGAAAACTGCAGGAACTTCAAACCGGCACTAGGAAACAGGCTGAGAAACCAGAGTAAAAGTTTCTCCTGCAACCCATTCCCTTTATGCTAGATGAACGAACGTCTCTCCACATGCTCAGTTCGGAGATATAAGTGTGTGTGAAAGCCGTCCTTCACCTAGCTTGTTGGGAACACAAAGTTTCTTTTCACTTGCAAACTCCACTCCATATATATATGGGGAGGTACTAGCTCCAACTCGGTTTTTCAGTGAAAACTGCAGGAACTTCAAACCGGCACTAGGAAACAGACTGAGAAACCAGAGTAAAAGTTTCTCCTGCAAACTGTTCCCTTTGTGCTAGAAGAACGAACGTCTCTCCACATGCTCAGTTCTGAGAGATATGTGTGTGTGAAAGCCGTCCTTCACCTAACTTGTTGGGAACACAAAGTTTCTTTTCAGTTGCAAACTCCACTCCATACATATATATGGGGAGGTAATAGCTCCAACTCGGTTTTACAGTGAAAACTGCAGGAGCATCAAACCGGCACTTGGAAACAGACTGAGAAACCAGAGTAAAAGTTTCTCCTGCAACCCGTTCCCTTTGTGCTAGATGAACGAACGTCTCTCCATATGCTCAGTTCTGAGAGATAAGTGTGTGTGAAAGCCGTCCTTCACCTAGCTTGTTGGGAACACAAAGTTTCTTTTCACTTGCAAATTCCACTCCATACATATATATGGGGAGGTAATAGCTCCAACTCGGTTTTACAGTGAAAACTGCAGGAACTTCAAACCGGCACTAGGAAAAAGACTGAGAAACCAGAGTAAAAGTTTCTCCTGCAACCCGTTCCCTTTGTGCTAGATGAACGAACGTCTCTCCACATGCTCAGTTCTGAGATATAAGTGTGTGTGAAAGCCGTCCTTCACCTAGCTTGTTGGGAACACAAAGTTCTTTTAACTTGCAAACTCCACTCCATACATATATATTGGGAGGTACTAGCTCCAAATCGGTTTTTCAGTGAAAACTGCAGGAACTTCAAACCGGCACTAGGAAACAGACTGAGAAACCAGAGTAAAAGTTTCTCCTGCAACCGTTCCCTTTGTGCTAGATGAACGAACGTCTCTCCACATGCTCAGTTCTGAGAGATAAGTGTGTGTGAAAGCCGTCCTTCACCTAGCTTGTTGGGAACACAAAGTTTCTTTTCAGTTGCAAACTCCACTCCATACATATATATGGGGAGGTACTAGCTCCAACTCGGTTTTACAGTGAAAACTGCAGGAACTTCAAACCGGCACTTTGAAACAGACTGAGAAACCAGAGTAAAAGTTTCTCCTGCAACCCGTACACTTTGTGCTAGATAAACGAACGTCTCTCCACATGCTCAGTTCTGAGAGATAAGTGTGTGTGAAAGCCGTCCTTCACCTAGCTTGTTGGGAACACAAAGATTCTTTTCACTTGCAAATTCCACTCCATACATATATATGGGGAGGTACTAGCTCCAAGTCGGTTTTACAGTGAAAACTGCAGGAACTTCAAACCGGCACTAGGAAACAGACTGAGAAACCAGAGTAAAAGTTTCTCCTGCAACCCGTTCCCTTTGTGCTAGATGAACGAACGTCTCTCCACATGCTCAGTCCTGAGAGATAAGTGTGTGTGAAAGCCGTCCTTCACCTAGCTTGTTGGGAACACAAAGTTTCTTTTCACTTGCAAACTCCACTCCATACATATATATGGGGAGGTACTAGCTCCAACTCGGTTTTACAGTGAAAACTGCTGGAACTTCAAACCGGCACTAGGAAACAGACTGAGAAACCAGAGTAAAAGTTTTTCCTGCAACCCGTTCCCTTTGTGCTAGATGAACGAACGTCTCTCCACATGCTCAGTTCTGAGAGATAAGTGTGTGTGAAAGCCGTCCTTCACCTAGCTTGTTGGGAACACAAAGTTTCTATTCACTTGCAAACTCCACTCCATACATATATATGGGGAGGTACTAGCTCCAACTCGGTTTTACAGTGAAAACTGCAGGAACTTCAAACCGGCACTAGGAAACAGGCTGAGAAACCAGAGTAAAAGTTTCTCCTGCAACCCATTCCCTTTATGCTAGATGAACGAACGTCTCTCCACATGCTCAGTTCGGAGATATAAGTGTGTGTGAAAGCCGTCCTTCACCTAGCTTGTTGGGAACACAAAGTTTCTTTTCACTTGCAAACTCCACTCCATACATATATATGGGGAGGTACTAGCTCCAACTCGGTTTTTCAGTGAAAACTGCAGGAACTTCAAACCGGCACTAGGAAACAGACTGAGAAACCAGAGTAAAAGTTTCTCATGCAACCCGTTCCCTTTGTGTTAGAAGAACGAACGTCTCTCCACATGCTCAGTTCTGAGAGATATGTGTGTGTGAAAGCCGTCCTTCACCTAGCTTGTTGGGAACACAAAGTTTCTTTTCACTTGCAAACTCCACTCCATACATATATATGGGGAGGTAATAGCTCCAACTCGGTTTTACAGTGAAAACTGCAGGAACATCAAACCGGCACTTGGAAACAGACTGAGAAACCAGAGTAAAAGTTTCTCCTGCAACCCGTTCCCTTTGTGCTAGATGAACGAACGTCTCTCCATATGCTCAGTTCTGAGAGATAAGTGTGTGTGAAAGCCGTCCTTCACCTAGCTTGTTGGGAACACAAAGTTTCTTTTCATTGCAAATTCCACTCCATACATATATATGGGGAGGTACTAGCTCCAACTCGGTTTTACAGTGAAAACTGCAGGAACTTCAAACCGGCACTAGGAAAAAGACTGAGAAACCAGAGTAAAAGTTTCTCCTGCAACCCGTTCCCTTTGTGCTAGATGAACGAACGTCTCTCCACATACTCAGTTCTGAGAGATAAGTGTGTGTGAAAGCCATACTTCACCTAGCTTGTTGGGAACACAAAGTTTCTTTTCAGTTGCAAACTCCAATCCATACATATATATGGGGAGGTACTAGCTCCAACCCGGTTTTACAGTGAAAACTGCAGGAACTTCAAACCGGCACTAGGAAACAGACTGAGAAACCAGAGTAAAAGTTTCTCCTGCAACCCGTTCACTTTTGCTAGGTGAACGAACGTCTCTCCACATGCTCAGATCTGAGAGATAAATGTGTGTGAAAGCCGTCCTTCACCTAGCTTGTTGGGAACACAAAGTTTCTTTTCACTTGCAAACTCCACTCCATACATATATATGGGGAGGTACTAGCTCCAACTCGGTTTTACAGTGAAAACTGCAGGAACTTCAAACCGGCACTAGGAAACAGACTGAGAAACCAGAGTAAAGTTTCTCCTGCAACCCATTCCCTTTGTGCTAGATGAACGAACGTCTCTCCACATGCTCAGTTCTGAGAGATAAGTGTGTGTGAAAGCCGTCCTTCACCTAGCTTGTTGGGAACACAAAGTTTCTTTTCACTTGCAAACTCCATTCCATACATATATATGGGGAGGTACTAGCTCAAACTAGGTTTTACAGTGAAAACTGCTGGAACTTCAAACCGGCACTAGGAAACAGACTGAGAAACCAGAGTAAAAGTTTCTCCTGAAACCCGTTCCCTTTGTGCTAGATGAACGAACGTCTCTCCACATGCTCAGTTCGGAGAGATAAGTGTGTGTGAAAGCCGTCCTTCACCTAGCATGTTGGGAACACAAAGTTTCTTTTCAGTTGCAAACTCCACTCCATACATATATATGGGGAGGTAATAGTTCCAACTCGGTTTTACAGTGAAAACTGCCGGAACTTCAAACCGGCACTTGGAAACAGACTGAGAAACCAGAGTAAAAGTTTCTCCTGCAACCCGTTTCCTTTGTGCTAGATGAACGAACGTCTCTCCACATGCTCAGTTCTGAGAGATAAGTGTGTGTGAAAGCCGTCCTTCACCTAGCTTGTTGGGAACACAAAGTTTCTTTTCACTTGCAAACTCCACTCCATACATATATATGGGGAGGTACTAGCTCCAACTCGGTTTTACAGTGAAAACTGCAGGAACTTCAAACCGGCACTAGGAAACAGACTGAGAAACCAGAGTAAAAGTTTCTCCTGCAACCCGTTCCCTTTGTGCTAGATGAACGAACGTCTCTCCGCATGCTCAGTTCAGAGAGATAAGTGTGTGTGAAAGCCTTCCTTCACCTAGCTTGTTGGGAACACAAAGTTTCTTTTCAGTTGCAAACTCCACTCCATACATATATATGGGGAGGTACTAGCTCCAATGCGGTTTTACAGCGAAAACTGCAGGAACTTCAAACTGGCACTAGGAAACAGACTGAGAAACCAGAGTAAAAGTTTCTCCTGCAACCGTTCCCTTTGTGCTAGATGAACGAACGTCTCTCCACATGCTCAGTTCTGAGAGATAAGTGTGTGTGAAAGCCGTCCTTCACCTAGCTTGTTGGGAACACAAAGTTTCTTTTCAGTTGCAAACTCCAATCCATACATATATATGGGGAGGTACAAGCTCCAACTCGGTTTTACAGTGAAAACTGCAGGAACTTCAAACCGGCACTAGGAAACAGACTGAGAAACCAGAGTAAAAGTTTCTCCTGCAACCCGTTCCCTTTGTGCTAGATGAACGAACGTCTCTCCACATGCTCAGTTCTGAAGATAAGTGTGTGTGAAAGCCGTCCTTCACCTAGCTTGTTGGGAACACAAAGTTTCTTTTCAGTTGCAAACTCCACTCCATAAATATATATATGGGGAGGTACTAGCTCCAACTCGATTTTACAGTGAAAACTGCAGGAACTTCAAACCGGCACTAGGAAACAGACTGAGAAACCAGAGTAAAAGTTTGTCCTGCAACCCGTTCCCTTTGTGCTAGATGAACGAACCTCTCTCCACATGCTCAGTTCTGAGAGATAAGTGTGTGTGAAAGCCGTCCTTCACCTATCTTGTTGGGAACACAAAGTTTCTTTTCACTTGCAAACACCACTCCATACATATATATGGGGAGGTACTAGCTCCAACTCGGTTTTACAGTGAAAACTGCAGGAACTTCAAACCGGCACTAGGAAACAGACTGAGAAACCAGAGTAAAAGTTTCTCCTGCAACCCGTTCCCTTTTTGCTAGATGAACGAACGTCTCTCCACATGCTCAGTTCTGAGAGTTAAGTGTGTGTGAAAGCCGTCCTTCACCTAGCTTGTTGGGAACACAAAGTTTCTTTTCAGTTGCAAACTCCACTCCATACATATATATGGGGAGGTACAAGCTCCAACTCGGTTTTACAGTGAAAACTGCAGGAACTTCAAACCGGCACTAGGAAACAGACTGAGAAACCAGAGTAAAATTTCTCCTGCAACCCGTTCCCTTTGTGCTAGATGAACGAACGTCTCTCCACATGCTCAGTTCTGAGAGATAAGTGTGTGTGAAAGCCGTCCTTCACCTAGCTTGTTGGGAACACAAAGTTTCTTTTCAGTTGCAAACTCCACTCCATACATATATATGGGGAGGTACTAGCTCCAACTCGGTTTTACAGTGAAAACTGTAGGAACTTCAAACCGGCACTAGGAAACAGACTGAGAAACCAGAGTAAAAGTTTCTCCTGAAACCCGTTCCCTTTGTGCTAGATGAACGAACGTCTCTCCACATGCTCAGTTCGGAGAGATAAGTGTGTGTGAAAGCCATCCTTCACCTAGCTTGTTGGGAACACAAAGTTTCTTTTCAGTTGCAAACTCCAATCCATACATATATATGGGGAGGTAATAGTTCCAACTCGGTTTTACAGTGAAAACTGCCGGAACTTCAAACCGGCACTTGGAAACAGACTGAGAAACCAGAGTAAAAGTTTCTCCTGCAACCCGTTCCCTTTGTGCTAGATGAACGAACGTCTCTCCACATGCTCAGTTCTGAGAGATAAGTGTGTGTGAAAGCCGTCCTTCACCTAGCTTGTTGGGAACACAAAGTTTCTTTTCACTTGCAAACTCCACTCCATACATATATATGGGGAGGTACTAGCTCCAACTCGGTTTTACAGTGAAAACTGCAGGAACTTCAAACCGGCACTAGGAAACAGACTGAGAAACCAGAGTAAAAGTTTCTCCTGCAACCCGTTCCCTTTGTGCTAGATGAACGAACGTCTCTCCGCATGCTCAGTTCAGAGAGGTAAGTGTGTGTGAAAGCCTTCCTTCACCTAGCTTGTTGGGAACACAAAGTTTCTTTTCAGTTGCAAACTCCACTCCATACATATATATGGGGAGGTACTAGCTCCAATGCGGTTTTACAGCGAAAACTGCAGGAACTTCAAACTGGCACTAGGAAACAGACTGAGAAACCAGAGTAAAAGTTTCTCCTGCAACCGTTCCCTTTGTGCTAGATGAACGAACGTCTCTCCACATGCTCAGTTCTGAGAGATAAGTGTGTGTGAAAGCCGTCCTTCACCTAGCTTGTTGGGAACACAAAGTTTCTTTTCAGTTGCAAACTCCACTCCATACATATATATGGGGAGGTACAAGCTCCAACTCGTTTTTACAGTGAAAACTGCAGGAACTTCAAACCGGCACTAGGAAACAGACTGAGAAACCAGAGTAAAAGTTTCTCCTGCAACCCGTTCCCTTTGTGCTAGATGAACGAACGTCTCTCCACATGCTCAGTTCTGAAGATAAGTGTGTGTGAAAGCCGTCCTTCACCTAGCTTGTTGGGAACACAAAGTTTCTTTTCAGTTGCAAACTCCACTCCATACATATATATGGGGAGGTACTAGCTCCAACTCGGTTTTACAGTGAAAACTGCAGGAACTTCAAACCGGCACTAGGAAACAGACTGAGAAACCAGAGTAAAAGTTTGTCCTGCAACCCGTTCCCTTTGTGCTAGATGAACGAACCTCTCTCCACATGCTCAGTTCTGAGAGATAAGTGTGTGTGAAAGCCGTCCTTCACCTAGCTTGTTGGGAACACAAAGTTTCTTTTCACTTGCAAACTCCACTCCATACATATATATGGGGAGGTACTAGCTCCAACTCGGTTTTACAGTGAAAACTGCAGGAACTTCAAACCGGCACTAGGAAACAGACTGAGAAACCAGAGTAAAAGTTTCTCCTGCAAACCGTTCCATTTGTGCTAGATGAACGAACGTCTCTCCACATGCTCAGTTCTGAGAGATAAGTGTGTGTGAAAGCCGTCCTTCACCTAGCTTGTTGGGAACACAAAGTTTCTTTTCAGTTGCAAACTACACTCCATACATATATATGGGGAGGTACAAGCTCCAACTCGGTTTTACAGTGAAAACTGCAGGAACTTCAAACCGGCACTAGGAAACAGACTGAGAAACCAGAGTAAAATTTCTCCTGCAACCCGTTCCCTTTGTGCTAGATGAACGAACGTCTCTCCACATGCTCAGTTCTGAGAGATAAGTGTGTGTGAAAGCCGTCCTTCACCTAGCTTGTTGGGAACACAAAGTTTCTTTTCAGTTGCAAACTCCACTCCATACATATATATGGGGAGATAATAGCTCCAACTCGGTTTTACAGTGAAAACTGCAGGAACTTCAAACCGGCACTAGGAAACAGACTGAGAAACCAGAGTAAAAGTTTCTCCTGCAACCCGTTCCCTTTGTGCTAGATGAACGAACGTCTCTCCACATGCTCAGTTCTGAGAGATAAGTGTGTGTGAAAGCCGTCCTTCACCTAGCTTGTTGGGAACACAAAGTTTCTTTTCAGTTGCAAACTCCACTCCATACATATATATGGGGAGGTACAAGCTCCAACTCGGTTTTACAGTGAAAACTGCAGGAACTTCAAACCGGCACTAGGAAACAGACTGAGAAACCAGAGTAAAATTTCTCCTGCAACCCGTTCCATTTGTGCTAGATGAACGAACGTCTCTCCACATTCTCAGTTCTGAGAGATAAGTGTGTGTGAAAGCCGTCCTTCACCTAGCTTGTTGGGAACACAAAGTTTTTTTCAGTTGCAAACTCCACTCCATACATATATATGGGGAGGTAATAGCTCCAACTCGGTTTTACAGTGAAAACTGCAGGAACTTCAAACCGGCACTAGGAAACAGACTGAGAAACCAGAGTAAAGTTTCTCCTGCAACCCGTTCCCTTTGTGCTAGATGAACGATCGTCTCTCCACATGCTCAGTTCTGAGAGATAAGTGTGTGTGAAAGCCGTCCTTCACCTAGCTTGTTGGGAACACAAAGTTTCTTTTCAGTTGCAAACTCCACTCCATACATATATATGGGGAGGTACAAGCTCCAACTCGGTTTTACAGTGAAAACTGCAGGAACTTCAAACCGGCACTAGGAAACAGACTGAGAAACCAGAGTAAAATTTCTCCTGCAACCCGTTCCCTTTGTGCTAGATGAACGAACGTCTCTCCACATGCTCAGTTCTGAGAGATAAGTGTGTGTGAAAGCCGTCCTTCACCTAGCTTGTTGGGAACACAAAGTTTCTTTTCACTTGCAAACTCCACTCCATACAGATATATGGGGAGGTACTAGCTCCAACTCGGTTTTACAGTGAAAACTGCAGGAACTTCAAACCGGCACTAGGAAACAGACTGAGAAACCAGAGTAAAAGTTTGTCCTGCAACCCGTTCCCTTTGTGCTAGATGAACGAACCTCTCTCCACATGCTCAGTTCTGAGAGATAAGTGTGTGTGAAAGCCGTCCTTCACCTATCTTGTTGGGAACACAAAGTTTCTTTTCACTTGCAAACACCACTCCATACATATATATGGGGAGGTACTAGCTCCAACTCGGTTTTACAGTGAAAACTGCAGGAACTTCAAACCGGCACTAGGAAACAGACTGAGAAACCAGAGTAAAAGTTTCTCCTACAACCCGTTCCCTTTTTGCTAGATGAACGAACGTCTCTCCACATGCTCAGTTCTGAGAGATAAGTGTGTGTGAAAGCCGTCCTTCACCTAGCTTGTTGGGAACACAAAGTTTCTTTTCAGTTGCAAACTCCACTCCATACATATATATGGGGAGGTACAAGCTCCAACTCGGTTTTACAGTGAAAACTGCAGGAACTTCAAACCGGCACTAGGAAACAGACTGAGAAACCAGAGTAAAATTTCTCCTGCAACCCGTTCCCTTTGTGCTAGATGAACGAACGTCTCTCCACATGCTCAGTTCTGAGAGATAAGTGTGTGTGAAAGCCGTCCTTCACCTAGCTTGTTGGGAACACAAAGTTTCTTTTCACTTGCAAACTCCACTCCATACATATATATGGGGAGGTACTAGCTCCAACTCGGTTTTACAGTGAAAACTGTAGGAACTTCAAACCGGCACTAGGAAACAGACTGAGAAACCAGAGTAAAAGGTTCTCCTGAAACCCGTTCCCTTTGTGCTAGATGAACGAACGTCTCTCCACATGCTCAGTTCGGAGAGATAAGTGTGTGTGAAAGCCGTCCTTCACCTAACTTGTTGGGAACACAAAGTTTCTTTTCACTTGCAAACTCCACTCCATACATATATAATGGGAGGTACTAGCTCCAACTCGGTTTTTCAGTGAAAACTGCAGGAACTTCAAACCGGCACTAGGAAACAGACTGAGAAACCAGAGTAAAAGTTTCTCCTGCAACCCGTTCCCTTTGTGCTAGATGAACGAACGTCTCTCCACATGCTAAGTTCTGAGAGATAAGTGTGTGTGAAAGCCGTCCTTCACCTAGCTTGTTGGGAACACAAAGTTTCTTTTCAGTTGCAAACTCCAATCCATACATATATATGGGGAGGTAATAGTTCCAACTCGGTTTTACAGTGAAAACTGCCGGAACTTCAAACCGGCACTTGGAAACAGACTGAGAAACCAGAGTAAAAGTTTCTCCTGCAACCCGTTTCCTTTGTGCTAGATGAACGAACGTCTCTCCACATGCTCAGTTCTGAGAGATAAGTGTGTGTGAAAGCCGTCCTTCACCTAGCTTGTTGGGAACACAAAGTTTCTTTTCACTTGCAAACTCCACTCCATACATATATATGGGGAGGTACTAGCTCCAACTCGGTTTTACAGTGAAAACTGCAGGAACTTCAAACCGGCACTAGGAAACAGACTGAGAAACCAGAGTAAAATTTTCTCCTGCAACCCGTTCCCTTTGTGCTAGATGAACGAACGTCTCTCCGCATGCTCAGTTCAGAGAGGTAAGTGTGTGTGAAAGCCTTCCTTCACCTAGCTTGTTGGGAACACAAAGTTTCTTTTCAGTTGCAAACTCCACTCCATACATATATATGGGGAGGTACTAGCTCCAATGCGGTTTTACAGCGAAAACTGCAGGAACTTCAAACTGGCACTAGGAAAAAGACTGAGAAACCAGAGTAAAAGTTTCTCCTGCAACCGTTCCCTTTGTGCTAGATGAACGAACGTCTCTCCACATGCTCAGTTCTGAGAGATAAGTGTGTGTGAAAGCCGTCCTTCACCTAGCTTGTTGGGAACACAAAGTTTCTTTTCAGTTGCAAACTCCACTCCATACATATATATGGGGAGGTACTAGCTCCAACTCGGTTTTACAGTGAAAACTGCAGGAACTTCAAACCGGCACTAGGAAACAGACTGAGAAACCAGAGTAAAAGTTTGTCCTGCAACCCGTTCCCTTTGTGCTAGATGAACGAACCTCTCTCCACATGCTCAGTTCTGAGAGATAAGTGTGTGTGAAAGCCGTCCTTCACCTAGCTTGTTGGGAACACAAAGTTTCTTTTCACATGCAAACACCACTCCATACATATATATGGGGAGGTACTAGCTCCAACTCGGTTTTACAGTGAAAACTGCAGGAACTTCAAACCGGCACTAGGAAACAGACTGAGAAACCAGAGTAAAAGTTTCTCCTGCAACCCGTTCCCTTTGTGCTAGATGAACGAACGTCTCTCCACATGCTCAGTTCTGAGAGATAAGTGTGTGTGAAAGCCGTCCTTCACCTAGCTTGTTGGGAACACAAAGTTTCTTTTCAGTTGCAAACTCCACTCCATACATATATATGGGGAGGTACAAGCTCCAACTCGGTTTTACAGTGAAAACTGCAGGAACTTCAAACCGGCACTAGGAAACAGACTGAGAAACCAGAGTAAAATTTCTCCTGCAACCCGTTCCCTTTGTGCTAGATGAACGAACGTCTCTCCACATGCTCAGTTCTGAGAGATAAGTGTGTGTGAAAGCCGTCCTTCACCTAGCTTGTTGGGAACACAAAGTTTCTTTTCAGTTGCAAACTCCACTCCATACATATATATGGGGAGGTAATAGCTCCAACTCGGTTTTACAGTGAAAACTGCAGGAACTTCAAACCGGCACTAGGAAACAGACTGAGAAACCAGAGTAAAAGTTTCTCCTGCAACCCGTTCCCTTTGTGCTAGATGAACGAACGTCTCTCCACATGCTCAGTTCTGAGAGATAAGTGTGTGTGAAAGCCGTCCTTCACCTAGCTTGTTGGGAACACAAAGTTTCTTTTCAGTTGCAAACTCCACTCCATACATATATATGGGGAGGTACAAGCTCCAACTCGGTTTTACAGTGAAAACTGCAGGAACTTCAAACCGGCACTAGGAAACAGACTGAGAAACCAGAGTAAAATTTCTCCTGCAACCCGTTCCATTTGTGCTAGATGAACGAACGTCTCTCCACATTCTCAGTTCTGAGAGATAAGTGTGTGTGAAAGCCGTCCTTCACCTAGCTTGTTGGGAACACAAAGTTTCTTTTCAGTTGCAAACTCCACTCCATACATATATATGGGGAGGTAATAGCTCCAACTCGGTTTTACAGTGAAAACTGCAGGAACTTCAAACCGGCACTAGGAAACAGACTGAGAAACCAGAGTAAAAGTTTCTCCTGCAACCTGTTCCATTTGTGCTAGATGAACGATCGTCTCTCCACATGCTCAGTTCTGAGAGATAAGTGTGTGTGAAAGCCGTCCTTCACCTAGCTTGTTGGGAACACAAAGTTTCTTTTCAGTTGCAAACTCCACTCCATACATATATATGGGGAGGTACAAGCTCCAACTCGGTTTTACAGTGAAAACTGCAGGAACTTCAAAACGGCACTAGGAAACAGACTGAGAAACCAGAGTAAAATTTCTCCTGCAACCCGTTCCCTTTGTGCTAGATGAACGAACGTCTCTCCACATGCTCAGTTCTGAGAGATAAGTGTGTGTGAAAGCCGTCCTTCACCTAGCTTGTTGGGAACACAAAGTTTCTTTTCAGTTGCAAACTCCACTCCATACATATATATGGGGAGGTAATAGCTCCAACTCGGTTTTACAGTGAAAACTGCAGGAACTTCAAACCGGCACTAGGAAACAGACTGAGAAACCAGAGTAAAAGTTTCTCCTGCAACCCGTTCCCTTTGTGCTAGATGAACGAACGTCTCTCCACATGCTCAGTTCTGAGAGATAAGTGTGTGTGAAAGCCGTCCTTCACCTAGCTTGTTGGGAACACAAAGTTTCTTTTCAGTTACAAACTCCACTCCATACATATATATGGGGAGGTACTAGCTCCAACTCGGTTTTACAGTGAAAACTGCAGGAACTTCAAACCGGCACTAGGAAACAGACTGAGAAACCAGAGTAAAAGTTTCTCCTGCAACCCGTTCCCTTTGTGCTAGATGAACGAACGTCTCTCCACATGTTCAGTTCTGAGAGATAAGTGTGTGTGAAAGCCGTCCTTCACCTAGCTTGTTGGGAACACAAAGTTTCCTTTCAGTTGCAAACTCCACTCCATACATATATATGGGGAGGTACTAGCTCCAACTCGGTTTTACAGTGAAAACTGCAGGAACTTCAAACCGGCACTAGGAAACAGACTGAGAAACCAGAGTAAAAGTTTCTCCTGCAACCCGTTCCCTTTGTGCTAGATGAACGAACGTCTCTCCACATGCTCAGTTCTGAGAGATAAGTGTGTGTGAAAGCCGTCCTTCACCTAGCTTGTTGGGAACACAAAGTTTCTTTTCAGTTGCAAACTCCACTCCATACATATATATGGGGAGGTACTAGATCCAACTCGGTTTTACAGTGAAAACTGTAGGAACTTCAAACCGGCACTAGGAAACAGACTGAGAAACCAGAGTAAAAGTTTCTCCTGAAGCCCGTTCCCTTTGAGCTAGATGAACGAACGTCTCTCCACATGCTCAGTTCGGAGAGATAAGTGTGTGTGAAAGCTGTCCTTCACCTAGCTTCTTGGGAACACAAAGTTTCTTTTCACTTGCAAACTCCACTCCATACATATATATTGGGAGGTACTAGCTCCAACTCGGTTTTTCAGTGAAAACTGCAGGAACTTCAAACCGGCACTAGGAAACAGACTGAGAAACCAGAGTAAAAGTTTGCCCTGCAACCCGTTCCCTTTGTGCTAGATGAACGAACGTCTCTCCACATGCTCAGTTCTGAGAGATAAGTGTGTGTGAAAGCCTTCCTTCACCTAGTTTGTTGGGAACACAAAGTTTCTTTTCAGTTGCAAACTCCACTCCATACATATATATGGGGAGGTACTAGCTCCAATGCGGTTTTACAGCGAAAAATGCAGGAACTTCAAACTGGCACTAGGAAACAGACTGAGAAACCAGAGTAAAAGTTTCTCCTGCAACCGTTCCCTTTGTGCTAGATGAACGAACGTCTCTCCACATGCTCAGTTCTGAGAGATAAGTGTGTGTGAAAGCCGTCCTTCACCTAGCTTGTTGGAAACACAAAGTTTCTTTTCAGTTGCAAACTCCACTCCATACATATATATGGGGAGGTACAAGCTCCAACTCGGTTTTACAGTGAAAACTGCAGGAACTTCAAACCGGCACTAGGAAACAGACTGAGAAACCAGAGTAAAAGTTTCTCCTGCAACCCGTTCCCTTTGTGCTAGATGAACGAACGTCTCTCCACATGCTCAGTTCTGAAGATAAGTGTGTGTGAAAGCCGTCCTTCACCTAGCTTGTTGGGAACACAAAGTTTCTTTTCAGTTGCAAACTTCACTCCATACATATATATGGGGAGGTACTAGCTCCAACTCGGTTTTACAGTGAAAACTGCAGGAACTTCAAACCGGCACTAGGAAACAGACTGAGAAACCAGAGTAAAAGTTTGCCCTGCAACCCGTTCCCTTTGTGCTAGATGAACGAACGTCTCTCCACATGCTCAGTTCTGAGAGATAAGTGTGTGTGAAAGCCTTCCTTCACCTAGTTTGTTGGGAACACAAAGTTTCTTTTCAGTTGCAAACTCCACTCCATACATATATATGGGGAGGTACTAGCTCCAATGCGGTTTTACAGCGAAAAATGCAGGAACTTCAAACTGGCACTAGGAAACAGACTGAGAAACCAGAGTAAAAGTTTCTCCTGCAACCGTTCCCTTTGTGCTAGATGAACGAACGTCTCTCCACATGCTCAGTTCTGAGAGATAAGTGTGTGTGAAAGCCGTCCTTCACCTAGCTTGTTGGAAACACAAAGTTTCTTTTCAGTTGCAAACTCCACTCCATACATATATATGGGGAGGTACAAGCTCCAACTCGGTTTTACAGTGAAAACTGCAGGAACTTCAAACCGGCACTAGGAAACAGACTGAGAAACCAGAGTAAAAGTTTCTCCTGCAACCCGTTCCCTTTGTGCTAGATGAACGAACGTCTCTCCACATGCTCAGTTCTGAAGATAAGTGTGTGTGAAAGCCGTCCTTCACCTAGCTTGTTGGGAACACAAAGTTTCTTTTCAGTTGCAAACTTCACTCCATACATATATATGGGGAGGTACTAGCTCCAACTCGGTTTTACAGTGAAAACTGCAGGAACTTCAAACCGGCACTAGGAAACAGACTGAGAAACCAGAGTAAAAGTTTGTCCTGCAACCCGTTCCCTTTGTGCTAGATGAACGAACCTCTCTCCACATGCTCAGTTCTGAGAGATAAGTGTGTGTGAAAGCCGTCCTTCACCTAGCTTGTTGGGAACACAAAGTTTCTTTTCACTTGCAAACACCATTCCATACATATATATGGGGAGGTACTAGCTCCAACTCGGTTTTACAGTGAAAACTGCAGGAACTTCAAACCGGCACTAGGAAACAGACTGAGAAACCAGAGTAAAAGTTTCTCCTGCAACCCGTTCCCTTTGTGCTAGATGAACGAACGTCTCTCCACATGCTCAGTTCTGAGAGATAAGTGTGTGTGAAAGCCGTCCTTCACCTAGCTTGTTGGGAACACAAAGTTTCTTTTCACTTGCAAACTCCACTCCATACATATATATGGGGAGGTACAAGCTCCAACTCGGTTTTACAGTGAAAACTGCAGGAACTTCAAACAGGCACTAGGAAACAGACTGAGAAACCAGAGTAAAATTTCTCCTGCAACCTGTTCCCTTTGTGCTAGATGAACGAACGTCTCTCCACATGCTCAGTTCTGAGAGATAAGTGTGTGTGAAAGCCGTCCTTCACCTAGCTTGTTGGGAACACAAAGTTTCTTTTCAGTTGCAAACTCCACTCCATACATATATATGGGGAGGTAATAGCTCCAACTCGGTTTTACAGTGAAAACTGCAGGAACTTCAAACCGGCACTAGGAAACAGACTGAGAAACCAGAGTAAAAGTTTCTCCTGCAACCCGTTCCCTTTGTGCTAGATGAACGAACGTCTCTCCACATGCTCAGTTCTGAGAGATAAGTGTGTGTGAAAGCCGTCCTTCACCTAGCTTGTTGGGAACACAAAGTTTCTTTTCACTTGCAAACTCCACTCCATACATATATATGGGGAGGTACTAGCTCCAACTCGGTTTTACAGTGAAAACTGCAGGAACTTCAAACCGGCACTAGGAAACAGACTGAGAAACCAGAGTAAAAGTTTGTCCTGCAACCCGTTCCCTTTGTGCTAGATGAACGAACGTCTCTCCACATGCTCAGTTCTGAGAGATAAGTGTGTGTGAAAGCCTTTCTTCACCTAGCTTGTTGGGAACACAAAGTTTCTTTTCAGTTGCAAACTCCACTCCATACATATATATGGGGAGGTACAAGCTCCAACTCGGTTTTACAGTGAAAACTGCAGGAACTTCAAACCGGCACTAGGAAACAGACTGAGAAACCAGAGTAAAAGTTTCTCCTGCAACCCGTTCCCTTTGTGCTAGATGAACGAACGTCTCTGCACATGCTCAGTTCTGAGAGATAAGTGTGTGTGAAAGCCGTACTTCACCTAGCTTGTTGGGAACACAAAGTTTCTTTTCAGTTGCAAACTCCACTCCATACATATATATGGGAAGGTAATAGCTCCAACTCGGTTTTACAGTGAAAACTGCAGGAACTTCAAACCGGCACTAGGAAACAGACTGAGAAACCAGAGTAAAAGTTTCTCCTGCAACCAGTTCCCTTTGTGCTAGATGAACGAACGTCTCTCCACATGCTCAGTTCTGAGAGATGAGTGTGTGTGAAAGCCGTCCTTCACCTAGCTTGTTGGGAACACAAAGATTCTTTTCAATTGCAAACTCCACTCCATACATATATATGGGGAGGTACTAGCTCCAACTCGGTTTTACAGTGAAAACTGCAGGAACTTGAAACCGGCACTAGGAAACAGACTGAGAAACCAGAGTATAAGTTTCTCCTGCAACCCGTTCCCTTTGTGCTAGATGAACGAACGTCTCTCCACGTGCTCAGTTCTGAGAGATAAGTGTGTGTGAAAGCCATCCTTCACCTAGCTTGTTGGGAACACAAAGTTTCTTTTCACTTGCAAACTCCACTCCATACATATATATGGGGAGGTACTAGCTCCAACTCGGTTTTACAGTGAAAACTGCAGGAACTTCAAACCGGCACTAGGAAACAGACTGAGAAACCAGAGTAAAAGTTTCTCCTGCAACCCGTTCCCTTTGTGCTAGATGAACGAACGTCTCTCCACATGCTCAGTTCTGAGAGATAAATGTGTGTGAAAGCCGTCCTTCACCTAGCTTGTTGGGAACACAGTTTCTTTTCAGTTGCAAACTCCACTCCATACATATATATGGGGAGGTACTAGCTCCAACTCGGTTTTACAGTGAAAACTGCAGGAACTTCAAACCGGCACTAGGAAACAGACTGAGAAACCAGAGTAAAAGTTTCTCCTGCAACCCGTTCCTTTTGTGCTAGATGAACGAACGTCTCTCCACATGCTCAGTTCTGAGGGATAAGTGTGTGTGAAAGCCTTCCTTCACCTAGCTTGTTGGGAACACAAAGTTTCTTTTCAGTTGCAAACTCCACTCCATACATATATATAGGGAGGTACAAGCTCCAACTCGGTTTTACAGTGAAAACTGCAGGAACTTCAAACCGGCACTAGGAAACAGACTGAGAAACCAGAGTAAAAGTTTCTCCTGCAACCCGTTCCCTTTGTGCTAGATGAACGAACGTCTCTCCACATGCTCAGTTCTGAGAGATAAGTGTGTGTGAAAGCCGTCCTTCACCTAGCTTGTTGGGAACACAAAGTTTCTTTTCAGTTGCAAACTCCACTCCATACATATATATGGGGTCGTACTAGCTCAAACTCGGTTTTACAGTGAAAACTGCAGGAACTTCAAACCGGCACTAGGAAACAGACTGAGAAACCAGAGTAAAAGTTTCTCCTGCAACCATTTCCCTTTGTGCTAGATGAACGAACGTCTCTCCACATGCTCAGTTCTGAGAGATAAGTGTGTGTGAAAGCCGTCCTTCACCTAGCTTGTTGGAAACACAAAGTTTCTTTTCAGTTGCAAACTCCACTCCATACATATATATGGGGAGGTACAAGCTCCAACTCGGTTTTACAGTGAAAACTGCAGGAACTTCAAACCGGCACTAGGAAACAGACTGAGAAACCAGAGTAAAAGTTTCTCCTGCAACCCGTTCCCTTTGTGCTAGATGAACGAACGTCTCTCCACATGCTCAGTTCTGAAGATAAGTGTGTGTGAAAGCCGTCCTTCACCTAGCTTGTTGGGAACACAAAGTTTCTTTTCAGTTGCAAACTTCACTCCATACATATATATGGGGAGGTACTAGCTCCAACTCGGTTTTACAGTGAAAACTGCAGGAACTTCAAACCGGCACTAGGAAACAGACTGAGAAACCAGAGTAAAAGTTTGTCCTGCAACCCGTTCCCTTTGTGCTAGATGAACGAACCTCTCTCCACATGCTCAGTTCTGAGAGATAAGTGTGTGTGAAAGCCGTCCTTCACCTAGCTTGTTGGGAACACAAAGTTTCTTTTCACTTGCAAACACCATTCCATACATATATATGGGGAGGTACTAGCTCCAACTCGGTTTTACAGTGAAAACTGCAGGAACTTCAAACCGGCACTAGGAAACAGACTGAGAAACCAGAGTAAAAGTTTCTCCTGCAACCCGTTCCCTTTGTGCTAGATGAACGAACGTCTCTCCACATGCTCAGTTCTGAGAGATAAGTGTGTGTGAAAGCCGTCCTTCACCTAGCTTGTTGGGAACACAAAGTTTCTTTTCACTTGCAAACTCCACTCCATACATATATATGGGGAGGTACAAGCTCCAACTCGGTTTTACAGTGAAAACTGCAGGAACTTCAAACCGGCACTAGGAAACAGACTGAGAAACCAGAGTAAAATTTCTCCTGCAACCTGTTCCCTTTGTGCTAGATGAACGAACGTCTCTCCACATGCTCAGTTCTGAGAGATAAGTGTGTGTGAAAGCCGTCCTTCACCTAGCTTGTTGGGAACACAAAGTTTCTTTTCAGTTGCAAACTCCACTCCATACATATATATGGGGAGGTAATAGCTCCAACTCGGTTTTACAGTGAAAACTGCAGGAACTTCAAACCGGCACTAGGAAACAGACTGAGAAACCAGAGTAAAAGTTTCTCCTGCAACCCGTTCCCTTTGTGCTAGATGAACGAACGTCTCTCCACATGCTCAGTTCTGAGAGATAAGTGTGTGTGAAAGCCGTCCTTCACCTAGCTTGTTGGGAACACAAAGTTTCTTTTCACTTGCAAACTCCACTCCATACATATATATGGGGAGGTACTAGCTCCAACTCGGTTTTACAGTGAAAACTGCAGGAACTTCAAACCGGCACTAGGAAACAGACTGAGAAACCAGAGTAAAAGTTTCTCCTGCAACCCGTTCCCTTTGTGCTAGATGAACGAACGTCTCTCCACATGCTCAGTTCTGAGAGATAAGTGTGTGTGAAAGCCTTTCTTCACCTAGCTTGTTGGGAACACAAAGTTTCTTTTCAGTTGCAAACTCCACTCCATACATATATATGGGGAGGTACAAGCTCCAACTCGGTTTTACAGTGAAAACTGCAGGAACTTCAAACCGGCACTAGGAAACAGACTGAGAAACCAGAGTAAAAGTTTCTCCTGCAACCCGTTCCCTTTGTGCTAGATGAACGAACGTCTCTGCACATGCTCAGTTCTGAGAGATAAGTGTGTGTGAAAGCCGTACTTCACCTAGCTTGTTGGGAACACAAAGTTTCTTTTCAGTTGCAAACTCCACTCCATACATATATATGGGAAGGTAATAGCTCCAACTCGGTTTTACAGTGAAAACTGCAGGAACTTCAAACCGGCACTAGGAAACAGACTGAGAAACCAGAGTAAAAGTTTCTCCTGCAACCAGTTCCCTTTGTGCTAGATGAACGAACGTCTCTCCACATGCTCAGTTCTGAGAGATAAGTGTGTGTGAAAGCCGTCCTTCACCTAGCTTGTTGGGAACACAAAGATTCTTTTCAATTGCAAACTCCACTCCATACATATATATGGGGAGGTACTAGCTCCAACTCGGTTTTACAGTGAAAACTGCAGGAACTTGAAACCGGCACTAGGAAACCGACTGAGAAACCAGAGTATAAGTTTCTCCTGCAACCCGTTCCCTTTGTGCTAGATGAACGAACGTCTCTCCACGTGCTCAGTTCTGAGAGATAAGTGTGTGTGAAAGCCGTCCTTCACCTAGCTTGTTGGGAACACAAAGTTTCTTTTCACTTGCAAACTCCACTCCATACATATATATGGGGAGGTACTAGCTCCAACTCGGTTTTACAGTGAAAACTGCAGGAACTTCAAACCGGCACTAGGAAACAGACTGAGAAACCAGAGTAAAAGTTTCTCCTGCAACCCGTTCCCTTTGTGCTAGATGAACGAACGTCTCTCCACATGCTCAGTTCTGAGAGATAAATGTGTGTGAAAGCCGTCCTTCACCTAGCTTGTTGGGAACACAGTTTCTTTTCAGTTGCAAACTCCACTCCATACATATATATGGGGAGGTACTAGCTCCAACTCGGTTTTACAGTGAAAACTGCAGGAACTTCAAACCGGCACTAGGAAACAGACTGAGAAACCAGAGTAAAAGTTTCTCCTGCAACCCGTTCCTTTTGTGCTAGATGAACGAACGTCTCTCCACATGCTCAGTTCTGAGGGATAAGTGTGTGTGAAAGCCTTCCTTCACCTAGCTTGTTGGGAACACAAAGTTTCTTTTCAGTTGCAAACTCCACTCCATACATATATATAGGGAGGTACAAGCTCCAACTCGGTTTTACAGTGAAAACTGCAGGAACTTCAAACCGGCACTAGGAAACAGACTGAGAAACCAGAGTAAAAGTTTCTCCTGCAACCCGTTCCCTTTGTGCTAGATGAACGAACGTCTCTCCACATGCTCAGTTCTGAGAGATAAGTGTGTGTGAAAGCCGTCCTTCACCTAGCTTGTTGGGAACACAAAGTTTCTTTTCAGTTGCAAACTCCACTCCATACATATATATGGGGTCGTACTAGCTCAAACTCGGTTTTACAGTGAAAACTGCAGGAACTTCAAACCGGCACTAGGAAACAGACTGAGAAACCAGAGTAAAAGTTTCTCCTGCAACCATTTCCCTTTGTGCTAGATGAACGAACGTCTCTCCACATGCTCAGTTCTGAGAGATAATTGTGTGTGAAAGCCGTCCTTCACCTAGCTTGTTGGGAACACAAAGTTTCTTTTCAATTGCAAACTCCACTCCATACATATATATGGGGAGGTACTAGCTCCAACTCGGTTTTACAGTGAAAACTGCAGGAACTTCAAACCGGCACTAGGAAACAGACTGAGAAACCAGAGTAAAAGTTTCTCCTGCAACCCGTTCCCTTTGTGCTAAATGAACGAACGTCTCTCCACGTGCTCAGTTCTGAGAGATAAGTGTGTGTGAAAGCCGTCCTTCACCTAGCTTGTTGGGAACACAAAGTTTCTTTTCACATGCCAACTCCACTCCATACATATATATGGGGAGGTACTAGCTCCAACTCGGTTTTACAGTGAAAACTGCTGGAACTTCAAACCGGCACTAGGAAACAGACTGAGAAACCAGAGTAAAAGTTTCTCCTGCAACCCGTTCCATTTGTGCTAGGTGAACGAACGTCTCTCCACATGCTCAGTCCTGAGAGATAAGTGTGTGTGAAAGCCGTCCTTCACCTAGCTTGTTGGGAACACAAAGTTTCTTTTCACTTGCAAACTCCACTCCATACATATATATGGGGAGGTACTAGCTCCAACTCGGTTTTTCAGTGAAAAATGCAGGAACGTCAAACCGGCACTAGGAAACAGACTGAGAAACCAGAGTATAAGTTTCTCCTGCAACCCGTTCCCTTTGTGCTAGATGAACAAACGTCTCTCCACATGCTCAGTTCTGAGAGATAAGTGTGTGTGAAAGCCGTCCTTCACCTAGCTTGTTGGGAACACAAAGTTTCTTTTCACTTGCAAATTCCACTCCATACATATATATGGGGAGGTACTAGCTCCAACTCGGTTTTACAGTGAAAACTGCAGGAACTTCAAACCGGCACTAGGAAACAGACTGAGAAACCAGAGTAAAAGTTTCTCCTGCAACCCATTCCCTTTGTGCTAGATGAACGAACGTCTCTCCACATGCTCAGTTCTGAGAGATAAGGGTGTGTGAAAGCCATCCTTCACCTAGCTTTTTGGGAACACAAAGTTTCTTTTCAGTTGCAAACTCCAATCCATACATATATATGGGGAGGTACTAGCTCCAACTCGGTTTTACAGTGAAAACTGCAGGAACTTCAAACCGGCTCTAGGAAACAGACTGAGAAACCAGAGTAAAAGTTTCTCCTGCAACCCGTTCCATTTGTGCTAGGTGAACGAACGTCTCTCCACATGCTCAGTCCTGAGAGATAAGTGTGTGTGAAAGCCGTCCTTCACCTAGCTTGTTGGGAACACAAAGTTTCTTTTCACTTGCAAACTCCACTCCATACATATATATGGGGAGGTACTAGCTCCAACTCGGTTTTTCAGTGAAAAATGCAGGAACGTCAAACCGGCACTAGGAAACAGACTGAGAAACCAGAGTATAAGTTTCTCCTGCAACCCGTTCCCTTTGTGCTAGATGAACAAACGTCTCTCCACATGCTCAGTTCTGAGAGATAAGTGTGTGTGAAAGCCGTCCTTCACCTAGCTTGTTGGGAACACAAAGTTTCTTTTCACTTGCAAATTCCACTCCATACATATATATGGGGAGGTACTAGCTCCAACTCGGTTTTACAGTGAAAACTGCAGGAACTTCAAACCGGCACTAGGAAACAGACTGAGAAACCAGAGTAAAAGTTTCTCCTGCAACCCATTCCCTTTGTGCTAGATGAACGAACGTCTCTCCACATGCTCAGTTCTGAGAGATAAGGGTGTGTGAAAGCCATCCTTCACCTAGCTTTTTGGGAACACAAAGTTTCTTTTCAGTTGCAAACTCCAATCCATACATATATATGGGGAGGTACTAGCTCCAACTCGGTTTTACAGTGAAAACTGCAGGAACTTCAAACCGGCTCTAGGAAACAGACTGAGAAACCAGAGTAAAAGTTTCTCCTGCAACCCGTTCCCTTTGTGCTAGATGAACGAACCTCTCTCCACATGCTCAGTTCTGAGAGAGAAGTGTGTGTGAAAGCCGTCCTTCACCTAGCTTGTTGGGAACACAAAGTTTCTTTTCACTTGCAAACTCCACTCCATACATATATATGGGGAGGTACTAGCTCCAACTCGGTTTTACAGTGAAAACTGCAG
Organism: Camelus bactrianus; assembly: GCF_048773025.1. NCBI lineage: Eukaryota > Metazoa > Chordata > Mammalia > Artiodactyla > Camelidae > Camelus > Camelus bactrianus. The sequence goes on from NC_133553.1 coordinate 1,597,290, forward strand.
GAACTTCAAACCGGCACTAGGAAACAGACTGAGAAACCAGAGTAAAAGTTTCTCCTGCAACCCATTCCCTTTGTGCTAGATGAACGAACGTCTCTCCACATGCTCAGTTCTGAGAGATGTGTGTGTGAAAGCCATCCTTCACCTAGCTTTTTGGGAACACAAAGTTTCTTTTCAGTTGCAAACTCCAATCCATACATATATATGGGTAGGTACTAGCTCCAACTCGGTTTTTCAGTGAAATCTGCAGGAACATCAAACCGGCACTAGGAAACAGACTGAGAAACCAGAGTAAAAGTTTCTCCTGCAACCGTTCCCTTTGTGCTAGATGAACGAACGTCTCTCTACACTCTCAGTTCTGAGAGATAAGTGTGTGTGAAAGCCGTCCTTCACCTTGCTTGTTGGGAACACAAAGTTTCTTTTCAGTTGCAAACTCCACTCCATACATATATATGGGGAGGTACAAGCTCCAACTCGGTTTTACAGTGAAAACTGCAGGAACTTCAAACCGGCACTAGGAAACAGACTGAGAAACCAGAGTAAAAGTTTCTCCTGCAACCCGTTCCCTTTGTGCTAGATGAACGAAAGTCTCTCCACATGCTCAGTTCTGAGAGATAAGTGTGTGTGAAAGCCGTCCTTCACCTAGCTTGTTGGGAACACAAAGTTTCTTTTCACTTGCAAATTACACTCCATACATATATATGGGGAGGTACTAGCTCCGACTCGGTTTTACAGTGAAAACTGCAGGAACTTCAAACCGGCACTAGGAAACAGACTGAGAAACCAGAGTAAAAGTTTCTCCTGCAACCCGTTCCCTTTGTGCTAGATGAACGAACGTCTCTCCACGTGCTCAGTTCTGAGAAATAAGTGTGTGTGAAAGCCGTCCTTCAACTAGCTTGTTGGGAACACAAAGTTTCTTTTCACTTGCAAACTCCACTCCATACATATATATGGGGAGGTTCTAGCTCCAACTCGGTTTTACAGTGAAAACTGCAGGAACTTCAAACCGGCACTAGGAAAAAGACTGAGAAACCAGAGTAAAAGTTTCTCCTGCAACCCGTTCCCTTTGTGCTAGGTGAACGAACGTCTCTCCACATGCTCAGTTCTGAGAGATAAGTGTGTGTGAAAGCCGTCCTTCACCTAGCTTGTTGGGAACACAAAGTTTCTTTTCACTTGCAAACTCCACTCCATACATATATATGGGGAGGTACTAGCTCCAACTCGGTTTTTCAGTGAAAACTGCAGGAACTTCAAACCGGCACTAGGAAACAGACTGAGAAACCAGAGTAAAAGTTTCTCCTGCAACCCGTTCCCTTTGTGCTAGATGAACAAACGTCTCTCCACATGCTCAGTTCTGAGAGAGAAGTGTGTGTGAAAGCCGTCCTTCACCTAGCTTGTTGGGAACACAAAGTTTCTTTTCACTTGCAAACTCCACTCCATACATATATATGGGGAGGTACTAGCTCCAACTCGGTTTTACAGTGAAAACTGCAGGAACTTCAAACCGGCACTAGGAAACAGACTGAGAAACCAGAGTAAAAGTCTCTCCTGCAACCCATTCCCTTTGTGCTAGATGAACGAACGTCTCTCCACATGCTCAGTTCTGAGAGATAAGTGTGTGTGAAAGCCATCCTTCACCTAGCTTTTTGGGAACACATAGTTTCTTTTCAGTTGCAAACTCCAATCCATACATATATATGGGGAGGTACTAGCTCCAACTCGGTTTTACAGTGAAAACTGCAGGAACTTCAAACCGGCTCTAGGAAACAGACTGAGAAACCAGAGTAAAAGTTTCTCCTGCAACCCGTTCCCTTTGTGCTAGATGAACGAACGTCTCTCCACATGCTCAGTTCGGAGAGATTAGTGTGTGTGAAAGCCGTCCTTCACCTAGCTTGTTGGGAACACAAAGTTTCTTTTCACTTGCAAACTCCACTCCATACATATATATGGGGAGGTACTAGCTCCAACTCGGTTTTTCAGTGAAAACTGCAGGAACTTCATACCGGCACTAGGAAACAGACTGAGAAACCAGAGTAAAAGTTTCTCCTGCAACCCGTTCCCTTTTTGCTAGATGAACGAACGTCTCTCCACATGCTCAGTTCTGAGAGATAAGTGTGTGTGAAAGCCGTCCTTCACCTAGCTTGTTGGGAACACAAAGTTTCTTTTCAGTTGCAAACTCCAATCCATACATATATATGGGGAGGTACTAGCTCCAACTCGGTTTTTCAGTGAAATCTGCAGGAACTTCAAACCGGCACTAGGAAACAGACTGAGAAACCAGAGTAAAAGTTTCTCCTGCATCCGTTCCCTTTGTGCTAGATGAACGAACGTATCTCCACATGCTCAGTTCTGAGAGATAAGTGTGTGTGAAAGCCGTCCTTCACCTAGCTTGTTGGGAACACAAAGTTTCTTTTCAGTTGCAAACTCCACTCCATACATATATATGGGGAGGTAAAAGCTCCAACTCGGTTTTACAGTGAAAACTGCAGGAACTTCAAACTGGCACTAGGAAACAGACTGAGAAACCAGAGTAATAGTTTCTCCTGCAACCCGTTCCCTTTGTGCTAGATGAACGAACGTCTCTCCACATGCTCAGTTCTGAGAGATAAGTGTGTGTGAAAGCCATCCTTCACCTAGCTTGTTGGGAACACAAAGTTTCTTTTCAGTAGCAAACTCCACTCCATACATATATATGGGGAGGTACTAGCTCCAACTCGATTTTACAGTGAAAACTGCAGGAACTTCAAACCGGCACTAGGAAACAGACTGAGAAACCAGAGTAAAAGTTTCTCCTGCAACCCGTTCCCTTTGTGCTAGATGAACGAACGTCTCTCCACATGCTCAGTTCTGAGAGATAAGAGTTTGTGAAAGCCGTCCTTCACCTAGCTTGTTGGGAACACAAAGTTTCTTTTCACTTGCAAATTCCACTCCATACATATATATGGGGAGGTACTAGCTCCAACTCGTTTTTACAGTGAAAACTGCAGGAACTTCAAACCGGCACTAGGAAGCAGACTGAGAAACCAGAGTAAAAGTTTCTCCTGCAACCCATTCCCTTTGTGCTAGATGAACGAAAGTCTCTCCACATGCTCAGTTCTGAGAGATAAGTGTGTGTGAAAGCCATCCTTCACCTAGCTTTTTGGGAACACAAAGTTTCTTTTCACTTGCAAACTCCAATCCATACATATATATGGGGAGGTACTAGCTCCAAGTCGTTTTTACAGGGAAAACTGCAGGAACTTCAAACCGGCACTAGGAAACAGACTGAGAAACCAGAGTAAAAGTTTCTCCTGCAACCCGTTCCCTTTGTGCTAGATGAACGAATGTCTCTCCACATGCTCAGTTCGGAGAGATAAGTGTGTGTGAAAGCCGTCCTTCACCTAGCTTGTTGGGAACACAAAGTTTCTTTTCACTTGCCAACTCCACTCCATACATATATATGGGGAGGTACTAGCTCCAACTCGGTTTTTCAGTGAAAACTGCAGGAACTTCAAACCGGCACTAGGAAACAGACTGAGAAACCAGAGTAAATGTTTCTCCTGCAACCCGTTCCCTTTGTGCTAGGTGAACGAACGTCTCTCCACATGCTCAGTTCTGAGAGATAAGTGTGTGTGAAAGCCGTCCTTCACCTAGCTTGTTGGGAACACAAAGTTTCTTTTCACTTGCAAACTCCACTCCATACATATATATTGGGAGGTACTAGCTCCAACTCGGTTTTTCAGTGAAAACTGCAGGAACTTCAAACCGGCACTAGGAAACAGACTGAGAAACCAGAGTAAAAGTTTCTCCTGCAACCGTTCCCTTTGTGCTAGATGAACGAACGTCTCTCCACATGCTCAGTTCTGAGAGATAAGTGTGTGTGAAAGCCGTCCTTCACCTAGCTTGTTGGGAACACAAAGTTTCTTTTCAGTTGCAAACTCCACTCCATACATATATATGGGTAGGTACTAGCTCCAACTCGGTTTTACAGTGAAAACTGCAGGAACTTCAAACCGGCACTAGGAAACAGACTCAGAAACCAGAGTAAATGTTTCCCTGCAACCCGTTCCCTTTGTGCTAGATGAACGAACGTCTCTCCACATGCTCAGTTCTGAGAGATAAGTGTGTGTGAAAGCCGTCCTTCACCTAGCTTGTTGGGAACACAAAGTTTCTTTTCAGTTGCAAACTCATCTCCATACATATATATGGGGAGGTATTAGCTCCAACTCGGTTTTACAGTGAAAACTGCAGGAACTTCAAACCGGCACAAGGAAACAGACTGAGAAACCAGAGTAAAAGTTTCTCCTGCAACCCATTCCCTTTGTGCTAGATGAACGAACGTCTCTCCACATGCTCAGTTCTGAGAGATAAGTGTGTGTGAAAGGCGTCCTTCACCTAGCTTGTTGGGAACACAAAGTTTCTTTTCACTTGCAAACTCCACTCCATACATATATATGGGGAGGTACAAGCTCCAACTCGGTTTTACAGTGAAAACTGCAGGAACTTCAAACCGGTACTAGGAAACAGACTGAGAAACCAGAGTAAAAGTTTCTCCTGCAACCCGTTCCCTTTGTGCTAAATGAACGAACGTCTCTCCACATGCTCAGTTCTGAGAGATAAATGTGTGTGAAAGCCTTAATTCACCTAGCTTGTTGGGAACACAAAGTTTCTTTTCAGTTGCAAACTCCAATCCATACATATATATGGGGAGGTACTAGCTCCAACTCGGTTTTACAGTGAAAACTGCAGGAACTTCAAACCGGCACTAGGAAACAGACTGAGAAACCAGAGTAAAAGTTTCACCTGCAACCCGTTCCCTTTGTGCTAGGTGATCGAACGTCTCTCCACATGCTCAGTTCTGAGAGATAAGTGTGTGTGAAAGCCGTCGTTCACCTAGCTTGTTGGGAACACAAAGTTTCTTTTCACTTGCAAACTCCACTCCATACATATATATGGGGAGGTACTAGCTCCAACTCGGTTTTACAGTGAAAACTGCAGGAACTTCAAACCGGCACTAGGAAACAGACTGAGAAACCAGAGTAAAAGTTTCTCCTGCAACCCGTTCCCTTTGTGCTAGGTGAACGAAAGTCTCTCCACATGCTCAGTTCTGAGAGATAAGTGTGTGTTAAAGCCGTCCTTCACCTAGCTTGTTGGGAACAAAAAGTTTCTTTTCACTTGCAAACTCCACTCCATACATATATATGTGGAGGTACAAGCTCCAACTCGGTTTTACAGTGAAAACTGCAGGAACTTCAAACCGGCACTAGGAAACAGACTGAGAAACCAGAGTAAAAGTTTCTCCTGCAACCCGTTCCCTTTGTGCTAGATGAACGAAAGTCTCTCCACAAGCTCAGTTCTGAGAGATAAGTGTGTGTGAAAGCCGTCCTTCACCTAGCTTGTTGGGAACACAAAGTTTCTTTTCAGTTGCAAACTCCACTCCATACATATATATGGGGAGGTACTAGCTCCAACTCGGTTTTACAGTGAAAACTGCAGGAACTTCAAACCGGCACTAGGAAACAGACTGAGAAACCAGAGTAAAAGTTTTCCTGCAACCCGTTCCCTTTGTGCTTGGTGAACGAACTTCTCTCCACATGCTCAGTTCTGAGAGATAAGTGTGTGTGAAAGCCGTCCTTCAACTAGCTTGTTGGGAACACAAAGTTTCTTTTCAGTTGCAAACTCCACTCCATAAATATATATGGGGAGGTACTAGCTCCAACTCGGTTTTACAGTGAAAACTGCAGGAACTTCAAACCGGCACTAGGAAACAGACTGAGAATCCAGAGTAAAACTTTCTCCTGCAACCCGTTCCCTTTGTGCTAGATGAACGAAAGTCTCTCCACATGCTCAGTCCTGAGAAATAAGTGTGTGTGAAAGCCGTCCTTCACCTAGCTTGTTGGGAACACAAAGTTTCTTTTCACTTGCAAACTCCACTCCATACATATATATGGGGAGGTACTAGCTCCAACTCGGTTTTACAGTGAAAACTGCTGGAACTTCAAACCGGCACTAGGAAACAGACTGAGAAACCAGAGTAAAAGTTTCCCCTGCAACCCGTTCCCTTTGTGCTAGATGAACGAACGTCTCTCCACATGCTCAGTTCTGAGAGATAAGTGTGTGTGAAAGCCGTCCTTCACCTAGCTTGTTGGGAACACAAAGTTTCTTTTCACTTGCAAACTCCACTCCATACATATATATGGGGAGGTACTAGCTCCAACTCGGTTTTACAGTGAAAACTGCAGGAACTTCAAACCGGCACTAGGAAACAGACTGAGAAACCAGAGTAAAAGTTTCTCCTGCAACCCATTCCCTTTGTGCTAGATGAACGAACGTCTCTCCACATGCTCAGTTCGGAGAGATAAGTGTGTGTGAAAGCCGTTCTTCACCTAGCTTGTTGGGAACACAAAGTTTCTTTTCACTTGCAAACTCCACTCCATACATATATATGGGGAGGTATTAGCTCCAACTCGGTTTTTCAGTGAAAACTGCAGGAAATTCAAACCGGCACTAGGAAACAGTCTGAGAAACCAGAGTAAAAGTTTCTAATGCAACCCGTTCCCTTTGTGCTAGATGAACGAACGTCTCTCCACATGCTCAGTTCTGAGAGATAAGTGTGTGTGAAAGCCGTCCTTCACCTAGCTTGTTGGGAACACAAAGTTTCTTATCAGTTGCAAACTCCACTCCATACATATATATGGGGAGGTACTAGCTCCAACTCGGTTTTACAGTGAAAACTGCAGGAACTGCAAACCGGCACTAGGAAACAGACTGAGAAACCAGAGTAAAAGTTTCTCCTGCAACCCGTTCCCTTTGTGCTAGATGAACGAACGTCTCTCCACATGCCCAGTTCTGAGAGATAAGTGTGTGTGAAAGCCGTCCTTCACCTAGCTTGTTGGGAACACAAAGTTTCTTTTCACTTGCAAACTCCAATCCATACATATATATGCGGAGGTACTAGCCCCAACTCGCTTTTACAGTGAAAACTGCAGGAACTTCAAACCGGCACTAGGAAACAGACTGAGAAACCAGAGTAAAAGTTTCTCCTGCAACCCGTTCCCCTTGTGCTAGGTGAACGAACGTCTCTCCACATCCTCAGTTCTGAGAGATAAGTGTGTGTGAAAGCCGTCCTTCACCTAGCTTGTTGGGAACACAAAGTTCCTTTTCAGTTGCAAACTCCACTCCATACATATATATGGGGACGTACTAGCTCCAACTCGGTTTTACAGTGAAAACTGCAGGAAATTCAAACCGACACTAGGAAACAGACTGAGAAACCAGAGTAAAAGTTTTCCTGCAACCCGTTCCCTTTGTGCTAGGTGAACGAACGTCTCTCCACATGCTCAGTTCTGAGAGATAAGTGTGTGTGAAAGCCGTCCTTCAACTAGCTTGTTGGGAACACAAAGTTTCTTTTCAGTTGCAAACTCCACTCCATACATATATATGGGGAGGTACTAGCTCCAACTCGGTTTTACAGTGAAAACTGCAGGAACTTCAAACCGGCACTAGGAAACAGACAGAGAAACAAGAGAAAAAGTTTCTCCTGCAAACCGTTCCCTTTGTGCTAGATGAACGAACGTCTCTCCACATGCTCAGTTCTGAGAGATAAGTGTGTGTGAAAGCCGTCCTTCACCTAGCTTGTTGGGAACACAAAGTTCCTTTTCACTTGCAAACTCCACTCCATACATATATATGGGGAGGTACTAGCTCCAACTCGGTTTTTCAGTGAAAACTGCAGGAATTTCAAACCGGCACTAGGAAACAGACTGAGAAACCAGAGTAAAAGTTTCTCCTGCAAACCGTTCCCTTTGTGCTAGGTGAACGAACGTCTCTCCACATGCTCAGTTCTGAGAGATAAGTGTGTGTGAAAGCCGTCCTTCACCTAGCTTGTTGAGAACACAAAGTTTCTTTTCAGTTGCAAACTACACTCCATACATATATATGGGGAGGTACTAGCTCCAACTCGGTTTTACAGTGAAAACTGCAGGAACTTCAAACCGGCACTAGGAAACAGGCTGAGAAACCAGAGTAAAAGTTTCTCCTGCAACCCGTTCCCTTTGTGCTAGATGAACGAAAGTCTCTCCACAAGCTCAGTTCTGAGAGATAAGTGTGTTTGAAAGCCGTCCTTCACCTAGCTTGTTGGGAACACAAAGTTTCTTTTCACTTGCAAACTCCACTCCATACATATATATGGGGAGGTACTAGCTCCAACTCGGTTTTACAGTGAAAACTGCAGGAACTTCAAACCGGCACTAGGAAACAGACTGAGAAACCAGAGTAAAAGTTTCTCCTGCAACCCGTTCCCTTTGTGCTAGGTGAACGAACGTCTCTCCACATGCCCAGTTCTGAGAGATAAGTGTGTGTGAAAGCCGTCCTTCAACTAGCTTGTTGGGAAAACAAAGTTTCTTTTCAGTTGCAAACACCACTCCATACATATATATGGGAGGTACTAGCTCCAACTCGATTTTACAGTGAAAACTGCAGGAACTTCAAAACGGCACTAGGAAACAGACTGAGAAACCAGAGTAAAAGTTTCTCCTGCAACCCGTTCCCTTTGTGCTAGATGAACGAACGTCTCTCCACATGCTCAGTCCTGAGAGATAAGTGTGTGTGAAAGCCGTCCTTCACCTAGCTTGTTGGGAACACAAAGTTTCTTTTCACTTGCAAACTCCACTCCATACATATATATGGGGAGGTACTAGCTCCAACTCGGTTTTACAGTGAAAACTGCTGGAACTTCAAACCGGCACTAGGAAACAGACTGAGAAACCAGAGTAAAAGTTTCCCCTGCAACCCGTTCCCTTTGTGCTAGATGAACGAACGTCTCTCCACATGCTCAGTTCTGAGAGATAAGTGTGTGTGAAAGCCGTCCTTCACTTAGCTTGTTGGGAACACAAAGTTTCTTTTCACTTGCAAACTCCACTCCATACATATATATGGGGAGGTACTAGCTCCAACTCGGTTTTACAGTGAAAACTGCAGGAACTTCAAACCGGAACTAGGAAACAGGCTGATAAACCAGAGTAAAAGTTTCTCCTGCAAACCGTTCCCTTTGTGCTAGATGAACGAACGTCTATCCACATGCTCATTTTTGAGAGATAAGTGTGTGTGAAAGCCGTCCTTCACCTAGCTTGTTGGGAACACAAAGTTTCTTTTCACTTGCAAACTCCACTCCATATATATATATGGGGAGGTACTAACTCCAACTCGGTTTTTCAGTGTAAACTGCAGGAACTTCAAACCGGCACTAGGAAACAGACTGAGAAACCAGAGTAAAAGTTTCTCCTGCAACCCGTTCCCTTTGTGCTAGATGAACGAACGTCCCTCCACATGCTCAGTTCTTAGAGATAAGTGTGTGTGAAAGCCGTCCTTCACCTAGCTTGTTGGGAACACAAAGTTTCTTTTCAGTTGCAAGCTCCACTCCGTACAGATATATGGGGAGGTACTAGCTCCAACTCGCTTTTACAGTGAAAACTGCAGGAACTTCAAACCGGCACTATGAAACAGACTGAGAAACCAGAGTAAAAGTTTCTCCTGCAACCCGTTCCCTTTGTGCTAGATGAACGAACGTCTCTCCACATGCTCAGTTCTGAGAGATAAGTGTGTGTGAAAGCCGTCCTTCACCTAGCTTGTTGGGAACACAAAGTTTCTTTTCACTTGCAAACTCCACTCCATACATATATATGGGGAGGTACTAGCTCCAACTCGGTTTTACAGTGAAAACTGCAGGAACTTCAAACCGGCACTAGTAAACAGACTCAGAAACCAGAGTAAAAGTTTCTCCTGCAACCCGTTCCCTTTGTGCTAGATGAACGAACGTCTCTCCACATGCTCAGTTCTGAGAGATAAGTGTGTGTGAAAGCCGTCCTTCACCTAGCTTGTTGGGAACACAAAGTTTCTTTTCATTTGCAAACTCATCTCCATACATATATATGGGGAGGTATTAGCTCCAACTCGGTTTTACAGTGAAAACTGCAGGAACTTCAAACCGCCACAAGGAAACAGACTGAGAAACCAGAGTAAAAGTTTCTCCTGCAACCCGTTCCCTTTGTGCTAGATGAACGAACGTCTCTCCACATGCTCAGTTCTGAGAGATAAGTGTGTGTGAAAGGCGTCCTTCACCTAGCTTGTTGGGAACACAAAGTTTCTTTTCATTTGCAAACTCCACTCCATACATATATATGGGGAGGTACTAGCTCCAACTCGGTTTTACAGTGAAAACTGCAGGAACTTCAAACCGGCACTAGGAAACAGACTGAGAAACCAGAGTAAAAGTTTCTCCTGCAACCCGTTCCCTTTGTGCTAAATGAACGAACGTCTCTCCACATGCTCAGTTCTGAGAGATAAATGTGTGTGAAAGCCTTAATTCACCTAGCTTGTTGGGAACACAAAGTTTCTTTTCAGTTGCAAACTCCAATCCATACATATATATGGGGAGGTACTAGCTCCAACTCGGTTTTACAGTGAAAACTGCAGGAACTTCAAACCGGCACTAGGAAACAGACTGAGAAACCAGAGTAAAAGTTTCTCCTGCAACCCGTTCCCTTTGTGCTAGGTGATCGAACGTCTCTCCACATGCTCAGTTCTGAGATAAGTGTGTGTGAAAGCCGTCCTTCACCTAGCTTGTTGGGAACACAAAGTTTCTTTTCACTTGCAAAATCCACTCCATACATATATAGGGGGAGGTACTAGCTACAACTCGGTTTTTCAGTGAAAACTGCAGGAACTTCAAACCGGCACTAGGAAACAGACTGAGAAACCAGAGTAAATGTTTCTCCTGCAACCCGTTCCCTTTGTGCTAGGTGAACGAACGTCTCTCCACATGCTCAGTTCTGAGAGATAAGTGTGTGTGAAAGCCGTCCTTCACCTAGCTTGTTGGGAACACAAAGTTTCTTTTCACTTGCAAACTCCACTCCATACATATATATGGGGAGGTACTAGCTCCAACTCGGTTTTACAGTGAAAACTGCAGGAACTTCAAACCGGCACTAGGAAACAGACTGAGAAACCAGAGTAAAAGTTTCTCCTGCAACCCGTTCCCTTTGTGCTTGGTTTACGAACGTCTGTCCACATGCTCAGTTCTGAGAGATAAGTGTGTGTGAAAGCCGTCCTTCACCCAGCTTGTTGGGAACACAAAGTTTCTTTTCACTTGCAAACTCCACTCCATACATATATATGGGGAGGTACTAGCTCCAACCCGGTTTTACAGTGTAAACTGCAGGAACTTCAAACCGGCACTAGGAAACAGACTGAGAAACCAGAGTAAAAGTTTCTCCTGCAACCGTTCCCTTTGTGCTAGATGAACGAACGTCTCTCCACATGCTCAGTTCTGAGAGATAAGTGTGTGTGAAAGGCGTCCTTCACCTAGCTTGTTGGGAACACAAAGTTTCTTTTCATTTGCAAACTCCACTCCATACATATATATGGGGAGGTACTAGCTCCAACTCGGTTTTACAGTGAAAACTGCAGGAACTTCAAACCGGCACTAGGAAACAGACTGAGAAACCAGAGTAAAAGTTTCTCCTGCAACCCGTTCCCTTTGTGCTAAATGAACGAACGTCTCTCCACATGCTCAGTTCTGAGAGATAAATGTGTGTGAAAGCCTTAATTCACCTAGCTTGTTGGGAACACAAAGTTTCTTTTCAGTTGCAAACTCCAATCCATACATATATATGGGGAGGTACTAGCTCCAACTCGGTTTTACAGTGAAAACTGCAGGAACTTCAAACCGGCACTAGGAAACAGACTGAGAAACCAGAGTAAAAGTTTCTCCTGCAACCCGTTCCCTTTGTGCTAGGTGATCGAACGTCTCTCCACATGCTCAGTTCTGAGAGATAAGTGTGTGTGAAAGCCGTCCTTCACCTAGCTTGTTGGGAACACAAAGTTTCTTTTCACTTGCAAACTCCACTCCATACATATATATGGGGAGGTACTAGCTCCAACTCGGTTTTTCAGTGAAAACTGCAGGAACTTCAAACCGGCACTAGGAAACAGACTGAGAAACCAGAGTAAATGTTTCTCCTGCAACCCGTTCCCTTTGTGCTAGGTGAACGAACGTCTCTCCACATGCTCAGTTCTGAGAGATAAGTGTGTGTGAAAGCCGTCCTTCACCTAGCTTGTTGGGAACACAAAGTTTCTTTTCACTTGCAAACTCCACTCCATACATATATATGGGGAGGTACTAGCTCCAACTCGGTTTTACAGTGAAAACTGCAGGAACTTCAAACCGGCACTAGGAAACAGACTGAGAAACCAGAGTAAAAGTTTCTCCTGCAACCCGTTCCCTTTGTGCTTGGTGAACGAACGTCTGTCCACATGCTCAGTTCTGAGAGATAAGTGTGTGTGAAAGCCGTCCTTCACCCAGCTTGTTGGGAACACAAAGTTTCTTTTCACTTGCAAACTCCACTCCATACATATATATGGGGAGGTACTAGCTCCAACCCGGTTTTACAGTGTAAACTGCAGGAACTTCAAACAGGCACTAGGAAACAGACTGAGAAACCAGAGTAAAAGTTTCTCCTGCAACCGTTCCCTTTGTGCTAGATGAACGAACGTCTCTCCACATGCTCAGTTCTGAGAGATAAGTGTGTGTGAAAGCCGTCCTTCAACTAGCTTGTTGGGAACACAAAGTTTCTTTTCAGTTGCAAACTCCAATCCATACATATATATGGGGAGGTACTAGCTCCAACTCGGTTTTACAGTGAAAACTGCAGGAACTTCAAACCGGCACTAGGAAACAGACTGAGAAACCAGAGTAAAAGTTTCTCCTGCAACCCGTTCCCTTTGTGCTAGATGAACGAAGGTCTCTCCAAATGCTCAGTTCTGAGAGATATGTGTGTGTGAAAGCCGTACTTCACCTAGCTTGTTGGGAACACAAAGTTTCTTTTCACTTGCAAACTCCACTCCATACATATATATGGGGAGGTACAAGCTCCAACTCGGTTTTACAGTGAAAACTGCAGGAACTTCAAACCGGCACTAGGAAACAGACTGAGAAACCAGAGTAAAAGTTTCTCCTGCAACCCGTTCCCTTTGTGCTAGGTGAACGAAAGTCTCTCCACATGCTCAGTTCAGAGATAAGTGTGTGTGAAAGCCGTCCTTCACCTAGCTTGTTGGGAACACAAAGTTTCTTTTCACTTGCAAACTCCACTCCATACATATATATGGGGAGGTACAAGCTCCAACTCGGTTTTACAGTGAAAACTGCAGGAACTTCAAACCGGCACTAGGAAACAGACTGAGAAACCAGAGTAAAAGTTTCTCCTGCAACCCGTTCCCTTTGTGCTAGATGAACGAAAGTCTCTCCACAAGCTCAGTTCTGAGAGATATGTGTGTGTGAAAGCCGTCCTTCACCAAGCTTGTTGGGAACACAAAGTTTCTTTTCAGTTGCAAACTCCACTCCATACATATATATGTGGAGGTACTAGCTCCAACTCGGTTTTACAGTGAAAACTGCAGGAACTTCAAACCGGCACTAGGAAACAGACTGTGAAACCAGAGTAAAAGTTTTCCTGCAACCCGTTCCCTTTGTGCTAGATGAACGAACGTCTCTCCACATGCTCAGTCCTGAGAAATAAGTGTGTGTGAAAGCCGTACTTCACCTAGCTTGTTGGGAACACAAAGTTTCTTTTCACTTGCAAACTCCACTCCATACATATATATGGGGAGGTACTAGCTCCAACTCGGTTTTACAGTGAAAACTGTTGGAACTTCAAACCGGCACTAGGAAACAGACTGAGAAACCAGAGTAAAAGTTTCCCCTGCAACCCGTTCCCTTTGTGCTAGATGAACGAACGTCTCTCCACATGCTCAGTTCTGAGAGATAAGTGTGTGTGAAAGCCGTCCTTCACCTAGCTTGTTGGGAACACAAAGTTTCTTTTCACTTGCAAACTCCACTCCATACATATATATGGGGAGGTACTAGCTCCAACTCGGTTTTACAGTGAAAACTGCAGGAACTTCAAACCGGCACTAGGAAACAGACTGAGAAACCAGAGTAAAAGTTTCTCCTGCAAACCATTCCCTTTGTGCTAGATGAACGAACGTCTCTCCACATGCTCAGTTCGGAGAGATAAGTGTGTGTGAAAGCCGTGCTTCACCTAGCTTGTTGGGAACACAAAGTTTCTTTTCACTTGCAAAATCCACTCCATACATATATATGGGGAGGTACTAGCTCCAACTCGGTTTTTCAGTGAAAACTGCAGGAAATTCAAACCAGCACTAGGAAACAGACTGAGAAACCAGAGTAAAAGTTTTTAATGCAACCCGTTCCCTTTGTGCTAGATGAACGAACGTCTCTCCACATGCTCAGTTCTGAGAGATAAGTGTGTGTGAAAGCCGTCCTTCACCTAGCTTGTTGGGAACACAAAGTTTCTTATCAGTTGCAAACTCCACTCCATACATATATATGGGGAGGTATTAGCTCCAACTCGGTTTTACAGTGAAAACTGCAGGAACTTCAAACCGGCACTAGGAAACAGACTGAGAAACCAGAGTAAAAGTTTCTCCTGCAACCCGTTCCCTTTGTGCTAGATGAACGAACGTCACTCCACATGCTCACTTCTGAGAGATAAGTGTGTGTGAAAGCCGTCCTTCACCTAGCTTGTTGGGAACACAAAGTTTCTTTTCACTTGCAAACTCCAATCCATACATATATATGGGGAGGTACTAGCCCCAACTCGCTTTTACAGTGAAAACTGCAGGAACTTCAAACCGGCACTAGGAAACAGACTGAGAAACCAGAGTAATAGTTTCTCCTGCAAACCGTTCCCCTTGTGCTAGGTGAACGAACGTCTCTCCACATGCTCAGTTCTGAGAGATAAGTGTGTGTGAAAGCCGTCCTTCACCTAGCTTGTTGGGAACACAAAGTTTCTTTTCAGTTGCAAACTCCACTCAATACATATATATGGGGACGTACTAGCTCCAACTCGATTTTACAGTGAAAACTGCAGGAAATTCAAACCGAAACTAGGAAACAGACTGAGAAACCAGAGTAAAAGTTTTCCTGCAACCCGTTCCCTTTGTGCTATGTGAACGAACATCTCTCCACATGCTCAGTTCTGAGAGAGAAGTGTGTGTGAAAGCCGTCCTTCAACTAGCTTGTTGGGAACACAAAGTTTCTTTTCACTTGCAAACTCCACTCCATACATATATATGGGGAGGTACTAGCTCCAACTCGGTTTTACAGTGAAAACTGCAGGAACTTCAAACCGGCACTAGGAAACAGACAGAGAAACAAGAGAAAAAGTTTCTCCTGCAAACCGTTCCCTTTGTGCTAGATGAACGAACGTCTCTCCACATGCTCAGTTCTGAGAGATAAGTGTGTGTGAAAGCCGTCCTTCACCTAGCTTGTTGGGAACACAAAGTTTATTTTCAGTTGCAAACTCCACTCCATACATATATATGGGGAGGTACTAGCTCCAACTCGGTTTTTCAGTGAAAACTGCATGAATTTCAAACCGGCACTAGGAAACAGACTGAGAAACCAGAGTAAAAGTTTCTCCTGCAACCCGTTCCCTTTGTGCTAGGTGAACGAACGTCTCTCCACATGCTCAGTTCTGAGAGATAAGTGTGTGTGAAAGCCTTCCTTCACCTAGCTTGTTGGGAACACAAAGTTTCTTTTCACTTGCAAACTACACTCCATACATATATATGGGGAGGTACTAGCTCCAACTCGGTTTTACAGTGAAAACTGCAGGAACTTCAAACCGGCACTAGGAAACAGGCTGAGAAACCAGAGTAAAAGTTTCTCCTGCAACCCGTTCCCTTTGTGCTAGATGAACGAAAGTCTCTCCACAAGCTCATTTCTGAGAGATAAGTGTGTGTGAAAGCCGTCCTTCACCTAGCTTGTTGGGAACACAAAGTTTCTTTTCAGTTGCAAACTCCACTCCATACATATATATGGGGAGGTACTAGCTCCAACTCGGTTTTACAGTGAAAACTGCAGGATCTTCAAACCGACACTAGGAAACAGACTGAGAAACCAGAGTAAAAGTTTCTCCTGCAACCCGTTCCCTTTGTGCTAGGTGAACGAACGTCTCTCCACATGCTCAGTTCTGAGAGATAAGTGTGTGTGAAAGCCGTCCTTCAACTAGCTTGTTGGGAACACAAAGTTTCTTTTCAGTTGCAAACACCAATCCATACATATATATGGGGAGGTACTAGCTCCAACTCGGTTTTACAGTGAAAACTGCAGGAACTTCAAAACGGCACTAGGAAACAGACTGAGAAACCAGAGTAAAAGTTTCTCCTGCAACCCGTTCCCTTTGTGCTAGATGAACGAACGTCTCTCCACATGCTCAGTCCTGAGAGATAAGTGTGTGTGAAAGCCGTCCTTCACCTAGCTTGTTGGGAACACAAAGTTTCTTTTCACTTGCAAACTCCACTCCATACATATATATGGGGAGGTACTAGCTCCAACTCGGTTTTACAGTGAAAACTGCTGGAACTTCAAACCGGCACTAGGAAACAGACTGAGAAACCAGAGTAAAAGTTTCCCCTGCAACCCGTTCCCTTTGTGCTAGATGAACGAACGTCTCTCCACATGCTCAGTTCTGAGAGATAAGTGTGTGTGAAAGCCGTCCTTCACTTAGCTTGTTGGGAACACAAAGTTTCTTTTCACTTGCAAACTCCACTCCATACATATGTATGGGGAGGTACTAGCTCCAACTCGGTTTTACAGTGAAAACTGCAGGAACTTCAAACCGGCACTAGGAAACAGGCTGATAAACCAGAGTAAAAGTTTCTCCTGCAACCAGTTCCCTTTGTGCTAGATGAACGAACGTCTCTCCACATGCTCAGTTTTGAGAGATAAGTGTGTGTGAAAGCCGTCCTTCACCTAGCTTGTTGGGAACACAAAGTTTCTTTTCACTTGCAAACTCCACTCCATACATATATATGGGGAGGTACTAGCTCCAAATCGGTTTTTCAGTGAAAACTGCAGGAACTACAAACCGGCACTAGGAAACAGACTGAGAAACCAGAGTAAAAGTTTCTCCTGCAACCCGTTCCCTTTGTGCTAGATGAACGAACGTCTCTCCACATGCTCAGTTCTGAGAGATATGTGTGTGTGAAAGCCGTCCTTCACCTAGCTTGTTGGGAACACAAAGTTTCTTTTCAGTTGCAAGCTCCACTCCGTAAATATATATGGGGAGGTACTAGCTCCAGCTCGCTTTTACAGTGAAAACTGCAGGAACTTCACACCGGCACTATGAAACAGACTGAGAAACCAGAGTAAAAGTTTCTCCTGCAACCCGTTCCCTTTGTGCTAGATGAACGAACGTCTCTCCACATGCTCAGTTCTGAGAGATAAGTGTGTGTGAAAGCCGTCCTTCACCTAGCTTGTTGGGAACACAAAGTTTCTTTTAAGTTGCAAACTCCACTCCATACATATATATGGGGAGGTACTAGCTCCAACTCGGTTTTACTGTGAAAACTGCAGGAACTGCAAACCGGCACTAGGAAACAGACTGAGAAACCAGAGTAAAAGTTTCTCCTGCAACCCGTTCCCTTTGTGCTAGATGAACGAATGTCTCTCCACATGCTCAGTTCTGAGAGATAAGTGTGTTTGAAAGCCGTCCTTCACCTAGCTTGTTGGGAACACAAAGTTTCTTTTCACTTGCAAACTCCAATCCATACATATATATGGGGAGGTACTAGCCCCAACTCGCTTTTACAGTGAAAACTGCAGGAACTTCAAACCGGCACTAGGAAACAGACTGAGAAACCAGAGTAATAGTTTCTCCTGCAACCCGTTCCCCTTGTGCTAGGTGAACGAACGTCTCTCCACATGCTCAGTTCTGAGTGATAAGTGTGTGTGAAAGCCGTCCTTCACCTAGCTTGTAGGGAAACAAAGTTTCTTTTCAGTTGCAAACTCCACTCCATACATATATATGGGGACGTACTAGCTCCAACTCGGTTTTACAGTGAAAACTGCAGGAACTTCAAACCGGCACTAGGAAACAGACTGAGAAACCAGAGTAAAAGTTTCTCCTGCAACCCGTTCCCTTTGTGCTAGATGAACGAACGTCTCTCCACAAGCTCAGTTCTGAGAGATAAGTGTGTGTGAAAGCCGTCCTTCACCTAGCTTGTTGGGAACACAAAGTTTCTTTTCACTTGCAAACTCCACTCCATACATATATATGGGGAGGTACTAGCTCCAACTCGGTTTTACAGTGAAAACTGCAGGAACTTCAAACCGACACTAGGAAACAGACTGAGAAACCAGAGTAAAAGTTTTCCTGCAACCCGTTCCCTTTGTGCTAGGTGAACGAACGTCTCTCCACATGCTCAGTTCTGAGAGATAAGTGTGTGTGAAAGCCGTCCTTCAACTAGCTTGTTGGGAACACAAAGTTTCTTTTCACTTGCAAACTCCACTCCATTCATATATATGGGGAGGTACTAGCTCCAACTCGGTTTTACAGTGAGAACTGCAGGAATTTCAAACCGGCACTAGGAAACAGACTGAGAAACCAGAGTAAAAGTTTCTCCTGCAACCCGTTCCCTTTGTGCTAGGTGAACGAACGTCTCTCCACATGCTCAGTTCTGAGAGATAAGTGTGTGTGAAAGCCGTCCTTCACCTAGCTTGTTGGGAACACAAAGTTTCTTTTCACTTGCAAACTCCACTCCATACATATATATGGGGAGGTACTAGCTCCAACTCGGTTTTACAGTGAAAACTGCAGGAACTTCAAACCGGCACTAGGAAACAGACTGAGAAACCAGAGTAAGAGTTTCTCCTGCAACCCGTTCCCTTTGTGCTAGATGAACGAAAGTCTCTCCACAAGCTCAGTTCTGAGAGATAAGTGTGTGTGAAACCCGTACTTCACCTAGCTTGTTGGGAACACAAAGTTTCTTTTCACTTGCAAATTCCACTCCATACATATATATGGGGATGTACTAGCTCCAACTCGGTTTTACAGTGAAAACTGCAGGAACTTCAAACCGGCACTAGGAAACAGACTGAGAAACCAGAGTAAAAGTTTCTCCTGCAACCCGTTCCCTTTGTGCTAGGTGAACGAAAGTCTCTCCAAATGCTCAGTTCTGAGAGATAAGTGTGTGTGAAAGCCGTCCTTCACCTAGCTTGTTGGGAACACAAAGTTTCTTTTCACTTGCAAACTCCACTCCATACATATATATGGGGAGGTACTAGCTCCAACTCTGTTTTACAGTGAAAACTGCAGGAACTTCAAACCGGCACTAGGAAAAAGACTGAGAAACCAGAGTAAAAGTTTCTCCTGCAACCCGTTCCCTTTGTGCTAGGTGAACGAACGTCTCTCCACATGCTCAGTTCTGAGAGATAAGGGGGTGTGAAAGCCGTCCTTCAACTAGCTTGTTGGGAACACAAAGTTTCTTTTCAGTTGCAAACTCCACTCCAAACATATATATGGGGAGGTACTAGCTCCAACTCGGTTTTACAGTGAAAACTGCAGGAACTTCAAACCGGCACTTGGAAACAGACTGAGAAACCAGAGTAAAAGTTTCCCCTGCAACCCGTTCCATTTGTGCTAGATGAACGAACGTCTCTCCACATGCTCAGTTCTGAGAGATAAGTGTGTGTGAAAGCCGTCCTTCACCTAGCTTGTTGGGAACACAAAGTTTCTTTTCAATTGCAAACTCCACTCCATACATATATATGGGGAGGTACTAGCTCCAACTCGGTTTTACAGTGAAAACTGCAGGAACTTCAAACCGGCACTAGGAAACAGACTGAGAAACCAGAGTAAATGTTTCTCCTGCAACCCATTCCCTTTGTGCTAGATGAACGAACGTCTCTCCACATGCTCAGTTCGGAGAGATAAGTGTGTGTGAAAGCCGTCCTTCACCTAACTTGTTGGGAACACAAAGTTTCTTTTCACTTGCAAACTCCACTCCATACATATATATGGGGAGGTACTAGCTCCAACTCGGTTTTTCAGTGAAAACTGCAGGAAATTCAAACCGGCACTCGGAAACAGACTGAAAAACCAGAGTAAAAGTTTCTAATGCAACCCGTTCCCTTTGTGCTAGATGAACGAACGTCTCTCCACATGCTCAGTTCTGAGAGATAAGTGTGTGTGAAAGCCGTCCTTCACCTAGCTTGTTGGGAACACAAAGTTTCTTATCAGTTGCAAACTCCACTCCATACATATATATGGGGAGGTACTAGCTCCAACTAGGTTTTACAGTGAAAACTGCAGGAACTGCAAACCGGCACTAGGAAACAGACTGAGAAACCAGAGTAAAAGTTTCTCCTGCAACCCGTTCCCTTTGTGCTAGATGAACGAATGTCTCTCCACATGCTCAGTTCTGAGAGATAAGTGTGTGTGAAAGCCGTCCTTCACCTAGCTTGTTGGGAACACAAAGTTTCTTTTCAGTTGCAAACTCCACTCCATACATATATATGGGGACGTACTAGCTCCAACTCGGTTTTACAGTGAAAACTGCAGGAACTTCAAACCGACACTAGGAAACAGACTGAGAAACCAGAGTAAAAGTTTTCCTGCAACCCGTTCCCTTTGTGCTAGGTGAACGAACGTCTCTCCACATGCTCAGTTCTGAGAGATAAGTGTGTGTGAAAGCCGTCCTTCAACTAGCTTGTTGGGAACACAAAGTTTCTTTTCACTTGCAAACTCCACTCCATACATATATATGGGGAGGTACTAGCTCCAACTCCGTTTTACAGTGAAAACTGCAGGAACTTCAAACCGGCACTAGGAAACAGACTGAGAAACCAGAGAAAAAGTTTCTCCTGCAAACCGTTCCCTTTGTGCTAGATGAACGAACGTCTCTCCACATGCTCAGTTCTGAGAGATAAGTGTGTGTGAAAGCCGTCCTTCACCTAGCTTGTTGGGAACACAAAGTTTCTTTTCACTTGCAAACTCCACTCCATACATATATATGGGGAGGTACTAGCTCCAACTCGGTTTTTCAGTGAAAACTGCAGGAATTTCAAACCGGCACTAGGAAACAGACTGAGAAACCAGAGTAAAAGTTTCTCCTGCAACCCGTTCCCTTTGTGCTAGGTGAACGAACGTCTCTCCGCATGCTCAGTTCTGAGAGATAAGTGTGTGTGAAAGCCGTCCTTCACCTAGCTTGTTGGGAACACAAAGTTTCTTTTCAGTTGCAAACTCCACTCCATACATATATATGGGGAGGTACTAGCTCCAACTCTGTTTTACAGTGAAAACTGCAGGAACTTCAAACCGGCACTAGGAAACAGACTGAGAAACCAGAGTAAAAGTTTCTCCTGCAACCCGTTCCCTTTGTGCTAGATGAACGAAAGTCTCTCCACAAGCTCAGTTCTGAGAGATAAGTGTGTGTGAAAGCCGTCCTTCACCTAGATTGTTGGGAACACAAAGTTTCTTTTCACTTGCAAACTCCACTCCATACATATATATGGGGAGGTACTAGCTCCAACTCGGTTTTACAGTGAAAACTGCAGGAACTTCAAACCGACACTAGGAAACAGACTGAGAAACCAGAGTAAAAGTTTTCCTGCAACCCGTTCCCTTTGTGCTAGGTGAACGAAAGTCTCTCCACTTGCTCAGTTCTGAGAGATAAGTGTGTGTGAAAGCCGTCCTTCAACTAGCTTGTTGGGAACACAAAGTTTCTTTTCAGTTGCAAACTCCACTCCATACATATATATGGGGAGGTACTAGCTCCAACTCGGTTTTACAGTGAAAACTGCAGGAACTTCAAACCGGCACTAGGAAACAGACTGAGAAACCAGAGTAAAAGTTTCTCCTGCAACCCGTTCCCTTTGTGCTAGATGAACGAACGTCTCTCCACATGCTCAGTTCTGAGAGATAAGTGTGTGTGAAAGCCGTCCTTCACCTAGCTTGTTGGGAACACAAAGTTTCTTTTCAGTTGCAAACTCCACTCCATAAATATATATGGGGAGGTACTAGTTCCAACTCGATTTTACTGTGAAAACTGCAGGAACTTCAAACCGGCACTAGGAAACAGACTGAGAAACCAGAGTAAAAGTTTCTCCTGCAACCCGTTCCCTTTGTGCTAGATGAACGAATGTCTCTCCACATGCTCAGTTCTGAGAGAAAAGTGTGTGTGAAAGCCGTCCTTCACCCAGCTTGTTGGGAACACAAAGTTTCTTTTCACTTGCAAACTCCAATCCATACATATATATGGGAAGTACTAGCCCCAACTCGCTTTTACAGTGAAAACTGCAGGAACTTCAAACCGACACTAGGAAACAGACTGAGAAACCAGAGTAATAGTTTCTCCTGCAAACAGTTCCCCTTGTGCTAGGTGAACGAACGTCTCTCCACATGCTCAGTTCTGAGAGATAAGTGTGTGTGAAAGCCGTCCTTCACCTAGCTTGTTGGGAACACAAAGTTTCTTTTCAGTTGCAAACTCCACTCCATACATATATATGGGGACGTACTAGCTCCAACTCGGTTTTACAGTGAAAACTGCAGGAACTTCAAACCGACACTAGGAAACAGACTGAGAAACCAGAGTAAAAGTTTTCCTGCAACCCGTTCCCTTTGTGCTAGGTGAACGAACGTCTCTCCACATGCTCAGATCTGAGAGATAAGTGTGTGTGAAAGCCGTCCTTCAACTAGCTTGTTGGGAACACAAAGTTTCTTTTCAGTTGCAAACTCCACTCCAAACATATATATGGGGAGGTACTAGCTCCAACTCGGTTTTACAGTGAAAACTGCAGGAACTTCAAACCGGCACTTGGAAACAGACTGAGAAACCAGAGTAAAAGTTTCCCCTGCAACCCGTTCCCTTTGTGCTAGATGAACGAACGTCTCTCCACATGCTCAGTTCTGAGAGATAAGTGTGTGTGAAAGCCGTCCTTCACCTAGCTTGTTGGGAACACAAAGTTTCTTTTCAATTGCAAACTCCACTCCATACATATATATGGGGAGGTACTAGCTCCAACTCGGTTTTACAGTGAAAACTGCAGGAACTTCAAACCGGCACTAGGAAACAGACTGAGAAACCAGAGTAAAAGTTTCTCCTGCAACCCATTCCCTTTGTGCTAGATGAACGAACGTCTCTCCACATGCTCAGTTCTGAGAGATAAGTGTGTGTGAAAGCCGTCCTTCACCTAGCTTGTTGGGAACACAAAGTTTCTTTTCAGTTGCAAACTCCACTCCATACATATATATGGGGACGTACTAGCTCCAACTCGGTTTTACAGTGAAAACTGCAGGAACTTCAAACCGACACTAGGAAACAGACTGAGAAACCAGAGTAAAAGTTTTCCTGCAACCCGTTCCCTTTGTGCTAGGTGAACGAACGTCTCTCCACATGCTCAGATCTGAGAGATAAGTGTGTGTGAAAGCCGTCCTTCAACTAGCTTGTTGGGAACACAAAGTTTCTTTTCAGTTGCAAACTCCACTCCAAACATATATATGGGGAGGTACTAGCTCCAACTCGGTTATACAGTGAAAACTGCAGGAACTTCAAACCGGCACTTGGAAACAGACTGAGAAACCAGAGTAAAAGTTTCCCCTGCAACCCGTTCCCTTTGTGCTAGATGAACGAACGTCTCTCCACATGCTCAGTTCTGAGAGATAAGTGTGTGTGAAAGCCGTCCTTCACCTAGCTTGTTGGGAACACAAAGTTTCTTTTCAATTGCAAACTCCACTCCATACATATATATGGGGAGGTACTAGCTCCAACTCGGTTTTACAGTGAAAACTGCAGGAACTTCAAACCGGCACTAGGAAACAGACTGAGAAACCAGAGTAAAAGTTTCTCCTGCAACCCATTCCCTTTGTGCTAGATGAACGAACGTCTCTCCACATGCTCAGTTCGGAGAGATAAGTGTGTGTGAAAGCCGTCCTTCACCTAGCTTGTTGGGAACACAAAGTTTCTTTTCACTTGCAAACTCCACTCCATACATATATATGGGGAGGTACTAGCTCCAACTCGGTTTTTCAGTGAAAACTGCAGGAAATTCAAACCGGCACTCGGAAACAGACTGAAAAACCAGAGTAAAAGTTTCTAATGCAACCCGTTCCCTTTGTGCTAGTTGAACGAACGTCTCTCCACATGCTCAGTTCTGAGAGATAAGTGTGTGTGAAAGCCGTCCTTCACCTAGCTTGTTGGGAACACAAAGTTTCTTATCAGTTGCAAACTCCACTCCATACATATATATGGGGAGGTACTAGCTCCAACTAGGTTTTACAGTGAAAACTGCAGGAACTGCAAACCGGCACTAGGAAACAGACTGAGAAACCAGAGTAAAAGTTTCTCCTGCAACCCGTTCCCTTTGTGCTAGATGAACGAATGTCTCTCCACATGCTCAGTTCTGAGAGATAAGTGTGTGTGAAAGCCGTCCTTCACCTAGCTTGTTGGGAACACAAAGTTTCTTTTCAGTTGCAAACTCCACTCCATACATATATATGGGGAGGTACTAGCTCCAACTCGGTTTTACAGTGAAAACTGCAGGAACTTCAAACCGACACTAGGAAACAGACTGAGAAACCAGAGTAAAAGTTTTCCTGCAACCCGTTCCCTTTGTGCTAGGTGAACGAACGTCTCTCCACATGCTCAGTTCTGAGAGATAAGTGTGTGTGAAAGCCGTCCTTCAACTAGCTTGTTGGGAACACAAAGTTTCTTTTCACTTGCAAACTCCACTCCATACATATATATGGGGAGGTACTAGCTCCAACTCCGTTTTACAGTGAAAACTGCAGGAACTTCAAACCGGCACTAGGAAACAGAATGAGAAACCAGAGAAAAAGTTTCTCCTGCAAACCGTTCCCTTTGTGCTAGATGAACGAACGTCTCTCCACATGCTCAGTTCTGAGAGATAAGTGTGTGTGAAAGCCGTCCTTCACCTAGCTTGTTGGGAACACAAAGTTTCTTTTCACTTGCAAACTCCACTCCATACATATATATGGGGAGGTACTAGCTCCAACTCGGTTTTTCAGTGAAAACTGCAGGAATTTCAAACCGGCACTAGGAAACAGACTGAGAAACCAGAGTAAAAGTTTCTCCTGCAACCCGTTCCCTTTGTGCTAGGTGAACGAACGTCTCTCCGCATGCTCAGTTCTGAGAGATAAGTGTGTGTGAAAGCCGTCCTTCACCTAGCTTGTTGGGAACACAAAGTTTCTTTTCAGTTGCAAACTCCACTCCATACATATATATGGGGAGGTACTAGCTCCAACTCTGTTTTACAGTGAAAACTGCAGGAACTTCAAACCGGCACTAGGAAACAGACTGAGAAACCAGAGTAAAAGTTTCTCCTGCAACCCGTTCCCTTTGTGCTAGATGAACGAAAGTCTCTCCACAAGCTCAGTTCTGAGAGATAAGTGTGTGTGAAAGCCGTCCTTCACCTAGATTGTTGGGAACACAAAGTTTCTTTTCACTTGCAAACTCCACTCCATACATATATATGGGGAGGTACTAGCTCCAACTCGGTTTTACCGTGAAAACTGCAGGAACTTCAAACCGACACTAGGAAACAGACTGAGAAACCAGAGTAAAAGTTTTCCTGCAACCCGTTCCCTTTGTGCTAGGTGAACGAAAGTCTCTCCACTTGCTCAGTTCTGAGAGATAAGTGTGTGTGAAAGCCGTCCTTCAACTAGCTTGTTGGGAACACAAAGTTTCTTTTCAGTTGCAAACTCCACTCCATACATATATATGGGGAGGTACTAGCTCCAACTCGGTTTTACAGTGAAAACTGCAGGAACTTCAAACCGGCACTAGGAAACAGACTGAGAAACCAGAGTAAAAGTTTCTCCTGCAACCCGTTCCCTTTGTGCTAGATGAACGAACGTCTCTCCACATGCTCAGTTCTGAGAGATAAGTGTGTGTGAAAGCCGTCCTTCACCTAGCTTGTTGGGAACACAAAGTTTCTTTTCAGTTGCAAACTCCACTCCATAAATATATATGGGGAGGTAGTAGTTCCAACTCGATTTTACTGTGAAAACTGCAGGAACTTCAAACCGGCACTAGGAAACAGACTGAGAAACCAGAGTAAAAGTTTCTCCTGCAACCCGTTCCCTTTGTGCTAGATGAACGAATGTCTCTCCACATGCTCAGTTCTGAGAGATAAGTGTGTGTGAAAGCCGTCCTTCACCCAGCTTGTTGGGAACACAAAGTTTCTTTTCACTTGCAAACTCCAATCCATACATATATATGGGGAGGTACTAGCCCCAAATCGCTTTTACAGTGAAAACTGCAGGAACTTCAAACCGACACTAGGAAACAGACTGAGAAACCAGAGTAATAGTTTCTCCTGCAACCAGTTCCCCTTGTGCTAGGTGAACGAACGTCTCTCCACATGCTCAGTTCTGAGAGATAAGTGTGTGTGAAAGCCGTCCTTCACCTAGCTTGTTGGGAACACAAAGTTTCTTTTCAGTTGCAAACTCCACTCCATACATATATATGGGGACGTACTAGCTCCAACTCGGTTTTACAGTGAAAACTGCAGGAACTTCAAACCGGCACTAGGAAACAGACTGAGAAACCAGAGTAAAAGTTTCTCCTGCAAACCGTTCCCTTTGTGCTAGATGAACGAACGTCTCTCCACAAGCTCAGTTCTGAGAGATAAGTGTGTGTGAAAGCCGTCCTTCACCTAGCTTGTTGGGAACACAAAGTTTCTTTTCAGTTGCAAACACCACTCCATACATATATATGGGGAGGTAATAGCTCCAACTCGGTTTTACAGTGAAAACTGCAGGAACTTCAAACCGACACTAGGAAACAGACTGAGAAACCAGAATAAAAGTTTTCCTGCAACCCGTTCCCTTTGTGCTAGGTGAACGAACGTCTCTCCACATGCTCAGTTCTGAGAGATAAGTGTGTGTGAAAGCCGTCCTTCAACTAGCTTGTTGGGAACACAAAGTTTCTTTTCAGTTGCAAACACCACTCCATACATATATATGGGGAGGTACTAGCTCCAACTCGGTTTTACAGTTAAAACTGCAGGAACTTCAAACCGGCACTAGGAAACAGACTGAGAAACCAGAGTAAAAGTTTCTCCTGCAACCCGTTCCCTTTGTGCTAGATGAACGAACGTCTCTCCACATGCTCAGTCCTGAGAGATAATTGTGTGTGAAAGCCGTCCTTCACCTAGCTTGTTGGGAACACAAATTTTCTTTTCACTTGCAAACTCCACTCCATACATATATATGGGGAGGTACTAGCTCCATCTCGGTTTTACAGTGAAAACTGCTGGAACTTCAAACGGCACTAGGAAACAGACTGAGAAACCAGAGTAAAAGTTTCTCCTGCAACCCGTTCCCTTTGTGCTAGATGAACGAACGTCTCTCCACATGCTCAGTTCTGAGAGATAAGTGTGTGTGAAAGCCGTCCTTCACCTAGCTTGTTGGGAACACAAAGTTTCTTTTCACTTGCAAACTCCACTCCATACATATATATGGGGAGGTACTAGCTCCAACTCGGTTTTTCAGTGAAAACTGCAGGAAATTCAAACCGGCACTAGGAAACAGACTGAGAAAACAGAGTAAAAGTTTCTACTGCAACCCGTTCCCTTTGTGCTAGATGAACGAACGTCTCTCCACATGCTCAGTTCTGAGAGATAAGTGTGTGTGAAAGCCGTCCTTCACCTAGCTTGTTGGGAACACAAAGTTTCTTTTCACTTGCAAACTCCACTCCATACATATATATGGGGAGGTAATAGCTCCAACTCTGTTTTACAGTGAAAACTGCAGGAACTTCAAACCGGCACTTGGAAACAGACTGAGAAACCAGAGTAAAAGTTTCTCCTGCAACCCGTTCCCTTTGTGCTAGATGAACGAACGTCTCTCCACATGCTCAGTTCTGAGAGATAAGTGTGTGTGAAAGCCGTCCTTCACCTAGCTTGTTGGGAACACAAAGTTTCTTTTCACTTGCAAACTCCACTCCATACATATATATGGGGAGGTACTAGCTCCAACTCGGTTTTACAGTGAAAACTGCAGGAACTTCAAACCGACACTAGGAAACAGACTGAGAAACCAGAGTAAAAGTTTCTCCTGCAACCCGTTCCCTTTGTGCTAGATGAACGAACGTCTCTCCACATGCTCAGTTCTGAGAGATAAATGTGTGTGAAAGCCATCCTTCACCTAGCTTGTTGGGAACACAAAGTTTCTTTTCAGTTGCAAACTCCACTCCATACTTATATATGGGGAGGTACTAGCTCCAACTCGGTTTTACAGTGAAAACTGCAGGAACTTCAAACCGGCACTAGGAAACAGACTGAGAAACCAGAGTAAAAGTTTCTCCTGCAAACCATTCCCTTTGTGCTAGATGAACGAACGTCTCTCCACATGCTCAGTTCTGAGAGATAAGTGTGTGTGAAAGCCGTCCTTCACCTAGCTTGTTGGGAACACAAAGTTTCTTTTCAGTTGCAAGCTCCACTCCGTACATATATATGGGGAGGTACTAGCTCCAACTCGCTTTTACAGTGAAATCTGCAGGAACTTCAAACCGGCACTAGGAAACAGACTGAGAAACCAGAGTAAAAGTTTCCACTGCAACCCGTTCCCTTTGTGCTAGATGAACGAACGTCTCTCCACATGCTCAGTTCTGAGAAATAAGTGTGTGTGAAAGCCGTCCTTCACCTAGCTTTTTGGGAACACAAAGTTTCTTTTCAGTTGCTAACTCCAATCCATACATATATATGGGGAGGTACTACCTCCAACTCGGTTTTACAGAGAAAACTGCAGGAACTGCAAACCGGCACTAGGAAACAGACTGAGAAACCAGAGTAAAAGTTTCTCCTGCAACCCGTTCCCTTTGTGCTAGATGAACGAACGTCACTCCACATGCTCACTTCTGAGAGATAAGTGTGTGTGAAAGCCGTCCTTCACCTAGCTTGTTGGGAACACAAAGTTTCTTTTCACTTGCAAACTCCACTCCATACATATATATGGGGAGGTACTAGCTCCAACTCTGTTTTACAGTGAAAACTGCAGGAACTTCAAACCGGCACTAGGAAACAGACTGAGAAACCAGAGTAAAAGTTTGTCCTGCAACCCGTTCCCTTTGTGCTAGATGAACGAAAGTCTCTCCACAAGCTCAGTTCTGAGAGATAAGTGTGTGTGAAAGCCGTCCTTCACCTAGCTTGTTGGGAACACAAAGTTTCTTTTCAGTTGCAAACTCCACTCCATACATATATATGGGGAGGTACTAGCTCCAACTCGGTTTTACAGTGAAAACTGCAGGAACTTCAAACCGACACTAGGAAACAGACTGAGAAACCAGAGTAAAAGTTTTCCTGCAACCCGTTCCCTTTGTGCTAGGTGAACGAACGTCTCTCCACATGCTCAGTTCTGAGAGATAAGGGGGTGTGAAAGCCGTCCTTCAACTAGCTTGTTGGGAACACAAAGTTTCTTTTCAGTTGCAAACTCCACTCCAAACATATATATGGGGAGGTACTAGCTCCAACTCGGTTTTACAGTGAAAACTGCAGGAACTTCAAACCGGCACTTGGAAACAGACTGAGAAACCAGAGTAAAAGTTTCCCCTGCAACCCGTTCCCTTTGTGCTAGATGAACGAACGTCTCTCCACATGCTCAGTTCTGAGAGATAAGTGTGTGTGAAAGCCGTCCTTCACCTAGCTTGTTGGGAACACAAAGTTTCTTTTCAATTGCAAACTCCACTCCATACATATATATGGGGAGGTACTAGCTCCAACTCGGTTTTACAGTGAAAACTGCAGGAACTTCAAACCGGCACTAGGAAACAGACTGAGAAACCAGAGTAAAAGTTTCTCCTGCAACCCATTCCCTTTGTGCTAGATGAACGAACGTCTCTCCACATGCTCAGTTCGGAGAGATAAGTGTGTGTGAAAGCCGTCCTTCACCTAGCTTGTTGGGAACACAAAGTTTCTTTTCACTTGCCAACTCCACTCCATACATATATATGGGGAGGTACTAGCTCCAACTCGGTTTTTCAGTGAAAACTGCAGGAAATTCAAACCGGCACTCGGAAACAGACTGAAAAACCAGAGTAAAAGTTTCTAATGCAACCCGTTCCCTTTGTGCTAGATGAACGAACGTCTCTCCACATGCTCAGTTCTGAGAGATAAGTGTGTGTGAAAGCCGTCCTTCACCTAGCTTGTTGGGAACACAAAGTTTCTTATCAGTTGCAAACTCCACTCCATACATATATATGGGGAGGTACTAGCTCCAACTAGGTTTTACAGTGAAAACTGCAGGAACTGCAAACCGGCACTAGGAAACAGACTGAGAAACCAGAGTAAAAGTTTCTCCTGCAACCCGTTCCCTTTGTGCTAGATGAACGAATGTCTCTCCACATGCTCAGTTCTGAGAGATAATTGTGTGTGAAAGCCGTCCTTCACCTAGCTTGTTGGGAACACAAAGTTTCTTTTCAGTTGCAAACTCCACTCCATACATATATATGGGGACGTACTAGCTCCAACTCGGTTTTACAGTGAAAACTGCAGGAACTTCAAACCGACACTAGGAAACAGACTGAGAAACCAGAGTAAAAGTTTTCCTGCAACCCGTTCCCTTTGTGCTAGGTGAACGAACGTCTCTCCACATGCTCAGTTCTGAGAGATAAGTGTGTGTGAAAGCCGTCCTTCAACTAGCTTGTTGGGAACACAAAGTTTCTTTTCACTTGCAAACTCCACTCCATACATATATATGGGGAGGTACTAGCTCCAACTCGGTTTTACAGTGAAAACTGCAGGAACTTCAAACCGGCACTAGGAAACAGACTGAGAAACCAGAGAAAAAGTTTCTCCTGCAAACCGTTCCCTTTGTGCTAGATGAATGAACGTCTCTCCACATGCTCAGTTCTGAGAGATAAGTGTGTGTGAAAGCCGTCCTTCACCTAGCTTGTTGGGAACACAAAGTTTCTTTTCACTTGCAAACTCCACTCCATACATATATATGGGGAGGTACTAGCTCCAACTCGGTTTTTCAGTGAAAACTGCAGGAATTTCAAACCGGCACTAGGAAACAGACTGAGAAACCAGAGTAAAAGTTTCTCCTGCAACCCGTTCCCTTTGTGCTAGGTGAACGAACGTCTCTCCGCATGCTCAGTTCTGAGAGATAAGTGTGTGTGAAAGCCGTCCTTCACCTAGCTTGTTGGGAACACAAAGTTTCTTTTCAGTTGCAAACTCCACTCCATACATATATATGGGGAGGTACTAGCTCCAACTCGGTTTTACAGTGAAAACTGCAGGAACTTCAAACCGGCACTAGGAAACAGACTGAGAAACCAGAGTAAAAGTTTCTCCTGCAACCCGTTCCCTTTGTGCTAGATGAACGAAAGTCTCTCCACAAGCTCAGTTCTGAGAGATAAGTGTGTGTGAAAGCCGTCCTTCACCTAGCTTGTTGGGAACACAAAGTTTCTTTTCACTTGCAAACTCCACTCCATACATATATATGGGGAGGTACTAGCTCCAACTCGGTTTTACAGTGAAAACTGCAGGAACTTCAAACCGACACTAGGAAACAGACTGAGAAACCAGAGTAAAAGTTTTCCTGCAACCCGTTCCCTTTGTGCTAGGTGAACGAAAGTCTCTCCACTTGCTCAGTTCTGAGAGATAAGTGTGTGTGAAAGCCGTCCTTCAACTAGCTTGTTGGGAACACAAAGTTTCTTTTCAGTTGCAAACTCCACTCCATACATATATATGGGGAGGTACTAGCTCCAACTCGATTTTACAGTGAAAACTGCAGGAACTTCAAAACTGCACTAGGAAACAGACTGAGAAACCACAGTAAAAGTTTCTCCTGCAACCCGTTCCCTTTGTGCTAGATGAACGAACGTCTCTCCACATGCTCAGTCCTGAGAGATAAGTGTGTGTGAAAGCCGTCCTTCACCTAGCTTGTTGGGAACACAAAGTTTCTTTTCACTTGCAAACTCCACTCCATACATATATATGGGGAGGTACTAGCTCCAACTCGGTTTTACAGTGAAAACTGCTGGAACTTCAAACCGGCACTAGGAAACAGACTGAGAAACCAGAGTAAAAGTTTCCCCTGCAACCCGTTCCCTTTGTGCTAGATGAACGAACGTCTCTCCACATGCTCAGTTCTGAGAGATAAGTGTGTGTGAAAGCCGTCCTTCACCTAGCTTGTTGGGAACACAAAGTTTCTTTTCACTTGCAAACTCCACTCCATAAATATATATGGGGAGGTACTAGCTCCAACTCGGTTTTACAGTGAAAACTGCAGGAACTTCAAACGGGCACTAGGAAACAGGCTGAGAAACCAGAGTAAAAGTTTCTCCTGCAACCCGTTCCCTTTGTGCTAGATGAACGAACGTCTCTCCACATGCTCAGTTTTGAGAGATAAGTGTGTGTGAAAGCCGTCCTTCACCTAGCTTGTTGGGAACACAAAGTTTCTTTTCACTTGCAAACTCCACTCCATACATATATATGGGGAGGTACTAGCTCCAACTCGGTTTTTCAGTGAAAACTGCAGGAACTTCAAACCGGCACTAGGAAACAGACTGAGAAACCAGAGTAAAAGTTTCTCCTGCAACCCGTTCCCTTTGTGCTAGATGAACGAACGTCTCTCCACATGCTCAGTTCTGAGAGATAAGTGTGTGTGAAAGCCGTCCTTCACCTAGCTTGTTCGGAACACAAAGTTTCTTTTCAGTTGCAAACTCCACTCCATAAATATATATGGGGAGGTACTAGTTCCAACTCGGTTTTACTGTGAAAACTGCAGGAACTGCAAACCGGCACTAGGAAACAGACTGAGAAACCAGAGTAAAAGTTTCTCCTGCAACCCGTTCCCTTTGTGCTAGATGAACGAATGTCTCTCCACATGCTCAGTTCTGAGAGATAAGTGTGTGTGAAAGCCGTCCTTCACCCAGCTTGTTGGGAACACAAAGTTTCTTTTCACTTGCAAACTCCAATCCATACATATATATGGGGAGGTACTAGCCCCAACTCGCTTTTACAGTGAAAACTGCAGGAACTTCAAACCGACACTAGGAAACAGACTGAGAAACCAGAGTAATAGTTTCTCCTGCAACCAGTTCCCCTTGTGCTAGGTGAACGAACGTCTCTCCACATGCTCAGTTCTGAGAGATAAGTGTGTGTGAAAGCCGTCCTTCACCTAGCTTGTTGGGAACACAAAGTTTCTTTTCAGTTGCAAACTCCACTCCATACATATATATGGGGACGTACTAGCTCCAACTCGGTTTTACAGTGAAAACTGCAGGAACTTCAAACCGGCACTAGGAAACAGACTGAGAAACCAGAGTAAAAGTTTCTCCTGCAAACCGTTCCCTTTGTGCTAGATGAACGAACGTCTCTCCACAAGCTCAGTTCTGAGAGATAAGTGTGTGTGAAAGCCGTCCTTCACCTAGCTTGTTGGGAACACAAAGTTTCTTTTCAGTTGCAAACACCACTCCATACATATATATGGGGAGGTAATAGCTCCAACTCGGTTTTACAGTGAAAACTGCAGGAACTTCAAACCGACACTAGGAAACAGACTGAGAAACCAGAGTAAAAGTTTTCCTGCAACCCGTTCCCTTTGTGCTAGGTGAACGAACGTCTCTCCACATGCTCAGTTCTGAGAGATAAGTGTGTGTGAAAGCCGTCCTTCAACTAGCTTGTTGGGAACACAAAGTTTCTTTTCAGTTGCAAACACCACTCCATACATATATATGGGGAGGTACTAGCTCCAACTCGGTTTTACAGTTAAAACTGCAGGAACTTCAAACCGGCACTAGGAAACAGACTGAGAAACCAGAGTAAAAGTTTCTCCTGCAACCCGTTCCCTTTGTGCTAGATGAACGAACGTCTCTCCACATGCTCAGTTCTGAGAGATAAGTGTGTGTGAAAGCCGTCCTTCACCTAGCTTGTTGGGAACACAAAGTTTCTTTTCACTTGCAAACTCCACTCCATACATATATATGGGGAGGTACTAGCTCCAACTCGGTTTTTCAGTGAAAACTGCAGGAAATTCAAACCGGCACTAGGAAACAGACTGAGAAAACAGAGTAAAAGTTTCTACTGCAACCCGTTCCCTTTGTGCTAGATGAACGAACGTCTCTCCACATGCTCAGTTCTGAGAGATAAGTGTGTGTGAAAGCCGTCCTTCACCTAGCTTGTTGGGAACACAAAGTTTCTTTCCACTTGCAAACTCCACTCCATACATATATATGGGTAGGTAATAGGTCCAACTCGGTTTTACAGTGAAAACTGCAGGAACTTCAAACCGGCACTTGGAAACAGACTGAGAAACCAGAGTAAAAGTTTCTCCTGCAACCCGTTCCCTTTGTGCTAGATGAACGAACGTCTCTCCACATGCTCAGTTCTGAGAGATAAGTGTGTGTGAAAGCCGTCCTTCACCTAGCTTGTTGGGAACACAAAGTTTCTTTTCACTTGCAAACTCCACTCCATACATATATATGGGGAGGTACTAGCTCCAACTCGGTTTTACAGTGAAAACTGCAGGAACTTCAAACCGACACTAGGAAACAGACTGAGAAACCAGAGTAAAAGTTTCTCCTGCAACCCGTTCCCTTTGTGCTAGATGAACGAACGTCTCTCCACATGCTCAGTTCTGAGAAATAAGTGTGTGTGAAAGCCGTCCTTCACCTAGCTTTTTGGGAACACAAAGTTTCTTTTCAGTTGCAAACTCCACTCCATACATATATATGGGGAGGTACTACCTCCAACTCGGTTTTACAGAGAAAACTGCAGGAACTGCAAACCGGCACTAGGAAACAGACTGAGAAACCAGAGTAAAAGTTTCTCCTGCAACCCGTTCCCTTTGTGCTAGATGAAAGAACGTCACTCCACATGCTCACTTCTGAGAGATAAGTGTGTGTGAAAGCCGTCCTTCACCTAGGTTGTTGGGAACACAAAGTTTCTTTTCACTTGCAAACTCCAATCCATACATATATATGGGGAGGTACTAGCCCCAACTCGCTTTTACAGTGAAAACTGCAGGAACTTCAAACCGGCACTAGGAAACAGACTGAGAAACCAGAGTAATAGTTTCTCCTGCAACCCGTTCCCCTTGTGCTAGGTGAACGAACGTCTCTCCACATGCTCAGTTCTGAGAGATAAGTGTGTGTGAAAGCCGTACTTCACCTAGCTTGTTGGGAACACAAAGTTTCTTTTCAGTTGCAAACTCCACTCAATACATATATATGGGGACGTACTAGCTCCAACTCGATTTTACAGTGAAAACTGCAGGAAATTCAAACCGACACTAGGAAACAGACTGAGAAACCAGAGTAAAAGTTTTCCTGCAACCCGTTCCCTTTGTGCTATGTGAACGAACGTCTCTCCACATGCTCAGTTCTGAGAGAGAAGTGTGTGTGAAAGCCGTCCTTCAACTAGCTTGTTGGGAACACAAAGTTTCTTTTCACTTGCAAAATCCACTCCATACATATATATGGGGAGGTACTAGCTCCAACTCGGTTTTACAGTGAAAACTGCAGGAACTTCAAACCGGCACTAGGAAACAGACAGAGAAACAAGAGAAAAAGTTTCTCCTGCAAACCGTTCCCTTTGTGCTAGATGAACGAACGTCTCTCCACATGCTCAGTTCTGAGAGATAAGTGTGTGTGAAAGCCGTCCTTCACCTAGCTTGTTGGGAACACAAAGTTTCTTTTCAGTTGCAAACTCCACTCCATACATATATATGGGGAGGTACTAGCTCCAACTCGGTTTTTCAGTGAAAACTGCATGAATTTCAAACCGGCACTAGGAAACAGACTGAGAAACCAGAGTAAAAGTTTCTCCTGCAACCCGTTCCCTTTGTGCTAGGTGAACGAACGTCTCTCCACATGCTCAGTTCTGAGAGATAAGTGTGTGTGAAAGCCTTCCTTCACCTAGCTTGTTGGGAACACAAAGTTTCTTTTCAGTTGCAAACTACACTCCATACATATATATGGGGAGGTACTAGCTCCAACTCGGTTTTACAGTGAAAACTGCAGGAACTTCAAACCGGCACTAGGAAACAGGCTGAGAAACCAGAGTAAAAGTTTCTCCTGCAACCCGTTCCCTTTGTGCTAGATGAACGAAAGTCTCTCCACAAGCTCATTTCTGAGAGATAAGTGTGTGTGAAAGCCGTCCTTCACCTAGCTTGTTGGGAACACAAAGTTTCTTTTCAGTTGCAAACTCCACTCCATACATATATATGGGGAGGTACTAGCTCCAACTCGGTTTTACAGTGAAAATTGCAGGAACTTCAAACCGACACTAGGAAACAGACTGAGAAACCAGAGTAAAAGTTTCTCCTGCAACCCGTTCCCTTTGTGCTAGGTGAACGAACGTCTCTCCACATGCTCAGTTCTGAGAGATAAGTGTGTGTGAAAGCCGTCCTTCAACTAGCTTGTTGGGAACACAAAGTTTCTTTTCAGTTGCAAACACCACTCCATACATATATATGGGGAGGTACTAGCTCCAACTCGGTTTTACAGTGCAAACTGCAGGAACTTCAAAACGGCACTAGGAAACAGACTGAGAAACCAGAGTAAAAGTTTCTCCTGCAACCCGTTCCCTTTGTGCTAGATGAACGAACGTCTCTCCACATGCTAAGTCCTGAGAGATAAGTGTGTGTGAAAGCCGTCCTTCACCTAGCTTGTTGGGAACACAAAGTTTCTTTTCACTTGCAAACTCCACTCCATACATATATATGGGGAGGTACTAGCTCCAACTCGGTTTTACAGTGAAAACTGCTGGAACTTCAAACAGGCACTAGGAAACAGACTGAGAAACCAGAGTAAAAGTTTCCCCTGCAACCCGTTCCCTTTGTGCTAGATGAACGAACGTCTCTCCACATGCTCAGTTCTGAGAGATAAGTGTGTGTGAAAGCCGTCCTTCACTTAGCTTGTTGGGAACACAAAGTTTCTTTTCACTTGCAAACTCCACTCCATACATATGTAAGGGGAGGTACTAGCTCCAACTCGGTTTTACAGTGAAAACTGCAGGAACTTCAAACCGGCACTAGGAAACAGGCTGATAAACCAGAGTAAAAGTTTCTCCTGCAACCCGTTCCCTTTGTGCTAGATGAACGAACGTCTCTACACATGCTCAGTTTTGAGAGATAAGTGTGTGTGAAAGCCGTCCTTCACCTAGCTTGTTGGGAACACAAAGTTTCTTTTCAGTTGTAAACTCCACTCCATACATATATATGGGGAGGTACTAGCTCCAACTCGGTTTTTCAGTGAAAACTGCAGGAAATACAAACCGGCACTAGGAAACATACTGAGAAACCAGAGTAAAAGTTTCTCCTGCAACCCGTTCCCTTTGTGCTAGATGAACGAACGTCTCTCCACATGCTCAGTTCTGAGAGATATGTGTGTGTGAAAGCCGTCCTTCACCTAGCTTGTTGGGAACACAAAGTTTCTTTTCAGTTGCAAGCTCCACTCCGTAAATATATATGGGGAGGTACTAGCTCCAACTCGCTTTTACACTGAAAACTGCAGGAACTTCAAACCGGCACTATGAAACAGACTGAGAAACCAGAGTAAAAGTTTCTCCTGCAACCCGTTCCCTTTGTGCTAGATGAACGAACGTCTCTCCACATGCTCAGTTCTGAGAGATAAGTGTGTGTGAAAGCCGTCCTTCACCTAGCTTGTTGGGAACACAAAGTTTCTTTTCAGTTGCAAACTCCACTCCATACATATATATGGGGAGGTACTAGCTCCAACTCGGTTTTACTGTGAAAACTGCAGGAACTGCAAACCGGCACTAGGAAACAGACTGAGAAACCAGAGTAAAAGTTTCTCCTGCAACCCGTTCCCTTTGTGCTAGATGAACGAATGTCTCTCCACATGCTCATTTCTGAGAGATAAGTGTGTGTGAAAGCCGTCCTTCACCTAGCTTGTTGGGAACACAAAGTTTCTTTTCACTTGCAAACTCCAATCCATACATATATATGGGGAGGTACTAGCCCCAACTCGCTTTTACAGTGAAAACTGCAGGAACTTCAAACCGGCACTAGGAAACAGACTGAGAAACCAGAGTAATAGTTTCTCCTGCAACCCGTTCCCCTTGTGCTAGGTGAACGAACGTCTCTCCACATGCTCAGTTCTGAGAGATAAGTGTGTGTGAAAGCCGTCCTTCACCTAGCTTGTAGGGAACACAAAGTTTCTTTTCAGTTGCAAACTCCACTCCATACATATATATGGGGACGTACTAGCTCCAACTCGGTTTTACAGTGAAAACTGCAGGAACTTCAAACCGGCACTAGGAAACAGACTGAGAAACCAGAGTAAAAGTTTCTCCTGCAACCCGTTCCCTTTGTGCTAGGTGAACGAACGTCTCTCCACAAGCTCAGTTCTGAGAGATAAGTGTGTGTGAAAGCCGTCCTTCACCTAGCTTGTTGGGAACACAAAGTTTCTTTTCACTTGCAAACTCCACTCCATACATATATATGGGGAGGTACTAGCTCCAACTCGGTTTTACAGTGAAAACTGCAGGAACTTCAAACCGACACTAGGAAACAGACTGAGAAACCAGAGTAAAAGTTTTCCTGCAACCCGTTCCCTTTGTGCTAGGTGAACGAACGTCTCTCCACATGCTCAGTTCTGAGAGATAAGTGTGTGTGAAAGCCGTCCTTCAACTAGCTTGTTGGGAACACAAAGTTTCTTTTCACTTGCAAACTCCACTCCATTCATATATATGGGGAGGTACTAGCTCCAACTCGGTTTTACAGTGAAAACTGCAGGAATTTCAAACCGGCACTAGGAAACAGACTGAGAAACCAGAGTAAAAGTTTCTCATGCAACCCGTTCCCTTTGTGCTAGGTGAACGAACGTCTCTCCACATGCTCAGTTCTGAGAGATAAGTGTGTGTGAAAGCCGTCCTTCACCTAGCTTGTTTGGAACACAAAGTTTCTTTTCAGTTGCAAACTCCACTCCATACATATATATGGGGAGGTACTAGCTCCAACTCGGTTTTACAGTGAAAACTGCAGGAACTTCAAACCGGCACTAGGAAACAGACTGAGAAACCAGAGTAAGAGTTTCTCCTGCAACCCGTTCCCTTTGTGCTAGATGAACGAAAGTCTCTCCACAAGCTCAGTTCTGAGAGATAAGTGTGTGTGAAACCCGTACTTCACCTAGCTTGTTGGGAACACAAAGTTTCTTTTCACTTGCAAATTCCACTCCATACATATATATGGGGATGTACTAGCTCCAACTCGGTTTTACAGTGAAAACTGCAGGAACTTCAAACCGGCACTAGGAAACAGACTGAGAAACCAGAGTAAAAGTTTGTCCTGCAACCCGTTCCCTTTGTGCTAGATGAACGAAAGTCTCTCCACAAGCTCAGTTCTGAGAGATAAGTGTGTGTGAAAGCCGTCCTTCACCTAGCTTGTTGGGAACACAAAGTTTCTTTTCAGTTGCAAACTCCACTCCATTCATATATATGGGGAGGTACTAGCTCCAACTCGGTTTTACAGTGAAAACTGCAGGAACTTCAAACCGACACTAGGAAACAGACTGAGAAACCAGAGTAAAAGTTTTCCTGCAACCCGTTCCCTTTGTGCTAGGTGAACGAACGTCTCTCCACATGCTCAGTTCTGAGAGATAAGGGGGTGTGAAAGCCGTCCTTCAACTAGCTTGTTGGGAACACAAAGTTTCTTTTCAGTTGCAAACTCCACTATAAACATATATATGGGGAGGTACTAGCTCCAACTCGGTTTTACAGTGAAAACTGCAGGAACTTCAAACCGGCACTTGGAAACAGACTGAGAAACCAGAGTAAAAGTTTCCCCTGCAACCCGTTCCCTTTGTGCTAGATGAACGAACGTCTCTCCACATGCTCAGTTCTGAGAGATAAGTGTGTGTGAAAGCCGTCCTTCCCCTAGCTTGTTGGGAACACAAAGTTTCTTTTCAATTGCAAACTCCACTCCATACATATATATGGGGAGGTACTAGCTCCAACTCGGTTTTACAGTGAAAACTGCAGGAACTTCAAACCGGCACTAGGAAACAGACTGAGAAACCAGAGTAAAAGTTTCTCCTGCAACCCATTCCCTTTGTGCTAGATGAACGAACGTCTCTCCACATGCTCAGTTCGGAGAGATAAGTGTGTGTGAAAGCCGTCCTTCACCTAGCTTGTTGGGAACACAAAGTTTCTTTTCAGTTGAAAACTCCACTCCATACATATATATGGGGACGTACTAGCTCCAAACGGTTTTACAGTGAAAACTGCAGGAACTTCAAACCGACACTAGGAAACAGACTGAGAAACCAGAGTAAAAGTTTTCCTGCAACCCGTTCCCTTTGTGCTAGGTGAACGAACGTCTCTCCACATGCTCAGTTCTGAGAGATAAGTGTGTGTGAAAGCCGTCCTTCAACTAGCTTGTTGGGAACACAAAGTTTCTTTTCACTTGCAAACTCCACTCCATACATATATATGGGGAGGTACAAGCTCCAACTCGGTTTTACAGTGAAAACTGCAGGAACTTCAAACCGGCACTAGGAAACAGACTGAGAAACCAGAGAAAAAGTTTCTCCTGCAAACCGTTCCCTTTGTGCTAGATGAACGAACGTCTCTCCACATGCTCAGTTCTGAGAGATAAGTGTGTGTGAAAGCCGTCCTTCACCTAGCTTGTTGGGAACACAAAGTTTCTTTTCACTTGCAAACTCCACTCCATACATATATATGGGGAGGTACTAGCTCCAACTCGGTTTTACAGTGAAAACTGCTGGAACTTCAAACCGGCACTAGGAAACAGACTGAGAAACCAGAGTAAAAGTTTCCCCTGCAAATCGTTCCCTTTGTGCTAGATGAACGAACGTCTCTCCACATGCTCAGTTCTGAGAGATAAGTGTGTGTGAAAGCCGTCCTTCACCTAGCTTGTTGGGAACACAAAGTTTCTTTTCACTTGCAAACTCCACTCCATACATATATATGGGGAGGTACTAGCTCCAACTCGGTTTTACAGTGAAAACTGCAGGAACTTCAAACCGGCACTAGGAAACAGGCTGAGAAACCAGAGTAAAGTTTCTCCTGCAACCCGTTCCCTTTGTGCTAGATGAACGAACGTCTCTCCACATGCTCAGTTTTGAGAGATAAGTGTGTGTGAAAGCCGTCCTTCACCTAGCTTGTTGGGAACACAAAGTTTCTTTTCACTTGCAAACTCCACTCCATACATATATATGGGGAGGTACTAGCTCCAACTCGGTTTTTCAGTGAAAACTGCAGGAACTTCAAACCGGCACTAGGAAACAGACTGAGAAACCAGAGTAAAAGTTTCTCCTGCAACCCGTTCCCTTTGTGCTAGATGAACGAACGTCTCTCCACATGCTCAGTTCTGAGAGATAAGTGTGTGTGAAAGCCGTCCTTCACCTAGCTTGTTGGGAACACAAAGTTTCTTTTCAGTTGCAAGCTCCACTCCGTACATATATAAGGGGAGGTACTAGCTCCAACTCGCTTTTACAGTGAAAACTGCAGGAACTTCAAACCGGCACTAGGAAACAGACTGAGAAACCAGAGTAAAAGTTTCTCCTGCACCCCGTTCCATTTGTGCTAGATGAACGAACGTCTCTCCACATGCTCAGTTCTGAGAGATAAGTGTGTGTGAAAGCCGTCCTTCACCTAGCTTGTTGGGAACACAAAGTTTCTTTTCAGTTGCAAACTCCACTCCATAAATATATATGGGGAGGTACTAGTTCCAACTCGGTTTTACTGTGAAAACTGCAGGAACTGCAAACCGGCACTAGGAAACAGACTGAGAAACCAGAGTAAAAGTTTCTCCTGCAACCCGTTCCCTTTGTGCTAGATGAACGAATGTCTCTCCACATGCTCAGTTCTGAGAGATAAGTGTGTGTGAAAGCCGTCCTTCACCTAGCTTGTTGGGAACACAAAGTTTCTTTTCACTTGCAAACTCCAATCCATACATATATATGGGGAGGTACTAGCCCCAACTCGCTTTTACAGTGAAAACTGCAGGAACTTCAAACCGACACTAGGAAACAGACTGAGAAACCAGAGTAATAGTTTCTCCTGCAACCAGTTCCCCTTGTGCTAGGTGAACGAACGTCTCTGCACATGCTCAGTTCTGAGAGATAAGTGTGTGTGAAAGCCGTCCTTCACCTAGCTTGTTGGGAACACAAAGTTTCTTTTCAGTTGCAAACTCCACTCCATACATATATATGGGGACGTACTAGCTCCAACTCGGTTTTACAGTGAAAACTGCAGGAACTTCAAACCGGCACTAGGAAACAGACTGAGAAACCAGAGTAAAAGTTTCTCCTGCAAACCGTTCCCTTTGTGCTAGATGAACGAACGTCTCTCCACAAGCTCAGTTCTGAGAGATAAGTGTGTGTGAAAGCCGTCCTTCACCTAGCTTGTTGGGAACACAAAGTTTCTTTTCAGTTGCAAACACCACTCCATACATATATATGGGGAGGTACTAGCTCCAACTCGGTTTTACAGTGAAAACTGCAGGAACTTCAAACCGACACTAGGAAACAGACTGAGAAACCAGAGTAAAAGTTTTCCTGCAACCCGTTCCCTTTGTGCTAGGTGAACGAACGTCTCTCCACATGCTCAGTTCTGAGAGATAAATGTGTGTGAAAGCCGTCCTTCAACTAGCTTGTTGGGAACACAAAGTTTCTTTTCAAATGCAAACACCACTCCATACATATATATGGGGAGGTACTAGCTCCAACTCGGTTTTACAGTTAAAACTGCAGGAACTTCAAACCGGCACTAGGAAACAGACTGAGAAACCAGAGTAAAAGTTTCTCCTGCAACCCGTTCCCTTTGTGCTAGATGAACGAACGTCTCTCCACATGCTCAGTCCTGAGAGATAATTGTGTGTGAAAGCCGTCCTTCACCTAGCTTGTTGGGAACACAAATTTTCTTTTCACTTGCAAACTCCACTCCATACATATATATGGGGAGGTACTAGCTCCATCTCGGTTTTACAGTGAAAACTGCTGGAACTTCAAACGGCACTAGGAAACAGACTGAGAAAGCAGAGTAAAAGTTTCTCCTGCAACCCGTTCCCTTTGTGCTAGATGAACGAAAGTCTCTCCACATGCTCAGTTCTGAGAGATAAGTGTGTGTGAAAGCCGTCCTTCACCTAGCTTGTTGGGAACACAAAGTTTCTTTTCACTTGCAAACTCCACTCCATACATATATATGGGGAGGTACTAGCTCCAACTCGGTTTTTCAGTGAAAACTGCAGGAAATTCAAACCGGCACTAGGAAACAGACTGAGAAAACAGAGTAAAAGTTTCTACTGCAACCCGTTCCCTTTGTGCTAGATGAACGAACGTCTCTCCACATGCTCAGTTCTGAGAGATAATTGTGTGTGAAAGCCGTCCTTCACCTAGCTTGTTGGGAACACAAAGTTTCTTTTCAGTTGCAAACTCCACTCCATACATATATATGGGGAGGTAATAGCTCCAACTCGGTTTTACAGTGAAAACTGCAGGAACTTCAAACCGGCACTTGGAAACACACTGAGAAACCAGAGTAAAAGTTTCTCCTGCAACCCGTTCCCTTTGTGCTAGATGAACGAACGTCTCTCCACATGCTCAGTTCTGAGAGATAAGTGTGTGTGAAAGCCGTCCTTCACCTAGCTTGTTGGGAACACAAAGTTTCTTTTCACTTGCAAACTCCACTCCATACATATATATGGGGAGGTACTAGCTCCAACTCGGTTTTACAGTGAAAACTGCAGGAACTTCAAACCGACACTAGGAAACAGACTGAGAAACCAGAGTAAAAGTTTCTCCTGCAACCCGTTCCCTTTGTGCTAGATGAACGAACGTCTCTCCACATGCTCAGTTCTGAGAGATAAATGTGTGTGAAAGCCATCCTTCACCTAGCTTGTTGGGAACACAAAGTTTCTTTTCAGTTGCAAACTCCACTCCATACATATATATGGGGAGGTACTAGCTCCAACTCGGTTTTACAGTGAAATCTGCAGGAACTTC
The DNA here is from genome assembly GCF_048773025.1 of Camelus bactrianus. NCBI lineage: Eukaryota > Metazoa > Chordata > Mammalia > Artiodactyla > Camelidae > Camelus > Camelus bactrianus. The sequence continues at coordinate 1,641,081 of NC_133553.1, forward strand.
AAACCGGCACTAGGAAACAGACTGAGAAACCAGAGTAAAAGTTTCCCCTGCAACCCGTTCCCTTTGTGCTACATGAACGAACGTCTCTCCACATGCTCAGTTCTGAGAAATAAGTGTGTGTGGAAGCCGTCCTTCACCTAGCTTTTTGGGAACACAAAGTTTTTTTTCAGTTGCAAACTCCACTCCATACATATATATGGGGAGGTACTGGCCCCAACTCGTTTTTACAGTGAAAACTGCAGGAACTTCAAACCGGCGCTAGGAAACAGACTGAGAAACCAGAGTAATAGTTTCTCCTGCAACCCGTTCCCCTTGTGCTAGGTGAACGAACGTCTCTCCACATGCTCAGTTCTGAGAGATAAGTGTGTGTGAAAGCCGTCCTTCACCTAGCTTGTTGGGAACACAAAGTTTCTTTTCAGTTGCAAACTCCACTCCATATATATATATGGGGACGTACTAGCTCCAACTCGGTTTTACATTGAAAACTGCAGGAACTTCAAACCGGCACTAGGAAACAGACTGAGAAACCAGAGTAAAAGTTACTCCTGCAACCCGTACCCTTTGTGCAAGATGAACGAACGTCTCTCCACAAGCTCAGTTCTGAGAGATAAGTGTGTGTGAAAGCCGTCCTTCATCTAGCTTGTTGGGAACACAAAGTTTCTTTTCAGTTGCAAACTCCACTCCATACATATATATGGGGAGGTACTAGCTCCAACTCGGTTTTACAGTGAAAACTGCAGGAACTTCAAACCGACACTAGGAAACAGACTGAGAAACCAGAGTAAAAGTTTTCCTGCAACCCGTTCCCTTTGTGCTAAGTGAACAACGTCTCACCACATGCTCAGTTCTGAGAGATAAGTGTGTGTGAAAGCCGTCCTTCAACTAGCTTGTTGGGAATACAAAGTTTCTTTTCAGTTGCAAACTCCACTCCATACATATATATGGGGAGGTACTAGCTCCAACTCGGTTTCACAGTGAAAACTGCAGGAACTTCAAACTGGCACTAGGAAACAGACTGAGAAACCAGAGTAAAAGTTTCTCCTGCAACCCTTTCCCTTTGTGCTAGATGAACGAACGTCTCTCCACATGCTCAGTCCTGAGATATAAGTGTGTGTGAAAGCCGTCCTTCACCTAGCTTGTTGGGAACACAAAGTTTCTTTTCACTTGCAAACTCCACTCCATACATATATATGGGGAGGTACTAGCTCCAACTCGGTTTTACAGTGAAAACTGCAGGAACTGCAAACCGGCACTAGGAAACAGACTGAGAAACCAGAGTAAAAGTTTCTCCTGCAACCGGTTCCCTTTGTGCTAGATGAATGAACGTCTCTAAACATGCTAAGTTCTGAGAGATAAGTGTGTGTGAAAGCCGTCCTTCACCTAGCTTGTTGGGAACACAAAGTTTCTTTTCAGTTGCAAACTCCACTCCATACATATAAATGGGGAGGTACTAGCTCCAAATCGGTTTTACAGTGAAAACTGCAGGAACTTCAAACCGGCACTAGAAAACAGACTGAGAAACCAGAGTAAAAGTTTCTCCTGCAACCCGTTCCCTTTGTGCTAGATGAACGAACGTCTCTCCACATGCTCAGTTCTGAGAAATAAGTGTGTGTGAAAGCCGTCCTTCACCTAGCTTGTTGGGAACACAAAGTTTCTTTTCACTTGCAAACTCCACTCCATACATATATATGGGGAGGTACTAGCTCCAACTCGGTTTTACAGTGATAACTGCAGGAACTGCAAACCGGCACTAGGAAACAGACTGAGAAACCAGAGTAAAAGTTTCTCCTGCAACCCGTTCCCTTTGTGCTAGATGAACGAACGTCTCTCCACATGCTCAGTTCTGAGAGATAAGTGTGTGTGAAAGCCGTCCTTCAACTAGCTTGTTGGGAACAAAAAGTTTCTTTTCAGTTGCAAACTCCACTCCATACATATATATGGGGAGGTACTAGCTCCAACTCGGTTTTACAGTGAAAACTGCAGGAACTTCAAACCGGCACTAGGAAACAGACTGAGAAACCAGAGTAAAAGTTTCTCCTGCAACCCGTTCCCTTTGTGCTAGATGAACGAACGTCTCTCCACATGCTCAGTCCTGAGAGATAAGTGTGTGTGAAAGCCGTCCTTCACCTAGCTTGTTGGGAACACAAAGTTTCTTTTCACTTGCAAACTCCACTGCATACATATATATGGGGAGGTACTAGCTCCAACTCGGTTTTACAGTGAAAACTGCTGGAACTTCAAACCGGCACTAAGAAACAGACTGAGAAACCAGAGTAAAAGTTTCTCCTGCAACCCGTTCCCTTTGTGCTAGATGAACGAACGTCTCTCCACATGCTCAGTTCTGAGAGATAAGTGTGTGTGAAAGCCGTCCTTCACCTAGCTTGTTGGGAACACAAAGTTTCTTTTCAGTTGCAAACTCCACTCCATACATATAAATGGGGAGGTACTAGCTCCAACTCGGTTTTACAGTGAAAACTGCAGGAACTTCAAACCGGCACTAGGAAACAGACTGAGAAACCAGAGTAAAAGTTTGTCCTGCAAACCGTTCCCTTTGTGCTAGATGAACGAACGTCTCTCCACATGCTCAGTTCTGAGAGATAAGTGTGTGTGAAAGCCGTCCTTCACCTAGCTTGTTGGGAACACAAAGTTTCTTTTCAGTTGCAAACTCCACTCCATACATATATATGGGGAGGTACTAGCTCCAACTCGGTTTTACAGTGAAAACTGCAGGAACTTCAAACCGGCACTAGGAAACAGACTGAGAAACCAGAGTAAAAGTTTCTCCTGCAACCCGTTCCCTTTGTGCTAGATGAACGAACGTCTCTCCACATGTTCAGTTCTGAGAGATAAGTGTGTGTGAAAGCCGTCCTTCACCTAGCTTGTTGGGAACACAAAGTTTCTTTTCACTTGCAAACTCCACTCCATACATATATATGGGGAGGTACTAGCTCCAACTCGGTTTTTCAGTGAAAACTGCAGGAACATCAAACCGGCACTAGGAAACAGACTGAGAAACCAGAGTAAAAGTTTCTCCTGCAACCCATTCCCTTTGTGCTAGATGAACGAACGTCTCTCCACATGCTCAGTTCTGAGAGATAAGTGTGTGTGAAAGCCGTCCTTCACCTAGCTTGTTGGGAACACAAAGATTCTTTTCAGTTGCAAACTCCACTCCATATATATATATGGGGAGGTACTAGCTCCAACTCGGTTTTACAGTGAAAACTGCAGGAACTTCAAACCGGCACTAGGAAACAGACTGAGAAACCAGAGTAAAAGTTTCTCCTGCAACCCGTTCCCTTTGTGCTACACGAACGAACGTCTCTCCACATGCTCAGTTCTGAGAGATAAGTGTGTGTGAAAGCCGTCCTTCACCTAGCTTGTTGGGAACACAAAGTTTCTTTTCACTTGCAAACTCCACTCCATACATATATATGGGGAGGTACTAGCTCCAACTCGGTTTTACAGTGAAAACTGCAGGAACTTCAAACCGGCACTAGGAAACAGACTGAGAAACCAGAGTAAAAGTTTCTCCTGCAACCCGTTCCCTTTGTGCTAGATGAACGAACGTCTCTCCACATGCTCAGTTCAGAGAAATAAATGTGTGTGAAAGCCGTCCTTCACCTAGCTTGTTGGGAACACAAAGTTTCTTTTCACTTGCAAACTCCACTCCATACATATATATGGGGAGGTACTAGCTCCAACTCGGTTTTACAGTGAAAACTGCAGGAACTTCAAACCGGCACTAGGAAACAGACTGAGAAACCAGAGTAAAATTTGTCCTGCAACCTGTTCCCTTTGTGCTAGATGAACGAACGTCTCTCCACATGCTCAGTTCTGAGAGATAAGTGTGTGTGAAAGCCGTCCTTCACCTAGCTTGTTGGGAACACAAAGTTTCTTTTCAGTTGCAAACTCCACTCCATACATATATATGGGGAGGTACTAGCTCCAAAACGGTTTTACAGTGAAAACTGCAGGAACTTCAAACCGGCACTAGGAAACAGACTGAGAAACCAGAGTAAAAGTTTCTCCTGCAACCCGTTCCCTTTGTGCTAGATGAAGGAACGTCTCTCCACATGCTCAGTTCTGAGAGATAAGTGTGTGTGAAAGCCGTCCTTCACCTAGCTTTTTGGGAACACAAAGTTTCTTTTCAGTTGCAAACTCCACTCCATACATATATATGGGGAGGTACTAGCTCCAACTCGGTTTTACAGTGAAAACTGCAGGAACTTCAAACCGGCACTAGGAAACAGACTGAGAAACCAGAGTAAAAGTTTCTCCTGCAACCCATTCCCTTTGTGCTAGATGAACGAACGTCTCTCCACATGCTCAGTTCTGAGAGATAAGTGTGTGTGAAAGCCGTCCTTCACCTAGCTTGTTGGGAACACAAAGTTTCTTTTCACTTGCAAACTCCACTCCATACATATATATGGGGAGGTACTAGCTCCAACTCGGTTTTCAGTGAAAAATGCAGGAAATTCAAACCGGCACTAGGAAACAGACTGAGAAACCAGAGTAAAAGTTTCTATTGCAACCCGTTCCCTTTGTGCTAGATGAACGAACGTCTCTCCATATGCTCAGTTCTGAGAGATAAGTGTGTGTGAAAGCCGTCCTTCACCTAGCTTGTTGGGAACACAAAGTTTCTTTTCAGTTGCAAACTCCACTCCATACATTTATATGGGGAAGTACTAGCTCCAACTCTGTTTTACAGTGAAAACTGCAGGAACTTCAAACCGGCACTAGGAAACAGACTGAGAAACCAGAGTAAAAGTTTCTCTTGCAACCCGTTCCCTTTGTGCTAGATGAACGAACGTCTCTCCACATGCTCAGTTCTGAGAGATAAGTGTGTGTGAAAGCCGTCCTTCACCTAGCTTGTTGGGAACACAAAGTTTCTTTTCACTTGCAAACTCCACTCCATACATATATATGGGTAGGTACTAGCTCCAACTCGGTTTTACAGTGTAAACTGCAGGAACTTCAAACCGGCACTAGGAAACAGACTGAGAAACCAGAGTAAAAGTGTCTCCTGCAACCCATTCCCTTTGTGCCAGATTAACGAACGTCTCTCCACATTCTCAGTTCAGAGAAATAAATGTGTGTGAAAGCCGTCCTTCACCTAGCTTGTTGGGAACACAAAGTTTCTGTTCACTTGCAAACTCCACTCCATACATATATATGGGGAGGTACTAGCTCCAACTCGGTTTTTCAGTGAAAACTGCAGGAACTTCTAACCGGCACTAGGAAACAGACTGAAAACCAGAGTAAAAGTTTCTCCTGCAACCCGTTTCCTTTGTGCTAGATGAACGAACGTCTCCCCACAAGCTCAGTTCTGAGAGATAAGTGTGTGTGAAAGCCGTCCTTCATCTAGCTTGTTGGGAACACAAAGTTTCTTTTCAGTTGCAAACTCCACTCCATACATATATATGGGGAGGTACAAGCTCCAACTCGGTTTTACAGTGAAAACTGCTGGAACTTCAAACCGGCACTAGGAAACAGACTGAGAAACCAGAGTAAAAGTTTCTCCTGCAACCCGTTCCCTTTGTGCTAGATGAACGAACGTCTCTCCACATGCTCAGTTCTGAGAGATAAGTGTGTGTGAAAGCCGTCCTTCACCTAGCTTGTTGGGAACACAAAGTTTCTTTTCACTTGCAAACTCCACTCCATACATATATATGGGGAGGTACTAGCTCCAACTCGGTTTTACAGTGAAAACTGCAGGAACTTCAAACCGGCACTAGGAAACAGACTGAGAAACCAGAGTAAAGTTTCTCCTGCAACCCGTTCCCTTTGTGCTAGATGAACGAACGTCTCTCCACATGCTCAGTTCTGAGAGATAAGTGTGTGTGAAAGCCGTCCTTCACCTAGCTTGTTGGGAACACAAAGTTTCTTTTCAGTTGCAAACTCCACTCCATACATATATATGGGGAGGTACTAGCTCCAAAACGGTTTTACAGTGAAAACTGCAGGAACTTCAAACCGGCACTAGGAAACAGACTGAGAAACCAGAGTAAAAGTTTCTCCTGCAACCCGTTCCCTTTGTGCTAGATGAAGGAACGTCTCTCCACATGCTCAGTTCTGAGAGATAAGTGTGTGTGAAAGCCGTCCTTCACCTAGCTTTTTGGGAACACAAAGTTTCTTTTCAGTTGCAAACTCCACTCCATACATATATATGGGGAGGTACTAGCTCCAACTCGGTTTTACAGTGAAAACTGCAGGAACTTCAAACCGGCACTAGGAAACAGACTGAGAAACCAGAGTAAAAGTTTCTCCTGCAACCCATTCCCTTTGTGCTAGATGAACGAACGTCTCTCCACATGCTCAGTTCTGAGAGATAAGTGTGTGTGAAAGCCGTCCTTCACCTAGCTTGTTGGGAACACAAAGTTTCTTTTCACTTGCAAACTCCACTCCATACATATATATGGGGAGGTACTAGCTCCAACTCGGTTTTCAGTGAAAACTGCAGGAAATTCAAACCGGCACTAGGAAACAGACTGAGAAACCAGAGTAAAAGTTTCTCCTGCAACCCGTTCCCTTTGTGCTAGATGAACGAACGTCTCTCCACATGCTCAGTTCTGAGAGATAAGTGTGTGTGAAAGCCGTCCTTCACCTAGCTTGTTGGGAACACAAAGTTTCTTTTCAGTTGCAAACTCCACTCCATACATATATATGGGGAGGTACTAGCTCCAACTCTGTTTTACAGTGAAAACTGCAGGAACTTCAAACCGGCACTAGGAAACAGACTGAGAAACCAGAGTAAAAGTTTCTCTTGCAACCCGTTCCCTTTGTGCTAGATGAACGAACGTCTCTCCACATGCTCAGTTCTGAGAGATAAGTGTGTGTGAAAGCCGTCCTTCACCTAGCTTGTTGGGAACACAAAGTTTCTTTTCACTTGCAAACTCCACTCCATACATATATATGGGGAGGTACTAGCTCCAACTCGGTTTTACAGTGTAAACTGCAGGAACTTCAAACCGGCACTAGGAAACAGACTGAGAAACCAGAGTAAAAGTGTCTCCTGCAACCCATTCCCTTTGTGCCAGATTAACGAACGTCTCTCCACATGCTCAGTTCAGAGAAATAAATGTGTGTGAAAGCCGTCCTTCACCTAGCTTGTTGGGAACACAAAGTTTCTGTTCACTTGCAAACTCCACTCCATACATATATATGGGGAGGTACTAGCTCCAACTCGGTTTTTCAGTGAAAACTGCAGGAACTTCTAACCGGCACTAGGAAACAGACTGAAAACCAGAGTAAAAGTTTCTCCTGCAACCCGTTCCATTTGTGCTAGATGAACGAACGTCTCTCCACAAGCTCAGTTCTGAGAGATAAGTGTGTGTGAAAGCCGTCCTTCATCTAGCTTGTTGGGAACACAAAGTTTCTTTTCAGTTGCAAACTCCACTCCATACATATATATGGGGAGGTACAAGCTCCAACTCGGTTTTACAGTGAAAACTGCAGGAACTTCAAACCGGCACTAGGAAACAGACTGAGAAACCAGAGTAAAAGTTTCTCCTGCAACCCGTTCCCTTTGTGCTAGATGAACGAACGTCTCTCCACATGCTCAGTTCTGAGAGATAAGTGTGTGTGAAAGCCGTCCTTCACCTAGCTTGTTGGGAACACAAAGTTTCTTTTCACTTGCAAACTCCACTCCATACATATATATGGGGAGGTACTAGCTCCAACTCGGTTTTACAGTGAAAACTGCTGGAACTTCAAACCGGCACTAGGGAACAGGCTGAGAAACCAGAGTAAAAGTTTCTCCTGCAACCCGTTCCCTTTGTGCTAGATGAACGAACGTCTCTCCACATGCTCAGTTCTGAGAGATAAGTGTGTGTGAAAGCCGTCCTTCACCTAGCTTGTTGGGAACACAAAGTTTCTTTTCAGTTGCAAACTCCACTCCATACATATAAATGGGGAGGTACTAGCTCCAACTCGGTTTTACAGTGAAAACTGCAGGAACTTCAAACCGGCACTAGGAAACAGACTGAGAAACCAGAGTAAAAGTTTCTCCTGCAACCCGTTCCCTTTGTGCTAGATGAACGAACGTCTCTCCACATGCTCAGTTCTGAGAGATAAGTGTGTGTGAAAGCCGTCCTTCACCTAGCTTGTTGGGAACACAAAGTTTCTTTTCAGTTGCAAACTCCACTCCATACATATATATGGGGACGTACTAGCTCCAACTCGGTTTTACAGTGAAAACTGCAGGAACTTCAAACCGGCACTAGGAAACAGACTGAGAAACCAGAGTAAAAGTTTCTCCTGCAACCTGTTCCCTTTGTGCTAGATGAACGAACGTCTCTCCACATGCTCAGTTCTGAGAGATCAGTGTGTGTGAAAGCCGTCCTTCACCTAGCTTGTTGGGAACACAAAGTTTCTTTTCAGTTGCAAACTCCACTCCATACATATATATGGGAAGGTACTAGCTCCAACTCGGTTTTACAGTGAAAACTGCAGGAACTTCAAACCGGCACTAGGAAACAGACTGAGAAACCAGAGTAAAAGTTTCTCCTGCAACCCGTTCCCTTTGTGCTAGATGAACGAACGTCTCTCCACATGCTCAGTTCTGAGAGATAAGTGTGTGTGAAAGCCGTCCTTCACCTAGCTTGTTGGGAACACAAAGTTTCTTTTCAGTTGCAAACTCCACTCCATACATATATATGGGGAGGTACTAGCTCCAACTCGGTTTTACAGTGAAAACTGCAGGAACTTCAAACCGGCACTAGGAAACAGACTGAGAAACCAGAGTAAAAGTTTCTCCTGCAACCCATTCCCTTTGTGCTAGATGAACGAACGTATCTCCACATGCTCAGTTCTGAGAGATAAGTGTGTGTGAAAGCCGTCCTTCACCTAGCTTGTTGGGAACACAAAGTTTCTTTTCACTTGCAAACTCCACTCCATACATATATATGGGGAGGTACTAGCTCCAACTCGGTTTTTCAGTGAAAACTGCAGGAAATTCAAACCGGAACTAGGAAACAGACTGAGAAACCAGAGTAAAAGTTTCTACTGCAACCCGTTCCCTTTGTGCTAGATGAACGAACGTCTCTCCATATGCTCAGTTCTGAGAGATAAGTGTGTGTGAAAGCCGACCTTCACCTAGCTTGTTGGGAACACAAAGTTTCTTTTCAGTTGCAAACTCCACTCCATACATATATATGGGGAGGTAATAGCTCCAACTCGGTTTTACAGTGAAAAGTGCAGGAACTTCAAACCGGCACTAGGAAACAGACTGAGAAACCAGAGTAAAAGTTTCTCCTGCAAACCGTTCCCTTTGTGCTAGATGAACGAACGTCTCTCCACATGCTCAGTTCTGAGAGATAAGTGTGTGTGAAAGCCGTCCTTCACCTAGCTTGTTGGGAACACAAAGTTTCTTTTCAGTTGCAAACTCCACTCCATACATATATATGGGGAGGTACTAGCTCCAACTCGGTTTTACAGTGAAAACTGCAGGAACTTCAAACCGGCACTAGGAAACAGACTGAGAAACCAGAGTAAAAGTTTCTCCTGCAACCCATTCCCTTTGTGCTAGATGAACGAACGTATCTCCACATGCTCAGTTCTGAGAGATAAGTGTGTGTGAAAGCCGTCCTTCACCTAGCTTGTTGGGAACACAAAGTTTCTTTTCACTTGCAAACTCCACTCCATACATATATATGGGGAGGTACTAGCTCCAACTCGGTTTTTCAGTGAAAACTGCAGGAAATTCAAACCGGAACTAGGAAACAGACTGAGAAACCAGAGTAAAAGTTTCTACTGCAACCCGTTCCCTTTGTGCTAGATGAACGAACGTCTCTCCATATGCTCAGTTCTGAGAGATAAGTGTGTGTGAAAGCCGACCTTCACCTAGCTTGTTGGGAACACAAAGTTTCTTTTCAGTTGCAAACTCCACTCCATACATATATATGGGGAGGTAATAGCTCCAACTCGGTTTTACAGTGAAAAGTGCAGGAACTTCAAACCGGCACTAGGAAACAGACTGAGAAACCAGAGTAAAAGTTTCTCCTGCAAACCGTTCCCTTTGTGCTAGATGAACGAACGTCTCTCCACATGCTCAGTTCTGAGAGATAACTGTGTGTGAAAGCCGTCCTTCACCTAGCTTGTTGGGAACACAAAGTTTCTTTTCAGTTGCAAACTCCACTCCATACATATATATGGGGAGGTACTAGCTCCAACTCGGTTTTACAGTGAAAACTGCAGGAACTTCAAACCGGCACTAGGAAACAGACTGAGAAACCAGAGTAAAAGTTTCTCCTGCAACCCGTTCCCTTTGTGCTAGATGAACGAACGTCTCTCCACATGCTCAGTTCGGAGAGATAAGTGTGTGTGAAAGCCGTCCTTCACCTAGCTTGTTGGGAACACAAAGTTTCTTTTCAGTTGCAAACTCCACTCCATACATATATATGGGGAGGTACTAGCTCCAACTCGGTTTTTCAGTGAAAACTGCAGGAACTTCAAACCGGCACTAGGAAACAGACTGAGAAACCAGAGTAAAAGTTTCTACTGCAACCCGTTCCCTTTGTGCTAGATGAACGAACGTCTCTCCACATGCTCAGTTCTGAGAGATAAGTGTGTGTGAAAGCCGTCCTTCACCTAGCTTGTTGGGAACACAAAGTTTCTTTTCAGTTGCAAACTCCACTCCATATATATATATGGGGAGGTACTAACTCCAACTCGGTTTTACAGTGAAAACTGCAGGAACTTCAAACCGGCACTAGGAAACAGACTGAGAAAGCAGAGTAAAAGTTTCTCCTGCAAACCTTTCCCTTTGTGTTAGACGAACGAACGTCTCTCCACATGCTCAGTTCTGAGAGATAAGTGTGTCTGAGAGCCGTCCTTCACCTAGCTTGTTGGGAACACAAAGTTTCTTTTCAATTGCAAACACCACTCCATACATATATATGGGGAGGTACTAGCTCCAATTCGGTTTTACAGTGAAAACTGCAGGAACTTCAAACCGGCACTAGGAAACAGACTGAGAAACCAGAGTAAAAGTTTCTCCTGCAACCCGTTCCCTTTGTGCTAGATGAACGAACGTCTCTCCACATGCTCAGTTCAGAGAGATAAGTGTGTGTGAAAGTCGTCCTTCACCTAGCTTGTTGGGAACACAAAGTTTCTTTTCAGTTGCCAACTCCACTCCATACATATATATGGGGAGGTACTAGCTCCAACTCGGTTTTACAGTGAAAACTGCAGGAACTTCAAACCGGCACTAGGAAACATACTGAGAAACCAGAGTAAAAGTTTCTCCTGCAACCCGTTCCCTTTGTGCTAGATGAACGAACGTCTCTCCACATGCTCAGTTCTGAGAGATATGTGTGTGTGAAAGCCGTCCTTCACCTAGCTTTTTGGGAACACAAAGTTTCTTTTCAGTTGCAAACTCCTCTCCATACATATATATGGGGAGGTACTAGCTCCAACTCGGTTTTACAGTGAAAACTGCAGGAACTTCAAACAGGCACTAGGAAACAGACTGAGAAACCAGAGTAAAAGTGTCTCCTGCAACCCATTCCCTTTGTGCCAGATGAACGAACGTCTCTCCACATGCTCAGTTCGGAGAAATAAATGTGTGTGAAAGCCGTCCTTCACCTAGCTTGTTGGGAACACAAAGTTTCTTTTCACTTGCAAACTCCACTCCATACATATATATGGGGAGGTACTAGCTCCAACTCGGTTTTTCAGTGAAAACTGCCGGAACTTCTTACCGGCACTAGGAAACAGACTGAGAAACCAGAGTAAAAGTTTCTACTGCAACCCGTTCCCTTTGTGCCAGATGAACGAACGTCTCTCCACATGCTCAGTTCTGAAAGATAAGTGTGTGTGAAAGCCGTCCTTCACCTAGCTTGTTGGGAACACAAAGTTTCTTTTCAGTTGCAAACTCCACTCCATACATATATATGGGGAGGTAATAGCTCCAACTCGGTTTTACAGTGAAAAGTGCAGGAAGTTCAAACCGGCACTAGGAAACAGACTGAGAAACCAGAGTAAAAGTTTCTCCTGCAAACCGTTCCCTTTGTGCTAGATGAACGAACGTCTCTCCACATGCTCAGTTCTGAGAGATAACTGTGTGTGAAAGCCGTCCTTAAACTAGCTTGTTGGGAACACAAAGTTTCTTTTCACTTGCAAACTCCACTCCATAGATATATATGGGGAGGTACTAGCTTCAACTCGATTTTACTGTGAAAACTGCAGGAACTTCAAACCGGCACTAGGAAACAGACTGAGAAACCAGAGTAAAAGTTTCTCCTGCAACCCGTTCCCTTTGTGCTAGATGAACGAACGTCTCTCCACATGCTCAGTTCTGAGAGATAAGTGTGTGTGAAAGCCGTCCTTCACATAGCTTGTTGGGAACACAAAGTTTCTTTTCAGTTGCAAACTCCACTCCATACATATATATGGGGAGGTACTAGCTCCAACTCGGTTTTACAGTGAAAACTGCAGGAACTTCAAACCGGCACTAGGAAACAGACTGAGAAACCAGAGTAAAAGTTTCTCCTGCTACCCGTTCCCTTTGTGCTAGATGAACGAACGTCTCTCCACATGCTCAGTTCGGAGAGATAAGTGTGTGTGAAAGCCGTCCTTCACCTAGCTTGTTGGGAACACAAAGTTTCTTTTCAGTTTCAAACTCCACTCCATACATATATATGGGGAGGTACTAGCTCCAATTCGGTTTTTCAGTGAAAACTGCAGGAACTTCAAACCGGCACTAGGAAACAGACTGAGAAACCAGAGTAAAAGTTTCTACTGCAACCCGTTCCCTTTGTGCTAGATGAACGAACGTCTCTCCACATGCTCAGTTCTGAGAGATAAGTGTGTGTGAAAGCCGTCCTTCACCTAGCTTGTTGGGAACACAAAGTTTCTTTTCAGTTGCAAACTCCACTCCATATATATATATGGGGAGGTACTAACTCCAACTCGGTTTTACAGTGAAAACTGCAGGAACATCAAACCGGCACTAGGAAACAGACTGAGAAAGCAGAGTAAAAGTTTCTCCTGCAAACCTTTCCCTTTGTGCTAGACGAACGAACGTCTCTCCACATGCTCAGTTCTGAGAGATAAGTGTGTCTGAAAGCCGTCCTTCACCTAGCTTGTTGGGAACACAAAGTTTCTTTTCAATTGCAAACTCCACTCCATACATATATATGGGGAGGTACTAGCTCCAATTCGGTTTTACAGTGAAAACTGCAGGAACTTCAAACCGGCACTAGGAAAAAGACTGAGATACCAGAGTAAAAGTTTCTCGTGCAACCCGTTCCCTTTGTGCTAGATGAACGAACGTCTCTCCACATGCTCAGTTCAGAGAGATAAGTGTGTGTGAAAGCCGTCCTTCACCTAGCTTGTTGGGAACACAAAGTTTCTTTTCAGTTGCAAACTCCACTCCATACATATATATGGGGAGGTACTAGCTCCAACTCGGTTTTACAGTGAAAACTGCAGGAACTTCAAACCGGCACTAGGAAACAGACTGAGAAACCAGAGTAAAAGTTTCTCCTGCAACCCGTTCCATTTGTGCTAGATGAACGAACGTCTCTCCACATGCTCAGTTCTGAGAGATAAGTGTGTGTGAAAGCCGTCCTTCACCTAGCTTTTTGGGAACACAAAGTTTCTTTTCAGTTGCAAACTCCACTCCATACATATATATGGGGAGGTACTAGCTCCAACTCGGTTTTACAGTGAAAACTGCAGGAACTTCAAACCGGCACTAGGAAACAGACTGAGAAACCAGAGTAAAAGTTTCTCCTGCAAACCATTCCCTTTGTGCTAGATGAACGAACGTCTCTCCACATGCTCAGTTCTGAGAGATAAGTGTGTGTGAAAGCCGTCCTTCACCTAGCTTGTTGGGAACACAAAGTTTCTTTTCACTTGCAAACTCCACTCCATACATATATATGGGGAGGTACTAGTTCCAACTCGGTTTTTCAGTGAAAACTGCAGGAAATTCAAACCGGCACTAGGAAACAGACTGAGAAACCAGAGTAAAAGTTTCTACTGCAACCCTTTCCCTTTGTGCTAGATGAACGAACGTCTCTCAATATGCTCAGTTCTGAGAGATAAGTTTGTGTGAAAGCCGTCCTTCACCTAGCTTGTTGGGAACACAAAGTTTCTTTTCAGTTGCAAACTCCACTCCATACATATATATGGGGAGGTACTAGCTCCAATTCGGTTTTACAGTGAAAACTGCAGGAACTTCAAACCGGCACAAGGAAACAGACTGAGAAACCAGAGTAAAAGTTTCTCCTGCAACCCGTTCCCTTTGTGCTAGATGAACGAACGTCTCTCCACATGCTCAGTTCTGAGAGATCAGTGTGTGTGAAAGCCGTCCTTCAACTAGCTTGTTGGGAACACAAAGTTTCTTTTCAGTTGCAAACTCCACTCCATACATATATATGGGGAGGTACTAGCTCCAACTCGGTTTTACAGTGAAAACTGCAGGAACTTCAAACCGGCACTAGGAAACAGACTGAGAAACCAGAGTAAAAGTGTCTCCTGCAACCCATTCCCTTTGTGCCAGATGAACGAACGTCTCTCCACATGCTCAGTTCGGAGAAATAAATGTGTGTGAAAGCCGTCCTTCACCCAGCTTGTTGGGAACACAAAGTTTCTTTTCAGTTGCAAACTCCACTCCATACATATATATGGGGAGGTAATAGCTCCAACTCGGTTTTACAGTGAAAAGTGCAGGAACTTCAAACCGGCACTAGGAAACAGACTGAGAAACCAGAGTAAAATTTTCTCCTGCAAACCGTTCCCTTTGTGCTAGATGAACGAACGTCTCTCCACATGCTCAGTTCTGAAGATAAGTGTGTGTGAAAGCCGTCCTTCACCTAGCTTGTTGGGAACACAAAGTTTCTTTTCAGTTGCAAACTCCACTCCATACATATATATGGGGAGGTACTAGCTCCAACTCGGTTTTACAGTGAAAACTGCAGGAACTTCAAACCGGCACTAGGAAACAGACTGAGAAACCAGAGTAAAAGTTTCTCCTGCAACCCGTTCCCTTTGTGCTAGATGAACGAACGTCTCTCCACATGCTCAGTTCTGAGAGATAAGTGTGTGTGAAAGCCGTCCTTCACATAGCTTGTTGGGAACACAAAGTTTCTTTTCAGTTACAAACTCCACTCCATACATATATATGGGGAGGTACTAGCTCCAACTCGGTTTTACAGTGAAAACTGCAGGAACTTCAAACCGGCACTAGGAAACAGACTGAGAAACCAGAGTAAAAGTTTCTCCTGCAACCCGTTCCCTTTGTGCTAGATGAACGAACGTCTCTCCACATGCTCAGTTCTGAGAGATAAGTGTGTGTGAAAGCCGTCCTTCACCTAGCTTGTTGGGAACACAAAGTTTCTTTTCAGTTTCAAACTCCACTCCATACATATATATGGGGAGGTACTAGCTCCAATTCGGTTTTTCAGTGAAAACTGCAGGAACTTCAAACCGGCACTAGGAAACAGACTGAGAAACCAGAGTAAAAGTTTCTACTGCAACCCGTTCCCTTTGTGCTAGATGAACGAACGTCTCTCCACATGCTCAGTTCTGAGAAATAAGTGTGTGTGAAAGCCGTCCTTCACCTAGCTTGTTGGGAACACAAAGTTTCTTTTCAGTTGCAAACTCCACTCCATATATATATATGGGGAGGTACTAACTCCAACTCGGTTTTACAGTGAAAACTGCAGGAACTTCAAACCGGCACTAGGAAACAGACTGAGAAAGCAGAGTAAAAGTTTCTCCTGCAAACCTTTCCCTTTGTGCTAGACGAACGAACGTCTCTCCACATGCTCAGTTCTGAGAGATAAGTGTGTCTGAAAGCCGTCCTTCACCTAGCTTGTTGGGAACACAAAGTTTCTTTTCAATTGCAAACTCCACTCCATACATATATATGGGGAGGTACTAGCTCCAATTCGGTTTTACAGTGAAAACTGCAGGAACTTCAAACCGGCACTAGGAAACAGACTGAGAAACCAGAGTAAAAGTTTCTCGTGCAACCCGTTCCCTTTGTGCTAGATGAACGAACGTCTCTCCACATGCTCAGTTCAGAGAGATAAGTGTGTGTGAAAGCCGTCCTTCACCTAGCTTGTTGGGAACACAAAGTTTCTTTTCAGTTGCAAACTCCACTCCATACATATATATGGGGAGGTACTAGCTCCAACTCGGTTTTACAGTGAAAACTGCAGGAACTTCAAACCGGCACTAGGAAACAGACTGAGAAACCAGAGAAAAAGATTCTCCTGCAACCCGTTCCATTTGTGCTAGATGAACGAACGTCTCTCCACATGCTCAGTTCTGAGAGATAAGTGTGTGTGAAAGCCGTCCTTCACCTAGCTTTTTGGGAACACAAAGTTTCTTTTCAGTTGCAAACTCCACTCCATACATATATATGGGGAGGTACTAGCTCCAACTCGGTTTTACAGTGAAAACTGCAGGAACTTCAAACCGGCACTAGGAAACAGACTGAGAAACCAGAGTAAAAGTTTCTCCTGCAACCCATTCCCTTTGTGCTAGATGAACGAACGTCTCTCCACATGCTCAGTTCTGAGAGATAAGTGTGTGTGAAAGCCGTCCTTCACCTAGCTTGTTGGGAACACAAAGTTTCTTTTCACTTGCAAACTCCACTCCATACATATATATGGGGAGGTACTAGTTCCAACTCGGTTTTTCAGTGAAAACTGCAGGAAATTCAAACCGGCACTAGGAAACAGACTGAGAAACCAGAGTAAAAGTTTCTACTGCAACCCTTTCCCTTTGTGCTAGATGAACGAACGTCTCTCAATATGCTCAGTTCTGAGAGATAAGTGTGTGTGAAAGCCGTCCTTCACCTAGCTTGTTGGGAACACAAAGTTTCTTTTCAGTTGCAAACTCCACTCCATACATATATATGGGGAGGTACTAGCTCCAATTCGGTTTTACAGTGAAAAATGCAGGAACTTCAAACCGGCACAAGGAAACAGACTGAGAAACCAGAGTAAAAGTTTCTCCTGCAACCCGTTCCCTTTGTGCTAGATGAACGAACGTCTCTCCACATGCTCAGTTCTGAGAGATCAGTGTGTGTGAAAGCCGTCCTTCAACTAGCTTGTTGGGAACACAAAGTTTCTTTTCAGTTGCAAACTCCACTCCATACATATATATGGGGAGGTACTAGCTCCAACTCGGTTTTACAGTGAAAACTGCAGGAACTTCAAACCGGCACTAGGAAACAGACTGAGAAACCAGAGTAAAAGTGTCTCCTGCAACCCATTCCCTTTGTGCCAGATGAACGAAAGTCTCTCCACATGCTCAGTTCGGAGAAATAAATGTGTGTGAAAGCCGCCCTTCACCCAGCTTGTTGGGAACACAAAGTTTCTTTTCAGTTGCAAACTCCACTCCATACATATATATGGGGAGGTAATAGCTCCAACTCGGTTTTACAGTGAAAAGTGCAGGAACTTCAAACCGGCACTAGGAAACAGACTGAGAAACCAGAGTAAAATTTTCTCCTGCAAACCGTTCCCTTTGTGCTAGATGAACGAACGTCTCTCCACATGCTCAGTTCTGAGAGATAAGTGTGTGTGAAAGCCGTCCTTCACCTAGCTTGTTGGGAACACAAAGTTTCTTTTCACTTGCAAACTCCACTCCATAAATATATATGGGGAGGTACTAGCTTCAACTCGGTTTTACAGTGAAAACTGCAGGAACTTCAAACCGGCACTAGGAAACAGACTCAGAAACCAGAGTAAAAGTTTCTCCTGCAATCCGTTCCCTTTGTGCTAGATGAACGAACGTCTCTCCACATGCTCAGTTCTGAGAGGTAAGTGTGTGTGAAAGCCGTCCTTCACCTAGCTTGTTGGGAACACAAAGTTTCTTTTCAGTTGCAAACTCCACTCCATACATATATATGGGGAGGTACTAGCTCCAACTCGGTTTTACAGTGAAAACTGCAGGAACTTCAAACCACCACTAGGAAACAGACTGAGAAACCAGAGTAAAAGTTTCTCCTGCAACCCGTTCCCTTTGTGCTAGATGAACGAACGTCTCTCCACATGCTCAGTTCGGAGAGATAAGTGTGTGTGAAAGCCGTCCTTCACCTAGCTTGTTGGGAACACAAAGTTTCTTTTAACTTGCAAACACCACTCCATACATATATATGGGGAGGTACTAGCTCCAACTCGGTTTTACAGTTAAAACTGCAGGAACTTCAAACCGGCACTAGGAAACAGACTGAGAAAATAGAGTAAAAGTTTCTCCTGCAACCCGTTCCATTTTTGCTAGATGAACGAACGTCTCTCCATATGTTCAGTTCGGAGAGATAAGTGTGTGTGAAAGCCGTCCTTCACCTAGCTTGTTGGGAACACAAAGTTTCTTTTCAGTTGTAAACTCCAATCCATATATATATATGGGGAGATACTAACTCCAAATCGATTTTACAGTGAAAACTGCAGGAACTTCAAACCGGCACTAGGAAACAGACTGAGAAAGCAGAGTAAAAGTTTCTCCTGCAAACCTTTCCCTTTGTGCTAGACGAACGAACGTCTCTCCACATGCTCAGTTCTGAGAGATAAGTGTGTCTGAAAGCCGTCCTTCTCCTAGCTTGTTGGGAACACAAAGTTACTTTTCACTTGCAAACTCCACTCCATACTTATATATGGGGAGGTACTAGCTCCAATTCGGTTTTACAGAGAAAACTGCAGGAACTTCAAACCGGCACTAGGAAACAGACAGAGAAACCAGAGTAAAAGTTTCTCCTGCAACCCGTTCCCTTTGTGCTAGATGAACGAACGTCTCTCCACATGCTCAGTTCTGAGTGATAAGTGTGTGTGAAAGCCGTACTTCACCTAGCTTGTTGGGAAAACAAAGTTTCTTTTCACTTGCAAACTCCACTCCATACATATATATGGGGAGGTACTAGCTCCAACTCGGTTTTACAGTGAAAACTGCAGGAACTTCAAACCGGCACTAGGAAACAGACTGAGAAACCAGAGTAAAAGTGTCTCCTGCAACCCATTCCCTTTGTGCCAGATGAACGAACGTCTCTCCACATGCTCAGTTCGGAGAAATAAATGTGTGTGAAAGCCGTCCTTCACCTAGCTTGTTGGGAACACAAAGTTTCTTTTCACTTGCAAACTCCACTCCATACATATATATGGGGAGGTACTAGCTCCAACTCGGTTTTTCAGTGAAAACTGCAGGAACTTCAAAGCGGCACTAGGAAACAGACTGAGAAACCAGAGAAAAGTTTCTAGTGCAAACCGTTCCCTTTGTGCTAGATGAACGAACGTCTCTCCACATGCTCAGTTCTGAGAGATAAGTGTGTGTGAATGCCGTCCTTCACCTAGCTTGTTGGGAACACAAAGTTTCTTTTCAGATGCAAACTCCACTCCATACATATATATGGGGAGGTATTAGCTCCAACTCTGTTTTACAGTGAAAACTGCAGGAACTTCAAACCGGCACTAGGAAACAGACTGAGAAACCAGAGTAAAAGTTTCTCCTGCAAACCGTTCCCTTTGTGCTAGATGAACGAACGTCTCTCCACATGCTCACTTCTGAGAGATAAGTGTGTGTGAAAGCCGTTCTTCACCTAGCTTGTTGGGAACACAAAGTTTCTTTTCAGTTGCAAACTCCACTCCATAAATATATATGGGGAGGTACTAGCTTCAACTCGGTTTTACAGTGAAAACTGCAGGAACTCAAACCGGCACTAGGAAACAGACTGAGAAACAAGAGTAAAAGTTTCTCCTGCAACCGTTCCCTTTGTGCTAGATGAACGAACGTCTCTCCACATGCTCAGTTCTGAGAGATAAGTGTGTGTGAAAGCCATCCTTCACCTAGCTTGTTGGGAACACAAAGTTTCTTTTCAGTTGCAAACTCCACTCCATATATATATATGGGGAGGTACTAGCTCCAACTGGGTTTTACAGTGAAAACTGCAGGAACTTCAAACCGGCACTAGGAAACAGACTGGGAAACCAGAGTAAAAGTTTCTCCTGCAAACCGTTCCCTTTGTGCTAGACGAACGAACGTCTCTCCACATGCTCAGTTCTGAGAGATAAGTGTGTGTGAAAGCCGTCCTTCACCTAGCTTGTTGGGAACACAAAGTTGCTTTTCAGTTGCAAACTCCACTCCATATATATATATGGGGAGATACTAACTCCAACTCGGTTTTACAGTGAAAACTGCAGGAACTTCAAACCGGCACTAGGAAACAGACTGAGAAAGCAGAGTAAAAGTTTGTCCAGCAACCCGTTCCTTTTGTGCTAGACGAACGAACGTCTCTCCTCATGCTCAGTTCTGAGAGATAAGTGTGTCTGAAAGCCGTCCTTCACCTAGCTTGTTGGGAACACAAAGTTTCTTTTCACTTGCAAACTCCACTCCATACATATATATGGGGAGGTACTAGCTCCAACTCGGTTTTACAGTGAAAACTGCAGGAACTTCAAACCGGCACTAGGAAACAGACTGAGAAACCAGAGTAAAAGTTTCTCCTGCAACCCGTTCCCTTTGTGCTAGATGAACGAACGTCTCTCCACATGCTCAGTTCTGAGAGATAAGTGTGTGTGAAAGCCGTACTTCACCTAGCTTGTTGGGAACACAAAGTTTCTTTTCAGTTGCAAACTCCAGTCCATACATATATATGGGGAGGTACTAGCTCCAACTCGGTTTTACAGTGAAAACTGCAGGAACTTCAAACCGGCACTAGGAAACAGACTGAGAAACCAGAGTAAAATTTCTCCTGCAAACCGTTCCCTTTGTGCTAGATGAACGAACGTCTCTCCACATGCTCAGTTCTGAGAGATAAGTGTGTGTGAAAGCCGTCCTTCACCTAGCTTGTTGGGAACAGAAAGTTTCTTTTCAGTTGCAAACTCCAATCCATATATATATATGGGGAGGTACTAACTCCAACTCGGTTTTATAGTGAAAACTGCAGGAACTTCAAACCGGCACTAGGAAACAGACTGAGAAAGCAGAGTAAAAGTTTCTCCTGCAAACCGTTCCATTTGTGCTAGACGAACGAACATCTCTCCACATGCTCAGTTCTGAGAGATAAGTGTGTGTGAAAGCCGTCCTTCACCTAGCTTTTTGGGAACACAAAGTTTCTTTTCAGTTGCAAACTCCACTCCATACATATATATGGGGAGGTACTAGCTCCAACTCGGTTTTACAGTGAAAACTGCAGGAACTTCAAACCGGCACTAGGAAACAGACTGAGAAACCAGAGTAAAAGTTTCTCCTGCAAACCATTCCCTTTGTGCTAGATGAACGAACGTCTCTCCACATGCTCAGTTCTGAGAGATAAGTGTGTGTGAAAGCCGTCCTTCACCTAGCTTGTTGGGAACACAAAGTTTCTTTTCACTTGCAAACTCCACTCCATACATATATATGGGGAGGTACTAGTTCCAACTCGGTTTTTCAGTGAAAACTGCAGGAAATTCAAACCGGCACTAGGAAACAGACTGAGAAACCAGAGTAAAAGTTTCTACTGCAACCCTTTCCCTTTGTGCTAGATGAACGAACGTCTCTCAATATGCTCAGTTCTGAGAGATAAGTTTGTGTGAAAGCCGTCCTTCACCTAGCTTGTTGGGAACACAAAGTTTCTTTTCAGTTGCAAACTCCACTCCATACATATATATGGGGAGGTACTAGCTCCAATTCGGTTTTACAGTGAAAACTGCAGGAACTTCAAACCGGCACAAGGAAACAGACTGAGAAACCAGAGTAAAAGTTTCTCCTGCAACCCGTTCCCTTTGTGCTAGATGAACGAACGTCTCTCCACATGCTCAGTTCTGAGAGATCAGTGTGTGTGAAAGCCGTCCTTCAACTAGCTTGTTGGGAACACAAAGTTTCTTTTCAGTTGCAAACTCCACTCCATACATATATATGGGGAGGTACTAGCTCCAACTCGGTTTTACAGTGAAAACTGCAGGAACTTCAAACCGGCACTAGGAAACAGACTGAGAAACCAGAGTAAAAGTGTCTCCTGCAACCCATTCCCTTTGTGCCAGATGAACGAACGTCTCTCCACATGCTCAGTTCGGAGAAATAAATGTGTGTGAAAGCCGTCCTTCACCCAGCTTGTTGGGAACACAAAGTTTCTTTTCAGTTGCAAACTCCACTCCATACATATATATGGGGAGGTAATAGCTCCAACTCGGTTTTACAGTGAAAAGTGCAGGAACTTCAAACCGGCACTAGGAAACAGACTGAGAAACCAGAGTAAAATTTTCTCCTGCAAACCGTTCCCTTTGTGCTAGATGAACGAACGTCTCTCCACATGCTCAGTTCTGAAGATAAGTGTGTGTGAAAGCCGTCCTTCACCTAGCTTGTTGGGAACACAAAGTTTCTTTTCAGTTGCAAACTCCACTCCATACATATATATGGGGAGGTACTAGCTCCAACTCGGTTTTACAGTGAAAACTGCAGGAACTTCAAACCGGCACTAGGAAACAGACTGAGAAACCAGAGTAAAAGTTTCTCCTGCAACCCGTTCCCTTTGTGCTAGATGAACGAACGTCTCTCCACATGCTCAGTTCTGAGAGATAAGTGTGTGTGAAAGCCGTCCTTCACATAGCTTGTTGGGAACACAAAGTTTCTTTTCAGTTACAAACTCCACTCCATACATATATATGGGGAGGTACTAGCTCCAACTCGGTTTTACAGTGAAAACTGCAGGAACTTCAAACCGGCACTAGGAAACAGACTGAGAAACCAGAGTAAAAGTTTCTCCTGCAACCCGTTCCCTTTGTGCTAGATGAACGAACGTCTCTCCACATGCTCAGTTCTGAGAGATAAGTGTGTGTGAAAGCCGTCCTTCACCTAGCTTGTTGGGAACACAAAGTTTCTTTTCAGTTTCAAACTCCACTCCATACATATATATGGGGAGGTACTAGCTCCAATTCGGTTTTTCAGTGAAAACTGCAGGAACTTCAAACCGGCACTAGGAAACAGACTGAGAAACCAGAGTAAAAGTTTCTACTGCAACCCGTTCCCTTTGTGCTAGATGAACGAACGTCTCTCCACATGCTCAGTTCTGAGAAATAAGTGTGTGTGAAAGCCGTCCTTCACCTAGCTTGTTGGGAACACAAAGTTTCTTTTCAGTTGCAAACTCCACTCCATATATATATATGGGGAGGTACTAACTCCAACTCGGTTTTACAGTGAAAACTGCAGGAACTTCAAACCGGCACTAGGAAACAGACTGAGAAAGCAGAGTAAAAGTTTCTCCTGCAAACCTTTCCCTTTGTGCTAGACGAACGAACGTCTCTCCACATGCTCAGTTCTGAGAGATAAGTGTGTCTGAAAGCCGTCCTTCACCTAGCTTGTTGGGAACACAAAGTTTCTTTTCAATTGCAAACTCCACTCCATACATATATATGGGGAGGTACTAGCTCCAATTCGGTTTTACAGTGAAAACTGCAGGAACTTCAAACCGGCACTAGGAAACAGACTGAGAAACCAGAGTAAAAGTTTCTCGTGCAACCCGTTCCCTTTGTGCTAGATGAACGAACGTCTCTCCACATGCTCAGTTCAGAGAGATAAGTGTGTGTGAAAGCCGTCCTTCACCTAGCTTGTTGGGAACACAAAGTTTCTTTTCAGTTGCAAACTCCACTCCATACATATATATGGGGAGGTACTAGCTCCAACTCGGTTTTACAGTGAAAACTGCAGGAACTTCAAACCGGCACTAGGAAACAGACTGAGAAACCAGAGAAAAAGATTCTCCTGCAACCCGTTCCATTTGTGCTAGATGAACGAACGTCTCTCCACATGCTCAGTTCTGAGAGATAAGTGTGTGTGAAAGCCGTCCTTCACCTAGCTTTTTGGGAACACAAAGTTTCTTTTCAGTTGCAAACTCCACTCCATACATATATATGGGGAGGTACTAGCTCCAACTCGGTTTTACAGTGAAAACTGCAGGAACTTCAAACCGGCACTAGGAAACAGACTGAGAAACCAGAGTAAAAGTTTCTCCTGCAACCCATTCCCTTTGTGCTAGATGAACGAACGTCTCTCCACATGCTCAGTTCTGAGAGATAAGTGTGTGTGAAAGCCGTCCTTCACCTAGCTTGTTGGGAACACAAAGTTTCTTTTCACTTGCAAACTCCACTCCATACATATATATGGGGAGGTACTAGTTCCAACTCGGTTTTTCAGTGAAAACTGCAGGAAATTCAAACCGGCACTAGGAAACAGACTGAGAAACCAGAGTAAAAGTTTCTACTGCAACCCTTTCCCTTTGTGCTAGATGAACGAACGTCTCTCAATATGCTCAGTTCTGAGAGATAAGTGTGTGTGAAAGCCGTCCTTCACCTAGCTTGTTGGGAACACAAAGTTTCTTTTCAGTTGCAAACTCCACTCCATACATATATATGGGGAGGTACTAGCTCCAATTCGGTTTTACAGTGAAAAATGCAGGAACTTCAAACCGGCACAAGGAAACAGACTGAGAAACCAGAGTAAAAGTTTCTCCTGCAACCCGTTCCCTTTGTGCTAGATGAACGAACGTCTCTCCACATGCTCAGTTCTGAGAGATCAGTGTGTGTGAAAGCCGTCCTTCAACTAGCTTGTTGGGAACACAAAGTTTCTTTTCAGTTGCAAACTCCACTCCATACATATATATGGGGAGGTACTAGCTCCAACTCGGTTTTACAGTGAAAACTGCAGGAACTTCAAACCGGCACTAGGAAACAGACTGAGAAACCAGAGTAAAAGTGTCTCCTGCAACCCATTCCCTTTGTGCCAGATGAACGAAAGTCTCTCCACATGCTCAGTTCGGAGAAATAAATGTGTGTGAAAGCCGCCCTTCACCCAGCTTGTTGGGAACACAAAGTTTCTTTTCAGTTGCAAACTCCACTCCATACATATATATGGGGAGGTAATAGCTCCAACTCGGTTTTACAGTGAAAAGTGCAGGAACTTCAAACCGGCACTAGGAAACAGACTGAGAAACCAGAGTAAAATTTTCTCCTGCAAACCGTTCCCTTTGTGCTAGATGAACGAACGTCTCTCCACATGCTCAGTTCTGAGAGATAAGTGTGTGTGAAAGCCGTCCTTCACCTAGCTTGTTGGGAACACAAAGTTTCTTTTCACTTGCAAACTCCACTCCATAAATATATATGGGGAGGTACTAGCTTCAACTCGGTTTTACAGTGAAAACTGCAGGAACTTCAAACCGGCACTAGGAAACAGACTCAGAAACCAGAGTAAAAGTTTCTCCTGCAATCCGTTCCCTTTGTGCTAGATGAACGAACGTCTCTCCACATGCTCAGTTCTGAGAGGTAAGTGTGTGTGAAAGCCGTCCTTCACCTAGCTTGTTGGGAACACAAAGTTTCTTTTCAGTTGCAAACTCCACTCCATACATATATATGGGGAGGTACTAGCTCCAACTCGGTTTTACAGTGAAAACTGCAGGAACTTCAAACCACCACTAGGAAACAGACTGAGAAACCAGAGTAAAAGTTTCTCCTGCAACCCGTTCCCTTTGTGCTAGATGAACGAACGTCTCTCCACATGCTCAGTTCGGAGAGATAAGTGTGTGTGAAAGCCGTCCTTCACCTAGCTTGTTGGGAACACAAAGTTTCTTTTAACTTGCAAACACCACTCCATACATATATATGGGGAGGTACTAGCTCCAACTCGGTTTTACAGTTAAAACTGCAGGAACTTCAAACCGGCACTAGGAAACAGACTGAGAAAATAGAGTAAAAGTTTCTCCTGCAACCCGTTCCATTTTTGCTAGATGAACGAACGTCTCTCCATATGTTCAGTTCGGAGAGATAAGTGTGTGTGAAAGCCGTCCTTCACCTAGCTTGTTGGGAACACAAAGTTTCTTTTCAGTTGTAAACTCCAATCCATATATATATATGGGGAGATACTAACTCCAAATCGATTTTACAGTGAAAACTGCAGGAACTTCAAACCGGCACTAGGAAACAGACTGAGAAAGCAGAGTAAAAGTTTCTCCTGCAAACCTTTCCCTTTGTGCTAGACGAACGAACGTCTCTCCACATGCTCAGTTCTGAGAGATAAGTGTGTCTGAAAGCCGTCCTTCTCCTAGCTTGTTGGGAACACAAAGTTACTTTTCACTTGCAAACTCCACTCCATACTTATATATGGGGAGGTACTAGCTCCAATTCGGTTTTACAGAGAAAACTGCAGGAACTTCAAACCGGCACTAGGAAACAGACAGAGAAACCAGAGTAAAAGTTTCTCCTGCAACCCGTTCCCTTTGTGCTAGATGAACGAACGTCTCTCCACATGCTCAGTTCTGAGTGATAAGTGTGTGTGAAAGCCGTACTTCACCTAGCTTGTTGGGAAAACAAAGTTTCTTTTCACTTGCAAACTCCACTCCATACATATATATGGGGAGGTACTAGCTCCAACTCGGTTTTACAGTGAAAACTGCAGGAACTTCAAACCGGCACTAGGAAACAGACTGAGAAACCAGAGTAAAAGTGTCTCCTGCAACCCATTCCCTTTGTGCCAGATGAACGAACGTCTCTCCACATGCTCAGTTCGGAGAAATAAATGTGTGTGAAAGCCGTCCTTCACCTAGCTTGTTGGGAACACAAAGTTTCTTTTCACTTGCAAACTCCACTCCATACATATATATGGGGAGGTACTAGCTCCAACTCGGTTTTTCAGTGAAAACTGCAGGAACTTCAAAGCGGCACTAGGAAACAGACTGAGAAACCAGAGAAAAGTTTCTAGTGCAAACCGTTCCCTTTGTGCTAGATGAACGAACGTCTCTCCACATGCTCAGTTCTGAGAGATAAGTGTGTGTGAATGCCGTCCTTCACCTAGCTTGTTGGGAACACAAAGTTTCTTTTCAGATGCAAACTCCACTCCATACATATATATGGGGAGGTATTAGCTCCAACTCTGTTTTACAGTGAAAACTGCAGGAACTTCAAACCGGCACTAGGAAACAGACTGAGAAACCAGAGTAAAAGTTTCTCCTGCAAACCGTTCCCTTTGTGCTAGATGAACGAACGTCTCTCCACATGCTCACTTCTGAGAGATAAGTGTGTGTGAAAGCCGTTCTTCACCTAGCTTGTTGGGAACACAAAGTTTCTTTTCAGTTGCAAACTCCACTCCATAAATATATATGGGGAGGTACTAGCTTCAACTCGGTTTTACAGTGAAAACTGCAGGAACTCAAACCGGCACTAGGAAACAGACTGAGAAACAAGAGTAAAAGTTTCTCCTGCAACCGTTCCCTTTGTGCTAGATGAACGAACGTCTCTCCACATGCTCAGTTCTGAGAGATAAGTGTGTGTGAAAGCCATCCTTCACCTAGCTTGTTGGGAACACAAAGTTTCTTTTCAGTTGCAAACTCCACTCCATATATATATATGGGGAGGTACTAGCTCCAACTGGGTTTTACAGTGAAAACTGCAGGAACTTCAAACCGGCACTAGGAAACAGACTGGGAAACCAGAGTAAAAGTTTCTCCTGCAAACCGTTCCCTTTGTGCTAGACGAACGAACGTCTCTCCACATGCTCAGTTCTGAGAGATAAGTGTGTGTGAAAGCCGTCCTTCACCTAGCTTGTTGGGAACACAAAGTTGCTTTTCAGTTGCAAACTCCACTCCATATATATATATGGGGAGATACTAACTCCAACTCGGTTTTACAGTGAAAACTGCAGGAACTTCAAACCGGCACTAGGAAACAGACTGAGAAAGCAGAGTAAAAGTTTGTCCAGCAACCCGTTCCTTTTGTGCTAGACGAACGAACGTCTCTCCTCATGCTCAGTTCTGAGAGATAAGTGTGTCTGAAAGCCGTCCTTCACCTAGCTTGTTGGGAACACAAAGTTTCTTTTCACTTGCAAACTCCACTCCATACATATATATGGGGAGGTACTAGCTCCAACTCGGTTTTACAGTGAAAACTGCAGGAACTTCAAACCGGCACTAGGAAACAGACTGAGAAACCAGAGTAAAAGTTTCTCCTGCAACCCGTTCCCTTTGTGCTAGATGAACGAACGTCTCTCCACATGCTCAGTTCTGAGAGATAAGTGTGTGTGAAAGCCGTACTTCACCTAGCTTGTTGGGAACACAAAGTTTCTTTTCAGTTGCAAACTCCAGTCCATACATATATATGGGGAGGTACTAGCTCCAACTCGGTTTTACAGTGAAAACTGCAGGAACTTCAAACCGGCACTAGGAAACAGACTGAGAAACCAGAGTAAAATTTCTCCTGCAAACCGTTCCCTTTGTGCTAGATGAACGAACGTCTCTCCACATGCTCAGTTCTGAGAGATAAGTGTGTGTGAAAGCCGTCCTTCACCTAGCTTGTTGGGAACAGAAAGTTTCTTTTCAGTTGCAAACTCCAATCCATATATATATATGGGGAGGTACTAACTCCAACTCGGTTTTATAGTGAAAACTGCAGGAACTTCAAACCGGCACTAGGAAACAGACTGAGAAAGCAGAGTAAAAGTTTCTCCTGCAAACCGTTCCATTTGTGCTAGACGAACGAACATCTCTCCACATGCTCAGTTCTGAGAGATAAGTGTGTCTGAAAGCCGTCCTTCACATAGCTTGTTGGGAACACAAAGTTTCTTTTCACTTGCAAACTCCACTCCATATATATATATGGGGAGGTACTAGCTCCAATTCGGTTTTACAGTGAAAACTGCAGGAACTTCAAACCGGCACTAGGAAACAGACTGAGAAACCAGAGTAAAAGTTTCTCCTGCAAACCGTTCCCTTTGTGCTAGATGAACGAACGTCTCTCCACATGCTCAGTTCTGAGAGATAAGTGTGTGTGAAAGCCGTCCTTCACCTAGCTTGTTGGGAACACAAAGTTTCTTTTCAGTTGCAAACTCCACTCCATACATATATATGGGGAGGTACTAGCTCCAACTCGGTTTTACAGTGAAAACTGCAGGAACTTCAAACCGGCACTAGGAAACAGACTGAGAAACCAGAGTAAAAGTGTCTCCTGCAACCCATTCCCTTTGTACCAGATGAACGAACGTCTCTCCACATGATCAGTTCGGAGAAATAAATGTGTGTGAAAGCCGTCCTTCACCTAGCTTGTTGGGAACACAAAGTTTCTTTTCACTTGCAAACTCCACTCCATACATATATATGGGGAGGTACTAGCTCCAACTCGGTTTTTCAGTGAAAACTGCAGGAACTTCAAACCGGCACTAGGAAACAGACTGAGAAACCAGAGAAAAGTTTCTACTGCAACCCGTTCCCTTTGTGCTAGATGAACGAACGTCTCTCCACATGCTCAGTTCTGAGAGATAAGTGTGTGTGAAAGCCGTCCTTCACCTAGCTTGTTGGGAACACAAAGTTTCTTTTCAGTTGCAAACTCCACTCCATAAATATATATGGGGAGGTACTAGCTTCAACTCGGTTTTACAGTGAAAACTGCAGGAACTTCAAACCGGCACTAGGAAACAGACTGAGAAACAAGAGTAAAAATTTCTCCTGCAACCGTTCCCTTTGTGCTAGATGAACGAACGTCTCTCCACATGCTCAGTTCTGAGAGATAAGTGTGTGTGAAAGCCATCCTTCACCTAGCTTGTTGGGAACACAAAGTTTCTTTTCAGTTGCAAACTCCACTCCATATATATATATGGGGAGGTACTAGCTCCAACTGGGTTTTACAGTGAAAACTGCAGGAACTTCAAACCGGCACTAGGAAACAGACTGGGAAACAAGAGTAAAAGTTTCTCCTGCAAACCGTTCCCTTTGTGCTAGACGAACGAACGTCTCTCCACATGCTCAGTTCTGAGAGATAAGTGTGTGTGAAAGCCGTCCTTCACCTAGCTTGTTGGGAACACAAAGTTGCTTTTCAGTTGCAAACTCCACTCCATATATATATATGGGGAGATACTAACTCCAACTCGGTTTTACAGTGAAAACTGCAGGAACTTCAATCCGGCACTAGGAAACAGACTGAGAAAGCAGAGTAAAAGTTTGTCCTGCAACCCGTTCCTTTTGTGCTAGACGAACGAACGTCTCTCCTCATGCTCAGTTCTGAGAGATAAGTGTGTCTGAAAGCCGTCCTTCACCTAGCTTGTTGGGAACACAAAGTTTCTTTTCACTTGCAAACTCCACTCCATACATATATATGGGGAGGTACTAGCTCCAACTCGGTTTTACAGTGAAAACTGCAGGAACTTCAAACCGGCACTAGGAAACAGACTGAGAAACCAGAGTAAAAGTTTCTCCTGCAACCCGTTCCCTTTGTGCTAGATGAACGAACGTCTCTCCACATGCTCAGTTCTGAGAGATAAGTGTGTGTGAAAGCCGTCCTTCACCTAGCTTGTTGGGAACACAAAGTTTCTTTTCAGTTGCAAACTCCACTCCATACATATATATGGGGAGGTACTAGCTCCAACTCGGTTTTACAGTGAAAACTGCAGGAACTTCAAACCGGCACTAGGAAACAGACTGAGAAACCAGAGTAAAATTTCTCCTGCAAACCGTTCCCTTTGTGCTAGATGAACGAACGTCTCTCCACATGCTCAGTTCTGAGAGATAAGTGTGTGTGAAAGCCGTCCTTCACCTAGCTTGTTGGGAACAGAAAGTTTCTTTTCAGTTGCAAACTCCAATCCATATATATATATGGGGAGGTACTAACTCCAACTCGGTTTTATAGTGAAAACTGCAGGAACTTCAAACCGGCACTAGGAAACAGACTGAGAAAGCAGAGTAAAAGTTTCTCCTGCAAACCGTTCCATTTGTGCTAGACGAACGAATATCTCTCCACATGCTCAGTTCTGAGAGATAAGTGTGTCTGAAAGCCGTCCTTCACCTAGCTTGTTGGGAACACAAAGTTTCTTTTCACTTGCAAACTCCACTCCATATATATATATGGGGAGGTACTAGCTCCAATTCGGTTTTACAGTGAAAACTGCAGGAACTTCAAACCGGCACTAGGAAACAGACTGAGAAACCAGAGTAAAAGTTTCTCCTGCAAACCGTTCCCTTTGTGCTAGATGAACGAACGTCTCTCCACATGCTCAGTTCTGAGAGATAAGTGTGTGTGAAAGCCGTCCTTCACCTAGCTTGTTGGGAACACAAAGTTTCTTTTCAGTTGCAAACTCCACTCCATACATATATATGGGGAGGTACTAGCTCCAACTCGGTTTTACAGTGAAAACTGCAGGAAATTCAAACCGGCACTAGGAAACAGACTGAGAAACCAGAGTAAAAGTGTCTCCTGCAACCCATTCCCTTTGTACCAGATGAACGAACGTCTCTCCACATGATCAGTTCGGAGAAATAAATGTGTGTGAAAGCCGTCCTTCACCTAGCTTGTTGGGAACACAAAGTTTCTTTTCACTTGCAAACTCCACTCCATACATATATATGGGGAGGTACTAGCTCCAACTCGGTTTTTCAGTGAAAACTGCAGGAACTTCAAACCGGCACTAGGAAACAGACTGAGAAACCAGAGAAAAGTTTCTACTGCAACCCGTTCCCTTTGTGCTAGATGAACGAACGTCTCTCCACATGCTCAGTTCTGAGAGATAAGTGTGTGTGAAAGCCGTCCTTCACCTAGCTTGTTGGGAACACAAAGTTTCTTTTCAGTTGCAAACTCCACTCCATACATATATATGGGGAGGTACTAGCTCCAACTCGGTTTTACAGTGAAAACTGCAGGAACTTCAAACCGGCAGTAGGAAACAGACTGAGAAACCAGAGTAAAAATTTCTCCTGCAAACCGTTCCCTTTGTGCTAGATGAACGAACGTCTCTCCACATGCTCAGTTCTGAGAGATAAGTGTGTGTGAAAGCCGTCCTTCACCTAGCTTGTTGGGAACACAAAGGTTCTTTTCAGTTGCAAACTCCACTCCATACATATATATGGGGAGGTACTAGCTCCAACTCGGTTTTACAGTGAAAACTGCAGGAACTTCAAACCGGCACTAGGAAACAGACTGAGAAACCAGAGTAAAAGTTTCTCCTGCAACCCATTCCCTTTGTGCTAGATGAACGAACGTCTCTCCACATGCTCAGTTCTGAGAGATAAGTGTGTGTGAAAGCCGTCCTTCACCTAGCTTGTTGGGAACACAAAGTTTCTTTTCACTTGCAAACTCCACTCCATACATATATATGGGGAGGTACAAGCTCCAACTCGGTTTTTCAGTGAAAACTGCAGGAACTTCAAACCGGCACTAGGAAACAGACTGAGAAACCAGAGTAAAAGTTTCTACTGCAACCCGTTCCCTTTGTGCTAGATGAACGAACGTCTCTCCACATGCTCAGTTCTGAGAAATAAGTGTGTGTGAAAGCCGTCCTTCACCTAGCTTGTTGGGAACACAAAGTTTCTTTTCACTTGCAAACTCCACTCCATACATATATATGGGGAGGTACTAGCTCCAACTCGGTTTTACAGTGAAAACTGCAGGAACATCAAACCGGCACTAGGAAACAGACTGAGAAACCAGAGTAAAAGTTTCTCCTGCAACCCGTTCCCTTTGTGCTAGATGAACGAACGTCTCTCCACATGCTCAGTTCTGAGAGATAAGTGTGTGTGAAAGCCGTCCTTCACCTAGCTTGTTGGGAACACAAAGTTTCTTTTCAGTTGCAAACTCCACTCCATAGATATATATGGGGAGGTACTAGCTCCAACTCGGTTTTACAGTGAAAACTGCAGGAACTTCAAACCGGCACTAGGAAACAGACTGAGAATCCAGAGTAAAAGTTTCTCCTGCAAACCATTTCCTTTGTGCCAGATGAACGAACGTCTCTCCACATGCTCAGTTCGGAGAAATAAATGTGTGTGAAAGCCGTCCTTCACCTAGCTTGTTGGGAACACAAAGTTTCTTTTCACTTGCAAACTCCACTCCATACATATATATGGGGAGGTACTAGCTCCAACTCGGTTTTACAGTGAAAACTGCAGGAAATTCTAACCGGCACTAGAAAACAGACTGAGAACCCAGAGTAAAATTTTCTACTGCAACCCGTTCCCTTTGTGCTAGATGAACGAACGTCTCTCCACATGCTCAGTTCTGAAAGATAAGTGTGTGTGAAAGCCGTCCTTCACCTAGCTTGTTGGGAACACAAAGTTTCTTTTCAGTTGCAAACTCCACTCCATACATATATATGGGGAGGTAATAGCTCCAACTCGGTTTTACAGTGAAAAGTGCAGGAACTTCAAACCGGCACTAGGAAACAGACTGAGAAACCAGAGTAAAAGTTTCTCCTGCAAACCGTTCCCTTTGTGCTAGATGAACGAACGTCTCTCCACATGCTCAGTTCTGAGAGATAAGTGTGTGTGAAAGCCGTCCTTCACCTAGCTTGTTGGGAACACAAAGTTTCTTTTCACTTGCAAACTACACTCCATACATATATATGGGGAGGTACTAGCTCCAACTCGGTTTTACAGTGAAAACTGCAGGAACTTCAAACCGGCACTAGGAAACAGACTGAGAAACCAGAGTAAAAGTTTCTCCTGCAACCCGTTCCCTTTGTGCTAGATGAACGAACGTCTCTCCACATGCTCAGTTCTGAGAGATAAGTGTGTGTGAAAGCCGTACTTCCCCTAGCTTGTTGGGAACACAAAGTTTCTTTTCACTTGCAAACTCCACTCCATACATATATATGGGGAGGTACTAGCTCCAACTCGGTTTTTCTGTGAAAACTGCAGGAACTTCAAACCGGCACTAGAAAACAGACTGAGAAACCAGAGTAAAAGTTTCTCCTGCAACCCGTTCCCTTTGTGCTAGATGAACGAACGTCTCTACACATGCTCATTTCTGAGAGATAAGTGTGTGTGAAAGCCGTCCTTCACCTAGCTTGTTGGGAACACAAAGTTTCTTTTCACTTGCAAACTCCACTCCATACATATATATGGGGAGGTACTAGCTCCAACTCGGTTTTACAGTGAAAACTGCAGGAACTTCAAACCGGCACTAGGAAACAGACTGAGAAACCAGAGTAAAAGTTTCTCCTGCAACCCGTTCCCTTTGTGCTAGTTGAACGAACGTCTCTCCACATGCTCAGTTCTGAGAGATAAGTGTGTGTGAAAGCCGTCCTTCACCTAGCTTGTTGGGAACACAAAGTTTCTTTTCAGTTGCAAACTTCACTCCATACATATATATGGGGAGGTACTAGCTCCAACTCGGTTTTACAGTGAAAACTGCAGGAACTTCAAACCGGCACTAGGAAACAGACTGGCAAGCCAGAGTAAAAGTTTCTCCTGCAACCTGTTCCCTTTGTGCTAGATGAACGAACGTCTCTCCACATGCTCAGTTCTGAGAGATAAGTGTGTGTGAAAGCCGTCCTTCACCTAGCTTGTTGGGAACACAAAGTTTCTTTTCAGTTGCAAACTCCACTCCATACATATATATGGGGAGGTACTAGCTCCAACTCGGTTTTACAGTGAAAACTGCAGGAACTTCAAACCGGCAATAGGAAACAGACTGAGAAACCAGAGTAAAAGTTTCTCCAGCAACCCGTTCCTTTTGTGCTAGATGAAAGAACGTCTCTCCGCATGCTCAGTTCAGAGAGATAAGTGTGTGTGAAAGCCGTACTTCACCTAGCTTGTTGGGAACACAAAGTTTCTTTTCAGTTGCAAACTCCACTCCATACATATATATGGGGAGGTACTAGCTCCAACTCGGTTTTACAGCGAAAACTGCAGGAACTTCAAACCGGCACTAGGAAACAGACTGAGAAACCAGAGTAAAAGTTTCTCCTGCAACCCGTTCCCTTTGTGCTAGATGAACGAACGTCTATCCACATGCTCAGATCTGAGAGATAATTGTGTGTGAAAGCCGTCCTTCACCTAGCTTGTTGGGAACACAAAGTTTCTTTTCACTTGCAAACTCCACTCCATACATATATATGGGGAGGTACTAGCTCCAACTCGGTTTTTCAGTGAAAACTGCAGGAACTTCAAACCGGCACTAGGAAACAGACTGAGAAACCAGAGTAAAAGTTTCTCCTGCAACCCGTTCCCTTTGTGCTAGATGAACGAACGTCTCTCCACATGCTCAGTTCTGAGAGATACGTATCTGTGATAGCCGTCCTTCACCTAGCTTGTTGGGAACACAAAGTTTCTTTTCACTTGCAAAATCCACTCCATACATATATATGGGGAGGTACTAGCTCCAACTCGGTTTTACATTGAAAACTGCAGGAACTTCAAACCGGCACTAGGAAACAGACTGAGAAACCAGAGTAATAATTTCTCCTGCAACCCGTTCCCTTTGTGCTAGATGAACGAACGTCTCTCCACATGCTCAGTTCTGAGATATAAGTGTGTGTGAAAGCCGTCCTTCACCTAGCTTGTTGGGAACACAAAGTTTCTTTTCACTTGCAAACTCCACTCCATACATATATATGGGGAGGTACTAGATCCAACTCGGTTTTACAGTGAAAACTGCAGGAACTTCAAACCGGCACTAGGAAACAGACTGAGAAACCAGAGTAAAAGTTTCTCCTGCAACCTGTTCCCTTTGTGCTAGATGAACGAACGTCTCTCCACATGCTCAGTTCTGAGAGAAAAGTGTGTGTAAAAGCCGTCCTTCACCTAGCTTGTTGGGAACACAAAGTTTCTTTTCAGTTGCAAACTCCACTCCATACATATATATGGGGAGGTACTAGCTCCAACTCGGTTTTACAGTGAAAACTGCAGGAACTTCAAACCGGCACTAGGAAACAGACTGAGAATCCAGAGTAAAATTTTCTCCTGCAACCCGTTCATTTTGTGCTAGATGAACGAACGTCTCTCCGCATGCTCAGTTCAGAGAGATATGTGTGTGTGAAAGCCGTCCTTCAACTAGCTTGTTGGGAACACAAAGTTTCTATTCAGTTGCAAACTCCACTCCATACATATATATGGGGAGGTACTAGCTCCAACTCGGTTTTACAGTGAAAACTGCAGGAACTTCAAACCGGCACTAGGAAACAGACTGAGAAACCAGAGTAAAAGTTTCTCCTGCAACCCGTTCCCTTTGTGCTAGATGAACGAACGTCTCTCCACATGCTCAGTTCTGAGAGATAAGTGTGTGTGAAAGCCGTCCTTCACCTAGCTTGTTGGGAACACAAAGTTTCTTTTCAGTTGCAAACTCCACTCCATACATATATATGGGGAGGTACTAGCTCCAACTCGGTTTTACAGTGAAAACTGCAGGAACTTCAAACCGGCACTAGGAAACAGACTGAGAAACCAGAGTAAAAGTTTCTCCTGCAACCCATTCCCTTTGTGCTAGATGAATGAACGTCTCTCCACGTGCTCAGTTCTGAGAGATAAGTGTGTGTGAAAGCCGTCCTTCACCTAGCTTATTGGGAACACAAAGTTTCTTTTCACTTGCAAACTCCACTCCATACATATATATGGGGAGGTACTAGCTCCAACTCGGTTTTACAGTGAAAACTGCAGGAACTTCAAACCGGCACTAGGAAACAGACTGAGAAACCAGAGTAAAAGTTTCTCCTGCAACCCTTTCCCTTTGTGCTAGATGAACGAACGTCTCTCCACATGCTCAGTTCTGAGAGATAAGTGTGTGTGAAAGCCGTCATTCACCTAGCTTGTTGGGAACACAAAGTTTCTTTTCAGTTGCAAACTCCACTCCATACATATATATGGGGAGGTACTAGCTCCAACTCGGTTTTACAGTGAAAACTGCAGGAACTTCAAACCGGCACTAGGAAACAGACTGAGAAACCAGAGTAAAAGTGTCTCCTGCAACCCATTCCCTTTGAGCCAGATAAACGAAAGTCACTCCACATGCTCTGTTCGGAGAAATAAATGTGTGTTAAAGCCGTCCTTCACCTAGCTTGTTGGGAACACAAAGTTTCTTTTCACTTGCAACTCCACTCCATACATATATATGGGGAGGTACTAGCTCCAACTCGGTTTTTCAGTGAAAACTGCAGGAACTTCTAACCGGCACTAGGAAACAGACTGAGAAACCAGAGTAAAAGTTTATCCTGCAACCCGTTCCCTTTGTGCTAGATGAACGAACGTCTCTCCACATGCTCAGTTCTGAAAGATAAGTGTGTGTGAAAGCCGTCCTTCACCTAGCTTGTTGGGAACACAAAGTTTCTTTTCAGTTGCAAACTCCACTACATACATATATATGGGGAGGTACTAGCTCCAACTCGGTTTTACAGTGAAAACTGCAGGAACTTCAAACCGGCACTAGGAAACAGACTGAGAAACCAGAGTAAAAGTTTCTCCTGCAACCCGTTCCCTTTGTGCTAGATGAACGAACGTCTCTCCACATGCTCAGTTCTGAGAGATAAGTGTGTGTGAAAGCCGTCCTTCCCCTAGCTTGTTGGGAAGACAAAGTTTCTTTTCACTTGCAAACTCCACTCCATACATATATATGGGGAGGTACTAGCTCCAACTCGGTTTTACAGTGAAAACTGCAGGAACTTCAAACCGGCACTAGGAAACAGACTGAGAAACCAGAGTAAAAGTTTCTCCTGCAACCCGTTCCCTTTGTGCTAGATGAACGAACGTCTCTCCACATGCTCAGTTCTGAGAGATAAGTGTGTGTGAAAGACGTCCTTCCCCTAGCTTGTTGGGAAGACAAAGTTTCTTTTCACTTGCAAACTCCACTCCATACATATATATGGGGAGGTACTAGCTCCAACTCGGTTTTACAGTGAAAACTGCAGGAACTTCAAACCGGCACTAGGAAACAGACTGAGAAACCAGAGTAAAAGTTTCTCCTGCAACCCGTTCCCTTTGTGCTAGATGAACGAACGTCTCTCCACATGCTCAGTTCTGAGAGATAAGTGTGTGTGAAAGCCGTCTTTCACCTAGCTTGTTGGGAACACAAAGTTTCTTTTCACTTGCAAACTCCAATCCATACATATATATGGGGAGGTAGTAGCTCCAACTCGGTTTTTCTGTGAAAACTGCAGGAACTTCAAACCGGCACTAGGAAACAGACTGAGAAACCAGAGTAAAAGTTTCTCCTGCAACCCGTTCCCATTGTGCTAGATGAACGAACGTCTCTCCACATGCTCAGTTCTGAGAGATAAGTGTGTGTGAAAGCCGTCCTTCACCTAGCTTGTTGGGAACACAAAGTTTCTTTTCACTTGCAAACTCCACTCCATACATATATATGGGCAGGTACAAGCTCCAACTCGGTTTTACAGTGAAAACTGCAGGAACTTCAAACCGGCACTAGGAAACAGACTGAGAAACCAGAGTAAAAGTTTCTCCTGCAACCTGTTCCCTTTGTGCTAGATGAACGAACGTCTCTCCACATGCTCATTTCTGAGAGATAAGTGTGTGTGAAAGCCGTTCTTCACCTAGCTTGTTGGGAACACAAAGTTTCTTTTCAGTTGCAAACTCCACTCCATACATATATATGGGGAGGTACTAGCTCCAACTCGGTTTTACAGTGAAAACTGCAGGAACTTCAAACCGGCACTAGGAAACAGACTGAGAAACCAGAGTAAAAGTTTCTCCTGCAACCCGTTCCTTTTGTGCTAGATGAAAGAACGTCTCTCCGCATGCTCAGTTCAGAGAGATAAGTGTGTGATAAAGCCGTACTTCACCTAGCTTGTTGGGAACACAAAGTTTCTTTTCAGTTGCAAACTCCACTCCATACATATATATGGGGAGGTACTAGCTCCAACTCGGTTTTACAGCGAAAACTGCAGGAACTTCAAACCGGCACTAGGAAAAAGACTGAGAAACCAGAGTAAAAGTTTCTCCTGCAACCCGTTCCCTTTGTGCTAGATGAACGAACGTCTCTCCACATGCTCAGATCTGAGAGATAAATGTGTGTGAAAGCCGTCCTTCACCAAGCTTGTTGGGAACACAAAGTTTCTTTTCACTTGTAAATTCCACTCCATACATATATATGGGGAGGTACTAGCTCCAACTCTGTTTTTCAGTGAAAACTGCAGGAACTTCAAACCGGCACTAGGAAACAGACTGAGAAACCAGAGTAAAAGTTTCTCCTGCAACCCGTTCCCTTTGTGCTAGATGAACGAACGTCTCTCCACATGCTCAGTTCTGAGAGATACGTGTGTGTGATAGCCGTCCTTCACCTAGCTTGTTGGGAACACAAAGTTTCTTTTCACTTGCAAACTCCACTCCATACATATATATGGGGAGGTACTAGCTCCAACTCGGTTTTACAGTGAAAACTGCAGGAACTTCAAACCGGCACTAGGAAACAGACTGAGAAACCAGAGTAATAATTTCTCCTGCAACCCGTTCCCTTTGTGCTAGATGAACGAACGTCTCTCCACATGCTCAGTTCTGAGAGATAAGTGTGTGTGAAAGCCGTCCTTCAACTAGCTTGTTGGGAACACAAAGTTTCTTTTCAGTTGCAAACTCCACTCCATACATATATATGGGGAGGTACTAGCTCCAACTCGGTTTTACAGTGAAAACTGCAGGAACTTCAAACCGGCACTAGGAAACAGACTGAGAAACCAGAGTAAAAGTTTCTCCTGCAAACCGTTCCCTTTGTGCTAGATGAACGAACGTCTCTCCACATGCTCAGTTCTGAGAGATAAGTGTGTGTGAAAGCCGTCCTTCAACTAGCTTGTTGGGAACACAAAGTTTCTTTTCAGTTGCAAACTCCACTCCATACATATATATGGGGAGGTACTAGCTCCAACTCGGTTTTACCGTGAAAACTGCAGGAACTTCAAACCGGCACTAGGAAACAGACTGAGAAACCAGAGTAAAAGTTTCTCCTGCAACCTGTTCCCTTTGAGCTAGATGAAAGAACGTCTCTCCGCATGCTCAGTTCAGAGAGATAAGTGTGTGTGAAAGCCGTACTTCACCTAGCTTGTTGGGAACACAAAGTTTCTTTTCAGTTGCAAACTCCACTCCATACATATATATGGGGAGGTACTAGCTCCAACTCGGTTTTACAGCGAAAACTGCAGGAACTTCAAACCGGCACTAGGAAACAGACTGAGAAACCAGAGTAAAAGTTTCTCCTGCAACCCGTTCCCTTTGTGCTAGATGAACGAACGTCTCTCCACATGCTCAGATCTGAGAGATAATTGTGTGTGAAAGCCGTCCTTCACCTAGCTTGTTGGGAACACAAAGTTTCTTTTCACTTGTAAATTCCACTCCATACATATATATGGGGAGGTACTAGCTCCAACTCGGTTTTTAAGTGAAAACTGCAGGAACTTCAAACCGGCACTAGGAAACAGACTGAGAAACCAGAGTAAAAGTTTCTCCTGCAACCCGTTCCCTTTGTGCTAGATGAACGAACGTCTCTCCACATGCTCAGTTCTGAGAGATACGTGTGTGTGATAGCCGTCCTTCACCTAGCTTGTTGGGAACACAAAGTTTCTTTTCACTTGCAAACTCCACTCCATAAATATATATGGGGAGGTACTAGCTCCAACTCGGTTTTACAGTGAAAACTGCAGGAACTTCAAACCGGCACTAGGAAACAGACTGAGAAACCAGAGTAATAATTTCTCCTGCAACCCGTTCCCTTTGTGCTAGATGAACGAACGTCTCTCCACATGCTCAGTTCTGAGAGATAAGTGTGTGTGAAAGCCGTCCTTCACCTAGCTTGTTGGGAACACAAAGTTTCTTTTCAGTTGCAAACTCCACTCCATACATATATATGGGGAGGTACTAGCTCCAACTCGGTTTTACAGTGAAAACTGCAGGAACTTCAAACCGGCACTAGGAAACAGACTGAGAAACCAGAGTAAAAGTTTCTCCTGCAAACCGTTCCCTTTGTGCTAGATGAACGAACGTCTCTCCACATGCTCAGTTCTGAGAGATAAGTGTGTGTGAAAGCCGTCCTTCACCTAGCTTGTTGGGAACACAAAGTTTCTTTTCAGATGCAAACTCCACTCCATACATATATATGGGGAGGTACTAGCTCCAACTCGGTTTTACAGCGAAAACTGCAGGAACTTCAAACCGGCACTAGGAAACAGACTGAGAAACCAGAGTAAAAGTTTCTCCTGCAACCTGTTCCCTTTGTGCTAGATGAAAGAACGTCTCTCCGCATGCTCAGTTCAGAGAGATAAGTGTGTGTGAAAGCCGTACTTCACCTAGCTTGTTGGGAACACAAAGTTTCTTTTCACTTGCAAACTCCACTCCATACATATATATGGGGAGGTACTAGCTCCAACTCGGTTTTACAGTGAAAACTGCAGGAAGTTCAAACCGGCACTAGGAAACAGACTGAGAAACCAGAGTAAAAGTTTCTCCTGCAACCCGTTCCTTTTGTGCTAGATGAAAGAACGTCTCTCCGCACGCTCAG
Organism: Camelus bactrianus; assembly: GCF_048773025.1. Classification (NCBI taxonomy): domain Eukaryota; kingdom Metazoa; phylum Chordata; class Mammalia; order Artiodactyla; family Camelidae; genus Camelus; species Camelus bactrianus. The sequence goes on from NC_133553.1 coordinate 1,682,243, forward strand.
TTCAAAGAGATAAGTGTGTGTGAAAGCCGTACTTCACCTAGCTTGTTGGGAACACAAAGTTTCTTTTCAGTTGCAAACTCCACTCCATACATATATATGGGGAGGTACTAGCTCCAACTCGGTTTTACAGCGAAAACTGCAGGAACTTCAACCCGGCACTAGGAAACAGACTGAGAAACCAGAGTAAAAGTTTCTCCTGCAACCCGTTCCCTTTGTGCTAGATGAAAGAACGTCTCTCCGCACGCTCAGTTCAAAGAGATAAGTGTGTGTGAAAGCCGTACTTCACCTAGCTTGTTGCGAACACAAAGTTTCTTTTCAGTTGCAAACTCCACTCCATACATATATATGGGGAGGTACTAGCTCCAACTCTGTTTTACAGCGAAAAATGCAGGAATTTCAAACCGGCACTAGGAAACAGACTGAGAAACCAGAGTAATAGTTTCTCCTGCAACCCGTTCCCTTTGTGCTAGATGAATGAACGTCTCTCCACATGCTCAGTTCGGAGAGATAAGTGTGTGTGAAAGCCGTCCTTCACCTAGCTTGTTGGGAACACAAAGTTTCTTTTCACGTGCAAATTCCACTCCATACATATATATGGGAAGGTACTAGCTCCAACTCGGTTTTTCAGTTAAAACTGCAGGAACTTCAAACCGGCACTAGGAAACAGACTGAGAAACCAGAGTAAAAGTTTCTCCTGCAACCCGTTCCCTTTGTGCTAGATGAACGAACGTCTCTCCACATGCTCAGTTCGGAGAGATAAGTGTGTGTGAAAGCCGTCCTTCACCTAGCTTGTTGGGAACACAAAGTTTCTTTTCACTTGCAAACTCCACTCCATACATATATATGGGGAGGTACTAGCTCCAACTCGGTTTTACAGTGAAAACTGCAGGAACTTCAAACCGGCACTAGGAAACAGACTGAGAAACCAGAGTAAAAGTTTCTCCTGCAACCCGTTCCCTTTGTGCTAGATGAACGAACGTCTCTCCACATGCTCAGTTCTGAGAGATAAGTGTGTGTGAAAGCGGTCCTTCACCTAGCTTGTTGGGAACACAAAGATTCTTTTCAGTTGCAAACTCCACTCCATACATATATATGGGGAGGTACTAGCTCCAACTCGGTTTTACAGTGAAAACTGCAGGAACTTCAAACCGGCACTAGGAAACAGACTAAGAAACCAGAGTAATAATTTCTCCTGCAACCCGTTCCCTTTGTGCTAGATGAACGAACGTCTCTACACATGCTCAGTTCTGAGAGATAAGTGTGTGTGAAAGCCGTCCTTCACCTAGCTTGTTGGGAACACAAAGTTTCTTTTCACTTGCAAACTCCATTCCATACATATATATGGGGAGGTACTAGCTCCAACTCGGTTATACAGTGAAAACTGCAGGAACTTCAAACCGGCACTAGGAAACAGACTGAGAAACCAGAGTAAAAGTTTCTCCTGCAACCCGTTCCCTTTGTGCTAGATGAACGAACGTCTCTCCACATGCTCAGTTCTGAGAGATAAGTGTGTGTGAAAGCCGTCCTTCACCTAGCTTGTTGGGAACACAAAGTTTCTTTTCAGTTGCAAACTCCACTCCATACATATATATGGGGAGGTACTAGCTCCAACTCGGTTTTACCGTGAAAACTGCAGGAACTTCAAACCGGCACTATGAAACAGACTGAGAAACCAGAGTAAAAGTTTCTCCTGCAACCAGTTCCCTTTGTGCTACATGAACGAACGTCTCTCCACATGCTCAGTTATGAGAGATAAGTGTGTGTGAAAGCCGTCCTTCACCTAGCTTGTTGGGAACACAAAGTTTCTTTTCACTTGCAAACTCCACTCCAAACATATATATGGGGAGGTACTAGCTCCAACTCGGTTTTACAGTGAAAACTGCAGGAACTTCAAACCGGCACTAGGAAACAGACTGAGAAACCAGAGTAAAAGTTTCCCCTGCAACCCGTTCCCTTTGTGCTAGATGAACGAACGTCTCTCCACATGCTCAGTTCTGAGAGATAAGTGTGTGTGAAAGCCGTCCTTCACCTAGCTTGTTGGGAACACAAAGTTTCTTTTCACTTGCAAACTCCACTCCATACATATATATGGGGAGGTACTAGCTCCAACTCGGTTTTACAGCGAAAACTGCAGGAACTTCAAACCGGCACTAGGAAACAGACTGAGAAACCAGAGTAAAAGTTTCTCCTGCAACCCGTTCCCTTTGTGCTAGATGAACGAACGTCTCTCCACATGCTCAGTTCTGAGAGATACGTGTGTGTGATAGCCGTCCTTCACCTAGCTTGTTGGGAACACAAAGTTTCTTTTCACTTGCAAACTCCACTCCATACATATATATGGGGAGGTACTAGCTCCAACTCGGTTTTACAGTGAAAACTGCAGGAACTTCAAACCGGCACTAGGAAACAGACTGAGAAACCAGAGTAATAATTTCTCCTGCAACCCGTTCCCTTTGTGCTAGATGAACGAACGTCTCTCCACATGCTCAGTTCTGAGAGATAAGTGTGTGTGAAAGCCGTCCTTCAACTAGCTTGTTGGGAACACAAAGTTTCTTTTCAGTTGCAAACTCCACTCCATACATATATATGGGGAGGTACTAGCTCCAACTCGGTTTTACAGTGAAAACTGCAGGAACTTCAAACCGGCACTAGGAAACAGACTGAGAAACCAGAGTAAAAGTTTCTCCTGCAAACCGTTCCCTTTGTGCTAGATGAACGAACGTCTCTCCACATGCTCAGTTCTGAGAGATAAGTGTGTGTGAAAGCCGTCCTTCAACTAGCTTGTTGGGAACACAAAGTTTCTTTTCAGTTGCAAACTCCACTCCATACATATATATGGGGAGGTACTAGCTCCAACTCGGTTTTACCGTGAAAACTGCAGGAACTTCAAACCGGCACTAGGAAACAGACTGAGAAACCAGAGTGAAAGTTTCTCCTGCAACCTGTTCCCTTTGAGCTAGATGAAAGAACGTCTCTCCGCATGCTCAGTTCAGAGAGATAAGTGTGTGTGAAAGCCGTACTTCACCTAGCTTGTTGGGAACACAAAGTTTCTTTTCAGTTGCAAACTCCACTCCATACATATATATGGGGAGGTACTAGCTCCAACTCGGTTTTACAGCGAAAACTGCAGGAACTTCAAACCGGCACTAGGAAACAGACTGAGAAACCAGAGTAAAAGTTTCTCCTGCAACCCGTTCCCTTTGTGCTAGATGAACGAACGTCTCTCCACATGCTCAGATCTGAGAGATAATTGTGTGTGAAAGCCGTCCTTCACCTAGCTTGTTGGGAACACAAAGTTTCTTTTCACTTGTAAATTCCACTCCATACATATATATGGGGAGGTACTAGCTCCAACTCGGTTTTTAAGTGAAAACTGCAGGAACTTCAAACCGGCACTAGGAAACAGACTGAGAAACCAGAGTAAAAGTTTCTCCTGCAACCCGTTCCCTTTGTGCTAGATGAACGAACGTCTCTCCACATGCTCAGTTCTGAGAGATACGTGTGTGTGATAGCCGTCCTTCACCTAGCTTGTTGGGAACACAAAGTTTCTTTTCACTTGCAAACTCCACTCCATAAATATATATGGGGAGGTACTAGCTCCAACTCGGTTTTACAGTGAAAACTGCAGGAACTTCAAACCGGCACTAGGAAACAGACTGAGAAACCAGAGTAATAATTTCTCCTGCAACCCGTTCCCTTTGTGCCAGATGAACGAACGTCTCTCCACATGCTCAGTTCTGAGAGATAAGTGTGTGTGAAAGCCGTCCTTCAACTAGCTTGTTGGGAACACAAAGTTTCTTTTCAGTTGCAAACTCCACTCCATACATATATATGGGGAGGTACTAGCTCCAACTCGGTTTTACAGTGAAAACTGCAGGAACTTCAAACCGGCACTAGGAAACAGACTGAGAAACCAGAGTAAAAGTTTCTCCTGCAAACCGTTCCCTTTGTGCTAGATGAACGAACGTCTCTCCACATGCTCAGTTCTGAGAGATAAGTGTGTGTGAAAGCCGTCCTTCACCTAGCTTGTTGGGAACACAAAGTTTCTTTTCAGATGCAAACTCCACTCCATACATATATATGGGGAGGTACTAGCTCCAACTCGGTTTTACAGCGAAAACTGCAGGAACTTCAAACCGGCACTAGGAAACAGACTGAGAAACCAGAGTAAAAGTTTCTCCTGCAACCTGTTCCCTTTGTGCTAGATGAAAGAACGTCTCTCCGCATGCTCAGTTCAGAGAGATAAGTGTGTGTGAAAGCCGTACTTCACCTAGCTTGTTGGGAACACAAAGTTTCTTTTCACTTGCAAACTCCACTCCATACATATATATGGGGAGGTACTAGCTCCAACTCGGTTTTACAGTGAAAACTGCAGGAAGTTCAAACCGGCACTAGGAAACAGACTGAGAAACCAGAGTAAAAGTTTCTCCTGCAACCCGTTCCTTTTGTGCTAGATGAAAGAACGTCTCTCCGCACGCTCAGTTCAAAGAGATAAGTGTGTGTGAAAGCCGTACTTCACCTAGCTTGTTGGGAACACAAAGTTTCTTTTCAGTTGCAAACTCCACTCCATACATATATATGGGGAGGTACTAGCTCCAACTCGGTTTTACAGCGAAAACTGCAGGAACTTCAACCCGGCACTAGGAAACAGACTGAGAAACCAGAGTAAAAGATTCTCCTGCAACCCGTTCCCTTTGTGCTAGATGAAAGAACGTCTCTCCGCACGCTCAGTTCAAAGAGATAAGTGTGTGTGAAAGCCGTACTTCACCTAGCTTGTTGCGAACACAAAGTTTCTTTTCAGTTGCAAACTCCACTCCATACATATATATGGGGAGGTACTAGCTCCAACTCTGTTTTACAGCGAAAAATGCAGGAACTTCAAACCGGCTCTAGGAAACAGACTGAGAAACCAGAGTAATAGTTTCTCCTGCAACCCGTTCCCTTTGTGCTAGATGAATGAACGTCTCTCCACATGCTCAGTTCGGAGAGATAAGTGTGTGTGAAAGCCGTCCTTCACCTAGCTTGTTGGGAACACAAAGTTTCTTTTCACGTGCAAATTCCACTCCATACATATATATGGGAAGGTACTAGCTCCAACTCGGTTTTTCAGTGAAAACTGCAGTAACTTCAAACCGGCACTAGGAAACAGACTGAGAAACCAGAGTAAAAGTTTCTCCTGCAACCCGTTCCATTTGTGCTAGATGAACGAACGTCTCTCCACATGCTCAGTTCGGAGAGATAAGTGTGTGTGAAAGCCGTCCTTCACCTAGCTTGTTGGGAACACAAAGTTTCTTTTCACTTGCTAACTCCACTCCATACATATATATGGGGAGGTACTAGCTCCAACTCGGTTTTACAGTGAAAACTGCAGGAACTTCAAACCGGCACTAGGAAACAGACTGAGAAACCAGAGTAAAAGTTTCTCCTGCAACCCGTTCCCTTTGTGCTAGATGAACGAACGTCTCTCCACATGCTCAGTTCTGAGAGATAAGTGTGTGTGAAAGCGGTCCTTCACCTAGCTTGTTGGGAACACAAAGATTCTTTTCAGTTGCAAACTCCACTCCATACATATATATGGGGAGGTACTAGCTCCAACTCGGTTTTACAGTGAAAACTGCAGGAACTTCAAACCGGCACTAGGAAACAGACTAAGAAACCAGAGTAATAATTTCTCCTGCAACCCGTTCCCTTTTTGCTAGATGAACGAACATCTCTACACATGCTCAGTTCTGAGAGATAAGTGTGTGTGAAAGCCGTCCTTCACCTAGCTTGTTGGGAACACAAAGTTTCTTTTCACTTGCAAACTCCATTCCATACATATATATGGGGAGGTACTAGCTCCAACTCGGTTATACAGTGAAAACTGCAGGAACTTCAAACCGGCACTAGGAAACAGACTGAGAAACCAGAGTAAAAGTTTCTCCTGCAACCCGTTCCCTTTGTGCTAGATGAACGAACGTCTCTCCACATGCTCAGTTCTGAGAGATAAGTGTGTGTGAAAGCCGTCCTTCACCTAGCTTGTTGGGAACACAAAGTTTCTTTTCAGTTGCAAACTCCACTCCATACATATATATGGGGAGGTACTAGCTCCAACTCGGTTTTACCGTGAAAACTGCAGGAACTTCAAACCGGCACTATGAAACAGACTGAGAAACCAGAGTAAAAGTTTCTCCTGCAACCAGTTCCCTTTGTGCTACATGAACGAACGTCTCTCCACATGCTCAGTTATGAGAGATAAGTGTGTGTGAAAGCCGTCCTTCACCTAGCTTGTTGGGAACACAAAGTTTCTTTTCACTTGCAAACTCCACTCCAAACATATATATGGGGAGGTACTAGCTCCAACTCGGTTTTACAGTGAAAACTGCAGGAACTTCAAACCGGCACTAGGAAACAGACTGAGAAACCAGAGTAAAAGTTTCCCCTGCAACCCGTTCCCTTTGTGCTAGATGAACGAACGTCTCTCCACATGCTCAGTTCTGAGAGATAAGTGTGTGTGAAAGCCGTCCTTCACCTAGCTTGTTGGGAACACAAAGTTTCTTTTCACTTGCAAACTCCACTCCATACATATATATGGGGAGGTACTAGCTCCAACTCGGTTTTACAGCGAAAACTGCAGGAACTTCAAACCGGCACTAGGAAACAGACTGAGAAACCAGAGTAAAAGTTTCTCCTGCAACCTGTTCCCTTTGTGCTAGATGAAAGAACGTCTCTCCGCATGCTCAGTTCAGAGAGATAAGTGTGTGTGAAAGCCGTACTTCACCTAGCTTGTTGGGAACACAAAGTTTCTTTTCACGTGCAAATTCCACTCCATACATATATATGGGGAGGTACTAGCTCCAACTCGGTTTTTCAGTGAAAACTGCAGGAACTTCAAACCGGCACTAGGAAACAGACTGAGAAACCTGAGTAAAAGTTTCTCCTGCAACCCGTTCCCTTTGTGCTAGATGAACGAACGTCTCTCCACATGCTCAGTTCGGAGAGATAAGTGTGTGTGAAAGCCGTCCTTCACCTAGCTTGTTGGGAACACAAAGTTTCTTTTCACTTGCAAACTCCACTCCATACATATATATGGGGAGGTACTAGCTCCAACTCGGTTTTACAGTGAAAACTGCAGGAACTTCAAACCGGCACTAGGAAACAGACTGAGAAACCAGAGTAAAAGTTTCTCCTGCAACCCGTTCCCTTTGTGCTAGATGAACGAACGTCTCTCCACATGCTCAGTTCTGAGAGATAAGTGTGTGTGAAAGCGGTCCTTCAACTAGCTTGTTGGGAACACAAAGATTCTTTTCAGTTGCAAACTCCACTCCATACATATATATGGGGAGGTACTAGCTCCAACTCGGTTTTTCAGTGAAAACTGCAGGAACTTCAAACCGGCACTAGGAAACAGACTGAGAAACCAGAGTAATAATTTCTCCTGCAACCCGTTCCCTTTTTGCTAGATGAACGAACGTCTCTACACATGCTCAGTTCTGAGAGATAAGTGTGTGTGAAAGCCGTAATTCACCTAGCTTGTTGGGAACACAAAGTTTCTTTTCACTTGCAAACTCCACTCCATACATATATATGGGGAGGTACTAGCTCCAACTCGGTTTTACAGTGAAAACTGCAGGAACTTCAAACCGGCACTAGGAAACAGACTGAGAAACCAGAGTAAAAGTTTCTCCTGCAACCCGTTCCCTTTGTGCTAGATGAACGAACGTCTCTCCACATGCTCAGTTCTGAGAGATAAGTGTGTGTGAAAGCCGTCCTTCACCTAGCTTGTTGGGAACACAAAGTTTCTTTTCAGTTGCAAACTCCACTCCATACATATATATGGGGAGGTACTAGCTCCAACTCGGTTTTACCGTGAAAACTGCAGGAACTTCAAACCGGCACTAGGAAACAGACTGAGAAACCAGAGTAAAAGTTTCTCCTGCAACCCGTTCCCTTTGTGCTACATGAACGAACGTCTCTCCACATGCTCAGTTCTGAGAGATAAGTGTGTGTGAAAGCCGTCCTTCACCTAGCTTGTTGGGAACACAAAGTTTCTTTTCATTTGCAAACTCCACTCCATACATATATATGGGGAGGTACTAGCTCCAACTCGGTTTTACATTGAAAACTGCAGGAACTTCAAACCGGCACTAGGAAACAGACTGAGAAACCAGAGTAAAAGTTTCCCCTGCAACCCGTTCCCTTTGTGCTAGATGAACGAACGTCTCTCCACATGCTCAGTTCTGAGAGATAAGTGTGTGTGAAAGCCGTCCTTCACCTAGCTTGTTGGGAACACAAAGTTTCTTTTCACTTGCAAACTCCACTCCAAACATATATATGGGGAGGTACTAGCTCCAACTCTGTTTTACAGCGAAAACTGCAGGAACTTCAAACCGGCACTAGGAAACAGACTGAGAAACCAGAGTAAAAGTTTCTCCTGCAACCCGTTCCCTTTGTGCTAGATGAACGAACGTCTTTCCGCATGCTCAGTTCAGAGAGATAAGTGTGTGTGAAAGCCGTCCTTCACCTAGCTTGTTGGGAACACAAAGTTTCTTTTCAGTTGCAAACTCCACTCCATAAATATATATGGGGAGGTACTAGCGCCAACTTGGTTTTACAGCGAAAACTGCAGGAACTTCAAACCGGCACTAGGAAACAGACTGAGAAACCAGAGTAATAGTTTCTACTGCAACCCATTCCCTTTGTGCTAGATGAACGAACGTCTCACCACATGCTCAGTTCTGAGAGATAAGTGTGTGTGAAAGCCGTCCTTCACCTAGCTTGTTGGGAACACAAAGTTTCTTTTCACTTGCAAACTCCACTCCATACATATATATGGGGAGGTACCAGCTCCAACTCGGTTTTTCAGTGAAAACTGCAGGAAATTCAAACCGGCACTAGGAAACAGACTTAGAAACCAGAGTAAAAGTTTCTACTGCAACCCGTTCCCTTTGTGCTAGATGAACGAACGTCTCTCCATATGCTCAGTTCTGAGAGATAAGTGTGTGTGAAAGCCGTCCTTCACCTAGCTTGTTGGGAACACAAAGTTTCTTTTCAGTTGCAAACTCCACTCCATACATATATATGGGTAGGTACTAGCTCCAACTCGGTTTTACCGTGAAAACTGCAGGAACATCAAACCGGCACTAGGAAACAGACTGAGAAACCAGAGTAAAAGTTTCTCCTGCAACCTGTTCCCTTTGTGCTAGATGAAAGAACGTCTCTCCGCATGCTCAGTTCAGAGAGATAAGTGTGTGTGAAAGCCTTCCTTCACCTAGCTTGTTGGGAACACAAAGTTTCTTTTCAGTTGCAAACTCCACGCCATACATATATATGGGGAGGTACTAGCTCCAACTCGGTTTTACAGTGAAAACTGCAGGAACTTCAAAACGGCACTAGGAAACAGACTGAGAAACCAGAGTAAAAGTTTCTCCTGCAACCCGTTCCTTTTGTGCTAGATGTAAGAACGTCTCTCCGCATGCTCAGTTCAGAGAGATAAGTGTGTGTGAAAGCCGTACTTCACCTAGCTTGTTGGGAACACAAAGTTTCTTTTCAGTTGCAAACTCCACTCCATAAATATATATGGGGAGGTACTAGCTCCAACTCGGTTTTACAGCGAAAACTGCAGGAACTTCAAACCGGCACTAGGAAACAGAATGAGAAACCAGAGTAAAAGTTTCTCCTGCAACCAGTTCCCTTTGTGCTAGATGAACGAACGTCTCTCCACATGCTCAGATCTGAGAGATAATTGTGTGTGAAAGCCGTCCTTCACCTAGCTTGTTGGGAACACAAAGTTTCTTTTCAGTTGCAAACTCCACTCCATACATATATATGGGGAGGTACTAGCTCCAACTCGGTTTTTCAGTGAAAACTGCAGGAACTTCAAACCGGCACTAGGAAACAGACTGAGAAACCAGAGTAAAAGTTTCTCCTGCAACCCGTTCCCTTTGTGCTAGATGAACGAACGTCTCTCCACATGCTCAGTTCTGAGAGATACGTGTGTGTGATAGCCGTCCTTCACCTAGCTTGTTGGGAACACAAAGTTTCTTTTCACTTGCAAACTCCACTCCATACATATATATGGGGAGGTACTAGCTCCAACTCGGTTTTACAGTGAAAACTGCAGGAACTTCAAACCGGCACTAGGAAACAGACTGAGAAACCAGAGTAAAAGTTTCTCCTGCAACCCGTTCCTTTTGTGCTAGATGAAAGAAAGTCTCTCCGCATGCTCAGTTCAGAGAGATAAGTGTGTGCGAAAGCCGTACTTCACCTAGCTTGTTGGGAACACAAAGTTTCTTTTCAGTTGCAAACTCCACTCCATACATATATATGGGGAGGTACTAGCTCCAACTCGGTTTTACAGCGAAAACTGCAGGAACTTCAAACCGGCACTAGGAAACAGACTGAGAAACCAGAGTAAAAGTTTCTCCTGCAAACCGTTCCCTTTGTGCTAGATGAACGAACGTCTCTCCACATGCTCAGTTCTGAGAGATAAGTGTGTGTGAAAGCCGTCCTTCACCTAGCTTGTTGGGAACACAAAGTTTCTTTTCAGTTGCAAACTCCACTCCATACATATATATGGGGAGGTACTAGCTCCAACTCGGTTTTACCGTGAAAACTGCAGGAACTTCAAACCGGCACTAGGAAACAGACTGAGAAACCAGAGTAAAAGTTTCTCCTGCAACCTGTTCCCTTTGTGCTAGATGAAAGAACGTCTCTCCGCATGCTCAGTTCAGAGAGATAAGTGTGTGTGAAAGCCGTACTTCACCTAGCTTGTTGGGAACACAAAGTTTCTTTTCAGTTGCAAACTCCACTCCATACATATATATGGGGAGGTACTAGCTCCAACTCGATTTTACAGTGAAAACTGCAGGAACTTCAAACCGGCACTCGGAAACAGACTGAGAAACCAGAGTAAAAGTTTCTCCTGCAACCCGTTCCCTTTGTGCTAGATGAACGAACGTCTCTCCACATGCTCAGTTCTGAGAGATAAGTGTGTGTGAAAGCCGTCCTTCACCTAGCTTGTTGGGAACACAAAGTTTCTTTTCACGTGCAAATTCCACTCCATACATATATATGGGGAGGTACTAGCTCCAACTCGGTTTTTCAGTGAAAACTGCAGGAACTTCAAACCGGCACTAGGAAACAGACTGAGAAACCAGAGTAAAAGTTTCTCCTGCAACCCGTTCCCTTTGTGCTAGATGAACGAAAGTCTCTCCACATGCTCAGTTCGGAGAGATAAGTGTGTGTGAAAGCCGTCCTTCACCTAGCTTGTTGGGAACACAAAGTTTCTTTTCACTTGCAAACTCCACTCCATACATATATATGGGGAGGTACTAGCTCCAACTCGGTTTTACAGTGAAAACTGCAGGAACTTCAAACCGGCACTAGGAAACAGACTGAGAAACCAGAGTAAAAGTTTCTCCTGCAACCCGTTCCCTTTGTGCTAGATGAACGAACGTCTCTCCACATGCTCAGTTCTGAGAGATAAGTGTGTGTGAAAGCCGTCCTTCACCTAGCTTGTTGGGAACACAAAGATTCTTTTCAGTTGCAAACTCCACTCCATACATATATATGGGGAGGTACTAGCTCCAACTCGTTTTTTCAGTGAAAACTGCAGGAACTTCAAACCGGCACTAGGAAACAGACTAAGAAACCAGAGTAATAATTTCTCCTGCAACCCGTTCCCTTTTTGCTAGATGAACGAAAGTCTCTCCACATGCTCAGTTCTGAGAGATAAGTGTGTGTGAAAGCCGTCCTTCACCTAGCTTGTTGGGAACACAAAGTTTCTTTTCAGTTGCAAACTCCACTCCATACATATATATGGGGAGGTACTAGCTCCAACTCGGTTTTACAGTGAAAACTGCAGGAACTTCAAACCGGCACTAGGAAACAGACTGAGAAACCAGAGTAAAAGTTTCTCCTGTAACCCGTTCCCTTTGTGCTACATGAACGAACGTCTCTCCACATGCTCAGTTCTGAGAGATAAGTGTGTGTGAAAGCCGTCTTTCACCTAGCTTGTTGGGAACACAAAGTTTCTTTTCACTTGCAAACTCCACTCCATACATATATATGGGGAGGTACTAGCTCCAACACGGTTTTACAGTGAAAACTGCAGGAACTTCAAACCGGCACTAGGAAACAGACTGAGAAACCAGAGTAAAAGTTTCTCCTGCAACCCGTTCCCTTTGTGCTAGATGAACGAACGTCTCTCCACATGCTCAGTTCTGAGAGATAAGTGTGTGTGAAAGCCGTCCTTCACCTAGCTTGTTGGGAACACAAAGATTCTTTTCAGTTGCAAACTCCACTCCATACATATATATGGGGAGGTACTAGCTCCAACTCGTTTTTTCAGTGAAAACTGCAGGAACTTCAAACCGGCACTAGGAAACAGACTAAGAAACCAGAGTAATAATTTCTCCTGCAACCCGTTCCCTTTTTGCTAGATGAACGAACGTCTCTACACATGCTCAGTTCTGAGAGATAAGTGTGTGTGAAAGCCGTCCTTCACCTAGCTTGTTGGGAACACAAAGTTTCTTTTCACTTGCAAACTCCACTCCATACATATATATGGGGAGGTACTAGCTCCAACTCGGTTTTACAGTGAAAACTGCAGGAACTTCAAACCGGCACAAGGAAACAGACTGAGAAACCAGAGTAAAAGTTTCTCCTGCAACCCGTTCCCTTTGTGCTACATGAACGAACGTCTCTCCACATGCTCAGTTCTGAGAGATAAGTGTGTGTGAAAGCCGTCCTTCACCTAGCTTGTTGGGAACACAAAGTTTCTTTTCACTTGCAAACTCCACTCCATACATATATATGGGCAGGTACTAGCTCCAACTCGGTTTTACAGTGAAAACTGCAGGAACTTCAAACCGGCACTTGGAAACAGACTGAGAAACCAGAGTTAAAGTTTCCCCTGCAACCCGTTCCCTTTGTGCTAGATGAACGAACGTCTCTCCACATGCTCAGTTCGGAGAGATAAGTTTGTGTGAAAGCCGTCCTTCACCTAGCTTGTTGGGAACACAAAGTTTCTTTTCACTTGCAAACTCCACTCCATACATATATATGGGGAGGTACTAGCTCCAACTCGGTTTTACAGCGAAAACTGCAGGAACTTCAATCCGGCACTAGGAAACAGACTGAGAAACCAGAGTAAAAGTTTCTCCTGCAAACCGTTCCCTTTGTGCTAGATGAACGAACGTCTTTCCGCATGCTCAGTTCAGAGAGATAAGTGTGTGTGAAAGCCGTCCTTCACCTAGCTTGTTGGGAACACAAAGTTTCTTTTCAGTTGCAAACTCCACTCCATAAATATATATGGGGAGGTACTAGCGCCAACTTGGTTTTACAGCGAAAACTGCAGGAACTTCAAACCGGCACTAGGAAACAGACTGAGAAACCAGAGTAAAAGTTTCTACTGCAACCCATTCCCTTTGTGCTAGATGAACGAACGTCTCTCCACATGCTCAGTTCTGAGAGATAAGTGTGTGTGAAAGCCGTCCTTCACCTAGCTTGTTGGGAACACAAAGTTTCTTTTCACTTGCAAACTCCACTCCATACATATATATGGGGAGGTACTAGTTCCAACTCGATTTTTCAGTGAAAACTGCAGGAAATTCAAACCGGCACTAGGAAACAGACTTAGAAACCAGAGTAAAAGTTTCTACTGCAACCCGTTCCCTTTGTGCTAGATGAACGAACGTCTCTCCATATGCTCACTTCTGAGAGATAAGTGTGTGTGAAAGCCGTCCTTCACCTAGCTTGTTGGGAACACAAAGTTTCTTTTCAGTTGCAAACTCCACTCCATACATATATATGGGTAGGTACTAGCTCCAACTCGGTTTTACCGTGAAAACTGCAGGAACTTCAAACCGGCACTAGGAAACAGACTGAGAAACCAGAGTAAAAGTTTCTCCTGCAACCTGTTCCCTTTGTGCTAGATGAAAGAACGTCTCTCCGCATGCTCAGTTCAGAGAGATAAGTATGTGTGAAAGCCGTACTTCAACTAGCTTGTTGGGAACACAAAGTTTCTTTTCAGTTGCAAACTCCACTCCATACATATATATGGGGAGGTACTAGCTCCAACTCGGTTTTACAGTGAAAACTGCAGGAACTTCAAAACGGCACTAGGAAACAGACTGAGAAACCAGAGTAAAATTTTCTCCTGCAACCCGTTCCTTTTGTGCTAGATGAAAGAACGTCTCTCCGCATGCTCAGTTCAGAGAGATAAGTGTGTGTGAAAGCCGTACTTCACCTAGCTTGTTGGGAACACAAAGTTTCTTTTCAGTTGCAAACTCCACTCCATACATATATATGGGGAGGTACTAGCTCCAACTCGGTTTTACAGTGAAAACTGCAGGAACTTCCAACCGGCACTAGGAAACAGACTGAGAAACCAGAGTAAAAGTTTCTCCTGCAACCCGTTCCCTTTGTGCTAGATGAACGAACGTCTCTCCACATGCTCAGATCTGAGAGATAATTGTGTGTGAAAGCCGTCCTTCACCTAGCTTGTTGGGAACACAAAGTTTCTTTTCACTTGTAAATTCCACTCCATACATATATATGGGGAGGTACTAGCTCCAACTCGGTTTTTCAGTGAAAACTGCAGGAACTTCAAACCGGCACTAGGAAACAGACTGAGAAACCAGAGTAAAAGTTTCTCCTGCAACCCGTTCCCTTTGTGCTAGATGAACGAACGTCTCTCCACATGCTCAGTTCTGAGAGATACGTGTGTGTGATAGCCGTCCTTCACCTAGCTTGTTGGGAACACAAAGATTCTTTTCGCTTGCAAACTCCACTCCATACATATATATGGGGAGGTACTAGCTCCAACTCGGTTTTACAGTGAAAACTGCAGGAACTTCAAACCGGCACTAGGAAACAGACTGAGAAACCAGAGTAAAAGTTTCTCCTGCAACTCGTTCCTTTTGTGCTAGATGAAAGAATGTCTCTCCGCATGCTCAGTTCAGAGAGATAAGTGTGTGTGAAAGCCGTACTTCACCTAGCTTGTTGGGAACACAAAGTTTCTTTTCAGTTGCAAACTCCACTCCATACATATATATGGGGAGGTACTAGCTCCAACTCGGTTTTACAGCGAAAACTGCAGGAACTTCAAACCGGCACTAGGAAACAGACTGAGAAACCAGAGTAAAAGTTTCTCCTGCAACCCGTTCCCTTTGTGCTAGATGAACGAACGTCTCTCCACATGCTCAGATCTGAGAGATAATTGGGTGTGAAAGCCGTCCTTCACCTAGCTTGTTGGGAACACAAAGTTTCTTTTCACTTGTAAATTCCACTCCATACATATATATGGGGAGGTACTAGCTCCAACTCGTTTTTCAGTGAAAACTGCAGGAACTTCAAACCGGCACTAGGAAACAGACTGAGAAACCAGAGTAAAAGTTTCTCCTGCAACCCGTTCCATTTGTGCTAGATGAACGAACGTCTCTCCACATGCTCAGTTCTGAGAGATACGTGTGTGTGAAAGCCGTCCTTCACCTAGCTTGTTGGGAACACAAAGTTTCTTTTCAGTTGCAAACTCCACTCCATACATATATATGGGGAGGTACTAGTTCCAACTCGGTTTTACAGTGAAAACTGCAGGAACTTCAAACCGGCACTAGGAAACAGACTGAGAAACCAGAGTAAAAGTTTCTCCTGCAAACCGTTCCCTTTGTGCTAGATGAACGAACGTCTCTCCACATGCTCAGTTCTGAGAGATAAGTGGGTGTGAAAGCCGTCCTTCACCTAGCTTGTTGGGAACACAAAGTTTCTTTTCAGTTGCAAACTCCACTCCATACATATATATCGGGAGGTACTAGCTCCAACTCGGTTTTACAGTGAAAACTGCAGGAACTTCAAAACGGCACTAGGAAACAGACTGAGAAACCAGAGTAAAAGTTTCTCCTGCAACCTGTTCCCTTTGTGCTAGATGAAAGAACGTCTCTCCGCATGCTCATTTCAGAGAGATAAATGTGTGTGAAAGCCGTACTTCACCTAGCTTGTTGGGAACACAAAGTTTCTTTTCACTTGCAAACTCCACTCCATACATATATATGGGGAGGTACTAGTTCCAACTCGATTTTTCAGTGAAAACTGCAGGAAATTCAAACCGGCACTAGGAAACAGACTTAGAAACCAGAGTAAAAGTTTCTACTGCAACCCGTTTCCTTTGTGCTAGATGAACGAACGTCTCTCCATATGCTCAGTTCTGAGAGATAAGTGTGTGTGAAAGCCGTCCTTCACCTAGCTTGTTGGGAACACAAAGTTTCTTTTCAGTTGCAAACTCCACTCCATACATATATATGGGTAGGTACTAGCTCCAACTCGGTTTTACCGTGAAAACTGCAGGAACTTCAAACCGGCACTAGGAAACAGACTGAGAAACCAGAGTAAAAGTTTCTCCTGCAACCTGTTCCCTTTGTGCTAGATGAAAGAACGTCTCTCCGCATGCTCAGTTCAGAGAGATAAGTATGTGTGAAAGCCGTACTTCACCTAGCTTGTTGGGAACACAAAGTTTCTTTTCAGTTGCAAACTCCACTCCATACATATATATGGGGAGGTACTAGCTCCAACTCGGTTTTACAGTGAAAACTGCAGGAACTTCAAAACGGCACTAGGAAACAGACTGAGAAACCAGAGTAAAATTTTCTCCTGCAACCCGTTCCTTTTGTGCTAGATGAAAGAACGTCTCTCCGCATGCTCAGTTCAGAGAGATAAGTGTGTGTGAAAGCCGTACTTCACCTAGCTTGTTGGGAACACAAAGTTACTTTTCAGTTGCAAACTCCACTCCATACATATATATGGGGAGGTACTAGCTCCAACTCGGTTTTACAGTGAAAACTGCAGGAACTTCAAACCGGCACTAGGAAACAGACTGAGAAACCAGAGTAAAAGTTTCTCCTGCAACCCGTTCCCTTTGTGCTAGATGAACGAACGTCTCTCCACATGCTCAGATCTGAGAGATAATTGTGTGTGAAAGCCGTCCTTCACCTAGCTTGTTGGGAACACAAAGTTTCTTTTCACTTGTAAATTCCACTCCATACATATATATGGGGAGGTACTAGCTCCAACTCGGTTTTTCAGTGAAAACTGCAGGAACTTCAAACCGGCACTAGGAAACAGACTGAGAAACCAGAGTAAAAGTTTCTCCTGCAACCCGTTCCCTTTGTGCTAGATGAACGAACGTCTCTCCACATGCTCAGTTCTGAGAGATACGTGTGTGTGATAGCCGTCCTTCACCTAGCTTGTTGGGAACACAAAGTTTCTTTTCACTTGCAAACTCCACTCCATACATATATATGGGGAGGTACTAGCTCCAACTCGGTTTTACAGTGAAAACTGCAGGAACTTCAAACCGGCACTAGGAAACAGACTGAGAAACCAGAGTAAAAGTTTCTCCTGCAACCCGTTCCTTTTGTGCTAGATGAAAGAACGTCTCTCCGCATGCTCAGTTCAGAGAGATAAGTGTGTGTGAAAGCCGTACTTCACCTAGCTTGTTGGGAACACAAAGTTTCTTTTCAGTTGCAAACTCCACTCCATACATATATATGGGGAGGTACTAGCTCCAACTCGGTTTTACAGCGAAAACTGCAGGAACTTCAAACCGGCACTAGGAAACAGACTGAGAAACCAGAGTAAAAGTTTCTCCTGCAACCCGTTCCCTTTGTGCTAGATGAACGAACGTCTCTCCACATGCTCAGATCTGAGAGATAATTGTGTGTGAAAGCCGTCCTTCACCTAGCTTGTTGGGAACACAAAGTTTCTTTTCACTTGTAAATTCCACTCCATACATATATATGGGGAGGTACTAGCTCCAACTCGTTTTTCAGTGAAAACTGCAGGAACTTCAAACCGGCACTAGGAAACAGACTGAGAAACCAGAGTAAAAGTTTCTCCTGCAACCCGTTCCATTTGTGCTAGATGAACGAACGTCTCTCCACATGCTCAGTTCTGAGAGATACGTGTGTGTGAAAGCCGTCCTTCACCTAGCTTGTTGGGAACACAAAGTTTCTTTTCAGTTGCAAACTCCACTCCATACATATATATGGGGAGGTACTAGTTCCAACTCGGTTTTACAGTGAAAACTGCAGGAACTTCAAACCGGCACTAGGAAACAGACTGAGAAACCAGAGTAAAAGTTTCTCCTGCAAACCGTTCCCTTTGTGCTAGATGAACGAACGTCTCTCCACATGCTCAGTTCTGAGAGATAAGTGGGTGTGAAAGCCGTCCTTCACCTAGCTTGTTGGGAACACAAAGTTTCTTTTCAGTTGCAAACTCCACTCCATACATATATATCGGGAGGTACTAGCTCCAACTCGGTTTTACAGTGAAAACTGCAGGAACTTCAAAACGGCACTAGGAAACAGACTGAGAAACCAGAGTAAAAGTTTCTCCTGCAACCTGTTCCCTTTGTGCTAGATGAAAGAACGTCTCTCCGCATGCTCATTTCAGAGAGATAAATGTGTGTGAAAGCCGTACTTCACCTAGCTTGTTGGGAATACAAAGTTTCTTTTCAGTTGCAAACTCCACTCCATACATATATATGGGGAGGTACTAGCTCCAAGTAGGTTTTACAGCGAAAACTGCAGGAACTTCAAACCGGCACTAGGAAACAGACTGAGAAACCAGAGTAAAAGTTTCTCATGCAACCCGTTCCCTTTTTGCTAGATGAAAGAACGTCTCTCCGCACGCTCAGTTCAAAGAGATAAGTGTGTGTGAAAGCCGTACTTCACCTAGCTTGTTGGGAACACAAAGTTTCTTTTCAGTTGCAAACTCCACTCCATACATATATATGGGGAGATACAAGCTCCAACTCGGTTTTACAGCGAAAACTGCAGGAACTTCAAACCGGCACTAGGAAACAGACTGAGAAACCAGAGTAAAAGTTTCTCCTGCAACCCGTTCCCTTTGTGCTAGATGAACGAACGTCTCTCCACATGCTCAGTTCGGAGAGATAAGTGTGTGTGAAAGCCGTCCTTCACATAGCTTGTTGGGAACACAAACTTTCTTTTCACGTGCAAATTCCACTCCATACATATATATGGGGAGGTACTAGCTCCAACTCGGTTTTTCAGTGAAAACTGCAGGAACTTCAAACCGGCACTAGGAAACAGACTGAGAAACCAGAGTAAAAGTTTCTCCTGCAACCCGTTCCCTTTGTGCTAGATGAACGAACGTCTCTCCACATGCTCAGTTCGGAGAGATAAGTGTGTGTGAAAGCCGTCCTTCACCTAGCTTGTTGGGAACACAAAGTTTCTTTTCACTTGCAAACTCCACTCCATACATATATATGGGGAGGTACTAGCTCCAACTCGGTTTTACAGCGAAAACTGCAGGAACTTCAAACCGGCACTAGGAAACAGACTGAGAAACCAGAGTAAAAGTTTCTCCTGCAACCTGTTCCCTTTGTGCTAGATGAACGAACGTCTTTCCGCATGCTCAGTTCAGAGAGATAAGTGTGTGTGAAAGCCGTCCTTCACCTAGCTTGTTGGGAACCAAAGTTTCTTTTCAGTTGCAAACTCCACTCCATAAATATATATGGGGAGGTACTAGCGCCAACTTGGTTTTACAGCGAAAACTGCAGGAACTTCAAACCGGCACTAGGAAACAGACTGAGAAACCAGAGTAAAAGTTTCTACTGCAACCCATTCCCTTTGTGCTAGATGAACGAACGTCTCTCCACATGCTCAGTTCTGAGAGATAAGTGTGTGTGAAAGCCGTCCTTCACCTAGCTTGTTGGGAACACAAAGTATCTTTTCCCTTGCAAACTCCACTCCATACATATATATGGGGAGGTACTAGCTCCAACTCGGTTTTTCAGTGAAAACTGCAGGAAATTCAAACCGGCACTTGGAAACAGACTTAGAAACCAGAGTAAAAGTTTCTACTGCAACCCGTTCCCTTTGTGCTAGGTGAACGAACGTCTCTCCATATGCTCAGTTCTGAGAGATAATTGTGTGTGAAAGCCGTCCTTCACCTAGCTTGTTGGGAACACAAAGTTTCTTTTCAGTTGCAAACTCCACTCCATACATATATATGGGGAGGTAATAGCTCCAACTCGGTTTTACAGTGAAAACTGCACGAACTTCAAACCGGCACTAGGAAACAGACTGAGAAACCAGAGTAAAAGTTTCTCCTGCAAACCTTTCCCTTTGTGCTAGATGAACGAACGTCTCTCCACATGCTCAGTTCTGAGAGATAAGTGTGTGTGAAAGCCGTCCTTCACCTAGCTTGTTGGGAACACAAAGTTTCTTTTCACTTGCAAACTCCACTCCATACATATATATGGGGAGGTACTAGCTCCAACTCGGTTTTACAGTGAAAACTGCAGGAACTTCAAACCGGCACTAGGAAACAGACTGAGAAACCAGAGTAAAATTTTCCCTGCAACCCGTTCCCTTTGTGCTAGATGAACGAACGTCTCTCCGCATGCTCAGTTCAGAGAGATAAGTGTGTGTGAAAGCCGTCCTTCACCTAGCTTGTTGGGAACACAAAGTTTCTTTTCAGTTGCAAACTCCACTCCATACATATATATGGGGAGGTACAAGCTACAATGCGGTTTTACAGCGAAATCTGCAGGAACTTCAAACCGGCACTAGGAAACAGACTGAGAAACCAGAGTAAAAGTTTCTCCTGCAACCCGTTCCCTTTGTGCTAGATGAACGAACGTCTCTCCACATGCTCAGTTCTGAGAGATAAGTGTGTGTGAAAGCCGTCCTTCACCTAGCTTGTTGGGAACACAAAGTTTCTTTTCAGTTGCAAACTCCACTCCTTACATATATATGGGGAGGTACTAGCTCCAACTCGGTTTTACAGTGAAAACTGCAGGAACTTCAAACCGGCACTAGGAAACAGACTGAGAAACCAGAGTAAAAGTTTCTCCTGCAACCCATTCCCTTTGTGCTAGATGAACGAACGTCTCTCCACATGCTCAGTTCTGAGAGATAAGTGTGTGTAAAAGCCGTCCTTCACCTAGCTTGTTAGGAACACAAAGTTTCTTTTCACTTGCAAACTCCACTCCATACATATATATGGGGAGGTACTAGCTCCAACTCGGTTTTTCAGTGATAACTGTAGGAAATTCAAACCGGCACTAGGAAACAGACTTAGAAACCAGAGTAAAAGTTTCTACTGCAACCCGTTCCATTTGTGCTAGATGAACGAACGTCTCTCCATATGCTCAGTTCTGAGAGAAAAGTGTGTGTGAAAGCCGTCCTTCACCTAGCTTGTTGGGAACACAAAGTTTCTTTTCAGATGCAAACTCCACTCCATACATATATATGGGGAGGTAATAGCTCCAACTCGGTTTTACACTGAAAACTGCAGGAACTTCAAACCGGCACTAGGAAACAGACTGAGAAACCAGAGTAAAATTTTCTCCTGCAACCCGTTCCCTTTGTGCTAGATGAACGAACGTCTCTCCACATGCTCAGTTCTGAGAGATAAGTGTGTGTGAAAGCCGTCCTTCACCTAGCTTGTTGGGAACACAAAGTTTCTTTTCACTTGCAAACTCCATTCCATACATATATATGGGGAGGTACTAGCTCCAACTCGGTTTTACAGTGAAAACTGCAGGAACTTCAAACCGGCACTAGGAAACAGACTGAGAAACCAGAGTAAAATTTTCTCCTGCAACCTGTTCCCTTTGTGCTAGATGAACGAACGTCTCTCCACATGCTCAGTTCTGAGAGATAAGTGTGTGTGAAAGCCGTCCTTCACCTAGCTTGTTGGGAACAAAAAGTTTCTTTTCAGATGCAAACTCCACTCCATACATATATATGGGGAGGTACTAGCTCCAACTCGGTTTTACAGTGAAAACTGCAGGAACTTCAAACCGGCACTAGGAAACAAACTGAGAAACCAGAGTAAAATTTTCACCTGCAACCCGTTCTCTTTGTGCTAGATGAACGAAAGTCTCTCCGCATGCTCAGTTCAGAGAGATAAGTGTGTGTGAAAGCCGTCCTTCACCTAGCTTGTTGGGAACACAAAGTTTCTTTTCAGTTGCAAACTCCACTCCATACATATATATGGGGAGGTACTAGCTCCAATGCGGTTTTACAGCGAAAATTGCAAGAACTTCAAACCGGCACTAGGAAACAGACTGAGAAACCAGAGTAAAAGTTTCTCCTGCAACCTGTTCCCTTTGTGCTAGATGAACGAACGTCTCTCCACATGCTCAGTTCTGAGAGATAAGTGTGTGTGAAAGCCGTCCTTCACCTAGCTTGTTGGGAACACAAAGTTTCTTTTCAGTTGCAAACTCCACTCCATACATATATATGGGGAGGTACTAGCTCCAACTCGGTTTTACAGTGAAAACTGCAGGAACTTCAAACCGGCACTAGGAAACAGACTGAGAAACCAGAGTAAAAGTTTCTCCTGCAACCCATTCCCTTTGTGCTAGATGAACGAACGTCTCTCCACATGCTCAGTTCTGAGAGATAAGTGTGTGTGAAAGCCGTCCTTCACCTAGCTTGTTGGGAACACAAAGTTTCTTTTCACTTGCAAACTCCACTCCATACATATATATGGGGAGGTACTAGCTCCAACTCGGTTTTTCAGTGAAAACTGCAGGAAATTCAAACCGGCACTAGGAAACAGACTTAGAAACCAGAGTAAAAGTTTCTACTGCAACCCGTTCCCATTGTGCTAGATGAACGAACGTCTCTCCACATGCTCAGTTCTGAGAGATAAGTGTGTGTGAAAGCCGTCCTTCACCTAGCTTGTTGGGAACACAAAGTTTCTTTTCACTTGCAAACTCCACTCCATACATATATATGGGGAGGTACTAGCTCCAACTCGGTTTTACAGTGAAAACTGCAGGAACTTCAAACCGGCACTAGGAAACAGACTGAGAAACCAGAGTAAAAGTTTCTCCTGCAACCCGTTCCCTTTGTGCTAGATGAACGAACGTCTCTCCACATGCTCAGTTCTGAGAGATAAGTGTGTGTGAAAGCCGTCCTTCACCTAGCTTGTTGGGAACACAAAGTTTCTTTTCAGTTGCAAACTCCACTCCATACATATATATGGGGAGGTACAAGCTCCAACTCGTTTTTACAGTGAAAACTGCAGGAACTTCAAACCGGCACTAGGAAACAGACTGAGAAACCAGAGTAAAAGTTTCTCCTGCAACCCGTTCCCTTTGTGCTAGATGAACGAACGTCTCTCCGCATGCTCAGTTCAGAGAGATAAGTGTGTGTGAAAGCCGTCCTTCACCTAGCTTGTTGGGAACACAAAGTTTCTTTTCAGTTGCAAACTCCACTCCATACATATATATGGGGAGGTACTAGCTCCAATGCGGTTTTACAGCGAAAACTGCAAGAACTTCAAACCGGCACTAGGAAACAGACTGAGAAACCAGAGTAAAAGTTTCTCCTGCAACCCGTTCCCTTTGTGCTAGATGAACGAACGTCTCTCCACATGCTCAGTTCTGAGAGATAAGTGTGTGTGAAAGCCGACCTTCACCTAGCTTGTTGGGAACACAATGTTTCTTTTCAGTTGCAAACTCCACTCCATACATATATATGGGGAGGTACTAGCTCCAACTCGGTTTTACAGTGAAAACTGCAGGAACTTCAAACCGGCACTAGGAAACAGACTGAGAAACCAGAGTAAAAGTTTCTAATGCAACCCATTCCATTTGTGCTAGATTAACGAACGTCTCTCCACATGCTCAGTTCTGAGAGATAAGTGTGTGTGAAAGCCGTCCTTCACCTAGCTTGTTGGGAACACAAAGTTTCTTTTCACTTGCAAACTCCACTCCATACATATATATGGGGAGGTACTAGCTCCAAATCGGTTTTACAGTGAAAACTGCAGGAACTTCAAACCGGCACTAGGAAACAGACTGAGAAACCAGA
The DNA here is from genome assembly GCF_048773025.1 of Camelus bactrianus. Classification (NCBI taxonomy): domain Eukaryota; kingdom Metazoa; phylum Chordata; class Mammalia; order Artiodactyla; family Camelidae; genus Camelus; species Camelus bactrianus. The sequence goes on from NC_133553.1 coordinate 1,706,077, forward strand.
GTAAAAGTTTCTCCTGCAACCCGTTCCCTTTGTGCTAGATGAACGAACGTCTCTCCGCATGCTCAGTTCTGAGAGATAAGTGTGTGTGAAAGCCGTCCTTCACCTATCTTGTTGGGAACACAAAGTTTCTTTTCACTTGCAAACTCCACTCCATACATATATATGGGGAGGTACTAACTCCAACTCGGTTTTACAGTGAAAACTGCAGGAACTTCAAACCGGCACTAGGAAACAGACTGAGAAACCAGAGTAAAAGTTTCTCCTGCAACCCGTTCCCTTTGTGCTAGATGAACGAACGTCTCTCCACATGCTCAGTTCTGAGAGATAAGTGTGTGTGAAAGCCGTCCTTCACCTAGCTTGTTGGGAACACAAAGTTTCTTTTCACTTGCAAACTCCACTCCATACATATATATGGGGAGGTACTAGCTCCAACTCGGTTTTACAGTGAAAACTGCAGGAACTTCAAACCGGTACTAGGAAACAGACTGAGAAACCAGAGTAAAAGTTTCTCCTGCAACCCGTTCCTTTGGTGCTAGATGAAAGAACGTCTCTCCGCATGCTCAGTTCAGAGAGATAAGTGTGTGTGAAAGCCGTACTTCACCTAGCTTGTTGGGAACACAAAGTTTCTTTTCTGTTGCAAACTCCACTCCATACATATATATGGGGAGGTACTAGCTCCAACACGGTTTTACAGTGAAAACTGCAGGAACTTCAAACCGGCACTAGGAAACAGACTGAGAAACCAGAGTAAAAGTTTCTCCTGCAACCCGTTCCCTTTGTGCTAGATGAACGAACGTCTCTCCACATGCTCAGTTCTGAGAGATAAGTGTGTGTGAAAGCCGACCTTCACCTAGCTTGTTGGGAACACAAAGTTTCTTTTCAGTTGCAAACTCCACTCCATACATATATATGGGGAGGTACTAGCTCCAACTCGGTTTTACAGTGAAAACTGCAGGAACTTCAAACCGGCACTAGGAAACAGACTGAGAAACCAGAGTAAAAGTTTCTAATGCAACCCATTCCATTTGTGCTAGATTAACGAACGTCTCTCCACATGCTCAGTTCTGAGAGATAAGTGTGTGTGAAAGCCGTCCTTCACCTAGCTTGTTAGGAACACAAAGTTTCTTTTCACTTGCAAACTGCACTCCATACATATATATGGGGAGGTACTAGCTCCAACTCGGTTTTTCAGTGAAAACTGCAGGAAATTCAAACCGGCACTAGGAAACAGACTTAGAAACCAGAGTAAAAGTTTCTACTGCAACCCGTTCCCTTTGTGCTAGATGAACGAACGTCTCTCCACATGCTCAGTTCTGAGAGATAAGTGTGTGTGAAAGCCGTCCTTCACCTAGCTTGTTGGGAACACAAAGTTTCTTTTCACTTGCAAACTCCACTCCATACATATATATGGGGAGGTACTAGCTCCAAATCGGTTTTACAGTGAAAACTGCAGGAACTTCAAACCGGCACTAGGAAACAGACTGAGAAACCAGAGTAAAAGTTTCTCCTGCAACCCGTTCCCTTTGTGCTAGATGAACGAACGTCTCTCCGCATGCTCAGTTCTGAGAGATAAGTGTGTGTGAAAGCCGTCCTTCACCTATCTTGTTGGGAACACAAAGTTTCTTTTCACTTGCAAACTCCACTCCATACATATATATGGGGAGGTACTAACTCCAACTCGGTTTTACAGTGAAAACTGCAGGAACTTCAAACCGGCACTAGGAAACAGACTGAGAAACCAGAGTAAAAGTTTCTCCTGCAACCCGTTCCCTTTGTGCTAGATGAACGAACGTCTCTCCACATGCTCAGTTCTGAGAGATAAGTGTGTGTGAAAGCCGTCCTTCACCTAGCTTGTTGGGAACACAAAGTTTCTTTTCACTTGCAAACTCCACTCCATACATATATATGGGGAGGTACTAGCTCCAACTCGGTTTTACAGTGAAAACTGCAGGAACTTCAAACCGGTACTAGGAAACAGACTGAGAAACCAGAGTAAAAGTTTCTCCTGCAACCCGTTCCTTTGGTGCTAGATGAAAGAACGTCTCTCCGCATGCTCAGTTCAGAGAGATAAGTGTGTGTGAAAGCCGTACTTCACCTAGCTTGTTGGGAACACAAAGTTTCTTTTCTGTTGCAAACTCCACTCCATACATATATATGGGGAGGTACTAGCTCCAACACGGTTTTACAGTGAAAACTGCAGGAACTTCAAACCGGCACTAGGAAACAGACTGAGAAACCAGAGTAAAAGTTTCTCCTGCAACCCGTTCCCTTTGTGCTAGATGAACGAACGTCTCTCCACATGCTCAGATCTGAGAGATAAGTGTGTGTGAAAGCCGTCCTTCACCTAGCTTGTTGGGAACACAAAGTTTCTTTTCACTTGCAAACTCCACTCCATACATATATATGGGGAGGTACTAGCTCCAACTCGGTTTTACAGTGAAAACTGCAGGAACTTCAAACCGGCACTAGGAAACAGACTGAGAAACCAGAGTAAAAGTTTCCCCTGCAACCCGTTCCCTTTGTGCTAGATGAACGAACATCTCTACACATGCTCAGTTCTGAGAGATAAGTGTGTGTGAAAGCCGTCCTTCACCTAGCTTGTTGGGAACACAAAGTTTCTTTTCACTTGCAAACTCCACTCCATACATATATATGGGGAGGTACTAGCTCCAACTCGGTTTTACAGTGAAAACTGCAGGAACTTCAAACCGGCAGTAGGAAACAGACTGAGAAACCAGAGTAAAATTTTCTCCTGCAACATGTTTCCTTTGTGCTAGATGAACGAACGTCTCTCCACATGCTCAGTTCTGAGAGATAAGTGTGTGTGAAAGCCGTCCTTCAACTAGCTTGTTGGGAACACAAAGTTTATTTTCAGTTGCAAACTCCACTCCATACATATATATGGGGAGGTACTAGCTCCAACTCTGTTTTACAGTGAAAACTGCAGGAACTTCAAACAGGCACTAGGAAACAGACTGAGAAACCAGAGTAATAGTTTCTCCTGCAACCCGTTCCCTTTGTGCTAGATGAACGAACGTCTCTCCACATGCTCAGTTCTGAGAGATAAGTGTGTGTGAAAGCCGTACTTCACCTAGCTTGTTGGGAACACAAAGTTTCTTTTCTGTTGCAAACTCCACTCCATACATATATATGGGGAGGTACAAGCTCCAACTCGGTTTTACATTGAAAACTGCAGGAACTTCAAACCGGCACTAGGAAACAGACTAAGAAACCAGAGTAAAAGTTTCTCCTGCAACCCGTTCCCTTTGTGCTAGATGAACGAACGTCTCTCCACATGCTCAGATCTGAGAGATAAGTGTGTGTGAAAGCCGTCCTTCACCTAGCTTGTTGGGAACACAAAGTTTCTTTTCACTTGAAAACTCCACTCCATACATATATATGGGGAGGTACTAGCTCCAACTCGGTTTTACAGTGAAAACTGCAGGAACTTCAAACCGGCACTAGGAAACAGACTGAGAAACCAGAGTAAAATTTTCTCCTGCAACCCGTTCCCTTTGTGCTAGATGAACGAACGTCTCTCCGCATGCTCAGTTCAGAGAGATAAGTGTGTGTGAAAGCCGTCCTTCACCTAGCTTGTTGGGAACACAAAGTTTCTTTTCAGTTGCAAACTCCACTCCATACATATATATGGGGAGGTACTAGCTCCAATGCGGTTTTACAGCGAAAACTGCAGGAACTTCAAACCGGCACTAGGAAACAGACTGAGAAACCAGAGTAAAAGTTTCTCCTGCAACCCGTTCCATTTGTGCTAGATGAACGAACGTCTCTCCACATGCTCAGTTCTGAGAGATAAGTGTGTGTGAAAGCCGTCCTTCACCTAGCTTGTTGGGAACACAAAGTTTCTTTTCAGTTGCAAACTCCACTCCATACATATATATGGGGAGGTACTAGCACCAACTCGGTTTTACAGTGAAAACTGCAGGAACTTCAAACCGGCACTAGGAAACAGACTGAGAATCCAGAGTAAAAGTTTCTCCTGCAACCCATTCCCTTTGTGCTAGATTAACGAACGTGTCTCCACATGCTCAGTTCTGAGAGATAAGTGTGTGTGAAAGCCGTCCTTCACCTAGCTTGTTAGGAACACAAAGTTTCTTTTCACTTGCAAACTCCACTCCATACATATATATGGGGAGGTACTAGCTCCAACTCGGTTTTTCAGTGAAAACTGCAGGAAATTCAAACCGGCACTAGGAAACAGACTTAGAAACCAGAGTAAAAGTTTCTACTGCAACCCGTTCCCTTTGTGCTAGATGAACGAACGTCTCTCCACATGCTCAGTTCTGAGAGATAAGTGTGTGTGAAAGCCGTCCTTCATCTAGCTTGTTGGGAACACAAAGTTTCTTTTCACTTGCAAACTCCACTCCATACATATATATGGGGAGGTACTAGCTCCAACTCGGTTTTACAGTGAAAACTGCAGGAACTACAAACAGGCACTAGGAAACAGACTGAGAAACCAGAGTAAAAGTTTCTCCTGCAACCCGTTCCCTTTGTGCTAGATGAACGAACGTCTCTCCGCATGCTCAGTTCTGAGAGATAAGTGTGTGTGAAAGAAGTCCTTCACCTAGCTTGTTGGGAACACAAAGTTTCTTTTCACTTGCAAACTCCACTCCATACATATATATGGGGAGGTACTAACTCCAACTCGGTTTTACAGTGAAAACTGCAGGAACTTCAAACCGGCACTAGGAAACAGACTGAGAAACCAGAGTAAAAGTTTCTCCTGCAACCCGTTCCCTTTGTGCTAGATGAACGAACGTCTCTCCACATGCTCAGTTCTGAGAGATAAGTGTGTGTGAAAGCCGTCCTTCACCTAGCTTATTGGGAACACAAAGTTTGTTTTCACTTGCAAACTCCACTCCATACATATATATGGGGAGGTACTAGCTCCAACTCGGTTTTACAGTGAAAACTGCAGGAACTTCAAACCGGTACTAGGAAACAGACTGAGAAACCAGAGTAAAAGTTTCCCCTGCAACCCGTTCCTTTGGTGCTAGATGAAAGAACGTCTCTCCGCATGCTCAGTTCAGAAAGATAAGTGTGTGTGAAAGCCGTACTTCACCTAGCTTGTTGGGAACACAAAGATTCTTTTCTGTTGCAAACTCCACTCCATACATATATATGGGGAGGTACTAGCTCCAACTCGGTTTTACAGCGAAAACTGCAGGAACTTCAAACCGGCACTAGGAAACAGACTGAGAAACCAGAGTAAAAGTTTCTCCTGCAACCCGTTTTCTTTGTGCTAGATGAACGAACTTCTCTCCACATGCTCAGATCTGAGAGATAAGTGTGTGTGAAAGCCGTCCTTCACCTAGCTTGTTGGGAACACAAAGTTTCTTTTCAGTTGCAAACTCCACTCCATACATATATATGGGGAGGTACTAGCTCCAACTCGGTTTTTCAGTGAAAACTGCAGGAACTTCAAACCGGCACTAGGAAACAGACTGAGAAACCAGAGTAAAAGTTTCTACTGCAACCCGTTCCCTTAGTGCTAGATGAACGAACATCTCTCCACATGCTCAGTTCTGAGAGATAAGTGTGTGTGAAAGCCGTCCTTCACCTAGCTTGTTGGGAACATAAAGTTTCTTTTCACTTGCAAACTCCACTCCATACATATATATGGGGAGGTACTAGCTCCAACTCGGTTTTACAGTGAAAACTGCAGGAACTTCAAACCGGCACTAGGAAACAGACTGAGAAACCAGAGTAAAAGTTTCTCCTGCAACCCGTTTCCTTTGTGCTAGATGAACGAACGTCTCTCCACATGCTCAGTTCTGAGAGATAAGTGTGTGTGAAAGCCGTACTTCACCTAGCTTGTTGGGAACACAAAGTTCCTTTTCACTTGCAAACTCCACTCCATACATATATATGGGGAGGTACTAGCTCCAACTCGGTTTTACAGTGAAAAATGCAGGAACTTCAAACCGGCACTAGGAAACAGACTGAGAAACCAGAGTAAAAGTTTCTCCTGCAACCCGTTCCCTTTTGTGCTAGATGTACGAACGTCTCTCCACATGCTCATTTCTGATAGATAAGTTTGTGTGAAAGCCGTCCTTCACCTAGCTTGTTGGGAACACAATGTTTCTTTTCACTTGCAAACTCCACTCCATACATATACATGGGGAGGTACTAGCTCCAACTCGGTTTTACAGTGAAAACTGCAGGAACTTCAAACCGGCACTAGGAAACAGACTGAGAAAACAGAGTAAAAGTTTCTCCTGCAACCCGTTCCCTTTGTGCTAGATAAACGAACGTCTCTCCACATGCTCAGTTCTGAGAGATAAGTGTGTGTGAAAGCCGTACTTCAACTAGCTTGTTGGGAACACAAAGTTTCTTTTCAGTTGCAAACTCCAATCCATACATATATATGGGGAGGTACTAGCTCCAACTCGGTTTTACAGTGAAAACTGCAGGAACTTCAAACCGGCACTAGGAAACAGACTGAGAAACCAGAGTAAAAGTTTCTCCTGCAACCCGTTCCCTTTGTGCTAGATGAACGAACGTCTCTCCACATGCTCAGTTCTGAGAGATAAGTGTGTGTGAAAGCCGTACTTCACCTAGCTTGTTGGGAACACAAAGTTTCTTTTCACTTGCAAACTCCACTCCATACATATATATGGGGAGGTACTAGCTCCAACTCGGTTTTACAGTGAAAACTGCAGGAACTTCAAACCGGCACTAGGAAACAGACTGAGAAACCAGAGTAAAAGTTTTTCCTGCAACCCGTTCCCTTTGTGCTAGATGAACGAACGTCTCTCCACATGCTCAGTTCTGAGAGATAAGTGTGTGTGAAAGCCGTCCTTCACCTAGCTTGTTGGGAACACAAAGTTTCTTTTCACTTGCAAACTCCACTCCATACATATATATGGGGAGGTACTAGCTCCAAATCTGTTTTACAGTGAAAACTGCAGGATCTTCAAACCGGCACTAGGAAACAGACTGAGAAACCAGAGTAAAAGTTTCTCTTGCAATCCGTTCCCTTTGTGCTAGATGAACGAACGTCTCTCCACATGCTCAGTTCTGAGGGATAAGTGTGTCTGAAAGCCGACCTTCACCTAGCTTGTTGGGAACACAAAGTTTCTTTTCACTTGCAAACTCCACTCCATAGATATATATGGGGAGGTACAAGCTCCAACTCGGTTTTACAGCGAAAACTGCAGGAACTTCAAACCGGCACTAGGAAACAGACTGAGAAACCAGAGTAAAAGTTTCTCCTGCAAACCTTTCCCTTTGTGCTAGATGAACGAACGTCTCTCCACATGCTCAGTTCTGAGAGATAAGTGTGTGTGAAAGTCTTCCTTCACCTAGCTTGTTGGGAACACAAAGTTTCTTTTCAGTTGCAAACTCCACTCCATACATATATATGGGGAGGTACTAGATCCAACTCGGTTTTACAGTGAAAACTGCAGGAACTCCAAACCGACACTAGGAAACAGACTGTGAAACCAGAGTAAAAGTTTCACCTGCAACCCGTTCCCTTTGTGCTAGATGAACGAACGTCTCTCCGCATGCTCCGTTCTGAGAGATAAGTGTGTGTGAAAGCCTTCCTTCACCTAGCATGTTGGGAACACAAAGACTCTTTTCAGTTTCAAACTCCACTCCATACATATATATGGGGAGGTACTAGCTCCAACTCGGTTTTACAGTGAAAACTGCAGGAACTTCAAACCGGCACTAGGAAACAGACTGAGAAACCAGAGTAAACGTTTCTCCTGCAACCCGTTCCCTTTGTGCTAGATGAACGAACGTCTCTCCACATGCTCAGTTCTGAGAGATAAGTGTGTGTGAAAGCCGTCCTTCACCTAGCTTGTTGGGAACACAAAGTTTCTTTTCACTTGCAAACTCCACTCCATACATATATATGGGGAGGTACTAGCTCCAACTCGGTTTTACAGTGAAAACTGCAGGAACTTCAAACCGGCACTAGGAAACAGACTGAGAAACCAGAGTAAAAGTTTCCCCTGCAACCCGTTCCCTTTGTGCTAGATGAACGAACGTATCTCCGCATGCTCCGTTCTGAGAGATAAGTGTGTGTGAAAGCCTTCCTTCACCTAGCATGTTGGGAACACAAAGTCTCTTTTCAGTTTCAAACTCCACTCCATACATATATATGGGGAGGTACTAGCTCCAACTCGGTTTTACAGTGAAAACTGCAGGAACTTCAAACCGGCACTAGGAAACAGACTGAGATACCAGAGTAAAAGTTTCTCTTGCAACCCGTTCCCTTTGTGCTCGATGAACGAACGTCTCTCAACATGCTCAGTTCTGAGAGATAAGTGTGTGTGAAAGCCGTCCTTCACCTAGCTTGTTGGGAACACAAAGTTTCATTTCAGTTGCAATCTCCATTCCATACATATATATGGGAAGGTACTAGCTCCAACTCGGGTTTACAGTGAAAACTGCAGGAAATTCAAACCGGCACTAGGAAACTGACTGAGAAACCAGAGTAAAAGTTTCTCCTGCAACCCGTTCCCTTTGTGCTAGATGAACGAACGTCTCTCCACATGCTCAGTTCTGAGAGATAAGTGTGTGTGAAAGCCTTCCTTCACCTAGCTTGTTGGGAACACAAAGTTTCTTTTCAGTTTCAAACTCCAATCCATATATATATGGGGAGGTACTAGCTCCAACTCGGTTTTACAGTGAAAACTGCAGGAACTTCAAACCGGCACTAGGAAACAGACTGAGAAAACAGAGTAAAAGTTTCTCCTGCAACCCGTTCCCTTTGTGCTAGATGAACGAACGTCTCTCCACATGCTCAGTTCTGAGAGATAAGTGTGTGTGAAAGCCGTCCTTCACCTAGCTTGTTGGGAACACAAAGTTTCTTTTCACTTGCAAACTCCACTCCATACATATATATGGGGAGGTACTAGCTCCAACTCGGTTTTACAGTGAAAACTGCAGGAACTTCAAACCTGCACTAGGAAACAGACTGAGTAACCAGAGTAATAGTTTCTCCTGCAACCCGTTCCATTTGTGCTAGATGAACGAACGTCTCTCCATATGCTCAGTTCTGAGAGGTAAGTGTGTGTGAAAGCCGTCCTTCACCTATCTTGTTGGGAACACAAAATTTCTTTTCACTTGCAAACTCCAATCCATACATATATATGGGGAGGTACTAGCTCCAACTCGGTTTTACAGTGAAAACTGCAGGAACTTCAAACCGGCACTAGGAAACAGACTGAGAAACCAGAGTAAAAGTTTCTCCTGCAACCCGTTCCCTTTGTGCTAGATGAACGAACGTCTCTCCACATGCTCAGTTCTGAGAGATAAGTGTGTGTGAAAGCCGTCCTTCACCTAGCTTGTTGGGAACACAAAGTTTCTTTTCACTTGCAAACTCCTCTCCATACATATATATGGGGAGTTACAAGCTCCAACTCGGTTTTACAGTGAAAACTGCATGAACTTCAAAACGGCACTAGGAAACAGACTGAGAAACCAGAGTAAACGTTTCTCCTGCAACCCGTTCCCTTTGTGCTAGATGAACGAACGTCTCTCCACATGCTCAGTTCTGAGAGATAAGTGTGTGTGAAAGCCTTCCTTCACCTAGCTTGTTGGGAACACAAAGTTTCTTTTCAGTTTCAAACTCCACTCCATACATATATATGGGGAGGTACTAGCTCCAACTCTGTTTTACAGTGAAAACTGCAGGAACTTCAAACCGGCACTAGGAAACAGACTGAGAAACCAGAGTAAAAGTTTCTCCTGCAACCCGTTCCCTTTGTGCTAGATGAACGAACGTCTCTCCACATGCTCAGTTCTGAGATATAAGTGTGTGTGAAAGCCTTCCTTCACTTAGCTTGTTGGGAACACAATGTTTCTTTTCAGTTTCAAACTCCAATCCATACATATATATGGGGAGGTACTAGCTCCAACTCGGTTTTACAGTGAAAACTGCAGGAACTTCAAACCGGCACTAGGAAACAGACTGAGAAAACAGAGTAAAAGTTTCTCCTGCAACCCGTTCCCTTTGTGCTAGATGAACGAACGTCTCTCCACATGCTCAGTTCTGAGAGATAAGTGTGTGTGAAAGCCGTCCTTCACCTAGCTTGTTGGGAACACAAAGTTTCTTTTCACTTGCAAAATCCACTCCATACATATATATGGAGAGGTACTAGATCCAACTCGGTTTTACAGTGAAAACTGCAGGAACTTCAAACTTGCACTAGGAAACAGACTGAGAAACCAGAGTAAAAGTTTCTCCTGCAACCCGTTCCATTTGTGCTAGATGAACGAACGTCTCTCCACATGCTCATTTCTGAGAGATAAGTGTGTGTGAAAGCCGTCCTTCACCTAGCTTGTTGGGAACACAAAATTTCTTTTCACTTGCAAACTCCACTCCATACATATTTATGGGGAGGTACTGGCTCCAACTCGGTTTTACAGTGAAAACTGCAGGAACTTCAAACCGGCACTAGGAAACAGACTGAGAAACCAGAGGAAAATTTTCTCCTGAAACCCGTTCCCTTTGTGCTAGATGAACGAACGTCTCTCCACATGCTCAGTTCTGAGAGATAAGTGTGTGTGAAAGCCGTCCTTCACCTAGCTTGTTGGGAACACAAAGTTTCTTTTCAGTTGCAAACTCCACTCCATACATATATACGGGGAGGTACTAGCTCCAACTCGGTTTTACAGTGAAAACTGCAGGAACTTCAAACCGGCACTAGGAAACAGACTGAGAAACCAGAGTAAAAGTTTCTCCTACAACCCGTTCCCTTTGTGCTAGATGAACGAACGTCTCTCCACATGCTCATTTCTGAGAGATAAGTGTGTGTGAAAGCCGTCCTTCACCTAGCTTGTTGGGAACACAAAGTTTCTTTTCACTTGCAAACTCCACTCCATACATATATAAGGGGAGGTACTGGCTCCAACTCGGTTTTACAGTGAAAACTGCAGGAACTTCAAACAGGCACTAGGAAACAGACTGAGAAACCAGAGGAAAAGTTTTTCCTGAAACCCGTTCCCTTTGTGCTAGATGAACGAACGTCTCTCCACATGCTCAGTTCTGAGAGATAAGTGTGTGTGAAAACCGTCCTTCAACTAGCTTGTTGGGAACACAAAGTTTCTTTTCAGTTGCAAACTCCACTCCATACATATATATGGGGAGGTACTAGCTCCAACTCGGTTTTACAGTGAAAACTGCAGGAACTTCAAACCGGCACTAGGAAACAGACTGAGAAACCAGAGTAAAAGTTTGTCCTGCAACCCGTTCCCTTTGTGCTAGATGAACGAACGTCTCTCCACATGCTCAGTTCTGAGAGGTAAGTGTGTGTGAAAGCCGTCCTTCACCTAGCTTGTTGGGAACACAAAGTTTCTTTTCACTTGCAAACTCCACTCCATACATATATATGGGGAGGTACTAGCTCCAACTCGGTTTTACAGTGAAAACTGCAGGAACTTCAAACCGGCACTAGGAAACAGACTGAGAAACCAGAGTAAAAGTTTCTCCTGCAACCCGTTCCCTTTGTGCTAGATGAACGAACGTCTCTCCACATGCTCAGTTCTGAGAGATAAGTGTGTGTGAAAGCCGTCCTTCACCTAGCTTGTTGGGAACACAAAGTTTCTTTTCACTTGCAAACTCCACTCCATACATATATATGGGGAGGTACTAGCTCCAACTCGGTTTTACAGTGAAAACTGCAGGAACTTCAAACCGGCACTAGGAAACAGACTGAGAAACGAGAGTAAATGTTTCTCCTGCAACCCGTTCCCTTTGTGCTAGATGAACGAACGTCTCTCCACATGCTCAGTTGGGAGAGATAAGTGTGTGTGAAAGCCGTCCTTGACCTAGCTTGTTGGGAACACAAAGTTTCTTTTCACTTGCAAACTCCACTCCATACATATATAAGGGGAGGTACTAGCTCCAACTCGGTTTTACAGTGAAAACTGCAGGAACTTCAAACAAGCACTAGGAAACAGACTGAGAAACCAGAGTAAAAGTTTCTCCTGCAACCCGTTCCCTTTGTGCTAGATGAACGAACGTCTCTCCACGTGCTCAGTTCTGAGAGATAAGTGTGTGTGAAAGCCGTCCTTCACCTAGCTTGTTGGGAACACAAAGTTTCTTTTCACTTGCAAACTCCACTCCATACATATATATGGGGAGGTAATAGCTCCAACTCGGTTTTACAGTGAAAACTGCAGGAACTACAAACCGGCACTAAGAAACAAACTGAGAAACCAGAGTAAAAGTTTCTCCTGCAACCCGTTCCCTTTGTGCTAGATGAAAGAACGTCTCTCTACGTGCTCAGTTCGGAGAGATAAGTGTGTGTGAAAGCCGTCCTTCACCTAGCTTTTTGGGAACACAAAGTTCCTTTTCACTTGCAAACTCCACTCCATACATATATATGGGGAGGTACTAGCTCCAACTCGGTTTTACAGTGAAAACTGCAGGAACTTCAAACCGGCACTAGGAAACAGACTGAGAAACCAGAGTAAAAGTTTCTCCTGCAACCCGTTCCCTTTGTGGTAGATGAACGAACGTCTCTCCACATGCTCATTTCTGAGAGATAAGTGTGTGTGAAAGCCGTCCTTCACCTAGCTTGTTGGGAACACAATGTTTCTTTTCACTTGCAAACTCCACTCCATACATATACATGGGGAGGTACTAGCTCCAACTCGGTTTTACAGTGAAAACTGCAGGAACTTCAAACCGGCACTAGGAAACAGACTGAGAAAACAGAGTAAAAGTTTCTCCTGCAACCCGTTCCCTTTGTGCTAGATGAACGAACGTCTCTCCACATGCTCATTTCTGAGAGATAAGTGTGTGTGAAAGCCGTCCTTCACCTAGCTTGTTGGGAACACAATGTTTCTTTTCACTTGCAAACTCCACTCCATACATATACATAGGGAGGTACTAGCTCCAACTCGGTTTTACAGTGAAAACTGCAGGAACTTCAAACCGGCACTAGGAAACAGACTGAGAAACCAGAGTAAAAGTTTCTCCTGCAACCCGTTCCCTTTGTGCTAGATGAACGAACGTCTCTCCACATGCTCAGTTCTGAGAGATAAGTGTGTGTGAAAGCCGTCCTTCACCTAGCTTGTTGGGAACACAAAGTTTCTTTTCACTTGCAAACTCCACTCCATACATATATATGGGGAGGTACTAGCTCCAACTCGGTTTTACAGTGAAAACTGCAGGAACTTCAAACCGGCACTAGGAAACAGACTGAGAAACCAGAGTAAAAGTTTCTCCTGCAACCCGTTCCCTTTGTGCTAGATGAACGAACGTCTCTCCACATGCTCAGTTCTGAGAGATAAGTGTGTGTGAAAGCCGTCCTTCACCTAGCTTGTTGGGAACACAAAGTTTCTTTTCACTTGCAAACTCCACTCCATACATATATATGGGGAGGTACTAGCTCCAATTCGGTTTTACAGTGAAAACTGCAGGATCTTCAAACCGGCACTAGGAAACAGACTGAGAAACCAGAGTAAAAGTTTCTCCTGCAACCCGTTCCCTTTGTGCTAGATGAACGAACGTCTCTCCACATGCTCAGTTCTGAGAGATAAGTGTGTCTGAAAGCCGACCTTCACCTAGCTTGTTGGGAACACAAAGTTTCTTTTCACTTGCAAACTCCACTCCATAGATATATATGGGGAGGTACAAGCTCCAACTCGGTTTTACAGCGAAAACTGCAGGAACTTCAAACCGGCACTAGGAAACAGACTGAGAAACCAGAGTAAAATTTTCTCCTGCTAACCGTTCCCTTTGTGCTAGATGAACGAACGTCTCTCCACATGCTCATTTCTGAGAGATAAGTGTGTGTGAAAGCCGTCCTTCACCTAGCTTGTTGGGAACACAATGTTTCTTTTCACTTGCAAACTCCACTCCATACATATACATAGGGAGGTACTAGCTCCAACTCGGTTTTACAGTGAAAACTGCAGGAACTTCAAACCGGCACTAGGAAACAGACTGAGAAACCAGAGTAAAAGTTTCTCCTGCAACCCGTTCCCTTTGTGCTAGATGAACGAACGTCTCTCCACATGCTCAGTTCTGAGAGATAAGTGTGTGTGAAAGCCGTCCTTCACCTAGCTTGTTGGGAACACAAAGTTTCTTTTCACTTGCAAACTCCACTCCATACATATATATGGGGAGGTACTAGCTCCAACTCGGTTTTACAGTGAAAACTGCAGGAACTTCAAACCGGCACTAGGAAACAGACTGAGAAACCAGAGTAAAAGTTTCTCCTGCAACCCGTTCCCTTTGTGCTAGATGAACGAACGTCTCTCCACATGCTCAGTTCTGAGAGATAAGTGTGTGTGAAAGCCGTCCTTCACCTAGCTTGTTGGGAACACAAAGTTTCTTTTCACTTGCAAACTCCACTCCATACATATATATGGGGAGGTACTAGCTCCAATTCGGTTTTACAGTGAAAACTGCAGGATCTTCAAACCGGCACTAGGAAACAGACTGAGAAACCAGAGTAAAAGTTTCTCCTGCAACCCGTTCCCTTTGTGCTAGATGAACGAACGTCTCTCCACATGCTCAGTTCTGAGAGATAAGTGTGTCTGAAAGCCGACCTTCACCTAGCTTGTTGGGAACACAAAGTTTCTTTTCACTTGCAAACTCCACTCCATAGATATATATGGGGAGGTACAAGCTCCAACTCGGTTTTACAGCGAAAACTGCAGGAACTTCAAACCGGCACTAGGAAACAGACTGAGAAACCAGAGTAAAATTTTCTCCTGCTAACCGTTCCCTTTGTGCTAGATGAACGAACGTCTCTCCACATGCTCAGTTCTGAGAGATAAGTGTGTGTGAAAGCCTTCCTTCACCTAGCTTGTTGGGAACACAAAGTTTCTTTTCAGTTGCAAACTCCACTCCATACATATATATGGGGAGGTACTAGATCCAACTCGGTTTTACAGTGAAAACTGCAGGAACTTCAAACCGACACTAGGAAACAGACTGTGAAACCAGAGTAAAAGTTTCTCCTGCAACCCGTTCCCTTTGTGCTAGATGAACGAACGTCTCTCCGCATGCTCCGTTCTGAGAGATAAGTGTGTGTGAAAGCCTTCCTTCACCTAGCATGTTGGGAACACAAAGTCTCTTTTCAGTTTCAAACTCCACTCCATACATATATATGGGGAGGTACTAGCTCCAACTCAGTTTTACAGTGAAAACTGCAGGAACTTCAAACCGGCACTAGGAAACAGACTGAGAAACCAGAGTAAAAGTTTTTCTTGCAACCCGTTCCCTTTGTGCTCGATGAACGAACGTCTCTCAACATGCTCAGTTCTGAGAGATAAGTGTGTGTGAAAGCCGTCCTTCACCTAGCTTGTTGGGAACACAAAGTTTCATTTCAGTTGCAAACTCCACTCCATACATATATATGGGAAGGTACTAGCTCCAACTCGGTTTTACAGTGAAAACTGCAGGAACTTCAAACCGGCACTAGGAAACAGACTGAGAAACCAGAGTAAAAGTTTCTCCTGCAACCCGTTCCCTTTGTGCTAGATGAACGAACGTCTCTCCACATGCTCAGTTCTGAGAGATAAGTGTGTGTGAAAGCCTTCCTTCAACTAGCTTGTTGGGAACACAAAGTTTCTTTTCAGTTTCAAACTCCAATCCATACATATATATGGGGAGGTACTAGCTCCAACTCGGTTTTACAGTGAAAACTGCAGGAACTTCAAACCGGCACTAGGAAACAGACTGAGAAAACAGAGTAAAAGTTTCTCCTGCAACCCGTTCCCTTTGTGCTAGATGAACGAACGTCTCTCCACATGCTCAGTTCTGAGAGATAAGTGTGTGTGAAAGCCGTCCTTCACCTAGCTTGTTGGGAACACAAAGTTTCTTTTCACTTGCAAACTCCACTCCATACATATATATGGGGAGGTACTAGCTCCAACTCGGTTTTACAGTGAAAACTGCAGGAACTTCAAACCGGCACTAGGAAACAGACTGAGAAACCAGAGTAAAAGTTTCTCCTGCAACCCGTTCCCTTTGTGCTAGATGAACGAACGTATCTCCGCATGCTCCGTTCTGAGAGATAAGTGTGTGTGAAAGCCTTCCTTCACCTAGCATGTTGGGAACACAAAGTCTCTTTTCAGTTTCAAACTCCACTCCATACATATATATGGGGAGGTACTAGCTCCAACTCGGTTTTACAGTGAAAACTGCAGGAACTTCAAACCGGCACTAGGAAACAGACTGAGAAACCAGAGTAAAAGTTTCTCTTGCAACCCGTTCCCTTTGTGCTCGATGAACGAACGTCTCTCAACATGCTCAGTTCTGAGAGATAAGTGTGTGTGAAAGCCGTCCTTCACCTAGCTTGTTGGGAACACAAAGTTTCATTTCAGTGGCAAACTCCACTCCATACATATATATGGGAAGGTACTAGCTACAACTCGGTTTTACAGTGAAAACTGCAGGAACTTCAAACCGGCACTAGGAAACAGACTGAGAAACCAGAGTAAAAGTTTCTCCTGCAACCCGTTCCCTTTGTGCTAGATGAACGAACGTCTCTCCACATGCTCAGTTCTGAGAGATAAGTGTGTGTGAAAGCCTTCCTTCACCTAGCTTGTTGGGAACACAAAGTTTCTTTTCAGTTTCAAACTCCAATCCATACATATATATGGGGAGGTACTAGCTCCAACTCGGTTTTACAGTGAAAACTGCAGGAACTTCAAACCGGCACTAGGAAACAGACTGAGAAAACAGAGTAAAAGTTTCTCCTGCAACCCGTTCCCTTTGTGCTAGATGAACGAACGTCTCTCCACATGCTCAGTTCTGAGAGATAAGTGTGTGTGAAAGCCGTCCTTCACCTTGCTTGTTGGGAACACAAAGTTTCTTTTCACTTGCAAACTCCACTCCATACATATATATGGGGAGGTACTAGCTCCAACTCGGTTTTACAGTGAAAACTGCAGGAAATTCAAACCTGCACTAGGAAACAGACTGAGAAACCAGAGTAAAAGTTTCTCCTGCAACCCGTTCCATTTGTGCTAGATGAACGAACGTCTCTCCATATGCTCAGTTCTGAGAGGTAAGTGTGTGTGAAAGCCGTCCTTCACCTATCTTGTTGGGAACACAAAGTTTCTTTTCACTTGCAAACTCCACTCCATACATATATATGGGGAGGTACTAGCTCCAACTCTGTTTTACAGTGAAAACTGCAGGAACTTCAAACCGGCACTAGGAAACAGACTGAGAAACCAGAGTAAAAGTTTCTCCTGCAACCCGTTCCCTTTGTGCTAGATGAACGAACGTCTCTCCACATGCTCAGTTCTGAGAGATAAGTGTGTGTGAAAGCCTTCCTTCACCTAGCTTGTTGGGAACACAAAGTTTATTTTCAGTTTCAAACTCCAATCCATACATATATATGGGGAGGTACTAGCTCCAACTCGGTTTTACAGTGAAAACTGCAGGAAATTCAAACCGGCACTAGGAAACAGACTGAGAAAACAGAGTAAAAGTTTCTCCTGCAACCCGTTCCCTTTGTGCTAGATGAACGAACGTCTCTCCACATTCTCAGTTCTGAGAGATAAGTGTGTGTGAAAGCCGTCCTTCACCTAGCTTGTTGGGAACACAAAGTTTCTTTTCACTTGCAAACTCCACTCCATACATATATATGGGGAGGTACTACATCCAACTCGGTTTTACAGTGAAAACTGCAGGAACTTCAAACCTGCACTAGGAAACAGACTGAGAAACCAGAGTAAAAGTTTCTCCTGCAACCCGTTCCATTTGTGCTAGATGAACGAACGTCTCTCCACATGCTCATTTCTGAGAGATAAGTGTGTGTGAAAGCCGTCCTTCACCTAGCTTGTTGGGAACACAAAATTTCTTTTCACTTGCAAACTCCACTCCATACATATATATGGGGAGGTACTGGCTCCAACTCGGTTTTACAGTGAAAACTGCAGGAACTTCAAACCGGCACTAGGAAACAGACTGAGAAACCAGAGGAAAAGTTTCTCCTGAAACCCGTTCCATTTGTGCTAGATGAACGAACGTCTCTCCACATGCTCAGTTCTGAGAGATAAGTGTGTGTGAAAGCCGTCCTTCAACTAGTTTGTTGGGAACACAAAGTTTCTTTTCAGTTGCAAACTCCACTCCATACATATATACGGGGAGGTACTAGCTCCAACTCGGTTTTACAGTGAAAACTGCAGGAACTTCAAACCGGCACTAGGAAACAGACTGAGAAACCAGAGTAAAAGTTTCTCCTACAACCCGTTCCCTTTGTGCTAGATGAACGAACGTCTCTCCACATGCTCAGTTCTGAGAGGTAAGTGTGTGTGAAAGCCGTCCTTCACCTAGCTTGTTGGGAACACAAAGTTTCTTTTCACTTGCAAACACCACTCCATACATATATAAGGGGAGGTACTGGCTCCAACTCGGTTTTACAGTGAAAACTGCAGGAACTTCAAACAGGCACTAGGAAACAGACTGAGAAACCAGAGGAAAAGTTTCTCCTGAAACCCGTTCCCTTTGTGCTAGATGAACGAACGTCTCTCCACATGCTCAGTTCTGAGAGATAAGTGTGTGTGAAAGCCGTCCTTCAATTAGCTTGTTGGGAACACAAAGTTTCTTTTCAGTTGCAAACTCCACTCCATACATATATATGGGGAGGTACTAGCTCCAACTCGGTTTTACAGTGAAAACTGCAGGAACTTCAAACCGGCACTAGGAAACAGACTGAGAAACCAGAGTAAAAGTTTCTCCTGCAACCCGTTCCCTTTGTGCTAGATGAACGAACGTCTCTCCACATGCTCAGTTCTGAGAGGTAAGTGTGTGTGAAAGCCGTCCTTCACCTAGCTTGTTGGGAACACAAAGTTTCTTTTCACTTGCAAACTCCACTCCATACATATATATGGGGAGGTACTAGCTCCAACTCGGTTTTACAGTGAAAACTGCAGGAACTTCAAACCGGCACTAGGAAACAGACTGAGAAAACAGAGTAAAAGTTTCTCCTGCAACCCGTTCCCTTTGTGCTAGATGAACGAACGTCTCTCCACATGCTCAGTTCTGAGAGATAAGTGTGTGTGAAAGCCGTCCTTCACCTAGCTTGTTGGGAACACAAAGTTTCTTTTCACTTGCAAACTCCACTCCATACATATATATGGGGAGGTACTAGCTCCAACTCGTTTTTAAAGTGAAAACTGCAGGAACTTCAAACCGGCACTAGGAAACAGACTGAGAAACGAGAGTAAATGTTTCTCCTGCAACCCGTTCCCTTTGTGCTAGATGAACAAACGTCTCTCCACATGCTCAGTTGGGAGAGATAAGTGTGTGTGAAAGCCGTCCTTCACATAGCTTGTTGGGAACACAAAGTTTCTTTTCACTAGCAAACTCCACTCCATACATATATATGGGGAGGTACTAGATCCAACTCGGTTTTACAGTGAAAACTGCAGTAACTTCAAACCGACACTAGGAAACAGACTGTGAAACCAGAGTAAAATTTTCCCTGCAACCCGTTACCTTTGTGCTAGATGAGCGAACGTCTCTACGCATGCTCAGTTCTGAGAGATAAGTGTGTGTGAAAGCCTTCCTTCACCTTGCTTGTTGGGAACACAAAGTTTCTTTTCAGTTTCAAACTCCACTCCATACATATATATGGGGAGGTACTAGCTCCAACTCGGTTTTACAGTGAAAACTGCAGGAACTTCAAACCGGCACTAGGAAACAGACTGAGAAACCAGAGTAAAAGTTTCTCTTGCAACCCGTTCCCTTTGTGCTAGATGAACGAACGTCTCTCCACATGCTTAGTTCTGAGAGGTAAGTGTGTGTGAAAGCCGTCCTTCACCTAGCTTGTTGGGAACACAAAGTTTCTTTTCACTTGCAAACTCCACTCCATACATATATATGGGGAGGTACTAGCTCCAACTCGGTTTTACAGTGAAAACTGCAGGAACTTCAAACCGGCACTAGGAAACAGACTGAGAAACCAGAGTAAAAGTTTCTCCTGCAACCCGTTCCCTTTGTGCTAGATGAACGAACGTCTCTCCACATGCTCAGTTCTGAGAGATAAGTGTGTGTGAAAGCCGTCCTTCAGCTAGCTTGTTGGGAACACAAAGTTTCGTTTCACTTGCAAACTCCACTCCATACATATATAAGGGGAGGTACTGGCTCCAACTCAGTTTTACAGTGAAAACTGCAGGAACTTCAAACAGGCACTAGGAAACAGACTGAGAAACCAGAGGAAAAGTTTCTCCTGAAACCCGTTCCCTTTGTGCTAGATGAACGAACGTCTCTCCACATGCTCAGTTCTGAGAGATTAGTGTGTGTGAAAGCCGTCCTTCAACTAGCTTGTTTGGAACACAAAGTTTCTTTTCAGTTGCAAACTCCACTCCATACATATATATGGTGAGGTACTAGCTCCAACTCGGTTTTACAGTGAAAACTGCAGGAACTTCAAACCGGCACTAGGAAACAGACTGAGAATCCAGAGTAAAAGTTTCTCCTGCAACCCGTTCCCTTTGTGCTAGATGAACGAACGTCTCTCCACATGCTCAGTTCTGAGAGGTAAGTGTGTGTGAAAGCCGTCCTTCACCTAGCTTGTTGGGAACACAAAGTTTCTTTTCACTTGCAAACCCCACTCCATACATATATATGGGGAGGTACTAGCTCCAACTCGGTTTTACAGTGAAAACTGCAGGAACTTCAAACCGGCACTAGGAAACAGACTGAGAAACCAGAGTAAAAGTTTCTCCTGCAACCCGTTCCCTTTGTGCTAGATGAACGAACGTCTCTCCACATGCTCAGTTCTGAGAGATAAGTGTGTTTGAAAGCCGTCCTTCACCTAGCTTGTTGGGAACACAAAGTTTCTTTTCACTTGCAAACTCCACTCCATACATATATATGGGGAGGTACTAGCTCCAACTCGGTTTTACAGTGAAAACTGCAGGAACTTCAAACCGGCACTAGGAAACAGACTGAGAAACGAGAGTAAATGTTTCCCTGCAACCCGTTCCCTTTGTGCTAGATGAACGAACGTCTCTCCACATGCTCAGTTGGGAGAGATAAGTGTGTGTGAAAGCCGTCCTTCACATAGCTTGTTGGGAACACAAAGTTTCTTTTCACTAGCAAACTCCACTCCATACATATATATGGGGAGGTACTAGATCCAACTCGGTTTTACAGTGAAAACTGAAGTAACTTCAAACCGACACTAGGAAACAGACTGTGAAACCAGAGTAAAATTTTCTCCTGCAACCCGTTCCCTTTGTGCTAGATGAACGAACGTCTCTCCGCATGCTCAGTTCTGAGAGATAAGTGTGTGTGAAAGCCTTCCTTCACCTTGCTTGTTGGGAACACAAAGTTTCTTTTCAGTTTCAAACTCCACTCCATACATATATATGGGGAGGTACTAGCTCCAACTCGGTTTTACAGTGAAAACTGCAGGAACTTCAAACCGGCACTAGGAAACAGACTGAGAAACCAGAGTAAAAGTTTCTCTTGCAACCCGTTCCCTTTGTGCTAGAAGAACGAACGTCTCTCCACATGCTCAGTTCTGAGAGGTAAGTGTGTGTGAAAGCCGTCCTTCACCTAGCTTGTTGGGAACACAAAGTTTCTTTTCACTTGCAAACTCCACTCCATACATATATATGGGGAGGTACTAGCTCCAACTCGGTTTTACAGTGAAAACTGCAGGAACTTCAAACTGGCACTAGGAAACAGACTGAGAAACCAGAGTAAAAGTTTCTCCTGCAACCCGTTCCCTTTGTGCTAGATGAACGAACGTCTCTCCACATGCTCAGTTCTGAGAGATAAGTGTGTGTGAAAGCCTTCCTTCACCTAGCTTTTTGGGAACACAAAGTTTCTTTTCAGTTTCAAACTCCACCCCATACATATATATGGGGAGGTACTAGCTCCAACTCGGTTTACAGTGAAAACTGCAGGAACTTCAAACCGGCACTAGGAAACAGACTGAGAAACCAGAGTAAAAGTTTCTCCTGCAACCCGTTCCCTTTGTGCTAGATGAACGAACGTCTCTCCACATGCTCAGTTCTGAGAGATAAGTGTGTGTGAAAGCCGTCCTTCACCTAGCTTGTTGGGAACACAAAGTTTCTTTTCACTTGAAAAATCCACTCTATACATATATATGGGGAGGTACCAGATCCAACTCGGTTTTACAGTGAAAACTGCAGGAACTTCAAACCGGCACTAGGAAACAGACTGAGAAACCAGAGTAAAAGGTTCTCCTGCAAACCGTTCCCTTTGTGCTAGATGAACGAACGTCTCTCCACATGCTCAGTTCTGAGAGATAAGTGTGTGTGAAAGCCGTCCTTCAACTAGCTTGTTGGGAACACAAAGTTTCTTTTCAGTTGCAAACTACACTCCATACATATATACGGGGAGGTACTAGCTCCAACTCGTTTTTACAGTGAAAACTGCAGGAACTTCAAACCGGCACTAGGAAACAGACTGAGAAACCAGAGTAAAAGTTTCTCTTGCAACCCGTTCCCTTTGTGCTAGATGAACGAACGTCTCTCAACATGCTCAGTTCTGAGAGGTAAGTGTGTGTGAAAGCCGTCCTTCACCTAGCTTGTTGGGAACACAAAGTTTCTTTTCACTTGCAAACTCCACTCCATACATATATATGGTGAGGTACTAGCTCCAACTCGTTTTTACAGTGAAAACTGCAGGAACTTCAAACCGGCACTAGGAAACAGACTGAGAAACCAGAGTAAAAGTTTCTCCTGCAAACCGTTCCCTTTGTACTAGATGAACGAACGTCTCTCCACATGCTCAGTTCTGAGAGATAAGTGTGTGTGAAAGCCTTCCTTCACCTAGCTTGTTGGGAACACAAAGTTTCTTTTCAGTTTCAAACTCCATTCCATACATATATATGGGGTGGTACTAGCTCCAACTCGGTTTTACAGTGAAAACTGCAGGAACTTCAAACCGACACTAGGAAACAGACTGAGAAAACAGAGTAAAAGTTTCTCCTGCAACCCGTTCCCTTTGTGCTAGATGAACGAACGTCTCTCCACATGCTCAGTTCTGAGAGATAAGTGTGTGTGAAAGCCGTCCTTCACCTAGCTTGTTGGGAACACAAAGTTTCTTTTCATTTGCAAAATCCACTCTATACATATATATGGGGAGGTACCAGATCCAACTCGGTTTTACAGTGAAAACTGCAGGAACTTCAAACCGGCACTAGGAAACAGACTGAGAAACCAGAGTAAAAGTTTCTCCTGCAAACCGTTCCCTTTGTGCTAGATGAACGAACGTCTCTCTACATGCTCAGTTCTGAGAGATAAGTGTGTGTGAAAGCCGTCCTTCAACTAGCTTGTTGGGAACACAAAGTTTCTTTTCAGTTGCAAACTACACTCCATACATATATACGGGGAGGTACTAGCTCCAACTCGTTTTTACAGTGAAAACTGCAGGAACTTCAAACCGGCACTAGGAAACAGACTGAGAAACCAGAGTAAAAGTTTCTCCTACAACCCGTTCCCTTTGTGCTAGATGAACGAACGTCTCTCCACATGCTCAGTTCTGAGAGATAATTGTGTGTGAAAGCCGCCCTTCACCTACCTTGTTGGGAACACAAAGTTTCTTTTCACTTGCAAACTCCACTCCATACATATATACGGGGAGGTACTGGCTCCAACTCGGTTTTACAGTGAAAACTGCAGGAATTTCAAACCGGCACTAGGAAACAGACTGAGAAACCAGAGTAAAAGTTTCTCCTGCAACCCGTTCCCTTTGTGCTAGATGAACGAACGTCTCTCCACATGCTCAGTTCTGAGAGATAAGTGTGTGTGAAAGCCGTCCTTCAACTAGATTGTTGGGAACACAAAGTTTCTTTTCAGTTGCAAACTCCAATCCATACATATATATGGGGAGGTACTAGCTCCAACTCGGTTTTACAGTGAAAACTGCAGGAACTTCAAACCGGCACTAGGAAACAGACTGAGAAACCAGAGTAAAAGTTTGTCCTCAACCCGTTCCCTTTGTGCTAGGTGAACGAACGTCTCTCCACATGCTCAGTTCTGAGAGATAAGTGTGTGTGAAAGCCGTCCTTCACCTAGCTTTTTGGGAACATAAAGTTTCTTTTCACTTGCAAACTCCACTCCATATATATATATGGGGAGGTACTAGCTCCAACTCGGTTTTACAGTGAAAACTGCAGGAACTTCAAACCGGCACTAGGAAACAGACTGAGAAACCAGAGTAAAAGTTTCTCCTGCAACCCGTTCCCTTTGTGCTAGATGAACGAACGTCTCTCCACATGCTCAGTTCTGAGAGATAAGTGTGTGTGAAAGCCGTCCTTCATCTAGCTTGTTGGGAACACAAAGTTTCTTTTCAGTAGCAAACTCCACTCCATACATATATATGGGGAGGTACTAGCTCCAACTCGGTTTTACAGTGAAAACTGCAGGAACTTCAAACCGGCACTAGGAAACAGACTGAGAAACCAGAGTAAAAGTTTCTCCTGCAACCCGTTCCCTTTGTGCTACATGAACGAACGTCTCTCCACATGCTCAGTTCTGAGAGATATGTGTGTGTTAAAGCCGTCCTTCAACTAGCTTGTTGGGAACACAAAGTTTCTTTTCAGTTGCAAACTCCACTCCATACATATATATGGGGAGGTACTAGCTCCAACTCGATTTTACAGTGAAAACTGCACGAACTTCAAAACGGCACTAGGAAACAGACTGAGAAACCAGAGTAAAAGTTTCTCCTGCAACCCGTTCCCTTTGTGCTATGTGAACGAACGTCTCTCCACATGCTCAGTTCTGAGAGATAAGTGTGTGTGAAAGCCGTCCTTCACCTAGCTTGTTGGCAACACAAAGTTTCCTTTCACTTGCAAACTCCACTCCATACATATATACGGGAAGGTACTGGCTCCAACTCGGTTTTACAGTGAAAACTGCAGGAACTTCAAACCGGCACTAGGAAACAGACTGAGAAACCAGAGTAAAAGTTTCTCCTGCAACCCGTTCCCTTTGTGCTAGGTGAACGAACGTTTCTCCACATGCTCAGTTCTGAGAGATAAGTGTGTGTGAAAGCCGTCCTTCACCTAGCTTGTTGGGAACACAAAGTTTCTTTTCACTTGCAAACTCCACTCCATACATATATATGGGGAGGTACTAGATCCAACTCGGTTTTACAGTGAAAACTGCAGGAACTTCAAACCGGCACTAGGAAACAGACTGAGAAACCAGAGTAAAAGTTTCTCCTGCAACCCGTTCCCTTTGTGCTAGATGAACGAACGTCTCTCCACATGCTCAGTTCTGAGAGATAAGTGTGTGTGAAAGCCGTCCTTCACCTAGCTTGATGGGAACACAAAGTTTCTTTTCAGATGCAAACTCCACTCCATACATATATATGGGGAGGTAGTAGCTCCAACTCGGTTTTACAGTGAAAACTGCAGGAACTTCAAACCGGCACTAGGAAACAGACTGAGAAACCAGAGTAATAGTTTCTCCTGCAACCCGTTGCATTTGTGCTAGATGAACGAACGTCTCTCCACATGCTCAGTTCTGAGAGATAAGTGTGTGTGGAAGAAGTCCTTCACTTAGCTTCTTGGGAACACAAAGTTTCTCTTCAGTTGCAAACTCCACTCCATACATATATATGGGGTGGTACTAGCTCCAACTCCGTTTTACAGTGAAAACTGCAGGAACTTCAAACCGGCACTAGGAAACAGACTGAGAAACCAGAGTAAAAGTTTCTCCTGCAAACCATTCCCTTTGTGCTAGATGAACGAACGTCTCTCCACATGCTCAGTTCTGAGAGATAAGTGTGTGTGAAAGCCGTCCTTCACCTAGCTTGTTGGGAACACAAAGTTTCTTTTCAGTTGCAAACTCCACTCCATACATATATATGGGGAGGTACTAGCCCCAACTCGGTTTTACAGTGAAAATTTCAGGAACTTCAAACCGGTACTAGGAAACAGACTGACAAGCCAGAGTAAAAGTTTCTCCTGCAACCCGTTCCCTTTGTGCTAGGTGAACGAACGTCTCTCCACATGCTCAGTTCTGAGAGATAAGTGTGTGTGAAAGCCTTCCTTCACCTAGCTTGTTGGGAACACAAAGTTTCTTTTCAGTTTCAAACTCCACTCCATACATATATATGGGGAGGTACTAGCTCCAACTCTGTTTTACAGTGAAAACTGCAGGAACTTCAAACCGGCACTAGGAAACAGACTGAGAAACCAGAGTAAAATTTTGTCCTGCAACCCGTTCCCTTTGTGCTAGATGAACGAACGTCTCTCCACATGCTCAGTTCTGAGAGATAAGTGTGTGTGAAAGCCGTCCTTCACATAGCTTGTTGGGAACACAAAGTTTCGTTTCACTTGCAAACTCCACTCCATACATATATATGGGGAGGTACTAGATCCAACTCGGTTTTACAGTGAAAACTGCAGGAACTTCAAACCGGCACTAGGAAACAGACTGAGAAACCAGAGTAAAAGTTTCTCCTGCAACCCGTTCCCTTTGTGCTAGATGAACGAACGTCTCTCCACATGCTCAGTTCTGAGAGATAAGTGTGTGTGAAAGCCGTCCTTCAACTAGCTTGTTGGGAACACAAAGTTTCTTTTCAGTTGCAAACTCCACTCCTTACATATATATGGGGAGGTACTAGCTCCAACTCGGTTTTACAGTGAAAACTGCAGGAACTTCAAACCGGCACTAGGAAACAGACTGAGAAACCAGAGTAAAAGTTTGTCCTGCAACCCGTTCCCTTTGTGCTAGATGAACGAACGTCTCTCCACATGCTCAGTTCTGAGAGATAAGTGTGTGTGAAAGCCGTCCTTCACCTAGCTTGTTGGGAACACAAAGTTTCTTTTCACTTGCAAACTCCTCTCCATACATATATATGGGGAGGTACTAGATCCAACTCGGTTTTACAGTGAAAACTGCAGGAACTTCAAACCGGCACTAGGAAACAGACTGAGAAACCAGAGTAAAAGATTCTCCTGCAACCCGTTCCCTTTGTGCTAGATGAACGAACGTCTCTCCACATGCTCAGTTCTGAGAGATAAGTGTGTGTGAAAGCCGTCCTTCAACTAGCTTGTTGGGAACACAAAGTTTCTTTTCACTTGCAAAATCCACTCCATACATATATACGGGGAGGTACTAGCTCCAACTCGGTTTTACAGTGAAAACTGCAGGAACTTCAAACCGGCACTAGGAAACAGACTGAGAAACCAGAGTAAAAGTTTCTCCTGCAACCCGTTCCCTTTGTGCTAGGTGAACGAACGTCTCTCCACATGCTCAGTTCTGAGAGATAAGTGTGTGTGAAAGCCGTCCTTCACCTAGCTTGTTGGGAACACAAAGTTTCTTTTCACTTGCAAACTCCACTCCATACATATATATGGGGAGGTACTAGCTCCAACTCGGTTTTTCAGTGAAAACTGCAGGAATTTCAAACCGGCACTAGGAAACAGACTGAGAAACCAGAGTAAAAGTTTCTCCTGCAACCCGTTCCCTTTGTGCTAGGTGAACGAACGTCTCTCCACATGCTCAGTTCTGAGAGATAAGTGTGTGTGAAAGCCGTCCTTCACCTAGCTTGTTGGGAACACAAAGTTTCTTTTCAGTTGCAAACTCCACTCCATACATATATATGGGGAGGTACTAGCTCCAACTCGGTTTTACAGTGAAAACTGCAGGAACTTCAAACCGGCACTAGGAAACAGACTGAGAAACCAGAGTAAATGTTTCTCCTGCAACCCGTTCCCTTTGTGCTAGATGAACGAACGTCTCTCCACATGCTCAGTTCTGAGAGATAAGTGTGTGTGAAAGCCGTCCTTCACCTAGCTTGTTGGGAACACAAAATTTCTTTTCAATTGCAAACTCCACTCCATACATATATATGGGGAGGTACTAGATCCAACTCGGTTTTACAGTGAAAACTGCAGGAACTTCAACCCGGCACTAGGAAACAGACTGAGAAACCAGAGTAAAAGTTTTTCCTGCAACCCGTTCCCTTTGTGCTAGATGAATGAACGTCTCTCCACATGCTCAGTTCTGAGAGATAAGTGTGTGTGAATGCCGTCCTTCAACTAGCTTGTTGGGAACACAAAGTTTCTTTTCAGTTGCAAACTCCACTCCTTACATATATATGGGGAGGTACTAGCTCCAACTCGGTTTTACAGTGAAAACTGCAGGAACTTCAAACCGGCACTAGGAAACAGACTGAGAAACCAGAGTAAAAGTTTCTCCTGCAACCCGTTCCCTTTGTGCTAGATGAACGAACGTCTCTCCACATGCTCAGTTCTGAGAGATAAGTGTGTGTGAAAGCCGTCCTTCACCTAGCTTGTTGGGAACACAAAGTTTCTTTTCACTTGCAAACTCCACTCCATACATATATATGGGGAGGTATTAGATCCAACTCGGTTTTACAGTGAAAACTGCAGGAACTTCAAACCGGCACTAGGAAACAGACTGAGAAACCAGAGTAAAAGTTTCTCCTGCAACCCGTTCCCTTTGTGCTAGATGAACGAACGTCTCTCCACATGCTCAGTTCTGAGAGATAAGTGTGTGTGAAAGCCGTCCTTCAACTAGCTTGTTGGGAACACAAAGTTTCTTTTCAGTTGCAAACTCCACTCCATACATATATACGGGGAGGTACTAGCTCCAACTCGGTTTTACAGTGAAAACTGCAGGAACTTCAAACCGGCACTAGGAAACAGACTGAGAAACCAGAGTAAAAGTTTCTCCTACAACCCGTTCCCTTTGTGCTAGATGAACGAACGTCTCTCCACATGCTCAGTTCTGAGAGATAAGTGTGTGTGAAAGCCGTCCTTCAACTAGCTTGTTGGGAACACAAAGTTTCTTTTCAGTTGCAAACTCCACTCCATACATATATACGGGGAGGTACTAGCTCCAACTCGGTTTTACAGTGAAAACTGCAGGAACTTCAAACCGGCACTAGGAAACAGACTGAGAAACCAGAGTAAAAGTTTCTCCTGCAACCCGTTCCCTTTGTGCTAGGTGAACGAACGTCTCTCCACATGCTCAGTTCTGAGAGATAAGTGTGTGTGAAAGCCGTCCTTCACCTAGCTTGTTGGGAACACAAAGTTTCTTTTCAGTTTCAAACTCCACTCCATACATATATATGGGGAGGTACTAGCTCCAACTCGGTTTTACAGTGAAAACTGCAGGAACTTCAAACCGGCACTAGGAAACAGACTGAGAAACCAGAGTAAAAGTTTTTCCTGCAACCCGTTCCCTTTGTGCTAGATGAATGAACGTCTCTCCACATGCTCAGTTCTGAGAGATAAGTGTGTGTGAATGCCGTCCTTCAACTAGCTTGTTGGGAACACAAAGTTTCTTTTCAGTTGCAAACTCCACTCCTTACATATATATGGGGAGGTACTAGCTCCAACTCGGTTTTACAGTGAAAACTGCAGGAACTTCAAACCGGCACTAGGAAACAGACTGAGAAACCAGAGTAAAAGTTTCTCCTGCAACCCGTTCCCTTTGTGCTAGATGAACGAACGTCTCTCCACATGCTCAGTTCTGAGAGATAAGTGTGTGTGAAAGCCGTCCTTCACCTAGCTTGTTGGGAACACAAAGTTTCTTTTCACTTGCAAACTCCACTCCATACATATATATGGGGAGGTATTAGATCCAACTCGGTTTTACAGTGAAAACTGCAGGAACTTCAAACCGGCACTAGGAAACAGACTGAGAAACCAGAGTAAAAGTTTCTCCTGCAACCCGTTCCCTTTGTGCTAGATGAACGAACGTCTCTCCACATGCTCAGTTCTGAGAGATAAGTGTGTGTGAAAGCCGTCCTTCAACTAGCTTGTTGGGAACACAAAGTTTCTTTTCAGTTGCAAACTCCACTCCATACATATATACGGGGAGGTACTAGCTCCAACTCGGTTTTACAGTGAAAACTGCAGGAACTTCAAACCGGCACTAGGAAACAGACTGAGAAACCAGAGTAAAAGTTTCTCCTACAACCCGTTCCCTTTGTGCTAGATGAACGAACGTCTCTCCACATGCTCATTTCTGAGAGATAAGTGTGTGTGAAAGCCGTCCTTCACCTAGCTTGTTGGGAACACAAAGCTTCTTTTCACTTGCAA
This sequence comes from Camelus bactrianus, assembly GCF_048773025.1. Taxonomy (NCBI): domain Eukaryota; kingdom Metazoa; phylum Chordata; class Mammalia; order Artiodactyla; family Camelidae; genus Camelus; species Camelus bactrianus. The sequence goes on from NC_133553.1 coordinate 1,736,094, forward strand.
ACTCCACTCCATACATATATATGGGGAGGTACTAGATCCAACTCGGTTTTACAGTGAAAACTGCAGGAACTTCAACCGGCACTAGGAAACAGACTGAGAAACCAGAGTAAAAGTTTCTCCTGCAAACCGTTCCCTTTGTGCTAGATGAACGAACGTCTCTCCACATGCTCAGTTCTGAGAGATAAGTGTGTGTGAAAGCCGTCCTTCAACTAGCTTGTTGGGAACACAAAGTTTCTTTTCAGTTGCAAAATCCACTCCATACATATATATGGGGAGGTACTAGCTCCAACTCGGTTTTACAGTGAAAACTGCAGGAACTTCAAACCGGCACTAGGAAACAGACTGAGAAACCAGAGTAAAAGTTTGTCCTGCAACCCGTTCCCTTTGTGCTAGGTAACGAACGTCTCTCCACATGCTCAGTTCTGCGAGATAAGTGTGTGTGAAAGCCGTCCTTCACCTAGCTTGTTGGGAACATAAAGTTTCTTTTCACTTGCAAACTCCACTCCATATATATATATGGGGAGGTACTAGCTCCAACTCGGTTTTACAGTGAAAACTGCAGGAACTTCAAACCAGCACTAGGAAACAGAATGAGAAACCAGAGTAAAAGTTTCTCCTGCAACCCGTTCCCTTTGTGCTAGATGAACGAACGTCTCTCCACATGCTCAGTTCTGAGAGATAAGTGTGTGTGAAAGCCGTCCTTCACTTAGCTTGTTGGGAACACAAAGTTCCTTTTCAGTAGCAAACTCCACTCCATACATATATATGGGGAGGTACTAGCTCCAACTCGGTTTTACAGTGAAAACTGCAGGAACTTCAAACCGGCACTAGGAAACAGATTGAGAAACCAGAGTAAAAGTTTCTCCTGCAACCCGTTCCCTTTGTGCTACATGAACGAACGTCTCTCCACATGCTCAGTACTGAGAGATAAGTGTGTGTGAAAGCCGTCCTTCACCTAGCTTGTTGGGAACACAAAGTTTCCTTTCAGTTGCAAACCCCACTCCTTACATATATATGGGGAGGTACTATCTCCAACTCGGTTTTACAGTGAAAATTGCAGGAACTTCCAACCGGCACTAGGAAACAGACTGAGAAACCAGAGTAAAAGTTTCCCCTGCAACCCGTTCCCTTTGTGCTAGATGGACGAACGTCTCTCCACATGCTCAGTTCTGAGAGATAAGTGTGTGTGAAAGCCGTCATTCACCTAGCTTGTTGGGAACACAAAGTTTCTTTTCAGTTGCAAACTCCACTCCATACATATATATGGGGAGGTACTAGATCCAACTCGGTTTTACAGTTAAAACTGCAGGAACTTCAAACCGGCACTAGGAAACAGACTGAGAAACCAGAGTAAAAGTTTCTCCTGCAACCCGTTCCATTTGTGCTAGATGAACGAACGTCTCTCCACATGCTCAGTTCTGAGAGATAAGTGTGTGTGAAAGCCGTCCTTCACCTAGCTTGATGGGAACACAAAGTTTCTTTTCAGATGCAAACTCCACTCCATACATATATATGGGGAGGTACTAGCTCCAACTCGGTTTTACAGTGAAAACTGCAGGAACTTCAAACCGGCACTAGGAAACAGACTGAGAAAACAGAGTAAAAGTTTCTCCTGCAACCCGTTCCATTTGTGCTAGATGAACGAACGTCTCTCCACATGCTCAGTTCTGAGAGATAAGTGTGTGTGAAAGAAGTCCTTCACCTAGCTTGTTGGGAACACAAAGTTTCTTTTCACTTGCAAACTCCACTCCATATATATATATGGGGAGGTACTAACTCCAACTCGGTTTTACAGTGAAAACTGCAGGAACTTCAAACCGGCACTAGGAAACAGACTGAGAAACCAGAGTAAAAGTTTGTCCTGCAACCCGTTCCCTTTGTGCTAGATGAACGAACGTCTCTCCACATGCTCAGTTCTGAGAGATAAGTGTGTGTGAAAGCCGTCCTTCACCTAGCTTGTTGGGAACACAAAGTTTCTTTTCAGTTGCAAACTCCACTCCATACATATATATGGGGAGGTACTAGCTCCAACTCGGTTTTACAGTGAAAACTGCAGGAACTTCAAACCGGCACTAGGAAACAGACTGAGAAATCAGAGTAAAAGTTTGTCCTGCAACCCGTTCCCTTTGTGCTAGGTGAACGAACGTCTCTCCACATGCTCAGTTCTGAGAGATAATTGTGTGTGAAAGCCGTCCTTCACCTAGCTTGTTGGGAACACAGTTTCTTTTCACTAGCAAACTCCACTCCATACATATATATGGGGAGGTACTAGATCCAACTCGGTTTTACAGTGAAAACTGCAGGAACTTCCAACCGGCACTAGGAAACAGACTGAGAAACAAGAGTAAAAGTTTCTCCTGCAACCCGTTCCCTTTGTGCTAGATGAACGAACGTCTCTCCACATTCTAGGTTCTTAGAGATAAGTGTGTGTGAAAGCCGTCCTTCACCTAGCTTGTTGGGAACACAAAGTACTTTTCAGTTTCAAATTCCACTCCATACATATATATGGGGAGGTACTAGCTCCAACTCGGTTTTACAGTGAAAACTGCAGGAACTTCAAACCGGCACTAGGAAACAGACTGAGAAACCAGAGTAAAAATTTCTCCTGCAACCCGTTCCATTTGTGCTAGATGAACGAACGTCTCTCCACATGCTCATTTCTGAGAGATAAGTGTGTGTGAAAGCCGTCCTTCACCTAGCTTGTTGGGAACACAAAGTTTCTTTTCAGTTGCAAACTCCACTCGATACATATATATGAGGAGGTACTAGCTCCAACTCGGTTTTACAGTGAAAACTGCAGGAACTTCAAACCGGCACTAGGAAACAGACTGAGAAAGCAGAGTAAAAGTTTCTCCTGCAACCCGTTCCCTTTGTGCTAGATGAACGAACGTCTCTCCACATGCTCAGTTCTGAGAGATAAGTGTGTGTGAAAGCCTTCCTTCACATAGCTTGTTGGGAACACAAAGTTTCTTTTCAGTTTCAAACTCCACTCCATACATATATATGGGGAGGTACTAGCTCCAACTCGGTTTTACAGTGAAAACTGCAGGAAATTCAAACCGGCACTAGGAAACTGACTGAGAAACCAGAGTAAAAGTTTCTCCTGCAACACGTTCCCTTTGTGCTAGATGAACGAACGTCTCTCCACATGCTCATTTCTGAGAGATAAATGTGTGTGAAAGCCGTCCTTCACCTAGCTTGTTGGGAACACAAAGTTTCTTTTCACTAGCAAACTCCACTCCATAGATATATATGGGGAGGTACTAGCTCCAACTCGGTTTTACAGTGAAAATTGCAGGAACTTCAAACCGGCACTAGGAAATAGACTGAGAAACCAGAGTAAAAGTATCTCCTGCAACCCGTTCCCTTTGTGCTAGATGAACGAACGTCTCTCCACATGCTCAGTTCTGAGAGATAAGTGTGTGTGAAAGCCGTCCTTCAACTAGCTTGTTGGGAACATAAAGTTTCTTTTCACTTGCAAACTCCACTCCATATATATATATTTGGAGGTACTAGCTCCAACTCGGTTTTACAGTGAAAACTGCAGGAACTTCAAACCGGCACTAGGAAACAGAATGAGAAACCAGAGTAAAAGTTTCCCCTGCAACCCGTTCCCTTTATGCTAGATGAACGAACGTCTCTCCACATGCTCAGTTCTGAGAGATAAGTGTGTGTGAAAGCCGTCCTTCACCTAGCTTGTTGGGAACACAAAGTTTCTTTTCAGTAGCAAACTCCACTCCATACATATATATGGGGAGGTACTAGCTCCAACTCGGTTTTACAGTGAAAACTGCAGGAACTTCAAACCGGCACTAGGAAACAGATTGAGAAACCAGAGTAAAAGTTTCTCCTGCAACCCGTTCCCTTTGTGCTACATGAACGAACGTCTCTCCACATGCTCAGTTCTGAGAGATAAGTGTGTGTGAAAGCCTTCCTTCACATAGCTTGTTGGGAACACAAAGTTTCTTTTCAGTTTCAAACTCCACTCCATACATATATATGGGGAGGTACTAGCTCCAACTCGGTTTTACAGTGAAAACTGCAGGAACTTCAAACCGGCACTAGGAAACAGACTGAGAAACCAGAGTAAAAGTTTCTCCTGCAACCCGTTCCCTTTGTGCTAGATGAACGAACGTCTCTCCACATGCTCATTTCTGAGAGATAAGTGTGTGTGAAAGCCTTCCTTCACCTAGCTTGTTGGGAACACAAAGTTTCTTTTCAGTTGCAAACTCCAATCCATACATATATAAGGGTAGGTACTAGCTCCAACTCGGTTTTACAGTGAAAACTGCAGGAAATTCAAACCGGCACTAGGAAACAGACTGAGAAACCACAGTAAAAGTTTCTCCTACAACCCGTTCCCTTTGTGCTAGGTGAACGAACGTCTCTCCACATGCTCAGTTCTGAGAGATAAGTGTGTGTGAAAGCCGTCCTTCACCTAGCTTGTTGGGAACACAAAGTTTCTTTTCACTAGCAAACTCCACTCCATAGATATATATGGGGAGGTACTAGATCCAACTCGGTTTTACAGTGAAAACTGCAGGAACTTCAAACCGGCACTAGGAAATAGACTGAGAAACCAGAGTAAAAGTATTTCCTGCAACCCGTTCCCTTTGTGCTAGATGAACGAACGTCTCTCCACATGCTCAGTTCTGAGAGATAAGTGTGTGTGAAAGCCGTCCTTCAACTAGCTTGTTGGGAACACAAAGTTTCTTTTCACTAGCAAACTCCACTCCATAGATATATATGGGGGGTACTAGCTCCAACACGGTTTTACAGTGAAAACTGCAGGAACTTCAAACCGGCACTAGGAAATAGACTGAGAAACCAGAGTAAAAGTATCTCCTGCAACCCGTTCCCTTTGTGCTAGATGAACGAACGTCTCTCCACATGCTCAGTTCTGAGAGATAAGTGTGTGTGAAAGCCGTCCTTCAACTAGCTTGTTGGGAACATAAAGTTTCTTTTCACTTGCAAACTCCACTCCATATATATATATTTGGAGGTACTAGCTCCAACTCGGTTTTACAGTGAAAACTGCAGGAACTTCAAACCGGCACTAGGAAACAGATTGAGAAACCAGAGTAAAAGTTTCTCCTGCAACCCGTTCCCTTTGTGCTACATGAACGAACGTCCCTCCACATGCTCAGTACTGAGAGATAAGTGTGTGTGAAAGCCGTCCTTCACCTAGCTTGTTGGGAACACAAAGTTTCTTTTCAGTTGCAAACCCCACTCCTTACATATATATGGGGAGGTACTATCTCCAACTCGGTTTTACAGTGAAAATTGCAGGAACTTCCAACCGGCACTAGGAACAGACTGAGAAACCAGAGTAAAAGTTTCCCCTGCAACCCGGTCCCTTTGTGCTAGATGGACGAACGTCTCTCCACATGCTCAGTTCTGAGAGATAAGTGTGTGTGAAAGCCGTCCTTCACCTAGCTTGATGGGAACACAAAGTTTCTTTTCAGATGCAAACTCCACTCCATAGATATATATGGGGAGGTACTAGATCCAACTCGGTTTTACAGTGAAAACTGCAGGAACTTCAAACCGGCACTAGGAAATAGACTGAGAAACCAGAGTAAAAGTATTTCCTGCAACCCGTTCCCTTTGTGCTAGATGAACGAACGTCTCTCCACATGCTCAGTTCTGAGAGATAAGTGTGTGTGAAAGCCGTCCTTCACCTAGCTTGTTGGGAACACAAAGTTTCTTTTCACTAGCAAACTCCACTCCATAGATATATATGGGGAGGTACTAGCTCCAACACGGTTTTACAGTGAAAACTGCAGGAACTTCAAACCGGCACTAGGAAATAGACTGAGAAACCAGAGTAAAAGTATCTCCTGCAACCCGTTCCCTTTGTGCTAGATGAACGAACGTCTCTCCACATGCTCAGTTCTGAGAGATAAGTGTGTGTGAAAGCCGTCCTTCAACTAGCTTGTTGGGAACATAAAGTTTCTTTTCACTTGCAAACTCCACTCCATATATATATATTTGGAGGTACTAGCTCCAACTCGGTTTTACAGTGAAAACTGCAGGAACTTCAAACCGGCACTAGGAAACAGATTGAGAAACCAGAGTAAAAGTTTCTCCTGCAACCCGTTCCCTTTGTGCTACATGAACGAACGTCCCTCCACATGCTCAGTACTGAGAGATAAGTGTGTGTGAAAGCCGTCCTTCACCTAGCTTGTTGGGAACACAAAGTTTCTTTTCAGTTGCAAATCCCACTCCTTACATATATATGGGGAGGTACTATCTCCAACTCGGTTTTACAGTGAAAATTGCAGGAACTTCCAACCGGCACTAGGAACAGACTGAGAAACCAGAGTAAAAGTTTCCCCTGCAACCCGGTCCCTTTGTGCTAGATGGATGAACGTCTCTCCACATGCTCAGTTCTGAGAGATATGTGTGTGTGAAAGCCGTGCTTCACCTAGCTTGTTGGGAACACAAAGTTTCTTTTCAGTTGCAAACTCCACTCCATACATATATATGGGGAAGTACTAGCTCCAACTCGGTTTTACAGTGAAAACTGCAGGAACTTCAAACCGGCACTAGGAAACAGACTGAGAAACCAGAGTAAAAGTTTCTCCTGCAACCCGTTCCCTTTGTGCTAGATGAACGAACGTCTCTCCACATGCTCAGTTCTGAGAGATAAGTGTGTGTGAAAGCCGTCCTTCACCTAGCTTGATGGGAACACAAAGTTTCTTTTCAGATGCAAACTCCACTCCATACATATATATGGGGAGGTACTAGCTCCAACTCGGTTTTACAGTGAAAACTGCAGGAACTTCAAACCGGCACTAGGAAATAGACTGAGAAACCAGAGTAAAAGTATCTCCTGCAACCCGTTCCCTTTGTGCTAGATGAACGAACGTCTCTCCACATGCTCAGTTCTGAGAGATAAGTGTGTGTGAAAGCCGTCCTTCACCTAGCTTGTTGGGAACACAAAGTTTCTTTTCACTAGCAAACTCCACTCCATAGATATATATAGGGAGGTACTAGCTCCAAATCGGTTTTACAGTGAAAACTGCAGGAACTTCAAACCGGCACTAGGAAATAGACTGAGAAACCAGAGTAAAAGTATCTCCTGCAACCCGTTCCCTTTGTGCTAGATGAACGAACGTCTCTCCACATGCTCAGTTCTGAGAGATAAGTGTGTGTGAAAGCCGTCCTTCACCTAGCTTGTTGGGAACATAAAGTTTCTTTTCACTTGCAAACTCCACTCCATATATATATATGGGGAGGTACTAGCTCCAAATCGGTTTTACAGTGAAAACTGCAGGAACTTCCAACCGGCACTAGGAAACAGAATGAGAAACCAGAGTAAAAGTTTCTCCTGCAACCCGTTCCCTTTGTGCTAGATGAACGAACGTCTCTCCACATGCTCAGTTCTGAGAGATAAATGTGTGTGAAAGCCGTCCTTCACCTAGCTTGTTGGGAACACAAAGTTTCTTTTCAGTAGCAAACTCCACTCCATACATATATATGGGGAGGTACTAGCTCCAACTCGGTTTTACAGTGAAAACTGCAGGAACTTCAAACCGGCACTAGGAAACAGATTGAGAAACCAGAGTAAAAGTTTCTCCTGCAACCCGTTCCCTTTGTGCTACATGAACGAACGTCTCTCCACATGCTCAGTACTGAGAGATAAGTGTGTGTGAAAGCCGTCCTTCACCTAGCTTGTTGGGAACACAAAGTTTCTTTTCAGTTGCAAACCCCACTCCTTACATATATATGGGGAGGTACTATCTCCAACTCGGTTTTACAGTGAAAACTGCAGGAACTTCAAACCGGCACTAGGAAACAGACTGAGAAACCAGAGTAAAAGTTTCCCCTGCAACCCGTTCCCCTTGTGCTAGATGGACGAACGTCTCTCCACATGCTCAGTTCTGAGAGATAAGTGTGTGTGAAAGCCGTCCTTCAACTAGCTTGTTGGGAACACAAAGTTTCTTTTCAGTTGCAAACTCCACTCCATACATATATATGGGGAGGTACTAGCTCCAACTCGGTTTTACAGTGAAAACTGCAGGAACTTCAAACCGGCACTAGGAAACAGACTGAGAAACCAGAGTAAAAGTTTCTCCTGCAACCCGTTCCCTTTGTGCTAGATGAACGAACGTCTCTCCACATGCTCAGTTCTGAGAGATAAGTGTGTGTGAAAGCCGTCCTTCACCTAGCTTGATGGGAACACAAAGTTTCTTTTCAGATGCAAACTCCACTCCATACATATATATGGGGATGTACTAGCTCCAACTCGGTTTTACAGTGAAAACTGCAGGAAATTCAAACCGGCACTAGGAAACAGACTGAGAAAACAGAGTAAAAGTTTCTCCTGCAACCCGTTGCATTTGTGCTAGATGAACGAACGTCTCTCCACATGCTCAGTTCTGAGAGATAAGTGTGTGTGAAAGCCGTCCTTCACCTAGCTTGTTGGGAACACAAAGTTTCTTTTCACTAGCAAACTCCACTCCATAGATATATATGGGGAGGTACTAGCTCCAACTCGGTTTTACAGTGAAAACTGCAGGAACTTCAAAACGGCACTAGGAAATAGACTGAGAAACCAGAGTAAAAGTATCTCCTGCAACCCGTTCCCTTTGTGCTAGATGAACGAACGTCTCTCCACATGCTCAGTTCTGAGAGATAAGTGTGTGTGAAAGCCGTCCTTCACCTAGCTTGTTGGGAACACAAAGTTTCTTTTCAGTTGCAAACCCCACTCCTTACATATATATGGGGAGGTACTATCTCCAACTCGGTTTTACAGTGAAAATTGCAGGAACTTCCAACCGGCACTAGGAACAGACTGAGAAACCAGAGTAAAATTTTCCCCTGCAACCCGTTCCCTTTGTGCTAGATGGACGAACGTCTCTCCACATGCTCAGTTCTGAGAGATAAGTGTGTGTGAAAGCCGTCCTTCACCTAGCTTGTTGGGAACACAAAGTTTCTTTTCAGTTGCAAACTCCACTCGATACATATATATGAGGAGGTACTAGCTCCAACTCGGTTTTACAGTGAAAACTGCAGGAACTTCAAACCGGCACTAGGAAACAGACTGAGAAGGCAGAGTAAAAGTTTCTCCTGCAACCCGTTCCCTTTGTGCTAGATGAACGAACGTCTCTCCACATGCTCAGTTCTGAGAGATAAGTGTGTGTGAAAGCCTTCCTTCACATAGCTTGTTGGGAACACAAAGTTTCTTTTCAGTTTCAAACTCCACTCCATACATATATATGGGGAGGTACTAGCTCCAACTCGATTTTACAGTGAAAACTGCAGGAACTTCAAACCGGCACTAGGAAACAGACTGAGAAACCAGAGTAAAAGTTTCTCCTGCAACCCGTTCCCTTTGTGCTAGATGAACGAACGTCTCTCCACATGCTCATTTCTGAGAGATAAGTGTGTGTGAAAGCCGTCCTTCACCTAGCTTGTTGGGAACACAAAGTTTCTTTTCAGTTGCAAACTCCACTCCATACATTTATAAGGGTAGGTACTAGCTCCAACTCGGTTTTACAGTGAAAACTGCAGGAACTTCAAACCGGCACTAGGAAACAGACTGAGAAACCACAGTAAAAGTTTCTCCTGCAACCCGTTCCCTTTGTGCTAGGTGAACGAACGTCTCTCCACATGCTCAGTTCTGAGAGATAAGTGTGTGTGAAAGCCGTCCTTCACCTAGCTTGTTGGGAACACAAAGTTTCTTTTCACTAGCAAACTCCACTCCATAGATATATATGGGGTGGTACTAGATCCAACTCGGTTTTACAGTGAAAACTGCAGGAACTTCAAACCGGCACTAGGAAATAGACTGAGAAACCAGAGTAAAAGTATCTCCTGCAACCCGTTCCCTTTGTGCTAGATGAACGAACGTCTCTCCACATGCTCAGTTCTGAGAGATAAGTGTGTGTGAAAGCCGTCCTTCACCTAGCTTGTTGGGAACACAAAGTTTCTTTTCACTAGCAAACTCCACTCCATAGATATATATGGGGAGGTACTAGCTCCAACTCGGTTTTACAGTGAAAACTGCAGGAACTTCAAACCGGCACTAGGAAATAGACTGAGAAACCAGAGTAAAAGTATCTCCTGCAACCCGTTCCCTTTGTGCTAGATGAACGAACGTCTCTCCACATGCTCAGTTCTGAGAGATAAGTGTGTGTGAAAGCCGTCCTTCAACTAGCTTGTTGGGAACATAAAGTTTCTTTTCACTTGCAAACTCCACTCCATATATATATATTTGGAGGTACTAGCTCCAACTCGGTTTTACAGTGAAAACTGCAGGAACTTCAAACCGGCACTAGGAAACAGATTGAGAAACCAGAGTAAATGTTTCTCCTGCAACCCGTTCCCTTTGTGCTACATGAACGAACGTCTCTCCACATGCTCAGTACTGAGAGATAAGTGTGTGTGAAAGCCGTCCTTCACCTAGCTTGTTGGGAACACAAAGTTTCTTTTCAGTTGCAAACCCCACTCCTTACATATATATGGGGATGTACTATCTCCAACTCGGTTTTACAGTGAAAATTGCAGGAACTTCCAACCGGCACTAGGAACAGACTGAGAAACCAGAGTAAAAGTTTCCCCTGCAACCCGGTCCCTTTGTGCTAGATGGACGAACGTCTCTCCACATGCTCAGTTCTGAGAGATAAGTGTGTGTGAAAGCCGTCCTTCACCTAGCTTGTTGGGAACACAAAGTTTCTTTTCAGTTGCAAACTCCACTCCATACATATATATGGGGAAGTACTAGCTCCAACTCGGTTTTACAGTGAAAACTGCAGGAACTTCAAACCGGCACTAGGAAACAGACTGAGAAACCAGAGTAAAAGTTTCTCCTGCAACCCGTTCCCTTTGTGCTAGATGAACGAACGTCTCTCCACATGCTCAGTTCTGAGAGATAAGTGTGTGTGAAAGCCGTCCTTCACCTAGCTTGATGGGAACACAAAGTTTCTTTACAGATGCAAACTCCACTCCATACATATATATGGGGAGGTACTAGCTCCAACTCGGTTTTACAGTGAAAACTGCAGGAACTTCAAACCGGCACTATGAAATAGACTGAGAAACCAGAGTAAAAGTATCTCCTGCAACCCGATCCCTTTGTGCTAGATGAACGAAAGTCTCTCCACATGCTCAGTTCTGAGAGATAAGTGTGTGTGAAAGCCGTCCTTCACCTAGCTTGTTGGGAACACAAAGTTTCTTTTCACTAGCAAACTCCACTCCATAGATATATATGGGGAGGTACTAGCTCCAACTCGGTTTTACAGTGAAAACTGCAGGAACTTCAACCCGGCACTAGGAAATAGACTGAGAAACCAGAGTAAAAGTATCTCCTGCAACCCGTTCCCTTTGTGCTAGATGAACGAACGTCTCTCCACATGCTCAGTTCTGAGAGATAAGTGTGTGTGAAAGCCGTCCTTCACCTAGCTTGTTGGGAACATAAAGTTTCTTTTCACTTGCAAACTCCACTCCATATATATATATGGGGAGGTACTAGCTCCAACTCGGTTTTACAGTGAAAACTGCAGGAACTTCAAACCGGCACTAGGAAACAGAATGAGAAACCAGAGTAAAAGTTTCTCCTGCAACCCGTTCCCTTTGTGCTAGATGAACGAACGTCTCTCCACATGCTCAGTTCTGAGAGATAAGTGTGTGTGAAAGCCGTCCTTCACCTAGCTTGTTGGGAACACAAAGTTTCTTTTCAGTAGCAAACTCCACTCCATACATATATATGGGGAGGTACTAGCTCCAACTCGGTTTTACAGTGAAAACTGCAGGAACTTCAAACCAGCACTAGGAAACAGATTGAGAAACCAGAGTAAAAGTTTCTCCTGCAACCCGTTCCCTTTGTGCTACATGAACGAACGTCTCTCCACATGCTCAGTACTGAGAGATAAGTGTGTGTGAAAGCCGTCCTTCACCTAGCTTGTTGGGAACACAAAGTTTCTTTTCAGTTGCAAACCCCACTCCTTACATATATATGGGGAGGTACTATCTCCAACTCGGTTTTACAGTGAAAATTGCAGGAACTTCAAACCGGCACTAGGAAACAGACTGAGAAACCAGACTAAAAGTTTCCCCTGCAACCCTTTCCCCTTGTGCTAGATGGACGAACGTCTCTCCACATGCTCAGTTCTGAGAGATAAGTGTGTGTGAAAGCCGTCCTTCACCTAGCTTGTTGGGAACACAAAGTTTCTTTTCAGTTGCAAACTCCACTCCATACATATATATGGGGAGGTACTAGCTCCAACTCGGTTTTACAGTGAAAACTGCAGGAACTTCAAACCGGCACTAGGAAACAGACTGAGAAACCAGAGTAAAAGTTTCTCCTGCAACCCGTTCCCTTTGTGCTAGATGAACGAACGTCTCTCCACATGCTCAGTTCTGAGAGATAAGTGTGTGTGAAAGCCGTCCTTCACCTAGCTTGTTGGGAACACAAAGTTTCTTTTCAGATGCAAACTCCACTCCATACATATATATGGGGAGGTACTAGCTCCAACTCGGTTTTACAGTGAAAACTGCAGGAACTTCAAACCGGCACTAGGAAACAGACTGAGAAAACAGAGTAAAAGTTTCTCCTGCAACCCGTTGCATTTGTGCTAGATGAACGAACGTCTCTCCACATGCTCAGTTCTGAGAGATAAGTGTGTGTGAAAGCCGTCCTTCACCTAGCTTGTTGGGAACACAAAGTTTCTTTTCACTAGCAAACTCCACTCCATAGATATATATGGGGAGGTACTAGCTCCAACTCGGTTTTACAGTGAAAACTGCAGGAACTTCAAAACGGCACTAGGAAATAGACTGAGAAACCAGAGTAAAAGTATCTCATGCAACCCGTTCCCTTTGTGCTAGATGAACGAACGTCTCTCCACATGCTCAGTTCTGAGAGATATGTGTGTGTGAAAGCCGTCCTTCACCTAGCTTGTTGGGAACATAAAGTTTCTTTTCACTTGCAAACTCCACTCCATATATATATATGGGGAGGTACTAGCTCCAACTCGGTTTTACAGTGAAAACTGCAGGAACTTCAAACCGGCACTAGGAAACAGAATGAGAAACCAGAGTAAAAGTTTCTCCTGCAACCCGTTCCCTTTGTGCTAGATGAACGAACGTCTCTCCACATGCTCAGTTCTGAGAGATAAGTGTGTGTGAAAGCCGTCCTTCACCTAGCTTGTTGGGAACACAAAGTTTCTTTTCAGTAGCAAACTCCACTCCATACATATATATGGGGAGGTACTAGCTCCAACTCGGTTTTACAGTGAAAACTGCAGGAACTTCAAACCGGCACTAGGAAACAGATTGAGAAACAGAGTAAAAGTTTCTCCTGCAACCCGTTCCCTTTGTGCTACATGAACGAACGTCTCTCCACATGCTCAGTACTGAGAGATAAATGTGTGTGAAAACCGTCCTTCACCTAGCTTGTTGGGAACACAAAGTTTCTTTTCAGTTGCAAACCCCACTCCTTACATATATATGGGGAGGTACTATCTCCAACTCGGTTTTACAGTGAAAATTGCAGGAACTTCCAACCGGCACTAGGAAACTGTCTGAGAAACCAGAGTAAAAGTTTCCCCTGCAACCTGTTCCCCTTGTGCTAGATGGACGAACGTCTCTCCACATGCTCAGTTCTGAGAGATAAGTGTGTGTGAAAGAAGTCCTTCACCTAGATTGTTGGGAACACAAAGTTTCTCTTCAGTTGCAAACTCCACTCCTTACGTATATATGGGGAGGTACTAGCTCCAACTCGGTTTTACAGTGAAAACTGCACTAACTTCAAACCGGCACTAGGAAACAGACTGACAAGCCAGAGTAAAAGTTTCTCCTGCAAACCGTTCCCTTTGTGCTAGGTGAACGAACGTCTCTCCACATGCTCAGTTCTGAGAGATAAGTGTGTGTGAAAGCCGTCCTTCACCTAGCTTGTTGTGAACACAAAGTTTCTTTTCACTTGCAAACTCCACTCCATATATATATATGGGGAGGTACTAGCTCCAACTCGGTTTTACAGTGAAAACTGCAGGAACTTCAAACCGGCACTAGGAAACAGAATGAGAAACCAGAGTAAAAGTTTCTCCTGCAACCCGTTCCCTTTGTGCTAGATGAACGAACGTCTCTCCACATGCTCAGTTCTGAGAGATAAGTGTGTGTGAAAGCCGTCCTTCACCTAGCTTGTTGGGAACACAAAGTTTCTTTTCAGTAGCAAACTCCACTCCATACATATATATGGGGAGGTACTAGCTCCAACTCGGTTTTACAGTGAAAACTGCAGGAACTTCAAACCGGCACTAGGAAACAGATTGAGAAACCAGAGTAAAAGTTTCCCCTGCAACCCGTTCCCTTTGTGCTACATGAACGAACGTCTCTCCACATGCTCAGTACTGAGAGATAAGTGTGTGTGAAAGCCGTCCTTCACCTAGCTTGTTGGGAACACAAAGTTTCTTTTCAGTTGCAAACCCCACTCCTTACATATATATGGGGAGGTACTATCTCCAACTCGGTTTTACAGTGAAAATTGCAGGAACTTCAAACCGGCACTAGGAAAAAGACTGAGAAACCAGAGTAAAAGTTTCCCCTGCAACCCGTTCCCCTTGTGCTAGATGGACGAACGTCTCTCCACATGCTCAGTTCTGAGAGATAAGTGTGTGTGAAAGCCGTCCTTCACCTAGCTTGTTGGGAACACAGAGTTTCTTTTCAGTAGCAAACTCCACTCCATACATATATATGGGGAGGTACTAGCTCCAACTCGGTTTTACAGTGAAAACTGCAGGAACTTCAAACCGGCACTAGGAAACAGATTGAGAAACCAGAGTAAAAGTTTCTCCTGCAACCCGTTCCCTTTGTGCTACATGAACGAACGTCTCTCCACATGCTCAGTACTGAGAGATAAATGTGTGTGAAAGCCGTCCTTCACCTAGCTTGTTGGGAACACAAAGTTTCTTTTCAGTTGCAAACCCCACTCCTTACATATATATGGGGAGGTACTATCTCCAACTCGGTTTTACAGTGAAAATTGCAGGAACTTCCAACCGGCACTAGGAAACAGTCTGAGAAACCAGAGTAAAAGTTTCCCCTGCAACCTGTTCCCCTTGTGCTAGATGGACGAACGTCTCTCCACATGCTCAGTTCTGAGAGATAAGTGTGTGTGAAAGCCGTCCTTCACCTAGCTTGTTGGGAACACAAAGTTTCTTTTCAGTTGCAAACTCCACTCCATACATATATATGGGGAGGTACTAGCTCCAACTCGGTTTTACAGTGAAAATTGCTGGAACTTCAAACCGGCACTAGGAAACAGACTGAGAAACCAGAGTAAAAGTTTCTCCTGCAACCCGTTCCCTTTGTGCTAGATGAACGAACGTCTCTCCACATGCTCAGTTCTGAGAAATAAGTGTGTGTGAAAGCCGTCCTTCACCTAGCTTGATGGGAACACAAAGTTTCTTTTCAGATGCAAACTCCACTCCATACATATATATGGGGAGGTACTAGCTCCAACTCGGTTTTACAGTGAAAACTGCAGGAACTTCAAACCGGCACTAGGAAACAGACTGAGAAAACAGAGTAAAAGTTTCTCCTGCAACCCGTTGCATTTGTGCTAGATGAACGAACGTCTCTCCACATGCTCAGTTCTGAGAGATAAGTGTGTGTGAAAGAAGTCCTTCACCTAGCTTGTTGGGAACACAAAGTTTCTCTTCAGTTGCAAACTCCACTCCTTACGTATATATGGGGAGGTACTAGCTCCAACTCGGTTTTACAGTGAAAACTGCAGGAACTTCAAACCGGCACTAGGAAACAGAATGAGAAACCAGAGTAAAAGTTTCTCCTGCAACCCGTTCCCTTTGTGCTAGATGAACGAACGTCTCTCCACATGCTCAGTTCTGAGAGATAAGTGTGTGTGAAAGCCGTCCTTCACCTAGCTTGTTGGGAACACAAAGTTTCTTTTCAGTAGCAAACTCCACTCCATACATATATATGGGGAGGTACTAGCTCCAACTCGGTTTTACAGTGAAAACTGCAGGAACTTCAAACCGGCACTAGGAAACAGAATGAGAAACCAGAGTAAAAGTTTCTCCTGCAACCCGTTCCCTTTGTGCTAGATGAACGAACGTCTCTCCACATGCTCAGTTCGGAGAGATAAGTGTGTGTGAAAGCCGTCCTTCACCTAGCTTGTTGGGAACATAAAGTTTCTTTTCACTTGCAAACTCCACTCCATATATATATATGGGGAGGTACTAGCTCCAACTCGGTTTTACAGTGAAAACTGCAGGAACTTCAAACCGGCACTAGGAAACAGAATGAGAAACCAGAGTAAAAGTTTCTCCTGCAACCCGTTCCCTTTGTGCTAGATGAACGAACGTCTCTCCACATGCTCAGTTCTGAGAGATAAGTGTGTGTGAAAGCCGTCCTTCACCTAGCTTGTTGGGAACACAAAGTTTCTTTTCAGTAGCAAACTCCACTCCATACATATATATGGGGAGGTACTAGCTCCAACTCGGTTTTACAGTGAAAACTGCAGGAACTTCAAACCGGCACTAGGAAACAGATTGAGAAACCAGAGTAAAAGTTTCTCCTGCAACCCGTTCCCTTTGTGCTACATGAACGAACGTCTCTCCACATGCTCATTACTGAGAGATAAGTGTGTGTGAAAGCCGTCCTTCACCTAGCTTGTTGGGAACACAAAGTTTCTTTTCAGTTGCAAACCCCACTCCTTACATATATATGGGGAGGTACTATCTCCAACTCGGTTTTACAGTGAAAACTGCAGGAACTTCAAACCGGCACTAGGAAACAGACTGAGAAACCAGAGTAAAATTTTCCCCTGCAACCCGTTCCCCTTGTGCTAGATGGACGAACGTCTCTCCACATGCTCAGTTCTGAGAGATAAGTGTGTGTGAAAGCCGTCCTTCACCTAGCTTGTTGGGAACACAAAGTTTCTTTTCAGTTGCAAACTCCACTCCATACATATATATGGGGAGGTACTAGCTCCAACTCGGTTTTACAGTGAAAACTGCAGGAACTTCAAACCGGCACTAGGAAACAGACTGAGAAACCAGAGTAAAAGTTTCTCCTGCAACCCGTTCCCTTTGTGCTAGATGAACGAACGTCTCTCCACATGCTCAGTTCTGAGAGATAAGTGTGTGTGAAAGCCGTCCTTCACCTAGCTTGATGGGAACACAAAGTTTCTTTTCAGATGCAAACTCCACTCCATACATATATATGGGGAGGTACTAGCTCCAACTCGGTTTTACAGTGAAAACTGCAGGAACTTCAAACCGGCACTAGGAAACAGACTGAGAAAACAGAGTAAAAGTTTCTCCTGCAACCCGTTGCATTTGTGCTAGATGAACGAACGTCTCTCCACATGCTCAGTTCTGAGAGATAAGTGTGTGTGAAAGCCGTCCTTCACCTAGCTTGTTGGGAACACAAAGTTTCTTTTCACTAGCAAACTCCACTCCATAGATATATATGGGGAGGTACTAGCTCCAACTCGGTTTTACAGTGAAAACTGCAGGAACTTCAAAACGGCACTAGGAAATAGACTGAGAAACCAGAGTAAAAGTATCTCCTGCAACCCGTTCCCTTTGTGCTAGATGAACGAACGTCTCTCCACATGCTCATTTCTGAGAGATAAGTGTGTGTGAAAGCCGTCCTTCACCTAGCTTGTTGGGAACATAAAGTTTCTTTTCACTTGCAAACTCCACTCCATATATATATATGGGGAGGTACTAGCTCCAACTCGGTTTTACAGTGAAAACTGCAGGAACTTCAAACCGGCACTAGGAAACAGAATGAGAAACCAGAGTAAAAGTTTCTCCTGCAACCCGTTCCCATTGTGCTAGATGAACGAACGTCTCTCCACATGCTCAGTTCTGAGGGATAAGTGTGTGTGAAAGCCGTCCTTCACCTAGCTTGTTGGGAACACAAAGTTTCTTTTCAGTAGCAAACTCCACTCCATACATATATATGGGGAGGTACTAGCTCCAACTCGGTTTTACAGTGAAAACTGCAGGAACTTCAAACCGGCACTAGGAAACAGATTGAGAAACCAGAGTAAAAGTTTCTCCTGCAACCCGTTCCCTTTGTGCTACATGAACGAACGTCTCTCCACATGCTCAGTTCTGAGAGATAAATGTGTGTGAAAGCCGTCCTTCAACTAGCTTGTTGGGAACACAAAGTTTCTTTTCAGTTGCAAACCCCACTCCTTACATATATATGGGGAGGTACTATCTCCAACTCGGTTTTACAGTGAAAATTGCAGGAACTTCCAACCGGCACTAGGAAACAGACTGAGAAACCAGAGTAAAAGTTTCCCCTGCAACCTCTTCCCCTTGTGCTAGATGGACGAACGTCTCTCCACATGCTCAGTTCTGAGAGATAAGTGTGTGTGAAAGCCGTCCTTCACCTAGCTTGTTGGGAACACAAAGTTTCTTTTCAGTTGCAAACTCCACTCCATACATATATATGGGGAGGTACTAGCTCCAACTCGGTTTTACAGTGAAAATTGCAGGAACTTCAAACCGGCACTAGGAAACAGACTGAGAAACCAGAGTAAAAGTTTCTCCTGCAACCCGTTCCCTTAGTGCTAGATGAACGAACGTCTCTCCACATGCTCAGTTCTGAGAGATAAGTGTGTGTGAAAGCCGTCCTTCACCTAGCTTGTTGGGAACATAAAGTTTCTTTTCACTTGCAAACTCCACTCCATATATATATATGGGGAGGTACTAGCTCCAACTCGGTTTTACAGTGAAATCTGCAGGAACTTCAAACCGGCACTTGGAAACAGAATGAGAAACCAGAGTAAAAGTTTCTCCTGCAACCCGTTCCCTTTGTGCTAGATGAACGAAAGTCTCTCCACATGCTCAGTTCTGAGAGATAAGTGTGTGTGAAAGCCGTCCTTCACCTAGCTTGTTGGGAACACAAAGTTACTTTTCATTAGCAAACTCCACTCCATACATATATATGGGGAGGTACTAGCTCCAACTCGGTTTTACAGTGAAAACTGCAGGAACTTCAAACCGGCACTAGGAAACAGATTGAGAAACCAGAGTAAAAGTTTCTCCTGCAACCCGTTCCCTTTGTGCTACATGAACGAACGTCTCTCCACATGCTCAGTTCTGAGAGATAAGTGTGTGTGAAAGCCGTCCTTCACCTAGCTTGTTGGGAACACAAAGTTTCTTTTCAGTAGCAAACTCCACTCCATACATATATATGGGGAGGTACTAGCTCCAACTCGGTTTTACAGTGAAAACTGCAGGAACTTCAAACCGGCACTAGGAAATAGACTGAGAAACCAGAGTAAAAGTATCTCCTGCAACCCGTTCCCTTTGTGCTAGATGAACGAACGTCTCTCCACATGCTCAGTTCTGAGAGATAATTGTGTGTGAAAGCCGTCCTTCACCTAGCTTGTTGGGAACATAAAGTATCTTTTCACTTGCAAACTCCACTCCATATATATATATGGGGAGGTACTAGCTCCAACTCGGTTTTACAGTGAAAACTGCAGGAACTTCAAACCGGCACTAGGAAACAGAATGAGAAACCAGAGTAAAAGTTTCTCCTGCAACCCGTTCCCTTTGTGCTAGATGAACGAACGTCTCTCCACTTGCTCAGTTCTGAGAGATAAGTGTGTGTGAAAGCCGTCCTTCACCTAGCTTGTTGGGAACACAAAGTTTCTTTTCAGTAGCAAACTCCACTCCATACATATATATGGGGAGGTACTAGCTCCAACTCGGTTTTACAGTGAAAACTGCAGGAACTTCAAACCGGCACTAGGAAACAGATTGAGAAACCAGAGTAAAAGTTTCTCCTGCAACCCGTTCCCTTTGTGCTACATGAACGAACGTCTCTCCACATGCTCAGTACTGAGAGATAAGTGTGTGTGAAAGCCGTCCTTCACCTAGCTTGTTGGGAACACAAAGTTTCTTTTCAGTTGCAAACCCCACTCCTTACATATATATGGGGAGGTACTATCTCCACCTCGGTTTTACAGTGAAAATTGCAGGAACTTCCAACCAGCACTAGGAAACAGACTGAGAAACCAGAGTAAAAGTTTCCCCTGCAACCCGTTCCCCTTGTGCTAGATGGACGAAAGTCTCTCCACATGCTCAGTTCTGAGAGATAAGTGTGTGTGAAAGCCGTCCTTCAACTAGCTTGTTGGGAACACAAAGTTTCTTTTCAGTTGCAAACTCCACTCCATACATATATATGGGGAGGTACTAGCTCCAACTCGGTTTTACAGTGAAAACTGCAGGAACATCAAACCGGCACTAGGAAACAGACTGAGAAACCAGAGTAAAAGTTTCTCCTGCAACCCGTTCCCTTTGTGCTAGATGAACGAACGTCTCTCCACATGCTCAGTTCTGAGAGATATGTGTGTGTGAAAGCCGTCCTTCACCTAGCTTGATGGGAACACAAAGTTTCTTTTCAGATGCAAACTCCACTCCATACATATATATGGGGAGGTACTAGCTCCAACTCGGTTTTACAGTGAAAACTGCAGGAACTTCAAACCGGCACTAGGAAACAGACTGAGAAAACAGAGTAAAAGTTTCTCCTGCAACCCGTTGCATTTGTGCTAGATGAACGAACGTCTCTCCACATGCTCAGTTCTGAGAGATAAGTGTGTGTGAAAGCCGTCCTTCACCTAGCTTGTTGGGAACACAAAGTTTCTTTTCACTAGCAAATTCCACTCCATATATATATATGGGGAGGTACTAGCTCCAACTCGGTTTTACAGTGAAAACTGCAGGAACTTCAAACCGGCACTAGGAAATAGACTGAGAAACCAGAGTAAAAGTATCTCCTGCAACCCGTTCCTTTGTGCTAGATGAACGAACGTCTCTCCACATGCTCAGTTCTGAGAGATAAGTGTGTGTGAAAGCCGTCCTTCACCTAGCTTGTTGGGAACACAAAGTTTCTTTTCACTTGCAAACTCCACTCCATACATATATATGGGGAGGTACTAGATACAACTCGGTTTTACAGTGAAAACTGCAGGAACTTCAAACCGGCACTAGGAAACAGACTGAAAAGCCAGAGTAAAAGTTTCTCCTGCAACCCGTTCCCTTTGTGCTAGGTGAACGAACGTCTCTCCACATGCTCAGTTCTGAGAGATAAGTGTGTGTGAAAGCCGTCCTTCACCTAGCTTGTTGGGAACACAAAATTTCTTTTCAATTGCAAACTCCACTCCATACATACATATGGGGAGGTACTAGATACAACTCGGTTTTACAGTGAAAACTGCAGGAACTTCAAACCGGCACTAGGAAACAGACTGAGAAACCAGAGTAAAAGTTTCTCCTGCAACCCGTTCCCTTTGTGCTAGATGAACGAACGTCTCTCCACATGCTCAGTTCTGAGAGATAATTGTGTGTGAAAGCCGTCCTTCACCTAGCTTGTTGAGAACACAGTTTCTTTTCACTAGCAAAATCCACTCCATACATATATATGGGGAGGTACTAGATCCAACTCGGTTTTACAGTGAAAACTGCAGGAACTTCCAACCGGCACTAGGAAACAGACTGAGAAACAAGAGTAAAAGTTTCTCCTGCAACCCGTTCCCTTTGTGCTAGATGAACGAACGTCTCTCCACATGCTCAGTTCTGAGAGATAAGTGTGTGTGAAAGCCGTCCTTCACCTAGCTTGTTGGGAACACAAAATTTCTTTTCAGTTTCAAATTCCACTCCATACATATATATGGGGAGGTACTAGCTCCAACTCGGTTTTACAGTGAAAACTGCAGGAACTTCAAACCGGCACTAGGAAACAGACTGAGAAACCAGAGTAAAAATTTCTCCTGCAACCCGTTCCCTTTGTGCTAGATGAACGAACGTCTCTCCACATGCTCATTTCTGAGAGATAAGTGTGTGTGAAAGCCGTCCTTCACCTAGCTTGTTGGGAACACAAAGTTTCTTTTCAGTTGCAAACTCCACTCCATACATATATATGAGGAGGTACTAGTTCCCACTCGGTTTTACAGTGAAAACTGCAGGAACTTCAAACCGGCACTAGGAAACAGACTGAGAAGGCAGAGTAAATGTTTCTCCTGCAACCCGTTCCCTTTGTGCTAGATGAACGAACGTCTCTCCACATGCTCAGTTCTGAGAGATAAGTGTGTGTGAAAGCCTTCCTTCACATAGCTTGTTGGGAACACAAAGTTTCTTTTCAGTTTCAAACTCCACTCCATACATATATATGGGGAGGTACAAGCTCCAACTCGGTTTTACAGTGAAAACTGCAGGAACTTCAAACCGGCACTAGGAAACAGACTGAGAAACCAGAGTAAATGTTTCTCCTGCAACCCGTTCCCTTTGTGCTAGATGAACGAACGTCTCTCCACATGCTCAGTTCTGAGAGATAAGTGTGTGTGAAAGCCGTCCTTCACCTAGCTTGTTGGGAACACAAAGTTTCTTTTCAGTTGCAAACTCCACTCCATACATATACAAGGGTAGGTACTAGCTCCAACTCGGTTTTACAGTGAAAACTGCAGGAACTTCAAACCGGCACTAGGAAACAGACTGAGAAACCAGAGTAAAAGTTTCTCCTGCAACCCGTTCCCTTTGTGCTAGATGAACGAACGTCTCTCCACATGCTCATTTCTGAGAGATAAGTGTGTGTGAAAGCCGTCCTTCACCTAGCTTGTTGGGAACACAAAGTTTCTTTTCACTAGCAAACCCCACTCCGTAGATATATATGGGGAGGTACTAGATCCAACTCGGTTTTACAGTGAAAACTGCAGGAACTTCAAACCGGCACTAGAAAATAGACTGAGAAACCAGAGTAAAAGTATCTCCTGCAACCCGTTCCCTTTGTGCTAGATGAACGAACGTCTCTCCACATGCTCAGTTCTGAGAGATAAGTGTGTGTGAAAGCCGTCCTTCACCTAGCTTGTTGGGAACACAAAGTTTCTTTTCAGTTGCAAACTCCACTCCATACATATATATGGGGAGGTACTAGATCCAACTCGGTTTTACAGTGAAAACTGCAGGAACTTCAAACCGGCACTAGGAAACAGACTGAGAAACCAGAGTAAAAGTTTCTCCTGCAACCCGTTCCCTTTGTGCTAGATGAACGAACGTCTCTGCACATGCTAAGATCTGAGAGATTAGTGTGTGTGAAAGCCGTCCTTCAACTAGCTTGTTGGGAACACAAAGTTTCTTTTCATTTGCAAACTCCACTCCATACATATATATGGGGAGGTACTAGCTCCAACTCGGTTTTACAGTGAAAACTGCAGGAACTTCAAACCGGCACTAGGAAACAGACTGAGAAACCAGAGTAAAAGTTTCTCCTGCAACCCGTTCCCTTTGTGCTAGGTGAACGAAAGTCTCTCCACATGCTCAGTTCTGAGAGAGAAGTGTGTGTGAAAGCCGTCCTTCACCTAGCTTGTTGGGAACACAGTTTCTTTTCACTAGAAAACTCCACTCCATACATATATATGGGGAGGTACTAGATCCAACTCGGTTTTACAGTGAAAACTGCAGGAACTTCCAACCGGCACTAGGAAACAGACTGAGAAACCAGAGTAAAAGTTTCTCCTGCAACCCTTTCCCTTTGTGCTAGATGTACGAACGTCTCTCCACATGCTCAGTTCTGAGAGATAAGTGTGTTTGAAAGCCTTCCTCACCTAGCTTGTTGGGAACACAAAGTTTCTTTTCAGTTGCAAACTCCAATCCTTACATATATATGAGGAGGTACTAGCTCCAACTCGGTTTTACAGTGAAAACTGCAGGAACTTCAAACCGGCACTACGAAACAGACTGAGAAGCCAGAGTAAAAGTTTCTCCTGCAACCCGTTCCCTTTGTGCTAGGTGAACGAACGTCTCTCCACATGCTCAGTTCTGAGAGATAAGTGTGTGTGAAAGCCTTCCTTCACCTAGCTTGTTGGGAACACAAAGATTCTTTTCAGATGCAAACTCGACTCCATACATATATATGGGGAGGTACTAGCTCCAACTCGGTTTTACAGTGAAAACTGCAGGAACTTCAAACCGGCACTAGGAAACAGACTGAGAAACCAGAGTAAAAGTTTCTCCTGCAACCCGTTCCCTTTGTGCTACATGAACGAACGCCTCTCCACATGCTCATTTCTGAGAGATAAGTGTGTGTGAAAGCCGTCCTTCACCTAGCTTGTTGGGAACACAAAGTTTTTTTTCAGTTGCAAACTCCACTCCATACATATATATGGGAAGGTACTAGCTCCAACTCGGTTTTACAGTGAAAACTGCAGGAACTTCAACCCGGCACTAGGAAACAGACTGAGAAACCAGAGTAAAAGTTTCTCCTGCAACCCGTTCCCTTTGTGCTAGATGAACGAACGTCTCTCCACATGCTCATTTCTGAGAGATAAGTGTGTGTGAAAGCCGTCTTTCACCTAGCTTGTTGGGAACACAAAGTTTCTTTTCAGTTGCAAACTCCACTCCATACATATATAAGGGGAGGTACTAGCTCCAACTCGGTTTAACAGTGAAAACTGCAGGAACTTCAAACCGGCACTAGGAAACAGACTGAGAAACCAGAGTAAAAGTTTCTCCTGCAACCCGTTCCCTTTGTGCTAGGTGAACGAACGTCTCTCCACATGCTCAGTTCTGAGAGATAAGTGTGTGTGAAAGCCGTCCTTCACCTAGCTTGTTGGGAACACAAAGTTTCTTTTCACTAGCAAACTCCACTCCATAGATATATATGGGGAGGTACTAGATCCAACTCGGTTTTACAGTGAAAACTGCAGGAACTTCAAACCGGCACTAGGAAACAGACTGAGAAACCAGAGTAAAAGTATCTCCTGCAACCCGTTCCCTTTGTGCTAGATGAACGAACGTCTCTCCACATGCTCAGTTCTGAGAGATAAGTGTGTGTGAAAGCCGTCCTTCACATAGCTTGTTTGATAGCACAAAGTTTCTTTTCAGTTGCAAAATCCACTCCATACATATATATGGGGAGGTACTAGATCCAACTCTGTTTTACAGTGAAAACTGCAGGAACTTCAAACCGGCACTAGGAAACAGACTGAGAAACCAGAGTAAAAGTTTCTCCTGCAACCCGTTCCCTTTGTGCTAGATGAACGAACGTCTCTGCACATGCTAAGATCTGAGAGATTACTGTGTGTGAAAGCCGTCCTTCAACTAGCTTGTTGGGAACACAAAGTTTCTTTTCATTTGCAAACTCCACTCCATACATATATATGGGGAGGTACTAGCTCCAACTCGGTTTTACAGTGAAAACTGCAGGAACTTCAAACCGGCACTAGGAAACAGACTGAGAAACCAGAGTAAAAGTTTCTCCTGCAACCCGTTCCCTTTGTGCTAGGTGAACGAACGTCTCTCCACATGCTCAGTTCTGAGAGATAAGTGTGTGTGAAAGCCGTCCTTCACCTAGCTTGTTGGGAACACAGTTTCTTTTCACTAGCAAACTCCACTCCATACATATATATGGGGAGGTACTAGCTCCAACTCGGTTTTACAGTGAAAACTGCAGGAACATCCAACCGGCACTAGGAAACAGACTGAGAAACAAGAGTAAAAGTTTCTCCTGCAACCCGTTCCCTTTGTGCTAGATGAACGAACGTCTCTCCACATGCTCAGTTCTGAGAGATAAGTGTGTGTGAAAGCCGTCCTTCACCTAGCTTGTTGGGAACACAAAATTTCTTTTCAGTTTCAAATTCCACTCCATACATATATATGGGGAGGTACTAGCTCCAACTCGGTTTTACAGTGAAAACTGCAGGAACTTCAAACCGGCACTAGGAAACAGACTGAGAAACCAGAGTAAAAATTTCTCCTGCAACCCGTTCCCTTTGTGCTAGATGAACGAACGTCTCTCCACATGCTCATTTCTGAGAGATAAGTGTGTGTGAAAGCCGTCCTTCACCTAGCTTGTTGGGAACACAAAGTTTCTTTTCAGTTGCAAACTCCACTCCATACATATATATGAGGAGGTACTAGTTCCCACTCGGTTTTACAGTGAAAACTGCAGGAACTTCAAACCGGCACTAGGAAACAGACTGAGAAGGCAGAGTAAAAGTTTCTCCTGCAACCCGTTCCCTTTGTGCTAGATGAACGAACGTCTCTCCACATGCTCAGTTCTGAGAGATAAGTGTGTGTGAAAGCCTTCCTTCACATAGCTTGTTTGGAACACAAAGTTTCTTTTCAGTTTCAAACTCCACTCCATACATATATATGGGGAGGTACAAGCTCCAACTCGGTTTTACAGTGAAAACTGCAGGAACTTCAAACCGGCACTAGGAAACAGACTGAGAAACCAGAGTAAAAGTTTCTCCTGCAACCCGTTCCCTTTGTGCTAGGTGAACGAACGTCTCTCCACATGCTCATTTCTGAGAGATAAGTGTGTGTGAAAGCCGTCCTTCACCTAGCTTGTTGGGAACACAAAGTTTCTTTTCAGTTGCAAACTCCACTCCATACATATACAAGGGTAGGTACTAGCTCCAACTCGGTTTTACAGTGAAAACTGCAGGAACTTCAAACCGGCACTAGGAAACAGACTGAGAAACCAGAGTAAAAGTTTCTCCTGCAACCCGTTCCCTTTGTGCTAGATGAACGAACGTCTCTCCACATGCTCATTTCTGAGAGATAAGTGTGTGTGAAAGCCGTCCTTCACCTAGCTTGATGGGAACACAAAGTTTCTTTTCACTAGCAAACCCCACTCCGTAGATATATATGGGGAGGTACTAGATCCAACTCGGTTTTACAGTGAAAACTACAGGAACTTCAAACCGGCACTAGAAAATAGACTGAGAAACCAGAGTAAAAGTATCTCCTGCCACCCGTTCCCTTTGTGCTAGATGAACGAACGTCTCTCCACATGCTCAGTTCTGAGAGATAAGTGTGTGTGAAAGCCGTCCTTCACCTAGCTTGTTGGGAACACAAAGTTTCTTTTCAGTTGCAAACTCCACTCCATACATATATATGGGGAGGTACTAGATCCAACTCGGTTTTACAGTGAAAACTGCAGGAACTTCAAACCGGCACTAGGAAACAGACTGAGAAACCAGAGTAAAAGTTTCTCCTGCAACCCGTTCCCTTTGTGCTAGATGAACGAACGTCTCTGCACATGCTAAGATCTGAGAGATTAGTGTGTGTGAAAGCCGTCCTTCAACTAGCTTGTTGGGAACACAAAGTTTCTTTTCATTTGCAAACTCCACTCCATACATATATATGGGGAGGTACTAGCTCCAACTCGGTTTTACAGTGAAAACTGCAGGAACTTCAAACCGGCACTAGGAAACAGACTGAGAAACCAGAGTAAAAGTTTCTCCTGCAACCCGTTCCCTTTGTGCTAGGTGAACGAAAGTCTCTCCATATGCTCAGTTCTGAGAGAGAAGTGTGTGTGAAAGCCGTCCTTCACCTAGCTTGTTGGGAACACAGTTTCTTTTCACTAGAAAACTCCACTCCATACATATATATGGGGAGGTACTAGATCCAACTCGGTTTTACAGTGAAAACTGCAGGAACTTCCAACCGGCACTAGGAAACAGACTGAGAAACCAGAGTAAAAGTTTCTCCTGCAACCCTTTCCCTTTGTGCTAGATGTACGAACGTCTCTCCACATGCTCAGTTCTGAGAGATAAGTGTGTTTGAAAGCCTTCCTCACCTAGCTTGTTGGGAACACAAAGTTTCTTTTCAGTTGCAAACTCCAATCCTTACATATATATGAGGAGGTACTAGCTCCAACTCGGTTTTACAGTGAAAACTGCAGGAACTTCAAACCGGCACTACGAAACAGACTGAGAAGCCAGAGTAAAAATTTCTCCTGCAACCCGTTCCCTTTGTGCTAGGTGAACGAAAGTCTCTCCACATGCTCATTTCTGAGAGATAAGTGTGTGTGAAAGCCTTCCTTCACCTAGCTTGTTGGGAACACAAAGTTTCTTTTCAGATGCAAACTCGACTCCATACATATATATGGGGAGGTACTAGCTCCAACTCGGTTTTACAGTGAAAACTGCAGGAACTTCAAACCGGCACTAGGAAACAGACTGAGAAACCAGAGTAAAAGTTTCTCCTGCAACCCGTTCCCTTTGTGCTAGATGAACGAACGCCTCTCCACATGCTCATTTCTGAGAGATAAGTGTGTGTGAAAGCCGTCCTTCACCTAGCTTGTTGGGAACACAAAGTTTTTTTTCAGTTGCAAACTCCACTCCATACATATATATGGGAAGGTACTAGCTCCAACTCGGTTTTACAGTGAAAACTGCAGGAACTTCAACCCGGCACTAGGAAACAGACTGAGAAACCAGAGTAAAAGTTTCTCCTGCAACCCGTTCCCTTTGTGCTAGATGAACGAACGTCTCTCCACATGCTCATTTCTGAGAGATAAGTGTGTGTGAAAGCCGTCTTTCACCTAGCTTGTTGGGAACACAAAGTTTCTTTTCAGTTGCAAACTCCACTCCATACATATATAAGGGGAGGTACTAGCTCCACCTCGGTTTAACAGTGAAAACTGCAGGAACTTCAAACCGGCACTAGGAAACAGACTGAGAATCCAGAGTAAAAGTTTCTCCTGCAACCCGTTCCCTTTGTGCTAGGTGAACGAACGTCTCTCCACATGCTCAGTTCTGAGAGATAAGTGTGTGTGAAAGCCGTCCTTCACCTAGCTTGTTGGGAACACAAAGTTTCTTTTCACTAGCAAACTCCACTCCATAGATATATATGGGGAGGTACTAGCTCCAACTCGGTTTTACAGTGAAAACTGCAGGAACTTCAAACCGGCACTAGGAAACAGACTGAGAAACCAGAGTAAAAGTATCTCCTGCAACCCGTTCCCTTTGTGCTAGATGAACGAACGTCTCTCCACATGCTCAGTTCTGAGAGATAAGTGTGTGTGAAAGCCGTCCTTCACATAGCTTGTTTGATAGCACAAAGTTTCTTTTCAGTTGCAAACTCCACTCCATACATATATATGGGGAGGTACTAGATCCAACTCGGTTTTACAGTGAAAACTGCAGGAACTTCAAACCGGCACTAGGAAACAGACTGAGAAACCAGAGTAAAAGTTTCTCCTGCAACCCGTTCCCTTTGTGCTAGATGAACGAACGTCTCTGCACATGCTAAGATCTGAGAGATTACTGTGTGTGAAAGCCGTCCTTCAACTAGCTTGTTGGGAACACAAAGTTTCTTTTCATTTGCAAACTCCACTCCATACATATATATGGGGAGGTACTAGCTCCAACTCGGTTTTACAGTGAAAACTGCAGGAACTTCAAACCGGCACTAGGAAACAGACTGAGAAACCAGAGTAAAAGTTTCTCCTGCAACCCGTTCCCTTTGTGCTAGGTGAACGAACGTCTCTCCACATGCTCAGTTCTGAGAGATAAGTGTGTGTGAAAGCCGTCCTTCACCTAGCTTGTTGGGAACACAGTTTCTTTTCACTAGCAAACTCCACTCCATACATATATATGGGGAGGTACTAGCTCCAACTCGGTTTTACAGTGAAAACTGCAGGAACATCCAACCGGCACTAGGAAACAGACTGAGAAACCAGAGAAATTGTTTCTCCTGCAACCCGTTCCCTTTGTGCTAGATGTACGAACGTCTCTCCACATGCTCAGTTCTGAGAGATAAGTGTGTGTGAAAGCCGTCCTTCACCTAGCTTGTTGGGAACACAAAGTTTCTTTTCAGTTGCAAACTCCACTCCATACATATATATGAGGAGGTACTAGCTCCAACTCGGTTTTACAGTGAAAACTGCAGGAACTTCAAACCGGCACTACGAAACAGTCTGAGAAGCCAGAGTAAAAGTTTCTCCTGCAACCCGTTCCCTTTGTGCTAGGTGAACGAACGTCTCTCCACATGCTCAGATCTGAGAGATAAGTGGGTCTGAAAGCCGTCCTTCACCTAGCTTGTTGGGAACACAAAGTTTCTTTTCAGATGCTAACTCCACTCCATACATATATATGGGGAGGTACTAGCTCCAACTCGGTTTTACAGTGAAAACTGCAGGAACTTCAAACCGGCACTAGGAAACAGACTGAGAAACCAGAGTAAAAGTTTCTCCTGCAACCCGTTCCCTTTGTGCTAGATGAACGAACGTCTCTCCACATGCTCATTTCTGAGAGATAAGTGTGTGTGAAAGCCGTCCTTCACCTAGCTTGTTGGGAACACAAAGTTTCTTTTCAGTTGCAAACTCCACTCCTTACATATATATGGGAAGGTACTAGTTCCAACTCGGTTTTACAGTGAAAACTGCAGGAACTTCAAACCGGCACTAGGAAACTGACTGAGAAACCAGAGTAAAAGTTTCTCCTGCAACCCGTTCCCTTTGTGCTTGGTGAACGAACGTCTCTCCACATGCTCAGTTCTGAGAGGTAAGTGTGTGTGAAAGCCGTCCTTCACCTAGCTTGTTGGGAACACAAAGTTTCTTTTCACTAGCAAACTCCACACCATACATATATATGGGGAGGTACTTGATCCAATTCGGTTTTACAGTGGAAACTGCAGGAACTTCAAACCGGCACTAGGAAACAGACTGAGAAACCAGAGTAAAGTATCTCCTGCAACCCGTTCCCTTTGTGCTAGGTGAACGAACGTCTCTCCACATGCTCAGTTCTGACAGATAAGTGTGTGTGAAAGCCGTCCTTCACCTAGCTTGTTGGGAACACAAAGTTTTTTTTCACTTGCAAACTCCACTCCTTAATATATATGTGGAAGTACTAGCTCCAACTCGGTTTTACAGTGAAAACTGCAGGAACTTCAAACCGGCATTAGGAAACAGACTGAGAAACCAGAGTAAAAGTTTCTCCTTCATCCCGTTCCCTTTGTGCTAGATGAACGAACGTCTCTCCACATGCTCAGTTCTGAGAGAGAAGTGTGTGTGAAAGCCGTCCTTCACCTAGCTTGTTGGGAACACAGTTTCTTTTCACTAGAAAACTCCACTCCATACATATATATGGGGAGGTACTAGCTCCAACTCGGTTTTACAGTGAAAACTGCAGGAACATCCAACCGGCACTAGGAAACAGACTGAGAAACCAGAGAAATTGTTTCTCCTGCAACCCGTTCCCTTTGTGCTAGATGTACGAACGTCTCTCCACATGCTCAGTTCTGAGAGATAAGTGTGTGTGAAAGCCGTCCTTCACCTAGCTTGTTGGGAACACAAAGTTTCTTTTCAGTTGCAAACTCCACTCCATACATTTATATGAGGAGGTACTAGCTCCAACTCGGTTTTACAGTGAAAACTGCAGGAACTTCAAACCGGCACTACGAAACAGTCTGAGAAGCCAGAGTAAAAGTTTCTCCTGCAACCCGTTCCCTTTGTGCTAGGTGAATGAACGTCTCTCCACATGCTCAGATCTGAGAGATAAGTGTGTCTGAAAGCCGTCCTTCACCTAGCTTGTTGGGAACACAAAGTTTCTTTTCAGATGCAAACTCCACTCCATACATATATATGGGGAGGTACTAGCTCCAACTCGGTTTTACAGTGAAAACTGCAGGAACTTCAAACCGGCACTAGGAAACAGACTGAGAAACCAGAGTAAAAGTTTCTCCTGCAACCCGTTCCCTTTGTGCTAGATGAACGAACGTCTCTCCACATGCTAATTTCTGAGAGATAAGTGTGTGTGAAAGCCGTCCTTCACCTAGCTTGTTGGGAACACAAAGTTTCTTTTCAGTTGCAAACTCCACTCCTTACATATATATGGGAAGGTACTAGTTCCAACTCGGTTTTACAGTGAAAACTGCAGGAACTTCAAACCGGCACTAGGAAACTGACTGAGAAACCAGAGTAAAAGTTTCTCCTGCAACCCGTTCCCTTTGTGCTTGGTGAACGAACGTCTCTCCACATGCTCAGTTCTGAGAGATAAGTGTGTGTGAAAGCCGTCCTTCACCTAGCTTGTTGGGAACACAAAGTTTCTTTTCACTAGCAAACTCCACACCATACATATATATGGGGAGGTACTTGATCCAATTCGGTTTTACAGTGGAAACTGCAGGAACTTCAAACCGGCACTAGGAAACAGACTGAGAAACCAGAGTAAAGTATCTCCTGCAACCCGTTCCCTTTGTGCTAGATGAACGAACGTCTCTCCACATGCTCAGTTCTGACAGATAAGTGTGTGTGAAAGCCGTCCTTCACCTAGCTTGTTGGGAACACAAAGTTTTTTTTCACTTGCAAACTCCACTCCTTAATATATATGTGGAAGTACTAGCTCCAACTCGGTTTTACAGTGAAAACTGCAGGAACTTCAAACCGGCATTAGGAAACAGACTGAGAAACCAGAGTAAAAGTTTCTCCTTCATCCCGTTCCCTTTGTGCTAGATGAACGAACGTCTCTCCACTTGCTCAGTTCTGAGAGATAAGTGTGTGTTAAAGCCGCACTTCACCTAGCTTGTTGGGAACATAAAGTTTCTTTTCACTTGCAAACTCCACTCCATAGATATATATGTGGAGGTACTAGCTCCAACTCGGGTTTACAGTGAAAACTGCAGGAACTTCAAACCGGCACTAGGAAACAGACTGAGAAACCAGAGTAAAAGTTTCTCCTGCAACCCGTTCCTTTTGTGCTAGATGAACGAACGTCTCTCCACATGCTCAGTTCTGAGAGAGAAGTGTGTGTGAAAGCCGTCCTTCAGCTAGCTTGTTGGGAACACAAAGTTTCTTTTTAGTTGCAAACTCCACTCCATACATATATATGGGGAGGTACTAGCTCCAACTCGGTTTTACAGTGAAAACTGCAGGAACTTCAAACCGGCACTACGAAACAGTCTGAGAAGCCAGAGTAAAAGTTTCTCCTGCAACCCGTTCCCTTTGTGCTAGGTGAACGAACGTCTCTCCACATGCTCAGATCTGAGAGATAAGTGGGTCTGAAAGCCGTCCTTCACCTAGCTTGTTGGGAACACAAAGTTTCTTTTCAGATGCTAACTCCACTCCATACATATATATGGGGAGGTACTAGCTCCAACTCGGTTTTACAGTGAAAACTGCAGGAACTTCAAACCGGCACTAGGAAACAGACTGAGAAACCAGAGTAAAAGTTTCTCCTGCAACCCGTTCCCTTTGTGCTAGATGAACGAACGTCTCTCCACATGCTCATTTCTGAGAGATAAGTGTGTGTGAAAGCCGTCCTTCACCTAGCTTGTTGGGAACACAAAGTTTCTTTTCAGTTGCAAACTCCACTCCTTACATATATATGGGAAGGTACTAGTTCCAACTCGGTTTTACAGTGAAAACTGCAGGAACTTCAAACCGGCACTAGGAAACTGACTGAGAAACCAGAGTAAAAGTTTCTCCTGCAACCCGTTCCCTTTGTGCTTGGTGAACGAACGTCTCTCCACATGCTCAGTTCTGAGAGGTAAGTGTGTGTGAAAGCCGTCCTTCACCTAGCTTGTTGGGAACACAAAGTTTCTTTTCACTAGCAAACTCCACACCATACATATATATGGGGAGGTACTTGATCCAATTCGGTTTTACAGTGGAAACTGCAGGAACTTCAAACCGGCACTAGGAAACAGACTGAGAAACCAGAGTAAAGTATCTCCTGCAACCCGTTCCCTTTGTGCTAGGTGAACGAACGTCTCTCCACATGCTCAGTTCTGACAGATAAGTGTGTGTGAAAGCCGTCCTTCACCTAGCTTGTTGGGAACACAAAGTTTTTTTTCACTTGCAAACTCCACTCCTTAATATATATGTGGAAGTACTAGCTCCAACTCGGTTTTACAGTGAAAACTGCAGGAACTTCAAACCGGCATTAGGAAACAGACTGAGAAACCAGAGTAAAAGTTTCTCCTTCATCCCGTTCCCTTTGTGCTAGATGAACGAACGTCTCTCCACATGCTCAGTTCTGAGAGAGAAGTGTGTGTGAAAGCCGTCCTTCACCTAGCTTGTTGGGAACACAGTTTCTTTTCACTAGAAAACTCCACTCCATACATATATATGGGGAGGTACTAGCTCCAACTCGGTTTTACAGTGAAAACTGCAGGAACATCCAACCGGCACTAGGAAACAGACTGAGAAACCAGAGAAATTGTTTCTCCTGCAACCCGTTCCCTTTGTGCTAGATGTACGAACGTCTCTCCACATGCTCAGTTCTGAGAGATAAGTGTGTGTGAAAGCCGTCCTTCACCTAGCTTGTTGGGAACACAAAGTTTCTTTTCAGTTGCAAACTCCACTCCATACATTTATATGAGGAGGTACTAGCTCCAACTCGGTTTTACAGTGAAAACTGCAGGAACTTCAAACCGGCACTACGAAACAGTCTGAGAAGCCAGAGTAAAAGTTTCTCCTGCAACCCGTTCCCTTTGTGCTAGGTGAATGAACGTCTCTCCACATGCTCAGATCTGAGAGATAAGTGTGTCTGAAAGCCGTCCTTCACCTAGCTTGTTGGGAACACAAAGTTTCTTTTCAGATGCAAACTCCACTCCATACATATATATGGGGAGGTACTAGCTCCAACTCGGTTTTACAGTGAAAACTGCAGGAACTTCAAACCGGCACTAGGAAACAGACTGAGAAACCAGAGTAAAAGTTTCTCCTGCAACCCGTTCCCTTTGTGCTAGATGAACGAACGTCTCTCCACATGCTAATTTCTGAGAGATAAGTGTGTGTGAAAGCCGTCCTTCACCTAGCTTGTTGGGAACACAAAGTTTCTTTTCAGTTGCAAACTCCACTCCTTACATATATATGGGAAGGTACTAGTTCCAACTCGGTTTTACAGTGAAAACTGCAGGAACTTCAAACCGGCACTAGGAAACTGACTGAGAAACCAGAGTAAAAGTTTCTCCTGCAACCCGTTCCCTTTGTGCTTGGTGAACGAACGTCTCTCCACATGCTCAGTTCTGAGAGATAAGTGTGTGTGAAAGCCGTCCTTCACCTAGCTTGTTGGGAACACAAAGTTTCTTTTCACTAGCAAACTCCACACCATACATATATATGGGGAGGTACTTGATCCAATTCGGTTTTACAGTGGAAACTGCAGGAACTTCAAACCGGCACTAGGAAACAGACTGAGAAACCAGAGTAAAGTATCTCCTGCAACCCGTTCCCTTTGTGCTAGATGAACGAACGTCTCTCCACATGCTCAGTTCTGACAGATAAGTGTGTGTGAAAGCCGTCCTTCACCTAGCTTGTTGGGAACACAAAGTTTTTTTTCACTTGCAAACTCCACTCCTTAATATATATGTGGAAGTACTAGCTCCAACTCGGTTTTACAGTGAAAACTGCAGGAACTTCAAACCGGCATTAGGAAACAGACTGAGAAACCAGAGTAAAAGTTTCTCCTTCATCCCGTTCCCTTTGTGCTAGATGAACGAACGTCTCTCCACTTGCTCAGTTCTGAGAGATAAGTGTGTGTTAAAGCCGCACTTCACCTAGCTTGTTGGGAACATAAAGTTTCTTTTCACTTGCAAACTCCACTCCATAGATATATATGTGGAGGTACTAGCTCCAACTCGGGTTTACAGTGAAAACTGCAGGAACTTCAAACCGGCACTAGGAAACAGACTGAGAAACCAGAGTAAAAGTTTCTCCTGCAACCCGTTCCTTTTGTGCTAGATGAACGAACGTCTCTCCACATGCTCAGTTCTGAGAGAGAAGTGTGTGTGAAAGCCGTCCTTCAGCTAGCTTGTTGGGAACACAAAGTTTCTTTTTAGTTGCAAACTCCACTCCATACATATATATGGGGAGGTACTAGCTCCAACTCGGTTTTACAGTGAAAACTGCAGGAATTTCCAACCGGCACTAGGAAACAGACTGAGAAACCAGAGTAAAAGTATCTCCTGCAACCCGTTCCCTTTGTGCTAGGTGAACGAACGTCTCTCCACATGTTCACTTCTGAGAGATAAGTGTGTGTGAAAGCGGTCCTTAACCTAGCTTGTTGGGAAC
Organism: Camelus bactrianus; assembly: GCF_048773025.1. Taxonomy (NCBI): domain Eukaryota; kingdom Metazoa; phylum Chordata; class Mammalia; order Artiodactyla; family Camelidae; genus Camelus; species Camelus bactrianus. Next base: position 1,771,893 of record NC_133553.1, read on the forward strand.
ACAAAGTTTCTTTTCAGTAGCAAACTCCACTCCATACATATATATGGGGAGGTACTAGCTCTAACTCGGTTTTACAGTGAAAACTGCAGGAACTTCCAACCGGCACTAGGAAACAGACTGAGAAACCAGAGTAAAAGTATCTCCTGCAACCCGTTCCCTTTGTGCTAGATGAACGAACGTCTCTCCACATGCTCAGTTCTGAGAGATAAGTGTGTGTGAAAGCCGTCCTTCACCTAGCTTGTTGGGAACACAAAGTTTTTTTTCACTTGCAAATTCCACTCCATACATATATATGTGGAAGTACTAGCTCCAACTTGGTTTTACAGTGAAATCTGCAGGAACTTCAAACCGGCACTAGGAAACAGACTGAGAAACCAGAGTAAAAGTTTCTCCTTCAACCCGTTCCCTTTGTGCTAGATGAAAGAACGTCTCTCCACTTGCTCAGTTCTGAGAGATAAGTGTGTGTGAAAGCCGTCCTTCACCTAGCTTGTTGGGAACACAAAGTTTCTTTTCAGTTGCAAACTCCACTCCATACATATATATGGGGAGGTACTAGATCCAACTCGGTTTTACAGTGAAAACTGCAGGAACTTCAAACCGGCACTAGGAAACAGACTGAGAAACCAGAGTAAAAGTTTGTCCTGCAATCCGTTCCCTTTGTGCTAGATGAACGAACGTCTCTCCACATGCTCAGTTCTGAGAGATAAGTGTGTGTGAAATCCGTCCTTCACCTAGCTTGTTGGGAACATAAAGTTTCTTTTCACTTGCAAACTCCACTTCATAGATATATATGTGGAGGTACTAGCTCCAACTCGGCTTTACAGTGAAAACTGCAGGAACTTCAAACCGGCACTAGGAAACAGACTGAGAAACCAGAGTAAAAGTTTGTCCTGCAACCCGTTCCCTTTGTGCTAGATGAACGAACGTCTCTCCACATGCTCAGTTCTGAGAGATAAGTGTGTGTGAAAGCCGTCCTTCACCTAGCTTGTTGGGAACATAAAGTTTCTTTTCACTTGCAAACTCCACTCCATAGATATATATGTGGAGGTACTAGCTCCAACTCGGTTTTACAGTGAAAACTGCAGGAACTTCAAACCGGCACTAGGAAACAGACTGAGAAAACAGAGTAAAAGTTTCTCCTGCAATCCGTTCCCTTTGTGCTAGATGAACGAACGTCTCTCCACATGCTCAGTTCTGAGAGATAAGTGTGTGTGAAAGCCATCCTTCACCTAGCTTGTTGGGAACACCAAGTTTTTTTTCAACTTGCAAACTCCACTCCATACATATATATGTGGAAGTACTAGCTCCAACTCGGTTTTACAGTGAAAACTGCAGGAACTTCAAACCGGCATTAGGAAACAGACTGAGAAACCAGAGTAAAAGTTTGTCCTGCAACCCGTTCACTTTGTGCTAGATGAACGAACGTCTCTCCACTTGCTCAGTTCTGAGAGATAAGTGTGTGTGAAAGCCGTCCTTCACCTAGCTTGTTGGGAACACAAAGTTTCTTTTCAGTTGCAAACTCCACTCCATACATATATATGGGGAGGTACTAGATCCAACTCGGTTTTACAGTGAAAACTGCAGGAACTTCAAACCGGCACTAGGAAACAGACTGAGAAACCAGAGTAAAAGTTTGTCCTGCAACCCGTTCCCTTTGTGCTAGATGAACGAACGTCTCTCAACATGCTAATTTCTGAGAGATAAGTGTGTGTGAAAGCCGTCCTTCACCTAGCTTGTTGGGAACATAAAGTTTCTTTTCACTTGCAAACTCCACTCCATAGATATATATGTGGAGTTACTAGCTCCAACTCGGTTTTACAGTGAAAACTGCAGGAACTTCAAACCGGCACTAGGAAACAGACTGAGAAACCAGAGTAAAAGTTTCTCCTGCAACCCGTTCCTTTTGTGCCAAATGAACGAACGTCTCTCCACATGCTCAGTTCTGAGAGAGAAGTGTGTGTGAAAGCCGTCCTTCAACTAGCTTGTTGGGAACACAAAGTTTCTTTTCAGTTGCAAACTCCACTCCATACATATATATGGGGAGGTACTAGCTCCAACTCGGTTTTACAGTGAAAACTGCAGGAACTTCAAACCGGCACTAGGAAACAGACTGAGAAACCAAAGTAAAAGTTTCTCCTGCAACCCGTTCCATTTGTGCTAGGTGAACGAACGTCTCTCCACTTGCTCAGCTCTGAGAGATAAGTGTGTGTGAAAGCCGACCTTCACCTAGCTTGTTGGGAACACAAAGTTTCTTTTCAGTTGCAAACTCCACTCTATACATATATATGGGGAGGTACTAGATCCAACTCGGTTTTACAGTGAAAACTGCAGGAACTTCAAACCGGCACTAGGAAACAGACTGAGAAACCATAGTAAAAGTTTGTCCTGCAACCCGTTCCTTTGTGCTAGATGAACGAACGTCTCTCCACATGCTCAGTTCTGAGAGATAAGTGTGTGTGAAAGCCGTCCTTCACCTAGCTTGTTGGGAACATAAAGTTTCTTTTCACTTGCAAACTCCACTCCATAGATATATATGTGGAGGTACTAGCTCCAACTCGGTTTTACAGTGAAAACTGCAGGAACTTCAAACCGGCACTAGGAAACAGACTGAGAAACCAGAGTAAAAGTTTCTCCTGCAACCCGTTCCCTTTGTGCTAGGTGAACGAACGTCTCTCCACATGCTCAGTTCTGAGAGATAAGTGTGTGTGAAAGCCGTCCTTCACCTAGCTTGTTGGGAACACAAAGTTTCTTTTCAGTTGCAAACTCCACTCCATACATATATATGGGTAGGTACTAGCTCCAACTCGGTTTTACAGTGAAAACTGCAGGAACTTCAAACCGGCACTAGGAAACAGACTGAGAAACCAGAGTAAAAGTTTCTCCTGCAACCCGTTCCATTTGTGCTAGGTGAACGAACGTCTCTCCACATGCTCAGTTCTGAGAGATAAGTGTGTGTGAAAGCCGTCCTTCACCTAGCTTGTTGGGAACACAAAGTTTCTTTTCACTAGCAAACTCCACTCCATAGATATATATGGGGAGGTACTAGATCCAACTCGGTTTTACAGTGAAAACTGCAGGAACTTCAAACCGGCACTAGGAAATAGACTGAGAAACCAGAGTAAAAGTATCTCCTGCAACCCGTTCCCTTTGTGCTAGATGAACGAACGTCTCTCCACATGCTCAGTTCTGAGAGATAAGTGTGTGTGAAAGCCGTCCTTCACCTAGCTTGTTGGGAACACAAAGTTTCTTTTCAGTTGCAAACTCCACTCCATACATATATATGGGGAGGTACTAGATCCAACTCGGTTTTACAGTGAAAACTGCAGGAACTTCAAACCGGCACTAGGAAACAGACTGAGAAACCAGAGTAAAAGTTTCTCCTGCAACCCGTTCCCTTTGTGCTAGATGAACGAACGTCTCTGCACATGCTAAGATGTGAGAGATTAGTGTGTGTGAAAGCCGTCCTTCAACTAGCTTGTTGGGAACACAAAGTTTCTTTTCATTTGCAAACACCACTCCATACATATACATGGGGAGGTACTAGCTCCAACTCGGTTTTACAGTGAAAACTGCAGGAACTTCAAACCGGCACTACGAAACAGACTGAGAAGCCAGAGTAAAAGTTTCTCCTGCAACCCGTTCCCTTTGTGCTAGGTGAACGAACGTCACTCCACATGCTCAGTTCTGAGAGATAAGTGTGTGTGAAAGCCTTCCTTCAACTAGCTTGTTGGGAACACAAAGTTTCTTTTCAGATGCAAACTCCACTCCATACATATATATGGGGAGGTACTAGCTCCAACTCGGTTTTACAGTGAAAACTGCAGGAACTTCAAACCGGCACTAGGAAACAGACTGAGAAACCAGAGTAAAAGTTTCTCCTGCAACCCGTTCCCTTTGTGCTAGATGAACGAACGCCTCTCCACATGCTCATTTCTGAGATAAGTGTGTGTGAAAGCCGTCCTTCACCTAGCTTGTTGGGAACACAAAGTTTCTTTTCAGTTGCAAACTCCACTCCATACATATATATGGGAAGGTACTAGCTCCAACTCGGTTTTACAGTGAAAACTGCAGGAACTTCAAACCGGCACTAGGAAACTGACTGAGAAACCAGAGTAAAAGTTTCTCCTGCAACACGTTCCCTTTGTGCTAGATGAACGAACGTCTCTCCACATGCTCAGTTCTGAGAGATAAGTGTGTGTGAAAGCCGTCCTTCACCTAGCTTGTTGGAAACACAAAGTTTCTTTTCAGTTGCAAACTCCACTCCATACATATATATGGGGAGGTACTAGATCCAACTCGGTTTTACAGTGAAAACTGCAGGAACTTCAAACCGGCACTAGGAAACAGACTGAGAAACCAGAGTAAAAGTTTCTCCTGCAACCCGTTCCCTTTGTGCTAGATGAACGAACGTCTCTGCACATGCTAAGATGTGAGAGATTAGTGTGTGTGAAAGCCGTCCTTCAACTAGCTTGTTGGGAACACAAAGTTTCTTTTCATTTGCAAACACCACTCCATAAATATACATGGGGAGGTACTAGCTCCAACTCGGTTTTACAGTGAAAACTGCAGGAACTTCAAACCGGCACTACGAAACAGACTGAGAAGCCAGAGTAAAAGTTTCTCCTGCAACCCGTTCCCTTTGTGCTAGGTGAACGAACGTCTCACCACATGCTCAGTTCTGAGAGATAAGTGTGTGTGAAAGCCTTCCTTCAACTAGCTTGTTGGGAACACAAAGTTTCTTTTCAGATGCAAACTCCACTCCATACATATATATGGGGAGGTACTAGCTCCAACTCGGTTTTACAGTGAAAACTGCAGGAACTTCAAACCGGCATTAGGAAACAGACTGAGAAACCAGAGTAAAAGTTTGTCCTGCAACCCGTTCACTTTGTGCTAGATGAACGAACGTCTCTCCACTTGCTCAGTTCTGAGAGATAAGTGTGTGTGAAAGCCGTCCTTCACCTAGCTTGTTGGGAACACAAAGTTTCTTTTCAGTTGCAAACTCCACTCCATACATATATATGGGGAGGTACTAGATCCAACTCGGTTTTACAGTGAAAACTGCAGGAACTTCAAACCGGCACTAGGAAACAGACTGAGAAACCAGAGTAAAAGTTTGTCCTGCAACCCGTTCCCTTTGTGCTAGATGAACGAACGTCTCTCAACATGCTAATTTCTGAGAGATAAGTGTGTGTGAAAGCCGTCCTTCACCTAGCTTGTTGGGAACATAAAGTTTCTTTTCACTTGCAAACTCCACTCCATAGATATATATGTGGAGTTACTAGCTCCAACTCGGTTTTACAGTGAAAACTGCAGGAACTTCAAACCGGCACTAGGAAACAGACTGAGAAACCAGAGTAAAAGTTTCTCCTGCAACCCGTTCCCTTTGTGCCAAATGAACGAACGTCTCTCCACATGCTCAGTTCTGAGAGAGAAGTGTGTGTGAAAGCCGTCCTTCAACTAGCTTGTTGGGAACACAAAGTTTCTTTTCAGTTGCAAACTCCACTCCATACATATATATGGGGAGGTACTAGCTCCAACTCGGTTTTACAGTGAAAACTGCAGGAACTTCAAACCGGCACTAGGAAACAGACTGAGAAACCAAAGTAAAAGTTTCTCCTGCAACCCGTTCCATTTGTGCTAGGTGAACGAACGTCTCTCCACTTGCTCAGCTCTGAGAGATAAGTGTGTGTGAAAGCCGACCTTCACCTAGCTTGTTGGGAACACAAAGTTTCTTTTCAGTTGCAAACTCCACTCCATACATATATATGGGGAGGTACTAGATCCAACTCGGTTTTACAGTGAAAACTGCAGGAACTTCAAACCGGCACTAGGAAACAGACTGAGAAACCATAGTAAAAGTTTGTCCTGCAACCCGTTCCTTTGTGCTAGATGAACGAACGTCTCTCCACATGCTCAGTTCTGAGAGATAAGTGTGTGTGAAAGCCGTCCTTCACCTAGCTTGTTGGGAACATAAAGTTTCTTTTCACTTGCAAACTCCACTCCATAGATATATATGTGGAGGTACTAGCTCCAACTCGGTTTTACAGTGAAAACTGCAGGAACTTCAAACCGGCACTAGGAAACAGACTGAGAAACCAGAGTAAAAGTTTCTCCTGCAACCCGTTCCCTTTGTGCTAGGTGAACGAACGTCTCTCCACATGCTCAGTTCTGAGAGATAAGTGTGTGTGAAAGCCGTCCTTCACCTAGCTTGTTGGGAACACAAAGTTTCTTTTCAGTTGCAAACTCCACTCCATACATATATATGGGTAGGTACTAGCTCCAACTCGGTTTTACAGTGAAAACTGCAGGAACTTCAAACCGGCACTAGGAAACAGACTGAGAAACCAGAGTAAAAGTTTCTCCTGCAACCCGTTCCCTTTGTGCTAGGTGAACGAACGTCTCTCCACATGCTCAGTTCTGAGAGATAAGTGTGTGTGAAAGCCGTCCTTCACCTAGCTTGTTGGGAACACAAAGTTTCTTTTCACTAGCAAACTCCACTCCATAGATATATATGGGGAGGTACTAGATCCAACTCGGTTTTACAGTGAAAACTGCAGGAACTTCAAACCGGCACTAGGAAATAGACTGAGAAACCTGAGTAAAAGTATCTCCTGCAAACCGTTCCCTTTGTGCTAGATGAACGAACGTCTCTCCACATGCTCAGTTCTGAGAGATAAGTGTGTGTGAAAGCCGTCCTTCACCTAGCTTGTTGGGAACACAAAGTTTCTTTTCAGTTGCAAACTCCACTCCATAGATATATATGGGGAGGTACTAGATCCAACTCGGTTTTACAGTGAAAACTGCAGGAACTTCAAACCGGCACTAGGAAACAGACTGAGAAACCAGAGTAAAAGTTTCTCCTGCAACCCGTTCCTTTTGTGCTAGATGAACGAACGTCTCTGCACATGCTAAGATGTGAGAGATTAGTGTGTGTGAAAGCCGTCCTTCAACTAGCTTGTTGGGAACACAAAGTTTCTTTTCATTTGCAAACACCACTCCATACATATACATGGGGAGGTACTAGCTCCAACTCGGTTTTACAGTGAAAACTGCAGGAACTTCAAACCGGCACTACGAAACAGACTGAGAAGCCAGAGTAAAAGTTTCTCCTGCAACCCGTTCCCTTTGTGCTAGGTGAACGAACGTCTCTCCACATGCTCAGTTCTGAGAGATAAGTGTGTGTGAAAGCCTTCCTTCAACTAGCTTGTTGGGAACACAAAGTTTCTTTTCAGATGCAAACTCCACTCCATACATATATATGGGGAGGTACTAGCTCCAACTCGGTTTTACAGTGAAAACTGCAGGAACTTCAAACCGGCACTAGGAAACAGACTGAGAAACCAGAGTAAAAGTTTCTCCTGCAACCCGTTCCCTTTGTGCTAGATGAACGAACGCCTCTCCACATGCTCATTTCTGAGATAAGTGTGTGTGAAAGCTGTCCTTCACCTAGCTTGTTGGGAACACAAAGTTTCTTTTCAGTTGCAAACTCCACTCCATACATATATATGGGAAGGTACTAGCTCCAACTCGGTTTTACAGTGAAAACTGCAGGAACTTCAAACCGGCACTAGGAAACTGACTGAGAAACCAGAGTAAAAGTTTCTCCTGCAACACGTTCCCTTTGTGCTAGATGAACGAACGTCTCTCCACATGCTCAGTTCTGAGAGATAAGTGTGTGTGAAAGCCGTCCTTCACCTAGCTTGTTGGAAACACAAAGTTTCTTTTCAGTTGCAAACTCCACTCCATACATATATATGGGGAGGTACTAGATCCAACTCGGTTTTACAGTGAAAACTGCAGGAACTTCAAACCGGCACTAGGAAACAGACTGAGAAACCAGAGTAAAAGTTTCTCCTGCAACCCGTTCCCTTTGTGCTAGATGAACGAACGTCTCTGCACATGCTAAGATGTGAGAGATTAGTGTGTGTGAAAGCCGTCCTTCAACTAGCTTGTTGGGAACACAAAGTTTCTTTTCATTTGCAAACACCACTCCATAAATATACATGGGGAGGTACTAGCTCCAACTCGGTTTTACAGTGAAAACTGCAGGAACTTCAAACCGGCACTACGAAACAGACTGAGAAGCCAGAGTAAAAGTTTCTCCTGCAACCCGTTCCCTTTGTGCTAGGTGAACGAACGTCTCACCACATGCTCAGTTCTGAGAGATAAGTGTGTGTGAAAGCCTTCCTTCAACTAGCTTGTTGGGAACACAAAGTTTCTTTTCAGATGCAAACTCCACTCCATACATATATATGGGGAGGTACTAGCTCCAACTCGGTTTTACAGTGAAAACTGCAGGAACTTCAAACCGGCACTAGGAAACAGACTGAGAAACCAGAGTAAAAGTTTCTCCTGCAACCCGTTCCCTTTGTGCTAGATGAACGAACGCCTCTCCACATGCTCATTTCTGAGATAAGTGTGTGTGAAAGCCGTCCTTCACCTAGCTTGTTGGGAACACAAAGTTTCTTTTCAGTTGCAAACTCCACTCCATACATATATATGGGAAGGTACTAGCTCCAACTCGGTTTTACAGTGAAAACTGCAGGAACTTCAAACCGGCACTAGGAAACTGACTGAGAAACCAGAGTAAAAGTTTCTCCTGCAACACGTTCTCTTTGTGCTAGATGAACGAACGTCTCTCCACATGCTCAGTTCTGAGAGATAAGTGTGTGTGAAAGCCGTCCTTCACCTAGCTTGTTGGGAACACAAAGTTTCTTTTCAGTTGCAAACTCCACTCCATACATATATATGGGGAGGTACGAGATCCAACTCGGTTTTACAGTGAAAACTGCAGGAACTTCAAACCGGCACTAGGAAACAGACTGAGAAACCAGAGTAAAAGTTTCTCCTGCAACCCGTTCCCTTTGTGCTAGATGAACGAACGTCTCTGCACATGCTAAGATGTGAGAGATTAGTGTGTGTGAAAGCCGTCCTTCAACTAGCTTGTTGGGAACACAAAGTTTCTTTTCATTTGCAAACACCACTCCATACATATACATGGGGAGGTACTAGCTCCAACTCGGTTTTACAGTGAAAACTGCAGGAACTTCAAACCGGCACTACGAAACAGACTGAGAAGCCAGAGTAAAAGTTTCTCCTGCAACCCGTTCCCTTTGTGCTAGGTGAACGAACGTCTCTCCACATGCTCAGTTCTGAGAGATAAGTGTGTGTGAAAGCCTTCCTTCAACTAGCTTGTTGGGAACACAAAGTTTCTTTTCAGATGCAAACTCCACTCCATACATATATATGGGGAGGTACTAGCTCCAACTCGGTTTTACAGTGAAAACTGCAGGAACTTCAAACCGGCACTAGGAAACAGACTGAGAAACCAGAGTAAAAGTTTCTCCTGCAACCCGTTCCCTTTGTGCTAGATGAACGAACGTCTCTCCACATGCTCATTTCTGAGATAAGTGTGTGTGAAAGCCGTCCTTCACCTAGCTTGTTGGGAACACAAAGTTTCTTTTCAGTTGCAAACTCCACTCCATACATATATATGGGAAGGTACTAGCTCCAACTCGGTTTTACAGTGAAAACTGCAGGAACTTCAAACCGGCACTAGGAAACTGACTGAGAAACCAGAGTAAAAGTTTCTCCTGCAACACGTTCCCTTTGTGCTAGATGAACGAACGTCTCTCAACATGCTCAGTTCTGAGAGATAAGTGTGTGTGAAAGCCGTCCTTAACCTAGCTTGTTGGGAACATAAAGTTTCTTTTCACTTGCAAACTCCACTCCATAGATATATATGTGGAGGTACTAGCTCCAACTCGTTTTTACAGTGAAAACTGCAGGAACGTCAAACCGGCACTAGGAAACAGACTGAGAAACCAGAGTAAAATTTTCTCCTGCAACCTGTTCCCTTTGTGCTAGATGAACGAACGTCTCTCCACATGCTCAGTTCTGAGAGATAAGTGTGTGTGAAAGCCGTCTTCAACTAGCTTGTTGGGAACACAAAGTTTCTTTTCAGTTGCAAACTCCACTCCATACATATATATGGGGAGGTACTAGCTCCAACTCGGTTTTACAGTGAAAACTGCAGGAACTTCAAACCGGCACTAGGAAACAGACTGAGAAACCAGAGTAAAAATTTCTCCTGCAACCCGTTCCCTTTTTGCTAGATGAACGAACGTCTCTCCACATGCTCATTTCTGAGAGATAAGTGTGTGTGAAAGCCGTCCTTCACCTAGCTTTTTGGGAACACAAAGTTTCTTTTCAGTTGCAAACTCCACTCGATACATATATATGAGGAGATACTTGCTCCAACTCGGTTTTACAGTGAAAACTGCAGGAACTTCAAACCGGCACTAGGAAACAGACTGAGAAAGCAGAGTAAAAGTTTCTCCTGCAACACGTTCCCTTTGTGCTAGATGAACGAACGTCTCTCCACATGCTCAGTTCTGAGAGATAAGTGTGTGTGAAAGCCTTCCTTCACCTAGCTTGTTGGGAACACAAAGTTTCTTTTCAGTTTCAAACTCCACTCCATACATATATATGGGGAGGTACTAGCTCCAACTCGGTTTTACAGTGAAAACTGCAGGAACTTCAACCCGGCACTAGGAAACAGACTGAGAAACCAGAGTAAAGGTTTCTCCTGCAACCCGTTCCCTTTGTGCTAGATGAACGAACGTCTCTCCACATGCTCATTTCTGAGAGATAAGTGTGTGTGAAAGCCGTCTTTCACCTAGCTTGTTGGGAACACAAAGTTTCTTTTCAGTTGCAAACTCCACTCCATACATATATAAGGGGAGGTACTAGCTCCAACTCGGTTTTACAGTGAAAACTGCAGGAACTTCAAACCGGCACTAGGAAACAGACTGAGAAACCAGAGTAAAAGTTTCTCCTGCAACCCGTTCCCTTTGTGCTAGGTGAACGAACGTCTCTCCACATGCTCAGTTCTGAGAGATAAGTGTGTGTGAAAGCCGTCCTTCACCTAGCTTGTTGGGAACACAAAGTTTCTTTTCACTAGCAAACTCCACTCCATAGATATATATGGGGAGGTACTAGATCCAACTCGGTTTTACAGTGAAAACTGCAGGAACTTCAAACCGGCACTAGGAAACAGACTGAGAAACCACAGTAAAAGTATCTCCTGCAACCCGTTCCCTTTGTGCTAGATGAACGAACGTCTCTCCACATGCTCAGTTCTGAGAGATAAGTGTGTGTGAAACCCGTCCTTCACATAGCTTGTTTGATAACACAAAGTTTCTTTTCAGTTGCAAACTCCACTCCATACATATATATGGGGAGGTACTAGATCCAACTCGGTTTTACAGTGAAAACTGCAGGAACTTCCAACCGGCACTAGGAAACAGACTGAGAAACCAGAGTAAAAGTTTCTCCTGCAACCAGTTCCCTTTGTGCTAGATGTACGAACGTCTCTCCACATGCTCAGTTCTGAGAGATAAGTGTGTGTGAAAGCCGTCCTTCACCTAGCTTGTTGGGAACACAAAGTTTCTTTTCAGTTGCAAACTCCACTCCATACATATATATGAGGAGGTACTAGATCCAACTCGGTTTTACAGTGAAAACTACAGGAACTTCAAAAAGGCACTACGAAACAGACTGAGAAGCCAGAGTAAAAGTTTCTCCTGCAAACCGTTCCCTTTGTGCTAGGTGAACGAACGTCTCTCCACATGCTCAGATCTGAGAGATAAGTGTGTCTGAAAGCCTTCCTTCATCTATCTTGTTGGGAACACAAAGTTTCTTTTCAGATGCAAACTCCACTCCATACATATATATGGGGAGGTACTAGCTCCAACTCGGTTTTACAGTGAAAACTGCAGGAACTTCAAACCGGCACTAGGAAACAGACTGAGAAACCAGAGTAAAAGTTTCTCCTGCAACCCGTTCCCTTTGTGCTAGATGAACGAACGTCTCTCCACATGCTCAGTTCTGAGAGATAAGTGTGTGTGAAAGCCGTCCTTCACCTAGCTTGTTGGGAACACAAAGTTTCTTTTCAGTTGCAAACTCCACTCCATACATATATATGGGAAGGTACTAGCTACAACTCGGTTTTACAGTGAAAACTGCAGGAACTTCAAAACGGCACTAGGAAACTTACTGAGAAACCAGAGTAAAAGTTTCTCCTGCAACCCGTTCCCTTTGTGCTTGGTGATCGAACGTCTCTCCACATGCTCAGTTCTGAGAGATAAGTGTGTGTGAAAGCCGTCCTTCAACTAGCTTGTTGGGAACACAAAGTTTCTTTTCACTAGCAAACTCCACTCCATACATATATATGGGGAGGTACTTGATCCAATTCGGTTTTACAGTGGAAACTGCAGGAACTTCAAACCGGCACTAGGAAACAGACTGAGAAACCAGAGTAAAGTATCCACTGCAACCCGTTCCCTTTGTGCTAGATGAACGAACGTCTCTCCACATGCTCAGTTCTGAGAGATAAGTGTGTGTGAAAGCCGTCCTTCACCTAGCTTGTTGGGAACACAAAGTTTTTTTTCAATTGCAAACTCCACTCCATACATATATATGTGGAAGTACTAGCTCCAACTCGGTTTTACAGTGAAAACTGCAGGAACTTCAAACCGGCATTAGGAAACAGACTGAGAAACCAGAGTAAAAGTTTCTCCTTCAACCCGTTTCCTTTGTGCTAGATGAACGAACGTCTCTCCACTTGCTCAGTTCTGAGAGATAAGTGTGTGTGAAAGCCGTCCTTCACCTAGCTTGTTGGGAACATAAAGTTTCTTTTCACTTGCAAACTCCACTCCATAGATATATATGTGGAGGTACTAGCTCCAACTCGGTTTTACAGTGAAAACTGCAGGAACTTCAAACCGGCACTAGGAAACAGACTGAGAAACCAGAGTAAAAGTTTCTCCTGCAACCCGTTCCCTTTGTGCTAGATGAACGAACGTCTCTCCACATGCTCAGTTCTGAGAGAGAAGTGTGTGTGAAAGCCGTCCTTCAACTAGCTTGTTGGGAACACAAAGTTTCTTTTCAGTTGCAAACTCCACTCCATACATATATATGGGGAGGTACTAGCTCCAACTCGGTTTTACAGTGAAAACTGCAGGAACTTCCAACCGGCACTAGGAAACAGACTGAGAAACCAGAGTAAAAGTATCTCCTGCAACCCGTTCCCTTTGTGCTAGGTAAACGAACGTATCTCCACATGTTCACTTCTGAGAGATAAGTGTGTGTGAAAGCGGTCCTTAACCTAGCTTGTTGGGAACACAAAGTTTCTTTTCAGAAGCAAACTCCACTCCATACATATATATGGGGAGGTACTAGCTCTAACTCGGTTTTACAGTGAAAACTGCAGGAACTTCCAACCGGCACTAGGAAACAGACTGAGAAAACAGAGTAAAAGTTTCCCCTGCAACCCGTTCCCTATGTGCTAGTTGAACGAACGTCTCTCCACATGCTCAGCTCGGAGAGATAAGTGTGTGTGAAAGCCTCCCTTCACCTAGATTGTTGGGAACACAAAGTTTCTTTTCACTTGCAAACTCCACTCCTTACATATATATGGGGAGGTACTTGATCCAATTCGGTTTTACAGTGAAAACTGCAGGAACTTCAAACCGGCACTAGGAAACAGACTGAGAAACCAGAGTAAAAGTATCTCCTGCAACCCGTTCCCTTTGTGCTAGATGAACGAACGTCTCTCCACATCCTCAGTTCTGAGAGATTAGTGTGTGTGAAAGCCGTCCTTCACCTAGCTTGTTGGGAACACAAAGTTTTTTTTCACTTGCAAATTCCACTCCATACATATATATGTGGAAGTACTAGCTCCAACTCGGTTTTACAGTGAAAACTGCAGGAACTTCAAACCGGCATTAGGAAACAGACTGAGAAAGCAGAGTAAAAGTTTCTCCTTCAACCCGTTCCCTTTGTGCTAGATGAACGAACGTCTCTCCACTTGCTCAGTTCTGAGAGATAAGTGTGTGTGAAAGCCGTCCTTCACCTAGCTTGTTGGGAACACAAAGTTTCTTTTCAGTTGCAAACTCCACTCCATACATATATATGGGGAGGTACTAGATCCAACTCCGTTTTACAGTGAAAACGGCAGGAACTTCAAACCGGCACTAGGAAACAGACTGAGAAACCAGAGTAAAAGTTTGTCCTGCAACCCGTTCCCTTTGTGCTAGATGAACGAACGTCTCTCCACATGCTCAGTTCTGAGAGATAAGTGTGTGTGAAAGCCGTCCTTCACATAGCTTGTTGGGAACATAAAGTTTCTTTTCACTTGCAAACTCCACTCCATAGATATATATGTGGAGGTACTAGCTCCAACTCGGTTTTACAGTGAAAACTGCAGGAACTTCAAACCGGCACTAGGAAACAGACTGAGAAACCAGAGTAAAAGTTTGTCCTGTAACGCGTTCCCTTTGTGCTAGATGAACGAACGTCTCTCCACATGATCAGTTCTGAGAGATAAGTGTGTGTGAAAGCCGTCCTTCACCTAGCTTGTTGGGAACATAAAGTTTCTTTTCACTTGCAAAATCCACTCCATAGATATATATGTGGAGGTACTAGCTCCAACTCGGTTTTACAGTGAAAACTGCAGGAACTTCAAACCGGCACTAGGAAACAGACTGAGAAACCAGAGTAAAATTTTCTCCTGCAACCCGTTCCCTTTGTGCTAGATGAACGAAAGTCTCTCCACATGCTCAGTTCTGAGAGATAAGTGTGTGTGAAAGCCGTCCTTCACCTAGCTTGTTGGGAACACAAAGTTTTTTTTTAACTTGCAAACTCCACTCCATACATATATATGTGGAAGTACTAGCTCCAACTCGGTTTTACAGTGAAAACTGCAGGAACTTCAAACCGGCATTAGGAAACAGACTGAGAAACCAGAGTAAAAGTTTGTCCTGCAACCCGTTCACTTTGTGCTAGATGAACGAACGTCTCTCCACTTGCTCAGTTCTGAGAGATAAGTGTGTGTGAAAGCCGTCCTTCACCTAGCTTGTTGGGAACACAAAGTTTCTTTTCAGTTGCAAACTCCACTCCATACATATATATGGGGAGGTACTAGATCCAACTCGGTTTTACAGTGAAAACTGCAGGAACTTCAAACCGGCACTAGGAAACAGACTGAGAAACCAGAGTAAAAGTTTGTCCTGCAACCCGTTCCCTTTGTGCTAGATGAACGAAAGTCTCTCCACATGCTAAGTTCTGAGAGATAAGTGTGTGTGAAAGCCGTCCTTCACCTAGCTTGTTGGGAACATAAAGTTTCTTTTCACTTGCAAACTCCACTCCATAGATATATATGTGGAGTTACAAGCTCCAACTCGGTTTTACAGTGAAAACTGCAGGAACTTCAAACCGGCACTAGGAAACAGACTGAGAAACCAGAGTAAAAGTTTATCCTGCAACCCGTTCCCTTTGTGCTAGATGAACGAACGTCTATCCACATGCTCAGTTCTGAGAGAGAAGTGTGTGTGAAAGCCGTCCTTCAACTAGCTTGTTGGGAACACAAAGTTTCTTTTCAGTTGCAAACTCCACTCCATACATATATATGGGTAGGTACTAGCTCCAACTCGGTTTTACAGTGAAAACTGCAGGAACTTAAAACCGGCACTAGGAAACAGACTGAGAAACCAGAGTAAAAGTTTATCCTGCAACCCGTTCCCTTTGTGCTAGATGAACGAACGTCTCTCCACATGCTCAGTTCTGAGAGAGAAGTGTGTGTGAAAGCCGTCCTTCAACTAGCTTGTTGGGAACACAAAGTTTCTTTTCAGTTGCAAACTCCACTCCATACATATATATGGGGAGGTACTAGCTCCAACTCGGTTTTACAGTGAAAACTGCAGGAACTTCAAACCGGCACTAGGAAACAGACTGAGAAACCAGAGTAAAAGTTTCTCCTGCAACCCGTTCCCTTTGTGCTAGATGAACGAACGTCTCTCCACATGCTCAGTTCTGAGAGAGAAGTGTGTGTGAAAGCCGTCCTTCAACTAGCTTGTTGGGAACACAAAGTTTCTTTTCAGTTGCAAACTCCACTCCATACATATATATGGGGAGGTACTAGCTCCAACTCGGTTTTACAGTGAAAACTGCAGGAACTTAAAACCGGCACTAGGAAACAGACTGAGAAACCAGAGTAAAAGTTTCTCCTGCAACCCGTTTCCTTTGTGCTAGGTGAACGAACGTCTCTCCACTTGCTCAGTTCTGAGAGATAATTGTGTGTGAAAGCCGTCCTTCATCTAGCTTGTTGGGAACACAAAGTTTCTTTTCACTTGCAAATTCCACTCCATACATATATATGGGGAGGTACTAGATCCAACTCGGTTTTACAGTGAAAACTGCAGGAACTTCAAACCGGCACTACGAAACAGACTGAGAAACCAGAGTAAAAGTTTGTCCTGCAAACCGTTCCCTTTGTGCTAGATGAACGAACGTCTCTCCACATGCTCAGTTCTGAGAGATAAGTGTGTGTGAAAGCCGTCCTTCACCTAGCTTGTTGGGAACATAAAGTTTCTTTTCACTTGCAAACTCCACTCCATAGATATATATGTGGAGGTACTAGCTCCAACTCGGTTTTACAGTGAAAACTGCAGGAACTTCAAACCGGCACTAGGAAACAGAATGAGAAAAAAGAGTAAAAGTTTGTCCTGCAACCCGTTCCCTTTGTGCTAGATGAACGAACGTCTCTCCACATGCTCAGTTCTGAGAGATAATTGTGTGTGATAGCCGTCCTTCACCTAGCTTGTTGGGAACACAGTTTCTTTTCACTAGCAAACACCACTCCATACATATATATGGGGAGGTACAAGATCCAACTCGGTTTTACAGTGAAAACTGCAGGAACTTCCAACCGGCACTAGGAAACAGACTGAGAAACAAGAGTAAAAGTTTCTCCTGCAACCCGTTCCCTTTGTGCTAGATGAACGAACGTCTCTCCACATGCTCAGTTCTGAGAGATAAGTGTGTGTGAAAGCCGTCCTTCACCTAGCTTGTTGGGAACACAAAGTTTCTTTTCAGTTTCAAATTCCACTCCATACATATATATGGGGAGGTATTAGCTCCAACTCGGTTTTACAGTGAAAACTGCAGGAACTTCAAACCGGCACTAGGAAACAGACTGAGAAACCAGAGTAAAAATTTTCCTGCAACCCGTTCCTTTGTGCTAGATGAACGAACGTCTCTCCACATGCTCATTTCTGAGAGATAAGTGTGTGTGAAAGCCGTCCTTCACCTAGCTTGTTGGGAACACAAAGTTTCTTTTCACTTGCAAACTCCACTCCATATATATATAAGGGTAGGTACTAGCTCCAACTCGGTTTTACAGTGAAAACTGCAGGAACTTCAAACCGGCACTAGGAAACAGACTGAGAAACCAGAGTAAAAGTTACTCCTGCAACCCGTTCCCTTTGTGCTAATTGAACGAACGTCTCTCCACATGCTCAGTTCTGAGAGATAAGTGTGTGTGAAAGCCTTCCTTCACCTAGCTTGTTGGGAACACAAAGTTTCTTTTCACTAGCAAACTCCACTCCATAGATATATATGGGGAGTACTAGATCCAACTCGGTTTTACAGTGAAAACTGCAGGAACTTCAAACAGGCACTAGGAAATAGACTGAGAAACTAGAGTAAAAGTATCTCCTGCAACACGTTCCCTTTGTGCTAGATGAACGAACGTCTCTCCACATGCTCAGTTCTGAGAGATAAGTGTGTGTGAAAGCCGTCCTTCACCTAGCTTGTTGGGAACACAAAGTTTCTTTTCAGTTGCAAACTCCACTCCATACATATATATGGGGAGGTACTAGATCCAACTCGGTTTTACAGTGAAAACTGCAGGAACTTCAAACCGGCACTAGGAAACAGACTGAGAAACCAGAGAAAAAGTTTCCCCTGCAAACCGTTCCCTTTGTGCTAGGTGAACGAAAGTCTCTCCACATGCTCAGTTCTGAGAGAGAAGTGTGTGTGAAAGCCGTCCTTCACCTAGCTTGTTGGGAACACAGTTTCTTTTCACTAGCAAACTCCACTCCATACATATATATGGGGAGGTACTAGATCCAACTCGGTTTTACAGTGAAAACTGCAGGAACTTCCAACCGGCACTAGGAAACAGACTGAGAAACCAGAGTAAAAGTTTCTCCTGCAACCCGTTCCCTTTGTGCTAGATGTACGAACGTCTCTCCACATGCTCAGTTCTGAGAGATAAGTGTGTTTGAAAGCCTTCCTTCACCTAGCTTGTTGGGAACACAAAGTTTCTTTTCACTTGCAAACTGCACTCCATACATATAAATGGGGAGGTACTAGCTCCAACTCGGTTTTACAGTGAAAACTGCAGGAACTTGAAACCGGCACTACGAAACAGACTGAGAAGCCAGAGTAAAAGTTTCTCCTGCAAACTGTTCCCTTTGTGCTAGGTGAACGAACGTCTCTCCACATGCTCAGTTCTGAGAGATAAGTGTGTGTGAAAGCCTTCCTTCACCTAGCTTGTTGGGAACACAAAGTTTCTTTTTAGATGCAAACTCCACTCCATACATATATATGGGGAGGTACTAGCTCCAACTCGGTTTTACAGTGAAAACTGCAGGAACTTCAAACCGGCACTAGGAAACAGACTGAGAAACCAGAGTAAAAGTTTCTCCTGCAACCCGTTCCCTTTGTGCTAGATGAACGAACGTCTCTCCACATGCTCATTTCTGAGAGATAAGTGTGTGTGAAAGCCGTCCTTCACCTAGCTTGTTGGGAACACAAAGTTTCTTTTCAGTTGCAAACTCCACTCCATACATATATATGGGAAGGTACTAGCTCCAACTCGGTTTTACAGTGAAAACTGCAGGAACTTCAAACCGACACTAGGAAACTGACTGAGAAACCAGAGTAAAAGTTTCTCCTGCAACCCGTTCCCTTTGTGCTAGGTGAACGAACGTCTCTCCACATGCTCAGTTCTGAGAGATAAGTGTGTGTGAAAGCCGTCCTTCACCTAGCTTGTTGGGAACACAAAGTTTCTTTTCACTAGCAAACTCCACTCCATACATATATATGGGGAGGTACTTGATCCAATTCGGTTTTACAGTGAAAACTGCAGGAACTTCAAACCGGCACTAGGAAACAGACTGAGATACCAGAGTAAAAGTATCTCCTGCAAACCGTTCCCTTTGTGCTAGATGAACGAACGTCTCTCCACATGCTCAGTTCTGAGAGATAAGTGTGTGTGAAAGCCGTCCTTCACCTAGCTTGTTGGGAACACAAAGTTTTTTTTCACTTGCAAACTCTACTCCATACATATATATGTGGAAGTACTAGCTCGAACTCGGCTTTACAGTGAAAACTGCAGGAACTTCAAACCGGCACTAGGAAACAGACTGAGTAACCAGAGTAAAAGTTTCTCCTGCAACCCGTTCCCTTTGTGCTAGATGAACGAACGTCTCTCCACATGCTCAGTTCTGAGAGATAAGTGTGTGTGAAAGCCGTCCTTCACCTAGCTTTTGGGAACACAGTTTCTTTTCCCTAGCAAACTCCATTCCATACATATATATGTGGTGGTACTAGATCCAACTCGGTTTTACAGTGAAAACTGCAGGAACTTCCAACCGGCACTAGGAAACAGACTGAGAAACAAGAGTAAAAGTTTCTCCTGCAACCCGTTCCCTTTGTGCTAGATGTACGAACGTCTCTCCACATGCTCAGTTCTGAGAGATAAGTGTGTGTGAAAGCCTTCCTTCACCTAGCTTGTTGGGAACACAAAGTTTCTTTTCAGTTTCAAATTCCACTCCATACATATATATGGGGAGGTACAAGCTCCAACTCGGTTTTACAGTGAAAACTGCAGGAACTTCAAACCGGCACTAGGAAACAGACTGAGAAACCAGAGTAAAAATTTCTCCTGCAACCCGTTCCCTTTTTGCTAGATGAACGAACGTCTCTCCACATGCTCATTTCTGAGAGAGAAGTGTGTGTGAAAGCCGTCCTTCACCTAGCTTGTTGGGAACACAAAGTTTCTTTTCAGTTGCAAACTCCACTCGATACATATATATGAGGAGGTACTAGCTCTAACTCGGTTTTACAGTGAAAACTGCAGGAACTTCAAACCGGCACTAGGAAACAGACTGAGAAGGCAGAGTAAAAGTTTCTCCTGCAACCCATTCCCTTTGTGCTAGATGAACGAACGTCTCTCCACATGCTCAGTTCTGAGAGATAAGTGTGTGTGAAAGCCGTCCTTCACCTAGCTTGTTGGGAACACAAAATTTCTTTTCAGTTTCTAACTCCACTCCATACATATATATGGGGAGGTAGTAGCTCCAACTCGGTTTTACAGTGAAAACTGCAGGAACTTCAACCCGGCACTAGGAAACAGACTGAGAAACCAGAGTAAAAGTTTCTCCTGCAACCCGTTCCCTTTGTGCTAGATGAACGAACGTCTCTCCACATGCTCATTTCTGAGAGATAAGTGTGTGTGAAAGCCGTCTTTCACCTAGCTTGTTGGGAACACAAAGTTTCTTTTCAGTTGCAATCTCCACTCCATACATATATAAGGGGAGGTACTAGCTCCAACTCGGTTTTACAGTGAAAACTGCAGGAACTTCAAACCGGCACTAGGAAACAGACTGAGAAACCAGAGTAAAAGTTTCTCCTTCAACCCGTTCCCTTTGTGCTAGGTGAACGAACGTCTCTCCACATGCTCAGTTCTGAGAGATAAGTGTGTGTGAAAGCCGTCCTTCACCTAGCTTGTTGGGAACACAAAGTTTCTTTTCACTAGCAAATTCCACTCCATAGATATATATGGGGAGGTACTAGATCCAACTCGGTTTTACAGTGAAAACTGCAGGAACTTCAAACCGGCACTAGGAAACAGACTGAGAAACCAGAGTAAAAGTATCTCTTGCAACCCGTTCCCTTTGTGCTAGATGAACGAACGTCTCTCCACATGCTCAGTTCTGAGAGATAAGTGTGTGTGAAAGCCGTCCTTCACATAGCTTGTTTGATAACACAAAGTTTCTTTTCAGTTGCAAACTCCACTCCATACATATATATGGGGAGGTACTAGATCCAACTCGGTTTTACAGTGAAAACTGCAGGATCTTCTAACCGGCACTAGGAAACAGACTGAGAAACCAGAGAAAAAGTTTCTCCTGCAACCCGTTCCCTTTGTGCTAGATGAACGAACGTCTCTGCACATGCTCAGTTCTGAGAGATTAGTGTGTGTGAAAGCCGTCCTTCAACTAGCTTGTTGGGAACACAAAGTTTCTTTTCATTTGCAAACTCCACTCCATACATATATATGGGGAGGTACTAGCTCCAACTCGGTTTTACAGTGAAAACTGCAGGAACTTCAAACCGGCACTAGGAAACAGACTGAGAAACCAGAGTAAAATTTTCTCCTGCAACCCGTTCCCTTTGTGCTAGGTGAACGAACGTCTCTCCACATGCTCAGTTCTGAGAGATAAGTGTGTGTGAAAGCCGTCCTTCACCTAGTTTGTTGGGAACACTGTTTCTTTTCACTAGTAAACTCCACTCCATACATATATATGGGGAGGTACTAGATCCAACTCGGTTTTACAGTGAAAACTGCAGGAACTTCCAACCGGCACTAGGAAACAGACTGAGAAACCAGAGTAAAAGTTTCTCCTGCAACCCGTTCCCTTTGTGCTAGATGTACGAACGTCTCTCCACATGCTCAGTTCTGAGAGATAAGTGTGTGTGAAAGCCGTCCTTCACCTAGCTTGTTGGGAACACAAAGTTTCTTTTCAGTTGCAAACTCCACTCCATACATATATATGAGGAGGTACTAGCTCCAACTCGGTTTTACAGTGAAAACTGCAGGAACTTCAAACCGGCACTACGAAACAGACTGAGTAACCAGAGTAAAAGTTTCTCCTGCAACCCGTTCCCTTTGTGCTAGGTGAACGAACGTCTCTCCACATGTTCAGATCTGAGAGATAAGTGTGTGTGAAAGCCTTCCTTCACCTAGCTTGTTGGGAACACAAAGTTTCTTTTCAGTTTCAAACTCCACTCCATACATATATATGGGGAGGTACTAGCTCCAACTCGGTTTTACAGTGAAAACTGCAGGAACTTCAACCCGGCACTAGGAAACAGACTGAGAAACCAGAGTAAAAGTTTCTCCTGCAACCCGTTCCCTTTGTGCTAGATGAACGAACGTCTATCCACATGCTCATTTCTGAGAGATAAGTGTGTGTGAAAGCCGTCTTTCACATAGCTTGTTGGGAACACAAAGTTTCTTTTCAGTTGCAAACTCCACTCCATACATATATAAGGGGAGGTACTTGCTCCAACTCGATTTTACAGTGAAAACTGCAGGAACTTCAAACCGGCACTAGGAAACAGACTGAGAAACCAGAGTAAAAGTTTCTCCTGAAACCCGTTCCCTTTGTGCTAGGTGAACGAACGTCTCTCCACATGCTCAGTTCTGAGAGATAATTGTGTGTGAAAGCCGTCCTTCACCTAGCTTGTTGGGAACACAAAGTTTCTTTTCACTTGCAAACTCCACTCGATACATATATATGAGGAGGTACTAGCTCCAACTCGGTTTTACAGTGAAAACTGCAGGAACTTCAAACCGGCACTAGGAAACAGACTGAGAAGGCAGAGTAAAAGTTTCTCCTGCAACCCGTTCCCTTTGTGCTAGATGAACGAACGTCTCTCCACATGCTCAGTTCTGAGAGATAAGTGTGTGTGAAAGCCTTCCTTCACCTAGCTTGTTGGGAACACAAAGTTTCTTTTCAGTTGCAAACTCCACTCCATACATATATATGGGGAGGTACTAGCTCCAACTCGGTTTTACAGTGAAAACTGCAGGAACTTCAACCCGGCACTAGGAAACAGACTGAGAAACCAGAGTAAAAGTTTCTCCTGCAACCCGTTCCCTTTGTGCTAGATGAACGAACGTCTCTCCACATGCTCATTTCTGAGAGATATGTGTGTGTGAAAGCCGTCTTTCAACTAGCTTGTTGGGAACACAAAGTTTCTTTTCAGTTGCAAACTCCACTCCATACATATATAAGGGGAGGTACTAGCTCCAACTCGGTTTTACAGTGAAAACTGCAGGAACTTCAAACCGGCACTAGGAAACAGACTGAGAAACCAGAGTAAAAGTTTCTCCTTCAACCCGTTCCCTTTGTGCTAGGTGAACGAACGTCTCTCCACATGCTCAGTTCTGAGAGATAAGTGTGTGTGAAAGCCGTCCTTCACCTAGCTTGTTGGGAACACAAAGTTTCTTTTCACTAGCAAACTCCACTCCATAGATATATATGGGGAGGTACTAGATCCAAATCGGTTTTACAGTGAAAACTGCAGGAACTTCAAACCGGCACTAGGAAACAGACTGAGAAACCAGAGTAAAAGTATCTCCTGCAACCCGTTCCCTTTGTGCTAGATGAACGAACGTCTCTCCACATGCTCAGTTCTGAGAGATAAGTGTGTGTGAAAGCCGTCCTTCACATAGCTTGTTTGATAACACAAAGTTTCTTTTCAGTTGCAAACTCCACTCCATACATATATATGGGTAGGTACTAGATCCAACTCGGTTTTACAGTGAAAACTGCAGGAACTTCTAACCGGCACTAGGAAACAGACTGAGAAACCAGAGAAAAAGTTTCTCCTGCAACCCGTTCCCTTTGTGCTAGATGAACGAACGTCTCTGCACATGCTCAGTTCTGAGAGATTAGTGTGTGTGAAAGCCGTCCTTCAACTAGCTTGTTGGGAACACAAAGTTTCTTTTCATTTGCAAACTCCACTCCATACATATATATGGGGAGGTACTAGCTCCAACTCGGTTTTACAGTGAAAACAGCAGGAACTTCAAACCGGCACTAGGAAACAGACTGAGAAACCAGAGTAAAAGTTTCTCCTGCAACCCGTTCCCTTTGTGCTAGGTGAACGAACGTCTCTCCACATGCTCAGTTCTGAGAGAGAAGTGTGTGTGAAAGCCGTCCTTCACCTAGTTTGTTGGGAACACAGTTTCTTTTCACTAGTAAACTCCACTCCATACATATATATGGGGAGGTACTAGATCCAACTCGGTTTTACAGTGAAAACTGCAGGAACTTCCAACCGGCACTAGGAAACAGACTGAGAAACCAGAGTAAAAGTTTCTCCTGCAACCCGTTCCCTTTGTGCTAGATGTACGAACGTCTCTCCACATGCTCAGTTCTGAGAGATAAGTGTGTGTGAAAGCCGTCCTTCACCTAGCTTGTTGGGAACACAAAGTTTCTTTTCAGTTGCAAACTCCACTCCATAAATATATATGAGGAGGTACTAGCTCCAACTCGGTTTTACAGTGAAAACTGCAGGAACTTCAAACCGGCACTACGAAACAGACTGAGAAGCCAGAGTAAAAGTTTCTCCTGCAACCCGTTCCCTTTGTGCTAGGTGAACGAACGTCTCTCCACATGCTCAGATCTGAGAGATAAGTGTGTGTGAAAGCCTTCCTTCACCTAGCTTGTTGGGAACACAAAGTTTCTTTACAGATGCAAACTCCACTCCATACATATATATGGGGAGGTACTAGCTTCAACTCGGTTTTACAGTGAAAACTGCAGGAACTTCAAACCGGCACTAGGAAACAGACTGAGAAGGCAGGGTAAAAGTTTCACCTGCAACCCGTTCCCTTTGTGCTAGATGAACGAACGTCTCTCCACATGCTCAGTTCTGAGAGATAAGTGTGTGTGAAAGCCTTCCTTCACCTAGCTTGTTGGGAACACAAAGTTTCTTTTCAGTTTCAAACTCCACTCCATACATATATATGGGGAGGTACTAGCTCCAACTCGGTTTTACAGTGAAAACTGCAGGAACTTCAACCCGGCACTAGGAAACAGACTGAGAAACCAGAGTAAAAGTTTCTCCTGCAACCCGTTCCCTTTGTGCTAGATAAACGAACGTCTATCCACATGCTCATTTCTGAGAGATAAGTGTGTGTGAAAGCCGTCTTTCACATAGCTTGTTGGGAACACAAAGTTTCTTTTCAGTTGCAAACTCCACTCCATACATATATAAGGGTAGGTAATAGCTCCAACTCGGTTTTACAGTGAAAACTGCAGGAACTTCAAACCGGCACTAGGAAACAGACTGAGAAACCAGAGTAAAAGTATCTCCTGCAACCCGTTCCCTTTGTGCTAGATGAACGAACGTCTCTCCACATGCTCAGTTCTGAGAGATAAGTGTGTGTGAAAGCCGTCCTTCACATAGCTTGTGTGATAACACAAAGTTTCTTTTCAGTTGCAAACTCCACTCCATACATATATATGGGGAGGTACTAGATCCAACTCGGTTTTACAGTGAAAACTGCAGGAACTTCAAACCGGCACTAGGAAACAGACTGAGAAACCAGAGAAAAAGTTTCTCCTGCAACACGTTCCCTTTGTGCTAGATGAACGAACGTCTCTGCACATGCTCAGTTCTGAGAGATTAGTGTGTGTGAAAGCCGTCCTTCAACTAGCTTGTTGGGAACACAAAGTTTCTTTTCATTTGCAAACTCCACTCCATACATATATATGGGGAGGTACTAGCTCCAACTCGGTTTTACAGTGAAAACTGCAGGAACTTCAAACCGGCACTAGGAAACAGACTGAGAAACCAGAGTAAAAGTTTCTCCTGCAACCCGTTCCCTTTGTGCTAGATGAACGAACGTCTCTCCACATGCTCAGTTCTGAGAGAGAAGTGTGTGTGAAAGCCGTCCTTCACCTAGTTTGTTGGGAACACAGTTTCTTTTCACTTGCAAACTCCACTCCATACATATATATGGGGAGGTACTAGATCCAACTCGGTTTTACAGTGAAAACTGCAGGAACTTCCAACCGGCACTAGGAAACAGACTGAGAATCCAGAGTAAAAGTTTCTCCTGCAACCCGTTCCCTTTGTGCTAGATGTAAGAACGTCTCTCCACATGCTCAGTTCTGAGAGATAAGTGTGCGTGAAAGTCGTCCTTCACCTAGCTTGTTGGGAACACAAAGTTTCTTTTCAGTTGCAAACTCCACTCCATACATATATATGAGGAGGTACTAGCTCCAACTCGGTTTTACAGTGAAAACTGCAGGAACTTCAAACCGGCACTACGAAACAGACTGAGAAGCCAGAGTAAAAGTTTCTCCTGCAACCCGTTCCCTTTGTGCTAGGTGAACGAACGTCTCTCTACATGCTCAGATCTGAGAGATAAGTGTGTGTGAAAGCCTTCCTTCACCTAGCTTGTTGGGAACACAAAGTTTCTTTTCAGATGCAAACTCCACTCCATACATATATATGGGGAGGTACTAGCTCCAACTCGGTTTTACAGTGAAAACTGCAGGAACTTCAAACCGGCACTAGGAAACAGACTGAGAAACCAGAGTAAAAGTTTCTCCTGCAAACCGTTCCCTTTGTGCTAGATGAACGAACGTCTCTCCACATGCTCAGTTCTGAGAGATAAGTGTGTGTGAAAGCCTTCCTTCACCTAGCTTGTTGGGAACACAAAGTTTCTTTTCAGTTTCAAACTCCACTCCATACATATATATGGGGAGGTACTAGCTCCAACTCGGTTTTACAGTGAAAACTGCAGGAACTTCAACCCGGCACTAGGAAACAGACTGAGAAACCAGAGTAAAAGTTTCTCCTGCAACCTGTTCCCTTTGTGCTAGATGAACGAACGTCTATCCACATGCTCATTTCTGAGAGATAAGTGTGTGTGAAAGCCGTCTTTCACCTAGCTTGTTGGGAACACAAAGTTTCTTTTCATTTGCAAACTCCACTCCATAAATATATAAGGGGAGGTACTAGCTCCAACTCGGTTTTACAGTGAAAACTGCAGGAACTTCAAACCGGCACTAGGAAACTGACTGAGAAACCAGAGTAAAAGTTTCTCCTGCAACCCGTTCCCTTTGTGCTTGGTGAACGAACGTCTCTCCACATGCTCAGTTCTGAGAGATAAGTGTGTGTGAAAGCCGTCCTTCACCTAGCTTGTTGGGAACACAAAGTTTCTTTTCAGTTGCAAACACCACTCGATACATATATATGAGGAGGTACTAGCTCCAACTCGGTTTTACAGTGAAAACTGCAGGAACTTCAAACCGGCACTAGGAAACAGACTGAGAAGGCAGGGTAAAAGTTTCCCCTGCAACCAGTTCCCTTTGTGCTAGATGAACGAACGTCTCTCCACATGCTCAGTTCTGAGAGATAAGTGTGTGTGAAAGCCTTCCTTCACCTAGCTTGTTGGGAACACAAAGTTTCTTTTCAGTTTCAAACTCCACTCCATACATATATATGGGGAAGTACTAGCTCCAACTCGGTTTTACAGTGAAAACTGCAGGAACTTCAACCCGGCACTAGGAAACAGACTGAGAAACCAGAGTAAAAGTTTCTCCTGCAACCCGTTCCCTTTGTGCTAGATGAACGAACGTCTATCCACATGCTCATTTCTGAGAGATAAGTGTGTGTGAAAGCCGTCTTTCACCTAGCTTGTTGGGAACACAAAGTTTCTTTTCAGTTGCAAACTCCACTCCATACATATATAAGGGGAGGTACTAGCTCCAACTCGGTTTTACAGTGAAAACTGCAGGAACTTCAAACCGGCACTAGGAAACAGACTGAGAAACCAGAGTAAAAGTATCTCCTGCAACCCGTTCCCTTTGTGCTAGATGAACGAACGTCTCTCCACATGCTCAGTTCTGAGAGATAAGTGTGTGTGAAAGCCGTCCTTCACATAGCTTGTGTGATAACACAAAGTTTCTTTTCAGTTGCAAACTCCACTCCATACATATATATGGGGAGGTACTAGATCCAACTCGGTTTTACAGTGAAAACTGCAGGAACTTCAACCCGGCACTAGGAAACAGACTGAGAAACCACAGTAAAAGTTTCTCCTGCAACCCGTTCCCTTTGTGCTAGATGAACGAACGTCTATCCACATGCTCATTTCTGAGAGATAAGTGTGTGTGAAAGCCGTCCTTCACCTAGCTTGTTGGGAACACAAAGTTTCTTTTCAGTTGCAAACTCCACTCCATACATATATAAGGGGAGGTACTAGCTCCAACTCGGTTTTACAGTGAAAACTGCAGGAACTTCAAACCGGCACTAGGAAACAGACTGAGAAACCAGAGTAAAAGTATCTCCTGCAACCCATTCCCTTTGTGCTAGATGAACGAACGTCTCTCCACATGCTCAGTTCTGAGAGATAAGTGTGTGTGAAAGCCGTCCTTCACATAGCTTGTGTGATAACACAAAGTTTCTTTTCAGTTGCAAACTCCACTCCATACATATATATGGGGAGGTACTAGCTCCAACTCGGTTTTACAGTGAAAACTGCAGGAACTTCAACCCGGCACTAGGAAACAGACTGAGAAACCAGAGTGAAAGTTTCTCCTGCAACCCGTTCCCTTTGTGCTTGGTGAACGAACGTCTCTCCACATGCTCAGTTCTGAGAGATAAGTGTGTGTGAAAGCCGTCCTTCACCTAGCTTGTTGGGAACACAAAGTTTCTTTTCAGTTGCAAACACCACTCGATACATATATATGAGGAGGTACTAGCTCCAACTCGGTTTTACAGTGAAAACTGCAGGAACTTCAAACCGGCACTAGGAAACAGACTGAGAAGGCAGGGTAAAAGTTTCTCCTGCAACCCGTTCCCTTTGTGCTAGATGAACGAACGTCTCTCCACATGCTCAGTTCTGAGAGATAAGTGTGTGTGAAAGCCTTCCTTCACCTAACTTGTTGGGAACACATAGTTTCTTTTCAGTTTCAAACTCCACTCCATACATATATATGGGGAGGTACTAGCTCCAACTCGGTTTTACAGTGAAAACTGCAGGAACTTCAACCCGGCACTAGGAAATAGACTGAGAAACCAGAGTAAAAGTTTCTCCTGCAACCCGTTCCCTTTGTGCTAGATGAACGAACGTCTATCCACATGCTCATTTCTGAGAGATAAGTGTGTGTGAAAGCCGTCTTTCACCTAGCTTGTTGGGAACACAAAGTTTCTTTTCAGTTGCAAACTCCACTCCATACATATATAAGGGGAGGTACTAGCTCCAACTCGGTTTTACAGTGAAAACTGCAGGAACTTCAAACCGGCACTAGGAAACAGACTGAGAAACCAGAGTAAAAGTTTCCCCTGCAACCCGTTCCCTTTGTGCTAGATGAACGAACGTCTCTCCACATGCTCAGTTCTGAGAGATAAGTGTGTGTGAAAGCCGTCCTTCACATAGCTTGTGTGATAACACAAAGTTTCTTTTCAGTTGCAAACTCCACTCCATACATATATATGGGGAGGTACTAGATCCAACTCGGTTTTTCAGTGAAAACTGCAGGAACATCAAACCGGCACTAGGAAACAGACTGAGAAACCAGAGAAAAAGTTTCTCCTGTAACCCGTTCCCTTTGTGCTAGATGAACGAACGTCTCTGCACATGCTCAGTTCTGAGAGATTAGTGTGTGTGAAAGCCGTCCTTCAACTAGCTTGTTGGGAACACAAAGTTTCTTTTCATTTGCAAACTCCTCTCCATACATATATATGGGGAGGTACAAGCTCCAACTCGGTTTTACAGTGAAAACTGCAGGAACTTCAAACCGGCACTAGGAAACAGACTGAGAAACCAGAGTAAAAGTTTCTCCTGCAACCCGTTCCCTTTGTGCTAGGTGAACGAACGTCTGTCCACATGCTCAGTTCTGAGAGAGAAGTGTGTGTGAAAGCCGTCCTTCACCTAGTTTGTTGGGAACACAGTTTCTTTTCACTAGTAAACTCCACTCCATACATATATATGGGGAGGTACTAGATCCAACTCGGTTTTACAGTGAAAACTGCAGGAACTTCCAACCGGCACTAGGAAACAGACTGAGAAACCAGAGTAAAAGTTTCTCCTGCAACCCGTTCCCTTTGTGCTTGGTGAACGAACGTCTCTCCACATGCTCAGTTCTGAGAGATAAGTGTGTGTGAAAGCCGTCCTTCACCTAGCTTGTTGGGAACACAAAGTTTCTTTTCATTTGCAAACACCACTCAATACATATATATGAGGAGGTACTAGCTCCAACACGTTTTTACAGTGAAAACTGCAGGAACTTCAAACCGGCACTAGGAAACAGACTGAGAAGGCAGGGTAAAAGTTTCTCCTGCAACCCGTTCCCTTTGTGCTAGATGAACGAACGTCTCTCCACATGCTCAGTTCTGAGAGATAAGTGTGTGTGAAAGCCTTCCTTCACCTAGCTTGTTGGGAACACAAAGTTTCTTTTCAGTTTCAAACTCCACTCCATACATATATATGGGGAGGTACTAGCTCCAACTCGGTTTTACAGTGTAAACTGCAGGAACTTCAACCCGGCACTAGGAAACAGACTGAGAAACCAGAGTAAAAGTTTCTCCTGCAACCCGTTCCCTTTGTGCTAGATGAACGAACGTCTATCCACATGCTCATTTCTGAGAGATAAGTGTGTGTGAAAGCCGTCTTTCACCTAGCTTGTTGGGAACACAAAGTTTCTTTTCAGTTGCAAACTCCACTCCATACATATATAAGGGGAGGTACTAGCTCCAACTCGGTTTTACAGTGAAAACTGCAGGAACTTCAAACCGGCACTAGGAAACAGACTGAGAAACCAGAGTAAAAGTATCTCCTGCAACCCGTTCCCTTTGTGCTAGATGAACGAACGTCTCTCCACATGCTCAGTTCTGAGAGATAAGTGTGTGTGAAAGCCGTCCTTCACATAGCTTGTGTGATAACACAAAGTTTCTTTTCAGTTGCAAACTCCACTCCATACATATATATGGGGAGGTACTAGATCCAACTCGGTTTTACAGTGAAAACTGCAGGAACTTCAAACCGGCACTAGGAAACAGACTGAGAAACCAGAGAAAAAGTTTCTCCTGCAACCCGTTCCCTTTGTGCTAGATGAACGAACGTCTCTGCACATGCTCAGTTCTGAGAGATTAGTGTGTGTGAAAGCCGTCCTTCAACTAGCTTGTTGGGAACACAAAGTTTCTTTTCATTTGCAAACTCCACTCCATACATATATATGGGGAGGTACTAGCTCCAACTCGGTTTTACAGTGAAAACTGCAGGAACTTCAAACCGGCACTAGGAAACAGACTGAGAAACCAGAGTAAAAGTTTCTCCTGCAACCCGTTCCCTTTGTGCTAGGTGAACGAACGTCTGTCCACATGCTCAGTTCTGAGATAGAAGTGTGTGTGAAAGCCGTCCTTCACCTAGTTTGTTGGGAACACAGTTTCTTTTCACTAGTAAACTCCACTCCATACATATATATGGGGAGGTTCTAGATCCAACTCGGTTTTACAGTAAAAACTGCAGGAACTTCCAACCGGCACTAGGAAACAGACTGAGAAACCAGAGTAAAAGTTTCTCCTGCAACCCGTTCCCTTTGTGCTAGATGTAAGAACGTCTCTCCACATGCTCAGTTCTGAGAGATAAGTGTGCGTGAAAGCCGTCCTTCACCTAGCTTGTTGGGAACACAAAGTTTCTTTTCAGTTGCAAACTCCACTCCATACATATATATGAGGAGGTACTAGCTCCAACTCGGTTTTACAGTGAAAACTGCAGGAACTTCAAACCGGCACTACGAAACAGACTGAGAAGCCAGAGTAAAAGTTTCTCCTGCAACCCGTTCCCTTTGTGCTAGGTGAACGAACGTCTCTCCACATGCTCAGATCTGAGAGATAAGTGTGTGTGAAAGCCTTCCTTCACCTAGCTTGTTGGGAACACAAAGTTTCTTTTCAGATGCAAACTCCTCTCCATACATATATATGGGGAGGTACTAGCTCCAACTCGGTTTTACAGTGAAAACTGCAGGAACTTAAAACCGGCACTAGGAAACAGACTGAGAAACCAGAGTAAAAGTTTCTCCTGCAAACCGTTCCCTTTGTGCTAGATGAACGAACGTCTCTACACATGCTCATTTCTGAGAGATAAGTGTGTGTGAAAGCCGTCCTTCACCTAGCTTGTTGGGAACACAAAGTTTCTTTTCAGTTGCAAACTCCACTCCATACATATATATGGGAAGGTACTAGCTCCAACTCGGTTTTACAGTGAAAAATGCAGGAACTTCAAACCGGCACTAGGAAATTGACTGAGAAACCAGAGTAAAAGTTTCTCCTGCAACCCGTTCCCTTTGTGCTTGGTGAACGAACGTCTCTCCACATGCTCAGTTCTGAGAGATAAGTGTGTGTGAAAGCCGTCCTTCACCTAGCTTGTTGGGAACACAAAGTTTCTTTTCACTAGCAAACTCCACTCCATACATATATATGGGGAGGTACTTGATCCAATTCGGTTTTACAGTGGAAACTGCAGGAACTTCAAACCGGCACTAGGAAACAGACTGAGAAACCAGAGTAAAAGTATCTCCTGCAACCCGTTCCCTTTGTGCTAGATGAACGAACGTCTCTCCACATGCTCAGTTCTGAGAGATAAGTGTGTGTGAAAGCCGTCCTTCACCTAGCTTGTTGGGAACACAAAGTTTTTTTTCACTTGCAAACTCCACTCCATTCATATATATGTGGAAGTACTAGCTCCAACTCGGTTTTACAGTGAAAACTGCAGGAACTTCAAACCGGCATTAGGAAACAGACTGAGAAACCAGAGTAAAAGTTTCTCCTTCATCCCGTTCCCTTTGTGCTAGATGAACGAACGTCTCTCCACTTGCTCAGTTCTGAGAGTTAAGTGTGTGTGAAAGCCGTCCTTCACCTAGCTTGTTGGGAACATAAAGTTTCTTTTCACTTGCAAACTCCACTCCATAGATATATATGTGGAGGTACTAGCTCCAACTCGGTTTTACAGTGAAAACTGCAGGAACTTCAAACCGGCACTAGGAAACAGACTGAGAAACCAGAGTAAAAGTTTCTCCTGCAACACGTTCCCTTTGTGCTGGATGAACGAACGTCTCTCCACATGCTAAGTTCTGAGAGAGAAGTGTGTGTGAAAGCCGTCCTTCAACTAGCTTGTTGGGAACACAAAGTTTCTTTTCAGTTGCAAACTCCACTCCATACATATATATGGGGAGGTACTAGCTCCAACTCGGTTTTACAGTGAAAACTGCAGGAACTTCCAACCGGCACTAGGAAACAGACTGAGAAACCAGAGTAAAAGTATCTCCTGCAACCCGTTCCCTTTGTGCTAGGTGAACGAACGTCTCTCCGCATGTTCACTTCTGAGAGATAAGTGTGTGTGAAAGCGGTACTTAACCTAGCTTGTTGGGAACACAAAGTTTCTTTTCAGTAGCAAACTCCACTCCATACATATATATGGGGAGGTACTAGCTCTAACTCGGTTTTACAGTGAAAACTGCAGGAACTTCCAACCGGCACTAGGAAACAGACTGAGAAAACAGAGTAAAAGTTTCTCCTGCAACCCGTTCCCTTTGTGCTAGATGAACGAACGTCTCTCCACATGCTCATTTCTGAGAGATAAGTGTGTGTGAAAGCCGTCCTTCACCTAGCTTGTTGGGAACACAAAGTTTCTTTTCAGTTGCAAACTCCACTCCATACATATATAAGGGTAGGTACTAGCTCCAACTCGGTTTTACAGTGAAAACTGCAGGAACTTCAAACCGGCACTAGGAAACAGACTGAGAAACCAGAGTAAAAGTTTCTCCTGCAACCCGTTCCCTTTGTGCTAGGTGAACGAACGTCTCTCCACATGCTCAGTTCTGAGAGATAAGTGTGTGTGAAAGCCGTCCTTCACCTAGCTTGTTGGGAACACAAAGTTTCTTTTCACTAGCAAACTCCACTCCGTAGATATATATGGGGAGGTACTAGATCCAACTCGGTTTTACAGTGAAAACTGCAGGAACTTCAAACCGGCACTAGGAAATAGACTGAGAAACCAGAGTAAAAGTATCTCCTGCAACCCGTTCCCTTTGTGCTAGATGAACGAACGTCTCTCCACATGCTCAGTTCTGAGAGATAAGTGTGTGTGAAAGCCGTCCTTCATCTAGCTTGTTGGGAACACAAAGTTTCTTTTCAGTTGCAAACTCCACTCCATACATATATATGGGGAGGTACTAGCTCCAACTCGGTTTTACAGTGAAAACTGCAGGAACTTCCAACCGGCACTAGGAAACAGACTGAGAAACGAGAGTAAAAGTTTCTCCTGCAACCCGTTCCCTTTGTGCTAGATGAACGAACGTCTCTGCACATGCTAAGATCTGATAGATTAGTGTGTGTGAAAGCCGTCCTTCAACTAGCTTGTTGGGAACACAAAGTTTCTTTTCATTTGCAAACTCCACTCCATATATATATATGGGGAGGTACTAGCTCCAACTCGGTTTTACAGTGAAAACTGCAGGAACTTCAAACCGGCACTAGGAAACAGACTGAGAAACCAGAGTAAAAGTTTCTCCTGCAACCCGTTCCCTTTGTGCTAGGTGAACGAAAGTCTCTCCACATGCTCAGTTCTGAGAGAGAAGTGTGTGTGAAAGCCGTCCTTCACCTAGCTTGTTGGGAACACAAAGTTTCTTTTCAGTTGCAAACTCCACTCCATACATATATATGGGAAGGTACTAGCTCCAACTCGGTTTTACAGTGAAAAATGCAGGAACTTCAAACCGGCACTAGGAAACTGACTGAGAAACCAGAGTAAAAGTTTCTCCTGCAACCCGTTCCCTTTGTGCTTGGTGAACGAACGTCTCTCCACATGCTCAGTTCTGAGAGATAAGTGTGTGTGAAAGCCGTCCTTCACCTAGCATGTTGGGAACACAAAGTTTCTTTTCACTAGCAAACTCCACTCCATACATATATATGGGGAGGTACTTGATCCAATTCGGTTTTACAGTGGAAACTGCAGGAACTTCAAACCGTTAC
The DNA here is from genome assembly GCF_048773025.1 of Camelus bactrianus. Taxonomy (NCBI): domain Eukaryota; kingdom Metazoa; phylum Chordata; class Mammalia; order Artiodactyla; family Camelidae; genus Camelus; species Camelus bactrianus. Next base: position 1,806,588 of record NC_133553.1, read on the forward strand.
TAGGAAACAGACTGAGAAACCAGAGTAATAGTATCTCCTGCAACCCATTCCCTTTGTGCTAGATGAACGAACGTCTCTCCACATGCTCAGTTCTGAGAGATAAGTGTGTGTGAATGCCGTCCTTCACCTAGCTTGTTGGGAACACAAAGTTTTTTTTCACTTGCAAACTCCAATCCATACATATATATGTGGAAGTACTAGCTCCAACTCGGTTTTACAATGAAAACTGCAGGAACTTCAAATCGGCATTAGGAAACAGACTGAGAAACCAGAGTAAAAGTTTCTCCTTCATCCCGTTCCCTTTGTGCTAGATGAACGAACGTCTCTCCACTTGCTCAGTTCTGAGAGATAAGTGTGTGTGAAAGCCGTCCTTCACCTAGCTTGTTGGGAACATAAAGTTTCTTTTCACTTGCAAACTCCACTCCATAGATATATATGTGGAGGTACTAGCTCCAACTCGGTTTTACAGTGAAAACTGCAGGAACTTCAAACCGGCACTAGGAAACAGACTGAGAAACCAGAGTAAAAGTTTCTCCTGCAACCCGTTCCCTTTGTGCTAGATGAACGAACGTCTCTCCACATGCTCAGTTCTGAGAGAGAAGTGTGTGTGAAAGCCGTCCTTCAACTAGCTTGTTGGGAACACAAAGTTTCTTTTCAGTTGCAAACACCACTCCATACATATATATGGGGAGGTACTAGCTCCAACTCGGTTTTACAGTGAAAACTGCAGGAACTTCCAACCGGCACTAGGAAACAGACTGAGAAACCAGAGTAAAAGTATCTCCTGCAACCCGTTCCCTTTGTGCTAGGTGAACGAACGTCTCTCCACATGTTCACTTCTGAGAGATAAGTGTGTGTGAAAGCGGTCCTTAACCTAGCTTGTTGGGAACACAAAGTTTCTTTTCAGTAGCAAACACCACTCCATACATATATATGGGGAGGAACTAGCTCTAACTCTGTTTTACAGTGAAAACTGCAGGAACTTCCAACCGGCACTAGGAAACAGACTGAGAAAACAGAGTAAAAGTTTCTCCTGCAACCCGTTCCCTTTGTGCTAGATGAACGAACGTCTCTCCACATGCTCATTTCTGAGAGATAAGTGTGTGTGAAAGCCGTCCTTCACCTAGCTTGTTGGGAACACAAAGTTTCTTTTCAGTTGCAAACTCCACTCCATACATATATAAGGGTAGGTACTAGCTCCAACTCGGTTTTACAGTGAAAACTGCAGGAACTTCAAACCGGCACTAGGAAACAGACTGAGAAACCAGAGTAAAAGTTTCTCCTACAACCCGTTCCCTTTGTGCTAGGTGAACGAACGTCTCTCCACATGCTCAGTTCTGAGAGATAAGTGTGTGTGAAAGCCGTCCTTCACCTAGCTTGTTGGGAACACAAAGTTTCTTTTCACTAGCAAACTCCACTCCGTAGATATATATGGGGAGGTACTTGATCCAACTCGGTTTTACAGTGAAAACTGCAGGAACTTCAAACCGGCACTAGGAAACAGACTGAGAAACCAGAGTAAAAGTTTCTCCTGCAACCCGTTCCCTTTGTGCTAGATGAACGAACGTCTCTCCACATGCTCACTTCTGAGAGAGAAGTGTTTGTGAAAGCCGTCCTTCAACTAGCTTGTTGGGAACACAAAGTTTCTTTTCAGTTGCAAACACCACTCCATACATATATATGGGGAGGTACTAGCTCCAACTCGGTTTTACAGTGAAAACTGCAGGAACTTCCAACCGGCACTAGGAAACAGACTGAGAAACCAGAGTAAAAGTATCTCCTGCAACCCGTTCCCTTTGTGCTAGGTGAACGAACGTCTCTCCACATGTTCACTTCTGAGAGATAAGTGTGTGTGAAAGCGGTCCTTAACCTAGCTTGTTGGGAACACAAAGTTTCTTTTCAGTAGCAAACTCCACTCCATACATATATATGGGGAGGTACTAGCTCTAACTCGGTTTTACAGTGAAAACTGCAGGAACTTCAAACCGGCACTAGGAAACAGACTGAGAAACCAGAGTAAAAGTTTCTCCTGCAACCCGTTCCCTTTGTGCTAGGTGAACGAACGTCTCTCCACATGCTCAGTTCTGAGAGATAAGTGTGAGTGAAAGCCGTCCTTCACCTAGCTTGTTGGGAACACAAAGTTTCTTTTCACTAGCAAACTCCACTCCGTAGATATATATGGGGAGGTACTTGATCCAACTCGGTTTTACAGTGAAAACTGCAGGAACTTCAAACCGGCACTAGGAAACAGACTGAGAAACCAGAGTAAAAGTTTCTCCTGCAACCCGTTCCCTTTGTGCTAGATGAACGAACGTCTCTCCACATGCTCAGTTCTGAGAGAGAAGTGTGTGTGAAAGCCGTCCTTCAACTAGCTTGTTGGGAACACAAAGTTTCTTTTCAGTTGCAAACACCACTCCATACATATATATGGGGAGGTACTAGCTCCAACTCGGTTTTACAGTGAAAACTGCAGGAACTTCCAACCGGCACTAGGAAACAGACTGAGAAACCAAAGTAAAAGTATCTCCTGCAACCCGTTCCCTTTGTGCTAGGTGAACGAACGTCTCTCCACATGTTCACTTCTGAGAGATAAGTGTGAGTGAAAGCGGTCCTTAACCTAGCTTGTTGGGAACACAAAGTTTCTTTTCAGTAGCAAACTCCACTCCATACATATATATGGGGAGGTACTAGCTCTAACTCGGTTTTACAGTGAAAACTGCAGGAACTTCCAAACGGCACTAGGAAACAGACTGAGAAAACAGAGTAAAAGTTGCTCCTGCAACCCGTTCCCTTTGTGCTAGATGAACGAACGTCTCTCCACATGCTCATTTCTGAGAGATAAGTGTGTGTGAAAGCCGTCCTTCACCTAGCTTGTTGGGAACACAAAGTTTCTTTTCAGTTGCAAACTCCACTCCATACATATATAAGGGTAGGTACTAGCTCCAACTCGGTTTTACAGTGAAAACTGCAGGAAGTTCAAACCGGCACTAGGAAACAGACTGAGAAACCAGAGTAAAAGTTTCTCCTGCAACCCGTTCCCTTTGTGCTAGGTGAACGAACGTCTCTCCACATGCTCAGTTCTGAGAGATAAGTGTGTGTGAAAGCCGCCCTTCACCTAGCTTGTTGGGAACACAAAGTTTCTTTTCACTAGCAAACTCCACTCCTTAAATATATATGGGGAGGTACTTGATCCAACTCGGTTTTACAGTGAAAACTGCAGGAACTTCAAACCGGCACTAGGAAATAGACTGAGAAACCAGAGTAAAAGTATCTCCTGCAACCCGTTCCCTTTGTGCTAGATGAACGAACGTCTCTCCACATGCTCAGTTCTGAGAGATAATTGTGTGTGATAGCCGTCCTTCACCTAGCTTGTTGGGAACACAAAGTTTCTTTTCAGTTGCAAACTCCACTCCATACATATATATGGGGAGGTACTAGCTCCAACTCGGTTTTACAGTGAAAACTGCAGGAACTTCCAACCGGCACTAGGAAACAGACTGAGAAACGAGAGTAAAAGTTTCTCCTGCAAACCGTTCCCATTGTGCTAGATGAACGAACGTCTCTGCACATGCTAAGATCTGAGAGATTATTGTGTTTGAAAGCCGTCCTTCAACTAGCTTGTTGGGAACACAAAGTTTCTTTTCATTTGCAAACTCCACTCCATACATATATATGGGGAGGTACTAGCTCCAACTCGGTTTTACAGTGAAAACTGCAGGAACTTCAAACCGGCACTAGGAAACAGACTGAGAAACCAGAGTAAAAGTTTCTCCTGCAACCCGTTCCCTTTGTGCTAGGTGAACGAAAGTCTCTCCACATGCTCAGCTCTGAGAGAGAAGTGTGTGTGAAAGCCGTCCTTCACCTAGCTTGTTGGGAACACAGTTTCTTTTCACTAGCAAACTCCACTCCATACATATATATGGGGAGGTACTAGATCCAACTCGGTTTTACAGTGAAAACTGCAGGAACTTCCAACCGGCACTAGGAAACAGACTGAGAAACCAGAGTAAAAGTTTCTCCTGCAACCCGTTCCCTTTGTGCTAGATGTACGAACGTCTCTCCACATGCTCAGTTCTGAGAGATAAGTGTGTTTGAAAGCCTTCCTTCACCTAACTTGTTGGGAACACAAAGTTTCTTTTCAGTTGCAAACTCCAATCCTTACATATATATGAGGAGGTACAAGCTCCAACTCGGTTTTACAGTGAAAACTGCAGGAACTTTAAACCGGCACTACGAAACAGACTGAGAAGCCAGAGTAAAAGTTCCTCCTGCAACCCGTTCCCTTTGTGCTAGGTGAACGAACGTCTCTCCACATGCTCAGTTCTGAGAGATAAGTTTGTGTGAAAGCCTTCCTTCACATAGCTTGTTGGGAACACAAAGTTTCTTTTCAGATGCAAACTCGACTCCATACATATATATGGGGAGGTACTAGCTCAAACTCGGTTTTACAGTGAAAACTGCAGGAACTTCAAACCGGCACTAGGAAACAGACTGAGAAACCAGAGTAAAAGTTTCTCCTGAAACCCGTTCCCTTTGTGCTAGATGAACGAACGCCTCTCCACATGCTCATTTCTGAGAGATAAGTGTGTGTGAAAGCCGTCCTTCACCTAGCTTGTTGGGAACACAAAGTTTCTTTTCAGTTGCAAACACCACTCGATACATATATATGAGGAGGTACTAGCTCCAACTCGGTTTTACAGTGAAAACTGCAGGAACTTCAAACCGGCACCAAGAAACTGACTGAGAAACCAGAGTAAAAGTTTCTCCTGCAACACGTTCCCTTTGTGCTAGGTGAACGAACGTCTCTCCACATGCTCAGTTCTGAGAGATAAGTGTGTGTGAAAGCCGTCCTTCACCTAGCTTGTTGGGAACACAAAGTTTCTTTTCACTAGCAAACTCCACTCCATACATATATATGGGGAGGTACTTGATCCAATTCGGTTTTACAGTGAAAACTGCAGGAACTTCAAACCGGCACTAGGAAACTGACTGAGAAACCAGAGTAAAAGTATCTCCTGCAACCCGTTCCCTTTGTGCTAGATGAACGAACGTCTCTCCACATGCTCAGTTCTGAGAGATAAGTGTGTGTGAAAGCCGTACTTCACCTAGCTTGTTGGGAACACAAAGTTTTTTTTCACTTGCAAACTCCACTCCATACATACATATGTGGAAGTACTAGCTCCAACTCGGTTTTACAGTGAAAACTGCAGGAACTTCAAACCGGCACTAGGAAACAGACTGAGAAACCAGAGTAAAAGTTTCTCCTGCAACCTGTTCCCTTTGGCTAGATGAACGAACGTCTCTCCACATGCTCAGTTCTGAGAGATAAGTGTGTGTGAAAGCCGTCTTCAACTAGCTTGTTGGGAACACAAAGTTTCTTTTCAGTTGCAAACTGCAATCCATACATATATATGGGGAGGTACTAGCTCCAACTCGGTTTTACAGTGAGAACTGCAGGAACTTCAAACCGGCACTAGGAAACAGACTGAGAAACCAGAGTAAAAGTTTGTCCTGCAAACCATTCCCTTTGTGCTAGATGAACGAACGTCTCTCCACATGCTCAGTTCTGAGAGATAAGTGTGTGTGAAAGCCGTCCTTCACCTAGCTTGTTGGGAACACAGTTTCTTTTCACTAGCAAACTCCACTCCATACATATATAAGGGGAGGTACTAGATCCAACTCGGTTTTACAGTGAAAACTGCAGGAACTTCCAACCGGCACTAGGAAACAGACTGAGAAACAAGAGTAAAAGTTTCTCCTGCAACCCGTTCCCTTTGTGCTAGATGAACGAACGTCTCTCCACATGCTCAGTTCTGAGAGATAAGTGTGTGTGAAAGCCTTCCTTCACATAGCTTGTTGGGAACACAAAGTTTCTTTTCAGTTTCAAATTCCACTCCATACATATATATGGGGAGGTACTAGATCCAACTCGGTTTTACAGAGAAAACTGCAGGAACTTCAAACCGGCACTAGGAAACAGACTGAGAAACCAGAGTAAAAATTTCTCCTGCAACCCGTTCCCTTTGTGCTAGATGAACGAACGTCTCTCCACATGCTCATTTCTGAGAGATAAGTGTGTGTGAAAGCCGTCCTTCACCTAGCTTGTTGGGAACACAAAGTTTCTTTTCAGTTGCAAACTCCACTCGATACATATATATGAGGAGGTACTAGCTCCAACTCGGTTTTACAGTGAAAACTGCAGGAACTTCAAACCGGCACTAGGAAACAGACTGAGAAGGCAGAGTAAAAGTTTCTCCTGCAACCCGTTCCCTTTGTGCTAGATGAACGAACGTCTCTCCACATGCTCAGTTCTGAGAGATAAGTGTGTGTTAAAGCCTTCCTTCACCTAGCTTGTTGGGAACACAAAGTTTCTTTTCAGTTTCAAACTCCAATCCATACATATATATGGGGAGGTACTAGCTCCAACTCGGTTTTACAGTGAAAACTGCAGGAACTTCAACCCGGCACTAGGAAACAGACTGAGAAACCAGAGTAAAAGTTTCTCCTGCAACCCGTTCCCTTTGTGCTAGATGAACGAACGTCTCTCCACATGCTCATTTCTGAGAGATAAGTGTGTGTGAAAGCCGTCTTTCACCTAGCTTGTTGGGAACACAAAGTTTCTTTTCAGTTGCAAACTCCACTCCATACATATATAAGGGGAGGTACTAGCTCCAACTCGGTTTTACAGTGAAAAAAGCAGGAACTTCAAACCGGCACTAGGAAACAGACTGAGAAACCAGAGTAAAAGTTTCTCCTGCAACACGTTCCCTTTGTGCTAGGTGAACGAACGTCTCTCCACATGCTCAGTTCTGAGAGATAAGTGTGTGTGAAAGCCGTCCTTCACCTAGCTTGTTGGGAACACAAAGTTTCTTTTCACTAGCAAACTCCACTCCATAGATATATATGGGGAGGTACTAGATCCAACTCGGTTTTACAGTGAAAACTGCAGGAACTTCAAACCGGCACTAGGAAACAGACTGAGAAACCAGAGTAAAAGTATCTCCTGCAACCCGTTCCCTTTGTGCTAGATGAACGAACGTCTCTACACATGCTCAGTTCTGAGAGATAAGTGTGTGTGAAAGCCGTCCTTCACATAGCTTGTTTGATAACACAAAGTTTCTTTTCAGTTGCAAACTCCACTCCATACATATATATGGGGAGGTACTAGATCCAACTCGGTTTTACAGTGAAAACTGCAGGAACTTCAAACCGGCACTAGGAAACAGACTGAGAAACCAGAGTAAATGTATCTCCTGCAACCCGTTCCCTTTGTGCTAGATGAACGAACGTCTCTCCACATGCTCAGTTCTGAGAGATAAGTGTGTGTGAATGCCGTCCTTCACCTAGCTTGTTGGGAACACAAAGTTTCTTTTCAGTTGCAAACTCCACTCCATACATATATATGAGGAGGTACTAGCTCCAACTCGTTTTTACAGTGAAAACTGCAGGAACTTCAAACCGGCACTACGAAACAGACTGAGAAGCCAGAGTAAAAGTTTCTCCTGCAACCCGTTCCCTTTGTGCTAGTTGAACGAACGTCTCTCCACATGCTCAGATCTGAGAGATAAGTGTGTCTGAAAGCCTTCCTTCACCTAGCTTGTTGGGAACACAAAGTTTCTTTTCACATGCAAACTCCACTCCATACATATATATGGGAAGGTACTAGCTCCAACTCGGTTTTACAGTGAAAACTGCAGGGACTTCAAACCGGCACTAGGAAACTGACTGAGAAACCAGAGTAAAAGTTTCTCCTGCAACCCGTTCCCTTTGTGCTTGGTGAACGAACGTCTCTCCACATGCTCAGTTCTGAGAGATAAGTGTGTGTGAAAGCCGTCTTTCACCTAGCTTGTTGGGAACACAAAGTTTCTTTTCACTAGCAAACTCCACTCCATACATATATATGGGGAGGTACTTGATCCAATTCGGTTTTACAGTGGAAACTGCAGGAACTTCAAACCGGCACTAGGAAACAGACTGAGAAACCAGAGTAAAGTATCTCCTGCAACCCGTTCCCTTTGTGCTAGATGAACGAACGTCTCTCCACATGCTCAGTTCTGAGAGATAAGTGTGTGTGAAAGCCATCCTTCACCTAGCTTGTTGGGAACAAAAAGTTTTTTTTCACTTGCAAACTCCACTCCATACATATATATGTGGAAGTACTAGCTCCAACACGGTTTTACAGTGAAAACTGCAGGAACTTCAAACCGGCATTAGGAAACAGACTGAGAAACCAGAGTAAAAGTTTCTCCTTCATCCCGTTCCCTTTGTGCTAGATGAACGAACGTCTCTCCACATGCTCAGTTCTGAGAGAGAAGTGTGTGTGAAAGCCGTCCTTCAACTAGCTTGTTGGGAACACAAAGTTTCTTTTCAGTTGCAAACTCCACTCCATACATATATATGGGGAGGTACTAGCTCCAACTCGGTTTTACAGTGAAAACTGCAGGAACTTCCAACCGGCACTAGGAAACAGACTGAGAAACCAGAGTAAAAGTATCTCCTGCAACCCGTTCCATTTGTGCTAGGTGAACGAACGTCTCTCCACATGTTCACTTCTAAGAGATAAGTGTGTGTGAAAGCTGTCCTTAAACTAGCTTGTTGGGAACACAAAGTTTCTTTTCAGTAGCAAACTCCACTCCATACATATATATGGGGAGGTACTAGCTCTAACTCGGTTTTACAGTGAAAACTGCAGGAACTTCCAACCGGCACTAGGAAACAGACTGAGGAAACAGAGTAAAAGTTTCCCCTGCTACCCGTTCCCTTTGTGCTTGATGAACGAACGTCTCTCCACATGCTCAGTTCGTAGAGATAAGTGTGTGTGAAAGCCTTCCTTCACCTAGATTGTTGGGAACACAAAGTTTCTTTTCACTTGCAAACTCCACTCCATACATATATATGGGGAGGTTCTTGAGCCAATTCGGTTTTACAGTGAAAACTGCAGGAACTTCAAACCGGCACTAGGAAACAGACTGAGAAACCAGAGTAAAAGTATCTCCTGCAACCCGTTCCCATTGTGCTAGATGAACGAACGTCTCTCCACATGCTCAGTTCTGAGAGATAAGTGTGTGTGAAAGCCGTCCTTCACCTAGCTTGTTGGGAACACAAAGTTTTTTTTCACTTGCAAATTCCACTCCATACATATATATGTGGAAGTACTAGCTCCAACTCGGTTTTACAGTGAAAACTGCAGGAACTTCAAACCGGCATTAGGAAACAGACTGAGAAACCAGAGTAAAAGTTTCTCCTTCAACCCGTTCCCTTTGTGCTAGATGAACGAACGTCTCTCCACTTGCTCAGTTCTGAGAGATAAGTGTGTGTGAAAGCCGTCCTTCACCTAGCTTGTTGGGAACACAAAGTTTCTTTTCAGTTGCAAACTCCACTCCATACATATATATGGGGAGGTACTAGATCCAACTCGGTTTTACAGTGAAAACTGCAGGAACTTCAAACCGGCACTAGGAAACAGACTGAGAAACCAGAGTAAAAGTTTGTCCTGCAACCCGTTCTCTTTGTGCTAGATGAACGAACGTCTCTCCACATGCTCATTTCTGAGAGATAAGTGTGTGTGAAAGCCGTCCTTCAACTAGCTTGTTGGGAACATAAAGTTTCTTTTCACTTGCAAACTCCACTCCATAAATATATATGTAGAGGTACAAGCTCCAACTCGGTTTTACAGTGAAAACTGCAGGAACTTCAAACCGGCACTAGGAAACAGACTGAGAAACCAGAGTAAAAGTTTGTCCTGCAACCCGTTCCCTTTGTGCTAGATGAACGAACGTCTCTCCACATGCTCAGTTCTGAGAGATAAGTGTGTGTGAAAGCCGTCCTTCACCTAGCTTGTTGGGAACATAAAGTTTCTTTTCAATTGCAAACTCCACTCCATAGATATATATGTGGAGGTACTAGCTCCAACTCGGTTTTACAGTGAAAACTGCAGGAACATCAAACCGGCACTAGGAAACAGACTGAGAAACCAGAGTAAAAGTTTCTCCTGCAACCCGTTCCCTTTGTGCTAGATGAACGAACGTCTCTCCACATGCTCAGTTCTGAGAGATAAGTGTGTGTGAAAGCCGTCCTTCACCTAGCTTTTTGGGAACACAAAGTTTTTTTTTAACTTGCAAACTCCACTCCATACATATATATGTGGAAGTACTAGCTCCAACTCGGTTTTACAATGAAAACTGCAGGAACTTCAAACCGGCATTAGGAAACAGACTGAGAAACAAGAGAAAAAGTTTGTCCTGCAACCCGTTCCCTTTGTGCTAGATGAACGAACGTCTCTCCACTTGCTCAGTTCTGAGAGATAAGTGTGTCTGAAAGCCGTCCTTCACCTAGCTTGTTGGGAACACAAAGTTTCTTTTCAGTTGCAAACTCCACTCCATACATATATATGGGGAGGTACTAGATCCAACTCGGTTTTACAGTGAAAACTGCAGGAACTTCAAACCGGCACTAGGAAACAGACTGAGAAACCAGAGTAAAAGTTTCTCCTGCAACCCGTTCCCTTTCTGCTAGATGAACGAACGTCTCTGCACATGCTAAGATCTGAGAGATTAGTGTGTGTGAAAGCCGTCCTTCACTAGCTTGTTGGGAACACAAAGTTTCTTTTCATTTGCAAACTCCACTCCATTCATATATATGGGGAGGTACTAGCTCCAACTCGGTTTTACAGTGAAAACTGCAGTAACTTCAAACCGGCACTAGAAAACAGACTGAGAAACCAAAGTAAAAGTTTCTCCTGCAACCCGTTCCCTTTGTGCTAGGTGAACGAAAGTCTCTCCACATGCTCAGTTCTGAGAGAGAAGTGTGTGTGAAAGCCGTCCTTCACCTAGCTTGTTGGGAACACAGTTTCTTTTCACTAGCATACTCCACTCCATACATATATATGGGGAGGTACTAGATCCAACTCGGTTTTACAGTGAAAACTGCAGGAACTTCCAACCGGCACTAGGAAACAGACTGAGAAACCAGAGTAAATGTTTCTCCTGCAACCCGTTCCCTTTGTTCTAGATGTACGAACGTCTCTCCACATGCTCAGTTCTGAGAGATAAGTGTGTTTGAAAGCCTTCCTTCACCTAGCTTGTTGGGAACACAAAGTTTCTTTTCAGTTGCAAACTCCACTCCATACATATATATGAGGAGGTACTAGCTCCAACTCGGTTTTACAGTGAAAACTGCAGGAAAATCAAACCGGCACTAGGAAACAGACTGAGAAACCAGAGTAAAAGTTTCTCCTGCAACACGTTCCCTTTGTGCTAGGTGAACGAACGTCTCTCCACATGCTCAGTTCTGAGAGATAAGTGTGTGTGAAAGCCTTCCTTCACCTAGCTTGTTGGGAACACAAAGTTTCTTTTCAGATGCAAACTCCACTCCATACATATATATGGGGAGGTACTAGCTCCAACTCGGTTTTACAGTGAAAACTGCAGGAACTTCAAACCGGCACTAGGAAACAGACTGAGAAACCAGAGTAAAAGTTTCTCCTGCAACCCGTTCCCTTTGTGCTAGATGAACGAACGCCTCTCCACATGCTCATTTCTGAGAGATAAGTGTGTGTGAAAGCCGTCCTTCACCTAGCTTGTTGGGAACACAAAGTTTCTTTTCAGTTGCAAACTCCACTCCATACATATATATGGGAAGGTACTAGCTCCAACTCGGTTTTACAGTGAAAACTGCAGGAACTTCAAACCAGCACTAGGAAACTGACTGTGAAACCAGAGTAAAAGTTTCTCCGGCAAACGTTCCCTTTGTGCTAGGTGAACGAAAGTCTCTCCACATGCTCAGTTCTGAGAGATAAGTGTGTGTGAAAGCCGTCCTTCACCTAGCTTGTTGGGAACACAAAGTTTCTTTTCACTAGCAAACTCCACTCCATACATATATATGGGGAGGTACTTGATCAAATTCGGTTTTACAGTGAAAACTGCAGGAACTTCAAACCGGCACTAGGAAACAGACTGAGAAACCAGAGTAAAAGTATCTCCTGCAACCCGTTCCCTTTGTGCTAGATGAACGAACGTCTCTCCACATGCTCAGTTCTGAGAGATAAGTGTGTGTGAAAGCCGTCCTTCACCTAGCTTGTTGGGAACACAAAGTTTTTTTTCACTTGCAAACTCCACTCCATACATATATATGTGGAAGTACTAGCTCCAACTCGGTTTTACAGTGAAAACTGCAGGAACTTCAAACCGGCACTAGGAAACAGACTGAGAAACCAGAGTAAAAGTTTCTCCTGCAACCTGTTCCCTTTGTGCTAAATGAACGAACGTCTCTCCACATGCTCAGTTCTGAGAGATAAGTGTGTGTGAAAGCCGTCTTCAACTAGCTTGTTGGGAACACAAAGTTTCTTTTCAGTTTCAAATTCCACTCCACACATATATATGGGGAGGTACTAGCTCCAACTCGGTTTTACAGTGAAAACTGCAGGAACTTCAAACCGGCACTAGGAAACAGACTGAGAAACCAGAGTAAAAATTTCTCCTGCAACCCTTTCCCTTTGTGCTAGATGAACGAACGTCTCTCCACATGCTCATTTCTGAGAGATAAGTGTGTGTGAAAGCCGTCCTTCACCTAGCTTGTTGGGAACACAAAGTTTCTTTTCAGTTGCAAACTCCACTCGATACATATATATGAGGAGGTACTAGCTCCAACTCGGTTTTACAGTGAAAACTGCAGGAACTTCAAACCGGCACTAGGAAACAGACTGAGAAGGCAGAGTAAAAATTTCTCCTGCAACCCGTTCCTTTGTGCTAGATGAACGAACGTCTCTCCAGATGCTCAGTTCTGAGAGATAAGTGTGTGTGAAAGCCTTCCTTCACATAGCTTGTTGGGAACACAAAGTTTCTTTTCAGTTTCAAACTCCACTCCATACATATATATGGGGAGGTACTAGCTCCAACTCGGTTTTACAGTGAAAACTGCAGGAACTTCAAACCGGCACTAGGAAACAGACTGAGAAACCAGAGTAAAAGTTTCTCCTGCAACCTGTTCCCTTTGTGCTAAATGAACGAACGTCTCTCCACATGCTCAGTTCTGAGAGATAAGTGTGTGTGAAAGCCGTCTTCAACTAGCTTGTTGGGAACACAAAGTTTCTTTTCAGTTTCAAATTCCACTCCATACATATATATGGGGAGGTACTAGCTCCAACTCGGTTTTACAGTGAAAATTGCAGGAACTGCAAACCGGCACTACGAAACAGACTGAGAAACCAGAGTAAAAATTTCTCCTGCAACCCGTTCCCTTTGTGCTAGATGAACGAACGTCTCTCCACATGCTCATTTCTGAGAGATAAGTGTGTGTGAAAGCCGTCCTTCACCTAGCTTGTTGGGAACACAAAGTTTCTTTTCACTTGCAAACTCCACTCGATACATATATATGAGGAGGTACTAGCTCCAACTCGGTTTTACAGTGAAAACTGCAGGAACTTCAAACCGGCACTAGGAAACAGACTGAGAAGGCAGAGTAAAAATTTCTCCTGCAACCCGTTCCTTTGTGCTAGATGAACGAACGTCTCTCCACATGCTCAGTTCTGAGAGATAAGTGTGTGTGAAAGCCTTCCTTCACATAGCTTGTTGGGAACACAAAGTTTCTTTTCAGTTTCAAACTCCACTCCATACATATATATGGGGAGGTACTAGCTCCAACTCGGTTTTACAGTGAAAACTGCAGGAACTTCAAACCGGCACTAGGAAACAGAGTGAGAAACCAGAGTAAAAGTTTCTCCTGCAACCCGTTCCCTTTGTGCTAGATGAACGAACGTCTCTCCACATGCTCAGTTCTGAGAGATAAGTGTGTGTGAAAGCCGTCCTTCACCTAGCTTGTTGGGAACACAAAGTTTCTTTTCAGTTGCAAACTCCACTCCATACATATATAAGGGTAGGTACTAGCTCCAACTCGGTTTTACAGTGAAAACTGCAGGAACTTCAAACTGGCACTAGGAAACAGACTGAGAAACCAGAGTAAAAGTTTCTCCTGCAACCCGTTCCTTTGTGCTAGGTGAACGAACGTCTCTCCACATGCTCAGTTCTGAGAGATAAATGTGTGTGAAAGCCGTCCTTCACCTAGCTTGTTGGGAACACAAAGTTTCTTTTCAGTTGCAAACTCCACTCCATACATATATAAGGGTAGGTACTAGCTCCAACTCGGTTTTACAGTGAAAACTGCAGGAACTTCAAACCGGCACTAGGAAACAGACTGAGAAACCAGAGTAAAAATTACTCCTGCAACCCGTTCCCTTTGTGCTAGATGAACGAACGTCTCTCCACATGCTCATTTCTGAGAGATAAGTGTGTGTGAAAGCCGTCCTTCACCTAGCTTGTTGGGAACACAAAGTTTCTTTTCAGTTGCAAACTCCACTCGATACATATATATGAGGAGGTACTAGCTCCAACTCGGTTTTACAGTGAAAACTGCAGGAAATTCAAACCGGCACTAGGAAAAAGACTGAGAAGGCAGAGTAAAAATTTCTCCTGCAACCCGTTCCTTTGTGCTAGATGAACGAACGTCTCTCCACATGCTCAGTTCTGAGAGATAAGTGTGTGTGAAAGCCTTCCTTCACATAGCTTGTTGGGAACACAAAGTTTCTTTTCAGTTTCAAACTCCACTCCATACATATAGATGGGGAGGTACTAGCTCCAACTCGGTTTTACAGTGAAAACTGCAGGAACTTCAAACCGGCACTAGGAAACAGAGTGAGAAACCAGAGTAAAAGTTTCTCCTGCAACCCGTTCCCTTTGTGCTAAATGAACGAACGTCTCTCCACATGCTCATTTCTGAGAGATAAGTGTGTATGAAAGCCGTCCTTCACCTAGCTTGTTGGGAACACAAAGTTTCTTTTCAGTTGCATACTCCACTCCATACATATATATGTGGAAGTACTAGCTCCAACTCGGTTTTACAGTGAAAACTGCAGGAACTTCAAACCGGCACTAGGAAACAGACTGAGAAACCAGAGTAAAAGTTTCTCCTGCAACCTGTTCCCTTTGTGCTAAATGAACGAACGTCTCTCCACATGCTCAGTTCTGAGAGATAAGTGTGTGTGAAAGCCGTCTTCAACTAGCTTGTTGGGAACACAAAGTTTCTTTTCAGTTTCAAATTCCACTCCATACATATATATGGGGAGGTACTAGCTCCAACTCGGTTTTACAGTGAAAATTGCAGGAACTGCAAACCGGCACTAGGAAACAGACTGAGAAACCAGAGTAAAAATTTCTCCTGCAACCCGTTCCCTTTGTGCTAGATGAACGAACGTCTCTCCACATGCTCATTTCTGAGAGATAAGTGTGTGTGAAAGCCGTCCTTCACCTAGCTTGTTGGGAACACAAAGTTTCTTTTCACTTGCAAACTCCACTCGATACATATATATGAGGAGGTACTAGCTCCAACTCGGTTTTACAGTGAAAACTGCAGGAACTTCAAACCGGCACTAGGAAACAGACTGAGAAGGCAGAGTAAAAATTTCTCCTGCAACCCGTTCCTTTGTGCTAGATGAACGAACGTCTCTCCACATGCTCAGTTCTGAGAGATAAGTGTGTGTGAAAGCCTTCCTTCACATAGCTTGTTGGGAACACAAAGTTTCTTTTCAGTTTCAAACTCCACTCCATACATATATATGGGGAGGTACTAGCTCCAACTCGGTTTTACAGTGAAAACTGCAGGAACTTCAAACCGGCACTAGGAAACAGAGTGAGAAACCAGAGTAAAAGTTTCTCCTGCAACCCGTTCCCTTTGTGCTAGATGAACGAACGTCTCTCCACATGCTCAGTTCTGAGAGATAAGTGTGTGTGAAAGCCGTCCTTCACCTAGCTTGTTGGGAACACAAAGTTTCTTTTCAGTTGCAAACTCCACTCCATACATATATAAGGGTAGGTACTAGCTCCAACTCGGTTTTACAGTGAAAACTGCAGGAACTTCAAACTGGCACTAGGAAACAGACTGAGAAACCAGAGTAAAAGTTTCTCCTGCAACCCGTTCCTTTGTGCTAGGTGAACGAACGTCTCTCCACATGCTCAGTTCTGAGAGATAAATGTGTGTGAAAGCCGTCCTTCACCTAGCTTGTTGGGAACACAAAGTTTCTTTTCAGTTGCAAACTCCACTCCATACATATATAAGGGTAGGTACTAGCTCCAACTCGGTTTTACAGTGAAAACTGCAGGAACTTCAAACCGGCACTAGGAAACAGACTGAGAAACCAGAGTAAAAATTACTCCTGCAACCCGTTCCCTTTGTGCTAGATGAACGAACGTCTCTCCACATGCTCATTTCTGAGAGATAAGTGTGTGTGAAAGCCGTCCTTCACCTAGCTTGTTGGGAACACAAAGTTTCTTTTCAGTTGCAAACTCCACTCGATACATATATATGAGGAGGTACTAGCTCCAACTCGGTTTTACAGTGAAAACTGCAGGAAATTCAAACCGGCACTAGGAAAAAGACTGAGAAGGCAGAGTAAAAATTTCTCCTGCAACCCGTTCCTTTGTGCTAGATGAACGAACGTCTCTCCACATGCTCAGTTCTGAGAGATAAGTGTGTGTGAAAGCCTTCCTTCACATAGCTTGTTGGGAACACAAAGTTTCTTTTCAGTTTCAAACTCCACTCCATACATATATATGGGGAGGTACTAGCTCCAACTCGGTTTTACAGTGAAAACTGCAGGAACTTCAAACCGGCACTAGGAAACAGAGTGAGAAACCAGAGTAAAAGTTTCTCCTGCAACCCGTTCCCTTTGTGCTAAATGAACGAACGTCTCTCCACATGCTCATTTCTGAGAGATAAGTGTGTATGAAAGCCGTCCTTCACCTAGCTTGTTGGGAACACAAAGTTTCTTTTCAGTTGCAAACTCCACTCCATACATATATATGTGGAAGTACTAGCTCCAACTCGGTTTTACAGTGAAAACTGCAGGAACTTCAAACCGGCACTAGGAAACAGACTGAGAAACCAGAGTAAAAGTTTCTCCTGCAACCTGTTCCCTTTGTGCTAAATGAACGAACGTCTCTCCACATGCTCAGTTCTGAGAGATAAGTGTGTGTGAAAGCCGTCTTCAACTAGCTTGTTGGGAACACAAAGTTTCTTTTCAGTTTCAAATTCCACTCCATACATATATATGGGGAGGTACTAGCTCCAACTCGGTTTTACAGTGAAAACTGCAGGAACTTCAAACCGGCAATAGGAAACAGACTGAGAAACCAGAGTAAAAATTTCTCCTGCAACCCGTTCCCTTTGTGCTAGATGAACGAACGTCCCTCCACATGCTCATTTCTGAGAGATAAGTGTGTGTGAAAGCCGTCCTTCACCTAGCTTGTTGGGAACACAAAGTTTCTTTTCACTTGCAAACTCCACTCGATACATATATATGAGGAGGTACTAGCTCCAACTCGGTTTTACAGTGAAAACTGCAGGAACTTCAAACCGGCACTAGGAAACAGACTGAGAAGGCAGAGTAAAAATTTCTCCTGCAACCCGTTCCTTTGTGCTAGATGAACGAACGTCTCTCCACATGCTCAGTTCTGAGAGATAAGTGTGTGTGAAAGCCTTCCTTCATATAGCTTGTTGGGAACACAAAATTTCTTTTCAGTTTCAAACTCCACTCCATACATATATATGGGGAGGTACTAGCTCCAACTCGGTTTTACAGTGAAAACTGCAGGAACTTCAAACCGGCACTAGGAAACAGAGTGAGAAACCAGAGTAAAAGTTTCTCCTGCAACCCGTTCCCTTTGTGCTAGATGAACGAACGTCTCTCCACATGCTCATTTCTGAGAGATAAGTGTGTGTGAAAGCCGTCCTTCACCTAGCTTGTTGGGAACACAAAGTTTCTTTTCAGTTGCAAACTCCACTCCATACATATATAAGGGTAGGTACTAGCTCCAACTCGGTTTTACAGTGAAAACTGCAGGAACTTCAAACCGGCACTAGGAAACAGACTGAGAAACCAGAGTAAAAGTTTCTCCTGCAACCCGTTCCCTTTGTGCTAGGTGAACGAACGTCTCTCCACATGCTCAGTCCTGAGAGATAAATGTGTGTGAAAGCCGTCCTTCACTTAGCTTGTTGGGAACACAAAGTTTCTTTTCAGTTGCAAACTCCACTCCATACATATATAAGGGTAGGTACTAGCTCCAACTCGGTTTTACAGTGAAAACTGCAGGAACTTCAAACCGGCACTAGGAAACAGACTGAGAAACCAGAGTAACAGTTTCTCCTGCAACCCGTTCCCTTTGTGCTAGGTGAACGAACGTCTCTCCACATGCTCAGTTCTGAGAGATAAGTGTGTGTGAAAGCCGTCCTTCACCTAGCTTGTTGGGAACACAAAGTTTCTTTTCACTAGCAAAATCCACTCCATAGATATATATGGGGAGGTACTAGATAAAACTCGGTTTTACAGTGATAACTGCAGTAACTTCAAACCGGCACTAGGAAATAGACTGAGAAACCAGAGTAAAAGTTTCTCCTGCAACCCGTTCCCTTTGTGCTAGATGAACGAACGTCTCTCCACATGCTCAGTTCTGAGAGATAAGTGTGTGTGAAAGCCGTCCTTCACCTAGCTTGTTGGGAACACAAAGTTTCTTTTCAGTTGCAAACTCCACTCCATACATATATATGGGGAGGTACTAGATCCAACTCGGTTTTACAGTGAAAACTGCAGGAACTTCAAACCGGCACTAGGAAACAGACTGAGAAACCAGAGTAAAAATTTCTCCTGCAACCCGTTCCCTTTGTGCTAGATGAACGAACGTCTCTGCACATGCTAAGATCTGAGAGATTAGTGTGTGTGAAAGCCGTCCTTCAACTAGCTTGTTGGGAACACAAAGTTTCTTTACATTTGCAAACTCCACTCCATACATATATATGGGGAGGTACTAGCTCCAACTCGGTTTTACAGTGAAAACTGCAGGAACTTCTAACCGGCACTAGAAAACAGACTGAGAAACCCTAGTAAAAGTTTCTCCTGCAACCCGTTCCCTTTGTGCTAGGTGAACGAAAGTCTCTCCACATGCTCAGTTCTGAGAGAGAAGTGTGTGTGAAAGCCTTCCTTCACCTAGCTTGTTGGGAACACAGTTTCTTTTCACTAGCAAACTCCACTCCATACATATATATGGGGAGGTACTAGATCCAACTCGGTTATACAGTGAAAACTGCAGGAACTTCCAACCGGCACTAGGAAACAGACTGAGAAACCAGAGTAAAAGTTTCTCCTGCAACCCGTTCCCTTTGTGCTAGATGTACGAACGTCTCTTCACATGCTCAGTTCTGAGAGATAAGTGTGTTTGAAAGCCTTCCTTCACCTAGCTTGTTGGAAACACAAAGTTTCTTTTCAGTTGCAAACTCCACTCCATACATATATATGGGGAGGTACTAGCTCCAACTCGGTTTTACAGTGAAAAATGCAGTAACTTCAAACCGGCACTAGGAAACAGACTGAGAAACCAGAGTAAAAGTTTCTCCTGCAACCCGTTCCCTTTGTGCTAGGTGAACGAACGTCTCTCCACATGCTCAGTTCTGAGAGATAAGTGTGTGTGAAAGTCTTCCTTCACCTAGCTTGTTGGGAACACAAAGTTTCTTTTCAGATGCAAACTACACTCCATACATATATATGGGGAGGTACTAGCTCCAACTCGGTTTTACAGTGAAAACTGCAGGAACTTCAAACCGGCACTAGGAAACAGACTGAGAAACCAGAGTAAAAGTTTCTCCTGCAACCCGTTCCCTTTTTGCTAGATGAATGAACGTCTCTCCACATGCTCATTTCTGAGAGATAAGTGTGTGTGAAAGCCGTCCTTCACCTAGCTTGTTGGGAACACAAAGTTTCTTTTCAGTTGCAAACTCCACTCCATACATATATATGGGGAGGTACTTGATCAAATTCGGTTTTACAGTGAAAACTGCAGGAACTTCAAACCGGCACTAGGAAACTGACTGAGAAACCAGAGTAAAAGTATCTCCTGCAACCCGTTCCCTTTGTGCTAGATGAACGAACGTCTCTCCACATGCTCAGTTCTGAGAGATAAGTGTGTGTGAAAGCCGTCCTTCACCTAGCTTGTTGGGAACACAAAGTTTTTTTTCACTTGCAAACTCCACTCCATAAATATATATGTGGAAGTACTAGCTCCAACTCGGTTTTACAGTGAGAACTGCAGGAAATTCAAACCGGCACTAGGAAACAGACTGAGAAACCAGAGTAAAAGTTTGTCCTGCAAACCGTTCCCTTTGTGCTAGATGAACGAACGTCTCTCCACATGCTCAGTTCTGAGAGATAAGTGTGTGTGAAAGCCGTCCTTCACCTAGCTTGTTGGGAACACAAAGTTTCTTTTCACTAGCAAAATCCACTCCATAGATATATATGGGGAGGTACTAGATAAAACTCGGTTTTACAGTGATAACTGCAGGAACTTCAAACCGGCACTAGGAAATAGACTGAGAAACCAGAGTAAAAGTTTCTCCTGCAACCCGTTCCCTTTGTGCTAGATGAACGAACGTCTCTCCACATGCTCAGTTCTGAGAGATAAGTGTGTGTGAAAGCCGTCCTTCACCTAGCTTGTTGGGAACACAAAGTTTCTTTTCAGTTGCAAACTCCACTCCATACATATATATGGGGAGGTACTAGATCCAACTCGGTTTTACAGTGAAAACTGCAGGAACTTCAAACCGGCACTAGGAAACAGACTGAGAAACCAGAGTAAAAATTTCTCCTGCAACCCGTTCCCTTTGTGCTAGATGAACGAACGTCTCTGCACATGCTAAGATCTGAGAGATTAGTGTGTGTGAAAGCCGTCCTTCAACTAGCTTGTTGGGAACACAAAGTTTCTTTTCATTTGCAAACTCCACTCCATACATATATATGGGGAGGTACTAGCTCCAACTCGGTTTTACAGTGAAAACTGCAGGAACTTCTAACCGGCACTAGAAAACAGACTGAGAAACCCTAGTAAAAGTTTCTCCTGCAACCCGTTCCCTTTGTGCTAGGTGAACGAAAGTCTCTCCACATGCTCAGTTCTGAGAGAGAAGTGTGTGTGAAAGCCGTCCTTCACCTAGCTTGTTGGGAACACAGTTTCTTTTCACTAGCAAACTCCACTCCATACATATATATGGGGAGGTAC
Source organism: Camelus bactrianus (assembly GCF_048773025.1). Lineage (NCBI taxonomy): Eukaryota > Metazoa > Chordata > Mammalia > Artiodactyla > Camelidae > Camelus > Camelus bactrianus. The sequence goes on from NC_133553.1 coordinate 1,827,677, forward strand.
TAGATCCAACTCGGTTATACAGTGAAAACTGCAGGAACTTCCAACCGGCACTAGGAAACAGACTGAGAAACCAGAGTAAAAGTTTCTCCTGCAACCCGTTCCCTTTGTGCTAGATGTACGAACGTCTCTTCACATGCTCAGTTCTGAGAGATAAGTGTGTTTGAAAGCCTTCCTTCACCTAGCTTGTTGGGAACACAAAGTTTCTTTTCAGTTGCAAACTCCACTCCATACATATATAAGGGTAGGTACTAGCTCCAACTCGGTTTTACAGTGAAAACTGCAGGAACTTCAAACCGGCACTAGGAAACAGACTGAGAAACCAGAGTAACAGTTTCTCCTGCAACCCGTTCCCTTTGTGCTAGGTGAACGAACGTCTCTCCACATGCTCAGTTCTGAGAGATAAGTGTGTGTGAAAGCCGTCCTTCACCTAGCTTGTTGGGAACACAAAGTTTCTTTTCACTAGCAAAATCCACTCCATAGATATATATGGGGAGGTACTAGATAAAACTCGGTTTTACAGTGATAACTGCAGTAACTTCAAACCGGCACTAGGAAATAGACTGAGAAACCAGAGTAAAAGTTTCTCCTGCAACCCGTTCCCTTTGTGCTAGATGAACGAACGTCTCTCCACATGCTCAGTTCTGAGAGATAAGTGTGTGTGAAAGCCGTCCTTCACCTAGCTTGTTGGGAACACAAAGTTTCTTTTCAGTTGCAAACTCCACTCCATACATATATATGGGGAGGTACTAGATCCAACTCGGTTTTACAGTGAAAACTGCAGGAACTTCAAACCGGCACTAGGAAACAGACTGAGAAACCAGAGTAAAAATTTCTCCTGCAACCCGTTCCCTTTGTGCTAGATGAACGAACGTCTCTGCACATGCTAAGATCTGAGAGATTAGTGTGTGTGAAAGCCGTCCTTCAACTAGCTTGTTGGGAACACAAAGTTTCTTTACATTTGCAAACTCCACTCCATACATATATATGGGGAGGTACTAGCTCCAACTCGGTTTTACAGTGAAAACTGCAGGAACTTCTAACCGGCACTAGAAAACAGACTGAGAAACCCTAGTAAAAGTTTCTCCTGCAACCCGTTCCCTTTGTGCTAGGTGAACGAAAGTCTCTCCACATGCTCAGTTCTGAGAGAGAAGTGTGTGTGAAAGCCTTCCTTCACCTAGCTTGTTGGGAACACAGTTTCTTTTCACTAGCAAACTCCACTCCATACATATATATGGGGAGGTACTAGATCCAACTCGGTTATACAGTGAAAACTGCAGGAACTTCCAACCGGCACTAGGAAACAGACTGAGAAACCAGAGTAAAAGTTTCTCCTGCAACCCGTTCCCTTTGTGCTAGATGTACGAACGTCTCTTCACATGCTCAGTTCTGAGAGATAAGTGTGTTTGAAAGCCTTCCTTCACCTAGCTTGTTGGAAACACAAAGTTTCTTTTCAGTTGCAAACTCCACTCCATACATATATATGGGGAGGTACTAGCTCCAACTCGGTTTTACAGTGAAAAATGCAGTAACTTCAAACCGGCACTAGGAAACAGACTGAGAAACCAGAGTAAAAGTTTCTCCTGCAACCCGTTCCCTTTGTGCTAGGTGAACGAACGTCTCTCCACATGCTCAGTTCTGAGAGATAAGTGTGTGTGAAAGTCTTCCTTCACCTAGCTTGTTGGGAACACAAAGTTTCTTTTCAGATGCAAACTACACTCCATACATATATATGGGGAGGTACTAGCTCCAACTCGGTTTTACAGTGAAAACTGCAGGAACTTCAAACCGGCACTAGGAAACAGACTGAGAAACCAGAGTAAAAGTTTCTCCTGCAACCCGTTCCCTTTTTGCTAGATGAATGAACGTCTCTCCACATGCTCATTTCTGAGAGATAAGTGTGTGTGAAAGCCGTCCTTCACCTAGCTTGTTGGGAACACAAAGTTTCTTTTCAGTTGCAAACTCCACTCCATACATATATATGGGGAGGTACTTGATCAAATTCGGTTTTACAGTGAAAACTGCAGGAACTTCAAACCGGCACTAGGAAACTGACTGAGAAACCAGAGTAAAAGTATCTCCTGCAACCCGTTCCCTTTGTGCTAGATGAACGAACGTCTCTCCACATGCTCAGTTCTGAGAGATAAGTGTGTGTGAAAGCCGTCCTTCACCTAGCTTGTTGGGAACACAAAGTTTTTTTTCACTTGCAAACTCCACTCCATAAATATATATGTGGAAGTACTAGCTCCAACTCGGTTTTACAGTGAGAACTGCAGGAAATTCAAACCGGCACTAGGAAACAGACTGAGAAACCAGAGTAAAAGTTTGTCCTGCAAACCGTTCCCTTTGTGCTAGATGAACGAACGTCTCTCCACATGCTCAGTTCTGAGAGATAAGTGTGTGTGAAAGCCGTCCTTCACCTAGCTTGTTGGGAACACAAAGTTTCTTTTCACTAGCAAAATCCACTCCATAGATATATATGGGGAGGTACTAGATAAAACTCGGTTTTACAGTGATAACTGCAGGAACTTCAAACCGGCACTAGGAAATAGACTGAGAAACCAGAGTAAAAGTTTCTCCTGCAACCCGTTCCCTTTGTGCTAGATGAACGAACGTCTCTCCACATGCTCAGTTCTGAGAGATAAGTGTGTGTGAAAGCCGTCCTTCACCTAGCTTGTTGGGAACACAAAGTTTCTTTTCAGTTGCAAACTCCACTCCATACATATATATGGGGAGGTACTAGATCCAACTCGGTTTTACAGTGAAAACTGCAGGAACTTCAAACCGGCACTAGGAAACAGACTGAGAAACCAGAGTAAAAATTTCTCCTGCAACCCGTTCCCTTTGTGCTAGATGAACGAACGTCTCTGCACATGCTAAGATCTGAGAGATTAGTGTGTGTGAAAGCCGTCCTTCAACTAGCTTGTTGGGAACACAAAGTTTCTTTTCATTTGCAAACTCCACTCCATACATATATATGGGGAGGTACTAGCTCCAACTCGGTTTTACAGTGAAAACTTCAGGAACTTCTAACCGGCACTAGAAAACAGACTGAGAAACCCTAGTAAAAGTTTCTCCTGCAACCCGTTCCCTTTGTGCTAGGTGAACGAAAGTCTCTCCACATGCTCAGTTCTGAGAGAGAAGTGTGTGTGAAAGCCGTCCTTCACCTAGCTTGTTGGGAACACAGTTTCTTTTCACTAGCAAACTCCACTCCATACATATATATGGGGAGGTACTAGATCCAACTCGGTTATACAGTGAAAACTGCAGGAACTTCCAACCGGCACTAGGAAACAGACTGAGAAACCAGAGTAAAAGTTTCTCCTGCAACCCGTTCCCTTTGTGCTAGATGTACGAACGTCTCTTCACATGCTCAGTTCTGAGAGATAAGTGTGTTTGAAAGCCTTCCTTCACCTAGCTTGTTGGGAACACAAAGTTTCTTTTCAGTTGCAAACTCCACTCCATACATATATATGAGGAGGTACTAGCTCCAACTCGGTTTTACAGTGAAAACTGCAGTAACTTCAAACCGGCACTAGGAAACAGACTGAGAAACCAGAGTAAAAGTTTCTCCTGCAACCCGTTCCCTTTTTGCTAGATGAACGAACGTCTCTCCACATGCTCATTTCTGAGAGATAAGTGTGTGTGAAAGCCGTCCTTCACCTAGCTTGTTGGGAACACAAAGTTTCTTTTCAGTTGCAAACTCCACTCCATACATATATATGGGGAGGTACTTGATCAAATTCGGTTTTACAGTGAAAACTGCAGGAACTTCAAACCGGCACTAGGAAACTGACTGAGAAACCAGAGTAAAAGTATCTCCTGCAACCCGTTCCCTTTGTGCTAGATGAACGAACGTCTCTCCACATGCTCAGTTCTGAGAGATAAGTGTGTGTGAAAGCCGTCCTTCACCTAGCTTGTTGGGAACACAAAGTTTTTTTTCACTTGCAAACTCCAATCCATAAATATATATGTGGAAGTACTAGCTCCAACTCGGTTTTACAGTGAGAACTGCAGGAACTTCAAACCGGCACTAGGAAACAGACTGAGAAACCAGAGTAAAAGTTTGTCCTGCAAACCGTTCCCTTTGTGCTAGATGAACGAACGTCTCTCCACATGCTCAGTTCTGAGAGATAAGTGTGTGTGAAAGCCGTCCTTCACCTAGCTTGTTGGGAACACAGTTTCTTTTCACTAGCAAACTCCACTCCATACATATATATGGGGAGGTACTAGATCCAACTCGGTTTTACAGTGAAAACTGCAGGAACTTCCAACCGGCACTAGGAAACAGACTGAGAAACAAGAGTAAAAGTTTCTCCTGCAACCCGTTCCCTTTGTGCTAGATGAACGAACGTCTCTCCACATGCTCAGTTCTGAGAGATAAGTGTGTGTGAAAGCCTTCCTTCACCTAGCTTGTTGGGAACACAAAGTTTCTTTTCAGTTTCAAATTCCACTGCATACATATATATGGGGAGGTACTAGCTCCAACTCGGTTTTACAGTGAAAACTGCAGGAACTTCAAACCGGCACTAGGAAACAGACTGAGAAATCAGAGTAAAAATTTCTCCTGCAACCCGTTCCCTTTTTGCTAGATGAACGAACGTCTCTCCACATGCTCATTTCTGAGAGATATGTGTGTGTGAAAGCCGTCCTTCACCTAGCTTTTTGGGAACACAAAGTTTCTTTTCAGTTGCAAACTCCACTCGATACATATATATGAGGAGGTACTAGCTCCAACTCGGTTTTACAGTGAAAACTGCAGGAACTTCAAACCGGCACTAGGAAACAGACTGAGAAGGCAGAGTAAAAGTTTCTCCTGCAACACGTTCCCTTTGTGCTAGATGAACGAACGTCTCTCCACATGCTCAGTTCTGAGAGATAAGTGTGTGTGAAAGCCTTCTTTCACCTAGCTTGTTGGGAACACAAAGTTTCTTTTCAGTTGCAAACCCCACTCCATACATATATATGGGGAGGTACTAGCTCCAACTCGGTTTTACAGTGAAAACTGCAGGAACTTCAACCCGGCACTAGGAAACAGACTGAGAAACCAGAGTAAAAGTTTCTCCTGCAACCCGTTCCCTTTGTGCTAGATGAACGAACGTCTCTCCACATGCTAATTTCTGAGAGATAAGTGTGTGTGAAAGCCGTCTTTCACCTAGCTTATTGGGAACACAAAGTTTCTTTTCAGTTGCAAACTCCATTCCATACATATATAAGGGGAGGTACTAGCTCCAACTCGGTTTTACAGTGAAAACTGCAGGAACTTCAAACCGGCACTAGGAAACAGACTGAGAAACCAGAGTAAAAGTTTCTCCTGCAACCCGTTCCCTTTGTGCTAGGTGAACGAACGTCTCTCCACATGATCATTTCTGAGAGATAAGTGTGTGTGAAAGCCGTCCTTCACCTAGCTTGTTGGGAACACAAAGTTTCTTTTCACTAGCAAACTCCACTCCATAGACATATATGGGGAGGTACTAGATCCAACTCGGTTTTACAGTGAAAACTGCAGGAACTTCCAACCGGCACTAGGAAACAGACTGAGAAACCAGAGTAAAAGTTTCTCCTGCCACCCGTTCCCTTTGTGCTAGATGTACGAACGTCTCTCCACATGCTCAGTTCTGAGAGATAAGTGTGTGTGAAAGCCGTCCTTCACCTAGCTTGTTGGGAACACAAAGTTTCTTTTCAGTTGCAAACTCCACTCCATACATATATATGAGGAGGTACTAGATCCAACTCGGTTTTACAGTGAAAACTGCAGGAACTTCAAACCGGCACTACGAAACAGACTGAGTAGGCAGAGTAAAAGTTTCTCCTGCAACCCGTTCCTTTGTGCTAGGTGAACGAACGTCTCTCCACATGCTCAGATCTGAGAGATAATTGTGTCTGAAAGCCTTCCTTCACCTAGCTTGTTGGGAACACAAAGTTTCTTTTCAGATGCAAACTCCACTCCATACATATATATGGGGAGGTACTAGCTCCAACTCGGTTTTACAGTGAAAACTGCAGGAACTTCAAACCGGCACTTGGAAACAGACTGAGAAACCAGAGTAAAAGTTTCTCCTGCAACCCGTTCCCTTTGTGCTAGATGAACGAACGTCTCTCCACATGCTCATTTCTGAGAGATAAGTGTGTGTGAAAGCCGTCCTTCACCTAGCTTGTTGGGAACACAAAGTTTCTTTTCAGTTGCAAACTCCACTCCATACATATATATGGGAAGGTACTAGCTCCAACTCGGTTTTACAGTGAAAACTGCAGGAACTTCAAACCGGCACTAGGAAACTGACTGAGAAACCAGAGTAAAAGTTTCTCCTGCAACCCGTTCCCTTTGTGCTTGGTGAACGAACGTCTCTCCACATGCTCAGTTCTGAGAGATAAGTGTGTGTGAAAGCCGTCCTTCACCTAGCTTGTTGGGAACACAAAGTTTCTTTTCACTAGCAAACTCCACTCCATACATATATATGGGGAGGTACTTGATCCAATTCGGTTTTACAGTGGAAACTGCAGGAACTTCAAACCGGCACTAGGAAACAGACTGAGAAACCAGAGTAAAAGTTTCCTCTGCAACCCGTTCCCTTTGTGCTAGATGAACGAACGTCTCTCCACATGCTCAGTTCTGAGAGATAAGTGTGTGTGAAAGCCGTCCTTCACCTAGCTTGTTGGGAACACAAAGTTTTTTTTCACTTGCAAACTCCACTCCATACATATATATGTGGAAGTACTAGCTCCAAATCGGTTTTACAGTGAAAACTGCAGGAACTTCAAACCGGCATTAGGAAACAGACTGAGAAACCAGAGTAAAAGTTTCTCCTTCAACCCGTTCACTTTGTGCTAGATGAACGAACGTCTCTCCACTTGCTCAGTTCTGAGAGATAAGTGTGTGTGAAAGCCGTCCTTCACCTAGCTTGTTGGGAACATAAAGTTTCTTTTAATTTGCAAACTCCACTCCATAGATATATATGTGGAGGTATTAGCTCCAACTCGGTTTTACAGTGAAAACTGCAGGAACTTCAAACCGGCACTAGGAAACAGACTGAAAAACAAGAGTAAAAGTTTCTCCTGCAACCCGTTCCCTTTGTGCTAGATGAACGAACGTCTCTCCACATGCTCATTTCTGAGAGATATGTGTGTGTGAAAGCCGTCCTTCACCTAGCTTTTTGGGAACACAAAGTTTCTTTTCAGTTGCAAACTCCACTCGATACATATATATGAGGAGGTACTAGCTCCAACTCGGTTTTACAGTGAAAACTGCAGGAACTTCAAACCGGCACTAGGAAACAGACTGAGAAGGCAGAGTAAAAGTTTCTCCTGCAACACGTTCCCTTTGTGCTAGATGAACGAACGTCTATCCACATGCTCAGTTCTGAGAGATAAGTGTGTGTGAAAGCCTTCTTTCACCTAGCTTGTTGGGAACACAAAGTTTCTTTTCAGTTGCAAACCCCACTCCATACATATATATGGGGAGGTACTAGCTCCAACTCGGTTTTACAGTGAAAACTGCAGGAACTTCAACCCGGCACTAGGAAACAGACTGAGAAACCAGAGTAAAAGTTTCTCCTGCAACCCGTTCCCTTTGTGCTAGATGAACGAACGTCTCTCCACATGCTAATTTCTGAGAGATAAGTGTGTGTGAAAGCCGTCTTTCACCTAGCTTATTGGGAACACAAAGTTTCTTTTCAGTTGCAAACTCCATTCCATACATATATAAGGGGAGGTACTAGCTCCAACTCGGTTTTACAGTGAAAACTGCAGGAACTTCAAACCGGCACTAGGAAACAGACTGAGAAACCAGAGTAAAAGTTTCTCCTGCAACCCGTTCCCTTTGTGCTAGGTGAACGAACGTCTCTCCACATGATCATTTCTGAGAGATAAGTGTGTGTGAAAGCCGTCCTTCACCTAGCTTGTTGGGAACACAAAGTTTCTTTTCACTAGCAAACTCCACTCCATAGACATATATGGGGAGGTACTAGATCCAACTCGGTTTTACAGTGAAAACTGCAGGAACTTCCAACCGGCACTAGGAAACAGACTGAGAAACCAGAGTAAAAGTTTCTCCTGCCACCCGTTCCCTTTGTGCTAGATGTACGAACGTCTCTCCACATGCTCAGTTCTGAGAGATAAGTGTGTGTGAAAGCCGTCCTTCACCTAGCTTGTTGGGAACACAAAGTTTCTTTTCAGTTGCAAACTCCACTCCATACATATATATGAGGAGGTACTAGATCCAACTCGGTTTTACAGTGAAAACTGCAGGAACTTCAAACCGGCACTACGAAACAGACTGAGTAGGCAGAGTAAAAGTTTCTCCTGCAACCCGTTCCTTTGTGCTAGGTGAACGAACGTCTCTCCACATGCTCAGATCTGAGAGATAATTGTGTCTGAAAGCCTTCCTTCACCTAGCTTGTTGGGAACACAAAGTTTCTTTTCAGATGCAAACTCCACTCCATACATATATATGGGGAGGTACTAGCTCCAACTCGGTTTTACAGTGAAAACTGCAGGAACTTCAAACCGGCACTTGGAAACAGACTGAGAAACCAGAGTAAAAGTTTCTCCTGCAACCCGTTCCCTTTGTGCTAGATGAACGAACGTCTCTCCACATGCTCATTTCTGAGAGATAAGTGTGTGTGAAAGCCGTCCTTCACCTAGCTTGTTGGGAACACAAAGTTTCTTTTCAGTTGCAAACTCCACTCCATACATATATATGGGAAGGTACTAGCTCCAACTCGGTTTTACAGTGAAAACTGCAGGAACTTCAAACCGGCACTAGGAAACTGACTGAGAAACCAGAGTAAAAGTTTCTCCTGCAACCCGTTCCCTTTGTGCTTGGTGAACGAACGTCTCTCCACATGCTCAGTTCTGAGAGATAAGTGTGTGTGAAAGCCGTCCTTCACCTAGCTTGTTGGGAACACAAAGTTTCTTTTCACTAGCAAACTCCACTCCATACATATATATGGGGAGGTACTTGATCCAATTCGGTTTTACAGTGGAAACTGCAGGAACTTCAAACCGGCACTAGGAAACAGACTGAGAAACCAGAGTAAAAGTTTCCTCTGCAACCCGTTCCCTTTGTGCTAGATGAACGAACGTCTCTCCACATGCTCAGTTCTGAGAGATAAGTGTGTGTGAAAGCCGTCCTTCACCTAGCTTGTTGGGAACACAAAGTTTTTTTTCACTTGCAAACTCCACTCCATACATATATATGTGGAAGTACTAGCTCCAAATCGGTTTTACAGTGAAAACTGCAGGAACTTCAAACCGGCATTAGGAAACAGACTGAGAAACCAGAGTAAAAGTTTCTCCTTCAACCCGTTCACTTTGTGCTAGATGAACGAACGTCTCTCCACTTGCTCAGTTCTGAGAGATAAGTGTGTGTGAAAGCCGTCCTTCACCTAGCTTGTTGGGAACATAAAGTTTCTTTTAATTTGCAAACACCACTCCATAGATATATATGTGGAGGTATTAGCTCCAACTCGGTTTTACAGTGAAAACTGCAGGAACTTCAAACCGGCACTAGGAAACAGACTGAAAAACCAGAGTAAAAGTTTCTCCTGCAACCCGTTCCCTTTGTGCTAGATGAACGAAAGTCTCTCCACATGCTCAGTTCTGAGAGAGATGTGTGTGTGAAAGCCGTCCTTCAACTAGCTTGTTGGGAACACAAAGTTTCTTTTCAGTTGCAAACTCCACTCCATACATATATATGGGGAGGTACTAGCTCAACTCGGTTTTACAGTGAAAACTGCAGGAACTTCCAACCGGCACTAGGAAACAGACTGAGAAACCAGAGTAAAAGTATCTCCTGCAACCCGTTCCCTTTGTGCTAGGTGAACGAACCTCTCTCCACATGTTCACTTCTGAGAGATAAGTGTGTGTGAAAGCGGTCCTTAACCTAGCTTGTTGGGAACACAAAGTTTCTTTTCAGTAGCAAACTCCACTCCATACATATATATGGGGAGGTACTAGCTCTAACTCGGTTTTACAGTGAAAACTGCAGGAACTTCCAACCGGCACTAGGAAACAGACTGAGAAAACAGAGTAAAAGTTTCCCCTGCCACCCGTTCCCTTTGTGCTAGATGAACGAACGTCTCTCCACATGCTCAGTTCGGAGAGATAAGTGTGTGTGAAAGCCTTCCTTCACCTTGATTGTTGGGAACACAAAGTTTCTTTTCACTTGCAAACTCCACTCCATACATATATATGGGGAGGTACTTGATCCAATTCGGTTTTACAGTGAAAACTGCAGGAACTTCAAACCGGCACTAGGAAACAGACTGAGAAACCAGAGTAAAAGTATCTCCTGCAACCAGTTCCCTTTGTGCTAGATGAACGAACGTCTCTCCACATGCTCAGTTCTGAGAGATAAGTGTGTGTGAAAGCCGTCCTTCACCTAGCTTGTTGGGAACACTGTTTCTTTTCACTAGCAAACTCCACTCCATACATATATATGGGGAGGTACTAGATCCAACTCGGTTTTACAGTGAAAACTGCAGGAACTTCCAACCGGCACTAGGAAACAGACTGAGAAACAAGAGTAAAAGTTTCTCCTGCAACCCGTTCCCTTTGTGCTAGATGAACGAACGTCTCTCCACATGCTCAGTTCTGAGAGATAAGTGTGTGTGAAAGCCTTCCTTCACCTAGCTTGTTGGGAACACAAAGTTTCTTTTCAGTTTCAAATTCCACTCCATACATATATATGGGGAGGTACTAGCTCCAACTCGGTTTTACAGTGAAAACTGCAGGAACTTCAAACCGGCACTAGGAAACAGACTGAGAAACCAGAGTAAAAATTTCTCCTGCAACCCGTTCCCTTTGTGCTAGATGAACGAACGTCTCTCCACATGCTCATTTCTGAGAGATATGTGTGTGTGAAAGCCGTCCTTCACCTAGCTTTTTGGGAACACAAAGTTTCTTTTCAGTTGCAAACTCCACTCGATACATATATATGAGGAGGTACTAGCTCCAACTCGGTTTTACAGTGAAAACTGCAGGAACTTCAAACCGGCACTAGGAAACAGACTGAGAAGGCAGAGTAAAAGTTTCTCCTGCAACACGTTCCCTTTGTGCTAGATGAACGAACGTCTCTCCACATGCTCAGTTCTGAGAGATAAGTGTGTGTGAAAGCCTTCTTTCACCTAGCTTGTTGGGAACACAAAGTTTCTTTTCAGTTGCAAACCCCACTCCATACATATATATGGGGAGGTACTAGCTCCAACTCGGTTTTACAGTGAAAACTGCAGGAACTTCAACCCGGCACTAGGAAACAGACTGAGAAACCAGAGTAAAAGTTTCTCCTGCAACCCGTTCCCTTTGTGCTAGATGAACGAACGTCTCTCCACATGCTAATTTCTGAGAGATAAGTGTGTGTGAAAGCCGTCTTTCACCTAGCTTATTGGGAACACAAAGTTTCTTTTCAGTTGCAAACTCCATTCCATACATATATAAGGGGAGGTACTAGCTCCAACACGGTTTTACAGTGAAAACTGCAGGAACTTCAAACCGGCACTAGGAAACAGACTGAGAAACCAGAGTAAAAGTTTCTCCTGCAACCCGTTCCCTTTGTGCTAGGTGAACGAACGTCTCTCCACATGCTCATTTCTGAGAGATAAGTGTGTGTGAAAGCCGTCCTTCACCTAGCTTGTTGGGAACACAAAGTTTCTTTTCACTAGCAAACTCCACTCCATAGATATATATGGGGAGGTACTAGATCCAACTCGGTTTTACAGTGAAAACTGCAGGAACTTCCAACCGGCACTAGGAAACAGACTGAGAAACCAGAGTAAAAATTTCTCCTGCAACCCGTTCCCTTTGTGCTAGATGTACGAACGTCTCTCCACATGCTCAGTTCTGAGAGAAAAGTGTGTGTGAAAGCCGTCCTTCACCTAGCTTGTTGGGAACACAAAGTTTCTTATCAGTTGCAAACTCCACTCCATACATATATATGAGGAGGTACTAGATCCAACTCGGTTTTACAGTGAAAACTGCAGGAACTTCAAACCGGCACTACGAAACAGACTGAGAAGGCAGAGTAAAAGTTTCTCCTGCAACCCGTTCCTTTGTGCTAGGTGAACGAACGTCTCTCCACATGCTCAGATCTGAGAGATAATTGTGTCTGAAAGCCTTCCTTCACCTAGCTTGTTGGGAACACAAAGTTTCTTTTCAGATGCAAACTCCACTCCATACATATATATGGGGAGGTACTAGCTCCAACTCGGTTTTACAGTGAAAACTGCAGGAACTTCCAACCGGCACTAGGAAACAGACTGAGAAACAAGAGTAAAAGTTTCTCCTGCAACCCGTTCCCTTTGTGCTAGATGAACGAACGTCTCTCCACATGCTCAGTTCTGAGAGATAAGTGTGTGTGAAAGCCTTCCTTCACCTAGCTTGTTGGGAACACAAAGTTTCTTTTCAGTTTCAAATTCCACTCCATACATATATATGGGGAGGTACTAGCTCCAACTCGGTTTTACAGTGAAAACTGCAGGAACTTCAAACCGGCACTAGGAAACAGACTGAGAAACCAGAGTAAAAATTTCTCCTGCAACCCGTTCCCTTTGTGCTAGATGAACGAACGTCTCTCCACATGCTCATTTCTGAGAGATATGTGTGTGTGAAAGCCGTCCTTCACCTAGCTTTTTGGGAACACAAAGTTTCTTTTCAGTTGCAAACTCCACTCGATACATATATATGAGGAGGTACTAGCTCCAACTCGGTTTTACAGTGAAAACTGCAGGAACTTCAAACCGGCACTAGGAAACAGACTGAGAAGGCAGAGTAAAAGTTTCTCCTGCAACACGTTCCCTTTGTGCTAGATGAACGAACGTCTCTCCACATGCTCAGTTCTGAGAGATAAGTGTGTGTGAAAGCCTTCTTTCACCTAGCTTGTTGGGAACACAAAGTTTCTTTTCAGTTGCAAACCCCACTCCATACATATATATGGGGAGGTACTAGCTCCAACTCGGTTTTACAGTGAAAACTGCAGGAACTTCAACCCGGCACTAGGAAACAGACTGAGAAACCAGAGTAAAAGTTTCTCCTGCAACCCGTTCCCTTTGTGCTAGATGAACGAACGTCTCTCCACATGCTAATTTCTGAGAGATAAGTGTGTGTGAAAGCCGTCTTTCACCTAGCTTATTGGGAACACAAAGTTTCTTTTCAGTTGCAAACTCCATTCCATACATATATAAGGGGAGGTACTAGCTCCAACACGGTTTTACAGTGAAAACTGCAGGAACTTCAAACCGGCACTAGGAAACAGACTGAGAAACCAGAGTAAAAGTTTCTCCTGCAACCCGTTCCCTTTGTGCTAGGTGAACGAACGTCTCTCCACATGCTCATTTCTGAGAGATAAGTGTGTGTGAAAGCCGTCCTTCACCTAGCTTGTTGGGAACACAAAGTTTCTTTTCACTAGCAAACTCCACTCCATAGATATATATGGGGAGGTACTAGATCCAACTCGGTTTTACAGTGAAAACTGCAGGAACTTCCAACCGGCACTAGGAAACAGACTGAGAAACCAGAGTAAAAATTTCTCCTGCAACCCGTTCCCTTTGTGCTAGATGTACGAACGTCTCTCCACATGCTCAGTTCTGAGAGATAAGTGTGTGTGAAAGCCGTCCTTCACCTAGCTTGTTGGGAACACAAAGTTTCTTTTCAGTTGCAAACTCCACTCCATACATATATATGAGGAGGTACTAGATCCAACTCGGTTTTACAGTGAAAACTGCAGGAACTTCAAACCGGCACTACGAAACAGACTGAGAAGGCAGAGTAAAAGTTTCTCCTGCAACCCGTTCCTTTGTGCTAGGTGAACGAACGTCTCTCCACATGCTCAGATCTGAGAGATAATTGTGTCTGAAAGCCTTCCTTCACCTAGCTTGTTGGGAACACAAAGTTTCTTTTCAGATGCAAACTCCACTCCATACATATATATGGGGAGGTACTAGCTCCAACTCGGTTTTACAGTGAAAACTGCAGGAACTTCAAACCGGCACTAGGAAACAGACTGAGAAACCAGAGTAAAAGTTTCTCCTGCAACCCGTTCCCTTTGTGCTAGATGAACGAACGTCTCTCCACATGCTCATTTCTGAGAGATAAGTGTGTGTGAAAGCCGTCCTTCACCTAGCTTGTTGGGAACACAAAGTTTCTTTTCAGTTGCAAACTCCACTCCATACATATATATGGGAAGGTACTAGCTCCAACTCGGTTTTACAGTGAAAACTGCAGGAACTTCAAACCGGCACTAGGAAACTGACTGAGAAACCAGAGTAAAAGTTTCTCCTGCAACCCGTTCCCTTTGTGCTTGGTGAACGAACGTCTCTCCACATGCTCAGTTCTGAGAGATAAGTGTGTGTGAAAGCCGTCCTTCACCTATCTTGTTGGGAACACAAAGTTTCTTTTCACTAGCAAACTCCACTCCATACATATATATGGGGAGGTACTTGATCCAATTCGGTTTTACAGTGGAAACTGCAGGAACTTCAAACCGGCACTAGGAAACAGACTGAGAAACCAGAGTAAAAGTTTCCTCTGCAACCCGTTCCCTTTGTGCTAGATGAACGAACGTCTCTCCACATGCTCAGTTCTGAGAGATAAGTGTGTGTGAAAGCCGTCCTTCACCTAGCTTGTTGGGAACACAAAGTTTTTTTTCACTTGCAAACTCCACTCCATACATATATATGTGGAAGTACTAGCTCCAACTCGGTTTTACAGTGAAAACTGCAGGAACTTCAAACCGGCATTAGGAAACAGACTGAGAAACCAGAGTAAAAGTTTCTCCTTCAACCCGTTCCCTTTGTGCTAGATGAACGAACGTCTCTCCACTTGCTCAGTTCTGAGAGATAAGTGTGTGTGAAAGCCGCCCTTCACCTAGCTTGTTGGGAACATAAAGTTTCTTTTAATTTGCAAACTCCACTCCATAGATATATATGTGGAGGTATTAGCTCCAACTCGGTTTTACAGTGAAAACTGCAGGAACTTCAAACCGGCACTAGGAAACAGACTGAAAAACCAGAGTAAAAGTTTCTCCTGCAACCCGTTCCCTTTGTGCTAGATGAACGAACGTCTCTCCACATGCTCAGTTCTGAGAGAGATATGTGTGTGAAAGCCGTCCTTCAACTAGCTTGTTGGGAACACAAAGTTTCTTTTCAGTTGCAAACTCCACTCCATACATATATATGGGGAGGTACTAGCTCAACTCGGTTTTACAGTGAAAACTGCAGGAACTTCCAACCGGCACTAGGAAACAGACTGAGAAACCAGAGTAAAAGTATCTCCTGCAACCCGTTCCCTTTGTGCTAGGTGAACGAACCTCTCTCCACATGTTCACTTCTGAGAGATAAGTGTGTGTGAAAGCGGTCCTTAACCTAGCTTGTTGGGAACACAAAGTTTCTTTTCAGTAGCAAACTCCACTCCATACATATATATGGGGAGGTACTAGCTCTAACTCGGTTTTACAGTGAAAACTGCAGGAACTTCCAACCGGCACTGGGAAACAGACTGAGAAAACAGAGTAAAAGTTTCCCTTCCACCCGTTCCCTTTGTGCTAGATGAACGAACGTCTCTCCACATGCTCAGTTCGGAGAGATAAGTGTGTGTGAAAGCCTTCCTTCACCTTGATTGTTGGGAACACAAAGTTTCTTTTCACTTGCAAACTCCACTCCATACATATATATGGGGAGGTACTTGATCCAATTCGGTTTTTCAGTGAAAACTGCAGGAACTTCAAACCGGCACTAGGAAACAGACTGAGAAACCAGAGTAAAAGTATCTCCTGCAACCAGTTCCCTTTGTGCTAGATGAACGAACGTCTCTCCACATGCTCAGTTCTGAGAGATAAGTGTGTGTGAAAGCCGTCCTTCACCTAGCTTTTTGGGAACACAAAGTTATTTTCACTTGCAAATTCCACTCCATACTTATATATGTGGAAGTACTAGCTCCAACTCGGTTTTACAGTGAAAACTGCAGGAACTTCAAACCGGCATTAGGAAACAGACTGAGAAACCAGAGTAAAAGTTTCTCCTTCAACCCGTTCCCTTTGTGCTAGATGAACGAACGTCTCTCCACTTGCTCAGATCTGAGAGATAAGTGTGTGTGAAAGCCGTCCTTCACCTAGCTTGTTGGGAACACAAAGTTTCTTTTCAGTTGCAAACTCCACTCCATACATATATATGGGGAGGTACTAGATCCAACTCGGTTTTACAGTGAAAACTGCAGGAACTTCAAACCGGCACTAGGAAACAGACTGAGAAACCAGAGTAAAAGTTTGTCCTGCAACCCGTTCCCTTTGTGCTAGATGAACGAACGTCTCTCCACATGCTCAGTTCTGAGAGATAAGTGTGTGTGAAAGCCGTCCTTCACCTAGCTTGTTGGGAACATAAAGTTTCTTTTCACTTGCAAACTCCACTCCATAGATATATATGTGGGGGTACTAGCTCCAACTCGCTTTTACAGTGAAAAATGCAGGAACTTCAAACCGGCACTAGGAAACAGACTGAGAAACCAGAGTAAAAGTTTGTCCTGCAACCCGTTCACTTTGTGCTAGATGAACGAACGTCTCTCCACATGCTCAGTTCTGAGAGATAATTGTGTGTGAAAGCCGTCCTTCACCTAGCTTGTTGGGAAAATAAAGTTTCTTTTCACTTGCAAAATCCACTCCATAGATATATATGTGGAGGTACTAGCTCCAACTCGATTTTACAGTGAAAACTGCAGGAACTTCAAACCGGCACTATTAAACAGACTGAGAAACCAGAGTAAAAGTTTCTCCTGCAACCCGTTCCCTTTGTGCTAGATGAACGAACGTCTCTCCACATGCTAAGTTCTGAGAGATAAGTGTGTGTGAAAGCCGTCCTTCACCTAGCTTGTTGGGAACACAAAGTTTCTTTTCAGTTGCAAACTCCACTCCATACATATATAAGGGGAGGTACTAGATCCAACTCGGTTTTACAGTGAAAACTGCAGGAACTTCAAACCGGCACTAGGAAACAGACTGAGAAACCAGAGTAAATGTTTGTCCTGCAACCCGTTCCTTTTGTGCTAGATGAAAAAACTTCTCTCCACATGCTAAGTTCTGAGAGATAAGTGTGTGTGAAAGCCGTCCTTCACCTAGCTTGTTAGGAACATAAAGTTTCTTTTCACTTGCAAACTCCACTCCATAGATATATATGTGGAGTTACTAGCTCCAACTCGGTTTTACAGTGATAACTGCAGGAACTTCAAACCGGCACTAGGAAACAGACTGAGAAACCAGAGTAAAAGTTTCTCCTGCAACCCGTTCCCTTTGTGCTAGATGAACGAACGTCTCTCCACATGCTCAGTTCTGAGAGAGAAGTGTGTGTGAGAGCCGTCCTTCACCTAGCTTGTTGGGAAAATAAAGTTTCTTTTCACTTGCAAAATCCACTCCATAGATATATATGTGGAGGTACTAGCTCCAACTCGGTTTTACAGTGAAAACTGCAGGAACTTCAAACCGGCACTATTAAACAGACTGAGAAACCAGAGTAAAAGTTTCTCCTGCAACCCGTTCCCTTTGTGCTAGATGAACGAACGTCTCTCCACATGCTAAGTTCTGAGAGATAAGTGTGTGTGAAAGCCGTCCTTCACCTAGCTTGTTGGGAACACAAAGTTTCTTTTCAGTTGCAAACTCCACTCCATACATATATATGGGGAGGTACTAGATCCAACTCGGTTTTACAGTGAAAACTGCAGGAACTTCAAACCGGCACTAGGAAACAGACTGAGAAACCACAGTAAATGTTTGTCCTGCAACCCGTTCCCTTTGTGCTAGATGAACGAACATCTCTCCACATGCTAAGTTCTGAGAGATAAGTGTGTGTGAAAGCCGTCCTTCACCTAGCTTGTTGGGAACATAAAGTTTCTTTTCACTTGCAAACTCCACTCCATAGATATATATGTGGAGTTACTAGCTCCAACTCGGTTTTACAGTGAAAACTGCAGGAACTTCAAACCGGCACTAGGAAACAGACTGAGAAACCAGAGTAAAAGTATCTCCTGCAACCCGTTCCCTTTGTGCTAGGTGAACGAAAGTCACTCCACTTGCTCAGTTCTGAGAGATAAGTGTGTGTGAAAGCCGTCCTTCACCTAGCTTGTTGGGAACACAAAGTTTCTTTTCACTTGCAAACTCCACTCCATACATATATATGGGGAGGTACTAGATCCAACTCGGTTTTACAGTGAAAACTGCAGGAACTTCAAACCGGCACTAGGAAACAGACTGAGAAACCAGAGTAAAAGTTTGTCCTGCAAACCGTTCCATTTGTGCTAGATGAACGAACGTCTCTCCACATGCTCAGTTCTGAGAGATAAGTGTGTGTGAAAGCCGTCCTTCACCTAGCTTGTTAGGAACATAAAGTTTCTTTTCACTTGCAAACTCCACTCCATAGATATATATGTGTAGGTACTAGCTCCAACTCGGTTTTACAGTGAAAACTGCAGGAACTTCAAACCGGCACTAGGAAACAGACTGAGAAACCAGAGTAAAAGTTTGTCCTGCAACCCGTTCCCTTTGTGCTAGATGAACGAACGTCTCTCCACATGCTCAGTTCTGAGAGATAATTGTGTGTGATAGCCGTCCTTCACCTAGCTTGTTGGGAACACAGTTTCTTTTCACTAGCAAACTCCACTCCATACATATATATGGGGAGGTACAAGATCCAACTCGGTTTTACAGTGAAAACTGCAGGAACTTCCAACCGGCACTAGGAAACAGACTGAGAAAGAAGAGTAAAAGTTTCTCCTGCAACCCGTTCCCTTTGTGCTAGATGAACGAACGTCTCTCCACATGCTCAGTTCTGAGAGATAAGTGTGTGTGAAAGCCGTCCTTCACCTAGCTTGTTGGGAACACAAAGTTTCTTTTCAGTTTCAAATTCCACTCCATACATATATATGGGGAGGTACTAGCTCCAACTCGGTTTTACAGTGAAAACTGCAGGAACTTCAAACCGGCACTAGGAAACAGACTGAGAAACCAGAGTAAAAATTTCTCCTGCAACCCGTTCCCTTTGTGCTAGATGAACGAACGTCTCTCCACATGCTCATTTCTGAGAGATAAGTGTGTGTGAAAGCCGTCCTTCACCTAGCTTGTTGGGAACACAAAGTTTGTTTTCAGTTGAAAACTCTACTCGATACATATATATGAGGAGGTACTAGCTCCAACTCGGTTTTACAGTGAAAACTGCAGGAACTTCAAACCGGCACTAGGAAACAGACTGAGAAGGCAGAGTAAAAGTTTCTCCTGCCACCCGTTCCCTTTGTGCTAGATGAACGAACGTCTCTCCACATGCTCAGTTCTGAGAGATAAGTGTGTGTGAAAGCCTTCCTTCACTTAGCTTGTTGGGAACACAAAGTTTCTTTTCAGTTTCAAACTCCACTCCATACATATATATGGGGAGGTACTAGCTCCAACTCGGTTTTACAGTGAAAACTGCAGGAACTTCAAACCGGCACTAGGAAACAGACTGAGAAACCAGAGTAAAAGTTTCTCCTGCAACCCGTTCCCTTTGTGCTAGATGAACGAACGTCTCTCCACATGCTCATTTCTGAGAGATAAGTGTGTGTGAAAGCCGTCCTTCACCTAGCTTGTTGGGAACACAAAGTTTCTTTTCAGTTGCAAACTCCACTCCATACATATATAAGGGTAGGTACTAGCTCCAACTCGGTTTTACAGTGAAAACTGCAGGAACTTCAAACCGGCACTAGGAAACAGACTGAGAAACCAGAGTAAAAGTTTCTCCTGCAACCCGTTCCCTTTGTGCTAGATGAACGAACGTCTCTCCACATGCTCAGTTCTGAGAGATAAGTGTGTGTGAAAGCCGTCCTTCACCTAGCTTGTTGGGAACACAAAGTTTCTTTTCACTAGCAAACTCCACCCCATAGATATATATGGGGAGGTACTAGATCCAACTCGGTTTTACAGTGAAAGCTGCAGGAACTTCAAACAGGCACTAGGAAATAGACTGAGAAACCAGAGTAAAAGTATCCCCTGCAACCCGTTCCCTTTGTGCTAGATGAACGAACGTCTCTCCACATGCTCAGTTCTGAGAGATAAGTGTGTGTGAAAGCCGTCCTTCACCTAGCTTGTTGGGAACACAAAGTTTCTTTTCAGTTGCAAACTCCACTCCATACATATATATGGGGAGGTACTAGATCCAACTCGGTTTTACAGTGAAAACTGCAGGAACTTCAAACCGGCACTAGGAAACAGACTGAGAAACCAGAGTAAAAGTTTCTCCTGCAACCCGTTCCCTTTGTGCTAGATGAACGAACGTCTCTGCACATGCTAAGATCTGAGAGATTAGTGTGTGTGAAAGCCGTCCTTCAACAAGCTTGTTGGGAACACAAAGTTTCTTTTCATTTGCAAACTCCACTCCATACATATATATGGGGAGGTACTAGCTCCAACTCGGTTTTACAGTGAAAACTGCAGGAACTTCAAACCGGCACTAGGAAACAGACTGAGAAACCAGAGAAAAAGTTTCCCCTGCAACCCGTTCCCTTTGTGCTAGGTGAACGAAAGTCTCTCCACATGCTCAGTTCTGAGAGAGAAGTGTGTGTGAAAGCCGTCCTTCACCTAGCTTGTTGGGAACACAGTTTCTTTTCACTAGCAAACTCCACTCCATACATATATATGGGGAGGTACTAGATCCAACTCGGTTTTACAGTGAAAACTGCAGGAACTTCCAACCGGCACTAGGAAACAGACTGAGAAACCAGAGTAAAAGTTTCTCCTGCAACCCGTTCCCTTTGTGCTAGATGTACGAACGTCTCTCCACATGCTCAGTTCTGAGAGATAAGTGTGTTTGAAAGCCTTCCTTCACCTAGCTTGTTGGGAACACAAAGTTTCTTTTCACTTGCAAACTCCACTCCATACATATATATAAGGAGGTACAAGCTCCAACTCAGTTTAACAGTGAAAACTGCAGGAACTTCAAACCGGCACTACGAAACAGACTGAGAAGCCAGAGTAAAAGTTTCTCCTGCAACCCGTTCCCTTTGTGCTAGGTGAACGAAAGTCTCTCCACATGCTCAGTTCTGAGAGTTAAGTGTGTGTGAAAGCCTTCCTTCACCTAGCTTGTTGGGAACACAAAGTTTCTTTTCAGATGCAAACTCCACTTCATACATATATATGGGGAGGTACTAGCTCCAACTCGGTTTTACAGTGAAAACTGCAGGAACTTCAAACCGGCACTAGGAAACAGACTGAGAAACCAGAGTAAAAGTTTCTCCTGCAACCCGTTCCCTTTGTGCTAGATGAACGAACGTCTCTCCACATGCTCATTTCTGAGAGATAAGTGTGTGTGAAAGCCGTCTTTCACCTAGCTTGTTGGGAACACAAAGTTTCTTTTCAGTTGCAAACTCCACTCCATACATATATATGGGAAGGTACTAGCTCCAACTCGGTTTTACAGTGAAAACTGCAGGAACTTCAAACCGGCACTAGGAAACTGACTGAGAAACCAGAGTAAAAGTTTCTCCTGCAACCCGTTCCCTTTGTGCTAGGTGAACGAACGTCTCTCCACATGCTCAGTTCTGAGAGATAAGTGTGTGTGAAAGCCGTCCTTCACCTAGCTTGTTGGGAACACAAAGTTTCTTTTCACTAGCAAACTCCACTCCATACATATATATGGGGAAGTACTTGATCCAATTCGGTTTTACAGTGAAAACTGCAGGAACTTCAAACCGGCACTAGGAAACAGACTGAGAAACCAGAGTAAAAGTTTCTCCTGCAACCCGTTCCCTTTGTGCTAGATGAACGAACGTCTCTCCACATGCTCAGTTCTGAGAGATAAGTGTGTGTGAAAGCCGTCCTTCACCTAGCTTGTTGGGAACACAAAGTTTTTTTTCACTTGCAAACTCCACTCCATACATATATATGTGGAAGTACAAGCTCCAACTCTGTTTTACAGTGAAAACTGCAGGAACTTCAAACCGGCACTAGGAAACAGACTGAGTAACCAGAGTAAAAGTTTCTCCTGCAACCCGTTCCCTTTGTGCTAGATGAACGAACGTCTCTCCACATGCTCAGTTCTGAGAGATAAGTGTGTGTGAAAGCCGTCTTCAACTAGCTTGTTGGGAACACAAAGTTTCTTTTCAGTTGCAAACTCCACTCCATACATATATATGGGGAGGTACTAGCTCCAACTCGGTTTTACAGTGAGAACTGCAGGAACTTCAAACCGGCACTAGGAAACAGACTGAGAAACCAGAGTAAAAGTTTGTCCTGCAACCCGTTCCCTTTGTGCTAGATGAACGTACGTCTCTCCACATGCTCAGTTCTGAGAGATAAGTGTGTGTGAAAGCCGTCCTTCACCTAGCTTTTGGGAACACAGTTTCTTTTCACTAGCAAACTCCACTCCATACATATATATGGGGAGGTACTAGATCCAACTCGGTTTTACAGTGAAAACTGCAGGAACTTCCAACCGGCACTAGGAAACAGACTGAGAAACAAGAGTAAAAGTTTCTCCTGCAACCCGTTCCCTTTGTGCTAGATGTACGAACGTCTCTCCACATGCTCAGTTCTGAGAGATAAGTGTGTGTGAAAGCCTTCCTTCACCTAGCTTGTTGGGAACACCAAGTTTCTTTTCAGTTTCAAATTCCACTCCATACATATATATGGGGAGGTACTAGCTCCAACTCGGTTTTACAGTGAAAACTGCAGGAACTTCAAACCGGCACTAGGAAACAGACTGAGAAACCAGAGTAAAAATTTCTCCTGCAAACCGTTCCCTTTGTGCTAGATGAACGAACGTCTCTCCACATGCTCATTTCTGAGAGATAAGTGTGTGTGAAAGCCGTCCTTCACCTAGCTTGTTGGGAACACAAAGTTTCTTTTCAGTTGCAAACTCCACTCGATACATATATATGAGGAGGTACTAGCTCCAACTCGGTTTTACAGTGAAAACTGCAGGAACTTCAAACCGGCACTAGGAAACAGACTGAGAAGGCAGAGTAAAAGTTTCTCCTGCAACCCGTTCCCTTTGTGCTAGATGAACGAACGTCTCTCCACATGCTCAGTTCTGAGAGATAAGTGTGTGTGAAAGCCGTCCTTCACCTAGCTTGATGGGAACACAAAGTTTCTTTTCAGTTGCAAACTCCACTCCATACATATATAAGGGTAGGTACTAGCTCCAACTCGGTTTTACAGTGAAAACTGCAGGAACTTCAAACCGGCACTAGGAAACAGACTGAGAAACCAGAGTAAAAGTTTCTCCTGCAACCCGTTCCCTTTGTGCTAGGTGAACGAACGTCTCTCCACATGCTCAGTTCTGAGAGATAAGTGTGTGTGAAAGCCGTCCTTCACCTAGCTTGTTGGGAACACAAAGTTTCTTTTCACTAGCAAACTCCACTCCATAGATATATATGGGGAGGTACTAGATCCAACTCGGTTTTACAGTGAAAACTGCAGGAACTTCAAACAGGCACTAGGAAATAGCCTGAGAAACCAGAGTAAAAGTATCCCCTGCAACCCGTTCCCTTTGTGCTAGATGAACGAACGTCTCTCCACATGCTCAGTTCTGAGAGATAAGTGTGTGTGAAAGCCGTCCTTCACCTAGCTTGTTGGGAACACAAAGTTTCTTTTCAGTTGCAAACTCCACTCCATACATATATATGGGGAGGTACTAGATCCAACTCGGTTTTACAGTGAAAACTGCAGGAACTTCAAACCGGCACTAGGAAACAGAATGAGAAACCAGAGTAATAGTTTCTCCTGCAACCCGTTCCCTTTGTGCTAGATGAACGAACGTCTCTGCACATGCTCAGTTCTGAGAGATAAGTGTGTGTGAAAGCCGTCCTTCACCTAGCTTGTTGGGAACACAAAGTTTCTTTTCAGTTTCAAATTCCACTCCATACATATATATGGGGAGGTACTAGCTCCAACTCGGTTTTACAGTGAAAACTGCAGGAACTTCAAACCGGCACTAGGAAACAGACTGAGAAACCAGAGTAAAAGTTTCTCCTGCAACCCGTTCCCTTTGTGCTAGATGAACGAACGTCTCTCCACATGCTCAGTTCTGAGAGATAAGTGTGTGTGAAAGCCGTCCTTCACCTAGCTTGTTGGGAACACAAAGTTTTTTTTTAACTTGCAAACTCCACTCCATACATATATATGTGGAAGTACTAGCTACAACTCGGTTTTACAGTGAAAACTGCAGGAACTTCAAACCGGCATTAGGAAACAGACTGAGAAACCAGAGTAAAAGTTTCTCCTGCAACCCGTTCCCTTTGTGCTAGATGAACGAACGTCTCTCCACTTGCTCAGTTCTGAGAGATAAGTGTGTGTGGAAGCCGTCCTTCACCTAGCTTGTTGGGAACACAAAGTTTCTTTTCAGTTGCAAACTCCAATCCACACAAATATATGGGGAGGTACTAGATCCAACTCTGTTTTACAGTGAAAACTGCAGGAACTTCAAACCGGCACTAGGAAACAGACTGAGAAACCAGAGTAAAAGTTTGTCTTGCAACCCGTTCCCTTTGTGCTAGATGAACGATCGTCTCTCCACATGCTAAGTTCTGAGAGATAAGTGTGTGTGAAAGCCGTCCTTCACCTAGCTTGTTGGGAACATAAAGATTCTTTTCACTTGCAAACTCCACTCCATAGATATATATGTGGAGTTACTAGCTCCAACTCGGTTTTACAGTGAAAACTGCAGGAACTTCAAACCGGCACTAGGAAACAGACTGAGAAACCAGAGTAAAAGTTTCTCCTGCAACCCGTTCCCTTTGTGCTAGATGAACGAACATCTCTCCACATGCTCAGTTCTGAGAGAGAAGTGTTTGTGAAAGCCGTCCTTCAACTAGCTTGTTGGGAACACAAAGTTTCTTTTCAGTTGCAAACTCAACCATACATATATATGGGGAGGTACTAGCTCCAACTCGGTTTTACAGTGAAAACTGCAGGAACTTCCAACCGGCACTAGGAAACAGACTGAGAAACCAGAGTAATAGTATCTCCTGCAAACCGTTCCCTTTGTGCTAGGTGAACGAACGTCTCTCCACTTGCTCAGTTCTGAGAGATAAGTGTGTGTGAAAGCCGTCCTTCACCTAGCTTGTTGGGAACACAAAGTTTCTTTTCACTTGCAAACTCCACTCCATACATATATATGGGGAGGTACTAGATCCAACTCGGTTTTACAGTGAAAACTGCAGGAACTTCAAACCGGCACTACGAAACAGACTGAGAAACCAGAGTAAAAGTTTGTCCTGCAAACTGTTCCCTTTGTGCTAGATGAACGAACGTCTCTCCACATGCTCAGTTCTGAGAGTTAAGTGTGTGTGAAAGCCGTCCTTCACCTAGCTTGTTGGGAACATAAAGTTTCTTTACACTTGCAAACTCCACTCCATAGATATATATGTGGAGGTACTAGCTCCAACTCGGTTTTACAGTGAAAACTGCAGGAACTTCAAACCGGCACTAGGAAACAGACTGAGAAACCAGAGTAAAAGTTTCTCCTGCAACACGTTCCCTTTGTGCTAGATGAACGAACGTCTCTCCACATGCTCAGTTCTGAGAGATAATTGTGTGTGATAGCCGTCCTTCACCTAGCTTGTTGGGAACACAGTTTCTTTTCACTAGCAAACTCCACTCCATACATATATATGGGGAGGTACAAGATCCAACTCGGTTTTACAGTGAAAACTGCAGGAACTTCCAACCGGCACTAGGAAACAGACTGAGAAACAAGAGTAAAAGTTTCCCCTGCAACCCGTTCCCTTTGTGCTAGATGAACGAACGTCTCTCCACATGCTCAGTTCTGAGAGATAAGTGTGTGTGAAAGCCGTCCTTCACCTAGCTTGTTGGGAACACAAAGTTTCTTTTCAGTTTCAAATTCCACTCCATACATATATATGGGGAGTTACTAGCTCCAACTCGGTTTTACAGTGAAAACTGCAGGAACTTCAAACCGGCACTAGGAAACAGACTGAGAAACCAGAGTAAAAATTTCTCCTGCAACCCGTTCCCTTTGTGCTAGATGAACGAACGTCTCTCCACATGCTCATTTCTGAGAGATAAGTGTGTGTGAAAGCCGTCCTTCACCTAGCTTGTTGGGAACACAAAGTTTCTTTTCAGTTGCAAACTCCACTCGATACATATATATGAGGAGGTACTAGCTCCAACTCGGTTTTACAGTGAAAACTGCAGGAACTTCAAACCGGCACTAGGAAACAGACTGAGAAGGCAGAGTAAAAGTTTCTCCTGCAACCCGTTCCCTTTGTGCTAGATGAACGAACGTCTCTCCACATGCTCAGTTCTGAGAGATAAGTGTGTGTGAAAGCCGTCCTTCACCTAGCTTGATGGGAACACAAAGTTTCTTTTCAGTTGCAAACTCCACTCCATACATATATAAGGGTAGGTACTAGCTCCAACTCGGTTTTACAGTGAAAACTGCAGGAACTTCAAACCGGCACTAGGAAACAGACTGAGAAACCAGAGTAAAAGTTTCTCCTGCAACCCGTTCCCTTTGTGCTAGGTGAACGAACGTCTCTCCACATGCTCAGTTCTGAGAGATAAGTGTGTGTGAAAGCCGCCCTTCACCTAGCTTGTTGGGAACACAAAGTTTCTTTTCACTAGCAAACTCCACTCCATAGATATATATGGGGAGGTACTAGATCCAACTCGGTTTTACAGTGAAAACTGCAGGAACTTCAAACAGGCACTAGGAAATAGACTGAGAAACCAGAGTAAAAGTATCCCCTGCAACCCGTTCCCTTTGTGCTAGATGAACGAACGTCTCTCCACATGCTCAGTTCTGAGAGATAAGTGTGTGTGAAAGCCGTCCTTCACCTAGCTTGTTGGGAACACAAAGTTTCTTTTCAGTTGCAAACTCCACTCCATACATATATATGGGGAGGTACTAGATCCAACTCGGTTTTACAGTGAAAACTGCAGGAACTTCAAACCGGCACTAGGAAACAGAATGAGAAACCAGAGTAATAGTTTCTCCTGCAACCCGTTCCCTTTGTGCTAGATGAACGAACGTCTCTGCACATGCTCAGTTCTGAGAGATAAGTGTGTGTGAAAGCCGTCCTTCACCTAGCTTGTTGGGAACACAAAGTTTCTTTTCAGTTTCAAATTCCACTCCATACATATATATGGGGAGGTACTAGCTCCAACTCGGTTTTACAGTGAAAACTGCAGGAACTTCAAACCGGCACTAGGAAACAGACTGAGAAACCAGAGTAAAAGTTTCTCCTGCAACCCGTTCCCTTTGTGCTAGATGAACGAACGTCTCTCCACATGCTCAGTTCTGAGAGATAAGTGTGTGTGAAAGCCGTCCTTCACCTAGCTTGTTGGGAACACAAAGTTTTTTTTTAACTTGCAAACTCCACTCCATACATATATATGTGGAAGTACTAGCTACAACTCGGTTTTACAGTGAAAACTGCAGGAACTTCAAACCGGCATTAGGAAACAGACTGAGAAACCAGAGTAAAACTTTCTCCTGCAACCCGTTCCCTTTGTGCTAGATGAACGAACGTCTCTCCACTTGCTCAGTTCTGAGAGATAAGTGTGTGTGGAAGCCGTCCTTCACCTAGCTTGTTGGGAACACAAAGTTTCTTTTCAGTTGCAAACTCCAATCCACACAAATATATGGGGAGGTACTAGATCCAACTCTGTTTTACAGTGAAAACTGCAGGAACTTCAAACCGGCACTAGGAAACAGACTGAGAAACCAGAGTAAAAGTTTGTCTTGCAACCCGTTCCCTTTGTGCTAGATGAACGATCGTCTCTCCACATGCTAAGTTCTGAGAGATAAGTGTGTGTGAAAGCCGTCCTTCACCTAGCTTGTTGGGAACATAAAGATTCTTTTCACTTGCAAACTCCACTCCATAGATATATATGTGGAGTTACTAGCTCCAACTCGGTTTTACAGTGAAAACTGCAGGAACTTCAAACCGGCACTAGGAAACAGACTGAGAAACCAGAGTAAAAGTTTCTCCTGCAACCCGTTCCCTTTGTGCTAGATGAACGAACATCTCTCCACATGCTCAGTTCTGAGAGAGAAGTGTTTGTGAAAGCCGTCCTTCAACTAGCTTGTTGGGAACACAAAGTTTCTTTTCAGTTGCAAACACAACCATACATATATATGGGGAGGTACTAGCTCCAACTCGGTTTTACAGTGAAAACTGCAGGAACTTCCAACCGGCACTAGGAAACAGACTGAGAAACCAGAGTAAAAGTATCTCCTGCAAACCGTTCCCTTTGTGCTAGGTGAACGAACGTCTCTCCACTTGCTCAGTTCTGACAGATAAGTGTGTGTGAAAGCCGTCCTTCACCTAGCTTGTTGGGAACACAAAGTTTCTTTTCACTTGCAAACTCCAATCCATACATATATATGGGGAGGTACTAGATCCAACTCGGTTTTACAGTGAAAACTGCAGGAACTTCAAACCGGCACTACGAAACAGACTGAGAAACCAGAGTAAAAGTTTGTCCTGCAAACTGTTCCCTTTGTGCTAGATGAACGAACGTCTCTCCACATGCTCAGTTCTGAGAGTTAAGTGTGTGTGAAAGCCGTCCTTCACCTAGCTTGTTGGGAACATAAAGTTTCTTTACACTTGCAAACTCCACTCCATAGATATATATGTGGAGGTACTAGCTCCAACTCGGTTTTACAGTGAAAACTGCAGGAACTTCAAACCGGCACTAGGAAACAGACTGAGAAACCAGAGTAAAAGTTTCTCCTGCAACACGTTCCCTTTGTGCTAGATGAACGAACGTCTCTCCACATGCTCAGTTCTGAGAGATAATTGTGTGTGATAGCCGTCCTTCACCTAGCTTGTTGGGAACACAGTTTCTTTTCACTAGCAAACTCCACTCCATACATATATATGGGGAGGTACAAGATCCAACTCGGTTTTACAGTGAAAACTGCAGGAACTTCAAACCGGCACTAGGAAACAGAGTGAGAAACCAGAGTAAAAGTTTCTCCTGCAACCCGTTCCCTTTGTGCTAGATGAACGAACGTCTCTCCACATGCTCATTTCTGAGAGATAAGTGTGTGTGAAAGCCGTCCTTCACCTAGCTTGTTGGGAACACAAAGTTTCTTTTCACTTGCAAACTCCACTCGATACATATATATGAGGAGGTACTAGCTCCAACTCGGTTTTACAGTGAAAACTGCAGGAACTTCAAACCGGCACTAGGAAACAGACTGAGAAGGCAGAGTAAAAATTTCTCCTGCAACCCGTTCCTTTGTGCTAGATGAACGAACGTCTCTCCACATGCTCAGTTCTGAGAGATAAGTGTGTGTGAAAGCCTTCCTTCACATAGCTTGTTGGGAACACAAAGTTTCTTTTCAGTTTCAAACTCCACTCCATACATATATATGGGGAGGTACTAGCTCCAACTCGGTTTTACAGTGAAAACTGCAGGAACTTCAAACCGGCACTAGGAAACAGAGTGAGAAACCAGAGTAAAAGTTTCTCCTGCAACCCGTTCCCTTTGTGCTAGATGAACGAACGTCTCTCCACATGCTCATTTCTGAGAGATAAGTGTGTGTGAAAGCCGTCCTTCACCTAGCTTGTTGGGAACACAAAGTTTCTTTTCAGTTGCAAACTCTACTCCATACATATATAAGGGTAGGTACTAGCTCCAACTCGGTTTTACAGTGAAAACTGCAGGAACTTCAAACTGGCACTAGGAAACAGACTGAGAAACCAGAGTAAAAGTTTCTCCTGCAACCCGTTCCCTTTGTGCTAGGTGAACGAACGTCTCTCCACATGCTCAGTTCTGAGAGATAAATGTGTGTGAAAGCCGTCCTTCACCTAGCTTGTTGGGAACACAAAGTTTCTTTTCAGTTGCAAACTCCACTCCATACATATATAAGGGTAGGTACTAGCTCCAACTCGGTTTTACAGTGAAAACTGCAGGAACTTCAAACCGGCACTAGGAAACAGACTGAGAAACCAGAGTAAAAATTTCTCCTGCAACCCGTTCCCTTTGTGCTAGATGAACGAACGTCTCTCCACATGCTCATTTCTGAGAGATAAGTGTGTGTGAAGCCGTCCTTCACCTAGCTTGTTGGGAACACAAAGTTTCTTTTCAGTTACAAAATCCACTCGATACATATATATGAGGAGGTACTAGCTCCAACTCGGTTTTACAGTGAAAACTGCAGGAACTTCAAACCGGCACTAGGAAACAGACTGAGAAGGCAGAGTAAAAATTTCTCCTGCAACCCGTTCCTTTGTGCTAGATGAACGAACGTCTCTCCACATGCTCAGTTCTGAGAGATAAGTGTGTGTGAAAGCCTTCCTTCACATAGCTTGTTGGGAACACAAAGTTTCTTTTCAGTTTCAAACTCCACTCCATACATATATATGGGGAGGTACTAGCTCCAACTCGGTTTTACAGTGAAAACTGCAGGAACTTCAAACCGGCACTAGGAAACAGAGTGAGAAACCAGAGTAAAAGTTTCTCCTGCAACCCGTTCCCTTTGTGCTAAATGAACGAACGTCTCTCCACATGCTCATTTCTGAGAGAAAAGTGTGTGTGAAAGCCGTCCTTCACCTAGCTTGTTGGGAACACAAAGTTTCTTTTCAGTTGCAAACTCCACTCCATACATATATATGTGGAAGTACTAGCTCCAACTCGGTTTTACAGTGAAAACTGCAGGAACTTCAAACCGGCACTAGGAAACAGACTGAGAAACCAGAGTAAAAGTTTCTCCTGCAACCTGTTCCCTTTGTGCTAAATGAACGAACGTCTCTCCACATGCTCAGTTCTGAGAGATAAGTGTGTGTGAAAGCCGTCTTCAACTAGCTTGTTGGGAACACAAAGTTTCTTTTCAGTTTCAAATTCCACTCCATACATATATATGGGGAGGTACTAGCTCCAACTCGGTTTTACAGTGAAAACTGCAGGAACTTCAAACCGGCACTAGGAAACAGACTGAGAAACCAGAGTAAAAATTTCTCCTGCAACCCGTTCCCTTTGTGCTAGATGAACGAACGTCTCTCCACATGCTCATTTCTGAGAGATAAGTGTGTGTGAAAGCCGTCCTTCACCTAGCTTGTTGGGAACACAAAGTTTCTTTTCACTTGCAAACTCCACTCGATACATATATATGAGGAGGTACTAGCTCCAACTCGGTTTTACAGTGAAAACTGCAGGAACTTCAAACCGGCACTAGGAAACAGACTGAGAAGGCAGAGTAAAAATTTCTCCTGCAACCCGTTCCTTTGTGCTAGATGAACGAACGTCTCTCCACATGCTCAGTTCTGAGAGATAAGTGTGTGTGAAAGCCTTCCTTCACATAGCTTGTTGGGAACACAAAGTTTCTTTTCAGTTTCAAACTCCACTCCATACATATATATGGGGAGGTACTAGCTCCAACTCGGTTTTACAGTGAAAACTGCAGGAACTTCAAACCGGCACTAGGAAACAGAGTGAGAAACCAGAGTAAAAGTTTCTCCTGCAACCCGTTCCCTTTGTGCTAGATGAACGAACGTCTCTCCACATGCTCATTTCTGAGAGATAAGTGTGTGTGAAAGCCGTCCTTCACCTAGCTTGTTGGGAACACAAAGTTTCTTTTCAGTTGCAAACTCCACTCCATACATATATAAGGGTAGGTACTAGCTCCAACTCGGTTTTACAGTGAAAACTGCAGGAACTTCAAACCGGCACTAGGAAACAGACTGAGAAACCAGAGTAAAAGTTTCTCCTGCAACCCGTTCCCTTTGTGCTAGATGAACGAACGTCTCTGCACATGCTAAGATCTGAGAGATTAGTGTGTGTGAAAGCCGTCCTTCAACTAGCTTGTTGGGAACACAAAGTTTCTTTTCATTTGCAAACTCCACTCCATACATATATATGGGGAGGTACTAGCTCCACCTCGGTTTTACAGTGAAAACTGCAGGAACTTCTAACCGGCACTAGAAAACAGACTGAGAAACCCTAGTAAAAGTTTCTCCTGCAACCCGTTCCCTTTGTGCTAGGTGAACGAAAGTCTCTCCACATGCTCAGTTCTGAGAGAGAAGTGTGTGTGAAAGCCGTCCTTCACCTAGCTTGTTGGGAACACAGTTTCTTTTCACTAGCAAACTCCACTCCATACATATATATGGGGAGGTACTAGATCCAACTCGGTTATACAGTGAAAACTGCAGGAACTTCCAACCGGCACTAGGAAACAGACTGAGAAACCAGAGTAAAAGTTTCTCCTGCAACCCGTTCCCTTTGTGCTAGATGTACGAACGTCTCTTCACATGCTCAGTTCTGAGAGATAAGTGTGTTTGAAAGCCTTCCTTCACCTAGCTTGTTGGGAACACAAAGTTTCTTTTCAGTTGCAAACTCCACTCCATACATATATATGAGGAGGTACTAGCTCCAACTCGGTTTTACAGTGAAAACTGCAGTAACTTCAAACCGGCACTAGGAAACAGACTGAGAAACCAGAGTAAAAGTTTCTCCTGCAACCCGTTCCCTTTGTGCTAGGTGAACGAACGTCTCTCCACATGCTCAGTTCTGAGAGAAAAGTGTGTGTGAAAGTCTTCCTTCACCTAGCTTGTTGGGAACACAAAGTTTCTTTTCAGATGCAAACTCCACTCCATACATATATATGGGGAGGTACTAGCTCCAACTCGGTTTTACAGTGAAAACTGCAGGAACTTCAAACCGGCACTAGGAAACAGACTGAGAAACCAGAGTAAAGTTTCTCCTGCAACCCGTTCCCTTTTTGCTAGATGAATGAACGCCTCTCCACATGCTCATTTCTGAGAGATAAGTGTGTGTGAAAGCCGTCCTTCACCTAGCTTGTTGGGAACACAAAGTTTCTTTTCAGTTGCAAACTCCACTCCATACATATATATGGGGAGGTACTTGATCAAATTCGGTTTTACAGTGAAAACTGCAGGAACTTCAAACCGGCACTAGGAAACTGACTGAGAAACCAGAGTAAAAGTATCTCCTGCAACCCGTTCCCTTTGTGCTAGATGAACGAACGTCTCTCCACATGCTCAGTTCTGAGAGATAAGTGTGTGTGAAAGCCGTCCTTCACCTAGCTTGTTGGGAACACAAAGTTTTTTTTCACTTGCAAACTCCACTCCATAAATATATATGTGGAAGTACTAGCTCCAACTCGGTTTTACAGTGAGAACTGCAGGAACTTCAAACCGGCACTAGGAAACAGACTGAGAAACCAGAGTAAAAGTTTGTCCTGCAACCCGTTCCCTTTTTGCTAGATGAACGAACGTCTCTCCACATGCTCAGTTCTGAGAGATAAGTGTGTGTGAAAGCCGTCCTTCACCTAGCTTGTTGGGAACACAGTTTCTTTTCACTAGCAAACTCCACTCCATACATATATATGGGGAGGTACTAGATCCAACTCGGTTTTACAGTGAAAACTGCAGGAACTTCCAACCGGCACTAGGAAACAGACTGAGAAACAAGAGTAAAAGTTTCTCCTGCAACCCGTTCCCTTTGTGCTAGATGAACGAACGTCTCTCCACATGCTCAGTTCTGAGAGATAAGTGTGTGTGAAAGCCTTCCTTCACCTAGCTTGTTGGGAACACAAAGGTTCTTTTCAGTTTCAAATTCCACTCCATACATATATATGGGGAGGTACTAGCTCCAACTCGGTTTTACAGTGAAAACTGCAGGAACTTCAAACCGGCACTAGGAAACAGACTGAGAAACCAGAGTAAAAATTTCTCCTGCAACCCGTTCCCTTTTTGCTAGATGAACGAACGTCTCTCCACATGCTCATTTCTGAGAGATATGTGTGTGTGAAAGCCGTCCTTCACCTAGCTTTTTGGGAACACAAAGTTTCTTTTCAGTTGCAAACTCCACTCGATACATATATATGAGGAGGTACTAGCTCCAACTCGGTTTTACAGTGAAAACTGCAGGAACTTCAAACCGGCACTAGGAAACAGACTGAGAAGGCAGAGTAAAAGTTTCTCCTGCAACACGTTCCCTTTGTGCTAGATGAACGAACGTCTCTCCACATGCTCAGTTCTGAGAGATAAGTGTGTGTGAAAGCCTTCTTTCAACTAGCTTGTTGGGAACACAAAGTTTCTTTTCAGTTGCAAACCCCACTCCATACATATATATGGGGAGGTACTAGCTCCAACTCGGTTTTACAGTGAAAACTGCAGGAACTTCAACCCGGCACTAGGAAACAGACTGAGAAACCAGAGTAAAAGTTTCTCCTGCAACCCGTTCCCTTTGTGCTAGATGAACGAACGTCTCTCCACATGCTAATTTCTGAGAGATAAGTGTGTGTGAAAGCCGTCTTTCACCTAGCTTATTGGGAACACAAAGTTTCTTTTCAGTTGCAAACTCCATTCCATACATATATAAGGGGAGGTACTAGCTCCAACTCGGTTTTACAGTGAAAACTGCAGGAACTTCAAACCGGCACTAGGAAACAGACTGAGAAACCAGAGTAAAAGTTTCTCCTGCAACCCGTTCCCTTTGTGCTAGGTGAACGAACGTCTCTCCACATGCTCATTTCTGAGAGATAAGTGTGTGTGAAAGCCGTCCTTCACCTAGCTTGTTGGGAACACAAAGTTTCTTTTCACTAGCAAACTCCACTCCATAGATATATATGGGGAGGTACTAGATCCAACTCGGTTTTACAGTGAAAACTGCAGGAACTTCCAACCGGCACTAGGAAACAGACTGAGAAACCAGAGTAAAAGTTCCTCCTGCAACCCGTTCCCTTTGTGCTAGATGTACGAACGTCTCTCCACATGCTCAGTTCTTAGAGATAAGTGTGTGTGAAAGCCGTCCTTCACCTAGCTTGTTGGGAACACAAAGTTTCTTTTCAGTTGCAAACTCCACTCCATAGATATATATGTGGAGGTATTAGCTCCAACTCGGTTTTACAGTGAAAACTGCAGGAACTTCAAACCGGCACTAGGAAACAGACTGAAAAACCAGAGTAAAAGTTTCTCCTGCAACCCGTTCCCTTTGTGCTAGATGAACGAACGTCTCTCCACATGCTCAGTTCTGAGAGAGATGTGTGTGTGAAAGCCGTCCTTCAACTAGCTTGTTGGGAACACAAAGTTTCTTTTCAGTTGCAATCTCCACTCCATACATATATATGGGGAGGTACTAGCTCAACTCGGTTTTACAGTGAAAACTGCAGGAACTTCCAACCGGCACTAGGAAACAGACTGAGAAACCAGAGTAAAAGTATCTCCTGCAACCCGTTCCCTTTGTGCTAGGTGAACGAACGTCTCTCCACATGTTCACTTCTGAGAGATAAGTGTGTGTGAAAGCGGTCCTTAACCTAGCTTGTTGGGAACACAAAGTTTCTTTTCAGTAGCAAACTCCACTCCATACATATATATGGGGAGGTACTAGCTCTAACTCGGTTTTACAGTGAAAACTGCAGGAACTTCCAACCGGCACTAGGAAACAGACTGAGAAAACAGAGTAAAAGTTTCCCCTGCCACCCGTTCCCTTTGTGCTAGATGAACGAACGTCTCTCCACATGCTCAGTTCGGAGAGATAAGTGTGTGTGAAAGCCTTCCTTCACCTTGATTGTTGGGAACACAAAGTTTCTTTTCACTTGCAAACTCCACTCCATACATATATATGGGGAGGTACTTGATCCAATTCGGTTTTACAGTGAAAACTGCAGGAACTTCAAACCGGCACTAGGAAACAGACTGAGAAACCAGAGTAAAAGTATCTCCTGCAACCAGTTCCCTTTGTGCTAGATGAACGAACGTCTCTCCACATGCTCAGTTCTGAGAGATAAGTGTGTGTGAAAGCCGTCCTTCACCTAGCTTGTTGGGAACACAAAGTTATTTTCACTTGCAAATTCCACTCCATACTTATATATGTGGAAGTACTATCTCCAACTCGGTTTTACAGTGAAAACTGCAGGAACTTCAAACCGGCATTAGGAAACAGACTGAGAAACCAGAGTAAAAGTTTCTCCTTTAACCCGTTCCCTTTGTGCTAGATGAACGAACGTCTCTCCACTTGCTCAGATCTGAGAGATAAGTGTGTGTGAAAGCCGTCCTTCACCTAGCTTGTTGGGAACACAAAGTTTCTTTTCAGTTGCAAACTCCACTCCATACATATATATGGGGAGGTACTAGATCCAACTCGGTTTTACAGTGAAAACTGCAGGAACTTCAAACCGGCACTAGGAAACAGACTGAGAAACCAGAGTAAAAGTTTGTCCTGCAACCCGTTCCCTTTGTGCTAGATGAACGAACGTCTCTCCACATGCTCAGTTCTGAGAGATAAGTGTGTGTGAAAGCCGTCCTTCACCTAGCTTGTTGGGAACATAAAGTTTCTTTTCACTTGCAAACTCCACTCCATAGATATATATGTGGAGGTACTAGCTCCAACTCGGTTTTACAGTGAAAAATGCAGGAACTTCAAACCGGCACTAGGAAACAGACTGAGAAACCAGAGTAAAAGTTTGTCCTGCAACCCGTTCCCTTTGTGCTAGATGAACGAACGTCTCTCCACATGCTCAGTTCTGAGAGATAAGTGTGTGTGAAAGCCGTCCTTCACCTAGCTTGTTGGGAAAATAAAGTTTCTTTTCACTTGCAAAATCCACTCCATAGATATATATGTGGAGGTACTAGCTCCAACTCGATTTTACAGTGAAAACTGCAGGAACTTCAAACCGGCACTATTAAACAGACTGAGAAACCAGAGTAAAAGTTTCCCCTGCAACCCGTTCCCTTTGTGCTAGATGAACGAACGTCTCTCCACATGCTAAGTTCTGAGAGATAAGTGTGTGTGAAAGCCGTCCTTCACCTAGCTTGTTGGGAACACAAAGTTTCTTTTCAGTTGCAAACTCCACTCCATACATATATAAGGGGAGGTACTAGATCCAACTCGGTTTTACAGTGAAAACTGCAGGAACTTCAAACCGGCACTAGGAAACAGACTGAGAAACCAGAGTAAATGTTTGTCCTGCAACCCGTTCCTTTTGTGCTAGATGAACGAACTTCTCTCCACATGCTAAGTTCTGAGAGATAAGTGTGTGTGAAAGCCGTCCTTCACCTAGCTTGTTGGGAACATAAAGTTTCTTTTCACTTGCAAACTCCACTCCATAGATATATATGTGGAGTTACTAGCTCCAACTCGGTTTTACAGTGATAACTGCAGGAACTTCAAACCGGCTCTAGGAAACAGACTGAGAAACCAGAGTAAAAGTTTCTCCTGCAACCCGTTCCCTTTGTGCTAGATGAACGAACGTCTCTCCACATGCTCAGTTCTGAGAGAGAAGTGTGTGTGAAAGCCGTCCTTCACCTAGCTTGTTGGGAAAATAAAGTTTCTTTTCACTTGCAAAATCCACTCCATAGATATATATGTGGAGGTACAAGCTCCAACTCGGTTTTACAGTGAAAACTGCAGGAACTTCAAACCGGCACTATTAAACAGACTGAGAAACCAGAGTAAAAGTTTCTCCTGCAACCCGTTCCCTTTGTGCTAGATGAACGAACGTCTCTCCACATGCTAAGTTCTGAGAGATAATTGTGTGTGAAAGCCGTCCTTCACCTAGCTTGTTGGGAACACAAAGTTTCTTTTCAGTTGCAAACTCCACTCCATACATATATATGGGGAGGTACTAGATCCAACTCGGTTTTACAGTGAAAACTGCAGGAACTTCAAACCGGCACTAGGAAACAGACTGAGAAACCAGAGTAAATGTTTGTCCTGCAACCCGTTCCCTTTGTGCTAGATGAACGAACTTCTCTCCACATGCTAAGTTCTGAGAGATAAGTGTGTGTGAAAGCCGTCCTTCACCTAGCTTGTTGGGAACATAAAGTTTCTTTTCACTTGCAAACTCCACTCCATAGATATATATGTGGAGTTACTAGCTCCAACTCGGTTTTACAGTGAAAACTGCAGGAACTTCAAACCGGCACTAGGAAACAGACTGAGAAACCAGAGTAAAAGTATCTCCTGCAAACCGTTCCCTTTGTGCTAGGTGAACGAAAGTCTCTCCACTTGCTCAGTTCTGAGAGATAAGTGTGTGTGAAAGCCGTCCTTCACCTAGCTTGTTGGGAACACAAAGTTTCTTTTCACTTGCAAACTCCACTCCATACATATATATGGGGAGGTACTAGATCCAACTCGGTTTTACAGTGAAAACTGCAGGAACTTCAAACCGGCACTAGGAAACAGACTGAGAAACCAGAGTAAAAGTTTGTCCTGCAAACCGTTCCCTTTGTGCTAGATGAACGAACGTCTCTCCACATGCTCAGTTCTGAGAGATAAGTGTGTGTGAAAGCCGTCCTTCACCTAGCTTGTTAGGAACATAAAGTTTCTTTTCACTTGCAAACTCCACTCCATAGATATATATGTGGAGGTACTAGCTCCAACTCGGTTTTACAGTGAAAACTGCAGGAACTTCAAACCGGCACTAGGAAACAGACTGAGAAACCAGAGTAAAAGTTTGTCCTGCAACCCGTTCCCTTTGTGCTAGATGAACGAACGTCTCTCCACATGCTCAGTTCTGAGAGATAATTGTGTGTGATAGCCGTCCTTCACCTAGCTTGTTGGGAACACAGATTCTTTTCACTAGCAAACTCCACTCCATACATATATATGGGGAGGTACAAGATCCAACTCGGTTTTACAGTGAAAACTGCAGGAACATCCAACCGGCACTAGGAAACAGACTGAGAAACAAGAGTAAAAGTTTCTCCTGCAACCCGTTCCCTTTGTGCTAGATGAACGAACGTCTCTCCACTTGCTCAGATCTGAGAGATAAGTGTGTGTGAAAGCCGTCCTTCACCTAGCTTGTTGGGAACACAAAGTTTCTTTTCAGTTGCAAACTCCACTCCATACATATATATGGGGAGGTACTAGATCCAACTCGGTTTTACAGTGAAAACTGCAGGAACTTCAAACCGGCACTAGGAAATAGACTGAGAAACCAGAGTAAAAGTTTGTCCTGCAACCCGTTCCCTTTGTGCTAGATGAACGAACGTCTCTCCACATGCTCAGTTCTGAGAGATAAGTGTGTGTGAAAGCCGTCCTTCACCTAGCTTGTTGGGAACATAAAGTTTCTTTTCACTTGCAAACTCCACTCCATAGATATATATGTGGAGGTACTAGCTCCAACTCGGTTTTACAGTGAAAAATGCAGGAACTTCAAACCGGCACTAGGAAACAGACTGAGAAACCAGAGTAAAAGTTTGTCCTGCAACCCGTTCCCTTTGTGCTAGATGAACGAACGTCTCTCCACATGCTCAGTTCTGAGAGATAAGTGTGTGTGAAAGCCGTCCTTCACCTAGCTTGTTGGGAAAATAAAGTTTCTTTTCACTTGCAAAATCCACTCCATATATATATATGTGGAGGTACTAGCTCCAACTCGATTTTACAGTGAAAACTGCAGGAACTTCAAACCGGCACTATTAAACAGACTGAGAAACCAGAGTAAAAGTTTCTCCTGCAACCCGTTCCCTTTGTGCTAGATGAACGAACGTCTCTCCACATGCTAAGTTCTGAGAGATAAGTGTGTGTGAAAGCCATCCTTCACCTAGCTTGTTGGGAACACAAAGTTTCTTTTCAGTTGCAAACTCCACTCCATACATATATAAGGGGAGGTACTAGATCCAACTCGGTTTTACAGTGAAAACTGCAGGAACTTCAAACCGGCACTAGGAAACAGACTCAGAAACCAGAGTAAATGTTTGTCCTGCAACCCGTTCCTTTTGTGCTAGATGAACGAACTTCTCTCCACATGCTAAGTTCTGAGAGATAAGTGTGTGTGAAAGCCGTCCTTCACCTAGCTTGTTGGGAACATAAAGTTTCTTTTCACTTGCAAACTCCACTCCATAGATATATATGTGGAGTTACTAGCTCCAACTCGGTTTTACAGTGATAACTGCAGGAACTTCAAACCGGCACTAGGAAACAGACTGAGAAACCAGAGTAAAAGTTTCTCCTGCAACCCGTTCCCTTTGTGCTAGATGAACGAACGTCTCTCCACATGCTCAGTTCTGAGAGAGAAGTGTGTGTGAAAGCCGTCCTTCACCTAGCTTGTTGGGAAAATAAAGTTTCTTTTCACTTGCAAAATCCACTCCATAGATATATATGTGGAGGTACTAGCTCCAACTCGGTTTTACAGTGAAAACTGCAGGAACTTCAAACCGGCACTATTAAACAGACTGAGAAACCAGAGTAAAAGTTTCTCCTGCAACCCGTTCCCTTTGTGCTAGATGAACGAACGTCTCTCCACATGCTAAGTTCTGAGAGATAAGTGTGTGTGAAAGCCGTCCTTCACCTAGCTTGTTGGGAACACAAAGTTTCTTTTCAGTTGCAAACTCCACTCCATACATATATATGGGGAGGTACTAGATCCAACTCGGTTTTACAGTGAAAACTGCAGGAACTTCAAACCGGCACTAGGAAACAGACTGAGAAACCAGAGTAAATGTTTGTCCTGCAACCCGTTCCATTTGTGCTAGATGAACGAACTTCTCTCCACATGCTCAGTTCTGAGAGATAAGTGTGTGTGAAAGCCGTCCTTCACCTAGCTTGTTGGGAACATAAAGTTTCTTTTCACTTGCAAACTCCACTCCATAGATATATATGTGGAGTTACTAGCTCCAACTCGGTTTTACAGTGATAACTGCAGGAACTTCAAACCGGCACTTGGAAACAGACTGAGAAACCAGAGTAAAAGTTTCTCCTGCAACCCGTTCCCTTTGTGCTAGATGAACGAACGTCTCTCCACATGCTCAGTTCTGAGAGAGAAGTGTGTGTGAAAGCCGTCCTTCACCTAGCTTGTTGGGAAAATAAAGTTTCTTTTCACTTGCAAAATCCACTCCATAGATATATATGTGGAGGTACTAGCTCCAACTCGGTTTTACAGTGAAAACTGCAGGAACTTCAAACCGGCACTATTAAACAGACTGAGAAACCAGAGTAAAAGTTTCTCCTGCAACCCGTTCCCTTTGTGCTAGATGAACGAACGTCTCTCCACATGCTAAGTTCTGAGAGATAAGTGTGTGTGAAAGCCGTCCTTCACCTAGCTTGTTGGGAACACAAAGTTTCTTTTCAGTTGCAAACTCCACTCCATACATATATATGGGGAGGTACTAGATCCAACTCGGTTTTACAGTGAAAACTGCAGGAACTTCAAACCGGCACTAGGAAACAGACTGAGAAACCAGAGTAAATGTTTGTCCTGCAACCCGTTCCCTTTGTGCTAGATGAACGAACTTCTCTCCACATGCTCAGTTCTGAGAGATAAGTGTGTGTGAAAGCCGTCCTTCACCTAGCTTGTTGGGAACATAAAGTTTCTTTTCACTTGCAAACTCCACTCCATAGATATATATGTGGAGTTACTAGCTCCAA
Organism: Camelus bactrianus; assembly: GCF_048773025.1. NCBI lineage: Eukaryota > Metazoa > Chordata > Mammalia > Artiodactyla > Camelidae > Camelus > Camelus bactrianus. The sequence continues at coordinate 1,868,976 of NC_133553.1, forward strand.
CTCGGTTTTACAGTGAAAACTGCAGGAACTTCAAACCGGCACTAGGAAACAGACTGAGAAACCAGAGTAAAAGTATCTCCTGCAACCCGTTCCCTTTGTGCTAGGTGAACGAAAGTCTCTCCACTTGCTCAGTTCTGAGAGATAAGTGTGTGTGAAAGCCGTCCTTCACCTAGCTTGTTGGGAACACAAAGTTTCTTTTCACTTGCAAACTCCACTCCATACATATATATGGGGAGGTACTAGATCCAACTCGGTTTTACAGTGAAAACTGCAGGAACTTCAAACTGGCACTAGGAAACAGACTGAGAAACCAGAGTAAAAGTTTGTCCTGCAAACCGTTCCCTTTGTGCTAGATGAACGAACGTCTCTCCACATGCTCAGTTCTGAGAGATAAGTGTGTGTGAAAGCCGTCCTTCAACTAGCTTGTTAGGAACATAAAGTTTCTTTTCACTTGCAAACTCCACTCCATAGATATATATGTGGAGGTACTAGCTCCAACTCGGTTTTACAGTGAAAACTGCAGGAACTTCAAACCGGCACTAGGAAACAGACTGAGAAACCAGAGTAAAAGTTTGTCCTGCAACCCGTTCCCTTTGTGCTAGATGAACGAACGTCTCTCCACATGCTCAGTTCTGAGAGATAATTGTGTGTGATAGCCGTCCTTCACCTAGCTTGTTGGGAACACAGATTCTTTTCACTAGCAAACTCCACTCCATACATATATATGGGGAGGTACAAGATCCAACTCGGTTTTACAGTGAAAACTGCAGGAACATCCAACCGGCACTAGGAAACAGACTGAGAAACAAGAGTAAAAGTTTCTCCTGCAACCCGTTCCCTTTGTGCTAGATGAACGAACGTCTCTCCACATGCTCAGTTCTGAGAGATAAGTGTGTGTGAAAGCCGTCCTTCACCTAGCTTGTTGGGAACACAAAGTTTCTTTTCAGTTTCAAATTCCACTCCATACATATATATGGGGAGGTACTAGCTCCAACTCGGTTTTACAGTGAAAACTGCAGGAACTTCAAACCGGCACTAGGAAACAGACTGAGAAACCAGAGTAAAAATTTCTCCTGCAACCCGTTCCCTTTGTGCTAGATGAACGAACGTCTCTCCACATGCTCATTTCTGAGAGATAAGTGTGTGTGAAAGCCGTCCTTCACCTAGCTTGTTGGGAACACAAAGTTTGTTTTCAGTTGAAAACTCTACTCGATACATATATATGAGGAGGTACTAGCTCCAACTCGGTTTTACAGTGAAAACTGCAGGAACTTCAAACCGGCACTAGGAAACAGACTGAGAAGGCAGAGTAAAAGTTTCTCCTGCAATCCGTTCCCTTTGTGCTAGATGAACGAACGTCTCTCCACATGCTCAGTTCTGAGAGATAAGTGTGTGTGAAAGCCTTCCTTCACTTAGCTTGTTGGGAACACAAAGTTTCTTTTCAGTTTCAAACTCCACTCCATACATATATATGGGGAGGTACTAGCTCCAACTCAGTTTTACAGTGAAAACTGCAGGAACTTCAAACCGGCTCTAGGAAACAGACTGAGAAACCAGAGTAAAAGTTTCTCCTGCAAACCGTTCCCTTTGTGCTAGATGAACGAACGTCTCTCCACATGCTCATTTCTGAGAGATAAGTGTGTGTGAAAGCCGTCCTTCACCTAGCTTGTTGGGAACACAAAGTTTCTTTTCAGTTGCAAACTCCACTCCATACATATATAAGGGTAGGTACTAGCTCCAACTCGGTTTTACAGTGAAAACTGCAGGAACTTCAAACCGGCACTAGGAAACAGACTGAGAAACCAGAGTAAAAGTTTCTCCTGCAACCCGTTCCCTTTGTGCTAGGTGAACGAACGTCTCTCCACATGCTCAGTTCTGAGAGATAAGTGTGTGTGAAAGCCGTCCTTCACCTAGCTTGTTGGGAACACAAAGTTTCTTTTCACTAGCAAACTCCACCCCATAGATATATATGGGGAGGTACTAGATCCAACTCGGTTTTACAGTGAAAGCTGCAGGAACTTCAAACAGGCACTAGGAAATAGACTGAGAAACCAGAGTAAAAGTATCCCCTGCAACCCGTTCCCTTTGTGCTAGATGAACGAAAGTCTCTCCAAATGATCAGTTCTGAGAGATAAGTGTGTGTGAAAGCCGTCCTTCACCTAGCTTGTTGGGAACACAAAGTTTCTTTTCAGTTGCAAACTCCACTCCATACATATATATGGGGAGGTACTAGATCCAACTCGGTTTTACAGTGAAAACTGCAGGAACTTCAAACCGGCACTAGGAAACAGACTGAGAAACCAGAGTAAAAGTTTCTCCTGCAACCCGTTCCCTTTCTGCTAGATGAACGAACGTCTCTGCACATGCTAAGATCTGAGAGATTAGTGTGTGTGAAAGCCGTCCTTCAACAAGCTTGTTGGGAACACAAAGTTTCTTTTCATTTGCAAACTCCACTCCATACATATATATGGGGAGGTACTAGCTCCAACTCGGTTTTACAGTGAAAACTGCAGGAACTTCAAACCGGCACTAGGAAACAGACTGAGAAACCAGAGAAAAAGTTTCCCCTGCAACCCGTTCCCTTTGTGCTAGGTGAACGAAAGTCTCTCCACATGCTCAGTTCTGAGAGAGAAGTGTGTGTGAAAGCCGTCCTTCACCTAGCTTGTTGGGAACACAGTTTCTTTTCACTAGCAAACTCCACTCCATACATATATATGGGGAGGTACTAGTTCCAACTCGGTTTTACAGTGAAAACTGCAGGAACTTCCAACCGGCACTAGGAAACAGACTGAGAAACCAGAGTAAAAGTTTCTCCTGCAACCCGTTCCCTTTGTGCTAGATGTACGAACGTCTCTCCACATGCTCAGTTCTGAGAGATAAGTGTGTTTGAAAGCCTTCCTTCACCTAGCTTGTTGGGAACACAAAGTTTCTTTTCACTTGCAAACTCCACTCCATACATATATATAAGGAGGTACAAGCTCCAACTCGGTTTAACAGTGAAAACTGCAGGAACTTCAAACCGGCACTACGAAACAGACTGAGAAGCCAGAGTAAAAGTTTCTCCTGCAACCCGTTCCCTTTGTGCTAGGTGAACGAACGTCTCTCCACATGCTCAGTTCTGAGAGATAAGTGTGTGTGAAAGCCTTCCTTCAACTAGCTTGTTGGGAACACAAAGTTTCTTTTCAGATGCAAACTCCACTCCATACATATATATGGGGAGGTACTAGATCCAACTCGGTTTTACAGTGAAAACTGCAGGAACTTCCAACCGGCACTAGGAAACAGACTGAGAAACAAGAGTAAAAGTTTCTCCTGCAACCCGTTCCCTTTGTGCTAGATGTACGAACGTCTCTCCACATGCTCAGTTCTGAGAGATAAGTGTGTGTGAAAGCCTTCCTTCACCTAGCTTGTTGGGAACACCAAGTTTCTTTTCAGTTTCAAATTCCACTCCATACATATATATGGGGAGGTACTAGCTCCAACTCGGTTTTACAGTGAAAACTGCAGGAACTTCAAACCGGCACTAGGAAACTGACTGAGAAACCAGAGTAAAAGTTTCTCCTGCAACCCGTTCCCTTTGTGCTAGGTGAACGAACGTCTCTCCTCATGCTCAGTTCTGAGAGATAAGTGTGTGTGAAAGCCGTCCTTCACCTAGCTTGTTGGGAACACAAAGTTTCTTTTCACTAGCAAACTCCACTCCATACATATATATGGGGAGGTACTTGATCCAATTCGGTTTTACAGTGAAAACTGCAGGAACTTCAAACCGGCACTAGGAAACAGACTGAGAAACCAGAGTAAAAGTATCTCCTGCAAACCGTTCCCTTTGTGCTAGATGAACGAACGTCTCTCCACATGCTCAGTTCTGAGAGATAAGTGTGTGTGAAAGCCGTCCTTCACCTAGCTTGTTGGGAACACAAAGTTTTTTTTCACTTGCAAACTCCACTCCATACATATATATGTGGAAGTACAAGCTCCAACTCTGTTTTACAGTGAAAACTGCAGGAACTTCAAACCGGCACTAGGAAACAGACTGAGTAACCAGAGTAAAAGTTTCTCCTGCAACCCGTTCCCTTTGTGCTAGATGAACGAACGTCTCTCCACATGCTCAGTTCTGAGAGATAAGTGTGTGTGAAAGCCGTCTTCAACTAGCTTGTTGGGAACACAAAGTTTCTTTTCAGTTGCAAACTCCACTCCATACATATATATGGGGAGGTACTAGCTCCAACTCGGTTTTACAGTGAGAACTGCAAGAACTTCAAACCGGCACTAGGAAACAGACTGAGAAACCAGAGTAAAAGTTTGTCCTGCAACCCGTTCCCTTTGTGCTAGATGAACGAACGTCTCTCCACATGCTCAGTTCTGATAGATAAGTGTGTGTGAAAGCCGTCCTTCACCTAGCTTTTGGGAACACAGTTTCTTTTCACTAGCAAACTCCACTCCATACATATATATGGGGAGGTACTAGATCCAACTCGGTTTTACAGTGAAAACTGCAGGAACTTCCAACCGGCACTAGGAAACAGACTGAGAAACAAGAGTAAAAGTTTCTCCTGCAACCCGTTCCCTTTGTGCTAGATGTACGAACGTCTCTCCACATGCTCAGTTCTGAGAGATAAGTGTGTGTGAAAGCCTTCCTTCACCTAGCTTGTTGGGAACACCAAGTTTCTTTTCAGTTTCAAATTCCACTCCATACATATATATGGGGAGGTACTAGCTCCAACTCGGTTTTACAGTGAAAACTGCAGGAACTTCAAACCGGCACTAGGAAACAGACTGAGAAACCAGAGTAAAAATTTCTCCTGCAACCCGTTCCCTTTTTGCTAGATGAACGAACGTCTCTCCACATGCTCATTTCTGAGAGATAAGTGTGTGTGAAAGCCGTCCTTCACCTAGCTTGTTGTTAACACAAAGTTTCTTTTCAGTTTCAAATTCCACTCCATACATATATATGGGGAGGTACTAGCTCCAACTCGGTTTTACAGTGAAAACTGCAGGAACTTCAAACCGGCACTAGGAAACAGACTGAGAAACCAGAGTAAAAATTTCTCCTGCAACCCGTTCCCTTTTTGCTAGATGAACGAACGTCTCTCCACATGCTCATTTCTGAGAGATAAGTGTGTGTGAAAGCCGTCCTTCACCTAGCTTGTTGGGAACACCAAGTTTCTTTTCAGTTTCAAACTCCACTCGATACATATATATGAGGAGGTACTAGCTCCAACTCGGTTTTACAGTGAAAACTGCAGGAACTTCCAACCGGCACTAGGAAACAGACTGAGAAACCAGAGTAAAAGTATCTCCTGCAAACCGTTCCCTTTGTGCTAGGTGAACGAACGTCTCTCCACTTGCTCAGTTCTGAGAGATAAGTGTGTGTGAAAGCCGTCCTTCACCTAGCTTGTTGGGAACACAAAGTTTCTTTTCACTTGCAAACTCCACTCCATACATATATATGGGGAGGTACTAGATCCAACTCGGTTTTACAGTGAAAACTGCAGGAACTTCAAACCGGCACTACGAAACATACTGAGAAACCAGAGTAAAAGTTTGTCTTGCAAACCGTTCCCTTTGTGCTAGATGAACGAACGTCTCTCCACATGCTCAGTTCTGAGAGTTAAGTGTGTGTGAAAGCCGTCCTTCACCTAGCTTGTTGGGAACATAAAGTTTCTTTACACTTGCAAACTCCACTCCATAGATATATATGTGGAGGTACTAGCTCCAACTCGGTTTTACAGTGAAAACTGCAGGAACTTCAAACCGGCACTAGGAAACAGACTGAGAAACCAGAGTAAAAGTTTCTCCTGCAACACGTACCCTTTGTGCTAGATGAACGAACGTCTCTCCACATGCTCAGTTCTGAGAGATAATTGTGTGTGATAGCCGTCCTTCACCTAGCTTGTTGGGAACACAGTTTCTTTTCACTAGCAAACTCCACTCCATACATATATATGGGGAGGTACAAGATCCAACTCGGTTTTACAGTGAAAACTGCAGGAACTTCCAACCGGCACTAGGAAACAGACTGAGAAACAAGAGTAAAAGTTTCCCCTGCAACCCGTTCCCTTTGTGCTAGATGAACGAACGTCTCTCCACATGCTCAGTTCTGAGAGATAAGTGTGTGTGAAAGCCGTCCTTCACCTAGCTTGTTGGGAACACAAAGTTTCTTTTCAGTTTCAAATTCCACTCCATACATATATATGGGGAGGTACTAGCTCCAACTCGGTTTTACAGTGAAAACTGCAGGAACTTCAAACCGGCACTAGGAAACAGACTGAGAAACCAGAGTAAAAATTTCTCCTGCAACCCGTTCCCTTTGTGCTAGATGAACGAACGTCTCTCCACATGCTCATTTCTGAGAGATAAGTGTGTGTGAAAGCCGTCCTTCACCTAGCTTGTTGGGAACACAAAGTTTCTTTTCAGTTGCAAACTCCACTCGATACATATATATGAGGAGGTACTAGCTCCAACTCGGTTTTACAGTGAAAACTGCAGGAACTTCAAACCGGCACTAGGAAACAGACTGAGAAGGCAGAGTAAAACTTTCTCCTGCAACCCGTTCCCTTTGTGCTAGATGAACGAACGTCTCTCCACATGCTCAGTTCTGAGAGATAAGTGTGTGTGAAAGCCTTCCTTCACATAGCTTGTTGGGAACACAAAGTTTCTTTTCAGTTTCAAACTCCACTCCATACATATATATGGGGAGGTACTAGCTCCAACTCGGTTTTACAGTGAAAACTGCAGGAACTTCCAACCGGCACTAGGAAACAGACTGAGAAACCAGAGTAAAAGTTTCTCCTGCAACCCGTTCCCTTTGTGCTAGATGAACGAACGTCTCTCCACATGCTCATTTCTGAGAGATAAGTGTGTGTGAAAGCCGTCCTTCACCTAGCTTGTTGGGAACACAAAGTTTCTTTTCAGTTTCAAACTCCACTCCATACATATATAAGGGTAGGCACTAGCTCCAACTCGGTTTTACAGTGAAAACTGCAGGAACTTCAAACCGGCACTAGGAAACAGACTGAGAAACCAGAGTAAAAGTTTCTCCTGCAACCCGTTCCCTTTGTGCTAGATGAACGAACGTCTCTGCACATGCTAAGATCTGAGAGATTCGTGTGTGTGAAAGCCGTCCTTCAACTAGCTTGTTGGGAACACAAAGTTTCTTTTCATTTGCAAACTCCACTCCATACATATATATGGGGAGGTACTAGCTCCAACTCGGTTTTACAGTGAAAACTGCAGGAACTTCAAACCGGCACTAGGAAACAGACTGAGAAACCAGAGAAAAAGTTTCCCCTGCAACCCGTTCCCTTTGTGCTAGGTGAACGAAAGTCTCTCCACATGCTCAGTTCTGAGAGAGAAGTGTGTGTGAAAGCCGTCCTTCACCTAGCTTGTTGGGAACACAGTTTCTTTTCACTAGCAAACTCCACTCCATACATATATATGGGGAGGTACTAGATCCAACTCGGTTTTACAGTGAAAAATGCAGGAACTTCCAAACGGTTCTAGGAAACAGACTGAGAAACCAGAGTAAAAGTTTCTCCTGCAACCCGTTCCCTTTGTGCTAGATGTACGAACGTCTCTCCACATGCTCAGTTCTGAGAGATAAGTGTGTTTGAAAGCCTTCCTTCACCTAGCTTGTTGGGAACACAAAGTTTCTTTTCACTTGCAAACTCCACTCCATACATATATATGAGAAGGTACAAGCTCCAACTCGGATTAACAGTGAAAACTGCAGGAACTTCAAACCGGCACTACGAAACAGACTGAGAAGCCAGAGTAAAAGTTCCTCCTGCAACCCGTTTCCTTTGTGCTAGGTGAACGAACGTCTCTCCACATGCTCAGTTCTGAGAGATAAGTGTGTGTGAAAGCCTTCCTTCACCTAGCTTGTTGGGAACACAAAGTTTCTTTTCAGATGCAAACTCCAATCCATACATATATATGGGGAGGTACTAGCTCCAACTCGGTTTTACAGTGAAAACTGCAGGAACTTCAAACCGGCACTAGGAAACAGACTGAGAAACCAGAGTAAAAGTTTCTCCTGCAACCCGTTCCCTTTGTGCTAGATGAACGAACGTCTCTCCACATGCTCATTTCTGAGAGAAAAGTGTGTGTGAAAGCCGTCCTTCACCTAGCTTGTTGGGAACACAAAGTTTCTTTTCAGTTGCAAACTCCACTCCATACATATATATGGGAAGGTACTAGCTCCAACTCGGTTTTACAGTGAAAACTGCAGGAACTTCAAACCGGCACTAGGAAACTGACTGAGAAACCAGAGTAAAAGTTTCTCCTGCAACCCGTTCCCTTTGTGCTAGGTGAACGAACGTCTCTCCACATGCTCAGTTCTGAGAGATAAGTGTGTGTGAAAGCCGTCCTTCACCTAGCTTGTTGGGAACACAAAGTTTCTTTTCACTAGCAAACTCCACTCCATACATATATATGGGGAGGTACTTGATCCAATTCGGTTTTACAGTGAAAACTGCAGGAAATTCAAACCGGCACTAGGAAACAGACTGAGAAACCAGAGTAAAAGTATCTCCTGCAAACCGTTCCCTTTGTGCTAGATGAACGAACGTCTCTCCACATGCTCAGTTCTGAGAGATAAGTGTGTGTGAAAACCGTCCTTCACCTAGCTTGTTGGGAACACAAAGTTTTTTTTCACTTGCAAACTCCACTCCATACATATATATGTGGAAGTACTAGCTCCAACTCGGTTTTACAGTGAAAACTGCAGGAACTTCAAACCGGCACTAGGAAACAGACTGAGTAACCAGAGTAATAGTTTCTCCTGCAACCCGTTCCCTTTGTGCTAGATGAACGAACGTCTCTCCACATGCTCAGTTCTGAGAGATAAGTGTGTGTGAAAGCCGTCTTCAACCATCTTGTTGGGAACACAAAGTTTCTTTTCAGTTGCAAACTCCACTCCATACATATATATGGGGAGGTACTAGCTCCAATTCGGTTTTACAGTGAGAACTGCAGGAACTTCAAACCGGCACTAGGAAACAGACTGAGAAACCAGAGTAAAAGTTTGTCCTGCAACCCGTTCCCTTTGTGCTAGATGAACGAACGTCTCTCCACATGCTCATTTCTGAGAGATAAGTGTGTGTGAAAGCCGTCCTTCACCTAGCTTTTGGGAACACAGTTTCTTTTCACTAGCAAACTCCACTCCATACATATATATGGGGAGGTACTAGATCCAACTCGGTTTTACAGTGAAAACTGCAGGAACTTCCAACCGGCACTAGGAAACAGACTGAGAAACAAGAGTAAAAGTTTCTCCTGCAACCCGTTCCCTTTGTGCTAGATGTACGAACGTCTCTCCACATGCTCAGTTCTGAGAGATAAGTGTGTGTGAAAGCCTTCCTTCACCTAGCTTGTTGGGAACACAAAGTTTCTTTTCAGTTTCAAATTCCACTCCATACATATATATGGGGAGGTACTAGCTCCAACTCGGTTTTACAGTGAAAACTGCAGGAACTTCAAACCGGCACTAGGAAACAGACTGAGAAACCAGAGTAAAAATTTCTCCTGCAACCCGTTCCCTTTTTGCTAGATGAACGAACGTCTCTCCACATGCTCATTTCTGAGAGATAAGTGTGTGTGAAAGCCGTCCTTCACCTAGCTTGTTGGGAACACAAAGTTTCTTTTCAGTTGCAAACTCCACTCGATACATATATATGAGGAGGTACTAGCTCCAACTCGGTTTTACAGTGAAAACTGCAGGAATTTCAAACCGGCACTAGGAAACAGACTGAGAAGGCAGAGTAAAAGTTTCTCCTGCAACACGTTCCCTTTGTGCTAGATGAACGAACGTCTCTCCACATGCTCAGTTCTGAGAGATAAGTGTGTGTGAAAGCCTTCCTTCACCTAGCTTGTTGGGAACACAAAGTTTCTTTTCAGTTTCAAACTCCTCTCCATACATATATATGGGGAGGTACTAGCTCCAACTCGGTTTTACAGTGAAAACTGCAGGAACTTCAACCCGGCACTAGGAAACAGACAGAGAAACCAGAGTAAAAGTTTCTCCTGCAACCCGTTCCCTTTGTGCTAGATGAACGAACGTCTCTCCACATGCTCATTTCTGAGAGATAAGTGTGTGTGAAAGCCGTCTTTCACCTAGCTTGTTGGGAACACAAAGTTTCTTTTCAGTTGCAATCTCCACTCCATACATATATAAGGGGAGGTACTAGCTCCAACTCGGTTTTACAGTGAAAACTGCAGGAACTTCAAACCGGCACTAGGAAACAGACTGAGAAACCAGAGTAAAAGTTTCTCCTGCAACCCGTTCCCTATGTGCTAGGTGAACGAACGTCTCTCCACATGCTCATTTCTGAGAGATAAGTGTGTGTGAAAGCCGTCCTTCACCTAGCTTGTTGGGAACACAAAGTTTCTTTTCAGTTGCAAACTCCACTCGATACATATATATGAGGAGGTACTAGCTCCAACTCGGTTTTACAGTGAAAACTGCAGGAACTTCAAACCGGCACTAGGAAACAGACTGAGAAGGCAGAGTAAAAGTTTCTCCTGCAACCCGTTCCCTTTGTGCTAGATGAACGAACGTCTCTCCACATGCTCAGTTCTGAGAGATAAGTGTGTGTGAAAGCCGTCCTTCACCTAGCTTGTTGGGAACACAAAGTTTCTTTTCAGTTTCAAACTCCTCTCCATACATATATATGGGGAGGTACTAGCTCCAACTCGGTTTTACAGTGAAAACTGCAGGAACTTCAACCCGGCACTAGGAAACAGACTGAGAAACCAGAGTAAAAGTTTCTCCTACAACCCGTTCCCTTTGTGCTAGATGAACGAACGTCTCTCCACATGCTCAGTTCTGAGAGATAAGTGTGTGTGAAAGCCGTCTTTCACCTAGCTTGTTGGGAACACAAAGTTTCTTTTCAGTTGCAAACTCCACTCCATACGTATATAAGGGGAGGTACTAGCTCCAACTCGGTTTTACAGTGAAAACTGCAGGAACTTCAAACCGGCACTAGGAAACAGACTGAGTAACCAGAGTAAAAGTTTCTCCTGCAACCCGTTCCCTTTGTGCTAGGTGAACGAACGTCTCTCCACATGCTCAGTTCTGAGAGATAAGTGTGTGTGAAAGCCGTCCTTCACCTAGCTTGTTGGGAACACAAAGTTTCTTTTCAGTTGCAAACTCCACTCGATACATATATATGAGGAGGTACTAGCTCCAACTCGGTTTTACAGTGAAAACTGCAGGAACTTCAAACCGGCACTAGGAAACAGACTGAGAAGGCAGAGTAAAAGTTTCTCCTGCAACCCGTTCCCTTTGTGCTAGATGAACGAACGTCTCTCCACATGCTCAGTTCTGAGAGATAAGTGTGTGTGAAAGCCTTCCTTCACCTAGCTTGTTGGGAACACAAAGTTTCTTTTCAGTTTCAAACTCCTCTCCATACATATATATGGGGAGGTACTAGCTCCAACTCGGTTTTACAGTGAAAACTGCAGGAACTTCAACCCGGCACTAGGAAACAGACTGAGAAACCAGAGTAAAAGTTTCTCCTGCAACCCGTTCCCTTTGTGCTAGATGAACGAACGTCTCTCCACATGCTCATTTCTGAGAGATAAGTGTGTGTGAAAGCCGTCTTTCACCTAGCTTGTTGGGAACACAAAGTTTCTTTTCAGTTGCAAACTCCACTCCATACATATATATGTGGAAGTACTAGCTCCAACTCGGTTTTACAGTGAAAACTGCAGGAACTTCAAACCGGCACTAGGAAACAGACTGAGTAACCAGAGTAAAAGTTTCTCCTGCAACCCGTTCCCTTTGTGCTAGGTGAACGATCGTCTCTCCACATGCTCAGTTCTGAGAGATAAGTGTGTGTGAAAGCCGTCCTTCACCTAGCTTGTTGGGAACACAAAGTTTCTTTTCACTAGCAAACTCCACTCCATAGATATATATGGGGAGGTACTACATCCAACTCGGTTTTACAGTGAAAACTGCAGGAACTTCAAACCGGCACTAGGAAACTGACTGAGAAACCAGAGTAAAAGTTTCTCCAGCAAACCCGTTCCCTTTGTGCTTGGTGAACGAACGTCTCTCCACATGCTCAGTTAAGAGGGATAAGTGTGTGTGAAAGCCGTCCTTCACCTAGCTTGTTGGGAACACAAAGTTTCTTTTCAGTTGCAAACTCCACTCGATACATATATATGAGGAGGTACTAGCTCCAACTCGGTTTTACAGTGAAAACTGCAGGAACTTCAAACCGGCACTAGGAAACAGACTGAGAAGGCAGAGTAAAAGTTTCTCCTGCAACCCGTTCACTTTGTGCTAGGTGAACGAACGTCTCTCCACATGCTCAGTTCTGAGAGATAAGTGTGTGTGAAAGCCTTCCTTCACCTAGCTTGTTGGGAACACAAAGTTTCTTTTCACTTGCAAACTCCACTCCATACATATATATGGGGAGGTACTAGCTCCAACTCGGTTTTACAGTGAAAACTGCAGGAACTTCAAACCGGCACTAGGAAACAGACTGAGAAACCAGAGTAAAAGTTTCTCCTGCAACCCGTTCCCTTTGTGCTAGATGAACGAACGTCTCTCCACATGCTCATTTCTGAGAGATATGTGTGTGTGAAAGCCGTCTTTCACCTAGCTTGTTGGGAACACAAAGTTTCTTTTCAGTTGCAAACTCCACTCCATACATATATAAGGGGAGGTACTAGCTCCAACTCGGTTTTACAGTGAAAACTGCAGGAACTTCAAACCGGCACTAGGAAACAGACTGAGAAACCAGAGTAAAAGTTTCTCCTGCAATCCGTTCCCTTTGTGCTAGGTGAACGAACGTCTCTCCACATGCTCAGTTCTGAGAGATAAGTGTGTGTGAAAGCCGTCCTTCACGTAGCTTGTTGGGAACACAAAGTTTCTTTTCACTAGCAAACTCCACTCCATAGATATATATGGGGAGGTACTAGATCCATCTCGGTTTTACAGTGAAAACTGCAGGAACTTCAAACCGGCACTAGGAAACAGACTGAGAAACCAGAGTAAAAGTATATCCTGCAACCCGTTCCCTTTGTGCTAGATGAACGAACGTCTCTCCACATGCTCAGTTCTGAGAGATAAGTGTGTGTGAAAGCCGTCCTTCACATAGCTTGTGTGATAACACAAAGTTTCTTTTCAGTTGCAAACTCCTCTCCATACATATATATGGGGAGGTACTGGATCCAATTCGGTTTTACAGTGAAAACTGCAGGAACTTCAAACCGGCACTAGGAAACAGACTGAGAAACCAGAGAAAAAGTTTCTCCTGCAACCCGTTCCCTTTGTGCTAGATGAAAGAACGTCTCTGCACATGCTCAGTTCTGAGAGATGTGTGTGTGTGAAAGCCGTCCTTCAACTAGCTTGTTGGGAACACAAAGTTTCTTTTCATTTGCAAACTCCACTCCATACATATATATGGGGAGGTACTAGCTCCAACTCGGTTTTACAGTGAAAACTGCAGAAACTTCAAACCGGCACTAGGAAACAGACTGAGAAACCAGAGTAAAAGTTTCTCCTGCAACCCGTTCCCTCTGTGCTAGGTGAACGAACGTCTCTCCACATGCTCAGTTCTGAGAGAGAAGTGTGTGTGAAAGCCGTCCTTCACCTAGTTTGTTGGGAACACAGTTTCTTTTCACTAGTAAACTCCACTCCATACATATATATGGGGAGGTACTAGATCCAACTCGGTTTTACAGTGAAAACTGCAGGAACTTCAAACCGGCACTAGGAAACTGACTGAGAAACCAGAGTAAAAGTTTCTCCTGCAACCCGTTCCCTTTGTGCTAGGTGAACGAACGTCTCTCCACATGCTCAGTTCTGAGAGATAAGTGTGTGTGAAAGCCGTCCTTCACCTAGCTTGTTGGGAACACAAAGTTTCTTTTCAGTTTCAAATTCCACTCCATACATATATATGGGGAGGTACTAGCTCCAACTCGGTTTTACAGTGAAAACTGCAGGAACTTCAAACCGGCACTAGGAAACAGACTGAGAAACCAGAGTAAAAATTTCTCCTGCAACCCGTTCCATTTTTGCTAGATGAACGAACGTCTCTCCACATGCTCATTTCTGAGAGATATGTGTGTGTGAAAGCCGTCCTTCACCTAGCTTGTTGGGAACACAAAGTTTCTTTTCAGTTGCAAACTCCACTCGATACATATATATGAGGAGGTACTAGCTCCAACTCGGTTTTACAGTGAAAACTGCAGGAACTTCAAACCGGCACTAGGAAACAGACTGAGAAGGCAGAGTAAAAGTTTCTCCTGCAACCCGTTCCCTTTGTGCTAGATGAACGAACGTCTCTCCACATGCTCAGTTCTGAGAGATAAGTGTGTGTGAAAGCCTTCCTTCACCTAGCTTGTTGGGAACACAAAGTTTCTTTTCAGTTTCAAACTCCTCTCCATACATATATATGGGGAGGTACTAGCTCCAACTCGGTTTTACAGTGAAAACTGCAGGAACTTCAACCCGGCACTAGGAAACAGACTGAGAAACCAGAGTAAAAGTTTCTCCTGCAACCCGTTCCCTTTGTGCTAGATGAACGAACGTCTCTCCACATGCTCATTTCTGAGAGATATGTGTGTGTGAAAGCCGTCTTTCACCTAGCTTGTTGGGAACACAAAGTTTCTTTTCAGTTGCAAACTCCACTCCATACATATATAAGGGGAGGTACTAGCTCCAACTCGGTTTTACAGTGAAAACTGCAGGAACTTCAAACCGGCACTAGGAAACAGCCTGAGAAACCAGAGTAAAAGTTTCTCCAGCAACCCGTTCCCTTTGTGCTAGGTGAACGAACGTCTCTCCACATGCTCATTTCTGAGAGATAAGTGTGTGTGAAAGCCGTCCTTCACCTAGCTTGTTGGGAACACAAAATTTCTTTTCAGTTGCAAACTCCACTCGATATATATATATGAGGAGGTACTAGCTCCAACTCGGTTTTACAGTGAAAACTGCAGGAACTTCAAACCGGCACTAGGAAACAGACTGAGAAGGCAGAGTAAAAGTTTCTCCTGCAACCCGTTCCCTTTGTGCTAGATGAACGAACGTCTCTCCACATGCTCAGTTCTGAGAGATAAGTGTGTGTGAAAGCCTTCCTTCACCTAGCTTGTTGGGAACACAAAGTTTCTTTTCAGTTTCAAACTCCTCTCCATACATATATATGGGGAGGTACTAGCTCCAACTCGGTTTTACAGTGAAAACTGCAGGAACTTCAACCCGGCACTAGGAAACAGACTGAGAAACCAGAGTAAAAGTTTCTCCTGCAACCCGTTCCCTTTGTGCTAGATGAACGAACGTCTCTCCACATGCTCAGTTCTGAGAGATAAGTGTGTGTGAAAGCCGTCTTTCACCTAGCTTGTTGGGAACACAAAGTTTCTTTTCAGTTGCAAACTCCACTCCATACATATATAAGGGGAGGTACTAGCTCCAACTCGGTTTTACAGTGAAAACTGCAGGAACTTCAAACCGGCACTAGGAAACAGACTGAGAAACCAGAGTAAAAGTTTCTCCTGCAACCCGTTCCCTTTGTGCTAGGTGAACGAACGTCTCTCCACATGCTCAGTTCTGAGAGATAAGTGTGTGTGAAAGCCGTCCTTCACCTAGCTTGTTGGGAACACAAAGTTTCTTTTCAGTTGCAAACTCCACTCGATACATATATATGAGAAGGTACTAGCTCCAACTCGGTTTTACAGTGAAAACTGCAGGAACTTCAAACCGGCACTAGGAAACAGACTGAGAAGGCAGAGTAAAAGTTTCTCCTGCAACCCGTTCCCTTTGTGCTAGATGAACGAACGTCTCTCCACATGCTCAGTTCTGAGAGATAAGTGTGTGTGAAAGCCTTCCTTCACCTAGCTTGTTGGGAACACAAAGTTTCTTTTCAGTTTCAAACTCCTCTCCATACATATATATGGGGAGGTACTAGCTCCAACTCGGTTTTACAGTGAAAACTGCAGGAACTTCAACCCGGCACTAGGAAACAGACTGAGAAACCAGAGTAAAAGTTTCTCCTGCAACCCGTTCCCTTTGTGCTAGATGAACGAACGTCTCTCCACATGCTCAGTTCTGAGAGATAAGTGTGTGTGAAAGCCGTCCTTCACCTAGCTTGTTGGGAATATAAAGTTTCTTTTCACTTGCAAACTCCACTCCATAGATATATATGTGGAGGTACTAGCTCCAACTCGGTTTTACAGTGAAAAATGCAGGAACTTCAAACCGGCACTAGGAAACAGACTGAGAAACCAGAGTAAAAGTTTGTCCTGCAACCCGTTCCCTTTGTGCTAGATGAACGAACGTCTCTCCACATGCTCAGTTCTGAGAGATAAGTGTGTGTGAAAGCCGTCCTTCACCTAGCTTGTTGGGAAAATAAAGTTTCTTTTCACTTGCAAAATCCACTCCATATATATATATGTGGAGGTACTAGCTCCAACTCGATTTTACAGTGAAAACTGCAGGAACTTCAAACCGGCACTATTAAACAGACTGAGAAACCAGAGTAAAAGTTTCTCCTGCAACCCGTTCCCTTTGTGCTAGATGAACGAACGTCTCTCCACATGCTAAGTTCTGAGAGATAAGTGTGTGTGAAAGCCGTCCTTCACCTAGCTTGTTGGGAACACAAAGTTTCTTTTCAGTTGCAAACTCCACTCCATACATATATAAGTGGAGGTACTAGATCCAACTCGGTTTTACAGTGAAAACTGCAGGAACTTCAAACCGGCACTAGGAAACAGACTGAGAAACCAGAGTAAATGTTTGTCCTGCAACCCGTTCCTTTTGTGCTAGATGAACGAACTTCTCTCCACATGCTAAGTTCTGAGAGATAAGTGTGTGTGAAAGCCGTCCTTCACCTAGCTTGTTGGGAACATAAAGTTTCTTTTCACTTGCAAACTCCACTCCATAGATATATATGTGGAGTTACTAGCTCCAACTCGGTTTTACAGTGATAACTGCAGGAACTTCAAACCGGCACTAGGAAACAGACTGAGAAACCAGAGTAAAAGTTTCTCCTGCAACCCGTTCCCTTTGTGCTAGATGAACGAACGTCTCTCCACATGCTCAGTTCTGAGAGAGAAGTGTGTGTGAAAGCCGTCCTTCACCTAGCTTGTTGGGAAAATAAAGTTTCTTTTCACTTGCAAAATCCACTCCATAGATATATATGTGGAGGTACTAGCTCCAACTCGGTTTTACAGTGAAAACTGCAGGAACTTCAAACCGGCACTATTAAACAGACTGAGAAACCAGAGTAAAAGTTTCTCCTGCAACCCGTTCCCTTTGTGCTAGATGAACGAACGTCTCTCCACATGCTAAGTTCTGAGAGATAAGTGTGTGTGAAAGCCGTCCTTCACCTAGCTTGTTGGGAACACAAAGTTTCTTTTCAGTTGCAAACTCCACTCCATACATATATATGGGGAGGTACTAGATCCAACTCGGTTTTACAGTGAAAACTGCAGGAACTTCAAACCGGCACTAGGAAACAGACTGAGAAACCAGAGTAAATGTTTGTCCTGCAACCCGTTCCCTTTGTGCTAGATGAACGAACTTCTCTCCACATGCTCAGTTCTGAGAGATAAGTGTGTGTGAAAGCCGTCCTTCACCTAGCTTGTTGGGAACATAAAGTTTCTTTTCACTTGCAAACTCCACTCCATAGATATATATGTGGAGTTACTAGCTCCAACTCGGTTTTACAGTGAAAACTGCAGGAACTTCAAACCGGCACTAGGAAACAGACTGAGAAACCAGAGTAAAAGTATCTCCTGCAACCCGTTCCCTTTGTGCTAGGTGAACGAAAGTCTCTCCACTTGCTCAGTTCTGAGAGATAAGTGTGTGTGAAAGCCGTCCTTCACCTAGCTTGTTGGGAACACAAAGTTTCTTTTCACTTGCAAACTCCACTCCATACATATATATGGGGAGGTACTAGATCCAACTCTGTTTTACAGTGAAAACTGCAGGAACTTCAAACCGGCACTAGGAAACAGACTGAGAAACCAGAGTAAAAGTTTGTCCTGCAAACCGTTCCCTTTGTGCTAGATGAACGAACGTCTCTCCACATGCTCAGTTCTGAGAGATAAGTGTGTGTGAAAGCCGTCCTTCACCTAGCTTGTTAGGAACATAAAGTTTCTTTTCACTTGCAAACTCCACTCCATAGATATATATGTGGAGGTACTAGCTCCAACTCGGTTTTACAGTGAAAACTGCAGGAACTTCAAACCGGCACTAGGAAACAGACTGAGAAACCAGAGTAAAAGTTTGTCCTGCAACCCGTTCCTTTTGTGCTAGATGAACGAACGTCTCTCCACATGCTCAGTTCTGAGAGATAATTGTGTGTGATAGCCGTCCTTCACCTAGCTTGTTGGAAACACAGATTCTTTTCACTAGCAAACTCCACTCCATACATATATATGGGGAGGTACAAGATCCAACTCGGTTTTACAGTGAAAACTGCAGGAACATCCAACCGGCACTAGGAAACAGACTGAGAAACAAGAGTAAAAGTTTCTCCTGCAACCCGTTCCCTTTGTGCTAGATGAACGAACGTCTCTCCACATGCTCAGTTCTGAGAGATAAGTGTGTGTGAAAGCCGTCCTTCACCTAGCTTGTTGGGAACACAAAGTTTCTTTTCAGTTTCAAATTCCACTCCATACATATATATGGGGAGGTACTAGCTCCAACTCGATTTTACAGTGAAAACTGCAGGAACTTCAAACCGGCACTAGGAAACAGACTGAGAAACCAGAGTAAAAATTTCTCCTGCAACCCGTTCCCTTTGTGCTAGATGAACGAACGTCTCTCCACATGCTCAATTCTGAGAGATAAGTGTGTGTGAAAGCCTTCCTTCACCTAGCTTGTTGGGAACACAAAGTTTGTTTTCAGTTGAAAACTCTACTCGATACATATATATGAGGAGGTACTAGCTCCAACTCGGTTTTACAGTGAAAACTGCAGGAACTTCAAACCGGCACTAGGAAACAGACTGAGAAGGCAGAGTAAAAGTTTCCCCTGCAATCCGTTCCCTTTGTGCTAGATGAACGAACGTCTCTCCACATGCTCAGTTCTGAGAGATAAGTGTGTGTGAAAGCCTTCCTTCACTTAGCTTGTTGGGAACACAAAGTTTCTTTTCAGTTTCAAACTCCACTCCATACATATATATGGGGAGGTACTAGCTCCAACTCAGTTTTACAGTGAAAACTGCAGGAACTTCAAACCGGCACTAGGAAACAGACTGAGAAACCAGAGTAAAAGTTTCTCCTGCAAACCGTTCCCTTTGTGCTAGATGAACGAACGTCTCTCCACATGCTCATTTCTGAGAGATAAGTGTGTGTGAAAGCCGTCCTTCACCTAGCTTGTTGGGAACACAAAGTTTCTTTTCAGTTGCAAACTCCACTCCATACATATATAAGGGTAGGTACTAGCTCCAACTCGGTTTTACAGTGAAAACTGCAGGAACTTCAAACCGGCACTAGGAAACAGACTGAGAAACCAGAGTAAAAGTTTCTCCTGCAACCCGTTCCCTTTGTGCTAGGTGAACGAACGTCTCTCCACATGCTCAGTTCTGAGAGATAAGTGTGTGTGAAAGCCGTCCTTCACCTAGCTTGTTGGGAACACAAAGTTTCTTTTCACTAGCAAACTCCACCCCATAGATATATATGGGGAGGTACTAGATCCAACTCGGTTTTACAGTGAAAGCTGCAGGAACTTCAAACAGGCACTAGGAAATAGACTGAGAAACCAGAGTAAAAGTATCCCCTGCAACCCGTTCCCTTTGTGCTAGATGAACGAACGTCTCTCCAAATGCTCAGTTCTGAGAGATAAGTGTGTGTGAAAGCCGTCCTTCACCTAGCTTGTTGGGAACACAAAGTTTCTTTTCAGTTGCAAACTCCACTCCATACATATATATGGGGAGGTACTAGATCCAACTCGGTTTTACAGTGAAAACTGCAGGAACTTCAAACCGGCACTAGGAAACAGACTGAGAAACCAGAGTAAAAGTTTCTCCTGCAACCCGTTCCCTTTGTGCTAGATGAACGAACGTCTCTGCACATGCTAAGATCTGAGAGATTAGTGTGTGTGAAAGCCGTCCTTCAACAAGCTTGTTGGGAACAGAAAGTTTCTTTTCATTTGCAAACTCCACTCCATACATATATATGGGGAGGTACTAGCTCCAACTCGGTTTTACAGTGAAAACTGCAGGAACTTCAAACCGGCACTAGGAAACAGACTGAGAAACCAGAGAAAAAGTTTCCCCTGCAACCCGTTCCCTTTGTGCTAGGTGAACGAAAGTCTCTCCACATGCTCAGTTCTGAGAGAGAAGTGTGTGTGAAAGACGTCCTTCACCTAGCTTGTTGGGAACACAGTTTCTTTTCACTAGCAAACTCCACTCCATACATATATATGGGGAGGTACTAGTTCCAACTCGGTTTTACAGTGAAAACTGCAGGAACTTCCAACCGGCACTAGGAAACAGACTGAGAAACCAGAGTAAAAGTTTCTCCTGCAACCCGTTCCCTTTGTGCTAGATGTACGAACGTCTCTCCACATGCTCAGTTCTGAGAGATAAGTGTGTTTGAAAGCCTTCCTTCACCTAGCTTGTTGGGAACACAAAGTTTCTTTTCACTTGCAAACTCCACTCCATACATATATATAAGGAGGTACAAGCTCCAACTCGGTTTAACAGTGAAAACTGCAGGAACTTCAAACCGGCACTACGAAACAGACTGAGAAGCCAGAGTAAAAGTTTCTCCTGCAACCCGTTCCCTTTGTGCTAGGTGAACGAACGTCTCTCCACATGCTCAGTTCTGAGAGATAAGTGTGTGTGAAAGCCTTCCTTCACCTAGCTTGTTGGGAACACAAAGTTTCTTTTCAGATGCAAACTCCACTTCATACATATATATGGGGAGGTACTAGCTCCAACTCGGTTTTACAGTGAAAACTGCAGGAACTTCAAACCGGCACTAGGAAACAGACTGAGAAACCAGAGTAAAAGTTTCTCCTGCAACCCGTTCCCTTTGTGCTAGATGAACGAACGTCTCTCCACATGCTCATTTCTGAGAGATAAGTGTGTGTGAAAGCCGTCTTTCACCTAGCTTGTTGGGAACACAAAGTTTCTTTTCAGTTGCAAACTCCACTCCATACATATATATGGGAAGGTACTAGCTCCAACTCGGTTTTACAGTGAAAACTGCAGGAACTTCAAACCGGCACTAGGAAACTGACTGAGAAACCAGAGTAAAAGTTTCTCCTGCAACCCGTTCCCTTTGTGCTAGGTGAACGAACGTCTCTCCTCATGCTCAGTTCTGAGAGATAAGTGTGTGTGAAAGCCGTCCTTCACCTAGCTTGTTGGGAACACAAAGTTTCTTTTCACTAGCAAACTCCACTCCATACATATATATGGGGAGGTACTTGATCCAATTCGGTTTTACAGTGAAAACTGCAGGAACTTCAAACCGGCACTAGGAAACAGACTGAGAAACCAGAGAAAAAGTATCTCCTGCAAACCGTTCCCTTTGTGCTAGATGAACGAACGTCTCTCCACATGCTCAGTTCTGAGAGATAAGTGTGTGTGAAAGCCGTCCTTCACCTAGCTTGTTGGGAACACAAAGTTTTTTTTCACTTGCAAACTCCACTCCATACATATATATGTGGAAGTACAAGCTCCAACTCTGTTTTACAGTGAAAACTGCAGGAACTTCAAACCGGCACTAGGAAACAGACTGAGTAACCAGAGTAAAAGTTTCTCCTGCAACCCGTTCCCTTTGTGCTAGATGAACGAACGTCTCTCCACATGCTCAGTTCTGAGAGATAAGTGTGTGTGAAAGCCGTCTTCAACTAGCTTGTTGGGAACACAAAGTTTCTTTTCAGTTGCAAACTCCACTCCATACATATATATGGGGAGGTACTAGCTCCAACTCGGTTTTACAGTGAGAACTGCAGGAACTTCAAACCGGCACTAGGAAACAGACTGAGAAACCAGAGTAAAAGTTTGTCCTGCAACCCGTTCCCTTTGTGCTAGATGAACGAACGTCTCTCCACATGCTCAGTTCTGATAGATAAGTGTGTGTGAAAGCCGTCCTTCACCTAGCTTTTGGGAACACAGTTTCTTTTCACTAGCAAACTCCACTCCATACATATATATGGGGAGGTACTAGATCCAACTCGGTTTTACAGTGAAAACTGCAGGAACTTCCAACCGGCACTAGGAAACAGACTGAGAAACAAGAGTAAAAGTTTCTCCTGCAACCCGTTCCCTTTGTGCTAGATGTACGAACGTCTCTCCACATGCTCAGTTCTGAGAGATAAGTGTGTGTGAAAGCCTTCCTTCACCTAGCTTGTTGGGAACACCAAGTTTCTTTTCAGTTTCAAATTCCACTCCATACATATATATGGGGAGGTACTAGCTCCAACTCGGTTTTACAGTGAAAACTGCAGGAACTTCAAACCGGCACTTGGAAACAGACTGAGAAACCAGAGTAAAAATTTCTCCTGCAACCCGTTCCCTTTTTGCTAGATGAACGAACGTCTCTCCACATGCTCATTTCTGAGAGATAAGTGTGTGTGAAAGCCGTCCTTCACCTAGCTTGTTGGGAACACAAAGTTTCTTTTCAGTTGCAAACTCCACTCGATACATATATATGAGGAGGTACTAGCTCCAACTCGGTTTTACAGTGAAAACTGCAGGAACTTCCAACCGGCACTAGGAAACAGACTGAGAAACCAGAGTAAAAGTATCTCCTGCAAACCGTTCCCTTTGTGCTAGGTGAACGAACGTCTCTCCACTTGCTCAGTTCTGAGAGATAAGTGTGTGTGAAAGCCGTCCTTCACCTAGCTTGTTGGGAACACAAAGTTTCTTTTCACTTGCAAACTCCACTCCATACATATATATGGGGAGGTACTAGATCCAACTCGGTTTTACAGTGAAAACTGCAGGAACTTCAAACCGGCACTACGAAACAGACTGAGAAACCAGAGTAAAAGTTTGTCTTGCAAACCGTTCCCTTTGTGCTAGATGAACGAACGTCTCTCCACATGCTCAGTTCTGAGAGTTAAGTGTGTGTGAAAGCCGTCCTTCACCTAGCTTGTTGGGAACATAAAGTTTCTTTACACTTGCAAACCCCACTCCATAGATATATATGTGGAGGTACTAGCTCCAACTCGGTTTTACAGTGAAAACTGCAGGAAATTCAAACCGGCACTAGGAAACAGACTGAGAAACCAGAGTAAAAGTTTCTCCTGCAACACGTACCCTTTGTGCTAGATGAACGAACGTCTCTCCACATGCTCAGTTCTGAGAGATAATTGTATGTGATAGCCGTCCTTCACCTAGCTTGTTGGGAACACAGTTTCTTTTCACTAGCAAACTCCACTCCATACATATATATGGGGAGGTACAAGATCCAACTCGGTTTTACAGTGAAAACTGCAGGAACTTCCAACCGGCACTAGGAAACAGACTGAGAAACAAGAGTAAAAGTTTCCCCTGCAACCCGTTCCCTTTGTGCTAGATGAACGAACGTCTCTCCACATGCTCAGTTCTGAGAGATAAGTGTGTGTGAAAGCCGTCCTTCACCTAGCTTGTTGGGAACACAAAGTTTCTTTTCAGTTTCAAATTCCACTCCATACATATATATGGGGAGGTACTAGCTCCAACTCGGTTTTACAGTGAAAACTGCAGGAACTTCAAACCGGCACTAGGAAACAGACTGAGAAGGCAGAGTAAAAGTTTCTCCTGCAACCCGTTCCCTTTGTGCTAGATGAACGAACGCCTCTCCACATGCTCAGTTCTGAGAGATAAGTGTGTGTGAAAGCCTTCCTTCACATAGCTTGTTGGGAACACAAAGTTTCTTTTCAGTTTCAAACTCCACTCCATACATATATATGGGGAGGTACTAGCTCCAACTCGGTTTTACAGTGAAAACTGCAGGAACTTCAAACCGGCACTAGGAAACAGACTGAGAAACCAGAGTAAAAGTTTCTCCTGCAACCCGTTCCCTTTGTGCTAGATGAACGAACGTCTCTCCACATGCTCATTTCTGAGAGATAAGTGTGTGTGAAAGCCGTCCTTCACCTAGCTTGTTGGGAACACAAAGTTTCTTTTCAGTTTCAAACTCCACTCCATACATATATATGGGGAGGTACTAGCTCCAACTCGGTTTTACAGTGAAAACTGCAGGAACTTCAAACCGGCACTAGGAAACAGACTGAGAAACCAGAGTAAAAGTTTCTCCTGCAACCCGTTCCCTTTGTGCTAGATGAACGAACGTCTCTGCACATGCTAAGATCTGAGAGATTCGTGTGTGTGAAAGCCGTCCTTCAACTAGCTTGTTGGGAACACAAAGTTTCTTTTCATTTGCAAACTCCACTCCATACATATATATGGGGAGGTACTAGCTCCAACTCGGTTTTACAGTGAAAACTGCAGGAACTTCAAACCGGCACTAGGAAACAGACTGAGAAACCAGAGAAAAAGTTTCCCCTGCAACCCGTTCCCTTTGTGCTAGGTGAACGAAAGTCTCTCCACATGCTCAGTTCTGAGAGAGAAGTGTGTGTGAAAGCCGTCCTTCACCTAGCTTGTTGGGAACACAGTTTCTTTTCACTAGCAAACTCCACTCCATACATATATATGGGGAGGTACTAGATCCAACTCGGTTTTACAGTGAAAAATGCAGGAACTTCCAAACGGTTCTAGGAAACAGACTGAGAAACCAGAGTAAAAGTTTCTCCTGCAACCCGTTCCCTTTGTGCTAGATGTACGAACGTCTCTCCACATGCTCAGTTCTGAGAGATAAGTGTGTTTGAAAGCCTTCCTTCACCTAGCTTGTTGGGAACACAAAGTTTCTTTTCACTTGCAAACTCCACTCCATACATATATATGAGGAGGTACAAGCTCCAACTCGGTTTAACAGTGAAAACTGCAGGAACTTCAAACCGGCACTACGAAACAGACTGAGAAGCCAGAGTAAAAGTTTCTCCTGCAACCCGTTTCCTTTGTGCTAGATGAACGAACGTCTCTCCACATGCTCAGTTCTGAGAGATAAGTGTGTGTGAAAGCCTTCCTTCACCTAGCTTGTTGGGAACACAAAGTTTCTTTTCAGATGCAAACTCCAATCCATACATATATATGGGGAGGTACTAGCTCCAACTCGGTTTTACAGTGAAAACTGCAGGAACTTCAAACCGGCACTAGGAAACAGACTGAGAAACCAGAGTAAAAGTTTCTCCTGCAACCCGTTCCCTTTGTGCTAGATGAACGAACGTCTCTCCACATGCTCATTTCTGAGAGAAAAGTGTGTGTGAAAGCCGTCCTTCACCTAGCTTGTTGGGAACACAAAGTTTCTTTTCAGTTGCAAACTCCACTCCATACATATATATGGGAAGGTACTAGCTCCAACTCGGTTTTACAGTGAAAACTGCAGGAACTTCAAACCGGCACTAGGAAACTGACTGAGAAACCAGAGTAAAAGTTTCTCCTGCAACCCGTTCCCTTTGTGCTAGGTGAACGAAAGTCTCTCCACATGCTCAGTTCTGAGAGATAAGTGTGTGTGAAAGCCGTCCTTCACCTAGCTTGTTGGGAACACAAAGTTTCTTTTCACTAGCAAACTCCACTCCATACATATATATGGGGAGGTACTTGATCCAATTCGGTTTTACAGTGAAAACTGCAGGAAATTCAAACCGGCACTAGGAAACAGACTGAGAAACCAGAGTAAAAGTATCTCCTGCAAACCGTTCCCTTTGTGCTAGATGAACGAACGTCTCTCCACATGCTCAGTTCTGAGAGATAAGTGTGTGTGAAAACCGTCCTTCACCTAGCTTGTTGGGAACACAAAGTTTTTTTTCACTTGCAAACTCCACTCCATACATATATATGTGGAAGTACTAGCTCCAACTCGGTTTTACAGTGAAAACTGCAGGAACTTCAAACCGGCACTAGGAAACAGACTGAGTAACCAGAGTAATAGTTTCTCCTGCAACCCGTTCCCTTTGTGCTAGATGAACGAACGTCTCTCCACATGCTCAGTTCTGAGAGATAAGTGTGTGTGAAAGCCGTCTTCAACCATCTTGTTGGGAACACAAAGTTTCTTTTCAGTTGCAAACTCCACTCCATACATATATATGGGGAGGTACTAGCTCCAATTC
This sequence comes from Camelus bactrianus, assembly GCF_048773025.1. NCBI lineage: Eukaryota > Metazoa > Chordata > Mammalia > Artiodactyla > Camelidae > Camelus > Camelus bactrianus. Next base: position 1,895,095 of record NC_133553.1, read on the forward strand.
GGTTTTACAGTGAGAACTGCAGGAACTTCAACCCGGCACTAGGAAACAGACTGAGAAACCAGAGTAAAAGTTTGTCCTGCAACCCGTTCCCTTTGTGCTAGATGAACGAACGTCTCTCCACATGCTCATTTCTGAGAGATAAGTGTGTGTGAAAGCCGTCCTTCACCTAGCTTTTGGGAACACAGTTTCTTTTCACTAGCAAACTCCACTCCATACATATATATGGGGAGGTACTAGATCCAACTCGGTTTTACAGTGAAAACTGCAGGAACTTCCAACCGGCACTAGGAAACAGACTGAGAAACAAGAGTAAAAGTTTCTCCTGCAACCCGTTCCCTTTGTGCTAGATGTACGAACGTCTCTCCACATGCTCAGTTCTGAGAGATAAGTGTGTGTGAAAGCCTTCCTTCACCTAGCTTGTTGGGAACACAAAGTTTCTTTTCAGTTTCAAATTCCACTCCATACATATATATGGGGAGGTACTAGCTCCAACTCGGTTTTACAGTGAAAACTGCAGGAACTTCAAACCGGCACTAGGAAACAGACTGAGAAACCAGAGTAAAAATTTCTCCTGCAACCCGTTCCCTTTTTGCTAGATGAACGAACGTCTCTCCACATGCTCATTTCTGAGAGATAAGTGTGTGTGAAAGCCGTCCTTCACCTAGCTTGTTGGGAACACAAAGTTTCTTTTCAGTTGCAAACTCCACTCGATACATATATATGAGGAGGTACTAGCTCCAACTCGGTTTTACAGTGAAAACTGCAGGAATTTCAAACCGGCACTAGGAAACAGACTGAGAAGGCAGAGTAAAAGTTTCTCCTGCAACCCGTTCCCTTTGTGCTAGATGAACGAACGTCTCTCCACATGCTCAGTTCTGAGAGATAAGTGTGTGTGAAAGCCTTCCTTCACCTAGCTTGTTGGGAACACAAAGTTTCTTTTCAGTTTCAAACTCCTCTCCATACATATATATGGGGAGGTACTAGCTCCAACTCGGTTTTACAGTGAAAACTGCAGGAACTTCAACCCGGCACTAGGAAACAGACTGAGAAACCAGAGTAAAAGTTTCTCCTGCAACCCGTTCCCTTTGTGCTAGATGAACGAACGTCTCTCCACATGCTCATTTCTGAGAGAAAAGTGTGTGTGAAAGCCGTCCTTCACCTAGCTTGTTGGGAACACAAAGTTTCTTTTCAGTTGCAAACTCCACTCCATACATATATATGGGAAGGTACTAGCTCCAACTCGGTTTTACAGTGAAAACTGCAGGAACTTCAAACCGGCACTAGGAAACTGACTGAGAAACCAGAGTAAAAGTTTCTCCTGCAACCCGTTCCCTTTGTGCTAGGTGAACGAACGTCTCTCCACATGCTCAGTTCTGAGAGATAAGTGTGTGTGAAAGCCGTCCTTCACCTAGCTTGTTTGTTAACACAAAGTTTCTTTTCAGTTTCAAATTCCACTCCATACATATATATGGGGAGGTACTAGCTCCAACTCGGTTTTACAGTGAAAACTGCAGGAACTTCAAACCGGCACTAGGAAACAGACTGAGAAACCAGAGTAAAAATTTCTCCTGCAACCCGTTCCCTTTGTGCTAGATGAACGAACGTCTCTCCACATGCTCATTTCTGAGAGATAAGTGTGTGTGAAAGCCGTCCTTCACCTAGCTTGTTGGGAACACAAAGTTTCTTTTCAGTTGCAAACTCCACTCGATACATATATATGAGGAGGTACTAGCTCCAACTCGGTTTTACAGTGAAAACTGCAGGAACTTCAAACCGGCACTAGGAAACAGACTGAGAAGGCAGAGTAAAAGTTTCTCCTGCAACCCGTTCCCTTTGTGCTAGATGAACGAACGCCTCTCCACATGCTCAGTTCTGAGAGATAAGTGTGTGTGAAAGCCTTCCTTCACATAGCTTGTTGGGAACACAAAGTTTCTTTTCAGTTTCAAACTCCACTCCATACATATATATGGGGAGGTACTAGCTCCAACTCGGTTTTACAGTGAAAACTGCAGGAACTTCAAACCGGCACTAGGAAACAGACTGAGAAACCAGAGTAAAAGTTTCTCCTGCAACCCGTTCCCTTTGTGCTAGATGAACGAACGTCTCTCCACATGCTCATTTCTGAGAGATAAGTGTGTGTGAAAGCCGTCCTTCACCTAGCTTGTTGGGAACACAAAGTTTCTTTTCAGTTTCAAACTCCACTCCATACATATATATGGGGAGGTACTAGCTCCAACTCGGTTTACAGTGAAAACTGCAGGAACTTCAAACCGGCACTAGGAAACAGACTGAGAAACCAGAGTAAAAGTTTCTCCTGCAACCCGTTCCCTTTGTGCTAGATGAACGAACGTCTCTGCACATGCTAAGATCTGAGAGATTCGTGTGTGTGAAAGCCGTCCTTCAACTAGCTTGTTGGGAACACAAAGTTTCTTTTCATTTGCAAACTCCACTCCATACATATATATGGGGAGGTACTAGCTCCAACTCGGTTTTACAGTGAAAACTGCAGGAACTTCAAACCGGCACTAGGAAACAGACTGAGAAACCAGAGAAAAAGTTTCCCCTGCAACCCGTTCCCTTTGTGCTAGGTGAACGAAAGTCTCTCCACATGCTCAGTTCTGAGAGAGAAGTGTGTGTGAAAGCCGTCCTTCACCTAGCTTGTTGGGAACACAGTTTCTTTTCACTAGCAAACTCCACTCCATACATATATATGGGGAGGTACTAGATCCAACTCGGTTTTACAGTGAAAAATGCAGGAACTTCCAAACGGTTCTAGGAAACAGACTGAGAAACCAGAGTAAAAGTTTCTCCTGCAACCCGTTCCCTTTGTGCTAGATGTACGAACGTCTCTCCACATGCTCAGTTCTGAGAGATAAGTGTGTTTGAAAGCCTTCCTTCACCTAGCTTGTTGGGAAAACAAAGTTTCTTTTCACTTGCAAACTCCACTCCATACATATATATGAGGAGGTACAAGCTCCAACTCGGTTTAACAGTGAAAACTGCAGGAACTTCAAACCGGCACTACGAAACAGACTGAGAAGCCAGAGTAAAAGTTTCTCCTGCAACCCGTTTCCTTTGTGCTAGGTGAACGAACGTCTCTCCACATGCTCAGTTCTGAGAGATAAGTGTGTGTGAAAGCCTTCCTTCACCTAGCTTGTTGGGAACACAAAGTTTCTTTTCAGATGCAAACTCCAATCCATACATATATATGGGGAGGTACTAGCTCCAACTCGGTTTTACAGTGAAAACTGCAGGAACTTCAAACTGGCACTAGGAAACAGACTGAGAAACCAGAGTAAAAGTTTCTCCTGCAACCCGTTCCCTTTGTGCTAGATGAACGAACGTCTCTCCACATGCTCATTTCTGAGAGAAAAGTGTGTGTGAAAGCCGTCCTTCACCTAGCTTGTTGGGAACACAAAGTTTCTTTTCAGTTGCAAACTCCACTCCATACATATATATGGGAAGGTACTAGCTCCAACTCGGTTTTACAGTGAAAACTGCAGGAACTTCAAACCGGCACTAGGAAACTGACTGAGAAACCAGAGTAAAAGTTTCTCCTGCAACCCGTTCCCTTTGTGCTAGGTGAACGAACGTCTCTCCACATGCTCAGTTCTGAGAGATAAGTGTGTGTGAAAGCCGTCCTTCACCTAGCTTGTTGGGAACACAAAGTTTCTTTTCACTAGCAAACTCCACTCCATACATATATATGGGGAGGTACTAGATCCAATTCGGTTTTACAGTGAAAACTGCAGGAAATTCAAACCGGCACTAGGAAACAGACTGAGAAACCAGAGTAAAAGTATCTCCTGCAAACCGTTCCCTTTGTGCTAGATGAACGAACGTCTCTCCACATGCTCAGTTCTGAGAGATAAGTGTGTGTGAAAACCGTCCTTCACCTAGCTTGTTGGGAACACAAAGTTTTTTTTCACTTGCAAACTCCACTCCATACATATATATGTGGAAGTACTAGCTCCAACTCGGTTTTACAGTGAAAACTGCAGGAACTTCAAACCGGCACTAGGAAACAGACTGAGTAACCAGAGTAATAGTTTCTCCTGCAACCCGTTCCCTTTGTGCTAGATGAACGAACGTCTCTCCACATGCTCAGTTCTGAGAGATAAGTGTGTGTGAAAGCCGTCTTCAACCATCTTGTTGGGAACACAAAGTTTCTTTTCAGTTGCAAACTCCACTCCATACATATATATGGGGAGGTACTAGCTCCAATTCGGTTTTACAGTGAGAACTGCAGGAACTTCAACCCGGCACTAGGAAACAGACTGAGAAACCAGAGTAAAAGTTTGTCCTGCAACCCGTTCCCTTTGTGCTAGATGAACGAACGTCTCTCCACATGCTCATTTCTGAGAGATAAGTGTGTGTGAAAGCCGTCCTTCACCTAGCTTTTGGGAACACAGTTTCTTTTCACTAGCAAACTCCACTCCATACATATATATGGGGAGGTACTAGATCCAACTCGGTTTTACAGTGAAAACTGCAGGAACTTCCAACCGGCACTAGGAAACAGACTGAGAAACAAGAGTAAAAGTTTCTCCTGCAACCCGTTCCCTTTGTGCTAGATGTACGAACGTCTCTCCACATGCTCAGTTCTGAGAGATAAGTGTGTGTGAAAGCCTTCCTTCACCTAGCTTGTTGGGAACACAAAGTTTCTTTTCAGTTTCAAATTCCACTCCATACATATATATGGGGAGGTACTAGCTCCAACTCGGTTTTCCAGTGAAAACTGCAGGAACTTCAAACCGGCACTAGGAAACAGACTGAGAAACCAGAGTAAAAATTTCTCCTGCAACCCGTTCCCTTTTTGCTAGATGAACGAACGTCTCTCCACATGCTCATTTCTGAGAGATAAGTGTGTGTGAAAGCCGTCCTTCACCTAGCTTGTTGGGAACACAAAGTTTCTTTTCAGTTGCAAACTCCACTCGATACATATATATGAGGAGGTACTAGCTCCAACTCGGTTTTACAGTGAAAACTGCAGGAATTTCAAACCGGCACTAGGAAACAGACTGAGAAGGCAGAGTAAAAGTTTCTCCTGCAACCCGTTCCCTTTGTGCTAGATGAACGAACGTCTCTCCACATGCTCAGTTCTGAGAGATAAGTGTGTGTGAAAGCCTTCCTTCACCTAGCTTGTTGGGAACACAAAGTTTCTTTTCAGTTTCAAACTCCTCTCCATACATATATATGGGGAGGTACTAGCTCCAACTCGGTTTTACAGTGAAAACTGCAGGAACTTCAACCCGGCACTAGGAAACAGACTGAGAAACCAGAGTAAAAGTTTCTCCTGCAACCCGTTCCCTTTGTGCTAGATGAACGAACGTCTCTCCACATGCTCATTTCTGAGAGATAAGTGTGTGTGAAAGCCGTCCTTCACCTAGCTTGTTGGGAACACAAAGTTTCTTTTCAGTTGCAAACTCCACTCCATACATATATATGGGAAGGTACTAGCTCCAACTCGGTTTTACAGTGAAAACTGCAGGAACTTCAAACCGGCACTAGGAAACTGACTGAGAAACCAGAGTAAAAGTTTCTCCTGCAACCCGTTCCCTTTGTGCTAGGTGAACGAACGTCTCTCCACATGCTCAGTTCTGAGAGATAAGTGTGTGTGAAAGCCGTCCTTCACCTAGCTTGTTGGGAACACAAAGTTTCTTTTCACTAGCAAACTCCACTCCATACATATATATGGGGAGGTACTTGATCCAATTCGGTTTTACAGTGAAAACTGCAGGAAATTCAAACCGGCACTAGGAAACAGACTGAGAAACCAGAGTAAAAGTATCTCCTGCAAACCGTTCCCTTTGTGCTAGATGAACGAACGTCTCTCCACATGCTCAGTTCTGAGAGATAAGTGTGTGTGAAAACCGTCCTTCACCTAGCTTGTTGGGAACACAAATTTTTTTTTCACTTGCAAACTCCACTCCATACATATATATGTGGAAGTACTAGCTCCAACTCGGTTTTACAGTGAAAACTGCAGGAACTTCAAACCGGCACTAGGAAACAGACTGAGTAACCAGAGTAATAGTTTCTCCTGCAACCCGTTCCCTTTGTGCTAGATGAACGAACGTCTCTCCACATGCTCAGTTCTGAGAGATAAGTGTTTGTGAAAGCCGTCTTCAACCATCTTGTTGGGAACACAAAGTTTCTTTTCAGTTGCAAACTCCACTCCATACATATATATGGGGAGGTACTAGCTCCAATTCGGTTTTACAGTGAGAACTGCAGGAACTTCAAACCGGCACTAGGAAACAGACTGAGAAACCAGAGTAAAAGTTTGTCCTGCAACCCGTTCCCTTTGTGCTAGATGAACGAACGTCTCTCCACATGCTCATTTCTGAGAGATAAGTGTGTGTGAAAGCCGTCCTTCACCTAGCTTTTGGGAACACAGTTTCTTTTCACTAGCAAACTCCACTCCATACATATATATGGGGAGGTACTAGATCCAACTCGGTTTTACAGTGAAAACTGCAGGAACTTCCAAACGGCACTAGGAAACAGACTGAGAAACAAGAGTAAAAGTTTCTCCTGCAACCCGTTCCCTTTGTGCTAGATGTACGAACGTCTCTCCACATGCTCAGTTCTGAGAGATAAGTGTGTGTGAAAGCCTTCCTTCACCTAGCTTGTTGGGAACACAAAGTTTCTTTTCAGTTTCAAATTCCACTCCATACATATATATGGGGAGGTACTAGCTCCAACTCTGTTTTACAGTGAAAACTGCAGGAACTTCAAACCGGCACTAGGAAACAGACTGAGAAACCAGAGTAAAAATTTCTCCTGCAACCCGTTCCCTTTTTGCTAGATGAACGAACGTCTCTCCACATGCTCATTTCTGAGAGATAAGTGTGTGTGAAAGCCGTCCTTCACCTAGCTTGTTGGGAACACAAAGTTTCTTTTCAGTTGCAAACTCCACTCGATACATATATATGAGGAGGTACTAGCTCCAACTCGGTTTTACAGTGAAAACTGCAGGAATTTCAAACCGGCACTAGGAAACAGACTGAGAAGGCAGAGTAAAAGTTTCTCCTGCAACCCGTTCCCTTTGTGCTAGATGAACGAACGTCTCTCCACATGCTCAGTTCTGAGAGATAAGTGTGTGTGAAAGCCGTCCTTCACCTAGCTTTTGGGAACACAGTTTCTTTTCACTAGCAAACTCCACTCCATACATATATATGGGGAGGTACTAGCTCCAACTCGGTTTTACAGTGAAAACTGCAGGAACTTCCAACCGGCACTAGGAAACAGACTGAGAAACAAGAGTAAAAGTTTCTCCTGCAACCCGTTCCCTTTGTGCTAGATGTACGAACGTCTCTCCACATGCTCAGTTCTGAGAGATAAGTGTGTGTGAAAGCCTTCCTTCACCTAGCTTGTTGGGAACACAAAGTTTCTTTTCAGTTTCAAATTCCACTCCATACATATATATGGGGAGGTACTAGCTCCAACTCGGTTTTACAGTGAAAACTGCAGGAACTTCAAACCGGCACTAGGAAACAGACTGAGAAACCAGAGTAAAAATTTCTCCTGCAACCCGTTCCCTTTTTGCTAGATGAACGAACGTCTCTCCACATGCTCATTTCTGAGAGATAAGTGTGTGTGAAAGCCGTCCTTCACCTAGCTTGTTGGGAACACAAAGTTTCTTTTCAGTTGCAAACTCCACTCGATACATATATATGAGGAGGTACTAGCTCCAACTCGGTTTTACAGTGAAAACTGCAGGAATTTCAAACCGGCACTAGGAAACAGACTGAGAAGGCAGAGTAAAAGTTTCTCCTGCAACCCGTTCCCTTTGTGCTAGATGAACGAACGTCTCTCCACATGCTCAGTTCTGAGAGATAAGTGTGTGTGAAAGCCTTCCTTCACCTAGCTTGTTGGGAACACAAAGTTTCTTTTCAGTTTCAAACTCCTCTCCATACATATATATGGGGAGGTACTAGCTCCAACTCGGTTTTACAGTGAAAACTGCAGGAACTTCAACCCGGCACTAGGAAACAGACTGAGAAACCAGAGTAAAAGTTTCTCCTGCAACCCGTTCCCTTTGTGCTAGATGAACGAACGTCTCTCCACATGCTCATTTCTGAGAGAAAAGTGTGTGTGAAAGCCGTCCTTCACCTAGCTTGTTGGGAACACAAAGTTTCTTTTCAGTTGCAAACTCCACTCCATACATATATATGGGAAGGTACTAGCTCCAACTCGGTTTTACAGTGAAAACTGCAGGAACTTCAAACCGGCACTAGGAAACTGACTGAGAAACCAGAGTAAAAGTTTCTCCTGCAACCCGTTCCCTTTGTGCTAGGTGAACGAACGTCTCTCCACATGCTCAGTTCTGAGAGATAAGTGTGTGTGAAAGCCGTCCTTCACCTAGCTTGTTGGGAACACAAAGTTTCTTTTCACTAGCAAACTCCACTCCATACATATATATGGGGAGGTACTTGATCCAATTCGGTTTTACAGTGAAAACTGCAGGAAATTCAAACCGGCACTAGGAAACAGACTGAGAAACCAGAGTAAAAGTATCTCCTGCAAACCGTTCCCTTTGTGCTAGATGAACGAACGTCTCTCCACATGCTCAGTTCTGAGAGATAAGTGTGTGTGAAAACCGTCCTTCACCTAGCTTGTTGGGAACACAAATTTTTTTTTCACTTGCAAACTCCACTCCATACATATATATGTGGAAGTACTAGCTCCAACTCGGTTTTACAGTGAAAACTGCAGGAACTTCAAACCGGCACTAGGAAACAGACTGAGTAACCAGAGTAATAGTTTCTCCTGCAACCCGTTCCCTTTGTGCTAGATGAACGAACGTCTCTCCACATGCTCAGTTCTGAGAGATAAGTGTTTGTGAAAGCCGTCTTCAACCATCTTGTTGGGAACACAAAGTTTCTTTTCAGTTGCAAACTCCACTCCATACATATATATGGGGAGGTACTAGCTCCAATTCGGTTTTACAGTGAGAACTGCAGGAACTTCAAACCGGCACTAGGAAACAGACTGAGAAACCAGAGTAAAAGTTTGTCCTGCAACCCGTTCCCTTTGTGCTAGATGAACGAACGTCTCTCCACATGCTCATTTCTGAGAGATAAGTGTGTGTGAAAGCCGTCCTTCACCTAGCTTTTGGGAACACAGTTTCTTTTCACTAGCAAACTCCACTCCATACATATATATGGGGAGGTACTAGATCCAACTCGGTTTTACAGTGAAAACTGCAGGAACTTCCAAACGGCACTAGGAAACAGACTGAGAAACAAGAGTAAAAGTTTCTCCTGCAACCCGTTCCCTTTGTGCTAGATGTACGAACGTCTCTCCACATGCTCAGTTCTGAGAGATAAGTGTGTGTGAAAGCCTTCCTTCACCTAGCTTGTTGGGAACACAAAGTTTCTTTTCAGTTTCAAATTCCACTCCATACATATATATGGGGAGGTACTAGCTCCAACTCTGTTTTACAGTGAAAACTGCAGGAACTTCAAACCGGCACTAGGAAACAGACTGAGAAACCAGAGTAAAAATTTCTCCTGCAACCCGTTCCCTTTTTGCTAGATGAACGAACGTCTCTCCACATGCTCATTTCTGAGAGATAAGTGTGTGTGAAAGCCGTCCTTCACCTAGCTTGTTGGGAACACAAAGTTTCTTTTCAGTTGCAAACTCCACTCGATACATATATATGAGGAGGTACTAGCTCCAACTCGGTTTTACAGTGAAAACTGCAGGAATTTCAAACCGGCACTAGGAAACAGACTGAGAAGGCAGAGTAAAAGTTTCTCCTGCAACCCGTTCCCTTTGTGCTAGATGAACGAACGTCTCTCCACATGCTCAGTTCTGAGAGATAAGTGTGTGTGAAAGCCTTCCTTCACCTAGCTTGTTGGGAACACAAAGTTTCTTTTCAGTTTCAAACTCCTCTCCATACATATATATGGGGAGGTACTAGCTCCAACTCGGTTTTACAGTGAAAACTGCAGGAACTTCAACCCGGCACTAGGAAACAGACTGAGAAACCAGAGTAAAAGTTTCTCCTGCAACCCGTTCCCTTTGTGCTAGATGAACGAACGTCTCTCCACATGCTCATTTCTGAGAGATAAGTGTGTGTGAAAGCCGTCTTTCACCTAGCTTGTTGGGAACACAAAGTTTCTTTTCAGTTGCAATCTCCACTCCATACATATATAAGGGGAGGTACTAGCTCCAACTCGGTTTTACAGTGAAAACTGCAGGAACTTCAAACCGGCACTAGGAAACAGACTGAGAAACCAGAGTAAAAGTTTCTCCTGCAACCCGTTCCCTTTGTGCTAGGTGAACGAACGTCTCTCCACATGCTCATTTCTGAGAGATAAGTGTGTGTGAAAGCCGTCCTTCACCTAGCTTGTTGGGAACACAAAGTTTCTTTTCAGTTGCAAACTCCACTCGATACATATATATGAGGAGGTACTAGCTCCAACTCGGTTTTACAGTGAAAACTGCAGGAACTTCAAACCGGCACTAGGAAACAGACTGAGAAGGCAGAGTAAAAGTTTCCCCTGCAACCCGTTCCCTTTGTGCTAGATGAACGAACGTCTCTCCACATGCTCAGTTCTGAGAGATAAGTGTGTGTGAAAGCCTTCCTTCACCTAGCTTGTTGGGAACACAAAGTTTCTTTTCAGTTTCAAACTCCTCTCCATACATATATATGGGGAGGTACTAGCTCCAACTCGGTTTTACAGTGAAAACTGCAGGAACTTCAACCCGGCACTAGGAAACAGACTGAGAAACCAGAGTAAAAGTTTCTCCTGCAACCCGTTCCCTTTGTGCTAGATGAACGAACGTCTCTCCACATGCTCATTTCTGAGAGAAAAGTGTGTGTGAAAGCCGTCCTTCACCTAGCTTGTTGGGAACACAAAGTTTCTTTTCAGTTGCAAACTCCACTCCATACATATATATGGGAAGGTACTAGCTCCAACTCGGTTTTACAGTGAAAACTGCAGGAACTTCAAACCGGCACTAGGAAACTGACTGAGAAACCAGAGTAAAAGTTTCTCCTGCAACCCGTTCCCTTTGTGCTAGGTGAACGAACGTCTCTCCACATGCTCAGTTCTGAGAGATAAGTGTGTGTGAAAGCCGTCCTTCACCTAGCTTGTTGGGAACACAAAGTTTCTTTTCACTAGCAAACTCCACTCCATACATATATATGGGGAGGTACTTGATCCAATTCGGTTTTACAGTGAAAACTGCAGGAAATTCAAACCGGCACTAGGAAACAGACTGAGAAACCAGAGTAAAAGTATCTACTGCAAACCGTTCCCTTTGTGCTAGATGAACGAACGTCTCTCCACATGCTCAGTTCTGAGAGATAAGTGTGTGTGAAAACCGTCCTTCACCTAGCTTGTTGGGAACACAAAGTTTTTTTTCACTTGCAAACTCCACTCCATACATATATATGTGGAAGTACTAGCTCCAACTCGGTTTTACAGTGAAACCTGCAGGAACTTCAAACCGGCACTAGGAAACAGACTGAGTAACCAGAGTAATAGTTTCTCCTGCAACCCGTTCCCTTTGTGCTAGATGAACGAACGTCTCTCCACATGCTCAGTTCTGAGAGATAAGTGTGTGTGAAAGCCGTCTTCAACCATCTTGTTGGGAACACAAAGTTTCTTTTCAGTTGCAAACTCCACTCCATACATATATATGGGGAGGTACTAGCTCCAATTCGGTTTTACAGTGAGAACTGCAGGAACTTCAAACCGGCACTAGGAAACAGACTGAGAAACCAGAGTAAAAGTTTGTCCTGCAACCCGTTCCCTTTGTGCTAGATGAACGAACGTCTCTCCACATGCTCATTTCTGAGAGATAAGTGTGTGTGAAAGCCGTCCTTCACCTAGCTTTTGGGAACACAGTTTCTTTTCACTAGCAAACTCCACTCCATACATATATATGGGGAGGTACTAGATCCAACTCGGTTTTACAGTGAAAACTGCAGGAACTTCCAACCGGCACTAGGAAACAGACTGAGAAACAAGAGTAAAAGTTTCTCCTGCAACCCGTTCCCTTTGTGCTAGATGTACGAACGTCTCTCCACATGCTCAGTTCTGAGAGATAAGTGTGTGTGAAAGCCTTCCTTCACCTAGCTTGTTGGGAACACAAAGTTTCTTTTCAGTTTCAAATTCCACTCCATACATATATATGGGGAGGTACTAGCTCCAACTCGGTTTTACAGTGAAAACTGCAGGAACTTCAAACCGGCACTAGGAAACAGACTGAGAAACCAGAGTAAAAATTTCTCCTGCAACCCGTTCCCTTTTTGCTAGATGAACGAACGTCTCTCCACATGCTCATTTCTGAGAGATAAGTGTGTGTGAAAGCCGTCCTTCACCTAGCTTGTTGGGAACACAAAGTTTCTTTTCAGTTGCAAACTCCACTCGATACATATATATGAGGAGGTACTAGCTCCAACTCGGTTTTACAGTGAAAACTGCAGGAATTTCAAACCGGCACTAGGAAACAGACTGAGAAGGCAGAGTAAAAGTTTCTCCTGCAACCCGTTCCATTTGTGCTAGATGAACGAACGTCTCTCCACATGCTCAGTTCTGAGAGATAAGTGTGTGTGAAAGCCTTCCTTCACCTAGCTTGTTGGGAACACAAAGTTTCTTTTCAGTTTCAAACTCCTCTCCATACATATATATGGGGAGGTACTAGCTCCAACTCGGTTTTACAGTGAAAACTGCAGGAACTTCAACCCGGCACTAGGAAACAGACTGAGAAACCAGAGTAAAAGTTTCTCCTGCAACCCGTTCCCTTTGTGCTAGATGAACGAACGTCTCTCCACATGCTCATTTCTGAGAGATAAGTGTGTGTGAAAGCCGTCTTTCACCTAGCTTGTTGGGAACACAAAGTTTCTTTTCAGTTGCAATCTCCACTCCATACATATATAAGGGGAGGTACTAGCTCCAACTCGGTTTTACAGTGAAAACTGCAGGAACTTCAAACCGGCACTAGGAAACAGACTGAGAAACCAGAGTAAAAGTTTCTCCTGCAACCCGTTCCCTTTGTGCTAGGTGAACGAACGTCTCTCCACATGCTCATTTCTGAGAGATAAGTGTGTGTGAAAGCCGTCCTTCACCTAGCTTGTTGGGAACACAAAGTTTCTTTTCAGTTGCAAACTCCACTCGATACATATATATGAGGAGGTACTAGCTCCAACTCGGTTTTACAGTGAAAACTGCAGGAACTTCAAACCGGCACTAGGAAACAGACTGAGAAGGCAGAGTAAAAGTTTCTCCTGCAACCCGTTCCATTTGTGCTAGATGAACGAACGTCTCTCCACATGCTCAGTTCTGAGAGATAAGTGTGTGTGAAAGCCTTCCTTCACCTAGCTTGTTGGGAACACAAAGTTTCTTTTCAGTTTCAAACTCCTCTCCATACATATATATGGGGAGGTACTAGCTCCAACTCGGTTTTACAGTGAAAACTGCAGGAACTTCAACCCGGCACTAGGAAACAGACTGAGAAACCAGAGTAAAAGTTTCTCCTACAACCCGTTCCCTTTGTGCTAGATGAACGAACGTCTCTCCACATGCTCAGTTCTGAGAGATAAGTGTGTGTGAAAGCCGTCTTTCACCTAGCTTGTTGGGAACACAAAGTTTCTTTTCAGTTGCAAACTCCACTCCATACATATATATGGGGAGGTACTAGCTCCAACTCGGTTTTACAGTGAAAACTGCAGGAACTTCAAACCGGCACTAGGAAACAGACTGAGAAACCAGAGTAAAAGTTTCTCCTGCAACCCGTTCCCTTTGTGCTAGGTGAACGAACGTCTCTCCACATGCTCAGTTCTGAGAGATAAGTGTGTGTGAAAGCCGTCCTTCACCTAGCTTGTTGGGAACACAAAGTTTCTTTTCAGTTGCAAACTCCACTCCATACATATATAAGGGGAGGTACTAGCTCCAACTCGGTTTTACAGTGAAAACTGCAGGAACTTCAAACCGGCACTAGGAAACAGACTGAGAAACCAGAGTAAAAGTTTCTCCTGCAATCCGTTCCCTTTGTGCTAGGTGAACGAACGTCTCTCCACATGCTCAGATCTGAGAGATAAGTGTGTGTGAAAGCCGTCCTTCACCTAGCTTGTTGGGAACACAAAGTTTCTTTTCACTAGCAAACTCCACTCCATAGATATATATGGGGAGGTACTAGATCCATCTCGGTTTTACAGTGAAAACTGCAGGAACTTCAAACCGGCACTAGGAAACAGACTGAGAAACCAGAGTAAAAGTATATCCTGCAACCCGTTCCCTTTGTGCTAGATGAACGAACGTCTCTCCACATGCTCAGTTCTGAGAGATAAGTGTGTGTGAAAGCCGTCCTTCACATAGCTTGTTTGATAACACAAAGTTTCTTTTCAGTTGCAAACTCCTCTCCATACATATATATGGGGAGGTACTGGATCCAATTCGGTTTTACAGTGAAAACTGCAGGAACTTCAAACCGGCACTAGGAAACAGACTGAGAAACCAGAGAAAAAGTTTCTCCTGCAACCCGTTCCCTTTGTGCTAGATGAAAGAACGTCTCTGCACATGCTCAGTTCTGAGAGATGTGTGTGTGTGAAAGCCGTCCTTCAACTAGCTTGTTGGGAACACAAAGTTTCTTTTCATTTGCAAACTCCACTCCATACATATATATGGGGAGGTACTAGCTCCAACTCGGTTTTACAGTGAAAACTGCAGAAACTTCAAACCGGCACTAGGAAACAGACTGAGAAACCAGAGTAAAAGTTTCTCCTGCAACCCGTTCCCTCTGTGCTAGGTGAACGAACGTCTCTCCACATGCTCAGTTCTGAGAGAGAAGTGTGAGTGAAAGCCGTCCTTCACCTAGTTTGTTGGGAACACAGTTTCTTTTCACTTGCAAACTCCACTCCATACATATATATGGGGAGGAACTAGCTCCAACTCGGTTTTACAGTGAAAACTGCAGGAACTTCAAACCGGCACTAGGAAACAGACTGAGAAACCAGAGTAAAAGTTTCTCCTGCAACCCGTTCCCTTTGTGCTAGATGAACGAACGTCTCTCCACATGCTCAGTTCTGAGAGATAAGTGTGTGTGAAAGCCGTCCTTCACCTAGCTTGTTGGGAACACAAAGTTTCTTTTCACTAGCAAACTCCACTCCATACATATATATGGGGAGGTACTTGATCCAATTCGGTTTTACAGTGAAAACTGCAGGAAATTCAAACCGGCACTAGGAAACAGACTGAGAAACCAGAGTAAAAGTATCTCCTGCAAACCGTTCCCTTTGTGCTAGATGAACGAACGTCTCTCCATATGCTCAGTTCTGAGAGATAAGTGTGTGTGAAAACCGTCCTTCACCTAGCTTGTTGGGAACACAAAGTTTTTTTTCACTTGCTAACTCCACTCCATACATATATATGTGGAAGTACTAGCTCCAACTCGGTTTTACAGTGAAAACTGCAGGAACTTCAAACCGGCACTAGGAAACAGACTGAGTAACCAGAGTAATAGTTTCTCCTGCAACCCGTTCCCTTTGTGCTAGATGAACGAACGTCTCTCCACATGCTCAGTTCTGAGAGATAAGTGTGTGTGAAAGCCGTCTTCAACCATCTTGTTGGGAACACAAAGTTTCTTTTCAGTTTCAAATTCCACTCCATACATATATATGGGGAGGTACTAGCTCCAACTCGGTTTTACAGTGAAAACTGCAGGAACTTCAAACCGGCACTAGGAAACAGACTGAGAAACCAGAGTAAAAATTTCTCCTGCAACTCGTTCCATTTTTGCTAGATGAACGAACGTCTCTCCACATGCTCATTTCTGAGAGATAAGTGTGTGTGAAAGCCGTCCTTCACCTAGCTTGTTGGGAACACAAAGTTTCTTTTCAGTTGCAAACTCCACTCGATACCTATATATGAGGAGGTACTAGCTCCAACTCGGTTTTACAGTGAAAACTGCAGGAACTTCAAACCGGCACTAGGAAACAGACTGCGAAGGCAGAGTAAAAGTTTCTCCTGCAACCCGTTCCCTTTGTGCTAGATGAACGAACGTCTCTCCACATGCTCAGTTCTGAGAGATAAGTGTGTGTGAAAGCCTTCCTTCACCTAGCTTGTTGGGAACACAAAGTTTCTTTTCAGTTTCAAACTCCTCTCCATACATATATATGGGGAGGTACAAGCTCCAACTCGGTTTTACAGTGAAAACTGCAGGAACTTCAAACCGGCACTAGGAAACAGACTGAGAAACCAGAGTAAAAGTCTCTCCTGCAACCCGTTCCCTTTGTGCTAGATGAACGAACGTCTCTCCACATGCTCATTTCTGAGAGATATGTGTGTGTGAAAGCCGTCTTTCACCTAGCTTGTTGGGAACACAAAATTTCTTTTCAGTTGCAAACTCCACTCGATACATATATATGAGGAGGTACTAGCTCCAACTCGGTTTTACAGTGAAAACTGCAGGAACTTCAAACCGGCACTAGGAAACAGACTGAGAAGGCAGAGTAAAAGTTTCTCCTACAACCCGTTCCCTTTGTGCTAGATGAACGAACGTCTCTCCACATGCTCAGTTCTGAGAGATAAGTGTGTGTGAAAGCCTTCCTTCACCTAGCTTGTTGGGAACACAAAGTTTCTTTTCAGTTTCAAACTCCTCTCCATACATATATATGGGGAGGTACTAGCTCCAACTCGGTTTTACAGTGAAAACTGCAGGAACTTCAACCCGGCACTAGGAAACAGACTGAGAAACCAGAGTAAAAGTTTCTCCTGCAACCCGTTCCCTTTGTGCTAGATGAACGAACGTCTCTCCACATGCTCAGTTCTGAGAGATAAGTGTGTGTGAAAGCCGTCTTTCACCTAGCTTGTTGGGAACACAAAGTTTCTTTTCAGTTGCAAACTCCACTCCATACATATATAAGGGGAGGTACTAGCTCCAACTCGGTTTTACAGTGAAAACTGCAGGAACTTCTAACCGGCACTAGGAAACAGACTGAGAAACCAGAGTAAAAGTTTCTCCTGCAACCCGTTCCCTTTGTGCTAGGTGAACGAACGTCTCTCCACATGCTCAGTTCTGAGAGATAAGTGTGTGTGAAAGCCGTCCTTCACCTAGCTTGTTGGGAACACAAAGTTTCTTTTCAGTTGCAAACTCCACTCGATACATATATATGAGGAGGTACTAGCTCCAACTCGGTTTTACAGTGAAAACTGCAGGAACTTCAAACCGGCACTAGGAAACAGACTGAGAAGGCAGAGTAAAAGTTTCTCCTGCAACCCGTTCCCTTTGTGCTAGATGAACGAACGTCTCTCCACATGCTCAGTTCTGAGAGATAAGTGTGTGTGAAAGCCTTCCTTCACCTAGCTTGTTGGGAACACAAAGTTTCTTTTCAGTTTCAAACTCCTCTCCATACATATATAAGGGGAGGTACTAGCTCCAACTCGGTTTTACAGTGAAAACTGCAGGAACTTCAACCCGGCACTAGGAAACAGACTGAGAAACCAGAGTAAAAGTTTCTCCTGCAACCCGTTCCCTTTGTGCTAGATGAACGAACGTCTCTCCACATGCTCATTTTTGAGAGATAAGTGTGTGTTAAAGCCGTCTTTCACCTAGCTTGTTGGGAACACAAAGTTTCTTTTCAGTTGCAAACTCCACTCCATACATATATATGTGGAAGTACTAGCTCCAACTCGGTTTTACAGTGAAAACTGCAGGAACTTCAAACCGGCACTAGGAAACAGACTGAGTAACCAGAGTAAAAGTTTCTCCTGCAACCCGTTCCCTTTGTGCTAGGTGAACGATCGTCTCTCCACATGCTCAGTTCTGAGAGATAAGTGTGTGTGAAAGCCGTCCTTCACCTAGCTTGTTGGGAACACAAAGTTTCTTTTCACTAGCAAACTCCACTCCATAGATATATATGTGGAGGTACTACATCCAACTCGGTTTTACAGTGAAAACTACAGGAACTTCAAACCGGCACTAGGAAACTGACTGAGAACCCAGAGTAAAAGTTTCTCCAGCAAACCCGTTCCCTTTGTGCTTGGTGAACGAACGTCTCTCCACATGCTCAGATCTGAGAGATAAGTGTGTGTGAAAGCCGTCCTTCACCTAGCTTGTTGGGAACACAAAGTTTCTTTTCAGTTGCAAACTCCACTCGATACATATATATGAGGAGGTACTAGCCCCAACTCGGTTTTACAGTGAAAACTGCAGGAACTTCAAACCGGCACTAGGAAACAGACTGAGAAGGCAGAGTAAAAGTTTCTCCTGCAACCCGTTCCCTTTGTGCTAGGTGAACGAACGTCTCTCCACATGCTCAGTTCTGAGAGATAAGTGTGTGTGAAAGCCTTCCTTCACCTAGCTTGTTGGGAACACAAAGTTTCTTTTCACTTGCAAACTCCACTCCATACATATATATGGGGAGGTAGTAGCTCCAACTCGGTTTTACAGTGAAAACTGCAGGAACTTCAACCCGGCACTAGGAAACAGACTGAGAAACCAGAGTAAAAGTTTCTCCTGCAACCCGTTCCTTTTGTGCTAGATGAACGAACGTCTCTCCACATGCTCATTTCTGAGAGATATGTGTGTGTGAAAGCCGTCTTTCACCTAGCTTGTTGGGAACACAAAGTTTCTTTTCAGTTGCAAACTCCACTCCATACATATATAAGGGGAGGTACTAGCTCCAACTCGGTTTTACAGTGAAAACTGCAGGAACTTCAAACCGGCACTAGGAAACAGACTGAGAAACCAGAGTAAAAGTTTCTCCTGCAATCCGTTCCCTTTGTGCTAGGTGAACGAACGTCTCTCCACATGCTCAGTTCTGAGAGATAAGTGTGTGTGAAAGCCGTCCTTCACCTAGCTTGTTGGGAACACAAAGTTTCTTTTCACTAGCAAACTCCACTCCATAGATATATATGGGGAGGTACTAGCTCCAACTCGGTTTTACAGTGAAAACTGCAGGAACTTCAAACCGGCACTAGGAAACAGACTGAGAAACCAGAGTAAAAGTATATCCTGCAACCCGTTCCCTTTGTGCTAGATGAACGAACGTCTCTCCACATGCTCAGTTCTGAGAGATAAGTGTGTGTGAAAGCCGTCCTTCACATAGCTTGTTTGATAACACAAAGTTTCTTTTCAGTTGCAAACTCCACTCCATACATATATATGGGGAGGTACTAGATCCAACTCGGTTTTACAGTGAAAACTGCAGGAACTTCAAACCGGCACTAGGAAACAGACTGAGAAACCAGAGAAAAAGTTTCTCCTGCAACCCGTTCCCTTTGTGCTAGATGAACGAACGTCTCTGCACATGCTCAGTTCTGAGAGATGTGTGTGTGTGAAAGCCGTCCTTCAACTAGCTTGTTGGGAACACAAAGTTTCTTTTCATTTGCAAACTCCACTCCATACATATATATGGGGAGGTACTAGCTCCAACTCGGTTTTACAGTGAAAACTGCAGAAACTTCAAACCGGCACTAGGAAACAGACTGAGAAACCAGAGTAAAAGTTCTCCTGCAACCCGTTCCCTTTGTGCTAGGTGAACGAACGTCTCTCCACATGCTCAGTTCTGAGAGAGAAGTGTGTGTGAAAGCCGTCCTTCACCTAGTTTGTTGGGAACACAGTTTCTTTTCACTAGTAAACTCCACTCCATACATATATATGGGGAGGTACTAGATCCAACTCGGTTTTACAGTGAAAACTGCAGGAACTTCCAACCGGCACTAGGAAACAGACTGAGAAACCAGAGTAAAAGTTTCTCCTGCAACCCGTTCCCTTTGTGCTAGATGAACGAACGTCTCTCCACTTGCTCAGTTCTGAGAGATATGTGTGTGTGAAAGCCGTCCTTCACCTAGCTTGTTGGGAACACAAAGTTTTTTTTCACTTGCAAACTCCACTCCATACATATATATGGGGAGGTACTAGATCCAACTCGGTTTTACAGTGAAAACTGCAGGAACTTCAAACCGGCACTAGGAAACAGACTGAGAAACCAGAGTAAAAGTTTGTCCTGCAACCCGTTCCCTTTGTGCTAGATGAACGAACGTCTCTCCACATGCTCAGTTCTGAGAGATAAGTGTGTGTGAAAGCCGTCCTTCACCTAGCTTGTTGGGAACATAAATTTTCTTTTCAATTGCAAACTCCACTCCATAGATATATATGTGGAGGTACTAGCTCCAACTCGGTTTTGCAGTGAAAACTGCAGGAACTTCAAACCGGCACTAGGAAACAGACTGAGAAACCAGAGTAAAAGTTTCTCCTGCAACCCGTTCCCTTTGTGCTAGATGAACGAACGTCTCTCCACATGCTGAGTTCGGAGAGATAAGTGTGTGTGAAAGCCGTCCTTCACCTAGCTTGTTGGGAACATAAAGTTTCTTTTCACTTGCAAACTCCACTCCATAGATATATATGTGGAGGTACTAGCTCCAACTCGGTTTTACAGTGAAAACTGCAGGAACTTCAAACCGGCACTAGGAAACAGACTGAGAAACCAGAGTAAAAGTTTGCCTGCAACCCGTTCCTTTTGTGCTAGATGAAAGAACGTCTCTCCACATGCTCAGTTCTGAGAGATAAGTGTGTGTGAAAGCCGTCCTTCACCTAGCTTGTTGGGAACATAAATTTTCTTTTCAATTGCAAACTCCACTCCATAGATATATATTTGGAGGTACTAGCTCCAACTCGGTTTTGCAGTGAAAACTGCAGGAACTTCAAACCGGCACTAGGAAACAGACTGAGAAACCAGAGTAAAAGTTTCTCCTGCAACCCGTTCCCTTTGTGCTAGATGAACGAACGTCTCTCCACATGCTGAGTTCGGAGAGATAAGTGTGTGTGAAAGCCGTCCTTCACCAAGCTTGTTGGGAACACAAAGTATTTTTTTAACTTGCAAAATCCACTCCATACATATATATGTGGAAGTACTAGATCCAACTCGGTTTTACAGTGAAAACTGCAGGAACTTCAAACCGGCACTAGGAAACAGACTGAGAAACCAGAGTAAAAGTTTGTCCTGCAACCCGTTCCCTTTGTGCTAGATGAACGAACGTCTCTCCACATGCTAAGTTCTGAGAGATAAGTGTGTGTGAAAGCCGTCCTTCACCTAGCTTGTTGGGAACATAAAGTTTCTTTTCACTTGCAAACTCCACTCCATAGATATATATGTGGAGTTACTAGCTCCAACTCGGTTTTACAGTGAAAACTGCAGGAACTTCAAACCGGCACTAGGAAACAGACTGAGAAACCAGAGTAAAAGTTTCTCCTGCAACCCGTTCCCTTTGTGCTAGATGAACGAACGTCTCTCCACATGCTCAGTTCTGAGAGAGAAGTGTGTGTGAAAGCCGTCCTTCAACTAGCTTGTTGGGAACACAAAGTTTCTTTTCAGTTGCAAACTCCACTCCATACATATATATGGGGAGGTACTAGCTCCAACTCGGTTTTACAGTGAAAACTGCAGGAACTTCAAACCGGCATTAGGAAACAGACTGAGAAACCGGAGTAAAAGTTTCTCCTGCAACCCGTTCCCTTTGTGCTAGATGAACGAACGTCTCTCCACTTGCTCAGTTCTGAGAGATAAGTGTGTGTGAAAGCCGTCCTTCACCTAGCTTGTTGGGAACACAAAGTTTCTTTTCAGTTGCAAACTCCACTCCATACATATATATGGGGAGGTACTAGATCCAACTCGGTTTTACAGTGAAAACTGCAGGAAATTCAAACCGGCATTAGGAAACAGACTGAGAAACCAGAGTAAAAATTTGTCCTGCAACCCGTTCCCTTTGTGCTAGATGAACGAACGTCTCTCCACATGCTCAGTTCTGAGAGATAAGTGTGTGTGAAAGCCGTCCTTCACCTAGCTTGTTGGGAACATAAAGTTTCTTTTCACTTGCAAACTCCACTCCATAGATATATATGTGGAGGTACTAGCTCCAACTCGGTTTTACAGTGAAAACTGCAGGAACTAAAAACCGGCACTAGGAAACAGACTGAGAAACCAGAGTAAAAGTTTCTCCTGCAACCCGTTCCCTTTGTGCTAGATGAACGAACGTCTCTCCACATGCTCAGTTCTGAGAGAGAAGTGTGTGTGAAAGCCGTCCTTCAACTAGCTTGTTGGGAACACAAAGTTTCTTTTCAGTTGCAAACTCCACTCCATACATATATTTGGGGAGGTACTAGCTCCAACTCGGTTTTACAGTGAAAACTGCAGGAACTTCATACCGGCACTAGGAAACAGACTGAGAAACCAGAGTAAAAGTTTCTCCTGCAACCCGTTCCCTTTGTGCTAGGTGAACGAACGTCTCTCCACATGCTCAGTTCTGAGAGATAAGTGTGTGTGAAAGCCGTCTTTCACCTAGCTTGTTGGGAACACAAAGTTTCTTTTCATTTGCAAACTCCTCTCCATACATATATATGGGGAGGTACTAGCTCCAACTCGGTTTTACAGTGAAAACTGCAGGAACTTCAAACCGGCACTAGGAAACAGACTGAGAAACCAGAGTAAAAGTTTCTCCTGCAACCCTTTCCCTTTGTGCTAGATGAACGAACGTCTCTCCACATGCTCAGTTCTGAGAGAGAAGTGTGTGTGAAAGCCGTCCTTCAACTAGCTTGTTGGGAACACAAAGTTTCTTTTCAGTTGCAAACTCCACTCCATACATATATATGGGGAGGTACTAGCTCCAACTCGGTTTTACAGTAGAAACTGCAGGAACTTCAAACCGGCACTAGGAAACAGACTGAGAAACCAGAGAAAAGTTTCTCCTGAAACCCGTTCACTTTGTGCTAAGTGAACGAACGTCTCTCCACATGTTCACTTCTGAGAGATAAGTGTGTGTGAAAGCGGTCCTTAACCTAGCTTGTTGGGAACACAAAGTTTCTTTTCAGTAGCAAACTCCATTCAATACATATATATAGGGAGGTACTAGCTCCAACTCGGTTTTACAGTGAAAACTGCAGGAACTTCAAACCGGCACTAGGAAACAGACTGAGAAAACAGAGTAAAAGTTTCTCCTGCAACCCGTTCCCTTTATGCTAGATGAACGAACGTCTCTCCACATGCTCAGTTCTGAGAGATAAGTGTGTGTGAAAGCCTTCCTTCACCTAGATTGTTGGGAACACAAAGTTTCTTTTCAGTTTCAAACTCCACTCCATACATATATATGGGGAGGTACTAGCTCCAACTCTGTTTTACAGTGAAAACTGCAGGAAATTCAAACCGGCACTAGGAAACAGACTGAGAAACCAGAGTAAAAGTTTCTCCTGCAACCCGTTCCCTTTCTGCTAGATGAACGAACGTCTCTCCACATGCTCATTTCTGAGAGATAAGTGTGTGTGAAAGCCGTCCTTCACCTAGCTTGTTGGGAACACAAAGTTTCTTTTCAGTTGCCAACTCCACTCCATACATATATATGAGGAGTTACTAGCTCCAACTCGGTTTTACAGTGAAAACTGCAGGAACTTCAAACCGGCACTAGGAAACAGACTGAGAAGCCAGAGTAAAAGTTTCTCCTGCAACAAGTTCCCTTTGTGATAGATGAACGAACGTCTCTCCACATGCTCAGTTCTGAGAGATAAGTGTGTGTGAAAGCCTTCCTTCACCTAGCTTGTTGGGAACACAAAGTTTCTTTTCAGTTTCAAACACCACTCCATACATATATATGGGGAGGTACTAGCTCCAACTCGGTTTTACAGTGAAAACTGCAGGAACTTCCAACCGGCACTAGGAAACAGACTGAGAAACCAGAGTAAAAGTTTCTCCTGCAACCCGTTCCCTTTGTGCTAGATGAACGAACGTCTCTCCACATGCTCATTTCTGAGAGATAAGTGTGTGTGAAAACCGTCCTTCACCTAGCTTGTTGGGAACACAAAGTTTCTTTTCAGTTGCAAACTCCACTCCATACATATATATGGGGAGGTACTAGCTCCAACTCGGTTTTACAGTGAAAACTGCAGGAACTTCAAAAAGGCACTAGGAAACAGATTGAGAAACCAGAGTAAAAGTTTCTCCTGCAACCCGTTCCCTTTGTGCTAGGTGAACGAACGTCTCTCCACATGCTCAGTTCTGAGAGATAAGTGTGTGTGAAAGCCGTCCTTCACCTAGCTTGTTGGCAACACAATGTTTCCTTTCACTTGCAAACTCCACTCCATACATATATACGGGAAGGTACTGGCTCCAACTCGGTTTTACACTGAAAACTGCAGGAACTTCAAACCAGCACTAGGAAACAGACTGAGAAACCAGAGTAAAAGTTTCTCCTGCAACCCGTTCCCTTTGTGCTAGATGAACGAAAGTCTCTCCACATGCTCAGTTCTGAGAGATAAGTGTGTGTGAAAGCCGTACTTCACCTAGCTTGTTGGGAACACAAAGTTTCTTTACACTTGCAAACTCCACTCCATTCATATATATTTGGAGGTACTAGCTCCAACTCGGGTTTACCGTGAAAACTGCAGGAACTTCCAACCGGCACTAGGAAACAGACTGAGAAACCAGAGTAAAAGTTTCTCCTGCAACCCGTTCCCTTTGTGCTAGATGAACGAACGTCTCTCCACATGCTCAGTTCTGAGAGATAAGTGTGTGTGAAAGCCGTCCTTCACCTAGCTTGTTGGGAACACAAAGTTTCTTTTCACTTGCAAACTCCACTCCATACATATATATGGGGAGGTACTAGATCCAACTCGGTTTTACAGTGAAAACTGCAGGAACTTCCAACCGGCACTAGGAAACAGACTGAGAAACCAGAGTAAAAGTTTCTCCTGCAACCCGTTCCCTTTGTGCTAGATGAACGAACGTCTCTCCACTTGCTCAGTTCTGAGAGATATGTGTGTGTGAAAGCCGTCCTTCACCTAGCTTGTTGGGAACACAAAGTTTTTTTTCACTTGCAAACTCCACTCCATACATATATATGGGGAGGTACTAGATCCAACTCGGTTTTACAGTGAAAACTGCAGGAACTTCAAACCGGCACTAGGAAACAGACTGAGAAACCAGAGTAAAAGTTTGTCCTGCAACCCGTTCCCTTTGTGCTAGATGAACGAACGTCTCTCCACATGCTCAGTTCTGAGAGATAAGTGTGTGTGAAAGCCGTCCTTCACATAGCTTGTTGGGAACACAAAGTTTCTTTTCACTTGCAAACTCCACTCCATAAATATATATGATGAGGTACTAGCTAAAACTCGGTTTTACAGTGAAAACTGCAGGAACTTCAAACCGGCACTAGGAAACAGACTGAGAAAATAGAGTAAAAGTTTCTCCTGCAACCCGTTCCCTTTGTGCTAGATGAACGTACGTCTCTCCACTTGCTCAGTTCTGAGAGATAAGTGTGTGTGAAAGCCGTCCTTCACCTAGCTTGTTGGAACACAAAGTTTCTTTTCAGTAGCAAACTCCACTCCATACATATATATGGGGAGGTACTAGATCCAACTCGGTTTTACAGTGAAAACTGCAGGAACTTCAAACCGGCACTAGGAAACAGACTGAGAATCCACAGTAAAAGTTTCTCCTGCAACCCGTTCCCTTTGTGCTAGATGAACGAACGTCTCTCCACATGCTCATTTCTGAGAGATAAATGTGTGTGAAAGCCGTCCTTCACCTAGCTTGTTGGGAACACAAAGTTTCTTTTCAGTTGCAAACTCCACTCCATAAATATATATGGGGAGGTACTAGCTCCAACTCGGTTTTACAGTGAAAACTGCAGGAACTTCCAACCGGCACTAGGAAACAGACTGAGAAACCAGAGTAAAAGTTTCTCCTGCAACCCGTTCCCTTTGTGCTAGATGAACGAACGTCTCTCCACAAGCTCAGTTCTGAGAGATAAGTGTGTGTGAAAGCCATCCTTCAACTAGCATGTTGAGAACACAAAGTTTCTTTTCAGTTGCAATCTCCACTCCATACATATATATGGGGAGGTACTAGCTCCAACTCGGTTTTACAGTGAAAACTGCAGGAACTTCAAACCGGCACTAGGAAACAGACTGAGAAACCAGAGTAAAAGTTTGCCCTGCAACCCGTTCACTTTGTGCTAGGTGAACGAACGTCTCTCCACATGCTCAGTTCTGAGAGATAAATGTGTGTGAAAGCCGTCCTTCACCTAGCTTGTTGGCAACACAATGTTTCCTTTCACTTGCAAACTCCACTCCATACATATATACGGGAAGGTACTGGCTCCAACTCGGTTTTACACTGAAAACTGCAGGAACTTCAAACCAGCACTAGGAAACAGACTGAGAAACCAGAGTAAAAGTTTCTCCTGCAACCCGTTCCCTTTGTGCTAGATGAACGAAAGTCTCTCCACATGCTCAGTTCTGAGAGATAAGTGTGTGTGAAAGCCGTACTTCACCTAGCTTGTTGGGAACACAAAGTTTCTTTACACTTGCAAACTACACTCCATTCATATATATTTGGAGGTACTAGCTCCAACTCGGTTTTACCGTGAAAACTGCAGGAACTTCCAACCGGCACTAGGAAACAGACTGAGAAACCAGAGTAAAAGTTTCTCCTGCAACCCGTTCCCTTTGTGCTAGATGAACGAACGTCTCTCCACATGCTCAGTTCTGAGAGATAAGTGTGTGTGAAAGCCGTCCTTCACCTAGCTTGTTGGGAACACAAAGTTTCTTTTCACTTGCAAACTCCACTCCATACATATATATGGGGAGGTACTAGATCCAACTCGGTTTTACAGTGAAAACTGCAGGAACTTCCAACCGGCACTAGGAAACAGACTGAGAAACCAGAGTAAAAGTTTCTCCTGCAACCCGTTCCCTTTGTGCTAGATGAACGAACGTCTCTCCACTTGCTCAGTTCTGAGAGATATGTGTGTGTGAAAGCCGTCCTTCACCTAGCTTGTTGGGAACACAAAGTTTTTTTTCACTTGCAAACTCCACTCCATACATATATATGGGGAGGTACTAGATCCAACTCGGTTTTACAGTGAAAACTGCAGGAACTTCAAACCGGCACTAGGAAACAGACTGAGAAACCAGAGTAAAAGTTTGTCCTGCAACCCGTTCCCTTTGTGCTAGATGAACGAACGTCTCTCCACATGCTCAGTTCTGAGAGATAAGTGTGTGTGAAAGCCGTCCTTCACATAGCTTGTTGGGAACACAAAGTTTCTTTTCACTTGCAAACTCCACTCCATAAATATATATGATGAGGTACTAGCTCCAACTCGGTTTTACAGTGAAAACTGCAGGAACTTCAAACCGGCACTAGGAAACAGACTGAGAAAATAGAGTAAAAGTTTCTCCTGCAACCCGTTCCCTTTGTGCTAGATGAACGTACGTCTCTCCACTTGCTCAGTTCTGAGAGATAAGTGTGTGTGAAAGCCGTCCTTCACCTAGCTTGTTGGAACACAAAGTTTCTTTTCACTAGCAAACTCCACTCCATACATATATATGGGGAGGTACTAGATCCAACTCGGTTTTACAGTGAAAACTGCAGGAACTTCAAACCGGCACTAGGAAACAGACTGAGAATCCACAGTAAAAGTTTCTCCTGCAACCCGTTCCCTTTGTGCTAGATGAACGAACGTCTCTCCACATGCTCATTTCTGAGAGATAAATGTGTGTGAAAGCCGTCCTTCACCTAGCTTGTTGGGAACACAAAGTTTCTTTTCAGTTGCAAACTCCACTCCATAAATATATATGGGGAGGTACTAGCTCCAACTCGGTTTTACAGTGAAAACTGCAGGAACTTCCAACCGGCACTAGGAAACAGACTGAGAAACCAGAGTAAAAGTTTCTCCTGCAACCCGTTCCCTTTGTGCTAGATGAACGAACGTCTCTCCACAAGCTCAGTTCTGAGAGATAAGTGTGTGTGAAAGCCATCCTTCAACTAGCATGTTGAGAACACAAAGTTTCTTTTCAGTTGCAATCTCCACTCCATACATATATATGGGGAGGTACTAGCTCCAACTCGGTTTTACAGTGAAAACTGCAGGAACTTCAAACCGGCACTAGGAAACAGACTGAGAAACCAGAGTAAAAGTTTGCCCTGCAACCCGTTCCCTTTGTGCTAGATGAACGAACGTCTCTCCACATGCTCAGTTCTGAGAGATAAGTGTGTGTGAAAGCCGTCCTTCACCTAGCTTGTTGGGAACACAAAGTTTCTTTTCACTTGCAAACTCCACTCCATACATATATATGGGGAGGTACTAGATCCAACTCGGTTTTACAGTGAAAACTGCAGGAACTTCCAACCGGCACTAGGAAACAGACTGAGAAACCAGAGTAAAAGTTTCTCCTGCAACCCGTTCCCTTTGTGCTAGATGAACGAACGTCTCTCCACTTGCTCAGTTCTGAGAGATATGTGTGTGTGAAAGCCGTCCTTCACCTAGCTTGTTGGGAACACAAAGTTTTTTTTCACTTGCAAACTCCACTCCATACATATATATGGGGAGGTACTAGATCCAACTCGGTTTTACAGTGAAAACTGCAGGAACTTCAAACCGGCACTAGGAAACAGACTGAGAAACCAGAGTAAAAGTTTGTCCTGCAACCCGTTCCCTTTGTGCTAGATGAACGAACGTCTCTCCACATGCTCAGTTCTGAGAGATAAGTGTGTGTGAAAGCCGTCCTTCACATAGCTTGTTGGGAACACAAAGTTTCTTTTCACTTGCAAACTCCACTCCATAAATATATATGATGAGGTACTAGCTCCAACTCGGTTTTACAGTGAAAACTGCAGGAACTTCAAACCGGCACTAGGAAACAGACTGAGAAAATAGAGTAAAAGTTTCTCCTGCAACCCGTTCCCTTTGTGCTAGATGAACGTACGTCTCTCCACTTGCTCAGTTCTGAGAGATAAGTGTGTGTGAAAGCCGTCCTTCACCTAGCTTGTTGGAACACAAAGTTTCTTTTCACTAGCAAACTCCACTCCATTCATATATATGGGGAGGTACTAGATCCAACTCGGTTTTACAGTGAAAACTGCAGGAACTTCAAACCGGCACTAGGAAACAGACTGAGAATCCACAGTAAAAGTTTCTCCTGCAACCCGTTCCCTTTGTGCTAGATGAACGAACGTCTCTCCACATGCTCATTTCTGAGAGATAAATGTGTGTGAAAGCCGTCCTTCACCTAGCTTGTTGGGAACACAAAGTTTCTTTTCAGTTGCAAACTCCACTCCATAAATATATATGGGGAGGTACTAGCTCCAACTCGGTTTTACAGTGAAAACTGCAGGAACTTCCAACCGGCACTAGGAAACAGACTGAGAAACCAGAGTAAAAGTTTCTCCTGCAACCCGTTCCCTTTGTGCTAGATGAACGAACGTCTCTCCACAAGCTCAGTTCTGAGAGATAAGTGTGTGTGAAAGCCATCCTTCAACTAGCATGTTGAGAACACAAAGTTTCTTTTCAGTTGCAATCTCCACTCCATACAAATATATGGGGAGGTACTAGCTCCAACTCGGTTTTACAGTGAAAACTGCAGGAACTTCAAACCGGCACTAGGAAACAGACTGAGAAACCAGAGTAAAAGTTTGCCCTGCAACCCGTTCACTTTGTGCTAGGTGAACGAACGTCTCTCCACATGCTCAGTTCTGAGAGATAAATGTGTGTGAAAGCCGTCCTTCACCTAGCTTGTTGGCAACACAATGTTTCCTTTCACTTGCAAACTCCACTCCATACATATATACGGGAAGGTACTGGCTCCAACTCGGTTTTACACTGAAAACTGCAGGAACTTCAAACCAGCACTAGGAAACAGACTGAGAAACCAGAGTAAAAGTTTCTCCTGCAACCCGTTCCCTTTGTGCTAGATGAACGAAAGTCTCTCCACATGCTCAGTTCTGAGAGATAAGTGTGTGTGAAAGCCGTACTTCACCTAGCTTGTTGGGAACACAAAGTTTCTTTACACTTGCAAACTCCACTCCATTCATATATATTTGGAGGTACTAGCTCCAACTCGGTTTTACCGTGAAAACTGCAGGAACTTCCAACCGGCACTAGGAAACAGACTGAGAAACCAGAGTAAAAGTTTCTCCTGCAACCCGTTCCCTTTGTGCTAGATGAACGAACGTCTCTCCACATGCTCAGTTCTGAGAGATAAGTGTGTGTGAAAGCCGTCCTTCACCTAGCTTGTTGGGAACACAAAGTTTCTTTTCACTTGCAAACTCCACTCCATACATATATATGGGGAGGTACTAGATCCAACTCGGTTTTACAGTGAAAACTGCAGGAACTTCCAACCGGCACTAGGAAACAGACTGAGAAACCAGAGTAAAAGTTTCTCCTGCAACCCGTTCCCTTTGTGCTAGATGAACGAACGTCTCTCCACTTGCTCAGTTCTGAGAGATATGTGTGTGTGAAAGCCGTCCTTCACCTAGCTTGTTGGGAACACAAAGTTTTTTTTCACTTGCAAACTCCACTCCATACATATATATGGGGAGGTACTAGATCCAACTCGGTTTTACAGTGAAAACTGCAGGAACTTCAAACCGGCACTAGGAAACAGACTGAGAAACCAGAGTAAAAGTTTGTCCTGCAACCCGTTCCCTTTGTGCTAGATGAACGAACGTCTCTCCACATGCTCAGTTCTGAGAGATAAGTGTGTGTGAAAGCCGTCCTTCACATAGCTTGTTGGGAACACAAAGTTTCTTTTCACTTGCAAACTCCACTCCATAAATATATATGATGAGGTACTAGCTCCAACTCGGTTTTACAGTGAAAACTGCAGGAACTTCAAACCGGCACTAGGAAACAGACTGAGAAAATAGAGTAAAAGTTTCTCCTGCAACCCGTTCCCTTTGTGCTAGATGAACGTACGTCTCTCCACTTGCTCAGTTCTGAGAGATAAGTGTGTGTGAAAGCCGTCCTTCACCTAGCTTGTTGGAACACAAAGTTTCTTTTCACTAGCAAACTCCACTCCATTCATATATATGGGGAGGTACTAGATCCAACTCGGTTTTACAGTGAAAACTGCAGGAACTTCAAACCGGCACTAGGAAACAGACTGAGAATCCACAGTAAAAGTTTCTCCTGCAACCCGTTCCCTTTGTGCTAGATGAACGAACGTCTCTCCACATGCTCATTTCTGAGAGATAAATGTGTGTGAAAGCCGTCCTTCACCTAGCTTGTTGGGAACACAAAGTTTCTTTTCAGTTGCAAACTCCACTCCATAAATATATATGGGGAGGTACTAGCTCCAACTCGGTTTTACAGTGAAAACTGCAGGAACTTCCAACCGGCACTAGGAAACAGACTGAGAAACCAGAGTAAAAGTTTCTCCTGCAACCCGTTCCCTTTGTGCTAGATGAACGAACGTCTCTCCACAAGCTCAGTTCTGAGAGATAAGTGTGTGTGAAAGCCATCCTTCAACTAGCATGTTGAGAACACAAAGTTTCTTTTCAGTTGCAATCTCCACTCCATACAAATATATGGGGAGGTACTAGCTCCAACTCGGTTTTACAGTGAAAACTGCAGGAACTTCAAACCGGCACTAGGAAACAGACTGAGAAACCAGAGTAAAAGTTTGCCCTGCAACCCGTTCACTTTGTGCTAGGTGAACGAACGTCTCTCCACATGCTCAGTTCTGAGAGATAAATGTGTGTGAAAGCCGTCCTTCACCTAGCTTGTTGGCAACACAATGTTTCCTTTCACTTGCAAACTCCACTCCATACATATATACGGGAAGGTACTGGCTCCAACTCGGTTTTACACTGAAAACTGCAGGAACTTCAAACCAGCACTAGGAAACAGACTGAGAAACCAGAGTAAAAGTTTCTCCTGCAACCCGTTCCCTTTGTGCTAGATGAACGAAAGTCTCTCCACATGCTCAGTTCTGAGAGATAAGTGTGTGTGAAAGCCGTACTTCACCTAGCTTGTTGGGAACACAAAGTTTCTTTACACTTGCAAACTCCACTCCATTCATATATATTTGGAGGTACTAGCTCCAACTCGGTTTTACCGTGAAAACTGCAGGAACTTCCAACCGGCACTAGGAAACAGACTGAGAAACCAGAGTAAAAGTTTCTCCTGCAACCCGTTCCCTTTGTGCTAGATGAACGAACGTCTCTCCACATGCTCAGTTCTGAGAGATAAGTGTGTGTGAAAGCCGTCCTTCACCTAGCTTGTTGGGAACACAAAGTTTCTTTTCACTTGCAAACTCCACTCCATACATATATATGGGGAGGTACTAGATCCAACTCGGTTTTACAGTGAAAACTGCAGGAACTTCCAACCGGCACTAGGAAACAGACTGAGAAACCAGAGTAAAAGTTTCTCCTGCAACCCGTTCCCTTTGTGCTAGATGAACGAACGTCTCTCCACTTGCTCAGTTCTGAGAGATATGTGTGTGTGAAAGCCGTCCTTCACCTAGCTTGTTGGGAACACAAAGTTTTTTTTCACTTGCAAACTCCACTCCATACATATATATGGGGAGGTACTAGATCCAACTCGGTTTTACAGTGAAAACTGCAGGAACTTCAAACCGGCACTAGGAAACAGACTGAGAAACCAGAGTAAAAGTTTGTCCTGCAACCCGTTCCCTTTGTGCTAGATGAACGAACGTCTCTCCACATGCTCATTTCTGAGAGATAAGTGTGTGTGAAAGCCGTCCTTCACATAGCTTGTTGGGAACACAAAGTTTCTTTTCACTTGCAAACTCCACTCCATAAATATATATGATGAGGTACTAGCTCCAACTCGGTTTTACAGTGAAAACTGCAGGAACTTCAAACCGGCACTAGGAAACAGACTGAGAAAATAGAGTAAAAGTTTCTCCTGCAACCCGTTCCCTTTGTGCTAGATGAACGTACGTCTCTCCACTTGCTCAGTTCTGAGAGATAAGTGTGTGTGAAAGCCGTCCTTCACCTAGCTTGTTGGAACACAAAGTTTCTTTTCACTAGCAAACTCCACTCCATACATATATATGGGGAGGTACTAGATCCAACTCGGTTTTACAGTGAAAACTGCAGGAACTTCAAACCGGCACTAGGAAACAGACTGAGAATCCACAGTAAAAGTTTCTCCTGCAACCCGTTCCCTTTGTGCTAGATGAACGAACGTCTCTCCACTTGCTCAGTTCTGAGAGATATGTGTGTGTGAAAGCCGTCCTTCACCTAGCTTGTTGGGAACACAAAGTTTTTTTTCACTTGCAAACTCCACTCCATACATATATATGGGGAGGTACTAGATCCAACTCGGTTTTACAGTGAAAACTGCAGGAACTTCAAACCGGCACTAGGAAACAGACTGAGAAACCAGAGTAAAAGTTTGTCCTGCAACCCGTTCCCTTTGTGCTAGATGAACGAACGTCTCTCCACATGCTCAGTTCTGAGAGATAAGTGTGTGTGAAAGCCGTCCTTCACATAGCTTGTTGGGAACACAAAGTTTCTTTTCACTTGCAAACTCCACTCCATAAATATATATGATGAGGTACTAGCTCCAACTCGGTTTTACCGTGAAAACTGCAGGAACTTCAAACCGGCACTAGGAAACAGACTGAGAAAATAGAGTAAAAGTTTCTCCTGCAACCCGTTCCCTTTGTGCTAGATGAACGTACGTCTCTCCACTGGCTCAGTTCTGAGAGATAAGTGTGTGTGAAAGCCGTCCTTCACCTAGCTTGTTGGAACACAAAGTTTCTTTTCACTAGCAAACTCCACTCCATACATATATATGGGGAGGTACTAGATCCAACTCGGTTTTACAGTGAAAACTGCAGGAACTTCAAACCGGCACTAGGAAACAGACTGAGAAACCAGAGTAAAAGTTTGCCCTGCAACCCGTTCACTTTGTGCTAGGTGAACGAACGTCTCTCCACATGCTCAGTTCTGAGAGATAAATGTGTGTGAAAGCCGTCCTTCACCTAGCTTGTTGGCAACACAATGTTTCCTTTCACTTGCAAACTCCACTCCATACATATATACGGGAAGGTACTGGCTCCAACTCGGTTTTACACTGAAAACTGCAGGAACTTCAAACCAGCACTAGGAAACAGACTGAGAAACCAGAGTAAAAGTTTCTCCTGCAACCCGTTCCTTTTGTGCTAGATGAACGAAAGTCTCTCCACATGCTCAGTTCTGAGAGATAAGTGTCTGTGAAAGCCGTACTTCACCTAGTTTGTTGGGAACACAAAGTTTCTTTACACTTGCAAACTCCACTCCATTCATATATATTTGGAGGTACTAGCTCCAACTCGGTTTTACCGTGAAAACTGCAGGAACTTCCAACCGGCACTAGGAAACAGACTGAGAAACCAGAGTAAAAGTTTCTCCTGCAACCCGTTCCCTTTGTGCTAGATGAACGAACGTCTCTCCACATGCTCAGTTCTGAGAGATAAGTGTGTGTGAAAGCCGTCCTTCACCTAGCTTGTTGGGAACACAAAGTTTCTTTTCACTTGCAAACTCCAATCCATACATATATATGGGGAGGTACTAGATCCAACTCGGTTTTACAGTGAAAACTGCAGGAACTTCCAACCGGCACTAGGAAACAGACTGAGAAACCAGAGTAAAAGTTTCTCCTGCAACCCGTTCCCTTTGTGCTAGATGAACGAACGTCTCTCCACTTGCTCAGTTCTGAGAGGTATGTGTGTGTGAAAGCCGTCCTTCACCTAGCTTGTTGGGAACACAAAGTTTTTTTTCACTTGCAAACTCCACTCCATACATATATATGGGGAGGTACTAGATCCAACTCGGTTTTACAGTGAAAACTGCAGGAACTTCAAACCGGCACTAGGAAACAGACTGAGAAACCAGAGTAAAAGTTTGTCCTGCAACCCGTTCCCTTTGTGCTAGATGAACGAACGTCTCTCCACATGCTCAGTTCTGAGAGATAAGTGTGTGTGAAAGCCGTCCTTCACATAGCTTGTTGGGAACACAAAGTTTCTTTTCACTTGCAAACTCCACTCCATAAATATATATGATGAGGTACTAGCTCCAACTCGGTTTTACAGTGAAAACTGCAGGAACTTCAAACCGGCACTAGGAAACAGACTGAGAAAATAGAGTAAAAGTTTCTCCTGCAACCCGTTCCCTTTGTGCTAGATGAACGTACGTCTCTCCACTTGCTCAGTTCTGAGAGATAAGTGTGTGTGAAAGCCGTCCTTCACCTAGCTTGTTGGGAACACATAGTTTCTTTTCACTAGCAAACTCCACTACATACATATATATGGGGAGGTACTAGATCCAACTCTGTTTTACAGTGAAAACTGCAGGAACTTCAAACCGGCACTAGGAAACAGACTGAGAATCCACAGTAAAATTTTCTCCTGCAACCCGTTCCCTTTGTGCTAGATGAACGAACGTCTCTCCACATGCTCAGTTCTGAGAGATAAGTGTGTGTGAAAGCCGTCCTTCACCTAGCTTGTTGGGAACACAAAGTTTCTTTTCAGTTGCAAACTCCACTCCATACATATATATGGGGAGTTACTAGCTCCAACTCGGTTTTACAGTGAAAACTGCAGGAACTTCAAACCGACACTAGGAAACAGACTGAGAAACCAGAGTAAAAGTTTCTCCTGCAACCCGTTCCCTTTGTGCTAGATGAACAAACGTCTCTCCACATGCTCAGTTCTGAGAGATAAATGTGTGTGAAAGCCATCCTTCAACTAGCTTGTTGAGAACACAAAGTTTCTTTTCAGTTGCAATCTCCACTCCATACATATATATGGGGAGGTACTAGCTCCAACTCGGTTTTACAGTGAAAACTGCAGGAACTTCAAACCGGCACTAGGAAACAGACTGAGAAACCAGAGTAAAAGTTTCCCCTGCAACCCGTTCCCTTTGTGCTAGGTGAACGAACGTCTCTCCACATGCTCAGTTCTGAGAGATAAATGTGTGTGAAAGCCGTCCTTCACCTAGCTTGTTGGCAACACAATGTTTCCTTTCACTTGCAAACTCCACTCCATACATATATACGGGACGGTACTGGCTCCAACTCGGTTTTACAGTGAAAACTGCAGGAACTTCCAACCGGCACTAGGAAACAGACTGAGAAACCAGAGTAAAAGTTTCTCCTGCAACCCGTTCCCTTTGTGCTAGATGAACGAACGTCTCTCCACATGCTCAGTTCTGAGAGATAAGTGTGTGTGAAAGCCGTCTTTCACCTAGCTTGTTGGGAACACAAAGTTTCTTTTCAGTTGCAAACTCCATTCCATACATATATAAGGGGAGGTACTAGCTCCAACTCGGTTTTACAGTGAAAACTGCAGGAACTTCCAAACGGCACTAGGAAACAGACTGAGAAACCAGAGTAAAAGTTTCCCCTGCAACCCGTTCCCTTTGTGCTAGATGAACGAACGTCTATCCACATGCTCAGTTCTGAGAGATAAGTGTGTGTGAAAGCCGTCCTTCACCTAGCTTGTTGGGAACACAAAGTTTCTTTTCAGTTGCAAACTCCACTCCATACATATATATGGGGAGGTACTAGCTCCAACTCGGTTTTACAGTGAAAACTGCAGGAACTTCAAACCGGCACTAGGAAACAGACTGAGAAACCAGAGTAAAAGTTTCTCCTGCAACCCGTTCCCTTTGTGCTAGATGAACGAACGTCTCTCCACATGCTCAGTTCTGAGAGATAAGTGTGTGTGAAAGCCGTCCTTCACCTAGCTTGTTGGGAACACAAAGTTTCTTTTCCCTTGCAAACTCCACTCCATACATATATATGGGGAGGTACTAGCTCCAACTCGGTTTTACGGTGAAAACTGCAGGAACTTCAAACCGGCACTAGGAAACAGACTGAGAAACCAGAGTAAATGTTTCTCCTGCAACCCGTTCCCTTTGTGCTAGATGAACGAACGTCTCTCCACATGCTCAGTTCTGAGAGATAAGTGTGTGTGAAAGCCGTCCTTCACCTAGCTTGTTGGGAACACAAAGTTTCTTTTCAGTTTCAAACTCCACTCCATACATATATATGGGGAGGTACTATCTCCAACTCGGTTTTACAGTGAAAACTGCAGGAACTTCAAACCGGCACTAGGAAACAGACTGAGAAACCAGAGTAAAACTTTCCCCTGCAACCCGTTCCCTCTGTGCTAGATGAACGAACGTCTGCCCACATGCTCAGTTCTGAGAGATAAGTGTGTGTGAAAGCGGTCCTTCACCCAGCTTGTTGGGAACATAAAGTTTCTTTTAACTTGCAAACTCCACTCCATAGATATATATGTGGAGGTACAGGCTCCAACTCGGTTTTACAGTGAAAACTGCAGGAACTTCAAACCGGCACTAGGAAACAGACTGAGAAACCAGAGTAAAAGTTTCTCCTGCAACCCGTTCCCTTTGTGCTAGATGAACGAACGTATCTCCACATGCACAGTTCTGAGAGAGAAGTGTGTGTGAAAGCCGTCCTTCAACTAGCTTGTTGGGAACACAAAGTTTCTTTTCAGTTGCAAACTCCACTCCATACATATATATGGGGAGGTACTAGCTCCAACTCGGTTTTACAGTGAAAACTGCAGGAACTTCAAACCGGCACTAGGAAACAGACTGAGAAACCAGAGTAAAAGTTTCTCCTGCAACTCGTTCCCTTTGTGCTAGATGAACGTACGTCTCTCCACTTGCTCAGTTCTGAGAGTTAATTGTGTGTGAAACCCGTCCTTCACCTAGCTTGTTGGGAACACAAAGTTTCTTTTCAGTTTCAAACTCCACTCCATACATACATATGGGGAGGTACTAGCTCCAACTCGTTTTTACAGTGAAAACTGCAGGAACTTCAAACCGGCACTAGGAAACAGACTGAGAAACCAGAGTAAAACTTTCCCCTGCAACCCGTTCCCTCTGTGCTAGATGAACGAACGTCTCTCCACATGCTCAGTTCTGAGAGATAAGTGTGTGTGAAAGCGGTCCTTCACCCAGCTTGTTGGGAACATAAAGTTTCTTTTAACTTGCAAACTCCACTCCATAGATATATATGTGGAGGTACTAGCTCCAACTCGGTTTTACAGTGAAAACTGCAGGAACTTAAAACCGGCACTAGGAAACAGACTGAGAAACCAGAGTAAAAGTTTCTCCTGCAACCCGTTCCCTTTGTGCTAGATGAACGAACGTATCTCCACATGCTCAGTTCTGAGAGAGAAGTGTGTGTGAAAGCCGTCCTTCAACTAGCTTGGTGGGAACACAAAGTTTCTTTTCAGTTGCAAACTCCACTCCATACATATATATGGGGAGGTACTAGCTCCAACTCGGTTTTACAGTGAAAACTGCAGGAACTTCAAACCGGCACTAGGAAACACACTGAGAAACCAGAGTAAAAATTTCTCCTGCAACTCGTTCCCTTTGTGCTAGATGAACGTACGTCTCTCCACTTGCTCAGTTCTGAGAGATAAGTGTGTGTGAAAGCCGTCCTTCACCTAGCTTGTTGGAACAAAAAGTTTCTTTTCACTAGCAAACTCCACTCCATACATATATATGGGGAGGTACTAGATCCAACTCGGTTTTACAGTGAAAACTGCAGGAACTTCAAACCGGCACTAGGAAACAGACTGAGAATCCACAGTAAAAGTTTCTCCTGCAACCCGTTCCCTTTGTGCTAGATGAACGAACGTCTCTCCACATGCTCATTTCTGAGAGATAAATGTGTGTGAAAGCCGTCCTTCACCTAGCTTGTTGGGAACACAAAGTTTCTTTTCAGTTGCAAACTCCACTCCATAAATATATATGGGGAGGTACTAGCTCCAACTCGGTTTTACAGTGAAAACTGCAGGAACTTCCAACCGGCACTAGGAAACAGACTGAGAAACCAGAGTAAAAGTTTCTCCTGCAACCCGTTCCCTTTGTGCTAGATGAACGAACGTCTCTCCACAAGCTCAGTTCTGAGAGATAAGTGTGTGTGAAAGCCATCCTTCAATTAGCATGTTGAGAACACAAAGTTTCTTTTCAGTTGCAATCTCCACTCCATACATATATAAGGGGAGGTACTAGCTCCAACTCGGTTTTACAGTGAAAACTGCAGGAACTTCAAACCGGCACTAGGAAACAGACTGAGAATCCAGAGTAAAAGTTTGCCCTGCAACCCTTTCACTTTGTGCTAGGTGAACGAACGTCTCTCCACATGCTCAGTTCTGAGAGATAAATGTGTGTGAAAGCCGTCCTTCACCTAGCTTGTTGGCAACACAATGTTTCCTTTCACTTGCAAACTCCACTCCATACATATATACGGGAAGGTACTGGCTCCAACTCGGTTTTACACTGAAAACTGCAGGAACTTCAAACCAGCACTAGGAAACAGACTGAGAAACCAGAGTAAAAGTTTCTCCTGCAACCCGTTCCCTTTGTGCTAGATGAACGAAAGTCTCTCCACATGCTCAGTTCTGAGAGATAAGTGTGTGTGAAAGCCGTACTTCACCTAGCTTGTTGGGAACACAAAGTTTCTTTACACTTGCAAACTCCACTCCATTCATATATATTTGGAGGTACTAGCTCCAACTCGGTTTTACCGTGAAAACTGCAGGAACTTCCAACCGGCACTAGGAAACAGACTGAGAAACCAGAGTAAAAGTTTCTCCTGCAACCCGTTCCCTTTGTGCTAGATGAACGAACGTCTCTCCACATGCTCAGTTCTGAGAGATAAGTGTGTGTGAAAGCCGTCCTTCACCTAGCTTGTTGGGAACACAAAGTTTCTTTTCACTTGCAAACTCCACTCCATACATATATATGGGGAGGTACTAGATCCAACTCGGTTTTACAGTGAAAACTGCAGGAACTTCCAACCGGCACTAGGAAACAGACTGAGAAACCAGAGTAAAAGTTTCTCCTGCAACCCGTTCCCTTTGTGCTAGATGAACGAACGTCTCTCCACTTGCTCAGTTCTGAGAGATATGTGTGTGTGAAAGCCGTCCTTCACCTAGCTTGTTGGGAACACAAAGTTTTTTTTCACTTGCAAACTCCACTCCATACATATATATGGGGAGGTACTAGATCCAACTCGGTTTTACAGTGAAAACTGCAGGAACTTCAAACCGGCACTAGGAAACACACTGAGAAACCAGAGTAAAAGTTTGTCCTGCAACCCGTTCCCTTTGTGCTAGATGAACGAACGTCTCTCCACATGCTCAGTTCTGAGAGATAAGTGTGTGTGAAAGCCGTCCTTCACCTAGCTTGTTGGGAACATAAAGTTTCTTTTCACTTGCAAACTCCACTCCATAGATATATATGGGGAGGTACTAGCTCCAACTCGGTTTTACAGTGAAAACTGCAGGAACTTCAAACCGGCACTAGGAAACAGACTGAGAAACCAGAGTAAAAGTTTGCCTGCAACCCGTTCCCTTTGTGCTAGATGAAAGAACGTCTCTCCACATGCTCAGTTCTGAGAGATAAGTGTGTGTGAAAGCCGTCCTTCACCTAGCTTGTTGGGAACATAAATTTTCTTTTCAATTGCAAACTCCACTCCATAGATATATATGTGGAGGTACTAGCTCCAACTCGGTTTTGCAGTGAAAACTGCAGGAACTTCAAACCGGCACTAGGAAACAGACTGAGAAACCAGAGTAAAAGTTTCTCCTGCAACCCGTTCCCTTTGTGCTAGATGAACGAACGTCTCTCCACATGCTGAGTTCGGAGAGATAAGTGTGTGTGAAAGCCGTCCTTCACCTAGCTTGTTGGGAACACAAAGTATTTTTTTAACTTGCAAAATCCACTCCATACATATATATGTGGAAGTACTAGATCCAACTCGGTTTTACAGTGAAAACTGCAGGAACTTCAAACCGGCACTAGGAAACAGACTGAGAAACCAGAGTAAAAGTTTGTCCTGCAACCCGTTCCCTTTGTGCTAGATGAACGAACGTCTCTCCACATGCTAAGTTCTGAGAGATAAGTGTGTGTGAAAGCCGTCCTTCACCTAGCTTGTTGGGAACATAAAGTTTCTTTTCACTTGCAAACTCCACTCCATAGATATATATGTGGAGTTACTAGCTCCAACTCGGTTTTACAGTGAAAACTGCAGGAACTTCAAACCGGCACTAGGAAACAGACTGAGAAACCAGAGTAAAAGTTTCTCCTGCAACCCGTTCCCTTTGTGCTAGATGAACGAACGTCTCTCCACATGCTCAGTTCTGAGAGAGAAGTGTGTGTGAAAGCCGTCCTTCAACTAGCTTGTTTGGAACACAAAGTTTCTTTTCAGTTGCAAACTCCACTCCATACATTTATATGGGGAGGTACTAGCTCCAACTCGGTTTTACAGTGAAAACTGCAGGAACTTCAAACCGGCATTAGGAAACAGACTGAGAAACCGGAGTAAAAGTTTCTCCTGCAACCCGTTCCCTTTGTGCTAGATGAACGAACGTCTCTCCACTTGCTCAGTTCTGAGAGATAAGTGTGTGAAAGCCGTCCTTCACCTAGCTTGTTGGGAACATAAAGTTTCTTTTCACTTGCAAACTCCACTCCATAGATATATATGTGGAGGTACTAGCTCCAACTCGGTTTTACAGTGAAAACTGCAGGAACTAAAAACCGGCACTAGGAAACAGACTGAGAAACCAGAGTAAAAGTTTCTCCTGCAACCCGTTCCCTTTGTGCTAGATGAACGAACGTCTCTCCACATGCTCAGTTCTGAGAGAGAAGTGTGTGTGAAAGCCGTCCTTCAACTAGCTTGTTGGGAACACAAAGTTTCTTTTCAGTTGCAAACTCCACTCCATACATATATTTGGGGAGGTACTAGCTCCAACTCGGTTTTACAGTGAAAACTGCAGGAACTTCAAACCGGCACTAGGAAACAGACTGAGAAACCAGAGTAAAAGTTTCTCCTGCAACCCGTTCCCTTTGTGCTAGGTGAACGAACGTCTCTCCACATGCTCAGTTCTGAGAGATAAGTGTGTGTGAAAGCCGTCTTTCACCTAGCTTGTTGGGAACACAAAGTTTCTTTTCATTTGCAAACTCCACTCCATACATATATATGGGGAGGTACTAGCTCCAACTCAGTTTTACAGTGAAAACTGCAGGAACTTCAAACCGGCACTAGGAAACAGACTGAGAAACCAGAGTAAAAGTTTCTCCTGCAACCCGTTCCCTTTGTGCTAGATGAACGAACGTCTCTCCACATGCTCAGTTCTGAGAGAGAAGTGTGTGTGAAAGCCGTCCTTCACCTAGCTTGTTGGGAACACAAAGTTTCTTTTCACTAGCAATCTCCACTCCATACATATATATGGGGAGGTACTAGCTCCAACTCGGTTTTACAGTGAAAACTGCAGGAACTTCAAACCGGCACTAGGAAACAGACTGAGAAACCAGAGTAAAAGTATCTCCTGCAACCCGTTCCTTTTGTGCTAGATGAATGAACGTCTCTCCACATGCTCAGTTCTGAGAGATAAGTGTGTGTGAAAGCCGCCCTTCACATAGCTTGTTGGGAACACAAAGTTCCTTTTCACTTGCAAACTCCACTCCATAAATATATATGATGAGGTACTAGCTCCAACTCGGTTTTACAGTGAAAACTGCAGGAACTTCAAACCGGCACTAGGAAACAGACTGAGAAAATAGAGTAAAAGTTTCTCCTGCAACCCGTTCCCTTTGTGCTAGATGAACGTACGTCTCTCCACTTGCTCAGTTCTGAGAGATAAGTGTGTGTGAAAGCCGTCCTTCACCTAGCTTGTTGGGAACACATAGTTTCTTTTCACTAGCAAACTCCACTACATACATATATATGGGGAGGTACTAGATCCAACTCGGTTTTACAGTGAAAACTGCAGGAACTTCAAACCGACACTAGGAAACAGACTGAGAAACCAGAGTAAAAGTTTCTCCTGCAACCCGTTCCCTTTGTGCTAGATGAACAAACGTCTCTCCACATGCTCAGTTCTGAGAGATAAATGTGTGTGAAAGCCATCCTTCAACTAGCTTGTTGAGAACACAAAGTTTCTTTTCAGTTGCAATCTCCACTCCATACATATATATGGGGAGGTACTAGCTCCAACTCGGTTTTACAGTGAAAACTGCAGGAACTTCAAACCGGCACTAGGAAACAGACTGAGAAACCAGAGTAAAAGTTTCCCCTGCAACCCGTTCCCTTTGTGCTAGGTGAACGAACGTCTCTCCACATGCTCAGTTCTGAGAGATAAATGTGTGTGAAAGCCGTCCTTCACATAGCTTGTTGGCAACACAATGTTTCCTTTCACTTGCAAACTCCACTCCATACATATATACGGGAAGGTACTGGCTCCAACTCGGTTTTACAGTGAAAACTGCAGGAACTTCCAACCGGCACTAGGAAACAGACTGAGAAACCAGAGTAAAAGTTTCTCCTGCAACCCGTTCCCTTTGTGCTAG
Organism: Camelus bactrianus; assembly: GCF_048773025.1. Lineage (NCBI taxonomy): Eukaryota > Metazoa > Chordata > Mammalia > Artiodactyla > Camelidae > Camelus > Camelus bactrianus. The sequence goes on from NC_133553.1 coordinate 1,938,236, forward strand.
ATGAACGAACGTCTCTCCACATGCTCAGTTCTGAGAGATAAGTGTGTGTGAAAGCCGTCTTTCACCTAGCTTGTTGGGAACACAAAGTTTCTTTTCAGTTGCAAACTCCATTCCATACATATATAAGGGGAGGTACTAGCTCCAACTCGGTTTTACAGTGAAAACTGCAGGAACTTCCAAACGGCACTAGGAAACAGACTGAGAAACCAGAGTAAAAGTTTCCCCTGCAACCCGTTCCCTTTGTGCTAGATGAACGAACGTCTATCCACATGCTCAGTTCTGAGAGATAAGTGTGTGTGAAAGCCGTCCTTCACCTAGCTTGTTGGGAACACAAAGTTTCTATTCAGTTGCAAACTCCACTCCATACATATATATGGGGAGGTACTAGCTCCAACTCGGTTTTACAGTGAAAACTGCAGGAACTTCAAACCGGCACTAGGAAACAGACTGAGAAACCAGAGTAAAAGTTTCTCCTGCAACCCGTTCCCTTTGTGCTAGATGAACGAACGTCTCTCCACATGCTCAGTTCTGAGAGATAAGTGTGTGTGAAAGCCGTCCTTCACCTAGCTTGTTGGGAACACAAAGTTTCTTTTCCCTTGCAAACTCCACTCCATACATATATATGGGGAGGTACTAGCTCCAACTCGGTTTTACGGTGAAAACTGCAGGAACTTCAAACCGGCACTAGGAAACAGACTGAGAAACCAGAGTAAATGTTTCTCCTGCAACCCGTTCCCTTTGTGCTAGATGAACGAACGTCTCTCCACATGCTCAGTTCTGAGAGATAAGTGTGTGTGAAAGCCGTCCTTCACCTAGCTTGTTGGGAACACAAAGTTTCTTTTCAGTTTCAAACTCCACTCCATACATATATATGGGGAGGTACTATCTCCAACTCGGTTTTACAGTGAAAACTGCAGGAACTTCAAACCGGCACTAGGAAACAGACTGAGAAACCAGAGTAAAACTTTCCCCTGCAACCCGTTCCCTCTGTGCTAGATGAACGAACGTCTGCCCACATGCTCAGTTCTGAGAGATAAGTGTGTGTGAAAGCGGTCCTTCACCCAGCTTGTTGGGAACATAAAGTTTCTTTTAACTTGCAAACTCCACTCCATAGATATATATGTGGAGGTACAGGCTCCAACTCGGTTTTACAGTGAAAACTGCAGGAACTTCAAACCGGCACTAGGAAACAGACTGAGAAACCAGAGTAAAAGTTTCTCCTGCAACCCGTTCCCTTTGTGCTAGATGAACGAACGTATCTCCACATGCACAGTTCTGAGAGAGAAGTGTGTGTGAAAGCCGTCCTTCAACTAGCTTGTTGGGAACACAAAGTTTCTTTTCAGTTGCAAACTCCACTCCATACATATATATGGGGAGGTACTAGCTCCAACTCGGTTTTACAGTGAAAACTGCAGGAACTTCAAACCGGCACTAGGAAACAGACTGAGAAACCAGAGTAAAAGTTTCTCCTGCAACTCGTTCCCTTTGTGCTAGATGAACGTACGTCTCTCCACTTGCTCAGTTCTGAGAGATAATTGTGTGTGAAACCCGTCCTTCACCTAGCTTGTTGGGAACACAAAGTTTCTTTTCAGTTTCAAACTCCACTCCATACATACATATGGGGAGGTACTAGCTCCAACTCGTTTTTACAGTGAAAACTGCAGGAACTTCAAACCGGCACTAGGAAACAGACTGAGAAACCAGAGTAAAACTTTCCCCTGCAACCCGTTCCCTCTGTGCTAGATGAACGAACGTCTCTCCACATGCTCAGTTCTGAGAGATAAGTGTGTGTGAAAGCGGTCCTTCACCCAACTTGTTGGGAACATAAAGTTTCTTTTAACTAGCAAACTCCACTCCATAGATATATATGTGGAGGTACTAGCTCCAACTCGGTTTTACAGTGAAAACTGCAGGAACTTAAAACCGGCACTAGGAAACAGACTGAGAAACCAGAGTAAAAGTTTCTCCTGCAACCCGTTCCCTTTGTGCTAGATGAACGAACGTATCTCCACATGCTCAGTTCTGAGAGAGAAGTGTGTGTGAAAGCCGTCCTTCAACTAGCTTGGTGGGAACACAAAGTTTCTTTTCAGTTGCAAACTCCACTCCATACATATATATGGGGAGGTACTAGCTCCAACTCGGTTTTACAGTGAAAACTGCAGGAACTTCAAACCGGCACTAGGAAACACACTGAGAAACCAGAGTAAAAATATCTCCTGCAACTCGTTCCCTTTGTGCTAGATGAACGTACGTCTCTCCACTTGCTCAGTTCTGAGAGATAAGTGTGTGTGAAAGCCGTCCTTCACCTAGCTTGTTGGAACACAAAGTTTCTTTTCACTAGCAAACTCCACTCCATACATATATATGGGGAGGTACTAGATCCAACTCGGTTTTACAGTGAAAACTGCAGGAACTTCAAACCGGCACTAGGAAACAGACTGAGAATCCACAGTAAAAGTTTCTCCTGCAACCCGTTCCCTTTGTGCTAGATGAACGAACGTCTCTCCACATGCTCATTTCTGAGAGATAAATGTGTGTGAAAGCCGTCCTTCACCTAGCTTGTTGGGAACACAAAGTTTCTTTTCAGTTGCAAACTCCACTCCATAAATATATATGGGGAGGTACTAGCTCCAACTCGGTTTTACAGTGAAAACTGCAGGAACTTCCAACCGGCACTAGGAAACAGACTGAGAAACCAGAGTAAAAGTTTCTCCTGCAACCCGTTCCCTTTGTGCTAGATGAACGAACGTCTCTCCACAAGCTCAGTTCTGAGAGATAAGTGTGTGTGAAAGCCATCCTTCAACTAGCATGTTGAGAACACAAAGTTTCTTTTCAGTTGCAATCTCCACTCCATACATATATATGGGGAGGTACTAGCTCCAACTCGGTTTTACAGTGAAAACTGCAGGAACTTCAAACCGGCACTAGGAAACAGACTGAGAAACCAGAGTAAAAGTTTGCCCTGCAACCCGTTCACTTTGTGCTAGGTGAACGAACGTCTCTCCACATGCTCAGTTCTGAGAGATAAATGTGTGTGAAAGCCGTCCTTCACCTAGCTTGTTGGCAACACAATGTTTCCTTTCACTTGCAAACTCCACTCCATACATATATACGGGAAGGTACTGGCTCCAACTCGGTTTTACACTGAAAACTGCAGGAACTTCAAACCAGCACTAGGAAACAGACTGAGAAACCAGAGTAAAAGTTTCTCCTGCAACCCGTTCCCTTTGTGCTAGATGAACGAAAGTCTCTCCACATGCTCAGTTCTGAGAGATAAGTGTGTGTGAAAGCCGTACTTCACCTAGCTTGTTGGGAACACAAAGTTTCTTTACACTTGCAAACTCCACTCCATTCATATATATTTGGAGGTACTAGCTCCAACTCGGTTTTACCGTGAAAACTGCAGGAACTTCCAACCGGCACTAGGAAACAGACTGAGAAACCAGAGTAAAAGTTTCTCCTGCAACCCGTTCCCTTTGTGCTAGATGAACGAACGTCTCTCCACATGCTCAGTTCTGAGAGATAAGTGTGTGTGAAAGCCGTCCTTCACCTAGCTTGTTGGGAACACAAAGTTTCTTTTCACTTGCAAACTCCACTCCATACATATATATGGGGAGGTACTAGCTCCAACTCGGTTTTACAGTGAAAACTGCAGGAACTTCAAACCTGCACTAGGAAACAGACTGAGAAACCAGAGTAAAAGTTTCTCCTGCAACCCGTTCCCTTTGTGCTAGGTGAACGAACGTCTCTCCACATGCTCAGTTCTGAGAGATAAGTGTGTGTGAAAGCCGTCCTTCACCTAGCTTGTTGGGAACACAAAGTTTCTTTTCAGTTGCAAACTCCACTCCATACATATATATGGGGTGGTACTAGCTCCAAATCGGTTTTACAGTGAAAACTGCAGGAACTTCAAACCGGCACTAGGAAACAGACTGAGAAACCAGAGTAAAACTTTCCCCTGCAACCCGTTCCCTCTGTGCTAGATGAACGAACGTCTGCCCACATGCTCAGTTCTGAGAGAGAAGTGTGTGTGAAAGCCGTCCTTCAACTAGCTTGTTGGGAACACAAAGTTTCTTTCAGTTGCAAACTCCAATCCATACATATATATGGGGAGGTACTAGCTCCAACTCGGTTTTACAGTGAAAACTGCAGGAACTTCAAACCGGCACTAGGAAACAGACTGAGAAACCAGAGTAAAAGTTTCTCCTGCAACTCGTTCCCTTTGTGCTAGGTGAACGAACGTCTCTCCACATGTTCACTTCTGAGAGATAAGTGTGTGTGAAAGCAGTCCTTCACCTAGCTTGTTGGGAACACAGTTTCTTTTCACTAGCAAACTCCACTCCATACATATATATGGGGAGGTACTAGCTCCAACTCGCTTTTACAGTGAAATCTGCAGGAACTTCCAACCGGCACTAGGAAACAGACTGAGAAACCAGAGTAAAAGTTTCTCCTGCAACCCGTTCCCTTTGTGCTAGATGAACGGACGTCTCTCCACATGCTCAGTTCTGAGAGATAAGTGTGTGTGAAAGCCTTCCTTCACATAGATTTTTGGGAACACAAAGTTTCTTTTCAGTTTCAAACTCCAATCCATACATATATATGGGGAGGTACTAGCTCCAACTCTGTTTTACAGTGAAAACTGCAGGAAATTCAAACCGGCACTAGGAAACAGACTGAGAAACCAGAGTAAAAGTTTCTCCTGCAACCCGTTCCCTTTGTGCTAGATGAACGAAGGTCTCTCCACATGCTCATTTCTGAGAGATAAGTGTGTGTGAAAGCCGTCCTTCACCTAGCTTGTTGGGAACACAAAGTTTCTTTTCAGTTGCAAACTCCACTCCATACATATATATGAGAAGCTACTAGCTCCAACTCGGTTTTACAGTGAAAACTGCAGGAACTTCAAACCGGCACTAGGAAACAGACTGAGAAGCCAGAGTAAAAGTTTCACCTGCAACCCGTTCCCTTTGTGCTAGATGAACGAACGTCTCTCCACATGCTCAGTTCTGAGAGATAAGTGTGTGTGAAAGCCTTCCTTAACCTAGCTTGTTGGGAACACAAAGTTTCTTTTCTGTTTCAAAATCTACTCCATACATATATATGGGGAGGTACTAGCTCCAACTCGGTTTTACAGTGAAAACTGCAGGAACTTCAAACCGGCACTAGGAAACAGACAGAGAAACCAGAGTAAAAGTTTCTCCTGCAACCCGTTCCCTTTGTGCTAGATGAACGAACGTCTCTCCACATGCTCATTTCTGAGAGATAAGTGTGTGTGAAAGCCGTCCTTCACCTAGCTTGTTGGGAACACAAAGTTTCTTTTCAGTTGCAAACTCCACTCCATACATATATATGGGGAGGTACTAGCTCCAACTCGGTTTTACAGAGAAAACTGCAGGAACTTCAAACCGGCACTAGGAAACAGACTGAGAAACCAGAGTAAAAGTTTCTCCTGCAACCCGTTCCCTTTGTGCTAGGTGAACGAACGTCTCTCCACATGCTCAGTTCTGAGAGATAAGTGTGTGTGAAAGCCGTCCTTCACCAAGCTTGTTGGGAACACAAAGTTTCTTTTCACTAGCAAACTCCACTCCATACATATATATGGGGAGGTACTAGATCCAACTCGGTTTTACACTAAAAACTGCAGGAACTTCAAACCGGCACTAGGAAACAGACTGAGAAACCAGAATAAAAGTATCTCCTGCAACCCGTTCCCTTTGTGCTAGATGAACGAACGTCTCTCCACATGCTCAGTTCTGAGAGATAAGTGTGTGTGAAAGCCGTCCTTCACCTAGCTTGTTGGGAACACAAAGTTTCTTTTCAGTTGCAAACTCCACTCCATACATATATATGGGGAGGTACTAGCTCCAACTCGGTTTTACAGTGAAAACTGCAGGAACTTCCAACCGGCACTAGGAAACAGACTGAGAATCCAGAGTAAAAGTTTCTCCTGCAACCCGTTCCCTTTGTGTTAGATGAACGAACGTCTCTCCACATGCTCAGTTCTGAGAGATAAGTGTGTGTGAAAGCCGTCCTTCACCTAGCTTGTTGGGAACACAAAGTTTTTTTCCCTTGCAAACTCCACTCCATACATATATATGGGGAGGTACTAGCTCCAACTCGGTTTTACAGTGAAAACTGCAGGAACTTCAAACCGGTACTAGGAAACAGACTGAGAAACCAGAGTAAAAGTTTCTCCTGCAACCCGTTCCCTTTGTGCTAGGTGAACGAACGTCTCTCCACATGCTCAGTTCTGAGAGGTAAGTGTGTGTGAAAGCCGTCCTTCACCTATCTTGTTGGGAACACAAAGTTTCTTTTCAGTTGCAAACTCCACTCCATACATATATATGGGGTGGTACTACCTCCAACTCGGTTTTACAGTGAAAACTGCAGGAACTTCAAACCGGCACTAGGAAACAGACTGAGAAACCAGAGTAAAAATTTCCCCTGCATCCCGTTCCCTCTGTGCTAGATGAACGAACGTCTGTCCACATGCTCAGTTCTGAGAGATAAGTGTGTGTGAAAGCCGTCCTTCACCTAGATTGTTGGGAACATAAAGTTTCTTTTCACTTGCAAACTCCACTCCATAGATATATATGTGGAGGTACTAGCTCCAAAAATGTTTTACAGTGAAAACTGCAGGAACTTCAAACCGGCACTAGGAAACAGACTGAGAAACCAGAGTAAAAGTTTCTCCTGCAACCCGTTCCCTTTGTGCTAGATGAACGAACGTCTCTCCACATGCTCAGTTCTGAGAGATAAGTGTGTGTGAAAGCCGTCCTTCACCTAGCTTGTTGGGAACACAAAGTTTCTTTTCCCTTGCAAACTCCACTCCATACATATATATGGGGAGGTACTAGCTCCAACTCGGTTTTACAGTGAAAACTGCAGGAACTTCAAACCGGCACTAGGAAACAGACTGAGAAACCAGAGTAACAGTTTCTCCTGCAACCCGTTCCCTTAGTGCTAGGTGAACGAACGTCTCTCCACATGCTCAGTTCTGAGAGATAAGTGTGTGTGTAAGCCGTCCTTCACCTAGCTTGTTGGGAACACAAAGTTTCTTTTCAGTTGCAAATTCCAATCCATACATATATATGGGGAGGTACTAGCTCCAACTCGGTTTTACAGTGAAAACTGCAGGAACTTCAAACCGGCACTAGGAAACAGACTGAGAAACCAGAGTAAAACTTTCCCCTGCAACCCGTTCCCTTTGTGCTAGATGAACGAACGTCTGTCCACATGCTCAGTTCTGAGAGATAAGTGTGTGTGAAAGCCGTCCTTCACCTAGCTTGTTGGGAACATAAAGTTTCTTTTCAGTTGCAAACTCCACTCCATAGATACATATGTGGAGGTACTAGCTCCAACTATGTTTTACAGTGAAAACTGCAGGGACTTCAAACCGGCACTAGGAAACAGACTGAGAAACCAGAGTAAAAGTTTCTCCTGCAACCCGTTCCCTTTGTGCTAGATGAACGAACGTCTCTCCACATGCTCAGTTCTGAGAGAGAAGTGTGTGTGAAAGCCGTCCTTCAACTAGCTTGTTGGGAACACAAAGTTTCTTTTCAGTTGCAAACTCCACTCCATACATATATATGGGGAGGTACTAGCTCCAACTCGGTTTTACAGTGAAAACTGCAGGAACTTCAAACCGGCACTAGGAAACAGACTGAGAAACCAGAGTAACAGTTTCTCCTGCAACCCGTTCCCTTAGCGCTAGGTGAACGAACGTCTCTCCACATGCTCAGTTCTGAGAGATAAGTGTGTGTGTAAGCCGTCCTTCACCTAGCTTGTTGGGAACACAAAGTTTCTTTTCAGTTGCAAATTCCACTCCATACATATATATGGGGAGGTACTAGCTCCAACTCGGTTTTACAGTGAAAACTGCAGGAACTTCAAACCGGCACTAGGAAACAGACTGAGAAACCAGAGTAAAACTTTCCCCTGCAACCCGTTCCCTTTGTGCTAGATGAACGAACGTCTGTCCACATGCTCAGTTCTGAGAGATAAGTGTGTGTGAAAGCCGTCCTTCACCTAGCTTGTTGGGAACATAAAGTTTCTTTTCAGTTGCAAACTCCACTCCATAGATACATATGTGGAGGTACTAGCTCCAACTATGTTTTACAGTGAAAACTGCAGGGCCTTCAAACCGGCACTAGGAAAAAGACTGAGAAACCAGAGTAAAAGTTTCTCCTGCAACCCGTTCCCTTTGTGCTAGATGAACGAACGTCTCTCCACATGCTCAGTTCTGAGAGATAAGTGTGTGTGAAAGCCGTCCTTCACCTAGCTTGTTGGGAACACAAAGTTTCTTTTCACTTGCAAACTCCACTCCATACATATATATGAGGAGGTACTAGCTCCAACTCGGTTTTACAGTGAAAACTGCAGGAACTTCAAACCGGCACTAGGAAACAGACTGAGAAGCCAGAGTAAAAGTTTCTCCTGCAACCCGTTCCCTTTGTGCTAGATGAACGTACGTCTCTCCACATGCTCAGTTCTGAGAGATAAGTGTGTGTGAAAGCCGTCCTTCACCTAGCTTGTTGGGAACACAAAGTTTCTTTTCACTTGCAAACTCCACTCCATACATATATATGGGGAGGTAATAGCTCCAACTCGGTTTTACAGTGAAAACTGCAGGAACTTCAAACCGGCACTAGGAAACAGACTGAGAAACCAGAGTAAAAGTTTCCCCTGCAACCCGTTCCCTTTGTGCTAGATGAACGAACGTCTCTCCACATGCTCAGTTCTGAGAGATAAGTGTGTGTGAAAGCCGTCCTTCACCTAGCTTGTTGGGAACACAAAGTTTCTTTTCAGTTGCAAACTCCACTCCATACATATATATGGGGAGGTACTAGCTCCAACTCGGTTTTACAGTGAAAACTGCAGGAACTTCAAACCGACACTAGGAAACAGACTGAGAAACCAGAGTAAAAGTTTCTCCTGCAACCCGTTCCCTTTGTGCTAGGTGAACGAACGTCTCTACACATGCTCATTTCTGAGAGATAAGTGTGTGTGAAAGCCGTCCTTCACCTAGCTTGTTGGGAACACAAAGTTTCTTTTCAGTTGCAAACTCCACTCCATACATATATATGGGGAGGTACTAGCTCCAACTCGGTTTTACAGTGAAAACTGCAGGAACTTCAAACCGGCACTAGGAAACAGACTGAGAAACCAGAGTAAAAGTTTCTCCTGCAACCCGTTCCCTTTGTGCTAGGTGAACGAACGTCTCTCCACATGCTCAGTTCTGAGAGATAAGTGTGTGTGAAAGCCGTCCTTCACCAAGCTTGTTGGGAACACAAAGTTTCTTTTCACTAGCAAACTCCACTTCATACATATATATGGGGAGGTACTAGATCCAACTCGGTTTTACACTAAAAACTGCAGGAACTTCAAACCGGCACTAGGAAACAGACTGAGAAACCAGAATAAAAGTATCTCCTGCAACCCGTTCCCTTTGTGCTAGATGAACGAACGTCTCTCCACATGCTCAGTTCTGAGAGATAAGTGTGTGTGAAAGCCGTCCTTCACCTAGCTTGTTGGGAACACAAAGTTTCTTTTCAGTTGCAAACTCCACTCCATACATATATATGGGGAGGTACTAGCTCCAACTCGGTTTTACAGTGAAAACTGCAGGAACTTCCAACCGGCACTAGGAAACAGACTGAGAATCCAGAGTAAAAGTTTCTCCTGCAACCCGTTCCCTTTGTGTTAGATGAACGAACGTCTCTCCACATGCTCAGTTCTGAGAGATAAGTGTGTGTGAAAGCCGTCCTTCACCTAGCTTGTTGGGAACACAAAGTTTTTTTCCCTTGCAAACTCCACTCCATACATATATATGGGGAGGTACTAGCTCCAACTCGGTTTTACAGTGAAAACTGCAGGAACTTCAAACCGGTACTAGGAAACAGACTGAGAAACCAGAGTAAAAGTTTCTCCTGCAACCCGTTCCCTTTGTGCTAGGTGAACGAACGTCTCTCCACATGCTCAGTTCTGAGAGGTAAGTGTGTGTGAAAGCCGTCCTTCACCTATCTTGTTGGGAACACAAAGTTTCTTTTCAGTTGCAAACTCCACTCCATACATATATATGGGGTGGTACTACCTCCAACTCGGTTTTACAGTGAAAACTGCAGGAACTTCAAACCGGCACTAGGAAACAGACTGAGAAACCAGAGTAAAAATTTCCCCTGCATCCCGTTCCCTCTGTGCTAGATGAACGAACGTCTGTCCACATGCTCAGTTCTGAGAGATAAGTGTGTGTGAAAGCCGTCCTTCACCTAGATTGTTGGGAACATAAAGTTTCTTTTCACTTGCAAACTCCACTCCATAGATATATATGTGGAGGTACTAGCTCCAAAAATGTTTTACAGTGAAAACTGCAGGAACTTCAAACCGGCACTAGGAAACAGACTGAGAAACCAGAGTAAAAGTTTCTCCTGCAACCCGTTCCCTTTGTGCTAGATGAAAGAACGTCTCTCCACATGCTCAGTTCTGAGAGATAAGTGTGTGTGAAAGCCGTCCTTCACCTAGCTTGTTGGGAACACAAAGTTTCTTTTCCCTTGCAAACTCCACTCCATACATATATATGGGGAGGTACTAGCTCCAACTCGGTTTTACAGTGAAAACTGCAGGAACTTCAAACCGGCACTAGGAAACAGACTGAGAAACCAGAGTAACAGTTTCTCCTGCAACCCGTTCCCTTAGTGCTAGGTGAACGAACGTCTCTCCACATGCTCAGTTCTGAGAGATAAGTGTGTGTGTAAGCCGTCCTTCACCTAGCTTGTTGGGAACACAAAGTTTCTTTTCAGTTGCAAATTCCAATCCATACATATATATGGGGAGGTACTAGCTCCAACTCGGTTTTACAGTGAAAACTGCAGGAACTTCAAACCGGCACTAGGAAACAGACTGAGAAACCAGAGTAAAACTTTCCCCTGCAACCCGTTCCCTTTGTGCTAGATGAACGAACGTCTGTCCACATGCTCAGTTCTGAGAGATAAGTGTGTGTGAAAGCCGTCCTTCACCTAGCTTGTTGGGAACATAAAGTTTCTTTTCAGTTGCAAACTCCACTCCATAGATACATATGTGGAGGTACTAGCTCCAACTATGTTTTACAGTGAAAACTGCAGGGACTTCAAACCGGCACTAGGAAACAGACTGAGAAACCAGAGTAAAAGTTTCTCCTGCAACCCGTTCCCTTTGTGCTAGATGAACGAACGTCTCTCCACATGCTCAGTTCTGAGAGAGAAGTGTGTGTGAAAGCCGTCCTTCAACTAGCTTGTTGGGAACACAAAGTTTCTTTTCAGTTGCAAACTCCACTCCATACATATATATGGGGAGGTACTAGCTCCAACTCGGTTTTACAGTGAAAACTGCAGGAACTTCAAACCGGCACTAGGAAACAGACTGAGAAACCAGAGTAACAGTTTCTCCTGCAACCCGTTCCCTTAGCGCTAGGTGAACGAACGTCTCTCCACATGCTCAGTTCTGAGAGATAAGTGTGTGTGTAAGCCGTCCTTCACCTAGCTTGTTGGGAACACAAAGTTTCTTTTCAGTTGCAAATTCCACTCCATACATATATATGGGGAGGTACTAGCTCCAACTCGGTTTTACAGTGAAAACTGCAGGAACTTCAAACCGGCACTAGGAAACAGACTGAGAAACCAGAGTAAAACTTTCCCCTGCAACCCGTTCCCTTTGTGCTAGATGAACGAACGTCTGTCCACATGCTCAGTTCTGAGAGATAAGTGTGTGTGAAAGCCGTCCTTCACCTAGCTTGTTGGGAACATAAAGTTTCTTTTCAGTTGCAAACTCCACTCCATAGATACATATGTGGAGGTACTAGCTCCAACTATGTTTTACAGTGAAAACTGCAGGGCCTTCAAACCGGCACTAGGAAAAAGACTGAGAAACCAGAGTAAAAGTTTCTCCTGCAACCCGTTCCCTTTGTGCTAGATGAACGAACGTCTCTCCACATGCTCAGTTCTGAGAGATAAGTGTGTGTGAAAGCCGTCCTTCACCTAGCTTGTTGGGAACACAAAGTTTCTTTTCACTTGCAAACTCCACTCCATACATATATATGAGGAGGTACTAGCTCCAACTCGGTTTTACAGTGAAAACTGCAGGAACTTCAAACCGGCACTAGGAAACAGACTGAGAAGCCAGAGTAAAAGTTTCTCCTGCAACCCGTTCCCTTTGTGCTAGATGAACGTACGTCTCTCCACATGCTCAGTTCTGAGAGATAAGTGTGTGTGAAAGCCGTCCTTCACCTAGCTTGTTGGGAACACAAAGTTTCTTTTCACTTGCAAACTCCACTCCATACATATATAAGGGGAGGTAATAGCTCCAACTCGGTTTTACAGTGAAAACTGCAGGAACTTCAAACCGGCACTAGGAAACAGACTGAGAAACCAGAGTAAAAGTTTCCCCTGCAACCCGTTCCCTTTGTGCTAGATGAACGAACGTCTCTCCACATGCTCAGTTCTGAGAGATAAGTGTGTGTGAAAGCCGTCCTTCACCTAGCTTGTTGGGAACACAAAGTTTCTTTTCAGTTGCAAACTCCACTCCATACATATATATGGGGAGGTACTAGCTCCAACTCGGTTTTACAGTGAAAACTGCAGGAACTTCAAACCGACACTAGGAAACAGACTGAGAAACCAGAGTAAAAGTTTCTCCTGCAACCCGTTCCCTTTGTGCTAGGTGAACGAACGTCTCTACACATGCTCATTTCTGAGAGATAAGTGTGTGTGAAAGCCGTTCTTCACCTAGCTTGTTGGGAACACAAAGTTTCTTTTCACTTGCAAACTCCACTCCATACATATATATGGGGTGGTACTAGCTCCAACTCGGTTTTTCAGTGAAAACTGCAGGAACTTCCAACCGGCACTAGGAAACAGACTGAGAAACCAGAGTAAAAGTTTCACCTGCAACCAGTTCCCTTTGTGCTAGATGAACGAACGTCTCTCCACATGCTCAGTTCTGAGAGATAAGTGTGTGTGAAAGCCGTCCTTCACCTAGCTTGTTGGGAACACAAAGATACTTTTCACTTGCAAACTCCACTCCATACATATATATGGGGAGGTAGTAGCTCCAACTCGGTTTTACAGTGAAAACTGCAGGAACTTCAAACCGGCACTAGGAAACAGACTGAGAAACCAGAGTAAAAGTTTCTCCTGCAACCCGTTCCCTTTGTGCTAGATGAACGAACGTCTCTCCACATGCTCAGTTCGGAGAGATAAGTGTGTGTGAAAGCCGTCCTTCACCTAGCTTGTTGGGAACACAAAGTTTCTTTTCACTTGCAAACTCCACTCCATACATATATATGGGGAGGTACTAGCTCCAACTCGGTTTTACAGTGAAAACTGCAGGAACTTCAAACCGGCACTAGGAAACAGACTGAGAAACCAGAGTAAAAGTTTCTCCTGCAACCCTTTCCCTTTGTGCTAGATGAACGAACGTCTCTCCACATGCTCAGTTCGGAGAGATTTGTGTGTGTGAAAGCCGTCCTTCACCTAGCATGTTGGGAACACAAAGTTTCTTTTCAGTTGCAAACTCCACTCCATACATATATATGGGGAGGTACTAGATCCAACTCGGTTTTACAGTGAAAACTGCAGGAAATTCAAACCAGCACTTGGAAAAAGTCTGAGAAACCAGAGTAAAAGTTTCTCCTGCAACCCGTTCCCTTTGTGCTAGATGAACGAACGTCTCTCCACATGCTCAGTTCTGAGAGATAAGTGTGTGTGAAAGCCGCCCTTCACCTAGCTTGTTGGGAAACCCTAAGTTTCTTTTCACTTGCAAACTCCACTCCATACATATATATGGGGAGGTACTATCTCCAACTCGGTTTTACAGTGAAAACTGCAGGAACTTCAAACCGGCACTTCGAAACAGACTGAGAAACCAGAGTAAAAGTTTCTCCTGCTACCCGTTCCCTTTGTGCTAGATGAACGAACGTCTCTCCACATGCTCAGTTCTGAGAGATAAGTGTGTGTGAAAGCCGTCCTTCACCTAGCTTGTTGGGAACCCAAAGTTTCTTTTCACTTGCAAACTCCACTCCATACATATATATGGGGAGGTACTAGCTCCAACTCCGTTTTACAGTGAAAACTGCAGGAACTTCAAACCGGCACTTCGAAACAGAATGAGAAACCAGAGTAAAAGTTTCTCCTGCAACCCGTTCCCTTTGTGCTAGGTGAACTAACGTCTCTCCACATGCTCAGTTCTGAGAGATAAGTGTGTGTGAAAGCCGTCCTTCACCTAGCTTGTTGGGAACACAAAGTTTCTTTTCAGTTGCAAATTCCACTCCATACATATATATGGGGAGGTACTAGCTTCAACTCGGGTTTACAGTGAAAACTGCAGGAACTTCAAACCGGCACTAGGAAACAGACTGTGAAACCAGAGTAAAAGTTTCTCCTGCAACCCGTTCCCTTTGTGCTAGATGAACGAACGTCTCTCCACATGCTCAGTTCTGAGAGATAAGTGTGTGTGAAAGCCGTCCTTCACCTAGCTTGTTGGGAACACAAAGATACTTTTCAATTGCAAACTCCACTCCATACATATATATGGGGAGGTAGTAGCTCCAACTCGGTTTTACAGTGAAAACTGCAGGAACTTCAAACCGGCACTAGGAAACAGACTGAGAAACCAGAGTAAAAGTTTGTCCTGCAACCCGTTCCCTTTGTGCTAGATGAACGAACGTCTCTCCACATGCTCAGTTCGGAGAGATAAGTCTGTGTGAAAGCCGTCCTTCACCTAGCTTGTTGGGAACACAAAGTTTCTTTTCACTTGCAAATTCCACTCCATACATATATATGAGGAGGTACTAGCTCCAACTCGGTTTTACAGTGAAAACTGCAGGAACTTCAAACCGGCACTAGGAAACAGACTGAGAAACGAGAGTATAAGTTTCTCCTGCAACCCGTTCCCTTTGTGCTAGATGAACGAACGTCTCTCACATGCTCAGTTCGGAGAAATATATGTGTGTGAAAGCCGTCCTTCACCTAGCATGTTGGGAACTCAAAGTTTCTTTTCAGTTGCAAACTCCACTCCATACATATATATGGGGAGGTACTAGCTCCAACTCGGTTTTACAGTGAAAACTGCAGGAACTTCAAACCGGCACTTGGAAACAGACTGAGAAACCAGAGTAAAAGTTTCTCCTGCAACCCATTCCCTTTGTGCTAGGTGAACTAACGTCTCTCCACATGCTCAGTTCTGAGAGATATGTGTGTGTGAAAGCCGTCCTTCACCTAGCTTGTTGGGAACACAAAGTTTCTTTTCAGTTGCAAACTCCACTCCATACATATATATGGGGAGGTACTAGCTCCAACTCGGTTTTACAGTGAAAACTGCAGGAACTTCAAACCGGCACTAGGAAACAGACTGAGAAACCAGAGTAAAAGTTTCTCCTGCAACCCGTTCCCTTTGTGCTAGATGAACGAACGTCTCTTCACATGCTCAGTTCGGAGAGATAATTGTGTGTGAAAGCCGTCCTTCACCTAGCTTGTTGGGAACACAAAGTTTCTTTTCACTTGCAAAATCCACTCCATACATATATATGGGGAGGTACTAGCTCCAACTCGGTTTTACAGTGAAAACTGCAGGAACTTCAAACCGGCACTAGGAAACAGACTGAGAAACCAGAGTAAAAGTTTCTCCTGCAAACCGTTCCATTTCTGCTAGGTGAACGAACGTCTCTCCACATGCTCAGTTCTGAGAGATAAGTGCGTGTGAAACCCGTCTTTCACCTAGCTTGTTGGGAACACAAAGTTTCTTTTCAGTTGCAAACTCCACTCCATACATATATATGGGGAGGTACTAGCTCCAACTCGGTTTTACAGTGAAAACTGCAGGAACTTCAAACCGGCACTAGGAAACAGACTGAGAAACCAGAGTAAAAGTTTCTCCTGCAACCCGTTCCCTTTGTGCTAGATGAACGAACGTCTCTCCACATGCTCAGTTCGGAGAGATTTGTGTGTGTGAAAGCCGTCCTTCACCTAGCATGTTGGGAACACAAAGTTTCTTTTCAGTTGCAAACTCCACTCCATACATATATATGGGGAGGTACTAGATCCAACTCGGTTTTACAGTGAAAACTGCAGGAACTTCAAACCAGCACTAGGAAAAAGTCTGAGAAACCAGAGTAAAAGTTTCTCCTACAACCCGTTCCCTTTGTGCTAGATGAACGAACGTCTCTCCACATGCTCAGTTCTGAGAGATAAGTGTGTATGAAAGCCGACCTTCACCTAGCTTGTTGGGAACCCAAAGATTCTTTTCACTTGCAAACTCCACTCCATACATATATATGGGGAGGTACTAGCCCCAACTCGGTTTTACAGTGAAAACTGCAGGAACTTCAAACCGGCACTTCGAAACAGACTGAGAAACCAGAGTAAAAGTTTCTCCTGCAACCCGTTCCCTTTGTGCTAGGTGAACTAACGTCTCTCCACATGCTCAGTTCTGAGAGATAAGTGTGTGTGAAAGCCGTCCTTCACCTAGCTTGTTGGGAACACAAAGTTTCTTTTCACTTGCAAACTACACTCCATAAATATATATGGGGAGGTACTAGCTCCAACTCGGTTTTACAGTGAAAACTGCAGGAACTTCAAACCGGCACTAGGAAACAGACTGAGACACCAGAGTAAAAGTTTCTCCTGCAATCCGTTCCCTTTGTGCTAGATGAACGAACGTCTATCCACATGCACAGTTCTGAGAGGTAAGTGTGTGTGAAAGCCGTCCTTCACCTAGCTTGTTGGGAACACAAAGTTTCTTTTCACTTGCAAACTCCACTCCATACATATATATGGGGAGGTACTAGCTCCAAATCGGTTTTACAGTGAAAACTGCAGGAACTTCAAACCGGCACTAGGAAACAGACTGAGAAACCAGAGTAAAAGTTTCTCCTGCAATCCGTTCCCTTTGTGCTAGATGAACGAACGTCTCTCCACATGCTCAGTTCTGAGAGATAAGTGTGTGTGAAAGCCGTCCTTCACATAGCTTGTTGGGAACACAAAGTTTCTTTTCACTTGCTAACTTCACTCCATGCATATATATGGGGAGGTACTAGATCCAACTCGGTTTTACAGTGAAAACTGCAGGAACTTCAAACCGGCACTAGGAAACAGACTGAGAAACCAGAGTTAAAGTTTCTTCTGCAACCCGTTCCCTTTGTGCTAGATGAACGAACGTCTCTCCACATGCTCAGTTCTGAGAGATAAGTGCGTGTGAAAGCCGTCCTTCACCTAGCTTGTTGGGAAAACAAAGATACTTTTCACTTGCAAACTCCACTCCATACATATATATGGGGAGGTACTACCTCCAACTCGGTTTTACAGTGAAAACTGCAGGAACTTCAAACCGGCACTAGGAAACAGACTGAGAAACCAGAGTAAAAGTTTGTCCTGCAACCCGTTCCTTTTGTGCTAGATGAACGAACGTCTCTCCACATGCTCAGTTCTGAGAGATAAGTGTGTGTGAAAGCCGTCCTTCACCTAGCTTGTTGGGAACACAAAGTTTCTTTTCAGTTGCAAACTCCACTCCATACATATATATGGGTTGGTACTAGCTTCAACTCGGTTTTACAGTGAAAACTGCAGGAACTTCAAACCGGCACTAGGAAACAGACTGAGAAACCAGAGTAAAAGTTTCTCCTGCAACCCGTTCCCTTTGTGCTAGATGAACGAACGTCTCTCTACATGCTCAGTTCTGAGAGATAAGTGCGTGTGAAAGCCGTCCTTCACCTAGCTTGTTGGGAACACAAAGATACTTTTCACTTGCAAACTCCACTCCATACATATATATGGGGAGGTAGTAGCTCCAACTCTGTTTTACAGTGAAAACTGCAGGAACTTCAAACCGGCACTAGGAAACAGACTGAGAAACCAGAGTAAAAGTTTGTCCTGCAACCCGTTCCCTTTGTGCTAGATGAACGAACGTCTCTCCACATGCTCAGTTCGGAGAGAAAAGTGTGTGTGAAAGCCGTCCTTCACCTAGACTGTTGGGAACACAAAGTTTCTTTTAACTTGCAAACTCCACTCCATACATATATATGGGGAGGTACTAGCTCCAACTCGGTTTTACAGTGAAAACTGCAGGAAATTCAAACCGGCACTAGGAAACAGACTGAGAAACGAGAGTAAAAGTTTCTCCTGCAACCCGTTCCCTTTGTGCTAGATGAACGAACGTCTCCCAACATGCTCAGTTCGGAGAGATAAGTGCGTGTGAAAGCCGTCATTCACCTAGCTTGTTGGGAACACAAAGTTTCTTTTCACTTGCAAACTCCACTCCATACATATATATGGGGAGGTACTAGCTCCAACTAGGTTTTACAGTGAAAACTGCAGGAACTTCAAACCGGCACTAGGAAACAGACTGAGAAACGAGAGTAAAAGTTTCTCCTGCAACCCGTTCCCTTTGTGCTAGATGAACGAACGTCTCTCCACATGCTCAGTCCGGAGAGATAAGTGTGTGTGAAAGCCGACCTTCACCTAGCTTGTTGGGAACACAAAGTTTCTTTTCACTTGCAAACTCCACTCCATACATATATATGGGGAGGAACTAGCTCCAACTCGGTTTTACAGTGAAAACTGCAGGAACTTCAAACCGGCACTAGGAAACAGACTGAGAAACCAGAGTAAAAGTTTCTCCTGCAACCCGTTCCCTTTTTGCTAGATGAACGAACGTCTCTCCACATGCTCAGTTCGGAGAGATAAGTGCGTGTGAAAGCCGTCCTTCACCTAGCTTGTTGGGAACACAAAGTTACTTTTCACTTGCAAACTACACTCCATACATATATATGGGGAGGAACTAGCTCCAACTCGGTTGTACAGTGAAAACTGCAGGAACTTCAAACCGGCACTAGGAAACAGACTGAGAAACCAGAGTAAAAGTTTCTCCTGCAATCCGTTCCCTTTGTGCTAGATGAACGAAAGTCTCTCCACATGCTCAGTTCTGAGAGATAAGTGTGTGTGAAAGCCGTCCTTCACCTAGCTTGTTGGGAACACAAAGTTTCTTTTAAATTGCAAACTTCACTCCATACATATATATGGGGAGGTACTAGCTCCAACTCGGTTTTACAGTGAAAACTGCAGGAACTTGAAACCGGCACTAGGAAACAGACTGAGAAACCAGAGTAAAAGTTTCCCCTAAAACCCGTTCCCTTTGTGCTAGATGAACGAACGTCTCTCCACATGCTCAGTTCTGAGAGATAAATGTGTGTGAAAGCCGTCCTTCACCTAGCTTGTTGGGAACACAAAGTTTCTTTTCAGTTGCAAACTCCACTCCATACATATATATGGGGTGGTACTAGCTTCAACTCGGTTTTACAGTGAAATCTGCAGGAACTTCAAACCGGCACTAGGAAACAGACTGAGAAACCAGAGTAAAAGTTTCTCCTGCAACCCGTTCCCTTTGTGCTAGATGAACGAACGTCTCTCCACATGCTCAGTTCTGAGAGATAAGTGTGTGTGAATGCCGTCCTTCACCTAGCTTGTTGGGAACACAAAGTTTCTTTTCAGTTGCAAACTCCACTCCATACATATATATGGGGAGGTACTAGCTCCAACTCGGTTTTACAGTGAAAACTGCAGGAACTTCAAACCGGCACTAGGAAACAGACTGAGAAACCAGAGTAAATGTTTCACCTGCAACCCGTTCCATTTGTGCTAAATGAACGAACGTCTCTCCACATGCTCAGTTCTGAGAGATAAGTGTGTGTGAAAGCCGTCTTTCACCTAGCTTGTTGGGAACACAAAGATACTTTTCACTTGCAAACTCCACTCCATACATATATATGGGGAGGTAGTAGCTCCAACTCGGTTTTACAGTGAAAACTGCAGGAACTTCAAACCGGCACTAGGAAACAGACTGAGAAACCAGAGTAAAAGTTTGTCCTGCAACCCGTTCCCTTTGTGCTAGATGAACGAACGTCTCTCCACATGCTCAGTTCGGAGAGATAAGTGTGTGTGAAAGCCGTCCTTCACCTAGCTTGTTGGGAACACAAAGTTTCTTTTCAGTTGCAAACTCCACTCCATATATATATATATGGGGAGGTACTAGCTCCAACTCGGTTTTACAGTGAAAACTGCAGGAAATTCAAACCGGCACTAGGAAACAGACTGAGAAACCAGATTAAAAGTTTCTCCTGCAAACAGTTCCCTTTGTGCTAGATGAACGAACGTCTCTCCACATGCTCAGTTCTGAGAGATAAGTGTGTGTGAAAGCCGTCCTTCACCTAGCTTGTTGGGAACACAAAGTTTCTTTTCAGTTGCAAACTCCACTCCATACATATATATGGGGAGGTACTAGCTCCAACTCGGTTTTACAGTGAAAACTGCAGGAACTTCAAACCGGCACTAGGAAACAGACTGAGAAACCAGAGTAAAAGTTTCTCCTGCAACCCGTTCCCTTTGTGCTAGATGAACGAACGTCTCTCCACATGCTCAGTTCTGAGAGATAAGTGTGTGTGAAAGCCGTCCTTCACCTAGCTTGTTGGGAACACAAAGTTTCTTTTCACTAGCAAACTCCACTCCATACATATATATGGGGAGGTACTAGCTCCAACTCGGTTTTACAGTGAAAACTGTAGGAACTTCAAACCGGCACTAGGAAACAGAATGAGAAACCAGAATAAAAGTTTCTCCTGCAAAACTTTCCCTTTGTGCTAGGTGAACGAACGTCTCTCCACATGCTCAGTTCTGAGAGATAAGTGTGTGTGAAAGCCTTCCTTCAACTAGCTTGTTGGGAACACAAAGTTTCTTTTCACTTGCAAACTCCACTCCATACATATATATGGGGAGGTACTAGCTCCAATTCGGTTTTACAGTGAAAACTGCAGGAACTTCAAACCGGCACTAGGAAACAGACTGAGAAACCAGAGTAAAAGTTTCTCCTGCAACCCGTTCCCTTTGTGCTAGATGAACGAACGTCTCTCCACATGCTCAGTTCTGAGAGATAAGTGCGTGTGAAAGCCGTCTTTCACCTAGCTTGTTGGGAACACAAAGTTTCTTTTCAGTTGCAAACTCCACTCCATACATATATATGGGGAGGTACTAGCTCCAACTCGGTTTTACAGTGAAAACTGCAGGAACTTCAAACCGGCACTAGGAAACAGACTGAGAAACCAGAGTAAATGTTTCTCCTGCAACCCGTTCCCTTTGTGCTAGATGAACGAACGTCTCTCCACATGCTCAGTTCGGAGAGATAAGTGTGTGTGAAAGCCGTCCTTCACCTAGCATGTTGGGAACACAAAGTTTCTTTTCAGTTGCAAACTCCACTCCATACATATATATGGGGAGGTACTAGCTCCAACTCGGTTTTACAGTGAAAACTGCAGGAACTTCAAACCGGCACTAGGAAACAGTCTGAGAAACCAGAGTAAAAGTTTATCCTGCAACCCGTTCCATTTTTGCTAGATGAACGAACGTCTCTCCACATGCTCAGTTCTGAGAGATAAGTGTGTCTGAAAGCCGTCCTTCAACTAGCTTGTTGGGAACACAAAGTTTCTTTTCAGTTGCAAATTCCACTCCATACATATATATGGGGAGGTACTAGCTCCAACTCGGTTTTACAGTGAAAACTGCAGGAACTTCAAACCGGCACTAGGAAACAGACTGAGAAACCAGAGTAAAAGTTTCTACTGCAACACATTCCATTTGTGCTAGATGAACGAACGTCTCTCCACATGCTCAGTTCTGAGAGATAAGTGTGTGTGAAAGCCGTCCTTCACCTAGCTTGTTGGGAACACAAAGTTTCTTTTCAGTTGCAAACTCCACTCCATACATATATATGGGGAGGTACTAGCTCCAACTCGGTTTTTCAGTGAAAACTGCAGGAAAATCAAACCGGCACTAGGAAACAGACTTAGAAACGAGAGTAAAAGTTTTTACTGCAACCCGTTCCCTTTGTGCTAGATGAACGAACGTCTCTCCATATGCTCAGTTCTGAGAGATAAGTGTGTGTGAAAGCCGTCCTTCACCTAGCTTGTTGGGAACACAAAGTTTCTTTTCAGTTGCAAACTCCACTCCATACATATATATGGGGAGGTTCTAGCTCCAACTCGGTTTTACAGTGAAAACTGCAGGAACTTCAAACCGGCACTAGGAAACAGACTGGGAAACCAGAGTAAAAGTTTCTCCTGCAACCCGTTCCCTTTGTGCTAGATGAACGAACGTCTCTCCACATGCTCAGTTCGGAGAGATAAGTGTGTGTGAAAGCCGTCCTTCACCTAGCTTGTTGGGAACACAAAGTTTCTTTTCACTTGCAAACTCCACTCCATACATATATAAGGGATGTACTAGCTCCAACTCGGTTTTACAGTGAAAACTGCAGGAACTTCAAACCGGCACTAGGAAACAGACTGAGAAACCAGAGTAAAAGTTTCTCCTGCAACCCGTTCCCTTTGTGCTAGATGAACGAACGTCTCTCCACATGCTCAGTTCTGAGAGATAAGTGTGTGTGAAAGCCGTCCTTCACCTAGCTTGTTGGGAACACAAAGTTTCTTTTCAGTTGCAAACTCCACTCCATACATATATATGGGGAGGTACTAGCTCCAACTCGGTTTTACAGTGAAAACTGCAGGAACTTCAAACCGGCAGTAGGAAACAGACTGAGAAACCAGAGTAAAAGTTTCTCCTGCAACCCGTTCCCTTTGTGCTAGAAGAACGAACGTCTCTCCACATGCTCAGTTCTGAGAGATAAGTGTGTGTGAAAGCCGTCCTTCACCTAGCTTGTTGGGAACACAAAGATACTTTTCACTTGCAAACTCCACTCCATACATATATATGGGGAGGTAGTAGCTCCAACTCGGTTTTACAGTGAAAACTGCAGGAACTTCAAACCGGCACCAGGAAACAGACTGAGAAACCAGAGTAAAAGTTTGTACTGCAACCCGTTCCCTATGTGCTAGATGAACGAACGTCTCTCCACATGCTCAGTTCTGAGAGATAAGTGTGTGTGAAAGCCGTCCTTCACCTAGCTTGTTGGGAACCCAAAGTTTCTTTTCACTTGCAAATTCCACTCCATACATATATATGGGGAGGTACTAGCTCCAACTCGGTTTTACAGTGAAAACTGCAGGAACTTCAAACCGGCACTAGGAAACAGACTGAGAAACGAGAGTAAAAGTTTCTCCTGCAACCCGTTCACTTTGTGCTAGATGAACGAACGTCTCTCCACATGCTCAGTTCGGAGAGATATGTGTGTGTGAAAGCCGTCCTTCACCTAGCATGTTGGGAACACAAAGTTTCTTTTCAGTTGCAAATTCCACTCCATATATATATATGGGGAGGTACTAGATCCAACTCGGTTTTACAGTGAAAACTGCAGGAACTTCAAACCAGCACTAGGAAAAAGTCTGAGAAACCAGAGTAAAAGTTTCTCCTGCAACCCGTTCCCTTTGTGCTAGATGAACGAAAGTCTCTCCACATGCTCAGTTCTGAGAGATAAGTGTGTGTGAAAGCCGCCCTTCACCTAGCTTGTTGGGAACCCAAAGTTTCTTTTCACTTGCAAACTCCACTCCATACATATATATGGGGAGGTACTAGCTCCAACTCGGTTTTACAGTGAAAAATGCAGGAACTTCAAACCGGCACTTGGAAACAGACTGAGAAACCAGAGTAAAAGTTTCTCCTGCAACCCGTTCCCTTTGTGCTAGGTGAACTAACGTCTCTCCACATGCTCAGTTCTGAGAGATAAGTGTGTGTGAAAGCCGTCCTTCACCTAGCTTGTTGGGAACACAATGTTTCTTTTCAGTTGCAAACTCCACTCCATACATATATATGTGGAGGTACTAGCTCCAACTCGGTTTTACAGTGAAAACTGCAGGAACTTCAAACCGGCACTAGGAAACAGACTGAGAAACCAGAGTAAAAGTTTCTCCTGCAACCCGTTCCCTTTGTGCTAGATGAACGAACGTCTCTTCACATGCTCAGTTCGAAGAGATAAGTGTGTGTGAAAGCCGTCCTTCACCTAGCTTGTTGGGAACACAAAGTTTCTTTTCACTTTCAAAATCCACTCCATACATATATATGGGGATGTACTAGCTCCAACTCGGTTTTACAGTGAAAACTGCAGGTACTTCAAACCGGCACTAGGAAACAGACTGAGAAACCAGAGTAAAAGTTTCTCCTGCAACCCTTTCCCTTTGTGCTAGATGAACGAACGTCTCTCCACATGCTCAGTTCGGAGAGATTTGTGTGTGTGAAACCCGTCCTTCACCTAGCATGTTGGGAACACAAAGTTTCTTTTCAGTTGCAAACTCCAATCCATACATATATATGGGGAGGTACTAGATCCAACTCGGTTTTACAGTGAAAACTGCAGGAACTTCAAACCAGCACTAGGAAAAAGTCTGAGAAACCAGAGTAAAAGTTTCTCCTGCAACCCGTTCCCTTTGTGCTAGATGAACGAACGTCTCTCCACATGCTCAGGTCTGAGAGATAAGTGTGTGTGAAAGCCGCCCTTCACCTAGCTTGTTGGGAACCCAAAGTTTCTTTTCACTTGCAAACTCCACTCCATACATATATATGGGGAGGTACTAGCCCCAACTCGGTTTTACAGTGAAAACTGCAGGAACTTCAAACCGGCACTTCGAAACAGACTGAGAAACCAGAGTAAAAGTTTCCCCTGCAACCCGTTCCCTTTGTGCTAGGTGAACTAACGTCTCTCCACATGCTCAGTTCTGAGAGATAAGTGTGTGTGAAAGCCGTCCTTCACCTAGCTTGTTGGGAACACAAAGTTTCTTTTCACTTGCAAACTCCACTCCCTACATATATATGGGGAGGTACTAGCTCCAACTCGGTTTTACAGTGAAAACTGCAGGAATTTCAAACCGGCACTAGGAAACAGACTGAGAAACCAGAGTAAAAGTTTCTCCTGCAATCCGTTCCCTTTGTGCTAGATGAACGAACGTCTCTCCACATGCTCAGTTCTGAGAGATAAGTGTGTGTGAAAGCCGACCTTCATCTAGCTTGTTGGGAACCCAAAGTTTATTTTCACTTGCAAACTCCACTCCATACATATATATGGGGAGGTACTAGCTCCAACTCGGTTTTACAGTGAAAACTGCAGGAACTTCAAACCGGCACTAGGAAACAGACTGAGAAACCAGAGTAAAAGTTTCTCCTGCAACCCGTTCCCTTTGTGCTAGGTGAACTAACGTCTCTCCACATGCTCAGTTCTGAGAGATAAGTGTGTGTGAAAGCCGTCCTTCACCTAGCTTGTTGGGAACACAAAGTTTCTTTTCACTTGCAAAC
Organism: Camelus bactrianus; assembly: GCF_048773025.1. Taxonomy (NCBI): domain Eukaryota; kingdom Metazoa; phylum Chordata; class Mammalia; order Artiodactyla; family Camelidae; genus Camelus; species Camelus bactrianus. The sequence goes on from NC_133553.1 coordinate 1,963,486, forward strand.
TACACTCCATACATATATATGGGGAGGTACTAGCTCCAACTCGGTTTTACAGTGAAAACTGCAGGAACTTCAAACCGGCACTAGGAAACAGACTGAGAAACCAGAGTAAAAGTTTCTCCTGCAATCCGTTCCCTTTGTGCTAGATGAACGAACGGCTCTCCACATGCTCAGTTCTGAGAGATAAGTGTGTGTGAAAGCCGTCCTTCACCTAGCTTGTTGGGAACACCAAGTTTCTTTTCACTTGCAAACTTCACTCCATACATATATATGGGGAGGTACTAGATCCAACTCGGTTTTACAGTGAAAACTGCAGGAACTTCAAACCGGCACTAGGAAACAGACTGAGAAACCAGAGTAAAAGTTTCTCCTGCAATCCGTTCCCTTTGTGCTAGATGAACGAACGTCTCTCCACATGCTCAGTTCTGAGAGATAAGTGTGTGTGAAAGCCGTCCTTCACCTAGCTTGTTGGGAACACAATGTTTCTTTTCAGTTGCAAACTCCACTCCATACATATATATGGGGTGGTACTAGCTTCAACTCGGTTTTACAGTGAAAACTGCAGGAACTTCAAACCGGCACTAGGAAACAGACTGAGAAACCAGAGTAAAAGTTTCTCCTGCAACCCGTTCCCTTTGTGCTACATGAACGAACGTCTCTCCACATGCTCAGTTCTGAGAGATAAGTGCGTGTGAAAGCCGTCCTTCACCTAGCTTGTTGGGAAAACAAAGATACTTTTCACTTGCAAACTCCACTCCATACATATATATGGGGAGGTAGTAGCTCCAACTCGGTTTTACAGTGAAAAATGCAGGAACTTCAAACCGGCACTAGGAAACAGACTGAGAAACCAGAGTAAAAGTTTCCCCTGCAACCCGTTCTCTTTGTGCTAGATGAACGAACGTCTCTCCACATGCTCAGTTCTGAGAGATAAGTGTGTGTGAAAGCCGTCCTTCACCTAGCTTGTTGGGAACACAAAGTTTCTTTTCACTTGCAAACTCCACTCCATACATATATATGGGGAGGAACTAGCTCCAACTCGGTTTTACAGTGAAAACTGCAGGAACTTCAAACCGGCACTAGGAAACAGACTGAGAAACCAGAGTAAAAGTTTCTCCTGCAACCCGTTCCCTTTGTGCTAGATGAACGAACGTCTCTCCACATGCTCAGTTCGGAGAGATAAGTGCGTGTGAAAGCCGTCCTTCACCTAGCTTGTTGGGAACACAAAGTTTCTTTTCACTTGCAAACTACACTCCATACATATATATGGGGAGGAACTAGCTCCAACTCGGTTGTACAGTGAAAACTGCAGGAACTTCAAACCGGCACTAGGAAACAGACTGAGAAACCAGAGTAAAAGTTTCTCCTGCAATCCGTTCCCTTTGTGCTAGATGAACGAAAGTCTCTCCACATGCTCAGTTCTGAGAGATAAGTGTGTGTGAAAGCCGTCCTTCACCTAGCTTGTTGGGAACACAAAGTTTCTTTTCAATTGCAAACTTCACTCCATACATATATATGGGGAGGTACTAGATCCAACTCGGTTTTACATTGAAAACTGCAGGAACTTCAAACCGGCACTAGGAAACAGACTGAGAAACCAGAGTAAAAGTTTCCCCTGCAACCCGTTCCCTTTGTGCTAGATGAACGAACGTCTCTCCACATGCTCAGTTCTGAGAGATAAGTGTGTGTGAAAGCCGTCCTTCACCTAGCTTGTTGGGAACACAAAGTTTCTTTTCAGTTTCAAACTCCACTCCATACATATATATGGGGTGGTACTAGCTTCAACTCCGTTTTACAGTGAAAACTGCAGGAACTTCAAACCAGCACTAGGAAACAGACTGAGAAACCAGAGTAAAAGTTTCTCCTGCAACCCGTTCCCTTTGTGCTAGATGAACGAACGTCTCTCCACATGCTCAGTTCTGAGAGATAAGTGTGTGTGAATGCCGTCCTTCAACTAGCTTGTTGGGAACACAAAGTTTCTTTTCAGTTGCAAACTCCACTCCATACATATATATGGGGAGGTACTAGCTCCAACTCGGTTTTACAGTGAAAACTGCAGGAACTTCAAACCGGCACTAGGAAACAGACTGAGAAACCAGAGTAAAAGTTTCACCTGCAACCCGTTCCATTTGTGCTAGATGAACGAACGTCTCTCCACATGCTCAGTTCTGAGAGATAAGTGTCTGTGAAAGCCGTCCTTCACCTAGCTTGTTGGGAACACAAAGATACTTTTCACTTGCAAACTCCACTCCATACATATATATGGGGAGGTAGTAGCTCCAACTCGGTTTTACAGTGAAAACTGCAGGAACTTCAAACCGGCACTAGGAAACAGACTGAGAAACCAGAGTAAAAGTTTGTCCTGCAACCCGTTCCCTTTGTGCTAGATGAACGAACGTCTCTCCACATGCTCAGTTCGGAGAGACAAATGTGTGTGAAAGCCGTCCTTCACCTAGCTTGTTGGGAACACAAAGTTTCTTTTCAGTTGCAAACTCCACTCCATACATATATATGGGGACGTACTAGCTCCAACAAGGTTTTACAGTGAAAACAGCAGGAACTTCAAACCGGCACTAGGAAACAGACTGAGAAACCAGAGTAAAAGTTTCTCCTGCAACCCGTTCCCTTTGTGCTAGATGAACGATCGTCTCTCCACATGCTCAGTTCGGAGAGATAAGTGCGTGTGAAAGCCGTCCTTCACCTAGCTTGTTGGGAACACAAAGTTTCTTTTCAGTTGCAAACTCCACTCCATACATATATATGGGGAGGTACTAGCTCCAACTCCGTTTTACAGTGAAAACTGCAGGAACTTCAAACCGGCACTAGGAAACAGACTGAGAAACCAGAGTAAAAGTTTCTCCTGCAACCAGTTCCCTTTGTGCTAGATGAACGAACGTCTCTCCACATGCTCAGTTCTGAGAGATAAGTGTGTGTGAAAGCCGTCCTTCACCTAGCATGTTGGGAACACAAAGTTTCTTTTCAGTAGCAAACTACACTCCATACATATATATGGGGAGGTACTAGCTCCAACTCGGTTTTACAGTGAAAACTGCAGGAACTTCAAACCGGCACTAGGAAACAGACTGAGAAACCAGAGTAAAAGTTTCCCTGCAACCCGTTCCCTTTGTGCTAGATGAACGAACGTCTCTCCACATGCTCAGTTCTGAGAGATAAGTGTGTGTGAAAGCCGTCCTTCACCTAGCTTGTTGGGAACACAAAGATACTTTTCACTTGCAAACTCCACTCCATACATATATATGGGGAGGTACTAGCTCCAACTCGGTTTTACAGTGAAAACTGTAGGAACTTCAAACCGGCACTAGGAAACAGAATGAGAAACCAGAATAAAAGTTTCTCCTGCAAAACGTTCCCTTTGTGCTAGGTGAACGAACGTCTCTCCACATGCTCAGTTCTGAGAGTTAAGTGTGTGTGAAAGCCGTCCTTCAACTAGCTTGTTGGGAACACAAAGTTTCTTTTCACTTGCAAACTCCACTCCATACATATATATGGGGAGGTACTAGCTCCAACTCGGTTTTACAGTGAAAACTGCAGGAACTTCAAACCGGCACTAGGAAACAGACTGAGAAACGAGAGTAAAAGTTTCTCCTGCAACCCGTTCCCTTTGTGCTAGATGAACGAACGTCTCTCCACATGCTCAGTTCTGAGAGATAAGTGCGTGTGAAAGCCGTCTTTCACCTAGCTTGTTGGGAACACAAAGTTTCTTTTCAGTTGCAAACTCCACTCCATACATATATATGGGGAGGTACTAGCTCCAACTCGGTTTTACAGTGAAAACTGCAGGAACTTCAAATCGGCACTAGGAAACAGACTGAGAAACCAGAGTAAAAGTTTCTCCTGCAACCCGTTCCCTTTGTGCTAGATGAACGAACGTCTCTCCACATGCTCAGTTCGGAGAGATAAGTGTGTGTGAAAGCCGTCCTTCACCTAGCATGTTGGGAACACAAAGTTTCTTTTCAGTTGCAAACTCCACTCCATACATATATATGGGGAGGTACTAGCTCCAACTCGGTTTTACAGTGAAAACTGCAGGAACTTCAAACCGGCACTAGGAAACAGTCTGAGAAAACAGAGTAAAAGTTTCTCCTGCAACCCGTTCCTTTGTGCTAGATGAACGAACGTCTCTCCACATGCTCAGTTCTGAGAGATAAGTGTGTGTGAAAGCCGTCCTTCACCTAGCTTGTTGGGAACACAAAGTTTCTTTTCAGTTGCAAATTCCACTCCATACATATATTTGGGGAGGTACTAGCTCCAACTCGGTTTTACAGTGAAAACTGCAGGATCTTCAAACCGGCAGTAGGAAACAGACTGAGAAACCAGAGTAAAAGTTTCTCCTGCAACACATTCCCTTTGTGCTAGATGAACGAACGTCTCTCCACATGCTCAGTTCTGAGAGATAAGTGTGTGTGAAAGCCGTCCTTCACCTAGCTTGTTGGGAACACAAAGTTTCTTTTCACTTGCAAACTCCACTCCATACATATATATGGGGAGGTACTAGCTCCAACTCGGTTTTTCAGTGAAAACTGCAGGAAAATCAAACCGGCACTAGGAAACAGACTTAGAAACGAGAGTAAAAGTTTCTACTGCAACCCGTTCCCTTTGTGCTAGATGAACGAACGTCTCTCCATATGCTCAGTTCTGCGAGATAAGTGTGTGTGAAAGCCGTCCTTCACCTAGCTTGTTGGGAACACAAAGTTTCTTTTCAGTTGCAAACTCCACTCCATACATATATATGGGGAGGTAATAGCTCCAACTCGGTTTTACAGTGAAAACTGCAGGAACTTCAAACCGGCACTAGGAAACAGACTGAGAAACCAGAGTAAAAGTTTCTCCTGCAACCCGTTCCCTTTGTGCTAGATGAACGAACGTCTCTCCACATGCTCAGTTCTGAGAGATAAGTGTGTGTGAAAGCCGTCCTTCACCTAGCTTGTTGGGAACACAAAGTTTCTTTTCACTTGCAAACTCCACTCCATACATATATATGGGGAGGTACTAGCTCCAACTCGGTTTTACAGTGAAAACTGCAGGAACTTCAAACCGGCACTAGGAAACAGACTGAGAAACCAGAGTAAAAGTTTCTCCTGCAACCCGTTCCCTTTGTGCTAGATGAACGAACGTCTCTCCACATGCTCAGTTCTGAGAGATAAGTGTGTGTGAAAGCCGTCATTCACCTAGCTTGTTGGGAACACAAAGTTTCTTTTCACTTGCAAACTCCACTCCATACATATATATGGGGAGGTACTAGCTCCAACTCGGTTTTTCTGTGAAAACTGCAGGAACTTCAAACCGGCACTAGAAAACACACTGAGAAACCAGAGTAAAAGTTTCTCCTGCAACGCGTTCCCTTTGTGCTAGATGAACGAACGTCTCTCCACATGCTCAGTTCTGAGAGATAAGTGTGTGTGAAAGCCGTCCTTCACCTAGCTTGTTGGGAACACAAAGTTTCTTTTCACTTGCAAACTCCACTCCATACATATATATGGGCAGGTACTAGCTCCAACTCGGTTTTACAGTGAAAACTGCAGGAACTTCAAACGGGCACTTGGAAACAGACTGAGAAACCAGAGTAAAAGTTTCTCCTACAACCCGTTCCCTTTGTGCTAGTTGAACGAACGTCTCTCCACATGCTCAGTTCTGAGAGATAAGTGTGTGTGAAAGCCGTCCTTCACCTAGGTTGTTGGGAACACAAAGTTTCTTTTCAGTTGCAAACTCCACTCCATACATATATATGGGGAGGTACTAGCTCCAACTCGGTTTTACAGTGAAAACTGCAGGAACTTCAAACCGGCACTAGGAAAAAGCCTGAGAAACCAGAGTAAAAGTTTCCCTGCAACCCGTTCCCTTTGTGCTATATGAACGAACGTCTCTCCACATGCTCAGTTCGGAGAGATAAGTGTGTGTGAAAGCCGTCCTTCACCTAGCTTGTTGGGAACACAAAGTTTCTTTTCATTTGCAAACTCCACTCGATACATATATATGAGGAGGTACTAGCTCCAACTCGGTTTTACAGTGAAAACTGCAGGAACTTCAAACCGGCACTAGGAAACAGACTGAGAAACCAGAGTAAAAGTTTCTCCTGCAACCCGTTCCCTTTGTGCTAGATGAACGAACGTCTCTCCACATGCTCAGTTCTGAGAGATAAGTGTGTTTGAAAGCCGTCCTTCACCTAGCTTGTTGGGAACACAAAGTTTCTTTTCAGTTGCAAACTCCACTCCATACATATATATGGGGAGGTACTAGCTCCAACTCGGTTTTACAGTGAAAACTGCAGGAACTTCAAACCGGCACTAGGAAACAGACTGAGAAACCAGAGTAAAAGTTTCTCCTGCAACCCGTTCCCTTTGTGCTAGATGAACGAACGTCTCTCCACATGCTCAGTTCTGAGAGATAAGTGTGTTTGAAAGCCGTCCTTCACCTAGCTTGTTGGGAACACAAAGTTTCTTTTCAGTTGCAAACTCCACTCCATACATATATATGGGGAGATACTAGCTCCAACTCGGTTTTACAGTGAAAACTGCAGGAACTTCAAACCGGCACTAGGAAACAGACTGAGAAACCAGAGTAAAAGTTTCTCCTGCAACCTGTTCCCTTTGTGCTAGATGAACGAACGTCTCTCCACATGCTCAGTTCTGAGAGATAAGTGTGTGTGAAAGCCGTCCTTCACCTAGCTTGTTGGGAACACAAAGTTTCTTTTCACTTGCAAACTCCACTCCATACATATATATGGGCAGGTACTAGCTCCAACTCCGTTTTACAGTGAAAACTGCAGGAACTTCAAACGGGCACTAGGAAACAGACTGAGAAACCAGAGTAAAAGTTTCTCCTACAACCCGTTCCCTTTGTGCTAGTTGAACGAACGTCTCTCCACATGCTCAGTTCTGAGAGATAAGTGTGTGTGAAAGCCGTCCTTCACCTAGCTTGTTGGGAACACAAAGTTTCTTTTCAGTTGCAAACTCCACTCCATACATATATATGGGGAGGTACTAGCTCCAACTCGGTTTTACAGTGAAAACTGCAGGAACTTCAAACCGGCACTAGGAAAAAGCCTGAGAAACCAGAGTAAAAGTTTCCCTGCAACCCGTTCCCTTTGTGCTATATGAACGAACGTCTCTCCACATGCTCAGTTCGGAGAGATAAGTGTGTGTGAAAGCCGTCCTTCACCTAGCTTGTTGGGAACACAAAGTTTCTTTTCAGTTGCAAACTCCACTCGATACATATATATGAGGAGGTACTAGCTCCAACTCGGTTTTACAGTGAAAACTGCAGGAACTTCAAACCGGCACTAGGAAACAGACTGAGAAACCAGAGTAAAAGTTTCTCCTGCAACCCGTTCCGTTTGTGCTAGATGAACGAACGTCTCTCCACATGCTCAGTTCTGAGAGATAAGTGTGTGTGAAAGCCGTCCTTCACCTAGCTTGTTGGGAACACAAAGTTTCTTTTCACTTGCAAACTCCACTCCATACATATATATGGGGAGGTACTAGCTCCAACTCGGTTTTACAGTGAAAACTGTAGGAACTTCCAACCGGCACTAGGAAACAGACTGAGAAACCAGAGTAAAAGTTTCTCCTGCAACCCGTTCCCTTTGTGCTAGATGAACGAACGTCTCTCCACATGCTCAGTTCTGAGAGATAAGTGTGTTTGAAAGCCGTCCTTCACCTAGCTTGTTGGGAACACAAAGTTTCTTTTCAGTTGCAAACTCCACTCCATACATATATATGGGGAGGTACTAGCTCCAACTCGGTTTTACAGTGAAAACTGCAGGAACTTCAAACCGGCACTAGGAAACAGACTGAGAAACCAGAGTAAAAGTTTCTCCTGCAACCTGTTCCCTTTGTGCTAGATGAACGAACGTCTCTCCACATGCTCAGTTCTGAGAGATAAGTGTGTGTGAAAGCCGTCCTTCACCTAGCTTGTTGGGAACACAAAGTTTCTTTTCACTTGCAAATTCCACTCCATACATATATAAGGGTATGTACTAGCTCCAACTCGGTTTTACAGTGAAAACTGCAGGAACTTCAAACGGGCACTAGGAAACAGACTGAGAAACCAGAGTAAAAGTTTCTCCTACAACCCGTTCCCTTTGTGGTATGTGAAGGAACGTCTCTCCACATGCTCAGTTCTGAGAGATAAGTGTGTGTGAAAGCCGTCCTTCACCTAGCTTGTTGGGAACACAAAGTTTCTTTTCAGTTGCAAACTCCACTCCATACATATATATGGGGAGGTACTAGCTCCAACTCGGTTTTACAGTGAAAACTGCAGGAACTTCAAACCGGCACTAGGAAAAAGCCTGAGAAACCAGAGTAAAAGTTTCCCTGCAACCCGTTCCCTTTGTGCTATATGAACGAACGTCTCTCCACATGCTCAGTTCGGAGAGATAAGTGTGTGTGAAAGCCGTCCTTCACCTAGCTTGTTGGGAACACAAAGTTTCTTTTCAGTTGCAAACTCCACTCGATACATATATATGAGGAGGTACTAGCTCCAACTCGGTTTTACAGTGAAAACTGCAGGAACTTCAAACCGGCACTAGGAAACAGACTGAGAAACCAGAGTAAAAGTTTCTCCTGCAACCCGTTCCCTTTGTGCTAGATGAACGAACGTCTCTCCACATGCTCAGTTCTGAGAGATAAGTGTGTTTGAAAGCCGTCCTTCACATAGCTTGTTGGGAACACAAAGTTTCTTTTCAGTTGCAAACTCCACTCCATACATATATATGGGGAGGTACTAGCTCCAACTCGGTTTTACAGTGAAAACTGCAGGAACTTCAAACCGGCACTAGGAAACAGACTGAGAAACCAGAGTAAAAGTTTCTCCTGCAACCTGTTCCCTTTGTGCTAGATGAACGAACGTCTCTCCACATGCTCAGTTCTGAGAGATAAGTGTGTGTGAAAGCCGTCCTTCACCTAGCTTGTTGGGAACACAAAGTTTCTTTTCACTTGCAAACTCCACTCCATACATATATATGGGCAGGTACTAGCTCCAACTCGGTTTTACAGTGAAAACTGCAGGAACTTCAAACGGACACTAGGAAACAGACTGAGAAACCAGAGTAAAAGTTTCTCCTACAACCCGTTCCCTTTGTGCTAGTTGAACGAACGTCTCTCCACATGCTCAGTTCTGAGAGATAAGTGTGTGTGAAAGCCGTCCTTCACCTAGCTTGTTGGGAACACAAAGTTTCTTTTCAGTTGCAAACTCCACTCCATACATATATATGGGGAGGTACTAGCTCCAACTCGGTTTTACAGTGAAAACTGCAGGAACTTCAAACCGGCACTAGGAAAAAGCCTGAGAAACCAGAGTAAAAGTTTCCCTGCAACCCGTTCCCTTTGTGCTATATGAACGAACGTCTCTCCACATGCTCAGTTCGGAGAGATAAGTGTGTGTGAAAGCCGTCCTTCACCTAGCTTGTTGGGAACACAAAGTTTCTTTTCAGTTGCAAACTCCACTCGATACATATATATGAGGAGGTACTAGCTCCAACTCGGTTTTACAGTGAAAACTGCAGGAACTTCAAACCGGCACTAGGAAACAGACTGAGAAACCAGAGTAAAAGTTTCTCCTGCAACCCGTTCCCTTTGTGCTAGATGAACGAACGTCTCTCCACATGCTCAGTTCTGAGAGATAAGTGTGTTTGAAAGCCGTCCTTCACCTAGCTTGTTGGGAACACAAAGTTTCTTTTCAGTTGCAAACTCCACTCCATACATATATATGGGGAGGTACTAGCTCCAACTCGGTATAACAGTGAAAACTGCAGGAACTTCCAACCGGCACTAGGAAACAGACTGAGAAACCAGAGTAAAAGTTTCTCCTGCAACCCGTTCCCTTTGTGCTAGATGAACGAACGTCTCTCCACATGCTCAGTTCTGAGAGATAAGTGTGTTTGAAAGCCGTCCTTCACCTAGCTTGTTGGGAACACAAAGTTTCTTTTCAGTTGCAAACTCCACTCCATACATATATATGGGGAGGTACTAGCTCCAACTCGGTTTTACAGTGAAAACTGCAGGAAATTCAAACCGGCACTAGGAAACAGACTGAGAAACCAGAGTAAAAGTTTCTCCTGCAACCTGTTCCCTTTGTGCTAGATGAACGAACGTCTCTCCACATGCTCAGTTCTGAGAGATAAGTGTGTGTGAAAGCCGTCCTTCACCTAGCTTGTTGGGAACACAAAGTTTCTTTTCACTTGCAAATTCCACTCCATACATATATAAGGGGAGGTAATAGCTCCAACTCGGTTTTACAGTGAAAACTGCAGGAACTTCAAACTGGCACTAGGAAACAGACTGAGAAACCAGAGTAAAAGTTTCCCCTGCAACCCGTTCCCTTTGTGCTAGATGAACGAACGTCTCTCCACATGCTCAGTTCTGAGAGATAAGTGTGTGTGAAAGCCGTCCTTCACCTAGCTTGTTGGGAACACAAAGTTTCTTTTCAGTTGCAAACTCCACTCCATACATATATATGGGGAGGTACTAGCTCCAACTCGGTTTTACAGTGAAAACTGCAGGAACTTCAAACCGGCACTAGGAAACAGACTGAGAAACCAGAGTAAAAGTTTCTCCTGCAACCCGTTCCCTTTGTGCTAGATGAACGAACGTCTCTCCACATGCTCAGTTCGGAGAGATAAGTGTGTGTGAAAGCCGTCCTTCACCTAGCTTGTTGGGAACACAAAGTTTCTTTTCACTTGCAAACTCCACTCCATACATATATATGTGGAGGTACTAGCTCCAACTCGGTTTTACAGAGAAAACTGCAGGAACTTCAAACCGGCACTAGGAAACAGACTGAGAATCCAGAGTAAAATTTTCTCCTGCAACCCTTTCCCTTTGTGCTAGGTGAAAGAACGTCTCTCCACATGCTCAGTTCGGAGAGATAAGAGTGTGTGAAAGCCGTCCTTCACCTAGCTTGTTGGGAACACAAAGTTTCTTTTCACTTGCAAACTCCACTCCATACATATATATGGGGAGGTACTAGCTCCAACTCGGTTTTACAGTGAAAACTGCAGGAACTTCAAACCGGCACTAGGAAACAGACTGAGAAACCAGAGTAAAAGTTTCTCCTGCAACCCGTTCCCTTTGTGCTAGATGAACGAACGTCTCTCCACATGCTCAGTTCTGAGAGATAAGTGTGTGTGAAAGCCGTACTTCACCTAGCTTGTTGGGAACACAAAGTTTCTTTTCAGTTGCAAACTCCACTCCATACATATATATGGGGAGGTACTAGCTCCAACTCGGTTTTACAGTGAAAACTGCAGGAACTTCAAACCGGCACTAGGAAACAGACTGAGAAACCAGAGTAAAAGTTTCTCCTGCAACCCGTTCCCTTTGTGCTAGATGAACGAACGTCTCTCCACATGCTCAGTACGGAGAGATAAGTGTGTGTGAAAGCCGTCCTTCACCTAGCTTGTTGGGAACACAAAGTTCCTTTTCACTTGCAAACTCCACTCCATACATATATATGGGGAGGTACTAGCTCCAACTCGGTTTTACAGTGAAAACTGCTGGAACTTCAAACCGGCACTAGGAAACAGACTGAGAAACCAGAGTAAAAGTTTCTCCTGCAACCCGTTCCCTTTGTGCTAGATGAACGAACGTCTCTCCACATGCTCAGTTCGGAGAGATAAGTGTGTGTGAAAGCCGTCCTTCACCTAGCTTGTTGGGAACACAAAGTTTCTTTTCACTTGCAAACTCCACTCCATACATATATATGTGGAGGTACTAGCTCCAACTCGGTTTTACAGAGAAAACTGCAGGAACTTCAAACCGGCACTAGGAAACAGACTGAGAAACCAGAGTAAAATTTTCTCCTGCAACCCGTTCCCTTTGTGCTAGGTGAAAGAACGTCTCTCCACATGCTCAGTTCGGAGAGATAAGTGTGTGTGAAAGCCGTCCTTCACCTAGCTTGTTGGGAACACAAAGTTTCTTTTCACTTGCAAACTCCACTCCATACATATATATGGGGAGGTACTAGCTCCAACTCGGTTTTACAGTGAAAACTGCAGGAACTTCAAACCGGCACTAGGAAACAGACTGAGAAACCAGAGTAAAAGTTTCTCCTGCAACCCGTTCCCTTTGTGCTAGATGAACGAACGTCTCTCCACATGCTCAGTTCTGAGAGATAAGTGTGTGTGAAAGCCGTCCTTCACCTAGCTTGTTGGGAACACAAAGTTTCTTTTCAGTTGCAAACTCCACTCCATACATATATATGGGGAGGTACTAGCTCCAACTCGGTTTTACAGTGAAAACTGCAGGAACTTCAAACCGGCACTAGGAAACAGACTGAGAAACCAGAGTAAAAGTTTCTCCTGCAACCCGTTCCCTTTGTGCTAGATGAACGAACGTCTCTCCACATGCTCAGTACGGAGAGATAAGTGTGTGTGAAAGCCGTCCTTCACCTAGCTTGTTGGGAACACAAAGTTTCTTTTCACTTGCAAACTCCACTCCATACATATATATGGGGAGGTACTAGCTCCAACTCGGTTTTACAGTGAAAACTGCAGGAACTTCAAACCGGCACTAGGAAACAGACTGAGAAACCAGAGTAAAATTTTCTCCTGCAACCCGTTCCCTTTGTGCTAGGTGAAAGAACGTCTCTCCACATGCTCAGTTCGGAGAGATAAGTGTGTGTGAAAGCCGTCCTTCACCTAGCTTGTTGGGAACACAAAGTTTCTTTTCACTTGCAAACTCCACTCCATACATATATATGGGGAGGTACTAGCTCCAAATCTGTTTTACAGTGAAAACTGCAGGAACTTCAAACCGGCACTAGGAAACAGACTGAGAAACCAAAGTAAAAGTTTCTCCTGCAACCCGTTCCCTTTGTGCTAGATGAACGAACGTCTCTCCACATGCTCAGTTCTGAGAGATAATTGTGTGTGAATGCCGTCCTTCACCTAGCTTGTTGGGAACACAAAGTTTCTTTTCAGTTGCAAACTCCACTCCATACATATATATGGGGAGGTACTAACTCCAACTCGGTTTTACAGTGAAAACTGCAGGAACTTCAAACCCGCACTAGGAAACAGACTGAGAAACCAGAGTAAAAGTTTCTCCTACAAACCGTTCCCTTTGTGCTAGTTGAACGAACGTCTCTCCACATGCTCAGTTCTGAGAGATAAGTGTGTGTGAAAGCCGTACTTCACCTAGCTTGTTGGGAACACAAAGTTTCTTTTCAGTTTCAAACTCCACTCCATACATATATATGGGGAGGTACTAGCTCCAACTCGGTTTTACAGTGAAAACTGCAGGAACTTCAAACCGGCACTAGGAAACAGACTGAGAAACCAGAGTAAAAGTTTCTCCTGCAACCCGTTCCCTTTGTGCTAGATGAACGAACGTCTCTCCACATGCTCAGTTCTGAGAGATAAGTGTGTTTGAAAGCCGTCCTTCACCTAGCTTGTTGGGAACACAAAGTTTCTTTTCAGTTGCAAACTCCACTCCATACATATATATGGGGAGGTACTAGCTCCAACTCGGTTTTACAGTGAAAACTGCAGGAACTTCAAACCGGCACTAGGAAACAGACTGAGAAACCAGAGTAAAAGTTTCTCCTGCAACCTGTTCCCTTTGTGCTAGATGAACGAACGTCTCTCCACATGCTCAGTTCTGAGAGATAAGTGTGTGTGAAAGCCGTCCTTCACCTAGCTTGTTGGGAACACAAAGTTTCTTTTCACTTGCAAATTCCACTCCATACATATATATGGGGAGGTACTAGCTCCAACTCGGTTTTACAGTGAAAACTGCAGGAACTTCAAACCGGCACTAGGAAACAGACTGAGAAACCAGAGTAAAAGTTTCCCCTGCAAACCGTTCCCTTTGTGCTAGATGAACGAACGTCTCTCCACATGCTCAGTTCTGAGAGATAATTGTGTTTGAAAGCCGTCCTTCACCTAGCTTGTTGGGAACACAAAGTTTCTTTTCAGTTGCAAACTCCACTCCATACATATATATGGGGAGGTACTAGCTCCAACTCGGTTTTACAGTGAAAACTGCAGTAACTTCAAACCGGCACTAGGAAACAGACTGAGAAACCAGAGTAAAAGTTTCTCCTGCAACCTGTTCCCTTTGTGCTAGATGAACGAACGTCTCTCCACATGCTCAGTTCTGAGAGATAAGTGTGTGTGAAAGCCGTCCTTCACCTAGCTTGTTGGGAACACAAAGTTTCTTTTCACTTGCAAATTCCACTCCATACATATATATGGGGAGGTACTAGCTCCAACTCGGTTTTACAGTGAAAACTGCAGGAACTTCAAACCGGCACTAGGAAACAGACTGAGAAACCAGAGTAAAAGTTTCCCCTGCAACCCGTTCCCTTTGTGCTAGATGAACGAACGTCTCTCCACATGCTCAGTTCTGAGAGATAAGTGTGTGTGAAAGCCGTCCTTCACCTAGCTTGTTGGGAACACAAAGTTTCTTTTCAGTTGCAAACTCCACTCCATACATATATATGGGGAGGTACTAGCTCCAACTCGGTTTTACAGTGAAAACTGCAGGAACTTCAAACCGGCACTAGGAAACAGACTGAGAAACCAGAGTAAAAGTTTCTCCTGCAACCCGTTCCCTTTGTGCTAGATGAACGAACGTCTCTCCACATGCTCAGGTCTGAGAGATAAGTGTGTGTGAAAGCCGTCCTTCACCTAGCTTGTTGGGAACACAAAGTTTCTTTTCAGTAGCAAACTCCACTCCATACATATATATGGGGAGGTACTAGCTCCAACTCGGTTTTACAGTGAAAACTGCAGGATCTTCAAACCGGCACTAGGAAACAGACTGAGAAACCAGAGTAAAAGTTTCTCCTACAACCCTTTCCCTTTGTGCTAGTTGAACGAACGTCTCTCCACATGCTCAGTTCTGAGAGATAAGTGTGTGTGAAAGCCGTTCTTCACCTAGCTTGTTGGGAACACAAATTTTCTTTTCAGTTGCAAACTCCAATCCATACATATATATGGGGAGGTACTAGCTCCAACTCGGTTTTACAGTGAAAACTGCAGGAACTTCAAACCGGCACTAGGAAAAAGCCTGAGAAACCAGAGTAAAAGTTTCCCTGCAACCCGTTCCCTTTGTGCTATATGAACGAACGTCTCTCCACATGCTCAGTTCGGAGAGATAAGTGTGTGTGAAAGCCGTCCTTCACCTAGCTTGTTGGGAACACAAAGTTTCTTTTCAGTTGCAAACTCCACTCGATACATATATATGAGGAGGTACTAGCTCCAACTCGGTTTTACAGTGAAAACTGCAGGAACTTCAAACCGGCACTAGGAAACAGACTGAGAAACCAGAGTAAAAGTTTCTCCTGCATCCCGTTCCCTTTGTGCTAGATGAACGAACGTCTCTCCACATGCTCAGTTCTGAGAGATAAGTGTGTTTGAAAGCCGTCCTTCACCTAGCTTGTTGGGAACACAAAGTTTCTTTTCAGTTGCAAACTCCACTCCATACATATATATGGGGAGGTACTAGCTCCAACTCGGTTTTACAGTGAAAAATGCAGGAACTTCCAACCGGCACTAGGAAACAGACTGAGAAACCAGAGTAAAAGTTTCTCCTGCAACCCGTTCCCTTTGTGCTAGATGAACGAACGTCTCTCCACATGCTCAGTTCTGAGAGATAAGTGTGTTTGAAAGCCGTCCTTCACCTAGCTTGTTGGGAACACAAAGTTTCTTTTCAGTTGCAACTCCACTCCATACATATATATGGGGAGCTACTAGCTCCAACTCGGTTTTACAGTGAAAACTGCAGGAACTTCAAACCGGCACTAGGAAACAGACTGAGAAACCAGAGTAAAAGTTTCTCCTGCAACCTGTTCCCTTTGTGCTAGATGAACGAACGTCTCTCCACATGCTCAGTTCTGAGAGATAAGTGTGTGTGAAAGCCGTCCTTCACCTAGCTTGTTGGGAACACAAAGTTTCTTTTCACTTGCAAATTCCACTCCATACATATATAAGGGGAGGTACTAGCTCCAACTCGGTTTTACAGTGAAAACTGCAGGAACTTCAAACCGGCACTAGGAAACAGACTGAGAGACCAGAGTAAAAGTTTCCCCTGCAACCCGTTCCCTTTGTGCTAGATGAACGAACGTCTCTCCACATGCTCAGTTCTGAGAGATAAGTGTGTGTGAAAGCCGTCCTTCACCTAGCTTGTTGGGAACACAAAGTTTCTTTTCAGTTGCAAACTCCACTCCATACATATATATGGGGAGGTACTAGCTCCAACTCGGTTTTACAGTGAAAACTGCAGGAACTTCAAACCGGCACTAGGAAACAGACTGAGAAACCAGAGTAAAAGTTTCTCCTGCAACCCGTTCCCTTTGTGCTAGATGAACGAACGTCTCTCCACATGCTCAGTTCGGAGAGATAAGTGTGTGTGAAAGCCGTCCTTCACCTAGCTTGTTGGGAACACAAAGTTTCTTTTCACTTGCAAACTCCACTCCATACATATATATGTGGAGGTACTAGCTCCAACTCGGTTTTACAGAGAAAACTGCAGGAACTTCAAACCGGCACTAGGAAACAGACTGAGAAACCAGAGTAAAATTTTCTCCTGCAACCCGTTCCCTTTGTGCTAGGTGAAAGAACGTCTCTCCACATGCTCAGTTCGGAGAGATAAGTGTGTGTGAAAGCCGTCCTTCACCTAGCTTGTTGGGAACACATAGTTTCTTTTCACTTGCAAACTCCACTCCATACATATATATGGGGAGGTACTAGCTCCAACTCCGTTTTACAGTGAAAACTGCAGGAACTTCAAACCGGCACTAGGAAACAGACTGAGAAACCAGAGTAAAAGTTTCTCCTGCAACCCGTTCCCTTTGTGCGAGATGAACGAACGTCTCTCCACATGCTCAGTTCTGAGAGATAAGTGTGTGTGAAAGCCGTCCTTCACCTAGCTTGTTGGGAACACAAAGTTTCTTTTCACTTGCAAACTCCACTCCATACATATATATGGGGAGGTACTAGCTCCAAATCGGTTTTACAGTGAAAACTGCAGGAACTTCAAACCGGCACTAGGAAACAGACTGAGAAACCAGAGTAAAAGTTTCTCCTGCAACCCGTTCCCTTTGTGCTAGATGAACGAACGTCTCTCCACATGCTCAGTTCTGAGAGATAAGTGTGTGTGAATGCCGTCCTTCACCTAGCTTGTTGGGAACACAAAGTTTCTTTTCAGTTGCAAACTCCACTCCATACATATATATGGGGAGGTACTAGCTCCAACTCGGTTTTACAGTGAAAACTGCAGGAACTTCAAACCGGCACTAGGAAACAGACTGAGAAACCAGAGTAAAAGTTTCTCCTGCAACCCGTTCCCTTTGTGCTAGATGAACGAACGTCTCTCCACATGCTCAGTTCGGAGAGATAAGTGTGTGTGAAAGCCGTCCTTCACCTAGCTTGTTGGGAACACAAAGTTTCTTTTCACTTGCAAACTCCACTCCATACATATATATGTGGAGGTACTAGCTCCAACTCGGTTTTACAGAGAAAACTGCAGGAACTTCAAACCGGCACTAGGAAACAGACTGAGAAACCAGAGTAAAATTTTCTCCTGCAACCCGTTCCCTTTGTGCTAGGTGAAAGAACGTCTCTCCACATGCTCAGTTCGGAGAGATAAGTGTGTGTGAAAGCCGTCCTTCACCTAGCTTGTTGGGAACACAAAGTTTCTTTTCACTTGCAAACTCCACTCCATACATATATATGGGGAGGTACTAGCTCCAACTCCTTTTTACAGTGAAAACTGCAGGAACTTCAAACCGGCACTAGGAAACAGACTGAGAAACCAGAGTAAAAGTTTCTCCTGCAACCCGTTCCCTTTGTGCGAGATGAACGAACGTCTCTCCACATGCTCAGTTCTGAGAGATAAGTGTGTGTGAAAGCCGTCCTTCACCTAGCTTGTTGGGAACACAAAGTTTCTTTTCACTTGCAAACTCCACTCCATACATATATATGGGGAGGTACTAGCTCCAAATCGGTTTTACAGTGAAAACTGCAGGAACTTCAAACCGGCACTAGGAAACAGACTGAGAAACCAGAGTAAAAGTTTCTCCTGCAACCCGTTCCCTTTGTGCTAGATGAACGAACGTCTCTCCACATGCTCAGTTCTGAGAGATAAGTGTGTGTGAATGCCGTCCTTCACCTAGCTTGTTGGGAACACAAAGTTTCTTTTCAGTTGCAAACTCCACTCCATACATATATATGGGGAGGTACTAACTCCAACTCGGTTTTACAGTGAAAACTGCAGGAACTTCAAACCGGCACTAGGAAACAGACTGAGAAACCAGAGTAAAAGTTTCTCCTACAAACCGTTCCCTTTGTGCTAGTTGAACGAACGTCTCTCCACATGCTCAGTTCTGAGAGATAAGTGTGTGTGAAAGCCGTCCTTCACCTAGCTTGTTGGGAACACAAAGTTTCTTTTCAGTTGCAAACTCCACTCCATACATATATATGGGGAGGTACTAGCTCCAACTCGGTTTTACAGTGAAAACTGCAGGAACTTCAAACCGGCACTAGGAAAAAGCCTGAGAAACCAGAGTAAAAGTTTCCCTGCAACCCGTTCCCTTTGTGCTATGTGAACGAACGTCTCTCCACATGCTCAGTTCGGAGAGATAAGTGTGTGTGAAAGCCGTCCTTCACCTAGCTTGTTGGGAACACAAAGTTTCTTTTCAGTTGCAAACTCCACTCGATACATATATATGAGGGGGTACTAGCTCCAACTCGGTTTTACAGTGAAAACTGCAGGAACTTCAAACCGGCACTAGGAAACAGACTGAGAAACCAGAGTAAAAGTTTCTCCTGCAACCCGTTCCCTTTGTGCTAGATGAACGAACGTCTCTCCACATGCTCAGTTCTGAGAGATAAGTGTGTGTGAAAGCCGTCCTTCACCTAGCTTGTTGGGAACACAAAGTTTCTTTTCAGTTTCAAACTCCACTCCATACATATATATGGGGAGGTACTAGCTCCAACTCGGTTTTACAGAGAAAACTGCAGGAACTTCAAACCGGCACTAGGAAACAGACTGAGAAACCAGAGTAAAAGTTTCTCCTGCAACCCGTTCCCTTTGTGCTAGATGAACGAACGTCTCTCCACATGCTCAGTTCTGAGAGATAAGTGTGTTTGAAAGCCGTCCTTCACCTAGCTTGTTGGGAACACAAAGTTTCTTTTCAGTTGCAAACTCCACTCCATACATATATATGGGGAGGTACTAGCCCCAACTCGGTTTTACAGTGAAAACTGCAGGAACTTCAAACCGGCAGTAAGAAACAGACTGAGAAACCAGAGTAAAAGTTTCTCCTGCAACCTGTTCCCTTTGTGCTAGATGAACGAACGTCTCTCCACATGCTCAGTTCTGAGAGATAAGTGTGTGTGAAAGCCGTCCTTCACCTAGCTTGTTGGGAACACAAAGTTTCTTTTCACTTGCAAATTCCACTCCATACATATATATGGGGAGGTACTAGCTCCAACTCGGTTTTACAGTGAAAACTGCAGGAACTTCAAACCGGCACTAGGAAACAGACTGAGAAACCAGAGTAAAAGTTTCCCCTGCAACCCGTTCCCTTTGTGCTAGATGAACGAACGTCTCTCCACATGCTCAGTTCTGAGAGATAAGTGTGTTTGAAAGCCGTCCTTCACCTAGCTTGTTGGGAACACAAAGTTTCTTTTCAGTTGCAAACTCCACTCCATACATATATATGGGGAGGTACTAGCTCCAACTCGGTTTTACAGTGAAAACTGCAGTAACTTCAAACCGGCACTAGGAAACAGACTGAGAAACCAGAGTAAAAGTTTCTCCTGCAACCTGTTCCCTTTGTGCTAGATGAACGAACGTCTCTCCACATGCTCAGTTCTGAGAGATAAGTGTGTGTGAAAGCCGTACTTCACATAGCTTGTTGGGAACACAAAGTTTCTTTTCACTTGCAAATTCCACTCCATACATATATATGGGGAGGTACTAGCTCCAACTCGGTTTTACAGTGAAAACTGCAGGAACTTCAAACCGGCACTAGGAAACAGACTGAGAAACCAGAGTAAAAGTTTCCCCTGCAACCCGTTCCCTTTGTGCTAGATGAACGAACGTCTCTCCACATGCTCAGTTCTGAGAGATAAGTGTGTGTGAAAGCCGTCCTTCACCTATCTTGTTGGGAACACAAAGTTTCTTTTCAGTTGCAAACTCCACTCCATACATATATATGGGGTGGTACTAGCTCCAACTCGGTTTTACAGTGAAAACTGCAGGAACTTCAAACCTGCACTAGGAAACAGACTGAGAAACCAGAGTAAAAGTTTCTCCTGCAAACCGTTCCCTTTGTGCTAGATGAACGAACGTCTCTCCACATGCTCAGGTCTGAGAGATAAGTGTGTGTGAAAGCCGTCCTTCACCTAGCTTGTTGGGAACACAAAGTTTCTTTTCACTTGCAAACTCCACTCCATACATATATATGGGGAGGTACTAGCTCCAACTCGGTTTTACAGTGAAAACAGCAGGAACTTCAAACCGGCACTAGGAAACAGACTGAGAAACCAGAGTAAAAGTTTCTCCTGCAACCCGTTCCCTTTGTGCTAGGTGAAAGAACGTCTCTCCACATGCTCAGTTCGTAGAGATAAGTGTGTGTGAAAGCCGTCCTTCACCTAGCTTGTTGGGAACACAAAGTTTCTTTTCACTTGCAAACTCCACTCCATACATATATATGGGGAGGTACTAGCTCCAACTCGGTTTTACAGTGAAAACTGCAGGAACTTCAAACCGGCACTAGGAAACAGACTGAGAAACCAGAGTAAAAGTTTCCCCTGCAACCCGTTCCCTTTGTGCTAGATGAACGAACGTCTCTCCACATGCTCAGTTCGGAGAGATAAGTGTGTGTGAAAGCCGTCCTTCACCTAGCTTGTTGGGAACACAAAGTTTCTTTTCAGTTGCAAACTCCACTCCATACATATATATGGGGAGTTACTAGCTCCAACTCGGTTTTACAGTGAAAACTGCAGGAACTTCAAACCGGCACTAGGAAACAGACTGAGAAACCAGAGTAAAAGTTTCTCCTGCAACCCGTTCCCTTTGTGCTAGATGAACGAACGTCTCTCCACATGCTCAGCTCGGAGAGATAAGTGTGTGTGAAAGCCGTCCTTCACCTAGCTTGTTGGGAACACAAAATTTCTTTTCAGTTGCAAACTCCAATTCATACATATATATGGGGAGGTACTAGCTCCAACTCGGTTTTACAGTGAAAACTGCAGGAACTTCAAACTGGCACTAGGAAACAGACTGAGAAACCGGAGTAAAAGTTTCCCCTGCAACCCGTTCCCTTTGTGCTAGATGAACGAACGTCTCTCCACATGCTCAGTTCTGAGAGAT
The DNA here is from genome assembly GCF_048773025.1 of Camelus bactrianus. NCBI lineage: Eukaryota > Metazoa > Chordata > Mammalia > Artiodactyla > Camelidae > Camelus > Camelus bactrianus. Next base: position 1,984,824 of record NC_133553.1, read on the forward strand.
AAGTGTGTGTGAAAGCCGTCCTTCACCTAGCTTGTTGGGAACACAAAGTTTCTTTTCAGTTGCAAACTCCAATCCATACATATATATGGGGAGGTACTAGCTCCAACTCGGTTTTACAGTGAAAACTGCAGGAACTTCAAACCGGCACTAGGAAACAGACTGAGAAACCAGAGTAAAAGTTTCTCCTGCAACCCATTCCCTTTGTGCTAGATGAACGAACGTCTCTCCACATGCTCAGTACTGAGAGATAAGTGTGTGTGAAAGCCGTCCTTCACCTAGATTGTTGGGAACCCAAAGTTTCTTTTCACTTGCAAGCTCCAATCCATACATATATATGGGGAGTTACTAGCTCCAACTCGGTTTTACAGTGAAAACTGCAGGAACTTCCAACCTGCACTAGGAAACAGACTGAGAAACCAGAGTAAAAGTTTCCCCTGCAACCCGTTCCCTTTGTGCTAGATGAACGAACGTCTCTCCACATGCTCAGTTCTGAGATATAAGTGTGTGTGAAAGCCGTCCTTCACCTAGCTTGTTGGGAACACAAAGTTTCTTTTCAGTAGCAAACTCCACTCCATACATATATATGGGGAGGTAATAGCTCCAACACGGTTTTACAGTGAAAACTGCAGGAACTTCAAACCGGCACTAGGAAACAGACTGAGAAAACAGAGTAAAAGTTTCTCCTGCAACCCGTTCCCTTTGTGCTAGATGAACGAACGTCTCTCCACATGCTCAGTTCTGAGAGATAAGTGTGTGTGAAAGCCGTCCTTCACCTAGCTTGTTGGGAACACAAAGTTTCTTTTCAGTTGCAAACTCCACTCCATACATATATATGGGGAGGTAGTAGCTCCAACTCGGTTTTACAGTGAAAACTGCAGCAACTTCAAACCGGCACTAGGAAACAGACTGAGAAACCAGAGTAAAAGTTTCCCCTGCAACCCGTTCCCTTTGTGCTAGATGAACGAACGTCTCTCCACATGCTCAGTTCTGAGAGATAAGTGTGTGTGAAAGCCGTCCTTCACCTAGCTTGTTGGGAGCACAAAGTTTCTTTTCACTTGCAAACTCCACTCCATACATATATATGGGGAGGTACTAGCTCCAACTCGGTTTTACAGTGAAAACTGCAGGAACTTCAAACCGGCCCTAGGAAACAGACTGAGAAAACAGAGTAAAAGTTTCTCCTGCAACCCGTTCCCTTTTTGCTAGATGAACGAACGTCTCTCCACATGCTCAGTTCTGAGAGATAAGTGTGTGTGAAAGCCGTCCTTCACCTAGCTTGTTGGGAACACAAAGTTTCTTTTCAGTTGCAAACTCCTCTCCATACATATATATGGGGAGGTAATAGCTCCAACTCGGTTTTACAGTGAAAACTGCAGGAACTTCAAACCGGCACTAGGAAACAGACTGAGAAACCAGAGTAAAAGTTTCTCCTGCAACCCGTTCCCTTTGTGCTAGATGAACGAACGTCTCTCCACATGCTCAGTTCTGAGAGATAAGTGTGTGTGAAAGCCGTCCTTCACCTACCTTGTTGGGAGCACAAAGTTTCTTTTCACTTGCAAACTCCACTCCATACATATATATGGGGAGGTACTAGCTCCAACTCGGTTTTACAGTGAAAACTGCAGGAACTTCAAACTGGCACTAGGAAACACTCTGAGAAACCGGAGTAAAAGTTTCCCCTGCAACCCGTTCCCTTTGTGCTAGATGAACGAACGTCTCTCCACATGCTCAGTTCTGAGGGATAAGTGTGTGTGAAAGCCGTCCTTCACCTAGCTTGTTGGGAACACAAAGTTTCTTTTCAGTTGCAAACTGCAATCCATACATATATATGGGGATGTACTAGCTCCAACTCGGTTTTACAGTGAAAACTGCAGGAACTTCAAACCGGCACTAGGAAACAGACTGAGAAACCAGAGTAAAAGTTTCTCCTGCAACCCGTTCCCTTTGTGCTAGATGAACGAACGTCTCTCCACATGCTCAGTACTGAGAGATAAGTGTGTGTGAAAGCCGTCCTTCACCTAGATTGTTGGGAACCCAAAGTTTCTTTTCACTTGCAAGCTCCACTCCATACATATATATGGGGAGTTACTAGCTCCAACTCGGTTTTACACTGAAAACTGCAGGAACTTCAAACCGGCACTAGGAAACAGACTGAGAAACCAGAGTAAATGTTTCCCCTGCAACCCGTTCCCTTTGTGCTAGATGAATGAACGTCTCTCCACATGCTCAGTTCTGAGATATAAGTGTGTGTGAAAGCCGTCCTTCACCTAGCTTGTTGGGAACACAAAGTTTCTTTTCAGTTGCAAACTCCACTCCATACATATATATGGGGAGGTACTAGCTCCAACTCGGTTTTACAGTGAAAACTGCAGGAACTTCAAACCGGCACTAGGAAACAGACTGAGAAACCAGAGTAAAAGTTTCTCCTGCAACCCGTTCCCTTTGTGCTAGATGAACGAACGTCTCTCCACATGCTCAGTTCTGAGAGATAAGTGTGTGTGAAAGCCGTCCTTCACCTAGCTTGTTGGGAACACAAAGTTTCTTTTCAGTTGCAAACTCCACTCCATACATATATATGGGGAGGTACTAGCTCCAACTCGGTTTTACAGTGAAAACTGCAGGAACTTCAAACCGGCACTAGGAAACAGACTGAGAAACCAGAGTAAAAGTTTCTCCTGCAACCCGTTCCCTTTGTGCTAGATGAACGAACGTCTCTCCACATGCTCAGTTCTGAGAGATAAGTGGGTGTGAAAGCCGTCCTTCACCTAGCTTGTTGGGAACAAAAAGTTTCTTTTCACTTGCAAACTCCCCTCCATATATATATATGGGTAGGTACTAGCTCCAACTCGGTTTTACAGTGAAAACTGCAGGAACTTCAAACCGGCACTAGGAAACAGACTGAGAAACCAGAGTAAAAGTTTCTCCTGCAAACCGTTCCCTTTGTGCTAGATGAACGAACGTCTCTCCACATGCTCAGTTCGGAGAGATAAGTGTGTGTGAAAGCCGTCCTTCACCTAGCTTGTTGGGAACACAAAGTTTCTTTTCAGTTGCAAACTCCACTCCATACATATATATGGGGAGGTAATAGCACCAACTCGGTTTTACAGTGAAAACTGCAGGAACTTCAAACCGGCCCTAGGAAACAGACTGAGAAACCAGAGTAAAAGTTTCTCCTGCAACCCGTTCCCTTTGTGCTAGATGAACGAACGTCTCTCCACATGCTCAGTTCTGAGAGATAAGTGTGTGTGAAAGCCGTCCTTCACCTAGCTTGTAGGGAACACAAAGTTTCTTTTCAGTTGCAAACTCCAATCCATACATATATATGGGGAGGTACTAGCTCCAACTCGGTTTTACAGTGAAAACTGCAGGAACTTCAAACCGGCACTAGGAAACACACTGAGAAACCAGAGTAAAAGTTTCTCCTGCAACCCATTCCCTTTGTGCTAGATGAACGAACGTCTCTCCACATGCTCAGTACTGAGAGATAAGTGTGTGTGAAAGCCGTCCTTCACCTAGATTGTTGGGAACACAAAGTTTCTTTTCAGTTGCAAACTCCACTCCATACATATATATGGGGAGTTACTAGCTCCAACTCGGTTTTACAGTGAAAACTGCAGGAACTTCCAACCGGCACTAGGAAACAGACTGAGAAACCAGAGTAAAAGTTTCCCCTGCAAACCGTTCCCTTTGTGCTAGATGAACGAACGTCTCTCCACATGCTCAGTTCTGAGATATAAGTGTGTGTGAAAGCCGTCCTTCACCTAGCTTGTTGGGAACACAAAGTTTCTTTTCAGTTGCAAACTCCACTCCATACATATATATGGGTAGGTACTAGCTCCAACTCGGTTTTACAGTGAAAACTGCAGGAACTTCAAACCGGCACTAGGAAACAGACTGAGAAACCAGAGTAAAAGTTTCTCCTGCAACCCGTTCCCTTTGTGCTAGATGAACGAACGTCTCTCCACATGCTCAGTTCTGAGAGATAAGTGTGTGTGAAAGCCGTCCTTCAACTAGCTTGTTGGGAACACAAAGTTTCTTTTCAGTTGCAAAATCCACTCCATACATATATATGGGGAGGTAGTAGCTCCAACTCGGTTTTACAGTGAAAACTGCAGGAACTTCAAACCGGCACTAGGAAACAGACTGAGAAACCAGAGTAAAAGTTTGTCCTGCAACCCGTTCCCTTTGTGCTAGATGAACGAACGTCTCTCCACATGCTCAGTTCTGAGAGATAAGTGTGTGTGAAAGCCGTCCTTCAACTAGCTTGTTGGGAACACAAAGTTTCTTTTCACTTGCAAACTCCACTCCATACATATATATGGGGAGGTACTAGCTCCAACTCGGTTTTACAGTGAAAACTGCAGGAACTTCAAACCGGCCCTAGGAAACAGACTGAGAAACCAGAGTAAAATTTCTCCTGCAACCCGTTCCCTTTGTGCTAGATGAACGAACGTCTCTCCACATGCTCAGTTCTGAGAGATAAGTGTGTGTGAAAGCCGTCCTTCACCTAGCTTGTTGGGAACACAAAGTTTCTTTTCAGTTGCAAACTCCACTCCATACATATATATGGGGAGGTAATAGCTCCAACTCGGTTTTACAGTGAAAACTGCAGGAACTTCAAACCGGCCCTAGAAAACAGACTGAGAAACCAGAGTAAAAATTTCTCCTGCAACCCGTTCCCTTTGTGCTAGATGAACGAACGTCTCTCCACATGCTCAGTTCTGAGAGATAAGTGTGTGTGAAAGCCGTCCTTCACGTATCTTGTTGGGAACACAAAGTTTCTTTTCAGTTGCAAACTCCAATCCATACATATATATGGGGAGGTACTAGCTCCAACTCGGTTTTACAGTGAAAACTGCAGGAACTTCAAACCGGCACTAGGAAACAGACTGAGAAACCAGAGTAAAAGTTTCTCCTGCAACCCATTCCCTTTGTGCTAGATGAACGAACGTCTCTCCACATGCTCAGTACTGAGAGATAAGTGAGTGTGAAAGCCGTCTTTCACCTATATTGTTGGGAACCCAAAGTTTCTTTTCACTTGCAAGCTCCACTCCATACATATATATGGGGTGTTACTAGCTCCAACTCGGTTTTACAGTGAAAACTGCAGGAACTTCCAACCGGCACTAGGAAACAGACTGAGAAACCAGAGTAAAAGTTTCCCCTGCAACCCGTTCCATTTGTGCTAGATGAACGAACGTCTCTCCACATGCTCAGTTCTAAGATATAAGTGTGTGTGAAAGCCGTATTTCACCTAGCTTGTTGGGAACACAAAGTTTCTTTTCAGTTGCAAACTCCACTCCATACATATATATGGGGAGGTACTAGCTCCAACTCGGTTTTACAGTGAAAACTGCAGGAACTTCAAACCGGCACTAGGAAACAGACTGAGAAACCAGAGTAAAAGTTTCTCCTGCAACCCGTTCCCTTTGTGCTAGATGAACGAACGTCTCTCCACATGCTCAGTTCTGAGAGATAAGTGTGTGTGAAAGCCGTCCTTCACGTAGCTTGTTGGGAACACAAAGTTTCTTTTCAGTTGCAAACTCCAATCCATACATATATATGGGGAGGTACTAGCTCCAACTCGGTTTTACAGTGAAAACTGCAGGAACTTCAAACCGGCACTAGGAAACAGACTGAGAAACCAGAGTAAAAGTTTCTCCTGCAACCCATTCCCTTTGTGCTAGATGAACGAACGTCTCTCCACATGCTCAGTACTGAGAGATAAGTGTGTGTGAAAGCCGTCTTTCACCTATATTGTTGGGAACCCAAAGTTTCTTTTCACTTGCAAGCTCCACTCCATACATATATATGGGGTGTTACTAGCTCCAACTCGGTTTTACAGTGAAAACTGCAGAAACTTCCAACCGGCACTAGGAAACAGACTGAGAAACCAGAGTAAAAGTTTCCCCTGCAACCCGTTCCCTTTGTGCTAGATGAACGAACGTCTCTCCACATGCTCAGTTCTGAGATATAAGTGTGTGTGAAAGCCGTCTTTCAGCTAGCTTGTTGGGAACACAAAGTTTCTTTTCAGTTGCAAACTCCACTCCATACATATATATGGGGAGGTACTAGCTCCAACTCGGTTTTACAGTGAAAACTGCAGGAACTTCAAACCGGCACTAGGAAACAGACTGAGAAACCAGAGTAAAAGTTTCTCCTGCAACCCGTTCCGTTTGTGCTAGATGAACGAACGTCCCTCCACATGCTCAGTTCTGAGAGATAAGTGTGTGTGAAAGCCGTCCTTCACCTAGCTTGTTGGGAACACAAAGTTTCTTTTCAGTTGCAAACTCCACTCCATACATATATATGGGGAGGTAGTAGCTCCAACTCGGTTTTACAGTGAAAACTGCAGGAACTTCAAACCGGCACTAGGAAACAGACTGAGAAACCAGAGTAAAAGTTTCTCCTGCAACCCGTTCCCTTTGAGCTAGATGAACGAAAGTCTCTCCACATGCTCAGTTCTGAGAGATAAGTGTGTGTGAAAGCCGTCCTTCACCTAGCTTGTTGGGAGCACAAAGTTTCTTTTCAGTTGCAAACTCCACTCCATACATATATATGGGGAGGTACTAGCTCCAACTCGGTTTTACAGTGAAAACTGCAGGAACTTCAAACCGGCCCTAGGAAACAGACTGAGAAACCAGAGTAAAAGTTTCTCCTGCAACCCGTTCCCTTTGTGCTAGATGAACGAACGTCTCTCCACATGCTCAGTTCTGAGAGATAAGTGTGTGTGAAAGCCGTCCTTCACCTAGCTTGTTGGGAACACAAAGTTTCTTTTCAGTTGCAAACTCCACTCCATACATATATATGGGGAGGTACTAGCTCCAACTCGGTTTTACAGTGAAAACTGCAGGAACTTCAAACCGGCACTAGGAAACAGACTGAGAAACCAGAGTAAAAGTTTCTCCTGCAACCCGTTCCGTTTGTGCTAGATGAACGAACGTCTCTCCACATGCTCAGTTCGGAGAGATAAGTGTGTGTGAAAGCCGTCCTTCACCTAGCTTGTTGGGAGCACAAAGTTTCTTTTCACTTGCAAACACCACTCCATACATATATATGGGGAGGTACTAGCTCCAACTCGGTTTTACAGTGAAAAATGCAGGAACTTCAAACCGGCCCTAGGAAACAGACTGAGAAACCAGAGTAAAAGTTTCTCCTGCAACCCGTTCCCTTTGTGGTATGTGAACGAACGTCTCTCCACATGCTCAGTTCTGAGAGATAAGTGTGTGTGAAAGCCGTCCTTCACCTAGCTTGTTGGGAACAAAAGGTTTCTTTTCACTTGCAAACTCCCCTCCATATATATATATGGGTAGGTACTAGCTCCAACTCGGTTTTACAGTGAAAACTGCAGGAACTTCAAACCGGCACTAGGAAACAGACTGAGAAACCAGAGTTAAAGTTTGTCCTGCAACCCGTTCCCTTTGTGCTAGATGAACGAACGTCTCTCCACATGCTCAGTTCGGAGAGATATGTGTGTGTGAAAGCCGTCTTTCACCTAGCTTGTTGGGAACACAAAGTTTCTTTTCAGTTGCAAACTCCACTCCATACATATATATGGGGAGGTACTAGCTCCAACTCGGTTTTACAGTGAAAACTGCAGGAACTTCAAACCGGCACTAGGAAACAGACTGAGAAACCAGAGTAAAAGTTTCTCCTGCAACCCGTTCCCTTTGTGCTAGATGAACGAACGTCTCTCCACATGCTCAGTTCGGAGAGATAAGTGTGTGTGAAAGCCGTCCTTCACGTAGCTTGTTGGGAACACAAAGTTTCTTTTCAGTTGCAAACTCCAATCCATACATATATATGGGGAGGTACTAGCTCCAACTCGGTTTTACAGTGAAAACTGCAGGAACTTCAAAACGGCACTAGGAAACAGACTGAGAAACCAGAGTAAAAGTTTCTCCTGCAACCCATTCCCTTTGTGCTAGATGAACGAACGTCTCTCCACATGCTCAGTACTGAGAGATAAGTGTGTGTGAAAGCCGTCTTTCACCTATATTGTTGGGAACCCAAAGTTTCTTTTCACTTGCAAGCTCCACTCCATACATATATATGGGGTGTTACTAGCTCCAACTCGGTTTTACAGTGAAAACTGCAGAAACTTCCAACCGGCACTAGGAAACAGACTGAGAAACCAGAGTAAAAGTTTCCCCTGCAAACCGTTCCCTTTGTGCTAGATGAACGAACGTCTCTCCACATGCTCAGTTCTGAGATATAAGTGTGTGTGAAAGCCGTCTTTCACCTAGCTTGTTGGGAACACAAAGTTTCTTTTCAGTTGCAAACTCCACTCCATACATATATATGGGGAGGTACTAGCTCCAACTCGGTTTTACAGTGAAAACTGCAGGAACTTCAAACCGGCACTAGGAAACAGACTGAGAAACCAGAGTAAAAGTTTCTCCTGCAACCCGTTCCGTTTGTGCTAGATGAACGAACGTCCCTCCACATGCTCAGTTCTGAGAGATAAGTGTGTGTGAAAGCCGTCCTTCACCTAGCTTGTTGGGAACACAAAGTTTCTTTTCAGTTGCAAACTCCACTCCATACATATATATGGGGAGGTAGTAGCTCCAACTCGGTTTTACAGTGAAAACTGCAGGAACTTCAAACCGGCACTAGGAAACAGACTGAGAAACCAGAGTAAAAGTTTCTCCTGCAACCCGTTCCCTTTGTGCTAGATGAACGAAAGTCTCTCCACATGCTCAGTTCTGAGAGATAAGTGTGTGTGAAAGCCGTCCTTCACCTAGCTTGTTGGGAGCACAAAGTTTCTTTTCACTTGCAAACTCCACTCCATACATATATATGGGGAGGTACTAGCTCCAAGTCGGTTTTACAGTGAAAACTGCAGGAACTTCAAACCGGCCCTAGGAAACAGACTGAGAAACCAGAGTAAAAGTTTCTCCTGCAACCCGTTCCCTTTGTGCTAGATGAACGAACGTCTCTCCACATGCTCAGTTCGGAGAGATAAGTGTGTGTGAAAGCCGTCCTTCACCTAGCTTGTTGGGAGCACAAAGTTTCTTTTCACTTGCAAACACCACTCCATACATATATATGGGGAGGTACTAGCTCCAACTCGGTTTTACAGTGAAAAATGCAGGAACTTCAAACCGGCCCTAGGAAACAGACTGAGAAACCAGAGTAAAAGTTTCTCCTGCAACCCGTTCCCTTTGTGGTATGTGAACGAACGTCTCTCCACATGCTCAGTTCTGAGAGATAAGTGTGTGTGAAAGCCGTCCTTCACCTAGCTTGTTGGGAACAAAAGGTTTCTTTTCACTTGCAAACTCCCCTCCATATATATATATGGGTAGGTACTAGCTCCAACTCGGTTTTACAGTGAAAACTGCAGGAACTTCAAACCGGCACTAGGAAACAGACTGAGAAATCAGAGTTAAAGTTTGTCCTGCAACCCGTTCCCTTTGTGCTAGATGAACGAACGTCTCTCCACATGCTCAGTTCGGAGAGATAAGTGTGTGTGAAAGCCGTCCTTCACCTAGCTTGTTGGGAACACAAAGTTTCTTTCAGTTGCAAACTCCACTCCATACATATATATGGGGAGGTACTAGCTCCAACTCGGTTTTAAAGTGAAAACTGCAGGAACTTCAAACCGGCACTAGGAAACAGACTGAGAAACCAGAGTAACAGTTTCTCCTGCAACCCGTTCCCTTTGTGCTAGACGAACGAACGTCTCTCCACATGCTCAGTTCTAAGAGATAAGTGTGTGTGAAAGCCGCCCTTCACATAGCTTGTTGGGAACACAAAGTTTCTTTTCACTTGCAAACTCCACTCCATACATATATATGGGGAGGTACTAGCTCCAACTCGGTTTTACAGTGAAAACTGCAGGAACTTCAAACCGGCACTAGGAAACAGACTGAGAAACCAGAGTAAAAGTTTCTCCTACAACCCGTTCCCTTTGTGCGAGATGAACGAACGTCTCACCACATGCTCAGTTCTGAGAGATAAGTGTGTGTGAAAGCCGTCCTTCACCTAGCTTGTTGGGAGCACAAAGTTTCTTTTCAGTTGCAAACTCCACTCCATACATATATATGGGTAGGTACTAGCTCCAACTCGATTTTACAGTGAAAACTGCAGGAATTTCAAACCGGCACTAGGAAACAGACTGAGAAAGCAGAGTAAAAGTTTCCCCTGCAACCCGTTCCCTTTGTGCTAGATGAACGAACGTCTCTCCACATGCTCAGTTCTGAGAGATAAGTGTGTGTGAAAGCCGTCCTTCACCTAGCTTGTTGGGAACACAAAGTTTCTTTTCAGTTGCAAACTCCAATCCATACATATATATGGGGAGGTACTAGCTTCAAATCGGTTTTACAGTGAAAACTGCAGGAACTTCAAACCGGCACTAGGAAACAGACTGAGAAACCAGAGTAAAAGTTTCTCCTGCAACCCATTCCGTTTGTGCTAGATGAACGAACGTCTCTCCACATGCTCAGTACTGAGAGATAAGTGTGTGTGAAAGCCGTCCTTCACCTAGCTTGTTGGGAACACAAAGTTTCTTTTCACTTGCAAGCTCCACTCCATACATATATATGGGGAGGTACTAGCTCCAACTCGGTTTTACAGTGAAAACTGCAGGAACTTCAAACCGGCACTAGGAAACAGACTGAGAAACCAGAGTAACAGTTTCCCCTGCAACCCGTTCCCTTTGTGCTAGATGAACGAACGTCTCTCCACATGCTCAGTTCTGAGATATAAGTGTGTGTGAAAGCCGTCCTTCACCTAGCTTGTTGGGAACACAAAGTTTCTTTTCAGTTGCAAACACCACTCCATACATATATATGGGGAGGTACTAGCTCCAACTCGGTTTTACAGTGAAAACTGCAGGAACTTCAAACCGGCACTAGGAAACAGACTGAGAAACCAGAGTAAAAGTTTCTCCTGCAACCCGTTCCCTTTGTGCTAGATGAACGAACGTCTCTCCACATGCTCAGTTCTGAGAGATAAGTGTGTGTGAAAGCCGTCCTTCACCTAGCTTGTTGGGAACACAAAGTTTCTTTTCAGTTGCAAACTCACTCCATACATATATATGGGGAGGTAATAGCTCCAACTCGGTTTTACAGTGAAAACTGCAGGAACTTCAAACCGGCACTAGGAAACAGACTGAGAAACCAGAGTAAAAGTTTCCCCTGCAACCCGTTCCCTTTGTGCTAGATGAACGAACGTCTCTCCACATGCTCAGTTCTGAGAGATAAGTGTGTGTGAAAGCCGTCCTTCACCTAGCTTGTTGGGAGCACAAAGTTTCTTTTCACTTGCAAACTCCACTCCATACATATATATGGGGAGGTACTAGCTCCAACTCGGTTTTACAGTGAAAACTGCAGGAACTTCAAACAAGCCCTAGGAAACAGACTGAGAAACCAGAGTAAAAGTTTCTCTTGCAACCCGTTCCCTTTGTGCTAGGTGAACGAACGTCTCTCCACATGCTCAGTTCTGAGAGATAAGTGTGTGTGAAAGCCGTCCTTCACCTAGCTTGTTGGGAACACAAAATTTCTTTTCACTTGAAAACCCCACTCCATACATATATATGGGGAGGTACTAGCTCCAACTCTGTTTTACAGTGAAAACTGCAGGAACTTCAAACCGGCACTAGGAAACAGACTGAGACACTAGAGTAAAAGTTTGTCCTGCAACCCGTTCCCTTTGTGCTAGATGAACGAACGTCTCTCCACATGCTCAGTTCAGAGATAAGTGTGTGTGAAAGCCGTCCTTCACCTTGCTTGTTGGGAACACAAAGATTCTTTTCACTTGCAAACTCCACTCCATACATATATATGGGGAGGTACTAGCTCCAACTCGGTTTTACAGTGAAAACTGCAGGAACTTCAAACCGGCACTAGGAAACAGACTGAGAAACCAGAGTAAAAGTTTCCCCTGCAACCCGTTCCCATTGTGCTAGATGAACAAACGTCTCTCCACATGCTCAGTTCTGAGAGATAAGTGTGTGTGAAAGCCGTCCTTCACCTAGCTTGTTGGGAACACAAAGATTCTTTTCACTTGCAAACTCCACTCCATACATATATATGGGGAGGTAGTAGCTCCAACTCGGTTTTACAGTGAAAACTGCAGGAACTTCAAACCGGCACTAGGAAACAGACTGAGAAACCAGAGTAAAAGTTTCCCCTGCAACCCGTTCCCTTTGTGCGAGATGAACGAACGTCTCTCCACATGCTCAGTTCGGAGAGATAAGTGTGTGTGAAAGCCGTCCTTCACCTAGCTTGTTGGGAACACAAAGTTTCTTTTCACTTGCAAACTCCACTCCATACATTTACATGGGGAGGTACTAGCTCCAACTCGGTTTTACAGTGAAAACTGCAGGAACTTCAAACCGGCAGTAGGAAACAGACTGAGAAAGCAGAGTAAAAGTTTCTCCTGCAACCCGTTCCCTTTGTGCTAGGTGAACAAACGTCTCTCCACATGCTCAGTTCTGAGAGATAAGTTTGTGTGAAAGCCGTGCTTCAACTAGCTTGTTGGGAACACAAAGTTTCTTTTCACTTGCAAACTCCACTCCATACATATATATGGGGAGGTACTAGCTCCAACTCGGTTTTACAGTGAAAACTGCAGGAACTTCAAACCGGCACTAGGAAACAGACTGAGAAACCAGAGTAAAAGTTTGTCCTGCAACCCGTTCCCTTTGTGCTAGATGAACGAACGTCTCTCCACATGCTCAGTTCTGAGAAATAAGTGTGTGTGAAAGCCGTCCTTCACCTAGCTTGTTGGGAACACAAAGATTCTTTTCACTTGCAAACTCCACTCCATACATATATATGGGGAGGTACTAGCTCCAACTCGGTTTTACAGTGAAAACTGCAGGAACTTCAAACCGGCACTAGGAAACAGACTGAGAAACCAGAGTAAAAGTTTCCCCTGCAACCCGTTCCCTTTGTGCGAGATGAACGAACGTCTCTCCACATGCTCAGTTCTGAGAGATAAGTGTGTGTGAAAGCCGTCCTTCACCTAGCTTGTTGGGAGCACAAAGTTTCTTTTCAATTGCAAACTCCACTACATACATATATATGGGGAGGTACTAGCTCCAACTCGGTTTTACAGTGAAAACTGCAGGAACTTCAAACCGGCCCTAGGAAACAGACTGAGAAAGCAGAGTAAAAGTTTCTCCTGCAACCCGTTCCCTTTGTGCTAGGTGAACGAACGTCTCTCCACATGCTCAATTCTGAGAGATAAGTGTGTGTGAAAGCCGCCCTTCACCTAGCTTGTTGGGAACACAAAGTTTCTTTTCACTTGCAAACTCCACTCCATACATATATATGGGGAGGTACTAGCTCCAACTCGGTTTTACAGTGAAAACTGCAGGAACTTCAAACCGGCACTAGGAAACAGTCTGAGAATCCAGAGTAAAAGTTTGTCCTGCAACCCGTTCCCTTTGTGCTAGATGAACGAACGTCTCTCCACATGCTCAGTTCGGAGAGATAAGTTTGTGTGAAAGCCGTCCTTCACCTAGCTTGTTGGGAACACAAAGATTCTTTTCACTTGCAAACTCCACTCCATACTTATATATGGGGAGGTACTACCTCCAACTCGGTTTTACAGTGAAAACTGCAGGAACTTCAAACCGGCACTAGGAAACAGACTGAGAAACCAGAGTAAAAGTTTCTCCTGCAACCCGTTCCCTTTGTGCTAGGTGAACGAACGTCTCTCCACATGCTCAGTTCTGAGAGATAAGTGTGTGTGAAAGCCGTCCTTCACCTAGCTTGTTGGGAACACAAAGATTCTTTGCACTTGCAAACTCCACTCCATACATATATATGGGGAGGTACTAGCTCCAACTCGGTTTTACAGTGAAAACTGCAGGAACTTCAAACCGGCACTAGGAAACAGACTGAGAATCCAGCGTAGAAGTTTGTCCTGCAACCCGTTCCCTTTGTGCTAGATGAACGAACGTCTCTCCACATGCTCAGTTCGGAGAGATAAGTGTGTGTGAAAGCCGTCCTTCACCTAGCTTGTTGGGAACACAAAGATTCTTTTCACTTGCAAACTCCACTCCATACATATATATGGGGAGGTACTAGCTCCAACTCGGTTTTACAGTGAAAACTGCAGGAACTACAAACCGGCACTAGGAAACAGACTGAGAAACCAGAGTAAAAGTTTCCCCTGCAACCCGTTCCCTTTGTGCTAGGTGAACGAACGTCTCTCCACATGCTCAGTTCTGAGAGATAAGTGTGTGTGAAAGCCGTCCTTCACCTAGCTTGTTGGGAGCACAAAGTTTCTTTTCACTTGCAAGCTCCACTCCATACATATATATGGGGAGGTACTAGCTCCAACTCGGTTTTACATTGAAAACTGCAGGAACTTCAAACCGGCACTAGGAAACAGACTGAGAAATCAGAGTAAAAGTTTGTCCTGCAACCCGTTCCCTTTGTGCTAGATGAACGAACGTCTCTCCACATGCTCAGTTCGGAGAGATAAGTGTGTGTGAAAGCCGTCCTTCACCTAGCTTGTTGGGAACACAAAGATTCCTTTCACTTGCAAACTCCACTCCATACATATATATGGGGAGGTACTAGCTCCAACTCGGTTTTACAGTGAAAACTGCAGGAACTTCAAACCGGCACTAGGAAACACACTGAGAAAGCAGAGTAAAAGTTTCTCCTGCAACCCGTTCCCTTTGTGCTAGGTGAACGAACGTCTCTCTACATGCTCAGTTCTGAGAGATAAGTGTGTGTGAAAGCCGTCCTTCAACTAGCTTGTTGGGAACACAAAGTTTCTTTTCACTTGCAAACTCCACTCCATACATATATATGGGGAGGTACTAGCTCCAACTCGGTTTTACAGTGAAAACTGCAGGAACTTCAAACCGGCACTAGGAAACAGACTGAGAAACCAGAGTAAAAGTTTGTCCTGCAACCCGTTCCCTTTGTGCTAGATGAACGAACGTCTCTCCACATGCTCAGTTCGGAGAGATAAGTGTGTGTGAAAGCCGTCCTTCACCTAGCTTGTTGGGAACACAAAGATTCTTTTCACTTGCAAACTCCACTCCATACATATATATGGGGAGGTACTAGCTCCAACTCGGTTTTACATTTAAAACTGCAGGAACTTCAAACCGGCACTAGGAAACAGACTGAGAAACCAGAGTAAAAGTTTCCCCTGCAACCCGTTCCCTTTGTGCTAGATGAACGAACGTCTCTCCACATGCTCAGTTCTGAAAGATAAGTGTGTGTGAAAGCCGTCCTTCACCTAGCTTGTTGGGAACACAAAGTTTCTTTTCAGTTGCAAACTCCAATCCATACATATATATGGGGAGGTACTAGCTCCAACTCGGTTTTACAGTGAAAACTGCAGGAACTTCAAACCGGCACTAGGAAACAGACTGAGAAACCAGAGTAAAAGTTTCACCTGCAAACCATTCCCTTTGTGCTAGATGAACGAACGTCTCTCCACATGCTCAGTACTGAGAGATAAGTGTGTGTGAAAGCCGTCCTTAACCTAGCTTGTTGGGAACACAAAGATTCCTTTCACTTGCAAACTCCACTCCATACATATATATGGGGAGGTACTAGCTCCAACTCGGTTTTACAGTGAAAACTGCAGGAACTACAAACCGGCACTAGGAAACAGACTGAGAAACCAGAGTAAAAGTTTCCCCTGCAACCCGTTCCCTTTGTGCTAGGTGAACGAACGTCTCTCCACATGCTCAGTTCTGAGAGATAAGTGTGTGTGAAAGCCGTCCTTCACCTAGCTTGTTGGGAGCACAAAGTTTCTTTTCACTTGCAAGCTCCACTCCATACATATATATGGGGAGGTACTAGCTCCAACTCGGTTTTACATTGAAAACTGCAGGAACTTCAAACCGGCACTAGGAAACAGACTGAGAAATCAGAGTAAAAGTTTGTCCTGCAACCCGTTCCCTTTGTGCTAGATGAACGAACGTCTCTCCACATGCTCAGTTCGGAGAGATAAGTGTGTGTGAAAGCCGTCCTTCACCTAGCTTGTTGGGAACACAAAGATTCCTTTCACTTGCAAACTCCACTCCATACATATATATGGGGAGGTACTAGCTCCAACTCGGTTTTACAGTGAAAACTGCAGGAACTTCAAACCGGCACTAGGAAACACACTGAGAAAGCAGAGTAAAAGTTTCTCCTGCAACCCGTTCCCTTTGTGCTAGGTGAACGAACGTCTCTCTACATGCTCAGTTCTGAGAGATAAGTGTGTGTGAAAGCCGTCCTTCAACTAGCTTGTTGGGAACACAAAGTTTCTTTTCACTTGCAAACTCCACTCCATACATATATATGGGGAGGTACTAGCTCCAACTCGGTTTTACAGTGAAAACTGCAGGAACTTCAAACCGGCACTAGGAAACAGACTGAGAAACCAGAGTAAAAGTTTGTCCTGCAACCCGTTCCCTTTGTGCTAGATGAACGAACGTCTCTCCACATGCTCAGTTCGGAGAGATAAGTGTGTGTGAAAGCCGTCCTTCACCTAGCTTGTTGGGAACACAAAGATTCTTTTCACTTGCAAACTCCACTCCATACATATATATGGGGAGGTACTAGCTCCAACTCGGTTTTACATTTAAAACTGCAGGAACTTCAAACCGGCACTAGGAAACAGACTGAGAAACCAGAGTAAAAGTTTCCCCTGCAACCCGTTCCCTTTGTGCTAGATGAACGAACGTCTCTCCACATGCTCAGTTCTGAAAGATAAGTGTGTGTGAAAGCCGTCCTTCACCTAGCTTGTTGGGAACACAAAGTTTCTTTTCAGTTGCAAACTCCAATCCATACATATATATGGGGAGGTACTAGCTCCAACTCGGTTTTACAGTGAAAACTGCAGGAACTTCAAACCGGCACTAGGAAACAGACTGAGAAACCAGAGTAAAAGTTTCACCTGCAAACCATTCCCTTTGTGCTAGATGAACGAACGTCTCTCCACATGCTCAGTACTGAGAGATAAGTGTGTGTGAAAGCCGTCCTTCACCTAGCTTGTTGGGAACACAAAGATTCCTTTCACTTGCAAACTCCACTCCATACATATATATGGGGAGGTACTAGCTCCAACTCGGTTTTACAGTGAAAACTGCAGGAACTTCCAACCGGCACTAGGAAACAGACTGAGAAACCAGAGTAAAAGTTTCCCCTGCAACCCGTTCCCTTTGTGCTAGATGAACGAACGTCTGTCCACATGCTCAGTTCTGAGATATAAGTGTGTGTGAAAGCCGTCCTTCACCTAGCTTGTTGGGAACACAAAGTTTCTTTTCACTTGCAAACTCCACTCCATACATATATATAGGGAGGTACTAGCTCCAACTCGGTTTTACAGAGAAAACTGCAGGAACTTCACACCGGCACTAGGAAACAGACTGAGAAACCAGAGTAAAAGTTTCTCCTGCAACCCGTTCCCTTTGTGCTAGATGAACGAACGTCTCTCCACATGCTCAGTTCTGAGAGATAAGTGTGTGTGAAAGCCGTCCTTCACCTAGCTTGTTGGGAACACAAAGTTTCTTTTCAGTTGCAAACTCCACTCCATACATATATATGGGGAGGTACTAGCTTCAACTCGGTTTTACAGTGAAAACTGCAGGAACTTCAAACCGGCACTAGGAAACAGACTGAGAAACCAGAGTAAAAGTTTCTCCTGCAACCCGTTCCCTTTGTGCTAGATGAACGAACGTCTCTCCACATGATCAGTTCTGAGAGATAAGTGTGTGTGAAAGCCGTCCTTCACCTAGCTTTTTGGGAGCACAAAGTTTCTTTTCACTTACAAACTCCACTCCATACATATATATGGGGAGGTACTAGCTCCAACTCGGTTTTACAGTGAAAACTGCAGAACTTCAAACCGGCCCTAGGAATCAGACTGAGAAACCAGAGTAAAAGTTTCTCCTGCAACCCGTTCCCTTTGTGCTAGGTGAACGAACGTCTCTCCACATGCTCAGTTCTGAGAGATAAGTGTGTGTGAAAGCCGTCCTTCACCTAGCTTGTTGGGAACACAAAGTTTCTTTTCACTTGCAAACTCCACTCCATACATATATATGGGGAGGTACAAACTCCAAATCGGTTTTACAGTGAAAACTGCAGGAACTTCAAACCGGCACTAGGAAACAGAGTGAGAAACCAGAGTAAAAGTTTCCCCTGCAACCCGTTCCCTTTGTGCTAGATGAACGAACGTCTCTCCACATGCTCAGTTCTGAGAGATAAGTGTGTGTGAAAGCCGTCCTTCACCTAGCTTGTTCGGAACACAAAGATTCTTTTCACTTGCAAACTCCACTCCATACATATATATGGGGAGGTAATAGCTCCAACTCGGTTTTACAGTGAAAACTGCAGGAACTTCAAACCGGCACTAGGAAACAGACTGAGAAACCAGAGTAAAAGTTTGTCCTGCAACCCGTTCCCATTGTGCTAGATGAACGAACGTCTCTCCACATGCTCAGTTCGGAGAGATAAGTGTGTGTGAAAACCGTCCTTCACCTAGCTTGTTGGGAACACAAAGATTCTTTTCACATGCAAACTCCACTCCATACATATATATGGGGAGGTACTAGCTCCAACTCGGTTTTACAGTGAAAACTGCAGGAACTTCAAACCGGCACTAGGAAACAGACTGAGAAACCAGAGTAAAAGTTTCCCCTGCAACCCGTTCCCTTTGTGCTAGATGAACGAACGTCTCTCCACATGCTCAGTTCTGAGAGATAAGTGTGTGTGAAAGCCGTCCTTCACCTAGCTTGTTGGGAACACAAAGTTTCTTTTCAGTTGCAAACTCCAATCCATACATATATATGGGGAGGTACTAGCTCCAACTCGGTTTTACAGTGAAAACTGCAGGAACTTCAAACCGGCACTAGGAAACAGACTGAGAGACCAGAGTAAAAGTTTCTCCTGCAACCCATTCCCTTTGTGCTAGATGAACGAACGTCTCTCCACATGCTCAGTACTGAGAGATAAGTGTGTGTGAAAGCCTTCCTTCACCTAGCTTGTTGGGAACACAAAGTTTCTTTTCACTTGCAAGCTCCACTCCATACATATATATGGGGAGTTACTAGCTCCAACTCGGTTTTACAGTGGAAACTGCAGGAACTTCCAACCGGCACTAGGAAACAGACTGAGAAACCAGAGTAAAAGTTTCCCCTGCAACCCGTTCCCTTTGTGCTAGATGAACTAACGTCTCTCCACATGCTCAGTTCTGAGAGATAAGTGTGTGTGAAAGCCGTCCTTCACCTAGCTTCTTGGGAACACAAAGTTTATTTTCAGTTGCTAACTCCACTCCATACATATATATGGGGAGGTACTAGCTCCAACTCGGTTTTACAGTGAAAACTGCAGGAACTTCAAACCGGCACTAGGAAACAGACTGAGAAACCAGAGTAAAAGTTTGTCCTGCAACCAGTTCCCTTTGTGCTAGATGAACGAACGTCTCTCCACATGCTCAGTTCGGAGAGATAAGTGTGTGTGAAAGCCTTCCTTCACCTAGCTTGTTGGGAACACAAAGATTATTTTCACTTGCAAACTCCACTCCATACATATATAAGGGAAGGTACTAGCTCCAACTCGGTTTTACAGTGAAAACTGCAGGAACTTCAAACCGGCACTAGGAAACAGACTGAGAAACCAGAGTAAAAGTTTCTCCTGCAACCCGTTCCCTTTGTGCTAGATGAACGAACGTCTCTCCACATTCTCAGTTCTGAGAGATAATGTGTGTGAAAGCCGTCCTTCACCTAGCTTGTTGGGAACATAAAGTTTCTTTTCACTTGCAAACTCCACTCCATACATATATATGGGGAGGTACTAGCTCCACCTCGGTTTTACAGTGAAAACTGCAGGAACTTCAAACCGGCACTAGGAAACAGACTGAGAAACCAGAGTAAAAGTTTCTCCTGCAACCCGTTCCCTTTGTGCTAGATGAACGAACGTCTCTCCACATTCTCAGTTCTGAGAGATAAGTGTGTGTGAAAGCCGTCCTTCACCTAGCTTGTTGGGAACACAAAGTTTCTTTTCACTTGCAAACTCCACTCCATACATATATATGGGGAGGTACTAGCTCCACCTCGGTTTTACAGTGAAAACTGCAGGAACTTCAAACCGGCACTAGGAAACAGACTGAGAAACCAGAGTAAAAGTTTCTCCTGCAACCCGTTCTCTTTGTTCTAGATGAACGAACGTCTCTCCACATGCTCAGTTCTGAGAGATAAGTGTGTGTGAAAGCCGTCCTTCACCTAGCTTGTTGGGAACACAAAGTTTCTTTTCACTTGCAAACTCCACTCAATACATATATATGGGGAGGTACTAGCTCCAACTCGGTTTTACAGTGAAAACTGCAGGAACTTCAAACCGGCACTAGGAAACAGACTGAGAAACCAGATTAAAAGTTTCTCCTGCAACCCGTTTCCTTTGTGCTAGGTGAACGAAAGTCTCTCCACATGCTCAGTTCTGAAAGATAAGTGTGTGTGAAAGCCGTCCTTCACCTAGCTTGTTGGGAACACAAAGTTTCTTTTCAGTTGCAAACTCCACTCCATACATATATATGGGGAGGTACTAGCTCCAACACGGTTTTACAGTGAAAACTGCAGTAACTTCAAACCGGCACTAGGAAACAGACTGAGACACCAGATTAAAATTTCCCCTGCAACCCGTTCCCTTTGTGCTAGATGAACGAACGTCTCTCCACATGCTCAGTTCTGAGAGATAAGTGTGTGTGAAAGCCGTACTTCACCTAGCTTGTTGGGAACACAAAGTTTCTTTTCAGTTGCTAACTCCACTCCATACATATATATGGGGAGGTACTATCTCCAACTCGGTTTTACAGTGAAAACTGCAGGAACTTCAAACCGGCACTAGGAAACAGACTGAGAAACCAGAGTAAAAGTTTGTCCTGCAACCCGTTCCCTTTGTGCTAGATGAACGAACGTCTCTCCACATGCTCAGTTCTGAGAGATAAGTGTGTGTGAAAGCCGTCCTTCACGTAGCTTGTTGGGAACACAAAGATGCTTTTCACTTGCAAACTCCACTCCATACATATATATGGGGAGGTACTAGCTCCAACTCGGTTTTACAGTGAAAACTGCAGGAACTTCAAACCGGCACTAGGAAACAGACTGAGAAACCAGAGTAAAAGTTTCCCCTGCAAACCGTTCCCTTTGTGCTAGATGAACGAACGTCTCTCCACATGCTCAGTTCTGAGAGATAAGTGTGTGTGAAAGCCGTCCTTCACCTAGCTTGTTGGGAACACAAAGTTTCTTTTCACTTGCAAACTCCACTCCATACATATATATGGGGAGGTACTAGCTCCAACTCGGTTTTACAGTGAAAACTGCAGGAACTTCAAACCGGCACTAGGAAACAGACTGAGACACCAGAGAAAAAGTTTCCCCTGCAACCCGTTCCCTTTGTGCTAGATGAACGAACGTCTCTCCACATGCTCAGTTCTGAGAGATAAGTGTGTGTGAAAGCCGTCCTTCACCTAGCTTGTTGGGAGCACAAAGTTTCTTTTCACTTGCAAACTCCACTCCATACATATATATGGGGAGGTACTAGCTCCAACTCGGTTTTACAGTGAAAACTGCAGGAACTTCAAACCGGCACTAGAAAACAGACTGAGAAACCAGAGTAAAAGTTTCTCCTGCAACCCGTTCCCTTGTGCTAGGTGAACGAACGTCTCCCCACATGCTCAGTTCTGAGAGATAAGTGTGTGTGAAAGCCGTCCTTCAACTAGCTTGTTGGGAACACAAAGTTTCTTTCATTTGCAAACTCCACTCCATACATATATATGGGGAGGTACTAGCTCCAACTCAGTTTTACAGTGAAAACTGCAGGAACTTCAAACCGGCACTAGGAAACAGACTGAGAAACCAGAGTAAAAGTTTGTCCAGCAACCCGTTCCCTTTGTGCTAGATGAACGAACGTCTCTCCACATGCTCAGTTCTGAGAGATAAGTGTGTGTGAAAGCCGTCCTTCAACTTGCTTGTTGGGAACACAAAGATTCTTTTCACTTGCAAACTCCACTCCATACATATATATGGGGAGGTACTAGCTCCAACTCGGTTTTACAGTGAAAACTGCAGGAACTTCAAACCGGCACTAGGAAACAGACTGAGAAAACAGAGTAAAAGTTTCCCCTGCAACCCGTTCCCTTTCTGCTAGATGAACGAACGTCTCTCCACATGCTCAGTTCTGAGAGATAAGTGTGTGTGAAAGCCGTCCTTAACCTAGCTTGTTGGGAACACAAAGATTCTTTTCACTTGCAAACTCCACTCCATACATATATATGGGGAGGTACTAGCTCCAACTCGGTTTTACAGTGAAAACTGCAGGAACTTCAAACCGGCACTAGGAAACAGACTGAGAAACCAGAGAAAAAGTTTGTCCTGCAAGCAGTTCCCTTTGTGCTAGATGAACGAACGTCTCTCCACATGCTCAGTTCGGAGAGATAAGTGTGTGTGAAAGCCGTCCTTCACCTAGCTTGTTGGGAACACAAAGATTCTTTTCACTTGCTAACTCCACTCCATACATATATAAGGGAAGGTACTAGCTCCAACTCGGTTTTACAGTGAAAACTGCAGGAACTTCAAACCGGCACTAGGAAACAGACTGAGAAACCAGAGTAAAAGTTTCTCCTGCAACCCGTTCCCTTTGTGCTAGATGAACGAACGTCTCTCCACATTCTCAGTTCTGAGAGATAAGTGTGTGTGAAAGCCGTCCTTCACCTAGCTTGTTGGGAACACAAAGTTTCTTTTCACTTGCAAACTCCACTCCATACATATATATGGGGAGGTACTAGCTCCACCTCGGTTTTACAGTGAAAACTGCAGGAACTTCAAACCGGCACTAGGAAACAGACTGAGAAACCAGAGTAAAAGTTTCCCCTGCAACCCGTTCCCTTTGTGCTAGATGAACGAACGTCTCTCCACATGCTCAGTTCTGAGAGATAAGTGTGTGTGAAAGCCGTCCTTCACCTAGCTTGTTGGGAACACAAAGATTCTTTTCACTTGCAAACTCCACTCCATACATATATATGGGGAGGTACTAGCTCCACCTCGGTTTTACAGTGAAAACTGCAGGAACTTCAAACCGGCACTAGGAAACAGACTGAGAAACCAGAGTAAAAGTTTCTCCTGCAACCCGTTCCCTTTGTGCTAGATGAACGAACGTCTCTCCACATGCTCAGTTCTGAGAGATAAGTGTGTGTGAAAGCCGTCCTTCACCTAGCTTGTTGGGAACACAAAGTTTCTTTTCAGTTGCAAACTCCACTCCATACATATATAAGGGGAGGTACTAGCTCCAACTCGGTTTTACAGTGAAAACTGCAGGAACTTCAAACCGGCACTAGGAAACAGACTGAGAAACCAGATTAAAGTTTCTCCTGCAACCCGTTCCATTTGTTCTATGTGAACGAAAGTCTCTCCACATGCTCAGTTCTGAAAGATAAGTGTGTGTGAAAGCCGTCCTTCACCTAGCTTGTTGGGAACACAAAGTTTCTTTTCACTTGCAAACTCCACTCCATACATATATATGGGGAGGTACTAGCTCCAACTCGGTTTTACAGTGAAAACTGCAGGAACTTCAAACCGGCACTAGGAAACAGACTGAGAATCCAGAGTAAAAGTTTCCCCTGCAACCCGTTCCCTTTGTGCTAGATGAACGAACGTCTCTCCACATGCTCAGTTCTGAGAGATAAGTGTGTGTGAAAGCCGTCCTTCACCTAGCTTGTTGGGAACACAAAGTTTCTTTTCAGTTGCAAACTCCACTCCATACATATATATGGGGAGGTACTAGCTCCAACTCGGTTTTACAGTGAAAACTGCAGGAACTTCAAACCGGCACTAGGAAACAGATTGAGAAACCAGAGTAAAAGTTTCTCCTGCAAATCGTTCCCTTTGTGCTAGATGAACGAACGTCTCTCCACATGCTCAGTTCTGAGAGATAAGTGTGTGTGAAAGCCGTCCTTCAACTAGCTTGTTGGGAACACAAAGTTTCTTTTCAGTTGCAAACTCCATTCCATACATATATATGGGGTGGTACTAGCTCCAACTCGGTTTTACAGTGAAAACTGCAGGAACTTCAAACCGGCACTAGGAAACAGACTGAGAAACCAGAGTAAAAGTTTCTCCTGCAACCCGTTCCCTTTGTGCTAGATGAACGAACGTCTCTCCACATGCTCAGTTCTAAGAGATAAGTGTGTGTGAAAGCCGTCCTTCACCTAGCTTGTTGGGAACACAAAGTTTCTTTTCACTTGCAAACTCCACTCCATACATATATATGGGGAGGTACTAGCTCCAACTCGGTTTTACAGTGAAAACTGCAGGAACTTCAAACCGGCACTAGGAAACAGACTGAGAAACCAGATTAAAAGTTTCTCCTGCAACTCGTTCCCTTTGTGCTAGGTGAACGAACATCTCTCCACATGCTTAGTTCTGAAAGATAAGTGTGTGTGAAAGCCGGCCTTCACCTAGCTTGTTGGGAACACAAAGTTTCTTTTCAGTTGCAAACTCCACTCCATACATATATATGGGGAGGTACTAGCTCCAACTCGGTTTTACAGTGAAAACTGCAGGAACTTCAAAACGGCACTAGGAAAGAGACTGAGACACCAGAGTAAAAGTTTCCCCTGCAACCCGTTCCCTTTGTGCTAGATGAACGAACGTCTCTCCACATGCTCAGTTCTGAGAGATAAGTGTGTGTGAAAGCCGTCCTTCACCTAGCTTGTTGGGAACACAAAGTTTCTTTTCAGTTGCAAACTCCACTCCATACATATATAAGGGGAGGTACAAGCTCCAACTCGGTTTTACAGTGTAAACTGCAGGAACTTCAAACCGGCACTAGGAAACAGACTGAGAAACCAGAGTAAAAGTTTCTCCTGCAACCCGTTCCCTTTGTGCTGGATGAACGAACGTCTCTCCACATGCTCAGTTCTGAGAGATAAGTGTGTGTGAAAGCCGTCCTTCACCTAGATTGTTGGGAACACAAAGTTTCTTTTAACTTGCAAACTCCACTCCATGCATATATATGGGGAGGTACTAGCTCCAACTCGGTTTTACAGTGAAAACTGCAGGAACTTCAAACCGGCACTAGGAAACAGACTGAGAAACCAGAGTAAAAGTTTCTCCTGCAACCCGTTCATTTTGTGCTAGGGGAACGAACGTCTCTCCACATGCTCAGTTCTGAGAGATAAGTGTGTGTGAAAGCCGTCCTTCACCTAGCTTGTTGGGAACACAAAGTTTCTTTTCAGTTGCAAACTCCACTCCATACATATATATGGGGAGGTGCTAGCTCCAACCCGGTTTTACAGTGAAAACTGCAGGAACTTCAAACCAGCAATAGGAAACAGACTGAGAAACCAGAGTAAAAGTTTCCCCTGCAACCCGTTCCCTTTGTGCTAGATGAACGAACGTCTCTCCATATGCTCTGTTCTGAGAGATAAGTGTGTGTGAAAGCCGTCCTTCACCTAGCTTGTTGGGAACACAAAGTTTCTTTTCACTTGCAAACTCCACTCCATACATATATATGGAGAGGTACTAGCTCCAACTCGGTTTTACAGTGAAAACTGCAGGAACTTCAAACCGGCACTAGGAAACAGACTGAGAAACCAGAGTAAAATTTGTCCTGCAACCCGTTCCCTTTGTGCTAGATGAACGAACGTCTCTCCACATGCTCAGTTCGGAGAGATAAGTGTGTGTGAAAGCCGTCCTTCACCTAGCTTGTTGGGAACACAAAGTTTCTTTTCACTTGCAAACTCCACTCCATACAAATATATGGGGAGGTACTAGCTCCAACTCGGTTTTACAGTGAAAACTGCAGGAACTTCAAACCGGCACTAGGAAACAGACTGAGAAACCAGAGTAAAATTTGTCCTGCAACACGTTCCCTTTGTGCTAGATGAACGAACGTCTCTCCGCATGCTCAGTTCGGAGAGATAAGTGTGTGTGAAAGCCGTCCTTCACCTAGCTTGTTGGGAACACAAAGCTTCTTTTCACTTGCAAACTCCACTCCATACATATATATGGGGAGGTACTAGCTCCAACTCGGTTTTACAGTGAAAACTGCAGGAACTTCAAACGGGCACTAGGAAACAGACTGAGAAACCAGAGTAAAAGTTTCCCCTGCAACCCGTTCCCTTTGTGCTAGATGAACGAACGTCTCTCCACATGCTCAGTTCTTAGAGATAAGTGTGTGTGAAAGCCGTCCTTCACCTAGCTTGTTGGGAACACAAAGTTTCTTTTCACTTGCAAACTCCACTCCATACATATATATGGGAGGTACTAGCTCCAACTCGGTTTTACAGTGAAAACTGCAGGAACTTCAAACCGGCACTAGGAAACAGACTGAGAAACCAGAGTAAAATTTGTCCTGCAACCCGTTCCCTTTGTGCTAGATGAACGAACGTCTCTCCGCATGCCCAGTTCGGAGAGATAAGTGTGTGTGAAAGCCGTCCTTCACCTAGCTTGTTGGGAACACAAAGTTTCTTTTCACTTGCAAACTCCACTCCATACATATATATGGGGAGGTACTAGCTCCAACTCGGTTTTACAGTGAAAACTGCAGGAACTTCAAACCGGCACTAGGAAACAGACTGAGAAAGCAGAGTAAAATTTGTCCTGCAACCCGTTCCCTTTGTGCTAGATGAACGAACGTCTCTCCGCATGCTCAGTTCGGAGAGATAAGTGTGTGTGAAAGCCGTCCTTCACCTAGCTTGTTGGGAACACAAAGTTTCTTTTCACTTGCAAACTCCACTCCATACATATATATGGGGAGGTACTAGCTCCAACTCGGTTTTACAGTGAAAACTGCAGGAACTTCAAACCGGCACTAGGAAACAGACTGAGAAACCAGAGTAAAAGTTTGTCCTGCAACCCGTTCCCTTTGTGCTAGATGAACGAACGTCTCTCCACATGCTCAGTTCTGAGAGATAAGTGTGTGTGAAAGCCGTCCTTCACCTAGCTTGTTGGGAACACAAAGATTCTTTTCAATTGCAAACTCCACTCCATACATATATATGGGGAGGTACTAGCTCCAACTCGGTTTTACAGTGAAAACTGTAGGAACTTCAAACCGGCACTAGGAAACAGACTGAGAAACCAGAGTAAAAGTTTCCCCTGCAACCCGTTCCCTTTGTGCTAGATGAACGAACGTCTCTCCACATGCTCAGTTCTGAGAGATAAGTGTGTGTGAAAGCCGTCCTTCACCTAGCTTGTTGGGAACACAAAGTTTCTTTTCAGTTGCCAACTCCACTCCATACATATATATGGGGAGGTACTAGCTCCAACTCGGTTTTACAGTGAAAACTGCAGGAACTTCAAACCGGCACTAGGAAACAGACTGAGAAACCAGAGTAAAAGTTTCCCCTGCAACCCGTTCCCTTTGTGCTAGATGAACGAACGTCTCTCCACATGCTCAGTTCTGAGAGATAAGTGTGTGTGAAAGCCGTACTTCACCTAGCTTGTTGGGAACACAAAGATTCTTTTCACTTGCAAACTCCACTCCATACATATATAAGGGAAGGTACTAGCTCCAACTCGGTTTTACAGTGAAAACTGCAGGAACTTCAAACCGGCACTAGGAAACAGACTGAGAAACCAGAGTAAAAGTTTCTCCTGCAACCCGTTCCCTTTGTGCTAGATGAACGAACGTCTCTCCACATTCTCAGTTCTGAGAGATAAGTGTGTGTGAAAGCCGTCCTTCACCTAGCTTGTTGGGAACACAAAGTTTCTTTTCATTTGCAAACTCTACTCCATACATATATATTGGGGGGTACAAGCTCCACCTCGGTTTTACAATGAAAACTGCAGGAACTTCAAACCGGCACTTGGAAACAGACTGAGAAACCAGAGTAAAAGTTTCTCCTGCAACCCGTTCCCTTTGTGCTAGATGAACGAACGTCTCTCCACATGCTCAGTTCTGAGAGATAAGTGTGTGTGAAAGCCGTCCTTCACCTAGCTTGTTGGGAACACAAAGATTCTTTTCACTTGCAAACTCCACTCCATACATATATATGGGGAGGTACTAGCTCCACCTCGGTTTTACAGTGAAAACTGCAGGAACTTCAAACCGGCACTAGGAAACAGACTGAGAAACCAGAGTAAAAGTTTCTCCTGCAACCCGTTCCCTTTGTGCTAGATGAATGAACGTCTCTCCACATGCTCAGTTCTGAGAGATAAGTGTGTGTGAAAGCCGTCCTTCACCTAGCTTGTTGGGAACACAAAGTTTCTTTTCAGTTGCAAACTCCACTCCATACATATATATGGGGAGGTACTAGCTCCAACTCGGTTTTACAGTGAAAATTGCAGGAACTTCAAACCGGCACTAGGAAACAGACTGAGAAACCAGAGTAAAAGTTTCTCCTGCAACCCGTTCCCTTTGTGCTATGTGAACCAAAGTCTCTCCACATGCTAGGTTCTGAAAGATAAGTGTGTGTGAAAGCCGTCCTTCACCTAGCTTTTTGGGAACACAAAGTTTCTTTTCACTTGCAAACTCCACTCCATACATATATATGGGGAGGTACTAGCTCCAACTCGGTTTTACAGTGAAAACTGCAGGAACTTCAAACCGGCACTAGGAAACAGACTGAGAAACCAGAGTAAAAGTTTCCCCTGCAACCCGTTCCCTTTGTGCTAGATGAACGAACGTCTCTCCACATGCTCAGTTCTGAGAGATAAGTGTGTGTGAAAGCCGTCCTTCACCTAGCTTGTTGGGAACACAAAGTTTCTTTTCACTTGCAAACTCCACTCCATACATATATATGGGGAGGTACTAGCTCCAACTCGGTTTTACAGTGAAAACTGCAGGAACTTCAAACCGGCACTAGGAAACAGACTGAGAAACCAGAGTAAAATTTGTCCTGCAACCCGTTCCCTTTGTGCTAGATGAACGAACGTCTCTCCGCATGCCCAGTTCGGAGAGATAAGTGTGTGTGAAAGCCGTCCTTCACCTAGCTTGTTGGGAACACAAAGTTTCTTTTCACTTGCAAACTCCACTCCATACATATATATGGGGAGGTACTAGCTCCAACTCGGTTTTACAGTGAAAACTGCAGGAACTTCAAACCGGCACTAGGAAACAGACTGAGAAAGCAGAGTAAAATTTGTCCTGCAACCCGTTCCCTTTGTGCTAGATGAACGAACGTCTCTCCGCATGCTCAGTTCGGAGAGATAAGTGTGTGTGAAAGCCGTCCTTCACCTAGCTTGTTGGGAACACAAAGTTTCTTTTCACTTGCAAACTCCACTCCATACATATATATGGGGAGGTACTAGCTCCAACTCGGTTTTACAGTGAAAACTGCAGGAACTTCAAACCGGCACTAGGAAACAGACTGAGAAACCAGAGTAAAAGTTTGTCCTGCAACCCGTTCCCTTTGTGCTAGATGAACGAACGTCTCTCCACATGCTCAGTTCTGAGAGATAAGTGTGTGTGAAAGCCGTCCTTCACCTAGCTTGTTGGGAACACAAAGATTCTTTTCACTTGCAAACTCCACTCCATACATATATATGGGGAGGTACTAGCTCCAACTCGGTTTTACAGTGAAAACTGTAGGAACTTCAAACCGGCACTAGGAAACAGACTGAGAAACCAGAGTAAAAGTTTCCCCTGCAACCCGTTCCCTTTGTGCTAGATGAACGAACGTCTCTCCACATGCTCAGTTCTGAGAGATAAGTGTGTGTGAAAGCCGTCCTTCACCTAGCTTGTTGGGAACACAAAGTTTCTTTTCAGTTGCCAACTCCACTCCATACATATATATGGGGAGGTACTAGCTCCAACTCGGTTTTACAGTGAAAACTGCAGGAACTTCAAACCGGCACTAGGAAACAGACTGAGAAACCAGAGTAAAAGTTTCCCCTGCAACCCGTTCCCTTTGTGCTAGATGAACGAACGTCTCTCCACATGCTCAGTTCTGAGAGATAAGTGTGTGTGAAAGCCGTACTTCACCTAGCTTGTTGGGAACACAAAGATTCTTTTCACTTGCAAACTCCACTCCATACATATATAAGGGAAGGTACTAGCTCCAACTCGGTTTTACAGTGAAAACTGCAGGAACTTCAAACCGGCACTAGGAAACAGACTGAGAAACCAGAGTAAAAGTTTCTCCTGCAACCCGTTCCCTTTGTGCTAGATGAACGAACGTCTCTCCACATTCTCAGTTCTGAGAGATAAGTGTGTGTGAAAGCCGTCCTTCACCTAGCTTGTTGGGAACACAAAGTTTCTTTTCATTTGCAAACTCCACTCCATACATATATATTGGGGGGTACAAGCTCCACCTCGGTTTTACAATGAAAACTGCAGGAACTTCAAACCGGCACTTGGAAACAGACTGAGAAACCAGAGTAAAAGTTTCTCCTGCAACCCGTTCCCTTTGTGCTAGATGAACGAACGTCTCTCCACATGCTCAGTTCTGAGAGATAAGTGTGTGTGAAAGCCGTCCTTCACCTAGCTTGTTGGGAACACAAAGATTCTTTTCACTTGCAAACTCCACTCCATACATATATATGGGAAGGTACTAGCTCCACCTCGGTTTTACAGTGAAAACTGCAGGAACTTCAAACCGGCACTAGGAAACAGACTGAGAAACCAGAGTAAAAGTTTCTCCTGCAACCCGTTCCCTTTGTGCTAGATGAATGAACGTCTCTCCACATGCTCAGTTCTGAAAGATAAGTGTGTGTGAAAGCCGTCCTTCACCTAGCTTGTTGGGAACACAAAGTTTCTTTTCAGTTGCAAACTCCACTCCATACATATATATGGGGAGGTACTAGCTCCAACTCGGTTTTACAGTGAAAATTGCAGGAACTTCAAACCGGCACTAGGAAACAGACTGAGAAACCAGATTAAAAGTTTCTCCTGCAACCCGTTCCCTTTGTGCTATGTGAACCAAAGTCTCTCCACATGCTAGGTTCTGAAAGATAAGTGTGTGTGAAAGCCGTCCTTCACCTAGCTTTTTGGGAACACAAAGTTTCTTTTCACTTGCAAACTCCACTCCATACATATATATGGGGAGGTACTAGCTCCAACTCGGTTTTACAGTGAAAACTGCAGGAACTTCAAACCGGCACTAGGAAACAGACTGAGAAACCAGAGTAAAAGTTTCCCCTGCAACCCGTTCCCTTTGTGCTAGATGAACGAACGTCTCTCCACATGCTCAGTTCTGAGAGATAAGTGTGTGTGAAAGCCGTCCTTCACCTAGCTTGTTGGGAACACAAAGTTTCTTTTCAGTTGCAAACTCCACTCCATACATATATATGGGGAGGTACTAGCTCCAACTCGGTTTTACAGTGAAAACTGCAGGAACTTCAAACCGGCACTAGGAAACAGACTGAGAAACCAGAGTAAAAGTTTCTCCTTCAAATCGTTCCCTTTGTGCTAGATGAACGAACGTCTCTCCACATGCTCAGTTCTGAGAGATAAGTGTGTGTGAAAGCCGTCCTTCAACTAGCTTGTTGGGAACACAAAGTTTCTTTTCAGTTGCAAACTCCATTCCATACATATATATGGGGTGGTACTAGCTCCAACTCGGTTTTACAGTGAAAACTGCAGGAACTTCAATCCGGCACTAGGAAACAGACTGAGAAACCACAGTAAAAGTTTCTCCTGCAACCCGTTCCCTTTGTGCTAGATGAACGAACGTCTCTCCACATGCTCAGTTCTGAGAGATAAGTGTGTGTGAAAGCCGTCCTTCACCTAGCTTGTTGGGAACACAAAGTTTCTTTTCACTTGCAAACTCCACTCCATACATATATATGGGGAGGTACTAGCTCCAACTCGGTTTTACAGTGAAAACTGCAGGAACTTCAAAACGGCACTAGGAAAGAGACTGAGACACCAGAGTAAAAGTTTCCCCTGCAACCCGTTCCCTTTGTGCTAGATGAACGAACGTCTCTCCACATGCTCAGTTCTGAGAGATAAGTGTGTGTGAAAGCCGTCCTTCACCTAGCTTGTTGGGAACACAAAGTTTCTTTTCAGTTGCAAACTCCACTCCATACATATATATGGGGAGGTACTAGCTCCAAATCGGTTTTACAGTGAAAACTGCAGGAACTTCAAACCGGCACTAGGAAACAGACTGAGAAACCAGAGTAAAAGTTTGTCCTGCAACCAGTTCCCTTTGTGCTAGATGAACGAACGTCTCTCCACATGCTCAGTTCGGAGAGATAAGTGTGTGTGAAAGCCGTCCTTCACCTAGCTTGTTGGGAACACAAAGATTCTTTTCACTTGCAAACTCCACTCCATACATATATATGGGGAGGTACTAGCTCCAACTCGGTTTTACAGTGAAAACTGCAGGAACTTCAAACCGGCACTAGGAAACAGACTGAGAAACCAGAGTAAATGTTTCCCCTGCAACCCGTTCCCTTTGTGCTAGATGAACGAACGTCTCTCCACATGCTCAGTTCTGAGAGATAAGTGTGTGTGAAAGCCGTCCTTCACCTAGCTTGTTGGGAACACAAAGTTTCTTTTCACTTGCAAACTCCACTCCATACATATATATGGGGAGGTACTAGCTCCAACTCGGTTTTACAGTGAAACCTGCAGGAACTTCAAACCGGCACTAGGAAACAGACTGAGAAACAGAGTAAAATTTGTCCTGCAACCCGTTCCCTTTGTGCTAGATGAACGAACGTCTCTCCGCATGCTCAGTTCGGAGAGATAAGTGTGTGTGAAAGCCGTTATTCAACTAGCTTGTTGGGAACACAAAGTTTCTTTTCACTTGCAAACTCCACTCCATAAATATATATGGGGAGGTACTAGCTCCAACTCGGTTTTACAGTGAAAACTGCAGGAACTTCAAACCGGCACTAGGAAACATACTGAGAAACCAGAGTTAAAGTTTGTCCTGCAACCCGTTCCCTTTGTGCTAGATGAACGAACGTCTCTCCACATGCTCAGTTCGGAGAGATATGTGTGTGTGAAAGCCGTCCTTCACCTAGCTTGTTCGGAATACAAAGATTCTTTTCACTTGCAAACTCCACTCCATACATATATATGGGGATGTAATAGCTCCAACTCGGTTTTACAGTGAAAACTGCAGGAACTTCAAACCGGCACTAGGAAACAGACTGAGAAACCAGAGTAAATGTTTGTCCTGCAAACCGTTCCCTTTGTGCTAGATGAACGAACGTCTCTACACATGCTCAGTTCGGAGAGATAAGTGTGTGTGAAAGCCGTCCTACACCTAGCTTGTTCGGAACACAAAGATTCTTTTCACTTGCAAACTCCACTCCATACATATATATGGGGAGGTAATAGCTCCAACTCGGTTTTACAGTGAAAACTGCAGGAACTTCAAACCGGCACTAGGAAACAGACTGAGAAACCAGAGTAAAAGTTTCCCCTGCAACCCGTTCCCTTTGTGCTAGATGAACGAACGTCTCTCCACATGCTCAGTTCTGAGAGATAAGTGTGTGTGAAAGCCGTCCTTCACCTAGCTTGTTGGGAACACAAAGATTCTTTTCACTTGCAAACTCCACTCCATACATATATATGGGGAGGTAGTAGCTCCAACTCGGTTTTACAGTGAAAACTGCAGGAACTTCAAACCGGCACTAGGAAACAGACTGAGAAACCAGAGTAAAAGTTTCCCCTGCAACCCGTTCCCTTTGTGCTAGATGAACGAACGTCTCTCCACATGCTCAGTTCTGAGAGATAAGTGTGTGTGAAAGCCGTCCTTCACCTAGCTTGTTGGGAACACAAAGTTTCTTTTCACTTGCAAACTCCACTCCATACATATATATGGGGAGGTACTAGCTCCAACTCGGTTTTACAGTGAAACCTGCAGGAACTTCAAACCGGCACTAGGAAACAGACTGAGAAACAGAGTAAAATTTGTCCTGCAACCCGTTCCCTTTGTGCTAGATGAACGAACGTCTCTCCGCATGCTCAGTTCGGAGAGATAAGTGTGTGTGAAAGCCGTTATTCAACTAGCTTGTTGGGAACACAAAGTTTCTTTTCACTTGCAAACTCCACTCCATACATATATATGGGGAGGTACTAGCTCCAACTCGGTTTTACAGTGAAAACTGCAGGAACTTCAAACCGGCACTAGGAAACAGACTGAGAAACCAGAGTTAAAGTTTGTCCTGCAACCCGTTCCCTTTGTGCTAGATGAACGAACGTCTCTCCACATGCTCAGTTCGGAGAGATATGTGTGTGTGAAAGCCGTCCTTCACCTAGCTTGTTCGGAATACAAAGATTCTTTTCACTTGCAAACTCCACTCCATACATATATATGGGGAGGTAATAGCTCCAACTCGGTTTTACAGTGAAAACTGCAGGAACTTCAAACCGGCACTAGGAAACAGACTGAGAAACCAGAGTAAATGTTTGTCCTGCAAACCGTTCCCTTTGTGCTAGATGAACGAACGTCTCTACACATGCTCAGTTCGGAGAGATAAGTGTGTGTGAAAGCCGTCCTACACCTAGCTTGTTCGGAACACAAAGATTCTTTTCACTTGCAAACTCCACTCCATACATATATATGGGGAGGTAATAGCTCCAACTCGGTTTTACAGTGAAAACTGCAGGAACTTCAAACCGGCACTAGGAAACAGACTGAGAAACCAGAGTAAAAGTTTCCCCTGCAACCCGTTCCCTTTGTGCTAGATGAACGAACGTCTCTCCACATGCTCAGTTCTGAGAGATAAGTGTGTGTGAAAGCCGTCCTTCACCTAGCTTGTTGGGAACACAAAGATTCTTTTCACTTGCAAACTCCACTCCATTCATATATATGGGGAAGTAATAGCTCCAACTCGGTTTTACAGTGAAAACTGCAGGAACTTCAAACCGGCACTAGGAAACAGACTGAGAAACCAGAGTAAAAGTTTGTCCTGCAACCAGTTCCCTTTGTGCTAGATGAACGAACGTCTCTCCACATGCTCAGTTCTGAGAGATAAGTGTGTGTGAAAGCCGTCCTTCACCTAGCTTGTTGGGAACACAAAGTTTCTTTTCAGTTGCAAACTCCACTCCATACATATATATGGGGAGGTACTAGCTCCAAATCGGTTTTACAGTGAAAACTGCAGGAACTTCAAACCGGCACTAGGAAACAGACTGAGAAACCAGAGTAAAAGTTTCTCCTGCAACCCGTTCCCTTTGTGCTAGGTGAACGAACGTCTCTCCACATGCTTAGTTCTGAAAGGTAAGTGTGTGTGAAAGCCGGACTTCACCTAGCTTGTTGGGAACACAAAGTTTCTTTTCAGTTGCAAACTCCACTCCATACATATATATGGGGAGGTACTACCTCCAACTCGGTTTTACAGTGAAAACTGCAGGAACTTCAAAACGGCACTAGGAAAGAGACTGAGACACCAGAGTAAAAGTTTCCCCTGCAACCCGTTCCCTTTGTGCTAGATGAACGAACGTCTCTCCACATGCTCAGTTCTGAGAGATAAGTGTGTGTGAAAGCCGTCCTTCACCTAGCTTGTTGGGAACACAAAGTTTCTTTTCAGTTGCAAACTCCACTCCATACATATATATGGGGAGGTACTAGCTCCAAATCGGTTTTACAGTGAAAACTGCAGGAACTTCAAACCGGCACTAGGAAACAGACTGAGAAACCAGAGTAAAAGTTTCTCCTGCAACCCGTTCCCTTTGTGCTAGATGAACGAACGTCTCTCCACATGCTCAGTTCTGAGAGATAAGTGTGTGTGAAAGCCGTCCTTCACCTAGCTTGTTGGGAACACAAAGTTTCTTTTCAGTTGCAAACTCCAATCCATACATATATATGGGGAGGTACTAGCTCCAACTCGGTTTTACAGTGAAAACTGCAGGAAATTCAAACCGGCACTAGGAAACAGTCTGAGAAACCAGAGTAAAAGTTTCCCCTGCAACCCGTTCCTTTTGTGCTAGATGAACGAACGTCTCTCCACATGCTCAGTTCTGAGAGATAAGTGTGTGTGAAAGCCGTCCTTCACCTAGATTGTTGGGAACACAAAGTTTCTTTTCACTTGCAAACTCCACTCCATGCATATATATGGGGAGGTACTAGCTCCAACTCTGTTTTACAGTGAAAACTGCAGGATCTTCAAACCGGCACTAGGAAACAGACTGAGAAACCAGAGTAAAAGTTTCTCCTGCAACCCGTTCCCTTTGTGCTAGGTGAACGAACGTCTCTCCACATGCTCAGTTCTGAGAGATAAGTGTGTGTGAAAGCCGTCCTTCACCTAGCTTGTTGGGAACACAAAGTTACTTTTCAGTTGCAAACTCCACTCCATACATATATATGGGGAGGTACTAGCTCCAACCCGGTTTTACAGTGAAAACTGCAGGAACTTCAAACCGGCAATAGGAAACAGACTGAGAAACCAGAGTAAAAGTTTCCCCTGCAACCCGTTCCCTTTGTGCTAGATGAACGAACGTCTCTCCACATGCTCAGTTCTGAGAGATAAGTGTGTGTGAAAGCCGTCCTTCACCTAGCTTGTTGGGAACACAAAGTTTCTTTTCACTTGCAAACTCCACTCCATACATATATATGGAGAGGTACTAGCTCCAACTCGGTTTTACAGTGAAAACTGCAGGAACTTCAAACCGGCACTAGGAAACAGACTGAGAAACCAGAGTAAAATTTGTCCTGCAACCCGTTCCCTTTGTGCTAGATGAACGAACGTCTCTCCACATGCTCAGTTCGGAGAGATAACTGTGTGTGAAAGCCGTCCTTCACCTAGCTTGTTGGGAACACAAAGTTTCTTTTCAGTTGCAAACTCCACTCCATACATATATATGGGGAGGTACTAGCTCCAACCCGGTTTTACAGTGAAAACTGCAGGAACTTCAAACCGGCAATAGGAAACAGACTGAGAAACCAGAGTAAAAGTTTCCCCTGCAACCCGTTCCATTTGTGCTAGATGAACGAACGTCTCTCCACATGCTCAGTTCTGAGAGATAAGTGTGTGTGAAAGCCGTCCTTCACCTAGCTTGTTGGGAACATAAAGTTTCTTTTCAGTTGCAAACTCCACTCCATACATATATATGGGGAGGTACTAGCTCCAACTCGGTTTTACAGTGAAAACTGCAGGAACTTCAAACAGGCACTAGGAAACAGACTGAGAAAGCAGAGTAAAATTTGTCCTGCCACCCGTTCCCTTTGTGCTAGATGAACGAACGTCTCTCCGCATGCTCAGTTCGGAGAGATAAGTGTGTGTGAAAGCCGTCCTTCACCTAGCTTGTTGGGAACACAAAGTTTCTTTTCACTTGCAAACTCCACTCCATACATATATATGGGGAGGTACTAGCTCCAACTCGGTTTTACAGTGAAAACTGCAGGAACTTCAAACCGGCACTAGGAAACAGTCTGAGAAACCAGAGTAAAAGTTTGTCCTGCAACCCGTTCCCTTTGTGCTAGATGAACGAACGTCTCTCCACATGCTCAGTTCGGAGAGATAAGTGTGTGTGAAAGCCGTCCTTCACCTAGCTTGTTCGGAACACAAAGATTCTTTTCAGTTGCAAACTCCACTCCATACATATATATGGGGAGGTAATAGCTCCAACTCGGTTTTACAGTGAAAACTGCAGGAACTTCAAACCGGCACTAGGAAACAGACTGAGAAACCAGAGTAAAAGTTTGTCCTGCAACCCGTTCCCTTTGTGCTAGATGAACGAACGTCTCTACACATGCTCAGTTCGGAGAGATAAGTGTGTGTGAAAGCCGTCCTTCACCTAGCTTGTTCGGAACACAAAAATTCTTTTCACTTGCAAACTCCACTCCATACATATATATGGGGAGGTAATAGCTCCAACTCGGTTTTACAGTGAAAACTGCAGGAACTTCAAACCGGCACTATGAAACAGACTGAGAAACCAGAGTAAAAGTTTCCCCTGCAACCCGTTCCCTTTGTGCTAGATGAACGAACGTCTCTCCACATGCTCAGTTCTGAGAGATAAGTGTGTGTGAAAGCCGTCCTTCACCTAGCTTGTTGGGAACACAAAGATTCTTTTCACTTGCAAACTCCACTCCATTCATATATATGGGGAGGTACTAGCTCCAACTCGGTTTTACAGTGAAAACTGCAGGAACTTCAAACCGGCACTAGGAAACAAACTGAGAAACCAGAGTAAAATTTTGTCCTGCAACCAGTTCCCTTTGTGCTAGATGAACGAACGTC
The DNA here is from genome assembly GCF_048773025.1 of Camelus bactrianus. Taxonomy (NCBI): domain Eukaryota; kingdom Metazoa; phylum Chordata; class Mammalia; order Artiodactyla; family Camelidae; genus Camelus; species Camelus bactrianus. The sequence goes on from NC_133553.1 coordinate 2,022,871, forward strand.
TCTCCACATGCTCAGTTCGGAGAGATAAGTGTGTGTGAAAGCCGTCCTTCACCTAGCTTGTTGGGAACACAAAGATTCTTTTCACTTGCAAACTCCACTCCATACATATATATGGGGAGGTACAAGCTCCAACTCGGTTTTACAGTGAAAACTGCAGGAACTTCAAACCGGCACTAGGAAACAGACTGAGAAACCAGAGTAAAGTTTCCCCTGCAACCCGTTCCCTTTGTGCTAGATGAACGAACGTCTCTCCACATGCTCAGTTCTGAAAGATAAGTGTGTGTGAAAGCCGTCCTTCACCTAGCTTGTTGGGAACACAAAGTTTCTTTTCAGTTGCAAACTCCACTCCATACATATATATGGGGAGGTACTAGCTCCAACTCGGTTTTACAGTGAAAACTGCAGGAACTTCAAACCGGCACTAGGAAACAGACTGAGACACTAGAGTAAAAGTTTCCCCTGCAACCCGTTCCCTTTGTGCTAGATGAACGAACGTCTCTCCACATGCTCAGTTCTGAGACATAAGTGTGTGTGAAAGCCGTCCTTCACCTAGCTTGTTGGGAGCACAAATTTTCTTTTCACTTGCAAACTCCACTCCATACATATATATGGGGAGGTACTAGCTCCAACTCGGTTTTACAGTGAAAACTGCAGGAACTTCAAACCGGCACTAGGAAACAGACTGAGAAACCAGAGTAAAAGTTTCTCCTGCAACCCGTTCCCTTTGTGCTAGGTGAACGATCGTCTCTCCACATGCTCAGTTCTGAGAGATAAGTGTGTGTGAAAGCCGTCCTTCAACTAGCTTGTTGGGAACACAAAGGTTCTTTTCACTTGCAAACTCCACTCCATACATATATATGGGGAGGTACTAGCTCCAACTCGGTTTTACAGTGAAAACTGCAGGAACTTCAAACCGGCACTAGGAAACAGACTGAGAAACCAGAGTAAAAGTTTGTCCTGCAACCCGTTCCCTTTGTGCTAGATGAACGAACGTCTCTCCACATGCTCAGTTCGGAGAGATAAGTGTGTGTGAAAGCCGTCCTTCACCTAGCTTGTTGGGAACACTAAGATTCTTTTCACTTGCAAACTCCACTCCATACATATATATGGGGAGGTACTAGCTCCAACTCGGTTTTACAGTGAAAACTGCAGGAACTTCCAACCGGCACTAGGAAACAGACTGAGAAACCAGAGTAAAAGTTTCCCCTGCAACCCGTTCCCTTTGTGCTAGATGAACGAACGTCTCTCCACATGCTCAGTTCTGAGAGATAAGTGTGTGTGAAAGCCGTCCTTCACCTAGCTTGTTGGGAACACAAAGATTCTTTTCACTTGCAAACTCCACTCCATACATATATATGGGGAGGTACTAGCTCCAACTCGGTTTTACAGTGAAAACTGCAGGAACTTCAAACCGGCACTAGGAAACAGACTGAGAAACCAGAGTAAAAGTTTGTCCTGCAACCAGTTCCCTTTGTGCTAGATGAACGAACGTCTCTCCACATGCTCAGTTCGGAGAGATAAGTGTGTGTGAAAGCCGTCCTTCACCTAGCTTGTTGGGAACACAAAGATTCTTTTCACTTGCAAACTCCACTCCATACATATATAAGGGAAGGTACAAGCTCCAACTCGGTTTTACAGTGAAAACTGCAGGAACTTCAAACCGGCACTAGGAAACAGACTGAGAAACCAGAGAAAAAGTTTCTCCTGCAACCCGTTCCCTTTGTGCTAGATGAACGAACGTCTCTCCACATTCTCAGTTCTGAGAGATAAGTGTGTGTGAAAGCCGTCCTTCACCTAGCTTGTTGGGAACACAAAGTTTCTTTTCACTTGCAAACTCCACTCCATACATATATATGGGTAGTACTAGCTCCACCTCGGTTTTACAGTGAAAACTGCAGGAACTTCAAACCGGCACTAGGAAACAGACTGAGAAACCAGAGTAAAAGTTTCTCCTGCAACCCGTTCCCTTTGTGCTAGATGAACGAACGTCTCTCCACATGCTGAGTTCTGAGAGATAAGTGTGTGTGAAAGCCGTCCTTCACCTAGCTTGTTGGGAACACAAAGTTTCTTTTCACTTGCAAACTCCACTCCATACATATATATGGTGAGGTACTAGCTCCAACTCGGTTTTACAGTGAAAACTGCAGGAACTTCAAACCGGCACTAGGAAACAGACTGAGAAACCAGATTAAAAGTTTCTCCTGCAACCCTTTCCCTTTGTGCTAGGTGAACGAACGTCTCTCCACATGCTCAGTTCTGAAAGATAAGTGTGTGTGAAAGCCGTCCTTCACCTAGCTTGTTGGGAACACAAAGTTTCTTTTCAGTTGCAAACTCCACACCATACATATATATGGGGAGGTACTAGCTCCAACTCGGTTTTACAGTGAAAACTGCAGGAACTTCAAACCGGCACTAGGAAACAGACTGAGAAACCAGAGTAAAAGTTTCTCCTGCAAATCGTTCCCTTTGTGCTAGATGAACGAACGTCTCTCCACATGCTCATTTCTGAGAGATAAGTGTGTGTGAAAGCCGTCCTTCAACTAGCTTGTTGGGAACACAAAGTTTCTTTTCAGTTGCAAACTCCATTCCATACATATATATGGGGTGGTACTAGCTCCAACTCGGTTTTACAGTGAAAACTGCAGGAACTTCAAACCGGCACTAGGAAACAGACTGAGAAACCAGAGTAAAAGTTTCTCCTGCAACCCGTTCCCTTTGTGCTAGATGAACGAACGTCTCTCCACATGCTAAGTTCTGAGAGATAAGTGTGTGTGAAAGCCGTCCTTCACCTAGCTTGTTGGGAACACAAAGTTTCTTTTCACTTGCAAACTCCACTCCATACATATATATGGGGAGGTACTAGATCCAACTCGGTTTTACAGTGAAAACTGCAGGAACTTCAAACCGGCACTAGGAAACAGACTGAGAAACCAGAGTAAAAGTTTCTCCTGCAACCCGTTCCCTTTGTGCTAGGTGAACGAACGTCTCTCCACATGCTCAGTTCTGAAAGATAAGTGTGTGTGAAAGCCGTCCTTCACCTAGCTTGTTGGGAACACAAAGTTTCTTTTCAGTTGCAAACTCCACTCCATACATATATATCGGGAGGTACTAGCTCCAACTCGGTTTTACAGTGAAAAATGCAGGAACTTCAAACCGGCACTAGGAAACAGACTGACACACCAGAGTAAAAGTTTCCCCTGCAACCCGTTCCCTTTGTGCTAGATGAACGAACGTCTCTCCACATGCTCATTTCTGAGAGATAAGTGTGTGTGAAAGCCGTCCTTCACCTAGCTTGTTGGGAACACAAAGTTTCTTTTCAGTTGCAAACTCCACTCCATACATATGTATGGGGAGGTACTAGCTCCAACTCGGTTTTACAGTGAAAACTGCAGGAACTTCAAACCGGCACTAGGAAACAGACTGAGAAACCAGAGTAAAAGTTTCTCCTGCAACCCGTTCCCTTTGTGCTAGATGAACGAACGTCTCTCCACATGCTCAGTTCTGAGAGATAACTGTGTGTGAAAGCCGTCCTTCACCTAGCTTGTTGGGAACACAAAGATTCTTTTCACTTGCAAACTCCAATCCATACATATATATGGGGAGGTACTAGCTCCAACTCGGTTTTACAGTGAAAACTGCAGGAAATTCAAACCAGCACTAGGAAACAGTCTGAGAAACCAGACTAAATGTTTCCCCTGCAACCCGTTCCCTTTGTGCTAGATGAACGAACGTCTCTCCACATGCTCAGTTCTGAGAGATAAGTGTGTGTGAAAGCCGTCCTTCACCTAGCTTGTTGGGAACACAAAGTTTATTTTCACTTGCAAACTCCACTCCATACATATATAAGGGGAGGTACAAGCTCCAACTCGGTTTTACAGTGTAAACTGCAGGAACTTCAAACCGGCACTAGGAAACAGACTGAGAAACCAGAGTAAAAGTTTCTCCTGTAACCCGTTCCCTTTGTGCTGGATGAACGATCGTCTCTCCACATGCTCAGTTCGGAGAGATAAGTGTGTGTGAAAGCCGTCCTTCACCTAGACTGTTGGGAACACAAAGTTTCTTTTCACTTGCAAACTCCACTCCATGCATATATATGGGGAGGTACTAGCTCCAACTCGGTTTTACAGTGAAAACTGCAGGAACTTCAAACCGGCACTAGGAAACAGACTGAGAAACCAGAGTAAAAGTTTCTCCTGCAACCCGTTCCCTTTGTGCTAGGTGAACGAACGTCTCTCCACATGCTCAGTTCTGAGAGATAAGTGTGTGTGAAAGCCGTCTTTACCTAGCTTGTTGGGAACACAAAGTTTCTTTTCAGTTGCAAACTCCACTCCATACATATTTATGGGGAGGTACTAGCTCCAACCCGGTTTTACAGTGAAAACTGTAGGAACTTCAAACCGGCAATAGGAAACAGACTGAGAAACCAGAGTAAAATTTTCCCTGCAACCCGTTCCCTTTGTGCTAGATGAACGAACGTCTCTCCACATGCTCAGTTCTGAGAGATAATTGTGTGTGAAAGCCGTCCTTCACCTAGCTTGTTGGGAACATAAAGTTTCTTTTCAGTTGCAAACTCCACTCCATACATATATATGGGGAGGTACTAGCTCCAACTCGGTTTTACAGTGAAAACTGCAGGAACTTCAAACCGGCACTAGGAAACAGACTGAGAAACCAGAGTAAAATTTGTCCTGCAACCCGTTCCCTTTGTGCTACATGAACGAACGTCTCTCCACATGCTCAGTTCTGAGAGATAAGTGTGTGTGAAAGCCGTCCTTCACCTAGCTTGTTGGGAACACAAAGTTTCTTTTCAGTTGCAAACTCCACTCCATACATATATATGGGATCGTACTAGCTCAAACTCGGTTTTACAGTGAAAACTGCAGGAACTTCAAACCGGCACTAGGAAACAGACTGAGAAACCAGAGTAAAAGTTTATCCTGCAACCCGTTCCCTTTGTGCTAGGTGAACGAACGTCTCTCCACATGCTCAGTTCTGAAAGATAAGTGTGTGTGAAAGCCGTCCTTCACCTAGCTTGTTGGGAACACAAAGTTTCTTTTCAGTTGCAAACTCCACTCCATACATATATATCGGGAGGTACTAGCTCCAACTCGGTTTTACAGTGAAAACGGCAGGAACTTCAAACCGGCACTAGGAAACAGACTGAGACACCAGAGTAAAAGTTTCCCCTGCAACCCGTTCCTTTTGTGCTAGATGAACGAACGTCTCTCCACATGCTCATTTCTGAGAGATAAGTGTGTGTGAAAGCCGTCCTTCACCTAGCTTGTTGGGAACACAAAGTTTCTTTTCAGTTGCAAACTCCACTCCATACATATATATGGGGAGGTACTAGCTCCAACTCGGTTTTACAGTGAAAACTGCAGGAATTTCAAACCGGCACTAGGAAACAGACTGAGAAACCAGAGTAAAAGTTTCTCCTGCAACCCGTTCCCTTTGTGCTAGGTGAACGAACGTCTCTCCACATGCTCAGTTCTGAGAGATAACTGTGTGTGAAAGCCGTCCTTCACCTAGCTTGTTGGGAACACAAAGATTCTTTTCACTTGCAAACTCCAATCCATACATATATATGGGGAGGTACTAGCTCCAACTCGGTTTTACAGTGAAAACTGCAGGAAATTCAAACCAGCACTAGGAAACAGTCTGAGAAACCAGACTAAATGTTTCCCCTGCAACCCGTTCCCTTTGTGCTAGATGAACGAACGTCTCTCCACATGCTCAGTTCTGAGAGATAAGTGTGTGTGAAAGCCGTCCTTCACCTAGCTTGTTGGGAACACAAAGTTTCTTTTCACTTGCAAACTCCACTCCATACATATATAAGGGGAGGTACAAGCTCCAACTCGGTTTTACAGTGTAAACTGCAGGAACTTCAAACCGGCACTAGGAAACAGACTGAGAAACCAGAGTAAAAGTTTCTCCTGCAACCCGTTCCCTTTGTGCTGGATGAACGAACGTCTCTCCACATGCTCAGTTCGGAGAGATAAGTGTGTGTGAAAGCCGTCCTTCACCTAGCTTGTTGGGAACACAAAGTTTCTTTTCAGTTGCAAACTCCACTCCATACATATATATGGGGAGGTACTAGCTCCAACCCGGTTTTACAGTGAAAACTGCAGGAACTTCAAACCGGCTATAGGAAACAGACTGAGAAACCAGAGTAAAAGTTTCCCCTGCAACCCGTTCCCTTTGTGCTAGATGAACGAACGTCTCTCCACATGCTCAGTTCTGAGAGATAAGTGTGTGTGAAAGCCGTCCTTCACCTAGCTTGTTGGGAACATAATGTTTCTTTTCAGTTGCAAACTCCACTCCATACATATATATGGGGAGGTACTAGCTCCAACTCGGTTTTACAGTGAAAACTGCAGGAACTTCAAACCGGCACTAGGAAACAGACTGAGAAACCAGAGTAAAATTTGCCTGCAACCCGTTCCCTTTGTGCTAGATGAACGAACGTCTCTCCACATGCTCAGTTCTGAGAGATAAGTGTGTGGGAAAGCCGTCCTTCACCTAGCTTGTTGGGAACACAAAGTTTCTTTTCAGTTGCAAACTCCACTCCATACATATATACGGGAAGGTACTAGATCCAACTCGGTTTTACAGTGAAAACTGCAGGAACTTCAAACCGGCACTAGGAAACAGACTGAGAAACCAGAGTAAAAGTTTCTCCTGCAACACGTTCCCTTTGTGCTAGGTGAACGAACGTCTCTCCACATGCTCAGTTCTGAGAGATAAGTGTGTGTGAAAGCCGTCCTTCACCTAGCTTGTTGGGAACACTAAGTTTCTTTTCACTTGCAAACTCCACTCCATACATATATATGGGGAGGTACTAGCACCAACCCGGTTTTACAGTGAAAACTGCAGGAACTTCAAACCGGCAATAGGAAACAGACTGAGAAACCAGAGTAAAAGTTTCCCCTGCAACCCGTTCCCTTTGTGCTAGATGAACGAACGTCTCTCCACATGCTCAGTTCTGAGAGATAAGTGTGTGTGAAAGCCGTCCTTCACCTAGCTTGTTGGGAACATAAAATTTCTCTTCAGTTGCAAACTCCACTCCATACATATATATGGGGAGGTACTAGCTCCAACTCGGTTTTACAGTGAAAACTGCAGGAACTTCAAACCGGCACTAGGAAACAGACTGAGAAACCAGAGTAAAAGTTTCTCCTGCAACCCGTTCCCTTTGTGCTAGGTGAACGAAAGTCTTTCCACATGCTCAGTTCTGAGAGATAAGTGTGTGTGAAAGCCTTCCTTCACCTAGCTTGTTGGGAACACAAAGTTTCTTTTCAGTTGCAAACTCCACTCCATACATATATATGGGGAGGTACTAGCTCCAACCCGGTTTTACAGTGAAAACTGCAGGAACTTCAAACCGGCAATAGGAAACAGACTGAGAAACCAGAGTAAAAGTTTCTCCTGCAACCCGTTCCCTTTGTGCTAGATGAACGAACGTCTCTCCACATGCTCAGTTCTGAGAGATATGTGTGTGTGAAAGCCGTCCTTCACCTAGCTTGTTGGGCACATAAAGTTTCTTTTCAGTTGCAAACTCCACTCCATAAATATATATGGGGAGGTACTAGCTCCAACTCTGTTTTACAGTGAAAACTGCAGGAACTTCAAACCGGCACTAGGAAACAGACTGAGTAACCAGAGTAAAATTTGTCCTGCAACCCGTTCCCTTTGTGCTAGATGAACGAACGTCTCTCCACATGCTCAGTTCGGAGAGATAATTGTGTGTGAAAGCCGTCCTTCACCTAGCTTGTTGGGAACACAAAGTTTCTTTTCAGTTGCAAACTCCACTCCATAAAAATATATGGGGTCGTACTAGCTCAAACTCGGTTTTACAGTGAAAACTGCAGGAACTTCAAACCGGCACTAGGAAACAGACTGAGAAACCAGAGTAAAAGTTTCTCCTGCAACCCGTTCCCTTTGTGCTAGATGAACGAACGTCTCTCCACATGCTCAGTACTGAGAGATAAGTGTGTGTGAAAGCCGTCCTTCACCTAGCTTGTTGGGAACACAAAGTTTCTTTTCACTTGCAAACTCCACTCCATACATATATATGGGGAGGTACTAGCTCCAACTCGGTTTTACAGTGAAAACTGCAGGAACTTCCAACCGGCACTAGGAAACAGACTGAGAAACCAGAGTAAAAGTTTCCCCTGCAACCCGTTCCCTTTGTGCTAGATGAACGAAAGTCTCTCCACATGCTCAGTTCTGAGATATAATTGTGTGTGAAAGCCGTCCTTCATCTAGCTTGTTGGGAACACAAAGTTTCTTTTCAGTTGCAAACTCCACTCCATACATATATATGGGGAGGTACTAGCTCCAACTCGGTTTTACAGTGAAAACTGCAGGAACTTCAAACCGGCACTAGGAAACAGACTGAGAAACCAGAGTAAAAGTTTCTCCTGCAACCCGTTCCATTTGTGCTAGATGAACGAACGTCTCTCCACATGCTCAGTTCTGAGAGATAAGTGTGTGTGAAAGCCGTCCTTCACCTAGCATGTTGGGAACACAAAGTTTCTTTTCAGTTGCAAACTCCACTCCATACATATATATGGGGAGGTAATAGCTCCAACTCGGTTTTACAGTGAAAACTGCAGGAAGTTCAAACCGGCACTAGGAAACAGACTGAGAAACCAGAGTAAAAGTTTCTCCTGCAACCCGTTCCCTTTGTGCTAGGTGAACGAACGTCTCTCCACATGCTCAGTTCTGAGAGATAAGTGTGTGTGAAAGCCGTACTTCACCTAGCTTGTTGGGAACACAAAGTTTCTTTTCACTTGCAAACTCCACTCCATACATATATATGGGGAGGTACTAGCTCCAACCCGGTTTTACAGTGAAAACTGCAGGAACTTCAAACCGGCAATAGGAAACAGACTGAGAAACCAGAGTAAAAGTTTCCCCTGCAACCCGTTCCCTTTGTGCTAGATGAACGAAAGTCTCTCCACATGCTCAGTTCTGAGAGATAAGTGTGTGTGAAAGCCGTCCTTCACCTAGCTTGTTGGGAACATAAAATTTCTTTTCAGTTGCAAACTCCACTCCATACATATATATGGGGAGGTACTAGCTCCAACTCGGTTTTACAGTGAAAACTGCAGGAACTTCAAACCGGCACTAGGAAACAGACTGAGAAACCAGAGTAAAATTTGTCCTGCAACCCGTTCCCTTTGTGCTAGATGAACGAACGTCTCTCCACATGCTCAGTTCTGAGAGATAAGTGTGTGGGAAAGCCGTCCTTCACCTAGCTTGTTGGGAACACAAAGTTTCTTTTCAGTTGCAAACTCCACTCCATACATATATACGGGAAGGTACTAGATCCAACTCGGTTTTACAGTGAAAACTGCAGGAACTTCAAACCGGCACTAGGAAACAGACTGAGAAACCAGAGTAAAAGTTTCTCCTGCAACCCGTTCCCTTTGTGCTAGGTGAACGAACGTCTCTCCACATGCTCAGTTCTGAGAGATAAGTGTGTGTGAAAGCCGTCCTTCACCTAGCTTGTTGGGAACACAAAGTTTCTTTTCACTTGCAAACTCCACTCCATACATATATATGGGGAGGTACTAGCTCCAACCCGGTTTTACAGTGAAAACTGCAGGAACTTCAAACCGGCAATAGGAAACAGACTGAGAAACCAGAGTAAAAGTTTCCCCTGCAACCCGTTCCCTTTGTGCTAGATGAACGAACGTCTCTCCACATGCTCAGTTCTGAGAGATAAGTGTGTGTGAAAGCCGTCCTTCACCTAGCTTGTTGGGAACATAAAGTTTCTTTTCACTTGCAAACTCCACTCCATACATATATATGGGGAGGTACTAGCTCCAACTCGGTTTTACAGTGAAAACTGCAGGAACTTCAAACCGGCACTAGGAAACAGACTGAGAAACCAGAGTAAAAGTTTCTCCTGCAAACCGTTCCCTTTGTGCTAGGTGAACGAAAGTCTCTCCACATGCTCAGTTCTGAGAGATAAGTGTGTGTGAAAGCCGTCCTTCACCTAGCTTGTTGGGAACACAAAGTTTCTTTTCAGTTGCAAACTCCACTCCATACATATATATGGGGAGGTACTAGCTCCAACCCGGTTTTACAGTGAAAACTGCAGGAACTTCAAACCGGCAATAGGAAACAGACTGAGAAACCAGAGTAAAAGTTTCTCCTGCAACCCGTTCCCTTTGTGCTAGATGAACGAACGTCTCTCCACATGCTCAGTTCTGAGAGATATGTGTGTGTGAAAGCCGTCCTTCACCTAGCTTGTTGGGCACATAAAGTTCCTTTTCAGTTGCAAACTCCACTCCATAAATATATATGGGGAGGTACTAGCTCCAACTCAGTTTTACAGTGAAAACTGCAGGAACTTCAAACCGGCACTAGGAAACAGACTGAGTAACCAGAGTAAAATTTGTCCTGCAACCCGTTCCCTTTGTGCTAGATGAACGAACGTCTCTCCACATGCTCAGTTCGGAGAGATAATTGTGTGTGAAAGCCGTCCTTCACCTAGCTTGTTGGGAACACAAAGTTTCTTTTCAGTTGCAAACTCCACTCCATACAAATATATGGGGTCGTACTAGCTCAAACTCGGTTTTACAGTGAAAACTGCAGGAACTTCAAACCGGCACTAGGAAACAGACTGAGAAACCAGAGTAAAAGTTTCTCCTGCAACCCGTTCCCTTTGTGCTAGATGAACGAACGTCTCTCCACATGCTCAGTACTGAGAGATAAGTGTGTGTGAAAGCCGTCCTTCACCTAGCTTGTTGGGAACACAAAGTTTCTTTTCACTTGCAAACTCCACTCCATACATATATATGGGGAGGTACTAGCTCCAACTCGGTTTTACAGTGAAAACTGCAGGAACTTCCAACCGGCACTAGGAAACAGACTGAGAAACCAGAGTAAAAGTTTCCCCTGCAACCAGTTCCCTTTGTGCTAGATGAACGAAAGTCTCTCCACATGCTCAGTTCTGAGATATAATTGTGTGTGAAAGCCGTCCTTCACCTAGCTTGTTGGGAACACAAAGTTTCTTTTCAGTTGCAAACTCCACTCCATACATATATATAGGGAAGGTACTAGCTCCAACTCGGTTTTACAGTGAAAACTGCAGGAACTTCAAACCGGCACTAGGAAACAGACTGAGAAACCAGAGTAAAAGTTTCTCCTGCAACCCGTTCCCTTTGTGCTAGATGAACGAACGTCTCTCCACATGCTCAGTTCTGAGAGATAAGTGTGTGTGAAAGCCGTCCTTCACCTAGCTTGTTGGGAACACAAAGTTTCTTTTCAGTTGCAAACTCCACTCCATACATATATATGGGGAGGTAATAGCTCCAACTCGGTTTTACAGTGAAAACTGCAGGAACTTCAAACCGGCACTAGGAAACAGACTGAGAAACCAGAGTAAAAGTTTCTCCTGCAACCCGTTCCCTTTGTGCTAGGTGAACGAACGTCTCTCCACATGCTCAGTTCTGAGAGATAAGTGTGTGTGAAAGCCGTCCTTCACCTAGCTTGTTGGGAACACAAAGTTTCTTTTCAGTTGCAAACTCCACTCCATACATATATATGGGGAGGTACTAGCTCCAACCCGGTTTTACAGTGAAAACTGCAGGAACTTCAAACCGGCAATAGGAAACAGACTGAGAAACCAGAGTAAAAGTTTCTCCTGCAACCCGTTCCCTTTGTGCTAGGTGAACGAACGTCTCTCCACATGCTCAGTTCTGAGAGATAAGTGTGTGTGAAAGCCGTCCTTCACCTAGCTTGTTGGGAAAATAAAGTTTCTTTTCAGTTGCAAACTCCACTCCATACATATATATGGGGAGGTACTATCTCCAACTCGGTTTTACAGTGAAAACTGCAGGAACTTCATACCGGCACTAGGAAACAGACTGAGAAACCAAAGTAAAATTTGTCCTGCAACCTGTTCCCTTTGTGCTAGATGAACGAACGTCTCTCCACATGCTCAGTACGGAGAGATAAGTGTGTGTGAAAGCCGTCCTTCACCTAGCTTGTTGGGAACACAAAGTTTCTTTTCAGTTGCAAACTCCACTCCATACATATATATGGGGTGGAACTAGCTCCAACTCGGTTTTACAGTGAAAACTGCAGGAACTTCAAACCGGCACTAGGAAGCATACTGAGAAACCAGAGTAAAAGTTTCTCCTGCAACCCGTTCCCTTTGTGCTAGATGAACGAACGTCTCTCCACATGCTCAGTTCTGAGAGATAAGTATGTGTGAATGCCGTCCTTCACCTATCTTGTTGGGAACCCAAAGTATCTTTTCACTTGCAAACTCCACTCCATACATATATATGGGGAGGTACTAGCTCCAACTCGGTTTTACAGTGAAAACTGCAGGAACTTCAAACCGGCACTAGGAAACAGACTGAGAAACCAGAGTAAAAGTTTCTCCTGCAACCCATTCCCTTTGTGCTAGATGAACGAACGTCTCTCCACATGCTCAGTTCTGAGAGATAAGTGTGTGTGAAAGCCTTCCTTCACCTAGCTTGTTGGGAACACAAAGTTTCTTTTCACTTGCAAACTCCACTCCATACATATATATGGGGAGGTACTAGCTCCAACTCGGTTTTACAGTGAAAACTGCAGGAACTTCCAACCGGCACTAGGAAACAGACTGAGAAACCAGAGTAAAAGTTTCCCCTGCAACCCGTTCCCTTTGTGCTAGATGAACGAACGTCTCTCCACATGCTCAGTTCTGAGATATAAGTGTGTGTGAAAGCCGTCCTTCACCTAGCTTGTTGGGAACACAAAGTTTCTTTTCACTTGCAAACTCCACTCCATACATATATATGGGGAGGTACTAGCTCCAACTATGTTTTACAGTGAAAACTGCAGGAACTTCAAACCGGCACTAGGAAACAGACTGAGAAACCAGAGTAAAAGTTTCTCCTGCAACCCGTTCCCTTTGTGCTAGATGAACGAACGTCTCTCCACATGCTCAGTTCTGAGAGATAAGTGTGTGTGAAAGCCGTCCTTCACCTAGCTTGTTGGGAACACAAAGTTTCTTTTCAGTTGCAAACTCCACTCCATACATATATATGGGGAGGTAATAGCTCCAACTCGGTTTTACAGTGAAAACTGCAGGAACTTCAAACCGGCACTAGGAAACAGACTGAGAAACCAGAGTAAAAGTTTCTCCTGCAACCCGTTCCCTTTGTGCTAGATGAACGAACGTCTCTCCACATGCTCAGTTCTGAGACTTAAGTGTGTGTGTAAGCCGTCCTTCACCTTGCTTGTTGGGAGCACAAAGTTTCTTTTCATTTGCAAACTCCACTCCATACATATATATGGGGAGGTACTAGCTCCAACTCGGTTTTACAGTGAAAACTGCAGGAACTTCAAACCGGCCCTAGGAAACAGACTGAGAAAACAGAGTAAAAGTTTCTCCTGCAACCCGTTCCATTTGTGCTAGATGAACGAATGTTTCTACACATGCTCAGTTCTGAGAGATAAGTTTGTGTGAAAGCCGTCCTTCACCTAGCTTGTTGGGAACACAAAGTTTCTTTTCACTTGCAAACTCCACTCCATACATATATATGGGGAGGTACTAGCTCCAACTCGGTTTTACTGTGATAACTGCAGGAACTTCATACCGGCACTAGGAAACAGACTGAGAAACCAAAGTAAAATTTGTCCTGCAACCCGTTCCCTTTGTGCTAGATGAAAGAACGTCTCTCCACATGCTCAGTTCGGAGAGATAAGTGTGTGTGAAATCCGTCCTTCACCTAGCTTGTTGGGAACACAAAGTTTCTTTTAAGTTGCAAACTCCACTCCATACATATATATGGGGTGTTACTAGCTCAAACTCGGTTTTACAGTGAAAACTGCAGGAACTTCAAACCGGCACTAGGAAGCAGACTGAGAAACCAGAGTAAAAGTTTCTCCTGCAACCCGTTCCCTTTGTGCTAGATGAACGAACGTCTCTCCACATGCTCAGTTCTGAGAGATAAGTGTGTGTGAAAGCCGTCCTTCACCTAGCTTGTTGGGAACATAAAGTTTCTTTTCAGTTGCAAACTCCACTCCATATATATATATGGGGAGGTACTAGCTCCAACTCGGTTTTACAGTGAAAACTGCAGGAACTTCAAACCGGCACTAGGAAATAGACTGAGAAACCAGAGTAAAAGTTTCTCCTGCAACCCGTTCCCTTTGTGCTAGATGAACGAACGTCTCTCCAAATGCTCAGTTCGGAAAGATAAGTCTCTGTGAAAGCCGTCCTTCACCTAGCTTGTTGGGAACACAAAGTTTCTTTTCAGTTGCAAACTCCTCTCCATACATATATATGGGGTCGTACTAGCTCAAACTCGGTTTTACAGTGAAAACTGCAGGAACTTCAAACCGGCACTAGGAAACAGACTGAGAAACCAGAGTAAAAGTTTCCCCTGCAACCCGTTCCCTTTGTGCTAGATGAACGAACGTCTCTCCACATGCTCAGTTCTGAGAGATAAGTGTGTGTGAAAGCCGTCCTTCACCTAGCTTGTTGGGAACACAAAGTTTCTTTTCAGTTTCAAACTCCACTCCATACATATATATGGGGAGGTACTAGCTCCAACTCGGTTTTAAAGTGAAAACTGCAGGAACTTCAAACCGGCACTAGGAAACAGACTGAGAAACCAGAGTAAAAGTTTCTCCTGCAACCCGTTCCCTTTGTGCTAGATGAACGAACGTCTCTCCACATGCTCAGTTCTGAGAGATAAGTGTGTGTGAAAACCGTCCTTCACCTAGCTTGTTGGGAACACAAAGTTTCTTTTCACTTGCAAACTCCACTCCATACATATATATGGGGAGGTACTAGCTCCAACTCGGTTTTACAGTGAAAACTGCAGGAACTTCAAACCGGCACTAGGAAACAGACTGAGAAACCAGAGTAAAAGTTTCTCCTGCAACCCGTTCCCTTTGTGCTAGATGAATGAACGTCTCTCCACATGCTCAGTATTGAGAGATAAGTGTGTGTGAAAGCCGTCCTTCACCTAGCTTGTTGGGAACACAAAGTTTCTTTTCACTTGCAAATTCCACTCCATACATATATATGGGGAGGTACAAGCTCCAACTCGGTTTTACAGTGAAAACTGCAGGAACTTCCAACCGGCACTAGGAAACAGACTGAGAAACCAGAGTAAAAGATTCCCCTGCAACCCGTTCCCTTTGTGCTAGATGAACGAACGTCTCTCCACATGCTCAGTTCTGAGAGAAAAGTGTGTGTGAAAGCCGTCCTTCACCTAGCTTGTTGGGAACACAAAGTTTCTTTTCAGTTTCAAACTCCACTCCATACATATATATGGGGAGGTACTAGCTCCAACTCGGTTTTAAAGTGAAAACTGCAGGAACTTCAAACCGGCACTAGGAAACAGACTGAGAAACCAGAGTAAAAGTTTCTCCTGCAACCCGTTCCCTTTGTGCTAGATGAACGAACGTCTCTCCACATGCTCAATTCTGAGAGATAAGTGTGTGTGAAAGCCGTCCTTCACCTAGCTTGTTGGGAACAAAAAGTTTCTTTTCACTAGTAAACTCCACTCCATACATATATATGGGGAGGTACTAGATCCAACTCGGTTTTACAGTGAAAACTGCAGGAACTTCAAACCGGCACTAGGAAACAGTCTGAGAAACCAGAGTAAAAGTTTCTCCTGCAACCCGTTCCCTTTGTGCTAGGTGAACGAACGTCTCTCCACATGCTCAGTTCTGAGAGATAAGTTTGTGTGAAAGCCGTCCTTCACCTTGCTTGTTGGGAGCACAAGGTTTCTTTTCATTTGCAAACTCCACTCCATACATATATATGGGGAGGTACTAGCTCCAACTCGGTTTTACAGTGAAAACTGCAGGAACTTCAAACCGGCCCTAGGAAACAGACTGAGAAACCAGAGTAAAAGTTTCTCCTGCAACCCGTTCCATTTGTGCTAGATGAACGAACGTTTCTACACATGCTCAGTTCTGAGAGATAAGTTTGTGTGAAAGCCGTCCCTCACCTAGCTTGTTGGGAACACAAAGATGCTTTTCAGTTGCAAACTCCACTCCATACATATATATGGGGAGGTACTAGCTCCAACTCGGTTTTACAGTGAAAACTGCAGGAACGTCATACCGGCACTAGGAAACAGACTGAGAAACCAAAGTAAAATTTGTCCTGCAACCCGTTCCCTTTGTGCTAGATGAACGAACGTCTCTCCACATGCTCAGTTCGGAGAGATAAGTGTGTGTGAAAGCCGTCCTTCACCTAGCTTGTTGGGAACACAAAGTTTCTTTTCAGTTGCAAACTCCACTCCATACATATCTATGGGGTGGTACTAGCTCAAACAAGGTTTTACAGTGAAAACTGCAGGAACTTCAAACCGGCACTAGGAAACAGACTGAGAAACCAGAGTAAAAGTTTCTCCTGCAACCCGTTCCCTTTGTGCTAGATGAACGAACGTCTCTCCACATGCTCAGTTCTGAGAGATAAGTGTGTGTGAAAGAAGTCCTTCACCTAGCTTGTTGGGAACACAAAGTTTCTTTTCACTTGCAAACTCCACTCCATACATATATAAGGGGAGGTACTAGCTCCAACTCGGTTTTACAGTGAAAACTGCAGGAACTTCCAACCGGCACTAGGAAACAGACTGAGAAACCAGAGTAAAAGTTTCCCCTGCAGCCCGTTCCCTTTGTGCTAGATGAACGAACGTCTCTCCACATGCTCAGTTCTGAGAGATAAGTGTGTGTGAAAACCGTCCTTCACCTAGCTTGTTGGGAACACAAAGTTTCTTTTCACTTGCAAACTCCACTTCATACATATATATGGGGAGGTACTAGCTCCAACTCGGTTTTACAGTGAAAACTGCAGGAACTTCAAACCGGCACTAGGAAACAGACTGAGAAACCAGAGTAAAAGTTTCTCCTGCAACCCGTTCCCTTTGTGCTAGATGAACGAACGTCTCTCCACATGCTCAGTTCTGAGAGATAAGTGTGTGTGAAAGCCGTCCTTCACCTAGCTTGTTGGGAACACAAAGTTTCTTTTCAGTTGCAAACTCCACTCCATACATATATATGGGGAGGTAATAGCTCCAACTCGGTTTTACAGTGAAAACTGCAGGAACTTCAAACCGGCACTAGGAAACAGACTGAGAAACCAGAGTAAAAGTTTCTCCTGCAACCCGTTCCCTTTGTGCTAGATGAACGAACGTCTCTCCACATGCTCAGTTCTGAGAGATAAGTTTGTGTGAAAGCCGTCCTTCACCTTGCTTGTTGGGAGCACAAAGTTTCTTTTCATTTGCAAACTCCACTCCATAAATATATATGGGGAGGTACTAGCTCCAACTCGGTTTTACAGTGAAAACTGCAGGAACTTCATACCGGCCCTAGGAAAAAGACTGAGAAACCAGAGTAAAAGTTTCTCCTGCATCCCGTTCCATTTGTGCTAGATGAACGAACGTTTCTACACATGCTCAGTTCTGAGAGATAAGTTTGTGTGAAAGCCGTCCTTCACCTAGCTTGTTGGGAACACAAAGTTTCTTTTCACTTGCAAACTCCACTCCATACATATATATGGGTAGGTACTAGCTCCAACTCGGTTTTACAGTGAAAACTGCAGAAACTTCAAACCGGCACTAGGAAACAGACTGAGAAACCAGAGTAAAAGTTTCACCTGCAACCCGTTCCATTTGTGCTAGATGAACGAACGTCTCTCCACATGCTCAGTTCTGAGAGATAAGTGTGTGTGAAAGCCGTCCTTCACCTAGCTTGTTGGGAACACAAAGATTCTTTTCACTTGCAAACTGCACTCCATACATATATATGGGGAGGTACTAGCTCCAACTCGGTTTTACAGTGAAAACTGCAGGAACTTCAAACCGGCACTAGGAAACAGACTGAGAAACCAGAGTAAAAGTTTCTCCTGCAACCCGTTCCCTTTGTGCTAGATGAACGAACGTCTCTCCACATGCTCAGATCGGAGAGGTAAGTGTGTGTGAAAGCCGTCCTTCACCTAGCTTGTTGGGAACACAAAGTTTCTTTTCAGTTGCAAACTCCACTCCATACATATATATGGGGAGGTACTAGCTCCAAATTGGTTTTACAGTGAAAACTGCAGGAACTTCAAACCGGCACTAGGAAACAGTCTGAGAAACCAGAGTAAAAGTTTCCCCTGCAACCCGTTCCCTTTGTGCTAGATGAACGAACGTCTCTCCACATGCTCAGTTCTGAGAGATAAGTGTGTGTGAAAGCCGTCCTTCACCTAGCTTGTTGGGAACACAAAGTTTCTTTTCAGTTGCAAACTCCACTCCATACATATATAAGGGGAGGTACTAGCTCCAACTCGGTTTTACAGTGTAAACTGCAGGAACTTCAAACCGGCACTAGGAAACAGACTGAGAAACCAGAGTAAAAGTTTCTCCTGCAACCCGTTCCCTTTGTGCTAGATGAACGAACGTCTCTCCACATGCTCAGTTCTGAGAGATAAGTGTGTGTGAAAGCCGTCCTTCACCTAGCTTGTTGGGAACACAAAGTTTCTTTTCACTTGCAAACTCCACTCCTTACATATATATGGGGACGTACAAGCTCCAACTCGGTTTTACAGTGAAAACTGCAGGAACTTCAAACCGGCACTAGGAAACAGACTGAGAAACCAGAGTAAAAGTTTCTCCTGCAACCCGTTCCCATTGTGCTAGATGAACGAACGTCTCCCAACATGCTCAGTTCGGAGAGATAAGTGTGTGTGAAAGCCGTCCTTCACCTAGCTTGTTGGGAACCCAAACTTTCTTTTCACTTGCAAACTCCACTCCATACATATATATGGGGAGGTACTAGCTCCAACTCGGTTTTACAGTGAAAACTGCAGGAACTTCAAACCGGCACTAGGAAACAGATTGAGAAACCAGAGTAATAGTTTCACCTGCAACCCGTTCCCTTTGTGCTAGATTAACGAACGTCTCTCCACATGCTCAGTTCTGAGAGATAAGTGTGTGTGAAAGCCGTCCTTCACCTAGATTGTTGGGAACACAAAGATTCTTTTCACTTGCAAACTCCACTCCATACATATATATGGGGAGGTACTAGCTCCAACTCGGTTTTACAGTGAAAACTGCAGGAACTTCAAACCGGCACTAGGAAACAGACTGAGAAACGAGAGTAAAAGTTTCTCCTGCAACCCGTTCCCTTTGTGCTAGATGAATGAACGTCTCTCCACATGCTCAGTTCTGAGAGATAAGTGTGTGTGAAAGCCGTCCTTCAACTAGCTTGTTGGGAACACAAAGTTTCTTTTCACTTGCAAACTCCACTCCATACATATATATGGGGAGGTACTAGCTCCAACTCGGTTTTACAGTGAAAACTGCAGGAACTTCAAACCGGCAGTAGGAAACAGACTGAGAAACCAGAGTAAAAGTTTCTCCTGCAACCCGTTCCCTTTGTGCTAGGTGAACGAACGTCTCTCCACATGCTCAGTTCTGAGAGATAAATGTGTGTGAAAGCCGTCCTTCACCTAGCTTGTTGGGAACACAAAGTTTCTTTTCACTTGCAAACTCCAATCCATACACATATAAGGGGAGGTACTAGCTCCAACTCGGTTTTACAGTGTAAACTGCAGGAACTTCAAACCGGCACTAGGAAACAGACTGAGAAACCAGAGTTAAAGTTTCTCCTGCAACCCGTTCCCTTTGTGCTAGATGAACGAACGTCTCTCCACATGCTCAGTTCTGAGAGATAAGTGAGTGTGAAAGCCGACCTTCACCGAGCTTGTTGGGAACACAAAGTTTCTTTTCACTTGCAAACTCCACTCCATACATATATATGGGGAGGTACTAGCTCCAACTCGGTTTTACAGTGAAAACTGCAGGAACTTCAAACCGGCACTAGGAAACAGACTGAGAAACGAGAGTAAAAGTTTCTCCTGCAACCCGTTCCCTTTGTGCTAGATGAACGAACGTCTCTCCACATGCTCAGTTCTGAGAGATAAGTGTGTGTGAAAGCCGTTCTTCACCTAGCTTGTTGGGAACACAAAGTTTCTTTTCACTTACAAACTCCACTCCATACATATATATGGGGAGGTACTAGCTCCACCTCGGTTTTACAGTGAAAACTGCAGGAACTTCAAACCGGCACTAGGAAACAGACTGAGAAACGAGAGTAAAAGTTTCTCCTGCAACCCGTTCCCTTTGTGCTAGATGAACGAACGTCTCTCCACATGCTCAGTTCTGAGAGATAAGTGTGTGTGAAAGCCGTCCTTCACCTAGCTTGTTGGGAACACAAAGTTTCTTTTCACTTGCAAACTCCACTCCATACATATATATGGGGAGGTACTAGCTCCAACTCGGTTTTACAGTGAAAACTGCAGGAACTTCAAACCGGCACTAGGAAACAGACTGAGAACCAGAGTAAAAGTTTCCCCTGCAACCCGTTCCCTTTGTGCTAGATGAACGAACGTCTCTCCACATGCTCAGTTCTGAGAGATAAGTGTGTGTGAAAGCCGTCCTTCACCTAGCTTGTTGGGAACACAAAGTTTCTTTTCAGTTGCAAACTCCACTCCATACATATATATGGGGAGGTACTAGCTCCAAATTGGTTTTACAGTGAAAACTGCAGGAACTTCAAACCGGCACTAGGAAACAGACTGAGAAACCAGAGTAAAAGTTTCCCCTGCAACCCGTTCCCTTTGTGCTAGATGAACGAACGTCTCTCCACATGCTCAGTTCTGAGAGATAAGTGTGTGTGAAAGCCGTCCTTCACCTAGCTTGTTGGGAACACAAAGTTTCTTTTCAGTTGCAAACTCCACTCCATACACATATAAGGGGAGGTACTATCTCCAACTCGGTTTTACAGTGTAAACTGCAGGAACTTCAAACCGGCACTAGGAAACAGACTGAGAAACCAGAGTTAAAGTTTCTCCTGCAACCCGTTCCCTTTGTGCTAGATGAACGAACGTCTCTCCACATGCTCAGTTCTGAGAGATAAGTGTGTGTGAAAGCCGTCCTTCACCTAGCTTGTTGGGAACACAAAGTTTCTTTTCACTTGCAAACTTCACTCCATACATATATATGGGGAGGTACTAGCTCCAACTCGGTTTTACAGTGAAAACTGCAGGAACTTCAAACCGGCCCTAGGAAACAGACTGAGAAACCAGAGTAAAAGTTTCTCCTGCAAACCGTTCCATTTGTGCTAGATGAACGAACGTTTCTACACATGCTCAGTTCTGAGAGATAAGTTTGTGTGAAAGCCGTCCCTCACCTAGCTTGTTGGGAACACAAAGATTCTTTTCAGTTGCAAACTCCACTCCATACATATATATGGGGAGGTACTAGCTCCAACTCGGTTTTACAGTGAAAACTGCAGGAACGTCATACCGGCACTAGGAAACAGACTGAGAAACCAAAGTAAAATTTGTCCTGCAACCCGTTCCCTTTGTGCTAGATGAACGAACGTCTCTCCACATGCTCAGTTCGGAGAGATAAGTGTGTGTGAAAGCCGTCCTTCACCTAGCTTGTTGGGAACACAAAGTTTCTTTTCAGTTGCAAACTCCACTCCATACATATCTATGGGGTGGTACTAGCTCAAACAAGGTTTTACAGTGAAAACTGCAGGAACTTCAAACCGGCACTAGGAAACAGACTGAGAAACCAGAGTAAAAGTTTCTCCTGCAACCCGTTCCCTTTGTGCTAGATGAACGAACGTCTCTCCACATGCTCAGTTCTGAGAGATAAGTGTGTGTGAAAGAAGTCCTTCACCTAGCTTGTTGGGAACACAAAGTTTCTTTTCACTTGCAAACTCCACTCCATACATATATAAGGGGAGGTACTAGCTCCAACTCGGTTTTACAGTGAAAACTGCAGGAACTTCCAACCGGCACTAGGAAACAGACTGAGAAACCAGAGTAAAAGTTTCCCCTGCAGCCCGTTCCCTTTGTGCTAGATGAACGAACGTCTCTCCACATGCTCAGTTCTGAGAGATAAGTGTGTGTGAAAACCGTCCTTCACCTAGCTTGTTGGGAACACAAAGTTTCTTTTCACTTGCAAACTCCACTTCATACATATATATGGGGAGGTACTAGCTCCAACTCGGTTTTACAGTGAAAACTGCAGGAACTTCAAACCGGCACTAGGAAACAGACTGAGAAACCAGAGTAAAAGTTTCTCCTGCAACCCGTTCCCTTTGTGCTAGATGAACGAACGTCTCTCCACATGCTCAGTTCTGAGAGATAAGTGTGTGTGAAAGCCGTCCTTCACCTAGCTTGTTGGGAACACAAAGTTTCTTTTCAGTTGCAAACTCCACTCCATACATATATATGGGGAGGTAATAGCTCCAACTCGGTTTTACAGTGAAAACTGCAGGAACTTCAAACCGGCACTAGGAAACAGACTGAGAAACCAGTGTAAAAGTTTCTCCTGCAACCCGTTCCCTTTGTGCTAGATGAACGAACGTCTCTCCACATGCTCAGTTCTGAGAGATAAGTTTGTGTGAAAGCCGTCCTTCACCTTGCTTGTTGGGAGCACAAAGTTTCTTTTCATTTGCAAACTCCACTCCATAAATATATATGGGGAGGTACTAGCTCCAACTCGGTTTTACAGTGAAAACTGCAGGAACTTCAAACCGGCCCTAGGAAAAAGACTGAGAAACCAGAGTAAAAGTTTCTCCTGCATCCCGTTCCATTTGTGCTAGATGAACGAACGTTTCTACACATGCTCAGTTCTGAGAGATAAGTTTGTGTGAAAGCCGTCCTTCACCTAGCTTGTTGGGAACACAAAGTTTCTTTTCACTTGCAAACTCCACTCCATACATATATATGGGTAGGTACTAGCTCCAACTCGGTTTTACAGTGAAAACTGCAGGAACTTCAAACCGGCACTAGGAAACAGACTGAGAAACCAGAGTAAAAGTTTCACCTGCAACCCGTTCCATTTGTGCTAGATGAACGAACGTCTCTCCACATGCTCAGTTCTGAGAGATAAGTGTGTGTGAAAGCCGTCCTTCACCTAGCTTGTTGGGAACACAAAGATTCTTTTCACTTGCAAACTGCACTCCATACATATATATGGGGAGGTACTAGCTCCAACTCGGTTTTACAGTGAAAACTGCAGGAACTTCAAACCGGCACTAGGAAACAGACTGAGAAACCAGAGTAAAAGTTTCTCCTGCAACCCGTTCCCTTTGTGCTAGATGAACGAACGTCTCTCCACATGCTCAGATCGGAGAGGTAAGTGTGTGTGAAAGCCGTCCTTCACCTAGCTTGTTGGGAACACAAAGTTTCTTTTCAGTTGCAAACTCCACTCCATACATATATATGGGGAGGTACTAGCTCCAAATTGGTTTTACAGTGAAAACTGCAGGAACTTCAAACCGGCACTAGGAAACAGTCTGAGAAACCAGAGTAAAAGTTTCCCCTGCAACCCGTTCCCTTTGTGCTAGATGAACGAACGTCTCTCCACATGCTCAGTTCTGAGAGATAAGTGTGTGTGAAAGCCGTCCTTCACCTAGCTTGTTGGGAACACAAAGTTTCTTTTCAGTTGCAAACTCCACTCCATACATATATAAGGGGAGGTACTAGCTCCAACTCGGTTTTACAGTGTAAACTGCAGGAACTTCAAACCGGCACTAGGAAACAGACTGAGAAACCAGAGTAAAAGTTTCTCCTGCAACCCGTTCCCTTTGTGCTAGATGAACGAACGTCTCTCCACATGCTCAGTTCTGAGAGATAAGTGTGTGTGAAAGCCGTCCTTCACCTAGCTTGTTGGGAACACAAAGTTTCTTTTCACTTGCAAACTCCACTCCTTACATATATATGGGGACGTACAAGCTCCAACTCGGTTTTACAGTGAAAACTGCAGGAACTTCAAACCGGCACTAGGAAACAGACTGAGAAACCAGAGTAAAAGTTTCTCCTGCAACCCGTTCCCATTGTGCTAGATGAACGAACGTCTCCCAACATGCTCAGTTCGGAGAGATAAGTGTGTGTGAAAGCCGTCCTTCACCTAGCTTGTTGGGAACCCAAACTTTCTTTTCACTTGCAAACTCCACTCCATACATATATATGGGGAGGTACTAGCTCCAACTCGGTTTTACAGTGAAAACTGCAGGAACTTCAAACCGGCACTAGGAAACAGATTGAGAAACCAGAGTAATAGTTTCACCTGCAACCCGTTCCCTTTGTGCTAGATTAACGAACGTCTCTCCACATGCTCAGTTCTGAGAGATAAGTGTGTGTGAAAGCCGTCCTTCACCTAGATTGTTGGGAACACAAAGATTCTTTTCACTTGCAAACTCCACTCCATACATATATATGGGGAGGTACTAGCTCCAACTCGGTTTTACAGTGAAAACTGCAGGAACTTCAAACCGGCACTAGGAAACAGACTGAGAAACGAGAGTAAAAGTTTCTCCTGCAACCCGTTCCCTTTGTGCTAGATGAATGAACGTCTCTCCACATGCTCAGTTCTGAGAGATAAGTGTGTGTGAAAGCCGTCCTTCAACTAGCTTGTTGGGAACACAAAGTTTCTTTTCACTTGCAAACTCCACTCCATACATATATATGGGGAGGTACTAGCTCCAACTCGGTTTTACAGTGAAAACTGCAGGAACTTCAAACCGGCAGTAGGAAACAGACTGAGAAACCAGAGTAAAAGTTTCTCCTGCAACCCGTTCCCTTTGTGCTAGGTGAACGAACGTCTCTCCACATGCTCAGTTCTGAGAGATAAATGTGTGTGAAAGCCGTCCTTCACCTAGCTTGTTGGGAACACAAAGTTTCTTTTCACTTGCAAACTCCAATCCATACACATATAAGGGGAGGTACTAGCTCCAACTCGGTTTTACAGTGAAAACTGCAGGAACTTCAAACCGGCACTAGGAAACAGACTGAGAAACGAGAGTAAAAGTTTCTCCTGCAACCCGTTCCCTTTGTGCTAGATGAACGAACGTCTCTCCACATGCTCAGTTCTGAGAGATAAGTGTGTGTGAAAGCCGTCCTTCACCTAGCTTGTTGGGAACACAAAGTTTCTTTTCACTTGCAAACTCCACTCCATACATATATATGGGGAGGTACTAGCTCCACCTCGGTTTTACAGTGAAAACTGCAGGAACTTCAAACCGGCACTAGGAAACAGACTGAGAAACGAGAGTAAAAGTTTCTCCTGCAACCCGTTCCCTTTGTGCTAGATGAACGAACGTCTCTCCACATGCTCAGTTCTGAGAGATAAGTGTGTGTGAAAGCCGTCCTTCACCTAGCTTGTTGGGAACACAAAGTTTCTTTTCACTTGCAAACTCCACTCCATAAATATATATGGGGAGGTACTAGCTCCAACTCGGTTTTACAGTGAAAACTGCAGGAACTTCAAACCGGCACTAGGAAACAGACTGAGAACCAGAGTAAAAGTTTCCCCTGCAACCCGTTCCCTTTGTGCTAGATGAACGAACGTCTCTCCACATGCTCAGTTCTGAGAGATAAGTGTGTGTGAAAGCCGTCCTTCACCTAGCTTGTTGGGAACACAAAGTTTCTTTTCAGTTGCAAACTCCACTCCATACATATATATGGGGAGGTACTAGCTCCAACTCGGTTTTACAGTGAAAACTGCAGGAACTTCAAACCGGCACTAGGAAACAGACTGAGAAACCAGAGTAAAAGTTTCTCCTGCAACCCTTTCCCTTTGTGCTAGATGAACGAACGTCTCTCCACATGCTCATTTCTGAGAGATAAGTGTGTGTGAAAGCCGTCCTTCACCTAGCTTGTTGGGAACACAAAGTTTCTTTTCACTTGCAAACTCCACTCCATACATATATATGGGGAGGTACTAGCTCCACCTCGGTTTTACAGTGAAAACTGCAGGAACTTCAAACCGGCACTAGGAAACATACTGAGAAACCAGAGTAATAGTTTCTCCTGCAACCCGTTTCCTTTGTGCTAGATGAACGAACGTCTCTCCACATGCTCAGTTCTGAGAGATAAGTGTGTGTGAAAGCCGTCCTTCACCTAGCTTGTTGGGAACACAAAGTTTCTTTTCAGTTGCAAACTCCACTCCATACATATATATGGGGAGGTACTAGCTCCAACTCGGTTTTACAGTGAAAACTGCAGGAACTTCAAACCGGCACTAGGAAACTGTCTGAGAAACCAGAGTAAAAGTTTCCCCTGCAACCCGTTCCCTTTGTGCTAGATGAACGAAAGTCTCTCCACATGCTCAGTTCTGAGAGATAAGTGTGTGTGAAAGCCGTCCTTCACCTAACTTGTTGGGAACACAAAGTTTCTTTTCAGTTGCAAACTCCACTCCATACATATATAAGGGGAGGTACTAGCTCCAACTCGGTTTTACAGTGTAAACTGCAGGAACTTCAAATCGGCACTAGGAAACAGACTGAGAAAACTGAGTTAAAGTTTCTCCTGCAACCCGTTCCCTTTGTGCTAGATGAACGAACGTCTCTTCACATGCTCAGTTCGGAGAGATAAGTGTGTGTGTAAGCCGTCCTTCACCTAGATTGTTGGGAACACAAAGTTTCTTTTCACTTGCAAACTCCACTCCATACATATATATGGGGAGGTACTAGCTCCAACTCGGTTTTACAGTGAAAACTGCAGGAACTTCAAACCGGCACTAGGAAACAGTCTGAGAAACCAGAGTAAAAGTTTCCCCTGCAACCCGTTCCCTTTGTGCTAGATGAACGAACGTCTCTCCACATGCTCAGTTCTGAGAGATAAGTGTGTGTGAAAGCCGTCCTTCACCTATCTTGTTGGGAACACAAAGTTTCTTTTCACTTGCAAACTCCACTCCATACATATATATGGGGAGGTACTAGATCCAACTCGGTTTTACAGTGAAAACTGCAGGAACTTCAAACCGGCACTAGGAAACAGACTGAGAAACCAGAGTAAAAGTTTCTCCTGCAACCCGTTCCCTTTGTGCTAGATGAACGAACGTCTCTCCACATGCTCATTTCGGAGAGATAAGTGTGTGTGAAAGCCGTCCTTCACCTAGCTTGTTGGGAACACAAAGTTTCTTTTCACTTGCAAACTCCACTCCATACATATATATGGGGAGGTACTAGCTCCAACTCGGTTTTACAGTGAAAACTGCAGGAACTTCAAACCGGCACTAGGAAACAGACTGAGAAACCAGAGTAAAAGTTTCTCCTGCAACCCTTTCCCTTTGTGCTAGATGAACGAACGTCTCTCCACATGCTCAGTCTGAGAGATAAGTGTGTGTGAAAGCCGTCCTTCACCTAGCTTGTTGGGAACACAAAGTTTCTTTTCACTTGCAAACTCCACTCCATACATATATATGGGGAGGTACTAGCTCCACCTCGGTTTTACAGTGAAAACTGCAGGAACTTCAAACCGGCACTAGGAAACAGACTGAGAAACGAGAGTAAAAGTTTCTCCTGCAACCCGTTCCCTTTGTGCTAGATGAACGAACGTCTCTCCACATGCTCAGTTCTGAGAGATAAGTGAGTGTGAAAGCCGTCCTTCACCTAGCTTGTTGGGAACACAAAGTTTCTTTTCACTTGCAAACTCCACTCCATACATATATATGGGGAGGTACTAGCTCCACCTCGGTTTTACAGTGAAAACTGCAGGAACTTCAAACCGGCACTAGGAAACAGACTGAGAAACGAGAGTAAAAGTTTCTCCTGCAACCCGTTCCCTTTGTGCTAGATGAACGAACGTCTCTCCACATGCTCAGTTCTGAGAGATAAGTGTGTGTGAAAGCCGTCCTTCACCTAGCTTGTTGGGAACACAAAGTTTCTTTTCACTTGCAAACTCCACTCCATACATATATATGGGGAGGTACTAGCTCCACCTCGGTTTTACAGTGAAAACTGCAGGAACTTCAAACCGGCACTAGGAAACATACTGAAAAACCAGAGTAATATTTTCTCCTGCAACCCGTTTCCTTTGTGCTAGATGAACGAACGTCTCTCCACATGCTCAGTTCTGAGAGATAAGTGTGTGTGAAAGCCGTCCTTCACCTAGCTTGTTGGGAACACAAAGATTCTTTTCAGTTGCAAACTCCACTCCATACATATATATGGGGAGGTACTAGATCCAACTCGGTTTTACAGTGAAAACTGCAGGAACTTCAAACCGGCACTAGGAAACAGTCTGAGAAACCAGAGTAAAAGTTTCCCCTGCAACCCGTTCCCTTTGTGCTAGATGAACGAACGTCTCTCCACAGGCTCAGTTCTGAGAGATAAGTGTGTGTGAAGCCGTCCTTCACCTAGCTTGTTGGGAACACAAAGTTTCTTTTCAGTTGCAAACTCCACTCCATACATATATAAGGGGAGGTACTAGCTCCAACTCGGTTTTACAGTGTAAACTGCAGGAACTTCAAACCGGCACTAGGAAACAGACTGAGAAACCAGAGTTAAAGTTTGTCCTGCAACCCGTTCCCTTTGTGCTAGATGAACGAACGTCTCTTCACATGCTCAGTTCGGAGAGATAAGTGTGTGTGTAAGCCGTCCTTCACCTAGATTGTTGGGAACACAAAGTTTCTTTTCACTTGCAAACTCCACTCCATACATATATATGGGGAGGTACTAGCTCCAAATCGGTTTTACAGTGAAAACTGCAGGAACTTCAAACCGGCACTAGGAAACAGTCTGAGAAACCAGAGTAAAAGTTTCCCCTGCAACCCGTTCCCTTTGTGCTAGATGAACGAAAGTCTCTCCACATGCTCAGTTCGGAGAGATAAGTGTGTGTGAAAGCATTCCTTCACCTAGCATGTTGGGAACACAAAGATTCTTTTCAGTTGCAAACTCCACTCCATACATATATATGGGGAGGTACTAGATCCAACTCGGTTTTACAGTGAAAACTGCAGGAACTTCAAACCGGCACTAGGAAACAGACTGAGAAACCAGAGTAAAAGTTTCTCCTGCAACCCGTTGCCTTTGTGCTAGATGAACGAACGTCTCTCCACGTGCTCAGTTCTGAGAGATAATTGTGTGTGAAAGCCGTCCTTCACCTAGCTTGTTGGGAACACAAAGTTTCTTTCAACTTGCAAACTCCACTCCATAAATATATATGGGGTGGTACTAGCTCCAACTCGGTTTTACAGTGAAAACTGCAGGAACTTCAAACTGGCACTAGGAAACAGTCTGAGAAACCAGAGTAAAAGTTTCTCCTGCAACCCGTTCCCTTTGTGCTAGATGAACGAACGTCTCTCCACATGCTCAGTTCGGAGAGATAAGTGTGTGTGAAAGCCGTCCTTCACCTAGCTTGTTGGGAACACAAAGTTTCTTTTCAGTTGCAAACTCCACTACATACATATATATGGGGTGGTACTAGTTCCAACTCGGTTTTACAGTGAAAACTGCAGGAACTTCAAACCGGCACTAGGAAACAGACTGAGAAACCAGAGTAAAAGTTTCTCCTGCATCCCGTTCCCTTTGTGCTAGATGAACGAACGTCTCGCCACATGCTCAGTTCTGAGAGACAAGTGTGTGTGAAAGCCGTCCTTCACCAGCTTGTTGGGAACACAAAGATTCTTTTCAGTTGCAAACTCCACTCCATACATATATATGGGGAGGTACTAGCTCCAACTCGGTTTTACAGTGAAAACTGCAGGAACTTCAAACCGGCACTAGGAAACAGACTGAGAAACCAGAGTAAAAGTTTCTAATGCAACGCGTTCCCTTTGTGCTAGATGAACGAACGTCTCTCCACATGCTCAGTTCTGAGAGATAAGTGTGTGTGAATGCCGTCCTTCACCTAGCTTGTTGGGAACACAATGTTTCTTTTCACTTGCAAACTCCACTCCATACATATATATGGGGAGGTACTAGCTCCAACTCGGTTTTACAGTGAAAACTGCAGGAACTTCAAACCGGCACTAGGAAACAGTCTGAGAAACCAGAGTAAAAGTTTCCCCTGCAACCCGTTCCCTTTGTGCTAGATGAACGAACGTCTCTCCACATGCTCAGTTCTGAGAGATAATTGTGTGTGAAAGCCGTCCTTCACCTAGCTTGTTGGGAACACAAAGTTTCTTTTCAGTTGCAAACTCCACTCCATACACATATAAGGGGAGGTACTAGCTCCAACTCGGTTTTACAGTGAAAACTGCAGGAACTTCAAACCGGCACTAGGAAACAGACTGAGAAACCAGAGTAAAAGTTTCTCCTGCAACCCTTTCCCTTTGTGCTAGATGAACGAAAGTCTCTCCACATGCTCAGTTCTGAGAGATAAGTGTGTGTGAAAGCCGTCCTTCACCTAGCTTGTTGGGAACACAAAGTTTCTTTTCACTTGCAAACTCCACTCCATACATATATATGGGGAGGTACTAGCTCCACCTCGGTTTTACAGTGAAAACTGCAGGAACTTCAAACCGGCACTAGGAAACAGACTGAGAAACCAGAGTAAAAGTTTCTCCTGCATCCCGTTCCCTTTGTGCTAGATGAACGAACGTCTCTCCACATGCTCAGTTCTGAGAGATAAGTGTGTGTGAAAGCCGTCCTTCACCTAGCTTGTTGGGAACACAAAGTTTCTTTTCACTTGCAAACTCCACTCCATACATATATATGGGGAGGTACTAGCTCCAACTCGGTTTTACAGTGAAAACTGCAGGAACTTCAAACCGGCACTAGGAAATAGACTGAGAAACCAGAGTAAAAGTTTCTCCTGCAACCCTTTCCATTTGTGCTAGATGAACGAACGTCTCTCCACATGCTCAGTTCTGAGAGATAAGTGTGTGTGAAAGCCGTCCTTCACCTAGCTTGTTGGGAACACAAAGTTTCTTTTCACTTGCAAACTCCACTCCATACATATATATGGGGAGGTACTAGCTCCACCTCGGTTTTACTGTGAAAACTGCAGGAACTTCAAACCGGCACTAGGAAACAGACTGAGAAACGAGAGTAAAAGTTTCTCCTGCAACCCGTTCCCTTTGTGCTAGATGAACGAACGTCTCTCCACATGCTCAGTTCTGAGAGATATGTGTGTGTGAAAGCCGTCCTTCACCTAGCTTGTTGGGAACACAAAGTTTCTTTTCACTTGCAAACTCCACTCCATACATATATATGGGGAGGTACTAGCTCCAACTCGGTTTTACAGTGAAAACTGCAGGAACTTCAAACCGGCACTAGGAAACAGACTGAGAAACCAGAGTAAAAGTTTCTCCTGCAACCCGTTCCCTTTGTGCTAGATGAACGAACGTCTCTCCACATGCTCAGTTCTGAGAGATAAGTGTGTGTGAAAGCCGTCCTTCACCTAGCTTGTTGGGAGCACAAAGTTTCTTTTCACTTGCAAACTCCACTCCATACATATATATGGGGAGGTACTAGCTCCACCTCGGTTTTACAGTGAAAAGTGCAGGAACTTCAAACCGGCACTAGGAAACAGTCTGAGAAACCAGAGTAATAGTTTCTCCTGCAACCCGTTTCCTTTGTGCTAGATGAACGAACGTCTCTCCACATGCTCAGTTCTGAGAGATAAGTGTGTGTGAAAGCCGTCCTTCACCTAGCTTGTTGGGAACACAAAGTTTCTTTTCAGTTGCAAACTCCACTCCATACATATATAAGGGGAGGTACTAGCTCCAACTCGGTTTTACAGTGTAAACTGCAGGAACTTCAAACCGGCACTAGGAAACAGACTGAGAAACCAGAGTTAAAGTTTCTCCTGCAACCCGTTCCTTTTGTGCTAGATGAACGAACGTCTCTCCACATGCTCAGTTCGGAGAGATAAGTGTGTGTGTAAGCCGTCCTTCACCTAGACTGTTGGGAACACAAAGTTTCTTTTCACTTGCAAACTCCACTCCATACATATATATGGGGAGGTAATAGCTCCAACTCGGTTTTACAGTGAAAACTGCAGGAACTTCAAACCGGCACTAGGAAACAGTCTGAGAAACCAGAGTAAAAGTTTCCCCTGCAACCCGTTCCCTTTGTGCTAGATGAACGAAGGTCTCTCCACATGCTCAGTTCGGAGAGATAAGTGTCTGTGAAAGCATTCCTTCACCTAGCATGTTGGGAACACAAAGATTCTTTTCAGTTGCAAACTACACTCCATACATATATATGGGGAGGTACTAGATCCAACTCGGTTTTACAGTGAAAACTGCAGGAACTTCAAACCAGCACTAGGAAAAAGTCTGAGAAACCAGAGTAAAAGTTTCTCCTGCAACCCGTTCCCTTTGTGCTAGATGAACGAACGTCTCTCCACATGCTCATTTCTGAGAGAAAAGTGGGTGTGAAAGCCGCCCTTCACCTAGCTTGTTGTGAACCCAAAGTTTCTTTTCACTTGCAAACTCCACTCCATACATATATATGGGGAGGTACTAGCTCCAACTCGGTTTTACAGTGAAAACTGCAGGAACTTCAAACCGGCACTTGGAAACAGACTGAGAAACCAGAGTAAAAGTTTCTCCTGCAACCCGTTCCCTTTGTGCTAGGTGAACGAACGTCTCTCCACATGCTCAGTTCTGAGAGATAAGTGTATGTGAAAGCCGTCCTTCACCTATCTTGTTGGGAACACAAAGTTTCTTTTCACTTGCAAACTCCACTCCATACATATATATGGGGAGGTACTAGATCCAACTCGGTTTTACAGTGAAAACTGCAGGAACTTCAAACCGGCACTAGGAAACAGACTGAGAAACCAGAGTAAAAGTTTCTCCTGCAACCCGTTGCCTTTGTGCTAGATGAACGAACGTCTCTCCACGTGCTCAGTTCTGAGATAAGTGTGTGTGAAAGCCGTCCTTCACCTAGCTTGTTGGGAACACAAAGTGTCTTTCAGCTTGCAAACTCCACTCCATAAATATATATGGGGAGGTACTAGCTCCAACTCGGTTTTACAGTGAAAACTGCAGGAACTTCAAACTGGCACTAGGAAACAGTCTGAGAAACCAGAGTAAAAGTTTCTCCTGCAACCCGTTCCCTTTGTGCTAGATGAACGAACGTCTCTCCACATGCTCAGTTCGGAGAGATAAATGTGTGTGAAAGCCGTCCTTCAACTAGCTTGTTGGGAACACAAAGTTTCTTTGCAGTTGCAAACTCCACTACATACATATATATGGGGTGGTACTAGTTCCAACTCGGTTTTACAGTGAAAACTGCAGGAACTTCAAACCGGCCCTAGGAAACAGACTGAGAAACCAGAGTAAAAGTTTCTCCTGCATCCCGTTCCCTTTGTGCTAGATGAACGAACGTCTCTCCACATGCTCAGTTCTGAGAGACAAGTGTGTGTGAAAGCCGTCCTTCACCAGCTTGTTGGGAACACAAAGATTCTTTTCAGTTGCAAACTCCACTCCATACATATATATGGGGAGGTACTAGCCCCAACTCGGTTTTACAGTGAAAACTGAAGGGACTTCAAACCGGCACTAGGAAACAGACTGAGAAACCAGAGTAAAAGTTTCCCCTGCATCCCGTTCCCTTTGTGCTAGGTGAACGAACGTCTCTCCACATGCTCAGTTCTGAGAGATAAGTGTGTGTGAAAGCCGTCCTTCACCTAGCTTGTTGGGAACACAAAGTTTCTTTTCACTTGCAAACTCCACTCCATACATATATATGGGGAGGTACTAGCTCCAACTCGGTTTTACAGTGAAAACTGCAGGAACTTCAAACCGGCACTAGGAAACAGACTGAGAAACCAGAGTAAAAGTTTCTAATGCAACGCGTTCCCTTTGTGCTAGATGAACGAACGTCTCTCCACATGCTCAGTTCTGAGAGATAAGTGTGTGTGAAAGCAGCCCTTCTCCTAGCTTGTTGGGAACACAAAGTTTCTTTTCACTTGCAAACTCCACTCCATACATATATATGGGGAGGTACTAGCTCCAACTCGGTTTTACAGTGAAAACTGCAGGAACTTCAAACCGGCACTAGGAAACAGACTGAGAAACCAGAGTAAAAGTTTCTAATGCAACGCGTTCCCTTTGTGCTAGATGAACGAACGTCTCTCCACATGCTCAGTTCTGATAGATAAGTGTGTGTGAAAGCCGTCCTTCACCTAGCTTGTTGGGAACACAATGTTTCTTTTCACTTGCAAACTCCACTCCATACATATATATGGGGAGGTACTAGCTCCAACTCGGTTTTACAGTGAAAACTGCAGGAACTTCAAACCGGCACTAGGAAACAGTCTGAGAAACCAGAGTAAAAGTTTCCCCTGCAACCCGTTCCCTTTGTGCTAGATGAACGAAGGTCTCTCCACATGCTCAGTTCGGAGAGATAAGTGTGTGTGAAAGCATTCCTTCACCTAGCATGTTGGGAACACAAAGATTCTTTTCAGTTGCAAACTACACTCCATACATATATATGGGGAGGTACTAGATCCAACTCGGTTTTACAGTGAAAACTGCAGGAACTTCAAACCAGCACTAGGAAAAAGTCTGAGAAACCAGAGTAAAACTTTCTCCTGCAACCCGTTCCCTTTGTGCTAGATGAACGAACGTCTCTCCACATGCTCATTTCTGAGAGAAAAGTGGGTGTGAAAGCCGCCCTTCACCTAGCTTGTTGTGAACCCAAAGTTTCTTTTCACTTGCAAACTCCACTCCATACATATATATGGGGAGGTACTAGCTCCAACTCGGTTTTACAGTGAAAACTGCAGGAACTTCAAACCGGCACTTGGAAACAGACTGAGAAACCAGAGTAAAAGTTTCTCCTGCAACCCGTTCCCTTTGTGCTAGGTGAACGAACGTCTCTCCACATGCTCAGTTCTGAGAGATAAGTGTGTGTGAAAGCCGTCCTTCACCTATCTTGTTGGGAACACAAAGTTTCTTTTCACTTGCAAACTCCACTCCATACATATATATGGGGAGGTACTAGATCCAACTCGGTTTTACAGTGAAAACTGCAGGAACTTCAAACCGGCACTAGGAAACAGACTGAGAAACCAGAGTAAAAGTTTCTCCTGCAACCCGTTGCCTTTGTGCTAGATGAACGAACGTCTCTCCACGTGCTCAGTTCTGAGAGATAAGTGTGTGTGAAAGCCGTCCTTCACCTAGCTTGTTGGGAACACAAAGTGTCTTTCAACTTGCAAACTCCACTCCATAAATATATATGGGGAGGTAATAGCTCCAACTCGGTTTTACAGTGAAAACTGGAGGAACTTCAAACTGGCACTAGGAAACAGTCTGAGAAACCAGAGTAAAAGTTTCTCCTGCAACCCGTTCCCTTTGTGCTAGATGAACGAACGTCTCTCCACATGCTCAGTTCGGAGAGATAAGTGTGTGTGAAAGCCGTCCTTCAACTAGCTTGTTGGGAACACAAAGTTTCTTTTCATTTGCAAACTCCACTACATACATATATATGGGGTGGTACTAGTTCCAACTCGGTTTTACAGTGAAAACTGCAGGAACTTCAAACCGGCCCTAGGAAACAGACTGAGAAACCAGAGTAAAAGTTTCTCCTGCATCCCGTTCCCTTTGTGCTAGATGAACGAACGTCTCTCCACATGCTCAGTTCTGAGAGACAAGTGTGTGTGAAAGCCGTCCTTCACCAGCTTGTTGGGAACACAAAGATTCTTTTCAGTTGCAAACTCCACTCCATACATATATATGGGGAGGTACTAGCCCCAACTCGGTTTTACAGTGAAAACTGAAGGGACTTCAAACCAGCACTAGGAAACAGACTGAGAAACCAGAGTAAAAGTTTCCCCTGCATCCCGTTCCCTTTGTGCTAGGTGAACGAACGTCTCTCCACATGCTCAGTTCTGAGAGATAAGTGTGTGTGAAAGCCGTCCTTCACCTAGCTTGTTGGGAACACAAAGTTTCTTTTCAGTTGCAAACTCCACTCCATACATATATATGGGGAGGTACTAGCTCCAACTCGATTTTACAGTGAAAACTGCAGGAACTTCAAACCGGCACTAGGAAACAGACTGAGAAACCAGAGTAAAAGTTTCTAATGCAACGCGTTCCCTTTGTGCTAGATGAACGAACGTCTCTCCACATGCTCAGTTCTGAGAGATAAGTGTGTGTGAAAGCAGTCCTTCACCTAGCTTGTTGGGAACACAAAGTTTCTTTTCACTTGCAAACTCCACTCCATACATATATATGGGGAGGTACTAGCTCCAACTCGGTTTTACAGTGAAAACTGCCGGAACTTCAAACCGGCACTAGGAAACAGACTGAGAAACCAGAGTAAAAGTTACTCCTACAAACCGTTCCATTTGTGCTAGATGAACGAACGTCTCTCCACATGCTCAGTTTTGAGAGATAAGTGTGTGTGAAAGCCGCCCTTCACCTAGCTTGTTGGGAACCCAAAGTTTCTTTTCACTTGCAAACTCCACTCCATACATATATATGGGGAGGTACAAGTTCCAACTCGGTATTACAGTGAAAACTGCAGGAACTTCAAACCGGCACTAGGAAACAGACTGAGAAACCAGAGTAAAAGTTTCTCCTGCAACCCGTTCCCTTTGTGCTAGATGAACGAACGTCTCTCCACATGCTCAGTTCTGAGAGATAAGTGTGTGTGAAAGCCGTCCTTCACCTAGCTTGTTGGGAACACAAAGTTTCTTTTCAGTTGCAAACTCCACTCCATACATATATATGGGGAGGTACAAGCTCCAACTCGGTTTTACAGTGAAAACTGCAGGAACTTCAAACCGGCACTAGGAAACAGACTGAGAAACCAGAGTAAAAGTTTCTCCTGCAACCCGTTCCCTTTGTGCTAGGTGAACGAACGTGTCTCCACATGCTCAGTTCGGAGAGATAAGTGTGTGTGAAAGCCGTCCTTCACCTAGCTTGTTGGGAACACAAAGTTTCTTTTCACTTGCAAACTCCACTCCATACATATATATGGGGAGGTACTAGTTCCAACTCGGTTTTACAGTGAAAACTGCAGGAACTTCAAACCGGCACTAGGAAACAGACTGAGAAACCAGAGTAAAAGTTTCTCCTGCAACCCGTTCCCTTTGTGCTAGATGAACAAACGTCTCTCCACATGCTCAGTTCTGAGAGATAAGTGTGTGTGAAAGCCGTACTTCACATAGCTTGTTGGGAACACAAAGTTTCTTTTCACTTGCAAACTCCACTCCATACATATATATGGGGAGGTACAAGCTCCAACTCGGTTTTACAGTGAAAACTGCAGGAACTTCAAACCGGCACTAGGAAACAGACTGAGAAACCAGAGTAAAAGTTTCTCCTGCAACCCGTTCCCTTTGTGCTAGGTGAACGAACGTGTCTCCACATGCTCAGTTCTGAGAGATAAGTGTGTGTGAAAGCCGTCCTTCACATAGCTTGTTGGGAACACAAAGTTTCTTTTCATTGCAAACTCCACTCCATACATATATATGGGGAGGTACTAGCTCCAACTCGGTTTTAAAGTGAAAACTGCAGGAACTTCAAACCGGCACTAGGAAACAGACTGAGAAACCAGAGTAAAAGTTTCTCCTGCAACCCGTTCCCTTTGTGCTAGATGAACGAACGTCTCTCCACATGCTCAGTTATGAGAGATAAGTGTGTGTGAAAGCCGTTCTTCACCTAGCTTGTTGGGAACACAAAGTTTCTTTTCAGTTGCAAACTCCAATCCATACATATATATGGGGAGGTAATAGCTCCAACTCGGTTTTACAGTGAAAACTGCATGAACTTCTAACCGGCACTAGGAAACAGACTGAGAAACCAGAGTAAAAGTTTCTCCTGCAACCCGTTCCCTTTGTGCTAGATGAACGAACGTCTCTCCACATGCTCAGTTCGGAGAGAAAAGTGTGTGAAAGCCGTCCTTCACCTAGCTTGTTGGGAACACAAAGTTTCTTTTCACTTGCAAACTCCACTCCATACATATATATGGGGAGGTTCTAGCTCCAACTCGGTTTTACAGTGAAAACTGCAGGAAATTCAAACCGGCACTAGGAAACAGACTGAGAAACCAGTGTAAAAGTTTCTCCTGCAACCCGTTCCCTTTGTGCTAGATGAACGAACGTCTCTCCACATGCTCAGTTCTGAGAAATAAGTGTGTGTGAAAGCCGTCCTTCACCTAGCTTGTTGGGAACACAAAGTTTCTTTTCAGTTGCAATTCCACTCCATACATATATAAGGGGAGGTACTAGCTCCAACTCGGTTTTACAGTGAAAACTGCAGGAACTTCAAACCGGCACTAGGAAACAGACTGAGAAACCAGAGTAAAAGTTTGTCCTGCAACCCGTTCCCTTTGTGCTAGATGAACGAACGTCTCTCCACATGCTCAGTTCTGAGAGATAAGTGTGTGTGAAAGCCGTCCTTCACCTAGCTTGTTGGGAACACAAAGTTTCTTTTCAGTTGCAAACTCCACTCCATACATATATATGGGGTGGTACAAGCTCCACCTCGGTTTTACAGTGAAAACTGCAGGAACTTCAATCCGGCACTAGGAAACAGACTGAGAAACCAGAGTAAAAGTTTCTCCTGCAACCCGTTCCCTTTGTGCTAGATGAACGAACGTCTCTCCAAATGCTCGGTTCTGAGAGATAAGTGTGGGTGAAAGCCGTCCTTCACATAGTTTGTTGGGAACACAAAGTTTCTTTTCACTTGCAAACTTCACTCCATACATATATATGGGGAGGTACTAGCTCCAACTCGGTTTTACAGTGAAAACTGCAGGAACTTCAAACTGGCACTAGGAAACAGTCTGAGAAACCAGAGTAAAAGTTTCTCCTGCAACCCGTTCCCTTTGTGCTAGATGAACGAACGTCTCTCCACATGCTCAGTTCGGAGAGATAAGTGTGTGTGAAAGCCGTCCTTCAACTAGCTTGTTGGGAACACAAAGTTTCTTTGCAGTTGCAAACTCCACTACATACATATATATGGGGTGGTACTAGTTCCAACTCGGTTTTACAGTGAAAACTGCAGGAACTTCAAACCGGCCCTAGGAAACAGACTGAGAAACCAGAGTAAAAGTTTCTCCTGCATCCCGTTCCCTTTGTGCTAGATGAACGAACGTCTCTCCACATGCTCAGTTCTGAGAGACAAGTGTGTGTGAAAGCCGTCCTTCACCAGCTTGTTGGGAACACAAAGATTCTTTTCAGTTGCAAACTCCACTCCATACATATATATGGGGAGGTACTAGCCCCAACTCGGTTTTACAGTGAAAACTGAAGGGACTTCAAACCGGCACTAGGAAACAGACTGAGAAACCAGAGTAAAAGTTTCCCCTGCATCCCGTTCCCTTTGTGCTAGGTGAACGAACGTCTCTCCACATGCTCAGTTCTGAGAGATAAGTGTGTGTGAAAGCCGTCCTTCACCTAGCTTGTTGGGAACACAAAGTTTCTTTTCACTTGCAAACTCCACTCCATACATATATATGGGGAGGTACTAGCTCCAACTCGGTTTTACAGTGAAAACTGCAGGAACTTCAAACCGGCACTAGGAAACAGACTGAGAAACCAGAGTAAAAGTTTCTAATGCAACGCGTTCCCTTTGTGCTAGATGAACGAACGTCTCTCCACATGCTCAGTTCTGAGAGATAAGTGTGTGTGAAAGCAGCCCTTCACCTAGCTTGTTGGGAACACAAAGTTTCTTTTCACTTGCAAACTCCACTCCATACATATATATGGGGAGGTACTAGCTCCAACTCGGTTTTACAGTGAAAACTGCAGGAACTTCAAACCGGCACTAGGAAACAGACTGAGAAACCAGAGTAAAAGTTTCTAATGCAACGCGTTCCCTTTGTGCTAGATGAACGAACGTCTCTCCACATGCTCAGTTCTGATAGATAAGTGTGTGTGAAAGCCGTCCTTCACCTAGCTTGTTGGGAACACAATGTTTCTTTTCACTTGCAAACTCCACTCCATACATATATATGGGGAGGTACTAGCTCCAACTCGGTTTTACAGTGAAAACTGCAGGAACTTCAAACCGGCACTAGGAAACAGTCTGAGAAACCAGAGTAAAAGTTTCCCCTGCAACCCGTTCCCTTTGTGCTAGATGAACGAAGGTCTCTCCACATGCTCAGTTCGGAGAGATAAGTGTGTGTGAAAGCATTCCTTCACCTAGCATGTTGGGAACACAAAGATTCTTTTCAGTTGCAAACTACACTCCATACATATATATGGGGAGGTACTAGATCCAACTCGGTTTTACAGTGAAAACTGCAGGAACTTCAAACCAGCACTAGGAAAAAGTCTGAGAAACCAGAGTAAAACTTTCTCCTGCAACCCGTTCCCTTTGTGCTAGATGAACGAACGTCTCTCCACATGCTCATTTCTGAGAGAAAAGTGGGTGTGAAAGCCGCCCTTCACCTAGCTTGTTGTGAACCCAAAGTTTCTTTTCACTTGCAAACTCCACTCCATACATATATATGGGGAGGTACTAGCTCCAACTCGGTTTTACAGTGAAAACTGCAGGAACTTCAAACCGGCACTTGGAAACAGACTGAGAAACCAGAGTAAAAGTTTCTCCTGCAACCCGTTCCCTTTGTGCTAGGTGAACGAACGTCTCTCCACATGCTCAGTTCTGAGAGATAAGTGTGTGTGAAAGCCGTCCTTCACCTATCTTGTTGGGAACACAAAGTTTCTTTTCACTTGCAAACTCCACTCCATACATATATATGGGGAGGTACTAGATCCAACTCGGTTTTACAGTGAAAACTGCAGGAACTTCAAACCGGCACTAGGAAACAGACTGAGAAACCAGAGTAAAAGTTTCTCCTGCAACCCGTTGCCTTTGTGCTAGATGAACGAACGTCTCTCCACGTGCTCAGTTCTGAGAGATAAGTGTGTGTGAAAGCCGTCCTTCACCTAGCTTGTTGGGAACACAAAGTGTCTTTCAACTTGCAAACTCCACTCCATAAATATATATGGGGAGGTAATAGCTCCAACTCGGTTTTACAGTGAAAACTGGAGGAACTTCAAACTGGCACTAGGAAACAGTCTGAGAAACCAGAGTAAAAGTTTCTCCTGCAACCCGTTCCCTTTGTGCTAGATGAACGAACGTCTCTCCACATGCTCAGTTCGGAGAGATAAGTGTGTGTGAAAGCCGTCCTTCAACTAGCTTGTTGGGAACACAAAGTTTCTTTTCATTTGCAAACTCCACTACATACATATATATGGGGTGGTACTAGTTCCAACTCGGTTTTACAGTGAAAACTGCAGGAACTTCAAACCGGCCCTAGGAAACAGACTGAGAAACCAGAGTAAAAGTTTCTCCTGCATCCCGTTCCCTTTGTGCTAGATGAACGAACGTCTCTCCACATGCTCAGTTCTGAGAGACAAGTGTGTGTGAAAGCCGTCCTTCACCAGCTTGTTGGGAACACAAAGATTCTTTTCAGTTGCAAACTCCACTCCATACATATATATGGGGAGGTACTAGCCCCAACTCGGTTTTACAGTGAAAACTGAAGGGACTTCAAACCAGCACTAGGAAACAGACTGAGAAACCAGAGTAAAAGTTTCCCCTGCATCCCGTTCCCTTTGTGCTAGGTGAACGAACGTCTCTCCACATGCTCAGTTCTGAGAGATAAGTGTGTGTGAAAGCCGTCCTTCACCTAGCTTGTTGGGAACACAAAGTTTCTTTTCAGTTGCAAACTCCACTCCATACATATATATGGGGAGGTACTAGCTCCAACTCGGTTTTACAGTGAAAACTGCAGGAACTTCAAACCGGCACTAGGAAACAGACTGAGAAACCAGAGTAAAAGTTTCTAATGCAACGCGTTCCCTTTGTGCTAGATGAACGAACGTCTCTCCACATGCTCAGTTCTGAGAGATAAGTGTGTGTGAAAGCAGTCCTTCACCTAGCTTGTTGGGAACACAAAGTTTCTTTTCACTTGCAAACTCCACTCCATACATATATATGGGGAGGTACTAGCTCCAACTCGGTTTTACAGTGAAAACTGCCGGAACTTCAAACCGGCACTAGGAAACAGACTGAGAAACCAGAGTAAAAGTTACTCCTACAAACCGTTCCATTTGTGCTAGATGAACGAACGTCTCTCCACATGCTCAGTTTTGAGAGATAAGTGTGTGTGAAAGCCGCCCTTCACCTAGCTTGTTGGGAACCCAAAGTTTCTTTTCACTTGCAAACTCCACTCCATACATATATATGGGGAGGTACAAGTTCCAACTCGGTATTACAGTGAAAACTGCAGGAACTTCAAACCGGCACTAGGAAACAGACTGAGAAACCAGAGTAAAAGTTTCTCCTGCAACCCGTTCCCTTTGTGCTAGATGAACGAACGTCTCTCCACATGCTCAGTTCTGAGAGATAAGTGTGTGTGAAAGCCGTCCTTCACCTAGCTTGTTGGGAACACAAAGTTTCTTTTCAGTTGCAAACTCCACTCCATACATATATATGGGGAGGTACAAGCTCCAACTCGGTTTTACAGTGAAAACTGCAGGAACTTCAAACCGGCACTAGGAAACAGACTGAGAAACCAGAGTAAAAGTTTCTCCTGCAACCCGTTCCCTTTGTGCTAGGTGAACGAACGTGTCTCCACATGCTCAGTTCGGAGAGATAAGTGTGTGTGAAAGCCGTCCTTCACCTAGCTTGTTGGGAACACAAAGTTTCTTTTCACTTGCAAACTCCACTCCATACATATATATGGGGAGGTACTAGTTCCAACTCGGTTTTACAGTGAAAACTGCAGGAACTTCAAACCGGCACTAGGAAACAGACTGAGAAACCAGAGTAAAAGTTTCTCCTGCAACCCGTTCCCTTTGTGCTAGATGAACAAACGTCTCTCCACATGCTCAGTTCTGAGAGATAAGTGTGTGTGAAAGCCGTACTTCACATAGCTTGTTGGGAACACAAAGTTTCTTTTCACTTGCAAACTCCACTCCATACATATATATGGGGAGGTACAAGCTCCAACTCGGTTTTACAGTGAAAACTGCAGGAACTTCAAACCGGCACTAGGAAACAGACTGAGAAACCAGAGTAAAAGTTTCTCCTGCAACCCGTTCCCTTTGTGCTAGGTGAACGAACGTGTCTCCACATGCTCAGTTCTGAGAGATAAGTGTGTGTGAAAGCCGTCCTTCACATAGCTTGTTGGGAACACAAAGTTTCTTTTCATTGCAAACTCCACTCCATACATATATATGGGGAGGTACTAGCTCCAACTCGGTTTTAAAGTGAAAACTGCAGGAACTTCAAACCGGCACTAGGAAACAGACTGAGAAACCAGAGTAAAAGTTTCTCCTGCAACCCGTTCCCTTTGTGCTAGATGAACGAACGTCTCTCCACATGCTCAGTTATGAGAGATAAGTGTGTGTGAAAGCCGTTCTTCACCTAGCTTGTTGGGAACACAAAGTTTCTTTTCAGTTGCAAACTCCAATCCATACATATATATGGGGAGGTAATAGCTCCAAATCGGTTTTACAGTGAAAACTGCATGAACTTCTAACCGGCACTAGGAA
Organism: Camelus bactrianus; assembly: GCF_048773025.1. Classification (NCBI taxonomy): domain Eukaryota; kingdom Metazoa; phylum Chordata; class Mammalia; order Artiodactyla; family Camelidae; genus Camelus; species Camelus bactrianus. The sequence goes on from NC_133553.1 coordinate 2,066,099, forward strand.
ACAGACTGAGAAACCAGAGTAAAAGTTTCTCCTGCAACCCGTTCCCTTTGTGCTAGATGAACGAACGTCTCTCCACATGCTCAGTTCGGAGAGAAAAGTGTGTGAAAGCCGTCCTTCACCTAGCTTGTTGGGAACACAAAGTTTCTTTTCACTTGCAAACTCCACTCCATACATATATATGGGGAGGTTCTAGCTCCAACTCGGTTTTACAGTGAAAACTGCAGGAAATTCAAACCGGCACTAGGAAACAGACTGAGAAACCAGTGTAAAAGTTTCTCCTGCAACCCGTTCCCTTTGTGCTAGATGAACGAACGTCTCTCCACATGCTCAGTTCTGAGAAATAAGTGTGTGTGAAAGCCGTCCTTCACCTAGCTTGTTGGGAACACAAAGTTTCTTTTCAGTTGCAATTCCACTCCATACATATATAAGGGGAGGTACTAGCTCCAACTCGGTTTTACAGTGAAAACTGCAGGAACTTCAAACCGGCACTAGGAAACAGACTGAGAAACCAGAGTAAAAGTTTGTCCTGCAACCCGTTCCCTTTGTGCTAGATGAACGAACGTCTCTCCACATGCTCAGTTCTGAGAGATAAGTGTGTGTGAAAGCCGTCCTTCACCTAGCTTGTTGGGAACACAAAGTTTCTTTTCAGTTGCAAACTCCACTCCATACATATATATGGGGTGGTACAAGCTCCACCTCGGTTTTACAGTGAAAACTGCAGGAACTTCAATCCGGCACTAGGAAACAGACTGAGAAACCAGAGTAAAAGTTTCTCCTGCAACCCGTTCCCTTTGTGCTAGATGAACGAACGTCTCTCCAAATGCTCGGTTCTGAGAGATAAGTGTGGGTGAAAGCCGTCCTTCACATAGTTTGTTGGGAACACAAAGTTTCTTTTCACTTGCAAACTTCACTCCATACATATATATGGGGAGGTACTAGCTCCAACTCGGTTTTACAGTGAAAACTGCAGGAACTTCAAACCGGCACTAGGAAACAGACTGAGACACCAGAGTAAAAGTTTCTCCTGCAACCCGTTCAATTTGTGCTAGATGAACGAACGTGTCTCCACATGCTCAGTTCTGAGAGATAAGTGTGTGTGAAAGCCGTCCTTCACCTAGCTTGTTGGGAACACAAAGTTTCTTTTCACTTGCAAACTCTACTACATACATATATAAGGGGAGGTACTAGCTCCAACTCGGTTTTAAAGTGAAAACTGCAGGAACTTCAAACCGACACTAGGAAACAGACTGAGAAACCAGAGTAAAAGTTTCTCCTGCAACCCGTTCCCTTTGTGCTAGATGAACGAACGTCTCTCCACATGCTCAGTTCTGATAGATAAGTGTGTGTGAAAGCAGTCCTTCACCTATCTTGTTGGGAACAGAAAGTTTCTTTTCAGTTGCAAACTCCTCTCCATACATATATATGGGGAGGTACTATCTCCAACTCGGTTATACAGTGAAAACTGCAGGAACTTCAAACCGGCACTAGGAAACAGACCGAGAAACCAGAGTAAAAGTTTCTCCTGCAACCCGTTCCCTTTGTGCTAGATGAACGAACGTCTCTCCACATGCTCAGTTCTGAGAGATAAGTGTGTGTGAAAGCCGTCCTTCACCTAGCTTGTTGGGAACACAAAGTTTCTTTTCAGTTGCAAACTCCACTCCATACATATATATGGGGAGGTACTAGCTCCAACTTGGTTTTACAGTGAAAACTGCAGGAACTTCCAACCGGCACTAGGAAACAGACTGAGAAACCAGAGTAAAAGTTTCTCCTGCAACCCGTTCCCTTTGTGCTAGATGAACGAACGTCTCTCCAAATGCTCGGTTCTGAGAGATAAGTGTGTGTGAAAGCCGTCCTTCACATAGTTTGTTGGGAACACAAAGTTTCTTTTCACTTGCAAACTCCACTCCCTACATATATATGGGGAGGTACTAGCTCCAACTCGGTTTTACAGTGAAAACTGCAGGAACTTCAAACCGGCACTAGGAAACAGACTGAGAAACCAGAGTAAAAGTTTCTCCTGCAACCCGTTCCCTTTGTGCTAGATGAACGAACGTCTCTCCACATGCTCAGTTCTGAGAGATAAGTGTGTGTGAAAGCCGTCCTTCACCTAGCTTGTTGGGAACACAAAGTTTCTTTTCAGTTGCAAACTCCACTCCATACATATATATGGGGAGGTACTAGATCCAACTCGGTTTTACAGTGAAAACTGCAGGAATTTCAAACCGGCACTAGGAAACAGACTGAGAAACGAGAGTAAAAGTTTCTCCTGCAAACCGTTCCCTTTGTGCTAGATGAACGAACGTCTCTCCACATGCTCGGTTCTGAGAGATAAGTGTGTGTGAAAGCCGTCCTTCACCTAGCTTGTTGGGAACACAAAGATTCTTTTCACTTGCAAACTCCACTCCATACATATATATGGGGAGGTTCTAGCTCCAACTCGGTTTTACAGTGAAAACTGCAGGAACTTCAAATCGGCACTAGGAAACAGACTGAGAAACCAGTGTAAAAGTTTCTCCTGCAACCCGTTCCCTTTGTGCTAGATGAACGAACGTCTCTCCACATGCTCAGTTCTGAGAAATAAGTGTGTGTGAAAGCCGTCCTTCACCTAGCATCTTGGGAACACAAAGTTTCTTTTCAGTTGCTAACTCCACTCCATACATATATATGGGGTGGTACTATCTCCAACTCGGTTTTACAGTGAAAACTGCAGGAACTTCAAACCGGCACTAGGAAACAGACTGAGAAACCAGAGTAAAAGTTTCTCCTGCAACCCGTTCCCTTTGTGCTAGATGAACGAACGTCTCTCCACATGCTCAGTTCTGAGAGATAAGTGTGTGTGAAAGCCGTCCTTCACTTAGCTAGTTGGGAACACAAAGTTTCTTTTCAGTTGCAAACTCCACTCCATACATATATATGGGGAGGTACTAGCTCCAACTTGGTTTTACAGTGAAAACTGCAGTAACTTCCAACCGGCACTAGGAAACAGACTGAGAAACCAGAGTAAAAGTTTCTCCTGCAACCCGTTCCCTTTGTGCTAGATGAACGAACGTCTCTCCAAATGCTCGGTTCTGAGAGATAAGTGTGTGTGAAAGCCGTCCTTCACATAGTTTGTTGGGAACACAAAGTTTCTTTTCACTTGCAAACTCCACTCCCTACATATATATGAGGAGGTACTAGCTCCAACTCGGTTTTACAGTGAAAACTGCAGGAACTTCAAACCGGCACTAGGAAACAGACTGAGAAACCAGAGTAAAAGTTTCTCCTGCAACCCGTTCCCTTTGTGCTAGATGAACGAACGTCTCTCCACATGCTCATTTCTGAGAGATAAGTGTGTGTGAAAGCCGTCCTTCACCTAGCTTGTTGGGAACACAAAGTTTCTTTTCACTTGCAAACTCCACTCCATACATATATATGGGGAGGTACTAGCTCCAAATCGGTTTTAAAGTGAAAACTTCAGGAACTTCAAACCGGCACTAGGAAACAGACTGAGAAACCAGAGTAAAAGTTTCTCCTGCAACCCGTTCCCTTTGTGCTAGATGAACGAACCTCTCTCCACATGCTCAGTTCTGATAGATAAGTGTGTGTGAAAGCCGTCCTTCACCTAGCTTGTTGGGAACACAAAGTTTCTTTTCACTTGCAAACTCCACTCCATACATATATATGGGGAGGTACTAGCTCCAACTCGGTTTACAGTGAAAACTGCATGAACTTCTAACCGGCACTAGGAAACAGACTGAGAATCCAGAGTAAAAGTTTCTCCTGCAATCCGTTCCCTTTGTGCTAGATGAACGAACGTCTCTCCACATGCTCAGTTCGGAGAGAAAAGTGTGTGTGAAAGCCGTCCTTCACCTAGCTTGTTGGGAACACAAAGTTTCTTTTCAGTTGCAAACTCCACTCCATACATATATATGGGGAGGTACTAGATCCAACTCGGTTTTACAGTGAAAACTGCAGGAACTTCAAACCGGCACTAGGAAACAGACTGAGAAACCAGAATAAAAGTTCCTACTGCAACCCGTTCCCTTTGTGCTAGATGAACGAACGTCTCTCCACATGCTCAGTTCTGAGAGATAAGTGTGTGTGAAAGCCGTTCTTCACCTAGCTTGTTGGGAACAAAAAGTTTCTTTTCACATGCAAACTCCACTCCATACATATATATGGGGAGGTACTAGCTCCAACTCGGTTTTACAGTGTAAACTGCAGGAACTTCAACCCGGCACTAGGAAACAGACTGAGAAACCAGAGTAAAAGTTTCTCCTGCAAACCGTTCCCTTTGTGCTAGATGAACGAAAGTCTCTCCACATGCTCGGTTCTGAGAGATAAGTGTGTGTGAAAGCCGTCCTTCACCTAGCTTGTTGGGAACACAAAGTTTCTTTTCACTTGCAAACTCCACTCCATACATATATATGGGGAGGTACTAGCTCCACCTCGGTTTTACAGTGAAAACTGCAGGAACTTCCAACCGGCACTAGGAAACAGACTGAGAAACCAGAGTAAAAGTTTCTCCTGCAACCCGTTCCCTTTGTGCTAGATGAACGAACGTCTCTCCACATGCTCAGTCTGAGAGATAAGTGAGTGTGAAAGCCGTCCTTCACCTAGCTTGTTGGGAACACAAAGTTTCTTTTCAGTTGCAAACTCCACTCCATACATATATATGGGGAGGTACTAGCTCCAACTCGGTTTTACAGTGAAAACTGCAGGAACTTCAAACCGGCACTAGGAAACAGACTGAGAAACCAGAGTAAAAGTTTCCCCTGCAACACGTTCCCTTTGTGCTAGATGAACGAACGTCTCTCCACATGCTCAGTTCTGAGAGATAAGTGTGTGTGAAAGCCGTCCTTCACCTAGCTTGTTGGGAACACAAAGTTTCTTTTCACTTGCAAACTCCACTCCATACATATATATGGGGAGGTACTAGCTCCAACTCGGTTTTACAGTGTAAACTTCAGGAACTTCATACCGGCACTAGGAAACAGACTGAGAAACCAGAGTAAAAGTTTCTCCTGCAAACCGTTCCCTTTGTGCTAGATGAACGAACGTCTCTCCACATGCTCGTTTCTGAGAGATAAGTGTGTGTGAAAGCCGTCCTTCACCTAGCTTGTTGGGAACACAAAGTTTCTTTTCACTTGCAAACTCCACTCCATACATATATATGGGGAGGTACTAGCTCCACCTCGGTTTTACAGTGAAAACTGCAGGAACTTCAAACCGGCACTAGGAAACAGACTGAGAAACCAGAGTAAAAGTTTCCCCTGCAACCCGTTCCCTTTGTGCTAGATGAACGAAAGTCTGTCCACATGCTCAGTTCTGAGAGATAAGTGTGTGTGAAAGCCGTCCTTCACCTAGCTTGTTGGGAACACAAAGTTTCTTTTCAGTTGCAAACTCCACTCCATACACATATAAGGGGAGGTACTAGCTCCAACTCGGTTTTACAGTGTAAACTGCAGGAACATCAAAACGGCACTAGGAAACAGACTGAGAAACCAGAGTTAAAGTTTCTCCTGCAACCCGTTCCCTTTGTGCTAGATGAACGAACGTCTCTCCACATGCTCAGTTCTGAGAGATAAGTGTGTGTGAAAGCCGTCCTTCACCTAGCTTGTTGGGAACACAAAGTTTCTTTTCAGTTGCAAACTCCACTCCATACATATATATGGGGAGGTACTAGCTCCAACTCTGTTTTACAGTGAAAATGCAGGAACTTCAAACCGGCACTAGGAAACAGACTGAGAAACCAGAGGAAAAGTTTCTCCTGCAACCCGTTCCCATTGTGCTAGATGAACGAACATCTCTCCACATGCTCAGTTCTGAGAGATAAGTGTGTGTGAAAGCCGTCCTTCACCTAGCTTGTTGGGAACACAAAGTTTCTTTTCACTTGCAAACTCCACTCCATACATATATATGGGGAGGTACTAGCTCCACTTCGGTTTTACAGTGAAAACTGCAGGAACTTCAAACCGGCACTAGGAAACAGACTGAGAAACGAGAGTAAAAGTTTCTCCTGCAACCCGTTCCCTTTGTGCTACATGAACGAACGTCTCTCCACATGCTCAGTTCTGAGAGATAAGTGTGTGTGAAAGCCGTCCTTCACCTAGCTTGTTGGGAACACAAAGTTTCTTTTCACTTGCAAACTCCACTCCATACATATATATGGGGAGGTACTAGCTCCAACTCGGTTTTACAGTGAAAACTGCAGGAATTTCAAACCGGCACTAGGAAACAGACTGAAAAACCAGAGTAAAAGTTTCTCCTGCAACCCGTTCCCTTTGTGCTAGATGAACGAACGTCTCTCCACATGCTCAGTTCTGAGAGATAAGTGTGTGTGAAAGCCGTCCTTCACCTAGCTTTTTGGGAACACAAAGTTTCTTTTCACTTGCAAACTCCACTCCATACATATATATGGGGAGGTACTAGCTCCACCTCGGTTTTACAGTGAAAACTGCAGGAACTTCAAACCGGCACTAGGAAACATACTGAGAAACCAGAGTAATAGTTTCTCCTGCAACCCGTTCCCTTTGTGCTAGATGAACGAACGTCTCTCCACATGCTCAGTTCTGAGAGATAAGTGTGTGTGAAAGCCGTCCTTCACCTAGCTTGTTGGGAACACAAAGTTTCTTTTCACTTGCAAACTCACTCCATACATATATATGGGGAGGTACTAGCTCCAACTCGGTTTTACAGTGAAAACTGCAGGAACTTCAAACCGGCACTAGGAAACATACTGAGAAACCAGAGTAAAAGTTTCTCCTGCATCCCGTTCCCTTTTTGCTAGATGAACGAACGTCTCTCCACATGCTCAGTTCTGAGAGAAAATTGTGTGTGAAAGCCGTCCTTCACCTAGCTTGTTGGGAACACAAAGTTTCTTTTCAGTTGCAAACTCCACTCCATACATATATATGGGGAGGTACTAGCTCCAACTCGGTTTTACAGTGAAAACTGAAGGGACTTCAAACCGGCACTAGGAAACAGACTGAGAAACCAGAGTAAAAGTTTCCCCTGCATCCCGTTCCCTTTGTGCTAGGTGAACGAACGTCTCTCCACATGCTCAGTTCTGAGAGATAAGTGTGTGTGAAAGCCGTCCTTCACCTAGCTTGTTGGGAACACAAAGTTTCTTTTCAGTTGCAAACTCCACTCCATACATATATATGGGGAGGTACTAGCTTCAACTCGGTTTTACAGTGAAAACTGCAGGAACTTCAAACCGGCACTAGGAAACAGACTGAGAAACCAGAGTAAAAGTTTCTAATGCAACGCGTTCCCTTTGTGCTAGATGAACGAACGTCTCTCCACATGCTCAGTTCTGAGAGATAAGTGTGTGTGAAAGCAGTCCTTCACCTACCTTGTTGGGAACACAAAGTTTCTTTTCAGTTGCAAACTCCACTCCAAACATATATATTGGGAGGTACTAGCTCCAACTCGGTTTTACAGTGTAAACTGCAGGAACTTCAAACCGGCACTAGGAAACAGACTGAGAAACCAGAGTTAAAGTTGCTCCTGCAACCCGTTCCCTTTGTGCTAGATGAACGAACGTCTCTTCACATGCTCAGTTCGGAGAGATAAGTGTGTGTGAAAGCCGTCCTTCACCTAGATTGTTGGGAACACAAAGTTTCTTTTCACTTGCAAACTCCACTCCATACATATATATGGGGAGGTACTAGCTCCAACTCGGTTTTACAGTGAAAACTGCAGGAACTTCAAACCGGGACTAGGAAACAGTCTGAGAAACCAGAGTAAAAGTTTCCCCTGCAACCCGTTCCCTTTGTGCTAGATGAACGAAGGTCTCTCCACATGCTCAGTTCGGAGAGATAAGTGTGTGTGAAAGCATTCCTTCACCTAGCATGTTGGGAACACAAAGTTTCTTTTCAGTTGCAAACTCCACTCCATACATATATATGGGGAGGTACTAGCTCCAACTCGGTTTTACAGTGAAAACTGCAGGAACTTCAAACCAGCACTAGGAAAAAGTCTGAGAAACCAGAGTAAAAGTTTCTCCTTCAACCCGTTCCCTTTGTGCTAGATGAACGAACGTCTCTCCACATGCTCAGTTCTGAGAGAAAAGTGGGTGTGAAAGCCGCCCTTCACCTAGCTTGTTGTGAACCCAAAGTTTCTTTTCACTTGCAAACTCCACTCCATACATATATATGGGGAGGTACTAGCTCCAACTCTGTTTTACAGTGAAAACTGCAGGAACTTCAAACCGGCACTTGGAAACAGACTGAGAAACCAGAGTAAAAGTTTCTCCTGCAACCCGTTCCCTTTGTTCTAGGTGAACGAACGTCTCTCCACATGCTCATTTCTGAGAGATAAGTGTGTGTGAAAGCCGTCCTTCACCTATCTTGTTGGGAACACAAAGTTTATTTTCACTTGCAAACTCCACTCCATACATATATATGGGTAGGTACTAGATCCAACTCGGTTTTACAGTGAAAACTGCAGGAACTTCAAACCGGCACTAGGAAACAAACTGAGAAACCAGAGTAAAAGTTTCTCCTGCAACCCGTTGCCTTTGTGCTAGATGAACGAACGTCTCTCCACGTGCTCAGTTCTGAGAGATAAGTGTGTGTGAAAGCCGTCCTTCACCTAGCTTGTTGGGAACACAAAGTTTCTTTCAACTTGCAAACTCCACTCCATAAATATATATGGGGAGGTACTAGCTCCAACTCGGTTTTACAGTGAAAACTGCAGGAACTTCAAACTGGCACTAGGAAACAGTCTGAGAAACAAGAGTAAAAGTTTCTCCTGCAACCCGTTCCCTTTGTGCTAGATGAACGAACGTCTCTCCACATGCTCAGTTCGGAGAGATAAGTGTGTGTGAAAGCCGTCCTTCAACTAGCTTGTTGGGAACACAAAGTTTCTTTTCAGTTGCAAACTCCACTAATTACATATATATGGGGTGGTACTAGCTCCAACTCGGTTTTACAGTGAAAACTGCAGGAACTTCAAACCGGCACTAGGAAACAGACTGAGAAACCAGAGTAAAAGTTTCTCCTGCATCCCGTTCCCTTTGTGCTAGATGAACGAACGTCTCTCCACATGCTCAGTTCTGAGAGACAAGAGTGTGTGAAAGCCGTCCTTCACCTAGCTTGTTGGGAACACAAAGTTTCTTTTCAGTTGCAAACTCCACTCCATACATATATATGGGGAGGTACTAGCTCCAACTCGATTTTACAGTGAAAACTGAAGGGACTTCAAACCGGCACTAGGAAAAAGACTGAGAAACCAGAGTAAAAGTTTCCCCTGCATCCCGTTCCCTTTGTGCTAGGTGAACGAACGTCTCTCCACATGCTCAGTTCTGAGAGATAAGTGTGTGTGAAAGCCGTCCTTCACCTAGCTTGTTGGGAACACAAAGTTTCTTTTCAGTTGCAAACTCCACTCCATACATATATATGGGGAGGTACTAGCTCCAACTCGGTTTTACAGTGAAAACTGCAGGAACTTCAAACCGGCACTAGGAAACAGACTGAGAAACCAGAGTAAAAGTTTCTAATGCAACGCGTTCCCTTTGTGCTAGATGAACGAACGTCTCTCCACATGCTCAGTTCTGAGAGATAAGTGTGTGTGAAAGCCGTCCTTCACCTAGCTTGTTGGGAACACAAAGTTTCTTTTCAGTTGCAAACTCCACTCCAAACATATATAAGGGGAGGTACTAGCTCCAACTCGATTTTACAGTGAAAACTGCCGGAACATCAAACCGGCACTAGGAAAAATACTGAGAAACCAGAGTAAAAGTTACTCCTGCAAACCGTTCCATTTGTGCTAGATGAACGAACGTCTCTCCACATGCTCAGTTCTGAGAGATAAGTGTGTGTGAAAGCCGCCCTTCACCTAGCTTGTTGGGAACCCAAAGTTTCTTTTCACTTGCAAACTCCACTCCATACATATATATGGGGAGGTACTAGCTCCAACTCGGTTTTACAGTGAAAACTGCAGGAACTTCAAACCGGCACTAGGAAACAGACTGAGAAACCAGAGTAAAAGTTTCTCCTGCAACCCGTTCCTTTGTGCTAGATGAACGAACGTCTCTCCACATGCTCAGTTCGGAGAGATAATTGTGTGTGAAAGCCGTCCTTCATCTAGCTTGTTGGGAACACAAAGTTTCTTTTCAGTTGCAAACTCCACTCCATACATATATAAGGGGAGGTAGTAGCTCCAACTCGGTTTTACAGTGTAAACTGCAGGAACTTCAAACCGGCACTAGGAAACAGACTGAGAAACCAGAGTAAAAGTTTCTCCTGCAACCCGTTCCATTTGTGCTAGATGAACGAACATCTCTCCACATGCTCAGTTCTGAGAGATAAGTGTGTGTGAAAGCCGTCCTTCACCTAGCTTGTTGGGAACACAAAGTTTCTTTTCACTTGCAATCTCCACTCCATACATATATATGGGGAGGTACTAGCTCCAACTCGGTTTTAAAGTGAAAACTGCAGGAACTTCAAACCGGCACTAGGAAACAGACTGAGAAACCAGAGTAAAAGTTTCTCCTGCAACCCGTTCCCTTTGTGCTAGATGAACGAACGTCTCTCCACATGCTCAGTTATGAGAGATAAGTGTGTGTGAAAGCCGTCCTTCACCTAGCTTGTTGGGAACACAAAGTTTCTTTTCAGTTGCAAACTCCACTCCATACATATATATGGGGAGGTACTAGCTCCAACTCGGTTTTACAGTGAAAACTGCATGAACTTCTAAACGGCACTAGGAAACAGACTGAGAAACCAGAGTAAAAGTTTCTCCTGCAACCCGTTCCCTTTGTGCTAGATGAACGAACGTCTCTTCACATGCTCGTTTCGGAGAGAAAAGTGTGTGTGAAAGCCGTCCTTCACCTAGCTTGTTGGGAACACAAAGTTTCTTTTCAGTTGCAAACTCCACTCCATACATATATATGGGGAGGTACTAGATCCAACTCGGTTTTACAGTGAAAACTGCAGGAACTTCAAACCGGCACTAGGAAACATACTGAGAAACGAGAGTAAAAGTTTCTCCTGCAAACCTTTCCCTTTGTGCTAGATGAACGAACGTCTCTCCACATGCTCGGTTCTGAGAGATAAGTGTGTGTGAAAGCCGTCCTTCACCTAGCTTGTTGGGAACACAAAGTTTCTTTTCACTTGCAAACTCCACTCCATACATATATATGGGGAGGTTCTAGCTCCAACTCGGTTTTACAGTGAAAACTGCAGGAACTTCAAACCGGCACTAGGAAACAGACTGAGAAACCAGTGTAAAAGTTTCTCCTGCAACCCGTTCCCTTTGTGCTAGATGAACGAACGTCTCTCCACATGCTCAGTTCTGAGAAATAAGTGTGTGTGAAAGCCGTCCTTCAACTAGCTTGTTGGGAACACAAAGTTTCTTTTCAGTTGCAAACTCCACTCCATACATATATATGGGGAGGTACTAGCTCCAACTCGATTTTACAGTGAAAACTGCAGGAACTTCAAACCGGCACTAGGAAACAGACTGAGAAACCAGAGTAAAAGTTTCTCCTGCAACCCGTTCCCTTTGTGCTAGATGAACGAACGTCTCTCCACATGCTCAGTTCTGAGAGATAAGTGTGTGTGAAAGCCGTCCTTCACCTAGCTTGTTGGGAACACAAAGTTTCTTTTCACTTGCAAACTCCACTCCATAGATATATATTGGGTGGTACTAGCTCCACCTCGGTTTTACAGTGAAAAATGCAGGAACTTCAAACCGGCACTAGGAAACAGACTGAGAAACCAGAGTAAAAGTTTCTCCTGCAACCCGTTCCCTTTGTGCTAGATGAACGAACGTCTCTCCAAATGCTCGGTTCTGAGAGAAAAGTGTGTGTGAAAGCCGTCCTTCACATATTTTGTTGGGAACACAAAGTTTCTTTTCACTTGCAAACTCCACTCCCTACATATATATGGGGAGGTACAAGCTCCAACTCGGTTTTACAGTGAAAACTGCAGGAACTTCAAACCGGCACTAGGAAAAAGACTGAGAAACCAGAGTAAAAGTTTCTCCTGCAACCCGTTCCCTTTGTGCTAGATGAACGAACGTCTCTCCACATGCTCAGTTCTGAGAGATAAGTGTGTGTGAAAGCCGTCCTTCACCTAGCTTGTTGGAAACACAAAGTTTCTTTTCACTTGCAAACTCCACTCCATACATATATATGGGGAGGTACTAGCTCCAACTCGGTTTTACAGTGAAAACTGCAGGAACTTCAAACCGGCACTAGGAAACAGACTGAGAAACCAGAGTAAAAGTTTCTCCTGCAACCCGTTCCCTTTGTGCTAGGTGAACGAACGTGTCTCCACATGCTCAGTTCTGAGAGATAAGTGTGTGTGAAAGCCGTCCTTCACCTAGCTTGTTGGGAACACAAAGTTTCTTTTCACTTGCAAACTCCACTCCATACATATATATGGGGAGGTACTATCTCCAACTCGGTTTTAAAGTGAAAACTGCAGGAACTTCAAACCGGCACTAGGAAACAGACTGAGAAACCAGAGTAAAAGTTTCTCCTGCAACCCGTTCCCTTTGTGCTAGATGAACGAACGTCTCTCCACATGCTCAGTTCTGATACATAAGTGTGTGTGAAAGCCGTCCTTCACCTAGCTTGTTGGGAACACAAAGTTTCTTTTCAGTTGCAAACTCCACTCCATACATATATATGGGGAGGTACTAGCTCCAACTCGGTTTTACAGTGAAAACTGCAGGAACTTCAAACCGGCACTAGGAAACAGACTGAGAAACCAGAGTAAAAGTTTCTCCTGCAAATCGTTCCCTTTGTGCTAGATGAACGAACGTCTCTCCACATGCTCAGTTCGGAGAGAAAAGTGTGTGTGAAAGCCGTCCTTCACCTAGCTTGTTGGGAACACAAAGTTTCTTTTCAGTTGCAAACTCCACTCCATACATATATATGGGGAGGTACTAGCTCCAACTCGGTTTTACAGTGAAAACTGCAGGAACTTCAAACCGGCACTAGGAAACAGACTGAGAAACCAGTGTAAAAGTTTCCCCTGCAACCCGTTCCCTTTGTGCTAGATGAACGAACGTCTCTCCACATGCTCAGTTCTGAGAGAAAAGTGTGTGTGAAAGCCGTCCTTCACCTAGCTTGTTGGGAACACAAAGTTTCTTTTCAGTTGCAAACTCCACTCCATACATATATATGGGGTGGTACTAGCTCCACCTCGGTTTTACAGTGAAAACTGCAGGAACTTCAAACCGGCACTAGGAAACAGACTGAGAAACCAGAGTAAAAGTTTCTCCTGCAACCCGTTCCCTTTGTGCTAGATGAACGAATGTCTCTCCAAATGCTCGGTTCTGAGAGATAAGTGTGTGTGAAAGCCGTCCTTCACATAGTTTGTTGGGAACACAAAGTTTCTTTTCACTTGCAATCTCCACTCCCTACATATATATGGGGAGGTACTAGCTCCAACTCGGTTTTATAGTGAAAACTGCAGGAACTTCAAACCGGCACTAGGAAACAGACTGAGAAACCAGAGTAAAAGTTTCTCCTGCAACCCGTTCCCTTTGTGCTAGATGAACGAATGTCTCTCCAAATGCTCAGTTCTGAGAGATAAGTGTGTGTGAAAGCCGTCCTTCACCTAGCTTGTTGGGAACACAAAGTTTCTTTTCACTTGCAAACTCCACTCCATACATATATATGGGGAGGTACTAGCTCCAACTCGGTTTTACAGTGAAAACTGCAGGAACTTCAAACCGGCACTAGGAAACAGACTGAGAAACCAGAGTAAAAGTTTCTCCTGCAACCCGTTCCCTTTGTGCTAGGTGAACGAACGTGTCTCCACATGCTCAGTTCTGAGAGATAAGTGTGTGTGAAAGCCGTCCTTCACCTAGCTTGTTGGGAACACAAAGTTTCTTTTCAGTTGCAAACTCCACTCCATACTATATATGGGGAGGTACTAGCTCCAACTCGGTTTTAAAGTGAAAACTGCAGGAACTTCAAACCGGCACTTGGAAACAGACTGAGAAACCAGAGTAAAAGTTTCTCCTGCAACCCGTTCCCTTTGTGCTAGGTGAACGAACTCCTCTCCACATGCTCGGTTCTGAGAAATAAGTGTGTGTGAAAGCCGTCCTTCACCTAGCTTGTTGGGAACACAAAGTTTCTTTTCAGTTGCAAACTCCACTCCATACATATATATGGGAGGTACTAGCTCCAACTCGGTTTTACAGTGAAAACTGCAGGAACTTCAAACCGGCACTTGGAAACAGACTGAGAAACCAGAGTAAAAGTTCCTCCTGCAACCCGTTCCCTTTGTGCTAGATGAACGAACGTCTCTCCACATGCTCAGTTCTGAGAGATAAGTGTGTGTGAAAGCCGTCCTTCACCTAGCTTGTTGGGAACACAAAGTTTCTTTTCAGTTGCAAACTCCATTCCATACTATATATGGGGAGGTACTAGCTCCAACTCGGTTTTAAAGTGAAAACTGCAGGAACTTCAAACCGGCACTAGGAAACAGACTGAGAAACCAGAGTAAAAGTTTCTCCTTCAACCCGTTCCCTTTGTGCTAGATGAACGAACGTCTCTCCACATGCTCAGTTCTGATAGATAAGTGTGTGTGAAAGCCGTCCTTTACCTAGCTTGTTGGGAACACAAAGTTTCTTTTCAGTTGCAAACTCCACTCCATACATATATATGGGGAGGTACTAGCTCCAACTCGGTTTTACAGTGAAAACTGCATGAACTTCTAACCGGCACTAGGAAACATACTGAGAAACCAGAGTAAAAGTTTCTCCTGCAACCCGTTCTCTTTGTGCTAGATGAACGAACGTCTCTCCACATGCTCAGTTCGGAGAGAAAAGTGTGTGTGAAAGCCGTCCTTCACCTAGCTTGTTGGGAACACAAAGTTTCTTTTCAGTTGCAAACTCCACTCCATACATATATATGGGGAGGTACAAGCTCCAACTCGGTTTTACAGTGAAAACTGCAGGAACTTCAAACCGGCACTAGGAAACAGACTGAGAAACCAGAGTAAAAGTTTCTCCTGCAACCCGTTCCCTTTGTGCTAGATGAACGAACGTCTCTCCACATGCTCAGTTCTGAGAGAAAAGTGTGTGTGAAAGCCGTCCTTCACCTAGCTTGTTGGGAACACAAAGATCTTTTCAGTTTCAAACTCCAATCCATACATATATATGGGGTGGTACTAGCTCCAACTCGGTTTTACAGTGAAAACTGCAGGAACTTCAAACCGGCACTAGGAAACAGACTGAGAAACCAGAGTAAAAGTTTCTCCTGCAACCCGTTCCCTTTGTGCTAGATGAACGAACGTCTCTCCAAATGCTCGGTTCTGAGAGATAAGTGTGTGTGAAAGCCGTCCTTCACATAGTTTGTTGGGAACACAAAGTTTCTTTTCACTTGCAAACTCCACTCCCTACATATATATGGGAAGGTACTAGCTCCAACTCGGTTTTACAGTGAAAACTGCAGGAACTTCAAACCGGCACTAGGAAACAGACTGAGAAACCAGAGTAAAAGTTTCTCCTGCAACCCGTTCCCTTTCTGCTAGATGAACGAACGTCTCTCCACATGCTCAGTTCTGAGAGAAAAGTGTGTGTGAAAGCCGTCCTTCACCTAGCTTGTTGGGAACACAAAGTTTCTTTTCAGTTGCAAACTCCACTCCCTACATATATATGGGAAGGTACTAGCTCCAACTCGGTTTTACAGTGAAAACTGCAGGAACTTCAAACCGGCACTAGGAAACAGACTGAGAAACCAGAGTAAAAGTTTCTCCTGCAACCCGTTCCCTTTGTGCTAGATGAACGAACGTCTCTCCAAATGCTCGGTTCTGAGAGATAAGTGTGTGTGAAAGCCGTCCTTCACATAGTTTGTTGGGAACACAAAGTTTCTTTTCACTTGCAAACTCCACTCCCTACATATATATGGGAAGGTACTAGCTCCAACTCGGTTTTACAGTGAAAACTGCAGGAACTTCAAACCGGCACTAGGAAACAGACTGAGAAACCAGAGTAAAAGTTTCTCCTGCAACCCGTTCCCTTTGTGCTAGATGAACGAACGTCTCTCCACATGCTCAGTTCTGAGAGAAAAGTGTGTGTGAAAGCCGTCCTTCACCTAGCTTGTTGGGAACACAAAGTTTCTTTTCAGTTGCAAACTCCACTCCCTACATATATATGGGAAGGTACTAGCTCCAACTCGGTTTTACAGTGAAAACTGCAGGAACTTCAAACCGGCACTAGGAAACAGACTGAGAAACCAGAGTAAAAGTTTCTCCTGCAACCCGTTCCCTTTGTGCTAGATGAACGAACGTCTCTCCAAATGCTCGGTTCTGAGAGATAAGTGTGTGTGAAAGCCGTCCTTCACATAGTTTGTTGGGAACACAAAGTTTCTTTTCACTTGCAAACTCCACTCCCTACATATATATGGGAAGGTATTAGCTCCAACTCGGCTTTACAGTGAAAACTGCAGGAACTTCAAACCGGCACTAGGAAACAGACTGAGAAACCAGAGTAAAAGTTTCTCCTGCAACCCGTTCCCTTTGTGCTAGATGAACGAACGTCTCTCCACATGCTCAGTTCGGAGAGATAAGTCTGTGTGAAAGCCGTCCTTCACCTAGCTTGTTGGGAACACAAATTTTCTTTTCACTTGCAAACTCCACTCCATACATATATAAGGGGAGGTACTAGCTCCAACTCGGTTTTACAGTGAAAACTGCAGGAACTTCAAACCGGCACTAGGAAACAGACTGAGAAACCAGAGTAAAAGTTTCTCCTGCAACCCGTTCCCTTTGTGCTAGGTGAACGAACGAGTCTCCACATGCTCAGTTTGGAGAGATAAATGTGTGTGAAAGCCGTCCTTCACCTAGCTTGTTGGGAACACAAAGTTTCTTTTCAGTTGCAAACTCCACTCCATACTATATATGGGGAGGTACTAGCTCCAACTCGGTTTTAAAGTGAAAACTGCAGGAACTTCAAACTGGCACTAGGAAACAGTCTGAGAAACCAGAGTAAAAGTTTCTCCTTCAACCCGTTCCCTTTGTGCTAGATGAACGAACGTCTCTCCACATGCTCAGTTCTGATAGATAAGTGTGTGTGAAAGCCGTTCTTTACCTAGCTTGTTGGGAACACAAAGTTTCTTTTCAGTTGCAAACTCCACTCCATACATATATATGGGGAGGTACTAGCTCCAACTCGGTTTTACAGTGAAAATTGCATGAACTTCTAACCGGCACTAGGAAACAGACTGAGAAACCAGAGTAAAAGTTTCTCCTGCAACCCGTTCCCTTTGTGCTAGATGAACGAACGTCTCTCCACATGCTCAGTTCGGAGAGAAAAGTGTGTGTGAAAGCCGTCCTTCACCTAGCTTGTTGGGAACACAAAGTTTCTTTTCAGTTGCAAACTCCACTCCATACATATATATGGGTAGGTACTAGATCCAACTCGGTTTTACAGTGAAAACTGCACGAACTTCAAACCGGCACTAGGAAACAGACTGAGAAACGAGAGTAAAAGTTTCTCCTGCAAACCGTTCCCTTTGTGCTAGATGAACGAACGTCTCTCCACATGTTCGGTTCTGAGAGATAAGTGCGTGTGAAAGCCGTCCTTCACCTACCTTGTTGGGAACACAAAGTTTCTTTTCACTTGCAAACTCCACTCCATACATATATATGGGGAGGTTCTAGCTCCAACTCGGTTTTACAGTGAAAACTGCAGGAACTTCAAACCGGCACTAGGAAACAGACTGAGAAACCAGTGTAAAAGTTTCTCCTGCAACCCGTTCCCTTTGTGCTAGATGAACGAACGTCTCTCCACATGCTCAGTTCTGAGAAATATGTGTGTGTGAAAGCCGTCCTTCACCTAGCTTGTTGGGAACACAAAGTTTATTTTCAGTTGCAAACTCCAATCCATACATATATATGGGGAGGTACTAGCTCCAACTCGGTTTTACAGTGAAAACTGCAGGAACTTCAAACCGGCACTTGGAAACAGACTGAGAAACCAGAGTAAAAGTTTCTCCTGCAACCCGTTCCCTTTGTGCTAGGTGAACGAACGTCTCTCCACATGCTCAGTTCTGAGAGATAAGTGTGTGTGAAAGCCGTCCTTCACCTATCTTGTTGGGAACACAAAGTTCTTTTCACTTGCAAACTCCACTCCATACATATATATGGGAGGTACTAGATCCAACTCGGTTTTACAGTGAAAACTGCAGGAACTTCAAACCGGCACTAGGAAACAGACTGAGAAACCAGAATAAAAGTTCCTCCTGCAACCCGTTCCCTTTGTGCTAGATGAACGAACGTCTCTCCACATGCTCAGTTCTGAGAGAAAAGTGTGTGTGAAAGCCGTCCTTCACCTAGCTTGTTGGGAACACAGAGTTTCTTTTCAGTTGCAAACTCCACTCCATACTAAATATGGGGAGGTACTAGCTCCAACTCGGTTTTAAAGTGAAAACTGCAGGAACTTCAAACCGGCACTAGGAAACAGACTGAGAAACCAGAGTAAAAGTTTCTCCTGCAACCCGTTCCCTTTGTGCTAGATGAACGAACGTCTCTCCACATGCTCAGTTCGGAGAGAAAAGTGTGTGTGAAAGCCGTCCTTCACCTAGCTTGTTGGGAACACAAAGTTTCTTTTCAGTTGCAAACTCCAATACATACATATATATGGGGAGGTACTAGCTCCAACTCGGTTTTACAGTGAAAACTGCAGGAAATTCAAACCGGCACTAGGAAACAGACTGAGAAACCAGAGTAAAAGTTTCTCCTGCAACCCGTTCCCTTTGTGCTAGATGAACGAACGTCTCTCCACATGCTCAGTTCTGAGAGAAAAGTGTGTGTGAAAGCCGTCCTTCACCTAGCTTGTTGGGAACACAAAGATCTTTTCAGTTGCAAACTCCACTCCATACATATATATGGGGTGGTACTAGCTCCAACTCGGTTTTACAGTGAAAACTGCAGGAACTTCAAACCGGCACTAGGAAACAGACTGAGAAACCAGAGTAAAAGTTTCTCCTGCAACCCGTTCCCTTTGTGCTAGATGAACGAACGTCTCTCCAAATGCTCGGTTCTGAGAGATAAGTGTGTGTGAAAGCCGTCTTTCACATAGTTTGTTGGGAACACAAAGTTTCTTTTCACTTGCAAACTCCACTCCCTACATATATATGGGAAGGTACTAGCTCCAACTCGGTTTTACAGTGAAAACTGCAGGAACTTCAAACCGGCACTAGGAAACAGACTGAGAAACCAGAGTAAAAGTTTCTCCTGCAACCCGTTCCCTTTGTGCTAGATGAACGAACGTCTCTCCACATGCTCAGTTCTGAGAGATAAGTGTGTGTGAAAGCCATCCTTCACCTAGCTTGTTGGGAACACAAAGTTTCTTTTCACTTGCAAACTCCACTCCATACATATATATGGGGAGGTACTAGCTCCAACTCGGTTTTACAGTGAAAACTGCAGGAACTTCAAACCGGCACTAGGAAACAGACTGAGAAACCAGAGTAAAAGTTTCTCCTGCAACCCGTTCCCTTTGTGCTAGATGAACGAACGTCTCTCCACATGCTCAGTTCTGAGAGATAAGTGTGTGTGAAAGCCGTCCTTCACCTAGCTTGTTGGGAACACAAAGTTTCTTTTCAGTTGCAAACTCCACTCCATACATATATATGGGGTGGTACTAGCTCCAACTCGGTTTTACAGTGAAAACTGCAGGAACTTCAAACCGGCACTAGGAAACAGACTGAGAAACAAGAGTAAAAGTTTCTCCTGCAACCCATTCCCTTTGTGCTAGATGAACGAACTTCTCTCCAAATGCTCGGTTCTGAGAGATAAGTGTGTGTGAAAGCCGTCCTTCACATAGTTTGTTGGGAACACAAAGTTTCTTTTCACTTGCAAACTCCACTCCCTACATATATATGGGAAGGTACTAGCTCCAACTCGGTTTTACAGTGAAAACTGCAGGAACTTCAAACCGGCACTAGGAAACAGACTGAGAAACCAGAGTAATAGTTTCTCCTGCAACCCGTTCCCTTTGTGCTAGATGAATGAAGTCTCTCCAGATGCTCAGATCTGAGAGATAAGTGTGTGTGAAAGCCGTCCTTAACCTAGCTTGTTGGGAACACAAAGTTTCTTTTCAGTTGCAAACTCCACTCCATACTATATATGGGGAGGTACTAGCTCCAACTCGGTTTTAAAGTGAAAACTGCAGGAACTTCAAACCGGCACTAGGAAACAGTCTGAGAAACCAGAGTAAAAGTTTCTCCTTCAACCCGTTCCCCTTGTGCTAGATGAACGAACGTCTCTCCACATGCTCATTTCTGATAGATAAGTGTGTGTGAAAGCCGTCCTTTACCTAGCTTGTTGGGAACACAAAGTTTCTTTTCAGTTGCAAACTCCACTCCATACATATATATGGGGAGGTACTAGCTCCAACTCGGTTTTACAGTGAAAACTGCATGAACTTCTAACCGGCACTAGGAAACAGACTGAGAAACCAGAGTAAAAGTTTCTCCTGCAACCCGTTAACTTTGTGCTAGATGAACGAACGTCTCTCCACATGCTCAGTTCGGAGAGAAAATTGTGTGTGAAAGCCGTCCTTCACCTAGCTTGTTGGGAACACAAAGTTTCTTTTCAGTTGCAAACTCCACTCCATACATATATATGGGTAGGTACTAGATCCAACTCGGTTTTACAGTGAAAACTGCACGAACTTCATACCGGCACTAGGAAACAGACTGAGAAACGAGAGTAAAAGTTTCTCCTGCAAACCGTTCCCTTTGTGCTAGATGAACGAACGTCTCTCCACATGCTCGGTTCTGAGAGATAAGTGCGTGTGAAAGCCGTCCTTCACCTAGCTTGTTGGGAACACAAAGTTTCTTTTCACTTGCAAACTCCACTCCATACATATATATGGGGAGGTTCTAGCTCCAACTCGGTTTTACAGTGAAAACTGCAGGAAATTCAAACCGGCACTAGGAAACAGACTGAGAAACCAGTGTAAAAGTTTCTCCTGCAACCCGTTCCCTTTGTGCTAGATGAACGAACGTCTCTCCACATGCTCAGTTCTGAGAAATAAGTGTGTGTGAAAGCCGTCCTTCACCTAGCTTTTTGGGAACACAAAGTTTCTTTTCAGTTGCAAACTCCACTCCATACATATATATGGGGAGGTACTAGCTCCAACTCGGTTTTACAGTGAAAACTGCAGGAATTTCAAACCGGCACTTGGAAACAGACTGAGAAACCAGAGTAAAAGTTTCTCCTGCAACCCGTTCCCTTTGTGCTAGGTGAACGAAAGTCTCTCCACATGCTCAGTTCTGAGAGATAAGTGTGTGTGAAAGCCGTCCTTCACCTATCTTGTTGGGAACACAAAGTTCTTTTCACTTGCAAACTCCACTCCATACATATATATGGGAGGTACTAGATCCAACTCGGTTTTACAGTGAAAACTGCAGGAATTTCAAACCGGCACTAGGAAACAGACTGAGAAACCAGAATAAAAGTTCCTCCTGCAACCCGTTCCCTTTGTGCTAGATGAACGAACGTCTTTCCACATGCTCAGTTCTGAGAGATAAGTGTGTGTGAAAGCCGTCCTTCACCTAGCTTGTTGGGAACACAAAGTTTCTTTTCAGTTGCAAACTCCACTCCATACTATATATGGGGAGGTACTAGCTCCAACTCGGTTTTAAAGTGAAAACTGCAGGAACTTCAAACCGGCACTAGGAAACAGACTGAGAAACCAGAGTAAAAGTTTCTCCTTCAACCCGTTCCCTTTGTGCTAGATGAACGAACGTCTCTCCACATGCTCAGTTCTGATAGATAAGTGTGTGTGAAAGCCGTCCTTTACCTAGCTTGTTGGGAACACAAAGTTTCTTTTCAGTTGCAAACTCCACTCCATACATATATATGGGGAGGTACTAGCTCCAACTCGGTTTTACAGTGAAAACTGCACGAACTTCAAACCGGCACTAGGAAACAGACTGAGAAACGAGAGTAAAAGTTTCTCCTGCAACCCGTTCCCTTTGTGCTAGATGAACGAACGTCTCTCCACATGCTCGTTTCTGAGAGATAAGTGCGTTTGAAAGCCGTCCTTCACCTAGCTTGTTGGGAACACAAAGTTTCTTTTCACTTGCAAACTCCACTCCATACATATATATGGGGAGGTTCTAGCTCCAACTCGGTTTTACAGTGAAAACTGCAGGAACTTCAAACCGGCACTAGGAAACAGACTGAGAAACCAGTGTAAAAGTTTCTCCTGCAACCCGTTCCCTTTGTGCTAGATGAACGAACGTCTCTCCACATGCTCAGTTCTGAGAAATAAGTGTGTGTGAAAGCCGTCCTTCACCTAGCTTGTTGGGAACACAAAGTTTCTTTTCAGTTGCAAACTCCACTCCATACATATATATGGGGAGGTACTAGCTCCAACTCGGATTTACAGTGAAAACTGCAGGAACCTCAAACCGGCACTAGGAAACAGACTGAGAAACCAGAGTAAAAGTTTCTCCTGCAACCCGTTCCCTTTGTGCTAGGTGAACGAACGTCTCTCCACATGCTCAGTTCTGAGAGATAAGTGTGTGTGAAAGCCGTCCTTCACCTATCTTGTTGGGAACACAAAGTTCTTTTCACTTGCAAACTCCACTCCATACATATATATGGGAGGAACTAGATCCAACTCAGTTTTACAGTGAAAACTGCAGGAACTTCAAACCGGCACTAGGAAACAGACTGAGAAACCAGAATAAAAGTTCCTCCTGCAACCCGTTGCCTTTGTGCTAGATGAACGAACGTCTCTCCACGTGCTCAGTTCTGAGAGATAAGTGTGTGTGAAAGCCGTCCTTCACCTAGCTTGTTGGGAACACAAAGTTTCTTTCAACTTGCAAACTCCACTCCATAAATATATATGGGGAGGTACTAGCTCCAACTCGGTTTTACAGTGAAAACTGCAGGAACTTCAAACTGGCACTAGGAAACAGTCTGAGAAACAAGAGTAAAAGTTTCTCCTGCAACCCGTTCCCTTTGTGCTAGATGAACGAACGTCTCTCCACATGCTCAGTTCGGAGAGATAAGTGTGTGTGAAAGCCGTCCTTCAACTAGCTTGTTGGGAACACAAAGTTTCTTTTCAGTTGCAAACTCCACTAATTACATATATATGGGGTGGTACTAGCTCCAACTCGGTTTTACAGTGAAAACTGCAGGAACTTCAAACCGGCACTAGGAAACAGACTGAGAAACCAGAGTAAAAGTTTCTCCTGCATCCCGTTCCCTTTGTGCTAGATGAACGAACGTCTCTCCACATGCTCAGTTCTGAGAGACAAGAGTGTGTGAAAGCCGTCCTTCACCTAGCTTGTTGGGAACACAAAGTTTCTTTTCAGTTGCAAACTCCACTCCATACATATATATGGGGAGGTACTAGCTCCAACTCGATTTTACAGTGAAAACTGAAGGGACTTCAAACCGGCACTAGGAAAAAGACTGAGAAACCAGAGTAAAAGTTTCCCCTGCATCCCGTTCCCTTTGTGCTAGGTGAACGAACGTCTCTCCACATGCTCAGTTCTGAGAGATAAGTGTGTGTGAAAGCCGTCCTTCACCTAGCTTGTTGGGAACACAAAGTTTCTTTTCAGTTGCAAACTCCACTCCATACATATATATGGGGAGGTACTAGCTCCAACTCGGTTTTACAGTGAAAACTGCAGGAACTTCAAACCGGCACTAGGAAACAGACTGAGAAACCAGAGTAAAAGTTTCTAATGCAACGCGTTCCCTTTGTGCTAGATGAACGAACGTCTCTCCACATGCTCAGTTCTGAGAGATAAGTGTGTGTGAAAGCCGTCCTTCACCTAGCTTGTTGGGAACACAAAGTTTCTTTTCAGTTGCAAACTCCACTCCATACATATATAAGGGGAGGTACTAGCTCCAACTCGATTTTACAGTGAAAACTGCCGGAACTTCAAACCGGCACTAGGAAAAATACTGAGAAACCAGAGTAAAAGTTACTCCTGCAAACCGTTCCATTTGTGCTAGATGAACGAACGTCTCTCCACATGCTCAGTTCTGAGAGATAAGTGTGTGTGAAAGCCGCCCTTCACCTAGCTTGTTGGGAACCCAAAGTTTCTTTTCACTTGCAAACTCCACTCCATACATATATATGGGGAGGTACTAGCTCCAACTCGGTTTTACAGTGAAAACTGCAGGAACTTCAAACCGGCACTAGGAAACAGACTGAGAAACCAGAGTAAAAGTTTCTCCTGCAACCCGTTCCTTTGTGCTAGATGAACGAACGTCTCTCCACATGCTCAGTTCGGAGAGATAATTGTGTGTGAAAGCCGTCCTTCATCTAGCTTGTTGGGAACACAAAGTTTCTTTTCAGTTGCAAACTCCACTCCATACATATATAAGGGGAGGTAGTAGCTCCAACTCGGTTTTACAGTGTAAACTGCAGGAACTTCAAACCGGCACTAGGAAACAGACTGAGAAACCAGAGTAAAAGTTTCTCCTGCAACCCGTTCCATTTGTGCTAGATGAACGAACATCTCTCCACATGCTCAGTTCTGAGAGATAAGTGTGTGTGAAAGCCGTCCTTCACCTAGCTTGTTGGGAACACAAAGTTTCTTTTCACTTGCAATCTCCACTCCATACATATATATGGGGAGGTACTAGCTCCAACTCGGTTTTAAAGTGAAAACTGCAGGAACTTCAAACCGGCACTAGGAAACAGACTGAGAAACCAGAGTAAAAGTTTCTCCTGCAACCCGTTCCCTTTGTGCTAGATGAACGAACGTCTCTCCACATGCTCAGTTATGAGAGATAAGTGTGTGTGAAAGCCGTCCTTCACCTAGCTTGTTGGGAACACAAAGTTTCTTTTCAGTTGCAAACTCCACTCCATACATATATATGGGGAGGTACTAGCTCCAACTCGGTTTTACAGTGAAAACTGCATGAACTTCTAAACGGCACTAGGAAACAGACTGAGAAACCAGAGTAAAAGTTTCTCCTGCAACCCGTTCCCTTTGTGCTAGATGAACGAACGTCTCTTCACATGCTCGTTTCGGAGAGAAAAGTGTGTGTGAAAGCCGTCCTTCACCTAGCTTGTTGGGAACACAAAGTTTCTTTTCAGTTGCAAACTCCACTCCATACATATATATGGGGAGGTACTAGATCCAACTCGGTTTTACAGTGAAAACTGCAGGAACTTCAAACCGGCACTAGGAAACATACTGAGAAACGAGAGTAAAAGTTTCTCCTGCAAACCTTTCCCTTTGTGCTAGATGAACGAACGTCTCTCCACATGCTCGGTTCTGAGAGATAAGTGTGTGTGAAAGCCGTCCTTCACCTAGCTTGTTGGGAACACAAAGTTTCTTTTCACTTGCAAACTCCACTCCATACATATATATGGGGAGGTTCTAGCTCCAACTCGGTTTTACAGTGAAAACTGCAGGAACTTCAAACCGGCACTAGGAAACAGACTGAGAAACCAGTGTAAAAGTTTCTCCTGCAACCCGTTCCCTTTGTGCTAGATGAACGAACGTCTCTCCACATGCTCAGTTCTGAGAAATAAGTGTGTGTGAAAGCCGTCCTTCAACTAGCTTGTTGGGAACACAAAGTTTCTTTTCAGTTGCAAACTCCACTCCATACATATATATGGGGAGGTACTAGCTCCAACTCGATTTTACAGTGAAAACTGCAGGAACTTCAAACCGGCACTAGGAAACAGACTGAGAAACCAGAGTAAAAGTTTCTCCTGCAACCCGTTCCCTTTGTGCTAGATGAACGAACGTCTCTCCACATGCTCAGTTCTGAGAGATAAGTGTGTGTGAAAGCCGTCCTTCACCTAGCTTGTTGGGAACACAAAGTTTCTTTTCACTTGCAAACTCCACTCCATAGATATATATTGGGTGGTACTAGCTCCACCTCGGTTTTACAGTGAAAAATGCAGGAACTTCAAACCGGCACTAGGAAACAGACTGAGAAACCAGAGTAAAAGTTTCTCCTGCAACCCGTTCCCTTTGTGCTAGATGAACGAACGTCTCTCCAAATGCTCGGTTCTGAGAGAAAAGTGTGTGTGAAAGCCGTCCTTCACATATTTTGTTGGGAACACAAAGTTTCTTTTCACTTGCAAACTCCACTCCCTACATATATATGGGGAGGTACAAGCTCCAACTCGGTTTTACAGTGAAAACTGCAGGAACTTCAAACCGGCACTAGGAAAAAGACTGAGAAACCAGAGTAAAAGTTTCTCCTGCAACCCGTTCCCTTTGTGCTAGATGAACGAACGTCTCTCCACATGCTCAGTTCTGAGAGATAAGTGTGTGTGAAAGCCGTCCTTCACCTAGCTTGTTGGAAACACAAAGTTTCTTTTCACTTGCAAACTCCACTCCATACATATATATGGGGAGGTACTAGCTCCAACTCGGTTTTACAGTGAAAACTGCAGGAACTTCAAACCGGCACTAGGAAACAGACTGAGAAACCAGAGTAAAAGTTTCTCCTGCAACCCGTTCCCTTTGTGCTAGGTGAACGAACGTGTCTCCACATGCTCAGTTCTGAGAGATAAGTGTGTGTGAAAGCCGTCCTTCACCTAGCTTGTTGGGAACACAAAGTTTCTTTTCACTTGCAAACTCCACTCCATACATATATATGGGGAGGTACTATCTCCAACTCGGTTTTAAAGTGAAAACTGCAGGAACTTCAAACCGGCACTAGGAAACAGACTGAGAAACCAGAGTAAAAGTTTCTCCTGCAACCCGTTCCCTTTGTGCTAGATGAACGAACGTCTCTCCACATGCTCAGTTCTGATACATAAGTGTGTGTGAAAGCCGTCCTTCACCTAGCTTGTTGGGAACACAAAGTTTCTTTTCAGTTGCAAACTCCACTCCATACATATATATGGGGAGGTACTAGCTCCAACTCGGTTTTACAGTGAAAACTGCAGGAACTTCAAACCGGCACTAGGAAACAGACTGAGAAACCAGAGTAAAAGTTTCTCCTGCAAATCGTTCCCTTTGTGCTAGATGAACGAACGTCTCTCCACATGCTCAGTTCGGAGAGAAAAGTGTGTGTGAAAGCCGTCCTTCACCTAGCTTGTTGGGAACACAAAGTTTCTTTTCAGTTGCAAACTCCACTCCATACATATATATGGGGAGGTACTAGCTCCAACTCGGTTTTACAGTGAAAACTGCAGGAACTTCAAACCGGCACTAGGAAACAGACTGAGAAACCAGTGTAAAAGTTTCCCCTGCAACCCGTTCCCTTTGTGCTAGATGAACGAACGTCTCTCCACATGCTCAGTTCTGAGAGAAAAGTGTGTGTGAAAGCCGTCCTTCACCTAGCTTGTTGGGAACACAAAGTTTCTTTTCAGTTGAAAACTCCACTCCATACATATATATGGGGTGGTACTAGCTCCACCTCGGTTTTACAGTGAAAACTGCAGGAACTTCAAACCGGCACTAGGAAACAGACTGAGAAACCAGAGTAAAAGTTTCTCCTGCAACCCGTTCCCTTTGTGCTAGATGAACGAATGTCTCTCCAAATGCTCGGTTCTGAGAGATAAGTGTGTGTGAAAGCCGTCCTTCACATAGTTTGTTGGGAACACAAAGTTTCTTTTCACTTGCAATCTCCACTCCCTACATATATATGGGGAGGTACTAGCTCCAACTCGGTTTTATAGTGAAAACTGCAGGAACTTCAAACCGGCACTAGGAAACAGACTGAGAAACCAGAGTAAAAGTTTCTCCTGCAACCCGTTCCCTTTGTGCTAGATGAACGAATGTCTCTCCAAATGCTCAGTTCTGAGAGATAAGTGTGTGTGAAAGCCGTCCTTCACCTAGCTTGTTGGGAACACAAAGTTTCTTTTCACTTGCAAACTCCACTCCATACATATATATGGGGAGGTACTAGCTCCAACTCGGTTTTACAGTGAAAACTGCAGGAACTTCAAACCGGCACTAGGAAACAGACTGAGAAACCAGAGTAAAAGTTTCTCCTGCAACCCGTTCCCTTTGTGCTAGGTGAACGAACGTGTCTCCACATGCTCAGTTCTGAGAGATAAGTGTGTGTGAAAGCCGTCCTTCACCTAGCTTGTTGGGAACACAAAGTTTCTTTTCAGTTGCAAACTCCACTCCATACTATATATGGGGAGGTACTAGCTCCAACTCGGTTTTAAAGTGAAAACTGCAGGAACTTCAAACCGGCACTTGGAAACAGACTGAGAAACCAGAGTAAAAGTTTCTCCTGCAACCCGTTCCCTTTGTGCTAGGTGAACGAACTCCTCTCCACATGCTCGGTTCTGAGAAATAAGTGTGTGTGAAAGCCGTCCTTCACCTAGCTTGTTGGGAACACAAAGTTTCTTTTCAGTTGCAAACTCCACTCCATACATATATATGGGAGGTACTAGCTCCAACTCGGTTTTACAGTGAAAACTGCAGGAACTTCAAACCGGCACTTGGAAACAGACTGAGAAACCAGAGTAAAAGTTCCTCCTGCAACCCGTTCCCTTTGTGCTAGATGAACGAACGTCTCTCCACATGCTCAGTTCTGAGAGATAAGTGTGTGTGAAAGCCGTCCTTCACCTAGCTTGTTGGGAACACAAAGTTTCTTTTCAGTTGCAAACTCCATTCCATACTATATATGGGGAGGTACTAGCTCCAACTCGGTTTTAAAGTGAAAACTGCAGGAACTTCAAACCGGCACTAGGAAACAGACTGAGAAACCAGAGTAAATGTTTCTCCTTCAACCCGTTCCCTTTGTGCTAGATGAACGAACGTCTCTCCACATGCTCAGTTCTGATAGATAAGTGTGTGTGAAAGCCGTCCTTTACCTAGCTTGTTGGGAACACAAAGTTTCTTTTCAGTTGCAAACTCCACTCCATACATATATATGGGGAGGTACTAGCTCCAACTCGGTTTTACAGTGAAAACTGCATGAACTTCTAACCGGCACTAGGAAACATACTGAGAAACCAGAGTAAAAGTTTCTCCTGCAACCCGTTCTCTTTGTGCTAGATGAACGAACGTCTCTCCACATGCTCAGTTCGGAGAGAAAAGTGTGTGTGAAAGCCGTCCTTCACCTAGCTTGTTGGGAACACAAAGTTTCTTTTCAGTTGCAAACTCCACTCCATACATATATATGGGGAGGTACAAGCTCCAACTCGGTTTTACAGTGAAAACTGCAGGAACTTCAAACCGGCACTAGGAAACAGATTGAGAAACCAGAGTAAAAGTTTCTCCTGCAACCCGTTCCCTTTGTGCTAGATGAACGAACGTCTCTCCACATGCTCAGTTCTGAGAGAAAAGTGTGTGTGAAAGCCGTCCTTCACCTAGCTTGTTGGGAACACAAAGATCTTTTCAGTTTCAAACTCCAATCCATACATATATATGGGGTGGTACTAGCTCCAACTCGGTTTTACAGTGAAAACTGCAGGAACTTCAAACCGGCACTAGGAAACAGACTGAGAAACCAGAGTAAAAGTTTCTCCTGCAACCCGTTCCCTTTGTGCTAGATGAACGAACGTCTCTCCAAATGCTCGGTTCTGAGAGATAAGTGTGTGTGAAAGCCGTCCTTCACATAGTTTGTTGGGAACACAAAGTTTCTTTTCACTTGCAAACTCCACTCCCTACATATATATGGGAAGGTACTAGCTCCAACTCGGTTTTACAGTGAAAACTGCAGGAACTTCAAACCGGCACTAGGAAACAGACTGAGAAACCAGAGTAAAAGTTTCTCCTGCAACCCGTTCCCTTTGTGCTAGATGAACGAACGTCTCTCCACATGCTCAGTTCTGAGAGAAAAGTGTGTGTGAAAGCCGTCCTTCACCTAGCTTGTTGGGAACACAAAGTTTCTTTTCAGTTGCAAACTCCACTCCCTACATATATATGGGAAGGTACTAGCTCCAACTCGGTTTTACAGTGAAAACTGCAGGAACTTCAAACCGGCACTAGGAAACAGACTGAGAAACCAGAGTAAAAGTTTCTCCTGCAACCCGTTCCCTTTGTGCTAGATGAACGAACGTCTCTCCAAATGCTCGGTTCTGAGAGATAAGTGTGTGTGAAAGCCGTCCTTCACATAGTTTGTTGGGAACACAAAGTTTCTTTTCACTTGCAAACTCCACTCCCTACATATATATGGGAAGGTATTAGCTCCAACTCGGCTTTACAGTGAAAACTGCAGGAACTTCAAACCGGCACTAGGAAACAGACTGAGAAACCAGAGTAAAAGTTTCTCCTGCAACCCGTTCCCTTTGTGCTAGATGAACGAACGTCTCTCCACATGCTCAGTTCGGAGAGATAAGTCTGTGTGAAAGCCGTCCTTCACCTAGCTTGTTGGGAACACAAATTTTCTTTTCACTTGCAAACTCCACTCCATACATATATAAGGGGAGGTACTAGCTCCAACTCGGTTTTACAGTGAAAACTGCAGGAACTTCAAACCGGCACTAGGAAACAGACTGAGAAACCAGAGTAAAAGTTTCTCCTGCAACCCGTTCCCTTTGTGCTAGGTGAACGAACGAGTCTCCACATGCTCAGTTTGGAGAGATAAATGTGTGTGAAAGCCGTCCTTCACCTAGCTTGTTGGGAACACAAAGTTTCTTTTCAGTTGCAAACTCCACTCCATACTATATATGGGGAGGTACTAGCTCCAACTCGGTTTTAAAGTGAAAACTGCAGGAACTTCAAACTGGCACTAGGAAACAGTCTGAGAAACCAGAGTAAAAGTTTCTCCTTCAACCCGTTCCCTTTGTGCTAGATGAACGAACGTCTCTCCACATGCTCAGTTCTGATAGATAAGTGTGTGTGAAAGCCGTTCTTTACCTAGCTTGTTGGGAACACAAAGTTTCTTTTCAGTTGCAAACTCCACTCCATACATATATATGGGGAGGTACTAGCTCCAACTCGGTTTTACAGTGAAAATTGCATGAACTTCTAACCGGCACTAGGAAACAGACTGAGAAACCAGAGTAAAAGTTTCTCCTGCAACCCGTTCCCTTTGTGCTAGATGAACGAACGTCTCTCCACATGCTCAGTTCGGAGAGAAAAGTGTGTGTGAAAGCCGTCCTTCACCTAGCTTGTTGGGAACACAAAGTTTCTTTTCAGTTGCAAACTCCACTCCATACATATATATGGGTAGGTACTAGATCCAACTCGGTTTTACAGTGAAAACTGCACGAACTTCAAACCGGCACTAGGAAACAGACTGAGAAACGAGAGTAAAAGTTTCTCCTGCAAACCGTTCCCTTTGTGCTAGATGAACGAACGTCTCTCCACATGTTCGGTTCTGAGAGATAAGTGCGTGTGAAAGCCGTCCTTCACCTACCTTGTTGGGAACACAAAGTTTCTTTTCACTTGCAAACTCCACTCCATACATATATATGGGGAGGTTCTAGCTCCAACTCGGTTTTACAGTGAAAACTGCAGGAACTTCAAACCGGCACTAGGAAACAGACTGAGAAACCAGTGTAAAAGTTTCTCCTGCAACCCGTTCCCTTTGTGCTAGATGAACGAACGTCTCTCCACATGCTCAGTTCTGAGAAATATGTGTGTGTGAAAGCCGTCCTTCACCTAGCTTGTTGGGAACACAAAGTTTATTTTCAGTTGCAAACTCCAATCCATACATATATATGGGGAGGTACTAGCTCCAACTCGGTTTTACAGTGAAAACTGCAGGAACTTCAAACCGGCACTTGGAAACAGACTGAGAAACCAGAGTAAAAGTTTCTCCTGCAACCCGTTCCCTTTGTGCTAGGTGAACGAACGTCTCTCCACATGCTCAGTTCTGAGAGATAAGTGTGTGTGAAAGCCGTCCTTCACCTATCTTGTTGGGAACACAAAGTTCTTTTCACTTGCAAACTCCACTCCATACATATATATGGGAGGTACTAGATCCAACTCGGTTTTACAGTGAAAACTGCAGGAACTTCAAACCGGCACTAGGAAACAGACTGAGAAACCAGAATAAAAGTTCCTCCTGCAACCCGTTCCCTTTGTGCTAGATGAACGAACGTCTCTCCACATGCTCAGTTCTGAGAGAAAAGTGTGTGTGAAAGCCGTCCTTCACCTAGCTTGTTGGGAACACAGAGTTTCTTTTCAGTTGCAAACTCCACTCCATACTAAATATGGGGAGGTACTAGCTCCAACTCGGTTTTAAAGTGAAAACTGCAGGAACTTCAAACCGGCACTAGGAAACAGACTGAGAAACCAGAGTAAAAGTTTCTCCTGCAACCCGTTCCCTTTGTGCTAGATGAACGAACGTCTCTCCACATGCTCAGTTCGGAGAGAAAAGTGTGTGTGAAAGCCGTCCTTCACCTAGCTTGTTGGGAACACAAAGTTTCTTTTCAGTTGCAAACTCCAATACATACATATATATGGGGAGGTACTAGCTCCAACTCGGTTTTACAGTGAAAACTGCAGGAAATTCAAACCGGCACTAGGAAACAGACTGAGAAACCAGAGTAAAAGTTTCTCCTGCAACCCGTTCCCTTTGTGCTAGATGAACGAACGTCTCTCCACATGCTCAGTTCTGAGAGAAAAGTGTGTGTGAAAGCCGTCCTTCACCTAGCTTGTTGGGAACACAAAGATCTTTTCAGTTGCAAACTCCACTCCATACATATATATGGGGTGGTACTAGCTCCAACTCGGTTTTACAGTGAAAACTGCAGGAACTTCAAACCGGCACTAGGAAACAGACTGAGAAACCAGAGTAAAAGTTTCTCCTGCAACCCGTTCCCTTTGTGCTAGATGAACGAACGTCTCTCCAAATGCTCGGTTCTGAGAGATAAGTGTGTGTGAAAGCCGTCCTTCACATAGTTTGTTGGGAACACAAAGTTTCTTTTCACTTGCAAACTCCACTCCCTACATATATATGGGAAGGTACTAGCTCCAACTCGGTTTTACAGTGAAAACTGCAGGAACTTCAAACCGGCACTAGGAAACAGACTGAGAAACCAGAGTAAAAGTTTCTCCTGCAACCCGTTCCCTTTGTGCTAGATGAACGAACGTCTCTCCACATGCTCAGTTCTGAGAGATAAGTGTGTGTGAAAGCCATCCTTCACCTAGCTTGTTGGGAACACAAAGTTTCTTTTCACTTGCAAACTCCACTCCATACATATATATGGGGAGGTACTAGCTCCAACTCGGTTTTACAGTGAAAACTGCAGGAACTTCAAACCGGCACTAGGAAACAGACTGAGAAACCAGAGTAAAAGTTTCTCCTGCAACCCGTTCCCTTTGTGCTAGATGAACGAACGTCTCTCCACATGCTCAGTTCTGAGAGATAAGTGTGTGTGAAAGCCGTCCTTCACCTAGCTTGTTGGGAACACAAAGTTTCTTTTCAGTTGCAAACTCCACTCCATACATATATATGGGGTGGTACTAGCTCCAACTCGGTTTTACAGTGAAAACTGCAGGAACTTCAAACCGGCACTAGGAAACAGACTGAGAAACAAGAGTAAAAGTTTCTCCTGCAACCCATTCCCTTTGTGCTAGATGAACGAACTTCTCTCCAAATGCTCGGTTCTGAGAGATAAGTGTGTGTGAAAGCCGTCCTTCACATAGTTTGTTGGGAACACAAAGTTTCTTTTCACTTGCAAACTCCATTCCCTACATATATATGGGAAGGTACTAGCTCCAACTCGGTTTTACAGTGAAAACTGCAGGAACTTCAAACCGGCACTAGGAAACAGACTGAGAAACCAGAGTAATAGTTTCTCCTGCAACCCGTTCCCTTTGTGCTAGATGAATGAAGTCTCTCCAGATGCTCTGATCTGAGAGATAAGTGTGTGTGAAAGCCGTCCTTAACCTAGCTTGTTGGGAACACAAAGTTTCTTTTCAGTTGCAAACTCCACTCCATACTATATATGGGGAGGTACTAGCTCCAACTCGGTTTTACAGTGAAAACTGCATGAACTTCTAACCGGCACTAGGAAACAGACTGAGAAACCAGAGTAAAAGTTTCTCCTGCAACCCGTTAACTTTGTGCTAGATGAACGAACGTCTCTCCACATGCTCAGTTCGGAGAGAAAATTGTGTGTGAAAGCCGTCCTTCACCTAGCTTGTTGGGAACACAAAGTTTCTTTTCAGTTGCAAACTCCACTCCATACATATATATGGGTAGGTACTAGATCCAACTCGGTTTTACAGTGAAAACTGCACGAACTTCATACCGGCACTAGGAAACAGACTGAGAAACGAGAGTAAAAGTTTCTCCTGCAAACCGTTCCCTTTGTGCTAGATGAACGAACGTCTCTCCACATGCTCGGTTCTGAGAGATAAGTGCGTGTGAAAGCCGTCCTTCACCTAGCTTGTTGGGAACACAAAGTTTCTTTTCACTTGCAAACTCCACTCCATACATATATATGGGGAGGTTCTAGCTCCAACTCGGTTTTACAGTGAAAACTGCAGGAAATTCAAACCGGCACTAGGAAACAGACTGAGAAACCAGTGTAAAAGTTTCTCCTGCAACCCGTTCCCTTTGTGCTAGATGAACGAACGTCTCTCCACATGCTCAGTTCTGAGAAATAAGTGTGTGTGAAAGCCGTCCTTCACCTAGCTTTTTGGGAACACAAAGTTTCTTTTCAGTTGCAAACTCCACTCCATACATATATATGGGGAGGTACTAGCTCCAACTCGGTTTTACAGTGAAAACTGCAGGAATTTCAAACCGGCACTTGGAAACAGACTGAGAAACCAGAGTAAAAGTTTCTCCTGCAAACCGTTCCCTTTGTGCTAGGTGAACGAAAGTCTCTCCACATGCTCAGTTCTGAGAGATAAGTGTGTGTGAAAGCCGTCCTTCACCTATCTTGTTGGGAACACAAAGTTCTTTTCACTTGCAAACTCCACTCCATACATATATATGGGAGGTACTAGATCCAACTCGGTTTTACAGTGAAAACTGCAGGAATTTCAAACCGGCACTAGGAAACAGACTGAGAAACCAGAATAAAAGTTCCTCCTGCAACCCGTTCCCTTTGTGCTAGATGAACGAACGTCTTTCCACATGCTCAGTTCTGAGAGATAAGTGTGTGTGAAAGCCGTCCTTCACCTAGCTTGTTGGGAACACAAAGTTTCTTTTCAGTTGCAAACTCCACTCCATACTATATATGGGGAGGTACTAGCTCCAACTCGGTTTTAAAGTGAAAACTGCAGGAACTTCAAACCGGCACTAGGAAACAGACTGAGAAACCAGAGTAAAAGTTTCTCCTTCAACCCGTTCCCTTTGTGCTAGATGAACGAACGTCTCTCCACATGCTCAGTTCTGATAGATAAGTGTGTGTGAAAGCCGTCCTTTACCTAGCTTGTTGGGAACACAAAGTTTCTTTTCAGTTGCAAACTCCACTCCATACATATATATGGGGAGGTACTAGCTCCAACTCGGTTTTACAGTGAAAACTGCACGAACTTCAAACCGGCACTAGGAAACAGACTGAGAAACGAGAGTAAAAGTTTCTCCTGCAACCCGTTCCCTTTGTGCTAGATGAACGAACGTCTCTCCACATGCTCGTTTCTGAGAGATAAGTGCGTGTGAAAGCCGTCCTTCACCTAGCTTGTTGGGAACACAAAGTTTCTTTTCACTTGCAAACTCCACTCCATACATATATATGGGGAGGTTCTAGCTCCAACTCGGTTTTACAGTGAAAACTGCAGGAACTTCAAACCGGCACTAGGAAACAGACTGAGAAACCAGTGTAAAAGTTTCTCCTGCAACCCGTTCCCTTTGTGCTAGATGAACGAACGTCTCTCCACATGCTCAGTTCTGAGAAATAAGTGTGTGTGAAAGCCGTCCTTCACCTAGCTTGTTGGGAACACAAAGTTTCTTTTCAGTTGCAAACTCCACTCCATACATATATATGGGGAGGTACTAGCTCCAACTCGGATTTACAGTGAAAACTGCAGGAACCTCAAACCGGCACTAGGAAACAGACTGAGAAACCAGAGTAAAAGTTTCTCCTGCAACCCGTTCCCTTTGTGCTAGGTGAACGAACGTCTCTCCACATGCTCAGTTCTGAGAGATAAGTGTGTGTGAAAGCCGTCCTTCACCTATCTTGTTGGGAACACAAAGTTCTTTTCACTTGCAAACTCCACTCCATACATATATATGGGAGGAACTAGATCCAACTCAGTTTTACAGTGAAAACTGCAGGAACTTCAAACCGGCACTAGGAAACAGACTGAGAAACCAGAATAAAAGTTCCTCCTGCAACCCGTTCCCTTTGTGCTAGATGAACGAACGTCTCTCCACATGCTCAGTTCTGAGAGAAAAGTGTGTGTGAAAGCCGTCCTTCACCTAGCTTGTTGGGAACACAAAGATCTTTTCAGTTGCAAACTCCACTCCCTACATATATATGGGGTGGTACTAGCTCCAACTCGGTTTTACAGTAAAAACTGCAGGAACTTCAAACCGGCACTAGGAAACAGACTGAGAAACCAGAGTAAAAGTTTCTCAAGCAACCCGCTCCCTTTGTGCTAGATGAACGAACGTCTCTCCAAATGCTCGGTTCTGAGAGATAAGTGTGTGTGAAAGCCGTCCTTCACATAGTTTGTTGGGAACACAAAGTTTCTTTTCACTTGCAAACTCCACTCCCTACATATATATGCGAAGGTACGAGCTCCAACTCGGTTTTACAGTGAAAACTGCAGGAACTTCAAACCGGCACTAGGAAACAGACTGAGAAACCAGAGTAAAAGTTTCTCCTGCAACCCGTTCCCTTTGTGCTAGATGAACGAACGTCTCTCCACATGCTCAGTTCTGAGAGATAAGTGTGTGTGAAAGCCGTCCTTCACCTAGCTTGTTGGGAACACAAAGTTTCTTTTCACTTGCAAACTCCACTCCATACATATATATGGGGAGGTACTAGCTCCAACTCGGTTTTACAGTGAAAACTGCAGGAACTTCAAACCGGCACTTGGAAACAGACTGAGAAACCAGAGTAAAAGTTTCTCCTGCAACCCGTTCCCTTTGTGCTAGGTGAACGAAAGTCTCTCCACATGCTCAGTTCTGAGAGATAAGTGTGTGTGAAAGCCGTCCTTCACCTATCTTGTTGGGAAAACAAAGTTCTTTTCACTTGCAAACTCCACTCCATACATATATATGGGAGGTACTAGATCCAACTCGGTTTTACAGTGAAAACTGCAGGAACTTCAAACCGGCACTAGGAAACAGACTGAGAAACCAGAATAAAAGTTCCTCCTGCAACCCGTTCCCTTTGTGCTAGATGAACGAACGTCTTTCCACATGCTCAGTTCTGAGAGATAAGTGTGTGTGAAAGCCGTCCTTCACCTAGCTTGTTGGGAACACAAAGTTTCTTTTCAGTTGCAAACTCCACTCCATACTATATATGGGGAGGTACTAGCTCCAACTCGGTTTTAAAGTGAAAACTGCAGGAACTTCAAACCGGCACTAGGAAACAGACTGAGAAACCAGAGTAAAAGTTTCTCCTTCAACCCGTTCCCTTTGTGCTAGATGAACGAACGTCTCTCCACATGCTCAGTTCTGATAGATAAGTGTGTGTGAAAGCCGTCCTTTACCTAGCTTGTTGGGAACACAAAGTTTCTTTTCAGTTGCAAACTCCACTCCATACATATATATGGGGAAGTACTAGCTCCAACTCGGTTTTACAGTGAAAACTGCACGAACTTCAAACCGGCACTAGGAAACAGACTGAGAAACGAGAGTAAAAGTTTCTCCTGCAACCCGTTCCCTTTGTGCTAGGTGAACGAACGTCTCTCCACATGCTCGGTTCTGAGAGATAAGTGCGTGTGAAAGCCGTCCTTCACCTAGCTTGTTGGGAACACAAAGTTTCTTTTCACTTGCAAACTCCACTCCATACATATATATTTGGAGGTTCTAGCTCCAACTCGGTTTTACAGTGAAAACTGCAGGAACTTCAAACCGGCACTTGGAAACAGACTGAGAAACCAGAGTAAAAGTTTCTCCTGCAACCCGTTCCCTTTGTGCTAGGTGAACGAACGTCTCTCCACATGCTCAGTTCTGAGAGATAAGTGTGTGTGAAAGCCGTCCTTCACCTATCTTGTTGGGAACACAAAGTTCTTTTCACTTGCAAACTCCAATCCATACATATATATGGGAGGTACTAGATCCAACTCGGTTTTACAGTGAAAACTGCAGGAACTTCAAACCGGCAATAGGAAACAGACTGAGAAACCAGAGTAAAAGTTTCTCCTGCAACCCGCTCCCTTTGTGCTAGATGAACGAACGTCTCTCCAAATGCTCGGTTCTGAGAGATAAGTGTGTGTGAAAGCCGTCCTTCACATAGTTTGTTGGGAACACAAAGTTTCTTTTCACTTGCAAACTCCACTCCCTACATATATATGGGAAGGTACTAGCTCCAACTCGGTTTTACAGTGAAAACTGCAGGAACTTCAAACCGGCACTAGGAAACAGACTGAGAAACCAGAGTAAAAGTTTCTCCTGCAACCCGTTCCCTTTGTGCTAGATGAACGAACGTCTCTCCACATGCTCAGTTCTGAGAGATAAGTGTGTGTGAAAGCCGTCCTTCACCTAGCTTGTTGGGAACACAAAGTTTATTTTCACTTGCAAACTCCACTCCATACATATATATGGGGAGGTACTAGCTCCAACTCGGTTTTACAGTGAAAACTGCAGGAACTTCAAACCGGCACTAGGAAACAGACTGAGAAACCAGAGTAAAAGTTTCTCCTGCAACCCGTTCCCTTTGTGCTAGATGAACGAACGTCTCTCCACATGCTCAGTTCTGAGAGAAAAGTGTGTGTGAAAGCCGTCCTTCACCTAGCTTGTTGGGAACACAAAGTTTCTTTTCAGTTGCAAACTCCAATCCATAAATATATATGGGGTGGTACTAGCTCCAACTCGTTTTTACAGTGAAAACTGCAGGAACTTCAAACCGGCACTAGGAAACAGACTGAGAAACCAGAGTAAAAGTTTCTCCTGCAACCCTTTCCCTTTGTGCTAGATGAACGAACGTCTCTCCAAATGCTCGGTTCTGAGAGATAAGTGTGTGTGAAAGCCGTCCTTCACATAGTTTGTTGGGAACACAAAGTTCTTTTCACTTGCAAACTCCACTCCATACATATATATGGGGTGGTACTAGCTCCAACTCGGTTTTACAGTAAAAACTGCAGGAACTTCAAACCGGCACTAGGAAACAGACTGAGAAACCAGAGTAAAAGTTTCTCAAGCAACCCGCTCCCTTTGTGCTAGATGAACGAACGTCTCTCCAAATGCTCGGTTCTGAGAGATAAGTGTGTGTGAAAGCCGTCCTTCACATAGTTTGTTGGGAACACAAAGTTTCTTTTCACTTGCAAACTCCACTCCCTACATATATATGCGAAGGTACGAGCTCCAACTCGGTTTTACAGTGAAAACTGCAGGAACTTCAAACCGGCACTAGGAAACAGACTGAGAAACCAGAGTAAAAGTTTCTCCTGCAACCCGTTCCCTTTGTGCTAGATGAACGAACGTCTCTCCACATGCTCAGTTCTGAGAGATAAGTGTGTGTGAAAGCCGTCCTTCACCTAGCTTGTTGGGAACACAAAGTTTCTTTTCACTTGCAAACTCCACTCCATACATATATATGGGGAGGTACTAGCTCCAACTCGGTTTTACAGTGAAAACTGCAGGAACTTCAAACCGGCACTTGGAAACAGACTGAGAAACCAGAGTAAAAGTTTCTCCTGCAACCCGTTCCCTTTGTGCTAGGTGAACGAAAGTCTCTCCACATGCTCAGTTCTGAGAGATAAGTGTGTGTGAAAGCCGTCCTTCACCTATCTTGTTGGGAAAACAAAGTTCTTTTCACTTGCAAACTCCACTCCATACATATATATGGGAGGTACTAGATCCAACTCGGTTTTACAGTGAAAACTGCAGGAACTTCAAACCGGCACTAGGAAACAGACTGAGAAACCAGAATAAAAGTTCCTCCTGCAACCCGTTCCCTTTGTGCTAGATGAACGAACGTCTTTCCACATGCTCAGTTCTGAGAGATAAGTGTGTGTGAAAGCCGTCCTTCACCTAGCTTGTTGGGAACACAAAGTTTCTTTTCAGTTGCAAACTCCACTCCATACTATATATGGGGAGGTACTAGCTCCAACTCGGTTTTAAAGTGAAAACTGCAGGAACTTCAAACCGGCACTAGGAAACAGACTGAGAAACCAGAGTAAAAGTTTCTCCTTCAACCCGTTCCCTTTGTGCTAGATGAACGAACGTCTCTCCACATGCTCAGTTCTGATAGATAAGTGTGTGTGAAAGCCGTCCTTTACCTAGCTTGTTGGGAACACAAAGTTTCTTTTCAGTTGCAAACTCCACTCCATACATATATATGGGGAAGTACTAGCTCCAACTCGGTTTTACAGTGAAAACTGCACGAACTTCAAACCGGCACTAGGAAACAGACTGAGAAACGAGAGTAAAAGTTTCTCCTGCAACCCGTTCCCTTTGTGCTAGGTGAACGAACGTCTCTCCACATGCTCGGTTCTGAGAGATAAGTGCGTGTGAAAGCCGTCCTTCACCTAGCTTGTTGGGAACACAAAGTTTCTTTTCACTTGCAAACTCCACTCCATACATATATATTTGGAGGTTCTAGCTCCAACTCGGTTTTACAGTGAAAACTGCAGGAACTTCAAACCGGCACTTGGAAACAGACTGAGAAACCAGAGTAAAAGTTTCTCCTGCAACCCGTTCCCTTTGTGCTAGGTGAACGAACGTCTCTCCACATGCTCAGTTCTGAGAGATAAGTGTGTGTGAAAGCCGTCCTTCACCTATCTTGTTGGGAACACAAAGTTCTTTTCACTTGCAAACTCCAATCCATACATATATATGGGAGGTACTAGATCCAACTCGGTTTTACAGTGAAAACTGCAGGAACTTCAAACCGGCAATAGGAAACAGACTGAGAAACCAGAGTAAAAGTTTCTCCTGCAACCCGCTCCCTTTGTGCTAGATGAACGAAAGTCTCTCCAAATGCTCGGTTCTGAGAGATAAGTGTGTGTGAAAGCCGTCCTTCACATAGTTTGTTGGGAACACAAAGTTTCTTTTCACTTGCAAACTCCACTCCCTACATATATATGGGAAGGTACTAGCTCCAACTCGGTTTTACAGTGAAAACTGCAGGAACTTCAAACCGGCACTAGGAAACAGACTGAGAAACCAGAGTAAAAGTTTCTCCTGCAACCCGTTCCCTTTGTGCTAGATGAACGAACGTCTCTCCACATGCTCAGTTCTGAGAGATAAGTGTGTGTGAAAGCCGTCCTTCACCTAGCTTGTTGGGAACACAAAGTTTATTTTCACTTGCAAACTCCACTCCATACATATATATGGGGAGGTACTAGCTCCAACTCGGTTTTACAGTGAAAACTGCAGGAACTTCAAACCGGCACTAGGAAACAGACTGAGAAACCAGAGTAAAAGTTTCTCCTGCAACCCGTTCCCTTTGTGCTAGATGAACGAACGTCTCTCCACATGCTCAGTTCTGAGAGAAAAGTGTGTGTGAAAGCCGTCCTTCACCTAGCTTGTTGGGAACACAAAGTTTCTTTTCAGTTGCAAACTCCAATCCATAAATATATATGGGGTGGTACTAGCTCCAACTCGGTTTTACAGTGAAAACTGCAGGAACTTCAAACCGGCACTAGGAAACAGACTGAGAAACCAGAGTAAAAGTTTCTCCTGCAACCCTTTCCCTTTGTGCTAGATGAACGAACGTCTCTCCAAATGCTCGGTTCTGAGAGATAAGTGTGTGTGAAAGCCGTCCTTCACATAGTTTGTTGGGAACACAAAGTTTCTTTTCACTGGCAAACTCCACTCCCTACATATATATGGGGAGGTACTAGCTCCAACTCGGTTTTACAGTGAAAACTGCAGGAACTTCAAACCGGCACTAGGAAACAGACTGAGAAACCAGAGTAAAAGTTTCTCCTGCAACCCGTTCCCTTTGTGCTAGGTGAACGAACGTGTCTCCACATGCTCAGTTCTGAGAGATAAGTGTGTGTGAAAGCCGTCCTTCACCTAGCTTGTTGGGAACACAAAGTTTCTTTTCAGTTGCAAACTCCACTCCATACTATATATGGGGAGGTACTAGCTCCAACTCGGTTTTAAAGTGAAAACTGCAGGAACTTCAAACCGGCACTAGGAAATAGTCTGAGAAACCAGAGTAAAAGTTTCTCCTTCAAACCGTTCCCTTTGTGCTAGATGAACGAACGTCTCTCCACATGCTCAGTTCTGATAGATAAGTGTGTGTGAAAGCCGTCCTTTACCTAGCTTGTTGGGAACACAAAGTTTCTTTTCAGTTGCAAACTCCACTCCATACATATATATGGGGGGGTACTAGCTCCAACTCGGTTTTACAGTGAAAACTGCATGAACTTCTAACCGGCACTAGGAAACAGACTGAGAAACCAGAGTAAAAGTTTCTCCTGCAACCCGTTCCCTTTGTGCTAGATGAACGAACGTCTCTCCACATGCTCAGTTCGGAGAGAAAAGTGTGT
The DNA here is from genome assembly GCF_048773025.1 of Camelus bactrianus. Classification (NCBI taxonomy): domain Eukaryota; kingdom Metazoa; phylum Chordata; class Mammalia; order Artiodactyla; family Camelidae; genus Camelus; species Camelus bactrianus. Next base: position 2,108,478 of record NC_133553.1, read on the forward strand.
GTGAAAGCCGTCCTTCACCTAGCTTGTTGGGAACACAAAGTTCTTTTCAGTTGCAAACTCCACTCCATACATATATATGGGTAGGTACTAGATCCAACTCGGTTTTACAATGAAAACTGCACGAACTTCAAACCGGCACTAGGAAACAGACTGAGAAACCAGAGTAAAAGTTTCTCCTGCAAACCGTTCCCTTTGTGCTAGATGAACGAACGTCTCTCCACATGCTCGGTTCTGAGAGATAAGTGCGTGTGAAAGCCGTACTTCACCTAGCTTGTTGGGAACACAAAGTTTCTTTTCACTTGCAAACTCCACTCTATACATATATATGGGGAGGTTCTAGCTCCAACTCTGTTTTACAGTGAAAACTGCAGGAACTTCAAACCGGCACTAGGAAACAGACTGAGAAACCAGTGTAAAAGTTTCTCCTGCAACCCGTTCCCTTTGTGCTAGATGAACGAACGTCTCTCCACATGCTCAGTTCTGAGAAATAAGTGTGTGTGAAAGCCGTCCTTCACCTAGCTTGTTGGGAACACAAAGTTTCTTTTCAGTTGCAAACTCCACTCCATACATATATATGGGGAGGTACTAGCTCCAACTCGGTTTTACAGTGAAAACTGCAGGAACTTCAAACCGGCACTTGGAAACAGACTGAGAAACCAGAGTAAAAGTTTCTCCTGCAACCCGTTCCCTTTGTGTTAGGTGAACGAACGTCTCTCCACATGCTCAGTTCTGAGAGATAAGTGTGTGTGAAAGCCGTCCTTCACCTATCTTGTTGGGAACACAAAGTTTCTTTTCAGTTGCAAACTCCAATACATACATATATATGGGGAGGTACTAGCTCCAACTCGGTTTTACAGTGAAAACTGCAGGAATTTCAAACCGGCACTAGGAAACAGACTGAGAAACCAGAGTAAAAGTTTCTCCTGCAACCCGTTCCCTTTGTGCTAGATGAACGAACGTCTCTCTACATGCTCAGTTCTGAGAGAAAAGTGTGTGTGAAAGCCGTCCTTCACCTAGCTTGTTGGGAACACAAAGATCTTTTCAGTTGCAAACTCCACTCCATACATATATATGGGGTGGTACTAGCTCCAACTCGGTTTTACAGTGAAAACTGCAGGAACTTCAAACCGGCACTAGGAAACAGACTGAGAAACCAGAGTAAAAGTTTCTCCTGCAACCCGTTCCCTTTGTGCTAGATGAACGAACGTCTCTCCAAATGCTCGGTTCTGAGGGATAAGTGTGTGTGAAAGCCGTCCTTCTCCTAGCTTGTTGGGAACACAAAGTTTCTTTTCACTTGCAAACTCCACTCCCTACATATATATGGGAAGGTACTAGCTCCAACTCGGTTTTACAGTGAAAACTGCAGGAACTTCAAACCGGCACTAGGAAACAGACTGAGAAACCAGAGTAAAAGTTTCTCCTGCAACCCGTTCCCTTTGTGCTAGATGAACGAACGTCTCTCCACATGCTCAGTTCTGAGAGATAAGTGTGTGTGAAAGCCGTCCTTCACCTAGCTTGTTGGGAACACAAAGTTTCTTTTCAGTTGCAAACTCCACTCCATAAATATATAAGGGGTGGTACTAGCTCCAACTCGGTTTTACAGTGAAAACTGCAGGAACTTCAAACCGGCACTAGGAAACAGACTGAGAAACCAGAGTAAAAGTTTCTCCTGCAACCCGTTCCCTTTGTGCTAGATGAACGAACGTCTCTCCAAATGCTCGGTTCTGAGAGATAAGTGTGTGTGAAAGCCGTCCTTCACATAGTTTGTTGGGAACACAAAGTTTCTTTTCACTTGCAAACTCCACTCCCTACATATATATGGGAAGGTACTAGCTCCAACTCGGTTTTACAGTGAAAACTGCAGGAACTTCAAACCGGCACTAGGAAACAGACTGAGAAACCAGAGTAAAATTTTCTCCTGCAACCCGTTCCCTTTGTGCTAGGTGAAAGAACGTCTCTCCACATGCTCAGTTCTGAAAGATAAGTGTGTGTGAAAGCCGTCCTTCACCTAGCTTGTTGGGAACACAAAGTTTCTTTTCACTTGCAAACTCCACTCCATACATATATATGGGGAGGTACTAGCTCCAACTCGGTTTTACAGTGAAAACTGCAGGAACTTCAAACCGGCACTAGGAAACAGACTGAGAAACCAGAGTAAAAGTTTCTCCTGCAACCCGTTCCCTTTGTGCTAGATGAACGAACGTCTCTCCAAATGCTCGGTTCTGAGAGATAAGTGTGTGTGAAAGCCGTCCTTCACATAGTTTGTTGGGAACACAAAGTTTCTTTTCACTGGCAAACTCCACTCCCTACATATATATGGGAAGGTACTAGCTCCAACTCGGTTTTACAGTGAAAACTGCAGGAACTTCAAACCGGCACTAGGAAACAGACTGAGAAACCAGAGTAAAAGTTTCTCCTGCAACCCGTTCCCTTTGTGCTAGATGAACGAACGTCTCTCCACATGCTCAGTTCTGAGAGATAAGTGTGTGTGAAAGCCGTCCTTCACCTAGCTTGTTGGGAACACAAAGTTTCTTTTCACTTGCAAACTCCACTCCATACATACATATGGGGAGGTACTAGCTCCAACTCGGTTTTACAGTGAAAACTGCAGGAACTTCAAACCGGCACTAGGAAACAGACTGAGAAACCAGAGTAAAAGTTTCTCCTGCAACCCGTTCCCTTTGTGCTAGGTGAACGAACGTGTCTCCACATGCTCAGTTCTGAGAGATAAGTGTGTGTGAAAGCCGTCCTTCACCTAGCTTGTTGGGAACACAAAGTTTCTTTTCAGTTGCAAACTCCACTCCATACTATATATGGGGAGGTACTAGCTCCAACTCGGTTTTAAAGTGAAAACTGCAGGAACTTCAAACCGGCACTAGGAAATAGTCTGAGAAACCAGAGAAAAAGTTTCTCCTTCAACCCGTTCCCTTTGTGCTAGATGAACGAACGTCTCTCCACATGCTCAGTTCTGATAGATAAGTGTGTGTGAAAGCCGTCCTTTACCTAGCTTGTTGGGAACACAAAGTTTCTTTTCAGTTGCAAACTCCACTCCATACATATATATGGGGGGGTACTAGCTCCAACTCGGTTTTACAGTGAAAACTGCATGAACTTCTAACCGGCACTAGGAAACAGACTGAGAAACCAGAGTAAAAGTTTCTCCTGCAACCCGTTCCCTTTGTGCTAGATGAACGAACGTCTCTCCACATGCTCAGTTCGGAGAGAAAAGTGTGTGTGAAAGCCGTCCTTCACCTAGCTTGTTGGGAACACAAAGTTCTTTTCAGTTGCAAACTCCACTCCATACATATATATGGGTAGGTACTAGATCCAACTCGGATTTACAATGAAAACTGCACGAACTTCAAACCGGCACTAGGAAACAGACTGAGAAACCAGAGTAAAAGTTTCTCCTGCAAACCGTTCCCTTTGTGCTAGATGAACGAACGTCTCTCCACATGCTCGGTTCTTAGAGATAAGTGCGTGTGAAAGCCGTACTTCACCTAGCTTGTTGGGAACACAAAGTTTCTTTTCACTTGCAAACTCCACTCTATACATATATATGGGGAGGTTCTAGCTCCAACTCTGTTTTACAGTGAAAACTGCAGGAACTTCAAACCGGCACTAGGAAACAGACTGAGAAACCAGTGTAAAAGTTTCTCCTGCAACCCGTTCCCTTTGTGCTAGATGAACGAACGTCTCTCCACATGCTCAGTTCTGAGAAATAAGTGTGTGTGAAAGCCGTCCTTCACCTAGCTTGTTGGGAACACAAAGTTTCTTTTCAGTTGCAAACTCCACTCCATACATATATATGGGGAGGTACTAGCTCCAACTCGGTTTTACAGTGAAAACTGCAGGAACTTCAAACCGGCACTTGGAAACAGACTGAGAAACCAGAGTAAAAGTTTCTCCTGCAACCCGTTCCTTTTGTGCTAGGTGAACGAACGTCTCTCCACATGCTCAGTTCTGAGAGATAAGTGTGTGTGAAAGCCGTCCTTCACCTATCTTGTTGGGAACACAAAGTTTCTTTTCAGTTGCAAACTCCAATACATACATATATATGGGGAGGTACTAGCTCCAACTCGGTTTTACAGTGAAAACTGCAGGAATTTCAAACCGGCACTAGGAAACAGACTGAGAAACCAGAGTAAAAGTTTCTCCTGCAACCCGTTCCCTTTGTGCTAGATGAACGAACGTCTCTCTACATGCTCAGTTCTGAGAGAAAAGTGTGTGTGAAAGCCGTCCTTCACCTAGCTTGTTGGGAACACAAAGATATTTTCAGTTGCAAACTCCACTCCATACATATATATGGGGTGGTACTAGCTCCAACTCGGTTTTACAGTGAAAACTGCAGGAACTTCAAACCGGCACTAGGAAACAGACTGAGAAACCAGAGTAAAAGTTTCTCCTGCAACCCGTTCCCTTTGTGCTAGATGAACGAACGTCTCTCCAAATGCTCGGTTCTGAGAGATAAGTGTGTGTGAAAGCCGTCCTTCACCTAGCTTGTTGGGAACACAAAGTTTCTTTTCACTTGCAAACTCCACTCCCTACATATATATGGGAAGGTACTAGCTCCAACTCGGTTTTACAGTGAAAACTGCAGGAACTTCAAACCGGCACTAGGAAACAGACTGAGAAACCAGAGTAAAAGTTTCTCCTGCAACCCGTTCCATTTGTGCTAGATGAACGAACGTCTCTCCACATGCTCAGTTCTGAGAGATAAGTGTGTGTGAAAGCCGTCCTTCACCTAGCTTGTTGGGAACACAAAGTTTCTTTTCAGTTGCAAACTCCACTCCATAAATATATAAGGGGTGGTACTAGCTCCAACTCGGTTTTACAGTGAAAACTGCAGGAACTTCAAACCGGCACTAGGAAACAGACTGAGAAACCAGAGTAAAAGTTTCTCCTGCAACCCGTTCCCTTTGTGCTAGATGAACGAACGTCTCTCCAAATGCTCGGTTCTGAGAGATAAGTGTGTGTGAAAGCCGTCCTTCACATAGTTTGTTGGGAACACAAAGTTTCTTTTCACTTGCAAACTCCACTCCCTACATATATATGGGAAGGTACTAGCTCCAACTCGGTTTTACAGTGAAAACTGCAGGAACTTCAAACCGGCACTAGGAAACAGACTGAGAAACCAGAGTAAAATTTTCTCCTGCAACCCGTTCCCTTTGTGCTAGGTGAAAGAACGTCTCTCCACATGCTCAGTTCGGAGAGATAAGTGTGTGTGAAAGCCGTCCTTCACCTAGCTTGTTGGGAACACAAAGTTTCTTTTCACTTGCAAACTCCACTCCATACATATATATGGGGAGGTACTAGCTCCAACTCGGTTTTACAGTGAAAACTGCAGGAACTTCAAACCGGCACTAGGAAACAGACTGAGAAACCAGAGTAAAAGTTTCCCCTGCAACCCGTTCCCTTTGTGCTAGATGAACGAACGTCTCTCCACATGCTCAGTTCTGAGAGATAAGTGTGTGTGAAAGCCGTCCTTCACCTAGCTTGTTGGGAACACAAAGTTTCTTTTCAGTTGCAAACTCCACTCCATACATATATATGGGGAGGTACTAGCTCCAACTCGGTTTTACAGTGAAAACTGCAGGAACTTCAAACCGGCACTAGGAAACAGACTGAGAAACCAGGGTAAAAGTTTCTCCTGCAATCCGTTCCCTTTGTGCTAGATGAACGAACGTCTCTCCACATACTCAGTTCTGAGAGATAAGTGTGTGTGAAAGCCGTCCTTCAACTAGCTTGTTGGGAACACAAAGTTTCTTTTCACTTGCAAACTCCACTCCATACATACATATGGGGAGGTACTAGCTCCAACTCGGTTTTACAGTGAAAACTGCAGGAACTTCAAACCGGCACTAGGAAACAGACTGAGAAACCAGAGTAAAAGATTCTCCTGCAACCCGTTCCCTTTGTGCTAGGTGAACGAACGTGTCTCCACATGCTCAGTTCTGAGAGATAAGTGTGTGTGAAAGCCGTCCTTCACCTAGCTTGTTGGGAACACAAAGTTTCTTTTCAGTTGCAAACTCCACTCCATACTATATATGGGGAGGTACTAGCTCCAACTCGGTTTTAAAGTGAAAACTGCAGGAACTTCAAACCGGCACTAGGAAATAGTCTGAGAAACCAGAGAAAAAGTTTCTCCTTCAACCCGTTCCCTTTGTGCTAGATGAACGAACGTCTCTCCACATGCTCAGTTCTGATAGATAAGTGTGTGTGAAAGCCGTCCTTTACCTAGCTTGTTGGGAACACAAAGTTTCTTTTCAGTTGCAAACTCCACTCCATACATATATATGGGGGGGTACTAGCTCCAACTCGGTTTTACAGTGAAAACTGCATGAACTTCTAACCGGCACTAGGAAACAGACTGAGAAACCAGAGTAAAAGTTTCTCCTGCAACCCGTTCCCTTTGTGCTAGATGAACGAACGTCTCTCCACATGCTCAGTTCGGAGAGAAAAGTGTGTGTGAAAGCCGTCCTTCACCTAGCTTGTTGGGAACACAAAGTTCTTTTCAGTTGCAAACTCCACTCCATACATATATATGGGTAGGTACTAGATCCAACTCGGATTTACAATGAAAACTGCACGAACTTCAAACCGGCACTAGGAAACAGACTGAGAAACCAGAGTAAAAGTTTCTCCTGCAAACCGTTCCCTTTGTGCTAGATGAACGAACGTCTCTCCACATGCTCGGTTCTTAGAGATAAGTGCGTGTGAAAGCCGTACTTCACCTAGCTTGTTGGGAACACAAAGTTTCTTTTCACTTGCAAACTCCACTCTATACATATATATGGGGAGGTTCTAGCTCCAACTCTGTTTTACAGTGAAAACTGCAGGAACTTCAAACCGGCACTAGGAAACAGACTGAGAAACCAGTGTAAAAGTTTCTCCTGCAACCCGTTCCCTTTGTGCTAGATGAACGAACGTCTCTCCACATGCTCAGTTCTGAGAAATAAGTGTGTGTGAAAGCCGTCCTTCACCTAGCTTGTTGGGAACACAAAGTTTCTTTTCAGTTGCAAACTCCACTCCATACATATATATGGGGAGGTACTAGCTCCAACTCGGTTTTACAGTGAAAACTGCAGGAACTTCAAACCGGCACTTGGAAACAGACTGAGAAACCAGAGTAAAAGTTTCTCCTGCAACCCGTTCCCTTTGTGCTAGGTGAACGAACGTCTCTCCACATGCTCAGTTCTGAGAGATAAGTGTGTGTGAAAGCCGTCCTTCACCTATCTTGTTGGGAACACAAAGTTTCTTTTCAGTTGCAAACTCCAATACATACATATATATGGGGAGGTACTAGCTCCAACTCGGTTTTACAGTGAAAACTGCAGGAATTTCAAACCGGCACTAGGAAACAGACTGAGAAACCAGAGTAAAAGTTTCTCCTGCAACCCGTTCCCTTTGTGCTAGATGAACGAACGTCTCTCTACATGCTCAGTTCTGAGAGAAAAGTGTGTGTGAAAGCCGTCCTTCACCTAGCTTGTTGGGAACACAAAGATATTTTCAGTTGCAAACTCCACTCCATACATATATATGGGGTGGTACTAGCTCCAACTCGGTTTTACAGTGAAAACTGCAGGAACTTCAAACCGGCACTAGGAAACAGACTGAGAAACCAGAGTAAAAGTTTCTCCTGCAACCCGTTCCCTTTGTGCTAGATGAACGAACGTCTCTCCAAATGCTCGGTTCTGAGAGATAAGTGTGTGTGAAAGCCGTCCTTCACCTAGCTTGTTGGGAACACAAAGTTTCTTTTCACTTGCAAACTCCACTCCCTACATATATATGGGAAGGTACTAGCTCCAACTCGGTTTTACAGTGAAAACTGCAGGAACTTCAAACCGGCACTAGGAAACAGACTGAGAAACCAGAGTAAAAGTTTCTCCTGCAACCCGTTCCATTTGTGCTAGATGAACGAACGTCTCTCCACATGCTCAGTTCTGAGAGATAAGTGTGTGTGAAAGCCGTCCTTCACCTAGCTTGTTGGGAACACAAAGTTTCTTTTCAGTTGCAAACTCCACTCCATAAATATATAAGGGGTGGTACTAGCTCCAACTCGGTTTTACAGTGAAAACTGCAGGAACTTCAAACCGGCACTAGGAAACAGACTGAGAAACCAGAGTAAAAGTTTCTCCTGCAACCCGTTCCCTTTGTGCTAGATGAACGAACGTCTCTCCAAATGCTCGGTTCTGAGAGATAAGTGTGTGTGAAAGCCGTCCTTCACATAGTTTGTTGGGAACACAAAGTTTCTTTTCACTTGCAAACTCCACTCCCTACATATATATGGGAAGGTACTAGCTCCAACTCGGTTTTACAGTGAAAACTGCAGGAACTTCAAACCGGCACTAGGAAACAGACTGAGAAACCAGAGTAAAATTTTCTCCTGCAACCCGTTCCCTTTGTGCTAGGTGAAAGAACGTCTCTCCACATGCTCAGTTCGGAGAGATAAGTGTGTGTGAAAGCCGTCCTTCACCTAGCTTGTTGGGAACACAAAGTTTCTTTTCAGTTGCAAACTCCACTCCATACATATATATGGGGAGGTACTAGCTCCAACTCGGTTTTACAGTGAAAACTGCAGGAACTTCAAACCGGCACTAGGAAACAGACTGAGAAACCAGAGTAAAAGTTTCCCCTGCAACCCGTTCCCTTTGTGCTAGATGAACGAACGTCTCTCCACATGCTCAGTTCTGAGAGATAAGTGTGTGTGAAAGCCGTCCTTCACCTAGCTTGTTGGGAACACAAAGTTTCTTTTCAGTTGCAAACTCCACTCCATACATATATATGGGGAGGTACTAGCTCCAACTCGGTTTTACAGTGAAAACTGCAGGAACTTCAAACCGGCACTAGGAAACAGACTGAGAAACCAGGGTAAAAGTTTCTCCTGCAATCCGTTCCCTTTGTGCTAGATGAACGAACGTCTCTCCACATACTCAGTTCTGAGAGATAAGTGTGTGTGAAAGCCGTCCTTCAACTAGCTTGTTGGGAACACAAAGTTTCTTTTCAGTTGCAAACTCCACTCCATACATATATATGGGGTGGTACTAGCTCCAACTCGGTTTTACAGTGAAAACTGCAGGAACTTCAAACCGGCACTAGGAAACAGACTGAGAAACCAGAGTAAAAGTTTCTCCTGCAACCCGTTCCCTTTGTGCTAGATGAACGAACGTCTCACCACATGCTCAGTTCTGAGAGATAAGTGTGTGTGAATGCCGTCCTTCACCTAGCTTGTTTGGAACACAAAGTTTCTTTTCAGTTCAAACTCCACTCCATACATATATATGGGGAGGTACTAATTCCAACTCGGTTTTACAGTGAAAACTGCAGGAACTTCAAACCCGCACTAGGAAACAGACTGAGAAACCAGAGTAAAAGTTTCACCTGCAACCCGTTCCATTTGTGCTAGATGAACGAACGTCTCTCCACATGCTCAGTTCTGAGAGATAAGTGTGTGTGAAAGCCGTCCTTCACCTAGCTTGTTGGGAACACAAAGTTTCTTTTCACTAACAAACTCCACTCCATACATATATATGGGTAGGTACTAGATCCAACTCGGTTTTACAGTGAAAACTGCAGGAACTTCAAACCGGCACTAGGAAACAGACTGAGAAACCAGAGTAAAAGTTTCCCTGCAACCCGTTCCCTTTGTGCTAGATGAACGAACGTCTCTCCACATGCTCTATTCTGAGAGATCTGTGTGTGAAAGCCGTCCTTCACCTAGCTTGTTGGGAACACAAAGTATCTTTTCACTTGCAAATTCCACTCCATATATATATATGGGGAGGTACTAGCTCCAACTCGGTTTTACAGTGAAAACTGCAGGAACTTCAAACCGGCACTAGGTAACAGACTGAGAAACCAGAGTAAAAGTTTCTCCTGCAACCCGTTCCCTTTGTGCTAGATGAACGAACGTCTCTCCACATGCTCAGTTCTGAGAGATCTGTGTGTGAAAGCCGTACTTCACCTAGCTTGTTGGGAACACAAAGTTTCTTTTCAGTTGCAAACTCCAATTCATACATATATATGGGGAGGTACTAGCTCCAACTCGGTTTTACAGTGAAAACTGCAGGAACTTCAAACTGGCACTAGGAAACAGACTGAGAAACCGGAGTAAAAGTTTCCCCTGCAACCCGTTCCCTTTGTGCTAGATGAACGAACGTCTCTCCACATGCTCAGTTCTGAGAGATAAGTGTGTGTGAAAGCCGTCCTTCACCTAGCTTGTTGGGAACACAAAGTTTCTTTCAGTTGCAAACTCCACTCCATACATATATACGGGGAGGTACTAGCTCCAACTCGGTTTTACAGTGAAAACTGCAGGAACTTCAAACCGGCACTAGGAAACAGACTGAGAAACCAGAGTAAAAGTTTCTCCTGCAACCCGTTCCCTTTGTGCTAGATGAACGAACGTCTCTCCACATGCTCAGTTCAGAGAGATAAGTGTGTGTGAAAGCCGTCCTTCACCTAGCTTGTTGGGAACAAAAAGTTTCTTTTCACTTGCAAACTCCCCTCCATATATATATATGGGTAGGTACTAGCTCCAACTCGGTTTTACAGTGAAAACTGCAGGAACTTCAAACCGGCACTAGGAAACAGACTGAGAAACCAGAGTAAAAGTTTCTCCTGCAACCCGTTCCCTTTGTGCTAGATGAACGAACGTCTCTCCACATGCTCAGTTCTGAGAGATAAGTGTGTGTGAAAGCCGTCCTTCACCTAGCTTGTTGGGAACACAAAGTTTCTTTTCAGTTGCAAACTCCACTCCATACATATATATGGGTTGGTAATAGCTCCAACTCGGTTTTACAGTGAAAACTGCAGGAACTTCAAAACGGCACTAGGAAACAGACTGAGAAACCAGAGTAAAAGTTTCTCCTGCAACCCGTTCCCTTTGTGCTAGATGAACGAACGTCTCTCCACATGCTCAGTTCTGAGAGATAAGTGTGTGTGAAAGCCGTCCTTCACCTAGCTTGTTGGGAACACAAAGTTTCTTTTCAGTTGCAAACTCCAATCCATACATATATATGGGGAGGTACTAGCTCCAACTCGGTTTTACAGTGAAAACTGCAGGAACTTCAAACCGGCACTAGGAAACAGACTGAGAAACCAGAGTAAAAGTTTCTCCTGCAACCCGTTCCCTTTGTGCTAGATGAACGAACGTCTCTCCACATGCTCAGTTCTGAGAGATAAGTGTGTGTGAAAGCCGTCCTTCACCTAGCTTGTTGGGAACACAAAGTTTCTTTTCAGTTGCAAACTCCAATCCATACATATATATGGGGAGGTACTAGCTCCAACTCGGTTTTACAGTGAAAACTGCAGGAACTTCAAAACGGCCCTAGGAAACAGACTGAGAAACCAGAGAAAAAGTTTCTCCTGCAACCCGTTCCCTTTGTGCTAGATGAACGAACGTCTCTCCACATGCTCAGTTCTGAGAGATAAGTGTGTGTGAAAGCCGTCCTTCACCTAGCTTGTTGGGAACACAAAGTTTCTTTTCAGTTGCAAACTCCAATCCATACATATATATGGGGAGGTACTAGCTCCAACTCGGTTTTACAGTGAAAACTGCAGGAACTTCAAACCGGCACTAGGAAACAGACTGAGAAACCAGAGTAAAAGTTTCTCCTGCAACCCGTTCCCTTTGTGCTAGATGAACGAACGTCTCTCCACATGCTCAGTTCTGAGAGATAAGTGTGTTTGAAAGCCGTCCTTCACCTAGCTTGTTGGGAACACAAAGTTTCTTTTCAGTTGCAAACTCCAATTCATACATATATATGGGGAGGTACTAGCTCCAACTCGGTTTTACAGTGAAAACTGCAGGAACTTCAAACTGGCACTAGGAAACAGACTGAGAAACCGGAGTAAAAGTTTCCCCTGCAACCCGTTCCCTTTGTGCTAGATGAACGAACGTCTCTCCACATGCTCAGTTCTGAGAGATAAGTGTGTGTGAAAGCCGTCCTTCACCTAGCTTTTTGGGAACACAAAGTTTCTTTTCAGTTGCAAACTGCAATCCATACATATATATGGGGATGTACTAGCTCCAACTCGGTTTTACAGTGAAAACTGCAGGAACTTCAAACCGGCACTAGGAAACAGACTGAGAAACCAGAGTAAAAGTTTCTCCTGCAACCCGTTCCCTTTGTGCTAGATGAACGAACATCTCTCCACATGCTCAGTACTGAGAGATAAGTGTGTGTGAAAGCCGTCCTTCACCTAGATTGTTGGGAACCCAAAGTTTCTTTTCACTTGCAAGCTCCACTCCATACATATATATGGGGAGTTACTAGCTCCAACTCGGTTTTACAGTGAAAACTGCAGGAACTTCCAACCGGCACTAGGAAACAGACTGAGAAACCAGAGTAAAAGTTTTTCCTGCAACCCGTTCCCTTTGTGCTCGATGAACGAACGTCTCTCCACATGCTCAGTTCTGAGATATAAGTGTGTGTGAAAGCCGTCCTTCACCTAGCTTGTTGGGAACACAAAGTTTCTTTTCAGTTGCAAACTCCACTCCATACATATATATGGGGAGGTACTAGCTCCAACTCGGTTTTACAGTGAAAACTGCAGGAACTTCAAACCGGCACTAGGAAACAGACTGAGAAACCAGAGTAAAAGTTTCTCCTGCAACCCGTTCCCTTTGTGCTAGATGAACGAACGTCTCTCCACATGCTCAGTTCTGAGAGATAAGTGTGTGTGAAAGCCGTCCTTCACCTAGCTTGTTGGGAACACAAAGTTTCTTTTCAGTTGCAAACTCCACTCCATACATATATATGGGGAGGTACTAGCTCCAACTCGGTTTTACAGTGAAAACTGCAGGAACTTCAAACCGGCACTAGGAAACAGACTGAGAAACCAGAGTAAAAGTTTCTCCTGCAACCCGTTCCCTTTGTGCTAGATGAACGAACGTCTCTCCACATGCTCAGTTCTGAGAGATAAGTGTGTGTGAAAGCCGTCCTTCACCTAGCTTGTTGGGAGCACAAAGTTTCTTTTCACTTGCAAACTCCACTCCATACATATATATGGGGAGGTACTAGCTCCAACTCGGTTTTACAGTGAAAACTGCAGGAACTTCAAACCGGCACTAGGAAACAGACTGAGAAACCAGAGTAAAAGTTTCCCTGCAACCCGTTCCCTTTGTGCTAGATGAACGAACGTCTCTCCACATGCTCTATTCTGAGAGATCTGTGTGTGAAAGCCGTCCTTCACCTAGCTTGTTGGGAACACAAAGTATCTTTTCACTTGCAAATTCCACTCCATATATATATATGGGGAGGTACTAGCTCCAACTCGGTTTTACAGTGAAAACTGCAGGAACTTCAAACCGGCACTAGGTAACAGACTGAGAAACCAGAGTAAAAGTTTCTCCTGCAACCCGTTCCCTTTGTGCTAGATGAACGAACGTCTCTCCACATGCTCAGTTCTGAGAGATCTGTGTGTGAAAGCCGTACTTCACCTAGCTTGTTGGGAACACAAAGTTTCTTTTCAGTTGCAAACTCCAATTCATACATATATATGGGGAGGTACTAGCTCCAACTCGGTTTTACAGTGAAAACTGCAGGAACTTCAAACTGGCACTAGGAAACAGACTGAGAAACCGGAGTAAAAGTTTCCCCTGCAACCCGTTCCCTTTGTGCTAGATGAACGAACGTCTCTCCACATGCTCAGTTCTGAGAGATAAGTGTGTGTGAAAGCCGTCCTTCACCTAGCTTGTTGGGAACACAAAGTTTCTTTCAGTTGCAAACTCCACTCCATACATATATACGGGGAGGTACTAGCTCCAACTCGGTTTTACAGTGAAAACTGCAGGAACTTCAAACCGGCACTAGGAAACAGACTGAGAAACCAGAGTAAAAGTTTCTCCTGCAACCCGTTCCTTTTGTGCTAGATGAACGAACGTCTCTCCACATGCTCAGTTCAGAGAGATAAGTGTGTGTGAAAGCCGTCCTTCACCTAGCTTGTTGGGAACAAAAAGTTTCTTTTCACTTGCAAACTCCCCTCCATATATATATATGGGTAGGTACTAGCTCCAACTCGGTTTTACAGTGAAAACTGCAGGAACTTCAAACCGGCACTAGGAAACAGACTGAGAAACCAGAGTAAAAGTTTCTCCTGCAACCCGTTCCCTTTGTGCTAGATGAACGAACGTCTCTCCACATGCTCAGTTCTGAGAGATAAGTGTGTGTGAAAGCCGTCCTTCACCTAGCTTGTTGGGAACACAAAGTTTCTTTTCAGTTGCAAACTCCACTCCATACATATATATGGGTTGGTAATAGCTCCAACTCGGTTTTACAGTGAAAACTGCAGGAACTTCAAAACGGCACTAGGAAACAGACTGAGAAACCAGAGTAAAAGTTTCTCCTGCAACCCGTTCCCTTTGTGCTAGATGAACGAACGTCTCTCCACATGCTCAGTTCTGAGAGATAAGTGTGTGTGAAAGCCGTCCTTCACCTAGCTTGTTGGGAACACAAAGTTTCTTTTCAGTTGCAAACTCCAATCCATACATATATATGGGGAGGTACTAGCTCCAACTCGGTTTTACAGTGAAAACTGCAGGAACTTCAAACCGGCACTAGGAAACAGACTGAGAAACCAGAGTAAAAGTTTCTCCTGCAACCCGTTCCCTTTGTGCTAGATGAACGAACGTCTCTCCACATGCTCAGTTCTGAGAGATAAGTGTGTGTGAAAGCCGTCCTTCACCTAGCTTGTTGGGAACACAAAGTTTCTTTTCAGTTGCAAACTCCAATCCATACATATATATGGGGAGGTACTAGCTCCAACTCGGTTTTACAGTGAAAACTGCAGGAACTTCAAAACGGCCCTAGGAAACAGACTGAGAAACCAGAGAAAAAGTTTCTCCTGCAACCCGTTCCCTTTGTGCTAGATGAACGAACGTCTCTCCACATGCTCAGTTCTGAGAGATAAGTGTGTGTGAAAGCCGTCCTTCACCTAGCTTGTTGGGAACACAAAGTTTCTTTTCAGTTGCAAACTCCACTCCATACATATATATGGGGTGGTACTAGCTCCAACTCGGTTTTACAGTGAAAACTGCAGGAACTTCAAACCGGCACTAGGAAACAGACTGAGAAACCAGAGTAAAAGTTTCTCCTGCAACCCGTTCCCTTTGTGCTAGATGAACGAACGTCTCTCCAAATGCTCGGTTCTGAGAGATAAGTGTGTGTGAAAGCCGTCCTTCACCTAGCTTGTTGGGAACACAAAGTTTCTTTTCACTTGCAAACTCCACTCCCTACATATATATGGGAAGGTACTAGCTCCAACTCGGTTTTACAGTGAAAACTGCAGGAACTTCAAACCGGCACTAGGAAACAGACTGAGAAACCAGAGTAAAAGTTTCTCCTGCAACCCGTTCCATTTGTGCTAGATGAACGAACGTCTCTCCACATGCTCAGTTCTGAGAGATAAGTGTGTGTGAAAGCCGTCCTTCACCTAGCTTGTTGGGAACACAAAGTTTCTTTTCAGTTGCAAACTCCACTCCATAAATATATAAGGGGTGGTACTAGCTCCAACTCGGTTTTACAGTGAAAACTGCAGGAACTTCAAACCGGCACTAGGAAACAGACTGAGAAACCAGAGTAAAAGTTTCTCCTGCAACCCGTTCCCTTTGTGCTAGATGAACGAACGTCTCTCCAAATGCTCGGTTCTGAGAGATAAGTGTGTGTGAAAGCCGTCCTTCACATAGTTTGTTGGGAACACAAAGTTTCTTTTCACTTGCAAACTCCACTCCCTACATATATATGGGAAGGTACTAGCTCCAACTCGGTTTTACAGTGAAAACTGCAGGAACTTCAAACCGGCACTAGGAAACAGACTGAGAAACCAGAGTAAAATTTTCTCCTGCAACCCGTTCCCTTTGTGCTAGGTGAAAGAACGTCTCTCCACATGCTCAGTTCGGAGAGATAAGTGTGTGTGAAAGCCGTCCTTCACCTAGCTTGTTGGGAACACAAAGTTTCTTTTCAGTTGCAAACTCCACTCCATACATATATATGGGGAGGTACTAGCTCCAACTCGGTTTTACAGTGAAAACTGCAGGAACTTCAAACCGGCACTAGGAAACAGACTGAGAAACCAGAGTAAAAGTTTCCCCTGCAACCCGTTCCCTTTGTGCTAGATGAACGAACGTCTCTCCACATGCTCAGTTCTGAGAGATAAGTGTGTGTGAAAGCCGTCCTTCACCTAGCTTGTTGGGAACACAAAGTTTCTTTTCAGTTGCAAACTCCACTCCATACATATATATGGGGAGGTACTAGCTCCAACTCGGTTTTACAGTGAAAACTGCAGGAACTTCAAACCGGCACTAGGAAACAGACTGAGAAACCAGGGTAAAAGTTTCTCCTGCAATCCGTTCCCTTTGTGCTAGATGAACGAACGTCTCTCCACATACTCAGTTCTGAGAGATAAGTGTGTGTGAAAGCCGTCCTTCAACTAGCTTGTTGGGAACACAAAGTTTCTTTTCAGTTGCAAACTCCACTCCATACATATATATGGGGTGGTACTAGCTCCAACTCGGTTTTACAGTGAAAACTGCAGGAACTTCAAACCGGCACTAGGAAACAGACTGAGAAACCAGAGTAAAAGTTTCTCCTGCAACCCGTTCCCTTTGTGCTAGATGAACGAACGTCTCACCACATGCTCAGTTCTGAGAGATAAGTGTGTGTGAATGCCGTCCTTCACCTAGCTTGTTTGGAACACAAAGTTTCTTTTCAGTTCAAACTCCACTCCATACATATATATGGGGAGGTACTAATTCCAACTCGGTTTTACAGTGAAAACTGCAGGAACTTCAAACCCGCACTAGGAAACAGACTGAGAAACCAGAGTAAAAGTTTCACCTGCAACCCGTTCCATTTGTGCTAGATGAACGAACGTCTCTCCACATGCTCAGTTCTGAGAGATAAGTGTGTGTGAAAGCCGTCCTTCACCTAGCTTGTTGGGAACACAAAGTTTCTTTTCACTAACAAACTCCACTCCATACATATATATGGGTAGGTACTAGATCCAACTCGGTTTTACAGTGAAAACTGCAGGAACTTCAAACCGGCACTAGGAAACAGACTGAGAAACCAGAGTAAAAGTTTCCCTGCAACCCGTTCCCTTTGTGCTAGATGAACGAACGTCTCTCCACATGCTCTATTCTGAGAGATCTGTGTGTGAAAGCCGTCCTTCACCTAGCTTGTTGGGAACACAAAGTATCTTTTCACTTGCAAATTCCACTCCATATATATATATGGGGAGGTACTAGCTCCAACTCGGTTTTACAGTGAAAACTGCAGGAACTTCAAACCGGCACTAGGTAACAGACTGAGAAACCAGAGTAAAAGTTTCTCCTGCAACCCGTTCCCTTTGTGCTAGATGAACGAACGTCTCTCCACATGCTCAGTTCTGAGAGATCTGTGTGTGAAAGCCGTACTTCACCTAGCTTGTTGGGAACACAAAGTTTCTTTTCAGTTGCAAACTCCAATTCATACATATATATGGGGAGGTACTAGCTCCAACTCGGTTTTACAGTGAAAACTGCAGGAACTTCAAACTGGCACTAGGAAACAGACTGAGAAACCGGAGTAAAAGTTTCCCCTGCAACCCGTTCCCTTTGTGCTAGATGAACGAACGTCTCTCCACATGCTCAGTTCTGAGAGATAAGTGTGTGTGAAAGCCGTCCTTCACCTAGCTTGTTGGGAACACAAAGTTTCTTTCAGTTGCAAACTCCACTCCATACATATATACGGGGAGGTACTAGCTCCAACTCGGTTTTACAGTGAAAACTGCAGGAACTTCAAACCGGCACTAGGAAACAGACTGAGAAACCAGAGTAAAAGTTTCTCCTGCAACCCGTTCCCTTTGTGCTAGATGAACGAACGTCTCTCCACATGCTCAGTTCAGAGAGATAAGTGTGTGTGAAAGCCGTCCTTCACCTAGCTTGTTGGGAACAAAAAGTTTCTTTTCACTTGCAAACTCCCCTCCATATATATATATGGGTAGGTACTAGCTCCAACTCGGTTTTACAGTGAAAACTGCAGGAACTTCAAACCGGCACTAGGAAACAGACTGAGAAACCAGAGTAAAAGTTTCTCCTGCAACCCGTTCCCTTTGTGCTAGATGAACGAACGTCTCTCCACATGCTCAGTTCTGAGAGATAAGTGTGTGTGAAAGCCGTCCTTCACCTAGCTTGTTGGGAACACAAAGTTTCTTTTCAGTTGCAAACTCCACTCCATACATATATATGGGTTGGTAATAGCTCCAACTCGGTTTTACAGTGAAAACTGCAGGAACTTCAAAACGGCACTAGGAAACAGACTGAGAAACCAGAGTAAAAGTTTCTCCTGCAACCCGTTCCCTTTGTGCTAGATGAACGAACGTCTCTCCACATGCTCAGTTCTGAGAGATAAGTGTGTGTGAAAGCCGTCCTTCACCTAGCTTGTTGGGAACACAAAGTTTCTTTTCAGTTGCAAACTCCAATCCATACATATATATGGGGAGGTACTAGCTCCAACTCGGTTTTACAGTGAAAACTGCAGGAACTTCAAACCGGCACTAGGAAACAGACTGAGAAACCAGAGTAAAAGTTTCTCCTGCAACCCGTTCCCTTTGTGCTAGATGAACGAACGTCTCTCCACATGCTCAGTTCTGAGAGATAAGTGTGTGTGAAAGCCGTCCTTCACCTAGCTTGTTGGGAACACAAAGTTTCTTTTCAGTTGCAAACTCCAATCCATACATATATATGGGGAGGTACTAGCTCCAACTCGGTTTTACAGTGAAAACTGCAGGAACTTCAAAACGGCCCTAGGAAACAGACTGAGAAACCAGAGAAAAAGTTTCTCCTGCAACCCGTTCCCTTTGTGCTAGATGAACGAACGTCTCTCCACATGCTCAGTTCTGAGAGATAAGTGTGTGTGAAAGCCGTCCTTCACCTAGCTTGTTGGGAACACAAAGTTTCTTTTCAGTTGCAAACTCCAATCCATACATATATATGGGGAGGTACTAGCTCCAACTCGGTTTTACAGTGAAAACTGCAGGAACTTCAAACCGGCACTAGGAAACAGACTGAGAAACCAGAGTAAAAGTTTCTCCTGCAACCCGTTCCCTTTGTGCTAGATGAACGAACGTCTCTCCACATGCTCAGTTCTGAGAGATAAGTGTGTTTGAAAGCCGTCCTTCACCTAGCTTGTTGGGAACACAAAGTTTCTTTTCAGTTGCAAACTCCAATTCATACATATATATGGGGAGGTACTAGCTCCAACTCGGTTTTACAGTGAAAACTGCAGGAACTTCAAACTGGCACTAGGAAACAGACTGAGAAACCGGAGTAAAAGTTTCCCCTGCAACCCGTTCCCTTTGTGCTAGATGAACGAACGTCTCTCCACATGCTCAGTTCTGAGAGATAAGTGTGTGTGAAAGCCGTCCTTCACCTAGCTTTTTGGGAACACAAAGTTTCTTTTCAGTTGCAAACTGCAATCCATACATATATATGGGGATGTACTAGCTCCAACTCGGTTTTACAGTGAAAACTGCAGGAACTTCAAACCGGCACTAGGAAACAGACTGAGAAACCAGAGTAAAAGTTTCTCCTGCAACCCGTTCCCTTTGTGCTAGATGAACGAACATCTCTCCACATGCTCAGTACTGAGAGATAAGTGTGTGTGAAAGCCGTCCTTCACCTAGATTGTTGGGAACCCAAAGTTTCTTTTCACTTGCAAGCTCCACTCCATACATATATATGGGGAGTTACTAGCTCCAACTCGGTTTTACAGTGAAAACTGCAGGAACTTCCAACCGGCACTAGGAAACAGACTGAGAAACCAGAGTAAAAGTTTTTCCTGCAACCCGTTCCCTTTGTGCTCGATGAACGAACGTCTCTCCACATGCTCAGTTCTGAGATATAAGTGTGTGTGAAAGCCGTCCTTCACCTAGCTTGTTGGGAACACAAAGTTTCTTTTCAGTTGCAAACTCCACTCCATACATATATATGGGGAGGTACTAGCTCCAACTCGGTTTTACAGTGAAAACTGCAGGAACTTCAAACCGGCACTAGGAAACAGACTGAGAAACCAGAGTAAAAGTTTCTCCTGCAACCCGTTCCCTTTGTGCTAGATGAACGAACGTCTCTCCACATGCTCAGTTCTGAGAGATAAGTGTGTGTGAAAGCCGTCCTTCACCTAGCTTGTTGGGAACACAAAGTTTCTTTTCAGTTGCAAACTCCACTCCATACATATATATGGGGAGGTACTAGCTCCAACTCGGTTTTACAGTGAAAACTGCAGGAACTTCAAACCGGCACTAGGAAACAGACTGAGAAACCAGAGTAAAAGTTTCTCCTGCAACCCGTTCCCTTTGTGCTAGATGAACGAACGTCTCTCCACATGCTCAGTTCTGAGAGATAAGTGTGTGTGAAAGCCGTCCTTCACCTAGCTTGTTGGGAGCACAAAGTTTCTTTTCACTTGCAAACTCCACTCCATACATATATATGGGGAGGTACTAGCTCCAACTCGGTTTTACAGTGAAAACTGCAGGAACTTCAAACCGGCACTAGGAAACAGACTGAGAAACCAGAGTAAAAGTTTCCCTGCAACCCGTTCCCTTTGTGCTAGATGAACGAACGTCTCTCCACATGCTCTATTCTGAGAGATCTGTGTGTGAAAGCCGTCCTTCACCTAGCTTGTTGGGAACACAAAGTATCTTTTCACTTGCAAATTCCACTCCATATATATATATGGGGAGGTACTAGCTCCAACTCGGTTTTACAGTGAAAACTGCAGGAACTTCAAACCGGCACTAGGTAACAGACTGAGAAACCAGAGTAAAAGTTTCTCCTGCAACCCGTTCCCTTTGTGCTAGATGAACGAACGTCTCTCCACATGCTCAGTTCTGAGAGATCTGTGTGTGAAAGCCGTACTTCACCTAGCTTGTTGGGAACACAAAGTTTCTTTTCAGTTGCAAACTCCAATTCATACATATATATGGGGAGGTACTAGCTCCAACTCGGTTTTACAGTGAAAACTGCAGGAACTTCAAACTGGCACTAGGAAACAGACTGAGAAACCGGAGTAAAAGTTTCCCCTGCAACCCGTTCCCTTTGTGCTAGATGAACGAACGTCTCTCCACATGCTCAGTTCTGAGAGATAAGTGTGTGTGAAAGCCGTCCTTCACCTAGCTTGTTGGGAACACAAAGTTTCTTTCAGTTGCAAACTCCACTCCATACATATATACGGGGAGGTACTAGCTCCAACTCGGTTTTACAGTGAAAACTGCAGGAACTTCAAACCGGCACTAGGAAACAGACTGAGAAACCAGAGTAAAAGTTTCTCCTGCAACCCGTTCCTTTTGTGCTAGATGAACGAACGTCTCTCCACATGCTCAGTTCAGAGAGATAAGTGTGTGTGAAAGCCGTCCTTCACCTAGCTTGTTGGGAACAAAAAGTTTCTTTTCACTTGCAAACTCCCCTCCATATATATATATGGGTAGGTACTAGCTCCAACTCGGTTTTACAGTGAAAACTGCAGGAACTTCAAACCGGCACTAGGAAACAGACTGAGAAACCAGAGTAAAAGTTTCTCCTGCAACCCGTTCCCTTTGTGCTAGATGAACGAACGTCTCTCCACATGCTCAGTTCTGAGAGATAAGTGTGTGTGAAAGCCGTCCTTCACCTAGCTTGTTGGGAACACAAAGTTTCTTTTCAGTTGCAAACTCCACTCCATAAATATATATGGGTTGGTAATAGCTCCAACTCGGTTTTACAGTGAAAACTGCAGGAACTTCAAAACGGCACTAGGAAACAGACTGAGAAACCAGAGTAAAAGTTTCTCCTGCAACCCGTTCCCTTTGTGCTAGATGAACGAACGTCTCTCCACATGCTCAGTTCTGAGAGATAAGTGTGTGTGAAAGCCGTCCTTCACCTAGCTTGTTGGGAACACAAAGTTTCTTTTCAGTTGCAAACTCCAATCCATACATATATATGGGGAGGTACTAGCTCCAACTCGGTTTTACAGTGAAAACTGCAGGAACTTCAAACCGGCACTAGGAAACAGACTGAGAAACCAGAGTAAAAGTTTCTCCTGCAACCCGTTCCCTTTGTGCTAGATGAACGAACGTCTCTCCACATGCTCAGTTCTGAGAGATAAGTGTGTGTGAAAGCCGTCCTTCACCTAGCTTGTTGGGAACACAAAGTTTCTTTTCAGTTGCAAACTCCAATCCATACATATATATGGGGAGGTACTAGCTCCAACTCGGTTTTACAGTGAAAACTGCAGGAACTTCAAAACGGCCCTAGGAAACAGACTGAGAAACCAGAGAAAAAGTTTCTCCTGCAACCCGTTCCCTTTGTGCTAGATGAACGAACGTCTCTCCACATGCTCAGTTCTGAGAGATAAGTGTGTGTGAAAGCCGTCCTTCACCTAGCTTGTTGGGAACACAAAGTTTCTTTTCAGTTGCAAACTCCAATCCATACATATATATGGGGAGGTACTAGCTCCAACTCGGTTTTACAGTGAAAACTGCAGGAACTTCAAACCGGCACTAGGAAACAGACTGAGAAACCAGAGTAAAAGTTTCTCCTGCAACCCGTTCCCTTTGTGCTAGATGAACGAACGTCTCTCCACATGCTCAGTTCTGAAAGATAAGTGTGTTTGAAAGCCGTCCTTCACCTAGCTTGTTGGGAACACAAAGTTTCTTTTCAGTTGCAAACTCCAATTCATACATATATATGGGGAGGTACTAGCTCCAACTCGGTTTTACAGTGAAAACTGCAGGAACTTCAAACTGGCACTAGGAAACAGACTGAGAAACCGGAGTAAAAGTTTCCCCTGCAACCCGTTCCCTTTGTGCTAGATGAACGAACGTCTCTCCACATGCTCAGTTCTGAGAGATAAGTGTGTGTGAAAGCCGTCCTTCACCTAGATTTTTGGGAACACAAAGTTTCTTTTCAGTTGCAAACTGCAATCCATACATATATATGGGGATGTACTAGCTCCAACTCGGTTTTACAGTGAAAACTGCAGGAACTTCAAACCGGCACTAGGAAACAGACTGAGAAACCAGAGTAAAAGTTTCTCCTGCAACCCGTTCCCTTTGTGCTAGATGAACGAACATCTCTCCACATGCTCAGTACTGAGAGATAAGTGTGTGTGAAAGCCGTCCTTCACCTAGATTGTTGGGAACCCAAAGTTTCTTTTCACTTGCAAGCTCCACTCCATACATATATATGGGGAGTTACTAGCTCCAACTCGGTTTTACAGTGAAAACTGCAGGAACTTCCAACCGGCACTAGGAAACAGACTGAGAAACCAGAGTAAAAGTTTTTCCTGCAACCCGTTCCCTTTGTGCTCGATGAACGAACGTCTCTCCACATGCTCAGTTCTGAGATATAAGTGTGTGTGAAAGCCGTCCTTCACCTAGCTTGTTGGGAACACAAAGTTTCTTTTCAGTTGCAAACTCCACTCCATACATATATATGGGGAGGTACTAGCTCCAACTCGGTTTTACAGTGAAAACTGCAGGAACTTCAAACCGGCACTAGGAAACAGACTGAGAAACCAGAGTAAAAGTTTCTCCTGCAACCCGTTCCCTTTGTGCTAGATGAACGAACGTCTCTCCACATGCTCAGTTCTGAGAGATAAGTGTGTGTGAAAGCCGTCCTTCACCTAGCTTGTTGGGAACACAAAGTTTCTTTTCAGTTGCAAACTCCACTCCATACATATATATGGGGAGGTACTAGCTCCAACTCGGTTTTACAGTGAAAACTGCAGGAACTTCAAACCGGCACTAGGAAACAGACTGAGAAACCAGAGTAAAAGTTTCTCCTGCAACCCGTTCCCTTTGTGCTAGATGAACGAACGTCTCTCCACATGCTCAGTTCTGAGAGATAAGTGTGTGTGAAAGCCGTCCTTCACCTAGCTTGTTGGGAGCACAAAGTTTCTTTTCACTTGCAAACTCCACTCCATACATATATATGGGGAGGTACTAGCTCCAACTCGGTTTTACAGTGAAAACTGCAGGAACTTCAAACCGGCCCTAGGAAACAGACTGAGAAACCAGAGTAAAAGTTTCTCCTGCAACCCGTTCCCTTTGTGCTAGATGAACGAACGTCTCTCCACATGCTCTATTCTGAGAGATGTGCGTGTGAAAGCCGTCCTTCAACTAGATTGTTGGGAACACAAAGTATCTTTTCACTTGCAAACTCCACTCCATAAATATATATGGGGAGGTACTAGCTCCAACTCGGTTTTACAGTGAAAACTGCAGGAACTTCAAACCGGCACTAGGAAACAGACTGAGAAACCAGAGTAAAAGTTTCTCCTGCAAACCGTTCCCTTTGTGCTAGATGAACGAACGTCTCTCCACATGCTCAGTTCTGAGAGATAAGTGTGTGTGAAAGCCGTCCTTCACCTAGCTTGTTGGGAACACAAAGTTTCTTTCAGTTGCAAACTCCACTCCATACATATATATGGGGAGGTACTAGCTCCAACTCGGTTTTACAGTGAAAACTGCAGGAACTTCAAACCGGCACCAGGAAACAGACTGAGAAACCAGAGTAAAAGTTTCTCCTGCAACCCGTTCCCTTTGTGCTAGATGAACGAACGTCTCTCCACATGCTCAGTTCTGAGAGATAACTGTGTGTGAAAGCCGTCCTTCACCTAGCTTGTTGGGAACAAAAAGTTTCTTTTCACTTGCAAACTCCCCTCCATATATATTTATGGGTAGGTACTAGCTCCAACTCTGTTTTACAGTGAAAACTGCAGGAACTTCAAACCGGCACTAGGAAACAGACTGAGAAACCAGAGTAAAAGTTTCTCCTTCAACCCGTTCCCTTTGTGCTAGATGAACGAACGTCTCTCCACATGCTCAGTTCTGAGAGATAAGTGTGTGTGAAAGCCGTCCTTCACCTAGCTTGTTGGGAACACAAAGTTTCTTTTCACTTGCAAACTCCACTCCATACATATATATGGGGAGGTACTAGCTCCACCTCGGTTTTACAGTGAAAACTGCAGGAACTTCAAACCGGTACTAGGAAACAGACTGAGAAACGAGAGTAAAAGTTTCTCCTGCAACCCGTTCCCTTTGTGCTAGATGAACGAACGTCTCTCCACATGCTCAGTTCTGAGAGATAAGTGTGTGTGAAAGCCGTCCTTCACCTAGCTTGTTGGGAACACAAAGTTTCTTTTCACTTGCAAACTCCACTCCATACATATATATGGGGAGGTACTAGCTCCACCTCGTTTTTACAGTGAAAACTCCAGGAACTTCAAACCGGCACTAGGAAACATACTGAGAAACCAGAGTAATAGTTTCTCCTGCAACCCGTTCCCTTTGTGCTAGATGAACGAACGTCTCTCCACATGCTCAGTTCTGAGAGATAAGTGTGTGTGAAAGCCGTACTTCACCTAGCTTGTTGGGAACACAAAGTTTCTTTTCAGTTGCAAACTCCACTCCATACATATATATGGGGTGGTACTAGCTCCAACTCGGTTTTACAGTGAAAACTGCAGGAACTTCAAACCGGCACTAGGAAACAGTCTGAGAAACCAGAGTAAAAGTTTCCCCTGCAACCCGTTCCCTTTTTGCTAGATGAACGAACGTCTCTCCACATGCTCAGTTCTGAGAGATAAGTGTGTGTGAAAGCCGTCCTTCACCTAGCTTGTTGGGAACACAAAGTTTCTTTTCAGTTGCAAACTCCACTCCATACATATATAAGGGGAGGTACTAGCTCCAACTCGGTTTTACAGTGTAAACTGCAGGAACTTCAAACCGGCACTAGGAAACAGACTGAGAAACCAGAGTTAAAGTTTCTCCTGCAACCCGTTCCCTTTGTGCTAGATGAACGAACGTCTCTTCACATGCTCAGTTCGGAGAGATAAGTGTGTGTGTAAGCCGTCCTTCACCTAGATTGTTGGGAACACAAAGTTTCTTTTCACTTGCAAACTCCACTCCATACATATATATGGGGAGGTACTAGCTCCAACTCGGTTTTACAGTGAAAACTGCAGGAACTTCAAACCGGCACTAGGAAACAGTCTGAGAAACCAGAGTAAAGTTTCCCCTGCAACCCGTTCCCTTTGTGCTAGGTGAACGAACGTCTCTCCACATGCTCAGTTCTGAGAGATAAGTGTGTGTGAAAGCCGTCCTTCACCTATCTTGTTGGGAACACAAAGTTTCTTTTCACTTGCAAACTCCACTCCATACATATATATGGGGAGGTACTAGATCCAACTCGGTTTTACAGTGAAAACTGCAGGAACTTCAAACCGGCACTAGGAAACAGACTGAGAAACCAGAGTAAAAGTTTCTCCTGCATCCCGTTCCCTTTGTGCTAGATGAACGAACGTCTCTCCACATGCTCAGTTCTGAGAGACAAGTGTGTGTGAAAGCCGTCCTTCACCAGCTTGTTGGGAACACAAAGATTCTTTTCAGTTGCAAACTCCACCCCATACATATATATGGGGAGGTACTAGCCCCAACTCGGTTTTACAGTGAAAACTGAAGGGACTTCAAACCGGCACTAGGAAACAGACTGAGAAACCAGAGTAAAAGTTTCCCCTGCATCCCGTTCCCTTTGTGCTAGGTGAACGAACGTCTCTCCACATGCTCAGTTCTGAGAGATAAGTGTGTGTGAAAGCCGTCCTTCACCTAGCTTGTTGGGAACACAAAGTTTCTTTTCAGTTGCAAACTCCACTCCATACATATATATGGGGAGGTACTAGCTCCAACTCGGTTTTACAGTGAAAACTGCAGGAACTTCAAACCGGCACTAGGAAACAGACTGAGAAACCAGAGTTAAAGTTTCTAATGCAACGCGTTCCCTTTGGGCTAGATGAACGAACGTCTCTCCACATGCTCAGTTCTGAGAGATAAGTGTGTGTGAAAGCAGTCCTTCACCTAGCTTGTTGGGAACACAAAGTTTCTTTTCACTTGCAAACTCCACTCCATACATATATATGGGGAGGTACTAGCTCCAACTCGGTTTTACAGTGAAAACTGCCGGAACTTCAAACCGGCACTAGGAAACAGACTGAGAAACCAGAGTAAAAGTTACTCCTGCAAACCGTTCCATTTGTGCTAGATGAACGAACGTGTCTCCACATGCTCAGTTCTGAGAGATAAGTGTGTGTGAAAGCCGTCCTTCACCTAGCTTGTTGGGAACACAAAGTTTCTTTTCAGTTGCAAACTCCACTCCATACTATATATGGGGAGGTACTAGCTCCAACTCTGTTTTAAAGTGAAAACTGCAGGAACTTCAAACCGGCACTAGGAAATAGTCTGAGAAACCAGAGTAAAAGTTTCTCCTTCAACCCGTTCCCTTTGTGCTAGATGAACGAACGTCTCTCCACATGCTCAGTTCTGATAGATAAGTGTGTGTGAAAGCCGTCCTTTACCTAGCTTGTTGGGAACACAAAGTTTCTTTTCAGTTGCAAACTCCACTCCATACATATATATGGGGGGGTACTAGCTCCAACTCGGTTTTACAGTGAAAACTGCATGAACTTCTAACCGGCACTAGGAAACAGACTGAGAAACCAGAGTAAAAGTTTCTCCTGCAACCCGTTCCCTTTGTGCTAGATGAACGAACGTCTCTCCACATGCTCAGTTCGGAGAGAAAAGTGTGTGTGAAAGCCGTCCTTCACCTAGCTTGTTGGGAACACAAAGTTCTTTTCAGTTGCAAACTCCACTCCATACATATATATGGGTAGGTACTAGATCCAACTCGGTTTTACAATGAAAACTGCACGAACTTCAAACCGGCACTAGGAAACAGACTGAGAAACCAGAGTAAAAGTTTCTCCTGCAAACCGTTCCCTTTGTGCTAGATGAACGAACGTCTCTCCACATGCTCGGTTCTGAGAGATAAGTGCGTGTGAAAGCCGTACTTCACCTAGCTTGTTGGGAACACAAAGTTTCTTTTCACTTGCAAACTCCACTCTATACATATATATGGGGAGGTTCTAGCTCCAACTCTGTTTTACAGTGAAAACTGCAGGAACTTCAAACCGGCACTAGGAAACAGACTGAGAAACCAGTGTAAAAGTTTCTCCTGCAACCCGTTCCCTTTGTGCTAGATGAACGAACGTCTCTCCACATGCTCAGTTCTGAGAAATAAGTGTGTGTGAAAGCCGTCCTTCACCTAGCTTGTTGGGAACACAAAGTTTCTTTTCAGTTCCAAACTCCACTCCATACATATATATGGGGAGGTACTAGCTCCAACTCGGTTTTACAGTGAAAACTGCAGGAACTTCAAACCGGCACTTGGAAACAGACTGAGAAACCAGAGTAAAAGTTTCTCCTGCAACCCGTTCCCTTTGTGCTAGGTGAACGAACGTCTCTCCACATGCTCAGTTCTGAGAGATAAGTGTGTGTGAAAGCCGTCCTTCACCTATCTTGTTGGGAACACAAAGTTTCTTTTCAGTTGCAAACTCCAATACATACATATATATGGGGAGGTACTAGCTCCAACTCGGTTTTACAGTGAAAACTGCAGGAATTTCAAACCGGCACTAGGAAACAGACTGAGAAACCAGAGTAAAAGTTTCTCCTGCAACCCGTTCCCTTTGTGCTAGATGAACGAACGTCTCTCTACATGCTCAGTTCTGAGAGAAAAGTGTGTGTGAAAGCCGTCCTTCACCTAGCTTGTTGGGAACACAAAGATCTTTTCAGTTGCAAACTCCACTCCATACATATATATGGGGTGGTACTAGCTCCAACTCGGTTTTACAGTGAAAACTGCAGGAACTTCAAACCGGCACCAAGAAACAGACTGAGAAACCAGAGTAAAAGTTTCTCCTGCAACCCATTCCCTTTGTGCTAGATGAACGAACGTCTCTCCAAATGCTCGGTTCTGAGAGATAAGTGTGTGTGAAAGCCGTCCTTCACCTAGCTTGTTGGGAACACAAAGTTTCTTTTCACTTGCAAACTCCACTCCCTACATATATATGGGAAGGTACTAGCTCCAACTCGGTTTTACAGTGAAAACTGCAGGAACTTCAAACCGGCACTAGGAAACAGACTGAGAAACCAGAGTAAAAGTTTCTCCTGCAACCCGTTCCCTTTGTGCTAGATGAACGAACGTCTCTCCACATGCTCAGTTCTGAGAGATAAGTGTGTGTGAAAGCCGTCCTTCACCTAGCTTGTTGGGAACACAAAGTTTCTTTTCAGTTGCAAACTCCACTCCATAAATATATAAGGGGTGGTACTAGCTCCAACTCGGTTTTACAGTGAAAACTGCAGGAACTTCAAACCGGCACTAGGAAACAGACTGAGAAACCAGAGTAAAAGTTTCTCCTGCAACCCGTTCCCTTTGTGCTAGATGAACGAACGTCTCTCCAAATGCTCGGTTCTGAGAGATAAGTGTGTGTGAAAGCCGTCCTTCACATAGTTTGTTGGGAACACAAAGTTTCTTTTCACTTGCAAACTCCACTCCCTACATATATATGGGAAGGTACTAGCTCCAACTCGGTTTTACAGTGAAAACTGCAGGAACTTCAAACCGGCACTAGGAAACAGACTGAGAAACCAGAGTAAAATTTTCTCCTGCAACCCGTTCCCTTTGTGCTAGGTGAAAGAACGTCTCTCCACATGCTCAGTTCGGAGAGATAAGTGGGTGTGAAAGCCGTCCTTCACCTAGCTTGTTGGGAACACAAAGTTTCTTTTCACTTGCAAACTCCACTCCATACATATATATGGGGAGGTACTAGCTCCAACTCGGTTTTACAGTGAAAACTGCAGGAACTTCAAACCGGCACTAGGAAACAGACTGAGAAACCAGAGTAAAAGTTTCCCCTGCAACCCGTTCCCTTTGTGCTAGATGAACGAACGTCTCTCCACATGCTCAGTTCTGAGAGATAAGTGTGTGTGAAAGCCGTCCTTCACCTAGATTGTTGGGAACACAAAGTTTCTTTTCAGTTGCAAACTCCACTCCATACATATATATGGGGAGGTACTAGCTCCAACTCGGTTTTACAGTGAAAACTGCAGGAACTTCAAACCGGCACTAGGAAACAGACTGAGAAACCAGGGTAAATGTTTCTCCTGCAATCCGTTCCCTTTGTGCTAGATGAACGAACGTCTCTCCACATGCTCAGTTCGGAGAGATAAGTGTGTGTGAAAGCCGTCCTTCACCTAGCTTGTTGGGAACACAAAGTTTCTTTTCAGTTGCAAACTCCACTCCATACATATATATGGGGTGGTACTAGCTCCAACTCGGTTTTACAGTGAAAACTGCAGGAACTTCAAACCGGCACTAGGAAACAGACTGAGAAACCAGAGTAAAAGTTTCTCCTGCAACCCGTTCCCTTTGTGCTAGATGAACGAACGTCTCTCCACATGCTCAGTTCTGAGAGATAAGTGTGTGTGAATGCCGTCCTTCACCTAGCTTGTTGGGAACACAAAGTTTCTTTTCAGTTGCAAACTCCACTCCATACATATATATGGGGAGGTACTAACTCCAACACGGTTTTACAGTGAAAACTGCAGGAACTTCAAACCCGCACTAGGAAACAGACTGAGAAACCAGAGTAAAAGTTTCACCTGCAACCCGTTCCATTTGTGCTAGATGAACGAACGTCTCTCCACATGCTCAGTTCTGAGAGATAAGTGTGTGTGAAAGCCGTCCTTCACCTAGCTTGTTGGGAACACAAAGTTTCTTTTCACTAACAAACTCCACTCCATACATATATATGGGTAGGTACTAGATCCAACTCGGTTTTACAGTGAAAACTGCAGGAACTTCAAACCGGCACTAGGAAACAGACTGAGAAACCAGAGTAAAAGTTTCTCCTGCAACCCGTTCCCTTTGTGCTAGATGAACGAACGTCTCTCCACATGCTCGGTTCTGAGAGATAAGTGTGTGTGAAAGCCGTCCTTCACATAGTTTGTTGGGAACACAAAGTTTCTTTTCACTTGCAAACTCCACTCCCTACATATATATGGGAAGGTACTAGCTCCAACTCGGTTTTACAGTGAAAACTGCAGGAACTTCAAACCGGCACTAGGAAACAGACTGAGAAACCAGAGTAAAATTTTCTCCTGCAACCCGTTCCCTTTGTGCTAGGTGAAAGAACGTCTCTCCACATGCTCAGTTCGGAGAGATAAGTGTGTGTGAAAGCCGTCCTTCACCTAGCTTGTTGGGAACACAAAGTTTCTTTTCACTTGCAAACTCCACTCCATACATATATATGGGGAGGTACTAGCTCCAACTCGGTTTTACAGTGAAAACTGCAGGAACTTCAAACCGGCACTAGGAAACAGACTGAGAAACCAGAGTAAAAGTTTCTCCTGCAACCCGTTCCCTTTGTGCTAGATGAACGAACGTCTCTCCACATGCTCAGTTCTGAGAGATAAGTGTGTGTGAAAGCCGTCCTTCACATAGCTTGTTGGGAACACAAAGTTTCTTTTCAGTTGCAAACTCCACTCCATACATATATATGGGGAGGTACTAGCTCCAACTCGGTTTTACAGTGAAAACTGCAGGAACTTCAAACCGGCACTAGGAAACAGACTGAGAAACCAGGGTAAAAGTTTCTCCTGCAATCCGTTCCCTTTGTGCTAGATGAACGAACGTCTCTCCACATGCTCTATTCTGACAGATCTGTGTGTGAAAGCCGTCCTTCACCTAGCTTGTTGGGAACACAAAGTATCTTTTCACTTGCAAATTCCACTCCATATATATATATGGGGAGGTACTAGCTCCAACTCGGTTTTACAGTGAAAACTGCAGGAACTTCAAACCGGCACTAGGTAACAGACTGAGAAACCAGAGTAAAAGTTTCTCCTGCAACCCGTTCCCTTTGTGCTAGATGAACGAACGTCTCTCCACATGCTCAGTTCTGAGAGATCTGTGTGTGAAAGCCGTCCTTCACCTAGCTTGTTGGGAACACAAAGTTTCTTTTCAGTTGCAAACTCCAATTCATACATATATATGGGGAGGTACTAGCTCCAACTCGGTTTTACAGTGAAAACTGCAGGAACTTCAAACTGGCACTAGGAAACAGACTGAGAAACCGGAGTAAAAGTTTCCCCTGCAACCCGTTCCCTTTGTGCTAGATGAACGAACGTCTCTCAACATGCTCAGTTCTGAGAGATAAGTGTGTGTGAAAGCCGTCCTTCACCTAGCTTGTTGGGAACACATAGTTTCTTTCAGTTGCAAACTCCACTCCATACATATATACGGGGAGGTACTAGCTCCAACTCGGTTTTACAGTGAAAACTGCAGGAACTTCAAACCGGCACTAGGAAACAGACTGAGAAACCAGAGTAAAAGTTTCTCCTGCAACCCGTTCCCTTTGTGCTAGATGAACGAACGTCTCTCCACATGCTCAGTTCAGAGAGATAAGTGTGTGTGAAAGCCGTCCTTCACCTAGCTTGTTGGGAACAAAAAGTTTCTTTTCACTTGCAAACTCCCCTCCATATATATATATGGGTAGGTACTAGCTCCAACTCGGTTTTACAGTGAAAACTGCAGGAACTTCAAACCGGCACTAGGAAACAGACTGAGAAACCAGAGTAAAAGTTTCTCCTGCAACCCGTTCCCTTTGTGCTAGATGAACGAACGTCTCTCCACATGCTCAGTTCGGAGATATAAGTGTGTGTGAAAGCCGTCCTTCACCTAGCTTGTTGGGAACACAAAGTTTCTTTCAGTTGCAAACTCCACTCCATACATATATATGGGGAGGTACTAACTCCAACTCGGTTTACAGTGAAAACTGCAGGAACTTCAAACCGGCACTAGGAAACAGACTGAGAAACCAGAGTAACAGTTTCTCCTGCAACCCGTTCCCTTTCTGCTAGATGAACGAACGTCTCTCCACATGCTCAGTTCTGAGAGATAAGTGTGTGTGAAAGCCGTCCTTCACCTAGCTTGTTGGGAACACAAAGTTTCTTTTCACTTGCAAACTCCACTCCATACATATATATGGGGAGGTACTAGCTCCAACTCGGTTTTACAGTGAAAACTGCAGGAACTTCAAACCGGCACTAGGAAACAGACTGAGAAACCAGAGTAAAAGTTTCTCCTGCAACCCGTTCCCTTTGTGCTAGATGAACGAACGTCTCTCCACATGCTCAGTTCTGAGAGATAAGTGTGTGTGAAAGCCGTCCTTCACCTAGCTTGTTGGAAACACAAAGTTTCTTTTCAGTTGCAAACTACAATTCATACATATATATGGGGAGGTACTAGCTCCAACTCGGTTTTACAGTGAAAACTGCAGGAACTTCAAACTGGCACTAGGAAACAGACTGAGAAACCGGAGTAAAAGTTTCCCCTGCAACCCGTTCCCTTTGTGCTAGATGAACGAACGTCTCTCCACATGCTCAGTTCTGAGAGATAATTGTGTGTGAAAGCCGTCCTTCACCTAGCTTGTTGGGAACACAAAGTTTCTTTTCAGTTGCAAACTCCAATCCATACATATATATGGGGAGATACTAGCTCAAACTCGGTTTTACAGTGAAAACTGCAGGAACTTCAAACCGGCACTAGGAAACAGACTGAGAAACCAGAGTAAAAGTTTCTCCTGCAACCCATTCCCTTTGTGCTAGATGAACGAACGTCTCTCCACATGCTCAGTACTGAGAGATAAGTGTGTGTGAAAGCCGTCCTTCACCTAGATTGTTGGGAACCCAAATTTTCTTTTCACTTGCAAGCTCCACTCCATACATATATATGGGGAGTTACTAGCTCTAACTCGGTTTTACAGTGAAAACTGCAGGAACTTCCAACCGGCACTAGGAAACAGACTGAGAAACCAGAGTAAAAGTTTCTCCTGCAACCCGTTCCCTTTGTGCTAGATGAACGAACGTCTCTCCACATGCTCAGTTCTGAGAGATAAGTGTGTGTGAAAGCCGTCCTTCACCTAGCTTGTTGGGAACACAAAGTTTCTTTTCAGTTGCAAACTCCAATCCATACATATATATGGGGAGGTACTAGCTCCAACTCGGTTTTACAGTGAAAACTGCAGGAACTTCAAACCGGCACTAGGAAACAGACTGAGAAACCAGAGTAAAAGTTTCTCCTGCAACCCGTTCCCTTTGTGCTAGATGAACGAACGTCTCTCCACATGCTCAGTTCTGAGAGATAAGTGTGTGTGAAAGCCGTCCTTCACCTAGCTTGTTGGGAACACAAAGTTTCTTTTCAGTTGCAAACTCCACTCCATACATATATATGGGGAGGTAGTAGCTCCAACTCGGTTTTACAGTGAAAACTGCAGGATCTTCAAACCGGCACTAGGAAACAGACTGAGAAACCAGAGTAAAAGTTTCTCCTGCAACCCGTTCCATTTGTGCTAGATGAACGAACGTCTCTCCACATGCTCAGTTCTGAGAGATAAGTGTGTGTGAAAGCCGTCCTTCACCTAGCTTGTTGGGAGCACAAAGTTTCTTTTCACTTGCAAACTCCACTCCATACATATATATGGGGAGGTACTAGCTCCAACTCGGTTTTACAGTGAAAACTGCAGGAACTTCAAACCGGCCCTAGGAAACAGACTGAGAAACCAGAGTAAAAGTTTCTCCTGCAACCCGTTCCCTTTGTGCTAGATGAACGAACGTCTCTCCACATGCTCTATTCTGAGAGATGTGTGTGTGAAAGCCGTCCTTCAACTAGCTTGTTGGGAACACAAAGTATCTTTTCACTTGCAAACTCCACTCCATAAATATATATGGGGTGGTACTAGCTCCAACTCGGTTTTACAGTGAAAACTGCAGGAACTTCAAACCGGCACTAGGAAACAGACTGAGAAACCAGAGTAAAAGTTTCTCCTGCAAAACGTTCCCTTTGTGCTAGATGAACGAACGTCTCTCCACATGCTCAGTTCTGAGAGATAAGTGTGTGTGAAAGCCGTCCTTCACCTAGCTTGTTGGGAACACAAAGTTTCTTTCAGTTGCAAACTCCACTCCATACATATATATGGGGAGGTACTAGCTCCAACTCGGTTTTACAGTGAAAACTGCAGGAACTTCAAACCGGCACCAGGAAACAGACTGAGAAACCAGAGTAAAAGTTTCTCCTGCAACCCGTTCCCTTTGTGCTAGATGAACGAACGTCTCTCCACATGCTCAGTTCTGAGAGATAACTGTGTGTGAAAGCCGTCCTTCACCTAGCTTGTTGGGAACAAAAAGTTTCTTTTCACTTGCAAACTCCCCTCCATATATATTTATGGGTAGGTACTAGCTCCAACTCGGTTTTACAGTGAAAACTGCAGGAACTTCAAACCGGCACTAGGAAACAGACTGAGAAACCAGAGTAAAAGTTTCTCCTGCAACCCGTTCCCTTTGTGCTAGATGAACGAACGTGTCTCCACATGCTCAGTTCTGAGAGATAAGTGTGTGTGAAAGCCGTCCTTCACCTAGCTTGTTGGGAACACAAAGTTTCTTTTCACTTGCAAACTCCACTCCATACATATATATGGGGAGGTACTAGCTCCACCTCGGTTTTACAGTGAAAACTGCAGGAACTTCAAACCGGCACTAGGAAACAGACTGAGAAACGAGAGTAAAAGTTTCTCCTGCAACCCGTTCCCTTTGTGCTAGATGAACGAACGTCTCTCCACATGCTCAGTTCTGAGAGATAAGTGTGTGTGAAAGCCGTCCTTCACCTAGCTTGTTGGGAACACAAAGTTTCTTTTCACTTGCAAACTCCACTCCATACATATATATGGGTAGGTACTAGCTCCACCTCGTTTTTACAGTGAAAACTCCAGGAACTTCAAACCGGCACTAGGAAACATACTGAGAAACCAGAGTAATAGTTTCTCCTGCAACCCGTTTCCTTTGTGCTAGATGAACGAACGTCTCTCCACATGCTCAGTTCTGAGAGATAAGTGTGTGTGAAAGCCGTCCTTCACCTAGCTTGTTGGGAACACAAAGTTTCTTTTCAGTTGCAAACTCCACTCCATACATATATATGGGGTGGTACTAGCTCCACCTCGGTTTTACAGTGAAAACTGCAGGAACTTCAAACCGGCACTAGGAAACAGACTGAGAAACCAGAGTAAAAGTTTCTCCTGCAACCCGTTCCCTTTGTGCTAGATGAACGAACGTCTCTCCACATGCTCAGTTCGGAGAGATAAGTGTGTGTGAAAGCCGTCCTTCACCTAGCTTGTTGGGAACACAAAGTTTCTTTTCACTTGCAAACTCCACTCCATACATATATATGGGGAGGTACTAGCTCCAACTCGGTTTTACAGTGAAAACTGCAGGAACTTCAAACCGGCACTAGGAAACAGACTGAGAAACCAGAGTAAAAGTTTCTCCTGCAACCCGTTCCCTTTGTGCTAGATGAACGAAAGTCTCTCCACATGCTCAGTTCTGAGAGATAAGTGTGTGTGAAAGCCGTCCTTCACCTAGCTTGTTGGGAACACAAAGTTTCTTTTCAGTTGCAAACTCCACTCCATACATATATATGGGGAGGTACTAGCTCCAACTCGGTTTTACAGTGAAAACTGCAGGAACTTCAAACCGGCACTAGGAAACAGACTGAGAAACCAGAGTAAAAGTTTCTCCTGCAACCCGTTCCCTTTGTGCTAGATGAACGAACGTCTCTCCACATGCTCAGTTCTGAGAGATAAGTGTGTGTGAAAGCCGTCCTTCACCTAGCTTGTTGGGAACACAAAGTTTCTTTTCAGTTGCAAACTCCACTCCATACATATATATGGGGAGGTATTAG
The DNA here is from genome assembly GCF_048773025.1 of Camelus bactrianus. NCBI lineage: Eukaryota > Metazoa > Chordata > Mammalia > Artiodactyla > Camelidae > Camelus > Camelus bactrianus. The sequence continues at coordinate 2,145,121 of NC_133553.1, forward strand.
CTCCAACTCGGTTTTACAGTGAAAACTGCAGGAACTTCAAACCGGCACTAGGAAACAGACTGAGAAACCAGAGTAAAAGTTTCTCCTGCAACCCGTTCCATTTGTGCTAGATGAACGAACGTCTCTCCACATGCTCAGTTCTGAGAGATAAGTGTGTGTGAAAGCCGTCCTTCACCTAGCTTGTTGGGAGCACCAAGTTTCTTTTCACTTGCAAACTCCACTCCATACATATATATGGGGAGGTACTAGCTCCAACTCGGTTTTACAGTGAAAACTGCAGGAACTTCAAACCGGCCCTAGGAAACAGACTGAGAAACCAGAGTAAAAGTTTCTCCTGCAACCCGTTCCCTTTGTGCTAGATGAACGAACGTCTCTCCACATGCTCTATTCTGAGAGATGTGTGTGTGAAAGCCGTCCTTCAACTAGCTTGTTGGGAACACAAAGTATCTTTTCACTTGCAAACTCCACTCCATAAATATATATGGGGAGGTACTAGCTCCAACTCGGTTTTACAGTGAAAACTGCAGGAACTTCAAACCGGCACTAGGAAACAGACTGAGAAACCAGAGTAAAAGTTTCTCCTGCAAAACGTTCCCTTTGTGCTAGATGAACGAACGTCTCTCCACATGCTCAGTTCTGAGAGATAAGTGTGTGTGAAAGCCGTCCTTCACCTAGCTTGTTGGGAACACAAAGTTTCTTTCAGTTGCAAACTCCACTCCATACATATATATGGGGAGGTACTAGCTCCAACTCGGTTTTACAGTGAAAACTGCAGGAACTTCAAACCGGCACCAGGAAACAGACTGAGAAACCAGAGTAAAAGTTTCTCCTGCAACCCGTTCCCTTTGTGCTTGATGAACGAACGTCTCTCCACATGCTCAGTTCTGAGAGATAACTGTGTGTGAAAGCCGTCCTTCACCTAGCTTGTTGGGAACAAAAAGTTTCTTTTCACTTGCAAACTCCCCTCCATATATATTTATGGGTAGGTACTAGCTCCAACTCGGTTTTACAGTGAAAACTGCAGGAACTTCAAACCGGCACTAGGAAACAGACTGAGAAACCAGAGTAAAAGTTTCTCCTGCAACCCGTTCCCTTTGTGCTAGATGAACGAACGTGTCTCCACATGCTCAGTTCTGAGAGATAAGTGTGTGTGAAAGCCGTCCTTCACCTAGCTTGTTGGGAACACAAAGTTTCTTTTCACTTGCAAACTCCAATCCATACATATATATGGGGAGGTACTAGCTCCACCTCGGTTTTACAGTGAAAACTGCAGGAACTTCAAACCGGCACTAGGAAACAGACTGAGAAACCAGAGTAAAAGTTTCTCCTGCAACCCGTTCCCTTTGTGCTAGATGAACGAACGTCTCTCCACATGCTCAGTTCTGAGAGATAAGTGTGTGTGAAAGCCGTCCTTCACCTAGCTTGTTGGGAACACAAAGTTTCTTTTCACTTGCAAACTCCACTCCATAAATATATATGGGGAGGTACTAGCTCCACCTCGTTTTTACAGTGAAAACTCCAGGAACTTCAAACCGGCACTAGGAAACATACTGAGAAACCAGAGTAATAGTTTCTCCTGCAACCCGTTTCCTTTGTGCTAGATGAACGAACGTCTCTCCACATGCTCAGTTCTGAGAGATAAGTGTGTGTGAAAGCCGTCCTTCACCTAGCTTGTTGGGAACACAAAGTTTCTTTTCAGTTGCAAACTCCACTCCATACATATATATGGGATGGTACTAGCTCCAACTCGGTTTTACAGTGAAAACTGCAGGAACTTCAAACCGGCACTAGGAAACAGACTGAGAAACCAGAGTAAAAGTTTCTCCTGCAACCCGTTCCCTTTGTGCTAGATGAACGAACGTCTCTCCACATGCTCAGTTCGGAGAGATAAGTGTGTGTGAAAGCCGTCCTTCACCTAGCTTGTTGGGAACACAAAGTTTCTTTTCACTTGCAAACTCCACTCCATACATATATATGGGGAAGTACTAGCTCCAAATCGGTTTTACAGTGAAAACTGCAGGAACTTCAAACCGGCACTAGGAAACAGACTGAGAAACCAGAGTAAAAGTTTCTCCTGCAACCCGTACCCTTTGTGATAGATGAACGAACGTCTCTCCACATGCTCAGTCCTGAGAGATAAGTGTGTGTGAAAGCCGTCCTTCACCTAGCTTGTTGGGAACACAAAGTTACTTTTCACTTGCAAACTTCACTCCATATATATATATGGGGAGGTACTAGCTCCAACTCGGTTTTACAGTGAAAACTGCTGGAACTTCAAACCGGCACTAGGAAACAGACTGAGAAACCAGAGTAAAAGTTTCTCCTGCAACCCGTTCCCTTTGTGCTAGATAAACGAACGTCTCTCCACATGCTCAGTTCTGAGAGATAAGTGTGTGTGAAAGCCGTCCTTCACCTAGCTTGTTGGGAACACAAAGTTTCTTTTCAGTTGCAAACTCCACTCCATACATATATATGGGGAGGTACTAGCTCCAACTCGGTTTTACAGTGAAAACTGCAGGAACTTCAAACCGGCACTAGGAAACAGACTGAGAAACCAGAGTAAAAATTTCTCCTGCTACCCGTTCCCTTTGTGCTAGATGAACGAACGTCTCTCCACATGCTCAGTTCGGAGATATAAGTGTGTGTGAAAGCCGTCCTTCACCTAGCTTGTTGGGAACACAAAGTTTCTTTTCACTTGCAAATTCCACTCCATACATATATATGGGGAGGTACTAGCTCCAACTCGGTTTTACAGTGAAAACTGCAGGAACTTCAAACCGGCACTAGGAAACAGACTGAGAAACCAGAGTAAAAGTTTCTCCTGCAACCCGTTCCCTTTGTGCTAGATGAACGAAAGTCTCTCCACATGCTCAGTTCTGAGAGATAATTGTGTGTGAAAGCCGTACTTCACCTAGCTTGTTGGGAACACAAAGTTTCTTTTCACTTGCTAACTCCACTCCATACATATATATGGGGAGGTACTAGCTCCAACTCGGTTTTACAGTGAAAACTGCAGGAACTTCAAACCGGCACTAGGAAACAGACTGAGAAACCAGAGTAAAAGTTTCTCCTGCAACCCGTTCCCTTTGTGCTAGATGAACGAAAGTCTCTCCACATGCTCAGTTCTGAGAGATAAGTGTGTGTGAAAGCCGTCCTTCACCTAGCTTGTTGGGAACACAAAGTTTCTTTTCACTTGCAAACTCCACTCCATACATATATATGGGGAGGTAATAGCTCCAACTCGGTTTTACAGTGAAAACTGCAGGAACTTCAAACCGGCACTAGGAAACAGACTGAGAAACCAGAGTAAAAATTTCTCCTGCTACCCGTTCCCTTTGTGCTAGATGAACGAACGTCTCTCCACATGCTCAGTTCGGAGATATAAGTGTGTGTGAAAGCCGTCCTTCACCTAGCTTGTTGGGAACACAAAGTTTCTTTTCACTTGCAAATTCCACTCCATACATATATATGGGGAGGTACTAGCTCCAACTCGGTTTTACAGTGAAAACTGCAGGAACTTCAAACCGGCACTAGGAAACAGACTGAGAAACCAGAGTAAAAGTTTCTCCTGCAACCCGTTCCCTTTGTGCTAGATGAACGAAAGTCTCTCCACATGCTCAGTTCTGAGAGATAATTGTGTGTGAAAGCCGTACTTCACCTAGCTTGTTGGGAACACAAAGTTTCTTTTCACTTGCAAACTCTACTCCATACATATATATGGGGAGGTACTAGCTCCAACTCGGTTTTACAGTGAAAACTGCAGGAACTTCAAACCGGCACTAGGAAACAGACTGAGAAACCAGAGTAAAAGTTTCTCCTGCAACCCGTTCCCTTTGTGCTAGATGAACGAACGTCTCTCCACATGCTCAGTTCTGAGAGATAAGTGTGTGTGAAAGCCGTCCTTCACCTAGCTTGTTGGGAACACAAAGTTTCTATTCACTTGCAAATTCCACTCCATACATATATATGGGGAGGTACTAGCTCCAACTCGGTTTTACAGTGAAAACTGCAGGAACTTCAAACCGGCACTAGGAAACAGACTGAGAAACCAGAGTAAAAGTTTCTCCTGCAACCCGTTCCCTTTGTGCTAGATGAACGAACGTCTCTCCACATGCTCAGTTCTGAGAGATAAGTGTGTGTGAAAGCCGTCCTTCACATAGCTTGTTGGGAACACAAAGTTTCTTTTCAGTTGCAAACTCCACTCCATAAATATATATGGGGTGGTAATAGCTCCAACTCGGTTTTACAGTGAAAACTGCAGGAACTTCAAAACGGCACTAGGAAACAGACTGAGAAACCAGAGTAAAAGTTTCTCCTGCAACCCGTTCCCTTTGTGCTAGATGAACGAACGTCTCTCCACATGCTCAGTTCTGAGAGATAAGTGTGTGTGAAAGCCGTCCTTCACCTAGCTTGTTGGGAACACAAAGTTTCTTTTCAGTTGCAAACTCCAATCCATACATATATATGGGGAGGTACTAGCTCCAACTCGGTTTTACAGTGAAAACTGCAGGAACTTCAAACCGGCACTAGGAAACAGACTGAGAAACCAGAGTAAAAGTTTCTCCTGCAACCCGTTCCCTTTGTGCTAGATGAACGAACGTCTCTCCACATGCTCAGTTCTGAGAGATAAGTGTGTGTGAAAGCCGTCCTTCACCTAGCTTGTTGGGAACACAAAGTTTCTTTTCAGTTGCAAACTCCACTCCATACATATATATGGGGAGGTACTAGCTCCAACTCGGTTTTACAGTGAAAACTGCAGGAACTTCAAACCGGCACTAGGAAACAGACTGAGAAACCAGAGTAAAAGTTTCTCCTGCAACCCGTTCCCTTTGTGCTAGATGAACGAACGTCTCTCCACATGCTCAGTTCTGAGAGATAAGTGTGTGTGAAAGCCGTCCTTCACCTAGCTTGTTGGGAACACAAAGTTTCTTTTCAGTTGCAAACTCCACTCCATACATATATATGGGGAGGTAGTAGCTCCAACTCGGTTTTACAGTGAAAACTGCAGGAACTTCAAACCGGCACTAGGAAACAGACTGAGAAACCAGAGTAAAAGTTTCTCCTGCAACCCGTTCCATTTGTGCTAGATGAACGAACGTCTCTCCACATGCTCAGTTCTGAGAGATAAGTGTGTGTGAAAGCCGTCCTTCACCTAGCTTGTTGGGAGCACAAAGTTTCTTTTCACTTGCAATCTCCACTCCATACATATATATGGGGAGGTACTAGCTCCAACTCGGTTTTACAGTGAAAACTGCAGGAACTTCAAACCGGCCCTAGGAAACAGACTGAGAAACCAGAGTAAAAGTTTCTCCTGCAACCCGTTCCCTTTGTGCTAGATGAACGAACGTCTCTCCACATGCTCTATTCTGAGAGATGTGTGTGTGAAAGCCGTCCTTCAACTAGCTTGTTGGGAACACAAAGTATCTTTTCACTTGCAAACTCCACTCCATAAATATATATGGGGAGGTACTAGCTCCAACTCGGTTTTACAGTGAAAACTGCAGGAACTTCAAACCGGCACTAGGAAACAGACTGAGAAACCAGAGTAAAAGTTTCTCCTGCAAAACGTTCCCTTTGTGCTAGATGAACGAACGTCTCTCCACATGCTCAGTTCTGAGAGATAAGTGTGTGTGAAAGCCGTCCTTCACCTAGCTTGTTGGGAACACAAAGTTTCTTTCAGTTGCAAACTCCACTCCATACATATATATGGGGAGGTACTAGCTCCAACTCGGTTTTACAGTGAAAACTGCAGGAACTTCAAACCGGCACCAGGAAACAGACTGAGAAACCAGAGTAAAAGTTTCTCCTGCAACCCGTTCCCTTTGTGCTAGATGAACGAACGTCTCTCCACATGCTCAGTTCTGAGAGATAACTGTGTGTGAAAGCCGTCCTTCACCTAGCTTGTTGGGAACAAAAAGTTTCTTTTCACTTGCAAACTCCCCTCCATATATATTTATGGGTAGGTACTAGCTCCAACTCGGTTTTACAGTGAAAACTGCAGGAACTTCAAACCGGCACTAGGAAACAGACTGAGAAACCAGAGTAAAAGTTTCTCCTGCAACCCGTTCCCTTTGTGCTAGAAGAACGAACGTGTCTCCACATGCTCAGTTCTGAGAGATAAGTGTGTGTGAAAGCCGTCCTTCACCTAGCTTGTTGGGAACACAAAGTTTCTTTTCACTTGCAAACTCCACTCCATACATATATATGGGGAGGTACTAGCTCCACCTCGGTTTTACAGTGAAAACTGCGGGAACTTCAAACCGGCACTAGGAAACAGACTGAGAAACGAGAGTAATAGTTTCTCCTGCAACCCGTTCCCTTTGTGCTAGATGAACGAACGTCTCTCCACATGCTCAGTTCTGAGAGATAAGTGTGTGTGAAAGCCGTCCTTCACCTAGCTTGTTGGGAACACAAAGTTTCTTTTCACTTGCAAACTCCACTCCATACATATATATGGGTAGGTACTAGCTCCACCTCGTTTTTACAGTGAAAACTCCAGGAACTTCAAACCGGCACTAGGAAACATACTGAGAAACCAGAGTAATAGTTTCTCCTGCAACCCGTTTCCTTTGTGCTAGATGAACGAACGTCTCTCCACATGCTCAGTTCTGAGAGATAAGTGTGTGTGAAAGCCGTCCTTCACCTAGCTTGTTGGGAACACAAAGTTTCTTTTCAGTTGCAAACTCCACTCCATACATATATATGGGGTGGTACTAGCTCCAACTCGGTTTTACAGTGAAAACTGCAGGAACTTCAAACCGGCACTAGGAAACAGTCTGAGAAACCAGAGTAAAAGTTTCCCCTGCAACCCGTTCCCTTTTTGCTAGATGAACGAACGTCTCTCCACATGCTCAGTTCTGAGAGATAAGTGTGTGTGAAAGCCGTCCTTCACCTAGCTTGTTGGGAACACAAAGTTTCTTTTCAGTTGCAAACTCCACTCCATACATATATAAGGGGAGGTACTAGCTCCAACTCGGTTTTACAGTGTAAACTGCAGGAACTTCAAACCGGCACTAGGAAACAGACTGAGAAACCAGAGTTAAAGTTTCTCCTGCAACCCGTTCCCTTTGTGCTAGATGAACGAACGTCTCTTCACATGCTCAGTTCGGAGAGATAAGTGTGTGTGTAAGCCGTCCTTCACCTAGATTGTTGGGAACACAAAGTTTCTTTTCACTTGCAAACTCCACTCCATACATATATATGGGGAGGTACTAGCTCCAACTCGGTTTTACAGTGAAAACTGCAGGAACTTCAAACCGGCACTAGGAAACAGTCTGAGAAACCAGAGTAAAGTTTCCCCTGCAACCCGTTCCCTTTGTGCTAGGTGAACGAACGTCTCTCCACATGCTCAGTTCTGAGAGATAAGTGTGTGTGAAAGCCGTCCTTCACCTATCTTGTTGGGAACACAAAGTTTCTTTTCACTTGCAAACTCCACTCCATACATATATATGGGGAGGTACTAGATCCAACTCGGTTTTACAGTGAAAACTGCAGGAACTTCAAACCGGCACTAGGAAACAGACTGAGAAACCAGAGTAAAAGTTTCTCCTGCATCCCGTTCCCTTTGTGCTAGATGAACGAACGTCTCTCCACATGCTCAGTTCTGAGAGACAAGTGTGTGTGAAAGCCGTCCTTCACCAGCTTGTTGGGAACACAAAGATTCTTTTCAGTTGCAAACTCCACCCCATACATATATATGGGGAGGTACTAGCCCCAACTCGGTTTTACAGTGAAAACTGAAGGGACTTCAAACCGGCACTAGGAAACAGACTGAGAAACCAGAGTAAAAGTTTCCCCTGCATCCCGTTCCCTTTGTGCTAGGTGAACGAACGTCTCTCCACATGCTCAGTTCTGAGAGATAAGTGTGTGTGAAAGCCGTCCTTCACCTAGCTTGTTGGGAACACAAAGTTTCTTTTCAGTTGCCAACTCCACTCCATACATATATATGGGGAGGTACTAGCTCCAACTCGGTTTTACAGTGAAAACTGCAGGAACTTCAAACCGGCACTAGGAAACAGACTGAGAAACCAGAGTAAAAGTTTCTAATGCAACGCGTTCCCTTTGTGCTAGATGAACGAACGTCTCTCCACATGCTCAGTTCTGAGAGATAAGTGTGTGTGAAAGCAGTCCTTCACCTAGCTTGTTGGGAACACAAAGTTTCTTTTCACTTGCAAACTCCACTCCATACATATATATGGGGAGGTACTAGCTCCAACTCGGTTTTACAGTGAAAACTGCCGGAAGTTCAAACCGGCACTAGGAAACAGACTGAGAAACCAGAGTAAAAGTTACTCCTGCAAACCGTTCCATTTGTGCTAGATGAACGAACGTCTCTCCACATGCTCAGTTCTGAGAGATAAGTGTGTGTGAAAGCCGCCCTTCACCTAGCTTGTTGGGAACACAAAGTTTCTTTTCACTTGCAAACTCCACTCCATACATATATATGGGGAGGTACAAGCTCCAACTCGGTTTTACAGTGAAAAGTGCAGGAACTTCAAACCGGCACTAGGAAACAGACTGAGAAACCAGAGTAAAAGTTTCTCCTGCAACCCGTTCCTTTGTGCTAGATGAACGAACGTCTCTCCACATGCTCAGTTGGGAGAGATAAGTGTGTGTGAAAGCCGTCCTTCACCTAGCTTGTTGGGAACACAAAGTTTCTTTTCAGTTGCAAACTCCACTCCATACATATATAAGGGGAGGTACTAGCTCCAAATCGGTTTTACAGTGTAAACTGCAGGAACTTCAAACCGGCACTAGGAAACAGACTGAGAAACCAGAGTAAAAGTTTCTCCTGCAACCCGTTCCCTTTGTGCTAGATGAACGAACATCTCTCCACATGCTCAGTTCTGAGAGATAAGTGAGTGTGAAAGCCGTACTTCACCTAGCTTGTTGGGAACACAAAGTTTCTTTTCAGTTTCAAACTCCATTCCATACATATATATGGGGAGGTACTAGTTCCAACTCGGTTTTACACTGAAAACTGCAGGAACTTCAAACCGGCACTAGGAAACAGACTGAGAAACCAGAGTAAAATTTCTCCTGCAACCCGTTCCCTTTGTGCTAGATGAACGAACGTCTCTCCACATGCTCAGTTCTGAGAGATAAGTGTGTGTGAAAGCCGTCCTTCACCAGCTTGTTGGGAACACAAAGTTTCTTTTCAGTTGCAAACTCCACTCCATACATATATATGGGGAGGTACAAGCTCCAACTCGGTTTTACAGTGAAAACTGCAGGAACTTCAAACCGGCACTAGGAAACAGACTGAGAAACCAGAGTAAAAGTTTCTCCTGCAACCCGTTCCCTTTGTGCTAGGTGAACGAACGTGTCTCCACATGCTCAGTTCTGAGAGATAAGTGTGTGTGAAAGCCGTCCTTCACCTAGCTTGTTGGGAACACAAAGTTTCTTTTCACTTGCAAACTCCACTCCATACATATATATGGGGAGGTTCTAGCTCCAACTCAGTTTTACAGTGAAAAATGCAGGAACTTCAAACACGCACTAGGAAACAGACTGAGAAACCAGTGTAAAAGTTTCTCCTGCAACCCGTTCCCTTTGTGCTAGATGAACGAACGTCTCTCCACATGCTCAGTTCTGAGAAATAAGTGTGTGTGAAAGCCGTCCTTCACCTAGCTTGTTGGGAACACAAAGTTTCTTTTCAGTTGCAAACTCCACTCCATACATATATATGGGGAGGTACTAGCTCCAACTCGGTTTTAAAGTGAAAACTGCAGGAACATCAAACCGGCACTAGGAAACAGACTGAGAAACCAGAGTAAAAGTTTCTCCTGCAACCCGTTCCCTTTGTGCTAGATGAACGAACGTCTCTCCACATGCTCAGTTCTGAGAGATAAGTGTGTGTGAAAGCCGTCCTTCACCTAGCTTGTTGGGAACACAAAGTTTCTTTTCAGTTGCAAACTCCACTCCATACATATATATGGGGAGGTACTAGCTCCAACTTGGTTTTACAGTGAAAACTGCAGGAACTTCCAACCGGCACTAGGAAACAGACTGAGAAACCAGAGTAAAACTTTCTCCTGCAACCCGTTCCCTTTGTGCTAGATGAACGAACGTCTCTCCAAATGCTCGGTTCTGAGAGATAAGTGTGTGTGAAAGCCGTCCTTCACATAGTTTGTTGGGAACACAAAGTTTCTTTTCACTTGCTAACTCCAGTCCCTACATATATATGGGGAGGTACTAGCTCCAACTCGGTTTTACAGTGAAAACTGCAGGAACTTCAAACCGGCACTAGGAAACAGACTGAGAAACCAGAGTAAAAGTTTCTCCTGCAACCCGTTCCCTTTGTGCTAGATGAACGAACGTCTCTCCACATGCTCAGTTCTGAGAGATAAGTGTGTGTGAAAGCCGTCCTTCACCTAGCTTGTTGGGAACACAAAGTTTCTTTTCAATTGCAAACTCCACTCCATACATATATATGGGGAGGTACTAGCTCCAAATCGGTTTTAAAGTGAAAACTTCAGGAACTTCAAACCGGCTCTAGGAAACAGACTGAGAAACCAGAGTAAAAGTTTCTCCTGCAACCCGTTCCATTTGTGCTAGATGAACGAACCTCTCTCCACATGCTCAGTTCTGATAGATAAGTGTGTGTGAAAGCCGTCCTTCACCTAGCTTGTTGGGAACACAAAGTTTCTTTTCAGTTGCAAACTCCACTCCATACATATATATGGGGAGGTACTAGCTCCAACTCGGTTTACAGTGAAAACTGCATGAAGTTCTAACCGGCATTAGGAAACAGACTGAGAAACCAGAGTAAAAGTTTCTCCTGCAATCCGTTCCCTTTGTGCTAGATGAACGAACGTCTCTCCACATGCTCGGATCTGAGAGATAAGTGTGTGTGAAAGCCGTCCTTCACCTAGCTTGTTGGGAACACAAAGTTTCTTTTCACTTGCAAACTCCACTCCATACATATATATGGGGAGGTTCTAGCTCCAACTCGGTTTTACAGTGAAAACTGCAGGAACTTCAAACCGGCACTAGGAAACAGACTGAGAAACCAGTGTAAAAGTTTCTCCTGCAACCCGTTCCCTTTGTGCTAGATGAACGAACGTCTCTCCACATGCTCAATTCTGAGAAATAAGTGTGTGTGAAAGCCGTCCTTCACCTAGCTTGTTGGGAACACAAAGTTTCTTTTCAGTTGCAAACTCCACTCCATACATATATAAGGGGAGGTACTATCTCCAACTCGATTTTACAGTGAAAACTGCAGGAACTTCAAACCGGCACTAGGAAACAGACTGAGAAACCAGAGTAAAAGTTTCTCCTGCAACCCGTTCCCTTTGTGCTAGATGAACGAACGTCTCTCCACATGCTCAGTTCTGAGAGATAAGTGTGTGTGAAAGCCGTCCTTCACCTAGCTTGTTGGGAACACAAAGTTTCTTTTCAGTTGCAAACTCCACTCCATACATATATATGGGGAGGTACTAGCTCCAACTTGGTTTTACAGTGAAAACTGCAGGAACTTCCAACCGGCACTAGGAAACAGACTGAGAAACCAGAGTAAAAGTTTCTCCTGCAACCCGTTCCCTTTGTGCTAGATGAACGAACGTCTCTCCACATGCTCAGTTCTGAGAGATATGTGTGTGTGAAAGCCGTCCTTCACCTAGCTTGTTGGGAACACAAAGTTTCTTTTCAGTTGCAAACTCCACTCCATACATATATATGGGGAGGAACTAGATCCAACTCGGTTTTACAGTGAAAACTGCAGGAATTTCAAACCGGCACTAGGAAACAGACTGAGAAACGAGAGTAAATGTTTCTCCTGCAAACCGTTCCCTTTGTGCTAGATGAACGAACGTCTCTCCACATGCTCGGTTCTGAGAGATAAGTGTGTGTGAAAGCCGTCCTTCACCTAGCTTGTTGGGAACACAAAGTTTCTTTTCACTTGCAAACTCCACTCCATACATATATATGGGGAGGTTCTAGCTCCAACTCGGTTTTACAGTGAAAACTGCAGGAACTTCAAATCGGCACTAGGAAACAGACTGAGAAACCAGTGTAAAAGTTTCTCCTGCAACCCGTTCCCTTTGTGCTAGATGAACGAACGTCTCTCCACATGCTCAGTTCTGAGAAATAAGTGTGTGTGAAAGCCGTCCTTCACATAGCTTGTTGGGAACACAAAGTTTCTTTTCAGTTGCTAACTCCACTCCATACATATATATGGGGAGGTACTATCTCCAACTCGGTTTTACAGTGAAAACTGCAGGAACTTCAAACCGGCACTAGGAAACAGACTGAGAAAACAGAGTAAAAGTTTCTCCTGCAACCCGTTCCCTTTGTGCTAGATGAACGAACGTCTCTCCACATGCTCAGTTCTGAGAGATAAGTGTGTGTGAAAGCCGTCCTTCACCTAGCTTGTTGGGAACACAAAGTTTCTTTTCAGTTGCAAACTCCACTCCATACATATATATGGGGAGGTACTAGCTCCAACATGGTTTTACAGTGAAAACTGCAGGAACTTCCAACCGGCACTAGGAAACAGACTGAGAAACCAGAGTAAAAGTTTCTCCTGCAACCCGTTCCCTTTGTGCTAGATGAACGAACGTCTCTCCAAATGCTCGGTTCTGAGAGATAAGTGTGTGTGAAAGCCGTCCTTCACATAGTTTGTTGGGAACACAAAGTTTCTTTTCACTTGCTAACTCCAGTCCCTACATATATATGGGGAGGTACTAGCTCCAACTCGGTTTTACAGTGAAAACTGCAGGAACTTCAAACCGGCACTAGGAAACAGACTGAGAAACCAGAGTAAAAGTTTCTCCTGCAACCCGTTCCCTTTGTGCTAGATGAACGAACATCTCTCCACATGCTCAGTTCTGAGAGATAAGTGAGTGTGAAAGCCGTACTTCACATAGCTTGTTGGGAACACAAAGTTTCTTTTCAGTTGCAAACTCCACTCCATACATATATATGGGGTGGTACTAGCTCCACCCCGGTTTTACAGTGAAAACTGCAGGAACTTCAAACCGGCACTAGGAAACAGACTGAGAAACCAGAGTAAAAGTTTCTCCTGCAACCCGTTCCCTTTGTGCTAGGTGAACGAACGTCTCTCCACATGCTCAGTTCTGAGAGATAAGTGTGTGTGAAAGCCGTCCTTCACCTAGCTTGTTGGGAACACAAAGTTTCTTTTCACTTGCAAACTCCACTCCATACATATATATGGGGAGGTTCTAGCTCCAACTCGGTTTTACAGTGAAAACTGCAGGAACTTCAAATCGGCACTAGGAAACAGACTGAGAAACCAGTGTAAAAGTTTCTCCTGCAACCCGTTCCCTTTGTGCTAGATGAACGAACGTCTCTCCACATGCTCAGTTCTGAGAAATAAGTGTGTGTGAAAGCCGTCCTTCACCTAGCTTGTTGGGAACACAAAGTTTCTTTTCAGTTGCTAACTCCACTCCATACATATATATGGGGAGGTACTATCTCCAACTCGGTTTTACAGTGAAAACTGCAGGAACTTCAAACCGGCACTAGGAAACAGACTGAGAAAACAGAGTAAAAGTTTCTCCTGCAACCCGTTCCCTTTGTGCTAGATGAACGAACGTCTCTCCACATGCTCAGTTCTGAGAGATAAGTGTGTGTGAAAGCCGTCCTTCACCTAGCTTGTTGGGAACACAAAGTTTCTTTTCAGTTGCAAACTCCACTCCATACATATATATGGGGAGGTACTAGCTCCAACTTGGTTTTACAGTGAAAACTGCAGGAACTTCCAACCGGCACTAGGAAACAGACTGAGAAACCAGAGTAAAAGTTTCTCCTGCAACCCGTTCCCTTTGTGCTAGATGAACGAACGTCTCTCCAAATGCTCGGTTCTGAGAGATAAGTGTGTGTGAAAGCCGTCCTTCACATAGTTTGTTGGGAACACAAAGTTTCTTTTCACTTGCTAACTCCAGTCCCTACATATATATGGGGAGGTACTAGCTCCAACTCGGTTTTACAGTGTAAACTGCAGGAACTTCAAACCGGCACTAGGAAACAGACTGAGAAACCAGAGTAAAAGTTTCTCCTGCAACCCGTTCCCTTTGTGCTAGATGAACGAACATCTCTCCACATGCTCAGTTCTGAGAGATAAGTGAGTGTGAAAGCCGTACTTCACATAGCTTGTTGGGAACACAAAGTTTCTTTTCAGTTGCAAACTCCACTCCATACATATATATGGGGTGGTACTAGCTCCACCCCGGTTTTACAGTGAAAACTGCAGGAACTTCAAACCGGCACTAGGAAACAGACTGAGAAACCAGAGTAAAAGTTTCTCCTGCAACCCGTTCCCTTTGTGCTAGGTGAACGAACGTCTCTCCACATGCTCAGTTCTGAGAGATAAGTGTGTGTGAAAGCCGTCCTTCACCTATCTTGTTGGGAACACAAAGTTCTTTTCACTTGCAAACTCCACTCCATACATATATATGGGAGGTACTAGATCCAACTCGGTTATACAGTGAAAACTGCAGGAACTTCAAACCGGCACTAGGAAACAGACTGAGAAACCAGAGTAAAAGTTTCTCCTGCAACCCGTTCCCTTTGTGCTAGATGAACGAACGTCTCTCCACATGCTCAGTTCTGAGAGATAAGTGTGTGTGAAAGCCGTCCTTCACCTAGCATGTTGGGAACACAAAGTTTCTTTTCAGTTGCAAACTCCACTCCATACATATATATGGGGTGGTACTAGCTGCAACTCGGTTTTACAGTGAAAACTGCAGGAACTTCAAACCGGAACTAGGAAACAGACTGAGAAACCAGAGTAAAAGTTTCTCCTGCAACCCGTTCCCTTTGTGCTAGATGAACGAACGTCTCTCCAAATGCTCGGTTCTGAGAGATAAGTGTGTGTGAAAGCCGTCCTTCACCTAGCTTGTTGGGAACACAAAGTTTCTTTTCACTTGCAAACTCCACTCCCTACATATATATGGGGAGGTACTAGCTCCAACTCGGTTTTACAGTGAAAACTGCAGGAACTTCAAACCGGCACTAGGAAACAGACTGAGAAACCAGAGTAAAAGTTTCTCCTGCAACCCGTTCCCTTTGTGCTAGATGAACGAACGTCTCTCCACATGCTCAGTTCTGAGAGATAAGTGTGTGTGAAAGCCGTCCTTCACCTAGCTTGTTGGGAACACAAAGTTTCTTTTCACTTGCAAACTCCACTCCATACATATATATGGGGAGGTACTAGCTCCAACTCGGTTTTACAGTGAAAACTGCAGGAACTTCAAACCGGCACTAGGAAACAGACTGAGAAACCAGAGTAAATGTTTCTCCTGCAACCCGTTCCCTTTGTGCTAGATGAACGAACGTCTCTCCACATGCTCAGTTCGGAGAGAAAAGTGTGTGTGAAAGCCGTCCTTCACCTAGCTTGTTGGGAACACAAAGTTTCTTTTCAGTTGCAAACTCCACTCCATACATATATATGGGGAGGTACTAGATCCAACTCGGTTTTACAGTGAAAACTGCAGGAACTTCAAACCGGCACTAGGAAACAGACTGAGAAACCAGAGTAAAAGTTTCTCCTGCAAACCGTTCCCTTTGTGCTAGATGAACGAACATCTCTCCACATGCTCAGTTCTGAGAGATAAGTGTGTGTGAAAGCCGTCCTTCACCTAGCTTGTTGGGAACACAAAGTTTCTTTTCACTTGCAATCTCCACTCCATACATATATATGGGGAGGTACTAGCTCCAACTCGGTTTTAAAGTGAAAACTGCAGGAACTTCAAACCGGCACTAGGAAACAGACTGAGAAACCAGAGTAAAAGTTTCTCCTGCAACCCGTTCCCTTTGTGCTAGATGAACGAACGTCTCTCCACATGCTCAGTTATGAGAGATAAGTGTGTGTGAAAGCCGTCCTTCACCTAGCTTGTTGGGAACACAAAGTTTCTTTTCAGTTGCAAACTCCACTCCATACATATATATGGGGAGGTACTAGCTCCAACTCGGTTTTACAGTGAAAACTGCATGAACTTCTAAACGGCACTAGGAAACAGACTGAGAAACCAGAGTAAAAGTTTCTCCTGCAACCCGTTCCCTTTGTGCTAGATGAACGAACGTCTCTTCACATGCTCGTTTCGGAGAGAAAAGTGTGTGTGAAAGCCGTCCTTCACCTAGCTTGTTGGGAACACAAAGTTTCTTTTCAGTTGCAAACTCCACTCCATACATATATATGGGGAGGTACTAGATCCAACTCGGTTTTACAGTGAAAACTGCAGGAACTTCAAACCGGCACTAGGAAACATACTGAGAAACGAGAGTAAAAGTTTCTCCTGCAAACCTTTCCCTTTGTGCTAGATGAACGAACGTCTCTCCACATGCTCGGTTCTGAGAGATAAGTGTGTGTGAAAGCCGTCCTTCACCTAGCTTGTTGGGAACACAAAGTTTCTTTTCACTTGCAAACTCCACTCCATACATATATATGGGGAGGTTCTAGCTCCAACTCGGTTTTACAGTGAAAACTGCAGGAACTTCAAACCGGCACTAGGAAACAGACTGAGAAACCAGTGTAAAAGTTTCTCCTGCAACCCGTTCCCTTTGTGCTAGATGAACGAACGTCTCTCCACATGCTCAGTTCTGAGAAATAAGTGTGTGTGAAAGCCGTCCTTCAACTAGCTTGTTGGGAACACAAAGTTTCTTTTCAGTTGCAAACTCCACTCCATACATATATATGGGGAGGTACTAGCTCCAACTCGATTTTACAGTGAAAACTGCAGGAACTTCAAACCGGCACTAGGAAACAGACTGAGAAACCAGAGTAAAAGTTTCTCCTGCAACCCGTTCCCTTTGTGCTAGATGAACGAACGTCTCTCCACATGCTCAGTTCTGAGAGATAAGTGTGTGTGAAAGCCGTCCTTCACCTAGCTTGTTGGGAACACAAAGTTTCTTTTCACTTGCAAACTCCACTCCATAGATATATATTGGGTGGTACTAGCTCCACCTCGGTTTTACAGTGAAAACTGCAGGAACTTCAAACCGGCACTAGGAAACAGACTGAGAAACCAGAGTAAAAGTTTCTCCTGCAACCCGTTCCCTTTGTGCTAGATGAACGAACGTCTCTCCAAATGCTCGGTTCTGAGAGAAAAGTGTGTGTGAAAGCCGTCCTTCACATATTTTGTTGGGAACACAAAGTTTCTTTTCACTTGCAAACTCCACTCCCTACATATATATGGGGAGGTACAAGCTCCAACTCGGTTTTACAGTGAAAACTGCAGGAACTTCAAACCGGCACTAGGAAAAAGACTGAGAAACCAGAGTAAAAGTTTCTCCTGCAACCCGTTCCCTTTGTGCTAGATGAACGAACGTCTCTCCACATGCTCAGTTCTGAGAGATAAGTGTGTGTGAAAGCCGTCCTTCACCTAGCTTGTTGGAAACACAAAGTTTCTTTTCACTTGCAAACTCCACTCCATACATATATATGGGGAGGTACTAGCTCCAACTCGGTTTTACAGTGAAAACTGCAGGAACTTCAAACCGGCACTAGGAAACAGACTGAGAAACCAGAGTAAAAGTTTCTCCTGCAACCCGTTCCCTTTGTGCTAGGTGAACGAACGTGTCTCCACATGCTCAGTTCTGAGAGATAAGTGTGTGTGAAAGCCGTCCTTCACCTAGCTTGTTGGGAACACAAAGTTTCTTTTCACTTGCAAACTCCACTCCATACATATATATGGGGAGGTACTATCTCCAACTCGGTTTTAAAGTGAAAACTGCAGGAACTTCAAACCGGCACTAGGAAACAGACTGAGAAACCAGAGTAAAAGTTTCTCCTGCAACCCGTTCCCTTTGTGCTAGATGAACGAACGTCTCTCCACATGCTCAGTTCTGATACATAAGTGTGTGTGAAAGCCGTCCTTCACCTAGCTTGTTGGGAACACAAAGTTTCTTTTCAGTTGCAAACTCCACTCCATACATATATATGGGGAGGTACTAGCTCCAACTCGGTTTTACAGTGAAAACTGCAGGAACTTCAAACCGGCACTAGGAAACAGACTGAGAAACCAGAGTAAAAGTTTCTCCTGCAAATCGTTCCCTTTGTGCTAGATGAACGAACGTCTCTCCACATGCTCAGTTCGGAGAGAAAAGTGTGTGTGAAAGCCGTCCTTCACCTAGCTTGTTGGGAACACAAAGTTTCTTTTCAGTTGCAAACTCCACTCCATACATATATATGGGGAGGTACTAGCTCCAACTCGGTTTTACAGTGAAAACTGCAGGAACTTCAAACCGGCACTAGGAAACAGACTGAGAAACCAGTGTAAAAGTTTCCCCTGCAACCCGTTCCCTTTGTGCTAGATGAACGAACGTCTCTCCACATGCTCAGTTCTGAGAGAAAAGTGTGTGTGAAAGCCGTCCTTCACCTAGCTTGTTGGGAACACAAAGTTTCTTTTCAGTTGCAAACTCCACTCCATACATATATATGGGGTGGTACTATCTCCACCTCGGTTTTACAGTGAAAACTGCAGGAACTTCAAACCGGCACTAGGAAACAGACTGAGAAACCAGAGTAAAAGTTTCTCCTGCAACCCGTTCCCTTTGTGCTAGATGAACGAATGTCTCTCCAAATGCTCGGTTCTGAGAGATAAGTGTGTGTGAAAGCCGTCCTTCACATAGTTTGTTGGGAACACAAAGTTTCTTTTCACTTGCAATCTCCACTCCCTACATATATATGGGGAGGTACTAGCTCCAACTCGGTTTTATAGTGAAAACTGCAGGAACTTCAAACCGGCACTAGGAAACAGACTGAGAAACCAGAGTAAAAGTTTCTCCTGCAACCCGTTCCCTTTGTGCTAGATGAACGAACGTCTCTCCAAATGCTCAGTTCTGAGAGATAAGTGTGTGTGAAAGCCGTCCTTCACCTAGCTTGTTGGGAACACAAAGTTTCTTTTCACTTGCAAACTCCACTCCATACATATATATGGGGAGGTACTAGCTCCAACTCGGTTTTACAGTGAAAACTGCAGGAACTTCAAACCGGCACTAGGAAACAGACTGAGAAACCAGAGTAAAAGTTTCTCCTGCAACCCGTTCCCTTTGTGCTAGGTGAACGAACGTGTCTCCACATGCTCAGTTCTGAGAGATAAGTGTGTGTGAAAGCCGTCCTTCACCTAGCTTGTTGGGAACACAAAGTTTCTTTTCAGTTGCAAACTCCACTCCATACTATATATGGGGAGGTACTAGCTCCAACTCGGTTTTAAAGTGAAAACTGCAGGAACTTCCAACCGGCACTTGGAAACAGACTGAGAAACCAGAGTAAAAGTTTCTCCTGCAACCCGTTCCCTTTGTGCTAGGTGAACGAACTCCTCTCCACATGCTCGGTTCTGAGAAATAAGTGTGTGTGAAAGCCGTCCTTCACCTAGCTTGTTGGGAACACAAAGTTTCTTTTCAGTTGCAAACTCCACTCCATACATATATATGGGAGGTACTAGCTCCAACTCGGTTTTACAGTGAAAACTGCAGGAACTTCAAACCGGCACTTGGAAACAGACTGAGAAACCAGAGTAAAAGTTCCTCCTGCAACCCGTTCCCTTTGTGCTAGATGAACGAACGTCTCTCCACATGCTCAGTTCTGAGAGATAAGTGTGTGTGAAAGCCGTCCTTCACCTAGCTTGTTGGGAACACAAAGTTTCTTTTCAGTTGCAAACTCCATTCCATACTATATATGGGGAGGTACTAGCTCCAACTCGGTTTTAAAGTGAAAACTGCAGGAACTTCAAACCGGCACTAGGAAACAGACTGAGAAACCAGAGTAAAAGTTTCTCCTTCAACCCGTTCCCTTTGTGCTAGATGAACGAACGTCTCTCCACATGCTCAGTTCTGATAGATAAGTGTGTGTGAAAGCCGTCCTTTACCTAGCTTGTTGGGAACACAAAGTTTCTTTTCAGTTGCAAACTCCACTCCATACATATATATGGGGAGGTACTAGCTCCAACTCGGTTTTACAGTGAAAACTGCATGAACTTCTAACCGGCACTAGGAAACATACTGAGAAACCAGAGTAAAAGTTTCTCCTGCAACCCGTTCTCTTTGTGCTAGATGAACGAACGTCTCTCCACATGCTCAGTTCGGAGAGAAAAGTGTGTGTGAAAGCCGTCCTTCACCTAGCTTGTTGGGAACACAAAGTTTCTTTTCAGTTGCAAACTCCACTCCATACATATATATGGGGAGGTACTAGCTCCAACTCGGTTTTACAGTGAAAACTGCAGGAACTTCAAACCGGCACTAGGAAACAGACTGAGAAACCAGAGTAAAAGTTTCTCCTGCAACCCGTTCCCTTTGTGCTAGATGAACGAACGTCTCTCCACATGCTCAGTTCTGAGAGAAAAGTGTGTGTGAAAGCCGTCCTTCACCTAGCTTGTTGGGAACACAAAGATCTTTTCAGTTTCAAACTCCAATCCATACATATATATGGGGTGGTACTAGCTCCAACTCGGTTTTACAGTGAAAACTGCAGGAACTTCAAACCGGCACTAGGAAACAGACTGAGAAACCAGAGTAAAAGTTTCTCCTGCAACCCGTTCCCTTTGTGCTAGATGAACGAACGTCTCTCCAAATGCTCGGTTCTGAGAGATAAGTGTGTGTGAAAGCCGTCCTTCACATAGTTTGTTGGGAACACAAAGTTTCTTTTCACTTGCAAACTCCACTCCCTACATATATATGGGAAGGTACTAGCTCCAACTCGGTTTTACAGTGAAAACTGCAGGAACTTCAAACCGGCACTAGGAAACAGACTGAGAAACCAGAGTAAAAGTTTCTCCTGCAACCCGTTCCCTTTCTGCTAGATGAACGAACGTCTCTCCACATGCTCAGTTCTGAGAGAAAAGTGTGTGTGAAAGCCGTCCTTCACCTAGCTTGTTGGGAACACAAAGTTTCTTTTCAGTTGCAAACTCCACTCCCTACATATATATGGGAAGGTACTAGCTCCAACTCGGTTTTACAGTGAAAACTGCAGGAACTTCAAACCGGCACTAGGAAACAGACTGAGAAACCAGAGTAAAAGTTTCTCCTGCAACCCGTTCCCTTTGTGCTAGATGAACGAACGTCTCTCCAAATGCTCGGTTCTGAGAGATAAGTGTGTGTGAAAGCCGTCCTTCACATAGTTTGTTGGGAACACAAAGTTTCTTTTCACTTGCAAACTCCACTCCCTACATATATATGGGAAGGTACTAGCTCCAACTCGGTTTTACAGTGAAAACTGCAGGAACTTCAAACCGGCACTAGGAAACAGACTGAGAAACCAGAGTAAAAGTTTCTCCTGCAACCCGTTCCCTTTGTGCTAGATGAACGAACGTCTCTCCACATGCTCAGTTCTGAGAGAAAAGTGTGTGTGAAAGCCGTCCTTCACCTAGCTTGTTGGGAACACAAAGTTTCTTTTCAGTTGCAAACTCCACTCCCTACATATATATGGGAAGGTACTAGCTCCAACTCGGTTTTACAGTGAAAACTGCAGGAACTTCAAACCGGCACTAGGAAACAGACTGAGAAACCAGAGTAAAAGTTTCTCCTGCAACCCGTTCCCTTTGTGCTAGATGAACGAACGTCTCTCCAAATGCTCGGTTCTGAGAGATAAGTGTGTGTGAAAGCCGTCCTTCACATAGTTTGTTGGGAACACAAAGTTTCTTTTCACTTGCAAACTCCACTCCCTACATATATATGGGAAGGTACTAGCTCCAACTCGGCTTTACAGTGAAAACTGCAGGAACTTCAAACCGGCACTAGGAAACAGACTGAGAAACCAGAGTAAAAGTTTCTCCTGCAACCCGTTCCCTTTGTGCTAGGTGAACGAACGAGTCTCCACATGCTCAGTTTGGAGAGATAAATGTGTGTGAAAGCCGTCCTTCACCTAGCTTGTTGGGAACACAAAGTTTCTTTTCAGTTGCAAACTCCACTCCATACTATATATGGGGAGGTACTAGCTCCAACTCGGTTTTAAAGTGAAAACTGCAGGAACTTCAAACTGGCACTAGGAAACAGTCTGAGAAACCAGAGTAAAAGTTTCTCCTTCAACCCGTTCCCTTTGTGCTAGATGAACGAACGTCTCTCCACATGCTCAGTTCTGATAGATAAGTGTGTGTGAAAGCCGTTCTTTACCTAGCTTGTTGGGAACACAAAGTTTCTTTTCAGTTGCAAACTCCACTCCATACATATATATGGGGAGGTACTAGCTCCAACTCGGTTTTACAGTGAAAATTGCATGAACTTCTAACCGGCACTAGGAAACAGACTGAGAAACCAGAGTAAAAGTTTCTCCTGCAACCCGTTCCCTTTGTGCTAGATGAACGAACGTCTCTCCACATGCTCAGTTCGGAGAGAAAAGTGTGTGTGAAAGCCGTCCTTCACCTAGCTTGTTGGGAACACAAAGTTTCTTTTCAGTTGCAAACTCCACTCCATACATATATATGGGTAGGTACTAGATCCAACTCGGTTTTATAGTGAAAACTGCACGAACTTCAAACCGGCACTAGGAAACAGACTGAGAAACGAGAGTAAAAGTTTCTCCTGCAAACCGTTCCCTTTGTGCTAGATGAACGAACGTCTCTCCACATGTTCGGTTCTGAGAGATAAGTGCGTGTGAAAGCCGTCCTTCACCTACCTTGTTGGGAACACAAAGTTTCTTTTCACTTGCAAACTCCACTCCATACATATATATGGGGAGGTTCTAGCTCCAACTCGGTTTTACAGTGAAAACTGCAGGAACTTCAAACCGGCACTAGGAAACAGACTGAGAAACCAGTGTAAAAGTTTCTCCTGCAACCCGTTCCCTTTGTGCTAGATGAACGAACGTCTCTCCACATGCTCAGTTCTGAGAGATAAGTGTGTGTGAAAGCCGTCCTTCACCTATCTTGTTGGGAACACAAAGTTCTTTTCACTTGCAAACTCCACTCCATACATATATATGGGAGGTACTAGATCCAACTCGGTTTTACAGTGAAAACTGCAGGAACTTCAAACCGGCACTAGGAAACAGACTGAGAAACCAGAATAAAAGTTCCTCCTGCAACCCGTTCCCTTTGTGCTAGATGAACGAACGTCTCTCCACATGCTCAGTTCTGAGAGAAAAGTGTGTGTGAAAGCCGTCCTTCACCTAGCTTGTTGGGAACACAGAGTTTCTTTTCAGTTGCAAACTCCACTCCATACTAAATATGGGGAGGTACTAGCTCCAACTCGGTTTTACAGTGAAAACTGCAGGAACTTCCAACCGGCACTAGGAAACAGACTGAGAAACCAGAGTAAAAGTTTCTCCTGCAACCCGTTCCCTTTGTGCTAGATGAACGAACGTCTCTCCACATGCTCAGTTCGGAGAGAAAAGTGTGTGTGAAAGCCGTCCTTCACCTAGCTTGTTGGGAACACAAAGTTTCTTTTCAGTTGCAAACTCCAATACATACATATATATGGGGAGGTACTAGCTCCAACTCGGTTTTACAGTGAAAACTGCAGGAAATTCAAACCGGCACTAGGAAACAGACTGAGAAACCAGAGTAAAAGTTTCTCCTGCAACCCGTTCCCTTTGTGCTAGATGAACGATCGTCTCTCCACATGCTCAGTTCTGAGAGAAAAGTGTGTGTGAAAGCCGTCCTTCACCTAGCTTGTTGGGAACACAAAGATCTTTTCAGTTGCAAACTCCACTCCATACATATATATGGGGTGGTACTAGCTCCAACTCGGTTTTACAGTGAAAACTGCAGGAACTTCAAACCGGCACTAGGAAACAGACTGAGAAACCAGAGTAAAAGTTTCTCCTGCAACCCGTTCCCTTTGTGCTAGATGAACGAACGTCTCTCCAAATGCTCGGTTCTGAGAGATAAGTGTGTGTGAAAGCCGTCCTTCACATAGTTTGTTGGGAACACAAAGTTTCTTTTCACTTGCAAACTCCACTCCCTACATATATATGGGAAGGTACTAGCTCCAACTCGGTTTTACAGTGAAAACTGCAGGAACTTCAAACCGGCACTAGGAAACAGACTGAGAAACCAGAGTAAAAGTTTCTCCTGCAACCCGTTCCCTTTGTGCTAGATGAACGAACGTCTCTCCACATGCTCAGTTCTGAGAGATAAGTGTGTGTGAAAGCCATCCTTCACCTAGCTTGTTGGGAACACAAAGTTTCTTTTCACTTGCAAACTCCACTCCATACATATATATGGGGAGGTACTAGCTCCAACTCGGTTTTACAGTGAAAACTGCAGGAACTTCAAACCGGCACTAGGAAACAGACTGAGAAACCAGAGTAAAAGTTTCTCCTGCAACCCGTTCCCTTTGTGCTAGATGAACGAACGTCTCTCCACATGCTCAGTTCTGAGAGATAAGTGTGTGTGAAAGCCGTCCTTCACCTAGCTTGTTGGGAACACAAAGTTTCTTTTCAGTTGCAAACTCCACTCCATACATATATATGGGGTGGTACTAGCTCCAACTCGGTTTTACAGTGAAAACTGCAGGAACTTCAAACCGGCACTAGGAAACAGACTGAGAAACAAGAGTAAAAGTTTCTCCTGCAACCCATTCCCTTTGTGCTAGATGAACGAACGTCTCTCCAAATGCTCGGTTCTGAGAGATAAGTGTGTGTGAAAGCCGTCCTTCACATAGTTTGTTGGGAACACAAAGTTTCTTTTCACTTGCAAACTCCACTCCCTACATATATATGGGAAGGTACTAGCTCCAACTCGGTTTTACAGTGAAAACTGCAGGAACTTCAAACCGGCACTAGGAAACAGACTGAGAAACCAGAGTAATAGTTTCTCCTGCAACCCGTTCCCTTTGTGCTAGATGAATGAAGTCTCTCCAGATGCTCAGATCTGAGAGATAAGTGTGTGTGAAAGCCGTCCTTAACCTAGCTTGTTGGGAACACAAAGTTTCTTTTCAGTTGCAAACTCCACTCCATACTATATATGGGGAGGTACTAGCTCCAACTCGGTTTTAAAGTGAAAACTGCAGGAACTTCAAACCGGCACTAGGAAACAGTCTGAGAAACCAGAGTAAAAGTTTCTCCTTCAACCCGTTCCCCTTGTGCTAGATGAACGAACGTCTCTCCACATGCTCATTTCTGATAGATAAGTGTGTGTGAAAGCCGTCCTTTACCTAGCTTGTTGGGAACACAAAGTTTCTTTTCAGTTGCAAACTCCACTCCATACATATATATGGGGAGGTACTAGCTCCAACTCGGTTTTACAGTGAAAACTGCATGAACTTCTAACCGGCACTAGGAAACAGACTGAGAAACCAGAGTAAAAGTTTCTCCTGCAACCCGTTAACTTTGTGCTAGATGAACGAACGTCTCTCCACATGCTCAGTTCGGAGAGAAAATTGTGTGTGAAAGCCGTCCTTCACCTAGCTTGTTGGGAACACAAAGTTTCTTTTCAGTTGCAAACTCCACTCCATACATATATATGGGGAGGTACTAGATCCAACTCGGTTTTACAGTGAAAACTGCACGAACTTCATACCGGCACTAGGAAACAGACTGAGAAACGAGAGTAAAAGTTTCTCCTGCAAACCGTTCCCTTTGTGCTAGATGAACGAACGTCTCTCCACATGCTCGGTTCTGAGAGATAAGTGCGTGTGAAAGCCGTCCTTCACCTAGCTTGTTGGGAACACAAAGTTTCTTTTCACTTGCAAACTCCACTCCATACATATATATGGGGAGGTTCTAGCTCCAACTCGGTTTTACAGTGAAAACTGCAGGAACTTCAAACCGGCACTAGGAAACAGACTGAGAAACCAGTGTAAAAGTTTCTCCTGCAACCCGTTCCCTTTGTGCTAGATGAACGAACGTCTCTCCACATGCTCAGTTCTGAGAAATAAGTGTGTGTGAAAGCCGTCCTTCACCTAGCTTGTTGGGAACACAAAGTTTCTTTTCAGTTGCAAACTCCACTCCATACATATATATGGGGAGGTACTAGCTCCAACTCGGTTTTACAGTGAAAACTGCAGGAATTTCAAACCGGCACTTGGAAACAGACTGAGAAACCAGAGTAAAAGTTTCTCCTGCAACCCGTTCCCTTTGTGCTAGGTGAACGAAAGTCTCTCCACATGCTCAGTTCTGAGAGATAAGTGTGTGTGAAAGCCGTCCTTCACCTATCTTGTTGGGAACACAAAGTTCTTTTCACTTGCAAACTCCACTCCATACATATATATGGGAGGTACTAGATCCAACTCGGTTTTACAGTGAAAACTGCAGGAATTTCAAACCGGCACTAGGAAACAGACTGAGAAACCAGAATAAAAGTTCCTCCTGCAACCCGTTCCCTTTGTGCTAGATGAACGAACGTCTTTCCACATGCTCAGTTCTGAGAGATAAGTGTGTGTGAAAGCCGTCCTTCAACTAGCTTGTTGGGAACACAAAGTTTCTTTTCAGTTGCAAACTCCACTCCATACTATATATGGGGAGGTACTAGCTCCAACTCGGTTTTAAAGTGAAAACTGCAGGAACTTCAAACCGGCACTAGGAAACAGACTGAGAAACCAGAGTAAAAGTTTCTCCTTCAACCCGTTCCCTTTGTGCTAGATGAACGAACGTCTCTCCACATGCTCAGTTCTGATAGATAAGTGTGTGTGAAAGACGTCCTTTACCTAGCTTGTTGGGAACACAAAGTTTCTTTTCAGTTGCAAACTCCACTCCATACATATATATGGGGAGGTACTAGCTCCAACTCGGTTTTACAGTGAAAACTGCACGAACTTCAAACCGGCACTAGGAAACAGACTGAGAAACGAGAGTAAAAGTTTCTCCTGCAACCCGTTCCCTTTGTGCTAGATGAACGAACGTCTCTCCACATGCTCGTTTCTGAGAGATAAGTGCGTGTGAAAGCCGTCCTTCACCTAGCTTGTTGGGAACACAAAGTTTCTTTTCACTTGCAAACTCCACTCCATACATATATATGGGGAGGTTCTAGCTCCAACTCGGTTTTACAGTGAAAACTGCAGGAACTTCAAACCGGCACTAGGAAACAGACTGAGAAACCAGTGTAAAAGTTTCTCCTGCAACCCGTTCCCTTTGTGCTAGATGAACGAACGTCTCTCCACATGCTCAGTTCTGAGAAATAAGTGTGTGTGAAAGCCGTCCTTCACCTAGCTTGTTGGGAACACAAAGTTTCTTTTCAGTTGCAAACTCCACTCCATACATATATATGGGGAGGTACTAGCTCCAACTCGGATTTACAGTGAAAACTGCAGGAACCTCAAACCGGCACTAGGAAACAGACTGAGAAACCAGAGTAAAAGTTTCTCTTGCAACCCGTTCCCTTTGTGCTAGGTGAACGAACGTCTCTCCACATGCTCAGTTCTGAGAGATAAGTGTGTGTGAAAGCCGTCCTTCACCTAGCTTGTTGGGAACACAAAGATCTTTTCAGTTGCAAACTCCACTCCATACATATATATGGGGGGGTACTAGCTCCAACTCGGTTTTACAGTGAAAACTGCATGAACTTCTAACCGGCACTAGGAAACAGACTGAGAAACCAGAGTAAAAGTTTCTCCTGCAACCCGTTCCCTTTGTGCTAGATGAACGAACGTCTCTCCACATGCTCAGTTCGGAGAGAAAAGTGTGTGTGAAAGCCGTCCTTCACCTAGCTTGTTGGGAACACAAAGTTCTTTTCAGTTGCAAACTCCACTCCATACATATATATGGGTAGGTACTAGATCCAACTCGGTTTTACAATGAAAACTGCACGAACTTCAAACCGGCACTAGGAAACAGACTGAGAAACCAGAGTAAAAGTTTCTCCTGCAAACCGTTCCCTTTGTGCTAGATGAACGAACGTCTCTCCACATGCTCGGTTCTGAGAGATAAGTGCGTGTGAAAGCCGTACTTCACCTAGCTTGTTGGGAACACAAAGTTTCTTTTCACTTGCAAACTCCACTCTATACATATATATGGGGAGGTTCTAGCTCCAACTCTGTTTTACAGTGAAAACTGCAGGAACTTCAAACCGGCACTAGGAAACAGACTGAGAAACCAGTGTAAAAGTTTCTCCTGCAACCCGTTCCCTTTGTGCTAGATGAACGAACGTCTCTCCACATGCTCAGTTCTGAGAAATAAGTGTGTGTGAAAGCCGTCCTTCACCTAGCTTGTTGGGAACACAAAGTTTCTTTTCAGTTGCAAACTCCACTCCATACATATATATGGGGAGGTACTAGCTCCAACTCGGTTTTACAGTGAAAACTGCAGGAACTTCAAACCGGCACTTGGAAACAGACTGAGAAACCAGAGTAAAAGTTTCTCCTGCAACCCGTTCCCTTTGTGTTAGGTGAACGAACGTCTCTCCACATGCTCAGTTCTGAGAGATAAGTGTGTGTGAAAGCCGTCCTTCACCTATCTTGTTGGGAACACAAAGTTTCTTTTCAGTTGCAAACTCCAATACATACATATATATGGGGAGGTACTAGCTCCAACTCGGTTTTACAGTGAAAACTGCAGGAATTTCAAACCGGCACTAGGAAACAGACTGAGAAACCAGAGTAAAAGTTTCTCCTGCAACCCGTTCCCTTTGTGCTAGATGAACGAACGTCTCTCTACATGCTCAGTTCTGAGAGAAAAGTGTGTGTGAAAGCCGTCCTTCACCTAGCTTGTTGGGAACACAAAGATCTTTTCAGTTGCAAACTCCACTCCATACATATATATGGGGTGGTACTAGCTCCAACTCGGTTTTACAGTGAAAACTGCAGGAACTTCAAACCGGCACTAGGAAACAGACTGAGAAACCAGAGTAAAAGTTTCTCCTGCAACCCGTTCCCTTTGTGCTAGATGAACGAACGTCTCTCCAAATGCTCGGTTCTGAGGGATAAGTGTGTGTGAAAGCCGTCCTTCTCCTAGCTTGTTGGGAACACAAAGTTTCTTTTCACTTGCAAACTCCACTCCCTACATATATATGGGAAGGTACTAGCTCCAACTCGGTTTTACAGTGAAAACTGCAGGAACTTCAAACCGGCACTAGGAAACAGACTGAGAAACCAGAGTAAAAGTTTCTCCTGCAACCCGTTCCCTTTGTGCTAGATGAACGAACGTCTCTCCACATGCTCAGTTCTGAGAGATAAGTGTGTGTGAAAGCCGTCCTTCACCTAGCTTGTTGGGAACACAAAGTTTCTTTTCAGTTGCAAACTCCACTCCATAAATATATAAGGGGTGGTACTAGCTCCAACTCGGTTTTACAGTGAAAACTGCAGGAACTTCAAACCGGCACTAGGAAACAGACTGAGAAACCAGAGTAAAAGTTTCTCCTGCAACCCGTTCCCTTTGTGCTAGATGAACGAACGTCTCTCCAAATGCTCGGTTCTGAGAGATAAGTGTGTGTGAAAGCCGTCCTTCACATAGTTTGTTGGGAACACAAAGTTTCTTTTCACTTGCAAACTCCACTCCCTACATATATATGGGAAGGTACTAGCTCCAACTCGGTTTTACAGTGAAAACTGCAGGAACTTCAAACCGGCACTAGGAAACAGACTGAGAAACCAGAGTAAAATTTTCTCCTGCAACCCGTTCCCTTTGTGCTAGGTGAAAGAACGTCTCTCCACATGCTCAGTTCTGAAAGATAAGTGTGTGTGAAAGCCGTCCTTCACCTAGCTTGTTGGGAACACAAAGTTTCTTTTCACTTGCAAACTCCACTCCATACATATATATGGGGAGGTACTAGCTCCAACTCGGTTTTACAGTGAAAACTGCAGGAACTTCAAACCGGCACTAGGAAACAGACTGAGAAACCAGAGTAAAAGTTTCTCCTGCAACCCGTTCCCTTTGTGCTAGATGAACGAACGTCTCTCCAAATGCTCGGTTCTGAGAGATAAGTGTGTGTGAAAGCCGTCCTTCACATAGTTTGTTGGGAACACAAAGTTTTTTTCACTGGCAAACTCCACTCCCTACATATATATGGGAAGGTACTAGCTCCAACTCGGTTTTACAGTGAAAACTGCAGGAACTTCAAACCGGCACTAGGAAACAGACTGAGAAACCAGAGTAAAAGTTTCTCCTGCAACCCGTTCCCTTTGTGCTAGATGAACGAACGTCTCTCCACATGCTCAGTTCTGAGAGATAAGTGTGTGTGAAAGCCGTCCTTCACCTAGCTTGTTGGGAACACAAAGTTTCTTTTCACTTGCAAACTCCACTCCATACATACATATGGGGAGGTACTAGCTCCAACTCGGTTTTACAGTGAAAACTGCAGGAACTTCAAACCGGCACTAGGAAACAGACTGAGAAACCAGAGTAAAAGTTTCTCCTGCAACCCGTTCCCTTTGTGCTAGGTGAACGAACGTGTCTCCACATGCTCAGTTCTGAGAGATAAGTGTGTGTGAAAGCCGTCCTTCACCTAGCTTGTTGGGAACACAAAGTTTCTTTTCAGTTGCAAACTCCACTCCATACTATATATGGGGAGGTACTAGCTCCAACTCGGTTTTAAAGTGAAAACTGCAGGAACTTCAAACCGGCACTAGGAAATAGTCTGAGAAACCAGAGAAAAAGTTTCTCCTTCAACCCGTTCACTTTGTGCTAGATGAACGAACGTCTCTCCACATGCTCAGTTCTGATAGATAAGTGTGTGTGAAAGCCGTCCTTTACCTAGCTTGTTGGGAACACAAAGTTTCTTTTCAGTTGCAAACTCCACTCCATACATATATATGGGGGGGTACTAGCTCCAACTCGGTTTTACAGTGAAAACTGCATGAACTTCTAACCGGCACTAGGAAACAGACTGAGAAACCAGAGTAAAAGTTTCTCCTGCAACCCGTTCCCTTTGTGCTAGATGAACGAACGTCTCTCCACATGCTCAGTTCGGAGAGAAAAGTGTGTGTGAAAGCCGTCCTTCACCTAGCTTGTTGGGAACACAAAGTTCTTTTCAGTTGCAAACTCCACTCCATACATATATATGGGTAGGTACTAGATCCAACTCGGATTTACAATGAAAACTGCACGAACTTCAAACCGGCACTAGGAAACAGACTGAGAAACCAGAGTAAAAGTTTCTCCTGCAAACCGTTCCCTTTGTGCTAGATGAACGAACGTCTCTCCACATGCTCGGTTCTTAGAGATAAGTGCGTGTGAAAGCCGTCCTTCACCTATCTTGTTGGGAACACAAAGTTTCTTTTCAGTTGCAAACTCCAATACATACATATATATGGGGAGGTACTAGCTCCAACTCGGTTTTACAGTGAAAACTGCAGGAATTTCAAACCGGCACTAGGAAACAGACTGAGAAACCAGAGTAAAAGTTTCTCCTGCAACCCGTTCCCTTTGTGCTAGATGAACGAACGTCTCTCTACATGCTCAGTTCTGAGAGAAAAGTGTGTGTGAAAGCCGTCCTTCACCTAGCTTGTTGGGAACACAAAGATATTTTCAGTTGCAAACTCCACTCCATACATATATATGGGGTGGTACTAGCTCCAACTCGGTTTTACAGTGAAAACTGCAGGAACTTCAAACCGGCACTAGGAAACAGACTGAGAAACCAGAGTAAAAGTTTCTCCTGCAACCCGTTCCCTTTGTGCTAGATGAACGAACGTCTCTCCAAATGCTCGGTTCTGAGAGATAAGTGTGTGTGAAAGCCGTCCTTCACCTAGCTTGTTGGGAACACAAAGTTTCTTTTCACTTGCAAACTCCACTCCCTACATATATATGGGAAGGTACTAGCTCCAACTCGGTTTTACAGTGAAAACTGCAGGAACTTCAAACCGGCACTAGGAAACAGACTGAGAAACCAGAGTAAAAGTTTCTCCTGCAACCCGTTCCATTTGTGCTAGATGAACGAACGTCTCTCCACATGCTCAGTTCTGAGAGATAAGTGTGTGTGAAAGCCGTCCTTCACCTAGCTTGTTGGGAACACAAAGTTTCTTTTCAGTTGCAAACTCCACTCCATAAATATATAAGGGGTGGTACTAGCTCCAACTCGGTTTTACAGTGAAAACTGCAGGAACTTCAAACCGGCACTAGGAAACAGACTGAGAAACCAGAGTAAAAGTTTCTCCTGCAACCCGTTCCCTTTGTGCTAGATGAACGAACGTCTCTCCAAATGCTCGGTTCTGAGAGATAAGTGTGTGTGAAAGCCGTCCTTCACATAGTTTGTTGGGAACACAAAGTTTCTTTTCACTTGCAAACTCCACTCCCTACATATATATGGGAAGGTACTAGCTCCAACTCGGTTTTACATTGAAAACTGCAGGAACTTCAAACCGGCACTAGGAAACAGACTGAGAAACCAGAGTAAAATTTTCTCCTGCAACCCGTTCCCTTTGTGCTAGGTGAAAGAACGTCTCTCCACATGCTCAGTTCGGAGAGATAAGTGTGTGTGAAAGCCGTCCTTCACCTAGCTTGTTGGGAACACAAAGTTTCTTTTCACTTGCAAACTCCACTCCATACATATATATGGGGAGGTACTAGCTCCAACTCGGTTTTACAGTGAAAACTGCAGGAACTTCAAACCGGCACTAGGAAACAGACTGAGAAACCAGAGTAAAAGTTTCCCCTGCAACCCGTTCCCTTTGTGCTAGATGAACGAACGTCTCTCCACATGCTCAGTTCTGAGAGATAAGTGTGTGTGAAAGCCGTCCTTCACCTAGCTTGTTGGGAACACAAAGTTTCTTTTCAGTTGCAAACTCCACTCCATACATATATATGGGGAGGTACTAGCTCCAACTCGGTTTTACAGTGAAAACTGCAGGAACTTCAAACCGGCACTAGGAAACAGACTGAGAAACCAGGGTAAAAGTTTCTCCTGCAATCCGTTCCCTTTGTGCTAGATGAACGAACGTCTCTCCACATACTCAGTTCTGAGAGATAAGTGTGTGTGAAAGCCGTCCTTCAACTAGCTTGTTGGGAACACAAAGTTTCTTTTCACTTGCAAACTCCACTCCATACATACATATGGGGAGGTACTAGCTCCAACTCGGTTTTACAGTGAAAACTGCAGGAACTTCAAACCGGCACTAGGAAACAGACTGAGAAACCAGAGTAAAAGTTTCTCCTGCAACCCGTTCCCTTTGTGCTAGGTGAACGAACGTGTCTCCACATGCTCAGTTCTGAGAGATAAGTGTGTGTGAAAGCCGTCCTTCACCTAGCTTGTTGGGAACACAAAGTTTCTTTTCAGTTGCAAACTCCACTCCATACTATATATGGGGAGGTACTAGCTCCAACTCGGTTTTAAAGTGAAAACTGCAGGAACTTCAAACCGGCACTAGGAAATAGTCTGAGAAACCAGAGAAAAAGTTTCTCCTTCAACCCGTTCCCTTTGTGCTAGATGAACGAACGTCTCTCCACATGCTCAGTTCTGATAGATAAGTGTGTGTGAAAGCCGTCCTTTACCTAGCTTGTTGGGAACACAAAGTTTCTTTTCAGTTGCAAACTCCACTCCATACATATATATGGGGGGGTACTAGCTCCAACTCGGTTTTACAGTGAAAACTGCATGAACTTCTAACCGGCACTAGGAAACAGACTGAGAAACCAGAGTAAAAGTTTCTCCTGCAACCCGTTCCCTTTGTGCTAGATGAACGAACGTCTCTCCACATGCTCAGTTCGGAGAGAAAAGTGTGTGTGAAAGCCGTCCTTCACCTAGCTTGTTGGGAACACAAAGTTCTTTTCAGTTGCAAACTCCACTCCATACATATATATGGGTAGGTAATAGATCCAACTCGGATTTACAATGAAAACTGCACGAACTTCAAACCGGCACTAGGAAACAGACTGAGAAACCAGAGTAAAAGTTTCTCCTGCAAACCGTTCCCTTTGTGCTAGATGAACGAACGTCTCTCCACATGCTCGGTTCTTAGAGATAAGTGCGTGTGAAAGCCGTACTTCACCTAGCTTGTTGGGAACACAAAGTTTCTTTTCACTTGCAAACTCCACTCTATACATATATATGGGGAGGTTCTAGCTCCAACTCTGTTTTACAGTGAAAACTGCAGGAACTTCAAACCGGCACTAGGAAACAGACTGAGAAACCAGTGTAAAAGTTTCTCCTGCAACCCGTTCCCTTTGTGCTAGATGAACGAACGTCTCTCCACATGCTCAGTTCTGAGAAATAAGTGTGTGTGAAAGCCGTCCTTCACCTAGCTTGTTGGGAACACAAAGTTTCTTTTCAGTTGCAAACTCCACTCCATACATATATATGGGGAGGTACTAGCTCCAACTCGGTTTTACAGTGAAAACTGCAGGAACTTCAAACCGGCACTAGGAAACAGACTGAGAAACCAGAGTAAAAGTTTCTCCTGCAACCCGTTCCCTTTGTGCTAGGTGAACGAACGTCTCTCCACATGCTCAGTTCTGAGAGATAAGTGTGTGTGAAAGCCGTCCTTCACCTATCTTGTTGGGAACACAAAGTTTCTTTTCAGTTGCAAACTCCAATACATACATATATATGGGGAGGTACTAGCTCCAACTCGGTTTTACAGTGAAAACTGCAGGAATTTCAAACCGGCACTAGGAAACAGACTGAGAAACCAGAGTAAAAGTTTCTCCTGCAACCCGTTCCCTTTGTGCTAGATGAACGAACGTCTCTCTACATGCTCAGTTCTGAGAGAAAAGTGTGTGTGAAAGCCGTCCTTCACCTAGCTTGTTGGGAACACAAAGATATTTTCAGTTGCAAACTCCACTCCATACATATATATGGGGTGGTACTAGCTCCAACTCGGTTTTACAGTGAAAACTGCAGGAACTTCAAACCGGCACTAGGAAACAGACTGAGAAACCAGAGTAAAAGTTTCTCCTGCAACCCGTTCCCTTTGTGCTAGATGAACGAACGTCTCTCCAAATGCTCGGTTCTGAGAGATAAGTGTGTGTGAAAGCCGTCCTTCACCTAGCTTGTTGGGAACACAAAGTTTCTTTTCACTTGCAAACTCCACTCCCTACATATATATGGGAAGGTACTAGCTCCAACGCGGTTTTACAGTGAAAACTGCAGGAACTTCAAACCGGCACTAGGAAACAGACTGAGAAACCAGAGTAAAAGTTTCTCCTGCAACCCGTTCCATTTGTGCTAGATGAACGAACGTCTCTCCACATGCTCAGTTCTGAGAGATAAGTGTGTGTGAAAGCCGTCCTTCACCTAGCTTGTTGGGAACACAAAGTTTCTTTTCAGTTGCAAACTCCACTCCATAAATATATAAGGGGTGGTACTAGCTCCAACTCGGTTTTACAGTGAAAACTGCAGGAACTTCAAACCGGCACTAGGAAACAGACTGAGAAACCAGAGTAAAAGTTTCTCCTGCAACCCGTTCCCTTTGTGCTAGATGAACGAACGTCTCTCCAAATGCTCGGTTCTGAGAGATAAGTGTGTGTGAAAGCCGTCCTTCACATAGTTTGTTGGGAACACAAAGTTTCTTTTCACTTGCAAACTCCACTCCCTACATATATATGGGAAGGTACTAGCTCCAACTCGGTTTTACAGTGAAAACTGCAGGAACTTCAAACCGGCACTAGGAAACAGACTGAGAAACCAGAGTAAAATTTTCTCCTGCAACCCGTTCCCTTTGTGCTAGGTGAAAGAACGTCTCTCCACATGCTCAGTTCGGAGAGATAAGTGTGTGTGAAAGCCGTCCTTCACCTAGCTTGTTGGGAACACAAAGTTTCTTTTCACTTGCAAACTCCACTCCATACATATATATGGGGAGGTACTAGCTCCAACTCGGTTTTACAGTGAAAACTGCAGGAACTTCAAACCGGCACTAGGAAACAGACTGAGAAACCAGAGTAAAAGTTTCCCCTGCAACCCGTTCCCTTTGTGCTAGATGAACGAACGTCTCTCCACATGCTCAGTTCTGAGAGATAAGTGTGTGTGAAAGCCGTCCTTCACCTAGCTTGTTGGGAACACAAAGTTTCTTTTCAGTTGCAAACTCCACTCCATACATATATATGGGGAGGTACTAGCTCCAACTCGGTTTTACAGTGAAAACTGCAGGAACTTCAAACCGGCACTAGGAAACAGACTGAGAAACCAGGGTAAAAGTTTCTCCTGCAATCCGTTCCCTTTGTGCTAGATGAACGAACGTCTCTCCACATACTCAGTTCTGAGAGATAAGTGTGTGTGAAAGCCGTCCTTCAACTAGCTTGTTGGGAACACAAAGTTTCTTTTCAGTTGCAAACTCCACTCCATACATATATATGGGGTGGTACTAGCTCCAACTCGGTTTTACAGTGAAAACTGCAGGAACTTCAAACCGGCACTAGGAAACAGACTGAGAAACCAGAGTAAAAGTTTCTCCTGCAACCCGTTCCCTTTGTGCTAGATGAACGAACGTCTCTCCACATGCTCAGTTCTGAGAGATAAGTGTGTGTGAATGCCGTCCTTCACCTAGCTTGTTTGGAACACAAAGTTTCTTTTCAGTTCAAACTCCACTCCATACATATATATGGGGAGGTACTAATTCCAACTCGGTTTTACAGTGAAAACTGCAGGAACTTCAAACCCGCACTAGGAAACAGACTGAGAAACC
Organism: Camelus bactrianus; assembly: GCF_048773025.1. Taxonomy (NCBI): domain Eukaryota; kingdom Metazoa; phylum Chordata; class Mammalia; order Artiodactyla; family Camelidae; genus Camelus; species Camelus bactrianus. The sequence continues at coordinate 2,181,505 of NC_133553.1, forward strand.
AGAGTAAAAGTTTCACCTGCAACCCGTTCCATTTGTGCTAGATGAACGAACGTCTCTCCACATGCTCAGTTCTGAGAGATAAGTGTGTGTGAAAGCCGTCCTTCACCTAGCTTGTTGGGAACACAAAGTTTCTTTTCACTAACAAACTCCACTCCATACATATATATGGTTAGGTACTAGATCCAACTCGGTTTTACAGTGAAAACTGCAGGAACTTCAAACCGGCACTAGGAAACAGACTGAGAAACCAGAGTAAAAGTTTCCCTGCAACCCGTTCCCTTTGTGCTAGATGAACGAACGTCTCTCCACATGCTCTATTCTGAGAGATCTGTGTGTGAAAGCCGTCCTTCACCTAGCTTGTTGGGAACACAAAGTATCTTTTCACTTGCAAATTCCACTCCATATATATATATGGGGAGGTACTAGCTCCAACTCGGTTTTACAGTGAAAACTGCAGGAACTTCAAACCGGCACTAGGTAACAGACTGAGAAACCAGAGTAAAAGTTTCTCCTGCAACCCGTTCCCTTTGTGCTAGATGAACGAACGTCTCTCCACATGCTCAGTTCTGAGAGATCTGTGTGTGAAAGCCGTACTTCACCTAGCTTGTTGGGAACACAAAGTTTCTTTTCAGTTGCAAACTCCAATTCATACATATATATGGGGAGGTACTAGCTCCAACTCGGTTTTACAGTGAAAACTGCAGGAACTTCAAACTGGCACTAGGAAACAGACTGAGAAACCGGAGTAAAAGTTTCCCCTGCAACCCGTTCCCTTTGTGCTAGATGAACGAACGTCTCTCCACATGCTCAGTTCTGAGAGATAAGTGTGTGTGAAAGCCGTCCTTCACCTAGCTTGTTGGGAACACAAAGTTTCTTTCAGTTGCAAACTCCACTCCATACATATATACGGGGAGGTACTAGCTCCAACTCGGTTTTACAGTGAAAACTGCAGGAACTTCAAACCGGCACTAGGAAACAGACTGAGAAACCAGAGTAAAAGTTTCTCCTGCAACCCGTTCCCTTTGTGCTAGATGAACGAACGTCTCTCCACATGCTCAGTTCAGAGAGATAAGTGTGTGTGAAAGCCGTCCTTCACCTAGCTTGTTGGGAACAAAAAGTTTCTTTTCACTTGCAAACTCCCCTCCATATATATATATGGGTAGGTACTAGCTCCAACTCGGTTTTACAGTGAAAACTGCAGGAACTTCAAACCGGCACTAGGAAACAGACTGAGAAACCAGAGTAAAAGTTTCTCCTGCAACCCGTTCCCTTTGTGCTAGATGAACGAACGTCTCTCCACATGCTCAGTTCTGAGAGATAAGTGTGTGTGAAAGCCGTCCTTCACCTAGCTTGTTGGGAACACAAAGTTTCTTTTCAGTTGCAAACTCCACTCCATACATATATATGGGTTGGTAATAGCTCCAACTCGGTTTTAAAGTGAAAACTGCAGGAACTTCAAAACGGCACTAGGAAACAGACTGAGAAACCAGAGTAAAAGTTTCTCCTGCAACCCGTTCCCTTTGTGCTAGATGAACGAACGTCTCTCCACATGCTCAGTTCTGAGAGATAAGTGTGTGTGAAAGCCGTCCTTCACCTAGCTTGTTGGGAACACAAAGTTTCTTTTCAGTTGCAAACTCCAATCCATACATATATATGGGGAGGTACTAGCTCCAACTCGGTTTTACAGTGAAAACTGCAGGAACTTCAAACCGGCACTAGGAAACAGACTGAGAAACCAGAGTAAAAGTTTCTCCTGCAACCCGTTCCCTTTGTGCTAGATGAACGAACGTCTCTCCACATGCTCAGTTCTGAGAGATAAGTGTGTGTGAAAGCCGTCCTTCACCTAGCTTGTTGGGAACACAAAGTTTCTTTTCAGTTGCAAACTCCAATCCATACATATATATGGGGAGGTACTAGCTCCAACTCGGTTTTACAGTGAAAACTGCAGGAACTTCAAAACGGCCCTAGGAAACAGACTGAGAAACCAGAGAAAAAGTTTCTCCTGCAACCCGTTCCCTTTGTGCTAGATGAACGAACGTCTCTCCACATGCTCAGTTCTGAGAGATAAGTGTGTGTGAAAGCCGTCCTTCACCTAGCTTGTTGGGAACACAAAGTTTCTTTTCAGTTGCAAACTCCAATCCATACATATATATGGGGAGGTACTAGCTCCAACTCGGTTTTACAGTGAAAACTGCAGGAACTTCAAACCGGCACTAGGAAACAGACTGAGAAACCAGAGTAAAAGTTTCTCCTGCAACCCGTTCCCTTTGTGCTAGATGAACGAACGTCTCTCCACATGCTCAGTTCTGAGAGATAAGTGTGTTTGAAAGCCGTCCTTCACCTAGCTTGTTGGGAACACAAAGTTTCTTTTCAGTTGCAAACTCCAATTCATACATATATATGGGGAGGTACTAGCTCCAACTCGGTTTTACAGTGAAAACTGCAGGAACTTCAAACTGGCACTAGGAAACAGACTGAGAAACCGGAGTAAAAGTTTCCCCTGCAACCCGTTCCCTTTGTGCTAGATGAACGAACGTCTCTCCACATGCTCAGTTCTGAGAGATAAGTGTGTGTGAAAGCCGTCCTTCACCTAGCTTTTTGGGAACACAAAGTTTCTTTTCAGTTGCAAACTGCAATCCATACATATATATGGGGATGTACTAGCTCCAACTCGGTTTTACAGTGAAAACTGCAGGAACTTCAAACCGGCACTAGGAAACAGACTGAGAAACCAGAGTAAAAGTTTCTCCTGCAACCCGTTCCCTTTGTGCTAGATGAACGAACATCTCTCCACATGCTCAGTACTGAGAGATAAGTGTGTGTGAAAGCCGTCCTTCACCTAGATTGTTGGGAACCCAAAGTTTCTTTTCACTTGCAAGCTCCACTCCATACATATATATGGGGAGTTACTAGCTCCAACTCGGTTTTACAGTGAAAAATGCAGGAACTTCCAACCGGCACTAGGAAACAGACTGAGAAACCAGAGTAAAAGTTTCTCCTGCAACCCGTTCCCTTTGTGCTCGATGAACGAACGTCTCTCCACATGCTCAGTTCTGAGATATAAGTGTGTGTGAAAGCCGTCCTTCAACTAGCTTGTTGGGAACACAAAGTTTCTTTTCAGTTGCAAACTCCACTCCATACATATATATGGGGAGGTACTAGCTCCAACTCGGTTTTACAGTGAAAACTGCAGGAACTTCAAACCGGCACTAGGAAACAGACTGAGAAACCAGAGTAAAAGTTTCTCCTGCAACCCGTTCCCTTTGTGCTAGATGAACGAACGTCTCTCCACATGCTCAGTTCTGAGAGATAAGTGTGTGTGAAAGCCGTCCTTCACCTAGCTTGTTGGGAACACAAAGTTTCTTTTCAGTTGCAAACTCCACTCCATACATATATATGGGGAGGTACTAGCTCCAACTCGGTTTTACAGTGAAAACTGCAGGAACTTCAAACCGGCACTAGGAAACAGACTGAGAAACCAGAGTAAAAGTTTCTCCTGCAACCCGTTCCCTTTGTGCTAGATGAACGAACGTCTCTCCACATGCTCAGTTCTGAGAGATAAGTGTGTGTGAAAGCCGTCCTTCACCTAGCTTGTTGGGAGCACAAAGTTTCTTTTCACTTGCAAACTCCACTCCATACATATATATGGGGAGGTACTAGCTCCAACTCGGTTTTACAGTGAAAACTGCAGGAACTTCAAACCGGCCCTAGGAAACAGACTGAGAAACCAGAGTAAAAGTTTCTCCTGCAACCCGTTCCCTTTGTGCTAGATGAACGAACGTCTCTCCACATGCTCTATTCTGAGAGATGTGCGTGTGAAAGCCGTCCTTCAACTAGATTGTTGGGAACACAAAGTATCTTTTCACTTGCAAACTCCACTCCATAAATATATATGGGGAGGTACTAGCTCCAACTCGGTTTTACAGTGAAAACTGCAGGAACTTCAAACCGGCACTAGGAAACAGACTGAGAAACCAGAGTAAAAGTTTCTCCTGCAAACCGTTCCCTTTGTGCTAGATGAACGAACGTCTCTCCACATGCTCAGTTCTGAGAGATAAGTGTGTGTGAAAGCCGTCCTTCACCTAGCTTGTTGGGAACACAAAGTTTCTTTCAGTTGCAAACTCCACTCCATACATATATATGGGGAGGTACTAGCTCCAACTCGGTTTTACAGTGAAAACTGCAGGAACTTCAAACCGGCACCAGGAAACAGACTGAGAAACCAGAGTAAAAGTTTCTCCTGCAACCCGTTCCCTTTGTGCTAGATGAACGAACGTCTCTCCACATGCTCAGTTCTGAGAGATAACTGTGTGTGAAAGCCGTCCTTCACCTAGCTTGTTGGGAACAAAAAGTTTCTTTTCACTTGCAAACTCCCCTCCATATATATTTATGGGTAGGTACTAGCTCCAACTCTGTTTTACAGTGAAAACTGCAGGAACTTCAAACCGGCACTAGGAAACAGACTGAGAAACCAGAGTAAAAGTTTCTCCTTCAACCCGTTCCCTTTGTGCTAGATGAACGAACGTCTCTCCACATGCTCAGTTCTGAGAGATAAGTGTGTGTGAAAGCCGTCCTTCACCTAGCTTGTTGGGAACACAAAGTTTCTTTTCACTTGCAAACTCCACTCCATACATATATATGGGGAGGTACTAGCTCCACCTCGGTTTTACAGTGAAAACTGCAGGAACTTCAAACCGGTACTAGGAAACAGACTGAGAAACGAGAGTAAAAGTTTCTCCTGCAACCCGTTCCCTTTGTGCTAGATGAACGAACGTCTCTCCACATGCTCAGTTCTGAGAGATAAGTGTGTGTGAAAGCCGTCCTTCACCTAGCTTGTTGGGAACACAAAGTTTCTTTTCACTTGCAAACTCCACTCCATACATATATATGGGGAGGTACTAGCTCCACCTCGTTTTTACAGTGAAAACTCCAGGAACTTCAAACCGGCACTAGGAAACATACTGAGAAACCAGAGTAATAGTTTCTCCTGCAACCCGTTTCCTTTGTGCTAGATGAACGAACGTCTCTCCACATGCTCAGTTCTGAGAGATAAGTGTGTGTGAAAGCCGTCCTTCACCTAGCTTGTTGGGAACACAAAGTTTCTTTTCAGTTGCAAACTCCACTCCATACATATATATGGGGTGGTACTAGCTCCAACTCGGTTTTACAGTGAAAACTGCAGGAACTTCAAACCGGCACTAGGAAACAGTCTGAGAAACCAGAGTAAAAGTTTCCCCTGCAACCCGTTCCCTTTTTGCTAGATGAACGAACGTCTCTCCACATGCTCAGTTCTGAGAGATAAGTGTGTGTGAAAGCCGTCCTTCACCTAGCTTGTTGGGAACACAAAGTTTCTTTTCAGTTGCAAACTCCACTCCATACATATATAAGGGGAGGTACTAGCTCCAACTCGGTTTTACAGTGTAAACTGCAGGAACTTCAAACCGGCACTAGGAAACAGACTGAGAAACCAGAGTTAAAGTTTCTCCTGCAACCCGTTCCCTTTGTGCTAGATGAACGAACGTCTCTTCACATGCTCAGTTCGGAGAGATAAGTGTGTGTGTAAGCCGTCCTTCACCTAGATTGTTGGGAACACAAAGTTTCTTTTCACTTGCAAACTCCACTCCATACATATATATGGGGAGGTACTAGCTCCAACTCGGTTTTACAGTGAAAACTGCAGGAACTTCAAACCGGCACTAGGAAACAGTCTGAGAAACCAGAGTAAAGTTTCCCCTGCAACCCGTTCCCTTTGTGCTAGGTGAACGAACGTCTCTCCACATGCTCAGTTCTGAGAGATAAGTGTGTGTGAAAGCCGTCCTTCACCTATCTTGTTGGGAACACAAAGTTTCATTTCACTTGCAGACTCCACTCCATACATATATATGGGGAGGTACTAGATCCAACTCGGTTTTACAGTGAAAACTGCAGGAACTTCAAACCGGCACTAGGAAACAGACTGAGAAACCAGAGTAAAAGTTTCTCCTGCATCCCGTTCCCTTTGTGCTAGATGAACGAACGTCTCTCCACATGCTCAGTTCTGAGAGACAAGTGTGTGTGAAAGCCGTCCTTCACCAGCTTGTTGGGAACACAAAGATTCTTTTCAGTTGCAAACTCCACCCCATACATATATATGGGGAGGTACTAGCCCCAACTCGGTTTTACAGTGAAAACTGAAGGGACTTCAAACCGGCACTAGGAAACAGACTGAGAAACCAGAGTAAAAGTTTCCCCTGCATCCCGTTCCCTTTGTGCTAGGTGAACGAACGTCTCTCCACATGCTCAGTTCTGAGAGATAAGTGTGTGTGAAAGCCGTCCTTCACCTAGCTTGTTGGGAACACAAAGTTTCTTTTCAGTTGCAAACTCCACTCCATACATATATATGGGGATGTACTAGCTCCAACTCGGTTTTACAGTGAAAACTGCAGGAACTTCAAACCGGCACTAGGAAACAGACTGAGAAACCAGAGTTAAAGTTTCTAATGCAACGCGTTCCCTTTGTGCTAGATGAACGAACGTCTCTCCACATGCTCAGTTCTGAGAGATAAGTGTGTGTGAAAGCAGTCCTTCACCTAGCTTGTTGGGAACACAAAGTTTCTTTTCACTTGCAAACTCCACTCCATACATATATATGGGGAGGTACTAGCTCCAACTCGGTTTTACAGTGAAAACTGCCGGAACTTCAAACCGGCACTAGGAAACAGACTGAGAAACCAGAGTAAAAGTTACTCCTGCAAAACGTTCCATTTGTGCTAGATGAACGAACGTGTCTCCACATGCTCAGTTCTGAGAGATAAGTGTGTGTGAAAGCCGTCCTTCACCTAGCTTGTTGGGAACACAAAGTTTCTTTTCAGTTGCAAACTCCACTCCATACTATATATGGGGAGGTACTAGCTCCAACTCTGTTTTAAAGTGAAAACTGCAGGAACTTCAAACCGGCACTAGGAAATAGTCTGAGAAACCAGAGTAAAAGTTTCTCCTTCAACCCGTTCCCTTTGTGCTAGATGAACGAACGTCTCTCCACATGCTCAGTTCTGATAGATAAGTGTGTGTGAAAGCCGTCCTTTACCTAGCTTGTTGGGAACACAAAGTTTCTTTTCAGTTGCAAACTCCACTCCATACATATATATGGGGGGGTACTAGCTCCAACTCGGTTTTACAGTGAAAACTGCATGAACTTCTAACCGGCACTAGGAAACAGACTGAGAAACCAGAGTAAAAGTTTCTCCTGCAACCCGTTCCCTTTGTGCTAGATGAACGAACGTCTCTCCACATGCTCAGTTCGGAGAGAAAAGTGTGTGTGAAAGCCGTCCTTCACCTAGCTTGTTGGGAACACAAAGTTCTTTTCAGTTGCAAACTCCACTCCATACATATATATGGGTAGGTACTAGATCCAACTCGGTTTTACAATGAAAACTGCACGAACTTCAAACCGGCACTAGGAAACAGACTGAGAAACCAGAGTAAAAGTTTCTCCTGCAAACCGTTCCCTTTGTGCTAGATGAACGAACGTCTCTCCACATGCTCGGTTCTGAGAGATAAGTGCGTGTGAAAGCCGTACTTCACCTAGCTTGTTGGGAACACAAAGTTTCTTTTCACTTGCAAACTCCACTCTATACATATATATGGGGAGGTTCTAGCTCCAACTCGGTTTTACAGTGAAAACTGCAGGAACTTCAAACCGGCACTAGGAAACAGACTGAGAAACCAGTGTAAAAGTTTCTCCTGCAACCCGTTCCCTTTGTGCTAGATGAACGAACGTCTCTCCACATGCTCAGTTCTGAGAAATAAGTGTGTGTGAAAGCCGTCCTTCACCTAGCTTGTTGGGAACACAAAGTTTCTTTTCAGTTCCAAACTCCACTCCATACATATATATGGGGAGGTACTAGCTCCAACTCGGTTTTACAGTGAAAACTGCAGGAACTTCAAACCGGCACTTGGAAACAGACTGAGAAACCAGAGTAAAAGTTTCTCCTGCAACCCGTTCCCTTTGTGCTAGGTGAACGAACGTCTCTCCACATGCTCAGTTCTGAGAGATAAGTGTGTGTGAAAGCCGTCCTTCACCTATCTTGTTGGGAACACAAAGTTTCTTTTCAGTTGCAAACTCCAATACATACATATATATGGGGAGGTACTAGCTCCAACTCGGTTTTACAGTGAAAACTGCAGGAATTTCAAACCGGCACTAGGAAACAGACTGAGAAACCAGAGTAAAAGTTTCTCCTGCAACCCGTTCCCTTTGTGCTAGATGAACGAACGTCTCTCTACATGCTCAGTTCTGAGAGAAAAGTGTGTGTGAAAGCCGTCCTTCACCTAGCTTGTTGGGAACACAAAGATCTTTTCAGTTGCAAACTCCACTCCATACATATATATGGGGTGGTACTAGCTCCAACTCGGTTTTACAGTGAAAACTGCAGGAACTTCAAACCGGCACCAAGAAACAGACTGAGAAACCAGAGTAAAAGTTTCTCCTGCAACCCATTCCCTTTGTGCTAGATGAACGAACGTCTCTCCAAATGCTCGGTTCTGAGAGATAAGTGTGTGTGAAAGCCGTCCTTCACCTAGCTTGTTGGGAACACAAAGTTTCTTTTCACTTGCAAACTCCACTCCCTACATATATATGGGAAGGTACTAGCTCCAACTCGGTTTTACAGTGAAAACTGCAGGAACTTCAAACCGGCACTAGGAAACAGACTGAGAAACCAGAGTAAAAGTTTCTCCTGCAACCCGTTCCCTTTGTGCTAGATGAACGAACGTCTCTCCACATGCTCAGTTCTGAGAGATAAGTGTGTGTGAAAGCCGTCCTTCACCTAGCTTGTTGGGAACACAAAGTTTCTTTTCAGTTGCAAACTCCACTCCATAAATATATAAGGGGTGGTACTAGCTCCAACTCGGTTTTACAGTGAAAACTGCAGGAACTTCAAACCGGCACTAGGAAACAGACTGAGAAACCAGAGTAAAAGTTTCTCCTGCAACCCGTTCCCTTTGTGCTAGATGAACGAACGTCTCTCCAAATGCTCGGTTCTGAGAGATAAGTGTGTGTGAAAGCCGTCCTTCACATAGTTTGTTGGGAACACAAAGTTTCTTTTCACTTGCAAACTCCACTCCCTACATATATATGGGAAGGTACTAGCTCCAACTCGGTTTTACAGTGAAAACTGCAGGAACTTCAAACCGGCACTAGGAAACAGACTGAGAAACCAGAGTAAAATTTTCTCCTGCAACCCGTTCCCTTTGTGCTAGGTGAAAGAACGTCTCTCCACATGCTCAGTTCGGAGAGATAAGTGGGTGTGAAAGCCGTCCTTCACCTAGCTTGTTGGGAACACAAAGTTTCTTTTCACTTGCAAACTCCACTCCATACATATATATGGGGAGGTACTAGCTCCAACTCGGTTTTACAGTGAAAACTGCAGGAACTTCAAACCGGCACTAGGAAACAGACTGAGAAACCAGAGTAAAAGTTTCCCCTGCAACCCGTTCCCTTTGTGCTAGATGAACGAACGTCTCTCCACATGCTCAGTTCTGAGAGATAAGTGTGTGTGAAAGCCGTCCTTCACCTAGATTGTTGGGAACACAAAGTTTCTTTTCAGTTGCAAACTCCACTCCATACATATATATGGGGAGGTACTAGCTCCAACTCGGTTTTACAGTGAAAACTGCAGGAACTTCAAACCGGCACTAGGAAACAGACTGAGAAACCAGGGTAAAAGTTTCTCCTGCAATCCGTTCCCTTTGTGCTAGATGAACGAACGTCTCTCCACATGCTCAGTTCGGAGAGATAAGTGTGTGTGAAAGCCGTCCTTCACCTAGCTTGTTGGGAACACAAAGTTTCTTTTCAGTTGCAAACTCCACTCCATACATATATATGGGGTGGTACTAGCTCCAACTCGGTTTTACAGTGAAAACTGCAGGAACTTCAAACCGGCACTAGGAAACAGACTGAGAAACCAGAGTAAAAGTTTCTCCTGCAACCCGTTCCCTTTGTGCTAGATGAACGAACGTCTCTCCACATGCTCAGTTCTGAGAGATAAGTGTGTGTGAATGCCGTCCTTCACCTAGCTTGTTGGGAACACAAAGTTTCTTTTCAGTTGCAAACTCCACTCCATACATATATATGGGGAGGTACTAACTCCAACACGGTTTTACAGTGAAAACTGCAGGAACTTCAAACCCGCACTAGGAAACAGACTGAGAAACCAGAGTAAAAGTTTCACCTGCAACCCGTTCCATTTGTGCTAGATGAACGAACGTCTCTCCACATGCTCAGTTCTGAGAGATAAGTGTGTGTGAAAGCCGTCCTTCACCTAGCTTGTTGGGAACACAAAGTTTCTTTTCACTAACAAACTCCACTCCATACATATATATGGGTAGGTACTAGATCCAACTCGGTTTTACAGTGAAAACTGCAGGAACTTCAAACCGGCCCTAGGAAACAGACTGAGAAACCAGAGTAAAAGTTTCTCCTGCAACCCGTTCCCTTTGTGCTAGATGAACGAACGTCTCTCCACATGCTCGGTTCTGAGAGATAAGTGTGTGTGAAAGCCGTCCTTCACATAGTTTGTTGGGAACACAAAGTTTCTTTTCACTTGCAAACTCCACTCCCTACATATATATGGGAAGGTACTAGCTCCAACTCGGTTTTACAGTGAAAACTGCAGGAACTTCAAACCGGCACTAGGAAACAGACTGAGAAACCAGAGTAAAATTTTCTCCTGCAACCCGTTCCCTTTGTGCTAGGTGAAAGAACGTCTCTCCACATGCTCAGTTCGGAGAGATAAGTGTGTGTGAAAGCCGTCCTTCACCTAGCTTGTTGGGAACACAAAGTTTCTTTTCACTTGCAAACTCCACTCCATACATATATATGGGGAGGTACTAGCTCCAACTCGGTTTTACAGTGAAAACTGCAGGAACTTCAAACCGGCACTAGGAAACAGACTGAGAAACCAGAGTAAAAGTTTCTCCTGCAACCCGTTCCCTTTGTGCTAGATGAACGAACGTCTCTCCACATGCTCAGTTCTGAGAGATAAGTGTGTGTGAAAGCCGTCCTTCACATAGCTTGTTGGGAACACAAAGTTTCTTTTCAGTTGCAAACTCCACTCCATACATATATATGGGGAGGTACTAGCTCCAACTCGGTTTTACAGTGAAAACTGCAGGAACTTCAAACCGGCACTAGGAAACAGACTGAGAAACCAGGGTAAAAGTTTCTCCTGCAATCCGTTCCCTTTGTGCTAGATGAACGAACGTCTCTCCACATGCTCTATTCTGACAGATCTGTGTGTGAAAGCCGTCCTTCACCTAGCTTGTTGGGAACACAAAGTATCTTTTCACTTGCAAATTCCACTCCATATATATATATGGGGAGGTACTAGCTCCAACTCGGTTTTACAGTGAAAACTGCAGGAACTTCAAACCGGCACTAGGTAACAGACTGAGAAACCAGAGTAAAAGTTTCTCCTGCAACCCGTTCCCTTTGTGCTAGATGAACGAACGTCTCTCCACATGCTCAGTTCTGAGAGATCTGTGTGTGAAAGCCGTCCTTCACCTAGCTTGTTGGGAACACAAAGTTTCTTTTCAGTTGCAAACTCCAATTCATACATATATATGGGGAGGTACTAGCTCCAACTCGGTTTTACAGTGAAAACTGCAGGAACTTCAAACTGGCACTAGGAAACAGACTGAGAAACCGGAGTAAAAGTTTCCCCTGCAACCCGTTCCCTTTGTGCTAGATGAACGAACGTCTCTCAACATGCTCAGTTCTGAGAGATAAGTGTGTGTGAAAGCCGTCCTTCACCTAGCTTGTTGGGAACACATAGTTTCTTTCAGTTGCAAACTCCACTCCATACATATATACGGGGAGGTACTAGCTCCAACTCGGTTTTACAGTGAAAACTGCAGGAACTTCAAACCGGCACTAGGAAACAGACTGAGAAACCAGAGTAAAAGTTTCTCCTGCAACCCGTTCCCTTTGTGCTAGATGAACGAACGTCTCTCCACATGCTCAGTTCAGAGAGATAAGTGTGTGTGAAAGCCGTCCTTCACCTAGCTTGTTGGGAACAAAAAGTTTCTTTTCACTTGCAAACTCCCCTCCATATATATATATGGGTAGGTACTAGCTCCAACTCGGTTTTACAGTGAAAACTGCAGGAACTTCAAACCGGCACTAGGAAACAGACTGAGAAACCAGAGTAAAAGTTTCTCCTGCAACCCGTTCCCTTTGTGCTAGATGAACGAACGTCTCTCCACATGCTCAGTTCGGAGAGATAAGTGTGTGTGAAAGCCGTCCTTCACCTAGCTTGTTGGGAACACAAAGTTTCTTTCAGTTGCAAACTCCACTCCATACATATATATGGGGAGGTACTAACTCCAACTCGGTTTACAGTGAAAACTGCAGGAACTTCAAACCGGCACTAGGAAACAGACTGAGAAACCAGAGTAACAGTTTCTCCTGCAACCCGTTCCCTTTCTGCTAGATGAACGAACGTCTCTCCACATGCTCAGTTCTGAGAGATAAGTGTGTGTGAAAGCCGTCCTTCACCTAGCTTGTTGGGAACACAAAGTTTCTTTTCACTTGCAAACTCCACTCCATACATATATATGGGGAGGTACTAGCTCCAACTCGGTTTTACAGTGAAAACTGCAGGAACTTCAAACCGGCACTAGGAAACAGACTGAGAAACCAGAGTAAAAGTTTCTCCTGCAACCCGTTCCCTTTGTGCTAGATGAACGAACGTCTCTCCACATGCTCAGTTCTGAGAGATAAGTGTGTGTGAAAGCCGTCCTTCACCTAGCTTGTTGGGAACACAAAGTTTCTTTTCAGTTGCAAACTACAATTCATACATATATATGGGGAGGTACTAGCTCCAACTCGGTTTTACAGTGAAAACTGCAGGAACTTCAAACTGGCACTAGGAAACAGACTGAGAAACCGGAGTAAAAGTTTCCCCTGCAACCCGTTCCCTTTGTGCTAGATGAACGAACGTCTCTCCACATGCTCAGTTCTGAGAGATAATTGTGTGTGAAAGCCGTCCTTCACCTAGCTTGTTGGGAACACAAAGTTTCTTTTCAGTTGCAAACTCCAATCCATACATATATATGGGGAGATACTAGCTCAAACTCGGTTTTACAGTGAAAACTGCAGGAACTTCAAACCGGCACTAGGAAACAGACTGAGAAACCAGAGTAAAAGTTTCTCCTGCAACCCATTCCCTTTGTGCTAGATGAACGAACGTCTCTCCACATGCTCAGTACTGAGAGATAAGTGTGTGTGAAAGCCGTCCTTCACCTAGATTGTTGGGAACCCAAATTTTCTTTTCACTTGCAAGCTCCACTCCATACATATATATGGGGAGTTACTAGCTCTAACTCGGTTTTACAGTGAAAACTGCAGGAACTTCCAACCGGCACTAGGAAACAGACTGAGAAACCAGAGTAAAAGTTTCTCCTGCAACCCGTTCCCTTTGTGCTAGATGAACGAACGTCTCTCCACATGCTCAGTTCTGAGAGATAAGTGTGTGTGAAAGCCGTCCTTCACCTAGCTTGTTGGGAACACAAAGTTTCTTTTCAGTTGCAAACTCCAATCCATACATATATATGGGGAGGTACTAGCTCCAACTCGGTTTTACAGTGAAAACTGCAGGAACTTCAAACCGGCACTAGGAAACAGACTGAGAAACCAGAGTAAAAGTTTCTCCTGCAACCCGTTCCCTTTGTGCTAGATGAACGAACGTCTCTCCACATGCTCAGTTCGGAGAGAAAAGTGTGTGTGAAAGCCGTCCTTCACCTAGCTTGTTGGGAACACAAAGTTTCTTTTCAGTTGCAAACTCCACTCCATACATATATATGGGGAGGTAGTAGCTCCAACTCGGTTTTACAGTGAAAACTGCAGGATCTTCAAACCGGCACTAGGAAACAGACTGAGAAACCAGAGTAAAAGTTTCTCCTGCAACCCGTTCCATTTGTGCTAGATGAACGAACGTCTCTCCACATGCTCAGTTCTGAGAGATAAGTGTGTGTGAAAGCCGTCCTTCACCTAGCTTGTTGGGAGCACAAAGTTTCTTTTCACTTGCAAACTCCACTCCATACATATATATGGGGAGGTACTAGCTCCACCTCGGTTTTACAGTGAAAACTGCAGGAACTTCAAACCGGCCCTAGGAAACAGACTGAGAAACCAGAGTAAAAGTTTCTCCTGCAACCCGTTCCCTTTGTGCTAGATGAACGAACGTCTCTCCACATGCTCTATTCTGAGAGATGTGTGTGTGAAAGCCGTCCTTCAACTAGCTTGTTGGGAACACAAAGTATCTTTTCACTTGCAAACTCCACTCCATAAATATATATGGGGTGGTACTAGCTCCAACTCGGTTTTACAGTGAAAACTGCAGGAACTTCAAACCGGCACTAGGAAACAGACTGAGAAACCAGAGTAAAAGTTTCTCCTGCAAAACCTTCCCTTTGTGCTAGATGAACGAACGTCTCTCCACATGCTCAGTTCTGAGAGATAAGTGTGTGTGAAAGCCGTCCTTCACCTAGCTTGTTGGGAACACAAAGTTTCTTTCAGTTGCAAACTCCACTCCATACATATATATGGGGAGGTACTAGCTCCAACTCGGTTTTACAGTGAAAACTGCAGGAACTTCAAACCGGCACCAGGAAACAGACTGAGAAACCAGAGTAAAAGTTTCTCCTGCAACCCGTTCCCTTTGTGCTAGATGAACGAACGTCTCTCCACATGCTCAGTTCTGAGAGATAACTGTGTGTGAAAGCCGTCCTTCACCTAGCTTGTTGGGAACAAAAAGTTTCTTTTCACTTGCAAACTCCCCTCCATATATATTTATGGGTAGGTACTAGCTCCAACTCGGTTTTACAGTGAAAACTGCAGGAACTTCAAACCGGCACTAGGAAACAGACTGAGAAACCAGAGTAAAAGTTTCTCCTGCAACCCGTTCCCTTTGTGCTAGATGAACGAACGTGTCTCCACATGCTCAGTTCTGAGAGATAAGTGTGTGTGAAAGCCGTCCTTCACCTAGCTTGTTGGGAACACAAAGTTTCTTTTCACTTGCAAACTCCACTCCATACATATATATGGGGAGGTACTAGCTCCACCTCGGTTTTACAGTGAAAACTGCAGGAACTTCAAACCGGCACTAGGAAACAGACTGAGAAACGAGAGTAAAAGTTTCTCCTGCAACCCGTTCCCTTTGTGCTAGATGAACGAACGTCTCTCCACATGCTCAGTTCTGAGAGATAAGTGTGTGTGAAAGCCGTCCTTCACCTAGCTTGTTGGGAACACAAAGTTTCTTTTCACTTGCAAACTCCACTCCATACATATATATGGGTAGGTACAAGCTCCACCTCGTTTTTACAGTTAAAACTCCAGGAACTTCAAACCGGCACTAGGAAACATACTGAGAAACCAGAGTAATAGTTTCTCCTGCAACCCGTTTCCTTTGTGCTAGATGAACGAACGTCTCTCCACATGCTCAGTTCTGAGAGATAAGTGTGTGTGAAAGCCGTCCTTCACCTAGCTTTTTGGGAACACAAAGTTTCTTTTCAGTTGCAAACTCCACTCCATACATATATATGGGGTGGTACTAGCTCCACCTCGGTTTTACAGTGAAAACTGCAGGAACTTCAAACCGGCACTAGGAAACAGACTGAGAAACCAGAGTAAAAGTTTCTCCTGCAACCCGTTCCCTTTGTGCTAGATGAACGAACGTCTCTCCACATGCTCAGTTCGGAGAGATAAGTGTGTGTGAAAGCCGTCCTTCACCTAGCTTGTTGGGAACACAAAGTTTCTTTTCACTTGCAAACTCCACTCCATACATATATATGGGGAGGTACTAGCTCCAACTCGGTTTTACAGTGAAAACTGCAGGAACTTCAAACCGGCACTAGGAAACAGACTGAGAAACCAGAGTAAAAGTTTCTCCTGCAACCCGTTCCCTTTGTGCTAGATGAACGAACGTCTCTCCACATGCTCAGTTCTGAGAGATAAGTGTGTGTGAAAGCCGTCCTTCACCTAGCTTGTTGGGAACACAAAGTTTCTTTTCAGTTGCAAACTCCACTCCATACATATATATGGGGAGGTACTAGCTCCAACTCGGTTTTACAGTGAAAACTGCAGGAACTTCAAACCGGCACTAGGAAACAGACTGAGAAACCAGAGTAAAAGTTTCTCCTGCAACCCGTTCCCTTTGTGCTAGATGAACGAACGTCTCTCCACATGCTCAGTTCTGAGAGATAAGTGTGTGTGAAAGCCGTCCTTCACCTAGCTTGTTGGGAACACAAAGTTTCTTTTCAGTTGCAAACTCCACTCCATACATATATATGGGGAGGTAGTAGCTCCAACTCGGTTTTACAGTGAAAACTGCAGGAACTTCAAACCGGCACTAGGAAACAGACTGAGAAACCAGAGTAAAAGTTTCTCCTGCAACCCGTTCCATTTGTGCTAGATGAACGAACGTCTCTCCACATGCTCAGTTCTGAGAGATAAGTGTGTGTGAAAGCCGTCCTTCACCTAGCTTGTTGGGAGCACAAAGTTTCTTTTCACTTGCAAACTCCACTCCATACATATATATGGGGAGGTACTAGCTCCAACTCGGTTTTACAGTGAAAACTGCAGGAACTTCAAACCGGCCCTAGGAAACAGACTGAGAAACCAGAGTAAAAGTTTCTCCTGCAACCCGTTCCCTTTGTGCTAGATGAACGAACGTCTCTCCACATGCTCTATTCTGAGAGATGTGTGTGTGAAAGCCGTCCTTCAACTAGCTTGTTGGGAACACAAAGTATCTTTTCACTTGCAAACTCCACTCCATAAATATATATGGGGAGGTACTAGCTCCAACTCGGTTTTACAGTGAAAACTGCAGGAACTTCAAACCGGCACTAGGAAACAGACTGAGAAACCAGAGTAAAAGTTTCTCCTGCAAAACGTTCCCTTTGTGCTAGATGAACGAACGTCTCTCCACATGCTCAGTTCTGAGAGATAAGTGTGTGTGAAAGCCGTCCTTCACCTAGCTTGTTGGGAACACAAAGTTTCTTTCAGTTGCAAACTCCACTCCATACATATATATGGGGAGGTACTAGCTCCAACTCGGTTTTACAGTGAAAACTGCAGGAACTTCAAACCGGCACCAGGAAACAGACTGAGAAACCAGAGTAAAAGTTTCTCCTGCAACCCGTTCCCTTTGTGCTTGATGAACGAACGTCTCTCCACATGCTCAGTTCTGAGAGATAACTGTGTGTGAAAGCCGTCCTTCACCTAGCTTGTTGGGAACAAAAAGTTTCTTTTCACTTGCAAACTCCCCTCCATATATATTTATGGGTAGGTACTAGCTCCAACTCGGTTTTACAGTGAAAACTGCAGGAACTTCAAACCGGCACTAGGAAACAGACTGAGAAACCAGAGTAAAAGTTTCTCCTGCAACCCGTTCCCTTTGTGCTAGATGAATGAACGTGTCTCCACATGCTCAGTTCTGAGAGATAAGTGTGTGTGAAAGCCGTCCTTCACCTAGCTTGTTGGGAACACAAAGTTTCTTTTCACTTGCAAACTCCACTCCATACATATATATGGGGAGGTACTAGCTCCACCTCGGTTTTACAGTGAAAACTGCAGGAACTTCAAACCGGCACTAGGAAACAGACTGAGAAACGAGAGTAAAAGTTTCTCCTGCAACCCGTTCCCTTTGTGCTAGATGAACGAACGTCTCTCCACATGCTCAGTTCTGAGAGATAAGTGTGTGTGAAAGCCGTCCTTCACCTAGCTTGTTGGGAACACAAAGTTTCTTTTCACTTGCAAACTCCACTCCATACATATATATGGGTAGGTACTAGCTCCACCTCGTTTTTACAGTGAAAACTCCAGGAACTTCAAACCGGCACTAGGAAACATACTGAGAAACCAGAGTAATAGTTTCTCCTGCAACCCGTTTCCTTTGTGCTAGATGAACGAACGTCTCTCCACATGCTCAGTTCTGAGAGATAAGTGTGTGTGAAAGCCGTCCTTCACCTAGCTTGTTGGGAACACAAAGTTTCTTTTCAGTTGCAAACTCCACTCCATACATATATATGGGATGGTACTAGCTCCAACTCGGTTTTACAGTGAAAACTGCAGGAACTTCAAACCGGCACTAGGAAACAGACTGAGAAACCAGAGTAAAAGTTTCTCCTGCAACCCGTTCGCTTTGTGCTAGATGAACGAACGTCTCTCCACATGCTCAGTTCGGAGAGATAAGTGTGTGTGAAAGCCGTCCTTCACCTAGCTTGTTGGGAACACAAAGTTTCTTTTCACTTGCAAACTCCACTCCATACATATATATGGGGAAGTACTAGCTCCAAATCGGTTTTACAGTGAAAACTGCAGGAACTTCAAACCGGCACTAGGAAACAGACTGAGAAACCAGAGTAAAAGTTTCTCCTGCAACCCGTACCCTTTGTGATAGATGAACGAACGTCTCTCCACATGCTCAGTCCTGAGAGATAAGTGTGTGTGAAAGCCGTCCTTCACCTAGCTTGTTGGGAACACAAAGTTACTTTTCACTTGCAAACTTCACTCCATATATATATATGGGGAGGTACTAGCTCCAACTCGGTTTTACAGTGAAAACTGCTGGAACTTCAAACCGGCACTAGGAAACAGACTGAGAAACCAGAGTAAAAGTTTCTCCTGCAACCCGTTCCCTTTGTGCTAGATAAACGAACGTCTCTCCACATGCTCAGTTCTGAGAGATAAGTGTGTGTGAAAGCCGTCCTTCACCTAGCTTGTTGGGAATACAAAGTTTCTTTTCAGTTGCAAACTCCACTCCATACATATATATGGGGAGGTACTAGCTCCAACTCGGTTTTACAGTGAAAACTGCAGGAACTTCAAACCGGCACTAGGAAACAGACTGAGAAACCAGAGTAAAAATTTCTCCTGCTACCCGTTCCCTTTGTGCTAGATGAACGAACGTCTCTCCACATGCTCAGTTCGGAGATATAAGTGTGTGTGAAAGCCGTCCTTCACCTAGCTTGTTGGGAACACAAAGTTTCTTTTCACTTGCAAATTCCACTCCATACATATATATGGGGAGGTACTAGCTCCAACTCGGTTTTACAGTGAAAACTGCAGGAACTTCAAACCGGCACTAGGAAACAGACTGAGAAACCAGAGTAAAAGTTTCTCCTGCAACCCGTTCCCTTTGTGCTAGATGAACGAAAGTCTCTCCACATGCTCAGTTCTGAGAGATAATTGTGTGTGAAAGCCGTACTTCACCTAGCTTGTTGGGAACACAAAGTTTCTTTTCACTTGCTAACTCCACTCCATACATATATATGGGGAGGTACTAGCTCCAACTCGGTTTTACAGTGAAAACTGCAGGAACTTCAAACCGGCACTAGGAAACAGACTGAGAAACCAGAGTAAAAGTTTCTCCTGCAACCCGTTCCCTTTGTGCTAGATGAACGAAAGTCTCTCCACATGCTCAGTTCTGAGAGATAAGTGTGTGTGAAAGCCGTCCTTCACCTAGCTTGTTGGGAACACAAAGTTTCTTTTCACTTGCAAACTCCACTCCATACATATATATGGGGAGGTAATAGCTCCAACTCGGTTTTACAGTGAAAACTGCAGGAACTTCAAACCGGCACTAGGAAACAGACTGAGAAACCAGAGTAAAAATTTCTCCTGCTACCCGTTCCCTTTGTGCTAGATGAACGAACGTCTCTCCACATGCTCAGTTCGGAGATATAAGTGTGTGTGAAAGCCGTCCTTCACCTAGCTTGTTGGGAACACAAAGTTTCTTTTCACTTGCAAATTCCACTCCATACATATATATGGGGAGGTACTAGCTCCAACTCGGTTTTACAGTGAAAACTGCAGGAACTTCAAACCGGCACTAGGAAACAGACTGAGAAACCAGAGTAAAAGTTTCTCCTGCAACCCGTTCCCTTTGTGCTAGATGAACGAAAGTCTCTCCACATGCTCAGTTCTGAGAGATAATTGTGTGTGAAAGCCGTACTTCACCTAGCTTGTTGGGAACACAAAGTTTCTTTTCACTTGCAAACTCTACTCCATACATATATATGGGGAGGTACTAGCTCCAACTCGGTTTTACAGTGAAAACTGCAGGAACTTCAAACCGGCACTAGGAAACAGACTGAGAAACCAGAGTAAAAGTTTCTCCTGCAACCCGTTCCCTTTGTGCTAGATGAACGAACGTCTCTCCACATGCTCAGTTCTGAGAGATAAGTGTGTGTGAAAGCCGTCCTTCACCTAGCTTGTTGGGAACACAAAGTTTCTATTCACTTGCAAATTCCACTCCATACATATATATGGGGAGGTACTAGCTCCAACTCGGTTTTACAGTGAAAACTGCAGGAACTTCAAACCGGCACTAGGAAACAGACTGAGAAACCAGAGTAAAAGTTTCTCCTGCAACCCGTTCCCTTTGTGCTAGATGAACGAACGTCTCTCCACATGCTCAGTTCTGAGAGATAAGTGTGTGTGAAAGCCGTCCTTCACATAGCTTGTTGGGAACACAAAGTTTCTTTTCAGTTGCAAACTCCACTCCATAAATATATACGGGGTGGTAATAGCTCCAACTCGGTTTTACAGTGAAAACTGCAGGAACTTCAAAACGGCACTAGGAAACAGACTGAGAAACCAGAGTAAAAGTTTCTCCTGCAACCCGTTCCCTTTGTGCTAGATGAACGAACGTCTCTCCACATGCTCAGTTCTGAGAGATAAGTGTGTGTGAAAGCCGTCCTTCACCTAGCTTGTTGGGAACACAAAGTTTCTTTTCAGTTGCAAACTCCAATCCATACATATATATGGGGAGGTACTAGCTCCAACTCGGTTTTACAGTGAAAACTGCAGGAACTTCAAACCGGCACTAGGAAACAGACTGAGAAACCAGAGTAAAAGTTTCTCCTGCAACCCGTTCCCTTTGTGCTAGATGAACGAACGTCTCTCCACATGCTCAGTTCTGAGAGATAAGTGTGTGTGAAAGCCGTCCTTCACCTAGCTTGTTGGGAACACAAAGTTTCTTTTCAGTTGCAAACTCCACTCCATACATATATATGGGGAGGTACTAGCTCCAACTCGGTTTTACAGTGAAAACTGCAGGAACTTCAAACCGGCACTAGGAAACAGACTGAGAAACCAGAGTAAAAGTTTCTCCTGCAACCCGTTCCCTTTGTGCTAGATGAACGAACGTCTCTCCACATGCTCAGTTCTGAGAGATAAGTGTGTGTGAAAGCCGTCCTTCACCTAGCTTGTTGGGAACACAAAGTTTCTTTTCAGTTGCAAACTCCACTCCATACATATATATGGGGAGGTAGTAGCTCCAACTCGGTTTTACAGTGAAAACTGCAGGAACTTCAAACCGGCACTAGGAAACAGACTGAGAAACCAGAGTAAATGTTTCTCCTGCAACCCGTTCCATTTGTGCTAGATGAACGAACGTCTCTCCACATGCTCAGTTCTGAGAGATAAGTGTGTGTGAAAGCCGTCCTTCACCTAGCTTGTTGGGAGCACAAAGTTTCTTTTCACTTGCAATCTCCACTCCATACATATATATGGGGAGGTACTAGCTCCAACTCGGTTTTACAGTGAAAACTGCAGGAACTTCAAACCGGCCCTAGGAAACAGACTGAGAAACCAGAGTAAAAGTTTCTCCTGCAACCCGTTCCCTTTGTGCTAGATGAACGAACGTCTCTCCACATGCTCTATTCTGAGAGATGTGTGTGTGAAAGCCGTCCTTCAACTAGCTTGTTGGGAACACAAAGTATCTTTTCACTTGCAAACTCCACTCCATAAATATATATGGGGAGGTACTAGCTCCAACTCGGTTTTACAGTGAAAACTGCAGGAACTTCAAACCGGCACTAGGAAACAGACTGAGAAACCAGAGTAAAAGTTTCTCCTGCAAAACGTTCCCTTTGTGCTAGATGAACGAACGTCTCTCCACATGCTCAGTTCTGAGAGATAAGTGTGTGTGAAAGCCGTCCTTCACCTAGCTTGTTGGGAACACAAAGTTTCTTTCAGTTGCAAACTCCACTCCATACATATATATGGGGAGGTACTAGCTCCAACTCGGTTTTACAGTGAAAACTGCAGGAACTTCAAACCGGCACCAGGAAACAGACTGAGAAACCAGAGTAAATGTTTCTCCTGCAACCCGTTCCCTTTGTGCTAGATGAACGAACGTCTCTCCACATGCTCAGTTCTGAGAGATAACTGTGTGTGAAAGCCGTCCTTCACCTAGCTTGTTGGGAACAAAAAGTTTCTTTTCACTTGCAAACTCCCCTCCATATATATTTATGGGTAGGTACTAGCTCCAACTCGGTTTTACAGTGAAAACTGCAGGAACTTCAAACCGGCACTAGGAAACAGACTGAGAAACCAGAGTAAAAGTTTCTCCTGCAACCCGTTCCCTTTGTGCTAGAAGAACGAACGTGTCTCCACATGCTCAGTTCTGAGAGATAAGTGTGTGTGAAAGCCGTCCTTCACCTAGCTTGTTGGGAACACAAAGTTTCTTTTCACTTGCAAACTCCACTCCATACATATATATGGGGAGGTACTAGCTCCACCTCGGTTTTACAGTGAAAACTGCGGGAACTTCAAACCGGCACTAGGAAACAGACTGAGAAACGAGAGTAAAAGTTTCTCCTGCAACCCGTTCCCTTTGTGCTAGATGAACGAACGTCTCTCCACATGCTCAGTTCTGAGAGATAAGTGTGTGTGAAAGCCGTCCTTCACCTAGCTTGTTGGGAACACAAAGTTTCTTTTCACTTGCAAACTCCACTCCATACATATATATGGGTAGGTACTAGCTCCACCTCGTTTTTACAGTGAAAACTCCAGGAACTTCAAACCGGCACTAGGAAACATACTGAGAAACCAGAGTAATAGTTTCTCCTGCAACCCGTTTCCTTTGTGCTAGATGAACGAACGTCTCTCCACATGCTCAGTTCTGAGAGATAAGTGTGTGTGAAAGCCGTCCTTCACCTAGCTTGTTGGGAACACAAAGTTTCTTTTCAGTTGCAAACTCCACTCCATACATATATATGGGGTGGTACTAGCTCCAACTCGGTTTTACAGTGAAAACTGCAGGAACTTCAAACCGGCACTAGGAAACAGTCTGAGAAACCAGAGTAAAAGTTTCCCCTGCAACCCGTTCCCTTTTTGCTAGATGAACGAACGTCTCTCCACATGCTCAGTTCTGAGAGATAAGTGTGTGTGAAAGCCGTCCTTCACCTAGCTTGTTGGGAACACAAAGTTTCTTTTCAGTTGCAAACTCCACTCCATACATATATAAGGGGAGGTACTAGCTCCAACTCGGTTTTACAGTGTAAACTGCAGGAACTTCAAACCGGCACTAGGAAACAGACTGAGAAACCAGAGTTAAAGATTCTCCTGCAACCCGTTCCCTTTGTGCTAGATGAACGAACGTCTCTTCACATGCTCAGTTCGGAGAGATAAGTGTGTGTGTAAGCCGTCCTTCACCTAGATTGTTGGGAACACAAAGTTTCTTTTCACTTGCAAACTCCACTCCATACATATATATGGGGAGGTACTAGCTCCAACTCGGTTTTACAGTGAAAACTGCAGGAACTTCAAACCGGCACTAGGAAACAGTCTGAGAAACCAGAGTAAAGTTTCCCCTGCAACCCGTCCCCTTTGTGCTAGGTGAACGAACGTCTCTCCACATGCTCAGTTCTGAGAGATAAGTGTGTGTGAAAGCCGTCCTTCACCTATCTTGTTGGGAACACAAAGTTTCTTTTCACTTGCAAACTCCACTCCATACATATATATGGGGAGGTACTAGATCCAACTCGGTTTTACAGTGAAAACTGCAGGAACTTCAAACCGGCACTAGGAAACAGACTGAGAAACCAGAGTAAAAGTTTCTCCTGCATCCCGTTCCCTTTGTGCTAGATGAACGAACGTCTCTCCACATGCTCAGTTCTGAGAGACAAGTGTGTGTGAAAGCCGTCCTTCACCAGCTTGTTGGGAACACAAAGATTCTTTTCAGTTGCAAACTCCACCCCATACATATATATGGGGAGGTACTAGCCCCAACTCGGTTTTACAGTGAAAACTGAAGGGACTTCAAACCGGCACTAGGAAACAGACTGAGAAACCAGAGTAAAAGTTTCCCCTGCATCCCGTTCCCTTTGTGCTAGGTGAACGAACGTCTCTCCACATGCTCAGTTCTGAGAGATAAGTGTGTGTGAAAGCCGTCCTTCACCTAGCTTGTTGGGAACACAAAGTTTCTTTTCAGTTGCCAACTCCACTCCATACATATATATGGGGAGGTACTAGCTCCAACTCGGTTTTACAGTGAAAACTGCAGGAACTTCAAACCGGCACTAGGAAACAGACTGAGAAACCAGAGTAAAAGTTTCTAATGCAACGCGTTCCCTTTGTGCTAGATGAACGAACGTCTCTCCACATGCTCAGTTCTGAGAGATAAGTGTGTGTGAAAGCAGTCCTTCACCTAGCTTGTTGGGAACACAAAGTTTCTTTTCACTTGCAAACTCCACTCCATACATATATATGGGGAGGTACAAGCTCCAACTCGGTTTTACAGTGAAAACTGCCGGAAGTTCAAACCGGCACTAGGAAACAGACTGAGAAACCAGAGTAAAAGTTACTCCTGCAAACCGTTCCATTTGTGCTAGATGAACGAACGTCTCTCCACATGCTCAGTTCTGAGAGATAACTGTGTGTGAAAGCCGCCCTTCACCTAGCTTGTTGGGAACACAAAGTTTCTTTTCACTTGCAAACTCCACTCCATACATATATATGGGGAGGTACAAGCTCCAACTCGGTTTTACAGTGAAAAGTGCAGGAACTTCAAACCGGCACTAGGAAACAGACTGAGAAACCAGAGTAAAAGTTTCTCCTGCAACCCGTTCCTTTGTGCTAGATGAACGAACGTCTCTCCACATGCTCAGTTGGGAGAGATAAGTGTGTGTGAAAGCCGTCCTTCACCTAGCTTGCTGGGAACACAAAGTTTCTTTTCAGTTGCAAACTCCACTCCATACATATATAAGGGGAGGTACTAGCTCCAAATCGGTTTTACAGTGTAAACTGCAGGAACTTCAAACCGGCACTAGGAAACAGACTGAGAAACCAGAGTAAAAGTTTCTCCTGCAACCCGTTCCCTTTGTGCTAGATGAACGAACATCTCTCCACATGCTCAGTTCTGAGAGATAAGTGAGTGTGAAAGCCGTACTTCACCTAGCTTGTTGGGAACACAAAGTTTCTTTTCAGTTTCAAACTCCATTCCATACATATATATGGGGAGGTACTAGTTCCAACTCGGTTTTACACTGAAAACTGCAGGAACTTCAAACCGGCACTAGGAAACAGACTGAGAAACCAGAGTAAAATTTCTCCTGCAACCCGTTCCCTTTGTGCTAGATGAACGAACGTCTCTCCACATGCTCAGTTCTGAGAGATAAGTGTGTGTGAAAGCCGTCCTTCACCAGCTTGTTGGGAACACAAAGTTTCTTTTCAGTTGCAAACTCCACTCCATACATATATATGGGGAGGTACAAGCTCCAACTCGGTTTTACAGTGAAAACTGCAGGAACTTCAAACCGGCACTAGGAAACAGACTGAGAAACCAGAGTAAAAGTTTCTCCTGCAACCCGTTCCCTTTGTGCTAGGTGAACGAACGTGTCTCCACATGCTCAGTTCTGAGAGATAAGTGTGTGTGAAAGCCGTCCTTCACCTAGCTTGTTGGGAACACAAAGTTTCTTTTCACTTGCAAACTCCACTCCATACATATATATGGGGAGGTTCTAGCTCCAACTCGGTTTTACAGTGAAAAATGCAGGAACTTCAAACACGCACT
Source organism: Camelus bactrianus (assembly GCF_048773025.1). Taxonomy (NCBI): domain Eukaryota; kingdom Metazoa; phylum Chordata; class Mammalia; order Artiodactyla; family Camelidae; genus Camelus; species Camelus bactrianus. The sequence continues at coordinate 2,207,346 of NC_133553.1, forward strand.
AGGAAACAGACTGAGAAACCAGTGTAAAAGTTTCTCCTGCAACCCGTTCCCTTTGTGCTAGATGAACGAACGTCTCTCCACATGCTCAGTTCTGAGAAATAAGTGTGTGTGAAAGCCGTCCTTCACCTAGCTTGTTGGGAACACAAAGTTTCTTTTCAGTTGCAAACTCCACTCCATACATATATATGGGGAGGTACTAGCTCCAACTCGGTTTTAAAGTGAAAACTGCAGGAACTTCAAACCGGCACTAGGAAACAGACTGAGAAACCAGAGTAAAAGTTTCTCCTGCAACCCGTTCCCTTTGTGCTAGATGAACGAACGTCTCTCCACATGCTCAGTTCTGAGAGATAAGTGTGTGTGAAAGCCGTCCTTCACCTAGCTTGTTGGGAACACAAAGTTTCTTTTCAGTTGCAAACTCCACTCCATACATATATATGGGGAGGTACTAGCTCCAACTTGGTTTTACAGTGAAAACTGCAGGAACTTCCAACCGGCACTAGGAAACAGACTGAGAAACCAGAGTAAAACTTTCTCCTGCAACCCGTTCCCTTTGTGCTAGATGAACGAACGTCTCTCCAAATGCTCGGTTCTGAGAGATAAGTGTGTGTGAAAGCCGTCCTTCACATAGTTTGTTGGGAACACAAAGTTTCTTTTCACTTGCTAACTCCAGTCCCTACATATATATGGGGAGGTACTAGCTCCAACTCGGTTTTACAGTGAAAACTGCAGGAACTTCAAACCGGCACTAGGAAACAGACTGAGAAACCAGAGTAAAAGTTTCTCCTGCAACCCGTTCCCTTTGTGCTAGATGAACGAACGTCTCTCCACATGCTCAGTTCTGAGAGATAAGTGTGTGTGAAAGCCGTCCTTCACCTAGCTTGTTGGGAACACAAAGTTTCTTTTCAATTGCAAACTCCACTCCATACATATATATGGGGAGGTACTAGCTCCAAATCGGTTTTAAAGTGAAAACTTCAGGAACTTCAAACCGGCTCTAGGAAACAGACTGAGAAACCAGAGTAAAAGTTTCTCCTGCAACCCGTTCCATTTGTGCTAGATGAACGAACCTCTCTCCACATGCTCAGTTCTGATAGATAAGTGTGTGTGAAAGCCGTCCTTCACCTAGCTTGTTGGGAACACAAAGTTTCTTTTCAGTTGCAAACTCCACTCCATACATATATATGGGGAGGTACTAGCTCCAACTCGGTTTACAGTGAAAACTGCATGAAGTTCTAACCGGCATTAGGAAACAGACTGAGAAACCAGAGTAAAAGTTTCTCCTGCAATCCGTTCCCTTTGTGCTAGATGAACGAACGTCTCTCCACATGCTCGGATCTGAGAGATAAGTGTGTGTGAAAGCCGTCCTTCACCTAGCTTGTTGGGAACACAAAGTTTCTTTTCACTTGCAAACTCCACTCCATACATATATATGGGGAGGTTCTAGCTCCAACTCGGTTTTACAGTGAAAACTGCAGGAACTTCAAACCGGCACTAGGAAACAGACTGAGAAACCAGTGTAAAAGTTTCTCCTGCAACCCGTTCCCTTTGTGCTAGATGAACGAACGTCTCTCCACATGCTCAATTCTGAGAAATAAGTGTGTGTGAAAGCCGTCCTTCACCTAACTTGTTGGGAACACAAAGTTTCTTTTCAGTTGCAAACTCCACTCCATACATATATAAGGGGAGGTACTATCTCCAACTCGATTTTACAGTGAAAACTGCAGGAACTTCAAACCGGCACTAGGAAACAGACTGAGAAACCAGAGTAAAAGTTTCTCCTGCAACCCGTTCCCTTTGTGCTAGATGAACGAACGTCTCTCCACATGCTCAGTTCTGAGAGATAAGTGTGTGTGAAAGCCGTCCTTCACCTAGCTTGTTGGGAACACAAAGTTTCTTTTCAGTTGCAAACTCCACTCCATACATATATATATGGGGAGGTACTAGCTCCAACTTGGTTTTACAGTGAAAACTGCAGGAACTTCCAACCGGCACTAGGAAACAGACTGAGAAACCAGAGTAAAAGTTTCTCCTGCAACCCGTTCCCTTTGTGCTAGATGAACGAACGTCTCTCCACATGCTCAGTTCTGAGAGATAAGTGTGTGTGAAAGCCGTCCTTCACCTAGCTTGTTGGGAACACAAAGTTTCTTTTCAGTTGCAAACTCCACTCCATACATATATATGGGGAGGAACTAGATCCAACTCGGTTTTACAGTGAAAACTGCAGGAATTTCAAACCGGCACTAGGAAACAGACTGAGAAACGAGAGTAAATGTTTCTCCTGCAAACCGTTCCCTTTGTGCTAGATGAACGAACGTCTCTCCACATGCTCGGTTCTGAGAGATAAGTGTGTGTGAAAGCCGTCCTTCACCTAGCTTGTTGGGAACACAAAGTTTCTTTTCACTTGCAAACTCCACTCCATACATATATATGGGGAGGTTCTAGCTCCAACTCGGTTTTACAGTGAAAACTGCAGGAACTTCAAATCGGCACTAGGAAACAGACTGAGAAACCAGTGTAAAAGTTTCTCCTGCAACCCGTTCCCTTTGTGCTAGATGAACGAACGTCTCTCCACATGCTCAGTTCTGAGAAATAAGTGTGTGTGAAAGCCGTCCTTCACCTAGCTTGTTGGGAACACAAAGTTTCTTTTCAGTTGCTAACTCCACTCCATACATATATATGGGGAGGTACTATCTCCAACTCGGTTTTACAGTGAAAACTGCAGGAACTTCAAACCGGCACTAGGAAACAGACTGAGAAAACAGAGTAAAAGTTTCTCCTGCAACCCGTTCCCTTTGTGCTAGATGAACGAACGTCTCTCCACATGCTCAGTTCTGAGAGATAAGTGTGTGTGAAAGCCGTCCTTCACCTAGCTTGTTGGGAACACAAAGTTTCTTTTCAGTTGCAAACTCCACTCCATACATATATATGGGGAGGTACTAGCTCCAACTTGGTTTTACAGTGAAAACTGCAGGAACTTCCAACCGGCACTAGGAAACAGACTGAGAAACCAGAGTAAAAGTTTCTCCTGCAACCCGTTCCCTTTGTGCTAGATGAACGAACGTCTCTCCAAATGCTCGGTTCTGAGAGATAAGTGTGTGTGAAAGCCGTCCTTCACATAGTTTGTTGGGAACACAAAGTTTCTTTTCACTTGCTAACTCCAGTCCCTACATATATATGGGGAGGTACTAGCTCCAACTCGGTTTTACAGTGAAAACTGCAGGAACTTCAAACCGGCACTAGGAAACAGACTGAGAAACCAGAGTAAAAGTTTCTCCTGCAACCCGTTCCCTTTGTGCTAGATGAACGAACGTCTCTCCACATGCTCAGTTATGAGAGATAAGTGTGTGTGAAAGCCGTCCTTCACCTAGCTTGTTGGGAACACAAAGTTTCTTTTCAATTGCAAACTCCACTCCATACATATATATGGGGAGGTACTAGCTCCAAATCGGTTTTAAAGTGAAAACTTCAGGAACTTCAAACCGGCTCTAGGAAACAGACTGAGAAACCAGAGTAAAAGTTTCTCCTGCAACCCGTTCCCTTTGTGCTAGATGAACGAACCTCTCTCCACATGCTCAGTTCTGATAGATAAGTGTGTGTGAAAGCCGTCCTTCACCTAGCTTGTTGGGAACACAAAGTTTCTTTTCAGTTGCAAACTCCACTCCATACATATATATGGGGAGGTACTAGCTCCAACTCGGTTTACAGTGAAAACTGCATGAAGTTCTAACCGGCATTAGGAAACAGACTGAGAAACCAGAGTAAAAGTTTCTCCTGCAATCCGTTCCTTTGTGCTAGATGAACGAACGTCTCTCCACATGCTCAGTTCGGAGAGAAAAGTGTGTGTGAAAGCCGTCCTTCACCTAGCTTGTTGGGAACACAAAGTTTCTTTTCACTTGCAAACTCCACTCCATACATATATATGGGGAGGTACTAGATCCAACTCAGTTTTACAGTGAAAACTGCAGGAACTTCAAACCGGCACTAGGAAACAGACTGAGAAACGAGATTAAAAGTTTCTCCTGCAAACCGTTCCCTTTGTGCTAGATGAACGAACGTCTCTCCACATGCTCGGTTCGGAGAGATAAGTGTGTGTGAAAGCCGTCCTTCACCTAGCTTGTTGGGAACACAAAGTTTCTTTTCACTTGCAAACTCCACTCCATACATATATATGGGGAGGTTCTAGCTCCAACTCGGTTTTACAGTGAAAACTGCAGGAACTTCAAACCGGCACTTGGAAACAGACTGAGAAACCAGAGTAAAAGTTTCTCCTGCAACCCGTTCCCTTTGTGCTAGGTGAACGAACGTCTCTCCACATGCTCAGTTCTGAGAGATAAGTGTGTGTGAAAGCCGTCCTTCAACTATCTTGTTGGGAACACAAAGTTCTTTTCACTTGCAAACTCCACTCCATACATATATATGGGAGGTACTAGATCCAACTCGGTTTTACAGTGAAAACTGCAGGAACTTCAAACCGGCACTAGGAAACAGACTGAGAAACCAGAATAAAAGTTCCTACTGCAACCCGTTCCCTTTGTGCTAGATGAACGAACGTCTCTCCACATGCTCAGTTCTGAGAGATAAGTGTGTGTGAAAGCCGTCCTTCACCTAGCTTGTTGGGAACACAAAGTTTCTTTTCACTTGCAAACTCCACTCCCTACATATATATGGGGAGGAACTAGCTCCAACTCGGTTTTACAGTGAAAACTGCAGGAACTTCAAACCGGCAATAGGAAACAGACTGAGAAACCAGAGTAAAAGTTTCCCCTGCAACCCGTTCCCTTTGTGCTAGATGAACGAACGTCTCTCCACATGCTCAGTTCTGAGAGATAAGTGTGTGTGAAAGCCGTCCTTCACCTAGCTTGTTGGGAACACAAAGTTTCTTTTCAGTTGCAAACTCCACTCCATACACATATAAGGGGAGGTACTAGCTCCAACTCGGTTTTACAGTGAAAACTGCAGGAACTTCAAACCGGCACTAGGAAACAGTCTGAGAATCCAGAGTAAAAGTTTCCCCTGCAACCCGTTCCCTTTGTGCTAGATGAACGAACGTCTCTCCACATGCTCAGTTCTGAGAGATAAGTGTGTGTGAAAGCCGTCCTTCACCTAACTTGTTGGGAACACAAAGTTTCTTTTCACTTGCAAACTCCACTCCATACATATATATGGGGAGGTACTAGCTCCAACTCGGTTTTACAGTGAAAACTGCAGGAACTTCAAACCGGCACTAGGAAACAGACTGAGAAACCAGAGTAAAAGTTTCTCCTGCAAACCGTTCCCTTTGTGCTAGATGAACGAACGTCTCTCCACATGCTCAGTTCTGAGGGATAAGTGTGTGTGAAAGCCGTCCTTCACCTAGCTTGTTGGGAACACAAAGTTTCTTTTCACTTGCAAACTCCACTCCATACATATATATGGGGAGGTACTAGCTCCACCTCTTTTTACAGTGAAAACTGCAGGAACTTCAAACCGGCACTTGGAAACATACTGAGAAACCAGAGTAATAGTTTCTCCTGCAACCCGTTTCCTTTGTGCTTGATGAACGATCGTCTCTCCACATGCTCAGTTCTGAGAGATAAGTGTGTGTGAAAGCCGTCCTTCACCTAGCTTGTTGGGAACACAAAGTTTCTTTTCACTTGCAAACTCCACTCCATAAATATATATGGGGAGGTACTAGCTCCAAATCGGTTTTACAGTGAAAACTGCAGGAACTTCAAACCGGCACTAGGAAACAGACTGAGAAACCAGAGTAAAAGTTTCCCCTGCAACCCGTTCCCTTTGTGCTAGATGAACGAACGTCTCTCCACATGCTCGGATCTGAGAGATAAGTGTGTGTGAAAGCCGTCCTTCACCTAGCTTGTTGGGAACACAAAGTTTCTTTTCGGTTGCAAACTCCACTCCATACATATATAAGGGGAGGTACTAGCTCCAACTAGGTTTTACAGTGAAAACTGCAGAAACTTCAAACCAGCACTAGGAAAAAGTCTGAGAAACCAGAGTAAAAGTTTCTCCTGCAAACCGTTCCCTTTGTGCTAGATGAACGAACGTCTCTCCACATGCTCAGTTCTGAGAGAAAAGTGGGTGTGAAAGCCGCTCTTCACCTAGCTTGTTGTGAACCCAAAGTTTCTTTTCACTTGCAAACTCCACTCCATACATATATATGGGGAGGTACTAGCTCCAACTCGGTTTTACAGTGAAAACTGCAGGAACTTCAAACCGGCACTTGGAAACAGACTGAGAAACCAGAGTAAAAGTTTCTCCTGCAACCCGTTCCCTTTGTTCTAGGTGAACGAACTTCTCTCCACATGCTCAGTTCTGAGAGATAAGTGTGTGTGAAAGCCGTCCTTCACCTATCTTGTTGGGAACACAAAGTTTCTTTTCACTTGCAAACTCCACTCCATACATATATATGGGGAGGTACTAGATCCAACTCGGTTTTACAGTGAAAACTGCAGGAACTTCAAACCGGCACTAGGAAACAGACTGAGAAACCAGAGTAAAAGTTTCTCCTGCAACCCTTTGCCTTTGTGCTAGATGAACGAACGTCTCTCCACGTGCTCAGTTCTGAGAGATAAGTGTGTGTGAAAGCCGTCCTTCACCTAGCTTGTTGGGAACACAAAGTTTCTTTAAACTAGCAAACTCCACTCCATAAATATATATGGGGAGGTACTAGCTCCAACTCGGTTTCACAGTGAAAACTGCAGGAACTTCAAACTGGCACTAGGAAACAGTCTGAGAAACCAGAGTAAAAGTTTCTCCTGCAACCCGTTCCCTTTGTGCTAGATGAACGAACGTCTCTCCACATGCTCAGTTCGGAGAGATAAGTGTGTGTGAAAGCCGTCCTTCAACTAGCTTGTTGGGAACACAAAGTTTCTTTTCAGTTGCAAACTCCACTACATACATATATATGGGGTGGTACAAGCTCCAACTCGGTTTTACAGTGAAAACTGCAGGAACTTCAAACCGGCACTAGGAAACAGACTGAGAAACCAGAGTAAAAGTTTCTCCTGCATCCCGTTCCCTTTGTGCTAGATGAACGAACGTCTCTCCACATGCTCAGTTCTGAGAGACAAGAGTGTGTGAAAGCCGTCCTTCACCTAGCTTGTTGGGAACACAAAGTTTCTTTTCAGTTGCAAACTCCACTCCATACATATATATGGGGAGGTAATAGCTCCAACTCGGTTTTACAGTGAAAACTGCAGGAACTTCAAACCGGCACTAGGAAACAGACTGAGAAACCAGAGTAAAAGTTTCTCCTGCAACCCGTTCCTTTGTGCTAGATGAACGAACGTCTCTCCACATGCTCAGTTCGGAGAGATAAGTGTGTGTGAAAGCCGTCCTTCACCTAGCTTGTTGGGAACACAAAGTTTCTTTTCAGTTGCAAACTCCACTCCATACATATATAAGGGGAGGTAGTAGCTCCAACTCTTTTTTACAGTGTAAACTGCAGGAACTTCAAACCGGCACTAGGAAACAGACTGAGAAACCAGAGTAAAAGTTTCTCCTGCAACCCGTTCCCTTTTTGCTAGATGAACGAACATCTCTCCACATGCTCAGTTCTGAGAGATAAGTGAGTGTGAAAGCCGTACTTCACCTAGCTTGTTGGGAACACAAAGTTTCTTTTCAGTTGCAAACTCCATTCCATACATATATATGGGGAGGTTCTAGCTCCAACTCGGTTTTACAGTGAAAACGGCAGGAACTTCTAACCGGCACTAGGAAACAGACTGAGAAACCAGAGTAAAAGTTTCTCCTGCAACCCGTTCCTTTTGTGCTAGGTGAACGAACGTCTCTCCACATGCTCAGTTCTGAGAGATAAGTATGTGTGAATGCCGTCCTTCACCTAGCTTGTTGGGAACACAAAGTTTCTTTTCAGTTGCAAACTCCACTCCATACATATATATGGGGAGGTACTAGCTCCAACTCGGTTTTACAGTGAAAACTGCAGGAACTTCAAACCGGCACTAGGAAACAGACTGAGAAACCAGAGTAAAAGTTTCCCCTGCAACCCGTTCCCTTTGTGCTAGGTGAACGAACGTGTCTCCACATGCTCAGTTCGGAGAGATAAGTGTGTGTGAAAGCCGTACTTCACCTAGCTTGTTGGGAACACAAAGTTTCTTTTCACTTGCAAACTCCACTCCATACATATATATGGGGAGGTACTAGCTCCAACTCGGTTTTAAAGTGAAAACTGCAGGATCTTCAAACCAGCACTAGGAAACAGACTGAGAAACCAGAGTAAAAGTTTCTCCTGCAACCCGTTCCCTTTGTGCTAGATGAACGAACGTCTCTCCACATGCTCAGTTATGAGAGATAAGTGTGTGTGAAAGCCGTCCTTCACCTAGCTTGTTGGGAACACAAAGTTTCTTTTCAGTTGCAAACTCCACTCCATACATATATATGGGGAGGTACTAGCACCAACTCGGTTTTACAGTGAAAACTGCATGAACTTCTAACCGGCACTAGGAAACAGACTGAGAAACCAGAGTAAAAGTTTCTCCTGCAAACCGTTCCCTTTGTGCTAGATGAACGAACGTCTCTCCACATGCTCGGTTCTGAGAGATAAGTGTGTGTGAAAGCCGTCCTTCACCTAGCTTGTTGGGAACACAAAGTTTCTTTTCACTTGCAAACTCCACTCCATACATATATATGGGGAGGTTCTAGCTCCAACTCGGTTTTACAGTGAAAACTGCAGGAACTTCAAACCGGCACTAGGAAACAGACTGAGAAACCAGTGTAAAAGTTTCTCCTGCAACACGTTCCCTTTGTGCTAGATGTACGAACGTCTCTCCACATGCTCAGTTCTGAGAAATAAGTGTGTGTGAAAGCCGTCCTTCAACTAGCTTGTTGGGAACACAAAGTTTCTTTTCAGTTGCAAACTCCACTCCATACATATATATGGGGAGGTACTAGCTCCAACTCGGTTTTACAGTGAAAACTGCAGGAACTTCAAACCGGCCCTAGGAAACAGACTGAGAAAGCAGAGTAAAAGTTTCTCCTGCAACCCGTTCCCTTTGTGCTAGGTGAACGAACGTCTCTCCACATGCTCAGTTCTGAGAGATAAGTGTGTGTGAAAGCCGTCCTTCACCTAGCTTGTTGGGAACACAAAGTTTCTTTTCACTTGCAAACTCCACTCCATACATATATATGGGGAGGTACTAGCTCCAACTCGGTTTACAGTGAAAACTGCAGGAACTTCAAACCGGCACTAGGAAACAGACTGAGAAACCAGAGTAAAAGTTTCTCCTGCAAACCGTTCCCTTTGTGCTAGATGAACGAACGTCTCTCCACATGCTCAGTTCTGAGGGATAAGTGTGTGTGAAAGCCGTCCTTCACCTAGCTTGTTGGGAACACAAAGTTTCTTTTCACTTGCAAACTCCACTCCATACATATATATGGGGAGGTACTAGCTCCACCTCTGTTTTACAGTGAAAACTGCAGGAACTTCAAACCGGCACTTGGAAACATACTGAGAAACCAGAGTAATAGTTTCTCCTGCAACCCGTTTCCTTTGTGCTTGATGAACGAACGTCTCTCCACATGCTCAGTTCTGAGAGATAAGTGTGTGTGAAAGCCGTCCTTCACCTAGCTTGTTGGGAACACAAAGTTTCTTTTCACTTGCAAACTCCACTCCATAAATATATATGGGGAGGTACTAGCTCCAAATCGGTTTTACAGTGAAAACTGCAGGAACTTCAAACCGGCACTAGGAAACAGACTGAGAAACCAGAGTAAAAGTTTCTCCTGCAACCCGTTCCCTTTGTGCTAGATGAACGAACGTCTCTCCACATGCTCGGATCTGAGAGATAAGTGTGTGTGAAAGCCGTCCTTCACCTAGCTTGTTGGGAACACAAAGTTTCTTTTCGGTTGCAAACTCCACTCCATACATATATAAGGGGAGGTACTAGCTCCAACTAGGTTTTACAGTGAAAACTGCAGAAACTTCAAACCAGCACTAGGAAAAAGTCTGAGAAACCAGAGTAAAAGTTTCTCCTGCAACCCGTTCCCCTTGTGCTAGATGAACGAACGTCTCTCCACATGCTCAGTTCTGAGAGAAAAGTGGGTGTGAAAGCCGCACTTCACCTAGCTTGTTGTGAACCCAAAGTTTCTTTTCACTTGCAAACTCCACTCCATACATATATATGGGGAGGTACTAGCTCCAACTCGGTTTTACAGTGAAAACTGCAGGAACTTCAAACCGGCACTTGGAAACAGACTGAGAAACCAGAGTAAAAGTTTCTCCTGCAACCCGTTCCCTTTGTTCTAGGTGAACGAACTTCTCTCCACATGCTCAGTTCTGAGAGATAAGTGTGTGTGAAAGCCGTCCTTCACCTATCTTGTTGGGAACACAAAGTTTCTTTTCACTTGCAAACTCCACTCCATACATATATATGGGGAGGTACTAGATCCAACTCGGTTTTACAGTGAAAACTGCAGGAACTTCAAACCGGCACTAGGAAACAGACTGAGAAACCAGAGTAAAAGTTTCTCCTGCAACCCTTTGCCTTTGTGCTAGATGAACGAACGTCTCTCCACGTGCTCAGTTCTGAGAGATAAGTGTGTGTGAAAGCCGTCCTTCACCTAGCTTGTTGGGAACACAAAGTTTCTTTCAACTAGCAAACTCCACTCCATAAATATATATGGGGAGGTACTAGCTCCAACTCGGTTTCACAGTGAAAACTGCAGGAACTTCAAACTGGCACTAGGAAACAGTCTGAGAAACCAGAGTAAAAGTTTCTCCTGCAACCCGTTCCCTTTGTGCTAGATGAACGAACGTGTCTCCACATGCTCAGTTCGGAGAGATAAGTGTGTGTGAAAGCCGTCCTTCACCTAGCTTGTTGGGAACACAAAGTTTCTTTTCAGTTGCAAACTCCACTACATACATATATATGGGGTGGTACAAGCTCCAACTCGGTTTTACAGTGAAAACTGCAGGAACTTCAAACCGGCACTAGGAAACAGACTGAGAAACCAGAGTAAAAGTTTCTCCTGCATCCCGTTCCCTTTGTGCTAGATGAACGAACGTCTCTCCACATGCTCAGTTCTGAGAGACAAGAGTGTGTGAAAGCCGTCCTTCACCTAGCTTGTTGGGAACACAAAGTTTCTTTTCAGTTGCAAACTCCACTCCATACATATATAAGGGGAGGTAGTAGCTCCAACTCGGTTTTACAGTGTAAACTGCAGGAACTTCAAACCGGCACTAGGAAACAGACTGAGAAACCAGAGTAAAAGTTTCTCCTGCAACCCGTTCCCTTTTTGCTAGATGAACGAACATCTCTCCACATGCTCAGTTCTGAGAGATAAGTGAGTGTGAAAGCCGTACTTCACCTAGCTTGTTGGGAACACAAAGTTTCTTTTCAGTTGCAAACTCCATTCCATACATATATATGGGGAGGTTCTAGCTCCAACTCGGTTTTACAGTGAAAACTGCAGGAACTTCAAACCGGCACTAGGAAACAGACTGAGAAACCAGAGTAAAAGTTTCTCCTGCAACCCGTTCCTTTTGTGCTAGGTGAACGAACGTCTCTCCACATGCTCAGTTCTGAGAGATAAGTGTGTGTGAATGCCGTCCTTCAACTAGCTTGTTGGGAACACAAAGTTTCTTTTCAGTTGCAAACTCCACTCCATACATATATATGGGGAGGTACTAGCTCCAACTCGGTTTTACAGTGAAAACTGCAGGAACTTCAAACCGGCACTAGGAAACAGACTGAGAAACCAGAGTAAAAGTTTCCCCTGCAACCCGTTCCCTTTGTGCTAGGTGAACGAACGTGTCTCCACATGCTCAGTTCGGAGAGATAAGTGTGTGTGAAAGCCTTCCTTCACCTAGCTTGTTGGGAACACAAAGTTTCTTTTCACTTGCAAACTCCACTCCATACATATATATGGGGAGGTACTAGCTCCAACTCGGTTTTACAGTGAAAACTGCAGGATCTTCAAACCGGCACTAGGAAACAGACTGAGAAACCAGAGTAAAAGTTTCTCCTGCAACCCGTTCCCTTTGTGCTAGATGAACGAACGTCTCTCCACATGCTCAGTTATGAGAGATAAGTGTGTGTGAAAGCCGTCCTTCACCTAGCTTGTTGGGAACACAAAGTTTCTTTTCACTTGCAAACTCCACTCCATACATATATATGGGGAGGTACTAGCTCCAACTCGGTTTTACAGTGAAAACTGCATGAACTTCTAACCGGCACTAGGAAACAGACTGAGAAACCAGAGTAAAAGTTTCTCCTGCAAACCGTTCCCTTTGTGCTAGATGAACGAACGTCTCTCCACATGCTCGGTTCTGAGAGATAAGTGTGTGTGAAAGCCGTCCTTCACCTAGCTTGTTGGGAACACAAAGTTTCTTTTCACTTGCAAACTCCTCTCCATACATATATATGGGTAGGTTCTAGCTTCAACTCGGTTTTACACTGAAAACTGCAGGAACTTCAAACCGGCACTAGGAAACAGACTGAGAAACCAGTGTAAAAGTTTCTCCTGCAACACGTTCCCTTTGTGCTAGATGTACGAACGTCTCTCCACATGCTCAGTTCTGAGAAATAAGTGTGTGTGAAAGCCGTCCTTCAACTAGCTTGTTGGGAACACAAAGTTTCTTTTCAGTTGCAAACTCCACTCCATACATATATATGGGGAGGTACTAGCTCCAACTCGGTTTTACAGTGAAAACTGCAGGAACTTCAAACCGGCCCTAGGAAACAGACTGAGAAAGCAGAGTAAAAGTTTCTCCTGCAACCCGTTCCCTTTGTGCTAGATGAACGAACGTCTCTCCACATGCTCGGTTCTGAGAGATAAGTGTGTGTGAAAGCCGTCCTTCACCTAGCTTGTTGGGAACACAAAGTTTCTTTTCAGTTGCAAACTCCACTCCATACATATATATGGGGAGGTACTAGCTCCAAATCGGTTTTACAGTGAAAACTGCATGAACTTCTAACCGGCACTAGGAAACAGACTGAGAAACCAGAGTAAAAGTTTCTCCTGCAAACCTTTCCCTTTGTGCTAGATGAACGAACGTCTCTCCACATGCTCGGTTCTGAGAGATAAGTGTGTGTGAAAGCCGTCCTTCACCTAGCTTGTTGGGAACACAAAGTTTCTTTTCACTTGCAAACTCCACTCCATACATATATATGGGGAGGTTCTAGCTCCAACTCGGTTTTACAGTGAAAACTGCAGGAACTTCAAACCGGCACTAGGAAACAGACTGAGAAACCAGTGTAAAAGTTTCTCCTGCAACACGTTCCCTTTGTGCTAGATGTACGAACGTCTCTCCACATGCTCAGTTCTGAGAAATAAGTGTGTGTGAAAGCCGTCCTTCAACTAGCTTGTTGGGAACACAAAGTTTCTTTTCAGTTGCAAACTCCACTCCATACATATATATGGGGAGGTACTAGCTCCAACTCGGTTTTACAGTGAAAACTGCAGGAACTTCAAACCGGCCCTAGGAAACAGACTGAGAAAGCAGAGTAAAAGTTTCTCCTGCAACCCGTTCCCTTTGTGCTAGGTGAACGAACGTCTCTCCACATGCTCAGTTCTGAGAGATAAGTGTGTGTGAAAGCCGTCCTTCACCTAGCTTGTTGGGAACACAAAGTTTCTTTTCACTTGCAAACTCCACTCCATAGATATATATGGGGTGGTACTAGCTCCACCTCGGTTTTACAGTGAAAACTGCAGGAAATTCAAACCGGCACTAGGAAACAGACTGAGAAACCAGAGTAAAAGTTTCTCCTGCAACCCGTTCCCTTTGTGCTAGATGACCGAACGTCTCTCCACATGCTCGGTTCTGAGAGATAAGTGTGTGTGAAAGCCGTCCTTCACCTAGCTTGTTGGGAACACAAAGTTTCTTTTCACTTGCAAACTCCACTCCATACATATATATGGGGAGGTTCTAGCTCCAACTCGGTTTTACAGTGAAAACTGCAGGAACTTCAAACCGGCACTAGGAAACAGACTGAGAAACCAGTGTAAAAGTTTCTCCTGCAACACGTTCCCTTTGTGCTAGATGTACGAACGTCTCTCCACATGCTCAGTTCTGAGAAATAAGTGTGTGTGAAAGCCGTCCTTCAACTAGCTTGTTGGGAACACAAAGTTTCTTTTCAGTTGCAAACTCCACTCCATACATATATATGGGGAGGTACTAGCTCCAACTCGGTTTTACAGTGAAAACTGCAGGATCTTTAAACCGGCCCTAGGAAACAGACTGAGAAAGCAGAGTAAAAGTTTCTCCTGCAACCCGTTCCCTTTGTGCTAGGTGAACGAACGTCTCTCCACATGCTCAGTTCTGAGAGATAAGTGTGTGTGAAAGCCGTCCTTCACCTAGCTTGTTGGGAACACAAAGTTTCTTTTCACTTGCAAACTCCACTCCATAGATATATATGGGGTGGTACTAGCTCCACCTCGGTTTTACAGTGAAAACTGCAGGAACTTCAAACCGGCACTAGGAAACAGACTGAGAAACCAGAGTAAAAGTTTCTCCTGCAACCCGTTCCCTTTGTGCTAGATGAACGAACGTCTCTCCAAATGCTCGGTTCTGAGAGATAAGTGTGTGTGAAAGCCGTCCTTCACATAGTTTGTTGGGAACACAAAGTTTCTTTTCACTTGCAAACTCCACTCCCTACATATATATGGGGAGGTACTAGCTCCAACTCGGTTTTACAGTGAAAACTGCAGGAACTTCAAACCGGCACTAGGAAACAGACTGAGAAACCAGAGTAAAAGTTTCTCCTGCAACCCGTTCCCTTTGTGCTAGATGAACGAACGTCTCTCCACATGCTCAGTTCTGAGAGATAAGTGTGTGTGAAAGCCGTCCTTCACCTAGCTAGTTGGGAACACAAAGTTTCTTTTCACTTGCAAACTCCACTCCATACATATATATGGGGAGGTACTAGCTCCAACTCGGTTTTACAGTGAAAACTGCAGGAACTTCAAACCGGCACTAGGAAACAGACTGAGAAACCAGAGTAAAAGTTTCTCCTGCAACCCGTTCCCTTTGTGCTAGGTGAACGAACGTGTCTCCACATGCTCAGTTCGGAGAGATAAGTGTGTGTGAAAGCCGTCCTTCACCTAGCTTGTTGGGAACACAAAGTTTCTTTTCACTTGCAAACTCCACTCCATACATATATATGGGGAGGTACTAGCTCCAACTCGGTTTTACAGTGAAAACTGCAGGAACTTCAAACCGGCACTAGGAAACAGACTGAGAAACCAGAGTAAAAGTTTCTCCTGCAACCCGTTCCCTTTGTGCTAGATGAACGAACGTCTCTCCACATGCTCAGTTCTGAGAGATAAGTGTGTGTGAAAGCCGTCCTTCACATAGTTTGTTGGGAACACAAAGTTTCTTTTCACTTGCAAACTCCACTCCCTACATATATATGGGGAGGTACTAGCTCCAACACGGTTTTTCAGTGAAAACTGCAGGAACTTCAAACCGGCACTAGGAAACAGACTGAGAAACCAGAGTAAAAGTTTCTCCTGCAACCCGTTCCCTTTGTGCTAGATGAACGAACGTCTCTCCACATGCTCAGTTCTGAGAGATAAGTGTGTGTGAAAGCCGTCCTTCACCTAGCTAGTTGGGAACACAAAGTTTCTTTTCAGTTGCAAACTCCACTCCATACATATATATGGGGAGGTACTAGCTCCAACTCGGTTTTACAGTGAAAACTGCAGGAACTTCAAACCGGCACTAGGAAACAGACTGAGAAACCAGAGTAAAAGTTTCTCCTGCAACCCGTTCCATTTGTGCTAGGTGAACGAACGTGTCTCCACATGCTCAGTTCGGAGAGATAAGTGTGTGTGAAAGCCGTCCTTCACCTAGCTTGTTGGGAACACAAAGTTTCTTTTCACTTGCAAACTCCACTCCATACATATATATGGGGAGGTACTAGCTCCAACTCGGTTTTAAAGTGAAAACTGCAGGAACTTCAAACCGGCACTAGGAAACAGACTGAGAAACCAGAGTAAAAGTTTCTCCTGCAACCCGTTCCCTTTGTGCAAGAAGAACGAACGTCTCTCCAAATGCTCGGTTCTGAGAGATAAGTGTGTGTGAAAGCCGTCCTTCACATAGTTTGTTGGGAACACAAAGTTTCTTTTCACTTGCAAACTCCACTCCCTACATATATATGGGGAGGTACTAGCTCCAACTCGGTTTTACAGTGAAAACTGCAGGAACTTCAAACCGGCACTAGGAAACAGACTGAGAAACCAGAGTAAAAGTTTCTCCTGCAACCCGTTCCCTTTGTGCTAGATGAACGAACGTCTCTCCACATGCTCAGTTCTGAGAGATAAGTGTGTGTGAAAGCCGTCCTTCACCTAGCTAGTTGGGAACACAAAGTTTCTTTTCACTTGCAAACTCCACTCCATACATATATATGGGGAGGTACTAGCTCCAACTCGGTTTTACAGTGAAAACTGCAGGAACTTCAAACCGGCACTAGGAAACAGACTGAGAAACCAGAGTAAAAGTTTCTCCTGCAACCCGTTCCCTTTGTGCTAGGTGAACGAACGTGTCTCCACATGCTCAGTTCGGAGAGATAAGTGTGTGTGAAAGCCGTCCTTCACCTAGCTTGTTGGGAACACAAAGTTTCTTTTCACTTGCAAACTCCACTCCATACATATATATGGGGAGGTACTAGCTCCAACTCGGTTTTACAGTGAAAACTGCAGGAACTTCAAACCGGCACTAGGAAACAGACTGAGAAACCAGAGTAAAAGTTTCTCCTGCAACCCGTTCCCTTTGTGCTAGATGAACGAACGTCTCTCCACATGCTCAGTTCTGAGAGATAAGTGTGTGTGAAAGCCGTCCTTCACCTAGCTAGTTGGGAACACAAAGTTTCTTTTCACTTGCAAACTCCACTCCATACATATATATGGGGAGGTACTAGCTCCAACTCGGTTTTACAGTGAAAACTGCAGGAACTTCAAACTGGCACTAGGAAACAGACTGAGAAACCAGAGTAAAAGTTTCTCCTGCAACCCGTTCCCTTTGTGCTAGGTGAACGAACGTGTCTCCACATGCTCAGTTCGGAGAGATAAGTGTGTGTGAAAGCCGTCCTTCACCTAGCTTGTTGGGAACACAAAGTTTCTTTTCACTTGCAAACTCCACTCCATACATATATATGGGGAGGTACTAGCTCCAACTCGGTTTTAAAGTGAAAACTGCAGGAACTTCAAACCGGCACTAGGAAACAGACTGAGAAACCAGAGTAAAAGTTTCTCCTGCAACCCGTTCCCTTTGTGCTAGATGAACGAACGTCTCTCCACATGCTCAGTTCTGAGAGATAAGTGTGTGTGAAAGCCGTCCTTCACCTAGCTTGTTGGGAACACAAAGTTTCTTTTCAGTTGCAAACTCCACTCCATACATATATATGGGGAGGTACTAGCTCCAACTCGGTTTTACAGTGAAAACTGCATGAACTTCTAACCGGCACTAGGAAACAGACTGAGAAACCAGAGTAAAAGTTTCTCCTGCAACCCGTTCCCTTTGTGCTAGATGAACGAACGTCTCTCCACATGCTCAGTTCTGAGAGATAAGTGTGTGTGAAAGCCGTCCTTCACCTAGCTTGTTGGGAACACAAAGTTTCTTTTCACTTGGAAACTCCACTCCATAGATATATATGGGGTGGTACTAGCTCCACCTCGGTTTTACAGTGAAAACTGCAGGAAATTCAAACCGGCACTAGGAAACAGACTGAGAAACCAGAGTAAAAGTTTCTCCTGCAACCCGTTCCCTTTGTGCTAGATGAACGAACGTCTCTCCAAATGCTCGGTTCTGAGAGATAAGTGTGTGTGAAAGCCGTCCTTCACATAGTTTGTTGGGAACACAAAGTTTCTTTTCACTTGCAAACTCCACTCCCTACATATATATGGGGAGGTACTAGCTCCAACTCGGTTTTACAGTGAAAACTGCAGGAACTTCAAACCGGCACTAGGAAACAGACTGAGAAACCAGAGTAAAAGTTTCTCCTGCAACCCGTTCCCTTTGTGCTAGATGAACGAACGTCTCTCCACATGCTCAGTTCTGAGAGATAAGTGTGTGTGAAAGCCGTCCTTCACCTAGCTAGTTGGGAACACAAAGTTTCTTTTCAGTTGCAAACTCCACTCCATACATATATATGGGGAGGTACTAGCTCCAACTCGGTTTTACAGTGAAAACTGCAGGAACTTCAAACCGGCACTAGGAAACAGACTGAGAAACCAGAGTAAAAGTTTCTCCTGCAACCCGTTCCCTTTGTGCTAGGTGAACGAACGTGTCTCCACATGCTCAGTTCGGAGAGATAAGTGTGTGTGAAAGCCGTCCTTCACCTAGCTTGTTGGGAACACAAAGTTTCTTTTCACTTGCAAACTCCACTCCATACATATATATGGGGAGGTACTAGCTCCAACTCGGTTTTAAAGTGAAAACTGCAGGAACTTCAAACCGGCACTAGGAAACAGACTGAGAAACCAGAGTAAAAGTTTCTCCTGCAACCCGTTCCCTTTGTGCTAGATGAACGAACGTCTCTCCACATGCTCAGTTCTGAGAGATAAGTGTGTGTGAAAGCCGTCCTTCACCTAGCTTGTTGGGAACACAAAGTTTCTTTTCAGTTGCAAACTCCACTCCATACATATATATGGGGAGGTACTAGCTCCAACTCGGTTTTACAGTGAAAACTGCATGAACTTCTAACCGGCACTAGGAAACAGACTGAGAAACCAGAGTAAAAGTTTCTCCTGCAACCCGTTCCCTTTGTGCTAGATGAACGAACGTCTCTCCACATGCTCAGTTCGGAGAGAAAAGTGTGTGTGAAAGCCGTCCTTCACCTAGCTTTTTGGGAACACAAAGTTTCTTTTCAGTTGCAAACTCCACTCCATACATATATATGGGGAGGTACTAGATCCAACTCGGTTTTACAGTGAAAACTGCAGGAATTTCAAACCGGCACTAGGAAACAGACTGAGAAACGAGAGTAAAAGTTTCTCCTGCAAACCGTTCCCTTTGTGCTAGATGAACGAACGTCTCTCCACATGCTCGGTTCTGAGAGATAAGTGTGTGTGAAAGCCGCCCTTCACCTAGCTTGTTGGGAACACAAAGTTTCTTTTCACTTGCAAACTCCACTCCATACATATATATGGGGAGTTTCTAGCTCCAACTCGGTTTTACAGTGAAAACTGCAGGAACTTCAAACCGGCACTAGGAAACAGACTGAGAAACCAGTGTAAAAGTTTCCCCTGCAACCCGTTCCCTTTGTGCTAGATGAACGAACGTCTCTCCACATGCTCAGTTCTGAGAGATAAGTGTGTGTGAAAGCCGTCCTTCACCTAGCTTGTTGGGAACACAAAGTTTCTTTTCAGTTGCAAACTCCACTCCATACATATATATGGGGAGGTACTAGCTCCAACTCGGTTTTACAGTGAAAACTGCAGGAACTTCAAACCGGCACTAGGAAACAGACTGAGAAACCAGAGTAAAAGTTTCTCCTGCAACCCGTTCCCTTTGTGCTAGATGAACGAACGTCTCTCCAAATGCTCGGTTCTGAGAGATAAGTGTGTGTGAAAGCCGTCCTTCACATAGTTTGTTGGGAACACAAAGTTTCTTTTCACTTGCAAACTCCACTCCCTACATATATATGGGGAGGTACTAGCTCCAACTCGGTTTTACAGTGAAAACTGCAGGAACTTCAAACCGGCAATAGGAAACAGACTGAGAAACCAGAGTAAAAGTTTCTCCTGCAACCCGTTCCCTTTGTGCTAGATGAACGAACGTCTCTCCACATGCTCAGTTCTGAGAGATGTGTGTGTGAAAGCCGTCCTTCACCTAGCTTGTTGGGAACACAAAGTTTCTTTTCACTTGCAAACTCCACTCCATACATATATATGGGGAGGTACTAGCTCCAACTCGGTTTTACAGTGAAAACTGCAGGAACTTCAAACCGGCACTAGGAAACAGACTGAGAAACCAGAGTAAAAGTTTCTCCTGCAACCCGTTCCCTTTGTGCTAGGTGAACGAACGTGTCTCCACATGCTCAGTTCGGAGAGATAAGTGTGTGTGAAAGCCGTCCTTCACCTAGCTTGTTGGGAACACAAAGTTTCTTTTCACTTGCAAACTCCACTCCATACATATATATGGGGAGGTACTAGCTCCAACTCGGTTTTAAAGTGAAAACTGCAGGAACTTCAAACCGGCACTAGGAAACAGACTGAGAAACCAGAGTAAAAGTTTCTCCTGCAAACCGTTCCCTTTGTGCTAGATGAACGAACGTCTCTCCACGTGCTCAGTTCTGATACATAAGTGTGTGTGAAAGCCGTCCTTCACCTAGCTTGTTGGGAACACAAAGTTTCTTTTCACTTGCAAACTCCACTCCATACATATATATGGGGAGGTACTAGCTCCAACTCGGTTTTACAGTGAAAACTGCATGAATTTCTAACCGGCACTAGGAAACATACTGAGAAACCAGAGTAATAGTTTCTCCTGCAACCCGTTCCCTTTGTGCTAGATGAACGAACGTCTCTCCACATGCTCAGTTCGGAGAGAAAAGTGTGTGTGAAAGCCGTCCTTCACCTAGCTTGTTGGGAACACAAAGTTTCTTTTCAGTTGCAAACTCCACTCCATACATATATATGGGGAGGTACTAGATCCAACTCGGTTTTACAGTGAAAACTGCAGGAACTTCAAACCGGCACTAGGAAACAGACTGAGAAACGAGAGTAAAAGTTTCTCCTGCAAACCGTTCCCTTTGTGCTAGATGAACGAACGTCTCTCCACATGCTCGTTTCTGAGAGATAAGTGTGTGTGAAAGCCGTCCTTCACCTAGCTTGTTGGGAACACAAAGTTTCTTTTCACTTGCAAACTCCACTCCATACATATATATGGGGAGGTTCTAGCTCCAACTCGGTTTTACAGTGAAAACTGCAGGAACTTCAAACCGGCAATAGGAAACAGACTGAGAATCCAGTGTAAAAGTTTCTCCTGCAAACCGTTCCCTTTGTGATAGATGAACGAACGTCTCTCCACATGCTCAATTCTGAGAGATAAGTGTGTGTGAAAGCCGTCCTTCACATAGCTTGTTGGGAACACAAAGTTTCTTTTCAGTTGCAAACTCCAATACATACATATATATGGGGAGGTACTAGCTCCAACTCGGTTTTACAGTGAAAACTGCAGGAACTTCAAACCGGCACTAGGAAACAGACTGAGAAACCAGAGTAAAAGTTTCTCCTGCAACCCGTTCCCTTTGTGCTAGATGAACGAACGTCTCTCCACATGCTCAGTTCTGAGAGATAAGTGTGTGTGAAAGCCGTCCTTCACCTAGCTTGTTGGGAACACAAAGTTTCTTTTCAGTTGCAAACTCCACTCCATACATATATATGGGGTGGTACTAGCTCCAACTCGGTTTTACAGTGAAAACTGCAGGAACTTCAAACCGGCACTAGGAAACAGACTGAGAAACCAGAGTAAAAGTTTCTCCTGCAACCCGTTCCCTTTGTGCTAGATGAACGAACGTCTCTCCAAATGCTCGGTTCTGAGAGATAAGTGTGTGTGAAAGCCGTCCTTCACATAGTTTGTTGGGAACACAAAGTTTCTTTTCAGTTGCAAACTCCACTCCATACATATATATGGGGAGGTACTAGCTCCAACTCGATTTTACAGTGAAAACTGCAGGAACTTCAAACCGGCACTAGGAAACAGACTGAGAAACCAGAGTAAAAGTTTCCCCTGCAACCCATTCCCTTTGTGCTAGATGAACGAAGGTCTCTCCACATGCTCAGTTCGGAGAGATAAGTGTGTGTGAAAGCATTGCTTCACCTAGCATGTTGGGAACACAAAGTTTCTTTTCAGTTGCAAACTCCACTCCATACATATATATGGGGAGGTACTAGATCCAACTCGGTTTTACAGTGAAAACTGCAGGAACTTCAAACCAGCACTAGGAAAAAGTCTGAGAAACCAGAGTAAAAGTTTCTCCTGCAACCCGTTCCCTATGTGCTAGATGAACGAACGTCTCTCCACATGCTCATTTCTGAGAGAAAAGTGTGTGTGAAAGCCGCCCTTCACCTAGCTTGTTGTGAACCCAAAGTTTCTTTTCACTTGCAAACTCCACTCCATACATATATATGGGGAGGTACTAGCTCCAACTCGGTTTTACAGTGAAAACTGCAGGAACTTCAAACCGGCACTTGGAAACAGACTGAGAAACCAGAGTAAAAGTTTCTCCTGCAACCCGTTCCCTTTGTTCTAGGTGAACGAACGTCTCTCCACATGCTCAGTTCTGAGAGATAAGTGTGTGTGAAAGCCGTCCTTCACCTATCTTGTTGGGAACACAAAGTTTCTTTTCACTTGCAAACTCCACTCCATACATATATATGGGGAGGTACTAGCTCCAACTCGGTTTTACAGTGAAAACTGCAGGAACTTCAAACCGGCACTAGGAAACAGACTGAGAAACCAGAGTAAAAGTTTCTCCTGCAACCCTTTGCCTTTGTGCTAGATGAACGAACGTCTCTCCACATGCTCAGTTCTGAGAGATAAGTGTGTGTGAAAGCCGTCCTTCACCTATCTTGTTGGGAACACAAAGTTTCTTTTCAGTTGCAAACTCCACTCCATACATATATATGGGGAGGTACTAGCTCCAACTCGGTTTTACAGTGAAAACTGCAGGAACTTCAAACCGGCACTAGGAAACAGACTGAGAAACCAGAGTAAAAGTTTCTCCTGCAACCCGTTCCCTTTGTGCTAGATGAACGAACGTCTCTCCACATGCTCAGTTCTGAGAGATAAGTGTGTTTGAAAGCCGTCCTTCACCTAGCTTGTTGGGAACACAAAGTTTCTTTTAACTTGCAAACTCCACTCCATACATATATATGGGGAGGTACTAGCTCCAACTCGGTTTTACAGTGAAAACTGCAGGAACTTCAAACCGGCACTAGGAAACAGACTGAGAAACCAGAGTAAAAGTTTCTCCTGCAACCTGTTCCCTTTGTGCTAGATGAACGAACGTCTCTCCACATGCTCATTTCTGAGAGATAAATGTGTGTGAAAGCCGTCCTTCACCTAGCTTGTTGGGAACACAATGTTTCTTTTCACTTGCAAACTCCACTTCATACATATATATGGGGAGGTACTAGCTCCAACTCGGTTTTACATTGAAAACTGCAGGAACTTCAAACCGGCACTAGGAAACAGACTGAGAAACCAGAGTAAAAGTTTCTCCTGCAACCCGTTCCCTTTGTGCTAGATGAACGAACGTCTCTCCACATGCTCAGTTCGGAGAGATAAGTGTGTGTGAAAGCCGTCCTTCACCTAGCTTGTTGGGAACACAAAGTTTCTTTTCACTTGCAAACTCCACTCCATACATATATATGGGGAGGTACTAGCTCCAACTCGGTTTTACAGTGAAAACTGCAGGAACTTCAAACCGGCACTAGGAAACAGACTGAGAAACCAGAGTAAAAGTTTCCCGTGCAACCCGTTCCCTTTGTGCTAGATGAACGAACGTCTCTCCACATGCTCAGTTCTGAGAGATAAGTGTGTTTGAAAGCCGTCCTTCACCTAGCTTGTTGGGAACACAAAGTTTCTTTTAACTTGCAAACTCCACTCCATACATATATATGGGGAGGTACTAGCTCCAACTCGGTTTTACAGTGAAAACTGCAGGAACTTCAAACCGGCACTAGGAAACAGACTGAGAAACCAGAGTAAAAGTTTCTCCTGCAACCTGTTCCCTTTGTGCTATATGAACGAACGTCTCTCCACATGCTCAGTTCTGAGAGATAAATGTGTGTGAAAGCCGTCCTTCACCTAGCTTGTTGGGAACACAATGTTTCTTTTCACTTGCAAACTCCACTTCATACATATATATGGGGAGGTACTAGCTCCAACTCGGTTTTACATTGAAAACTGCAGGAACTTCAAACCGGCACTAGGAAACAGACTGAGAAACCAGAGTAAAAGTTTCTCCTGCAACCCGTTCCCTTTGTGCTAGATGAACGAACGTCTCTCCACATGCTCAGTTCGGAGAGATAAGTGTGTGTGAAAGCCGTCCTTCACCTAGCTTGTTGGGAACACAAAGTTTCTTTTCACTTGCAAACTCCACTCCATACATATATATGGGGAGGTACTAGCTCCAACTCGGTTTTACAGTGAAAACTGCAGGAACTTCAAACCGGCACTAGGAAACAGACTGAGAAACCAGAGTAAAAGTTTCCCGTGCAACCCGTTCCCTTTGTGCTAGATGAACGAACGTCTCTCCACATGCTCAGTTCGGAGAGATAAGTGTGTGTGAAAGCCGTCCTTCACCTAGCTTGTTGGGAACACAAAGTTTCTTTTCACTTGCAAACTCCACTCCATACATATATATGGGGAGGTACTAGCTCCAACTCGGTTTTACAGTGAAAACTGCAGGAACTTCAAACCGGCACTAGGAAACAGACTGAGAAACCAGGGTAAAAGTTTCTCCTGCAATCCGTTCCCTTTGTGCTAGATGAACGAACGTCTCTCCACATGCTCAGTTCTGAGAAATAAGTGTGTGTGAAAGCCGTCCTTCACCTAGCTTGTTGGGAACACAAAGTTTCTTTTCACTAACAAATTCCACTCCATACATATATATGGGTAGGTACTAGATCCAACTCGGTTTTACAGTGAAAACTGCAGGAACTTCAAACAGGCACTAGGAAACAGACTGAGAAACCAGAGTAAAAGTTTCTCCTGCAAACCGTTCCCTTTGTGCTAGATGAACGAACGTCTCTCCACATGCTCTATTCTGAGAGATGTGTGTGTGAAAGCCGTCCTTCAACTAGCTTGTTGGGAACACAAAGTATCTTTTCACTTTCAAACTCCACTCCATAAACATATATGGGGCGGTACTAGCTCCAACTCGGTTTTACAGTGAAAACTGCAGGAACTTCAAACCGGCACTAGGTAACAGACTGAGAAACCAGAGTAAAAGTTTCTCCTGCAAACCGTTCCCTTTGTGCTAGATGAACGAACGTCTCTCCACATGCTCAGTTCTGAGAGATAAGTGTGTGTGAAAGCCGTCCTTCACCTAGCTTGTTGGGAACACAAAGTTTCTTTCAGTTGCAAACTCCACTCCATACATATATATGGGGAGGTACTAGCTCCAACTCGGTTTTACAGTGAAAACTGCAGGAACTTCAAACCGGCACTAGGAAACAGACTGAGAAACCAGAGTAAAAGTTTCTCCTGCAACCCGTTCCCTTTGTGCTAGATGAACGAACGTCTCTCCACATGCTCAGTTCGGAGAGATAAGTGTGTGTGAAAGCCGTCCTTCAACTAGCTTGTTGGGAACAAAAAGTTTCTTTTCACTTGCAAACTCCCCTCCATATATATATATGGGTAGGTACTAGCTCCAACTCGGTTTTACAGTGAAAACTGCAGGAACTTCAAACCGGCACTAGGAAACAGACTGAGAAACCAGAGTAAAAGTTTCTCCTGCAACCCGTTCCCTTTGTGCTAGATGAACGAACGTCTCTCCACATGCTCAGTTCTGAGAGATAAGTGTGTGTGAAAGCCGTCCTTCACCTAGCTTGTTGGGAACACAAAGTTTCTTTCAGTTGCAAACTCCACTCCATACATATATATGGGGAGGTACTAACTCCAACTCGGTTTTACAGTGAAAACTGCAGGAACTTCAAACCGGCACTAGGAAACAGACTGAGAAACCAGAGTAACAGTTTCTCCTGCAACCCGTTCCCTTTGTGCTAGATGAACGAACTTCTCTCCACATGCTCAGTTCTGAGAGATAAGTGTGTGTGAAGCCGCCCCTCACATAGCTTGTTGGGAACACAAAGTTTCTTTTCACTTGCCAACTCCACTCCATACATATATATGGGGAGGTACTAGCTCCAACTCGGTTTTACAGTGAAAACTGCAGGAACTTCCAACCGGCACTAGGAAACAGACTGAGAAACCAGAGTAAAAGTTTCCCCTGCAACCCGTTCCCTTTGTGCTAGATGAACGAACGTCTCTCCACATGCTCAGTTCTGAGATATAAGTGTGTGTGAAAGCCGTCCTTCACCTAGCTTGTTGGGAACACAAAGTTTCTTTTCAGTTGCAAACTCCACTCCATACATATATATGGGGAGGTAATAGCTCCAACACGGTTTTACAGTGAAAACTGCAGGAACTTCAAACCGGCACTAGGAAACAGACTGAGAAACCAGAGTAAAAGTTTCTCCTGCAACCCGTTCCCTTTGTGCTAGATGAACGAACGTCTCTCCACATGCTCAGTTCTGAGAGATAAGTGTGTGTGAAAGCCGTCCTTCACCTAGCTTGTTGGGAACACAAAGTTACTTTTCACTTGCAAACTCCACTCCATACATATATATGGGGAGGTAGTAGCTCCAACTCGGTTTTACAGTGAAAACTGCAGCAACTTCAAACCGGCACTAGGAAACAGACTGAGAAACCAGAGTAAAAGTTTCTCCTGCAAACCGTTCCCTTTGTGCTAGATGAACGAACGTCTCTCCACATGCTCTATTCTGAGAGATGTGTGTGTGAAAGCCGTCCTTCAACTAGCTTGTTGGGAACACAAAGTATCTTTTCACTTGCAAACTCCACTCCATAAATATATATGGGGCGGTACTAGCACCAACTCGGTTTTACAGTGAAAACTGCAGGAACTTCAAGCCGGCACTAGGTAACAGACTGAGAAACCAGAGTAAAAGTTTCTCCTGCAAACCGTTCCCTTTGTGCTAGATGAACGAACGTCTCTCCACATGCTCAGTTCTGAGAGATAAGTGTGTGTGAAAGCCGTCCTTCACCTAGCTTGTTGGGAACACAAAGTTTCTTTCAGTTGCAAACTCCACTCCATACATATATATGGGGAGGTACTAGCTCCAACTCGGTTTTACAGTGAAAACTGCAGGAACTTCAAACCGGCACTAGGAAACAGACTGAGAAACCAGAGTAAAAGTTTCTCCTGCAACCCGTTCCCTTTGTGCTAGATGAACGAACGTCTCTCCACATGCTCAGTTCGGAGAGATAAGTGTGTGTGAAAGCCGTCCTTCACCTAGCTTGTTGGGAACAAAAAGTTTCTTTTCACTTGCAAACTCCCCTCCATATATATATATGGGTAGGTACTAGCTCCAACTCGGTTTTACAGTGAAAACTGCAGGAACTTCAAACCGGCACTTGGAAACAGACTGAGAAACCAGAGTAAAAGTTTCTCCTGCAACCCGTTCCCTTTGTGCTAGATGAACGAACGTCTCTCCACATGCTCAGTTCGGAGAGATAAGTGTGTGTGAAAGCCGTCCTTCACCTAGCTTGTTGGGAACACAAAGTTTCTTTCAGTTGCAAACTCCACTCCATACATATATATGGGGAGGTTCTAACTCCAACTCGGTTTTACAGTGAAAACTGCAGGAACTTCAAACCGGCACTAGGAAACAGACTGAGAAACCAGAGTAACAGTTTCTCCTGCAACCCGTTTCCTTTGTGCTAGATGAACGAACTTCTCTCCACATGCTCAGTTCTGAGAGATAAGTGTGTGTGAAAGCCGCCCCTCACATAGCTTGTTGGGAACACAAAGTTTCTTTTCAGTTGCAAACTCCACTCCATACATATATATGGGGAGGTAGTAGCTCCAACTCGGTTTTACAGTGAAAACTGCAGGAACTTCCAACCGGCACTAGGAAACAGACTGAGAAACCAGAGTAAAAGTTTCCCCTGCAACCCGTTCCCTTTGTGCTAGATGAACGAACGTCTCTCCACATGCTCAGTTCTGAGATATAAGTGTGTGAGAAAGCCGTCCTTCACCTAGCTTGTTGGGAACACAAAGTTTCTTTTCAGTTGCAAACTCCACTCCATACATATATATGGGGAGGTAATAGCTCCAACACGGTTTTACAGTGAAAACTGCAGGAACTTCAAACCGGCACTAGGAAACAGACTGAGAAACCAGAGTAAAAGTTTCTCCTGCAACCCGTTCCATTTGTGCTAGATGAACGAACGTCTCTCCACATGCTCAGTTCTGAGAGATAAGTGTGTGTGAAAGCCGTCCTTCACCTAGCTTGTTGGGAACACAAAGTTTCTTTTCAGTTGCAAACTCCACTCCATACATATATATGGGGAGGTAGTAGCTCCAACTCGGTTTTACAGTGAAAACTGCAGCAACTTCAAACCGGCACTAGGAAACAGACTGAGAAACCAGAGTAAAAGTTTCTCCTGCAACCCGTTCCCTTTGTGCTAGATGAACGAACGTCTCTCCACATGCTCAGTTCTGAGAGAAAAGTGTGTGTGAAAGCCGTCCTTCACCTAGCTTGTTGGGAGCACAAAGTTTCTTTTCACTTGCAAACTCCACTCCATACATATATATGGGGAGGTACTAGCTCCAACTCGGTTTTACAGTGAAAACTGCAGGAACTTCAAACCGGCCCTAGGAAACAGACTGAGAAACCAATGTAAAAGTTTCTCCTGCAACCCGTTGCCTTTTTGCTAGATGAACGAACGTCTCTCCACATGCTCAGTTCTGAGAGATAAGTGTGTGTGAAAGCCGTCCTTCACCTAGCTTGTTGGGAACACAAAGTTTCTTTTCAGTTGCAAACTCCACTCCATACATATATATGGGGAGGTACTAGCTCCAACTCGGTTTTACAGTGAAAACTGCAGGAACTTCAAACCGGCACTAGGAAACAGACTGAGAAACCAGAGTAAAAGTTTCTCCTGCAACCCGTTCCCTTTGTGCTAGATGAACGAACGTCTCTCCACATGCTCAGTTCTGAGAGATAAGTGTGTGTGAAAGCCGTCCTTCACCTAGCTTGTTGGGAGCACAAAGTTTCTTTTCAGTTGCAAACTCCACTCCATACATATATATGGGGAGGTACTAGCTCCAACTCGGTTTTACAGTGAAAACTGCAGGAACTTCAAAACGGCCCTAGGAAACAGACTGAGAAACCAGAGAAAAAGTTTCTCCTGCAACCCGTTCCCTTTGTGCTAGATGAACGAACGTCTCTCCACATGCTCAGTTCTGAGAGATAAGTGTGTGTGAAAGCCGTCCTTCACCTAGCTTGTTGGGAACACAAAGTTTCTTTTCAGTTGCAAACTCCAATCCATACATATATATGGGGAGGTACTAGCTCCAACTCGGTTTTACAGTGAAAACTGCAGGAACTTCAAACCGGCACTAGGAAACAGACTGAGAAACCAGAGTAAAAGTTGCTCCTGCAACCCGTTCCCTTTGTGCTAGATGAACGAACGTCTCTCCACATGCTCAGTTCTGAGAGATAAGTGTGTGTGAAAGCCGTCCTTCACCTAGCTTGTTGGGAACACAAAGTTTCTTTTCAGTTTCAAACTCCAATTCATACATATATATGGGGAGGTACTAGCTCCAACTCGATTTTACAGTGAAAACTGCAGGAACTTCAAACTGGCACTAGGAAACAGACTGAGAAACCGGAGTAAAAGTTTCCACTGCAACCCGTTCCCTTTGTGCTAGATGAACGAACGTCTCTCCACATGCTCAGTTCTGAGAGATAAGTGTGTATGAAAGCCGTCCTTCACCTAGCTTGTTGGGAACACAAAGTTTCTTTTCAGTTGCAAACTGCAATCCATACATATATATGGGGATGTACTAGCTCCAACTCGGTTTTACAGTGAAAACTGCAGGAACTTCAAACCGGCACTAGGAAACAGACTGAGAAACCAGAGTAAAAGTTTCTCCTGCAACCCGTTCCATTTGTGCTAGATGAACGAACGTCTCTCCACATGCTCAGTACTGAGAGATAAGTGTGTGTGAAAGCCGTCCTTCACCTAGATTGTTGGGAACCCAAAGTTTCTTTTCACTTGCAAGCTCCACTCCATACATATATATGGGGAGTTACTAGCTCCAACTCGGTTTTACAGTGAAAACTGCAGGAACTTCCAACCGGCACTAGGAAACAGACTGAGAAACCAGAGTAAAAGTTTCCCCTGCAACCCGTTCCCTTTGTGCTAGATGAACGAACGTCTCTCCACATGCTCAGTTCTGAGATATAAGTGTGTGTGAAAGCCGTCCTTCAGCTAGCTTGTTGGGAACACAAAGTTTCTTTTCAGTTGCAAACTCCACTCCATACATATATATGGGGAGGTACTAGCTCCAACTCGGTTTTACAGTGAAAACTGCAGGAACTTCAAACCGGCACTAGGAAACAGACTGAGAAACCAGAGTAAAAGTTTCTCCTGCAACCCGTTCCCTTTGTGCTAGATGAACGAACGTCTCTCCACATGCTCAGTTCTGAGAGATAAGTGTGTGTGAAAGCCGTCCTTCACCTAGCTTGTTGGGAACACAAAGTTTCTTTTCAGTTGCAAACTCCACTCCATACATATATATGGGGAGGTAGTAGCTCCAACTCGGTTTTACAGTGAAAACTGCAGGAACTTCAAACCGGCACTAGGAAACAGACTGAGAAACCAGAGTAAAAGTTTCTCCTGCAACCCGTTCCCTTTGTGCTAGATGAACGAACGTCTCTCCACATGCTCAGTTCTGAGAGATAAGTGTGTGTGAAAGCCGTCCTTCACCTAGCTTGTTGGGAGCACAAAGTTTCTTTTCAGTTGCAAACTCCACTCCATACATATATATGGGGAGGTACTAGCTCCAACTCGGTTTTACAGTGAAAACTGCAGGAACTTCAAACCGGCCCTAGGAAACAGACTGAGAAACCAGAGTAAAAGTTTCTCCTGCAACCCGTTCCCTTTGTGCTAGATGAACGAACGTCTCTCCACATGCTCTATTCTGAGAGTTGTGTGTGTGAAAGCCGTCCTTCAACTAGCTTGTTGGGAACACAAAGTATCTTTTCACTTGCAAACTCCACTCCATAAATATATATGGGGAGGTACTAGCTCCAACTCGGTTTTACAGTGAAAACTGCAGGAACTTCAAACCGGCACTAGGAAACAGAGTGAGAAACCAGAGTAAAAATTTCTCCTGCAAACCGTTCCCTTTGTGCTAGATGAACGAACGTCTCTCCACATGCTCAGTTCTGAGAGATAAGTGTGTGTGAAAGCCGTCCTTCACCTAGCTTGTTGGGAACACAAAGTTTCTTTCAGTTGCAAACTCCACTCCATACATATATATGGGGAGGTACTAGCTCCAACTCGGTTTTACAGTGAAAACTGCAGGAACTTCAAACCGGCACTAGGAAACAGACTGAGAAACCAGAGTAAAAGTTTCTCCTGCAACCCGTTCCCTTTGTGCTAGATGAACGAACGTCTCTCCACATGCTCAGTTCTGAGAGATAAGTGTGTGTGAAAGCTGTCCTTCACCTAGCTTGTTGGGAACAAAAAGTTTATTTTCACTTGCAAACTCCCCTCCATATATATATATGGGTAGGTACTAGCTCCAACTCGGTTTTACAGTGAAAACTGCAGGAACTTCAAACCGGCACTAGGAAACAGACTGAGAAACCAGAGTAAAAGTTTCTCCTGCAACCAGTTCCCTTTGTGCTAGATGAACGAACGTCTCTCCACATGCTCAGTTCGGAGAGATAAGTGTGTGTGAAAGCCGTCCTTCACCTAGCTTGTTGGGAACACAAAGTTTCTTTCAGTTGCAAACTCCACTCCATAAATACATAAGGGGATGTACTAGATCCAACTCGGTTTTACAGTGAAAACTGCAGGAACTTCAAACCGGCACTAGGAAACAGACTGAGAAACCAGAGTAACAGTTTCTCCTGCAACCCGTTCCCTTTGTGCTAGATGAACGAACGTCTCTCCACATGCTCAGTTCTGAGAGATAAGTGTGTGTGAACGCCGCCCCTCACATAGCTTGTTGGGAACACAAAGTTTCTTTTCAGTTGCAAACTCCACTCCATACATATATATGGGGAGGTACTAGCTCCAACTCGGTTTTACAGTGAAAACTGCAGGAACTTCAAACCGGCACTAGGAAACAGACTGAGAAACCAGAGTAAAAGTTTCTCCTGCAACCCGTTCCCTTTGTGCTAGATGAACGAACGTCTCTCCACATGCTCAGTTCTGAGAGATAAGTGTGTGTGAAAGCCGTCCTTCACCTAGCTTGTTGGGAACACAAAGTTTCTTTTCAGTTGCAAACTCCAATTCATACATATATATGGGGAGGTACTAGCTCCAACTCGGTTTTACAGTGAAAACTGCAGGAACTTCAAACTGGCACTAGGAAACAGACTGAGAAACCGGAGAAAAAGTTTCCCCTGCAACCCGTTCCCTTTGTGCTAGATGAACGAACGTCTCTCCACATGCTCAGTTCTGAGAGATAAGTGTGTGTGAAAGCCGTCCTTCACCTAGCTTGTTGGAAACACAAAGTTTCTTTTCAGTTGCAAACTCCAATCCATACATATATATGGGGAGGTACTAGCTCCAACTCGGTTTTACAGTGAAAACTGCAGGAACTTCAAACCGGCACTAGGAAACAGACTGAGAAACCAGAGTAAAAGTTTCCCCTGCAACCCGTTCCCTTTGTGCTAGATGAACGAACGTCTCTCCACATGCTCAGTTCTGAGATATAAGTGTGTGTGAAAGCCGTCCTTCACCTAGCTTGTTGGGAACACAAAGTTTCTTTTCAGTTGCAAACTCCACTCCATACATATATATGGGGAGGTACTAGCTCCAATTCGGTTTTACAGTGAAAACTGCAGGAACTTCAAACCGGCACTAGGAAACAGACTGAGAAACTAGAGTAAAAGTTTCTCTTGCAACCCGTTCCCTTTGTGCTAGATGAACGAACGTCTCTCCACATGCTCAGTTCTGAGAGATAAGTGTGTGTGAAAGCCGTCCTTCACCTAGCTTGTTGGGAACACAAAGTTTCTTTTCAGTTGCAAACTCCACTCCATACATATATATGGGGAGGTAGTAGCTCCAACTCGGTTTTACAGTGAAAACTGCAGGAACTTCCAACCGGCACTAGGAAACAGACTGAGAAACCAGAGTAAAAGTTTCTCCTGCAACCCGTTCCCTTTGTGCTAGATGAACGAACGTCTCTCCACATGCTCAGTTCTGAGAGATAAGTGTGTGTGAAAGCCGTCCTTCACCTAGCTTGTTGGGAGCACAAAGTTACTTTTCACTAGCAAACTCCACTCCATACATATATATGGGGAGGTACTAGCTCCAACTCGGTTTTACAGTGAAAACTGCAGGAACTTCAAACCGGCACTAGGAAACAGACTGAGAAACCAGAGTAAAAGTTTCTCCTGCAACCCGTTCCCTTTGTGCTAGATGAACGAACGTCTCTCCACATGCTCAGTTCTGAGAGATAAGTGTGTGTGAAAGCCGTCCTTCACCTAGCTTGTTGGGAACACAAAGTTTCTTTTCAGTTGCAAACTCCACTCCATACATATGTATGGGGAGGTAATAGCTCCAACTCGGTTTTACAGTGAAAACTGCAGGAACTTCAAACCGGCCCAGGAAACAGACTGAGAAACCAGAGTAAAAGTTTCTCCTGCAACCCGTTCCCTTTGTGCTAGATGAACGAACGTCTCTCCACATGCTCAGTTCTGAGAGATAAGTGTGTGTGAAAGCCGTCCTTCACATAGTTTGTTGGGAACACAAAGTTTCTTTTCAGTTGCAAACTCCACTCCATACATATATATGGGGAGGTACTAGCTCCAACTCGGTTTTACAGTGAAAACTGCAGGAACTTCAAACCGGCACTAGGAAACAGACTGAGAAACCAGAGTAAAAGTTTCTCCTGCAACCCGTTCCCTTTGTGCTAGATGAACGAACGTCTCTCCACATGCTCAGTTCTGAGAGATAAGTGTGTGTGAAAGCCGTCCTTCACCTAGCTTGTTGGGAGCACAAAGTTTCTTTTCACTTGCAAACTCCACTCCATACATATATATGGGGAGGTACTAGCTCCAACTCGGTTTTATAGTGAAAACTGCAGGAACTTCAAACCGGCCCTAGGAAACAGACTGAGAAACCAGAGTAAAAGTTTCTCCTGCAACCCGTTCCCTTTGTGCTAGATGAACGAACGTCTCTCCACATGCTCTATTCTGAGAGTTGTGTGTGTGAAAGCCGTCCTTCAACTAGCTTGTTGGGAACACAAAGTATCTTTTCACTTGCAAACTCCACTCCATAAATATATATGGGGAGGTACTAGCTCCAACTCGGTTTTACAGTGAAAACTGCAGGAACTTCAAACCGGCACTAGGAAACAGAGTGAGAAACCAGAGTAAAAATTTCTCCTGCAAACAGTTCCCTTTGTGCTAGATGAACGAACGTCTCTCCACATGCTCAGTTCTGAGAGATAAGTGTGTGTGAAAGCCGTCCTTCACCTAGCTTGTTGGGAACACAAAGTTTCTTTCAGTTGCAAACTCCACTCCATACATATATATGGGGAGGTACTAGCTCCAACTCGGTTTTACAGTGAAAACTGCAGGAACTTCAAACCGGCACTAGGAAACAGACTGAGAAACCAGAGTAAAAGTTTCTCCTGCAACCCGTTCCCTTTGTGCTAGATGAACGAACGTCTCTCCACATGCTCAGTTCTGAGAGATAAGTGTGTGTGAAAGCTGTCCTTCACCTAGCTTGTTGGGAACAAAAAGTTTCTTTTCACTTGCAAACTCCCCTCCATATATATATATGGGTAGGTACTAGCTCCAACTCGGTTTTACAGTGAAAACTGCAGGAACTTCAAACCGGCACTAGGAAACAGACTGAGAAACCAGAATAAAAGTTTCTCCTGCAACCCGTTCCCTTTGTGCTAGATGAACGAACGTCTCTCCACATGCTCAGTTCGGAGAGATAAGTGTGTGTGAAAGCCGTCCTTCACCTAGCTTGTTGGGAACACAAAGTTTCTTTCAGTTGTAAACTCCACTCCATAAATACATAAGGGGATGTACTAGATCCAACTCGGTTTTACAGTGAAAACTGCAGGAACTTCAAACCGGCACTAGGAAACAGACTGAGAAACCAGAGTAACAGTTTCTCCTGCAACCCGTTCCCTTTGTGCTAGATGAACGAACGTCTCTCCACATGCTCAGTTCTGAGAGATATGTGTGTGTGAACGCCGCCCCTCACATAGCTTGTTGGGAACACAAAGTTTCTTTTCAGTTGCAAACTCCACTCCATACATATATATGGGGAGGTACTAGCTCCAACTCGGTTTTACAGTGAAAACTGCAGGAACTTCAAACCGGCACTAGGAAACAGACTGAGAAAGCAGAGTAAAAGTTTCTCCTGCAACCCGTTCCATTTGTGCTAGATGAACGAACGTCTCTCCACATGCTCAGTTCTGAGAGATAAGTGTGTGTGAAAGCCGTCCTTCACCTAGCTTGTTGGGAACACAAAGTTTCTTTTCAGTTGCAAACTCCAATTCATACATATATATGGGGAGGTACTAGCTCCAACTCGGTTTTACAGTGAAAACTGCAGGAACTTCAAACTGGCACTAGGAAACAGACTGAGAAACCGGAGAAAAAGTTTCCCCTGCAACCCGTTCCCTTTGTGCTAGATGAACGAACGTCTCTCCACATGCTCAGTTCTGAGAGATAAGTGTGTGTGAAAGCTGTCTTTCACCTAGCTTGTTGGGAACACAAAGTTTCTTTTCAGTTGCAAACTCCAATCCATAAATATATATGGGGAGGTACTAGCTCCAACTCGGTTTTACAGTGAAAACTGCAGGAACTTCAAACCGGCACTAGGAAACAGACTGAGAAACCAGAGTAAAAGTTTCTCCTGCAACCCATTCCCTTTGTGCTAGATGAACGAACGTCTCTCCACATGCTCAGTACTGAGAGATAAGTGTGTGTGAAAGCCGTCCTTCACCTAGATTGTTGGGAACCCAAAGTTTCTTTTCACTTGCAAGCTCCACTCCATACATATATATGGGGAGTTACTAGCTCCAACTCGGTTTTACAGTGAAAACTGCAGGAACTTCAAACCGGCACTAGGAAACAGACTGAGAAACCAGAGTAAAAGTTTCCCCTGCAACCCGTTCCCTTTGTGCTAGATGAACGAACGTCTCTCCACATGCTCAGTTCTGAGAGATAAGTGTGTGTGAAAGCCGTCCTTCACCTAGCTTGTTGGGAACACAAAGTTTCTTTTCAGTTGCAAACTCCACTCCATACATATATATGGGGAGGTACTAGCTCCAATTCGGTTTTACAGTGAAAACTGCAGGAACTTCAAACCGGCACTAGGAAACAGACTGAGAAACCAGAGTAAAAGTTTCCCCTGCAACCCGTTCCCTTTGTGCTAGATGAACGAACGTCTCTCCACATGCTCAGTTCTGAGATATAAGTGTGTGTGAAAGCCGTCCTTCACCTAGCTTGTTGGGAACACAAAGTTTCTTTTCAGTTGCAAACTCCACTCCATACATATATATGGGGAGGTACTAGCTCCAATTCGGTTTTACAGTGAAAACTGCAGGAACTTCAAACCGGCACTAGGAAACAGACTGAGAAACCAGAGTAAAAGTTTCTCCTGCAACCCGTTCCCTTTGTGCTAGATGAACGAACGTCTCTCCACATGCTCAGTTCTGAGAGATAAGTGTGTGTGAAAGCCGTCCTTCACCTAACTTGTTGGGAACACAAAGTTTCTTTTCAGTTGCAAACTCCACTCCATACATATATATGGGGAGGTAGTAGCTCCAACTCGGTTTTACAGTGAAAACTGCAGGAACTTCCAACCGGCACTAGGAAACAGACTGAGAAACCAGAGTAAAAGTTTCTCCTGCAACCCGTTCCCTTTGTGCTAGATGAACGAACGTCTCTCCACATGCTCAGTTCTGAGAGATAAGTGTGTGTGAAAGCCGTCCTTCACCTAGCTTGTTGGGAGCACAAAGTTTCTTTTCACTAGCAAACTCCACTCCATACATATATATGGGGAGGTACTAGCTCCAACTCGGTTTTACAGTGAAAACTGCAGGAACTTCCAACCGGCACTAGGAAACAGACTGAGAAACCAGAGTAAAAGTTTCTCCTGCAACCCGTTCCCTTTGTGCTAGATGAACGAACGTCTCTCCACATGCTCAGTTCTGAGAGATAAGTGTGTGTGAAAGCCGTCCTTCACCTAGCTTGTTGGGAACACAAAGTTTCTTTTCAGTTGCAAACTCCACTCCATACATATATATGGGGAGGTAGTAGCTCCAACTCGGTTTTACAGTGAAAACTGCAGGAACTTCCAACCTGCACTAGGAAACAGACTGAGAAACCAGAGTAAAAGTTTCTCCTGCAACCCGTTCCCTTTGTGCTAGATGAAAGAACGTCTCTCCACATGCTCAGTTCTGAGAGATAAGTGTGTGTGAAAGCCGTCCTTCACCTAGCTTGTTGGGAACACAAAGTTTCTTTTCAGTTGCAAACTCCACTCCATACATATGTATGGGGAGGTAATAGCTCCAACTCGGTTTTACAGTGAAAACTGCAGGAACTTCAAACCGGGCCTAGGAAACAGACTGAGAAACCAGAGTAAAAGTTTCTCCTGCAACCCGTTCCCTTTGTGCTAGATGAACGAACGTCTCTCCACATGCTCAGTTCTGAGAGATAAGTGTGTGTGAAAGCCGTCCTTCACCTAGCTTGTTGGGAACATAAAGTTTCTTTTCAGTTGCAAACTACAATCCATACATATATATGGGGAGGTACTAGCTCCAACTCGGTTTTACAGTGAAAACTGCAGGAACTTCAAACCGGCACTAGGAAACAGACTGAGAAACCAGAGTAAAAGTTTCTCCTGCAACCCATTC
This sequence comes from Camelus bactrianus, assembly GCF_048773025.1. Classification (NCBI taxonomy): domain Eukaryota; kingdom Metazoa; phylum Chordata; class Mammalia; order Artiodactyla; family Camelidae; genus Camelus; species Camelus bactrianus. Next base: position 2,244,968 of record NC_133553.1, read on the forward strand.
CCTTTGTGCTAGATGAACGAACGTCTCTCCACATGCTCAGTACTGAGAGATAAGTGTGTGTGAAAGCCGTCCTTCACCTAGATTGTTGGGAACACAAAGTTTCTTTTCAGTTGCAAACTCCACTCCATACATATTTATGGGGAGTTACTAGCTCCAACTCGGTTTTACAGTGAAAACTGCAGGAACTTCCAACCGGCACTAGGAAACAGACTGAGAAACCAGAGTAAAAGTTTTCCCTGCAAACCGTTCCCTTAGTGCTAGATGAACGAACGTCTCTCCACATGCTCAGTTCTGAGAGATAAGTGTGTGTGAAAGCCGTCCTTCACCTAGCTTGTTGGGAACACAAAGTTTCTTTTCAGTTGCAAACTCCACTCCATACATATATATGGGGAGGTACTAGCTCCAACTCGGTTTTACAGTGAAAACTGCAGGAACTTCAAACCGGCACTAGGAAACAGACTGAGAAACCAGAGTAAAAGTTTCTCCTGCAACCCGTTCCCTTTGTGCTAGATGAACGAACGTCTCTCCACATGCTCAGTTCTGAGAGATAAGTGTGTGTGAAAGCCGTCCTTCACCTAGCTTGTTGGGAACACAAAGTTTCTTTTCAGTTGCAAACTCCACTCCATACATATATATGGGGAGGTAGTAGCTCCAACTCGGTTTTACAGTGAAAACTGCAGGAACTTCAAACCGGCACTAGGAAACAGACTGAGAAACCAGAGTAAAAGTTTCTCCTGCAACCCGTTCCCTTTGTGCTAGATGAACGAACGTCTCTCCACATGCTCAGTTCTGAGAGATAAATGTGTGTGAAAGCCGTCCTTCACCTAGCTTGTTGGGAGCACAAAGTTTCTTTTCACTTGCAAACTCCACTCCATACATATATATGGGGAGGTACTAGCTCCAACTCGGTTTTACAGTGAAAACTGCAGGAACTTCAAACCGGCCCTAGGAAACAGACTGAGAAACCAGAGTAAAAGTTTCTCCTGCAACCCGTTCCCTTTGTGCGAGATGAACGAACGTCTCTCCACATGCTCAGTTCTGAGAGATAAGTGTGTGTGAAAGCCGTCCTTCACCTAGCTTGTTGGGAACACAAAGTTTCTTTTCAGTTGCAAACTCCACTCCATACATATATATGGGGAGGTAATAGCTCCAACTCGGTTTTACAGTGAAAACTGCAGGAACTTCAAACCGGCCCTAGGAAACAGACTGAGAAACCAGAGTAAAAATTTCTCCTGCAACCGGTTCCCTTTGTGCTAGATGAACGAACGTCTCTCCACATGCTCAGTTCTGAGAGATAAGTGTGTGTGAAAGCCGCCCCTCACCTAGCTTGTTGGGAACCCAAAGTTTCTTTTCACTTGCAAGCTCCACTCCATACATATATATGGGGTGTTACTAGCTCCAACTCGGTTTTACAGTGAAAACTGCAGAAACTTCCAACCGGCACTAGGAAACAGACTGAGAAACCAGAGTAAAAGTTTCCCCTGCAACCCGTTCCATTTGTGCTAGATGAACGAACGTCTCTCCACATGCTCAGTTCTGAGATATAAGTGTGTGTGAAAGCCGACTTTCACCTAGCTTGTTGGGAACACAAAGTTTCTTTTCAGTTGCAAACTCCACTCCATACATATATATGGGGAGGTACTAGCTCCAACTCGGTTTTACAGTGAAAACTGCAGGAACTTCAAACCGGCACTAGGAAACAGACTGAGAAACCAGAGTAAAAGTTTCTCCTGCAACCCGTTCCGTTTGTGCTAGATGAACGAACGTCCCTCCACATGCTCAGTTCTGAGAGATAAGTGTGTGTGAAAGCCGTCCTTCACCTAGCTTGTTGGGAACACAAAGTTTCTTTTCAGTTGCAAACTCCACTCCATACATATATATGGGGAGGTACTAGCTCCAACTCGGTTTTACAGTGAAAACTGCAGGAACTTCAAACCGGCACTAGGAAACAGACTGAGAAAGCAGAGTAAAAGTTTCTCCTGCAACCCGTTCCCTTTGTGCTAGATGAACGAACGTCTCTCCACATGCTCAGTTCGGAGAGATAAGTGTGTGTGAAAGCCGTCCTTCACCTAGCTTGTTGGGAGCACAAAGTTTCTTTTCACTTGCAAACACCACTCCATACATATATATGGGGAGGTACTAGCTCCAACTCGGTTTTAAAGTGAAAACTGCAGGAACTTCAAACCGGCCCTAGGAAACAGACTGAGAAACCAGAGTAAAAGTTTCTCCTGCAACCCGTTCCCTTTGTGCTATGTGAACGAACGTCTCTCCACATGCTCAGTTCTGAGAGATAAGTGTGTGTGAAAGCCGTCCTTCACCTAGCTTGTTGGGAACACAAAGTTTCTTTTCAGTTGCAAACTCCAATCCATACATATATATGGGGAGGTACTAGCTCCAACTCGGTTTTACAGTGAAAACTGCAGGAACTTCAAACCGGCACTAGGAAACAGACTGAGAAACCAGAGTAAAAGTTTCTCCTGCAACCCATTCCCTTTGTGTTAGATGAACGAACGTCTCTCCACATGCTCAGTACTGAGAGATAAGTGTGTGTGAAAGCCGTCCTTCACCTAGCTTGTTGGGAACCCAAAGTTTCTTTTCACTTGCAAGCTCCACTCCATACATATATATGGGGTGTTACTAGCTCCAACTCGGTTTTACAGTGAAAACTGCAGAAACTTCCAACCGGCACTAGGAAACAGACTGAGAAACCAGAGTAAAAGTTTCCCCTGCAACCCGTTCCATTTGTGCTAGATGAACGAACGTCTCTCCACATGCTCATTTCTGAGATATAAGTGTGTGTGAAAGCCGACTTTCACCTAGCTTGTTGGGAACACAAAGTTTCTTTTCAGTTGCAAACTCCACTCCATACATATATATGGGGAGGTACTAGCTCCAACTCGGTTTTACAGTGAAAACTGCAGGAACTTCAAACCGGCACTAGGAAACAGACTGAGAAACCAGAGTAAAAGTTTCTCCTGCAACCCGTTCCGTTTGTGCTAGATGAACGAACGTCCCTCCACATGCTCAGTTCTGAGAGATAAGTGTGTGTGAAAGCCGTCCTTCACCTAGCTTGTTGGGAACACAAAGTTTCTTTTCAGTTGCAAACTACACTCCATACATATATATGGGGAGGTAGTAGCTCCAACTCGGTTTTACAGTGAAAACTGCAGGAACTTCAAACCGGCACTAGGAAACAGACTGAGAAACCAGAGTAAAAGTTTCTCCTGCAACCCGTTCCCTTTGTGCTAGATGAACGAACGTCTCTCCACATGCTCAGTTCTGAGAGATAAGTGTGTGTGAAAGCCGTCCTTCACCTAGCTTGTTGGGAGCACAAAGTTTCTTTTCACTTGCAAACTCCACTCCTTACATATATATGGGGAGGTACTAGCTCCAACTCGGTTTTACAGTGAAAACTGCAGGAACTTCAAACCGGCCCTAGGAAACAGACTGAGAAACCAGAGTAAAAGTTTCTCCTGCAACCCGTTCCCTTTGTGCTAGATGAACGAACGTCTCTCCACATGCTCAGTTCTGAGAGATAAGTGTGTGTGAAAGCCGTCCTTCACCTAGCTTGTTGGGAACACAAAGTTTCTTTTCAGTTGCAAACTCCACTCCATACATATATATGGGGAGGTACTAGCTCCAACTCGGTTTTACAGTGAAAACTGCAGGAACTTCAAACCGGCACTAGGAAACAGACTGAGAAGCAGAGTAAAAGTTTCTCCTGCAACCCGTTCCCTTTGTGCTAGATGAACGAACGTCTCCCCACATGCTCAGTTCGGAGAGATAAGTGTGTGTGAAAGCCGTCCTTCACCTAGCTTGTTGGGAGCACAAAGTTTCTTTTCACTTGCAAACACCACTCCATACATATATATGGGGAGGTACTAGCTCCAACTCGGTTTTAAAGTGAAAACTGCAGGAACTTCAAACCGGCCCTAGGAAACAGACTGAGAAACCAGAGTAAAAGTTTCTCCTGCAACCCATTCCCTTTGTGCTATGTGAACGAACGTCTCTCCACATGCTCAGTTCTGAGAGATAAGTGTGTGTGAAAGCCGTCCTTCACCTAGCTTGTTGGGAACAAAAGGTTTCTTTTCACTTGCAAACTCCCCTCCATATATATATATGGGTAGGTACTAGCTCCAACTCGGTTTTACAGTGAAAACTGCAGGAACTTCAAACCGGCACTAGGAAACAGACTGAGAAACCAGAGTAAAAGTTTGTCCTGCAAACCGTTCCCTTTGTGCTAGATGAACGAACGTCTCTCCACATGCTCAGTTCGGAGAGATAAGTGTGTGTGAAAGCCGTCCTTCACCTAGCTTGTTGGGAACACAAAGTTTCTTTTCAGTTGCAAACTCCACTCCATACATATATATGGGGAGGTACTAGCTCCAACTCGGTTTTACAGTGAAAACTGCAGGAACTTCAAACCGGCACTAGGAAACAGACTGAGAAACCAGAGTAAAAGTTTCTCCTGCAACCCGTTCCCTTTGTGCTAGATGAACGAACGTCTCTCCACATGCTCAGTTCTAAGAGATAAGTGTGTGTGAAAGCCGCCCTTCACATAGCTTGTTGGGAACACAAAGTTTCTTTTCACTTGCAAACTCCACTCCATACATATATATGGGGAGGTACTAGCTCCAACTCGGTTTTACAGTGAAAACTGCAGGAACTTCAAACCGGCACTAGGAAACAGACTGAGAAAGCAGAGTAAAAGTTTCCCCTGCAACCCGTTCCCTTTGTGCTAGATGAACGAACGTCTCTCCACATGCTCAGTTCTGAGAGATAAGTGTGTGTGAAAGCCGTCCTTCACCTAGCTTGTTGGGAACACAAAGTTTCTTTTCAGATGCAAAGTCCACTCCATACATATATATGGGGATGTAATAGCTCCAACTCGGTTTTACAGTGAAAACTGCAGGAACTTCAAACCGGCACTAGGAAACAGACTGAGAAACCAGAGTAAAAGTTTCCCCTGCAACCCGTTCCCTTTGTGCTAGATGAACGAACGTCTCTCCACATGCTCAGTTCTGAGAGATAATTGTGTGTGAAAGCCGTCCTTCACCTAGCTTGTTGGGAGCACAAAGTTTCTTTTCACTTGCAAACTCCACTCCATACATATATATGGGGAGGTACTAGCTCCAACTCGGTTTTACAGTGAAAACTGCAGGAACTTAAAACAGGCCCTAGGAAACAGACTGAGAAACCAGAGTAAAAGTTTCTCTTGCAACCCGTTCCCTTTGTGCTAGGTGAACGAACGTCTCTCCACATGCTCAGTTCTGAGAGATAAGTGTGTGTGAAAGCCGTCCTTCACCTAGCTTGTTGGGAACACAAAGTTTCTTTTCACTTGCAAACTCCACTCCATACATATATATGGGGAGGTACTAGCTCCAACTCTGTTTTACAGTGAAAACTGCAGGAACTTCAAACCGGCACTAGGAAACAGACTGAGAAACTAGAGTAAAAGTTTGTCCTGCAACCTGTTCCCTTTGTGCTAGATGAACGAACGTCTCTCCACATGCTCAGTTCGGAGAGATAAGTGTGTGTGAAAGCCGTCCTTCACCTTCTTGTTGGGAACACAAAGATTCTTTTCACTTGCAATCTCCACTCCATACATATATATGGGGAGGTACTAGCTCCAACTCGGTTTTACAGTGAAAACTGCAGGAACTTCAAACCGGCACTAGGAAACAGACTGAGAAACGAGAGTAAAAGTTTCCCCTGCAACCCGTTCCCTTTGTGCTAGATGAACGAACGTCTCTCCAAATGCTCAGTTCTGAGAGATATTTGTGTGTGAAAGCCGTCCTTCACCTAGCTTGTTGGGAACACAAAGATTCTTTTCACTTGCAAACACCACTCCATACATATATATGGGGAGGTACTAGCTCCAACTCGGTTTTACAGTGAAAAGTGCAGGAACTTCAAACCGGCACTAGGAAACAGACTGAGAAACCAGAGTAAAAGTTTCTCCTGCAACCCGTTCCCTTTGTGCTAGGTGAACGAACGTCTCTCCACATGCTCAGTTCTGAGAGATAAGTTTGTGTGAAAGCCGTCCTTCAACTAGCTTGTTGGGAACACAAAGTTTCTTTTCACTTGCAAACTCCACTCCATACATATATATGGGGAGGTACTAGCTCCAACTCGGTTTTACAGTGAAAACTGCAGGAACTTCAAACCGGCACTAGGAAACAGACTGAGAAACCAGAGTAAAAGTTTGTCCTGCAACACGTTCCCTTTGTGCTAGATGAACGAATGTCTCTCCACATGCTCAGTTCTGAGAGATAAGTGTGTGTGAAAGCCGTCCTTCACCTAGCTTGTTTGGAACACAAAGATTCTTTTCACTTGCAAACTCCACTCCATAAATATATATGGAGAGGTACTAGCTCCAACTCGGTTTTACAGTGAAAACTGCAGGAACTTCAAACCGGCACTAGGAAACAGACTGAGAAACCAGAGTAAAAGTTTCCCCTGCAACCCGTTCCCTTTGTGCGAGATGAACGAACGTCTCTCCACATGCTCAGTTCTGAGAGATAATTGTGTGTGAAAGCTGTCCTTCAACTAGCATGTTGGGAGCACAAAGTTTCTTTTCAGTTGCAAACTCCACTCCATACATATATATGGGGAGGTACTAGCTCCAACTCGGTTTTACAGTGAAAACTGCAGGAACTTCAAACCGGCCCTAGGAAACAGACTGAGAAAGCAGAGTAAAAGTTTCTCCTGCAACCCGTTCCCTTTGTGCTAGGTGAACGAACGTCTCTCCACATGCTCAGTTCTGAGAGATAAGTGTGTGTGAAAGCCGTCCTTCACCTAGCTTGTTGGGAACACAAAGTTTCTTTTCAATTGCAAACTCCACTCCATACATATATATGGGGACGTACTAGCTCCAACTCGGTTTTACAGTGAAAACTGCAGGAACTTCAAACCGGCACTAGGAAACAGACTGAGAATCCAGAGTAAAAGTTTGTCCTGCAACCCGTTCCCTTTGTGCTAGATGAACGAACGTCTCCCACATGCTCAGTACTGAGAGATAAGTGTGTGTGAAAGCCGTCCTTCACCTAGCTTGTTGGGAACCCAAAGTTTCTTTTCACTTGCAAGCTCCACTCCATACATATATATGGGGAGTTACTAGCTCCACCTCGGTTTTACAGTGAAAACTGCAGGAACTTCCAACCGGCACTAGGAAACAGACTGAGAAACCAGAGTAAAAGTTTCCCCTGCAACCCGTTCCCTTTGTGCTAGATGAACGAACGTCTCTCCACATGCTCAGTTCTGAGATATAAGTGTGTGTGAAAGCCGTCCTTCACCTAGCTTGTTGGGAACACAAAGTTTCTTTTCAGTTGCAAACTCCACTCCATACATATATATGGGGAGGTACTAGCTCCAACTCGGTTTTACAGTGAAAACTGCAGGAACTTCAAACCGGCACTAGGAAACAGACTGAGAAACCAGAGTAAAAGTTTCTCCTGCAACCCGTTCCCTTTGTGCGAGATGAACGAACGTCTCTCCACATGCTCAGTTCGGAGAGATAAGTGTGTGTGAAAGCCGTTCTTCACCTAGCTTGTTGGGAAAACAAAGTTTCTTTTCAGTTGCAAACTCCACTCCATACATATATATGGGGAGGTACTAGCTCCAACTCGGTTTTTCAGTGAAAACTGCAGGAACTACAAACCGGCACTAGGAAACAGACTGAGAAACCAGAGTAAAAGTTTCCCCTGCAACCCGTTCCCTTTGTGCTAGGTGAACGAACGTCTCTCCACATGCTCAGTTCTGAGAGATAAGTGTGTGTGAAAGCCGTCCTTCACCTAGCTTGTTGGGAGCACAAAGCTTCTTTTCACTTGCAAACTCCACTCCATACATATATATGGGGAGGTACTAGCTCCAACTCGGTTTTACATTGAAAACTGCAGGAACTTCAAACCGGCCCTAGGAAACAGACTGAGAAACCAGAGTAAAAGTTTGTCCTGCAACCCGTTCCCTTTGTGCTAGATGAACGAACGTCTCTCCACATGCTCAGTTCGGAGAGATAAGTGTGTGTGAAAGCCGTCCTTCACCTACCTTGTTGGGAACACAAAGATTCTTTTCACTTGCAAACTCCACTCCATACATATATATGGGGTGGTACAAGCTCCAACTCGGTTTTACAGTGAAAACTGCAGGAACTTCAAACCGGCACTAGGAAACACACTGAGAAAGCAGAGTAAAAGTTTCTCCTGCAACCCGTTCCCTTTGTGCTAGGTGAACGAACGTCTCTCCACATGCTCAGTTCTGAGAGATAAGTGTGTGTGAAAGCCGTCCTTCAACTAGCTTGTTGGGAACACAAAGTTTCTTTTCACTTGCAAACTCCACTCCATACATATATATGGGGAGGTACTAGCTCCAACTCGGTTTTACAGTGAAAATTGCAGGAACTTCAAACCGGCACTAGGAAACAGACTGAGAAACCAGAGTAAAAGTTTGTCCTGCAACCCGTTCCCTTTGTGCTAGATGAACGAACGTCTCTCCACATGCTCAGTTCGGAGAGATAAGTGTGTGTGAAAGCCGTCCTTCACCTAGCTTGTTGGGAACACAAAGATTCTTTTCACTTGCAAACTCCACTCCATACATATATATGGGGAGGTACTAGCTCCAACTCGGTTTTACAGTGAAAACTGCAGGAACTTCAAACCGGCACTAGGAAACAGACTGAGAAACCAGAGTAAAAGTTTCCCCTGCAATCCGTTCCCTTTGTGCTAGATGAACGAACGTCTCTCCACATGCTCAGTTCTGAGAGATAAGTGTGTGTGAAAGCCGTCCTTCACCTAGCTTGTTGGGAACACAAAGTTTCTTTTCAGTTGCAAACTCCAATCCATACATATATATGGGGAGGTACTAGCTCCAACTCGGTTTTACAGTGAAAACTGCAGGAACTTCAAACCGGCACTAGGAAACAGACTGAGAAACCAGAGTAAAAGTTTCTCCTGCAACCCATTCCCTTAGTGCTAGATGAACGAACGTCTCTCCACATGCTCAGTACTGAGAGATAAGTGTGTGTGAAAGCCGTCCTTCACCTAGCTTGTTGGGAACACAAAGTTTCTTTTCACTTGCAAGCTCCACTCCATACATATATATGGGGAGTTACTAGCTCCAACTCGGTTTTACATTGGAAACTGCAGGAACTTCCAACCGGCACTAGGAAACAGACTGAGAAACCAGAGTAAAAGTTTCCCCTGCAACCCGTTCCCTTTGTGCTAGATGAACGAACGTCTGTCCACATGCTCAGTTCTGAGATATAAGTGTGTGTGAAAGCCGTCCTTCACCTAGCTTGTTGGGAACACAAAGTTTCTTTTCAGTTGCAAACTCCACTCCATACATATATATAGGGAGGTACTAGCTCCAACTCGGTTTTACAGAGAAAACTGCAGGAACTTCACACCGGCACTAGGAAACAGACTGAGAAACCAGAGTAAAAGTTTCTCCTGCAACCCGTTCCCTTTGTGCTAGATGAACGAACGTCTCTCCACATGCTCAGTTCTGAGAGATAAGTGTGTGTGAAAGCCGTCCTTCACCTAGCTTGTTGGGAACACAAAGTTTCTTTTCAGTTGCAAACTCCACTCCATACATATATATGGGGAGGTACTAGCTCCAACTCGGTTTTACAGTGAAAACTGCAGGAACTTCCAACCTGCACTAGGAAACAGACTGAGAAACCAGAGTAAAAGTTTCTCCTGCAACCCGTTCCCATTGTGCTAGATGAACGAACGTCTCTCCACATGCTCAGTTCTGAGAGATAAGTGTGTGTGAAAGCCGTCCTTCACCTAGCTTTTTGGGAGCACAAAGTTTCTTTTCACTTACAAACTCCACTCCATACATATATATGGGGAGGTACTAGCTCCAACTCGATTTTACAGTGAAAACTGCAGGAACTTCAAACCGGCCCTAGGAATCAGACTGAGAAACCAGAGTAAAAGTTTCTCCTGCAACCCGTTCCCTTTGTGCTAGATGAACGAACGTCTCTCCACATGCTCAGTTCTGAGAGATAAGTGTGTGTGAAAGCCGTCCTTCACCTAGCTTGTTGGGAACACAAAGTTTCTTTTCACTTGCAAACTCCACTCCATATATATATATGGGGAGGTACAAACTCCAAATCGGTTTTACAGTGAAAACTGCAGGAATTTCAAACCGGCACTAGGAAACAGAGTGAGAAAGCAGAGTAAAAGTTTGTCCTGCAAACCGTTCCCTTTGTGCTAGATGAACGAACGTCTCTCCACATGCTCAGTTCTGAGAGATAAGTGTGTGTGAAAGCCGCCCTTCACCTAGCTTGTTCGGAACACAAAGATTCTTTTCACTTGCAAACTCCACTCCATACATATATATGGGGAGGTACTAGCTCCAACTCGGTTTTACAGTGAAAACTGCAGGAACTTCAAACCGGCACTAGGAAACAGACTGAGAAACCAGAGTAAAAGTTTGTCCTGCAACCCGTTCCCTTTGTGCTACATGAACGAACGTCTCTCCACATGGTCAGTTCGGAGAGATAAGTGTGTGTGAAAGCCGTACTTCACCTAGCTTGTTGGGAACACAAAGATTCTTTTCACATGCAAACTCCACTCCATACATATATATGGGGAGGTACTAGCTCCAACTCGGTTTTACAGTGAAAACTGCAGGAACTTCAAACCGGCACTAGGAAACAGACTGAGAAACGAGAGTAAAAGTTTCTCCTGCAACCCGTTCCCTTTGTGCTAGATGAACGAACGTCTCTCCACATGCTCAGTTCTGAGAGATATGTGTGTGTGAAAGCCGTCCTTCACCTAGCTTGTTGGGAACACAAAGTTTCTTTTCAGTTGCAAACTCCAATCCATACATATATATGGGGAGGTACTAGCTCCAACTCGATTTTACAGTGAAAACTGCAGGAACTTCAAACCGGCACTAGGAAACAGACTGAGAGACCAGAATAAAAGTTTCTCCTGCAACCCATTCCCTTTGTGCTAGATGAACGAACGTCTCTCCACATGCTCAGTACTGAGAGATAAGTGTGTGTGAAAGCCGTCCTTCACCTAGCTTGTTGGGAACACAAAGTTTCTTTTCACTTGCAAGCTCCACTCCATACATATATATGGGGAGTTACTAGCTCCAACTCGGTTTTACAGTGGAAACTGCAGGAACTTCAAACCGGCACTAGGAAACAGACTGAGAAACCAGAGTAAAAGTTTCCCCTGCAACCAGTTCCCTTTGTGCTAGATGAACTAACGTCTCTCCACATGCTCAGTTCTGAGAGATAAGTGTGTGTGAAAGCCGTCCTTCACCTAGCTTGTTGGGAACACAAAGTTTCTTTTCAGTTGCTAACTCCACTCCATACATATATATGGGGAGGTACTAGCTCCTACTCGGTTTTACAGTGAAAACTGCAGGAACTTCAAACCGGCACTAGGAAACAGACTGAGAAAACAGAGTAAAAGTTTCTCCTGCAACCCGTTCCCTTTGTGCTAGATTAACGAACGTCTCTCCACATGCTCAGTTCTGAGAGATAAGTGTGTGTGAAAGCCGTCCTTCACCTAGCTTGTTGGGAACACAAAGTTTCTTTTCAGTTGCAAACTCCACTCCATACATATATATGGGGAGGTAATAGCTCCAACTCGGTTTTACAGTGTAAACTGCAGGAACTTCAAACCGGCACTAGGAAACAGACTGAGAAACCAGAGTAAAAGTTTCCCCTGCAACCCGTTCCCTTTGTGCTAGATGAACGAACGTCTCTCCACATGCTCAGTTCTGAGAGATAAGTGTGTGTGAAAGCCGTCCTTCACCTAGCTTGTTGGGAACACAAAGTTTCTTTTCACTTGCAAACTCCACTCCATACATATATATGGGGAGGTACTAGCTCCAACTCGGTTTTACAGTGAAAACTGCAGGAACTTCAAACCGGCACTAGGAAACAGACTGAGAAACCAGATTAAAAGTTTCTCCTGCAACCCGTTCCCTTTGTGCTAGATGAACGAACGTCTCTCCACATGCTCAGTTCTGAAAGATAAGTGGGTGTGAAAGCCGTCCTTCACCTAGCTTGTTGGGAACACAAAGTTTCTTTTCAGTTGCAAACTCCACTCCATACATATATATGGGGAGGTACTAGCTCCAACTCGGTTTTACAGTGAAAACTGCAGGAACTTCAAACCGGCACTAGGAAACAGACTGAGACACCAGAGTAAAAGTTTCCCCTGCAACCCGTTCCCTTTGTGCTAGATGAACGAACGTCTCTCCACATGCTCAGTTCTGAGAGATAAGTGTGTGTGAAAGCCGTCCTTCACCTAGCTTGTTGGGAGCACAAAGTTTCTTTTCACTTGCAAACTCCACTCCATACATATATATGGGGAGGTACTAGCTCCAACTCGGTTTTACAGTGAAAACTGCAGGAACTTCAAACCGGCACTAGGAAACAGACTGAGAAACCAGAGTAAAAGTTTCTCATGCAACCCGTTCCCTTTCTGCTAGGTGAACGAACGTCTCTCCACATGCTCAGTTCTGAGAGATAAGTGTGTGTGAAAGCCGTCCTTCACTTAGCTTGTTGGGAACACAAAGGTTCTTTTCACTTGCAAACTCCACTCCATACATATATATGGGGAGGTACTAGCTCCAACTCGGTTTTACAGTGAAAACTGCAGGAACTTCAAACCGGCACTAGGAAACAGACTGAGAAACCAGAGTAAAAGTTTGTCCTGCAACCCGTTCCCTTTGTGCTAGATGAACGAACGTCTCTCCACATGCTCAGTTCGGAGAGATAAGTGTGTGTGAAAGCCGTGCTTCACCTAGCTTGTTGGGAACACAAAGATTCTTTTCACTTGCAAACTCCACTCCATACATATATATGGGGAGGTACTAGCTCCAACTCGGTTTTTCAGTGAAAACTGCAGGAACTTCAAACCGGCACTAGGAAACAGACTGAGAAACCAGAGTAAAAGTTTCTCCTGCAACCCGTTCCCTTTGTGCTAGATGAACGAATGTCTCTCCACATGCTCAGTTCTGAGAGATAAGTGTGTGTGAAAGCCGTCCTTCACCTAGCTTGTTGGGAACACAAAGATTCTTTTCAGTTGCAAACTCCACTCCATACATATATATGGGGAGGTACTAGCTCCAACTCGGTTTTACAGTGAAAACTGCAGGAACTTCAAACCGGCACTAGGAAACAGACTGAGAAACCAGAGTAAAAGTTTCTCCTGCAACCCGTTCCCTTTGTGCTAGATGAACGAACGTCTCTCCACATGCTCAGTTCTGAGAGATAAGTGTGTGTGAAAGCCGTCCTTCACCTAGCTTGTTGGGAACACAAAGTTTCTTTTCACTTGCAAACTCCACTCCATACATATATATGGGTAGGTACTAGCTCCAACTCGGTTTTACAGTGAAAACTGCAGGAACTTCAAACCGGCACTAGGAAACAGACTGAGAAACCAGAGTAAAAGTTTCTCCTGAAACCCGTTCCCTTTCTGCTAGGTGAACGAACGTCTCTCCACATGCTCAGTTCTGAGAGATAAGTGTGTTTGAAAGCCGTCCTTCAACTAGCTTGTTGGGAACACAAAGGTTCTTTTCACTTGCAAACTCCACTCCATACATATATATGGGGAGGTACTAGCTCCAACTCGGTTTTACAGTGAAAACTGCAGGAACTTCAAACCGGCACTAGGAAACAGACTGAGAAACCAGAGTAAAAGTTTCCCATGAAACCCGTTCCCTTTGTGCTAGATGAACGAACGTCTCTCCACATGCTCAGTTCTGAGAGATAAGTGTGTGTGAAAGCCGTCCTTCACCTAGCTTGTTGGGAACACAAAGTTTCTTTTCACTTGTAAACTCCACTCCATACATATATATGGGGAGGTACTAGCTCCAACTCGGTTTTACAGTGAAAACTGCAGGAACTTCAAACCGGCACTAGGAAACAGACTGAGAAACCAGAGTAAAAGTTTCTCCTGCAACCCGTTCCCTTTGTGCTAGATGAACGAACGTCTCTCCACATGCTCAGTTCTGAGAGATATGTGTGTGTGAAAGCCGTCCTTCACCTAGCTTGTTGGGAACACAAAGTTTCTTTTCACTTGCAAACTCCAGTCCATACATATATATGGGGAGGTACTAGCTCCACCTCGGTTTTACAGTGAAAACTGCAGGAACTTCAAACCGGCACTAGGAAACAGACTGAGAAACGAGAGTAAAAGTTTCTCCTGCAACCCGTTCCCTTTGTGGTAGATGAACGAACGTCTCTCCACATGCTCAGTTCTGAGAGATAAGTGTGTGTGAAAGCCGTCCGTCACCTAGCTTGTTGGGAACACAAAGTTTCTTTTCACTTACAAACTCCACTCCATACATATATATGGGGAGGTACTAGCTCCACCTCGGTTTTACAGTGAAAACTGCAGGAACGTCAAACCGGCACTAGGAAACAGACTGAGAAACCAGAGTAAAAGTTTCCCTGCAACCCGTTCCCTTTGTGCTAGATGAACGAACGTCTCTCCACATGCTCAGTTCTGAGAGATAATTGTGTGTGAAAGCCGTCCTTCACCTAGCTTGTTGGGAACACAAAGTTTCTTTTCAGTTGCAATCTCCACTCCATACATATATATGGGGAGGTACTAGCTCCAACTCGGTTTTACAGTGAAAACTGCAGGAACTTCAAACCGGCACTAGGAAACAGACTGAGAAACCAGAGTAAAAGTTTCTCCTGCAACCCGTTCCCTTTGTGCTAGATGAACGAACGTCTCTCCACATGCTCAGTTCTGAGAGATAAGTGTGTGTGAAAGCCGTCCTTCACCTAGCTTGTTGGGAACACAAAGTTTCTTTTCACTTGCAAGCTCCACTCCATACATATATATTGGGAGTTACTAGCTCAAACTCGGTTTTACAGTGGAAACTGCAGGAACTTCCAACCGGCACTAGGAAACAGACTGAGAAACCAGAGTAAAAGTTTCCCCTGCAACCCGTTCCCTTTGTGCTAGATGAACGAACGTCTCTCCACATGCTCAGTTCTGAGAGATAAGTGTGTGTGAAAGCCGTCCTTCACCTAGCTTGTTGGGAACACAAAGTTTCTTTTCAGTTGCTAACTCCACTCCATACATATATATGGGGAGGTACTAGCTCCAACTCGGTTTTACAGTGAAAATTGCAGGAACTTCAAACCGGCACTAGGAAACAGACTGAGAAACCAGAGTAAAAGTTTCTCCTGCAACCCGTTCCCTTTGTGCTAGATGAACGAACGTCTCTCCACATGCTCAGTTCTGAGAGATAAGTGTGTGTGAAAGCCGTCCTTCACGTAGCTTGTTGGGAACACAAAGATTCTTTTCACTTGCAAACTCCACTCCATACATATATATGGGGAGGTACTAGCTCCAACTCGGTTTTACAGTGAAAACTGCAGGAACTTCAAACCGGCACTAGGAAACAGACTGAGAAACCAGAGTAAAAGTTTCTCCTGCAACCCGTTCCCTTTGTGCTAGATGAACGAACGTCTCTCCACATGCTCAGTTCTGAGAGATAAGTGTGTGTGAAAGCCGTCCTTCACCTAGCTTGTTGGGAACACAAAGTTTCTTTTCACTTGCAAACTCCACTCCATACATATATATGGGGAGGTACTAGCTCCAACTCGGTTTTACAGTGAAAACTGCAGGAACTTCAAACCGGCACTAGGAAACAGACTGAGAAACCAGATTAAAAGTTTCTCCTGCAACCCGTTCCCTTTGTGCTAGGTGAACGAAAGTCTCTCCACATGCTCAGTTCTGAAAGTTAAGTGTGTGTGAAAGCCGTCCTTCACCTAGCTAGTTGGGAACACAAAGTTTCTTTTCAGTTGCAAACTCCACTCCATACATATATATGGGGAGGTACTAGCTCCAACTCGGTTTTACAGTGAAAACTGCAGGAACTTCAAACCGGCACTAGGAAACAGACTGAGACACCAGAGTAAAAGTTTCCCCTGCAACCCGTTCCCTTTGTGCTAGATGAACGAACGTCTCTCCACATGCTCAGTTCTGAGAGATAAGTGTGTGTGAAAGCCGTCCTTCACCTAGCTTGTTGGGAACACAAAGTTTCTTTTCAGTTGCTAACTCCACTCCATACATATATATGGGGAGGTACTATCTCCAACTCGGTTTTACAGTGAAAACTGCAGGAACTTCAAACCGGCACTAGGAAACAGACTGAGAAACCAGAGTAAAAGTTTGTCCTGCAACCCGTTCCCTTTGTGCTAGATGAACGAACGTCTCTCCACATGCTCAGTTCTGAGAGATAAGTGTGTGTGAAAGCCGTCCTTCACGTAGCTTGTTGGGAACACAAAGATGCTTTTCACTTGCAAACTCCACTCCATACATATATATGGGGAGGTACTAGCTCCAACTCGGTTTTACAGTGAAAACTGCAGGAACTTCAAACCGGCACTAGGAAACAGACTGAGAAACCAGAGTAAAAGTTTCCCCTGCAACCCGTTCCCTTTGTGCTAGATGAACGAACGTCTCTCCACATGCTCAGTTCTGAGAGATAAGTGTGTGTGAAAGCCGTCCTTCACCTAGCTTGTTGGGAACACAAGGTTTCTTTACACTTGCAAACTCCACTCCATACATATATATGGGGAGGTACTAGCTCCAACTCGGTTTTACAGTGAAAACTGCAGGAACTTCAAAC
This sequence comes from Camelus bactrianus, assembly GCF_048773025.1. Classification (NCBI taxonomy): domain Eukaryota; kingdom Metazoa; phylum Chordata; class Mammalia; order Artiodactyla; family Camelidae; genus Camelus; species Camelus bactrianus. The sequence goes on from NC_133553.1 coordinate 2,261,591, forward strand.
CGGCACTAGGAAACAGACTGAGAAACCAGATTAAAAGTTTCTCCTGCAACCCGTTCCCTTTGTGCTAGGTGAACGAACGTCTCTCCACATGCTCAGTTCTGAAAAATAAGTGTGTGTGAAAGCCGTCCTTCACCTAGCTTGTTGGGAACACAAAGTTTCTTTTCAGTTGCAAACTCCACTCCATACATATATATGGGGAGGTACTAGCTCCAACTCGGTTTTACAGTGAAAACTGCAGGAACTTCAAACCGGCACTAGGAAACAGACTGAGACACCAGAGAAAAAGTTTCCCCTGCAAACCGTTCCCTTTGTGCTAGATGAACGAACGTCTCTCCACATGCTCAGTTCTGAGAGTTAAGTGTGTGTGAAAGCCGTCCTTCACCTAGCTTGTTGGGAGCACAAAGTTTCTTTTCACTTGCAAACTCCACTCCATACATATATATGGGGAGGTACTAGCTCCAACTCGGTTTTACAGTGAAAACTGCAGGAACTTCAAACCGGCACTAGGAAACAGACTGAGAAACCAGAGTAAAAGTTTCTCCTGCAACCCGTTCCCTTTTTGCTAGGTGAACGAACGTCTCTCCACATGCTCAGTTCTGAGAGATAAGTGTGTGTGAAAGCCGTCCTTCAACTAGCTTGTTGGGAACACAAAGTTTCTTTCATTTGCAAACTCCACTCCATACATATATATGGGGAGGTACTAGCTCCAACTCGGTTTTACAGTGAAAACTGCAGGAACTTCAAACCGGCACTAGGAAACAGACTGAGAAACCAGAGTAAAAGTTTGTCCAGCAACCCGTTCCCTTTGTGCTAGATGAACGAACGTCTCTCCACATGCTCAGTTCTGAGAGATAAGTGTGTGTGAAAGCCGTCCTTCACCTAGCTTGTTGGGAACACAAAGATTCTTTTCACTTGCAAACTCCACTCCATACATATATATGGGGAGGTACTAGCTCCAACTCGGTTTTACAGTGAAAACTGCAGGAAATTCAAACCGGCACTAGGAAACAGTCTGAGAAACCAGAGTAAAAGTTTCCCCTGCAACCCGTTCCATTTGTGTTAGATGAACGAACGTCTCTCCACATGCTCAGTTCGGAGAGATAAGTGTGTGTGAAAGCCGTCCTTCACCTAGCTTGTTGGGAACACAAAGTTTCTTTTCAGTTGCAAACTCCACTCCATACATATATAAGGGGAGGTACAAGCTCCAACTCGGTTTTACAGTGTAAACTGCAGGAACTTCAAACCGGCACTAGGAAACAGACTGAGAAACCAGAGTAAAAGTTTCCCCTGCAACCCGTTCCCTTTGTGCTGGATGAACGAACGTCTCTCCACATGCTCAGTTCTGAGAGATAAGTGTGTGTGAAAGCCGTCCTTCACCTAGATTGTTGGGAACACAAAGTTTCTTTTCACTTGCAAACTCCACTCCATGCATATATATGGGGAGGTACTAGCTCCAACTCGGTTTTACAGTGAAAACTGCAGGAACTTCAAACCGGCACTAGGAAACAGACTGAGAAACCAGAGTAAAAGTTTCCCCTGCAACCCGTTCCCTTTGTGCTGGATGAACGAACGTCTCTCCACATGCTCAGTTCTGAGAGATAAGTGTGTGTGAAAGCCGTCCTTCACCTAGATTGTTGGGAACACAAAGTTTCTTTTCACTTGCAAACTCCACTCCATGCATATATATGGGGAGGTACTAGCTCCAACTCGGTTTTACAGTGAAAACTGCAGGAACTTCAAACCGGCACTAGGAAACAGACTGAGAAACCAGAGTAAAAGTTTCTCCTGCAACCCGTTCCCTTTGTGCTAGGTGAACGAACGTCTCTCCACATGCTCAGTTCTGAGAGATAAGTGTGTGTGAAAGCCGTCCTTCACCTAGCTTGTTGGGAACACAAAGTTTCTTTTCAGTTGCAAACTCCACTCCATACATATATATGGGGAGGTACTAGCTCCAACCCGGTTTTACAGTGAAAACTGCAGGAACTTCAAACCGGCAATAGGAAACAGACTGAGAAACCAGAGTAAAAGTTTCCCCTGCAACCCGTTCCCTTTGTGCTAGATGAACGAACATCTCTCCACATGCTCATTTCTGAGAGATAAGTGTGTGTGAAAGCCGTCCTTCACCTAGCTTGTTGGGAACACAAAGTTTCTTTTCACTTGCAAACTCCACTCCATACATATATATGGAGAGGTACTAGCTCCAACTCGGTTTTACAGTGAAAATTGCAGGAACTTCAAACCGGCACTAGGAAACAGACTGAGAAACCAGAGTAAAATTTGTCCTGCAACCCGTTCCATTTGTGCTAGATGAACGAACGTCTCTCCACATGATCAGTTCGGAGAGATAAGTGTGTGTGAAAGCCGTCCTTCACCTAGCTTGTTGGGAACACAAAGTTTCTTTTCAGTTGCAAACACCACTCCATACATATATATGGGGTCGTACTAGCTCAAACTCGGTTTTACAGTGAAAACTGCAGGAACTTCAAACCGGCACTAGGAAACAGACTGAGAAACCAGATTAAAAGTTTCTCCTGCAACCCGTTCCCTTTGTGCTAGGTGAACGAACGTCTCTCCACATGCTCAGTTCTGAGAGATAAGTGTGTGTGAAAGCCGTCCTTCACCTAGCTTGTTGGGAACACAAAGTTTCTTTTCAGTTGCAAACTCCACTCCATACATATATATGGGGAGGTACTAGCTCCAACCCGGTTTTACAGTGAAAACTGCAGGAACTTCAAACCGGCAATAGGAAACAGACTGAGAAACCAGAGTAAAAGTTTCCCCTGCAACCCGTTCCCATTGTGCTAGATGAACGAACGTCTCTCCACATGCTCAGTTCTGAGAGATAAGTGTGTGTGAAAGCCGTCCTTCACCTAGCTTGTTGGGAACATAAAGTTTCTTTTCAGTTGCAAACTCCACTCCATACATATATATGGGGAGGTACTAGCTCCAACTCGGTTTCACAGTGAAAACTGCAGGAACTTCAAACAAGCACTAGGAAACAGACTGAGAAAGCAGAGTAAAATTTGTCCTGCAACCCGTTCCCTTTGTGCTAGATGAACGAACGTCTCTCCGCATGCTCAGTTCGGAGAGATAAGTGTGTGTGAAAGCCGTCCTTCACATAGCTTGTTGGGAACACAAAGTTTCTTTTCACTTGCAAAATCCACTCCATACATTTATATGGGGAGGTACTAACTCCAACTCGGTTTTACAGTGAAAACTGCAGGAACTTCAAACCGGCACTAGGAAACAGACTGAGAAACCAGAGTAAAAGTTTGTCCTGCAACCCGTTCCCTTTGTGCTAGATGAACGAACGTCTCTCCACATGCTCAGTTCGGAGAGATAAGTGTGTGTGAAAGCCGTCCTTCACCTAGCTTGTTCGGAACACAAAGATTCTTTTCACTTGCAAACTCCACTCCATACATATATATGGGGAGGTACTAGCTCCAACTCGGTTTTACAGTGAAAACTGCAGGAACTTCAAACCGTCACTAGGAAACAGACTGAGAAACCAGATTAAAAGTTTCTCCTGCAACCCGTTCCCTTTGTGCTAGGTGAACGAACGTCTCTCCACATGCTCAGTTCTGAAAGATAAGTGTGTGTGAAAGCCGTCCTTCACCTAGCTTGTTGGGAACACAAAGTTTCTTTTCAGTTGCAAACTCCACTCCATACATATATATGGGGAGGTACTAGCTCCAACTCGGTTTTACAGTGAAAACTGCAGGAACTTCAAACCGGCACTAGGAAACAGACTGAGACACCTGAGAAAAAGTTTCCCCTGAAAAACCGTTCCCTTTGTGCTAGATGAACGAACGTCTCTCCACATGCTCAGTTCTGAGAGATAAGTGTGTGTGAAAGCCGTCCTTCACCTAGCTTGTTGGGAGCACAAAGTTTCTTTTCACTTGCAAACTCCACTCCATACATATATATGGGGAGGTACTAGCTCCAACTCGGTTTTACAGTGAAAACTGCAGGAACTTCAAACCGGCACTAGGAAACAGACTGAGAAACCAGAGTAAAAGTTTCTCCTGCAACCCGTTCCCTTTGTGCTAGGTGAACGAACGTCTCTCCACATGCTCAGTTCTGAGAGATAAGTGTGTGTGAAAGCCGTCCTTCAACTAGCTTGTTGGGAACACAAAGTTTCTTTCATTTGCAAACTCCACTCCATACATATATATGGGGAGGTACTAGCTCCAACTCGGTTTTACAGTGAAAACTGCAGGAACTTCAAACCGGCACTAGGAAACAGACTGAGAAACCAGAGTAAAAGTTTGTCCAGCAACCCGTTCCCTTTGTGCTAGATGAACGAACGTCTCTCCACATGCTCAGTTCTGAGAGATAAGTGTGTGTGAAAGCCGTCCTTCACCTAGCTTGTTGGGAACACAAAGATTCTTTTCACTTGCAAACTCCACTCCATACATATATATGGGGAGGTACTAGCTCCAACTCGGTTTTACAGTGAAAACTGCAGGAAATTCAAACCGGCACTAGGAAACAGTCTGAGAAACCAGAGTAAAAGTTTCCCCTGCAACCCGTTCCATTTGTGTTAGATGAACGAACGTCTCTCCACATGCTCAGTTCGGAGAGATAAGTGTGTGTGAAAGCCGTCCTTCACCTAGCTTGTTGGGAACACAAAGTTTCTTTTCAGTTGCAAACTCCACTCCATACATATATAAGGGGAGGTACAAGCTCCAACTCGGTTTTACAGTGTAAACTGCAGGAACTTCAAACCGGCACTAGGAAACAGACTGAGAAACCAGAGTAAAAGTTTCCCCTGCAACCCGTTCCCTTTGTGCTGGATGAACGAATGTCTCTCCACATGCTCAGTTCTGAGAGATAAGTGTGTGTGAAAGCCGTCCTTCACCTAGATTGTTGGGAACACAAAGTTTCTTTTCACTTGCAAACTCCACTCCATGCATATATATGGGGAGGTACTAGCTCCAACTCGGTTTTACAGTGAAAACTGCAGGAACTTCAAACCGGCACTAGGAAACAGACTGAGAAACCAGAGTAAAAGTTTCTCCTGCAACCCGTTCCCTTTGTGCTAGGTGAACGAACGTCTCTCCACATGCTCAGTTCTGAGAGATAAGTGTGTGTGAAAGCCGTCCTTCACCTAGCTTGTTGGGAACACAAAGTTTCTTTTCACTTGCAAACTCCACTCCATACATATATATGGAGAGGTACTAGCTCCAACTCGGTTTTACAGTGAAAACTGCAGGAACTTCAAACCGGCACTAGGAAACAGACTGAGAAACCAGAGTAAAATTTGTCCTGCAACCCGTTCCCTTTGTGCTAGATGAACGAACGTCTCTCCACATGCTCAGTTCGGAGAGATAAGTGTGTGTGAAAGCCGTCCTTCACCTAGCTTGTTGGGAACACAAAGTTTCTTTTCAGTTGCAAACACCACTCCATACATATATACGGGGTCGTACTAGCTCAAACTCGGTTTTACAGTGAAAACTGCAGGAACTTCAAACCGGCACTAGGAAACAGACTGAGAAACCAGATTAAAAGTTTCTCCTGCAACCCGTTCCCTTTGTGCTAGGTGAACGAACGTCTCTCCACATGCTCAGTTCTGAGAGATAAGTGTGTGTGAAAGCCGTCCTTCACCTAGCTTGTTGGGAACACAAAGTTTCTTTTCAGTTGCAAACTCCACTCCATACATATATATGGGGAGGTACTAGCTCCAACCCGGTTTTACAGTGAAAACTGCAGGAACTTCAAACCGGCAATAGGAAACAGACTGAGAAACCAGAGTAAAAGTTTCCCCTGCAACCCGTTCCCATTGTGCTAGATGAACGAACGTCTCTCCACATGCTCAGTTCTGAGAGATAAGTGTGTGTGAAAGCCGTCCTTCACCTAGCTTGTTGGGAACATAAAGTTTCTTTTCAGTTGCAATCTCCACTCCATACATATATATGGGGAGGTACTAGCTCCAACTCGGTTTCACAGTGAAAACTGCAGGAACTTCAAACAAGCACTAGGAAACAGACTGAGAAAGCAGAGTAAAATTTGTCCTGCAACCCGTTCCCTTTGTGCTAGATGAACGAACGTCTCTCCGCATGCTCAGTTCGGAGAGATAAGTGTGTGTGAAAGCCGTCCTTCACATAGCTTGTTGGGAACACAAAGTTTCTTTTCACTTGCAAAATCCACTCCATACATTTATATGGGGAGGTACTAGCTCCAACTCGGTTTTACAGTGAAAACTGCACGAACTTCAAACCGGCACTAGGAAACAGACTGAGAAACCAGAGTAAAAGTTTGTCCTGCAAACCGTTCCCTTTGTGCTAGATGAACGAACGTCTCTCCACATGCTCAGTTCGGAGAGATAAGTGTGTGTGAAAGCCGTCCTTCACCTAGCTTGTTCGGAACACAAAGATTCTTTTCACTTGCAAACTCCACTCCATACATATATATGGGGAGGTAATAGCTCCAACTCGGTTTTACAGTGAAAACTGCAGGAACTTCAAACCGGCACTAGGAAACAGACTGAGAAACCAGAGTAAAAGTTTGTCCTGAAACCCATTCCCTTTGTGCTAGATGAACGAACGTCTCTACACATGCTCAGTTCGGAGATATATGTGTGTGTGAAAGCCGTCCTTCACCTAGCTTGTTCGGAACACAAAGATTCTTTTCACTTGCAAACTCCACTCCATACATATATATGGGGAGGTAATAGCTCCAACTCGGTTTTACAGTGAAAACTGCAGGAACTTCAAACCGGCACTAGGAAACAGACTGAGAAACCAGAGTAAAAGTTTCCCCTGCAACCCGTTCCCTTTGTGCTAGATGAACGAACGTCTCTCCACATGCTCAGTTCTGAGAGATAAGTGTGTGTGAAAGCCGTCCTTCACCTAGCTTGTTGGGAACACAAAGTTTCTTTTCACTTGCAAACTCCACTCCATACATATATATGGAGAGGTACTAGCACCAACTCGGTTTTACAGTGAAAACTGCAGGAACTTCAAACCGGCACTAGGAAACAGACTGAGAAACCAGAGTAAAATTTGTCCTGCAACCCGTTCCCTTTGTGCTAGATGAACGAACGTCTCTCCACATGCTCAGTTCGGAGAGATAAGTGTGTGTGAAAGCCGTCCTTCACCTAGCTTGTTGGGAACACAAAGTTTCTTTTCAGTTGCAAACACCACTCCATACATATATACGGGGTCGTACTAGCTCCAACCCGGTTTTACAGTGAAAACTGCAGGAACTTCAAACCGGCACTAGGAAACAGACTGAGAAACCAGAGTAAAAGTTTGTCCAGCAACCCGTTCCCTTTGTGCTAGATGAACGAACGTCTCTCCACATGCTCAGTTCTGAGAGATAAGTGTGTGTGAAAGCCGTCCTTCACCTAGCTTGTTGGGAACACAAAGATTCTTTTCACTTGCAAACTCCACTCCATACATATATATGGGGAGGTACTAGCTCCAACTCGGTTTTACAGTGAAAACTGCAGGAAATTCAAACCGGCACTAGGAAACAGTCTGAGAAACCAGAGTAAAAGTTTCCCCTGCAACCCGTTCCATTTGTGTTAGATGAACGAACGTCTCTCCACATGCTCAGTTCGGAGAGATAAGTGTGTGTGAAAGCCGTCCTTCACCTAGCTTGTTGGGAACACAAAGTTTCTTTTCAGTTGCAAACTCCACTCCATACATATATAAGGGGAGGTACAAGCTCCAACTCGGTTTTACAGTGTAAACTGCAGGAACTTCAAACCGGCACTAGGAAACAGACTGAGAAACCAGAGTAAAAGTTTCCCCTGCAACCCGTTCCCTTTGTGCTGGATGAACGAATGTCTCTCCACATGCTCAGTTCTGAGAGATAAGTGTGTGTGAAAGCCGTCCTTCACCTAGATTGTTGGGAACACAAAGTTTCTTTTCACTTGCAAACTCCACTCCATGCATATATATGGGGAGGTACTAGCTCCAACTCGGTTTTACAGTGAAAACTGCAGGAACTTCAAACCGGCACTAGGAAACAGACTGAGAAACCAGAGTAAAAGTTTCTCCTGCAACCCGTTCCCTTTGTGCTAGGTGAACGAACGTCTCTCCACATGCTCAGTTCTGAGAGATAAGTGTGTGTGAAAGCCGTCCTTCACCTAGCTTGTTGGGAACACAAAGTTTCTTTTCAGTTTCAAACTCCATTCCATACATATATATGGGGAGGTACTAGCTCCAACCCGGTTTTACAGTGAAAACTGCAGGAACTTCAAACCGGCAATAGGAAACAGACTGAGAAACCAGAGTAAAAGTTGCCCCTGCAACCCGTTCCCTTTGTGCTAGATGAACGAACATCTCTCCACATGCTCAGTTCTGAGAGATAAGTGTGTGTGAAAGCCGTCCTTCACCTAGCTTGTTGGGAACACAAAGTTTCTTTTCACTTGCAAACTCCACTCCATACATATATATGGAGAGGTACTAGCTCCAACTCGGTTTTACAGTGAAAACTGCAGGAACTTCAAACCGGCACTAGGAAACAGACTGAGAAACCAGAGTAAAATTTGTCCTGCAACCCGTTCCCTTTGTGCTAGATGAACGAACGTCTCTCCACATGCTCAGTTCGGAGAGATAAGTGTGTGTGAAAGCCGTCCTTCACCTAGCTTGTTGGGAACACAAAGTTTCTTTTCAGTTGCAAACACCACTCCATACATATATACGGGGTCGTACTAGCTCAAACTCGGTTTTACAGTGAAAACTGCAGGAACTTCAAACCGGCACTAGGAAACAGACTGAGAAACCAGATTAAAAGTTTCTCCTGCAACCCGTTCCCTTTGTGCTAGGTGAACGAACGTCTCTCCACATGCTCAGTTCTGAGAGATAAGTGTGTGTGAAAGCCGTCCTTCACCTAGCTTGTTGGGAACACAAAGTTTCTTTTCAGTTGCAAACTCCACTCCATACATATATATGGGGAGGTACTAGCTCCAACCCGGTTTTACAGTGAAAACTGCAGGAACTTCAAACCGGCAATAGGAAACAGACTGAGAAACCAGAGTAAAAGTTTCCCCTGCAACCCGTTCCCATTGTGCTAGATGAACGAACGTCTCTCCACATGCTCAGTTCTGAGAGATAAGTGTGTGTGAAAGCCGTCCTTCACCTAGCTTGTTGGGAACATAAAGTTTCTTTTCAGTTGCAATCTCCACTCCATACATATATATGGGGAGGTACTAGCTCCAACTCGTTTTCACAGTGAAAACTGCAGGAACTTCAAACAAGCACTAGGAAACAGACTGAGAAAGCAGAGTAAAATTTGTCCTGCAACCCGTTCCCTTTGTGCTAGATGAACGAACGTCTCTCCGCATGCTCAGTTCGGAGAGATAAGTGTGTGTGAAAGCCGTCCTTCACATAGCTTGTTGGGAACACAAAGTTTCTTTTCACTTGCAAAATCCACTCCATACATTTATATGGGGAGGTACTAGCTCCAACTCGGTTTTACAGTGAAAACTGCACGAACTTCAAACCGGCACTAGGAAACAGACTGAGAAACCAGAGTAAAAGTTTGTCCTGCAAACCGTTCCCTTTGTGCTAGATGAACGAACGTCTCTCCACATGCTCAGTTCGGAGAGATAAGTGTGTGTGAAAGCCGTCCTTCACCTAGCTTGTTCGGAACACAAAGATTCTTTTCACTTGCAAACTCCACTCCATACATATATATGGGGAGGTAATAGCTCCAACTCGGTTTTACAGTGAAAACTGCAGGAACTTCAAACCGGCACTAGGAAACAGACTGAGAAACCAGAGTAAAAGTTTGTCCTGAAACCCATTCCCTTTGTGCTAGATGAACGAACGTCTCTACACATGCTCAGTTCGGAGATATATGTGTGTGTGAAAGCCGTCCTTCACCTAGCTTGTTCGGAACACAAAGATTCTTTTCACTTGCAAACTCCACTCCATACATATATATGGGGAGGTAATAGCTCCAACTCGGTTTTACAGTGAAAACTGCAGGAACTTCAAACCGGCACTAGGAAACAGACTGAGAAACCAGAGTAAAAGTTTCCCCTGCAACCCGTTCCCTTTGTGCTAGATGAACGAACGTCTCTCCACATGCTCAGTTCTGAGAGATAAGTGTGTGTGAAAGCCGTCCTTCACCTAGCTTGTTGGGAACACAAAGTTTCTTTTCACTTGCAAACTCCACTCCATACATATATATGGAGAGGTACTAGCTCCAACTCGGTTTTACAGTGAAAACTGCAGGAACTTCAAACCGGCACTAGGAAACAGACTGAGAAACCAGAGTAAAATTTGTCCTGCAACCCGTTCCCTTTGTGCTAGATGAACGAACGTCTCTCCACATGCTCAGTTCGGAGAGATAAGTGTGTGTGAAAGCCGTCCTTCACCTAGCTTGTTGGGAACACAAAGTTTCTTTTCAGTTGCAAACACCACTCCATACATATATACGGGGTCGTACTAGCTCAAACTCGGTTTTACAGTGAAAACTGCAGGAACTTCAAACCGGCACTAGGAAACAGACTGAGAAACCAGAGTAAAAGTTTCTCCTGCAACCCGTTCCCTTTGTGCTAGGTGAACGAACGTCTCTCCACATGCTCAGTTCTGAGAGATAAGTGTGTGTGAAAGCCGTCCTTCACCTAGCTTGTTGGGAACACAAAGTTTCTTTTCAGTTGCAAACTCCACTCCATACATATATATGGGGAGGTACTAGCTCCAACCCGGTTTTACAGTGAAAACTGCAGGAACTTCAAACCGGCAATAGGAAACAGACTGAGAAACCAGAGTAAAAGTTTCCCCTGCAACCCGTTCCCATTGTGCTAGATGAACGAACGTCTCTCCACATGCTCAGTTCTGAGAGATAAGTGTGTGTGAAAGCCGTCCTTCACCTAGCTTGTTGGGAACATAAAGTTTCTTTTCAGTTGCAAACTCCACTCCATACATATATATGGGGAGGTACTAGCTCCAACTCGGTTTCACAGTGAAAACTGCAGGAACTTCAAACAAGCACTAGGAAACAGACTGAGAAAGCAGAGTAAAATTTGTCCTGCAACCCGTTCCCTTTGTGCTAGATGAACGAACGTCTCTCCGCATGCTCAGTTCGGAGAGATAAGTGTGTGTGAAAGCCGTCCTTCACATAGCTTGTTGGGAACACAAAGTTTCTTTTCACTTGCAAAATCCACTCCATACATTTATATGGGGAGGTACTAGCTCCAACTCGGTTTTACAGTGAAAACTGCAGGAACTTCAAACCGGCACTAGGAAACAGACTGAGAAACCAGAGTAAAAGTTTGTCCTGCAACCCGTTCCCTTTGTGCTAGATGAACGAACGTCTCTCCACATGCTCAGTTCGGAGAGATAAGTGTGTGTGAAAGCCGTCCTTCACCTAGCTTGTTCGGAACAAAAAGATTCTTTTCACTTGCAAACTCCACTCCATACATATATATGGGGAGGTACTAGCTCCAACTCGGTTTTACAGTGAAAACTGCAGGAACTTCAAACCGGCACTAGGAAACAGACTGAGAAACCAGATTAAAAGTTTCTCCTGCAACCCGTTCCCTTTGTGCTAGGTGAACGAACGTCTCTCCACATGCTCAGTTCTGAAAGATAAGTGTGTGTGAAAGCCGTCCTTCACCTAGCTTGTTGGGAACACAAAGTTTCTTTTCAGTTGCAAACTCCACTCCATACATATATATGGGGAGGTACTAGCTCCAACTCGGTTTTACAGTGAAAACTGCAGGAACATCAAACCGGCACTAGGAAACAGACTGAGACACCAGAGAAAAAGTTTCCCCTGCAAACCGTTCCCTTTGTGCTAGATGAACGAACGTCTCTCCACATGCTCAGTTCTGAGAGATAAGTGTGTGTGAAAGCCGTCCTTCACCTAGCTTGTTGGGAGCACAAAGTTTCTTTTCACTTGCAAACTCCACTCCATACATATATATGGGGAGGTACTAGCTCCAACTCGGTTTTACAGTGAAAACTGCAGGAACTTCAAACCGGCACTAGGAAACAGACTGAGAAACCAGAGTAAAAGTTTCTCCTGCAACCCGTTCCCTTTGTGCTAGGTGAACGAACGTCTCTCCACATGCTCAGTTCTGAGAGATAATTGTGTGTGAAAGCCGTCCTTCAACTAGCTTGTTGGGAACACAAAGTTTCTTTCATTTGCAAACTCCACTCCATACATATATATGGGGAGGTACTAGCTCCAACTCGGTTTTACAGTGAAAACTGCAGGAACTTCAAACCGGCACTAGGAAACAGACTGAGAAACCAGAGTAAAAGTTTGTCCAGCAACCCGTTCCCTTTGTGCTAGATGAACGAACGTCTCTCCACATGCTCAGTTCTGAGAGATAAGTGTGTGTGAAAGCCGTCCTTCACCTAGCTTGTTGGGAACACAAAGATTCTTTTCACTTGCAAACTCCACTCCATACATATATATGGGGAGGTACTAGCTCCAACTCGGTTTTACAGTGAAAACTGCAGGAAATTCAAACCGGCACTAGGAAACAGTCTGAGAAACCAGAGTAAAAGTTTCCCCTGCAACCCGTTCCATTTGTGTTAGATGAACGAACGTCTCTCCACATGCTCAGTTCGGAGAGATAAGTGTGTGTGAAAGCCGTCCTTCACCTAGCTTGTTGGGAACACAAAGTTTCTTTTCAGTTGCAAACTCCACTCCATACATATATAAGGGGAGGTACAAGCTCCAACTCGGTTTTACAGTGTAAACTGCAGGAACTTCAAACCGGCACTAGGAAACAGACTGAGAAACCAGAGTAAAAGTTTCCCCTGCAACCCGTTCCCTTTGTGCTGGATGAACGAACGTCTCTCCACATGCTCAGTTCTGAGAGATAAGTGTGTGTGAAAGCCGTCCTTCACCTAGATTGTTGGGAACACAAAGTTTCTTTTCACTTGCAAACTCCACTCCATGCATATATATGGGGAGGTACTAGCTCCAACTCGGTTTTACAGTGAAAACTGCAGGAACTTCAAACCGGCACTAGGAAACAGACTGAGAAACCAGAGTAAAAGTTTCCCCTGCAACCCGTTCCCTTTGTGCTGGATGAACGAACGTCTCTCCACATGCTCAGTTCTGAGAGATAAGTGTGTGTGAAAGCCGTCCTTCACCTAGATTGTTGGGAACACAAAGTTTCTTTTCACTTGCAAACTCCACTCCATGCATATATATGGGGAGGTACTAGCTCCAACTCGGTTTTACAGTGAAAACTGCAGGAAATTCAAACCGGCACTAGGAAACAGACTGAGAAACCAGAGTAAAAGTTTCTCCTGCAACCCGTTCCCTTTGTGCTAGGTGAACGAACGTCTCTCCACATGCTCAGTTCTGAGAGATAAGTGTGTGTGAAAGCCGTCCTTCACCTAGCTTGTTGGGAACACAAAGTTTCTTTTCAGTTGCAAACTCCACTCCATACATATATATGGGGAGGTACTAGCTCCAACCCGGTTTTACAGTGAAAACTGCAGGAACTTCAAACCGGCAATACGAAACAGACTGAGAAACCAGAGTAAAAGTTTCCCCTGCAACCCGTTCCATTTGTGCTAGATGAACGAACATCTCTCCACATGCTCAGTTCTGAGAGATAAGTGTGTGTGAAAGCCGTCCTTCACCTAGCTTGTTGGGAACACAAAGTTTCTTTTCACTTGCAAACTCCACTCCATACATATATATGGAGAGGTACTAGCTCCAACTCGGTTTTACAGTGAAAACTGCAGGAACTTCAAACCGGCACTAGGAAACAGACTGAGAAACCAGAGTAAAATTTGTCCTGCAACCCGTTCCCTTTGTGCTAGATGAACGAACGTCTCTCCACATGCTCAGTTCGGAGAGATAAGTGTGTGTGAAAGCCGTCCTTCACCTAGCTTGTTGGGAACACAAAGTTTCTTTTCAGTTGCAAACACCACTCCATACATATATATGGGGTCGTACTAGCTCAAACTCGGTTTTACAGTGAAAACTGCAGGAACTTCAAACCGGCACTAGGAAACAGACTGAGAAACCAGATTAAAAGTTTCTCCTGCAACCCGTTCCCTTTGTGCTAGGTGAACGAACGTCTCTCCACATGCTCAGTTCTGAGAGATAAGTGTGTGTGAAAGCCGTCCTTCACCTAGCTTGTTGGGAACACAAAGTTTCTTTTCAGTTGCAAACTCCACTCCATACATATATATGGGGAGGTACTAGCTCCAACCCGGTTTTACAGTGAAAACTGCAGGAACTTCAAACCGGCAATAGGAAACAGACTGAGAAACCAGAGTAAAAGTTTCCCCTGCAACCCGTTCCCATTGTGCTAGATGAACGAACGTCTCTCCACATGCTCAGTTCTGAGAGATAAGTGTGTGTGAAAGCCGTCCTTCACCTAGCTTGTTGGGAACATAAAGTTTCTTTTCAGTTGCAAACTCCACTCCATACATATATATGGGGAGGTACTAGCTCCAACTCGGTTTCACAGTGAAAACTGCAGGAACTTCAAACAAGCACTAGGAAACAGACTGAGAAAGCAGAGTAAAATTTGTCCTGCAACCCGTTCCCTTTGTGCTAGATGAACGAACGTCTCTCCGCATGCTCAGTTCGGAGAGATAAGTGTGTGTGAAAGCCGTCCTTCACCTAGCTTGTTTTGAACACAAAGATTCTTTTCACTTGCAAACTCCACTCCATACATATATATGGGGAGGTACTAGCTCCAACTCGGTTTTACAGTGAAAACTGCAGGAACTTCAAACCGGCACTAGGAAACAGACTGAGAAACCAGATTAAAAGTTTCTCCTGCAACCCGTTCCCTTTGTGCTAGGTGAACGAACGTCTCTCCACATGCTCAGTTCTGAAAGATATGTGTGTGTGAAAGCCGTCCTTCACCTAGCTTGTTGGGAACACAAAGTTTCTTTTCAGTTGCAAACTCCACTCCATACATATATATGGGGAGGTACTAGCTCCAACTCGGTTTTACAGTGAAAACTGCAGGAACTTCAAACCGGCACTAGGAAACAGACTGAGACACCTGAGAAAAAGTTTCCCCTGAAAAACCGTTCCCTTTGTGCTAGATGAACGAACGTCTCTCCACATGCTCAGTTCTGAGAGATAAGTGTGTGTGAAAGCCGTCCTTCACCTAGCTTGTTGGGAGCACAAAGTTTCTTTTCACTTGCAAACTCCACTCCATACATATATATGGGGAGGTACTAGCTCCAACTCGGTTTTACAGTGAAAACTGCAGGAACTTCAAACCGGCACTAGGAAACAGACTGAGAAACCAGAGTAAAAGTTTCTCCTGCAACCCGTTCCCTTTGTGCTAGGTGAACGAACGTCTCTCCAC
This sequence comes from Camelus bactrianus, assembly GCF_048773025.1. Taxonomy (NCBI): domain Eukaryota; kingdom Metazoa; phylum Chordata; class Mammalia; order Artiodactyla; family Camelidae; genus Camelus; species Camelus bactrianus. The sequence continues at coordinate 2,276,856 of NC_133553.1, forward strand.
ATGCTCAGTTCTGAGAGATAAGTGTGTGTGAAAGCCGACCTTCAACTAGCTTGTTGGGAACACAAAGTTTCTTTCATTTGCAAACTCCACTCCATACATATATATGGGGAGGTACTAGCTCCAACTCGGTTTTACAGTGAAAACTGCAGGAACTTCAAACCGGCACTAGGAAACAGACTGAGAAACCAGAGTAAAAGTTTGTCCAGCAACCCGTTCCCTTTGTGCTAGATGAACGAACGTCTCTCCACATGCTCAGTTCTGAGAGATAAGTGTGTGTGAAAGCCGTCCTTCACCTAGCTTGTTGGGAACACAAAGATTCTTTTCACTTGCAAACTCCACTCCATACATATATATGGGGAGGTACTAGCTCCAACTCGGTTTTACAGTGAAAACTGCAGGAAATTCAAACCGGCACTAGGAAACAGTCTGAGAAACCAGAGTAAAAGTTTCCCCTGCAACCCGTTCCATTTGTGTTAGATGAACGAACGTCTCTCCACATGCTCAGTTCGGAGAGATAAGTGTGTGTGAAAGCCGTCCTTCACCTAGCTTGTTGGGAACACAAAGTTTCTTTTCAGTTGCAAACTCCACTCCATACATATATAAGGGGAGGTACAAGCTCCAACTCGGTTTTACAGTGTAAACTGCAGGAACTTCAAACCGGCACTAGGAAACAGACTGAGAAACCAGAGTAAAAGTTTCCCCTGCAACCCGTTCCCTTTGTGCTGGATGAACGAACGTCTCTCCACATGCTCAGTTCTGAGAGATAAGTGTGTGTGAAAGCCGTCCTTCACCTAGATTGTTGGGAACACAAAGTTTCTTTTCACTTGCAAACTCCACTCCATGCATATATATGGGGAGGTACTAGCTCCAACTCGGTTTTACAGTGAAAACTGCAGGAACTTCAAACCGGCACTAGGAAACAGACTGAGAAACCAGAGTAAAAGTTTCTCCTGCAACCCGTTCCCTTTGTGCTAGGTGAACGAACGTCTCTCCACATGCTCAGTTCTGAGAGATAAGTGTGTGTGAAAGCCGTCCTTCACCTAGCTTGTTGGGAACACAAAGTTTCTTTTCAGTTTCAAACTCCATTCCATACATATATATGGGGAGGTACTAGCTCCAACCCGGTTTTACAGTGAAAACTGCAGGAACTTCAAACCGGCAATAGGAAACAGACTGAGAAACCAGAGTAAAAGTTGCCCCTGCAACCCGTTCCCTTTGTGCTAGATGAACGAACATCTCTCCACATGCTCAGTTCTGAGAGATAAGTGTGTGTGAAAGCCGTCCTTCACCTAGCTTGTTGGGAACACAAAGTTTCTTTTCACTTGCAAACTCCACTCCATACATATATATGGAGAGGTACTAGCTCCAACTCGGTTTTACAGTGAAAACTGCAGGAACTTCAAACCGGCACTAGGAAACAGACTGAGAAACCAGAGTAAAATTTGTCCTGCAACCCGTTCCCTTTGTGCTAGATGAACGAACGTCTCTCCACATGCTCAGTTCGGAGAGATAAGTGTGTGTGAAAGCCGTCCTTCACCTAGCTTGTTGGGAACACAAAGTTTCTTTTCAGTTGCAAACACCACTCCATACATATATACGGGGTCGTACTAGCTCAAACTCGGTTTTACAGTGAAAACTGCAGGAACTTCAAACCGGCACTAGGAAACAGACTGAGAAACCAGATTAAAAGTTTCTCCTGCAACCCGTTCCCTTTGTGCTAAGTGAACGAACGTCTCTCCACATGCTCAGTTCTGAGAGATAAGTGTGTGTGAAAGCCGTCCTTCACCTAGCTTGTTGGGAACACAAAGTTTCTTTTCAGTTGCAAACTCCACTCCATACATATATATGGGGAGGTACTAGCTCCAACCCGGTTTTACAGTGAAAACTGCAGGAACTTCAAACCGGCAATAGGAAACAGACTGAGAAACCAGAGTAAAAGTTTCCCCTGCAACCCGTTCCCATTGTGCTAGATGAACGAACGTCTCTCCACATGCTCAGTTCTGAGAGATAAGTGTGTGTGAAAGCCGTCCTTCACCTAGCTTGTTGGGAACATAAAGTTTCTTTTCAGTTGCAATCTCCACTCCATACATATATATGGGGAGGTACTAGCTCCAACTCGGTTTCACAGTGAAAACTGCAGGAACTTCAAACAAGCACTAGGAAACAGACTGAGAAAGCAGAGTAAAATTTGTCCTGCAACCCGTTCCCTTTGTGCTAGATGAACGAACGTCTCTCCGCATGCTCAGTTCGGAGAGATAAGTGTGTGTGAAAGCCGTCCTTCACATAGCTTGTTGGGAACACAAAGTTTCTTTTCACTTGCAAAATCCACTCCATACATTTATATGGGGAGGTACTAGCTCCAACTCGGTTTTACAGTGAAAACTGCACGAACTTCAAACCGGCACTAGGAAACAGACTGAGAAACCTGAGTAAAAGTTTGTCCTGCAAACCGTTCCCTTTGTGCTAGATGAACGAACGTCTCTCCACATGCTCAGTTCGGAGAGATAAGTGTGTGTGAAAGCCGTCCTTCACCTAGCTTGTTCGGAACACAAAGATTCTTTTCACTTGCAAACTCCACTCCATACATATATATGGGGAGGTAATAGCTCCAACTCGGTTTTACAGTGAAAACTGCAGGAACTTCAAACCGGCACTAGGAAACAGACTGAGAAACCAGAGTAAAAGTTTGTCCTGAAACCCGTTCCCTTTGTGCTAGATGAACGAACGTCTCTACACATGCTCAGTTCGGAGATATATGTGTGTGTGAAAGCCGTCCTTCACCTAGCTTGTTCGGAACACAAAGATTCTTTTCACTTGCAAACTCCACTCCATACATATATATGGGGAGGTAATAGCTCCAACTCGGTTTTACAGTGAAAACTGCAGGAACTTCAAACCGGCACTAGGAAACAGACTGAGAAACCAGAGTAAAAGTTTCCCCTGCAACCCGTTCCCTTTGTGCTAGATGAACGAACGTCTCTCCACATGCTCAGTTCTGAGAGATAAGTGTGTGTGAAAGCCGTCCTTCACCTAGCTTGTTGGGAACACAAAGTTTCTTTTCACTTGCAAACTCCACTCCATACATATATATGGAGAGGTACTAGCTCCAACTCGGTTTTACAGTGAAAACTGCAGGAACTTCAAACCGGCACTAGGAAACAGACTGAGAAACCAGAGTAAAATTTGTCCTGCAACCCGTTCCCTTTGTGCTAGATGAACGAACGTCTCTCCACATGCTCAGTTCGGAGAGATAAGTGTGTGTGAAAGCCGTCCTTCACCTAGCTTGTTGGGAACACAAAGTTTCTTTTCACTTGCAAACACCACTCCATACATATATACGGGGTCGTACTAGCTCAAACTCGGTTTTACAGTGAAAACTGCAGGAACTTCAAACCGGCACTAGGAAACAGACTGAGAAACCAGAGTAAAAGTTTCTCCTGCAACCCGTTCCCTTTGTGCTAGGTGAACGAACGTCTCTCCACATGCTCAGTTCTGAGAGATAAGTGTGTGTGAAAGCCGTCCTTCACCTAGCTTGTTGGGAACACAAAGTTTCTTTTCAGTTGCAAACCCCACTCCATACATATATATGGGGAGGTACTAGCTCCAACCCGGTTTTACAGTGAAAACTGCAGGAACTTCAAACCGGCAATAGGAAACAGACTGAGAAACCAGAGTAAAAGTTTCCCCTGCAACCCGTTCCCATTGTGCTAGATGAACGAACGTCTCTCCACATGCTCAGTTCTGAGAGATAAGTGTGTGTGAAAGCCGTCCTTCACCTAGCTTGTTGGGAACATAAAGTTTCTTTTCAGTTGCAAACTCCACTCCATACATATATATGGGGAGGTACTAGCTCCAACTCGGTTTCACAGTGAAAACTGCAGGAACTTCAAACAAGCACTAGGAAACAGACTGAGAAAGCAGAGTAAAATTTGTCCTGCAACCCGTTCCCTTTGTGCTAGATGAACGAACGTCTCTCCGCATGCTCAGTTCGGAGAGATAAGTGTGTGTGAAAGCCGTCCTTCACATAGCTTGTTGGGAACACAAAGTTTCTTTTCACTTGCAAAATCCACTCCATACATTTATATGGGGAGGTACTAGCTCCAACTCGGTTTTACAGTGAAAACTGCAGGAACTTCAAACCGGCACTAGGAAACAGACTGAGAAACCAGAGTAAAAGTTTGTCCTGCAACCCGTTCCCTTTGTGCTAGATGAACGAACGTCTCTCCACATGCTCAGTTCGGAGAGATAAGTGTGTGTGAAAGCCGTCCTTCACCTAGCTTGTTCGGAACACAAAGATTCTTTTCACTTGCAAACTCCACTCCATACATATATATGGGGAGGTACTAGCTCCAACTCGGTTTTACAGTGAAAACTGCAGGAACTTCAAACCGGCACTAGGAAACAGACTGAGAAACCAGATTAAAAGTTTCTCCTGCAACCCGTTCCCTTTGTGCTAGGTGAACGAACGTCTCTCCACATGCTCAGTTCTGAAAGATAAGTGTGTGTGAAAGCCGTCCTTCACCTAGCTTGTTGGGAACACAAAGTTTCTTTTCAGTTGCAAACTCCACTCCATACATATATATGGGGAGGTACTAGCTCCAACTCGGTTTTACAGTGAAAACTGCAGGAACTTCAAACCGGCACTAGGAAACAGACTGAGACACCTGAGAAAAAGTTTCCCCTGAAAAACCGTTCCCTTTGTGCTAGATGAACGAACGTCTCTCCACATGCTCAGTTCTGAGAGATAAGTGTGTGTGAAAGCCGTCCTTCACCTAGCTTGTTGGGAGCACAAAGTTTCTTTTCACTTGCAAACTCCACTCCATACATATATATGGGGAGGTACTAGCTCCAACTCGGTTTTACAGTGAAAACTGCAGGAACTTCAAACCGGCACTAGGAAACAGACTGAGAAACCAGAGTAAAAGTTTCTCCTGCAACCCGTTCCCTTTGTGCTAGGTGAACGAACGTCTCTCCACATGCTCAGTTCTGAGAGATAAGTGTGTGTGAAAGCCGTCCTTCAACTAGCTTGTTGGGAACACAAAGTTTCTTTCATTTGCAAACTCCACTCCATACATATATATGGGGAGGTACTAGCTCCAACTCGGTTTTACAGTGAAAACTGCAGGAACTTCAAACCGGCACTAGGAAACAGACTGAGAAACCAGAGTAAAAGTTTGTCCAGCAACCCGTTCCCTTTGTGCTAGATGAACGAACGTCTCTCCACATGCTCAGTTCTGAGAGATAAGTGTGTGTGAAAGCCGTCCTTCACCTAGCTTGTTGGGAACACAAAGATTCTTTTCACTTGCAAACTCCACTCCATACTAAATATGGGGAGGTACTAGCTCCAACTCGGTTTTACAGTGAAAACTGCAGGAAATTCAAACCGGCACTAGGAAACAGTCTGAGAAACCAGAGTAAAAGTTTCCCCTGCAACCCGTTCCATTTGTGTTAGATGAACGAACGTCTCTCCACATGCTCAGTTCGGAGAGATAAGTGTGTGTGAAAGCCGTCCTTCACCTAGCTTGTTGGGAACACAAAGTTTCTTTTCAGTTGCAAACTCCACTCCATACATATATAAGGGGAGGTACAAGCTCCAACTCGGTTTTACAGTGTAAACTGCAGGAACTTCAAACCGGCACTAGGAAACAGACTGAGAAACCAGAGTAAAAGTTTCCCCTGCAACCCGTTCCCTTTGTGCTGGATGAACGAACGTCTCTCCACATGCTCAGTTCTGAGAGATAAGTGTGTGTGAAAGCCGTCCTTCACCTAGATTGTTGGGAACACAAAGTTTCTTTTCACTTGCAAACTCCACTCCATGCATATATATGGGGAGGTACTAGCTCCAACTCGGTTTTACAGTGAAAACTGCAGGAACTTCAAACCGGCACTAGGAAACAGACTGAGAAACCAGAGTAAAAGTTTCTCCTGCAACCCGTTCCCTTTGTGCTAGATGAACGAACATCTCTCCACATGCTCAGTTCTGAGAGATAAGTGTGTGTGAAAACCGTCCTTCACCTAGCTTGTTGGGAACACAAAGTTTCTTTTCACTTGCAAACTCCACTCCATACATATATATGGAGAGGTACTAGCTCCAACTCGGTTTTACAGTGAAAACTGCAGGAACTTCAAACCGGCACTTGGAAACAGACTGAGAAACCAGAGTAAAATTTGTCCTGCAACCCGTTCCCTTTGTGCTAGATGAACGAATGTCTCTCCACATGCTCAGTTCGGAGAGATAAGTGTGTGTGAAAGCCGTCCTTCACCTAGCTTGTTGGGAACACAAAGTTTCTTTTCAGTTGCAAACACCACTCCATACATATATACGGGGTCGTACTAGCTCAAACTCGGTTTTACAGTGAAAACTGCAGGAACTTCAAACCGGCACTAGGAAACAGACTGAGAAACCAGATTAAAAGTTTCTCCTGCAACCCGTTCCCTTTGTGCTAGGTGAACGAACGTCTCTCCACATGCTCAGTTCTGAGAGATAAGTGTGTGTGAAAGCCGTCCTTCACCTAGCTTGTTGGGAACACAAAGTTTCTTTTCAGTTGCAAACTCCACTCCATACATATATATGGGGAGGTACTAGCTCCAACCCGGTTTTACAGTGAAAACTGCAGGAACTTCAAACCGGCAATAGGAAACAGACTGAGAAACCAGAGTAAAAGTTTCCCCTGCAACCCGTTCCCATTGTGCTAGATGAACGAACGTCTCTCCACATGCTCAGTTCTGAGAGATAAGTGTGTGTGAAAGCCGTCCTTCACCTAGCTTGTTGGGAACATAAAGTTTCTTTTCAGTTGCAAACTCCACTCCATACATATATATGGGGAGGTACTAGCTCCAACTCGGTTTCACAGTGAAAACTGCAGGAACTTCAAACAAGCACTAGGAAACAGACTGAGAAAGCAGAGTAAAATTTGTCCTGCAACCCGTTCCCTTTGTGCTAGATGAACGAACGTCTCTCCGCATGCTCAGTTCGGAGAGATAAGTGTGTGTGAAAGCCGTCCTTCACATAGCTTGTTGGGAACACAAAGTTTCTTTTCACTTGCAAAATCCACTCCATACATTTATATGGGGAGGTACTAGCTCCAACTCGGTTTTACAGTGAAAACTGCACGAACTTCAAACAGGCACTAGGAAACAGACTGAGAAACCAGAGTAAAAGTTTGTCCTGCAAACCGTTCCCTTTGTGCTAGATGAACGAACGTCTCTCCACATGCTCAGTTCGGAGAGATAAGTGTGTGTGAAAGCCGTCCTTCACCTAGCTTGTTCGGAACACAAAGATTCTTTTCACTTGCAAACTCCACTCCATACATATATATGGGGAGGTAATAGCTCCAACTCGGTTTTACAGTGAAAACTGCAGGAACTTCAAACCGGCACTAGGAAACAGACTGAGAAACCAGAGTAAAAGTTTGTCCTGAAACCCGTTCCGTTTGTGCTAGATGAACGAACGTCTCTACACATGCTCAGTTCGGAGATATAAGTGTGTGTGAAAGCCGTCCTTCACCTAGCTTGTTCGGAACACAAAGATTCTTTTCACTTGCAAACTCCACTCCATACATATATATGGGGAGGTAATAGCTCCAACTCGGTTTTACAGTGAAAACTGCAGGAACTTCAAACCGGCACTAGGAAACAGACTGAGAAACCAGAGTAAAAGTTTCCCCTGCAACCCGTTCCCTTTGTGCTAGATGAACGAATGTCTCTCCACATGCTCAGTTCTGAGAGATAAGTGTGTGTGAAAGCCGTCCTTCACCTAGCTTGTTGGGAACACAAAGATTCTTTTCACTTGCAAACTCCACTCCATTCATATATATGGGGAGGTACTAGCTCCAACTCGGTTTTACAGTGAAAACTGCAGGAACTTCAAACCGGCACTAGGAAACAGACTGAGAAACCAGAGTAAAAGTTTGTCCTGCAACCAGTTCCCTTTGTGCTAGATGAACGAACGTCTCTCCACATGCTCAGTTCGGAGAGATAAGTGTGTGTGAAAGCCGTCCTTCACCTAGCTTGTTGGGAACACAAAGATTCTTTTCACTTGCAAACTCCACTCGATACATATATATGGGGAGGTACTAGCTCCAACTCGGTTTTACAGTGAAAACTGCAGGAACTTCAAACCGGCACTAGGAAACAGACTGAGAAACCAGAGTAAAAGTTTCCCCTGCAACCCGTTCCCTTTGTGCTAGATGAACGAACGTCTCTCCACATGCTCAGTTCTGAGAGATAAGTGTGTGTGAAAGCCGTCCTTTACCTAGCTTGTTGGGAACACAAAGTTTCTTTTCACTTGCAAACTCCACTCCATACATATATATGGGGAGGTACTAGCTCCAACTCGGTTTTACAGTGAAAACTGCAGGAACTTCAAACCGGCACTAGGAAACAGACTGAGAAACCAGATTAAAAGTTTCTCCTGCAACCCGTTCCCTTTGTGCTAGGTGAACGAACGTCTCTCCACATGCTCAGTTCTGAAAGATAAGTGTGTGTGAAAGCCGTCCTTCACCTAGCTTGTTGGGAACACAAAGTTTCTTTTCAGTTGCAAACTCCACTCCATACATATATATGGGGAGGTACTAGCTCCAACTCGGTTTTACAGTGAAAACTGCAGGAACTTCAAACCGGCACTAGGAAACAGACTGAGACACCAGAGTAAAAGTTTCCCCTGCAACCCGTTCCCTTTGTGCTAGATGAACGAACGTCTCTCCACATGCTCAGTTCTGAGAGATAAGTGTGTGTGAAAGCCGTCCTTCACCTAGCTTGTTGGGAGCACAAATTTTCTTTTCACTTGCAAACTCCACTCCATACATATATATGGGGAGGTACTAGCTCCAACTCGGTTTTACAGTGAAAACTGCAGGAACTTCAAACCGGCACTAGGAAACAGACTGAGAAACCAGAGTAAAAGTTTCTCCTGCAACCCGTTCCCTTTGTGCTAGGTGAACGAACGTCTCTCCACATGCTCAGTTCTGAGAGATAAGTGTGTGTGAAAGCCGTCCTTCAACTAGCTTGTTGGGAACACTAAGATTCTTTTCAGTTGCAAACTCCACTCCATACATATATATGGGGAGGTACTAGCTCCAACTCGGTTTTACAGTGAAAACTGCAGGAACTTCAAACCGGCACTAGGAAACAGACTGAGAAACCAGAGTAAAAGTTTCCCCTGCAACCCGTTCCCTTTGTGCTATATGAACGAACGTCTCTCCACATGCTCAGTTCTGAGAGATAAGTGTGTGTGAAAGCCGTCCTTCACCTAGCTTGTTGGGAACACAAAGATTCTTTTCACTTGCAAACTCCACTCCATACATATATATGGGGAGGTACTAGCTCCAACTCGGTTTTACAGTGAAAACTGCAGGAACTTCAAACCGGCACTAGGAAACAGACTGAGAAACCAGAGTAAAAGTTTGTCCTGCAACCAGTTCCCTTTGTGCTAGATGAACGAAAGTCTCTCCACATGCTCAGTTCGGAGAGATAAGTGTGTGTGAAAGCCGTCCTTCACCTAGCTTGTTGGGAACACAAAGATTCTTTTCACTTGCAAACTCCACTCCATACATATATAAGGGAAGGTACTAGCTCCAACTCGGTTTTACACTGAAAACTGCAGGAACTTCAAACCGGCACTAGGAAACAGACTGAGAAACCAGAGTAAAAGTTTCTCCTGCAACCCGTTCCCTTTGTGCTAGATGAACGAACGTCTCTCCACATGCTCAGTTCTGAGAGATAAGTGTGTGTGAAAGCCGTCCTTCACCTAGCTTGTTGGGAACACAAAGTTTCTTTTCACTTGCAAACTCCACTCCATACATATATATGGGAAGTACTAGCTCCACCTCGGTTTTACAGTGAAAACTGCAGGAACTTCAAACCGGCACTAGGAAACAGAATGAGAAACCAGAGTAAAAGTTTCTCCTGCAACCCGTTCCCTTTGTGCTAGATGAACGAACGTCTCTCCACATGCTCAGTTCTGAGAGATAAGTGTGTGTGAAAGCCGTCCTTCACCTAGCTTGTTGGGAACACAAAGTTTCTTTTCACTTGCAAACTCCACTCCATACATATATATGGGGAGGTACTAGCTCCAACTCGGTTTTACAGTGAAAACTGCAGGAACTTCAAACCGGCACTAGGAAACAGACTGAGAAACCAGATTAAAAGTTTCTCCTGCAACCCGTTCCCTTTGTGCTAGGTGAACGAAAGTCTCTCCACATGCTCAGTTCTGAAAGATAAGTGTGTGTGAAAGCCGTCCTTCACCTAGCTTGTTGGGAACACAAAGTTTCTTTTCACTTGCAAACTCCACTCCATACATATATATGGGGAGGTACTAGCTCCAACTCGGTTTTACAGTGAAAACTGCAGGAACTTCAAACCGGCACTAGGAAACAGACTGAGAAACCAGAGTAAAAGTTTGTCCTGCAACCAGTTCCCTTTGTGCTAGATGAACGAACGTCTCTCCACATGCTCAGTTCGGAGAGATAAGTGTGTGTGAAAGCCGTCCTTCACCTAGCTTGTTGGGAACACAAAGATTCTTTTCACTTGCAAACTCCACTCCATACATATATATGGGGAGGTACTAGCTCCAACTCGGTTTTACAGTGAAAACTGCAGGAACTTCAAACCGGCACTAGGAAACAGACTGAGAAACCAGAGTAAAAGTTTCCCCTGCAACCCGTTCCCTTTGTGCTAGATGAACGAACGTCTCTCCACATGCTCAGTTCTGAGAGATAAGTGTGTGTGAAAGCCGTCCTTCACCTAGCTTGTTGGGAACACAAAGATTCTTTTCACTTGCAAACTCCACTCCATTCATATATATGGGGAGGTACTAGCTCCAACTCGGTTTTACAGTGAAAACTGCAGGAACTTCAAACCGGCACTAGGAAACAGACTGAGAAACCAGAGTAAAAGTTTGTCCTGCAACCAGTTCCCTTTGTGCTAGATGAACGAACGTCTCTCCACATGCTCAGTTCGGAGAGATAAGTGTGTGTGAAAGCCGTCCTTCACCTAGCTTGTTGGGAACACAAAGATTCTTTTCACTTGCAAACTCCACTCGATACATATATATGGGGAGGTACTAGCTCCAACTCGGTTTTACAGTGAAAACTGCAGGAACTTCAAACCGGCACTAGGAAACAGACTGAGAAACCAGAGTAAAAGTTTCCCCTGCAACCCGTTCCCTTTGTGCTAGATGAACGAACGTCTCTCCACATGCTCAGTTCTGAGAGATAAGTGTGTGTGAAAGCCGTCCTTTACCTAGCTTGTTGGGAACACAAAGTTTCTTTTCACTTGCAAACTCCACTCCATACATATATATGGGGAGGTACTAGCTCCAACTCGGTTTTACAGTGAAAACTGCAGGAACTTCAAACCGGCACTAGGAAACAGACTGAGAAACCAGATTAAAAGTTTCTCCTGCAACCCGTTCCCTTTGTGCTAGGTGAACGAACGTCTCTCCACATGCTCAGTTCTGAAAGATAAGTGTGTGTGAAAGCCGTCCTTCACCTAGCTTGTTGGGAACACAAAGTTTCTTTTCAGTTGCAAACTCCACTCCATACATATATATGGGGAGGTACTAGCTCCAACTCGGTTTTACAGTGAAAACTGCAGGAACTTCAAACCGGCACTAGGAAACAGACTGAGACACCAGAGTAAAAGTTTCCCCTGCAACCCGTTCCCTTTGTGCTAGATGAACGAACGTCTCTCCACATGCTCAGTTCTGAGAGATAAGTGTGTGTGAAAGCCGTCCTTCACCTAGCTTGTTGGGAGCACAAATTTTCTTTTCACTTGCAAACTCCACTCCATACATATATATGGGGAGGTACTAGCTCCAACTCGGTTTTACAGTGAAAACTGCAGGAACTTCAAACCGGCACTAGGAAACAGACTGAGAAACCAGAGTAAAAGTTTCTCCTGCAACCCGTTCCCTTTGTGCTAGGTGAACGAACGTCTCTCCACATGCTCAGTTCTGAGAGATAAGTGTGTGTGAAAGCCGTCCTTCAACTAGCTTGTTGGGAACACAAAGGTTCTTTTCAATTGCAAACTCCACTCCATACATATATATGGGGAGGTACTAGCTCCAACTCGGTTTTACAGTGAAAACTGCAGGAACTTCAAACCGGCACTAGGAAACAGACTGAGAAACCAGAGTAAAAGTTTGTCCTGCAACCCGTTCCCTTTGTGCTAGATGAACGAACGTCTCTCCACATGCTCAGTTCGGAGAGATAAGTGTGTGTGAAAGCCGTCCTTCACCTAGCTTGTTGGGAACACTAAGATTCTTTTCAGTTGCAAACTCCACTCCATACATATATATGGGGAGGTACTAGCTCCAACTCGGTTTTACAGTGAAAACTGCAGGAACTTCAAACCGGCACTAGGAAACAGACTGAGAAACCAGAGTAAAAGTTTCCCCTGCAACCCGTTCCCTTTGTGCTATATGAACGAACGTCTCTCCACATGCTCAGTTCTGAGAGATAAGTGTGTGTGAAAGCCGTCCTTCACCTAGCTTGTTGGGAACACAAAGATTCTTTTCACTTGCAAACTCCACTCCATACATATATATGGGGAGGTACTAGCTCCAACTCGGTTTTACAGTGAAAACTGCAGGAACTTCAAACCGGCACTAGGAAACAGACTGAGAAACCAGAGTAAAAGTTTGTCCTGCAACCAGTTCCCTTTGTGCTAGATGAACGAACGTCTCTCCACATGCTCAGTTCGGAGAGATAAGTGTGTGTGAAAGCCGTCCTTCACCTAGCTTGTTGGGAACACAAAGATTCTTTTCACTTGCAAACTCCACTCCATACATATATAAGGGAAGGTACTAGCTCCAACTCGGTTTTACACTGAAAACTGCAGGAACTTCAAACCGGCACTAGGAAACAGACTGAGAAACCAGAGTAAAAGTTTCTCCTGCAACCCGTTCCCTTTGTGCTAGATGAACGAACGTCTCTCCACATGCTCAGTTCTGAGAGATAAGTGTGTGTGAAAGCCGTCCTTCACCTAGCTTGTTGGGAACACAAAGTTTCTTTTCACTTGCAAACTCCACTCCATACATATATATGGGAAGTACTAGCTCCACCTCGGTTTTACAGTGAAAACTGCAGGAACTTCAAACCGGCACTAGGAAACAGAATGAGAAACCAGAGTAAAAGTTTCTCCTGCAACCCGTTCCCTTTGTGCTAGATGAACGAACGTCTCTCCACATGCTCAGTTCTGAGAGATAAGTGTGTGTGAAAGCCGTCCTTCACCTAGCTTGTTGGGAACACAAAGTTTCTTTTCACTTGCAAACTCCACTCCATACATATATATGGGGAGGTACTAGCTCCAACTCGGTTTTACAGTGAAAACTGCAGGAACTTCAAACCGGCACTAGGAAACAGACTGAGAAACCAGATTAAAAGTTTCTCCTGCAACCCGTTCCCTTTGTGCTAGGTGAACGAAAGTCTCTCCACATGCTCAGTTCTGAAAGATAAGTGTGTGTGAAAGCCGTCCTTCACCTAGCTTGTTGGGAACACAAAGTTTCTTTTCACTTGCAAACTCCACTCCATACATATATATGGGGAGGTACTAGCTCCAACTCGGTTTTACAGTGAAAACTGCAGGAACTTCAAACCGGCACTAGGAAACAGACTGAGAAACCAGAGTAAAAGTTTGTCCTGCAACCAGTTCCCTTTGTGCTAGATGAACGAACGTCTCTCCACATGCTCAGTTCGGAGAGATAAGTGTGTGTGAAAGCCGTCCTTCACCTAGCTTGTTGGGAACACAAAGATTCTTTTCACTTGCAAACTCCACTCCATACATATATATGGGGAGGTACTAGCTCCAACTCGGTTTTACAGTGAAAACTGCAGGAACTTCAAACCGGCACTAGGAAACAGACTGAGAAACCAGAGTAAAAGTTTCCCCTGCAACCCGTTCCCTTTGTGCTAGATGAACGAACGTCTCTCCACATGCTCAGTTCTGAGAGATAAGTGTGTGTGAAAGCCGTCCTTCACCTAGCTTGTTGGGAACACAAAGTTTCTTTTCACTTGCAAACTCCACTCCATAAATATATATATGGGGAGGTACTAGCTCCAACTCGGTTTTACAGTGAAAACTGCAGGAACTTCAAACCGGCACTAGGAAACAGACTGAGAAACCAGATTAAAAGTTTCTCCTGCAACCCGTTCCCTTTGTGCTAGGTGAACGAACGTCTCTCCACATGCTCAGTTCTGAAAGATAAGTGTGTGTGAAAGCCGTCCTTCACCTAGCTTGTTGGGAACACAAAGTTTCTTTTCAGTTGCAAACTTCACTCCATACATATATATGGGGAGGTACTAGCTCCAACTCGGTTTTACAGTGAAAACTGCAGGAACTTCAAACCGGCACTAGGAAACAGACTGAGAAACCAGAGTAAAAGTTTCCCCTGCAACCCGTTCCCTTTGTGCTAGATGAACGAACGTCTCTCCACATGCTCAGTTCTGAGAGATAAGTGTGTGTGAAAGCCGTCCTTCACCTAGCTTGTTGGGAGCACAAATTTTCTTTTCACTTGCAAACTCCATTCCATACATATATATGGGGAGGACTAGCTCCAACTCGGTTTTACAGTGAAAACTGCAGGAACTTCAAACCGGCACTAGGAAACAGACTGAGAAACCAGAGTAAAAGTTTCTCCTGCAACCCGTTCCCTTTGTGCTAGGTGAACGAACGTCTCTCCACATGCTCAGTTCTGAGAGATAAGTGTGTGTGAAAGCCGTCCTTCAACTAGCTTGTTGGGAACACAAAGGTTCTTTTCAATTGCAAACTCCACTCCATACATATATATGGGGAGGTACTAGCTCCAACTCGGTTTTACAGTGAAAACTGCAGGAACTTCAAACCGGCACTAGGAAACAGACTGAGAAACCAGAGTAAAAGTTTGTCCTGCAACCCGTTCCCTTTGTGCTAGATGAACGAACGTCTCTCCACATGCTCAGTTCGGAGAGATAAGTGTGTGTGAAAGCCGTCCTTCACCTAGCTTGTTGGGAACACTAAGATTCTTTTCAGTTGCAAACTCCACTCCATACATATATATGGGGAGGTACTAGCTCCAACTCGGTTTTACAGTGAAAACTGCAGGAACTTCAAACCGGCACTAGGAAACAGACTGAGAAACCAGAGTAAAAGTTTCCCCTGCAACCCGTTCCCTTTGTGCTCGATGAACGAACGTCTCTCCACATGCTCAGTTCTGAGAGATAAGTGTGTGTGAAAGCCGTCCTTCACCTAGCTTGTTGGGAACACAAAGATTCTTTTCACTTGCAAACTCCACTCCATACATATATATGGGGAGTTACTAGCTCCAACTCGATTTTACAGTGAAAACTGCAGGAACTTCAAACCGGCACTAGGAAACAGACTGAGAAACCAGAGTAAAAGTTTGTCCTGCAACCAGTTCCCTTTGTGCTAGATGAACGAACGTCTCTCCACATGCTCAGTTCGGAGAGATAAGTGTGTGTGAAAGCCGTCCTTCACCAAGCTTGTTGGGAACACAAAGATTCTTTTCACTTGCAAACTCCACTCCATACATATATAAGGGAAGGTACTAGCTCCAACTCGGTTTTACACTGAAAACTGCAGGAACTTCAAACCGGCACTAGGAAACAGACTGAGAAACCAGAGTAAAAGTTTCTCCTGCAACCCGTTCCCTTTGTGCTAGATGAACGAACGTCTCTCCACATTCTCAGTTCTGAGAGATAAGTGTGTGTGAAAGCCGTCCTTCACCTAGCTTGTTGGGAACACAAAGTTTCTTTTCACTTGCAAACTCCACTCCATACATATATATGGGAAGTACTAGCTCCACCTCGGTTTTACAGTGAAAACTGCAGGAACTTCAAACCGGCACTAGGAAACAGACTGAGAAACCAGAGTAAAAGTTTCTCCTGCAACCCGTTCCCTTTGTGCTAGATGAACGAACGTCTCTCCACATGCTCAGTTCTGAGAGATAAGTGTGTGTGAAAGCCGTCCTTCACCTAGCTTGTTGGGAACACAAAGTTTCTTTTCAGTAGCAAACTCCACTCCATACATATATATGGGGAGGTACTAGCTCCAACTCGGTTTTACAGTGAAAACTGCAGGAACTTCCAACCGGCACTAGGAAACAGACTGAGAAACCAGATTAAAAGTTTCTCCTGCAACCCGTTCCCTTTGTGCTAGGTGAACGAACGTCTCTCCACATGCTCAGTTCTGAAAGAAAAGTGTGTGTGAAAGCCGTCCTTCACCTAGCTTGTTGGGAACACAAAAATTCTTTTCACTTGCAAGCTCCACTCCATACATATATATGGGGATGTACTAGCTCCAACTCGGTTTTACAGTGAAAACTGCAGGAACTTCAAACCGGCACTAGGAAACAGACTGAGAAACCAGAGTAAAAGTTTCCCCTGCAACCCGTTCCCTTTGTGCTACATGAACGAACGTCTCTCCACATGCTCAGTTCTGAGAGATAAGTGTGTGTGAAAGCCGTCCTTCACCTAGCTTGTTGGGAACACAAAGTTTCTTTTCACTTGCAAACTCCACTCCATACATATATATGGGGAGGTACTAGCTCCAACTCGGTTTTACAGTGAAAACTGCAGGAACTTCAAACCGGCACTAGGAAACAGACTGAGAAACCAGAGTAAAAGTTTCTCCTGCAAATCGTTCCCTTTGTGCTAGATGAACGAACGTCTCTCCACATGCTCAGTTCGGAGAGATAAGTGTGTGTGAAAGCCGTCCTTCAACTAGCTTGTTGGGAACACAAAGTTTCTTTTCAGTTGCAAACTCCATTCCATACATATATATGGGGTGGTACTAGCTCCAACTCGGTTTTACAGTGAAAACTGCAGGAACTTCAAACCGGCACTAGGAAACAGACTGAGAAACCAGAGTAAAAGTTTCTCCTGCAACCCGTTCCCTTTGTGCTAGATGAACGAACGTCTCTCCACATGCTCAGTTCTGAGAGATAATTGTGTGTGAAAGCCGTCCTTCACCTAGCTTGTTGGGAACACAAAGTTTCTTTTCACTTGCAAACTCCACTCCATACATATATATGGGGAGGTACTAGATCCAACTCGGTTTTACAGTGAAAACTGCAGGAACTTCAAACCGGCACTAGGAAACAGACTGAGAAACCACAGTAAAAGTTTCTCCTGCAACCCGTTCCCTTTGTGCTAGGTGAACGAACGTCTCTCCACATGCTCAGTTCTGAAAGATAACTGTGTGTGAAAGCCGTCCTTCACCTAGCTTGTTGGGAACACAAAGTTTCTTTTCAGTTGCAAACTCCACTCCATACATATATATGGGTAGGTACTAGCTCCAACTCGGTTTTACAGTGAAAACTGCAGGAACTTCAAACCGGCACTAGGAAACAGACTGAGACACCAGAGTAAAAGTTTCCCCTGCAACCCGTTCCCTTTGTGCTAGATGAACGAACGTCTCTCCACATGCTCATTTCTGAGAGATAAGTGTGTGTGAAAGCCGTCCTTCACCTATCTTGTTGGGAACACAAAGTTTCTTTTCAGTTGCAAATTCCACTCCATACATATATATGGGGAGGTACTAGCTCCAACTCGGTTTTACAGTGAAAACTGCAGGAACTTCAAACCGGCACTAGGAAACAGACTGAGAAACCAGAGTAAAAGTTTCTCCTGCAACCCGTTCCCTTTGTGCTAGATGAACGAACGTCTCTCCACATGCTCAGTTCTGAGAGATAACTGTGTGTGAAAGCCGTCCTTCACCTAGCTTGTTGGGAACACAAAAATTCTTTTCACTTGCAAACTCCAATCCATACATATATATGGGGAGGTACTAGCTCCAACTCGGTTTTACAGTGAAAACTGCAGGAAATTCAACCCGGCACTGGGAAACAGACTGAGAAACCAGAGTAAAAGTTTCTCCTGCAACCCGTTCCCTTTGTGCTGGATGAACGAACGTCTCTCCACATGCTCAGTTCGGAGAAATAAGTGTGTGTGAAAGCCGTCCTTCACCTAGATTGTTGGGAACACAAAGTTTCTTTTCACTTGCAAACTCCACTCCATGCATATATATGGGGAGGTACTAGCTCCAACTCGGTTTTACAGTGAAAACTGCAGGAACTTCAAACCGGCACTAGGAAACAGACTGAGAAACCAGAGTAAAAGTTTCTCCTGCAACCCGTTCCCTTTGTGCTAGGTGAACGAACGTCTCACCACATGCTCAGTTCTGAGAGATAAGTGTGTGTGAAAGCCGTCCTTTACCTAGCTTGTTGGGAACACAAAGTTTCTTTTCAGTTGCAAACTCCACTCCATACATATATATGGGGAGGTACAAGCTCCAACCCGGTTTTACAGTGAAAACTGTAGGAACTTCAAACCGGCAATAGGAAACAGACTGAGAAACCAGAGTAAAAGTTTCCCCTGCAACCCGTTCCCTTTGTGCTAGATGAACGAACGTCTCTCCACATGCTCAGTTCTGAGAGATAAGTGTGTGTGAAAGCCGTCCTTCACCTAGCTTCTTGGGAACATAAAGTTTCTTTTCAGTTGCAAACTCCACTCCATACATATATATGGGGAGGTACTAGCTCCAACCCGGTTTTACAGTGAAAACTGCAGGAACTTCAAACCGGCAATAGGAAACAGACTGAGAAACCAGAGTAAAAGTTTCCCCTGCAACCCGTTCCATTTGTGCTAGATGAACGAACGTCTCTCCACATGCTCAGTTCTGAGAGATAAGTGTGTGTGAAAGCCGTCCTTCACCTAGCTTGTTGGGAACATAAAGTTTCTTTTCACTTGCAAACTCCACTCCATACATATATATGGGGAGGTTCTATCTCCAACTCGGTTTTACAGTGAAAACTGCAGGAACTTCATACCGGCACTAGGAAACAGACTGAGAAACCAAAGTAAAATTTGTCCTGCAACCCTTTCCCTTTGTGCTAGATGAACGAACGTCTCTCCACATGCTCAGTTCGGAGAGATAAGTGTGTGTGAAAGCCGTCCTTCACCTAGCTTGTTGGGAACACAAAGTTTCTTTTCAGTTGCAAACTCCACTCCATACATATATAAGGGGAGGTACAAGCTCCAACTCGATTTTACAGTGTAAACTGCAGGAACTTCAAACCGGCACTAGGAAACAGACTGAGAAACCAGAGTAATAGTTTCTCCTGCAACCCGTTCCCTTTGTGCTGGATGAACGAACGTCTCTCCACATGCTCAGTTCGGAGAGATAAGTGTTTGTGAAAGCCGTCCTTCACCTAGATTGTTGGGAACACAAAGTTTCTTTTCACTTGCAAACTCCAATCCATGCATATATATGGGGAGGTACTAGCTCCAACTCGGTTTTACAGTGAAAACTGCAGGAACTTCAAACCGGCACTAGGAAACAGACTGAGAAACCAGAGTAAAAGTTTCTCCTGCAACCCGTTCCCTTTGTGCTAGGTGAACGAACGTCTCTCCACATGCTCAGTTCTGAGAGATAAGTGTGTGTGAAAGCCGTCCTTCACCTAGCTTGTTGGGAACACAAAGTTTCTTTTCAGTTGCAAACTCCACTCCATACATATATATGGGGAGGTACTAGCTCCAACCCGGTTTTACAGTGAAAACTGCAGGAACTTCAAACCGGCAATAGGAAACAGACTGAGAAACCAGAGTAAAAGTTTCCCCTGCAACCCGTTCCATTTGTGCTAGATGAACGAACGTCTCTCCACATGCTCAGTTCTGAGAGATAAGTGTGTGTGAAAGCCGTACTTCACCTAGCTTGTTGGGAACATAAAGTTTCTTTTCAGTTGCAAAATTCCACTCCATACATATATATGGGGAGGTACTAGCTCCAACTCGGTTTTACAGTGAAAACTGCAGGAACTTCAAACCGGCACTAGGAAACAGACTGAGAAACCAGAGTAAAATTTGTCCTGCAACCCGTTCCCTTTGTGCTAGATGAACGAACGTCTCTCCACATGCTCAGTTCTGAGAGATAAGTGTGTGTGAAAGCCGTCCTTCACCTAGCTTGTTGGGAACACAAAGTTTCTTTTCAGTTGCAAACTCCACTCCATACATATATATGGGGTCGTACTAGCTCCAACTCGGTTTTACAGTGAAAACTGAGGAACATCAAACCGGCACTAGGAAACAGACTGAGAAACCAGAGTAAAAGTTTCCCCTGCAACCCGTTCCCTTTGTGCTAGATGAACGAACGTCTCTCCACGTGCTCAGTTCTGAGAGATAAGTGTGTGTGAAAGCCGTACTTCACCTAGCTTGTTGGGAACATAAAGTTTCTTTTCAGTTGCAAACTCCACTCCATACATATATATGGGGAGGTACTAGCTCCAACTCGGTTTTACAGTGAAAACTGCAAAACTTCAAACCGGCACTAGGAAACAGACTGAGAAACCAGAGTAAAAGTTTCTCCTGCAACCCGTTCCCTTTGTGCTAGGTGAACGAAAGTCTCTCCACATGCTCAGTTCTGAGAGATAAGTGTGTGTGAAAGCCGTCCTTCACCTAGCTTGTTGGGAACACAAAGTTTCTTTTCAGTTGCAAACTCCACTCCATACATATATATGGGGAGGTAGTAGCTCCAACCCGGTTTTACAGTGAAAACTGCAGGAACTTCAAACCGGCAATAGGAAACAGACTGAGAAACCAGAGTAAAAGTTTCCCCTGCAACCCGTTCCCCTTGTGCTAGATGAACGAACGTCTCTCCACATGCTCAGTTCTGAGAGATATGTGTGTGTGAAAGCCGTCCTTCACCTAGCTTGTTGGGAACATAAAGTTTCTTTTCAGTTGCAAACTCCACTCCATACATATATATGGGGAGGTACTAGCTCCAACTCAGTTTTACAGTGAAAACTGCAGGAACTTCAAACCGGCACTAGGAAACAGACTGAGAAACCAGAGTAAAATTTGTCCTGCAACCCGTTCCCTTTGTGCTAGATGAACGAACGTCTCTCCACATGCTAAGTTCGGAGAGATAATTGTGTGTGAAAGCCGTCCTTCACCTAGCTTGTTGGGAACACAAAGTTTCTTTTCAGTTGCAAACTCCACTCCATATATATATATGGGGTCGTACTAGCTCAAACTCGGTTTTACAGTGAAAACTGCAGGAACTTCAAACCGGCACTAGGAAACAGACTGAGAAACCAGAGTAAAAGTTTCTCCTGCAACCCGTTCCCTTTGTGCTAGATGAACGAACGTCTCTCCACATGCTCAGTACTGAGAGATAAGTGTGTGTGAAAGCCGTCCTTCACCTAGCTTGTTGGGAACACAAAGTTTCTTTTCACTTGCAAACTCCACTCCATACATATATATGGGGAGGTACTAGCTCCAACTCGGTTTTACAGTGAAAACTGCAGGAACTTCCAACCGGCACTAGGAAACAGACTGAGAAACCAGAGTAAAAGTTTCCCCTGCAACCCGTTCCCTTTGTACTAGATGAACGAACGTCTCTCCACATGCTCAGTTCGGAGAGATAAGTCTGTGTGAAAGCCGTCCTTCACCTAGCTTGTTGGGAACACAAAGTTTCTTTTCAGTTGCAAACTCCACTCCATACATATATATGGGTTCGTACTAGCTCAAACTCGGTTTTACAGTGAAAACTGCAGGAACTTCAAACCGGCACTAGGAAACAGACTGAGAAACCAGAGTAAAAGTTTCTCCTGCAACCCGTTCCCTTTGTGCTAGATGAACGAAATTCTCTCCACATGCTCAGTACTGAGAGATAAGTGTGTGTGAAAGCCGTCCTTCACCTAGCTTGTTGGGAACACAAAGTTTCTTTTCAGATGCAAACTCCACTCCATACATATATATGGGGAGGTACTAGCTCCAACTCGGTTTTACAGTGAAAACTGCAGGAACTTCCAACCGGCACTAGGAAACAGACTGAGAAACCAGAGTAAAAGTTTCCCCTGCAACCCGTTCCCTTTGTGCTAGATGAACGAACGTCTCTCCACATGCTCAGTTCTGAGATATAATTGTGTGTGAAAGCCGTCCTTCACCTAGCTTGTTGGGAACACAAAGATCCTTTTCAGTTGCAAACTCCACTCCATACATATATATGGGGAGGTACTAGCTCCAACTCGGTTTTACAGTGAAAACTGCAGGAACTTCAAACCGGCACTAGGAAACAGACTGAGAAACCAGAGTAAAAGTTTCTCCTGCAACCCGTTCCCTTTGTGCTAGATGAACGAACGTCTCTCCACATGCTCAGTTCTGAGAGATAAGTGTGTGTGAAAGCCGTCCTTCACCTAGCTTGTTGGGAACACAAAGTTTCTTTTCACTAGCAAACTCCACTCCATACATATATATGGGGAGGTACTAGATCCAACTCGGTTTTACAGTAAAAACTGCAGGAACTTTAAACCGGCACTAGGAAACAGACTGAGAAACCAGAGTAAAAGTTTCCCCTGCAACCCGTTCCCTTTGTGCTAGATGAACGAACGTCTCTCCACATGCTCAGTTCTGAGAGATAAGTGTGTGTGAAAGCCGTCATTCACCTAGCTTGTTGGGAACATAAAGTTTCTTTTCAGCTGCAAACTCCACTCCATACATATATATGGGGAGGTACTAGCTCCAACTCGGTTTTACAGTGAAAACTGCATGAACTTCATACCGGCACTAGGAAACAGACTGAGAAACCAGAGTAAAAGTTTCTCCTGCAACCCGTTCCCTTTGTGCTAGATGAACGAACATCTCTCCACATGCTCAGTTCTGAGAGATAAGTGTGTGTGAAAGCCGTCCTTCACCTAGCTTGTTGGGAACACAAAGTTTCTTTTCAGTTGCAAACTCCACTCCATACATATATATGGGGTGGTACTAGCTCAAACTCGGTTTTACAGTGAAAACTGCAGGAACTTCAAACCGGCACTAGGAAACAGACTGAGAAACCAGAGTAAAAGTTTCTCCTGCAACCCGTTCCCTTTGTGCTAGATGAACGAACGTCTTTCCACATGCTCAGTTCTGAGAGATAAGTATGTGTGAAAGCCGTCCTTCACCTATCTTGTTGGGAACCCAAAGTATCTTTTCACTTGCAAACTCCACTCCATACATATATATGGGTAGGTACTAGCTCCAACTCGGTTTTACAGTGAAAACTGCAGGAACTTCAAACCGGCACTAGGAAACAGACTGAGAAACCAGAGTAAAAGTTTCTCCTGCAACCCATTCCCTTTGTGCTAGATGAACGAACGTCTCTCCACATGCTCAGTACTGAGAGATAAGTGTGTGTGAAAGCCGTACTTCAACTAGCTTGTTGGGAACACAAAGTTTCTTTTCACTTGCAAACTCCCCTCCATACATATATATGGGGAGGTACTAGCTCCAACTCGGTTTTACAGTGAAAACTGCAGGAACTTCCAACCGGCACTAGGAAACACACTGAGAAACCAGAGTAAAAGTTTCCCCTGCAACCCGTTCCCTTTGTGCTAGATGAACGAACGTCTCTCCACATGCTCAGTTCTGAGAGATAAGTGTGTGTGAAAGCCGTCCTTCACCTAGCTTGTTGGGAACACAAAGTTTCTTTTCAGTTGCAAACTCCACTCCATACATATATATGGGGAGGTAATAGCTCCAACTCGGTTTTACAGTGAAAACTGCAGGAACTTCAAACCTGCACTAGGAAACAGACTGAGAAACCAGAGTACAAGTTTCTCCTGCAACCCGTTCCCTTTGTGCTAGATGAACGAACGTCTCTCCACATGCTCAGTTCTGAGAGATAAGTTTGTGTGAAAGCCGTCTTTCACATTGCTTGTTGGGAACACAAAGTTTCTTTTCATTAGCAAACTCCACTCCATACATATATATGGGGAGGTACTAGCTCCAACTCGGTTTTACAGTGAAAACTGCAGGAACTTCAAAGCGGCCCTAGGAAACAGACTGAGAAAACAGAGTAAAAGTTTCTCCTGCTACCCGTTCCATTTGTGCTAGATGAACGAATTTTTCTACACATGCTCAGTCCTGAGAGATAAGTTTGTGTGAAAGCCGTCCTTCAACTAGCTTGTTGGGAACACAAAGTTTCTTTTCACTTGCAAACTCCACTCCATACATATATATGGGGAGGTACTAGCTCCAACTCGGTTTTACTGTGAAAACTGCAGGAACTTCATACCGGCACTAGGAAACAGACTGAGAAACCAAAGTAAAATTTGTCCTGCAACCCGTTCCCTTTGTGCTAGATGAACGAACGTCTCTCCACATGCTCAGTTCGGAGAGATATGTGTGTGTGAAAGCCGTCCTTCACCTAGCTTGTTGGGAACACAAAGTTTCTTTTCAGTTGCAAACTCCACTCCATACATATATATGGGGTGGTACTAGCTCAAACTCGGTTTTACAGTGAAAACTGCAGGAACTTCAAACCGGCACTAGGAAGCAGACTGAGAAACCAGAGTAAAAGTTTCTCCTGCAACCCGTTCCCTTTGTGCTAGATGAACGAACGTCTCTCCACATGCTCAGTTCTGAGAGATAAGTGTGTGTGAAAGCCGTCCTTCACCTAGCTTGTTGGGAACATAAAGTTTCTTTTCAGTTGCAAACTCCACTCCATACATATATATGGGGAGGTACTAACTCCAACTCGGTTTTACAGTGAAAACTGCAGGAACTTCAAACCGGCACTAGGAAACAGACTGAGAAACCAGAGTAAAATTTGTCCTGCAAACCGTTCCCTTTGTGCTAGATGAACGAACGTCTCTCCACATGCTCAGTTCTGAGAGATAAGTGTGTGTGAAAGCCGTCCTTCACCTAGCTTGTTGGGAACACAAAGTTTCTTTTCAGTTGCAAACTCCACTCCATACATATATATGGGGTCGTACTAGCTCAAACTCGGTTTTACAGTGAAAACTGCAGGAACTTCAAACCGGCACTAGGAAACAGACTGAGAAACCAGAGTAAAAGTTTCTCCTGCAACCCGTTCAATTTGTGCTAGATGAACGAACGTCTCTCCACATGCTCAGTACTGAGAGATAAGTGTGTGTGAAAGCCGTCCTTCACCTAGCTTGTTGGGAACACAAAGTTTCTTTTCACTTGCAAACTCCACTCCATACATATATATGGGGAGGTACTAGCTCCAACTCGGTTTTACAGTGAAAACTGCAGGAACTTCAAACCGGCACTAGGAAACAGACTGAGAAACCAGAGTAAAAGTTTCTCCTGCCACCCGTTCCCTTTGTGCTAGATGAACGAACGTCTCTCCACATGCTCCGTTCTCAGAGATAAGTGTGTGTGAAAGCCGTCCTTCACCTAGCTTGTTGGGAACACAAAGTTTCTTTTCACTAGCAAACTCCACTCCATACATATATATGGGGAGGTACTAGATCCAACTCGGTTTTACAGTAAAAACTGCAGGAACTTCATACCGGCACTAGGAAACAGACTGAGAAACCAAAGTAAAATTTGTCCTGCAACCCGTTCCCTTTGTGCTAGATGAACGAACGTCTCTCCACATGCTCAGTTCTGAGAGATAAGTGTGTGTGAAAGCCGTCCTTCACCTAGTTTGTTGGGAACACAAAGTTTCTTTTCAGTTGCAAACTCCACTCCATACATATACATGGGGTGGTACTAGCTCAAACTCGGTTTTACAGTGAAAACTGCAGGAACTTCAAACCGGCACTAGGAAGCAGACTGAGAAACCAGAGTAAAAGTTTCTCCTGCAACCCGTTCCCTTTGTGCTAGATGAACGAACGTCTCTCCACATGCTCAGTTCTGAGAGATAAGTGTGTGTGAAAGCCGTCCTTCACCTAGCTTGTTGGGAACATAAAGTTTCTTTTCAGTTGCAAACTCCACTCCATACATATATATGGGGAGGTACTAGCTCCAACTCGGTTTTACAGTGAAAACTGCAGGAACTTCAAACCGGCACTAGGAAACAGACTGAGAAACCAGAGTAAAATTTGTCCTGCAACCCGTTCCCTTTGTGCTAGATGAACGAACGTCTCTCCACATGCTCAGTTCGGAGAGATAAGTCTGTGTGAAAGCCGTCCTTCACCTAGCTTGTTGGGAACACAAAGTTTTTTTCAGTTGCAAACTCCACTCCATACATATATATGGGGTCGTACAAGCTCAAACTCGGTTTTACAGTGAAAATTGCAGGAACTTCAAACCGGCACTAGGAAACAGACTGAGAAACCAGAGTAAAAGTTTCTCCTGCAACCCGTTCCCTTTGTGCTAGATGAACGAACGTCTCTCCACATGCTCAGTACTG
This sequence comes from Camelus bactrianus, assembly GCF_048773025.1. Lineage (NCBI taxonomy): Eukaryota > Metazoa > Chordata > Mammalia > Artiodactyla > Camelidae > Camelus > Camelus bactrianus. Next base: position 2,302,995 of record NC_133553.1, read on the forward strand.
AGAGATAAGTGTGTGTGAAAGCCGTACTTCACCTAGCTTGTTGGGAACACAAAGTTTCTTTTCACTTGCAAACTCCACTCCATACATATATATGGGGAGGTACTAGCTCCAACTCGGTTTTACAGTGAAAACTGCAGGAACTTCCAAACGGCACTAGGAAACAGACTGAGAAACCAGAGTAAAAGTTTCCCCTGCAACCCGTTCCCTTTGTGCTAGATGAACGAACGTCTCTCCACATGCTCAGTTCTGAGAGATAAGTGTGTGTGAAAGCCGTCCTTCACCTAGCTTGTTGGGAACACAAAGTTTCTTTTCACAAGCAAACTCCACTCCATATATATATATGGGGAGGTACTAGATCCAACTCGGTTTTACAGTAAAAACTGCAGGAACTTCAAACCGGCACTAGGAAACCGACTGAGAATCCAGAGTAAAAGTTTCCCCTGCAAACCGTTCCCTTTGTGCTAGATGAACGAACGTCTCTCCACATGCTCAGTTCTGAGAGATAAGTGTGTGTGAAAGCCGTCATTCACCTAGCTTGTTGGGAACATAAAGTTTCTTTTCAGCTGCAAACTCCACTCCATACATATATATGGGGAGGTACTAGCTCCAACTCGGTTTTACAGTGAAAACTGCATGAACTTCATACCGGCACTAGGAAACAGACTGAGAAACCAGAGAAAAAGTTTCTCCTGCAACCCGTTCCCTTTGTGCTAGATGAACGAACGTCTCTCCACATGCTCAGTTCTGAGAGATAAGTGTGTGTGAAAGCCGTCCTTCACCTAGCTTGTTGGGAACACAAAGTTTCTTTTCACTTGCAAACTCCACTCCATACATATATATGGGGTGGTACTAGCTCAAACTCGGTTTTACAGTGAAAACTGCAGGAACTTCAAACCGGCACTAGGAAACAGACTGAGAAACGAGAGTAAAAGTTTCTCCTGCAAACCGTTCCCTTTGTGCTAGATGAACGAACGTCTCTCCACATGCTCAGTTCTGAGAGATAAGTATGTGTGAAAGCCGTCCTTCACCTATCTTGTTGGGAACCCAAAGTTTCTTTTCACTTGCAAACTCCACTCCATACATATATATGGGGAGGTACTAGCTCCAACTCGATTTTACAGTGAAAACTGCAGGAACTTCAAACCGGCAGTAGGAAACAGACTGAGAAACCAGAGTAAAAGTTTCTCCTGCAACCCATTCCCTTTGTGCTAGATGAACGAACGTCTCTCCACATGCTCAGTACTGAGAGATAGTGTGTGTGAAAGCCGTCCTTCAACTAGCTTGTTGGGAACACAAAGTTTCTTTTCACTTGCAAACTCCACTCCATACATATATATGGGGAGGTACTAGCTCCAACTCGGTTTTACAGTGAAAACTGCAGGAACTTCAAACCGGCACTAGGAAACAGACTGAGAAACCAGAGTAAAAGTTTCCCCTGCAACCCGTTCCCTTTGTGCTAGATGAACGAACGTCTCTCCACATGCTCAGTTCTGAGAGATAAGTGTGTGTGAAAGCCGTCCTTCACCTAGCTTGTTGGGAACACAAAGTTTCTTTTCAGTTGCAAACTCCACTCCATACATATATATGGGGAGGTAATAGCTCCAACTCGGTTTTACAGTGAAAACTGCAGGAACTTCAAACCGGCACTAGGAAACAGTCTGAGAAACCAGAGTAAAAGTTTCTCCTGCAACCCGTTCCCTTTGTGCTAGATGAACGAACGTCTCTCCACATGCTAAGTTCTGAGAGATAAGTGTGTGTGAAAGCCGTCCTTCACCTTGCTTGTTGGGAGCACAAAGTTTCTTTTCATTTGCAAACTCCACTCCATAAATATATATGGGGAGGTACTAGCTCCAAATCGGTTTTACAGTGAAAACTGCAGGAACTTCAAACCGGCCCTAGGAAACAGACTGAGAAACCAGAGTAAAAGTTTCTCCCGCATCCCGTTCCATTTGTGCTAGATGAACGAACGTTTCTACACATGCTCAGTTCTGAGAGATAAGTGTGTGTGAAAGCCGTCCTTCACCTAGCTTGTTGGGAACACAAAGTTTCTTTTCACTTGCAAACTCCACTCCATACATATATATGGGTAGGTACTAGCTCCAAATCGGTTTTACAGTGAAAACTGCAGGAACTTCAAACCGGCACTAGGAAACAGACTGAGAAACCAGAGTAAAAGTTTCACCTACAACCCGTTCCCTTTGTGCTAGATGAACGAACGTCTCTCCACATGCTCAGTTCTGAGAGATAAGTGTGTGTGAAAGCCGTCCTTCACCTAGCTTGTTGGGAACACAAAGATTCTTTTCAATTGCAAACTCCACTCCATACATATATATGGGGAAGTACTAGCTCCAACTCGGTTTTACAGTGAAAACTGCAGGAACTTCAAACCGGCACTAGGAAACAGACTGAGAAACGAGAGTAAAAGTTTCTCCTGCAACCCGTTCCCTTTGTGCTAGATGAACGAACGTCTCTCCACATGCTCAGTTCTGAGATATAAGTGTGTGTGAAAGCCGTCCTTCACCTAGCTTGTTGGGAACACAAAGTTTCTTTTCAGTTGCAAACTCCACTCCATACATATATAAGGGGAGGTACTAGCTCCAACTCGGTTTTACAGTGTAAACTGCAGGAACTTCAAACCGGCACTAGGAAACAGACTGAGAAACCAGAGTAAAAGTTTCTCCTGCAACCCGTTCCCTTTGTGCTAGATGAACGAACGTCTCCCAACATGCTCAGTTCGGAGAGATAAGTGTGTGTGAAAGCCGTCCTTCACCTAGCTTGTTGGGAACCCAAACTTTCTTTTCACTTGCAAACTCCACTCCATACATATATATGGGGAGGTACTAGCTCCACCTCGGTTTTACAGTGAAAACTGCAGGAACTTCAAACCGGCACTAGGAAACAGACTGAGAAATGAGAGTAATAGTTTCACCTGCAACCCGTTCCCTTTGTGCTAGATTAACGAACGTCTCTCCACATGCTCAGTTCTGAGAGATAAGTGTGTGTGAAAGCCGTCCTTCACCTAGATTGTTGGGAACACAAAGATTCTTTTCACTTGCAAACTCCACTCCATACATATATATGGGGAGGTACTAGCTCCAACTCGGTTTTACAGTGAAAACTGCAGGAACTTCAAACCGGCACTAGGAAACAGACTGAGAAACGAGAGTAAAAGTTTCTCCTGCAACCCGTTCCCTTTGTGCTAGATGAATGAACGTCTCTCCACATGCTCAGTTCTGAGAGATAAGTGTGTGTGAAAGCCGTCCTTCAACTAGCTTGTTGGGAACACAAAGTTTCTTTTCACTTGCAAACTCCACTCCATACATATATATGGGGAGGTATTAGCTCCAACTCGGTTTTACAGTGAAAACTGCAGGAACTTCAAGCCGGCACTAGGAAACAGACTGAGAAACCAGAGTAAAAGTTTCTCCTGCAACCCGTTCCCTTTGTGCTAGATGAACGAACGTCTCTCCACATGCTCAGTTCTGAGAGATAAGTGTGTGTGAAAGCCGTCCTTCACCTAGCTTGTTGGGAACACAAAGTTTCTTTTCACTTGCAAACTCCACTCCATAAACATATAAGGGGAGGTACTAGCTCCAACTCGGTTTTACAGTGTAAACTGCAGGAACTTCAAACCGGCACTAGGAAACAGACTGAGAAACCAGAGTTAAAGTTTCTCCTGCAACCCGTTCCCTTTGTGCTAGATGAACGAACGTCTCTCCACATGCTCAGTTCTGAGAGATAAGTGTGTGTGAAAGCCGTCCTTCACCTAGCTTGTTGGGAACACAAAGTTTCTTTTCACTTGCAAACTCCACTCCATACATATATATGGGGAGGTACTAGCTCCAACTCGGTTTTACAGTGAAAACTGCAGGAACTTCAAACCGGCACTAGGAAACAGTCTGAGAAACGAGAGTAAAAGTTTCTCCTGCAACTCGTTCCCTTTGTGCTAGATGAACGAACGTCTCTCCACATGCTCAGTTCTGAGAGATAAGTGTGTGTGAAAGCCGTCATTCACCTAGCTTGTTGGGAACACAAAGTTTCTTTTCACTTGCAAACTCCACTCCATACATATATATGGGGAGGTACTAGCTCCACCTCGGTTTTACAGTGAAAACTGCAGGAACTTCAAACCGGCACTAGGAAACAGACTGAGAAATGAGAGTAAAAGTTTCTCCTGCAACCCGTTCCCTTTGTGCTAGATGAACGAACGTCTCTCCACATGCTCAGTTCTGAGAGATAAGTGTGTGTGAAAGCCGTCCTTCACCTAGCTTGTTGGGAACACAAAGTTTCTTTTCACTTGCAAACTCCACTCCATACATATATATGGGGAGGTACTAGCTCCAACTCGGTTTTACAGTGAAAACTGCAGGAACTTCAAACCGGCACTAGGAAACAGACTGAGAAACCAGAGTAAAAGTTTCTCCTGCAACCCGTTCCCTTTGTGCTAGATGAACGAACGTCTCTCCACATGCTCAGTTCTGAGAGATAAGTGTGTGTGAAAGCCGTCCTTCACCTAGCTTGTTGGGAACACAAAGTTTCTTTTCACTTGCAAACTCCACTCCATACATATATATGGGGAGGTACTAGCTCCACCTCGGTTTTACAGTGAAAACTGCAGGAACTTCAAACCGGCACTAGGAAACAGACTGAGAAACCAGAGTAAAAGTTTCTCATGCAACCCGTTCCCTTAGTGCTAGATGAACGAACGTCTCTCCACATGCTCAGTTCTGAGAGATAAGTGTGTGTGAAAGCCGTCCTTCACCTAGCTTGTTGGGAACACAATGTTTCTTTTCACTTGCAAACTCCACTCCATACATATATATGGGGAGGTACTAGCTCCAACTCGGTTTTACATGAAAACTGCAGGAACTTCAAACCGGCACTAGGAAACAGACTGAGAACCAGAGTAAAAGTTTCCCCTGCAACCCGTTCCCTTTGTGCTAGATGAACGAACGTCTCTCCACATGCTCAGTTCTGAGAGATAAGTGTTTGTGAAAGCCGTCCTTCACCTAGCTTGTTGGGAACACAAAGTTTCTTTTCAGTTGCAAACTCCACTCCATACATATATATGGGGAGGTACTAGCTCCAACTCGGTTTTACAGTGAAAACTGCAGGAACTTCAAACCGGCACTAGGAAACAGTCTGAGAAACCAGAGTAAAAGTTTCCCCTGCAACCCGTTCCCTTTGTGCTAGATGAACGAACGTCTCTCCACATGCTCATTTCTGAGAGATAAGTGTGTGTGAAAGCCGTCCTTCACCTAGCTTGTTGGGAACACAAAGTTTCTTTTCAGTTGCAAACTCCACTCCATACACATATAAGGGGAGGTACTAGCTCCAACTCGGTTTTACAGTGAAAACTGCAGGAACTTCAAACCGGCACTAGGAAACAGACTGAGAAACCAGAGTAAAAGTTTCTCCTGCAAACCGTTCCCTTTGTGCTAGATGAACGAACGTCTCTCTACGTGCTCAGTTCGGAGAGATAAGTGTGTGTGAAAGCCGTCCTTCACCTAGCTTGTTGGGAACACAAAGTTTCTTTTCACTTGCAAACTCCACTCCATACATATATATGGGGAGGTACTAGCTCCAACTCGGTTTTACAGTGAAAACTGCAGGAACTTCAAACCGGCACTAGGAAACAGACTGAGAAACCAGAGTAAAAGTTTCTCCTGCAACCCTTTCCCTTTGTGCTAGATGAACGAACGTCTCTCCACATGCTCAGTTCTGAGAGATAAGTGTGTGTGAAAGCCGTCCTTCACCTAGCTTGTTGGGAACACAAAGTTTCTTTTCACTTGCAAACTCCACTCCATACATATATATGGGGAGGTACTAGCTCCACCTCGGTTTTACAGTGAAAACTGCAGGAACTTCAAACCGGCACTAGGAAACAGACTGAGAAACGAGAGTAAAAGTTTCTCCTGCAACCCGTTCCCTTTGTGCTAGATGAACGAACGTCTCTCCACATGCTCAGTTCTGAGAGATAAGTGTGTGTGAAAGCCGTCCTTCACCTAGCTTGATGGGAACACAAAGTTTCTTTTCACTTGCAAACTCCACTCCATACATATATATGGGGAAGTACTAGCTCCAACTCGGTTTTACAGTGAAAACTGCAGGAACTTCAAACCGGCACTAGGAAACAGACTGAGAAACCAGAGTAAAAGTTTCTCCTGCAACCCGTTCCCTTTGTGCTAGATGAACGAACGTCTCTCCACATGCTCAGTTCTGAGAGATAATTGTGTGTGAAAGCCGTCCTTCAACTAGCTTGTTGGGAACACAAAGTTTCTTTTCACTTGCAAACTCCACTCCATACATATATATGGGGACGTACTAGCTCCAACTCGGTTTTACAGTGAAAACTGCAGGAACTTCAAACCGGCACTAGGAAACAGACTGAGAAACCAGAGTAAAAGTTTCTCCTGCAACCCGTTCCCTTTGTGCTAGATGAACGAACGTCTCCCAACATGCTCAGTTCGGAGAGATAAGTGTGTGTGAAAGCCGTCCTTCACCTAGCTTGTTGGGAACCCAAACTTTCTTTTCACTTGCAAACTCCACTCCATACATATATATGGGGAGGTACTAGCTCCAACTCGGTTTTACAGTGAAAACTGCAGGAACTTCAAACCGGCACTAGGAAACAGATTGAGAAACCAGAGTAATAGTTTCACCTGCAACCAGTTCCCTTTGTGCTAGATTAACGAACGTCTCTCCACATGCTCAGTTCTGAGAGATAAGTGTGTGTGAAAGCCGTCCTTCACCTAGATTGTTGGGAACACAAAGATTCTTTTCACTTGCAAACTCCACTCCATACATATATATGGGGAGGTACTAGCTCCAACTCGGTTTTACAGTGAAAACTGCAGGAACGTCAAACCGGCACTAGGAAACAGACTGAGAAACGAGAGTAAAAGTTTCTCCTGCAACCCGTTCCCTTTGAGCTAGATGAATGAACGTCTCTCCACATGCTCAGTTCTGAGAGATAAGTGTGTGTGAAAGCCGTACTTCAACTAGCTTGTTGGGAACACAAAGTTTCTTTTCACTTGCAAACTCCACTCCATACATATATATGGGGAGGTACTAGCTCCAACTCGGTTTTACAGTGAAAACTGCAGGAATTTCAAACCGGCACTAGGAAACAGACTGAGAAATCAGAGTAAAAGTTTCTCCTGCAACCCGTTCTCTTTGTGCTAGATGAACGAACGTCTCTCCACATGCTCAGTTCTGAGAGATAAGTGTGTGTGAAAGCCGTCCTTCACCTAGCTTGTTGGGAACACAAAGTTTCTTTTCACTTGCAAACTCCACTCCATACACATATAAGGGGAGGTACTAGCTCCAAATCGGTTTTACAGTGTAAACTGCAGGAACTTCAAACCGGCACTAGGAAACAGACTGAGAAACCAGAGTTAAAGTTTCTCCTGCAACCCGTTCCCTTTGTGCTAGATGAACGAACGTCTCTCCACATGCTCAGTTCTGAGAGATAAGTGTGTGTGAAAGCCGTCCTTCACCTAGCTTGTTGGGAACACAAAGTTTCTTTTCACTTGCAAACTCCACTCCATACATATATATGTGGAGGTACTAGCTCCAACTCGGTTTTACAGTGAAAACTGCAGGAACTTCAAACCGGCACTAGGAAACAGACTGAGAAACGAGAGTAAAAGTTTCTCCTGCAACCCGTTCCCTTTGTGCTAGATGAACGAACGTCTCTCCACATGCTCAGTTCTGAGAGATAAGTGTGTGTGAAAGCCGTCCTTCACCTAGCTTGTTGGGAACACAAAGTTTCTTTTCACTTGCAAACTCCACTCCGTACATATATATGGGGAGGTACTAGCTCCACCTCGGTTTTACAGTGAAAACTGCAGGAACTTCAAACCGGCACTAGGAAACAGACTGAGAAATGAGAGTAAAAGTTTCTCCTGCAACCCGTTCCCTTTGTGCTAGATGAACGAACGTCTCTCCACATGCTCAGTTCTGAGAGATAATTGTGTGTGAAAGCCGTCCTTCACCTAGCTTGTTGGGAACACAAAGTTTCTTTTCACTTGCAGACTCCACTCCATACATATATATGGGGAGGTACTAGCTCCAACTCGGTTTTACAGTGAAAACTGCAGGAACTTCAAACCGGCACTAGGAAACAGACTGAGAAACCAGAGTAAAAGTTTCTCCTGCAAACCGTTCCCTTTGTGCTAGATGAACGAACGTCTCTCCACATGCTCAGTTCTGAGAGATAAGTGTGTGTGAAAGCCGTCCTTCACCTAGCTTGTTGGGAACACAAAGTTTCTTTTCACTTGCAAACTCCACTCCATACATATATATGGGGAGGTACTAGCTCCACCTCGGTTTTACAGTGAAAACTGCAGGAACTTCAAACCGGCACTAGGAAACAGACTGAGAAACGAGAGTAAAAGTTTCTCCTGCAACCCGTTCCCTTTGTGCTAGATGAACGAACGTCTCTCCACATACTCAGTTCTGAGAGATAAGTGTGTGTGAAAGCCGTCCTTCACCTAGCTTGTTGGGAACACAATGTTTCTTTTCACTTGCAAACTCCACTCCCTACATATATATGGGGAGGTACTAGCTCCAACTCGGTTTTACAGTGAAAACTGCAGGAACTTCAAACCGGCACTAGGAAACAGACTGAGAACCAGAGTAAAAGTTTCCCCTGCAACCCGTTCCCTTTGTGCTAGATGAACGAACGTCTCTCCACATGCTCAGTTCTGAGAGATAAGTGTGTGTGAAAGCCGTCCTTCACCTAGCTTGTTGGGAACACAAAGTTTCTTTTCAGTTGCAAACTCCACTCCATACATATATATGGGGAGGTACTAGCTCCAACTCGGTTTTACAGTGAAAACTGCAGGAACTTCAAACCGGCACTAGGAAACAGTCTGAGAAACCAGAGTAAAAGTTTCCCCTGCAACCCGTTCCCTTTGTGCTAGATGAACGAACGTCTCTCCACATGCTCAGTTCTGAGAGACAAGTGTGTGTGAAAGCCGTCCTTCACCTAGCTTGTTGGGAACACAAAGTTTCTTTTCAGTTGCAAACTCCACTCCATACACATATAAGGGGAGGTACTAGCTCCAACTCTGTTTTACAGTGTAAACTGCAGGAACTTCAAACCGGCACTAGGAAACAGACTGAGAAACCAGAGTTAAAGTTTCTCCTGCAACCCGTTCCCTTTATGCTAGATGAACGAACGTCTCTCCACATGCTCAGTTCTGAGAGATAAGTGTGTGTGAAAGCCGTCCTTCACCTAGCTTGTTGGGAACACAAAGTTTTTTTTCACTTGCAAACTCCACTCCATACATATATATGGGGAGGTACTAGCTCCAACTCGGTTTTACAGTGAAAACTGCAGGAACTTCAAACCGGCACTAGGAAACAGACTGAGAAACGAGAGTAAAAGTTTCTCCTGCAACCCGTTCCCTTTGTGCTAGATGAACGAACGTCTCTCCACATGCTCAGTTCTGAGAGATAAGTGTGTGTGAAAGCCGTCCTTCACCTAGCTTGTTGGGAACACAAAGTTTCTTTTCACTTGCAAACTCCACTCCATACATATATATGGGGAGGTACTAGCTCCACCTCGGTTTTACAGTGAAAACTGCAGGAACTTCAAACCGGCACTAGGAAACAGACTGAGAAACGAGAGTAAAAGTTTCTCCTGCAACCCGTTCCCTTTGTGCTAGATGAACGAACGTCTCTCCACATGCTCAGTTCTGAGGGATAAGTGTGTGTGAAAGCCGTCCTTCACCTAGCTTGTTGGGAACACAAAGTTTCTTTTCACTTGCAAACTCCACTCCATACATATATATGGGGAGGTACTAGCTCCAACTCGGTTTTACAGTGAAAACTGCAGGAACTTCAAACCGGCACTAGGAAACAGACTGAGAAACGAGAGTAAAAGTTTCTCCTGCAACCCGTTCCCTTTGTGCTAGATGAACGAACGTCTCTCCACATGCTCAGTTCTGAGAGATAAGTGTGTGTGAAAGCCGTCCTTCACCTAGCATGTTGGGAACACAAAGTTTCTTTTCACTTGCAAACTCCACTCCATACATATATATGGGGAGGTACTAGCTCCACCTCGGTTTTACAGTGAAAACTGCAGGAACTTCCAACCGGCACTAGGAAACAGGCTGAGAAACCAGAGTAAAAGTTTCTCATGCAACCCGTTCCCTTTGTGCTAGATGAACGAACGTCTCTCCACATGCTCAGTTCTGAGAGATAAGTGTGTGTGAAAGCCGTCCTTCACCTAGCTTGTTGGGAACACAATGTTTCTTTTCACTTGCAAACTCCACTCCCTACATATATATGGGGAGGTACTAGCTCCAACTCGGTTTTACAGTGAAAACTGCAGGAACTTCAAACCGGCACTAGGAAACAGACTGAGAACCAGAGTAAAAGTTTCCCCTGCAACCCGTTCCCTTTGTGCTAGATGAACGAACGTCTCTCCACATGCTCAGTTCTGAGAGATAAGTGTGTGTGAAAGCCGTCCTTCACCTAGCTTGTTGGGAACACAAAGTTTCTTTTCACTTGCAAACTCCACTCCATACATATATATGGGGAGGTACTAGCTCCAACTCGGTTTTACAGTGAAAACTGCAGGAACTTCAAACCGGCACTAGGAAACAGACTGAGAAACGAGAGTAAAAGTTTCTCCTGCAACCCGTTCCCTTTGTGCTAGATGAACGAACGTCTCTCCACATGCTCAGTTCTGAGAGATAAGTGTGTGTGAAAGCCGTCCTTCACCTAGCTTGTTGGGAACACAAAGTTTCTTTTCACTTGCAAACTCCACTCCGTACATATATATGGGGAGGTACTAGCTCCACCTCGGTTTTACAGTGAAAACTGCAGGAACTTCAAACCGGCACTAGGAAACAGACTGAGAAATGAGAGTAAAAGTTTCTCCTGCAACCCGTTCCCTTTGTGCTAGATGAACGAACGTCTCTCCACATGCTCAGTTCTGAGAGATAATTGTGTGTGAAAGCCGTCCTTCACCTAGCTTGTTGGGAACACAAAGTTTCTTTTCACTTGCAGACTCCACTCCATACATATATATGGGGAAGTACTAGCTCCAACTCGGTTTTACAGTGAAAACTGCAGGAACTTCAAACCGGCACTAGGAAACAGACTGAGAAACCAGAGTAAAAGTTTCTCCTGCAAACCGTTCCCTTTGTGCTAGATGAACGAACGTCTCTCCACATGCTCAGTTCTGAGAGATAAGTGTGTGTGAAAGCCGTCCTTCACCTAGCTTGTTGGGAACACAAAGTTTCTTTTCACTTGCAAACTCCACTCCATACATATATATGGGGAGGTACTAGCTCCACCTCGGTTTTACAGTGAAAACTGCAGGAACTTCAAACCGGCACTAGGAAACAGACTGAGAAACCAGAGTAAAAGTTTCTCCTGCAACCCGTTCCCTTTGTGCTAGATGAACGAACGTCTCTCCACATACTCAGTTCTGAGACATAAGTGTGTGTGAAAGCCGTCCTTCACCTAGCTTGTTGGGAACACAATGTTTCTTTTCACTTGCAAACTCCACTCCCTACATATATATGGGGAGGTACTAGCTCCAACTCGGTTTTACAGTGAAAACTGCAGGAAATTCAAACCGGCACTAGGAAACAGACTGAGAACCAGAGTAAAAGTTTCCCCTGCAACCCGTTCCCTTTGTGCTAGATGAACGAACGTCTCTCCACATGCTCAGTTCTGAGAGACAAGTGTGTGTGAAAGCCGTCCTTCACCTAGCTTGTTGGGAACACAAAGTTTCTTTTCAGTTGCAAACTCCACTCCATACACATATAAGGGGAGGTACTAGCTCCAACTCGGTTTTACAGTGTAAACTGCAGGAACTTCAAACCGGCACTAGGAAACAGACTGAGAAACCAGAGTTAAAGTTTCTCCTGCAACCCGTTCCCTTTGTGCTAGATGAACGAACGTCTCTCCACATGCTCAGTTCTGAGAGACAAGTGTGTGTGAAAGCCGGCCTTCACCTAGCTTGTTGGGAACACAAAGTTTTTTTTCACTTGCAAACTCCACTCCATACACATATAAGGGGAGGTACTAGCTCCAACTCGGTTTTACAGTGAAAACTGCAGGAACTTCAAACCGGCACTAGGAAACAGACTGAGAAACGAGAGTAAAAGTTTCTCCTGCAACCCGTTCCCTTTGTGCTAGATGAACGAACGTCTCTCCACATGCTCAGTTCTGAGAGATAAGTGTGTGTGAAAGCCGTCCTTCACCTAGCTTGTTGGGAACACAAAGTTTCTTTTCACTTGCAAACTCCACTCCATACATATATATGGGGAGGTACTAGCTCCACCTCGGTTTTACAGTGAAAACTGCAGGAACTTCAAACCGGCACTAGGAAACAGACTGAGAAACGAGAGTAAAAGTTTCTCCTGCAACCCGTTCCCTTTGTGCTAGATGAACGAACGTCTCTCCACATGCTCAGTTCTGAGGGATAAGTGTGTGTGAAAGCCGTCCTTCACCTAGCTTGTTGGGAACACAAAGTTTCTTTTCACTTGCAAACTCCACTCCATACATATATATGGGGTGGTACTAGCTCCAACTCGGTTTTACAGTGAAAACTGCAGGAACTTCAAACCGGCACTAGGAAACAGACTGAGAAACGAGAGTAAAAGTTTCTCCTGCAACCCGTTCCCTTTGTGCTAGATGAACGAACGTCTCTCCACATGCTCAGTTCTGAGAGATAAGTGTGTGTGAAAGCCGTCCTTCACCTAGCATGTTGGGAACACAAAGTTTCTTTTCACTTGCAAACTCCACTCCATACATATATATGGGGAGGTACTAGCTCCACCTCGGTTTTACAGTGAAAACTGCAGGAACTTCAAACCGGCACTAGGAAACAGACTGAGAAACCAGAGTAAAAGTTTCTCATGCAACCCGTTCCCTTTGTGCTAGATGAACGAACGTCTCTCCACATGCTCAGTTCTGAGAGATAAGTGTGTGTGAAAGCCGTCCTTCACCTAGCTTGTTGGGAACACAATGTTTCTTTTCACTTGCAAACTCCACTCCCTACATATATATGGGGAGGTACTAGCTCCAACTCGGTTTTACAGTGAAAACTGCAGGAACTTCAAACCGGCACTAGGAAACAGACTGAGAACCAGAGTAAAAGTTTCCCCTGCAACCCGTTCCCTTTGTGCTAGATGAACGAACGTCTCTCCACATGCTCAGTTCTGAGAGATAAGTGTGTGTGAAAGCCGTCCTTCACCTAGCTTGTTGGGAACACAAAGTTTCTTTTCAGTTGCAAACTCCACTCCATACATATATATGGGGAGGTACTAGCTCCAACTCGGTTTTACAGTGAAAACTGCAGGAACTTCAAACCGGCACTAGGAAACAGTCTGAGAAACCAGAGTAAAAGTTTCCCCTGCAACCCGTTCCCTTTGTGCTAGATGAACGAACGTCTCTCCACATGCTCAGTTCTGAGAGATAAGTGTGTGTGAAAGCCGTCCTTCACCTAGCTTGTTGGGAACACAAAGTTTCTTTTCAGTTGCAAACTCCACTCCATACACATATAAGGGGAGGTACTAGCTCCAACTCGGTTTTACAGTGTAAACTGCAGGAACTTCAAACCGGCACTAGGAAACAGACTGAGAAACCAGAGTTAAAGTTTCACCTGCAACCCGTTCCCTTTGTGCTAGATGAACGAACGTCTCTCCACATGCTCAGTTCTGAGAGATAAGTGTGTGTGAAAGCCGTCCTTCACCTAGCTTGTTGGGAACACAAAGTTTCTTTTCACTTGCAAACTCCACTCCATACATATATATGGGGAGGTACTAGCTCCAACTCGGTTTTACAGTGAAAACTGCAGGAACTTCAAACCGGCACTAGGAAACAGACTGAGAAACGAGAGTAAAAGTTTCTCCTGCAACCCTTTCCCTTTGTGCTAGATGAACGAACGTCTCTCCACATGCTCAGTTCTGAGAGATTATTGTGTGTGAAAGCCGTCCTTCACCTAGCTTGTTGGGAACACAAAGTTTCTTTTCACTTGCAAACTCCACTCCATACATATATATGGGGAGGTACTAGCTCCACCTCGGTTTTACAGTGAAAACTGCAGGATCTTCAAACCGGCACTAGGAAACAGACTGAGAAACGAGAGTAAAAGTTTCTCCTGCAACCCGTTCCCTTTGTGCTAGATGAACGAACGTCTCTCCACATGCTCAGTTCTGAGGGATAAGTGTGTGTGAAAGCCGTCCTTCACCTAGCTTGTTGGGAACACAAAGTTTCTTTTCACTTGCAAACTCCACTCCATACATATATATGGGGAGGTACTAGCTCCAACTCGGTTTTACAGTGAAAACTGCAGGAACTTCAAACCGGCACTAGGAAACAGACTGAGAAACCAGAGTAAAAGTTTCTCCTGCAACCCGTTCCCTTTGTGCTAGATGAACGAAGGTCTCTCCACATGCTCAGTTCTGAGAGATAAGTGTGTGTGAAAGCCGTCCTTCACCTAGCTTGTTGGGAACACAAAGTTTCTTTTCACTTGCAAACTCCACTCCATACATATATATGGGGAGGTACTAGCTCCACCTCGGTTTTACAGTGAAAACTGCAGGAACTTCAAACCGGCACTAGGAAACAGACTGAGAAACCAGAGTTAAAGTTTCTCCTGCAACCCGTTCCCTTTGTGCTAGATGAACGAACGTCTCTCCACATGCTCAGTTCTGAGAGATAAGTGTGTGTGAAAGCCGTCCTTCACCTAGCTTGTTGGGAACACAAAGTTTCTTTTCACTTGCAAACTCCACTCCATACATATATATGGGGAGGTACTAGCTCCAACTCGGTTTTACAGTGAAAACTGCAGGAACTTCAAACCGGCACTAGGAAACAGACTGAGAAACCAGAGTTAAAGTTTCTCCTGCAACCCGTTCCCTTTGTGCTAGATGAACGAACGTCTCTCCACATGCTCAGTTCTGAGAGATAAGTGTGTGTGAAAGCCGTCCTTCACCTAGCTTGTTGGGAACACAAAGTTTCTTTTCACTTGCAAACTCCACTCCATACATATATATGGGGAGGTTCTAGCTCCAACTCGGTTTTACAGTGAAAACTGCAGGAACTTCAAACCGGCACTAGGAAACAGACTGAGAAATGAGAGTAAAAGTTTCTCCTGCAACCCTTTCCCTTTGTGCTAGATGAACGAACGTCTCTCCACATGCTCAGTTCTGAGAGATAAGTGTGTGTGAAAGCCGTCCTTCACCTAGCTTGTTGGGAACACAAAGTTTCTTTTCAGTTGCAGACTCCACTCCATACATATATATGGGGAGGTACTAGCTCCAACCCGGTTTTACAGTGAAAACTGCAGGAACTTCAAACCGGCACTAGGAAACAGACTGAGAAACCAGAGTAAAAGTTTCTCCTGCAAACCGTTCCCTTTGTGCTAGATGAACGAACGTCTCTCCACATGCTCAGTTCTGAGAGATAAGTGTGTGTGAAAGCCGTCCTTCACCTAGCTTGTTGGGAACACAAAGTTTCTTTTCACTTGCAAACTCCACTCCATACATATATATGGGGAGGTACTAGCTCCACCTCGGTTTTACAGTGAAAACTGCAAGAACTTCAAACCGGCACTAGGAAACAGACTGAGAAACCAGAGTAAAAGTTTCTCCTGCAACCCCTTCCCTTTGTGCTAGATGAACGAACGTCTCTCCACATGCTCAGTTCTGAGAGATAAGTGTGTGTGAAAGCCGTCCTTCACCTAGCTTGTTGGGAACACAATGTTTCTTTTCACTTGCAAACTCCACTCCATACATATATATGGGGAGGTACTAGCTCCAACTCGGTTTTACAGTGAAAACTGCAGGAACTTCAAACCGGCACTAGGAAACAGACTGAGAACCAGAGTAAAAGTTTCCCCTGCAACCCGTTCCCTTTGTGCTAGATGAACGAACGTCTCTCCACATGCTCAGTTCTGAGAGATAAGTGTGTGTGAAAGCCGTCCTTCACCTAGCTTGTTGGGAACACAAAGTTTCTTTTCAGTTGCAAACTCCACTCCATACATATATATGGGGAGGTACTAGCTCCAACTCGGTTTTACAGTGAAAACTGCAGGAACTTCAAACCGGCACTAGGAAACAGTCTGAGAAACCAGAGTAAAAGTTTCCCCTGCAACCCGTTCCCTTTGTGCTAGATGAACGAACGTCTCTCCACATGCTCAGTTCTGAGAGATAAGTGTGTGTGAAAGCCGTCCTTCACCTAGCTTGTTGGGAACACAAAGTTTCTTTTCACTTGCAAACTCCACTCCATACATATATATGGGGAGGTACTAGCTCCAACTCGGTTTTACAGTGAAAACTGCAGGAACTTCAAACCGGCACTAGGAAACAGACTGAGAAACGAGAGTAAAAGTTTCTCCTGCAACCCTTTCCCTTTGTGCTAGATGAACGAACGTCTCTCCACATGCTCAGTTCTGAGAGATAAGTGTGTGTGAAAGCCGTCCTTCACCTAGCTTGTTGGGAACACAAAGTTTCTTTTCACTTGCAAACTCCACTCCATACATATATATGGGGAGGAACTAGCTCCAACTCGGTTTTACAGTGAAAACTGCAGGAACTTCAAACCGGCACTAGGAAACAGACTGAGAAACGAGAGTAAAAGTTTGTCCTGCAACCCGTTCCCTTTGTGCTAGATGAACGAACGTCTCTCCACATGCTCAGTTCTGAGGGATAAGTGTGTGTGAAAGCCGTCCTTCACCTAGCTTGTTGGGAACACAAATTTTCTTTTCACTTGCAAACTCCACTCCATACATATATATGGGGAGGTACTAGCTCCAACTCGGTTTTACAGTGAAAACTGCAGGAACTTCAAACCGGCACTAGGAAACAGACTGAGAAACCAGAGTAAAAGTTTCTCCTGCAACCCGTTCCCTTTGTGCAAGATGAACGAACGTCTCTCCACATGCTCAGTTCTGAGAGATAAGTGTGTGTGAAAGCCGTCCTTCACCTAGCTTGTTGGGAACACAAAGTTTCTTTTCACTTGCAAACTCCACTCCATACATATATATGGGGAGGTACTAGCTCCACCTCGGTTTTACAGTGAAAACTGCAGGAACTTCAAACCGGCACTAGGAAACAGACTGAGAAACCAGAGTTAAAGTTTCTCCTGCAACCCGTTCCCTTTGTGCTAGATGAACGAACGTCTCTCCACATGCTCAGTTCTGAGAGATAAGTGTGTGTGAAAGCCGTCCTTCAACTAGCTTGTTGGGAACACAAAGTTTCTTTTCACTTGCAAACTCCACTCCATACATATATATGGGGAGGTACTAGCTCCAACTCGGTTTTACAGTGAAAAATGCAGGAACTTCAAACCGGCACTAGGAAACAGACTGAGAAACGAGAGTAAAAGTTTCTCCTGCAACCCGTTCCCTTTGTGCTAGATGAACGAACGTCTCTCCACATGCTCAGTTCTGAGAGATAAGTGTGTGTGAAAGCCGTCCTTCACCTAGCTTGTTGGGAACACAAAGTTTCTTTTCACTTGCAAACTCCACTCCATACATATATATGGGGAGGTACTAGCTCCAACTCGGTTTTACAGTGAAAACTGCAGGAACTTCAAACCGGCACTAGGAAACAGACTGAGAAATGAGAGTAAAAGTTTCTCCTGCAACCCGTTCCCTTTGTGCTAGATGAACGAACGTCTCTCCACATGCTCAGTTCTGAGAGATAAGTGTGTGTGAAAGCCGTCCTTCACCTAGCTTGTTGGGAACACAAAGTTTCTTTTCACTTGCAGACTCCACTCCATACATATATATGGGGAGGTACTAGCTCCAACTCGGTTTTACAGTGAAAACTGCAGGAACTTCAAACCGGCACTAGGAAACAGACTGAGAAACCAGAGTAAAAGTTTCTCCTGCAACCCGTTCCCTTTGTGCTAGATGAACGAACGTCTCTCCACATGCTCAGTTCTGAGGGATAAGTGTGTGTGAAAGCCGTCCTTCACCTAGCTTGTTGGGAACACAAAGTTTCTTTTCACTTGCAAACTCCACTCCATACATATATATGGGGAGGTACTAGCTCCAACTCGGTTTTACAGTGAAAACTGCAGGAACTTCAAACCGGCACTAGGAAACAGACTGAGAAATCAGAGTAAAAGTTTCTCCTGCAACCCGTTCCCTTTGTGCTAGATGAACGAACGTCTCTCCTCATGCTCAGTTCTGAGAGATAAGTGTGTGTGAAAGCCGTCCTTCACCTAGCTTGTTGGGAACACAATGTTTCTTTTCACTTGCAAACTCCACTCCCTACATATATATGGGGAGGTACTAGCTCCAACTCCGTTTTACAGTGAAAACTGCAGGAACTTCAAACCGGCACTAGGAAACAGACTGAGAACCAGAGAAAAAGTTTCCCCTGCAAACCGTTCCCTTTGTGCTAGATGAACGAACGTCTCTCCACATGCTCAGTTCTGAGAGATAAGTGTGTGTGAAAGCCGTCCTTCACCTAGCTTGTTGGGAACACAAAGTTTCTTTTCACTTGCAAACTCCACTCCATACATATATATGGGGAGGTACTAGCTCCAACTCGGTTTTACAGTGAAAACTGCAGGAACTTCAAACCGGCACTAGGAAACAGTCTGAGAAACCAGAGTAAAAGTTTCCCCTGCAACCCGTTCCCTTTGTGCTAGATGAACGAACGTCTCTCCACATGCTCAGTTCTGAGAGATAAGTGTGTGTGAAAGCCGTCCTTCACCTAGCTTGTTGGGAACACAAAGTTTCTTTTCAGTTGCAAACTCCACTCCATACACATATAAGGGGAGGTACTAGCTCCAACTCTGTTTTACAGTGTAAACTGCAGGAACTTCAAACCGGCACTAGGAAACAGACTGAGAAACCAGAGTTAAAGTTTCTCCTGCAACCCGTTCCCTTTGTGCTAGATGAACGAACGTCTCTCCACATGCTCAGTTCTGAGAGATAAGTGTGTGTGAAAGCCGTCCTTCACCTAGCTTGTTGGGAACACAAAGTTTCTTTTCACTTGCAAACTCCACTCCATACATATATATGGGGAGGTACTAGCTCCAACTCGGTTTTACAGTGAAAACTGCAGGAACTTCAAACCGGCACTAGGAAACAGACTGAGAAACGAGAGTAAAAGTTTCTCCTGCAACCCTTTCCCTTTGTGCTAGATGAACGAACGTCTCTCCACATGCTCAGTTCTGAGAGATAAGTGTGTGTGAAAGCCGTCCTTCACCTAGCTTGTTGGGAACACAAAGTTTCTTTTCACTTGCAAACTCCACTCCATACATATATATGGGGAGGTACTAGCTCCACCTCGGTTTTACAGTGAAAACTGCAGGAACTTCAAACCGGCACTAGGAAACAGACTGAGAAACCAGAGTAAAAGTTTCTCCTGCAACCCGTTCCCTTTGTGCTAGATGAACGAACGTCTCTCCACATGCTCATTTCTGAGAGATAAGTGTGTGTGAAAGCCGTCCTTCACCTAGCTTGTTGGGAACACAAAGTTTCTTTTCACTTGCAAACTCCACTCCATACATATATATGGGGAGGTACTAGCTCCACCTCGGTTTTACAGTGAAAACTGCAGGAATTCCAAACCGGCACTAGGAAACAGACTGAGAAACCAGAGTAAAACTTTCTCCTGCAACCCGTTCCCTTTGTGCTAGATGAACGAACGTCTCTCCACATGCTCAGTTCTGAGAGATAAGTGTGTGTGAAAGCCGTCCTTCACCTAGCTTGTTGGGAACACAATGTTTCTTTTCACTTGCAAACTCCACTCCCTACATATATATGGGGAGGTACTAGCTCCAACTCGGTTTTACAGTGTAAACTGCAGGAACTTCCAACCGGCACTAGGAAACAGACTGAGAACCAGAGTAAAAGTTTCCCATGCAACCCGTTCCCTTTGTGCTAGATGAACGAACGTCTCTCCACATGCTCAGTTCTGAGAGATAAGTGTGTGTGAAAGCCGTCCTTCACCTAGCTTGTTGGGAACACAAAGTTTCTTTTCAGTTGCAAACTCCACTCCATACATATATATGGGGAGGTACGAGCTCCAACTCGGTTTTACAGTGAAAACTGCAGGAACTTCAAACCAGCACTAGGAAACAGTCTGAGAAACCAGAGTAAAAGTTTCCCCTGCAACCCGTTCCCTTTGTGCTAGATGAACGAACGTCTCTCCACATGCTCAGTTCTGAGAGATAAGTGTGTGTGAAAGCCGTCCTTCACCTAGCTTGTTGGGAACACAAAGTTTCTTTTCAGTTGCAAACTCCACTCCATACACATATAAGGGGAGGTACTAGCTCCAACTCGGTTTTACAGTGTAAACTGCAGGAACTTCATACCGGCACTAGGAAACAGACTGAGAAACCAGAGTTAAAGTTTCTCCTGCAACCCGTTCCCTTTGTGCTAGATGAACGAACGTCTCTCCACATGCTCAGTTCTGAGAGATAAGTGTGTGTGAAAGCCGTCCTTCACCTAGCTTGTTGGGAACACAAAGTTTCTTTTCACTTGCAAACTCCACTCCATACATATATATGGGGAGGTACTAGCTCCAACTCGGTTTTACAGTGAAAACTGCAGGAACTTCAAACCGGCACTAGGAAACAGACTGAGAAACGAGAGTAAAAGTTTCTCCTGCAACCCTTTCCCTTTGTGCTAGATGAACGAACGTCTCTCCACATGCTCAGTTCTGAGAGATAAGTGTGTGTGAAAGCCGTCCTTCACCTAGCTTGTTGGGAACACAAAGTTTCTTTTCACTTGCAAACTCCACTCCATACATATATATGGGGAGGTACTAGCTCCACCTCGGTTTTACAGTGAAAACTGCAGGAACTTCAAACCGGCACTAGGAAACATACTGAGAAACCAGAGAAATAGTTTCTCCTGCAACCCGTTTCCTTTGTGCTAGATGAACGAACGTCTCTCCACATGCTCAGTTCTGAGAGATAAGTGTGTGTGAAAGCCGTCCTTCACCTAGCTTGTTGGGAACACAAAGTTTCTTTTCAGTTGCAAACTCCACTCCATACATATATATGGGGAGGTACTAGCTCCAACTCGGTTTTACAGTGAAAACTGCAGGAACTTCAAACCGGCACTAGGAAACAGTCTGAGAAACCAGAGTAAAAGTTTCCCCTGCAACCCGTTCCCTTTGTGCTAGATGAACGAACGTCTCTCCACATGCTCAGTTCTGAGAGATAAGTGTGTGTGAAAGCCGTCCTTCACCTAGCTTGTTGGGAACACAAAGTTTCTTTTCAGTTGCAAACTCCACTCCATACATATATATGGGGAGGTACTAGCTCCACCTCGGTTTTACAGTGAAAACTGCAGGAACTTCAAACCGGCACTAGGAAACAGACTGAGAAACCAGAGTAAAAGTTTCTCCTGCAACCCGTTCCCTTTGTGCTAGATGAACGAACGTCTCTCCACATGCTCATTTCTGAGAGATAAGTGTGTGTGAAAGCCGTCCTTCACCTAGCTTGTTGGGAACACAAAGTTTCTTTTCACTTGCAAACTCCACTCCATACATATATATGGGGAGGTACTAGCTCCACCTCGGTTTTACAGTGAAAACTGCAGGAACTTCAAACCGGCACTAGGAAACAGACTGAGAAACCAGAGTAAAACTTTCTCCTGCAACCCGTTCCCTTTGTGCTAGATGAACGAACGTCTCTCCACATGCTCAGTTCTGAGAGATAAGTGTGTGTGAAAGCCGACCTTCACATAGCTTGTTGGGAACACAATGTTTCTTTTCACTTGCCAACTCCACTCCCTACATATATATGGGGAGGTACTAGCTCCAACTCGGTTTTACAGTGAAAACTGCAGGAACTTCCAACCGGCACTAGGAAACAGACTGAGAACCAGAGTAAAAGTTTCCCATGCAACCCGTTCCCTTTGTGCTAGATGAACGAACGTCTCTCCACATGCTCAGTTCTGAGAGATAAGTGTGTGTGAAAGCCGTCCTTCACCTAGCTTGTTGGGAACACAAAGTTTCTTTTCAGTTGCAAACTCCACTCCATACATATATATGGGGAGGTACGAGCTCCAACTCGGTTTTACAGTGAAAACTGCAGGAACTTCAAACCGGCACTAGGAAACAGTCTGAGAAACCAGAGTAAAAGTTTCCCCTGCAACCCGTTCCCTTTGTGCTAGATGAACGAACGTCTCTCCACATGCTCAGTTCTGAGAGATAAGTGTGTGTGAAAGCCGTCCTTCACCTAGCTTGTTGGGAACACAAAGTTTCTTTTCAGTTGCAAACTCCACTCCATACACATATAAGGGGAGGTACTAGCTCCAACTCGGTTTTACAGTGTAAACTGCAGGAACTTCATACCGGCACTAGGAAACAGACTGAGAAACCAGAGTTAAAGTTTCTCCTGCAACCCGTTCCCTTTGTGCTAGATGAACGAACGTCTCTCCACATGCTCAGTTCTGAGAGATAAGTGTGTGTGAAAGCCGTCCTTCACCTAGCTTGTTGGGAACACAAAGTTTCTTTTCACTTGCAAACTCCACTCCATACATATATATGGGGAGGTACTAGCTCCAACTCGGTTTTACAGTGAAAACTGCAGGAACTTCAAACCGGCACTAGGAAACAGACTGAGAAACGAGAGTAAAAGTTTCTCCTGCAACCCTTTCCCTTTGTGCTAGATGAACGAACGTCTCTCCACATGCTCAGTTCTGAGAGATAAGTGTGTGTGAAAGCCGTCCTTCACCTAGCTTGTTGGGAACACAAAGTTTCTTTTCACTTGCAAACTCCACTCCATACATATATATGGGGAGGTACTAGCTCCACCTCGGTTTTACAGTGAAAACTGCAGGAACTTCAAACCGGCACTAGGAAACATACTGAGAAACCAGAGAAATAGTTTCTCCTGCAACCCGTTTCCTTTGTGCTAGATGAACGAACGTCTCTCCACATGCTCAGTTCTGAGAGATAAGTGTGTGTGAAAGCCGTCCTTCACCTAGCTTGTTGGGAACACAAAGTTTCTTTTCAGTTGCAAACTCCACTCCATACATATATATGGGGAGGTACTAGCTCCAACTCGGTTTTACAGTGAAAACTGCAGGAACTTCAAACCGGCACTAGGAAACAGTCTGAGAAACCAGAGTAAAAGTTTCCCCTGCAACCCGTTCCCTTTGTGCTAGATGAACGAACGTCTCTCCACATGCTCAGTTCTGAGAGATAAGTGTGTGTGAAAGCCGTCCTTCACCTAGCTTGTTGGGAACACAAAGTTTCTTTTCACTTGCAAATTCCACTCCATACATATATATGGGGAGGTACTAGATCCAACTCGGTTTTACAGTGAAAACTGCAGGAACTTCAAACCGGCACTAGGAAACAGACTGAGAAACCAGAGTAAAAGTTTCTCCTGCAACCCGTTGCCTTTGTGCTAGATGAACGAACGTCTCTCCACGTGCTCAGTTCTGAGAGATAAGTGTGTGTGAAAGCCGTCCTTCACCTAGCTTGTTGGGAACACAAAGTTTCTTTCAACCTGCAAACTCCACTCCATAAATATATATGGGGTGGTACTAGCTCCAACTCGGTTTTACAGTGAAAACTGCAGGAACTTCAAACTGGCACTAGGAAACAGTCTGAGAAACCAGAGTAAAAGTTTCTCCTGCAACCCGTTCCCTTTGTGCTAGATGAACGAACGTCTCTCCACATGCTCATTTCGGAGAGATAAGTGTGTGTGTAAGCCGTCCTTCACCTAGCTTGTTGGGAACACAAAGTTTCTTTTCAGTTGCAAACTCCACTCCATACACATATAAGGGGAGGTACTAGCTCCAACTCGGTTTTACAGTGTAAACTGCAGGAACTTCAAACCGGCACTAGGAAACAGACTGAGAAACCAGAGTTAAAGTTTCTCCTGCAACCCGTTCCCTTTGTGCTAGATGAACGAACGTCTCTCCACATGCTCAGTTCTGAGAGATAAGTGTGTGTGAAAGCCGTCCTTCACCTAGCTTGTTGGGAACACAAAGTTTCTTTTCACTTGCAAACTCCACTCCATACATATATATGGGGAGGTACTAGCTCCAACTCGGTTTTACAGTGAAAACTGCAGGAACTTCAAACCGGCACTAGGAAACAGACTGAGAAACCAGAGTAAAAGTTTCTCCTGCAACCCGTTCCCTTTGTGCAAGATGAACGAACGTCTCTCCACATGCTCAGTTCTGAGAGATAAGTGTGTGTGAAAGCCGTCCTTCACCTAGCTTGTTGGGAACACAAAGTTTCTTTTCACTTGCAAACTCCACTCCATAAATATATATGGGGAGGTACTAGCTCCACCTCGGTTTTACAGTGAAAACTGCAGGAACTTCAAACCGGCACTAGGAAACAGACTGAGAAACCAGAGTTAAAGTTTCTCCTGCAACCCGTTCCCTTTGTGCTAGATGAACGAACGTCTCTCCACATGCTCAGTTCTGAGAGATAAGTGTGTGTGAAAGCCGTCCTTCAACTAGCTTGTTGGGAACACAAAGTTTCTTTTCACTTGCAAACTCCACTCCATACATATATATGGGGAGGTACTAGCTCCAACTCGGTTTTACAGTGAAAACTGCAGGAACTTCAAACCGGCACTAGGAAACAGACTGAGAAACGAGAGTAAAAGTTTCTCCTGCAACCCGTTCCCTTTGTGCTAGATGAACGAACGTCTCTCCACATGCTCATTTCTGAGAGATAAGTGTGTGTGAAAGCCGTCCTTCACCTAGCTTGTTGGGAACACAAAGTTTCTTTTCACTTGCAAACTCCACTCCATACATATATATGGGGAGGTACTAGCTCCAACTCGGTTTTACAGTGAAAACTGCAGGAACTTCAAACCGGCACTAGGAAACAGACTGAGAAATGAGAGTAAAAGTTTCTCCTGCAACCCGTTCCCTTTGTGCTAGATGAACGAACGTCTCTCCACATGCTCAGTTCTGAGAGATAAGTGTGTGTGAAAGCCGTCCTTCACCTAGCTTGTTGGGAACACAAAGTTTCTTTTCACTTGCAGACTCCACTCCATAAATATATATGGGGAGGTACTAGCTCCAACTCGGTTTTACAGTGAAAACTGCAGGAACTTCAAACTGGCACTAGGAAACAGACTGAGAAACCAGAGTAAAAGTTTCTCCTGCATACCGTTCCCTTTGTGCTAGATGAACGAACGTCTCTCCACATGCTCAGTTCTGAGAGATAAGTGTGTGTGAAAGCCGTCCTTCACCTAGCTTGTTGGGAACACAAAGTTTCTTTTCACTTGCAAACTCCACTCCATACATATATATGGGGAGGTACAAGCTCCACCTCGGTTTTACAGTGAAAACTGCAGGAACTTCAAACCGGCACTAGGAAACAGACTGAGAAACCAGAGTAAAAGTTTCTCCTGCAACCCGTTCCCTTTGTGCTAGATGAACGAACGTCTCTCCTCATGCTCAGTTCTGAGAGATAAGTGTGTGTGAAAGCCGTCCTTCACCTAGCTTGTTGGGAACACAATGTTTCTTTTCACTTGCAAACTCCACTCCCTACATATATATGGGGAGGTACTAGCTCCAACTCGGTTTTACAGTGAAAACTGCAGGAACTTCAAACCGGCACTAGGAAACAGACTGAGAACCAGAGTAAAAGTTTCCCCTGCAAACCGTTCCCTTTGTGCTAGATGAACGAACGTCTCTCCACATGCTCAGTTCTGAGAGATAAGTGTGTGTGAAAGCCGTCCTTCACCTAGCTTGTTGGGAACACAAAGTTTCTTTTCAGTTGCAAACTCCACTCCATACATATATATGGGGAGGTACGAGCTCCAACTCGGTTTTACAGTGAAAACTGCAGGAACTTCAAACCGGCACTAGGAAACAGTCTGAGAAACCAGAGTAAAAGTTTCCCCTGCAACCCGTTCCCTTTGTGCTAGATGAACGAACGTCTCTCCACATGCTCAGTTCTGAGAGATAAGTGTGTGTGAAAGCCGTCCTTCACCTAGCTTGTTGGGAACACAAAGTTTCTTTTCAGTTGCAAACTCCACTCCATACACATATAAGGGGAGGTACTAGCTCCAACTCTGTTTTACAGTGTAAACTGCAGGAACTTCAAACCGGCACTAGGAAACAGACTGAGAAACCAGAGTTAAAGTTTCTCCTGCAACCCGTTCCCTTTGTGCTAGATGAACGAACGTCTCTCCACATGCTCAGTTCTGAGAGATAAGTGTGTGTGAAAGCCGTCCTTCACCTAGCTTGTTGGGAACACTAAGTTTCTTTTCACTTGCAAACTCCTCTCCATACATATATATGGGGAGGTACTAGCTCCAACTCGGTTTTACAGTGAAAACTGCAGGAACTTCAAACCGGCACTAGGAAACAGACTGAGAAACGGGAGTAAAAGTTTCTCCTGCAACCCTTTCCCTTTGTGCTAGATGAACGAACGTCTCTCCACATGCTCAGTTCTGAGAGATAAGTGTGTGTGAAAGCCGTCCTTCACCTAGCTTGTTGGGAACACAAAGTTTCTTTTCACTTGCAAACTCCACTCCATACATATATATGGGGAGGTACTAGCTCCACCTCGGTTTTACAGTGAAAACTGCAGGAACTTCAAACCGGCACTAGGAAACAGACTGAGAAACCAGAGTAAAAGTTTCTCCTGCAACCCGTTCCCTTTGTGCTAGATGAACGAACGTCTCTCCACATGCTCATTTCAGAGAGATAAGTGTGTGTGAAAGCCGTCCTTCACCTAGCTTGTTGGGAACACAAAGTTTCTTTTCACTTGCAAACTCCACTCCATACATATATATGGGGAGGTACTAGCTCCACCTCGGTTTTACAGTGAAAACTGCAGGAACTTCAAACCGGCACTAGGAAACAGACTGAGAAACCAGAGTAAAAGTTTCTCCTGCAACCCGTTCCCTTTGTGCTAGATGAACGAACGTCTCTCCACATGCTCAGTTCTGAGAGATAAGTGTGTGTGAAAGCCGTCCTTCACCTAGCTTGTTGGGAACACAATGTTTCTTTTCACTTGCAAACTCCACTCCCTACATATATATGGGGAGGTACTAGCTCCAACTCGGTTTTACAGTGAAAACTGCAGGAACTTCAAACCGGCACTAGGAAACAGACTGAGAACCAGAGTAAAAGTTTCCCCTGCAACCCGTTCCCTTTGTGCTAGATGAACGAACGTCTCTCCACATGCTCAGTTCTGAGAGATAAGTGTGTGTGAAAGCCGTCCTTCACCTAGCTTGTAGGGAACACAAAGTTTCTTTTCAGTTGCAAACTCCACTCCATACATATATATGGGGAGGTACGAGCTCCAACTCGGTTTTACAGTGAAAACTGCAGGAACTTCAAACCGGCACTAGGAAACAGTCTGAGAAACCAGAGTAAAAGTTTCCCCTGCAACCCGTTCCCTTTGTGCTAGATGAACGAACGTCTCTCCACATGCTCAGTTCTGAGAGATAAGTGTGTGTGAAAGCCGTCCTTCACCTAGCTTGTTGGGAACACAAAGTTTCTTTTCAGTTGCAAACTCCACTCCATACACATATAAGGGGAGTTACTAGCTCCAACTCGGTTTTACAGTGTAAACTGCAGGAACTTCATACCGGCACTAGGAAACAGACTGAGAAACCAGAGTTAAAGTTTCTCCTGCAACCCGTTCCCTTTGTGCTAGATGAACGAACGTCTCTCCACATGCTCAGTTCTGAGAGATAAGTGTGTGTGAAAGCCGTCCTTCACCTAGCTTGTTGGGAACCCAAAGTTTCTTTTCACTTGCAAACTCCACTCCATACATATATATGGGGAGGTACTAGCTCCAACTCGGTTTTACAGTGAAAACTGCAGGAACTTCAAACCGGCACTAGGAAACAGACTGAGAAACCAGAGTAAAAGTTTCTCCTGCAACCCTTTCCCTTTGTGCTAGATGAACGAACGTCTCTCCACATGCTCAGTTCTGAGAGATAAGTGTGTGTGAAAGCCGTCCTTCACCTAGCTTGTTGGGAACACAAAGTTTCTTTTCACTTGCAAACTCCACTCCATACATATATATGGGGAGGTACTAGCTCCACCTCGGTTTTACAGTGAAAACTGCAGGAACTTCAAACCGGCACTAGGAAACATACTGAGAAACCAGAGAAATAGTTTCTCCTGCAACCCGTTTCCTTTGTGCTAGATGAACGAACGTCTCTCCACATGCTCAGTTCTGAGAGATAAGTGTGTGTGAAAGCCGTCCTTCACCTAGCTTGTTGGGAACCCAAAGTTTCTTTTCAGTTGCAAACTCCACTCCATACATATATATGGGGAGGTACTAGCTCCAACTCGGTTTTACAGTGAAAACTGCAGGAACTTCAAACCGGCACTAGGAAACAGTCTGAGAAACCAGAGTAAAAGTTTCCCCTGCAACCCGTTCCCTTTGTGCTAGATGAACGAACGTCTCTCCACATGCTCAGTTCTGAGAGATAAGTGTGTGTGAAAGCCGTCCTTCACCTAGCTTGTTGGGAACACAAAGTTTCTTTTCACTTGCAAATTCCACTCCATACATATATATGGGGAGGTACTAGATCCAACTCGGTTTTACAGTGAAAACTGCAGGAACTTCAAACCGGCACTAGGAAACAGACTGAGAAACCAGAGTAAAAGTTTCTCCTGCAACCCGTTGCCTTTGTGCTAGATGAACGAACGTCTCTCCACGTGCTCAGTTCTGAGAGATAAGTGTGTGTGAAAGCCGTCCTTCACCTAGCTTGTTGGGAACACAAAGTTTCTTTCAAATTGCAAACTCCACTCCATAAATATATATGGGGTGGTACTAGCTCCAACTCGGTTTTACAGTGAAAACTGCAGGAACTTCAAACTGGCACTAGGAAACAGTCTGAGAAACCAGAGTAAAAGTTTCTCCTGCAACCCGTTCCCTTTGTGCTAGATGAACGAACGTCTCTCCACATGCTCATTTCGGAGAGATAAGTGTGTGTGAAAGCCGTCCTTCACCTAGCTTGTTGGGAACACAAAGTTTCTTTTCACTTGCAAATTCCACTACATACATATATATGGGGTGGTACTAGTTCCAACTCGGTTTTACAGTGAAAACTGCAGGAACTTCAAACCGGCACTAGGAAACAGACTGAGAAACCAGAGTAAAAGTTTCTCCTGCATCCCGTTCCATTTGTGCTAGATGAACGAACGTCTCTCCACATGCTCAGTTCTGAGAGACAAGTGTGTGTGAAAGCCGTCCTTCACCAGCTTGTTGGGAACACAAAGATTCTTTTCAGTTGCAAACTCCACTCCATACATATATATGGGGAGGTACTAGCTCCAACTCGGTTTTACAGTGAAAACTGAAGGGACTTCAAACCGGCACTAGGAAACAGACTGAGAAACCAGAGTAAAAGTTTCCCCTGCATCCCGTTCCCTTTGTGCTAGGTGAACGAACGTCTCTCCACATGCTCAGTTCTGAGAGATAAGTGTGTGTGAAAGCCGTCCTTCACCTAGCTTGTTGGGAACACAAAGTTTCTTTTCAGTTGCAAACTCCACTCCATACATATATATGGGGAGGTACTAGCTCCAACTCGGTTTTACAGTGAAAACTGCAGGAACTTCAAACCGGCACTAGGAAACAGTCTGAGAAACCAGAGTAAAAGTTTCCCCTGCAACCCGTTCCCTTTGTGCTAGATGAACGAACGTCTCTCCACATGCTCAGTTCTGAGAGATAAGTGTGTGTGAAAGCCGTCCTTCACCTAGCTTGTTGGGAACACAAAGTTTCTTTTCAGTTGCAAACTCCACTCCATACACATATAAGGGGAGGTACTAGCTCCAACTCGGTTTTACAGTGTAAACTGCAGGAACTTCAAACCGGCACTAGGAAACAGACTGAGAAACCAGAGTAAAAGTTTCTCCTGCAACCCGTTCCCTTTGTGCTAGATGAACGAACGTCTCTCCACATGCTCAGTTCTGAGAGATAAGTGTGTGTGAAAGCCGTCCTTCACCTGGCTTGTTGGGAACGCAAAGTTTCTTTTCACTTGCAAACTCCACTCCATACATATATATGGGGAGGTACTAGCTCCACCTCGATTTAACAGTGAAAATTGCAGGAACTTCAAACCGGCACTAGGAAACAGACTGAGAAACCAGAGTAAAAGTTTCTCCTGCAACCCGTTCCCTTTGTGCTAGATGAACGAACGTCTCTCCACATGCTCAGTTCTGAGAGATAAGTGTGTGTGAAAGCCGTCCTTCACCTAGCTTGTTGGGAACACAAAGTTTCTTTTCACTTGCAAACTCAACTCCATACATATATATGGGGAGGTACTAGCTCCAACTCGGTTTTACAGTGAAAACTGCAGGAACTTCAAACCGGCACTAGGAAACAGACTGAGAAACCAGAGTAAAAGTTTCTCCTGCAACCCGTTCCCTTTGTGCTAGATGAACGAACGTCTCTCCACATGCTCAGTTCTGAGAGACAAGTGTGTGTGAAAGCCGTCCTTCACCAGCTTGTTGGGAACACAAAGATTCTTTTCAGTTGCAAACTCCACTCCGTACATATATATGGGGAGGTACTAGCTCCACCTCGATTTTACAGTGAAAATTGCAGGAACTTCAAACCGGCACTAGGAAACAGACTGAGAAACCAGAGTAAAAGTTTCTCCTGCAACCCGTTCCCTTTGTGCTAGATGAACGAACGTCTCTCCACATGCTCAGTTCTGAGAGATAAGTGTGTGTGAAAGCCGTCCTTCACCTAGCTTGTTGGGAACACAAAGTTTCTTTTCACTTGCAAACTCAACTCCATACATATATATGGGGAGGTACTAGCTCCAACTCGGTTTTACAGTGAAAACTGCAGGAACTTCAAACCGGCACTAGGAAACAGACTGAGAAACCAGAGTAAAAGTTTCTCCTGCAACCCGTTCCCTTTGTGCTAGATGAACGAACGTCTCTCCACATGCTCAGTTCTGAGAGACAAGTGTGTGTGAAAGCCGTCCTTCACCAGCTTGTTGGGAACACAAAGATTCTTTTCAGTTGCAAACTCCACTCCATACATATATATGGGGAGGTACTAGCTCCAACTCGGTTTTACAGTGAAAACTGAAGGGACTTCAAACCGGCACTAGGAAACAGACTGAGAATCCAGAGTAAAAGTATCCCCTGCATCCCGTTCCCTTTGTGCTAGGTGAACGAACGTCTCTCCACATGCTCAGTTCTGAGAGATAAGTGTGTGTGAAAGCCGTCCTTCACCTAGCTTGTTGGGAACACAAAGTTTCTTTTCAGTTGCAAACTCCACTCCATACATATATATGGGGAGGTACTAGCTCCAACTCGGTTTTACAGTGAAAACTGCAGGAACTTCAAACCGGCACTAGGAAACAGACTAAGAAACCAGAGTAAAAGTTTCTAATGCAACGCGTTCCCTTTGTGCTAGATGAACGAACGTCTCTCCACATGCTCAGTTCTGAGAGATAAGTGTGTGTGAAAGCCGTCCTTCACCTAGCTTGTTGGGAACACAATGTTTCTTTTCACTTGCAAACTCCACTCCATACATATATATGGGGAGGTACTAGCTCCAACTCGGTTTTACAGTGAAAACTGCAGGAACTTCAAACCGGCACTAGGAAACACTGTGAGAAACCAGAGTAAAAGTTTCCCCTGCAACACATTCCCTTTGTGCTAGATGAACGAACGTCTCTCCACATGCTCAGTTCTGAGAGATAAGTGTGTGTGAAAGCCGTCCTTCACCTAGCTTGTTGGGAACACAAAGTTTCTTTTCAGTTGCAAACTCCACTCCATACACATATAAGGGGAGGTACTAGCTCCAACTCGGTTTTACAGTGTAAACTGCAGGAACTTCAAACCGGCACTAGGAAACAGACTGAGAAACCAGAGTTAAAGTTTCTCCTGCAACCCGTTCCCTTTGTGCTAGATGAACGAACGTCTCTCCACATGCTCAGTTCTGAGAGATAAGTGTGTGTGAAAGCCGTCCTTCACCTAGCTTGTTGGGAACACAAAGTTTCTTTTCAGTTGCAATCTCCACTCCATACATATATATGGGGAGGTACTAGCTCCAACTCGGTTTTACAGTGAAAACTGCAGGAACTTCAAACCGGCACTAGGAAACAGACTGAGAAACCAGAGTAAAAGTTTCTAATGCAACGCGTTCCCTTTGTGCTAGATGAACGAACGTCTCTCCACATGCTCAGTTCTGAGAGATAAGTGTGTGTGAAAGCCGTCCTTCACCTAGCTTGTTGGGAACACAATGTTTCTTTTCACTTGCAAACTCCACTCCATACATATATATGGGGAGGTACTAGCTCCAACTCGGTTTTACAGTGAAAACTGCAGGAACTTCAAACCGGCACTAGGAAACAGACTGAGAAACCAGAGTAAAAGTTTCTCCTGCATCCCGTTCCATTTGTGCTATATGAACGAACGTCTCTCCACATGCTCAGTTCTGAGAGACAAGTGTGTGTGAAAGCCGTCCTTCACCAGCTTGTTGGGAACACAAAGATTCTTTTCAGTTGCAAACTCCACTCCATACATATATATGGGGAGGTACTAGCTCCAACTCGGTTTTACAGTGAAAACTGAAGGGACTTCAAACCGGCACTAGGAAACAGACTGAGAAACCAGAGTAAAAGTTTCCCCTGCATCCCGTTCCCTTTGTGCTAGGTGAACGAACGTCTCTCCACATGCTCAGTTCTGAGAGATAAGTGTGTGTGAAAGCCGTCCTTCACCTAGCTTGTTGGGAACACAAAGTTTCTTTTCAGTTGCAAACTCCACTCCGTACATATATATGGGAAGGTACTAGCTCCAACTCGGTTTTACAGTGAAAACTGCAGGAACTTCAAACCGGCACTAGGAAACAGTCTGAGAAACCAGAGTAAAAGTTTCCCCTGCAACCCGTTACCTTTGTGCTAGATGAACGAACGTCTCTCCACATGCTCAGTTCTGAGAGATAAGTGTGTGTGAAAGCCGTCCTTCACCTAGCTTGTTGGGAACACAAAGTTTCTTTTCAGTTGCAAACTCCACTCCATACACATATAAGGGGAGGTACTAGCTCCAACTCGGTTTTACAGTGTAAACTGCAGGAACTTCAAACCGGCACTAGGAAACAGACTGAGAAACCAGAGTAAAAGTTTCTCCTGCAACCCGTTCCCTTTGTGCTAGATGAACGAACGTCTCTCCACATGCTCAGTTCTGAGAGATAAGTGTGTGTGAAAGCCGTCCTTCACCTAGCTTGTTGGGAACGCAAAGTTTCTTTTCACTTGCAAACTCCACTCCATACATATATATGGGGAGGTACTAGCTCCACCTCGATTTTACAGTGAAAACTGCAGGAACTTCAAACCGGCACTAGGAAACAGACTGAGAAACCAGAGTAAAAGTTTCTGCTGCAACCCGTTCCCTTTGTGCTAGATGAACGAACGTCTCTCCACATGCTCAGTTCTGAGAGATAAGTGTGTGTGAAAGCCGTCCTTCACCTAGCTTGTTGGGAACACAAAGTTTCTTTTCACTTGCAAACTCAACTCCATACATATATATGGGGAGGTACTAGCTCCAACTCGGTTTTACAGTGAAAACTGCAGGAACTTCAAACCGGCACTAGGAAACAGACTGAGAAACCAGAGTAAAAGTTTCTCCTGCAACCCGTTCCCTTTGTGCTAGGTGAACGAACGTCTCTCCACATGCTCAGTTCTGAGAGACAAGTGTGTGTGAAAGCCGTCCTTCACCAGCTTGTTGGGAACACAAAGATTCTTTTCAGTTGCAAACTCCACTCCATACATATATATGGGGAGGTACTAGCTCCAACTCGGTTTTACAGTGAAAACTGCAGGAACTTCAAACCGGCACTAGGAAACAGACTGAGAAACCAGAGTAAAAGTTTCTAATGCAACGCGTTCCCTTTGTGCTAGATGAACGAACGTCTCTCCACATGATCAGTTCTGAGAGATAAGTGTGTGTGAAAGCCGTCCTTCACCTAGCTTGTTGGGAACACAATGTTTCTTTTCACTTGCAAACTCCACTCCATACATATATATGGGGAGGTACTAGCTCCAACTCGGTTTTACAGTGAAAACTGCAGGAACTTCAAACCGGCACTAGGAAACACTCTGAGAAACCAGAGTAAAAGTTTCCCCTGCAACACATTCCCTTTGTGCTAGATGAACGAACGTCTCTCCACATGCTCAGTTCTGAGAGATAAGTGTGTGTGAAAGCCGTCCTTCACCTAGCTTGTTGGGAACACAAAGTTTCTTTTCAGTTGCAAACTCCACTCCATACACATATAAGGGGAGGTACTAGCTCCAACTCGGTTTTACAGTGTAAACTGCAGGAACTTCAAACCGGCACTAGGAAACAGACTGAGAAACCAGAGTTAAAGTTTCTCCTGCAACCCATTCCCTTTGTGCTAGATGAACGAACGTCTCTCCACATGCTCAGTTCTGAGAGATAAGTGTGTGTGAAAGCCGTCCTTCACCTAGCTTGTTGGGAACACAAAGATTCTTTTCAGTTGCAATCTCCACTCCATACATATATATGGGGAGGTACTAGCTCCAACTCGGTTTTACAGTGAAAACTGCAGGAACTTCAAACCGGCACTAGGAAACAGACTGAGAAACCAGAGTAAAAGTTTCTCCTGCAACCCGTTCCCTTTGTGCTAGATGAACGAACGTCTCTCCACATGCTCAGTTCTGAGAGATAAGTGTGTGTGAAAGCCGTCCTTCACCTAGCTTGTTGGGAACACAATGTTTCTTTTCACTTGCAAACTCCACTCCATACATATATAAGGGGAGGTACTAGCTCCAACTCGGTTTTACAGTGTAAACTGCAGGAACTTCAAACCGGCACTAGGAAACAGACTGAGAAACCAGAGTAAAAGATTCTCCTGCAACCCGTTCCCTTTGTGCTAGGTGAACGAACGTCTCTCCACATGCTCAGTTCTGAGAGACAAGTGTGTGTGAAAGCCGTCCTTCACCAGCTTGTTGGGAACACAAAGATTCTTTTCAGTTGCAAACTCCACTCCATACATATATATGGGGAGGTACTAGCTCCAACTCGGTTTTACAGTGAAAACTGAAGGGACTTCAAACCGGCACTAGGAAACAGACTGAGAAACCAGAGTAAAAGTATCCCCTGCATCCCGTTCCCTTTGTGCTAGGTGAACGAACGTCTCTCCACATGCTCAGTTCTGAGAGATAAGTGTGTGTGAAAGCCGTCCTTCACCTAGCTTGTTGGGAACACAAAGTTTCTTTTCAGTTGCAAACTCCACTCCATACATATATATGGGGAGGTACTAGCTCCAACTCGGTTTTACAGTGAAAACTGCAGGAACTTCAAACCGGCACTAGGAAACAGACTGAGAAACCAGAGTAAAAGTTTCTAATGCAACGCGTTCCCTTTGTGCTAGATGAACGAACGTCTCTCCACATGATCAGTTCTGAGAGATAAGTGTGTGTGAAAGCCGTCCTTCACCTAGCTTGTTGGGAACACAATGTTTCTTTTCACTTGCAAACTCCACTCCATACATATATATGGGGAGGTACTAGCTCCAACTCGGTTTTACAGTGAAAACTGCAGGAACTTCAAACCGGCACTAGGAAACACTCTGAGAAACCAGAGTAAAAGTTTCCCCTGCAACACATTCCCTTTGTGCTAGATGAACGAACGTCTCTCCACATGCTCAGTTCTGAGAGATAAGTGTGTGTGAAAGCCGTCCTTCACCTAGCTTGTTGGGAACACAAAGTTTCTTTTCAGTTGCAAACTCCACTCCATACACATATAAGGGGAGGTACTAGCTCCAACTCGGTTTTACAGTGTAAACTGCAGGAACTTCAAACCGGCACTAGGAAACAGACTGAGAAACCAGAGTTAAAGTTTCTCCTGCAACCCGTTCCCTTTGTGCTAGATGAACGAACGTCTCTCCACATGCTCAGTTCTGAGAGATAAGTGTGTGTGAAAGCCGTCCTTCACCTAGCTTGTTGGGAACACAAAGATTCTTTTCAGTTGCAATCTCCACTCCATACATATATATGGGGAGGTACTAGCTCCAACTCGGTTTTACAGTGAAAACTGCAGGAACTTCAAACCGGCACTAGGAAACAGACTGAGAAACCAGAGTAAAAGTTTCTAATGCAACGCGTTCCCTTTGTGCTAGATGAACGAACGTCTCTCCACATGCTCAGTTCTGAGAGATAAGTGTGTGTGAAAGCCGTCCTTCACCTAGCTTGTTGGGAACACAATGTTTCTTTTCACTTGCAAACTCCACTCCATACATATATAAGGGGAGGTACTAGCTCCAACTCGGTTTTACAGTGTAAACTGCAGGAACTTCAAACCGGCACTAGGAAACAGACTGAGAAACCAGAGTAAAAGATTCTCCTGCAACCCGTTCCCTTTGTGCTAGATTAACGAACATCTCTCCACATGCTCAGTTCTGAGAGATAAGTGAGTGTGAAAGCCGTACTTCACCTAGCTTGTTGGGAACACAAAGTTTCTTTTCAGTTTCAAACTCCATTCCATACATATATATGGGGAGGTACTAGTTCCAACTCGGTTTTACAGTGAAAACTGCAGGAACTTCAAACCGGCACTAGGAAACAGACTGAGAAACCAGAGTAAAAGTTTCTCCTGCAACCCGTTCCCTTTGTGCTAGATGAACGAACGTCTCTCCACATGCTCAGTACTGAGAGATAAGTGTGTGTGAAAGCCGTCCTTCACCTAGCTTGTTGGGAACACAAAGTTTCTTTTCAGTTGCAAACTCCACTCCAT
The DNA here is from genome assembly GCF_048773025.1 of Camelus bactrianus. Taxonomy (NCBI): domain Eukaryota; kingdom Metazoa; phylum Chordata; class Mammalia; order Artiodactyla; family Camelidae; genus Camelus; species Camelus bactrianus. Next base: position 2,339,662 of record NC_133553.1, read on the forward strand.
ACATATATATGGGGAGGTACAAGCTCCAATTCGGTTTTACAGTGAAAACTGCAGGAACTTCAAACCGGCACTAGGAAACAGACTGAGAAACCAGAGTAAAAGTTTCTCCTGCAACCCGTTCCCTTTGTGCTAGATGAACGAACGTCTCTCCACATGCTCAGTTCGGAGAGATAAGTGTGTGTGAAAGCCGTCCTTCAACTAGCTTGTTGGGAACACAAAGTTTCTTTTCAGTTGCAAACTCCACTACATACATATATATTGGGTGGTACTAGTTCCAACTCGGTTTTACAGTGAAAACTGCAGGAACTTCAAACCGGCCCTAGGAAACAGACTGAGAAACCAGAGTAAAAGTTTCTCCTGCATCCCGTTCCCTTTGTGCTAGATGAACGAACGTCTCTCCACATGCTCAGTTCTGAGAGACAAGTGTGTGTGAAAGCCGTCCTTCACCAGCTTGTTGGGAACACAAAGATTCTTTTCAGTTGCAAACTCCACTCCATACATATATATGGGGAGGTACTAGCCCCAACTCGGTTTTACAGTGAAAACTGAAGGGACTTCAAACCGGCACTAGGAAACAGACTGAGAAACCAGAGTAAAAGTTTCCCCTGAATCCCGTTCCCTTTGTGCTAGGTGAACGAACGTCTCTCCACATGATCAGTTCTGAGAGATAAGTGTGTGTGAAAGCCGTCCTTCACCTAGCTTGTTGGGAACACAAAGTTTCTTTTCAGTTGCAAACTCCACTCCATACATATATATGGGGAGGTACTAGCTCCAACTCGGTTTTACAGTGAAAACTGCAGGAACTTCAAACCGGCACTAGGAAACAGACTGAGAAACCAGAGTAAAGTTTCTAATGCAACGCGTTCCCTTTGTGCTAGATGAACGAACGTCTCTCCACATGCTCAGTTCTGAGAGATAAGTGTGTGTGAAAGCAGTCCTTCACCTAGCTTGTTGGGAAACCAAAGTTTCTTTTCACTTGCAAACTCCACTCCATACATATATATGGGGAGGCACTAGCTCCAACTCGGTTTTACAGTGAAAACTGCCGGAACTTCAAACCGGCACTAGGAAACAGACTGAGAAACCAGAGTAAAAGTTACTCCTGCAAACCGTTCCATTTGTGCTAGATGAACGAACGTCTCTCCACATGCTCAGTTCTGAGAGATAAGTGTGTGTGAAAGCCGCCCTTCACCTAGCTTGTTGGGAACCCAAAGTTTCTTTTCACTTGCAAACTCCACTCCATACATATATATGGGGAGGTACTAGCTCCAACTCGGTTTTACAGTGAAAACTGCAGGAACTTCAAACCGGCACTAGGAAACAGACTGAGAAACCAGAGTAAAATTTTCTCCTGCAACCCGTTAATTGGTGCTAGATGAACGAACGTCTCTCCACATGCTCAGTTCTGAGAGACAAGTGTGTGTGAAAGCCGTCCTTCACCAGCTTGTTGGGAACACAAAGATTCTTTTCACTTGCAAACTCCACTCCATACATATATATGGGGAGGTACTAGCCCCAACTCGGTTTTACAGTGAAAACTGAAGGGACTTCAAACCGGCACTAGGAAACAGACTGAGAAACCAGAGTAAAAGTTTCCCCTGCATCCCGTTCCCTTTGTGCTAGGTGAACGAACGTCTCTCCACATGCTCAGTTCTGAGAGACAAGTGTGTGTGAAAGCCGTCCTTCACCAGCTTGTTGGGAACACAAAGATTCTTTTCACTTGAAAACTCCACTCCATACATATATATGGGGAGGTACTAGCTCCAACTCGGTTTTACAGTGAAAACTGCAGGAACTTCAAACCGGCACTAGGAAACAGACTGAGAAACCAGAGTAAAAGTTTCTAATGCAACGCGTTCCCTTTGTGCTAGATGAACGAACGTCTCTCCACATGCTCAGTTCTGAGAGTTAAGTGTGTGTGAAAGCCGTCCTTCACCTAGCTTGTTGGGAACACAATGTTTCTTTTCACTTGCAAACTCCACTCCATACATATATATGGGGAGGTACTAGATCCAACTCGGTTTTACAGTGAAAACTGCAGGAACTTCAAACCGGCACTAGGAAACAGACTGAGAAACCAGAGTAAAAGTTTCTAATGCAACGCGTTCCCTTTGTGCTAGATGAACGAACGTCTCTCCACATGCTCAGTTCTGAGAGATAAGTGTGTGTGAAAGCCGTCCTTCACCTAGCTTGTTGGGAACACAAAGTTTCTTTTCAGTTGCAAACTCCACTCCATACATATATATGGGGAGGTACTAGCTCCAACTCGGTTTTACAGTGAAAACTGCAGGAACTTCAAACCGGCACTAGGAAACAGACTGAGAAACCAGAGTAAAAGTTTCTAATGCAACGCGTTCCCTTTGTGCTAGATGAACGAACGTCTCTCCACATGCTCAGTTCTGAGAGATAAGTGTGTGTGAAAGCCGTCCTTCACCTAGCTTGTTGGGAACACAATGTTTCTTTTCACTTGCAAACTCCACTCCATACATATATATGGGGAGGTACTAGCTCCAACTCGGTTTTACAGTGAAAACTGCAGGAACTTCAAACCGGCACTAGGAAACAGTCTGAGAAACCAGAGTAAAAGTTTCCCCTGCAACACGTTCCTTTTGTGCTAGATGAACGAACGTCTCTCCACATGCTCAGTTCTGAGAGATAAGTGTGTGTGAAAGCCGTCCTTCACTTAGCTTGTTGGGAACACAAAGTTTCTTTTCAGTTGCAAACTCCACTCCATACACATATAAGGGGAAGTACTAGCTCCAACTCGGTTTTACAGTGTAAACTGCAGGAACTTCAAACCGGCACTAGGAAACAGACTGAGAAACCAGAGTTATAGTTTCTCCTGCAACCCGTTCCCTTTGTGCTAGATGAACGAACGTCTCTCCACATGCTCAGTTCTGAGAGATAAGTGTGTGTGAAAGCCGTCCTTCACCTAGCTTGTTGGGAACACAAAGTTTCTTTTCAGTTGCAAACTCCACTCCATACACATATAAGGGGAGGTACTAGCTCCAACTCGGTTTTACAGTGAAAACTGCAGGAACTTCAAACTGGCACTAGGAAACAGTCTGAGAAACCAGAGTAAAAGTTTCTCCTGCAACCCGTTCCCTTTGTGCTAGATGAACGAACGTCTCTCCACATGCTCATTTCGGAGAGATAAGTGTGTGTGAAAGCCGTCCTTCACCTAGCTTGTTGGGAACACAAAGTTACTTTTCAGTTGCAAACTCCACTACATACATATATATGGGGTGGTACTAGTTCCAACTCGGTTTTACAGTGAAAACTGCAGGAACTTCAAACCGGCACTAGGAAACAGACTGAGAAACCAGAGTAAAAGTTTCTCCTGCATCCCGTTCCATTTGTGCTAGATGAACGAACGTCTCTCCACATGCTCAGTTCTGAGAGACAAGTGTGTGTGAAAGCCATCCTTCACCAGCTTGTTGGGAACACAAAGATTCTTTTCAGTTGCAAACTCCACTCCATACATATATATGGGGAGGTACTAGCTCCAACTCGGTTTTACAGTGAAAACTGAAGGGACTTCAAACCGGCACTAGGAAACAGACTGAGAAACCAGAGTAAAAGTTTCCCCTGCATCCCGTTCCCTTTGTGCTAGGTGAACGAACGTCTCTCCACATGCTCAGTTCTGAGAGATAAGTGTGTGTGAAAGCCGTCCTTCACCTAGCTTGTTGGGAACACAAAGTTTCTTTTAGGTTGCAAACTCCACTCCATACATATATATGGGGAGGTACTAGCTCCAACTCGGTTTTACAGTGAAAACTGCAGGAACTTCAAACCGGCACTAGGAAACAGTCTGAGAAACCAGAGTAAAAGTTTCCCCTGCAACCCGTTCCCTTTGTGCTAGATGAACGAACGTCTCTCCACATGCTCAGTTCTGAGAGATAAGTGTGTGTGAAAGCCGTCCTTCACCTAGCTTGTTGGGAACACAAAGTTTCTTTTCAGTTGCAAACTCCACTCCATACACATATAAGGGGAGGTACTAGCTCCAACTCGGTTTTACAGTGTAAACTGCAGGAACTTCAAACCGGCACTAGGAAACAGACTGAGAAACCAGAGTAAAAGTTTCTCCTGCAACCCGTTCCCTTTGTGCTAGATGAACGAACGTCTCTCCACATGCTCAGTTCTGAGAGATAAGTGTGTGTGAAAGCCGTCCTTCACCTAGCTTGTTGGGAACGCAAAGTTTCTTTTCACTTGCAAACTCCACTCCATACATATATATGGGGAGGTACTAGCTCCACCTCGATTTTACAGTGAAAACTGCAGGAACTTCAAACCGGCACTAGGAAACAGACTGAGAAACCAGAGTAAAAGTTTCTGCTGCAACCCGTTCCCTTTGTGCTAGATGAACGAACGTCTCTCCACATGCTCAGTTCTGAGAGATAAGTGTGTGTGAAAGCCGTCCTTCACCTAGCTTGTTGGGAACACAAAGTTTCTTTTCACTTGCAAACTCAACTCCATACATATATATGGGGAGGTACTAGCTCCAACTCGGTTTTACAGTGAAAACTGCAGGAACTTCAAACCGGCACTAGGAAACAGACTGAGAAACCAGAGTAAAAGTTTCTCCTGCAACCCGTTCCCTTTGTGCTAGGTGAACGAACGTCTCTCCACATGCTCAGTTCTGAGAGACAAGTGTGTGTGAAAGCCGTCCTTCACCAGCTTGTTGGGAACACAAAGATTCTTTTCAGTTGCAAACTCCACTCCATACATATATATGGGGAGGTACTAGCTCCAACTCGGTTTTACAGTGAAAACTGAAGGGACTTCAAACCGGCACTAGGAAACAGACTGAGAAACCAGAGTAAAAGTATCCCCTGCATCCCGTTCCCTTTGTGCTAGGTGAACGAACGTCTCTCCACATGCTCAGTTCTGAGAGATAAGTGTGTGTGAAAGCCGTCCTTCACCTAGCTTGTTGGGAACACAAAGTTTCTTTTCAGTTGCAAACTCCACTCCATACATATATATGGGGAGGTACTAGCTCCAACTCGGTTTTACAGTGAAAACTGCAGGAACTTCAAACCGGCACTAGGAAACAGACTGAGAAACCAGAGTAAAAGTTTCTAATGCAACGCGTTCCCTTTGTGCTAGATGAACGAACGTCTCTCCACATGATCAGTTCTGAGAGATAAGTGTGTGTGAAAGCCGTCCTTCACCTAGCTTGTTGGGAACACAATGTTTCTTTTCACTTGCAAACTCCACTCCATACATATATATGGGGAGGTACTAGCTCCAACTCGGTTTTACAGTGAAAACTGCAGGAACTTCAAACCGGCACTAGGAAACACTCTGAGAAACCAGAGTAAAAGTTTCCCCTGCAACACATTCCCTTTGTGCTAGATGAACGAACGTCTCTCCACATGCTCAGTTCTGAGAGATAAGTGTGTGTGAAAGCCGTCCTTCACCTAGCTTGTTGGGAACACAAAGTTTCTTTTCAGTTGCAAACTCCACTCCATACACATATAAGGGGAGGTACTAGCTCCAACTCGGTTTTACAGTGTAAACTGCAGGAACTTCAAACCGGCACTATTAAACAGACTGAGAAACCAGAGTTAAAGTTTCTCCTGCAACCCGTTCCCTTTGTGCTAGATGAACGAACGTCTCTCCACATGCTCAGTTCTGAGAGATAAGTGTGTGTGAAAGCCGTCCTTCACCTAGCTTGTTGGGAACACAAAGATTCTTTTCAGTTGCAATCTCCACTCCATACCTATATATGGGGAGGTACTAGCTCCAACTCGGTTTTACAGTGAAAACTGCAGGAACTTCAAACCGGCACTAGGAAACAGACTGAGAAACCAGAGTAAAAGTTTCTAATGCAACGCGTTCCCTTTGTGCTAGATGAACGAACGTCTCTCCACATGCTCAGTTCTGAGAGATAAGTGTGTGTGAAAGCCGTCCTTCACCTAGCTTGTTGGGAACACAATGTTTCTTTTCACTTGCAAACTCCACTCCATACATATATAAGGGGAGGTACTAGCTCCAACTCGGTTTTACAGTGTAAACTGCAGGAACTTCAAACCGGCACTAGGAAACAGACTGAGAAACCAGAGTAAAAGATTCTCCTGCAACCCGTTCCCTTTGTGCTAGATTAACGAACATCTCTCCACATGCTCAGTTCTGAGAGATAAGTGAGTGTGAAAGCCGTACTTCACCTAGCTTGTTGGGAACACAAAGTTTCTTTTCAGTTTCAAACTCCATTCCATACATATATATGGGGAGGTACTAGTTCCAACTCGGTTTTACAGTGAAAACTGCAGGAACTTCAAACCGGCACTAGGAAACAGACTGAGAAACCAGAGTAAAAGTTTCTCCTGCAACCCGTTCCCTTTGTGCTAGATGAACGAACGTCTCTCCACATGCTCAGTACTGAGAGATAAGTGTGTGTGAAAGCCGTCCTTCACCTAGCTTGTTGGGAACACAAAGTTTCTTTTCAGTTGCAAACTCCACTCCATACATATATATGGGGAGGTACTAGCCCCAACTCGGTTTTACAGTGAAAACTGAAGGGACTTCAAACCGGCACTAGGAAACAGACTGAGAAACCAGAGTAAAAGTTTCCCCTGAATCCCGTTCCCTTTGTGCTAGGTGAACGAAAGTCTCTCCACATGATCAGTTCTGAGAGATAAGTGTGTGTGAAAGCCGTCCTTCACCTAGCTTGTTGGGAACACAAAGTTTCTTTTCAGTTGCAAACTCCACTCCATACATATATATGGGGAGGTACTAGCTCCAACTCGGTTTTACAGTGAAAACTGCAGGAACTTCAAACCGGCACTAGGAAACAGACTGAGAAACCAGAGTAAAGTTTCTAATGCAACGCGTTCCCTTTGTGCTAGATGAACGAACGTCTCTCCACATGCTCAGTTCTGAGAGATAAGTGTGTGTGAAAGCAGTCCTTCACCTAGCTTGTTGGGAAACCAAAGTTTCTTTTCACTTGCAAACTCCACTCCATACATATATATGGGGAGGTACTAGCTCCAACTCGGTTTTACAGTGAAAACTGCCGGAACTTCAAACCGGCACTAGGAAACAGACTGAGAAACCAGAGTAAAAGTTACTCCTGCAAACCGTTCCATTTGTGCTAGATGAACGAACGTCTCTCCACATGCTCAGTTCTGAGAGATAAGTGTGTGTGAAAGCCGCCCTTCACCTAGCTTGTTGGGAACCCAAAGTTTCTTTTCACTTGCAAACTCCACTCCATACATATATATGGGGAGGTACTAGCTCCAACTCGGTTTTACAGTGAAAACTGCAGGAACTTCAAACCGGCACTAGGAAACAGACTGAGAAACCAGAGTAAAATTTTCTCCTGCAACCCGTTAATTGGTGCTAGATGAACGAAAGTCTCTCCACATGCTCAGTTCTGAGAGACAAGTGTGTGTGAAAGCCGTCCTTCATCAGCTTGTTGGGAACACAAAGATTCTTTTCACTTGCAAACTCCACTCCATACATATATATGGGGAGGTACTAGCCCCAACTCGGTTTTACAGTGAAAACTGAAGGGACTTCAAACCGGCACTAGGAAACAGACTGAGAAACCAGAGTAAAAGTTTCCCCTGCATCCCGTTCCCTTTGTGCTAGGTGAACGAACGTCTCTCCACATGCTCAGTTCTGAGAGATAAGTGTGTGTGAAAGCCGTCCTTCACCTAGCTTGTTGGGAACACAAAGTTTCTTTTCAGTTGCAAACTCCACTCCATACATATATATGGGGAGGTACTAGCTCCAACTCGGTTTTACAGTGAAAACTGCAGGAACTTCAAACCGGCACTAGGAAACAGACTGAGAAACCAGAGTAAAAGTTTCTAATGCAACGCGTTCCCTTTGTGCTAGATGAACGAACGTCTCTCCACATGCTCAGTTCTGAGAGATAAGTGTGTGTGAAAGCCGTCCTTCACCTAGCTTGTTGGGAACACAATGTTTCTTTTCACTTGCAAACTCCACTCCATACATATATATGGGGAGGTACTAGATCCAACTCGGTTTTACAGTGAAAACTGCAGGAACTTCAAACCGGCACTAGGAAACAGACTGAGAAACCAGAGTAAAAGTTTCTAATGCAACGCGTTCCCTTTGTGCTAGATGAACGAACGTCTCTCCACATGCTCAGTTCTGAGAGATAAGTGTGTGTGAAAGCCGTCCTTCACCTAGCTTGTTGGGAACACAAAGTTTCTTTTCAGTTGCAAACTCCACTCCATACATATATATGGGGAGGTACTAGCTCCAACTCTGTTTTACAGTGAAAACTGCAGGAACTTCAAACCGGCACTAGGAAACAGACTGAGAAACCAGAGTAAAAGTTTCTAATGCAACGCGTTCCCTTTGTGCTAGATGAACGAACGTCTCTCCACATGCTCAGTTCTGAGAGATAAGTGTGTGTGAAAGCCTTCCTTCACCTAGCTTGTTGGGAACACAATGTTTCTTTTCACTTGCAAACTCCACTCCATACATATATATGGGGAGGTACTAGCTCCAACTCGGTTTTACAGTGAAAACTGCAGGAACTTCAAACCGGCACTAGGAAACAGTCTGAGAAACCAGAGTAAAAGTTTCCCCTGCAACACGTTCCTTTTGTGCTAGATGAACGAACGTCTCTCCACATGCTCAGTTCTGAGAGATAAGTGTGTGTGAAAGCCGTCCTTCACCTAGCTTGTTGGGAACACAAAGTTTCTTTTCAGTTGCAAACTCCACTCCATACACATATAAGGGGAGGTACTAGCTCCAACTCGGTTTTACAGTGTAAACTGCAGGAACTTCAAACCGGCACTAGGAAACAGACTGAGAAACCAGAGTTAAAGTTTCTCCTGCAACCCGTTCCCTTTGTGCTAGATGAACGAACGTCTCTCCACATGCTCAGTTCTGAGAGATAAGTGTGTGTGAAAGCCGTCCTTCACCTAGCTTGTTGGGAACACAAAGTTTCTTTTCACTTGCAAACTCCACTCCATACATATATATGGGGAGGTACTAGCTCCAACTCGGTTTTACAGTGAAAACTGCAGGAACTTCAAACCGGCACTAGGAAACAGACTGAGAAACCAGAGTAAAAGTTTCTCCTGCAACCCTTTCCCTTTGTGCTAGATGAACGAACGTCTCTCCACATGCTCAGTTCTGAGAGATAAGTGTGTGTGAAAGCCGTCCTTCACCTAGCTTGTTGGGAACACAAAGTTTCTTTTCACTTGCAAACTCCACTCCATACATATATATGGGGAGGTACTAGCTCCACCTCGGTTTTACAGTGAAAACTGCAGGAACTTCAAACCGGCACTAGGAAACATACTGAGAAACCAGAGTAATAGTTTCTCCTGCAACCCGTTTCCTTTGTGCTAGATGAACGAACGTCTCTCCACATGCTCAGTTCTGAGAGATAAGTGTGTGTGAAAGCCGTCCTTCACCTAGCTTGTTGGGAACACAAAGTTTCTTTTCACTTGCAAACTCCACTCCATACATATATATGGGGAGGTACTAGCTCCAACTAGGTTTTACAGTGAAAACTGCAGGAACTTCAAACCGGCACTAGGAAACAGTCTGAGAAACCAGAGTAAAAGTTTCCCCTGCAACCCGTTCCCTTTGTGCTAGATGAACGAACGTCTCTCCACATGCTCAGTTCTGAGAGATAAGTGTGTGTGAAAGCCGTCCTTCACCTAGCTTGTTGGGAACACAAAGTTTCTTTTCAGTTGCAAACTCCACTCCATACATATATAAGGGGAGGTACTAGCTCCAACTCGGTTTTACAGTGTAAACTGCAGGAACTTCAAACCGGCACTAGGAAACAGACTGAGAAACCAGAGTTAAAGTTTCTCCTGCAACCCGTTCCCTTTGTGCTAGATGAACGAACGTCTCTTCACATGCTCAGTTCGGAGAGATAAGTGTGTGTGTAAGCCGTCCTTCACCTAGATTGTTGGGAACACAAAGTTTCTTTTCACTTGCAAACTCCACTCCATACATATATATGGGGAGGTACTAGCTCCAACTAGGTTTTACAGTTAAAACTGCAGGAACTTCAAACCGGCACTAGGAAACAGTCTGAGAAACCAGAGTAAAAGTTTCGCCTGCAAACCGTTCCCTTTGTGCTAGATGAACGAAGGTCTCTCCACATGCTCAGTTCGGAGAGATAAGTGTGTGTGAAAGCATTCCTTCACCTAGCATGTTGGGAACACAAAGATTCTTTTCAGTTGCAAACTACACTCCATACATATATATGGGGAGGTACTAGATCAAACTCGGTTTTACAGTGAAAACTGCAGGAACTTCAAACCAGCACTAGGAAAAAGTCTGAGAAACCAGAGTAAAAGTTTCTCCTGCAACCCGTTCCCTTTGTGCTAGATGAACGAACGTCTCTCCACATGCTCATTTCTGAGAGAAAAGTGGGTGTGAAAGCCGCCCTTCACCTAGCTTGTTGTGAACCCAAAGTTTCTTTTCACTTGCAAACTCCACTCCATACATATATATGGGGAGGTACTAGCTCCAACTCGGTTTTACAGTGAAAACTGCAGGAACTTCAAACCGGCCCTAGGAAACAGACTGAGAAACCAGAGTAAAAGTTTCTCCTGCATCCCGTTCCCTTTGTGCTAGATGAACGAACGTCTCTCCACATGCTCAGTTCTGAGAGACAAGTGTGTGTGAAAGCCGTCCTTCACCAGCTTGTTGGGAACACAAAGATTCTTTTCAGTTGCAAACTCCACTCCATACATATATATGGGGAGGTACTAGCCCCAACTCGGTTTTACAGTGAAAACTGAAGGGACTTCAAACCGGCACTAGGAAACAGACTGAGAAACCAGAGTAAAAGTTTCCCCTGAATCCCGTTCCCTTTGTGCTAGGTGAACGAACGTCTCTCCACATGCTCAGTTCTGAGAGATAAGTGTGTGTGAAAGCCGTCCTTCACCTAGCTTGTTGGGAACACAAAGTTTCTTTTCAGTTGCAAACTCCACTCCATACATATATATGGGGAGGTACTAGCTCCAACTCGGTTTTACAGTGAAAACTGCAGGAACTTCAAACCGGCACTAGGAAACAGACTGAGAAACCAGAGTAAAAGTTTCTAATGCAACGCGTTCCCTTTGTGCTAGATGAACGAACGTCTCTCCACATGCTCAGTTCTGAGAGATAAGTGTGTGTGAAATCAGTCCTTCACCTAGCTTGTTGGGAAACCAAAGTTTCTTTTCACTTGCAAACTCCACTCCATACATATATATGGGGAGGTACTAGCTCCAACTCGGTTTTACAGTGAAAACTGCCGGAACTTCAAACCGGCACTAGGAAACAGACTGAGAAACCAGAGTAAAAGTTACTCCTGCAAACCGTTCCATTTGTGCTAGATGAACGAACGTCTCTCCACATGCTCAGTTCGGAGAGATAAGTGTGTGTGAAAGCCGTCCTTCACCTAGCTTGTTGGGAACACAAAGTTTCTTTTCAGTTGCAAACTCCACTCCATACATATATAAGGGGAGGTACTAGCTCCAACTCGGTTTTACAGTGTAAACTGCAGGAACTTCAAAGCGGCACTAGGAAACAGACTGAGAAACCAGAGTAAAAGATTCTCCTGCAACCCGTTCCCTTTGTGCTAGATGAACGAACATCTCTCCACATGCTCAGTTCTGAGAGATAAGTGAGTGTGAAAGCCTTACTTCACCTAGCTTGTTGGGAACACAAAGTTTCTTTTCAGTTTCAAACTCCATTCCATACATATATATGGGGAGGTACTAGTTCCAACTCGGTTTTACAGTGAAAACTGCAGGAACTTCAAACCGGCACTAGGAAACAGACTGAGAAACCAGAGTAAAAGTTTCTCCTGCAACCCGTTCCCTTTGTGCTAGATGAACGAACGTCTCTCCACATGCTCAGTACTGAGAGATAAGTGTGTGTGAAAGCCGTCCTTCACCTAGCTTGTTGGGAACACAAAGTTTCTTTTCAGTTGCAAACTCCACTCCATACATATATATGGGGAGGTACAAGCTCCAATTCGGTTTTACAGTGAAAACTGCAGGAACTTCAAACCGGCACTAGGAAACAGACTGAGAAACCAGAGTAAAAGTTTCTCCTGCAACCCGTTCCCTTTGTGCTAGATGAACGAACGTCTCTCCACATGCTCAGTTCGGAGAGATAAGTGTGTGTGAAAGCCGTCCTTCAACTAGCTTGTTGGGAACACAAAGTTTCTTTTCAGTTGCAAACTCCACTACATACATATATATGGGGTGGTACTAGTTCCAACTCGGTTTTACAGTGAAAACTGCAGGAACTTCAAACCGGCCCTAGGAAACAGACTGAGAAACCAGAGTAAAAGTTTCTCCTGCATCCCGTTCCCTTTGTGCTAGATGAACGAACGTCTCTCCACATGCTCAGTTCTGAGAGATAAGTGTGTGTGAAAGCCGACCTTCACCAGCTTGTTGGGAACACAAAGATTCTTTTCAGTTGCAAACTCCACTCCATACATATATATGGGGAGGTACTAGCCCCAACTCGGTTTTACAGTGAAAACTGAAGGGACTTCAAACCGGCACTAGGAAACAGACTGAGAAACCAGAGTAAAAGTTTCCCCTGAATCCCGTTCCCTTTGTGCTAGGTGAACGAACGTCTCTCCACATGCTCAGTTCTGAGAGATAAGTGTGTGTGAAAGCCGTCCTTCACCTAGCTTGTTGGGAACACAAAGTTTCTTTTCAGTTGCAAACTCCACTCCATACATATATATGGGGAGGTACTAGCTCCAACTCGGTTTTACAGTGAAAACTGCAGGAACTTCAAACCGGCACTAGGAAACAGACTGAGAAACCAGAGTAAAAGTTTCTAATGCAACGCGTTCCCTTTGTGCTAGATGAACGAACGTCTCTCCACATGCTAAGTTCTGAGAGATAAGTGTGTGTGAAAGCCGTCCTTCACCTAGCTTGTTGGGAAACCAAAGTTTCTTTTCACTTGCAAACTCCACTCCATACATATATATGGGGAGGTACTAGCTCCAACTCGGTTTTACAGTGAAAACTGCCGGAACTTCAAACCGGCACTAGGAAACAGACTGAGAAACCAGAGTAAAAGTTACTCCTGCAAACCGTTCCATTTGTGCTAGATGAACGAACGTCTCTCCACATGCTCAGTTCTGAGAGATAAGTGTGTGTGAAAGCCGCCCTTCAGCTAGCTTGTTGGGAACCCAAAGTTTCTTTTCACTTGCAAACTCCACTCCATACATATATATGGGGAGGTACTAGCTCCAACTCGGTTTTACAGTGAAAACTGCAGGAACTTCAAACCGGCACTAGGAAACAGACTGAGAAACCAGAGTAAAATTTTCTCCTGCAACCCGTTAATTGGTGCTAGATGAACGAACGTCTCTCCACATGCTCAGTTCTGAGAGACAAGTGTGTGTGAAAGCCGTCCTTCACCAGCTTGTTGGGAACACAAAGATTCTTTTCACTTGCAAACTCCACTCCATACATATATATGGGGAGGTACTAGCCCCAACTCGGTTTTACAGTGAAAACTGAAGGGACTTCAAACCGGCACTAGGAAACAGACTGAGAAACCAGAGTAAAAGTTTCCCCTGCATCCCGTTCCCTTTGTGCTAGGTGAAAGAACGTCTCTCCACATGCTCAGTTCTGAGAGATAAGTGTGTGTGAAAGCCGTCCTTCACCTAGCTTGTTGGGAACACAAAGTTTCTTTTCAGTTGCAAACTCCACTCCATACATATATATGGGGAGGTACTAGCTCCAACTCGGTTTTACAGTGAAAACTGCAGGAACTTCAAACCGGCACTAGGAAACAGACTGAGAAACCAGAGTAAAAGTTTCTAATGCAACGCGTTCCCTTTGTGCTAGATGAACGAACGTCTCTCCACATGCTCAGTTCTGAGAGATAAGTGTGTGTGAAAGCAGTCCTTCATCTAGCTTGTTGGGAAACCAAAGTTTCTTTTCACTTGCAAACTCCACTCCATACATATATATGGGGAGGTACTAGCTCCAACTCTGTTTTACAGTGAAAACTGCCGGAACTTCAAACCGGCACTAGGAAACAGACTGAGAAACGAGAGTAAAAGTTTCTCCTGCAACCCGTTCCATTTGTGCTAGATGAACGAACGTCTCTCCACATGCTCAGTTCTGAGAGATAAGTGTGTGTGAAAGCCGCCCTTCACCTAGCTTGTTGGGAACCCAAAGTTTCTTTTCACTTGCAAACTCCACTCCATGCATTTATATGGGGAGGTACTAGCTCCAACTCGGTTTTACAGTGAAAACTGCAGGAACTTCAAACCGGCACTAGGAAACAGACTGAGAAACCAGAGTAAAAGTTTCTCCTGCAACCCGTTCCTTTGTGCTAGATGAACGAACGTCTTTCCACATGCTCAGTTCGGAGAGATAAGTGTGTGTGAAAGCCGTCCTTCACCTAGCTTGTTGGGAACACAAAGTTTCTTTTCAGATGCAAACTCCACTCCATACATATATAAGGGGAGGTACTAGCTCCAACTCGGTTTTACAGTGTAAACTGCAGGAACTTCAAACCGGCACTAGGAAACAGACTGAGAAACCAGAGTAAAAGATTCTCCTGCAACACGTTCCCTTTGTGCTAGATGAACGAACATCTCTCCACATGCTCAGTTCTGAGAGATAAGTGAGTGTGAAAGCCGTACTTCACCTAGCTTGTTGGGAACACAAAGTTTCTTTTCAGTTTCAAACTCCATTCCATACATATATATGGGGAGGTACTAGCCCCAACTCGGTTTTACAGTGAAAACTGCAGGAACTTCAAACCGGCACTAGGAAACAGACTGAGAAACCAGAGTAAAAGTTTCTCCTGCAACCCGTTCCCTTTGTGCTAGATGAACGAACGTCTCTCCACATGCTCAGTTCTGAGAGATAAGTGTGTGTGAAAGCCGTCCTTCAACTAGCTTGTTGGGAACACAAAGTTTCTTTTCAGTTGCAAACTCCACTCCATACACATATAAGGGGAGGTACTAGCTCCAACTCGGTTTTACAGTGTAAACTGCAGGAACTTCAAACCGGCACTAGGAAACAGACTGAGAAACCAGAGTTAAAGTTTCTCCTGCAACCCGTTCCCTTTGTGCTAGATGAACGAACGTCTCTCCACATGCTCAGTTCTGAGAGATAAGTGTGTGTGAAAGCCGTCCTTCACCTAGCTTGTTGGGAACACAAAGTTTCTTTTCACTTGCAAACTCCACTCCATACATATATATGGGGAGGTACTAGCTCCAACTCGGTTTTACAGTGAAAACTGCAGGAACTTCAAACCGGCACTAGGAAACAGACTGAGAAACCAGAGTAAAAGTTTCTCCTGCAACCCTTTCCCTTTGTGCTAGATGAACGAACGTCTCTCCACATGCTCAGTTCTGAGAGATAAGTGTGTGTGAAAGCCGTCCTTCACCTAGCTTGTTGGGAACACAAAGTTTCTTTTCACTTGCAAACTCCACTCCATACATATATATGGGGAGGTACTAGCTCCACCTCGGTTTTACAGTGAAAACTGCAGGAACTTCAAACCGGCACTAGGAAACAGACTGAGAAACCAGAGTAATAGTTTCTCCTGCAACCCGTTTCCTTTGTGCTAGATGAACGAACGTCTCTCCACATGCTCAGTTCTGAGAGATAAGTGTGTGTGAAAGCCGTCCTTCACCTAGCTTGTTGGGAACACAAAGTTTCTTTTCACTTGCAAACTCCACACCATACATATATATGGGGAGGTACTAGCTCCAACTCGGTTTTACAGTGAAAACTGCAGGAACTTCAAACCGGCACTAGGAAACAGTCTGAGAAACCAGAGTAAAAGTTTCCCCTGCAACCCGTTCCCTTTGTGCTAGATGAACGAAGGTCTCTCCACATGCTCAGTTCGGAGAGATAAGTGTGTGTGAAAGCCGTCCTTCACCTAGCTTGTTGGGAACACAAAGTTTCTTTTCAGTTGCAAACTCCACTCCATACATATATAAGGGGAGGTACTAGCTCCAACTCGGTTTTACATTGTAAACTGCAGGAACTTCAAACCGGCACTAGGAAACAGACTGAGAAACCAGAGTAAAAGATTCTCCTGCAACCCGTTCCCTTTGTGCTAGATGAACGAACATCTCTCCACATGCTCAGTTCTGAGAGATAAGTGAGTGTGAAAGCCGTACTTCACCTAGCTTGTTGGGAACACAAAGTTTCTTTTCAGTTTCAAACTCCATTCCATACATATATATGGGGAGGTACTAGTTCCAACTCGGTTTTACAGTGAAAACTGCAGGAACTTCAAACCGGCACTAGGAAACAGACTGAGAAACCAGAGTAAAAGTTTCTCCTGCAACCCGTTCCCTTTGTGCTAGATGAACGAACGTCTCTCCACATGCTCAGTACTGAGAGATAAGTGTGTGTGAAAGCCGTCCTTCACCTAGCTTGTTGGGAACACAAAGTTTCTTTTCAGTTGCAAACTCCACTCCATACATATATATGGGGAGGTACAAGCTCCAATTCGGTTTTACAGTGAAAACTGCAGGAACTTCAAACCGGCACTAGGAAACAGACTGAGAAACCAGAGTAAAAGTTTCTCCTGCAACCCGTTCCCTTTGTGCTAGATGAACGAACGTCTCTCCACATGCTCAGTTCGGAGAGATAAGTGTGTGTGAAAGCCGTCCTTCAACTAGCTTGTTGGGAACACAAAGTTTCTTTTCAGTTGCAAACTCCACTACATACATATATATGGGGTGGTACTAGTTCCAACTCGGTTTTACAGTGAAAACTGCAGGAACTTCAAACCGGCCCTAGGAAACAGACTGAGAAACCAGAGTAAAAGTTTCTCCTGCATCCCGTTCCCTTTGTGCTAGATGAACGAACGTCTCTCCACATGCTCAGTTCTGAGAGACAAGTGTGTGTGAAAGCCGCCCTTCACCTAGCTTGTTGGGAACCCAAAGTTTCTTTTCACTTGCAAACTCCACTCCATACATATATATGGGGAGGTACTAGCTCCAACTCGGTTTTACAGTGAAAACTGCAGGAACTTCAAACCGGCACTAGGAAACAGACTGAGAAACCAGAGTAAAATTTTCTCCTGCAACCCGTTAATTGGTGCTAGATGAACGAACGTCTCTCCACATGCTCAGTTCTGAGAGACAAGTGTGTGTGAAAGCCGTCCTTCACCAGCTTTTTGGGAACACAAAGATTCTTTACAGTTGCAAACTCCACTCCATACATATATATGGGGAGGTACTAGCCCCAACTCGGTTTTACAGTGAAAACTGAAGGGACTTCAAACCGGCACTAGGAAACAGACTGAGAAACCAGAGTAAAAGTTTCCCCTGCATCCCGTTCCCTTTGTGCTAGGTGAACGAACGTCTCTCCACATGATCAGTTCTGAGAGATAAGTGTGTGTGAAAGCCGTCCTTCACCTAGCTTGTTGGGAACACAAAGTTTCTTTTCAGTTGCAAAATCCACCCCATACATATATATGGGGAGGTACTAGCTCCAACTCGGTTTTACAGTGAAAACTGCAGGAACTTCAAACCGGCACTAGGAAACAGACTGAGAAACCAGAGTAAAAGTTTCTAATGCAACGCGTTCCCTTTGTGCTAGATGAACGAAAGTCTCTCCACATGCTCAGTTCTGAGGGATAAGTGTGTGTGAAAGCAGTCCTTCACCTAGCTTGTTGGGAACACAAAGTTTCTTTTCACTTGCAAACTCCACTCCATACATATATATGGGGAGGTACTAGCTCCAATTCGGTTTTACAGTGTAAACTGCAGGAACTTCAAACCGGCACTAGGAAACAGACTGAGAAACCAGAGTAAAAGATTCTCCTGCAACACGTTCCCTTTGTGCTAGATGAACGAACATCTCTCCACATGCTCAGTTCTGAGAGATAAGTGAGTGTGAAAGCCGTACTTCACCTAGCTTGTTGGGAACACAAAGTTTCTTTTCAGTTTAAACTCCATTCCATACATATATATGGGGAGGTACTAGTTCCAACTCGGTTTTACAGTGAAAACTGCAGGAACTTCAAACCGGCACTAGGAAACAGACTGAGAAACCAGAGTAAAAGTTTCTCCTGCAACCCGTTCCCTTTGTGCTAGATGAACGAACGTCTCTCCACATGCTCAGTTCTGAGAGACAAGTGTGTGTGAAAGCCGTCCTTCACCAGCTTGTTGGGAACACAAAGATTCTTTTCAGTTGCAAACTCCACTCCATACATATATATGGGGAAGTACTAGCCCCAACTCGGTTTTACAGTGAAAACTGAAGGGACTTCAAACCGGCACTAGGAAACAGACTGAGAAACCAGAGTAAAAGTTTCCCCTGCATCCCGTTCCCTTTGTGCTAGGTGAACGAACGTCTCTCCACATGATCAGATCTGAGAGATAAGTGTGTGTGAAAGCCGTCCTTCACCTAGCTTGTTGGGAACACAAAGTTTCTTTTCAGTTGCAAACTCCACTCCATACATATATATGGGGAGGTACTAGCTCCAACTCGGTTTTACAGTGAAAACTGCAGGAACTTCAAACCGGCACTAGGAAACAGACTGAGAAACCAGAGTAAAAGTTTCTAATGCAACGCGTTCCCTTTGTGCTAGATGAACGAACGTCTCTCCACATGCTCAGTTCTGAGGGATAAGTGTGTGTGAAAGCAGTCCTTCACCTAGCTTGTTGGGAAACCAAAGTTTCTTTTCACTTGCAAACTCCACTCCATACATATATATGGGGAGGTACTAGCTCCAACTCGGTTTTACAGTGAAAACTGCCGGAAATTCAAACCGGCACTAGGAAACAGACTGAGAAACCAGAGCAAAAGTTACTCCTGCAAACCGTTCCATTTGTGCTAGATGAACGAACGTCTCTCCACATGCTCAGTTCTGAGAGATAAGTGTGTGTGAAAGCCGCCCTTCACCTAGCTTGTTGGGAACCCAAAGTTTCTTTTCACTTGCAAACTCCACTCCATACATATATATGGGGAGGTACTAGCTCCAACTCGGTTTTACAGTGAAAACTGCAGGAACATCAAACCGGCACTAGGAAACAGACTGAGAAACCAGAGTAAAAGTTTCTCCTGCAACACGTTCCTTTGTGCTAGATGAACGAACGTCTCTCCACATGCTCAGTTCGGAGAGATAAGTGTGTGTGAAAGCCGTCCTTCACCTAGCTTGTTTGGAACACAAAGTTTCTTTTCAGTTGCAAACTCCACTCCATACATATATAAGGGGAGGTACTAGCTCCAACTCGGTTTTACAGTGTAAACTGCAGGAACTTCAAACCGGCACTAGGAAACAGACTGAGAAACCAGAGTAAAAGATTCTCCTGCAACCCGTTCCATTTGTGCTAGATGAACGAACATCTCTCCACATGCTCAGTTCTGAGAGATAAGTGAGTGTGAAAGCCGTACTTCAACTAGCTTGTTGATAACAAAAAGTTTCTTTTCACTTTCAAACTCCATTCCATACATATATATGGGGAGGTACTAGTTCCAACTCGGTTTTACAGTGAAAACTGCAGGAACTTCAAACCGGCACTAGGAAACAGACTGAGAAACCAGAGTAAAAGTTTCTCCTGCAACCCGTTCCCTTTGTGCTAGATGAACGAACGTCTCTCCACATGCTCAGTTCTGAGAGATAAGTGTGTGTGAAAGCCGTCCTTCACCTAGCTTGTTGGGAACACAAAGTTTCTTTTCAGTTGCAAACTCCACTCCATACATATATATGGGGAGGTACAAGCTCCAATTCGGTTTTACAGTGAAAACTGCACGAACTTCAAACCGGCACTAGGAAACAGACTGAGAAACCAGAGTAAAAGTTTCTCCTGCAACCAGTTCCCTTTGTGCTAGGTGAACGAACGTGTATCCACATGCTCAGTTCGGAGAGATAAGTGTGTGTGAAAGCCGTCCTTCACCTAGCTTGTTGGGAACACAAAGTTTCTTTTCACTTGCAAACTCCACTCCATACATATATATGGGGAGGTACTAGTTCCAACTCGGTTTTACAGTGAAAACTGAAGGAACTTCAAACCGGCACTAGGAAACAGACTGAGAAACCAGAGTAAAAGTTTCTCCTGCAAAACGTTCCCTTTGTGCTAGATGAACGAACGTCTCTCCACATGCTCAGTTCTGAGAGATAAGTGTGTGTGAAAGCCGTCCTTCACCTAGCTTGTTGGGAACACAAAGTTTCTTTTCAGTTGCAAACTCCACTCCATACATATATATGGGGAGGTAATAGCTCCAACTCGGTTTTACAGTGAAAACTGCATGAACATCTAACCGGCAATAGGAAACAGACTGAGAAACCAGAGTAAAAGTTTCTCCTGCAACCCGTTCCCTTTGTGCTAGATGAACGAACGTCTCTCCACATGCTAAGTTCGGAGAGAAAAGTGTGTGTGAAAGCCGTCCTTCACCTAGCTTGTTGGGAACACAAAGTTTCTTTTCAGTTGCAAACTCCACTCCATACATATATATGGGGAGGTACTAGATCCAACTCGGTTTTACAGTGAAAACTGCAGGAACTTCAAACCGGCACTAGGAAACAGACTGAGAAACGAGAGTAAAAGTTTCTCCTGCAAACCGTTCCCTTTGTGCTAGATGAACGAACGTCTCTCCACATGCTCGGTTCTGAGAAATAAGTGTGTGTGAAAGCCGTCCTTCACCTAGCTTGTTGGGAACACAAAGTTTCTTTTCACTTGCAAACTCCACTCCATACATATATATGGGGAGGTTCTAGCTCCAACTCGGTTTTACAGTGAAAACTGCAGGAACTTCAAACCGGCACTAGGAAACAGACTGAGAAACCAGTGTAAATGTTTCTCCTGCAACCCGTTCCCTTTGTGCTAGATGAACGAACGTCTCTCCACATGCTCAGTTCTGAGAAATAAGTGTGTGTGAAAGCCGTCCTTCACCTAGCTTGTTGGGAACACAAAGATTCTTTTCAGTTGCAAACTCCACTCCATACATATATATGGGGAGGTACTAGCTCCAACTCGGTTTTACAGTGAAAACTGCAGGAACTTCAAACCGGCACTAGGAAACAGACTGAGAAACCAGAGTAAAAGTTTGTATTGCAACCCGTTCCCTTTGTGCTAGATGAACGAACGTCTCTCCACATGCTCAGTTCTGAGAGATGTGTGTGTGTGAAAGCCGTCCTTCACCTAGCTTGTTGGGAACACAAAGTTTCTTTTCAGTTGCAAACTCCACTCCATACATATATATGGGGTGGTACTAGCTCCACCTCGGTTTTACAGTGAAAACTGCAGGAACTTCAATCCGGCACTAGGAAACAGACTGAGAAACCAGAGTAAAAGTTTCTCCTGCAACCCGTTCCCTTTGTGCTAGATGAACGAACGTCTCTCCAAATGCTCGGTTCTGAGAGATAAGTGTGGGTGAAAGCCGTCCTTCACATAGTTTGTTGGGAACACAAAGTTTCTTTTCACTTGCAAACTTCACTCTCTACATATATATGGGGTGGTACTAGTTCCAACTCGGTTTTACAGTGAAAACTGCAGGAACTTCAAACCGGCCCTAGGAAACAGACTGAGAAACCAGAGTAAAAGTTTCTCCTGCATCCCGTTCCCTTTGTGCTAGATGAACGAACGTCTCTCCACATGCTCAGTTCTGAGAGACAAGTGTGTGTGAAAGCCGTCCTTCACCAGCTTGTTGGGAACACAAAGATTCTTTTCAGTTGCAAACTCCACTCCATACATATATATGGGGAGGTACTAGCCCCAACTCGGTTTTACAGTGAAAACTGAAGGGACTTCAAACCGGCACTAGGAAACATACTGAGAAACCAGAGTAAAAGTTTCCCCTGCATCCCGTTCCCTTTGTGCTAGGTGAACGAACGTCTCTCCACATGATCAGTTCTGAGAGATAAGTGTGTGTGAAAGCCGTCCTTCACCTAGCTTGTTGGGAACACAAAGTTTCTTTTCAGTTGCAAACTCCACTCCATACATATATATGGGGAGGTACTAGCTCCAACTCGGTTTTACAGTGAAAACTGCAGGAACTTCAAACCGGCACTAGGAAACAGACTGAGAAACCAGAGTAAAAGTTTCTAATGCAACGCGTTCCCTTTGTGCTAGATGAACGAACGTCTCTCCACATGCTCAGTTCTGAGGGATAAGTGTGTGTGAAAGCAGTCCTTCACCTAGCTTGTTGGGAAACCAAAGTTTCTTTTCACTAGCAAACTCCACTCCATACATATATATGGGGAGGTACTAGCTCCAACTCGGTTTTACAGTGAAAACTGCAGGAACATCAAACCGGCACTAGGAAACAGACTGAGAAACCAGAGTAAAAGTTTCTCCTGCAACCCGTTCCTTTGTGCTAGATGAACGAACGTCTCTCCACATGCTCAGTTCGGAGAGATAAGTGTGTGTGAAAGCCGTCCTTCACCTAGCTTGTTGGGAACACAAAGTTTCTTTTCAGTTGCAAACTCCACTCCATACATATATAAGGGGAGGTACTAGCTCCAACTCGGTTTTACAGTGTAAACTGCAGGAACTTCAAACCGGCACTAGGAAACAGACTGAGAAACCAGAGTAAAAGATTCTCCTGCAACCCGTTCCCTTTGTGCTAGATGAACGAACATCTCTCCACATGCTCAGTTCTGAGAGATAAGTGAGTGTGAAAGCCGTACTTCAACTAGCTTGTTGATAACAAAAAGTTTCTTTTCAGTTTCAAAATTCATTCCATACATATATATGGGGAGGTACTAGTTCCAACTCGGTTTTACAGTGAAAACTGCAGGAACTTCAAACCGGCACTAGGAAACAGACTGAGAAACCAGAGTAAAAGTTTCTCCTGCAACCTGTTCCCTTTGTGCTAGATGAACGAACGTCTCTCCACATGCTCAGTTCTGAGAGATAAGTGTGTGTGAAAGCCGTCCTTCACCTAGCTTGTTGGGAACACAAAGTTTCTTTTCAGTTGCAAACTCCACTCCATACATATATATGGGGAGGTACAAGCTCCAATTCGGTTTTACAGTGAAAACAGCAGGAACTCCAAACCGGCACTAGGAAACAGACTGAGAAACCAGAGTAAAAGTTTCTCCTGCAACCCGTTCCCTTTGTGCTAGGTGAACGAACGTGTCTCCACATGCTCAGTTCGGAGAGATAAGTGTGTGTGAAAGCCGTCCTTCACCTAGCTTGTTGGGAACACAAAGTTTCTTTTCACTTGCAAACTCCACTCCATACATATATATGGGGAGATACTAGTTCCAACTCGGTTTTACAGTGAAAACTGCAGGAACTTCAAACCGGCACTAGGAAACAGACTGAGAAACCAGAGTAAAAGTTTGTATTGCAACCCGTTCCCTTTGTGCTAGATGAACGAACGTCTCTCCACATGCTCAGTTCTGAGAGATAAGTGTGTGTGAAAGCCGACCTTCACCTAGCTTGTTGGGAACACAAAGTTTCTTTTCAGTTGCAAACTCCACTCCATACATATATATGGGGAGGTACAAGCTCCAACTCGGTTTTACAGTGAAAACTGCAGGAACTTCAAACCGGCACTAGGAAACAGACTGAGAAACCAGAGTAAAAGTTTCTCCTGCAACCCGTTCCCTTTGTGCTAGATGAACGAACGTCTCTCCACATGCTCAGTTATGAGAGATAAGTGTGTGTGAAAGCCGTCCTTCACCTAGCTTGTTGGGAACACAAAGTTTCTTTTCAGTTGCAAACTCCACTCCATACATATATATGGGGAGGTAATAGCTCCAACTCGGTTTTACAGTGAAAACTGCATGAACATCTAACCGGCAGTAGGAAACAGACTGAGAAACCAGAGTAAAAGTTTCTCCTGCAACCCGTTCCCTTTGTGCTAGATGAACGAACGTCTCTCCACATGCTCAGTTCGGAGAGATAAGTGTGTGTGAAAGCCGTCCTTCACCTAGCTTGTTGGGAACACAAAGTTTCTTTTCAGTTGCAAACTCCACTCCATACATATATAAGGGGAGGTACTAGCTCCAACTCGGTTTTACAGTGTAAACTGCAGGAACTTCAAACCGGCACTAGGAAACAGACTGAGAAACCAGAGTAAAAGATTCTCCTGCAACCCGTTCCCTTTGTGCTAGATGAACGAACATCTCTCCACATGCTCAGTTCTGAGAGATAAGTGAGTGTGAAAGCCGTACTTCAACTAGCTTGTTGATAACAAAAAGTTTCTTTTCAGTTTCAAAATTCATTCCATACATATATATGGGGAGGTACTAGTTCCAACTCGGTTTTACAGTGAAAACTGCAGGAACTTCAAACCGGCACTAGGAAACAGACTGAGAAACCAGAGTAAAAGTTTCTCCTGCAACCTGTTCCCTTTGTGCTAGATGAACGAACGTCTCTCCACATGCTCAGTTCTGAGAGATAAGTGTGTGTGAAAGCCGTCCTTCACCTAGCTTGTTGGGAACACAAAGTTTCTTTTCAGTTGCAAACTCCACTCCATACATATATATGGGGAGGTACAAGCTCCAATTCGGTTTTACAGTGAAAACAGCAGGAACTCCAAACCGGCACTAGGAAACAGACTGAGAAACCAGAGTAAAAGTTTCTCCTGCAACCCGTTCCCTTTGTGCTAGGTGAACGAACGTGTCTCCACATGCTCAGTTCGGAGAGATAAGTGTGTGTGACAGCCGTCCTTCACCTAGCTTGTTGGGAACACAAAGTTTCTTTTCACTTGCAAACTCCACTCCATACATATATATGGGGAGGTACTAGTTCCAACTCGGTTTTACAGTGAAAACTGCAGGAACTTCAAACCGGCACTAGGAAACAGACTGAGAAACCAGAGTAAAAGTTTGTATTGCAACCCGTTCCCTTTGTGCTAGATGAACGAACGTCTCTCCACATGCTCAGTTCTGAGAGATAAGTGTGTGTGAAAGCCGTCCTTCACCTAGCTTGTTGGGAACACAAAGTTTCTTTTCAGTTGCAAACTCCACTCCATACATATATATGGGGAGGTACAAGCTCCAACTCGGTTTTACAGTGAAAACTGCAGGAACTTCAAACCGGCACTAGGAAACAGACTGAGAAACCAGAGTAAAAGTTTCTCCTGCAACCCGTTCCCTTTGTGCTAGATGAACGAACGTCTCTCCACATGCTCAGTTATGAGAGATAAGTGTGTGTGAAAGCCGTCCTTCACCTAGCTTGTTGGGAACACAAAGTTTCTTTTCAGTTGCAAACTCCACTCCATACATATATATGGGGAGGTAATAGCTCCAACTCGGTTTTACAGTGAAAACTGCATGAACATCTAACCGGCAGTAGGAAACAGACTGAGAAACCAGAGTAAAAGTTTCTCCTGCAACCCGTTCCCTTTGTGCTAGATGAACGAACGTCTCTCCACATGCTAAGTTCGGAGAGAAAAGTGTGTGTGAAAGCCGTCCTTCACCTAGCTTGTTGGGAACACAAAGTTTCTTTTCAGTTGCAAACTCCACTCCATACGTATATATGGGGAGGTACTAGATCCAACTCGGTTTTACAGTGAAAACTGCAGGAACTTCAAACCGGCACTAGGAAAAAGACTGAGAAACGAGAGTAAAAGTTTCTCCTGCAAACCGTTCCCTTTGTGCTAGATGAACGAACGTCTCTCCACATGCTCGGTTCTGAGAGATAAGTGTGTGTGAAAGCCGTCCTTCACCTAGCTTGTTGGGAACACAAAGTTTCTTTTCACTTGCAAACTCCACTCCATACATATATATGGGGAGGTTCTAGCTCCAACTCGGTTTTACAGTGAAAACTGCAGGAACTTCAAACCGGCACTAGGAAACAGACTGAGAAACCAGAGTAAAAGTTTGTATTGCAACCCGTTCCCTTTGTGCTAGATGAACGAACGTCTCTCCACATGCTCAGTTCTGAGAGATAAGTGTGTGTGAAAGCCGTCCTTCACCTAGCTTGTTGGGAACACAAAGTTTCTTTTCAGTTGCAAACTCCACTCCATACATATATATGGGGTGGTACTAGCTCCACCTCGGTTTTACAGTGAAAACTGCAGGAACTTCAATCCGGCACTAGGAAACAGACTGAGAAACCAGAGTAAAAGTTTCTCCTGCAACCCGTTCCCTTTGTGCTAGATGAACGAACGTCTCTCCAAATGCTCGGTTCTGAGAGATAAGTGTGGGTGAAAGCCGTCCTTCACATAGTTTGTTGGGAACACAAAGTTTCTTTTCACTTGCAAACTTCACTCTCTACATATATATGGGGAGGTACTAGCTCCAACTCGGTTTTACAGTGAAAACTGCAGGAACTTCAAACCGGCACTAGGATACAGACTGAGAAACCAGAGTAAAAGTTTCTCCTGCAACCCGTTAGATTTGTGCTAGATGAACGAACGTCTCTCCACATGCTCAGTTCTGAGAGATAAGTGTGTGTGAAAGCCGTCCTTCACCTAGCTTGTTGGGAACACAAAGTTTCTTTTCACTTGCAAACTCCACTCCATACATATATATGGGGAGGTACTAGCTCCAACTCGGTTTTAAAGTGAAAACTGCAGGAACTTCAAACCGGCACTAGGAATCAGACTGAGAAACCAGAGTAAAAGTTTCTCCTGCAAACCGTTCCCTTTGTGCTAGATGAACGAACGTCTCTCCACATGCTCAGTTCTGATAGATAAGTGTGTGTGAAAGCAGCCCTTCACCTAGCTTGTTGGGAACCCAAAGTTTCTTTTCAGTTGCAAACTCCACTCCATACATATATATGGGGAGGTACTAGCTCCAACTCGGTTTTACAGTGAAAACTGCATGAACTTCTAACCGGCACTAGGAAACAGACTGAGAAACCAGAGTAAATGTTTCTCCTGCAACCCGTTCCCTTTGTGCTAGATGAACTAACTTCTCTCCACATGCTCAGTTCGGAGAGAAAACTGTGTGTGAAAGCCGTCCTTCACCTAGCTTGTTGGGAACACAAAGTTTCTTTTCACTTGCAAACTCCACTCCATACATATATATGGGGAGGTACTAGATCCAACTCGGTTTTACAGTGAAAACTGCAGGAACTTCAAACCGGCACTAGGAAACAGACTGAGAAACGAGAGTAAAAGTTTCTCCTGCAAACCGTTCCCTTTGTGCTAGATGAACGAACGTCTCTCCACATGCTCGGTTCTGAGAGATAAGTGTGTGTGAAAGCCGTCTTTCACCTAGCTTGTTGGGAACACAAAGTTTCTTTTCACTTGCAAACTCCACTCCATACATATATATGGGGAGGTTCTAGCTCCAACTCGGTTTTACAGTGAAAACTGCAGGAACTTCAAACCGGCACTAGGAAACAGACTGAGAAACCAGTGTAAAAGTTTCTCCTGCAAACCGTTCCCTTTGTGCTAGATGAACGAACGTCTCTCCACATGCTCAGATCTGAGAAATAAGTGTGTGTGAAAGCCGTCCTTCACCTAGCTTGTTGGGAACACAAAGTTTCTTTTCAGTTGCAAACTCCACTCCATACATATATATGGGGAGGTACTATCTCCAACTCGGTTTTACAGTGAAAACTGCAGGAACTTCAAACCGGCACTAGGAAACAGACTGAGAAACCAGAGTAAAAGTTTCTCCTGCAACCCGTTTCCTTTGTGCTAGATGAACGAACGTCTCTCCACATGCTCAGTTCTGAGAGATAAGTGTGTGTGAAAGCCGTCCTTCACCTAGCTTGTTGGGAACACAAAGTTTCTTTTCACTTGCAAACTCCACTCCATACATATATATGGGTAGGTACTAGCTCCAACTTGGTTTTACAGTGAAAACTGCAGGAACTTCCAACCGGCACTAGGAAACAGACTGAGAAACCAGAGTAAAAGTTTCTCCTGCAACCCGTTCCCTTTGTGCTAGATGAACGAACGTCTCTCCAAATGCTCGGTTCTGAGAGATATGTGTGTGTGAAAGCCGTCCTTCACATAGTTTGTTGGGAACACAAAGTTTCTTTTCACTTGCAAACTCCTCTCCCTACATATATATGGGGAGGTACTAGCTCCAACTCGGTTTTACAGTGAAAACTGCAGGAACTTCAAACCGGCACTAGGAAACAGACTGAGAAACCAGAGTAAAAGTTTCTCCTGCAACCCGTTCCCTTTGTGCTAGATGAACGAAAGTCTCTCCACATGCTCAGTTCTGAGAGATAAGTGTGTGTGAAAGCCGTCCTTCACCTAGCTTGTTGGGAACACAAAGTTTCTTTTCAGTTGCAAACTCCACTCCATACATATATATGGGGAGGTACTAGATCCAACTCGGTTTTACAGTGAAAACTGCAGGAATATCAAACCGGCACTAGGAAACAGACTGAGAAACGAGAGTAAAAGTTTCTCCTGCAAACCGTTCCCTTTGTGCTAGATGAACGAACGTCTCTCCACATGCTCGGTTCTGAGAGATAAGTGTGTGTGAAAGCCGTCCTTCACCTAGCTTGTTGGGAACACAAAGTTTCTTTTCACTTGCAAACTCCACTCCATACATATATATGGGGAGGTTCTAGCTCCAACTCGGTTTTACAGTGAAAACTGCAGGAACTTCAAATCGGCACTAGGAAACAGACTGAGAAACCAGTGTAAAAGTTTCTCCTGCAACCCGTTCCCTTTGTGCTAGATGAACGAACGTCTCTCCACATGCTCAGTTCGGAGAGATAAGTGTGTGTGAAAGCCGTCCTTCACCTAGCTTGTTGGGAACACAAAGTTTCTTTTCAGTTGCAAACTCCACTCCATACATATATATGGGGAGGTACTATCTCCAACTCGGTTTTACAGTGAAAACTGCAGGAACTTCAAACCGGCACTAGGAAACAGACTGAGAAACCAGAGTAAAAGTTTCTCCTGCATCCCGTTCCCTTTGTGCTAGATGAACGAACGTCTCTCCACATGCTCAGTTCTGAGAGACAAGTGTGTGTGAAAGCCGTCCTTCACCAGCTTGTTGGGAACACAAAGATTCTTTTCAGTTGCAAACTCCACTCCATACATATATATGGGGAGGTACTAGCTCCAACTCGGTTTTACAGTGAAAACTGAAGGGACTTCAAACGGGCACTAGGAAACAGACTGAGAAACCAGAGTAAAAGTTTCCCCTGCATCCCGTTCCCTTTGTGCTAGGTGAACGAACGTCTCTCCACATGCTCAGTTCTGAGAGATAAGTGTGTGTGAAAGCCGTCCTTCACCTAGCTTGTTGGGAACACAAAGTTTCTTTTCAGTTGCAAACTCCACTCCATACATATATATGGGGAGGTACTAGCTCCAACTCGGTTTTACAGTGAAAACTGCAGGAACTTCAAACCGGCACTAGGAAACAGACTGAGAAACCAGAGTAAAAGTTTCTAATGCAACGCGTTCCCTTTGTGCTAGATGAACGAACGTCTCTCCACATGCTCAGTTCTGAGAGATAAGTGTGTGTGAAAGCCGTCCTTCACCTAGCTTGTTGGGAACACAATGTTTCTTTTCACTTGCAAACTCCACTCCATACATATATATGGGGAGGTACTAGCTCCAACTCGGATTTACAGTGAAAACTGCAGGAACTTCAAACCGGCACTAGGAAACAGTCTGAGAAACCAGAGTAAAAGTTTCCCCTGCAACACGTTCCCTTTGTGCTAGATGAACGAACGTCTCTCCACATGCTCAGTTCTGAGAGATAAGTGTGTGTGAAAGCCGTCCTTCACCTAGCTTGTTGGGAACACAAAGTTTCTTTTCAGTTGCAAACTCCACTCCATACATATATATGGGGAGGTACTAGCTCCAACTCGGTTTTACAGTGAAAACTGCAGGAACTTCAAACCGGCACTAGGAAACAGACTGAGAAACCAGAGTAAAAGTTTCTAATGCAACGCGTTCCCTTTGTGCTAGATGAACGAACGTCTCTCCACATGCTCAGTTCTGAGAGATAAGTGTGTGTGAAAGCCGTCCTTCACCTAGCTTGTTGGGAACACAATGTTTCTTTTCACTTGCAAACTCCACTCCATACATATATATGGGGAGGTACTAGCTCCAAATCGGTTTTACAGTGAAAACTGCAGGAACTTCAAACCGGCACTAGGAAACAGACTGAGAAACCAGAGTAAAAGTTTCCCCTGCAACACGTTCCATTTGTGCTAGATGAACGAACGTCTCTCCACATGCTCAGTTCTGAGAGATAAGTGTGTGTGAAAGCCGTCCTTCACCTAGCTTGTTGGGAACACAAAGTTTCTTTTCAGTTGCAAACTCCACTCCATACACATATAAGGGGAGGTACTAGCTCCAACTCGATTTTACAGTGTAAACTGCAGGAACTTCAAACCGGCACTAGGAAACAGACTGAGAAACCAGAGTTAAAGTTTCTCCTGCAACCCGTTCCCTTTGTGCTAGATGAACGAACGTCTCTCCACATGCTCAGTTCTGAGAGATAAGTGTGTGTGAAAGCCGTCCTTCACCTAGCTTGTTGGGAACACAAAGTTTCTTTTCACTTGCAAACTCCACTCCATACATATATATGGGGAGGTACTAGCTCCAACTCGGTTTTACAGTGAAAACTGCAGGAACTTCAAACCGGCACTAGGAAACAGACTGAGAAACCAGAGTAAAAGTTTCTCCTGCAACCCTTTCCCTTTGTGCTAGATGAACGAACGTCTCTCCACATGCTCAGTTCTGAGAGATAAGTGTGTGTGAAAGCCGTCCTTCACCTAGCTTGTTGGGAACACAAAGTTTCTTTTCACTTGCAAACTCCACTCCATACATATATATGGGGAGGTACTAGCTCCACCTCGGTTTTACAGTGAAAACTGCAGGAACTTCAAACCGGCACTAGGAAACAGACTGAGAAACCAGAGTAAAAGTTTCTCCTGCAACCCGTTCCCTTTGTGCTAGATGAACGAACGTCTCTCCACATGCTCAGTTCTGAGAGATAAGTGTGTGTGAAAGCCGTCCTTCACCTAGCTTTTTGGGAACACAAAGTTTCTTTTCACTTGCAAACTCCACTCCATACATATATATGGGGAGGTACTAGCTCCAACTCGGTTTTACAGTGAAAACTGCAGGAACTTCAAACCGGCACTAGGAAACATACTGAGAAACCAGAGTAATAGTTTCTCATGCAACCCGTTTCCTTTGTGCTAGATGAACGAACGTCTCTCCACATGCTCAGTTCTGAGAGATAAGTGTGTGTG
This sequence comes from Camelus bactrianus, assembly GCF_048773025.1. Classification (NCBI taxonomy): domain Eukaryota; kingdom Metazoa; phylum Chordata; class Mammalia; order Artiodactyla; family Camelidae; genus Camelus; species Camelus bactrianus. The sequence goes on from NC_133553.1 coordinate 2,370,698, forward strand.
AAAGCCGTCCTTCACCTAGCTTGTTGGGAACACAAAGTTTCTTTTCACTTGCAAACTCCAATCCATACATATATATGGGGAGGTACTAGCTCCAACTCGGTTTTACAGTGAAAACTGCAGGAACTTCAAACCGGCACTAGGAAACAGTCTGAGAAACCAGAGTAAAATTTTCTCCTGCAACCCGTTCCCTTTGTGCTAGATGAACGAACGTCTCTCCACATGCTCAGTTCTGAGAGATAAGTGTGTGTGAAAGCCGTCCTTCACCTAGCTTGTTGGGAACACAAAGTTTCTTTTCAGTTGCAAACTCCACTCCATACATATATAAGGGGAGGTACTAGCTCCAACTCGGTTTTACAGTGTAAACTGCAGGAACTTCAAACCGGCACTAGGAAACAGACTGAGAAACCAGAGATAAAGTTTCTCCTGCAACCCGTTCCCTTTGTGCTAGATGAACGAACGTCTCTTCACATGCTCAGTTCGGAGAGATAAGTGTGTGTGTAAGCCGTTCTTCACCTAGATTGTTGGGAACACAAAGTTTCTTTTCACTTGCAAACTGCACTCCATACATATATATGGGGAGGTACTAGCTCCAACTCGGTTTTACAGTGAAAACTGCAGGAACTTCAAACCGGCACTAGGAAACAGTCTGAGAAACCAGAGTAAAAGTTTCCCCTGCAACCCGTTCCCTTTGTGCTAGATGAACGAAGGTCTCTCCACATGCTCAGTTCGGAGAGATAAGTGTGTGTGAAAGCATTCCTTCACCTAGCATGTTGGGAACACAAAGATTCTTTTCAGTTGCAAACTACACTCCATACATATATATGGGGAAGTACTAGATCAAACTCAGTTTTACAGTGAAAACTGCAGGAACTTCAAACCAGCACTAGGAAAAAGTCTGAGAAACCAGAGTAAAAGTTTCTCCTGCAACCCGTTCCATTTGTGCTAGATGAACGAACGTCTCTCCACATGCTCATTTCTGAGAGAAAAGTGGGTGTGAAAGCCGCCCTTCACCTAGCTTGTTGTGAACCCAAAGTTTCTTTTCACTTGCAAACTCCACTCCATACATATATATGGGGAGGTACTAGCTCCAACTCGGTTTTACAGTGAAAACTGCAGGAACTTCAAACCGGCCCTAGGAAACAGACTGAGAAACCAGAGTAAAAGTTTCTCCTGCATCCCGTTCCCTTTGTGCTAGATGAACGAACGTCTCTCCACATGCTCAGTTCTGAGAGACAAGTGTGTGTGAAAGCCGTCCTTCACCAGCTTGTTGGGAACACAAAGATTCTTTTCAGTTGCAAACTCCACTCCATACATATATATGGGGAGGTACTAGCTCCAACTCGGTTTTACAGTGAAAACTGCAGGAACTTCAAACCGGCACTAGGAAACAGACTGAGAAACCAGAGTAAAAGTTTCTAATGCAACGCGTTCCCTTTGTGCTAGATGAACGAACGTCTCTCCACATGCTCAGTTCTGAGAGATAAGTGTGTGTGAAAGCCGTCCTTCACCTAGCTTGTTGGGAACACAATGTTTCTTTTCACTTGCAAACTCCACTCCATACATATATATGGGGAGGTACTAGCTCCAACTCGGTTTTACAGTGAAAACTGCAGGAACTTCAAACCGGCACTAGGAAACAGTCTGAGAAACCAGAGTAAAAGTTTCCCCTGCAACACGTTCCCTTTGTGCTAGATGAACGAACGTCTCTCCACATGCTCAGTTCTGAGAGATAAGTGTGTGTGAAAGCCGTCCTTCACCTAGCTTGTTGGGAACACAAAGTTTCTTTTCAGTTGCAAACTCCACTCCATACATATATATGGGGAGGTACTAGCTCCAACTCGGTTTTACAGTGAAAACTGCAGGAACTTCAAACCGGCACTAGGAAACAGACTGAGAAACCAGAGTAAAAGTTTCTAATGCAACGCGTTCCCTTTGTGCTAGATGAACGAACGTCTCCCCATATGCTCAGTTCTGAGAGATAAGTGTGTGTGAAAGCCGTCCTTCACTTAGCTTGTTGGGAACACAATGTTTCTTTTCACTTGCAAACTCCACTCCATACATATATATGGGGAGGTACTAGCTCCAAATCGGTTTTACAGTGAAAACTGCAGGAACTTCAAACCGGCACTAGGAAACAGACTGAGAAACCAGAGTAAAAGTTTCCCCTGCAACACGTTCCATTTGTGCTAGATGAACGAACGTCTCTCCACATGCTCAGTTCTGAGAGATAAGTGTGTGTGAAAGCCGTCCTTCACCTAGCTTGTTGGGAACACAAAGTTTCTTTTCAGTTGCAAACTCCACTCCATACACATATAAGGGGAGGTACTAGCTCCAACTCGATTTTACAGTGTAAACTGCAGGAACTTCAAACCGGCACTAGGAAACAGACTGAGAAACCAGAGTTAAAGTTTCTCCTGCAACCCGTTCCCTTTGTGCTAGATGAACGAACGTCTCTCCACATGCTCAGTTCTGAGAGATAAGTGTGTGTGAAAGCCGTCCTTCACCTAGCTTGTTGGGAACACAAAGTTTCTTTTCACTTGCAAACTCCACTCCATACATATATATGGGGAGGTACTAGCTCCAACTCGGTTTTACAGTGAAAACTGCAGGAATTTCAAACCGGCACTAGGAAACAGACTGAGAAACCAGAGTAAAAGTTTATCCTGCAACCCTTTCCCTTTGTGCTAGATGAACGAACGTCTCTCCACATGCTCAGTTCTGAGAGATAAGTGTGTGTGAAAGCCGTCCTTCACCTAGCTTGTTGGGAACACAAAGTTTCTTTTCACTTGCAAACTCCACTCCATACATATATATGGGGAGTTACTAGCTCCACCTCGGTTTTACAGTGAAAACTGCAGGAACTTCAAACCGGCACTAGGAAACAGACTGAGAAATGAGAGTAAAAGTTTCTCCTGCAACCCGTTCCCTTTGTGCTAGATGAACGAACGTCTCTCCACATGCTCAGTTCTGAGAGATAAGTGTGTGTGAAAGCCGTCCTTCACCTAGCTTGTTGGGAACACAAAGTTTCTTTTCACTTGCAAACTCCACTCCATACATATATATGGGGAGGTACTAGCTCCACCTCGGTTTTACAGTGAAAACTGCAGGAACTTCAAACCGGCACTAGGAAACATACTGAGAAACCAGAGTAATAGTTTCTCATGCAACCCGTTTACTTTGTGCTAGATGAACGAACGTCTCTCCACATGCTCAGTTCTGAGAGATAAGTGTGTGTGAAAGCCGTCCTTCACCTAGCTTGTTGGGAACACAAAGTTTCTTTTCACTTGCAAACTCCACTCCATACATATATATGGGGAGGTACTAGCTCCAACTCGGTTTTACAGTGAAAACTGCAGGAACTTCAAACCGGCACTAGGAAACAGTCTGAGAAACCAGAGTAAAAGTATCTCCTGCAACCCGTTCCCTTTGTGCTAGATGAACGAACGTCTCTCCACATGCTCAGTTCTGAGAGATAAGTGTGTGTGAAAGCCGTCCTTCACCTAGCTTGTTGGGAACACAAAGTTTCTTTTCAGTTGCAAACTCCACTCCATACATATATAAGGGGAGGTACTAGCTCCAACTCGGTTTTACAGTGTAAACTGCAGGAACTTCAAACCGGCACTAGGAAACAGACTGAGAAACCAGAGATAAAGTTTCTCCTGCAACCCGTTCCTTTTGTGCTAGATGAACGAACGTCTCTTCACATGCTCAGTTCGGAGAGATAAGTGTGTGTGTAAGCCGTCCTTCACCTAGATTGTTGGGAACACAAAGTTTCTTTTCACTTGCAAACTCCACTCCATACATATATATGGGGAGGTACTAGCTCCAACTCGGTTTTACAGTGAAAACTGCAGGAACTTCAAACCGGCACTAGGAAACAGTCTGAGAAACCAGAGTAAAAGTTTCCCCTGCAACCCGTTCCCTTTGTGCTAGATGAACGAAGGTCTCTCCACATGCTCAGTTCGGAGAGATAAGTGTGTGTGAAAGCATTCCTTCACCTAGCATGTTGGGAACACAAAGATTCTTTTCAGTTGCAAACTACACTCCATACATATATATGGGGAATTACTAGATCCAACTCGGTTTTACAGTGAAAACTGCAGGAACTTCAAACCAGCACTAGGAAAAAGTCTGAGAAACCAGAGTAAAAGTTTCTCCTGCAACCCGTTCCATTTGTGCTAGATGAACGAACGTCTCTCCACATGCTCATTTCTGAGAGAAAAGTGGGTGTGAAAGCCGCCCTTCACCTAGCTTGTTGTGAACCCAAAGTTTCTTTTCAGTTGCAAATTCCACTCCATACATATATATGGGGAGGTACTAGCTCCAACTCGGTTTTACAGTGAAAACTGCAGGAACTTCAAACCGGCCCTAGGAAACAGACTGAGAAACCAGAGTAAAAGTTTCTCCTGCATCCCGTTCCCTTTGTGCTAGATGAACGAACGTCTCTCCACATGCTCAGTTCTGAGAGACAAGTGTGTGTGAAAGCCGTCCTTCACCAGCTTGTTGGGAACACAAAGATTCTTTTCAGTTGCAAACTCCACTCCATACATATATATGGGGAGGTACTAGCCCCAACTCGTTTTTACAGTGAAAACTGAAGGGACTTCAAACCGGCACTAGGAAACAGACTGAGAAACCAGAGTAAAAGTTTCCCCTGCATCCCGTTCCCTTTGTGCTAGGTGAACGAACGTCTCTCCACATGCTCAGTTCTGAGAGATAAGTGTGTGTGAAAGCCGTCCTTCACCTAGCTTGTTGGGAACACAAAGTTTCTTTTCAGTTGCAAACTCCACTCCATACATATATATGGGGAGGTACTAGCTCCAAATCGGTTTTACAGTGAAAACTGCAGGAACTTCAAACCGGCACTAGGAAACAGACTGAGAAACCAGAGTAAAAGTTTCTAATGCAACGCGTTCCCTTTGTGCTAGATGAACGAACGTCTCTCCACATGCTCAGTTCTGAGAGATAAGTGTGTGTGAAATCAGTCCTTCACCTAGCTTGTTGGGAAACCAAAGTTTCTTTTCACTTGCAAACTCCACTCCATACATATATATGGGGAGGTACTAGCTCCAACTCGGTTTTACAGTGAAAACTGCCGGAACTTCAAACCGGCACTAGGAAACAGACTGAGAAACCAGAGTAAAAGTTACTCCTGCAAACCGTTCCATTTGTGCTAGATGAACGAACGTCTCTCCACATGCTCAGTTCTGAGAGATAAGTGTGTGTGAAAGCCGCCCTTCACCTAGCTTGTTGGGAACCCAAAGTTTCTTTTCACTTGCAAACTCCACTCCATACATATATATGGGGAGGTACTAGCTCCAACTCGGTTTTACAGTGAAAACTGCAGGAACTTCAAACCGGCACTAGGAAACAGACTGAGAAACCAGAGTAAAAGTTTCTCCTGCAACCCGTTCCTTTGTGCTAGATGAACGAACGTCTCTCCACATGCTCAGTTCGGAGAGATAAGTGTGTGTGAAAGCCGTCCTTCACCTAGCTTGTTGGGAACACAAAGTTTCTTTTCAGTTGCAAACTCCACTCCATACATATATAAGGGGAGGTACTAGCTCCAACTCGGTTTTACAGTGTAAACTGCAGGAACTTCAAACCGGCACTAGGAAACAGACTGAGAAACCAGAGTAAAAGATTCTCCTGCAACCCGTTCCCTTTGTGCTAGATGAACGAACATCTCTCCACATGCTCAGTTCTGAGAGATAAGTGAGTGTGAAAGCCGTACTTCACCTAGCTTGTTGGGAACACAAAGTTTCTTTTCAGTTGCAAACTCCACTACATACATATATATGGGGTGGTACTAGTTCCAACTCGGTTTTACAGTGAAAACTGCAGGAACTTCATACCGGCCCTAGGAAACAGACTGAGAAACCAGAGTAAAAATTTCTCCTGCATCCCGTTCCCTTTGTGCTAGATGAACGAACGTCTCTCCACATGCTCAGTTCTGAGAGACAAGTGTGTGTGAAAGCCGTCCTTCACCAGCTTGTTGGGAACACAAAGATTCTTTTCAGTTGCAAACTCCACTCCATACATATATATGGGGAGGTACTAGCCCCAACTCGGTTTTACACTGAAAACTGAAGGGACTTCAAACCGGCACTAGGAAACAGACTGAGAAACCAGAGTAAAAATTTCCCCTGCATCCCGTTCCCTTTGTGCTAGGTGAACGAACGTCTCTCCACATGCTCAGTTCTGAGAGATAAGTGTGTGTGAAAGCCGTCCTTCACCTAGCTTGTTGGGAACACAAAGTTTCTTTTCAGTTGCAAACTCCACTCCATACATATATATGGGGAGGTACTAGCTCCAACTCGGTTTTACAGTGAAAACTGCAGGAACTTCAAACCGGCACTAGGAAACAGACTGAGAAACCAGAGTAAAAGTTTGTAATGCAACGCGTTCCCTTTGTGCTAGATGAACGAACGTCTCTCCACATGCTCAGTTCTGAGAGATAAGTGTGTGTGAAAGCAGTCCTTCACCTAGCTTGTTGGGAAACCAAAGTTTCTTTTCACTTGCAAACTCCACTCCATACATATATATGGGGAGGTACTAGCTCCAACTCGGTTTTACAGTGAAAACTGCCGGAACTTCAAACCGGCACTAGGAAACAGACTGAGAAACCAGAGTAAAAGTTTCTCCTGCATCCCGTTCCCTTTGTGCTAGATGAACGAACGTCTCTCCACATGCTCAGTTCTGAGAGATAAGTGTGTGTGAAAGCCGCCCTTCACCTAGCTTGTTGGGAACCCAAAGTTTGTTTTCACTTGCAAACTCCACTCCATACATATATAAGGGGAGGTACTAGCTCCAACTCGGTTTTACAGTGTAAACTGCAGGAACTTCAAACCGGCACTAGGAAACAGACTGAGAAACCAGAGTAAAAGATTCTCCTGCAACCCGTTCCCTTTGTGCTAGATGAACGAACATCTCTCCACATGCTCAGTTCTGAGAGACAAGTGTGTGTGAAAGCCGTCCTTCACCAGCTTGTTGGGAACACAAAGATTCTTTTCAGTTGCAAACTCCACTCCATACATATATATGGGGAGGTACTAGCTCCAACTCGGTTTTACACTGAAAACTGAAGGGACTTCAAACCGGCACTAGGAAACAGACTGAGAAACCAGAGTAAAAATTTCCCCTGCATCCCGTTCCCTTTGTGCTAGGTGAACGAACGTCTCTCCACATGCTCAGTTCTGAGAGATAAGTGTGTGTGAAAGCCGTCCTTCACCTAGCTTGTTGGGAACACAAAGTTTCTTTTCAGTTGCAAACTCCACTCCATACATATATATGGGGAGGTACTAGCTCCAACTCGGTTTTACAGTGAAAACTGCAGGAACTTCAAACCGGCACTAGGAAACAGACTGAGAAACCAGAGTAAAAGTTTCTCCTGCAACCCGTTCCCTTTGTGCTAGATGAACGAACGTCTCTCCACATGCTCAGTTCTGAGAGATATGTGTGTGTGAAAGCCGTCCTTCACCTAGCTTGTTGGGAACACAAAGTTTCTTTTCACTTGCAAACTCCACTCCATACATATATATGGGTAGGTACTAGCACCAACTTGGTTTTACAGTGAAAACTGCAGGAACTTCAAACCGGCACTAGGAAACAGACTGAGAAACCAGAGTAAAAGTTTCTCCTGCAACCCGTTCCCTTTGTGCTAGATGAACGAACGTCTCTCCAAATGCTCGGTTCTGAGAGATATGTGTGTGTGAAAGCCGTCCTTCACATAGTTTGTTGGGAACACAAAGTTTCTTTTCACTTGCAAACTCCACTCCCTACATATATATGGGTGGTACTAGCTCCAACTCGGTTTTACAGTGAAAACTGCAGGAACTTCAAACCGGCACTAGGAAACAGACTGAGAAACCAGAGTAAAAGTTTCTCCTGCAACCCGTTCCCTTTGTGCTAGATGAACGAACGTCTCTCCACATGCTCAGTTCTGAGAGATAAGTGTGTGTGAAAGCCGTCCTTCACCTAGCTTGTTGGGAACACAAAGTTTCTTTTCAGTTGCAAACTCCACTCCATACATATATATGGGGAGGTACTAGATCCAACTCGGTTTTACAGTGAAAACTGCAGGAATTTCAAACCGGCACTAGGAAACAGACTGAGAAACGAGAGTAAAAGTTTCTCCTGCAAACCGTTCCCTTTGTGCTAGATGAACGAACGTCTCTCCACATGCTCGGTTCTGAGAGATAAGTGTGTGTGAAAGCCGTCCTTCACCTAGCTTGTTGGGAACACAAAGTTTCTTTTCACTTGCAAACTCCACTCCATACATATATATGGGGAGGTTCTAGCTCCAACTCGGTTTTACAGTGAAAACTGCAGGAACTTCAAATCGGCACTAGGAAACAGACTGAGAAACCAGTGTAAAAGTTTCTCCTGCAACCCGTTCCCTTTGTGCTAGATGAACGAAAGTCTCTCCACATGCTCAGTTCTGAGAAATAAGTGTGTGTGAAAGCCGTCCTTCACCTAGCTTGTTGGGAACACAAAGTTTCTTTTCAGTTGCAAACTCCACTCCATACATATATATGGGGAGGTACTAGCTCCAACTCGGTTTTACAGTGAAAACTGCAGGAACTTCAAACCGGCACTAGGAAACAGACTGAGAAACCAGAGTAAAAGTTTCCCCTGCATCCCGTTCCCTTTGTGCTAGGTGAACGAACGTCTCTCCACATGCTCAGTTCTGAGAGATAAGTGTGTGTGAAAGCCGTCCTTCACCTAGCTTGTTGGGAACACAAAGTTTCTTTTCAGTTGCAAACTCCACTCCATACATATATATGGGGAGGTACTAGCTCCAACTCGGTTTTACAGTGAAAACTGCAGGAACTTCAAACCGGCACTAGGAAACAGACTGAGAAACCAGAGTAAAAGTTTCTCCTGCAACCCGTTCCCTTTGTGCTAGATGAACGAACGTCTCTCCACATGCTCAGTTCTGAGAGATAAGTGTGTGTGAAAGCCGTCCTTCACCTAGCTTGTTGGGAACACAAAGTTTCTTTTCACTTGCAAACTCCACTCCATACATATATATGGGTAGGTACTAGCACCAACTTGGTTTTACAGTGAAAACTGCAGGAACTTCAAACCGGCACTAGGAAACAGACTGAGAAACCAGAGTAAAAGTTTCTCCTGCAACCCGTTCCCTTTGTGCTAGATGAACGAACGTCTCTCCAAATGCTCGGTTCTGAGAGATATGTGTGTGTGAAAGCCGTCCTTCACATAGTTTGTTGGGAACACAAAGTTTCTTTTCACTTGCAAACTCCACTCCCTACATATATATGGGGAGGTACTAGCTCCAACTCGGTTTTACAGTGAAAACTGCAGGAACTTCAAACCGGCACTAGGAAACAGACTGAGAAACCAGAGTAAAAGTTTCTCCTGCAACCCGTTCCCTTTGTGCTAGATGAACGAACGTCTCTCCACATGCTCAGTTCTGAGAGATAAGTGTGTGTGAAAGCCGTCCTTCACCTAGCTTGTTGGGAACACAAAGTTTCTTTTCAGTTGCAAACTCCACTCCATACATATATATGGGGAGGTACTAGATCCAACTAGCTTTTACAGTGAAAACTGCAGGAATTTCAAACCGGCACTAGGAAACAGACTGAGAAACGAGAGTAAAAGTTTCTCCTGCAAACCGTTCCCTTTGTGCTAGATGAACGAACGTCTCTCCACATGCTCGGTTCTGAGAGATAAGTGTGTGTGAAAGCCGTCCTTCACCTAGCTTGTTGGGAACACAAAGTTTCTTTTCACTTGCAAACTCCACTCCATACATATATATGGGGAGGTTCTAGCTCCAACTCGGTTTTACAGTGAAAACTGCAGGAACTTCATATCGGCACTAGGAAACAGACTGAGAAACCAGTGTAAAAGTTTCTCCTGCAACCCGTTCCCTTTGTGCTAGATGAACGAAAGTCTCTCCACATGCTCAGTTCTGAGAAATAAGTGTGTGTGAAAGCCGTCTTTCACCTAGCTTGTTGGGAACACAAAGTTTCTTTTCAGTTGCAAACTCCACTCCATACATATATATGGGGAGGTACTAGCTCCAACTCGGTTTTACAGTGAAAACTGCAGGAACTTCAAACCGGCACTAGGAAACAGACTGAGAAACCAGAGTAAAAGTTTCTCCTGCATCCCGTTCCCTTTGTGCTAGATGAACGAACGTCTCTCCACATGCTCAGTTCTGAGAGACAAGTGTGTGTGAAAGCCGTCCTTCACCAGCTTGTTGGGAACACAAAGATTCTTTTCAGTTGCAAACTCCACTCCATACATATATATGGGGAGGTACTAGCTCCAACTCGGTTTTACAGTGAAAACTGAAGGGACTTCAAACCGGCACTAGGAAACAGACTGAGAAACCAGAGTAAAAGTTTCCCCTGCATCCCGTTCCCTTTGTGCTAGGTGAACGAACGTCTCTCCACATGCTCAGTTCTGAGAGATAAGTGTGTGTGAAAGCCGTCCTTCACCTAGCTTGTTGGGAACACAAAGTTTCTTTTCAGTTGCAAACTCCACTCCATACATATATATGGGGAGGTACTAGCTCCAACTCGGTTTTACAGTGAAAACTGCAGGAACTTCAAACCGGCACTAGGAAACAGACTGAGAAACCAGAGTAAAAGTTTCTAATGCAACGCGTTCCCTTTGTGCTAGATGAACGAACGTCTCTCCACATGCTCAGTTCTGAGAGATAAGTGTGTGTGAAAGCCGTCCTTCACCTAGCTTGTTGGGAACACAATGTTTCTTTTCACTTGCAAACTCCACTCCATACATATATATGGGGAGGTAATAGCTCCAACTCGGTTTTACAGTGAAAACTGCAGGAACTTCAAACCGGCACTAGGAAACAGTCTGAGAAACCAGAGTAAAAGTTTCCCCTGCAACACGTTCCCTTTGTGCTAGATGAACGAACGTCTCTCCACATGCTCAGTTCTGAGAGATAAGTGTGTGTGAAAGCCGTCCTTCACCTAGCTTGTTGGGAACACAAAGTTTCTTTTCAGTTGCAAACTCCACTCCATACATATATATGGGGAGGTACTAGCTCCAACTCGGTTTTACAGTGAAAACTGCAGGAAATTCAAACCGGCACTAGGAAACAGACTGAGAAACCAGAGTAAAAGTTTCTAATGCAACGCGTTCCCTTTGTGCTAGATGAACGAACGTCTCTCCACATGCTCAGTTCTGAGAGATAAGTGTGTGTGAAAGCCGTCCTTCACCTAGCTTGTTGGGAACACAATGTTTCTTTTCACTTGCAAACTCCACTCCATACATATATATGGGGAGGTACTAGCTCCAAATCGGTTTTACAGTGAAAACTGCAGGAACTTCAAACCGGCACTAGGAAACAGACTGAGAAACCAGAGTAAAAGTTTCTAATGCAACGCGTTCCCTTTGTGCTAGATGAACGAACGTCTCTCCACATGCTCAGTTCGGAGAGATAAGTGTGTGTGAAAGCCGTCCTTCACCTAGCTTGTTGGGAACACAAAGTTTCTTTTCAGTTGCAAACTCCACTCCATACACATATAAGGGGAGGTACTAGCTCCAACTCGATTTTACAGTGTAAACTGCAGGAACTTCAAACCGGCACTAGGAAACAGACTGAGAAACCAGAGTTAAAGTTTCTCCTGCTACCCGTTCCCTTTGTGCTAGGTGAACGAACGTCTCTCCACATGCTAAGTTCTGAGAGATAAGTGTGTGTGAAAGCCGTCCTTCACCTAGCTTGTTGGGAACACAAAGTTTCTTTTCACTTGCAAACTCCACTCCATACATATATATGGGGAGGTACTAGCTCCACCTCGGTTTTACAGTGAAAACTGCAGGAACTTCAAACCGGCACTAGGAAACAGACTGAGAAATGAGAGTAAAAGTTTCTCCTGCAACCCGTTCCCTTTGTGCTAGATGAACGAACGTCTCTCCACATGCTCAGTTCTGAGAGATAAGTGTGTGTGAAAGCCGTCCTTCACCTAGCTTGTTGGGAACACAAAGTTTCTTTTCACTTGCAAACTCCACTCCATACATATATATGGGGAGGTACTAGCTCCACCTCGGTTTTACAGTGAAAACTGCAGGAATTTCAAACCGGCACTAGGAAACATACTGAGAAACCAGAGTAATAGTTTCCCATGCAACCCGTTTCCTTTGTGCTAGATGAACGAACGTCTCTCCACATGCTCAGTTCTGAGAGATAAGTGTGTGTGAAAGCCGTCCTTCACCTAGCTTGTTGGGAACACAAAGTTTCTTTTCACTTGCAAACTCCACTCCATACATATATATGGGGAGGTACTAGTTCCAACTCGGTTTTACAGTGAAAACTGCAGGAACTTCAAACCGGCACTAGGAAACAGTCTGAGAAACCAGAGTAAAAGTTTCTCCTGCAACCCGTTCCCTTTGTGCTAGATGAACGAACGTCTCTCCACATGCTCAGTTCTGAGAGATAAGTGTGTGTGAAAGCCGTCCTTCACCTAGCTTGTTGGGAACACAAAGTTTCTTTTCAGTTGCAAACTCCACTCCATACATATATAAGGGGAGGTACTAGCTCCAACTCGGTTTTACAGTGTAAACTGCAGGAACTTCAAACCGGCACTAGGAAACAGACTGAGAAACCAGAGTTAAAGTTTCTCCTGCAACCCGTTCCCTTTGTGCTAGATGAACGAACGTCTCTTCACATGCTCAGTTCGGAGAGATAAGTGTGTGTGTAAGCCGTCCTTCACCTAGATTGTTGGGAACACAAAGTTTCTTTTCACTTGCAAACTCCACTCCATACATATATATGGGGAGGTACTAGCTCCAACTCGGTTTTACAGTGAAAACTGCAGGAACTTCAAACCGGCACTAGGAAACAGTCTGAGAAACCAGAGTAAAAGTTTCTCCTGCAACCCGTTCCATTTGTGCTAGATGAACGAACGTCTCTCCACATGCTCATTTCTGAGAGAAAAGTGGGTGTGAAAGCCGCCCTTCACCTAGCTTGTTGTGAACCCAAAGTTTCTTTTCACTTGCAAACTACACTCCATACATATATATGGGGAGGTACTAGCTCCAACTCGGTTTTACAGTGAAAACTGCAGGAACTTCCAACCGGCCCTAGGAAACAGACTGAGAAACCAGAGTAAAAGTTTCTCCTGCATCCCGTTCCCTTTGTGCTAGATGAACGAACGTCTCTCCACATGCTCAGTTCTGAGAGACAAGTGTGTGTGAAAGCCGTCCTTCACCAGCTTGTTGGGAACACAAAGTTTCTTTTCACTTGCAAACTCCACTCCATACATATATATGGGGAGGTACTAGCTCCAACTCGGTTTTACAGTGAAAACTGCAGGAACTTCAAACCGGCACTAGGAAACAGACTGAGAAACCAGAGTAAAAGTTTCTCCTGCAACCCTTTCCCTTTGTGCTAGATGAACGAACGTCTCTCCACATGCTCAGTTCTGAGAGATAAGTGTGTGTGAAAGCCGTCCTTCACCTAGCTTGTTGGGAACACAAAGTTTCTTTTCACTTGCAAACTCCACTCCATACATATATATGGGGAGGTACTAGCTCCACCTCGGTTTTACAGTGAAAACTGCAGGAACTTCTAACCGGCACTAGGAAACAGACTGAGAAATGAGAGTAAAAGTTTCTCCTGCAACCCGTTCCCTTTGTGCTAGATGAACGAACGTCTCTCCACATGCTCAGTTCTGAGAGATAAGTGTGTGTGAAAGCCGTCCTTCACCTAGCTTGTTGGGAACACAAAGTTTCTTTTCACTTGCAAACTCCACTCCATACATATATATGGGGAGGTACTAGCTCCACCTCGGTTTTAGAGTGAAAACTGCAGGAAATTCAAACCGGCACTAGGAAACATACTGAGAAACCAGAGTAATAGTTTCTCATGCAACCCGTTTCCTTTGTGCTAGATGAACGAACGTCTCTCCACATGCTCAGTTCTGAGAGATAAGTGTGTGTGAAAGCCGTCCTTCACCTAGCTTGTTGGGAACACAAAGTTTCTTTTCACTTGCAAACTCCACTCCATACATATATATGGGGAGGTACTAGCTCCAACTCGGTTTTACAGTGAAAACTGCAGGAACTTCAAACCGGCACTAGGAAACAGTCTGAGAAACCAGAGTAAAAGTTTCTCCTGCAACCCGTTCCCTTTGTGCTAGATGAACGAACGTCTCTCCACATGCTCAGTTCTGAGAGATAAGTGTGTGTGAAAGCCGTCCTTCACCTAGCTTGTTGGGAACACAAAGTTTCTTTTCAGTTGCAAACTCCACTCCATACATATATAAGGGGAGGTACTAGCTCCAACTAGGTTTTACAGTGTAAACTGCAGGAACTTCAAACCGGCACTAGGAAACAGACTGAGAAACCAGAGTTAAAGTTTCTCCTGCAACCCGTTCCCTTTGTGCTAGATGAACGAACGTCTCTTCACATGCTCAGTTCGGAGAGATAAGTGTGTGTGTAAGCCGTCCTTCACCTAGATTGTTGGGAACACAAAGTTTCTTTTCACTTGCAAACTCCACTCCATACATATATATGGGGAGGTACTAGCTCCAACTCGGTTTTACAGTGAAAACTGCAGGAACTTCAAACCGGCACTAGGAAACAGTCTGAGAAACCAGAGTAAAAGTTTCCCCTGCAACCCGTTCCCTTTGTGCTAGATGAACGAAGGTCTCTCCACATGCTCAGTTCGGAGAGATAAGTGTGTGTGAAAGCATTCCTTCACCTAGCATGTTGGGAACACAAAGATTCTTTTCAGTTTCAAACTACACTCCATACATATATATGGGGAAGTACTAGATCAAACTCGGTTTTACAGTGAAAACTGCAGGAACTTCAAACCAGCACTAGGAAAAAGTCTGAGAATCCAGAGTAAAAGTTTCTCCTGCAACCCGTTCCATTTGTGCTAGATGAACGAACGTCTCTCCACATGCTCATTTCTGAGAGAAAAGTGGGTGTGAAAGCCGCCCTTCACCTAGCTTGTTGTGAACCCAAAGTTTCTTTTCACTTGCAAACTCCACTCCATACATATATATGGGGAGGTACTAGCTCCAACTCGGTTTTACAGTGAAAACTGCAGGAACTTCAAACCGGCCCTAGGAAACAGACTGAGAAACCAGAGTAAAAGTTTCTCCTGCATCCCGTTCCCTTTGTGCTAGATGAACGAACGTCTCTCCACATGCTCAGTTCTGAGAGACAATTGTGTGTGAAAGCCGTCCTTCACCAGCTTGTTGGGAACACAAAGATTCTTTTCAGTTGCAAACTCCACTCCATACATATATATGGGAGGTACTAGCCCCAACTCGTTTTTACAGTGAAAACTGAAGGGACTTCAAACCGGCACTAGGAAACAGACTGAGAAACCAGAGTAAAAGTTTCCCCTGCATCCCGTTCCCTTTGTGCTAGGTGAACGAACGTCTCTCCACATGCTCAGTTCTGAGAGATAAGTGTGTGTGAAAGCCGTCCTTCACCTAGCTTGTTGGGAACACAAAGTTTCTTTTCAGTTGCAAACTCCACTCCATACAAATATATGGGGAGGTACTAGCTCCAAATCGGTTTTACAGTGAAAACTGCAGGAACTTCAAACCGGCACTAGGAAACAGACTGAGAAACCAGAGTAAAAGTTTCTAATGCAACGCGTTCCATTTGTGCTAGATGAACGAACGTCTCTCCACATGCTCAGTTCTGAGAGATAAGTGTGTGTGAAATCAGTCCTTCACCTAGCTTGTTGGGAAACCAAAGTTTCTTTTCACTTGCAAACTCCACTCCATACATATATATATGGGGAGGTACTAGCTCCAACTCGGTTTTACAGTGAAAACTGCCGGAACTTCAAACCGGCACTAGGAAACAGACTGAGAAACCAGAGTAAAAGTTACTCCTGCAAACCGTTCCATTTGTGCTAGATGAACGAACGTCTCTCCACATGCTCAGTTCTGAGAGATAAGTGTGTGTGAAAGCCGCCCTTCACCTAGCTTGTTGGGAACCCAAAGTTTCTTTTCACTTGCAAACTCCACTCCATACATATATATGGGGAGGTACTAGCTCCAACTCGGTTTTACAGTGAAAACTGCAGGAACTTCAAACCGGCACTAGGAAACAGACTGAGAAACCAGAGTAAAAGTTTCTCCTGCAACACGTTCCTTTGTGCTAGATGAACGAACGTCTCTCCACATGCTCAGTTCGGAGAGATAAGTGTGTGTGAAAGCCGTCCTTCACCTAGCTTGTTGGGAACACAAAGTTTCTTTTCAGTTGCAAACTCCACTCCATACATATATAAGGGGAGGTACTAGCTCCAACTCGGTTTTACAGTGTAAACTGCAGGAACTTCAAACCGGCACTAGGAAACAGACTGAGAAACCAGAGTAAAAGATTCTCCTGCAACCCGTTCCCTTTGTGCTAGATGAACGAACATCTCTCCACATGCTCAGTTCTGAGAGATAAGTGAGTGTGAAAGCCGTACTTCACCTAGCTTGTTGGGAACACAAAGTTTCTTTTCAGTTTCAAACTCCATTCCATACATATATATGGGGAGGTACTAGTTCCAACTCGGTTTTACAGTGAAAACTGCAGGAACTTCAAACCGGCACTAGGAAACAGACTGAGAAACCAGAGTAAAAGTTTCTCCTGCAACCCGTTCCCTTTGTGCTAGATGAACGAACGTCTCTCCACATGCTCAGTTCGGAGAGATAAGTGTGCGTGAAAGCCGTCCTTCAACTAGCTTGTTGGGAACACAAAGTTTCTTTTCAGTTGCAAACACCACTACATACATATATATGGGGTGGTACTAGTTCCAACTCGGTTTTACAGTGAAAACTGCAGGAACTTCATACCGGCCCTAGGAAACAGACTGAGAAACCAGAGTAAAAGTTTCTCCTGCATCCCGTTCCCTTTGTGCTAGATGAACGAACGTCTCTCCACATGCTCAGTTCTGAGAGACAAGTGTGTGTGAAAGCCGTCCTTCACCAGCTTGTTGGGAACACAAAGATTCTTTTCAGTTGCAAACTCCACTCCATACATATATATGGGGAGGTACTAGCCCCAACTCGGTTTTACAGTGAAAACTGAAGGGACTTCAAACCGGCACTAGGAAACAGGCTGAGAAACCAGAGTAAAAGTTTCCCCTGCATCCCGTTCCCTTTGTGCTAGGTGAACGAACGTCTCTCCACATGCTCAGTTCTGAGAGATAAGTGTGTGTGAAAGCCGTCCTTCACCTAGCTTGTTGGGAACACAAAGTTTCTTTTCAGTTGCAAACTCCACTCCATACATATATATGGGGAGGTACTAGCTCCAACTCGGTTTTACAGTGAAAACTGCAGGAACTCCAAACCGGCACTAGGAAACAGACTGAGAAACCAGAGTAAAAGTTTCCCCTGCAACCCGTTCCCTTTGTGCTAGATGAACGAACGTCTCTCCACATGCTTAGTTCTGAGAGATAAGTGTGTGTGAAAGCCGTCCTTCACCTAGCTTGTTGGGAACACAAAGTTTCTTTTCAGTTGCAAACTCCACACCATACATATATATGGGGAGGTACAAGCTCCAATTCGGTTTTACAGTGAAAACTGCAGGAACTTCAAACCGGCACTAGGAAACAGACTGAGAAACCAGAGTAAAAGTTTCTCCTGCAACCCGTTCCCTTTGTGCTAGGTGAACGAACGTGTCTCCACATGCTCAGTTCGGAGAGATAAGTGTGTGTGAAAGCCGTCCTTCACCTAGCTTGTTGGGAACACAAAGTTTCTTTTCACTTGCAAACTCCACTCCATACATATATATGGGGAGGTACTAGTTCCAACTCGGTTTTACAGTGAAAACTGCAGGAACTTCAAACCGGCACTAGGAAACAGACTGAGAAACCAGAGTAAAAGTTTCTCCTGCAACCCGTTCCCTTTGTGCTAGATG
Organism: Camelus bactrianus; assembly: GCF_048773025.1. Classification (NCBI taxonomy): domain Eukaryota; kingdom Metazoa; phylum Chordata; class Mammalia; order Artiodactyla; family Camelidae; genus Camelus; species Camelus bactrianus. The sequence goes on from NC_133553.1 coordinate 2,388,569, forward strand.
AACGAACGTCTCTCCACATGCTCAGTTCTGAGAGATAAGTGTGTGTGAAAGCCGTTCTTCACCTAGCTTGTTGGGAACACAAAGTTTCTTTTCACTTGCAAACACCACTCCATATATATATATGGGGAGGTACAAGCTCCAACTCGGTTTTACAGTGAAAACTGCAGGAATTTCAAACCGGCACTAGGAAACAGACTGAGAAACCAGAGTAAAAGTTTCTCCTGCAACCCGTTCCCTTTGTGCTAGATGAACGAACGTCTCTCCACATGCTCAGTTATGAGAGATAAGTGTGTGTGAAAGCCGTCCTTCACCTAGCTTGTTGGGAACACAAAGTTTCTTTTCAGTTGCAAACTCCACTCCATACATATATATGGGGAGGTAATAGCTCCAACTCGGTTTTACAGTGAAATCTGCATGAACTTCTAACCGGCAGTAGGAAACAGACTGAGAAACCAGAGTAAAAGTTTCTCCTGCAACCCGTTCCCTTTGTGCTAGATGAACGAACGTCTCTCCACATGCTCAGTTCGGAGAGAAAAGTGTGTGTGAAAGCCGTCCTTCACCTAGCTTGTTGGGAACACAAAGTTTCTTTTCAGTTGCAAACTCCACTCCATACATATATATGAGGAGGTACTAGATCCAACTCGGTTTTACAGTGAAAACTGCAGGAACTTCAAACCGGCACTAGGAAACAGACTGAGAAACGAGAGTAAAAGTTTCTCCTGCAAACCGTTCCCTTTGTGCTAGATGAACGAACGTCTCTCCACATGCTCAGTTCTGAGAAATAAGTGTGTGTGAAAGCCATCCTTCACCTAGCTTGTTGGGAACACAAAGTTTCTTTTCAGTTGCAAACTCCACTCCATACATATATATGGGGTGGTACTAGCTCCACCTCGGTTTTACAGTGAAAACTGCAGGAAATTCAATCCGGCACTAGGAAACAGACTGAGAAACCAGAGTAAAAGTTTCTCCTGCAACCCGTTCCCTTTGTGCTAGATGAACGAACGTCTCTCCAAATGCTCGGTTCTGAGAGATAAGTGTGGGTGAAAGCCGTCCTTCACATAGTTTGTTGGGAAAACAAAGTTTCTTTTCACTTGCAAACTTCACTCCCTACTTATATATGGGGAGGTACTAGCTCCAACTCGGTTTTACAGTGAAAACTGCAGGAACTTCAAACCGGCACTAGGAAACAGACTGAGAAACCAGAGTAAAAGTTTCTCCTGCAACCCGTTCCATTTGTGCTAGATGAACGAACGTCTCTCCACATGCTCAGTTCTGAGAGATAAGTGTGTGTGAAAGCCGTCCTTCACCTAGCTTGTTGGGAACACAAAGTTTCTTTTCACTTGCAAACTCCACTCCATACATATATATGGGGAGGTACTAGCTCCAACTCGGTTTTACAGTGAAAACTGCAGGAACTTCAAACCGGCACTAGGAAACAGACTGAGAAACCAGAGTAAAAGTTTCTCCTGCAACCCGTTCCCTTTGTGCTAGGTGAACGAACGTGTCTCCACATGCTCAGTTCTGAGAGATAAGTGTGTGTGAAAGCCGTCCTTCACCTAGCTTGTTGGGAACCCAAAGTTTCTTTTCAGTTGCAAACTCCACTCCATACATATATATGGGGAGGTACTAGCTCCAACTCGGTTTTACAGTGAAAACTGCATGAACTTCTAACCGGCACTAGGAAACAGACTGAGAAAACAGAGTAAATGTTTCTCCTGCAACCCGTTCCCTTTGTGCTAGATGAACGAAATTCTCTCCACATGCTCAGTTCGGAGAGAAAAGTGTGTGTGAAAGCCGTCCTTCACCTAGCTTGTTGGGAAAACAAAGTTTCTTTTCAGTTGCAAACTCCACTCCATACATATATATGGGGAGGTACTAGATCCAACTCGGTTTTACAGTGAAAACTGCAGGAACTTCAAACCGGCACTAGGAAACAGACTGAGAAACGAGAGTAAAAGTTTCCCCTGCAAACCGTTCCCTTTGTGCTAGATGAACGAACGTCTCTCCACATGCTCGGTTCTGAGAGATAAGTGTGTGTGAAAGCCGTCCTTCACCTAGCTTGTTGGGAACACAAAGTTTCTTTTCACTTGCAAACTCCACTCCATACATATATATGGGGAGGTTCTAGCTCCAACTCGGTTTTACAGTGAAAACTGCAGGAACTTCAAACCGGCACTAGGAAACAGACTGAGAAACCAGTGTAAAAGTTTCTCCTGCAACCCGTTCCCTTTGTGCTAGATGAACGAACGTCTCTCCACATGCTCAGATCTGAGAAATAAGTGTGTGTGAAAGCCGTCCATCACCTAGCTTGTTGGGAACACAAAGTTTCTTTTCAGTTGCAAACTCCACTCCATACATATATATGGGGAGGTACTATCTCCAACTCGGTTTTACAGTGAAAACTGCAGGAACTTCAAACCGGCACTAGGAAACAGACTGAGAAACCAGAGTAAAAGTTTCTCCTGTAACCCGTTCCCTTTGTGCTAGATGAACGAACGTCTCTCCACATGCTCAGTTCTGAGAGATAAGTGTGTGTGAAAGCCGTCCTTCACCTAGCTTGTTGGGAACACAAAGTTTCTTTTCAGTTGCAAACTCCACTCCATACATATATATGGGTAGGTACTAGATCCAACTCGGTTTTACAGTGAAAACTGCAGGAACTTCCAACCGGCACTAGGAAACAGACTGAGAAACCAGAGTAAAAGTTTCTCCTGCAACCCGTTCCCTTTGTGCTAGATGAACGAACGTCTCTCCAAATGCTCGGTTCAGAGAGATAAGTGTGTGTGAAAGCCGTCCTTCACATAGTTTGTTGGGAACACAAAGTTTCTTTTCACTTGCAAACTCCACTCCATACATATATATGGGGAGGTACTAGCTCCAACTCGGTTTTACAGTGAAAACTGCAGGAACTTCAAACCGGCACTAGGAAACAGACTGAGAAACCAGAATAAAAGTTTCTCCTGCAACCCGTTCCCTTTGTGCTAGATGAACGAACGTCTCTCCACATGCTCAGTTCTGAGAGATAAGTGTGTGTGAAAGCCGTCCTTCACCTAGCTTGTTGGGAACACAAAGTTTCTTTTCAGTTGCAAACTCCACTCCATACATATATATGGGGAGGTACTAGATCCAACTCGGTTTTACAGTGAAAACTGCAGGAATTTCAAACCGGCACTAGGAAACAGACTGAGAAACGAGAGTAAAAGTTTCTCCTGCAAACCGTTCCCTTTGTGCTAGATGAACGAACGTCTCTCCACATGCTCGGTTCTGAGAGATAAGTGTGTGTGAAAGCCGTCCTTCACCTAGCTTGTTGGGAACACAAAGTTTCTTTTCACTTGCAAACTCCACTCCATACATATATATGGGGAGGTTCTAGCTCCAACTCGGTTTTACAGTGAAAACTGCAGGAACTTCAAATCGGCACTAGGAAACAGACTGAGAAACCAGTGTAAAAGTTTCTCCTGCAACCCGTTCCCTTTGTGCTAGATGAACGAACGTCTCTCCACATGCTCAGTTCTGAGAAATAAGTGTGTGTGAAAGCCGTCCTTCACCTAGCTTGTTGGGAACACAAAGTTTCTTTTCAGTTGCAAACTCCACTCCATACATATATATGGGGAGGTACTATCTCCAACTCGGTTTTACAGTGAAAACTGCAGGAACTTCAAACCGGCACTAGGAAACAGACTGAGAAACCAGAGTAAAAGTTTCTCCTGCAACCCGTTCCCTTTGTGCTAGATGAACGAACGTCTCTCCACATGCTCAGTTCTGAGAGATAAGTGTGTGTGAAAGCCGTCCTTCACCTAGCTTGTTGGGAACACAAAGTTTCTTTTCAGTTGCAAACTCCACTCCATACATATATATGGGGAGGTACTAGCTCCAACTTGGTTTTACAGTGAAAACTGCAGGAACTTCCAACCGGCACTAGGAAACAGACTGAGAAACCAGAGTAAAAGTTTCTCCTGCAACCCGTTCCCTTTGTGCTAGATGAACGAACGTCTCTCCAAATGCTCTTTTCTGAGAGATAAGTGTGTGTGAAAGCCGTCCTTCACATAGTTTGTTGGGAACACAAAGTTTCTTTTCACTTGCAAACTCCACTCCCTACATATATATGGGGAGGTACTAGCTCCAACTCGGTTTTACAGTGAAAACTGCAGGAACTTCAAACCGGCACTAGGAAACAGACTGAGAAACCAGAGTAAAAGTTTCCCCTGCAACCCGTTCCCTTTGTGCTAGATGAACGAACGTCTCTCCACATGCTCAGTTCTGAGAGATAAGTGTGTGTGAAAGCCGTCCTTCACCTAGCTTGTTGGGAACACAAAGTTTCTTTTCACTTGCAAACTCCACTCCATACATATATATGGGGAGGTACTAGCTCCAAATCGGTTTTAAAGTGAAAACTTCAGGAACTTCAAACCGGCACTAGGAAACAGACTGAGAAACCAGAGTAAAATTTCTCCTGCAACCCGTTCCCTTTGTGCTAGATGAACGAACCTCTCTCCACATGCTCAGTTCTGATAGATAAGTGTGTGTGAAAGCCGTCCTTCACCTAGCTTGTTGGGAACACAAAGTTTCTTTTCACTTGCAAACTCCACTCCATACATATATATGGGGAGGTTCTAGCTCCAACTCGGTTTTACAGTGAAAACTGCAGGAACTTCAAACCGGCACTAGGAAACAGACTGAGAAACCAGTGTAAAAGTTTCTCCTGCAACCCGTTCCCTTTGTGCTAGATGAACGAACGTCTCTCCACATGCTCAGTTCTGAGAAATAAGTGTGAGTGAAAGCCGTCCTTCACCTAGCTTGTTGGGAACACAAAGTTTCTTTTCAGTTGCAAACTCCACTCCATACATATATATGGGGAGGTACTAGCTCCAACTCGGTTTTACAGTGAAAACTGCAGGAACTTCAAACGGCACTTGGAAACAGACTGAGAAACCAGAGTAAAAGTTTCTCCTGCAACCCGTTCCTTTTGTGCTAGGTGAACGAACGTCTCTCCACATGCTCAGTTCTGAGAGATAAGTGTGTGTGAAAGCCGTCCTTCACCTATCTTGTTGGGAACACAAAGTTCTTTTCAGTTGCAAACTCCACTCCATACATATATATGGGAGGTACTAGATCCAACTCGGTTTTACAGTGAAAACTGCAGGAACTTCAAACCGGCACTAGGAAACAGACTGAGAAACCAGAGTAAAAGTTTCTCCTGCAACCCGTTCCCTTTGTGCTAGATGAACGAACGTCTCTCCACATGCTCAGTTCTGAGAGATAAGTGTGTGTGAAAGCCGTCCTTCACCTAGCTTGTTGGGAACACAAAGTTTCTTTTCAGTTGCAAACTCCACTCCATACATATATATGGGGAGGTACTAGCTCCAACTTGGTTTTACAGTGAAAACTGCAGGAACTTCCAACCGGCACTAGGAAACAGACTGAGAAACCAGAGTAAAAGTTTCTCCTGCAACCCGTTCCCTTTGTGCTAGATGAACGAACGTCTCTCCAAATGCTCTTTTCTGAGAGATAAGTGTGTGTGAAAGCCGTCCTTCACATAGTTTGTTGGGAACACAAAGTTTCTTTTCACTTGCAAACTCCACTCCCTACATATATATGGGGAGGTACTAGCTCCAACTCGGTTTTACAGTGAAAACTGCAGGAACTTCAAACCGGCACTAGGAAACAGACTGAGAAACCAGAGTAAAAGTTTCTCCTGCAACCCGTTCCCTTTGTGCTAGATGAACGAACGTCTCTCCACATGCTCAGTTCTGAGAGATAAGTGTGTGTGAAAGCCGTCCTTCACCTAGCTTGTTGGGAACACAAAGTTTCTTTTCACTTGCAAACTCCACTCCATACATATATATGGGGAGGTACTAGCTCCAAATCGGTTTTAAAGTGAAAACTTCAGGAACTTCAAACCGGCACTAGGAAACAGACTGAGAAACCAGAGTAAAATTTCTCCTGCAACCCGTTCCCTTTGTGCTAGATGAACGAACCTCTCTCCACATGCTCAGTTCTGATAGATAAGTGTGTGTGAAAGCCGTCCTTCACCTAGCTTGTTGGGAACACAAAGTTTCTTTTCACTTGCAAACTCCACTCCATACATATATATGGGGAGGTTCTAGCTCCAACTCGGTTTTACAGTGAAAACTGCAGGAACTTCAAACCGGCACTAGGAAACAGACTGAGAAACCAGTGTAAAAGTTTCTCCTGCAACCCGTTCCCTTTGTGCTAGATGAACGAACGTCTCTCCACATGCTCAGTTCTGAGAAATAAGTGTGAGTGAAAGCCGTCCTTCACCTAGCTTGTTGGGAACACAAAGTTTCTTTTCAGTTGCAAACTCCACTCCATACATATATATGGGGAGGTACTAGCTCCAACTCGGTTTTACAGTGAAAACTGCAGGAACTTCAAACGGCACTTGGAAACAGACTGAGAAACCAGAGTAAAAGTTTCTCCTGCAACCCGTTCCTTTTGTGCTAGGTGAACGAACGTCTCTCCACATGCTCAGTTCTGAGAGATAAGTGTGTGTGAAAGCCGTCCTTCACCTATCTTGTTGGGAACACAAAGTTCTTTTCAGTTGCAAACTCCACTCCATACATATATATGGGAGGTACTAGATCCAACTCGGTTTTACAGTGAAAACTGCAGGAACTTCAAACCGGCACTAGGAAACAGACTGAGAAACCAGAATAAAAGTTCCTACTGCAACCCGTTCCCTTTGTGCTAGATGAACGAACGTCTCTCCACATGCTCAGTTCTGAGAGATAAGTGTGTGTGAAAGCCGTCCTTCACCTAGCTTGTCGGGAACACAAAGTTTCTTTTCAGTTGCAAACTCCACTCCATACATATATATGGGAACATACTAGCTCCAACTCGGTTTTACAGTGAAAACTGCAGGAACTTCAAACCGGCACTAGGAAACAGACTGAGAAACCAGAGTAAAAGTTTCTCCTGCAACCCGTTCCCTTTGTGCTAGATGAACGAACGTCTCTCCACATGCTCAGTTCTGAGAAATAAGTGTGTGTGAAAGCCGTCCTTCACCTAGGTTGTTGGGAACACAAAGTTTCTTTTCAGTTGCAAACTCCACTCCATACATATATATGGGGAGGTACTATCTCCAACTCGGTTTTACAGTGAAAACTGCAGGAACTTCAAACCGGCACTAGGAAACAGACTGAGAAACCAGAGTAAAAGTTTCTCCTGCAACCCGTTCCCTTTGTGCTAGATGAACGAACGTCTCTCCACATGCTCAGTTCTGAGAGATAAGTGTGTGTGAAAGCCGTCCTTCACCTAGCTTGTTGGGAACACAAAGTTTCTTTTCAGTTGCAAACTCCACTCCATACATATATATGGGGAGGTACTAGCTCCAACTTGGTTTTACAGTGAAAACTGCAGGAACTTCCAACCGGCACTAGGAAACAGACTGAGAAACCAGAGTAAAAGTTTCACCTGCAACCCGTTCCCTTTGTGCTAGATGAACGAACGTCTCTCCAAATGCTCTTTTCTGAGAGATAAGTGTGTGTGAAAGCCGTCCTTCACATAGTTTGTTGGGAACACAAAGTTTCTTTTCACTTGCAAACTCCACTCCCTACATATATATGGGGAGGTACTAGCTCCAACTCGGTTTTACAGTGAAAACTGCAGGAACTTCAAACCGGCACTAGGAAACAGACTGAGAAACCAGAGTAAAAGTTTCTCCTGCAACCCGTTCCCTTTGTGCTAGATGAACGAACGTCTCTCCACATGCTCAGTTCTGAGAGATAAGTGTGTGTTAAAGCCGTCCTTCACCTAGCTTGTTGGGAACACAAAGTTTCTTTTCACTTGCAAACTCCACTCCATACATATATATGGGGAAGTACTAGCTCCAAATCGGTTTTAAAGTGAAAACTTCAGGAACTTCAAACCGGCACTAGGAAACAGACTGAGAAACCAGAGTAAAATTTCTCCTGCAACCCGTTCCCTTTGTGCTAGATGAACGAACCTCTCTCCACATGCTCAGTTCTGAGAGATAAGTGTGTGTGAAAGCCGTCCTTCACCTAGCTTGTTGGGAACACAAAGTTTCTTTTCACTTGCAAACTCCACTCCATACATATATATGGGGAGGTTCTAGCTCCAACTCGGTTTTACAGTGAAAACTGCAGGAACTTCAAACCGGCACTAGGAAACAGACTGAGAAACCAGTGTAAAAGTTTCTCCTGCAACCCGTTCCCTTTGTGCTAGATGAACGAACGTCTCTCCACATGCTCAGTTCTGAGAAATAAGTGTGAGTGAAAGCCGTCCTTCACCTAGCTTGTTGGGAACACAAAGTTTCTTTTCAGTTGCAAACTCCACTCCATACATATATATGGGGAGGTACTAGCTCCAACTCGGTTTTACAGTGAAAACTGCAGGAACTTCAAACGGCACTTGGAAACAGACTGAGAAACCAGAGTAAAAGTTTCCCTGCAACCCGTTCCCTTTGTGCTAGGTGAACGAACGTCTCTCCACATGCTCAGTTCTGAGAGATAAGTGTGTGTGAAAGCCGTCCTTCACCTATCTTGTTGGGAACACAAAGTTCTTTTCAGTTGCAAACTCCACTCCATACATATATATGGGAGGTACTAGATCCAACTCGGTTTTACAGTGAAAACTGCAGGAACTTCAAACCGGCACTAGGAAACAGACTGAGAAACCAGAATAAAAGTTCCTACTGCAACCCGTTCCCTTTGTGCTAGATGAACGAACGTCTCTCCACATGCTCAGTTCTGAGAGATAAGTGTGTGTGAAAGCCGTCCTTCACCTAGCTTGTCGGGAACACAAAGTTTCTTTTCAGTTGCAAACTCCACTACATACATATATATGGGAACATACTAGCTCCAACTCGGTTTTACAGTGAAAACTGCAGGAACTTCAAACCGGCACTAGGAAACAGACTGAGAAACCAGAGTAAAAGTTTCTCCTGCAACCCGTTCCCTTTGTGCTAGATGAACGAACGTCTCTCCACATGCTCAGTTCTGAGAGATAAGTGAGTGTGAAAGCCGTCCTTCACCTAGCTTGTTGGGAACACAAAGTTTCTTTTCACTTGCAAACTCCACTCCATACATATATATGGGGAGGTACTAGCTCCACCTCGGTTTTACAGTGAAAACTGCAGGAACTTCAAACCGGCACTAGGAAACAGACTGAGAAACCAGAGTAAAAGTTTCTCCTGCAACCCGTTCCCTTTGTGCTAGATGAACGAACGTCTCTCCACATGCTCAGTTCTGAGAGATAAGTGTGTGTGAAAGCCGTCCTTCACCTAGCTTGTTGGGAACACAAAGTTTCTTTTCAGTTGCAAACTCCACTCCATACATATATATGGGGAGGTACTAGCTCCAACTCGGTTTTACAGTGAAAACTGCAGGAACTTCAAACCGGCACTAGGAAACAGACTGAGAAACCAGAGTAAAAGTTTCCCCTGCAACCCGTTCCCTTTGTGCTAGATGAACGAACGTCTCTCCACATGCTCAGTTCTGAGAGATAAGTGTGTGTGAAAGCCGTCCTTCACCTAGCTTGTTGGGAACACAAAGTTTCTTTTCACTTGCAAACTCCAATCCATACATATATATGGGGAGGTACTAGCTCCAACTCGGTTTTACAGTGTAAACTGCAGGAACTTCAAACCGGCACTAGGAAACAGACTGAGAAACCAGAGTAAAAGTTTCTCCTGCAACCCGTTCCCTTTGTGCTAGATGAACGAACGTCTCTCCACATGCTCAGTTCTGAGAGATAAGTGTGTGTGAAAGCCGTCCTTCACCTAGCTTGTTGGGAACACAAAGTTTCTTTTCACTTGCAAACTCCACTCCATACATATATATGGGGAGGTACTAGCTCCAACTCGGTTTTACAGTGAAAACTGCAGGAACTTCAAACCGGCACTAGGAAACAGACTGAGAAACCAGAGTAACAGTTTCTCCTGCAACCCGTTCCCTTTGTGCTAGATGAACGAACGTCTCTCCACATGCTCAGTTCTGAGAGATAAGTGTGTGTGAAAGCCGTCCTTCACCTAGCTTGTTGGGAACACAAAGTTTCTTTTCACTTGCAAACTCCACTCCATACATATATATGGGGAGGTACTAGCTCCACCTCGGTTTTACAGTGAAAACTGCAGGAACTTCAAACCGGCACTAGGAAACATACTGAGAAACCAGAGTAATAGTTTCTCCTGCAACCCGTTTCCTTTGTGCTAGATGAACGAACGTCTCTCCACATGCTCAGTTCTGAGAGATAAGTGTGTGTGAAAGCCGTCCTTCACCTAGCTTGTTGGGAACACAAAGTTTCTTTTCACTTGCAAACTCCACTCCATACATATATAAGGGGAGGTACTAGCTCCAACTCGGTTTTACAGTGAAAACTGCAGGAACTTCAAACCGGCACTAGGAAACAGACTGAGAAACCAGAGTAAAAGTTTCCCCTGCAACCCGTTCCCTTTGTGCTAGATGAACGAACGTCTCTCCACATGCTCAGTTCTGAGAGATAAGTTTGTGTGAAATCCGTCCTTCACCTAGCTTGTTGGGAACACAAAGTTTCTTTTCAGTTGCAAACTCCACTCCATACATATATAAGGGGAGGTACTAGCTCCAACTCGGTTTTACAGTGTAAACTGCAGGAACTTCAAACCGGCACTAGGAAAAAGACTGAGAAAGCAGAGTTAAAGTTTCTCCTGCAACCCGTTCCATTTGTGCTAGATGAACGAACGTCTCTTCACATGCTCAGTTCGGAGAGATAAGTGTGTGTGAAAGCCGTCCTTCACCTAGATTCTTAGGAACACAAAGTTTCTTTTCACTTGCAAACTCCACTCCATACATATATATGGGGAGGTACTAGCTCCAACTCGGTTTTACAGTGAAAACTGCAGGAACTTCAAACCGGCACTAGGAAACAGTCTGAGAAACCAGAGTAAAAGTTTCCCCTGCAACCCGTTCCCTTTGTGCTAGATGAACGAAGTTCTCTCCACATGCTCATTTCGGAGAGATAAGTGTGTGTGAAAGCATACCTTCACCTAGCATGTTGGGAACACAAAGTTTCTTTTCAGTTGCAAACTCCACTCCATACATATATATGGGGAGGTACTAGATCCAACTCGGTTTTACAGTGAAAACTGCAGGAACTTCAAACCAGAACTAGGAAAATGTCTGAGAAACCAGAGTAAAAGTTTCTCCTGCAACCCGTTCCCTTTGTGCTAGATGAACGAACGTCTCTCCACATGCTCATTTCTGAGAGAAAAGTGAGTGTGAAAGCCGCCCTTCACCTAGCTTGTTGTGAACCCAAAGTTTCTTTTCACTTGCAAACTCCACTCCATACATATATATGGGGAGGTACTAGCTCCAACTCGGTTTTACAGTGAAAACTGCAGGAACTTCAAACCGGAACTTGTAAACAGTCTGAGAAACCAGAGTAAAAGTTTCTCCTGCAACCCGTTCCCTTTG